>NC_134146.1:8767500-11267500 GCF_033958435.1 Carettochelys insculpta
ATCACTCCTTCAATTTTGTGGCCCCTTCCCACCTCAAAAACGCCCCTCTTATGTGCCTGCATATGGCAATTGTCTAGCAGTTCTAGCAGAGGTGTGCAACCGCTGTGATCCTGAACAGTTTTATGCTCGTGTTCCTCCCGTGTTATGGGCAAGAGCAGTGTTTAGCAACAACACACCTCAGACTGCTCAGTTAAGAAGAGGGAAGGATGAGGGACTTGGGCATGAGGAGAAAAGAGAAGAAAAGCACCAGGGGCCAACAATCAACAGCGAAAATCCCTGAAAGAATCCATCAATGTGATGCGAACGTTGATAATGCTGGAATGAAGGAGAAACTGATAATAGCTGTTCATTTACTCTCCAGTCACAACAGAAGAATACCCTTGGGAAGTGAACTTTAGCCTCCTTTTTCTCAATAGGAACAGTGCCTACAGATAAGTAATTGCTCCCTCTCCTTCGTAAAATACTAGGGGAGCATAAATCTACACAAGCAATGAAAAGGAGAATAGAGAAGTAGTAGCCTGTTCTGCTATTTCATCATCATCATCATCATCATCAATAACTGTGGGCTCAGCACACGTTGGTATCTGATGCCTCTCTCACTATTTCCTTCCATCTTTCCCTATCCAGTGCGGAGTGGCTAAGTTTCTGTAGACAAGCTCCGCACCAATCTACTACATCATCTGTCCATTCTCTGTGGGGTCTGCCTCTCCTGTTCGAACCATCCATTATGCTGAATACCAGGGTCTTGATTTTTCATTCGTCATTCATTCTGCAAATATGTCCAAATAGTTTTAGCTTCCGTTTTATAACCTTCTGCAGCAGGTTCTCTTTCGGCTGTATCTTCCTATAGCGTTCCTCACTGGTGACCTTCTGGATCCATCCTATTCTCAGAATCTTTCTATAACAACTCCTTTCGAACACCAGTATTCTTCTTTTCGAATCTTTCGTTATCACCCATGTCTCACATCTGTACAACATGCTGCTGAATACACACATTTTCAAGATGCCCAGCTTCGTTCTTAAGCTGATTACTTTGCTTTTCCAGATCTTATCCATCTCCTTCAAACTCGCTCTTGCTTTCACTATTCTAGCTGCTATTTCCTTCTTACAGTCTAGATCATAAGTTATGTTGCTCCCCAGATATGTGAACTTCTTTACGTTTCCTAGTTCAATACCATTGACACTGATCTTCCTTCCTATCTTATTGCTATATACAGCTTATCTAGAAAAATGTAGTATTTGTCAGCTGATGTATAAAATATGCCATAGGCATGGTGGGTTCAGGGAAGAGAAGTGAAAAGCAGCAGTGAGAAATTAGTTGGGAGGTTGGAAGGAGAGGAATTGGTGACAATCCAGGTTCACAAATGGGTCATTTCACTTACCACGGTAGTACCCACTGGTATCCAAGCTTGCCATTGTGGGGATCTTCCTCTCCAGTGCCCTCTGCTGACCATTTCTTGGGCTATGCAATGGCTCATTTGGCTTCAGCTTCTAGCATCTCACCCTCTAAGTCAGTTCTTTTGAGTTGTGTCCCCTTGTGAATTAAGAAAAGTCCAACCAAAGAGTCCACACCAACAGGGCTGCTTCTGTCTCTTTTGGGTTACGTTGAAATTCCCTGCTGTTCGCCCCTCCTGGGCACTTCAGAGTTCCTTCTTTGCTCTTAGCTGAGAATTGCTTTTTCTCCCAGGAGGCCTTTCTTCCTAGCAAGTTTCCTCACTGCCTTTCCTCCCCAAGGGCCTCTCTGCATCTCTTTGGCCCCGTTTTAGAGCCGCCCATAGAACTGCTCCCCATGGTTCTCTCCAGACTGCCCTCACCTAATACTTTCTAACCAGAGGAAACTCCTCCCTCGTTGCATTCTTTCCACTTTCTGTAGTTTGGCCTGGCCTTTTCGCAGGTGGGATCGTTAATTGTAATTGAGTCACCAGATCAGGAAGAGCTGGGGATAAAAAGCTATATCACAAGCAAGACTGAAGCCAGTTGCCCTTTAAGGACCAGCCAGATTGGACTGGTCAAAACAGTGTGATTTGACAGTAGTTTTTTTCAGGTAGTATAAACTTAACCAAGATTAATTCTTAAGTTTACTTTAAAAAACTTACGTGACGTCTAACGTTCTGCAAATTGCTGCTCTTGGAAGTAGGACAGTGGAAAAGCCCTTTGGCTCCGGGGAGCTCGTCATTTGTACTACCGATGAGTCTCATTTCATAAAGTATTGTGGTAGTTGTTCCTGTAATACAATATTTAGAACTACTCTTCTGATTTTACAAGTTTTTGTCCATGCACCTTCAAGAGCTTCTCAACTGAATCCATTATGGGCTAAAATTTCAGAAGTAGTCATGTACTTCTCCAAAATTGTCCTTGAGTGTGTAGCCACAGTTTGTGGAAAGTAATATATGGCACCTAGAAAGAGTTTGCTCCTGACATCCTTCACACTAACAATCTTGTATCTACAAGGAATCTCTAAAGTGGCGTTCTGTTAACTTGCAGGGACAGTTCTGAGAAATACAATGCAGTGATAAAGCTTTACAATGGAGAGCAGTTACCAACCCACAAGACTTGGACAAGTGACTTCAAATTTAGAGCGTAACAGGAGACTCTTATTCCTCACAGAGCTGTTCTCAGACTTTGTAACAAGTCAGCAAATACTTCAGTAGGTCATGCCTAGCAGCATGGTGTTTATTTGCAGGACCATGAGTTTTAATGATTTTTACTGACTTGTCTCCCACTTATTGCATAGAAGAGAATGGCAGCATTTGCTAGGGGAGAGAGTAAGCAATCTAAAATCTGAGCTGTTTGCATAGGTTCTGCATTTATATAGTACTGGTACTGTACATGAAACTGGCCAGTGTTTTGTTTGGTGCATTGCAGGTGCAGGAGGTGGAGTACTGGTTTCTGCTTGCTTTTGTCAGTTGTATCTCAAATTTGAGGCAGGATAGTCTGATGGGGTTCTGAGTTGCTATCTTATTTTTTTGTCTGCAATGAAACCAAGGCTTCTAAGCCTACAATATATTGAGGTGATTGACTGGTAATACTGAACTCCATCTTACTGGCTCGGGCACCGCATCTCTGTGAGTGCGGAGAGGGGCAGCAGCCCTCTAATAAATCAGTGCCAAAGTCCTTGACTCCTGGCAGCTATGAAGAGAAGCTAGCAGACACCTCCCCAGACAGAGGTAATGTTTGGCAAGGGACTAGAGGACCCTAAATGAACACGCATGTCAACATGCATTCCGGTTAAGTCCTTCATGGCTGAGAGTCCTTCAGTGGTAACGCTGCACCTTGTTTGTATAAGGCAGGAAAACTGTCATCCATGTACTGATCAAAATGCTTATCACTGTGCGGAAAAAATACCCGTGCCTTGGAAGATCAGGACCTAAGAGCCCTCTGGTGTTTGGTTTTAATCTCCAGGTCCTGTTGCAACTCCTTACAGTAGCTCCAGCAGTTGGTTGCTGCTTTGTAGGCTCCTTAGCTTCTCTTTGGAAAGAAGAAGAAGCCAGAAAGCACCATATGGGTCCACAGAGGCCTGGAATTTGGTTCTGTGAGCTACTAGTGCTCCATGGGTAGTGGCTTAAGAGCCTTTGTGTGTGTAGATTTGGGCTCTGGGTAGTCACACCCAACCAGGCATAATTATCCTGTACCAAATAAGCAACATACGATGTCCTTAAAAAATTAAGGTCTTGATTCATTTTTATCCACAGCTTTTCCGTTTGTTCTTATTTAATATTTGGCCACTTGTCTTTCTGACAAGCTTTCTTGAGTAGTTAAATTTAAGCTTAACTTGCAACATGGCTAACTGTATCTGTCCCTATGTAACCAGTAGCTTTTTAAGAAATCCTACATCGGTATTGAAGATAAAATATTGTACTGAATAAGATAAATGTGAACCACGAGGGTTAAGAACAATAAATGCAGTTGTGTTAGTCTCAAAGTTCAGTGCACAGTGCTCCGTTCATTCCATGGCATTTGAAAGCTGACTTAACTTTATTGCAGGTTATACGCCAGGCACACCATATAAAGTATCTTGTTCCCCCACCAGTGGTGCAGTGCCACCTTATTCTTCATCACCCAATCCCTACCAGACTGCTGTGTATCCGGTTCGAAGCGCCTACCCACAGCAGAACCCGTATGCACAGGTAAAAGATAAAGCTCAGCTGTTTGCTGCCAATCAAGCAGTATTTTGCTTTCAACATGCACTGTAAGCTTTTAAACTCTAAATGGTGTTTCATTGTTTGATAAAATAAAGATGACCACTTATTTCTACCTGATTTGAGGGTTTGTTAAAACAGTTTTCTGTCCAATATATAAATTTATTTGTGCACAGAATTGGGCTTTTCCCTCTAATTCTTCTACCCTGTGTTGATCAGACCTCAGCTGGAATATAGAGTCCAGCTGAGAAGTGCCACATTTCAGGAAAACTATGGACAAATTTGGAAAAAAAGCCTCATAGAAGAGCAACAAAAATGATTAAAGATCTAGAAAATGTTATCTGTGGGGGAAGATTTGGAGGAAAAAATGGGCTTTTTTAGTCTGGAAAAGAAGACTGAAAGGGGGCCAGATAAATTTTCAAATGCACAAAAGGTAGCTACAGTGAGGAGGAAGAAAAAATATTCTCAACATTTGAGAAGAGAACAAGAAGCAGTGGGTTTAAATTGTGGCGGGGCAGTTTATGTGAAATATTAGGGAAAACTTCACAACAAGGTGTTTTAAAGGTTGGAATACATTGTTCAGTGAAGTTGTGGAATATATGTAATTGGAAATTAAGATCAGTTAACAGATACCTGTAAGGGGAAGGTCTAGATTCTACTCAGTCCAGCCCTGAATCTATGGGACTAGAGTAGATGAATTTGAATACATGACCTTACTTTACAAACGTATTGAAGGACTCACTGAAGTTCACATAAGACTGTGTGTTGCACATTTGGAAAGTTTTTTAGTTGTCTAAATTGGTCACCTGATTTTCAGAAGTCCCATTTTCTAAGTTGGAAACAAAAACCTGAAACTGGGAACTTGAAAATCAGTGAGACTGAAGCTTCTGTGCGCCAAAGGCACTTGTAAAAATAGCCTGTTAGCTTCCAAATTTCTTAGGGTAAAATTGCAAAAGTGCCTGCCTGGCTTTGGAAGCCAAATCTTGAGCATGCTGTTTCTCAAGTTTTGATCCCTTGTTCCAAAGTTTTATCCATTATTCCAGTTCTCCATGAGAGAATATTGGAAGCTGCAACTGCTCCTTTATGCAGGCATAGCAGGATCACACTGATGCTGCATGGTCAGTTTCACTCCACTTCTCTTGCTGTGCTATGGTGAAAACAGAAACTGAAGTGTGATGGTTCGCTGTTGTGGGTAGAGACATATCTTCTATGTTTTCCTGATCTTCCAAAGAGTGGCGGATCTGTGCAGAGTGCTTCCCTGTTGCCCAGCTGCAGCGGCATAATACAACTGATGGGAGCACCAGTTTCACTCTTGCTCGTCACTAGACAAGTATGTAGCATACTGTGGCATAAGTGTGATCCTGTGGAGAGGTTCAGCATAGAAGAATGGAGGAGAGAGCTAGAGTAAAGTTAAATGAAAAATATGTCTAGGGAAAATGAGCTGCCCTGGGGAGTCCAGGTACAGCATGTTGTATTTTTAAGTAAACTTGCTGGCAGGGTGTTGGAAGTACTCTGAAGTGGTCTGCTCAGACTCTGCAGAAAGAGAGTGTTTTCATGTTGCACTCTAGTAACTTTCTAAGGCTTCTTATTCTAGAAAGGGCGATACCCAATCTTCTTCAGACAGATTATTGCCTTAAGGGAGAGCAGCCTTGGAAGAGTCCCTGGGCACAAGAGGAGAGGGGACAAAGCTGTAAAAATCCATGCACAGAAGAGGAGGCAGAGAACAGCTAAATTCTAGAGAGGTTGTATTCGGGGTTTTGTCTTGCCTAACCAGTTGTTAGATAGCTGAAAAACTTCTTTCAACCTTGAAATTTAATTTTTTCACGTCAAGCATTTATGTACTCTTTTTTCTCTCCCTCACATACATCAGACTCCTGTCTCTGGAATACACATTGCTTCCTGGAACATCTCAAAAGTTGAAACATTGCTCTTAGTGAAAATTTACTTAGCAGGTTTCCTTTTCTTTTCCAACAGCAGGGGACTTACTACACACAGCCTTTATATGCAGCACCACCCCACGTAATCCATCACACCACAGTTGTGCAGCCTAATGGCATGCCAGCAACAATGTATCCTGCTCCAATTCCGCCGCCAAGAGGAAATGGTGTGACTATGGGAATGGTGGCTGGGACCACTATGGCAATGTCAGCAGGTAGATTGATTTATATTGTTTATGCTTTCTGATGAAACACAGTTTTGGTTTGTGGTCCATCTTGTACAACACAGATGCATTGCAAATTAAGACCTTACCAGAAACGTATTGCAGTTAAGTCATTTGGTTGATGTGAGATGTTTGTGTGTGTTGTCATTTTAAATAAAGCCCCAGTACTCTGGATTAAGCCAAGTAAACAGCATAGAAACATTAAAACCAAGGAAATATAACATGGTGTTTTAATTGCAGTGCTGCCTAAGAGGGTTTTTTGTTCCTCTAGTCACTTGGGCTTGGGAACAAAAGCCTACACTTCTCTTTCCCAGGCTGAGTGCTAAGCACACACTCCATTCTTGTTCAACAGAGAATAATTGCTCAGAACTGCCAAGAATTCCAATCTGTGCTTTCAGAGGCAAGTTTTTAGGGCCTAGACATAAGCAATAACTGGTTTGCAGTGGTGTCAATGGTGCCATGATCTAATATGTTTTATTTTTGTTATCAGAAAACTATAGTTTTTTTTTTTTTAACTAAGGCCTAGGCTGTAACAGTGTTCAACAGTTAACAGAACATGCAGCCCTATGCTATGTTAAGGCTTCAACAACTTTGGTATCTATGAAATGTCCCAAACTGGTCTGTTTCTCGTACAAAATTAATGTACACTTAGGGAGCTTCTCTCAGAATCTTGAGTGATACTTGTATTTAAGCACCAACCAGTGTAAGAAATCTGTTCCCTCCCATCTCACTCCCAACTGCTGGTCTTCAATAACTTAGAAGTTTTCAGGGTGGCTACCAAAGTGTACTAATGATTGTATTACATGGTAGTCCTTTGGATTACTGAATTGCAGATTGCAGCTGTCTTTAGCTCAGGTATCCATAATCCTGGTGGGGAATTTTTTTTTCACGCCCACATGCTGAGTGCTCTCTTCTTTACTTTTGTATTTTTCCTTTTTAAAAGGCGCGCGCGTGTGTGTGTGTGTGTGTGTGTGTGTGTGTGTGTGTGTGTAAAAAAAGCAGCAATTAAACATTAGTAATTTCTATGTGTAGTGCTATAGAAGGAAGTGGATAAGATTCTGGGATCAGTGTTTCCTTGTGCAGTTGCTCGGTCTGTAAAATGTGTGTGAACAGACAGAAATTAAGTTATGTATTATAGTCAGTTTTCTTTTGCATGAGATGTTCCGATAACACCCAGAGCCTGTGTGTGTGTAATGTGGGCTCAAGCTGTGCTTCTAAGCAGTTCACGACTTGACAAGCATTTGAACATCAATGGGACAGAACTTCAAAGTGCCCTTATGGTATAAACATTTGAAGGAACATAGACGATAGATGGAATTGAAAAACGTGTAAGACAGCCTTTCACAGCAGTTACATATCTCCAAAGATCACCAAGTTCTGATTAATACGGCTTTGATTTTAAAATGACTGTTTCATTCTGTTTGTAAGGTGAGTTTGGTACATTTAATACAAAAATGTTTTGTTTCTTCTAGGTACTTTGTTGACGACTCATTCCCCAACTCCAGTAGCCCCTCATCCAGTTACCATGCCCACATATCGGGCTCCAGGAACACCAACCTATAGCTATGTGCCCCCACAGTGGTGAGCATTCTGGCAGTGTAAGTTACCAGTGCCTACCATTGAAACAGTGCCCTGTATGTGCCTGCCTGCAGCTCCTTCCATGGAGATTTCACAGGAGTCAACTGTGGGGGTGGGGAACATGTTTAAAATATGCCAGTGCGGTGAATAGGGATACAAGTAAACTATTTAGTCTGTCAGTTTATTTTGAGTAAGCTGTGTAGGAGGAAGGATGTTTTTTAAATACGTGAGTCTTCTGATGAGACTTCCATTTTTTTGTATACTCACCTCCTTGGTAGAAAGCACATCTCCTTAATCTCTTAGGTTCACTTAATCCAAGGCCCTCTGGGGGTCTACGCCAGTGTTTTCTCTAATTTTTTTAAATCCACGTCAGAATGAATTTTATGTGCATCGAGGCATTTGTGGATGTGCACCACCAATAGAAACATAAGCCGGTTGTGAGCACTCTGTTAAACAGCTGGGTGGCTCCTGAATCTCTCCTGGGTGGCTGTCCAAGTGCTCAACTCACAGAGCATGCTGGGTAACGTGCAACAGAGTCTAGTTAGCTCAGTGATTTGGATTTTGTGGCAGTTCCTGAATCTGCAATACTCCGATCCAGGCTTGGAAAAAAATGTGTAAAACATGGAAGTTGGATCAGCAGAAATAAAGGGGCCCCTCATATTTCCTGAGGGATGAACATTTCCCAGAAAGAGGCCACTAACTTGTAAGCATAAGAAACTGATCATTCCTATCATCCAAATTAAGGTGGGTTTCCATTTGAACTTAGGCTGTTTATGGTCATCGTGGAAAAATCCTTATAGACTGCAGCACATTTTAAACCACATGTGGAGAACAAGACTTGTAATTGGCTAATTTATCACTCCAGCTTATTGTACATTTTTTGTTTGTTTTCAGCGGGGAGTAATGTTTAAAATTGACACGTGGCTTATTGTTCTTAATGTTTTGGGGCTTGGTTCTGCTCAGATTTCACCAGTGCTGTTCAGGACTAGCCTCACTGTTATAAATTCCACATAAAACCAGAGTGAGATCAGAACTGGGCTGGATCCCTCCATTAATTGCCCTGTTAGATTTTTGCTTTACCTTGTTATAACATTTAAGTATTTGGCATCCATTTTTGTGGTTGGAAGTCGGGAGTTCACTGATCCATTCTGGTTCTGCCACAGTATCGTTGTGTGCCCTTGGAACGTGTTGTTTAACATCAGTTCCCCAGTTTTCGGATCTGTAAAAAGGAGCTACCGCTATCCCACACAGTGGTATTGACATAAATATTTGAAATGCTTTACACTTAGAGCACTTTGAAGCGAGCAGTATCAAAGTATTGTGTGTGTCCATAAAGTGACAATATGCCATGACCACAAGGGTGAAATTAAGGATTATATAACAGTGGTGGGTAGCCTGTGGGCTGCAGTTGGCCCATTGGGCTTCCGTGCCTGGTCTGAGACACCTTTTGTTTACTCTTGTCCACATTTAAGGTTGCTGGATTCCACTGGTTTCTGTCCATGTATTTCCCCTTTCTGCCTCCACTGGTATCATTCAAGTGACATGCACGAAAAGGAAGGGCTTGTGAATTGAGATGTGCTGATTGCACACAAAATTGACTGAGAGCCATGTACTCCCTCCATCTAGTCAGAGCACTGCTACGGTTCAGTTGGCACACCCTGCAAATTCTGTTAGTCTCCTGGGACTGGGTAGTTTTGCTATCTTGGTTGTGACAATCTTGTGGCCCACTGAGATGGAGGGTCATGCTCATGGCCACGCGCTAGCCTACGTTGCCTGTTGCTGACGTTTAACAAGATCCCCCTACAACCTTTCATTGTTCAGTAAGTGCAGTGGAACTGATTCTATAACCCTTGCTTGCACAGAGCTTCCGATAACACCAGTGGAAACCTTAACAGAATAAGCTGTAGGGTTGGAACCATCATGAGAAACTGTCATCTAGCATGTTTCCTCTGCAGATCTTATTTTATGCTTTCCTTTGCACTGTTCTTCTGAAGCAAAGCAGTAAAATGACTTTTCTAGGATGCTACAATAAGTCATTAGCAGAGCTGGGACTAGAACTTAGCTCTGCTGACCTATAGATGTGGCTTTTTGCATTATAAATCATGATTTCAGGCCAGCATCATGACCGTTGGCCCATGTCGTCCCCAGTATGATTTCTGCAGTAGTGCAGTGAAGTGATTGTTAAACTTCGCAACCTTACAGCTTTACTTAAAGGCAGTGTCATTCATATCAAAAGCAGTATGTGCACAGGCCTCTTAATAAATATCTTATTGCTAAAACTGGTGTTTGGAATGAAGGAACTGTGAATTTTCTTAGAATTTCTTCGGTGGCTCAGTGGGTTTTTTTGGTGCTTAAGACGCATTAGAGGCTTTATTCAAATGAGACGTGAAAAAAGTATTACAATAGGAAAGAGTCAGAACACGTCAGTGGTGATATTAAAACTGCCTGCATTTGAGACATTTAGCCATTTTTCATTTGAATTTTGGCAAATCTGGACTGTCTTAGTTCTCTCTTGCTTTTGAAATTTGCAGAATGTCAGTGAAAGGTTTGTTTCTAAAACCTAGTTCTCTTTTAGAATGAAAAAAATGCATGCCACCAGTCCTGATACAAATAGCATTCGAGGCAGAATGTAGGTGTGACATTTGTAGAGATGATACCCTCTTTGCTTCCAAAGCTACTTTAAGAAAACCCTCAGGGTTGTTTGGTGTCTGACTAAAACAAAGGTCCTTGTGTTCAGAATTGGTACAGTGAAGCACAAAATACTTCTTGAGTGTGCCACAGATTCCTTAGTATGAAAATTCAAAAGCTAACAGTAACTGACTTTTAAATTAAATGCTTTGTCAGGGACCTTTTTAAAAAGTCTATTCTGCAATCTCGTGATTAAAAACTGCTGTCCCCTGAATCACCCCAGTTGGGTGACTTGAAGGGCACTGAGTGGACGGTGGTTTTGCAAGCATGTCAGACGTGGCCTGATCAAATTTTTTTGTGGCCTGCGACTACATGTACCCCTGCTTGGCAACTCCAGGCTGTGGGGAACCCCCTGGGAACCAGCTGGGTCGTGGAGCCACATTGGCAGCTCCAGCCCTTGGGATCTGGACAGGTTTGGGGGAACCCTAGCAATCTCAAGGGCTGGGAGCCCTGTTGGCAGCTCCAGCCCCAGGGACCTGGGTACAATGATTTTACACATCAAATTTTATGAACTAAAAATAAAATTATAAAACAATAAAATTCATAGTAAGTATTAAATCCTCAATTAAAATTACTGTATTCAAACAAGACCTGAAAAAATATTATACCTAAAACAGAAGTACATTTTTCTTTGGTGGCCCGGAAAGCTATCCGTTTTTGTTTGTGCAGCCCTCAGTAGGCTTGGAGTTTGACACGCCTGTTTTACAGCATAACTGCTATAAAGTTGTATTAGACTCTAGTTTGTGCCTTTTAAAAATGCATCTGTTGTAAATGTGTTCCACTGTAGAGCTTGCAGCGTTAAACTAGATTCTGTGATCTTACGTGGTTCAAGTAAAATATAATTATCTATATCTTGTTTCTTTCTCTCTGAATGTAGGTTTGAAGATGGGAGATATGCAATCAAGTAACTGAGGTTTAAAAGTTGGTGCTGAAGCCCTCATGCCTCCAACCAGGACTTTCTTCTGAATGCTTTCAACACTTTGCTAAACACTACTAATTCCAGGTCACTGAAGATTTTTCCAGTGCTGCATATCTTACATCTTGGAACTCCAGCAGTTAGTCTTAAAGCAAATCCTGTTTTGTGGACTGTCTTGCAATTTTTTTAGCTAATTATAATGATAAAAAGGGAGTATAAACTTGTTCTGATCCATATCTAGTTGAATGCATGTTTTAAAAAAAAAAAAGCAACAAAAAAAAAAACAAAACAAAAACCACAAAGCTTGCTCATGGAGTGACTGGTGCAAAAACCATATGCAAAATCCAAAGGAACCGAAAAGTATTTTACAACTTGTATCACTAATGCACTGTTGTAACATATGCAGGGTCTTAAAAGATAGAATTGTGAAAGTGAATTTGTTTATAGAGTACCACAGTACACATTCGAGAATTGCTTCAACCACTTTGGGTTGTTGGAGTTGCCAGTTAAAAGGAGGAAAAAATATTTAAATGAGATTTTTCTTTTCAAGTAAATTCAGCTCATACAAATTGGAATGACTGGAAAACGAGAAATCCTGCACAGTTAGTTTACCACGTTTACCTTTTCATTTCTATTATATGGATGCAGTGTTATGTGGACGTTCTTAAGGATCAGAATGGAATGATAGAGGAAGTATTGTATGGCCAGTTAATGAAAAATGTGAATAAAACAGCCTTCCATGCTCCCCACAGTCTCGAGGCATAACTGTCATTAAAAGAGGAGGTAATGCCATAAATGCAGGTATGAAATGAATTATGGCTCCTGAAAAAGTACATTCATTAAGAAATCTTGTGATGGAGGATGTGTCAAAATGAGACTAACACCATGGTGATAGAATCAGATTTTCTTGGCTTCAGTCCAGGATATCCATTCTGGCTTTTCCTGTAGAATGTTCTAATCAGCTGCAAATATCCGTGCAGCTGATGCTGCTTGCTTTTTAATACTTAAGAAATGCTAGGGTTTTCCACAACCAACAGGAGGAGTTCAACTACATGTTATCCTGAAGAAAGTTTGTGTGCTTGCTAAGTGTATTAAAGGGGAACAAACGATATTAACATAACCTTCCTTTTAGCTCATATACATTTGTTGTCGTTTCTAGGTGCAGTATACAGGGCTGTCAGAATGTACAGATTTCAGAAAGTTTTTCCTTTTAAAAAAATTGATCATAGTAGCAGTAATTCATTGGTTACATAATTTTTCATGTAATTGTTTTTTTGTTGATCTCCTAAATTGCACTTGGAAAGCATGTTAAGACTGACTGTAGATTAGGGTTTCATTGCGATGAGTCATTTCTGATATTTTTACTTGCAGCTTCAATTTTTAAAAAGTACCTCAAAGCAAATGCTGTGGAGATAAAGGGCTAGCCTTAGAACCCATTTGTATACCAAAACCATAATGGGAAAGATTTTAAATTTTTAAATTTGAACACTGCACAAAAATCAAGGGTTTTCTGAAACCTGACTGATTTATGATTCCAGTAAGATGCTGTTTTTCTCCAAGATACTTTCTGCCCGCAATAAATTATGCGGTAAATGGTTATAAAATGTTGTTCCCTTTTAAGAGTTGACACAGATATGTCAGGCCTATCGCGTTTGTAGTCTAATTTCCATCACAAGTAATTTTTGTAAAAGTTGTATATCTGCTTGGGCTCTGTGCTGGGGTAGTCTGCTCCTGTTACAGGTTTGGCAGCTCCTTCAGAGTGGCATCAGGGCTGATGTAATGCTGCCATTCGCATACCCTACCGTGGTGGGAGATGTATGCACCTGAATGCCCATTAGAGGTTAGAGCCTTTGGTGTGTTTTTTTTAATACGATAAGCACTCTTCGTAATTTTTTTATTTCCATGTTTTTTTAAGGAATATTTTGCATGGATCACTGTAAACAGACTAATCCTTTTTGCTAATGCCTTTAACATAATTATGGTGTTAACTATAAGTACTTTAAAACTTACTCATGAGCACTTACTACAGCTGACAGATTTCCATATCTTTACATATGGAGCAGAGAATTACCCCAAACAAACCCTTTGAAGCTGTACTGCTTTGTTCAAGTCTGTTTAACAATTCCATTTGTGTAGTAGGTTTGCAGCATTGACTGGTCAGGTGCTCTGGAGGCTTTAGTGAACATTAATACAGTTTAACTAGTTTAGAGTGAGAGTTTCATTGTCTTGGTATGTTTTTAATAAAAATAGTTGTGAGGTGTGAGACATTGCAGTCTTGGGGAGAAGCTATAGAGAAGAAGATGTAAGCTTTGCTGTCTCCTGTCTTGTTTCCCAGCTGTGACAAAGCTTTGAAACCCTAAGAAAGAGCTTTCATGAATGCTGCATTAAATAAGTAGCTATGGAAAGAGGATGACATCCTATATATTTGTGCTAACTTCAGATTCCTAAACATTTCCTTGGAACTGTTGTTTCCTAATAATGCTATTCTGTAACAGTGAGGGGGTCTTGCTTGAGCACTTTTTTCTAAGTTGCATTACGGGATTTGTACACAAATGGGAAATTGTATGTTTTTCTTGCAAAAGTTGTCGCACCTTCCAAATGTGATTATTGTAAACAAATGGTGGGGGAGATTTGGGCTGTTCTCCAGTAGTTTGCTTGAGGGAGGAAAAGCACAGTGGTGGGGGAGGGGACTGTGTGTGTGTGTATATATAAATGGTATTTTGTTGCAAATAGTGGGAAGCATGGATACGAAACCAGGATAAAAATCCTACATTACACAGTGGCGGTCTAATGAAACATTCTCTCCTGCTTTTTATATTACATTCCCTATTTAGAGTGCTGTATAGCTTTTACACATAGACAGTAGCCACAGGATGTGGCTTCATTGGAGTTTTCAAGAAAATGAAAGGGCACTACTGCAGTAGAAACCAATTCAAATTAAGCTTCTCTGAACCTTATGGCAGCTTTATATAATAGATTTAAAAGAATGCTACTTTAAACTTGTAACTGAAGACAACTATTACAGCAATAATACCAGAGAAATCCAACAGAAATTTTGGATCTAACTTCAGCTGTTGCCTTTAAAAAGACTATTGTTGTGGCTGAGGAATTTCCTGTGTTGGTAACATCTGTTTGCGTCTCTTCAATGTAGCAATGAAATCAAGTCATATTCTTGAAAATGGCTAAATAACCGGCACCAGATGTGCCAAGCCCTCGTCAGTGGCATGGAAGGAAATAGAACTGCTGCGTTATTTTTAAATCTTGTTTATAAACTTATTTTAAGCAGCCATTTCATGTTGCAGTTCTAGCAGACTTACAGAATTGCTGTTCACACAAGTTTTTGGAGTGTGCTGTGCAAGTTAAGGGCTTAGATACCGTGATGACAAAAATTCATTATTTGGGATTCACTTTAGTTGAAGTCTTTCCTCCTACCACTTTAGGGGTTTTTCAGTGAGTAAAGTATCCCCATGTCTTGGAGTTTTCTGACTTGCAGTTCATGGTACACATGTATACCAGGCTACTCTACGTTGATTAAGCCAAATTGCTCTGTAAAGGTTAATGTCCACAGAGAATACTCCCCTGACAGTATCTGAGCCAAAACTGGTGTTGGAATGTTGACTTGGAATAGCTTTCCTAGAGCTTGGATGCAGTATTGGGTACTGTTTGTTTGGGCCGTAAACATGTTTGCCGGAAGGGTAATCTTTTGAACCTCACTAGCTGCAGGGTTAAAACCATCAGAGAGAAGGTGAAGCCCTCACTTTTATAGGTCCAGAAACAGTGTAGTGATACTTCAGTTAAACTTGTGGGAAAAGAGGACAGATGCCTTGATAGTATCATTTGAAACTAGACAGAAGCTTGAGTATCTGTCCATAGGAAATGCATACATTTTATGGCCCCTTATCTCCAGCAGGTGTCACTACAGGATAAGTTAGTATTTGTGATGGTTTGGAACAATCCATTAATCCCTGATTTAAAATGCATTCTATTAATGGAAGACCTGTTAGAACACCATAAGGAAGGGTTGAGCTGGTCTCTGTATCTTTGATTTAAGGAAGCATTAAACAGATAAGCCTTCCGTACAGACAGTTGGATGTAAGGGGGAATGTTAGACAGCAGTGCAGCGAGATAAGATCACTTTTCCATGACATGCCTCATTCAGAATGTTGAGGCCTGTTCAGAGATTTCTTCGTCTCAGTTAATGAGGACTCTCCAGTGGGCACTGTTTACCTGGTGAGTGTGTAGGGCGGAGCTGAGAATTGATGAGTTTTGAGGGAAGGAGGGGCCTGGCATGGAGGAGAAACAAGGTTTAGTCAGAGGGAGAAACCTCTTTCCTTGTCTCTTGAATGTGACATTTGGAATGATCAGACTACCACACTGAGGGTCCACTTGTAATATCAATATTCTAGACAGTTTCTAGCCTCTAGGCCCAGCATCAAAAAAGTGAACGTGACTTTTCCAGACTATTGTGACTTCTGGGTACTTGTGCAGGTAAACTGGGAAAGCTGCTTTGTCTGGCTGCTGTGCAGACTCATTTCAAGTCGAATGGATTTGTTAGTGGGTTTTTAAATTACAGTACTACTGTCGGCTGCCCTTGTGTCTATGATTCGCGGGGAGGGAGGAGTGAGCGCATGCAACAAGAGTATAAGAGGCCCCAGTAATAGTTCTCCATGTTTGTTACAAAATAGGCGCAGGTTTCCTTTTTTATGCTTTTTTTTTTAACTGTCTTACACGCAGTTGTATTGGTACTTTTTTTTTAAAAAGTTTAGGTAAATGTTGTCTTCCAGAATAAGTTTTAAAGCATCACTCACTTCTGCATTGAACTAGCACATCAACACACAAAGGAGTGGAGATTCCATTCTGAGCCAGTTGAATTATGTGTAAATTCCTACTTTTTTTTTTATTTTTATGCAATCCAACAAGTAGATGAGCTCAGATTTAAATTCTTAAAAGCACGTTTATTGTAACAAGAATTGTTATGTATTAATACTTCAGTTTTCAATAAAGATTGACTTGTGTTGCTTAGTACAGTTTCTTGCTATCTTTTTGGAAGGCATGTGTGGGGGGATGGTATATAATACCTATTTCTCCCCATCTCATATAATTAAATAATGCAAAGGCTTGGCTCCTTTACAGGTAATGGCCATGACAGGGAAATTCAATTTTTGGCCTAAAGTTTTAAATATATTTTGATACAAAAAGCCTCCACCCTTCTAGAAACACATTGGTACTGCTTGGCTGACAGGCACTGGTCCTTCCTGAAAATTGCCAGGATAGTGATCACCAGCTGTAGGGGCTAGAACCTTAAGTTCAGATTTTTCAAGAGGGGCTAAAAAGAGGGGCTCCCTTCTCTGCGGTCCTACTCTTCCTTAGCCACAGCTGCCAGAATGGATGGCTGAGGAGTGAGCCAATGGTGTGAGATGACACTCCCTGCCTGTGCTGCTTGGTTGGTAGAGGTTTGAGGGGATGGATTCACAAGGAGCAAGGCCCTACATTTACAGTTTTTAAACATTTTCTGGTAATGTATTATATGTTTTTGTGTGTGTTTTTTTTTTTTTAAAGTTTGAATATTAGTTCAAACCCTCATTTGATTGCTGAGTAAATGTTGGGGGACAGGAGAACAGAGAAAAAGCAACAACTAGAGGTATTGGAAGCATCCAGTGCTGAAGCTATTTGAAGAGCTGTCCATTTAATGGTACAGACTGTGGCAAGACTCTTCCAGCTGTGGAGGTGGCAGGTCTGATATGTTGTCTTCCATAGCATCTTATAGAATGTTCAGGGCCCTTTCAGGCCCTTCTCTGCCCCTTTGCTGTGTTTGTTGTCCTGTTAGCCCTGGGGTTAGGTTGTTTCCCCTTTTGTGGAGTAAGGCAGCTTCTCCACACCTTGTGTACCAGAGGAGGGTGTTTTTTAAGGTCCCAGAGAGCCCTTAGAGTAGACTCAAGGGTCTAACTGACCTGGGTGCTCTCTTAGCCTTTAGGGGAAAAGACCCTTATCATTCTACAGTTAATGTAACTGCCTTCTGCCCTTGCTCCCGCAGGTGCCCAGGGCAGGAGGCATGGTGTGTGTGGCTTCCCTGCACCTCCCTTACTTATCCTTCTATCTACATGGAGGCTAGCTTATGAACATATACACAACTCACCAATGTATTAGGTTTTCTTATACCGTCACTTACCTGAGTGGGCCAGGGTTGGAGTGAAAAATGTGGTAAAACCCCAGTAGCTTTTCTAACGCTTTTTCCTCCCAGATTTTAAGTTAGGTCACTGAGAAGCTTCAGCTGTAATAAATGAATGTGCAAATTCTTAATAGAACAGCTACCCCTTGCACATAGGTAACAACATAGCTCACATCCAAACACGAGTGGTCTTTGCCATTTGTGGAGTCATACTGCAGGCTTACATCAAGCCATTAGCTAGTCTGCTTCAGGCGTAATAGAATCTGGGCCAGGTGAATAGCCAAAGCATTTCCCCAGTCTGTCATCCCTCCAGGTAAACCCCTGAGCGAATCCCAAACAGGATCATTACCCTGCTTCCCACTCAGACCCTGACAGCTCTTGATGTTTGCTTGGTTTTTTGGTTTTAGGCCACTTGTGTGGAAAGTACAAACCTGGGCCGGTGGAAACATGGACATCGTGTTTAGTACCCATCTCATGAGTGCCTCTGTAAGCAGCTGTTTGCACAGAGAGGTATGTATGTGTCTCGGTTACATGCCAAGAACCCAAAAGTTATTTTAAAAAAAAATGCAGAGAGCTGCATTGGTATGAGCTCTGCAGAGTAACAGCCCACCATGTGTGGTGGGGAATAAAAGTAGCTGCAGGGACATAACTGTCAGTGGATGTAAGTAAGCAGGGCAAACCGCCTTAATCAGAACACAGTCCCCATCAGAGGCACACGTTTTTATATGTATCAGCTTGTGGTGGGGAAAGGAGGCAGGAGGAGGATTAAATGTGAAGTGAGATGTTAATCCTCCAGCAGGGAGAAGATTGCAAACTGGGGTTAGTGGGTGGGTATAAACCAGGCCAGGAAAGCAGTGAAGGAGGGTTTCCAGTTCTGAATTAAACAGCCTGAAGGCGACACTGTGCTCTGCCCCTTCCACCCGAATGGAATCTCTCTACGCCACTGTTCCGAAGCAGCAAGTGATGGAAATGCAGATGCAGCCCCTCTGGTTCCCATCAAGTAATGTTTTAAGTTCACTGTGAAATGATGGAGGCTGAAATGACCTGTGCTGATTTTTCTCTTTACAGCTTTGGGGAATTAATTTTTTGTCTCCCAACTAGGTAAATAAAACATTGACTCTCACGTGAACATCCTGAAGGCTTAACTTAAATTTTAATTTTAAAATATCAACTCAAGGCATTATTCTTTAATCCCTTACTTACCCAACTGCCTGATCCTGCAGTCCTGCTTGGTACTGCAAATGGGGGAGGTGGGAGGGACCTCTTTATGCACACCCACTAGCTTCCATGGGGTAGTGGGTGAGGAGGGGCTATAGGACTAGACTTCTTCATTTAAAGAAGTATGAACAGAATGCCAGTCTTTGAGCACTAAAGGTTGGTGCCATATCATCCTTTTGGTTCAAACATGACCCAACAGCCCTCAGAAGGTATGCAGCTAAGCTTGCTAAGAGAGCAAAGCAAACAGAAGGTGTTGCAACAGCATGATAAAATTAGACATGTAGCACCCTTGATACTTGCATTAGCATTGGCACAAAGCCATCTATTCAAAGGGTCAGTGTGTGATTTCCTGGGTTTCAGATTTTTTTTTAATTAACAATCTAAGGGATGCTTCACTGAAAATAAGTAGTAGGGTCAGAGGTTGTGCCTACTGAATTGCTGTGGACTTCTGTGGTAAAAAGATGAGGTCCTTTACTAGCAGGGTATGATGTATGGCAAATCACCTTTTCAACCTGTTGGTGGGTTTCTTTGTTGGCAAGATTCAAAGCCTTGGTTTTCCAGAGAACACAGAGTAACGGCAAACATCCTGAACTACTCAATTAGGAGTGGAAATTAATTTGTGGAGTCACAAAATTGGCTCTTCTATTTGCCTATGTTCTTAAGTGACCAACATGACCCCAGTGGGCCTGGCTGCCCCACCCCACAGCTAATATTTATGAAGCACTTCAGAAGCTGAAGGCAGCTTGAACAATTGGAACAGTTGATGCTTTCCAGATGGGGAAGATGTCTTTTTTTTTTTTTTTTTTTTTTAAAATAGACGAGCACCCGGAGGCAGAATCTTTTCTACTATACTCATCAGCTGATGTATAAAACAGAAAAGCTCCCCTCCTTAGACTTGTCAGATTCATGCCAAAGTGTAGCTCCTATTTGCCATGGAAGCTCATCAGTTCCTTATTTAATTTCCTTTGCTCTTTCATCCTAATGTGCACCTGCCACAGGTTATGGTGAATCTATGAAATCATGAAGCTCAGGTCTACTGCCTTCAGCTGTTACTCTAACGTAGCCCACGTTGTAGTTATTTCCAACTAGTGGGCTGATGTCCAAAGTCTGCATTACACTAGCCTCTTCAGGAACATCTCAGTTTTAACCAATTCACACATTTAAATTGTTCTCTCCCCTCCCCTATAAATAAAGTCTGGGCCAGCTGCATTCTAGTATTCATGTGTATTTGTTCCTCTGGCTACCGCCAAGGAGGTCTCACGGGGTGAGTACATTGAATTGTCTTGCTAAAAACAGATTGCAAATGTTTCCCCAAGGCAATGTTTTGGAAAAATTCAAAGCCAGGTCAAATCCACTTCAGCCTTGAGTGATCCAGTTTTTCAGTATGTGGAGAAGTAAACCAGCTTTGGTCTGCAATCTTGCATGGGGTACTGCTATTAAAGAGAGGCCTGCCTGTCCAGATAGAAGCAGCATGTGAAAGTATGGCTGTCTAGTTGTGCAAAGATGCTAGGCTCAGCCCTGAAAGACTAGCCTCTAGAACCCTGTTAGGATGGTCCAAATTTTTACCTTTTTAAAGTACAGCTTGGCCCTGGCTCCGGATGCTGCTGTTCTTCTTCGAGTGTCCCCGTGGGTGCTCCACCATAGGTGACGGCTTGGCCGGCGCCGCAGATCGGATCTTCCAAGCAGTTTCTGCCGGACCGCGCATGCGCCGGCGCGCGCCGCTCCCTGGCGCGCTCCTGGCCATGTGCGCGATCCGGTCCCCGCCAGTTCCTCTCAACCGCCGTCAGCTGCAGACGGAATCCGACTAGGCTAAAGCCACATAGCGTATTCAACAACTTTATTTGTTTTCTCTTTAAAGTTTTTCAGTTCTTTAGGATACCACAAGTAACCGGTTGTTGTTTTGTAAAAAACAAAAAAACAAAAACAAAAAAAAAACAAACAAGCTACGGAGGGACAGCTCAAGCCAGTCCCAGTAACAAGCGCCGGAGGCCGGGAGCTAGGGCCATCAGCCCTCCTGCGGAGGCAGGCCATCGGACGGGGAAACAGCACAAAGAAGTGCTAAGTACCCACAAACAAACTCAAAGACTCACCAACAATATCCTCCTCAGGCTTTAAAAAATGTGAGTCCTGCCGAGAGGCGATGCCAGTGTCCGATGGGCACAGTCTATGCATAAGGTGCCTGGGGGAGTCCCATGTGGCACAAAAATGCGCCTTCTGTGCAAAATTAACGACCAGAGCACGGAGAGACAGGGAAATGAGAATTAAACTGCTGCTTCTTGACAAGGCCCTCCAGCCAGACGTGCCGGAGCGGCCGCAGCAGGAGGGACCCTCCGGGGCCCTTAGAAGGAAAGCTGCCTCCCTCACTCCATCAGCGCAAAAACGGAGGAAAGTTTCTCCAACCCGATCCCTGCCGGCAGCAACAGTGAGCGGGACGGGAGGAGCGAGCAGCCCCCAGCTGCAGCAACAGCTGATCGGCGGCGGCACGGAGAGCCACGTGGAAGCGGCTCAGCCTCCGATGATCAGCCAGCTGCCCCGCACCGCAGGCAGGGCGGCGGCTAAGCAAGCGCCGGTACCAGCGGCACCGCAGGCAGCGGCACCGACCCCCAGGGAACTGGCGGTGCAGAGCGCGCAGGCACGTAGCCTGCAGGCGCAGAAGGACTCCGCACGTGCGGCACCGCCCTCGAGCGTGCCTAGCACGGTGCCGACGGGGCCGGGATCCCCCGCCCATCAGGGGGCGGAGTTACCTCCTCAAGGGAGGGGGAAGGCTGCACACAAGAGGAGGCACTGCAGCCCCTCTCCAGACAGGGCTGTGGAGCTTTTTTCTCACAGCCCTCCGCTCATGTTGCAGACTCCAACCAGAAGGCAGGGGCCCCCCCTAGCCTACCCGGAGCCCCCTTCTCCTTTCCTGCAATCAGCCTCCCCATGGCTGGCACCACCCTCGCCCTTCCTGGGATTTGAATCGCTGGACTATTATGCAAAATCGCGCTCTCCAGTGTCTCGACGATCCCCCTCTCCCAGACACACAGGGTACGTGCAAAGGGAATGGTCCAGGTCACCTTCCCAGGAACAGTGCCTATACTGCCATGGTCGTCCCTACCACGCGGGGCATGGACACCATCGGCAATCTACCAGGGAGAGATCCCCACATATTACCTCGTACCCCCGAGGGCAATCGCGATCGGGGACGGAGACTCAAGCATCCCAGGGGGGACTGGCTGTGGACTCACGAGATTTTCCCTCGCAAACCTCCAGCGAGAGGGCGCACCATCACCATCAAGAACCGGAAGGGTCCAAAGAAATGTACCCCAGTGGTTCCTCGTTTTCCTCCCCGGATGAGGCCACGGCCTTAGGGGACGTCCATCCCAAGGACGATCTCAAACAGTTTCAGGAGCTGTTAAAGAGGGTAGCTTTCACGCAAGGCATCCAGACAGCACAAGTGCAAGAGAAACATCATAAGCTCCTTAAAAATTTGAGCTCCCCGGCCTCCTCCAGAGTAGCAATCCCGCTTGATGAAGCGATCTTGGAGTCCGCCACTACCATATGGCAGACCCCGGCAACTATTCCGCCTGTCCAAAAGAGAGCGGATAAGAAATACTTCGTGCCGGCGAAGGGCATGGAGTTCTTGTTTAGCCACCCCCAGCCAAACTCCTTGGTGGTGGAGTCCTCGCAGCAAAGATTAAAAACATCTCAATTTAAAACAGGGGGAACGGACAAAGATGCCAAGAAGCTAGAGCTGTTCGGCAGAAAGGTCTACTCCTCCTCCACTTTAACCTTGCGAATGGCAAATTATGCAGCGCACTTGGCGAACCATAATTTCGACAACTATGCCAGATTAACTTCCCTCATGGACTCGCTTCCAGAGGACAAAAAGCCGGTCCTCAAGGCCATAGTGCAAGAGGGCTACGCGGCTGCGAGGATGGAAGTTCAGATTGCTTTGGACGTTGCGGACACGGCAGCACGTTCCACAGCAACTGCAGTGGTGATGCGACGGGAGTCCTGGCTCCAGACCTCGGGCATACCGAGAGATCTGCAGGCAAAGATAATCGACCTTCCCTTCGACTTGCAGAAGCTGTTTGCTGAATCAACTGACTCGGTCCTTCATTCCAGTAAAGATTCAAGAGCCACACTCAGGACCCTGGGGATTTACACCCCTCCATACTCAAAGAAAAGGTACTACCCACAGCAAAGGCGGTACCAATACCAGCAACAGCGCCCCCAGTATCACAGGGGTTACGAGCAAGGGCGGCATCAGCAGCACCAGCAGTACAGAACCCCCAGGCGACGCTCACAACAGGGCCGTCCGTCCTCGGGGCGGGGCCAAAGGCCACAAGTTTGACATACAAATCCAGGGCTGCGCCATCACCACCATTGCACAAGATCATCCGAAACGACTTTTTCACCATCGCCTCCGACCATTCTACGACCAGTGGCAAAGGATCACCACAGACAAATGGGTGCTGGAGATCATAGCCACGGGGTACGCCATCCCCTTCCAGTCGCTCCCGCCGCCGCAACCCCCGCCCAAGCCCCACCCCCAGGAGGCCTCCCATGTAGCCAGGCTCAGGCAGGAGGTGGCCCACCTAGAGTTCATAGGGGCGGTGGAAAAGGTGCCGGAGCAACTGCAAGGGAAAGGGTTCTACTCTCGGTATTTCCTGACGGAGAAAAAGACAGGAGGCTGGAGGCCCATCTTAGACCTTCGTGGCCTCAACAGGTATCTGCGCAAGCAACGTTTTCGGATGATCACTATTGCCTCCATCCTTACAGCACTGGACGATGGAGACTGGTTCGCAGCCCTCGATCTACAAGACGCGTACTTCCACATAACCATTCATCCGGCTCACCGACGTTTTCTCCGGTTCATGGTGGGCAACGAACACTTCCAATACAAGGTCCTACCGTTTGGCCTTTCCTCGGCCCCCAGAGTCTTCACCAAGACCTTGGCAGTGGTGTCAGCCTACCTGCACAGACAGGGGGTGTTTACTTTCCCGTATCTGGACGACTGCCTGCTCAAAGGGACCTCGAAAAGGGAGGTTCTCCGCATGATACGCGTCACAGCAAACACGTTCTCCTCACTTGGCCTGGTTATCAATCTGGCAAAATCAAAGATAGACCCCTCACAGGACATAGAGTTCATAGGGGCTCGCATAAACTCGGTCTCGGCGAGAGTATACCTACCAGAGGCTCGCTTTCGAGCCATCGGTTCCCTCGTGCAGGTCATCACCTTCAGCCCTACGGTGCCGGTCTTGACGTGCTTGCAGCTGCTGGGCCACATGGCAGCGGCTACGTTTGTGGTACAGAACGCCAGGTTGCACATGCGCAGCATGCAACATTGGCTGGCAAGTGTATACAAGCCGGCAGTACACACCGTTCACAGGGTGGTGTCGCCCCCACCTGGGGTGCGCGAATCCCTGCAATGGTGGGTAAACCCCGGGAACTTTGCTAACAGGGGTACCCTTCCATCAGCCGCAAATATCGGTTTTCCTCACTACGGATGCCTCCCTCATAGGGTGGGGAGCGCACATGGGCGAAGAGGTGGCTCAAGGACTGTGGTCACCCACGGAACAGTCTCTACATATCAGTGTTTTAGAGCTCAGAGCAGTGTTCAACGCCTGCAAACACTTTCGAGACCGTATACAAGGCAAAGTCGTCGGGATCAGTACAGACAATACCTCCACCATGTTTTACATAAACAGGCAAGGAGGAGCTCGATCCCGTACCTTATGCGCGGAAGCAATCCGCCTATGGAACTGGTGCATCGCCCACGATATAATCCTGAGAGCCTCCTACTTGCCGGGCACACACAACGTGAAGGCAGACCAGTTGAGCAGACGTTTTGCGCTCACCCACGAGTGGCAGATCCGTCCCGATCTACTACGGCCGATTTTCCACGCATGGGGGTTTCCCCAAATAGATCTGTTTGCCACTCAGCACAACAAACAGTGCCCACGATTCTCCTCCAGAGCAGGGCTGGGCCGGGGGTCCCTGGGGGACGCGTTCGCGATCCCGTGGGGAGGCCCCCTGCTTTACGTGTTTCCCCCCGCAGTGCTGATCCACAAGGTTCTGCAAAAAGCCAGGAGAGACAAGGCTCGGATGATCCTGATAGTCCCAACATGGGATCGCCAACCATGGTTCCCCCTACTCCTGCGCCTGTCGGACCGCCCACCGATGCCTCTTCCGGTGGCGCCGGATCTGCTCACGCAAGCCCAGGGGTCCATAGTGCATCCGCACCCCCCAAAGCCTGCGACTGCAAGCGTGGCTAATCCATGGCTCAGCTCCCTAGAGAGCACATGCACAGTGGAAGTACAGCAAGTCCTAGAAAGTAGCAGAAGGACTTCCACTAGGAAAACCTACAAACAAAAATGGACTCGATTCATGGCTTGGTGTTCTACCAAGCAGCTGGCCCCCCTTTCGGTGCCTATACCTACAATTCTAGAGTATTTACTGGACCTCAAGAGAGCAGGACTCTCGCTATCCTCATTAAAGGTCCACCTTGCCGCCATCTCGGCGTTCAGACATGAGGAGGGAGGGCACACGGTGTTCGCCCACCCTATGGTTACCAGGTTCCTCAAAGGGTTGGTAAACCTATACCCCCCTCGGAAACCGATTCCACCTTCGTGGAGCTTGGACCTGGTGCTTACCACACTCATGGGACCACCGTTCGAGCCCTTGGCCACGGTTCCCCTTCGCCTCCTTACAGTAAAGACGACCTTTCTTCTTGCAATTACGTCAGCCCATCGGGTGAGCGAGCTTGCGGCAGTCATGGCAACGCCACCCTGCACTGTCTTTTCCAAGGAGGCGGTAACCATACGGCTGCATCCAGCCTTTGTTCCCAAAGTTTCTTCCGAGTTTCACATCAATGAACCTATTGTTCTACCCTCGTTCTATCCAAAGCCTCATAACTCCAGCGAAGAGGCGCGCCTACACCTCCTGGATGTGAGGAGGGCGCTAGCCTTCTACGTAGACAGGACCAAGTCCTTCCGAAAAACGGATAGACTCCTGGTCTCCCTCGCTCCCAAAATCTAAAGGAGAAGGTCTCTCATCGCAGAGAATCTCAAAGCACATTGTATCCTGCATAAAAATGTGCTACGAGCTCAGAAAGACTCCTTTGTCGGCCACTCCCAGGGCTCATTCCACCAGGGCGGTGGCAGCATCAACAGCCTTTTTCAAGGGCGTTGCATTGAAAGACATTTGCAGAGCGGCGACCTGGTCATCCTACGACACGTTCGCCAAACATTACGCCCTTCACAGGGTATTCCAAGAGGATACCCGTCTCTCTGCAGCGGTCCTCTCGGGGACCAGCTGCACATAATCCGATTACCCACCACCTATCTGGGTTACTGCTGGGTAGTCACCTATGGTGGAGCACCCACGGGGACACTCGAAGAAGAAAGAGAAGTTACTCACCGTAGTAACAGTGGTTCTTCGAGATGTGTCCCCGTGGGTGCTCCACTTCCCGCCCATCCTCCCCGCTTCAGATCTCTGTTAGTGTTTTGCAGGGGCAACCGAGGCGGTTGGTCGAGGAACTGGCGGGGACCGGATCGCGCACATGGCCAGGAGCGTGCCAGGGAGCGGCGCGCGCCGGCGCATGCGCGGTCCGGCAGAAACTGCTTGGAAGATCCGATCTGCGGCGCCGGCCAAGCCGTCACCTATGGTGGAGCACCCACGGGGACACATCTCGAAGAACCACCGTTACTACGGTGAGTAACTTCTCTTTACACAACTAGCACAGAAGCAGCCAAGGCTTGTTCTTATTGGATGTAATTGTGAACATAATTGTTCATATATCCTTGCTAATCCTTAGTGATTGCTTGAAGAAGATACTGCAGTCTCCATTGAGCTATTTGTTGGTAGAGTAGAAAACACTGTTTAAATAAATAAAAAGTAGATAATGGGCTTATTGCTGCTATGTATGTACAAATATTTCCCCTTCCCATTATGACAGTATAAATTGAATGATAACCAGGTAGCTGGCTCCAGCATGGGAGGAGGAAATAGAAGTCCCTTTGAGGAAGGGAAGGATTGTGTTATTCTGCCCTTTACCCAATAGCACAGGAGAAAATTTCTGACTCTTTAATTGTACCAATGTATGCACTAGACTCATTTTGTATGTGCTAGTACAGTGGTCTGTGCCTGAAATGGTCTTGTGTGGTTAGTGAATACTAAATTTTTACAGGTGATGAAATAAGGACTGGCAGTTACTTGTGACAATTCTATGTAAACTGGTTGCCAGCTATTAGCTGCTATAAAAATTTGCTATATGCACATGTTGGGGCATGGAAGAAATCTGGCTGGGGGAAAAGAAAATGCCAGATCTTTGTCATTTATATAGTGCTGCTGACCATAGAGAAATCCTGAGTCAACCTCCTATCAAAGCTCCCCTTTTCTTCAATATGAGCAATCTTCATCCCTAATGCTAGACTAAAACTGAGGTCAGACGCTGGGTTCTGATGTTTTGTGCCAGGCTAAAACTGCAGCTAAAGGGGGAGAGTCTATTAATGGTGATAGAAAACAACGAAGCAGCTCACAACCCCTCCCCCCGCCCCCAGCAAAAATAAGTTGCAAGTACTTGTCATAATACATGAAAAGGGCCCTGTTTTTAAAAAAAAAAAAAAAAAAAAAAAAAAAGGTCGGGGGGGGGGGCTCGACAAGGATTCTCTTCACAAGTAACTGCAGTGAATGCTAACTAGTGTGAACTATACCAGTTAAGCACAGCAGAGTACATCTACGAGGACAATAGGACAGCAAAGCCCTTAACATTGTTTTTTCATGATGTCGGTACTCCCTTAGGCTGGGTGTTTATGTCGGTGGAAGTGCTGCTGTTTATACCAGTGCATAAATGCAGGCTCCAGCCCAAGGCTGATTGGCTTTAGCAATGAAAGCAGAGTTTAAAACCAGGCCAAACCAGCTTCCCCAGACTATGGAGCAGGAAACGGTCACAGTCAGAAAATCATCATTTACATGCAAATTATTTTATTCTTGGCCAATCAAAACAGACATGGTGTGGGGGTTGGTGGGAGGGGAGAGATGCAGACACAAAGAGTAAATGGGATGAATGGAGCCTTTGGGCAAGCCAAATCTTTCTGCAACACAGTCCAGCTCTCGCTCGGAGTGACATGTAGCAATGTGGATGCGCCGGGGGGATGCTGCAAGGCAGGAAATCACCAGTTGCTTGGTTAACAACACTGGAAAAACGGGAAATGTGTCTGAATCCTCTTCTGTCAGATACTGGGCCCTCTTCTGCAGCCTTCTTTCTGGGAGTGAGCCAGGGGCTCTAATGTGATTCAGTTCCCTAGCCATGTGCATGCCAAAGGCAGCATGTGTGTGGGGAACAATGCAACAGGCATTGCAAGTGTATCAGCCAAATCAATGCCAGGTACAGCAGTGAGAGAGCCACAGGTGGAAGGTTCACTGTGTTACCCCTGACCCAGGGAAACAGATTGGAACTAGGGTGCAGGCTGAGTGGTTCATGTTAGGATGAAGCTGCACTTTTAGGCCCTCCACCCTACAGGAGCTTGTGGGCATGCTGGAAGCCAGTTTCTCATGCAGTGGTAGTAGTCCGATATAATTCACGTCTATCAGTGTTGGAGGGGTTAGTGCTGATATAGCTTAGTCCAGCTTCCTACCAGGGTTTGTAATCGAACCAGTTGTGGCTGCAGTCTTGCTCTGAAAACACCATGGCTAGCACTGCTTCAGCACCTTCTGTTAGCTACATTGGCAGCTCCTGTACCATGACTGCAGGTGTTAACACTGGCTAATGTAGGCCAGCACCGAGCAAGGCCTGTTGACTTAGGGTGCTGCAGATGTGCTTGGCACCATGTCATTCAACCCACTAAGGGCATGCTCTTTAGATGAATGTGTGCAGCACTTCCTAGTTGGCTAATGCTGGGGAACCTGCATAGGCAACAGGGAGCCATGATTAGCACATGTAGACAGGGCCTAGGCAGGCCTGTTCATGGGCTATGTTACCATGTGGTCCAACCAGTTCTGAAGCAATTGTGAATGAGCCACATTTTTATGAAAAAAATATATTTATTATTCATGCCAACTAGCCTGACTCAACCAGCTGAATAGCCACCTGCAGCTGGTGACAAGCATGGTGGACACCATGTGTCTACAACATTCTCAAAACCCAGTGACCAGAGCACAGTGGCTGCTCACAGGGCAAGGTTTTAACAGCGAATGCTTCAGCTTTTGGTTTATGGAGACAGGCTCAGCAAAAGCCATAGCAGCCTGGAGCGGTCAACTGCAGCAGCACTAATGAAGACTGGCTGGTGGTTTGTCTTCAGTAGTCTATCAAGACCTACTGCCAACAGTGTCAGGCCAGGGTTGTTCCAGCTTAGGTGTCTCTCTAATTGCCAGCATAGACTTTCTTCTTAGCCCGTCCCAAGTGGCAAGGCTATGCCTGGGTTCTAGCAGGGTGGCTGGCTAAGGAGAAAGTCATGGTCACTCTTGGCCAGTGAAACTAGGCATGCTCCACCTAGTTGATCATGGTGTTAGCCATGGCTCTGGCTAGCTTTGTTCTGGTTCTAACAGAGAACAGCAGTGCAGGTAAGCCAGATGGGCAAGAGGAAGCCAGAAGCACAACTGTTGTCAGGTAGAGAGCCAAAAGACCAGAGCATGAAGAACTGCTATAAGCTCACACCATTGTAGGACTGCAACAAGGTGAGTGAGGAGTAATATCTCTTTCCCCTGCCTTCGCTTTCTGAACTTTGCTGAGCTCTTCCTTAGGGCTAAAGATGGTAACCAGAGTGTCCATAAATGGGTTAGGGCCAGTAAAAGCTATTGTCCACCCCGCACCTTGTGTGCCTCACAGCCCGAGAACAACATGGCTACAGCAACACTGCAAGCAAGTATTAACAGCAATGCTTGTTCCTACCTCCAATCTCCATCCTGAGGCTTGCCAAGGGACCGGCTGACTGTCACTGCAGATGCATTTGCAGAAGTGATAAAACTATGCCCCTACAAGTGACTGCCTGCAGTGTCGCCCAGCCAATCAGAAAGCCAGTTTTGTGGGCCTTTTTAAAATTTGGCTGTGTCTTAAACCCTGTGCTTTGGAAAAATTAACTTGCGCAGGTCCTTCAGTGGAAAAGTTCAGCTTCTGCAGCGGGAGTTGCAAAACAAAGCACCCTTGGGGGCAGAAGCAAGTGTGTCCGGCATTACATCAGGTTGTGACTTCTGGGGTGGCAAGTTCAAGGACAGGCCACATCCCACAACAGGCAGCGGTGTGTGCAGCATGATTACATACAACCTCCCTCAGGCAAGGTGTTCCCATCTCATTCCTCACAGGAATTAGAGGCAAAACAGAAATCCAGAGCTCAGGCATCCACTGCCCCGTATTTAAATACAACGTACCAACAGGCAATGGGCCACAACAAGCAAATGACACCCTTGTTTTGAAGTGCCTTGCTGCTATCAGGAAATTTGGTGCCAAACATGTCAAGGGTAGGACAGGAATGTGGCCGGTGGCCTTTAATTACAGTGGTCGCCCTGAGCACGCAGTTCCAAATGGCTGGCAGATTTCCAGGCTCTTCGATATCTCTCACAGATATGCCAACCCCAGGAGGACTCTGAAAGATTCCATTTCCAGCAGGGTCTCCAGTACCACGTAGCCACCTATGCAGCAAGGAGAAGCAGGAACTACGATTGTGAGGTGACCAAAGAAGGGCCACACTAACAGACATGTATGCATAAGACATAAACACTGGCTGGGAGTCACTTTTACAAGTTTCTTTATGAAATTAATTGTAGCCCCTGGTGAGGGGCAAGATATAGTGCAAGAATGACTTTGTACATGCTACTGAATTTAGATATCCCTAGATGACCAGACTTCAGTCAGCTAGAGTATCAGCAAACATTGAAACTCTGAGCTTTGCAGACAGTTAGTGCTTACTCAAAATAGCATCACGCTGGAACGGATGGGTGTTTTCCTCACGACCACCTGCAACTTCCCCTAAGCTATGAAATTCAGTCATTATGGCTTCTAATGCTTTCACTAGTGTAAGGCAAATCTTTCCTTTTACTAACCAAGGATTAAATTAACTCTTTTTTGGCCACAATTTACAAACCTGTGTGCCTACCGCTAAACTCTCAATCCCACAGTTAGGCTCCTTGTAAGGGGCCTGAGTTCTTTTTCAAAGCTGTAGATGAGCTGGGATACTCCTTGACTGGGGGCTTGGCATGTGTTCTACACATCTGAAAAAGCCACACAGTGTTTATGATGGTGCCCATCTGTGGTGCTAGAACCCTAGTTTAAGTGATTAAGTTTGCAAATGTTGGCCTTAGTGTTTTTTTGTTTTTTTTTTTTGTTAAAAAAAATTGAACAAAGATGGAACAGGCATCAAGTTAACAACAGCTGACAGGACCGATTACAAACTTACAAAATACACAGTTCTGTATTTACCATAAATAAACACATTACAAACATTTAACATTTTCATTGGCCAGGAAATATGGCAGAGTGACTGTGGAAAGAGTCTAAGGAGTTCAAGACTGTATTTATTTTAGGCACATTTTTTTCCTAACTTGGTTTTTTTACATAACTCAGAGAAACTCAACCAGATTGCAAGATGCGTGTACTTCACTCATGCTGTGGGTTTGATTGGCACCGTTTAACGTACTATGGTTCTTCAGTGTGTTGAACTATGGGAAAAAACTAAGGGCACCATGATATCGTTGTTACTGTCTCTGAGTGCTAATAAAGGCTGATGAGTTTGCAGTAGGACTGTTTCCTTGATGAGAAGTCTGGGAGGGGAGAGTGAAAGGAAGGGTTCAAATCCCCCAAAAGTGCATAACATCAGCAACACTGAACTACAGTTCTGAGCATGCTCAGTAGACACCAACCAGGCAGGTGTTTGATTGGACAAGCTGCCAGTGCTGTGTGGGCTGCAGGCTAGAGTCTCCCTGGCAGCTGTCAGACAGTGATAACGTTCACAGCTGGGAAGAATGGTGCAAGATGCAACTGACAACCTGGAGAATCTTGGGATGAAAAACAGTTCGGAGTCTTTCCCGCCGTGATAACTTCCTCGGGTGCGGGGTGGAGGGGTATGGCTCCCGGGCAAGGTGCAGGGCTGGCTCACTTCAACTGGCACAGAACCATGCAACACCGTGTCCCGCATCAGACCTGTTCAAGTACAGTCAGTCTGCAGAATAAATAGGAGAGGAAGGCGCATGCACCATCCTTTGCAAACAGAGGGTTGGAGGAGCCAAGGCTCCATCAGCTGGGACTGATGGCTAAAGTGCTTTCTCAGAAGGGATTCAGGCACAGATAGGGGCTGTCCCTCACTTCCGAAAGGGTGTCAGCCTGCTGATATTCTGCCAGAAGTTCGAGGGCTTGCGCTTGGGCTCAGCCAGCATGAAGACCTGTTGCTGGGGGAGGTTGGTCGGCAGGGTAGGGTGCTTTTGGCGCATCAGGAAGTCGTAGTATGGCCTGGTGACAGCTGTTAGGACAACAAGACAGTGTGACCATTAGATTGGCGCAGTCCTGTAGCTGATTCTCACACGGTCAATCTCAAAGCTAGCCATACGAAGCAATAGCCAGTGATGGATTGCACTGTTTGGAGTAACAGGTGGTTTGAACAGGGACAGCAACGACCTGACCCATTATAAGGACTCTTTTGCATATGTTGATGTTTTATTTAACTCTCTTAACTTTCCCCACCCCACAACACGCGCCCGCCCTGTCTCTCTGCTTGTCTGATTTGCCAACCTTGATGACAATTTTTGGACCTCCGTGCTTTATATATTGAGTCTGTTCTGGTAAGGCTATGATCTGAAGAAGTGGGTTTGTCCTACAAAAGCTCATAAATTATTTTGTTAGTCCTTTAAAGTGCTACGTGACTGGTGTTTTGGTTTGGTAGACTAACACAGCTACCTCTGTCTCTATTTGGAGGTGTATGTATTGCCGAACCACAAAGGCAGTTTGGGGATGATGCCCAGGATCACATGCGGCAACTGGAGGATGAAGCTGGACACTTACAGCATGCCTGTGTAACCCACACACCTTGGGGGTGTGGCTGACGATCCGCCGTAGTCGTACCTACACCACTTACCCAGAGAAAGAACGAGTCTCTTCTACAGTCTTAGCTGAGAGCCAGTTGGCTTTTAGCTCACACTGTAGCAGCTCCTGCATATGACGCTCCAGAGGTCTCAGGTTTGAGTTCACCTGATGGTGGTTACATCTGCACTGCAAAGGAAATCCTGCAGCAGTCCCTACCCCACCCAGTTGAGCTTCCTGGGGCCATTTCACTGCCATGCAGATTTCCAGGCTGCAACCTGATCTTGGGAACCAATCCTCCCTTCTGCACAATCTCACAGTTCCTAGAGCCTAGTTCCAGTCAGAGCCCAGAGGTCTGTGTGGCAAAGAGTCAGCACCCCACCAGCTTGAGTCAGCTGAAATGAACCAGCTGGGGGATTTTCTCTGCAGTGTGGACATGCCTTGGCAGCTGACAAACGTGCAAGCACCCAATTGTGATTGCTTGGGAGACTGGTTAGCTGACCCACACATTCATGCTGTGGTCATAGTAGTAAACATGCAAGGGTCTGTAAATGTTCAAACAGCGCACAGCCTGAGTGAGCTGTGGGCACAGGCCACAGCATTTAGAATCATAGAATCCTAGGGCTGGAAGGGACCACAGGAGGTCATTGAGTCCAGCCCCCTGCCTAAAGCAGGCTCAACTCCAACTAAGTCATTCCAGCCAGGACTATGTCAGGCCACGACTTAAAAACCTCTAGGGATGGAGATTCCACCACCTCTCTAGGCAACGCACTCCAGTGCTTTAACGCCCACCAGACAGAGCTCTGGGTTTAAAAGTCCTTGGGGTTCAGAGTTAGGGGCTTGGCAAGCAGACAGGCTAATGGCACAGCTCTGACACTGCAGCCGTAGCATGACAGTGATATACACTTGCTATAACAGTGGAAGGGGGTTTCCAGCTCTGTAGTCAATCCCTGAGGCTGGAGTGAGCGCAACAAACAGATTCATCCATCAACCTCCTGCTGTCTACACTGGGGCTCGGGTCAATTAACATCTCTTGGGTGAATTTTTCACACCCCCTCAGTGACTGCACTTGGTTGACCCAAGTTTTAGACCAGGCCTTTGTTTGCTGCCCTAGAGAGAGACTGGGCAGCCTGTGCCACGGATTTGGCCTCTGTTTCCAAACTCCCATTATAACTTGGCACTATCTGGCTCCAAGTCCAGGTAACAACCTGTCCTGCTCTGATTTTTGCAGTGCTGTGCAATAAGCAGTCAGGCTGTGTTTAATTCCCCACACAGCACCCTGGGCTAAAGCGTCTCCTTTGGGCCTGTAGAAAAGTAAGAGACCGAAGTCTTGGCAAGCTCCGGGGGGGGGGGGAGCAAGCACGTAGGTTGGCTTTCCAGGGGCAGTTACGTGACTCTTCACCTGGCCTGGCGGCAGTGTGGGTGATGAGGGGCAGGATGGGGAACTGCTCAGTGACAGAGGGAGCTGAGCCCCTTTGGCCACTGCTAACCCTTCCTTGGCAGGCTGCACAATCCCAGCCTTGGCTCCTGCGGATGCTGCTGAAGAATGCAGCATCTGTCCTGAGCACAGCCCACCATACAGCCAAGGCGGGGCGGGGGGTGGGGGGGGCGGCGTTAACTAACTGTTCTCTCATGGCAGCAGCCACGCTGCCAAATACAGAAAAAGCAAATGTCCCTGCCCAAGAGAGAGGCCCACTGGTGTGGGGGCGCGGGGAGGGGCGGGGACAAAGGAGGCAGTTACATAGGGGTCAGTGCTCCAGCCACCACCCGCTGCTTCAGTACCAGCGGCGGCCTGAGCTCCAGACCCCTTTGCACTGCCATGGCTGCACTGCTCTGTGCAGCTGACAGGAAGCACTAGCACCATGATCCAGGTGGCAATAGGCTGTATGCGCTCGGCCCTGCCCCTTCACCATTAGCCCGCCCCTTCTTGAGCACAGAGCCAGGTCCACCTCCCACCTTGTCCTGGGTTCCTTGATGGCTGTCAGCCCCATTGCTCAGAGCCCTTAACCCAATACCCTTTTCCATTTCCCAAGAGTTGCAGTAAAACGCCTCTTGCCCTTCTTCCCACTGCCCTGTTCGAATCGCTTGGAGACGTGGATTTGGGGCTGAGCGAGGGGTTCTAGTCTCCAGCCAGATGCCCGCCAACAGTCTGAGATGAAGAAGCTGCCAATTGTATTTAGCTACCTGGAACTGTCCTGGGTGGGGCTCGAATGTGAACCCCTGATCAGATGCACAGAATGGCTCTTGTGATCTGGAAATACTGGTTTGCTGCCTCTCGCTGGCTCAGTGCTGCCTGCCGAGTCTTCAGCCTGGCGAGATACTGCCATTTCCCATCTCTCAGAGCCCACCCTGCCCCAGAGCCTTCATCAGTGTCACTTGGTTGACACTAATCACAGGCCATGAAATCAGCTTCTTTGGGAGAAAATTAACATATAATGGGATTCAACAAAAAAAATACATCACTGAGTCCTTTCCACAGCTCAGGGAAAAAATTCATTTAATGAGGATCCTGTTTCCCTGGCATGACTCTTCCTCTGTGACTTCTCTCTCATCAGTCGACAAAGGGTCTGATCCAACAAAAATATACCTAAAGTATTGCTAACACTGCATTTCCTACATCACTAGGCTCCATGGGTACTCGGCGCCGTGTGTGGTAGCTAGTGATATGTTAGTCACCTCCAGTTTGGGCATTCCTGTTTGACCTCACTGGAGCAAGAGCTACCAGTGGAAATCCTTAGTCACAGCCCTCTGAAGAGTACCAATAGGGAGATGGCTCGAGGGTTGTGGTCACATCTCCCATCCAAGAATCTAGTTTATTTTCCAAGGTCTATAGTCCCTGTGAGATTCCTTAGCACTGTTGTTAGCTATGGACTCTTATTGGGATACGAATACAAGGCTAAATGTTCTTTGAAATGCTATCTTAGCCATCGGCTCAACTCTCTGCAAATGTCTTTAGAAATCAAACCATCATCACTGGGAAGTTCTGCTGAGACTTTGCTCACCTGTTTCTTGACAAGTTTAGATTGCTTTCTTTTCTGAATTCTATGTGCTGCTTTACAGCTTGGTGTTTTACTCCATGTTGTTCCCTGTTTCCTTAAACTTGGCATGACAGACAATTAAGACTAGCTGTTGTTAAAACAGGAGCACTCACTTCTCATTCATGTCCCTCCACACTTTCTTCTCCACCACACTGAGTAACCCTTGTGCCACTGGGATAAAAATCTTCAGACCTATGCCAGTGGTAGGAGACGAACAATTCCTTACCCAGTGAGCAAAGATGGACAAGCTTGAGGGAGGGGAGAATTAATGCAGTGATCAGCCAAAGCTTGTTTTCAGCCATGCTGCTATGCTTAGGAGAAAAAGAGAGAGTTGCACTCACCCTTAGGCTTTCCGGTGTGGTGCTGTTTGTTGGCATTCAGCATCGCCTGCTTTTTCTGTACCTCTGTGATTGAAAACCCTTAAAGAAAAAAACCGAAGCCGTTAGCAGCTGCACCACGGAGTGCCTCCTCCACGCAGTGGGGAGATCAGAAGAGGGAAGGGTGGGGATGAACCCATGGCCATGGATTTGATTGTTCTCTTCAGGCACAGCCCCATATGGGGTCAATGCTGGGACAGGAGCCCCAGGACAGGTTCTGGTGGCCTTGGCACTGAGGGAGTGTATACCACATGGGGTGGTCCACCAAGAATTTTCAGGCTACAGCCTGTGTGGCAGCCACATTCCCTGCCTCCTCAGCTAGTCTGGTCAGTGGCAGCCCCTGTATGTTTGGTGCAATGGGCTGGCCCTGCTCCTCTGGCCTTAGTCACGTTAGACCAAGTCTGAAAACGGTGAGAGGGCTCTTGCCCCAAGAGAACAGGCAGTCACACACCAAATCCTGAATTGATCTGACTCTAACGTCTGTCTCTAATCCTGTCAATGGGGACAATGATTCATAACTACCAGAACCTACTATTGAATGGTTCAAGCAGGCGAGAGATGTTAGCTGCTCTCTAAGACCCCATTCCAGTGCTTGGTCTCTGCTATATTCTTTGCACCATGAGCAGAAGGGGAAAGAACCATCATACAAAACAGACACACTGGCAGCCCAGCCACAGGCTGCACCGCGCTGACATACAGCTAGCTGCACTCAGTGTGACGGAGGGCCCCGCTTGGCCGACAGCCTTTCCGTACCAGTTTCCTGGTCAAGCTGAACCTGTTTCCTTTCGTTCTCAAATGCCTTGAGCCAGCGCTGTTTCTGTTCTGGCTTTTTTGCACAGAATAAGTGGATTTCCTCAGGGTCCCGGCTGAGCAGCTTGAACGCGTTTTTAACACTGATATTGAAGTCCTTATCTTTCCCGTCCTCCACGTCTACTATTTCCATGTCATCCATGTTGATCCGACTTTTATAATAGAGGATGTCCCGGCGCAGGAGATCCTGGAAGAGATTATTTTCAATTTAAGTCTTTCCAATTTCTACCCACACAGTTGCTTTCTCTTCCTAACTGCAACGGACAGCCCATGGCTGTCCAATTAGCACCATGCCTTTCTGAGAAAAAGCAATGACACCAAGAATTTGGCATCTTCTCTCCCCCACCCCCAATGGAAGCTCTACAGAACTCCCTTTCTGAGGCTGGTTGTGGTCTTACCACAGGCAGGTGGGGGCCCAGGAACAGTTTCTGTAGCTGGTGGAGCAGGTGTCCGGGCAGGACTACACTTACGTTAGCCTGATAACATGAACTGCCACTACTGTCAACACGCCATGTGATAACACATACTGCTTCTGGGACACACCATCTCTTTACTACCATGTCTGAAGGGCACGCACACTTCACTGCCACTGCCCTGACATCGGGGCTCATGGTACTTACTAATCCAGACAACTAATGCACATTGTTACTCCATACTTAAAAGACAGCGTAAGGGACCAAGATTTGGCACCAATCGTCTATCTTTAGCCAAAAAATGCACAACTGGATTGGTGAAAAATATAGGCAGCACTAGCGTCCGACGCAAGGCCCACATTAAAGTCACTTGAACATAAGAATGACCAAAGGTCCATCTAGCCCAGTATCCTGTTTTCTGACAGAGGCCAATGCCAGAGGATCCTGAGGGAGTGAATAGGACAGGCAACATCAAGCAATCCAACCCCTGTCAGCCTCTCCCGTCTCTGACAAACAGAGCTAGGGACACCATTTCCAAACCCATCCTGGCGAAGAGCCATTCATGGGCCTAACTTCCATGAAGTTATCTAGTTCTTTTTTGATCCCTGTTAAAGTCCTAGTCTTCACAACCTCCTCTGGCCAGGAGATCCACAGGCCAACCGTGCGCTGCATGAAGAAAAAACCTCCTTTCGTTGGTTTTAAACCTGCTACCCACTAATTTAATTAATTTCCTAGTTCTTACGTTAGGGGAGCAAATAAATATCTTTTCCTTATTCATTTCTTCCACACCTGTCACGACTGTACAAACCTCTTTCGTATCCCCCCCTTAGTCCTTTATTTCTAAGGTGCAAAGTTGCAGTGTTTCTAATCTCTCTCTTCATATGGCACCTGTTCCAAACCCCTAATCATTTTTGTTGCCCTTTGCTGAACTTCTTCAATGCCAGTATATCTTTCCTGAGATCAGGCAACCACATCTGTATACAATATTCAAGATGGATTCATATAGAGGCAATAAGATATTCTCTATCCTCGCTTTAATGAGTCCTAACACTCTGTTTGCTTTTTGGACTGCTGCTGCACACTGAGTGGATATTTTCAGAGAACTATCCATGCTGACTCCAAGATCTCTCTCGAGTAGTATAGCTCAATCAGTCCTCATCATTTTGTAGGTACATCTGGGATCAGACTTGGACTAAAGAGACGTGTAATGTGAAGTGGGTTATGCGCTCAGCAGAAGCATCAGGGTCATTTCTGATGTGCTGTAGAAAGACCCCTGTCTTCCTCTGCACTAGGCCACAACCACGGCTGAGCCACCTTTTGCTCTTACACATGCAGCTGTGACCCGCCAGCAGTCCCATGGAAAACAAGCCGAGTGACATTGGACCTGCCAACACAGGAGGTCTGGTTTTTAGTGGTGCTGAGCTCTTTGACTGGGAGCACTCAGCAATCCTGAAAACTCAGGTGCTGCGAGGGAACGTCTACACACCAAAGTAGCACACATCGAAATAAGGGTGCCAGGAACAGCTGCAGACAGGGTCACAGGGCGGACTAACGCTTCCGGGGCAACAGCTAGTAGCTCCCTTAAAGGGCCCCTCCCAGACACACGCAGCCTGCACAGCATGCGGTCTGCAGAGCCATAGCCATGCACCCCTCGAGCGACGCAGGCATGGACCCCCCAGCAGCAGCAGCAGCAGCAGCCAGAGGTCCACCCAGCCGCCCCTGTAGGAGCAGTGCTCGCCCTGCTCCATGCCATGCAGGAGGCAGCTGAGCACATCCTTGCCACAGAGGAGGAGCTGCCCACAGGGGAGGAGGACGCAACCCCCAACCCTGCAGCACCCCGCCCCCCCGCCCCGCCTCATACGCCGCCGGCTGTGGAGCTACCCCACGAGCACCGACTGGTGGGAGCGGCTGGTGCTCGGAGAGTGGGACGACGACCACTGGCTCCAGAACTTTCGCATGAGCCATCAGACATTTCTGGAGCTATGCCAGTGGCTCACCCCTGCACTGAGGCACCAGGACACCTTCATGCGGCATGCCCTCAGTGTGGAGAAACGGGTCGGCATCGCTGTCTGGAAGCTGGCCACTCCAGACAGCTACCGATCCGTGGGGCCGCAGTTTGGCGTCAGCAAGGCCACCTTCGGGGCTGTCCTCATGGAGGTAACAGGACCCACGGGGGGAGGGGGAGGCAGCCCTGGCAGGGGAGGGGAGGGGAAGGGAGGAGGGCCCTGGCAGGGGAGGGCCACACACACCCTGCACACCCCTCATTGGTGCTCTCCCATGTGCTTCCCCTGCAGGTCATCTGCGCCATCAACGCCCTGCTCCTCCACAGGCTCGTGAGGCTTTGGGACCCGGATGCCGCCATCGTGGGCTTTGCCACCCTGGGCTTCCCAAATTGCTTCGGGGCTCTGGATGGGACCCACATCCCCATCCGCGCCCCAGAGCACAGTGGAGGACGCTACTTAAACAGGAAGGGCTACCACTCAGTGGTCCTCCAGGCCTTGGTGGACAGCCGGGGCCGTTTCCTGGACATTTATGTGGGCTGGCCTGGCAGCACCCATGACACCCGGGTTTTCCGGAACTCAGGCCTGTGCCGCCGGCTGGAGGCGGGGACCTACATCCCCCAGCGGGAGATCCCTGTGGGGGACACCACCGTGCCCCTCTGCGTCATCGCAGATGTGTCATACCCCCTCCGGCCCTGGCTCATGCACCCTTACATGGGCCATCTCTCAGCCAGCCAGGAGCGCTTCAACCTGCGCCTGAACCACGCGCGCCAGGTGGTGGAGCACACATTTGGGCACCTCAAAGGGCACTGGAGGTGTCTCCTCACCCGCCTTGATGCGGGCCCCACCAACATCCCCCAGATTGTGGGCACGTGCAGCGCCCTACACAACCTCGTGGAGAGCAAGGGGGAGGCCTTCTTTCAGGGCTGGGCTGTGGAGGCTGGCAGGGCCGATGTGCAGCCACCCGCTGCCCCCAGTCGCCAGGTGGACCCCAAAGGGACCGGGGTCCGGGAGACCCTGTGGGCCCAGTTTGACGAGGCCGCGGGGTGAACGCTGGCAGGCCCCCCACTGCACCCCCCCCATCCTCCACAACACTCCCTGCCCCTATGCCCACACCACAGAGCACCCAACAGCACACCCCCCACTTTTCTTGTAAATAAAAGCAGACATTTGTTCGTCAAATCAAATATCTGTAGAACTCTTATTATTATCAAGACTGACTATTTACAGACAAAATCAAACTTATATATATATGTATTATAAATAAGGATAATATGAAAGGGGAAGACAAGGAAGGGGAGAACTATGTACATGGGGGGGCAAGGATCAGCATAGCAACAGGGATCTAATATAAAAACTATTTACAAAATAAAATTAAACTGAGGGGAATATATACACAGGGGGAGGGGGGGGCCACGTCCTGGGCCCCACACCCCCTAATGTCCAGCCCTGGAGGGTGGGCGGCCGCGACCCTTGCCTCAGCCTCAGCCCTGGCTGGGGCTGGGCGGACCAGTAGATATGGCCGGCGGGTTTCAGCTGGCCCCAGGTCCCCCTCGGTGGAAGGGCCCTCGGTGGCGGGTGGCGGTGTGACGGCGGACGGCGCAGCGGGTGGAGCAGGCAGGGCGGGCGCAGTGGCAGCCGGTGTGGCATGGGGGGGGGCCAGGTAGTCGGCAATACGGTCGAAGGTCCGCATGAAGGCCCCCCATACCTCCTGGCGCCAGGCCAGCGCCCGCTCCTGCAGCTGGAGGCGGCACTCCTCCACCCACAGCCTCTGCTCAGCGACCTCCAGCTGCCGACGGTGGATGGCCAGCAGCTGGGGGTCCGTCGCCGTCGGGTGGTGGTGCTGCGTCTGCCGTCTTCCCCGCCGTGGGGCTGGTCAGTCCTCCGCCGAGGGGCTGGCCTGGAGCGATGGCCCCGGTGGGCTGTCCAGGACCACTGACACCTCGCCAGCGCTCTCCGGTCCTTCCGATGGTGCAGCTGCGGAACATGGGGCTGGGGGGAGAAGAGTGGAGACAGCCGTTAGCGTGGGCCCCGAGCTGCGGCCCTTGTCCCCCCACCCCTCTGCTGCTGGTTCCCCATCCCCGTCCCCGGGAGATGCTGCTGCTGCTGCTGATGGGTGTCCCACCCCCTCCCCCCGGGGGACCCTAGAGGTTCCGCTCCCCCCAACCCTGGGGATGGGGCATGGCACTATCATGCTGGGGGGGCAGGGGCTGATGCACTCTTCTGAGGGACATGCCACTGCTGTCCTTGGGGCCATGGTCATCTGGGCATGTGGAGGGCCCTGGTCATATCTATTACCCCCGCCCATCAACTCCGGGGGTCTGCACCGGGGGGGGGGGGGGGGATACATACCTGATGGTCCACTCCCATGGTCAGGGGACACCCGCTGGGCGGACGCCTGGCTGGAGCTCCGCAATGGGATGGCGATCCGCAGGCCGGCGTCGCTGGAGGAGGACTCCCCCTCCTCCTCCTCCTCCTCCTCCGGTGCCCCAGGGGTGGGCTCCTGGGGGGGCCCCCGGGTGCGGGGCTTGCCTCTGGGGTGGACTCCGCCTCCGGGGCCTGCTGGGGCTCGTCGGCCAAGGTATCAAGCATGGCCGGAGGAGAGGAGATGTGCCAGGGGCCCAGGATGTCCCTGAGCTCCCTGTAAAAGGGGCAAGTGACGGGGCGGCCCCAGATCGGCCGGCCGCATCCCGGGCCCGGGCGTAACCCTGCTGCAGCTCCTTCACTTTACTCCGGACATGATCCGGAGTGCGGGCAGGGCGGCCAGGCCCTCAGCCAGCTGAGCAAATGCATCCGCGTTCCGCCTCTTGCTCCCCATTACCTGGAGCACCTCCTCCTCACTCCAGAGCCCCAGCAGGTCCCGAAGCTCGGCCTCCGTCCAGGGGGGGCCCTGCTGCCGCTTCCCCGCCTGGCTGCCAGCCTGCGAGCCCTGGCTCCCCTTGGGGGGGTCCCCTGGGGGCACTTGGGGGGCTGGGCGGTGGTCATCGCGGCGGGTGGGGGTGTGTGGGCGCAGAGGAGCGTGCAGGCTAGCCGCGTTGCAATGCTGCTGCCTGCATGCTCTCTCAGCTTCCTGCACAGGATGGCAGGGGGTGGGGAGCTTTAAGGGGCCGCTGCACGTGGCCACCATCGAGCTCAGGGGCTGGGCAGAGCGTCTCTCAACCCCTCAGCTGATGGCCGCCATGGAGGACCCCGCTATTTCGATGTTGTGGGACGCGCAACGACTACACGTTCCCTACTTCGACGTTGAACGTCGAAGTAGGGTGCTATTCCCATCCCCTCATGGGGTTAGTGACTTTGACGTCTCGCCGCCTAACGTCGATGTTAACTTCAAAATAGCGCCCAACACGTGTAGCCGTGACGGGCGCTATTTCGAAGTTGGCGCCGCTACTTCGAAGTATCTGGCACATGTAGATGCGGCCTAGAGGAGCTGTAATGCCCCATCCTTTCTCCGAGCTGAAAGTTAGATACCCAACCACAACCATATTTGTCTTTTGGTTGCTGTTTTGGTAGTCTGGTCCTAAAATCCTGCTGGGGACAACCATGTTGGAAGGTTTGAAAACAGCAGTGGCAACGTGGACGCATCTCATTTTTTAACATGAAGACTGACACTGACCCTACAGAAAGCAATGCACTGCTTGCCTCTCCCACCATAGGGGCCTGGCCAGCCACGAGCCTGTGACTTCCACATACCAGCTACGTCTACACGTGAAGCCTACATCGAAGTAGCTTATTTCGATGTAGCGACATCGAAATAGGCTATTTCGATGAATAACGTCTACACGTCCTCCAGGGCTGGCAACGTTGACGTTCACCATCGCCGTTGCGCAGCACCACATTGAAATAGGCGCTGCGAGGGAACGTCTACACGCCAAAGTAGCACACATCGAAATAAGGGTGCCAGGAACAGCTGCAGACAGGGTCACAGGGCAGACTCAACAGCAAGCCGCTCCCTTAAAGGGCCCCTCCCAGACACAGTTGCACTAAACAACACAAGATCCACAGAGCCGACAACTGGTTGCAGACCCTGTGCATGCAGCATGGATCCCCAGCTGCCGCAGCAGCAGCCAGAAGTCCTGGGCTAAGGGCTGCTGCATGCGGTGACCATAGAGCCCCACAGGGGCTGGAGAGAGCGCGTCTCTCAACCCCTCAGCTGATGGCCACCATGGCGGACCCCGCTATTTCGATGTTGCGGGATGTGGATTGTCTACACGTGCCCTACTTCGACGTTCAACTTCAAAGTAGGGCACTATTCCCATCCCCTCATGGGGTTAGCGGCTTCGACGTCTCGCCGCCTAACGTCGATGTTAACATCGAAATAGCGCCCAACACGTGTAGCCGTGATGGGCGCTATTTCGAAGTTAGTGCCGCTACTTCGAAGTAGCGTGCATGTGTAGACACGGCTACCATGTGCAATCAAGTGTGCAACAGAGCAGCACAGCAAGAACGAATCACTGGGTATGCACATAATCCCCCCCCACCCCCCCACCAGCTAGACAAGTCTAGCTTTAGCTTACCTACCTGCAGACTGACTCTCTTTTTCAAGGTATTCTGCGGAGAGGAATGTAAGGAGTAAAACTGAACTCACAGTATATGATTTGATTTCAGTGGGTATAGCTCTCAACAGAGATAGAGACGGCTTCCTCAAGTTACCTTCTTACAGCAGACCAGCTGGTGATCAAAGAGGAAGAACATTCTCTGTTGGCTTTTCGCTTGTGGTTGAGATATTTTGGTTAATTCCCCAGAGTAGATGAGTTCCGAGCTTCTGACTAGGACGTCTTCACCCTGCCAGCAGCAATGAGACCACAAAGAACATGTTGGTTTGTCCCAAGAAAGGAAACAATCACAAGAATTCAACCCAACTGCAGTGGACGGGTTAAATGGTGTGCTTCTCCTCTACCATCCTGGATCCCAGATGGAAATTCGTAAAATGTCACAATAACCTCTAACAAAAATTGTTGATGGGAACAGGTGCAAAAGTGGGACAGACTGAATTAGTCCAAACAAAAAGGCCTCCTGATATAATGCCATGACTGTGTTAAGATCCTACTTGGTACATAAGAGAACTGTGCAAGCTAAAACCAGCGGACCAAAATTGGTGTGTCCTAGAGGTCTCCATCTCTGTGGATGGGGTGAAAAAGGAGAGGAGGCTGTAGTATACATTTTAATGAAATAAATGAGCCAAAAGTGTTACCATAACCCAACATTCCAACATGCAACTCCTTTAAATAAGGTTCAGTGACCTCAGCCTGGTTAGAATCATGGCAGACACGCTATTAAAAATCCTGAATCCTTCAAGGTAGCGAGAAGAAATAAACAGGTAAAGCACGACTGTGGTAACTGTCTTTTCAGGAAGAGAGAAGTTAACTGAGGTGGGCTGGAGCTCCCACTGCTGCATCCTGCCTCTGAAGTCAGATCCCAGTTCATCCAAGGAGATAGCTGGGCTCTCCCTGGTCAGGACAGTGGTGTCCAATAGGAATTCAAAGCCCGCCACAATTGCGGTTGTCATCTTTCCATATTCCCCACATATTATCATACAAAACTTTATTAAATAATATTAGAAAAGTAAATACCTTTTGGCCTTTGAATTCCTACATAACTGTGAGATGACATAATAATCGCAGACACAAGTAGGGCAACATGACGCGTTGCAGCAAAGAAAAGCTAGCTACAGAAAGACTTTGAACCCCGCACAGCCTGTACCAACCACCCCTGGACCCAGCTGTGAGTGGCATGGCTCCCGCTGTTCCCTGTGAGTAGCATGCAGACAGAGGTGCCACCCCCATGCGTTAGAGTGTATGATATCACCCCCCCCCATCCTTGCCATGTCCTGCAGTGCGCCTTTTCAGCACGGGCTGCATCAGTGCCCGCAGGGGTTCCCTGCTGGCTGGCAGGTTGTCCGCCACGCTGCACCTATGCTAATGGTCTTGAGCATGTATGACGAATTTGAAGCACTGTTATTTCTTAGGAGTTAGGTATGCACACATTCGCCACAATGCAGTATCCTGTTCACCACATGTGGTGAGTACTGAACCTATTCGACACTCCGGGGTCAGGAAATCATGGAATCATAGAATCCTATGGCTGGAAGGGACCTCAGGAGGTCATCTAGTCCAGTCCCCTGCTTCAAGCAGGATCAACCCCCACTAAGATCCCAGCCAGGACCTTAAAAACCTCCAGGGATGGAGAATCCACCACGTCCCTAGGCAACATTCCAGTGCTTCACCACCCTCCTGGTGAAGTAGTTTTTCCTACTATCCAACCTCCTCTCCTTCTGTAACTTCAGACCATTGCTCCTTGTTCTGCCATCTGTCACCACTGAGAACAGTTTCTCTCCATCCTCTTTAGAGCTACCTTTCAGGAAGCTGAAGGCTGCTATTAAATCACCAGGTTCAGGACAATGAAGGCCCAGCATCCCAGGGGATGGTGGGGTGTGGCAGGCATGTTGGTGAGAAGCTTGCTCTACTAGCCCCACTCCCCCAGTTTTCACTGCTCCAGCCACCATCTCTTAAAGATCCCCCAAAAGGGAGCTGTGGGTGGATAGTCCATCCCCATGTTACTTTGTCCTCCACTTGGGCCTAGTTTCTGACACATCAGTTTTGATCCACTGATTTCCGGCTTCTCGCTTCTCTTGTCTACCAAGTGTGGTCTTACCACAGTCCCAGAGTTACATCACATTTGGTCTCTTGCATTGGGCTCATTCAGTCTGTCTCCTTTTTGCAACCTAGTCTAGAAAACCAGCAGTTTTGTTTATTTAAAAATAAATAAACAAAGCTGGCTTTAAAAAGAGTTTTTCTCGGCATGTAAAACTACTATAGGAAATTCAGGTGCTGTTTTATCTGTCAGGGCCTGATAATTTAGCATGTTAGATGTTAACACTGCCTGCCTCACTAATGCTTGAAAATGGTTCAAATAATAAATGATCTATTGGAATTTCAGTAAGTAGCATGTGCCAATTTCCTTCTGCAAAGAGGAAGAATGTATGGCAAACAGAATCCAGAGGACTGTCCAAAGCTGTAGGTCTTTCAGAGTTCCTCCAAGCCTATCATGAGAAGGTGACTGCACGTATCATAAAAATTAACAAGCATGGGTGCAATAGAAAGTGATGGAGTTAGTAGGCCACATAAAATAATCCCTGGTGATGGGGGTGGAGAGGCATCCCTCTGTGGGGCTGTTATATTCCCTCACCTCCCAATCTTCTATTGAACTCTGCCACTGGGCTATTTTGTCTATGTTCTCCAGCCTCCTCTTTCTCTCGTTGATCAGTCGGGCGACGTTCTTCATGGCGTTTAAGGCAGCCTCAACATCTTTAAAATCCCTAGGGTGAAACAGATTTCATCAGGCACGTTTGCAGGAGCAGACTGGAATCCAACAGTGCTTAAACTCTAGTGGCTGGTGACTGGTGGTGACCTTATACATACTTTTCACAGCTGAGCTCACAATTGGGGTAAATTTGTTGGCCCAGTTCTCACAACAGGATCACTTTCTGTCACAACACACTCGCTCACTTCCTCTGGGACTTTGTGTCCACACTAGCCCTGGAAGAAGAGGGCTGGAATGTCTTGCTTCACACAACATTTCCAAAATTCTCACAGCATCCCCTGTGCTGTGTACTTGGAGTAACCCCTTTCTAGATATATTTAGTTCCACAACCACATGTTTACACATATAATAGGACACTGTGGGAGTGTAGCTGCCCACTCTGGCCGGATGGGGTTAAAGCCAGCCAGAGGCAGTCCACACAGAGCCCTAGCCAATCAGGAAAGGGATTATTGGGAGCCAACCGTAAGGCAGCTTGCTGGGGCAGCCCTGATATAAAGGGCAGTTCAGCAAAGCGAAGAGGAGTCCTTGCCTGACTAGCAAGGGAGAAGGACACAGGACAGAGCAGTGCTAGGCAGGGTAGAAGAGCAAGTGGGAGCTCTGGCTAGATGGCAGCCTTGATACAAGGGCTGAGTAGGTGTAAAGCTTAAGGGAAAATGGGCCAGGAAAAGAAGGCAGTAACGGGCTTGAAGGAGGGCAGAAGAAGGCCTCAGTAATGGGCAGGCCTGGGTCCCCCTCCCACACTTTGTCCCACCAGCTGCTGGAAAGATTGGCCAAGTAAAGGACTCCAACTTGCCCCAAGGGAGTGACTAGACTTGGGACTGCAGTCGGCCCCCGTGGTGTGGTGCTAGAATGAGGAATTGCCAGCAGCGCTGAGGAGGAAGAGAGGCAGCGCACACAAGCTGCCAAGAGCCAGTTCCCAGGCTGACTGGCCGGAGGAGGAGCGATGGTGAGTTGCACCTTGTTACACACACATGTCCCCCATGCCCATTTGTGCTACTGAGAGCTCCATAATAATGGCACAGTTACTACAGGCAGGTAGGGCAGCTGTTTGCCAGGGGTATCCATGAACCTGCTGGGCCATCAGACAGCAACAGGAGAAATCTGCTACTCTCCTTACTCCCTGGCGTATCAGCCATTGCCCAGCTACACAGACATCCAGGCTAAGTGTGGCAGAAGAGGCCACCCATTCAGGCACAGTGCTTCAGGCTCGGTTCAGATGGCCAGAAAAACAGCTTCTGCTCTGGTAGGACCTACAGTATCCACAGCAGAAGCACAGATTAAGTCTTGAGGCCCCCTGGTTTGACTAATATTGCTCTTGGGGCCTGAATACAGAAGTAAACACAATGCTAAATGGCGGCAGGTAGCGATTTCACATCGTCTACATGGGGAGTGGACGGTCGGTGTTTGCCTAGTAGACAAGGATCCAGCCAGTAAGGATCTAGCTGGTAAGAAGACACACTGTCCAATGACGACTCTACCATACAGCTAACCATGAGCCCAGGGCTCTGAGCTCAACCCTTGAGGAGATCATTTGGGGTCTGGAGCAAATAGATTTAGAAAAAATTCTGTCAGGCATGGTACTTGGTCCTGCTGTGGGGGCAGGGGGCGGGACTCAATGACCTCCCAAGGTCCCTTCCACTGTGAGATAGATATGTATGAGTATCTTTTGCTGTAACTCTATGTCAACTGTTCTCACATTGCCTGTTCCCACGTGCATATAAGCCCTGCCCCGACACACTGCCCCTACCTGTGCTGAGGGTTGGTGTATTTGAGCAGTTCAGCCAGCTGTAGTGGATACTTGCAGATTTTCTGCACTGGGGTCAGCAGAAACCCATCCAGGGAGATGTCGATCATCTTCTGAAGCAGACGGCAAGCTTCAAAGAAGTAGACATACTTGTTGACTTTGGTGAGTCGGGACAGCTCCACGCAGGCGTTGGGGTGGTTGTTGCAGTACTCGGAGTATATTTGGAACTCAGTTTGCTGAGCGGGGAATGAAAAAGCAAGTTCTGGTGGTAATCTCAGATCACATCTTGGCCATCCTCTACCCACTGCAGGTCCCTCTTCCCAAACCACCTACAGTACCTACACTGCTCTCCAGTAAAGGGGATCCACTCATCTGTCCTGCTGGGGAACCACCTGTCTCTTCCATGCCTCGCCCTCCTGGTACCCTGGTGCCCTTTGGTAGTGGGTATTGCCAGGTGCGCTGACATGCTGCTTTTCCAGTTGGGCCCATGCACTCAATGATGGTATCACCCCTCCCCTCTATACTCATTTTGCCAACCTAGGGAGAAGCAGCCAATCTGAGAAATAGCCTACATGTTTGCCTGGGTGACACCACATAAACACGGTGGTACGTGCTAATCATCAGGCACACCAGTATGCTTCCAACATCCACGTATTACAGAGGCCCCTTTATCCCCTCCCCAGATGGACATTTGCGATAAAATGATCAGCACTGAAACACTTAAACTATGGACCTGCAAACGGTACCATTAGGCTACAACATTCACACCCCCAATGGAGGGCTCTGGCCCTCAGGAAAGCAGCTTTGTATCGAGTCACATTGGGAAGGCTTCCTTGGTAACCAGAAGGGCTACACTAATGCTTAAAGAATCATAGAATCCTAGGGCTGGAAGGGACCTCAGGTGGTCATCTAGTCCAGCCCCCTGCTTCAAGCAGGATCAACCCCCACAATCCCACCAGAGAAATGCCAGAAATACCACAGCTAAGATCTCCCCAGCTCTCCATCTCCCACATAGACATTGTCAATCAACTCACATATTCCAGGAAGCAGGAGCCGACCTCGCTCAAGTGTGGATGGTCTTTGTTGAATTTCTTCTCCAGCGCATTCACGAATCTTTTCTGGCATTTGTAAATGTCTTCGATGTTCCCAAAGATTGTCTTCAGCTGCTCTTCTGTAAACATGTCAGCCCTCTTACGGCACTGCTTTATGTAACCCTGGGGTGGGGAGTCAAATTTGCAAAGGGGTGGTGGGAACTTGCTCCAGAGCCTGATGTACACATCACTGGAGTCGAGAGAAAGACTCTCACTGAGTTTAGCTCAAACCCCCTATATCTTTCCAGCATGTGCTCATTGTGCGTTTATTACTGTTTCTCAAGGTGCCACACCTAAAAATTGCACACATGGAAATCAAACCATAGCCAGAAACTTGCCCTGGATGATACTGTAACTCATGCTCAGCACTACAATCTGGGCGATAGAATCTTTTACAGTAAATCCTCAGCTCACTGTATGGCCACCACATTTTCTGGTTAAACCCACAGGGCCAGATCCCCACCTGGTGTAACCTGACACAGTTCTCTTGATAGACTTGTGCAGGCTTATGGCACCTGAAGATCTGGAATTGAGTGAGAACATAAGAATGGCCATACTGGGTCGGACACAAGGTTCACCCAGCCCAGTATCCTGTCTTTCAACAGATGCCAATGCCAGATGCTCCAGAGGAAGTGGACAGAACAGGTAATCATCAGAATGATCCTTCTCCTGTTATCTCTTTCCAGCCTCTGGCAAACAGGCCAGGGACACCATTCATGCCCAGCCTGGCTCAGAGCCAGTGATGGACCTAACCTCCATGAATTTATCTAGTTTGCTTTTGATCCCTGTTAGAGTCCTGGTCTTCACAACATCCTTTGGCAAGGAGTTCCACAGGCCAACCATGCACTGCATGGAGAAAAGCTTCTTTTTCTTAATTTTAAACCTCATTTGGTGACCACTAGTTCTTATGTTATGGGAACCAGTAAATAACTTTTCCTTCACTTTTTCCACACCAGTACTGATTTTATAGACCTCTATCATATCCCTTCTTAGTATTTTTTTCCTAAGCTGAAAAGTCCCAGTATTTTTAATCATTCTTCATATGGCACCCTTTCCAAACCCCTAATAATTGCCCTTATCTGAACATTTTCCAATGCCAATATATATTTTTTGAGATGAGACGACCATGTCTGCACACAAGATGTGGGAGTATCATGGATTTATATAGAGGCAATAAGATAGTCTCTGTCTTATTTTCTATCCCTTTTGTAAAGATTCTGAGCATCCTGAATACTGAGACTGGGAAACATCTGGACTAATGAAGGGAGAGAGAAAAGGGTGCAAACACACGAACAGCAATGAGAACACTGGAACACTCTCTGCAAAAGTCAGAGCCTGCTCCAGCGTCCTTGGCCCAAACTGACTGTTTCCCTTCTTGAGTGTTATTTTTAGCCCTCACTGCCTTTCTCCTTCTACCCAGGGGGAGGCTATAGCTGAGGCATGTGTCGGGTATGTATTTTGGGGATGTATTGGGGGAGGAAAGGGGCTATGTCCATGCAAAGCATTTATGTGTTTTTCAGCACAGCACAAGAGATGTCTCTTGAGACAGGACCTGTCAGAATTTTTTATAATTGGAGATACACATCTCCTAGAACTGGAAGGGACCTTGGGAGGTCATCTAGTCCAGTCCCCTGCCCTCTTGGCAGGACCAAGCACCATCCCTGGCATCTATTTGCCCCAATCCCTAAATGGCCTCCTCAAGCATTGTGCTCACAACCCTGGGTTTAACAGGCCAATGCTCAAACCACTGAGCTATTCCTGTCCCCCTGAGTGAGTGCTGTAGCTGGCCCAAGCTTGCCCAGGGTTTTTGATCTATGGGTATGTGACTCGCACAAAGGCAGGTATTTCTGATCATACCATCTCCTGCCATTCCCATATTAAAGAATAGAGTAGTGCCAGAACTCGAGTCCTCTTGGCTTGGGAAATTCAGCTAATTATATTTAATCAGGACTCCTCTTTGTGCTGCAATTAAAGGAGCATTTGGGATGTTCCTGTAATGAATCAGTATTCTCCATTTCCCAAACATGTGCAGTGGTAACACTGGGCAGAAGAGCATCGGGTGGACTTGTCATTTAACACACCAGACAGGGGTGACAGGAGACAACTCTGCTAGGCCAGGGCTCTTTTCTCAAAGGAAGAGGAGTAATTTGTGGCCAGGGAGAGAAAAAGAGCCCAGGACAGCTTAGCAGGGAGGTGTGTATGGGGCGGGGGGATTTCTCCCTTCGCAAGTGGGTTCAGTTCATACATTTGAGTCACACCCATTCTATCTGCCTGCTGTTTCACTTCCTTTGCAGCCTGGTTACCTCACAGATGTCCTTGAGGTGTTTGATGTAGTCTTTCTCTGTGCTGATGATCTCATTGATAACGTTGGTCCTCATTTGGTCCTTGCTGGTCTGCCCCATCCCATAACGCCGGGTGGCAGTGCCGGCATCCTCCTCTTTGCCGTCCTCAACCTTCATAGGATAGTCTTCCATGGGCTCATCCTGGTTCACTCGGAGCTGCGGCAAACACATGGATTTCCAGTGGGTAACAGAGCCTCACTTCCCCATTTTCACTCTCTCATCATGTCCATGTCACTAATCCAGCTCCTGCTACCACCAAGAAGGGCCTGTCGGGGACAGCGAAGCTGCTGTGACCACTTCCTAGAGCGCACATACGGATTAGCCAGTGTCCTCCAGAGTTAATTCTATAACCTGGGCCCACAGATTGGCCAGAAATGGAGGGAACTCTCGCAGTAGTCAGAAGATCTGGCTGTTTGGTCCCTAGTCCTTGGAGGAAGTAAAAATACAGCAGAGGATAGATATTGAACACCTGGGGAACACCTTACTGCCACCCAGCAACTGCTCCTGCGAACTGACATTGTGTGACATTGATGGGGTCCCTCTTGGATGGAAGGAGCACAGGTGAAATGATGAGGGGAGATATGTACATTTCAAGAGAAAGCCCCTCAGCAAATGATTTCCTAGTCCTGATGGAGGGCTTTGGTGGGGAGGGTTTAGCGGTATAAATTACCAGCTAAACTCTGCTTTGCTCACCTGTGTTACAGAGTAAATGAAAGGACACCTGCCACTGCTAAGATAAATCACAGCAATAAAACATTTCTTTACAAGAGCTGAGGAATCTAGACACCAGTGGGCACAAGCAATGCCATATCAAGACACCTCAACACGAGAGTCATGTGTCTTACTGAATGACCACTAGATGGCAGCACAGCATGAATATAGGCAAAAATATCAGCTGTACTAAACTGCTGTTAATTAATTCTCGGAAATTGCAATGCAGGTTTTTTATCTGGTATTGCCATAGTGCGTATTGAGGCGTCAGATTACCCCATTTAGATATCTGATAATATTTCAAAAAGTATCAAACAAAAACATGCCCCCACGGCACACAGCCACGTGCACACAGAACTATGTGGACTCAGTTACTGCTACATTTAGTCACGCTGATCAAAAGCTGATGAACCAAAAATGTGGTGTGCCGATTTTCCTGTACTGCTGGCAGGAGAGCATAGGCCAGCAAAGCCAGTGCCATCTCCACGCTAGACCCACAACTAAAATGGACTGGGTAGACTCAAGGCAGTCTGAGAAGTCCAGGCAAGTCAGCATTGTTCGATATTCCCTTCCTGAGAGCTCTTCCCCGAAGCAGCTCACGATAATTTGCAATGTTTGAGCAAGGAGCCATCAATTTTTCCAGTTGGAGAAGTTGGCATCCTGCCCTTACAGGCCAGCACTGACAATACCCCTTAGCACTAGACATGCTATCTCACAGTCACCACAGGGGGACCTGGGCCCACTAGGTAGACCACAACCTGAAGCTCCTCCAGTGTAACCACAGAGTCATGCTCAAGCAAAAAAGACTCTCCAGAAATGGTTCTGCCCCCATGGAAGGTCAGGGCTGGGTCCACATCCAAGCAATGTTTATCTTCTGGAACACGTTTTCTGCTCGGGACTGCAAGGATACCAAGGAGGAGACAAAGCACTTCTTCTTTGCCCCCTGCACAACCCAAGTGAAAGATTTCAGATCTTTTATGTCCCACTCAGTCAGACTCTCAACCAGGACTTTTGCTACAGGCTCTCTCCTTTCGTACACAGGTTGTGTCAGGATGAGAACCCCGTTGTCCTGAGAGATCTGAACGGCCCCATATCAATTCCCAGTTACTTTACTCATGCTGAAGGGACTGTGCCTGAGCAGTGAATGCAGAGCTGTGATTCCACCCAGAGAACTGAAGCTCACACAAAGGAATGAAAATCTCCTCTCTCTCGGAAAGAAGGAAAACATGGGCCAGGCACTGACTCTGCCTGAGCTCTGGTCCTCTCCCGTAAGTAAGGAGAACTTGGATGCCTGGCAAACCAATGGTAAGGAATGACTCCCCCTCCTGTACTATCCAAACCACACTGGGTTCACCAACTCTGTCACAGCCAGGACAGGGGGTTTGTTGGGCCAGATCCCCAGACAGTATCGGTGATTTCAGCTGAACTGTGAAGCTTGGCATTGTGTGGGGATCTGGTCCACACTATGACAAATGGAGAGTTCCACGGAGGCTTCAGTTCAGCCCAACATTACTAAAGAGCAACAGCAGGGTACATGGCGCTGATTGCCAGTGGGTTCTACACCACATCACCACCAGCCATGGAAGGGCCTGGTGCACTTCTATCAGGAAGCTGGTGTTAACGGGCTGGGCTTAAAAAACAAGGTTTTGGTCCTTACCCGTACAAAGCTGGCTGGAAACCAACCTTCGCTGTCCAGGATCCTCCCCCACCACCACTCCTTGTTGGTAGCATCCATTACTTCAATGACATCGCTGGCCTTGAATCCCAGCTCTTGGTCATCCATTGTGATGTGATCCCAGAGGGCTTCTGCATACACCACACTGCCATCGCTGATCAGCTGGGAACAGAGCAAATGAAGCATTGGCAACTAGTCACCTCCCACAGATTCATTCCACCCATTGAGCACCAGCCCCCCGGAAACTCAGAGCTAAAATCCAAACATTTGGGGCTACCTGGCCCTTGTCTGTGTGTGTGTGTCGGGGGAGTGGAGGCTGGTCATCGCCACAGCCGCAGCCACAGCCTTTTCACTCTCTGAGTTCGCCATTGCTCCCAATCACTAGCACATGGCACAAATTACCCCACTGTGAACCAAAAGAGGACAGAACTCACACAGCCCATCAGAGCAGACCTGACTGGAGAAGATGGCTTGCAGCACTCTTCAGAAGGCCCCTACCCCTGCAGGACATAGCCCTGCCTGGCCCCAGTTCACACCACAGTTCTTATTATAGGCCAGGTCTATGCTGGACCTTAAAGTTGCTTATGGATATGCAGTTCCAGCTACAGCGAATGCGTAGATGAAACTGACTTATTTACAATCGACTGACCTGGCCATCCTCACTGAATGAGGTCGCTGGGAGAAACTCTCCCATTGACCTCTCTTCCTCCTTGTGATATTGAGGCATACGGGGTTGACTGCTGACCCCAGATAGATTGATTTTGCACATCCCCAGTAGGCGCATGAAATCAAACCCTGGAAGATCAACCCTGACTGGGTTGATTTTCTGGGTAGTGAAGACAGACCCCCCTACTGTGAAAAAGACCCTTAAAAGCCTTGCAGTATCATGAGACTATAAAGGCACATTGATTTCTTAAGGCAGCTCAGAGATCTGAACAGTAACTATTTCAAATGGCACCTTCTAACTAAAATTACCTGCTCTGCACTCTCTTTATTTTCAGAGCCACCTCTTCTGACTAGGCAAAAAATCAGATGCTGCTGTTTTAGAGCCCTTCAGTAGCAACAAAGTGACAAAAAGCCAAGTCCATTCTGCCCATGCATCAACTAAGTGACAACTGCACAGCCAAAGTGTGCTCTTTGTTCCACCCCCGCCTTAGAGACAGGGAGAGGTACTTGGATAAATAAGGCAGATTTTGGACCAGAGAGTTATTATTGGCAAATGGTGATTATGCGCTAGCCAGGAGGAACAGCGCATGCACTGTAAAACTCAAAGCACCTCTGTGGCACCAGATCATATTTGATACAGCTGCCCTTGAGATACAAATATGGAACCCAATTTTTGGCCATTTTTACAGAGCCACTTCTCAGAGCAGAAATTACCCCACCGTGACCTAAGATTTTATGTCACTTGAGCTGCGTCTACACGTGCCGGCTACTTCGAAGTAGCTGCGCCAACTTCGAAATAGCGCCCGCCATGTCTACATGTGGAGGGTGCTATTTCAAAGTTGAAATCGACATAAGGCGGCGAGACGTCGAAGTCGCTATCCCCATCAGGAGATGGGAACAGCACCCTACTTCAACGTTGAACATCGAAGTAGGGCACGTGTAGCCGATCCGCGTCCCACAACATCGAAAAAACAGGGTCCGCCATGGCGGCCATCAGCTGAGGGGTTGAGAGACGCTCTTTCCAACCCCTGAGCTCTATGGTTGCCATGTGCAGTGGACCCTTAAAGCTCCCCGCCTCCTGCATTCCTGTGCAGGAAGCTGAGAGCGCGTGCAGGCGGCAGCACTGACACGCGGCCAGTCTGCATGCCTCTCTGCAGCCCCAAGCCACCACCCCTGCTGCAATGGCCGCCCGCCAGCCCCCCAAGCGCCCCCCCAGGGCACCCCCCACCCAAGGGGAGCCAGGGCTCCCAGGCAGCCAGCCAGCCTGGGAAAAGCCAGCGGGGCCCCTCCTGGACGGAGGCCGAGATCCAGGACCTGCTGGGGCTCTGGGGCGAGGAGGAGGTGCTCCAGGTAATGGGGAGCAAGAGGCGGAGTGCGGATGCGTTCGCTCGGCTGGCCGAGGGCCTGGCTGCCCGGGGTCACCCTGCCCACATTCCTGACCATGTCAGGAGTAAGGTTAAGGAGCTTTGGCAGGGTTATGCCCGGGCCCGGGATGCATCCAGCCGATCTGGGGACGCCCCCACCACTTGCCCCTTTCACAGGGAGCTCAGGTCCATCCTGGGCCCCTGGTACACCTCCTCCCCGCTGGCCACTCTTGACACCTTGGGCGACGAGCCCCAGCAGGCCCCGGAGGCGGAGTCCACCCTGGAGGCAAGCCCCGGACCCCAAGGGCCCCCCCAGGAGCCCACCCCTGGGATGCCAGAGGAGGAGGAGGGGGAATCCTCCTCCAGCGATGGGGGGCTCCACATCGCCATGCCATCCCAGAGCTCCAGCAGGGCGTCCACCCAGAGGGTGTCCCCCAACCGTGGGAGCAGACTGTCAGGTATGTACCCCCCTGGTGCACACCCCTGGGGTTAAGGGGCGGGGACAAGAGACATGACCAGGGCCCTCCACATGCCCAGATGACCATGGCCCCAAGGACAGCAATGGCATGTCCCTCAGAAGAGTGCATCAGCCCCTGCCCCCCAGCAGAACAGCGCCATGCCCCATCCCTGGGGCTGGGGGGAGCGGAACCTAGGGTCCCCCAGGGGGAGGGGGTGGGACACCCATCAGCAGCAGCAGCATCTCCCGGGGACGGGGATGGGGAACCAGCAGCAGAGGGGTGGGGGGGACAAGGGCCACGGCTCGGGGCCCACACTAACGGCTGTCTCCACTCTTCTTCCCCCCCCATGTTCCGCAGCTGCACCATCGGAGGGCCCGGAGAGCACCGGCGAGGTCTCCGTGGTCCCAGAGAGCCCACCGGGGCCATCGCTGCAGGCCAGCCCCTCGGCGGAACACCGACCAGCCCCAGGACAGGGCTGACGGTGGAGCCACCACCCGAGGATAGCCACGGACCCCCAGCTGCTCGCGACCCTCCGGCATCAGCTGGAGGTGTCGGAGCGGCGCCTGCGGGTGGAGGAGTAGCAGCTGGAGCTCCAGGAGCGAGTGCTGGCCTGGCGCCAGGAGGCATGGGGGTCTTCATGTGTACATTTGAGCGCATAGCAGAATACCTGGCCCCCCATGCCGCTCTGCCCGCCGCTCTGACTGCCACTCCGACCGCCGTCCACCACCCTGGGGTCTTCTGCCGAGGGGGACCTGGGGCCTGCTGACACCCGCCGGCCATACCTGCCGGTTCGCCCAGCCCCCACCCAGCCTCAGCCAGGGCTCAGGCTGAGGCGAGGGTCGCACCCTCCAACCCCGGGCGCTGGACAGTAGAGGGGTGCGGGGCCCAGGACGTGGCCCCCCCCCTTTGTACATATCCCCCATCATATTTTTGTGTATATAGTTTGTGTTACACCCCTGTTCTTTTATGGTACCTGCCCCCCCTTGTAAATAGTTTCCCCCTTTTGTTCTGCTCTCTCTCTATATATTTGTAGTATTAATAATAAGAGAAATCACCGGTTTTTGGTTTCAAAAACAAGTCCATTTTTATTTGCAAGAAAAGTGAGGGGGTGTGTGCTCTTGGGTGCTCTGTGGTGTGGGCGTGGGGGCAGGGAGTGTTGTGGAGGATGAGGGGGGTGCAGTGGGGGGCCTGCCAGCGTTCACCCCGCGGCCTGGTCGAAATGGGCCCGCAGGGCCTCCCGGACCCAGATCCCCTCGGGGTCCACCTGGCGACTGGGGACAGCGCGTGGCTGCACGTCAGCCCTGCCAGCCTCCACAGCCCAGCCCTGGAAGAATGCCTCCCCCTTGCTCTCAACCAGGTTGTGCAGTGTGCTGCACGCACCCACAACCTGGGGGATGTTGGTGGGGCCTGCATCAAGGCGGGTGAGGAGACACCTCCAGTGCCCTTTGAGGCAGCCAAAGGTGCGCTCAACCACCTGGTGCGCATGGTTCAAACGCGTGTTGAAGTGCTCCTGGCTGGCTGAGAGATGGCCCATGTTAGGGTGCATGAGCCAGGGCCAGAGGGGGTACGCTGCATCTGCGACGACACAGAGGGGCATCGTTGTGTCCCCCACAGGGATCTCCCACTGGGGGATGTAGGTCCCCGCCTCTAGCCAGCGGCACAGGCCTGAATTCCTGAACACCCGGGCGTCGTGGGTGCTGCCAGGCCACCCAACATAAATGTCCAGGAAGCGGCCCCGGCTGTCCACCAAGGCCTGGAGGACCACCGAATGGTAGCCCTTCCTGTTCATGAAGCGTCCTCCACTGTGCTCTGGAGCATGGATGGGGATATGGGTCCCATCCAGAGCCCCAAAGCAATTTGGGAAGCCCAGGCTGGCAAACCCCGTGATGGCGGAATCCGGGTCCCCAAGCCGCACGAGCCTGTGGAGGAGCAGGGCATTGATGGCGCAGACGACCTGCAGGGGAAGGACATGGGAGAGCACCAGTGAGGGGTGTGCAGGGTGTGTCTGGCCCTCCACCCCAGGGCTCCGTCCCCCAGGACTGCCCTCCCCCCCAGGGCTGCCCTCCACCCCAGGGCTCCCTCCACCCCAGGCCCCCCGCCCCCGGGTCCTCTTACCTCCATGAGGACAGCCCCGACAGTGGCCTTGCCCATGCCAAACTGCTGCCCCATGGATCTGTAGCTGTCTGGAGTGGCCAGCTTCCAGACAGCGATGCTGACCCGTTTCTCGACTGTTAGGGCACGCCGAATGGAGATGTCCTGGTGCCTCAGTGTGGGGGTGAGCCACTGGCATAGCTCCAGGAATGTCTGCCGGCTCATGCAAAAGTTCTGGAGCCAGCGCTTGTTGTCCCACTCGCCGAGCACCAGCCGCTCCCACCAGTCGGTGCTCGTGGGGTAGCTCCACAGCCAGCGGCGTGTGTGGCGGGGGGGTGGTCGGAGGGCAGCAAGGTCTGGGGCTGCTTCCTCCTCCCCTGGGGGCAGCTCCTCTTCTCAAATAAAAGGTGGTCAGCTGCCTCCTGCATAGCATTGAGCCAGGCAAGCACTGCTCCTGCAGGGGTGGCTGTGTGGACCTCTGGAGGCTGCTGCTGCTGCTGCTGGGGCTCCATACTGCTTCAATGGGTGTGCGTGCCTGTGGCTCTGCAGACTGCGTGCTGTGCAGGCTGAGTGTGTCTGGGAGGGGCCCTTTAAGGCAGTGGCTAGCTGTTGCACCAGAAGTGCTAGTCCGCCCTGTGACCCTGTCTGCAGCTGTTCCTGGCACCCTTATTTTGATGTGGGCCACTTTGGCGTGTAGACGCTCCCCTGCAGTGCTTACTTCGATGTGGTGCTGCCCAACATCGACGTTGAACGTCGACGGCACCAGCCCTGGTGACGTGTAGATGCTATTCATCAAAATAGCTTATTTCGATGTCGCTACATCGAAATAAGCTATTTCGATGTAGCATACATGTGTAGACGTAGCTTTGAAGTCTTTAGGGTGGTTAAAGTTAGCACTTAAGCCACTTTAAGTAAATCCTCCAAGGAGACAACTGCTATTAACGTACATCAAAAAGAGCAATGCACATGTGTAGAGCCCATCTCTTCAGGCAAACAATCTTTTGCATTTATGAAATGATTTGACTGTTGGTGGTCAGTTTATAATTTCCAAATCCTCACAACGTTCTTACTTGCCACATAATTTTTGCTTAAACTTAGAAGTACTCTGCACTGAGGGCTATTGACACGTCATGGGCGATTCATTTTTTCAGTTATCTTTGAGATAATATAGATGTGCACGCCCTTCTAATCATGGGGAAAATACCCTTTCCCACACCCATTTATGATTCAGTTACATCAGAGGAGGTTTGCTTCAAACACGCAAAGTAAAAGTGGAGACCAAGGCTGGAAAACTTCACCCCCAAAGAGCATTAAAAAAAAAATTAAGATGTAAAGCCAAGGGACTCTTGTACATAAGGGAACTCTTCTATCCTAAACTTTGATAGTCAATATCCAGAAAATGTCCCTCTGCCTTTCCTGTACACGTCCGTCCTGAGAATTTCCCATTATCCTTAACCTCTGCAAAACAACACATCAGGGCCTAGTTATGACTAAGAATAACTTCCTACCCATCGGTACAATTTTGAGAACCCCTTCCTCAGAGGTCAAAGAAAACTCTGGGCTCTCCCCATTACGATTTGATTAGGGACGTATTCCCTGACAGTGTAATCCAATACAGAGTGTGTTTGAATCTTGATTTTCTATAGCCCCATTGTGAAGCGCCTAGCCTCTGGAAGGCAGGTAGCATGAGCAGCTCCAGAGGAGGCTGGGAAAGGAGAAAACTAGTAGGTATTGTTCAATGATAAATTTACTTATTATACCCAATACCCTGTCTTCAGTCGTGTTCTTAACCTCTTCTGAGATATTATCTCTGTATCCATCCACTGGGGTGTGTAGCTCAGGACTGGTTGCAATATGCACCTGAGGTTGATTATATTGATCATACCTTGTGTTGTTTTCTGGTTTGGTACAAATACAAATAACACATGGTGAAAAAGGTAGTGTGCTGCGGCGGAGCAGGGGGAGTCTGGTGCATGCTGCAGGATGCAGAACCGGGGATTTACAGAGTGTTGCATATTTTAAACACAACTGTTTCAATGCTATTTTACTAAAACTGAAATCTTCGGAGGTGAGGTATTTGTTTCACCCAAATGTTTCAAGGGAGGGAGGGAAAGAGAGATTCCTAGAATAGCTAATTCATTCAGGCAGTTGCCTAGGCTGTGGGAGATGTGGGGTCAAGTCCCTGCTCTGAATGTGGCAGAACAGGGACTTTCACTTGGGTCTGTCACACCCCAAGCACTTTCTCCTTCTACCAGGCCATTTTGAGGCAGGAGGGTGGCGTATGCGCTCTTTGGTTTTTTTGCAACACTTTTGGAAATGGCTTGAATTTGTTCTGTTAGGGAGCAAGGACAATCTCCCAACCTGCAACATTTCTGATGAAATGGAATTGATATTTTTCTGACCATTCCTAGAATTTATGTAGTGGCCAACATAATTGTAAATGTTTCAAGCACCTCTTTTCAGACCTCCACATCTCAGAGGTGCATTATAATAATGCTTAGCATGATTAGGCTACTTTTCAGCTGTGTGTCTCAAAGGATTGTCCCCATTTTACTGATGGAAAAAAGAGATATAGAAAAGTTAAGGAAGATGCCTAAGGTCACACAGCTCTATTGATAACAGAGCCAGAATATAATCCAGGACTCTCAGGGTATGTCTACACAGCAGCCTCATTTTGAAATAAGCTATTCCAGAAGAGCTATTCTGGAACAGCTTATTTTGAAAATAGCTCTTAGCTCCATGTGTGTAGACACTGTATTTCAAAATAGCACTTAGCCATTTTGAAATACAGCAGCTACACACACAGGCTGCTTCTACTCGTGCCCCTTCTTCCGCAAGTGGCGTGTTAATGAGCAGCCCGGAAGAGGCTAATGAGGTGTGGATGTAAATTTCCCATGCCTCATTAGCATATGGTCACATGATTCAGAGTCCGGAAGAAGCCCCCTCTTGAGGAAGACAGGCTTCCGGAAGGAGAGTTCCTTCTGAACATCCTCCTGGGCTGCGCGTCTACATGTGTATTTTGGAGTCCGTGCGAGCTTCTTCTGGACTCCGAATCACATGAGCATATGCTAATGAGACACAGGAAATTTACATCCATGCCTCATTAGCATCTTCTGGGCTGCTCATTACCATGCCCCTTCTGAAAGATAGAGCCTATTTCAAAACAGAGCCATTGTACGCATGACGGCTTACTTCGAAATAGGTGCTAGTCCCTGTCTTAACAGCCCTTATTGCAACATAGCTATTTTGAAATAGGTGCTGTTCCTTGTAGAATGAGGTTTACCAATTTTGCAATAAGCCAACCAGTATTTATTATTTATTAGCCTTGTGTAGATGCTAGGATAGTTATTTTGAAATAATGGCCATTACCATTACTTACACCTACCCTCAATGTCCAGTCCCAGGTCTTATCTACTGGACCTCACTACCTCCCAGCTATACCGAGATAGGAAGAGTTTGGCTTATACAGCAAGGGTTAGTGTGGGACGATTATTCCAGGTAAAAAAAGCAAGGCTCAACCTGTGGGAGTGCATGACTCAGAAAATCAAGGGCTACCATAGCTAGGCAATCAGTAGCGAGGTCTTTTCACACTTCTAAGTGCATGGTATGCAATTTGTCCTATGAAGATGTGTGTGTGGGCATTTAGGCTTGATAATTAATCAATAATGCTGCAAGAGCCATTGACTACCCTGGTTATTCATGGTTCACATAGCAAAGGGAGAGAGAAGCCTACTCCTGAAATGTCTCCTCTCCCTGAAAGCATGACTCATTTGCTCCACTCTGATGTAGCTATGGGGTAGCCTAATCAAGAAATCCTTGAGAAGAACAGAATTCAAAAGGGCCTCTCAAGGGGCAAGTTATGAAGAACTTATGAAAATACAGCTTTCTAAACAGATAAAATAACCCTACCCTGCTCTGAGCACAGGAGCAGGTACCAGAGACACACGATGTGAATGGGGCTACACACAGCTACATAAACCTTCTTTAGCAAATTGCTGCTGCTGCAGCATAAAACAAGATTCAGCTGATGTGGATAAACTAACACACAAGCTCCAGGCAGTCAGAACCGCCCGTCTTTGTCAGAAAGACAGTACGGTCAACCTGGCCCAACGTTAGCAATGGTCCTGGGTGGAACTGTTGACAGCCCATGCGGGGATTTTCTATACACAGTTCTGATTGAAATTAATGGGATGGGAGTTGTGTCAGTAAAACTCTTAATCAGCTTGGAAGATCTCAGGCGCTGGCCTGGGTAGGCGGCGAGGCTCTCCTTTAGTTTAATGCAGCACGTAGGATTAGTACCTGGAGTCTTCTACCTGCAGGACTGTAGCTATAAAAGTGTGTGTGTGTGTGTGTGGAGCTACCCAGTCACACCTGAGCTGCCAAATACCCTAGAACAGGCAGATAAATTTGTGCCAAAGGTGTGTGGCACTTAGGGTTCCCAACTTTCTAATGACACACTACTGAACACCCCTTTTCCACCAATTCTCCGAGACCCCCACCCCGAAGACTCCATCCCCACTCCGCTGTTGCTTGCTCTTGCCCACCCTCACTCACTTGCACTGGGCTGGGGCAGGGGGCTGGGGCTTCAGAGGGGGGTGCTCGCTCTGAGGTGGGTCTGGGGATGAGGGGTGTGGGGTACAGGAGGGGACTTCAGGTTGGGGCAGGGGGTTGAGGGGCAGCAGGGAGGGGGAGGACTGGGGTGTGAGTTCTGGCCACAAATGAGAGGCTCAGGATACAGGAGGGGACTTTGGGCTGTGACAGGTGTTAGAGGGGCAGGAGCCAGTGCAGGGTGCCAGCAGCATTTACAGAAGCTCCCAGGAATTGGGTGCCAGGACCCTGTGAGGCTTAGGAGCAACACAGATCCCTGCACTGCCCTCATGCCTGTAGGCATGGACCCTGCAACTTCCAATGGTCATGGTTGTCCACCGGTGGGAGCTCCGGAGCTGCTGCCTAGTGGCTGCAGGGACCTGGCAGGGACCTTCCAGGAGCCTCACAGAGCTAGCCAGATAGGGAGCCTGCCTTAGTCCCTGCTGTGCCACCAGCTAGACTTTTAATGGCTGTCCTCTGAGTTAGATCACTGAAGAGTAACACCATGCACTCTACATTGGTCATGGTCTCATTGGCAGAAATGCTGTTAAACTACTGGTTATTCTACTGTGTTTCTCTGACGAGGTTAGTGTGGCTCTTCCAGAAGACCTCATTCACCTGATGAAGTGGACTCTAGCCCCTAGAAGCTTAGGCCCAAATAAATTTGTTAGTCTTTAAGGCGCCACAGGATTCCTCGTTGTTTTTGCTGGAACAGACTAACACTAAACTTGTTCCATAAGTGGTGCTGGCCACCAACAGACACTGTAGAATTCAACAAAGTTTGCCCAGGCAGAGACCTGTTGTAGCTGGGGTTGAATGGGACAGTTAAGACTCTCTTCTTTCTAACAAACGGGAAGCACAATAGGAGAAAGATAGTCTGCAAGAAACCCAAGAACACAGCACAGTTAGACAGGTACATTTGCAAGCCCTTCCTGCCTCCACAGCAGTAGCAGGCTAGATGGAGTATCGATCACTTCCAGTGTAGCAACTCTTACGATGTAAAAGGCTCACAGTTACCACAGCACATGCCTTGGTCTTGCTATCTATCACAGTCATGGAGAAACAAAGGTTAGTTTGCACACCAAACAGGGTTTGATTTGTCCATTCTATTGTTGTGACTTCTTCAGCTCTTCATTCTGACTAGTCGAGACCTTTTCTTAAAGGTCTGCACTCCCTACCTCTAAACTTGTGACCTAGGTAGGGGGAGCAGGCATCCCAGAATATATTGTCTTATATACACACCTATCACACCATCCTTGCACCATGAAGAAACCTCTGATTTTTCACACTTGCTCCCTGCTCACCTTAGACTTAAGCAACGGGTGATGCAGCATGTCCAGAAGGACAATGCTAGAAAACAGAATGCGAACCTCACCTTTGTGGTTTGTTTGTAGCTCTGTAAATGGACACAAATGAGGAAGTTCTCTTTACTTACACCAGGGTGGAGCGAGCAAGGAGTACATAAGCAAACCAAACACAATATGATCAGTGTGTCACTGACGCTGAATATTGACAATACTTATCATCATCAACAGCAGCAGCAACTACCATGGGCTCAGCGCCCATTGGTGTCTCATGCCTCCTTCACTATTTCCTTCCAGCTTTCCCTGTCCAGTGCGGAGTGGCTTTGTTTCTGTAGACTAGCTCTGCACCAATCTACTATATCATCTATCCATTCTCTGTGGGGTTTGCCTCTCCTATTCGAACCATCCATTATGTTGAATATCAGGGTCTTGATTTTTCATTCGTCATTCATTGTGCAGATATGCCTGAATAGCTGTAGCTTCTGTTATATAACCTTGCGCACTAGGTTCTCTTTTGGTTGTATCTTCCTATAGAATTCCTCACTGGTGACCTTCTGCATCGATCCTATTCTCGGGATCTCTCTATAACAACCCCTCTTGAATGCCAATATCCTTCTCTTCGAACCTTTTGTTATCACCCATATCTCACATCTGTACAACATGCTGCTGAATACACACATTTTCAGGACACTCAGGTTCATTCCTAAGCTAATTGCTTTGCTTTTCCTGATCTTATCCATTGCCTTCAAACTCGTTCTCTAATATTACATTAGCATTTTTACTCATCTGTATCTGTTCCTAATTCCTCTGTTGCTCCTTTACAGTCCACTAATGAAGTACTGTGTATGTTACTTGATGTCACAAAAGTGAGCAATAAGGTACATTAGAAGTAGGCGCCCAAGCACTGTCTGTTCTAGGGCAGCACAAATATGACCAAGAGTGGCGTAAAACAGCCTGAGGTCCAATGCAAAGCAGCATAATTACCCTGACATAAAGCCAGTGATATGTATGCAAACACATTAAGGTTGCCAAGTTCTACATCTATATGCATGTTTGTATATTACTGTTCAGCTCTTGTTTGTCTAAGACTGTATAACTCAGCATAACTGCCGCATGTGTCCCAGGCTTGTTCTAGCAGAAGCTTCAGTCAACATTAAGAGGGACAAAAGATTTGTGCACTGTGTAGAAATCCTTTGAAACCAGGGATGGAGGCTGCGTTAGGAAATATTCATCTTCCAGCTGTTTTGTTCTACTTGAATACAATTGTAATAACCTCCTGTTTCTTAGGCTGAGTGCTAAAAGCTAAAAAGTCAGCCCTGCTTACACCAGGTGCACCGGCTATCAGTCAGACACAGGGGAGCTCAGCCCCCATGTTAAGACCCAAGGCACAGGCCAGAAAGAACCACATTCCCTGCTCTGTCACCAAAGAACAGACACTTTCAGGTCCAGAGTAGCAATGAAGTCAGGCACTGCATGACTGCGTAAAACACCTGAGAAGTGTTTCTTTTAGTTTTCTGACCACTTCTTCAGCAGTCTCAGACAAGTGCATTAGAAAAAGAGATCAGCAAACCACCCGGAAGGCAAAAGCCCACAGCCTTCTCCAGCTGCTTCCGTCCGTCACAAAGTACAGCAGGAGAGGTTTTGGGGCACGCTATTTCCCAGTCTGATTGCACTCACTTTGTAGATTCTTTTAAATGTACAGGTGTAATCTAGCCAGTCTCTGCCCAGGACTTCATAATTTCTCCAGCTTCCAGGCACCTCCATTCACTGTGCCAACCCCTTACCCCACCCTCCAACTCTGCTGGGTTCAGTGAAGGAGATGGGAGAGGAGTAAAAGTCAAGAGGCAATATGCAAGCAGGTTTTCAGAAAAGCACCACTGATGAAACAGAACCAGGCCCCTTGGCATGAGCTGGGACCAAGCAATTAATGTTCTGCTACCCAGGATCTTTAAGGAATCATCTGCCCCTTTTAGTGCTAAGAAAGGACCTCCTAGATGGCAGCTTATGCGTAACACGTAAGACCTGGAAAGTCCATTACCTCATCTAGTCTCATCTCTTGTGAATCACAGGGGACAATATGTCACCCAGTTACTCCTGTAGTGGCCCAATCATTAGTGTTTGGCCAATGCATACCTTCCAGAGAAGAATCAAGCATTGATTTGAAGACGTCCACAGGTGGAGATTTCCATCAATTCCCATGGTAGTTTGTTCCAATAGTTGATCACTGTAACTCTTAAACTACTGTACATAATCTAAAATAGGAATTTGACTTCAGCTTCCAGCCATTGGGTATCGTTCTGCTTTTTGCTGCTGGATTAAAGAGCCCTTTAGTACCTGGGATTTTCTCCCTGTGAAAGGACGTATATAGCCTAATCCAGGCTCTTCTCAATCTTCTCTCTGGTAAACTAAACAGACCTCTTTAAGCCTCTCAGATAAGGAATTTTCTCCAGCCCTGCATTCGTTTTCTATATCCTCACCAATTTTGCAAAATCCTTTTTTAAACAAATTATGTAATGCTTTCTTCCATGAAAATCCCACTTACCCTGCTGGAGATGTCTTTATCCTGCTATCTAGCTCCACTAACTTGGTAGAGCTAATATCCTCAAGCTTAGGTAAAATACCCCTGAATCCTTCCCAAGTTTATCATCATTTTGCAAAAGACAGTTCTTGCTGTCATGCCAGGTAACAAAATGTTAATTCATTGCAGATGTTTCTGGTGGTTGCCACTCTAATTAAGGTTGCAAAATGGTTTCTGTAAGTCCTTGTTGTTTATTCACTCAAGTTTCCAGAAGATTAGTCTTCAAAGCTGAATTTGTCTACTCTCCGCTTTAGCTTTAAGACGTATTTCTTCAGGTAAATGTGAAGTAATTTTGTTCAAGTGTTTTTGCATGAGACAATTGTAAAAACAAAACCAAAGCAATTTTCTACTTTCCATTCTGGCCACCATTTGAACCACAAACGTCAGAGCTCTGAACATTCAGACTTAACATTGAACCTTTCTAGCAGAACCTTTCTAGGCTGGAAAATGTGTGCTTTATCATCATTTAGTAATTATGAGGGGCTGAAATGTCCTCTGTAGAGCATACAGAGTGGGAACATTCTCCAGTCTGAGTGCATGCCACAAGTACGAATGTATGTGAAACTAAGGAACTACATTGTCTTTCAATGACCGCTGAGTAAGTGTTTAAAGGACCACACATCCCTAGAACCCAAGAAGTTAAGTTGCTCCAAAGCCTTAAATCAGTTTCAGAGATTTAAGCAGTCTAAGACCTTTGGCTGTTTCAAGTAGTTTAAACCCTTCTAAAACCTGAAAGCAGGGCTGAAGTTGAGGCAACCCCAAGAGACTGGGGGAGCCATGCTGAATGGGGGTGAGCTTTGGGGGCAGTGTGGGCAGGGCCAGCCTAGCAGTTTGGGAAGGCATTGCCTTCCCCTGCTTCTGATACCTGCCACCAGGACAGCAGGGATGGACAGAAAGGACTAGAAGATTTTGGAAGCAAGTTTTTATACTTGCACTTGGAAAGATCCATCAGTGCAGATGGTCTCGCCACCGAAGCGGATTGCAACTCTTGCACACCATCCTGGTTTCTGTGAGTCTTGTCCATGTCCTTCCATGAATCTCTCACAAAGGATCCGCTCAACGTGCTGGAGGCCTTCCTCTTGTTCTTTTTACGTCTTGTGGATACCAGTGGAGCAGTCGCTCCGTCCACCTGTTGTCTCTGAGTCTCACAACGTGACCAGCCCATCTGCTTTTCCAGTCATGCATAATTTGGATGATATCGTTGACACCACTTCTAGCACAGGGATCATCAATAGTAACATGTTGTAACCCACTTACACCCACTGTGTGTCTTTCCACTCTGACTCCACTGCACCCCTGCCCAGGATCCTATTAGCGGCAGAGCAGTCTGCCACTGGTGTCAGTGGGGATCCACACCACAACATGCTGACCCAGATATTCCTGGGCCATCATCAAAACTCCCCTCTGATCATACTTTGCTGGGAAGCTGGTCATGTTCCTTTGGGTTTGGGTAGACAGGGGTCCCTGTCCCAGCTGGTAGTTGTTCCTCGGTGAGGTCTAGCTTTGGGCCTGGTAGTCCAGGCCAGTCTTCAGCTTCTCGAAGGGCTGGATTAACCTCCCAACCTGGGAGCTCAGGATCAGCATCTGGCTCCTCCGATGGCTGGGGCCCAACTGGGCTTCTAGCTGGGGCTTGTACATAGGTAGTCCTATCCATTGCCTTCTGGTCAGGTGAGGGGCTGGGGCTAGATTCTGCCCACCAGGGTTCAAGGAGGGGTATTTCCCCCTCTTTCTCATTGTGCAGCTGCCCCTGCTCACTGTAGGTGCTTGCAGTTGTTTTAACAGGAGAAGCCAAGAGAAGAAGCAGAGGTTAATGATTCTTTGGGGGCAGGGGAAATTGTCACAAAGGGCTAAATCCTGACAGCTTGAGGGCTCCTTCCCTTAGGTGCTGACTGCCCTCAGCACCCACTAATTTGTGCTTGGATCTGGCATTTAGGTGATAAGCCAATGGGAATGTTTTCACAGGCAACTGTAGCAATAAAAATCATTTTAGTGTGTTCCTTTCAGCATGTTCCATTAAAATTAAATTACACACAAATAGAAACAAAGGCTACTTTTTGGCATGCTGCATCTCCCAGAACCAGAGAGAGATGCTGACCTTCAGATGTTCTGAAGTGGCACTGTTATATCTGCTTCTTGCAAGTGCTTCCTCTTGCCTCATTTGTAAAACAAATTTAGATTAATTTGTCTCCAAGTCACAGCTGATTCTGTAAGTTACTGAGTCTCCTGGGAAGAGAATAAAGATCTGGCTCAAAGCTTAGAATGCTGGAAGTCTTTCTGGTTCCCTTCCCTTTTCACAGATGACAAGCTAGCATTGGTGTTATGCCCAGGAAACCCCGGCCATGTATCTACCCATTTTTTTTTTACTTTACGGGATCCATTTACGTATAACTGGACTTTCCCCAGTGAAGCAAATGGTATTCTAAGTTTCTCAGGCAGTGGTTTTTTGGTTGCAACTGGGCTGGTCTCTGAGTTGTCAATGTAACCTCCAGCCACAAGGGGCAGTAGCTGTTTGGAGGAGACCGCTAAGATGCAGGCTGCTGGCACACAGCTAAAGACTACCTGATCTCCGCACACCTCAAAAGTGGCAGCAGATCTCTGGAAGGGATACAAAGGAGGAAACTCAAAAGTTGGCACCCATCGACTTTCGGGACAGGAGATTCAGAGCGACTACATCCTGAAGTTGGTTGTTGTGCTGAGATGATGTCAATTCCATATTTGCATTCAACAACCCATAACAGAGGCTGAGATACCAATCCAATGGAAAACCTCTGTGTGAGAGTTGGAGGAACTGTTGAGTACAGAACTTAAATAGTAAAAGCTTGAGGCTACCTGGACAGTGCCGTTGTTGAAAGAGACTGGAGTCACAGGTAGAGCTACTCCAAGATTTTGCAGCTCTGTCCTTGATTGTGAAACATGGACGCCAACATTAGCCAACTCCTCTTCCATTTGCTGGCGTGCCTCATGAAACCTGCCAGGGCTATGTCCTGGAAGAACACCTTGGCATAATCAAGGTCTCCGAGGGAGAGATCTTCATGGGAATGCCTAGGAACCTGACAGAATAAAATCCATTGCCTGACAAAAGAGTATCAGAGCCAAACCATAGTCCTGCCTGAGATCAGATAGGGCTTTAAAACGCTCTGACATCTGACTCCCTGACCTTCTATTATGCAGAATTCTAAACAAGTCACAGAGTGGTAGGACACCTGTGCCCTTTACCACCTTCCATTGTATGACACGGCCAGTTGAACTGACTGCAGCCTTAAAATCAATGAGCACTAAGTGGGTGGGAGGTGCATATTAGCGGCAGTGCCTTCCCTAAATCTCACTGCTCAACCTCTCCCTACTCCTAGTCTGACCATTCCTGCAGGCTCCCACAGCAGGCTGTTGCAGCCTGGTGAGTCTCCCTCACCACCCAGTGGAGCTTGTAAATTAAAAGTGAAAAGCGTTCCAGCTAATAGCTTGCCACACTTATTAACATAACATTGAACCTGTGAAAGAGCCATTAAGTGGGAATGAAGCCATTTAAAAGACACGTGTTAACTCAGAGGTATATACTGTTGGTTTCCGAATTTACTGAAAAAAATATTTACGTCTACAGGACCTTAGATTAAAATTTGCTTTAAATGTTTAATAGTTTGTTGCTGAAGATTATAATGGATAAAGGCGACAGGTACTGTACGCAGGCACAATTATTCCACTCATATCTGTTTAATTTTGCTATCAACTCTGAGTTGTGGGAAATGGATGAAACCAAAGATATTAATTCCAATTATTAACATTTTTATTGAAGTTTGACAAATGCAAAACTGCTGCCACTGTAAAGAAGCCAAAAGAGAACAGAGACCATCTTCCGCAGTAAATGCATGATCTTTTGCCAAGCAGAGAGACATGGCAGTCAACAGCGATACCAGCCTGGAATATAAGCTTAATTGGAAAGCGTGGAGGAGAAAATGATATGAGATTATAAACAGTATTGCCTTGCAAAACAGCAAAAGGCACTGGAAGAGAGTTTGTGTTTGTGAAGAGGTTTGAGTTTGTGAAGAGGTTGGTGTGCAACCCAGCTAAGCCAAACTCTTCCAAGTGTACTTGTTGATAAAAATGGTACAAGAATGACAACCAGACGTGACATAGAACAGGATCAAAGTGAAAGTTGGATTTCTGATGTTGAGGTTCTTCAGCTGCTCTTTTTCACAGACAACCTAGGCCTTGTGACTTTACAGTGAACTATAGTTTGTTGGTTGCCCCACGCTGAACCAGCGTGTGGAGCAAGCAAGGCCCGAGAGCAGTTCTGAGCCCCACTTCTGACAAACGTAACTACCCAAAAACTTAGCTATAGTGATAATTTCTCTATCTGTATCTCTCTCTCTCACACACACAAACATACACTTGAGCTTTTCACCTTATTAAGCTAGTGGTAAAATAGGCCTGGTCCACTCTTCCTTTCTTAGATGGTCCTAAGAAAGTCTTACTGTTAGGAGGGCTGAGAGAAAAGGAAAAATCAGAACTGACGCTCTTTCACATGGTCATCTTTAGACAAATTCTAGTTATTCTTTCACTATTGCTTCTTAGGTTGGTTTCTGTTGGAGTGGAAAGGTAGTCACTCACTTTCTCCTGTCTGATTCTAAGAAGAGCTCCTTTGACCTAATGAAGTTCACACTGAGCTTCTCTGAGTACATACACTGTTGTTTCTAAAAGTCCTTTTGATTATACAGATAGTGGGTAGACAGAACTAGCAGATAGCCAGGATCGTCTGAGGTCCTCTCATGCTTATGCCATTTAAATATGTCCCATTTTCTTCATTCATCTGAGGTTTCCACTTAGTCAAGAAAGTCCAATGGATTCCCTTAGCCTACTATTCATAGTGCTGACTCCAGTCCATGCTGGAAAACAAGGCTGCTGAGCTGGGGCAGATCACAGGTTCTCCTCCTCTTCCAGTGTAATGTATTACCTTATGGCAGCCCAACACACAGGTGTTCAAGAGATTCTTTCTACCCCATGGGACTGAATCTCTGTGCACTAGAAGAGGCTGTAAAATGAATCATAGGCTTTGCAATAACAGGCTTTGTAAAGGCAGTCAGAGGCAGTGCTGTTCAGTGGATAGGACACTGGACAAACCCAGTGGATTTCTCTTCTATGTCCAGCTCCCACACTGACTTACTGTATGTCCTTGGGCAGCCCCTTCATCTCTCACTGTGTATTTCCCTTCCCGCCTTTTGTCTGCCTTGGCTGTTCAGGGGCAGGGCTTTATCTTATTATATATGTATACAGTATGTAGGTCCGCTAGGTGTTACTGTAACAACATATAAAATATATTAAATACTAAAAAGTTCAGTCACAATTTCTTATCAAGATTACATTGCAATTTTCAAATCTGCTTTTACTTATCCACTCTTGAAACTTTTTTGGCCTTATGGGGGAGAAAAAAAATCTCCCCCATAAGGTTCTTTGTTACAGAGCCTCAGCTGGTGTAAACCTTAAACTCAACAGAGTCAATTCATACCACCCAAGGGGCTGATCCTCTTTGTATTAAAACAATGCAGAAAGCGATGGCCATATTGCAATGCCTGAAGTAACCCCTGCACAGATCTGATTTCATGGTTTGCTGCTTTTTCATTAGGTAACATTCCCAGGGATGCAATATAAATACGAACATTCCTCATTTTTTAATCTTATCTAATCTGTGCAATGGGAATTTTAAAAAGCTAAACAGTAAAAGCATGAATTACAAATAATAGCAGACAGTATCATTCTAAATACATAACATGTCTCTTATCTGGCCAGCTCCATGCCTTAAGAGTCCAGGAATAAATCACAAAGACAGCAGATGGTTATCAAAACGCACCCTACAGAAATGACTCTAGCTGCGGAAAACAGACTCAACACAAAACATCAGTGGCCAGCTTCCTTCTCGACAAGGCTCCGGTACTCCGAAACAGAGTGGAGCACGCTTTTGTAAGTTCCCATGTTGAAAGCAAAGCAACCAGCACAGCAGGCTTTGCTCTCACCTGGGACAGGCCACACTGTCAGTGAAATGATCTAGTTAATTAGAGCTGGGTTGTTCCTCCTGGCCCCATGTTGCTGTGCAGGGGAGTGGGAGGCAGCAAGGATACACCTGTGTGCAGCCCTTGTAGGTTGCTTCTTCTTGCAATTGGGTATCCACAGGGACTGCACTCGGAATATTCTTCCCTGGGAGCAACAAGGAAGCTGGCAGATGGGGAGTCATTCAGTGCTTGACCAGGGAAGCTGGCTCACTGTGGGAGTTTGGAAGAGTAGACTGTTCCCTAAAAGCCGTGGAAGGCATTACTCCTGTTCTCCAGCGCCAATGGAGAGTCAGGGCCAGCACTGTGCCTCAGAAGTACTTCTCTTGGCCCAGTCTACTTGGCATGTGAAACTGAACCCTGGAAGATTGACCTCGTTGAGCTTCTGCACAGTGAAGACGTGCCCTTAGGTTCAACGTCGCTGGTGCTCGTCTTTGAGCTGCCACACTGGGCCCTGACTGAGGATCGAAGGCTCGACTGAATCACTGCAGTGAAGAAAGCCAACAGTCTCGCTGCTGGGCCCCGCAAGCTTTGCTGACCATAAGGTGCCACTAGCCAAAACCAAACACACTGCGCACCCTCCAATCCCAAATTACCTTCCTTTCCCATCAGTCTTTTCACACCCAGCTCAGGAATCCTTGGTCTGATGTCTCCCTGCAAGGTTGCTTCTTAAACTGATATTTGAGGCAAGTTTGAAGGAATCACAATTTCTAAATACAGACTAACCTCTTATACACCAGAAGGGCGGGTTTCAAGAAATCCCACTTCCAGAAATAGAGGTGATGGCATAATTAGCTGTAGCCTTGGTGAGGTGTACATATGACTGCAAGCAAGGTTTGGGTGGAACGAGAGAAATGAGTATAAGTGTTCTGCTCACACCCATTAAATCAGGCCTGCATACCATGGAAACAGGCATGTTTCAAACACTCAGCTAACGAGATGGAAATGCCATAATATAAAAAATCATTCATCGTTTCCCCATTAAATCTTAGGGGGAAGAGGCCCAGATTCAGACCTTTGTCCCCTATTCCCAGAGGCCAGGTAACCATCTGCAGTGGTTAGAGCCTGGAGACACAACTCCAATTAACACTTTGCTCCAGGATTTCAGAGTTTCCCTACTTTTCTAACACCTTCGCTTCTGACATATATCAGAGGGGTAGCCGAATTAGTCTGTATCTTCAAAAGCAACAAGAAGTCCCATGGCATCATACAGACTAGCAGATATTCTGGAGCATAAGCTTTTGTGGGCAAAGACCTGGTTCGCCAGACAAGAATTGCTGGGACTTTAGCTCCCAGCTGTGCTGAGAAATAACAACAGGTGGCATGTACTTAGCTCCTTCCTAGAGCTTTTTGCATGTCGATTCACTAATCTCCCAACATGCCCATGAAAGAGAAGTATTGTTATCCCTATTGTAACTCCTGGGGGGAACAGAGGCAGAGAGCTAAAGCAGCTTGCCTGTATCCACTGAGAATCTATGGCAGAGCTAGGAATGGATACCGGACCGCCTGACTCTCAATATTGTGCCTTTCGCCCTAGAGGCTTTGCTTTGAAATCCTTTCCTGTGTAAAGCAATCTGTGCCTTCCCAGGATACCACTCTGGAACAAGGGCAGTGGATTAACTGTCATTACAGAACAATCACAGGCTGCATACAAATGAAGGCGGGAAAAGGCGGTACACACAGGTCTCAAACTACTGAAAAGTGAGCCTCTTAATACTCCGGCACCCGGGACTACAGCCTGGCTGAGCTGTGGATTTGCTTCCTAGAAAGGATTCAAACTGAGATAAAGGAAAGGATACACACACTTACAATTTAAGCTCCTCATGGCTTCAAAGAGAAGGGAACTATAATTACAGCTGGAACCTGTCATTGCTATTTACATTGAGAGATACCCGTATGTAATACATCGTCTAAATAAGCTCAGGGGGTATGACGTTTGTGGTGTTAGGCCTTGCCCAACCCAGTTACACAAGGTACAGTTGGGCTTTATAATTCTTCTGACACACACACACAAACACACACACACACACAGAGTCTCAGAGGGCTATAGCTGTGTTAGTCTATAGCTTCACAGAAACAAGCCTTCCTGCAGCACTTAGAGACTAACAACTTTATTTATAAGGTAATGAGATTTCACGGGTAAGACTTTCTTCAGATTTTCATGGGTCTTACCCATGGAAGGTGATTGCCTAATAAATAAAACTGTTAGTCTTTCGGGTGCTCCAGGACTGCTTGTTATTTGTCACACACAAAAATGTCTGACTTGTTTTTCTCTCTGTCTTTAAAATCATTACCAAGGAATTTGACTGTAAAAGACTGAATTAAGGCAGTGCTAAGATTGCAGATTTTAATATCAGCAGTGAAGACGTGCCAAAGCTGAGGTTCTCATAGCAACATAAAACTGCCCACGGGTGCACATATGTGGCTTTTTGGATGACTAGCTCTGCTGCTAAATGTATGCCTCAACATACAGTGCTGCGTACATTAAAAAGCACTGTATGAAACTTCACTGTCACCCCCTGGATTTTGTGCGTTTAAATTTGCAATCTTAACATGCCTTTAATATAGGGTTATATCCAGCATATATTGTATGCATGCACACGCATATGGGCGCTGTACAGTCTTGATGGAAAGCTACACACACATGAACAATCGAGGCATGCAGTGGAGTCCAATGTAGAAGTATTGTTATATGTTGGACCTCTCTAATCCGGAACTCTCTCATCTGGCAACATCCGTAATGTGCATGATTTAAGTTAGCCAGACAACCACTTATCCTAGTGTGGCCAAGTTTCCCATGGTCCCATAAAGTTTGTTTCCAGCCACCAGGCCTGGCTCTCAGTGTTCTGTGCTGTTATTTAGCTGTAACTTACGCCTAAACGTCTTCTAAGAGTCCAGTAAGCAGTGGAAGTGCTGGTAATATACTAGACAATACTGACCTCCCATGGGCCTGCAAATTCATTCAGCGCTGGTCAGGTCTCAAGGATGCCAGATGAAAGAAGTTCAACATATAATACCTTAAAAACATGGGTGGTTATAGACTTCTAGAGATGCAAGTTTTCTCTTTAATATATTTGTCTTTAGCTTGACCCCAACTCTTCCGGCATAACTCTACTAGGCTCTTGCCACTGCTCACTAGTGCAGCCAGCACATCTCAAGTCAGAAGCAGACCAAGATTTTTTGTGTTAGTAACTGCTGCATATATGGAACAAGGGAACTGCTGCAGCACTCAGCAGTGAGGTACCACACATTGGGGCCTTCTGCCAGAATTGTGATTCCACCCCAGGTTCATATTAACGGCAGCTAGCAATTTGTAGTCTCAGATGCACCCAAAAATCACACCGTTGGCTGTTGCTGCCTCACTCTTGAAGTGGCGCAAAAGTTAATACAGACAGTGTGACAAGCACCTCACTCCCAAAGCCGCTGCACTGGGACAGGTCTGAAACTGGTGGTGGCAGTGAGAGGAAGGAGGTTGGAAGAGGAGGGTCACTCATACTTTACTGAGGGATAAATTTCCCCCGTGTTTAGCCTGTGGTGAGCACCACGTAAAAGCAGTGATGTCTGACCAGAGAATTCACTGCAAGAAATACTTTCTTATAACCAAGAGAACAGTCAACATCATCTGGCAAATTAAGCGCAACAGGGCTACAAACTTATAGTGACTGCCTGAAAGGCCTATTGAGTATGTTGCCGGCATTCAGTACTCAGCTTCTGAGACTTCGAGGACAACAGCACTTGGTGAAGTTCTTGGTAGGGAGTGAGGGGCAGGGGTTTCTCCATGTCACATTTTCCATTCTGGTCCATTCTGAAAGCAAGGGCTTGCTCTACTGAAGTATTTCTGATGAAATCCAGGAACAAATTATATCAGTTTGGGAGGATGGAGCAATATCTAGTGGAGGGCAGAGACCTTTTGAATCAGGGAAATCATTCTAAGCTCCCATCAGTTTTGTTGTAGATTGCATTTAGCAAGAGGTATTTGTCCCTCTTCCACCTCCGGCACATCTCTGGGGCATGGGTAATGGACGAAAACAGACCTATGAAGAGCGGCTGAGGGATTTGGGCTTATTTAGTGTACAGAAGACTGAGGGGTGACTTAACAGCAGCCTTCAACTTCCTGAAGGGGAATGCAAAAGAGGATGGAGAGAAACTGTTCTCAGTAGTGACAGATGGCAGAACAAGGAGCAATGGTTTGAAGTTACAGAAGGAGAGGTGTAGGTTGGATATCAGGAAAAACTGCTTCACCAGGAGGGTGGTGAAGCACGGGAATGTGTTGCCTAGGATGTGGTGGAGATTTTTAAGTCCCAGCTTGACAATGTCCTGGCTGGGATCATAGAATCCTAGGGCTGGAAGGGACCTCAGGAGGTCATCTAGTCCAGTCCCCTGCTTCAAGCAGGATCAATCCCATCTAAATCATCCCAGCCAGGACCTTGGTAAGCCGGGACTTAAAAACTTCTAGGGGTGGAGAATCCACCACCTCTCTCGGCAATGCATTCTAGTGCTTCACCACCCTCCTGGAGAAGTAGTTTTCCCTAATATTCAACCTACTCCTTTCATTCTGCAACTGCAGACCATTGCTCCTTGTTCTGCTATCTGTCAACACTGAGAACAACTTCTCTCCATCCTCTTTAGAGCTCCCCTTCAGGAAGTTGAAGGCTGCTATTAGATCACCCCTCACTCTTCTCATCTGCAAATGACTTAGTTGGAGATGATCCTGCTTGAAGCAGGGGGCTGGACTAGATGACCTCCTGAGGTCCCTTCCAGCCCTATGATTCTATGGCTACGTCTACACGTGCATGCTACATCGAAATAGGCTATTTCGATGAATAACGTCTACACGTCCTCCAGGGCTGGCAACGTTGACGTTCAACTTCGACGTTGGGCAGCACCACATTGAAATAGGCGCTGCGAGGGAACGTCTACACGCCAAAGTAGCACACATCGAAATAAGGGTGCCAGGAACAGCTGCAGACAGGGTCACAGGGCGGACTCAACAGCAAGCCGCTCCCTTAAAGGGCCCCTCCCAGACACAGTTGCACTAAACAACACAAGATCCACAGAGCCGACAACTGGTTGCAGACCCTGTGCATGCAGCATGGATCCCCAGCTGCCGCAGCAGCAGCCAGAAGCCCTGAGCTAAGGGCTGCTGCACACGATGACCATAGAGCCCCGCAGGGGCTGGAGAGAGAGCGTCTCAACCCCTCAGCTGATGGCCGCCATGGCGGACCCCGCTATTTCGATGTTGCGGGACGCAGATCGTCTACACGTGCCCTACTTCGATGTTCAACTTCGAAGTAGGGCACTATTCCCATCCCCTCATGGGGTTAGCGACTTCGACGTCTCGCCACCTAACGTCGATTTCAACTTCGAAATAGCGCCCAACACGTGTAGCCGTGACGGGCGCTATTTCGAAGTTGGCGCCGCTACTTCGAAGTAGCGTGCACGTGTAGACGCGGCCTATGACTGCAACTGGGTTATGAGAGTCCTGACACTGAATTCTAACACCTACTGACTGGCTGAAAAGGGGGATGTGATGAAGCCTCTGCATCTCTGGCACGTGGCCAAGTGACCAATAGTATGTACAATGACTGATCAGCACAGCATTACACTGACAGCATGAATTCATCTTGAACAAACAGGATTGTGTTTGGTCTTCAAAGATTGCAGTCGGTATTCAAGACTATGTGCATATGTCAGCCTGTCCAGGCCTGGTTTGTGTGTATTAAGACAAATGACTGTGAGATCAAGGTATGTATTCTAATGACTATCTAAAGCTATATTTCTATAGCAGGAGTCATCATAAATATCCTAGGTTCTTCTCCAAAAATGCCAGAGGTGGGCTGTACCTTATCACTAAGGCCCATATGGGAGGACTTATTGTATGGCTACCCTGGCTTCTGTGCTGCAGCTGGTATTGGCCCTGCCATCAGAGCTGGGCAGCTGGAGAGCAGCAGCTGCTGGCTGGGAGCCCACTTCTGAAGGGAGAGCCATTGCCAGCAGCAGTGGAGAATTAAGAATGACTTGGTACTGCTACCCTTCTGCATTGCTGCTTGCAGAGCTGGGCCCAAGCTGTGGTCACCCAGCTCTGAAGACAGCAGTGAAGAACAAAGAGTAGCAGTGCCATACCAGGCCATCCTTAATTGTGCACTGCGGCTGGCAGAGGCACTGCCTTCAGAGCTGGGTGCCCAGCAAGCAGCTGCTGCTTTCTGGCCATCCAGCTCTGACATCAACAAAGAAGCAAGAGTGGCAATACTGTGGCCCCCGCAAAATAACCTTGTGAACCCTCCCTGCTGCTTCCATTTGGGTCAGAGCCCCCATTTTGAGAAACACTGGCCTCCTTGTGAAATCTGTACAGGGTGAAAGCACACACACACGCACACAGCTAGATTTCACAGGGAAAGACCAGATTTCATGGTCCAAGTTTCATTTTCATGGCTGCAGATTAGGCAGGGCCCTGCTTATCAAACTACAAGAGCCGAAACCTTCCATGTTCTGATACTCCACAGCCTAATACCATGTCCCTCATTGTCTGTGACAAAACTGTCATTGACTTCAGGAGGAGGAGCAAGACCGAGTCCTCAAAGGCACTTAAAATTTGCTTAAGCCTGGTGAAAACTGAAGACCAAGTGCTCCTCTCACAGGTTCACAGGACCAAAGCTTACTGTTGGTCCTTTATTTTGAGGGATTTGCTTGACTGTATAATTTACACCTACCTAAAAAGAATCCCTTTCCCATAACACATCTAAAAGTTATGATTTAAAAATACAATCACAGAATAACCACTAAGCTAGAATGGTGAGATCTCTTTGAAATCCAGATTTTTTTAAAACAGCTCAAGAAGACAACCTGTATGCGCTAATTCCAAGGGTTGGCTTCACCATGCTGTCCTCTAAGGACCATTTGTATATGTCTAATCATTGACATTAGATTACAGGGGTACTCAGCAAAGCACACTGCAGTCTGATTTGCAATATCTCAGCCCTGGGATCCAGGGATCACATGCTGGTGTGGGGGATGGTTACAGTGAAAGACACAACAAAAACTCACAAAATACACATTTCATTTCTTTGTGTGCAGAAGTGGCAGAATTTGGGACAATTCAAACGTATTTCACCTAAGTATGTAAATAACCAGTACAGAGACCATCCCACTTGACAAAGACAACACCAGGACCAAACCTCTCTTGATATCACATCCAACTGCAGGAGCTATTGACATTTGGGTGGAAAAGAGCACAGCAGTTCCTATTACAATTGCAGGGAAATGCCCTGCCCCTGTGAAAGGTGCATTTCATCGCATGCTTACTTGCAACCGCCAAATGAAGAGGCACCTTGCTGATTTTTTTAGGAGGTGGGAAGTTTTACAGAGCTTTTTCTGTGCCAGTAAAAAACAGCTCCATGGAATGTCTCTTCCTGAGATTCATTTGCCTGTAATGCTACCAGGTAGAATGTTACTCCACTTGCATGCCACTGCTCATGTCTGGAATTTTATGATATAACAAAGACGGGTGATGTGACATCAGCAAGCTGAAAAAGCCATGTCGGGGGGTGCTGCTTCATTTCCGTCCTCTTCTAAGAGGTCTAGTTCAGTGCTCCTGGACTCAGTGCTCATACTGGGCTTGGATATTGTGTTTCTTCTAGAAATAAGGGGCATGAAGGCAGTTTCCTGTCCAGTGGTCTTGCCAGCCATTTTAGCAGACACATGTCTGTATAACCTTGAGAGGGTACTTAAAGAAGCAGCATAAAGGCAAACAAAATGCTCTTCCCACACTGTTGCAGCTTTGTGTCAAACATGGACTCCCGATGCACTCTACGCATCCATTATTCAACAGTTACAGTTAATTGAACGTTTCTCCCAGCCCACCACACAGCACACTTTTGACAGTCCTGAGGCTGGCAGTTGAAACAGATCAGGCTTTTCACAGCATACATAACCTTTCCTTCCATGATAGCTGGTTATACAATGACTGCCGCTCGAGGAGCTAAGGGCACCGTTTGTACAGCCCTTTGGGGTCCTTTGGGTTGGGAACTGCTACCAACACGTAGGGGATCACCACTGAGCAGCTAGTTAACCGTCTGGCTCTGTTCTCCCTTTCCGTGGGTGTAACGGTGGTCCGGACGGCCAGGCACAGACGATGACAACACAGAGCAGGGTGGAGGGGAGAGGAGCGCTGACTAATCAAAACAACGAGGGCTACTCTCAGACACACAGGTACCGTGACAGCAGACAGGCAAACCAGAACCAGACAACGACAAGCTGACCTGCTGATCGGCCGCCCAATCCTGGACACCCCCGTCCACCACCGAGCAGCCACCGTCCTCTCTCAGTGAAAGGCCAGGAGGAACATCAGCACCACGTTAATGATGATGAGGAAGAGCAGGATGACGAAGACCACGACCCGCTGGGTCTCCGGGTTCATGTTGCAGCGGAGGAACGTGTGAAGCGCGCTCCATTTGTGCCTACTTCGGTCGGGCCCCTTCGCCATGGCCGGGGACGGCCCCTCGGCCAAACACAGCTCTTTAGCCTGTTTGCTGCTCAGTTCCTGGGGCGGGCGGGGGGAGGGGGAAGGGGCTACACACAATAGAGCTCTTCCGCAGCCGTCAGGAGAAGTCTAACGGGCTCGGTAGAGCCATTATCGGCGCTTAATGAGACACAGCACAGAACTCCCCCTTCCGCCTTCAAGCAATCCGGCTCATCTCCTGGTAATTCGGCATAGCAACGGCCTCCCTTGCACTAGCCGACACAAACAGTTCCATTCCTTCCTGAAGGCAGCCTGCGCGGGCTGGAGCAGAGCAAGCCCGGCTGTGATGCTGGCGTTCCAAAGAGCCATGCAGCTATTTGCTAAGCCCGGTATCCAGGATACAAGCTGGCCCTAGCAACAAGGAGAGGAGGGAGGAAAACGTTCTCCTGAGGAGGATTGGGAAAGGATTAGGCGGCTGCTTTTTTTAAAATCCTTGCTCTCATGCTAAGAGCGCGCCACCTGGGAGAGAAGGCTCATAGAGCTCCCTCGCAGGGGGGCTATGACACTAATGTCCACCCACGTGGGGTCGCAGAGTGGTGCACCACTAGGGATCTAAGGAGGCTTCAGTTAGATCCAAGTTTTAAAAGCCCAGGTGTGGACAAGAGGAAGGCTTGACTTGCGGGTGAGGTATAAGCCGCCTTCCCAGGAAAATCAGGTTCAAGTCCTATCACAGCTTTATTATAAGACCACCGGCAATCTACACAACCTTTCTGTACCTCAAACCCCCAACTGTAAAATGGGAATAATAATACCTTCGCTATTTAGACAGGGGCTGCCTCTGACTGTCTTTATGCAAACGTGAAAGATATCCAGTTCAGAAATTCAAAAAATGTGGAAAACCTGTAGTGATTTTGCCCTGAGAAATGCTCACCTTGCTTCCATTATTCTGAATAACTCACAAATCCCCTTTTTTCCAGCTGCTGGTAATATTTACTATCAGCCCATCATTTTGCTGACCATGCCAACACTGATCAGCATTTCTTCCTCAGGATTTCTATTACTCTGTGTGTGTGTGTGTGTGTGTGTGTGTGTGTGTGTGTGTGTGTGTGTGTGTGTGTGTGTGTGTGTGTGTGTGTGTGTGAAGTTCACAATTGTGCTACTTTGGGCAAAGAGAGTGGGGCTGACAGCCACCAGAAGCCTCAGGGCAAAGCAGGAAAGCAGCCCACCTCTGTGCCTCCAGGAGTTAATCAGCTGAACTCTCTTTCATATTCAAATTCGACACATTAACATGTGATTTGAACTGGGATGCAAATTTTCTGGGACGTTATAGGGGCTCTTTGGCATACTTGGCTTAATCTAATTCTTGATTCCCCCCCTCCCCCCATCCCTCTACTCTCTGATTTGCTCACCTTGATAATTTTTTTCTGATTCATCAGCTTTGATTACTGTTTTGGTTCTCTATGTCTTAAATATTGAGTCTGTTCTGGTCTGGCTATGGTCTGAAGAAGCAGGTCTGTCCCATGAAAGCTCACCTAATAAATTATTTTGTTAGTCTTTAAAGTGCTACTTGACTGCTTTTTCATTTTGATAGTATACAGACTAGCATGGCTTTCTTTGTTACTATCTTACATTGCTACATTATTAAACCTAAAATAGTAATATTGAAAAAAATAAAACTTTCAACTCCAACAAATAGCCCACAAAACCAAGAACACGCTCTATAATTATATATAAGAAGGAATGGACCAGTCACACTCTCAGCTTGGTTAAGAGTACGAAGGACCAGGAGACCATCCATTAGGATCCAGAGCAGCGTTGACCCCCATGGCCTCTTACAGCCTCAGCAGGAGACATGAGGGAAATGTCCATAACAGATCAGTGGACAGTGCCCAGCTACGGCAGATGGCGCATGTGTGCACTCACATTTGGAATCCAAACAGGGACCATCACTTAAAGAAGACTGGCCTCTCTTGCCTCCAAACTGGGTTACTGGGAACAGCTTCCCAGGTCTGATGCTAATACCGGACCACCGCTCAGAAGGAGTTTTCTTCTGCTTGCCCTCCTGCTCAGTGAGTATTTGAAACTGTTGAAGGATATAGTAAGGCAGGGTGGACCGCAGTATTTTCAGTATATGGATGAATCCAACTCTACATCTGTCCCATCACATTGGAACAGAGCTGATGATTACTTTACACAATAGTGTCAAGAGCTACTTGGCTGATGCCACGCTAGATAACCCAGAGGAATGCTTCAATTAGAGGAAATGTTGCAGATTAGATCAGATCCCTCAACTGGTGGGTAGAGCACTCAGCTCTGGATATCTTGTTGGATATTGTGGCCGCTGTACAGACACTCCAGTACAGGCAGGAGCAGAGGCCAAGACAGCACTTTTCATCTGTATTTGGACAAATGATGCTGCCGTTGGGGTGAGGGAGATACAGTGGGTTGCTTCCCTTGATGTAGCTATTCTTGCCTCTGTCTCTTCAAGACTGTTATCTGCAACATGCGCTGCACGAACCCCTGAACCTCAGCCAGAACAGAATATGGCTGCCTGTTTATTAAACATCTCTTCCCACAGCAAGAGCAACAAGTCTTTCTGTGGCACTGTATAGACTAACAGATGTTTTGGAGCATAAGCTTTCATCTTTGCCCATGAAAGCTTATATGCCAAATATCTGTTATTCTATAAGGTGCCAGAGGACTTCTTGTTGTTCTCGAAGATACAGACTAACACGACTACCTCTCCGATACGTCTCACAGCAAGCACATTGCAATTCTACTCCAGCACCTGCCTTAACCTTTAAAATTCGAAGTGTTTGGGTGCTGCCGACACAAGAGCCCAGGTGTGCTGTCACATGCATACATCAGCTGGAGTAAGTGAGCCCATTTTGTGAAGGGTCTTTAACTCCAGAACTTAATGAATGCACATATTTAAGCATTAAACAGCTAAAATAAAGTCACACTGCCACCTTGTTGACCACACAGTGGATAATCTGACTATGGAGACACAACCAGCACAGATAGTTCAAACTGACATAGATTGCGATATATCTACCTTGGGAGGTCACACAAACCATTCAATGTGATTTTCTGGTCAGGCAAATTTGTACCTAGAAATAATTTCCATGGCAACTCAAATTGTTTCCCCACTACCAACAGCTAAAATAAAATCGCTTACTTACTTGCTATTGTGTTGTGCATTTTTTGTTATGTAAATTAGATCTGGCTCTTCCTCATCAATGGCCATGCACATGCCCCCATGGTAGGTGTTGACACTCCCACAGGAAACAACTTACGACAGTGTTTCTTAAACTTTTTGAGACCACGGCATGCCAAACAATAACTTTTTTTTTTTGTTTTGTTTTCTTTTTACACAGAATACCTATGAAAATTTTCTTCAAAAAATGCAAACAGCAACATGGACAACAAAAACAAAAAGAAGTAATTTAATTGGGGGTCACAGCAATGAAGACGTAACTTTGTATGTGGTTTTAATAAGTGAAAGTATATCCCATTGATGTATTTTTCCAAATGCTGACAGTACACCTGCGAGTTGTTCACAGAACACCAGTGTTCCATGAAACATAGTTTAAAAAACACTGACTTAAAGTATTTGCCTGCAACTTGATATAAAATTCTATTCTTCGAGTGTTCACTACAACTGCCCATTTTAGCGGTGTCTACACTAGCATGGCCTTTGCAATGGGAAATTGAAAATGGGGCATTTTTGAAAGAGCGTGCAAAGTGTCTACGCACAAAGCACTCCCTTTCGAAAGGAAATCAAAAGAATATAGCATCCCCTTCCCACAGCGCTCCTCGGATCCCAGATCAGCGAGAGAGGCCCCTTTTGAAACAATCCTTAGAAAAACAAATGTGTGTAGATGCGCTGCAGGCCGCTCTTTCAAAAGAGGAGTCCGCCACGGCACAAGCCAGCTGATGTGTGGAGATGCCCTAGCTGGTGGCAGCAGAGCTCTACATTCCCTGCGCCTGGCCATGTTTAAAGCCACAGGGACCCAGAAACCCTGTGTCCAGAAGCTGAGAGACCGCTGGCTGCAGTCAGACCCTCTCAGCTATCACTGCAGGCCAGATGACCCACATGGCCAGCAACCAGCCCCACTGGGAGCCCCAGACCCACCTCCCTGAAGGCCTCACTGGGTTCACAGGTGGCCAGGCAGCCCCCCAAATGGCAGGCCTCTCCTGGACAGAGTCTGAGTTACGGGACCTCCTCAGACTGTGGTAGGAGGAGGAGGTTCTGAGGGAGATGGGCACCAAATGAAACAACACAGCTGCCTTCTCCCAACTCGACACTGGCTTCACTGCCTGGGGACAACCTGCCCTGCAACCCTGACCAGGTGCAGAGCAAGGTGAAGGAGCTACGGCAGGGCTACGCTCGGGCCCGGGACACCACTGGCTGCTCCAGGGCAGGACCTGCATCCTGCTCCTGCTACCAGGAGCTCCACAGCCTCCTGGGGCCCAGAGACAACTCCTCACTGCCCACTGTCCTCGACACCTCAGTGGATGAGCCGCACCCAGGGGAGGAGCAAGAGCTGGGAGTTGAGGACCGCCCCACGCACCCCGAGCTGGAGATTAAGCAGGCCACCAACGCCTCTAGTGAGGAGGGGGGCTTCGTTGTTGACCTGCCATCCCAGTTCTCAAGCTGGGTGATGGGCAGCCAGACATCACCGAACCACAGCAAGGGACCCTCCAGTAAGTAGCCAGTTGGGCACACACCCCAGAATGCAGGCCAGAGACACCACAGCCGCCAGCGGGCCACCTCCACACCTCACATTCATGGAGCCACACAAGGCCCAGCTGGCCATGGCCCCCAGCATATCACCACAGCCCCTGGCAACATTCAGCACCTGCCTCCGGGGACAGTGCCAAAAGCCGCTTGTGTGGGGAGGAGGTCTGCAGGGCTGGACTGCACCTGGGAACTGTCCTACATGAGTGCGGACCCCGTGGCATGTGCGACACCCCATGGTCACATGCCCCTGGATGGGAGCTGGTTTCCATGGGGGGTTGGGGTCGCTTCCTTGTGCCAGTAACACGGGACTGACTGTCTCTATTCCTCTTTCCTGCCGCCATGCCACAGGAGGGCCAAGAGAGCTTCTCCCACTCCATTGTCCCGGACAGCCAGGTGGAGAAGGGTGACTACCCCCAGCGGCACCAGAAGGGGCCCAGAACAGGAGGGCGCAGCAGAGGCTGCAGAGCGGTGCCTCCACATGGACAAGGCCGACCGCATGTGGCAGACGACTGCTTGGTACACCCTGATGGGCCACTTGGGAGACATCACAGTGGACTCTTCTGGAAGAACTTCTTTCAAAAGAGTGCATCAACACACAAAAAAGTGGATCAAAAAATTGTTCCGCTCTTGATAGAGAGTGTTCACACAGCCCCAGCTCTTGCAAAAGAACAGGCTGCAGATTGAAATATCTGGAGCCATGAAGACTGCTCTTTCGACCAAAGCGCCCCCAGGACTCTGGGACAGGAAGAGGGTCACTGGAAAAAATGCCCTTTCAGGTCAAGCGAGCACATTTTGCGTGCAGACACTCCGTAGGGTCTTTCGGAAAAGGCCCAGTTTTTTCAAAGGAACTTGCTAGTGTAGATGCAGCCTTAGTGTGGTGTCAGCCATCAATGATTTGGCTTCTTGTTTTTTATTGCAAGTCTTGTTAGTCAGATGAAATGAGCAAACAAAACTTCTTGTGTTCTAAGTGAAAGGGAGAATTTTCACAATTGCAAAGCAGCTGGATAGAAATATGAAAAATGAATAACTGTAACACTTAGCACAGGTGCTTCCCCCAGGAAAGGAGATTAAATAACTTTATTTTCGGTCTTCTCAGTTAACTCTACTGAACCGTGAAAACAAAAAGCATATGTAGCAAAGTGAAAATGCAATAAATAAAACAGTGCTGTAAGAACAAATATTGGTATTGATGCCTTTGCTTCTATTCACAACATAATTAGAAGGGGAAAAATGGGGTTGTACATGTTGAAACTCTCTCATCTGGCAACACCCCTCATCTAGCAGGACCATGGTATTGTTGGACTAGAGAGCTCCAGCTGTGCCAGACCAGAGTGGAGCCCTGCTGGTGAGAGGGAGCCCTGCTGGCAGTCTGCTCTGGAGACCCCCAGGGCAGGGAGCCAGGCTGGGAAGCCCCACTATTGGGAGCCCGGGGATATGGGGGGTCCAGGCTTATCATAGAATCATAGAACAATAGAGCTGGAAGAGACCTAAAAAAGCCATCAAGTCTAGCCCCCTGCCCTAGGCAGGACCAAACCCATCAGATCAGCCCATCCAGGGCTTTGTCAAGGCAAGACTTAAACACCTTTAGGGATGGAGACTCCACTACTTCCCTGGGTAGACCATTCCAATGCTTCATCACCCTCCTAGTGAAACGGTTTTTCCTAATGTTCAACCTGGACTTTCCCAACCGCAACCATTGTTGAGACCATTGTTCTGTGTTCTGCCATCCGTGACCACTGTGAACAGCCTCTCTCCAGCCTATTTGCAACCTCCCTTCAGTAAGTTGAAGGTTGTTATCAAGTCCATAAGAACATAAGAACCTAAGAATGGCCATACTGGGTCAGACCAAAGGTCCATCCAGCCCAGCATCCCATCTGCCGACGGTGGCCAATGCCAGGTGCCCCAGAGAAGGAGAACAGAAGACAATGATCAAGTGATTTATCTCCTGCCATCCATCTCCTGCCCTTGTTCTGAAGGCTAGGGCACCATACTTTATCCCTGGCTAATAGCCATTTATGGACCTAACCTGCAAAAATTTATCAAGCTCTTTTTTAAACCCTAATAGAGTCCTGGCCTTCACAGCCTCCTCGGGCAAGGAGTTCCACAGGTTGACTGTGTGCTGTGTGAAGAAAAATTTCCTTTTATTAGTTTTGAACCTACTACCCATCAATTTCATTTGGTGTCCCCTAGTTCTTGTATTATGGGAAAAGGTATATAATTTTTCTATATTCACTTTCTCCACACCATTCATGATTTTATATACCTCTATCATATTGCCCCTCAATCGCCTCTTTTCCAAACTGAAAAGTCCCAGTCTCTCTAGCCTCTCCCCATATGGGACCCGTTCCAAGCCCCTAATCATCTTAGTCGCCCTTTTCTGAACCTTTTCTAATGCCAATATATCTTTTTTGAGGTGAGGAGACCACATCTGCATGCAGTACTCAAGATGTGGGCGTACCATAGTTTTATACAGGGGAAGTATGATATCTTTTGTCTTATTATCGATCCCTTTTTTAATAATTCCTAACATCCTATTTGCCTTACTAACTGCCGCTGCACACTGCGTGGATGTCTTCAGAGAACTATCCACTATAAGTCCAAGATCCCTTTCCTGATCTGTCGTAGCTAAATTTGACCCCATCATGTAGTACGTGTAATTTGGGTTATTTTTTCCAATGTGCATTACCTTACACTTACCCACATTAAATTTCATTTGCCATTTTGCTGCCCAATCACTCAGTTTGCTGAGATCTTTTTGTAGTTCTTCACAATCTGTTTTGGTTTTGACTGTCCTGAACAACTTGGTGTCATCTGCAAACTTTGCCACCCTCAATCTTCTCTTTTGCAGACTAAACAGTCCTAATTCCCTCAACCTTTCTTCATAGGTCATATGCTCCAGCCCCCTAATTATTTTGGTTGCCCTCCACTGGACCCTCTCTAGTGTATCCACATCCTTCCTATAATTGGGGGCCCAGAACTGGACACAGTACTCCAGATTCGGCCTTACCAAAGCCAAATAAAGAGGAATAATCACTTCTCTGGATCTACTGGCAATGCTCCTCTTGATGCAACCTAATATGCCATTAGTCTTCTTGGCTACAATGGCACACTGTTGACTCATGTCCAGCTTCTCGTGCACTACAACTCCCAGGTCCTTTTCTGCGGAACTGCTACCGAGCCAGTCAGACCCCAGCCTGTAACAATGCTTGGGATTCTTCCAGCCCAAGTGCAGGATTCTGCACTTGTCCTTATTGAAACTCATCAGATTTCTTGCAGCCCAGTCTTCCAATTTCTCTAAGTCACTCTGGACCCGATCCCTACCCTCTAGTGTATCTATCTCTCCCCCTAGCGTAGGGTCATCTGCAAACTTCCTGAGGATGCAATCCAACCCCTCATCCAGGTCATTGATAAATACGCTGAACAGAACAGGACCCAGAACCGAATCTTGGGGCACTCCACTAGAACCAACTGCCATCCCGACACTGAGCCATTGATCACTACCTGCTGGGCCCAACCTTCTAGCCAGCTGTCTATCCATCTCACCATCCATTTATCCAATGGCTTTAATTTGCTGACAAGAATATTGTGGGAGACCGTATCAAAAGCTTTGCTAAAGTCAAGATAAATCACATCCATTGATTTTTCCTCTATCCACAGAGCCAGTTATCTCATCGTAGAAACTAATCAGAGCCTTAATTGGGACCCCCACCAGCAGCTCCATGGCAGGGAGCCAAGCAAGGGGACAGAGCCCCCCCAGCAGCCCCACAACCGCAGGGACCCCAGTGAGGGCGGGGGAGTTTACAGGTGTTCTGCTATTCATATATTGCCAATGGCTCCATATCTAGAGAGCTACGAGATGGTGGTCTATGGATAATAAGCCAGTCCAAGGATTTCTCTGGATGACCAAGAGATTCAGAGATTGTTGCATGGGATGGAGGGTCTGACATTCAGCCATTTCAATCTCACCGTTATCACTGAAATCCTTAAAATTTTGTTGGCCATCATTGTACCACCTAATATCAGGAGGAAGGGAGAAACCCAAAGGGAATCATCCTAACAGATAGAAGATCTAAGGTATCCATTATATGGCCTCATAGCTGTAACCAAATGCCTTAAACTGCAAAAGTTTTATAACCAGTTTTGTGCCTTTGGATACGACATCCGGTAAGGCATATCTGAGCGTATGAAATGAAAGACTATATACACAATCTAACATACTGAAATAGCTCTGGAACTCCAGGAGGACTTTCTCAGACAGGCTTATGTGGACTGGTCAAAGTGGAAATGCCTTAACTGCCTACACATGCAAATTGGCAGCGCAAAGATTAATATGGTTAAATGGGGCTATTCTAATCACATGAACATATGCAAGAAGGTGGACGCAGACCATGGAGCCCTTGTTTATTTGCCAGCTCTTTGGGAAGACCTATACAAAGAAGGAACTCACTGCAGAGATAGAAAGAAACATTGCCTGTTTATCTTTCTGGAAAAAGAGCTAGCCTGTCACAAGGACACAGAAAAAAGCAGCAGCATGTACATTAAAAACTGTAAACAAACAGTGGAGGTACATATACATATGAATTCTATAGAGAAATAGGACATCAGAAAGAAAGAGTACACACAGCAGGTAAGTAGCACCTTCTCCTGTGATACACTTCAAAGGTTTTCTGGACTGAAATTTTCTCATCATGGACCTAAGTAAATGGAATCGTAACCAGCCTTGGCTGAAACACTGCAGAGGATATCTGGGCTGAGAAACTTCAGAGGGAAGGTTAGTGGCTTAAGTCTAGTCTCTAGAAAGTATGATATGATTTTGTTTATATGGAACTCTGTTTCCATTATCCTTATTCCCTGTTTCTTGACTCTTTGCTCAACTTATCCTTGTTTTCACTATAAATATATCATTGTGTTGTAATATTAAGCTAGACACTGATCCCAAATTGAATCATTCAAACTGGTGTGTCCACTGTTTTCCTGGGAACAAAGGATCTGGCATTTCTGAAAGTGTCCAGTGGACAATAGGCTGAACACTACAGGGGAATGCTTCAAAGGAGCTGGGTGACTGGCGTGCACCAAAGCAGACAGAAATAGCAACTAGAATAGCAAAAGCAAGAGTGAGTTTGAAGGCGATGGATAAGATCTAGAAAAGCAAAGTGATTAGCTTAGGAATAAAGCTGAGTGTCTTGAAAACATCTATTCAGCAGCATGTTGTACGGATGTGAGACAAAGGTGATAACAAAAGATTCAAAGAGAAGAATATTGGCGTTTGAGAGGAATTGTTATAGAAAGATCCTGAGAACAGGATGGATGCAGGTCACTAATGAGGAATTATATAGGAAGATATAGCCAAAAGAGAACCTACTGCAGAAGGTTATACAATGGAAGTTACAGCTATTTGGGCATATTTGTGGAAAGAATGGCAAACCAAAACTCAAGACCCTGGTATTCGGCATAAGGGACGGTTGAAATAGGAGAGGCGAGCCCCACAGAGAATGGGTAGATGATACAATAGATTGGTGTGGAGCCAGTCTACAGAAACTAAGCCACTCTGCATTGGACAGGGAAAGATGGAAGGAAATAGTGAGGGAGGCATCAGACACCAACAGGTGCAGAGCCCACGGTTGCTGCTGATGACGATGACGAACGCAAAATGAAGGTTGACATTGTTCCAAGGAGAGTGCTTTTGTAGCTAACTGGAAAGTGGCATCAGCTGACATGCAGTTGAACACAAGCAGGTCTCCTTCATGCTGGAGGCAGAGGTGTAACAAGGTGACTCATAGTCCTAGGTACGCTGAGACCTGTCATAATGATATACAGTAACCCATTTCACCAGCCTCTGAAAGAATTTTAAAAATCTGGGAAAAGTCTGAGTTCTCTGGAGTGTTTGGGTGAATAGATTATTTGAAGGCAACAACAAAAATGTTGAAGAAAGAGACTGCCAGAATGGAGGAATTGTTACAAAGCAAAAAAGCCAGACACGGAGACATTGCACGGAGACCAATTTATTGGTCCAAGTGGCCTCTTTCAGTCTAGCAGCTATTGATGCCTCTACTCAGGCCAGCAAGTTGGGGAAAACACAGCCAAGCAATGTGCACTGATGAATTAATATTGACAGTCTGGTCCTGGCAACATGTTTTGCCCAAGAAACAGACAGTGACACACACAGCTTTTGATGTTTCCCCCAATGAACGCTCCAGAACGTAGCTCTCAAACAGATAAAACAAGGCAGACTTGAGAAGCAGTTGCTCTGTGACTCTACCGACAAATGAAGAAGACATTCTTTGTTAGTATTTCTAGCAAAATATCCCTAAGGAGGTAATAGATTTGCAAAGGGTATCTGCACAGCTGTGCCATGGTACGATTTCAGTGTAGATGCTACCCAGGCCAATTAGAAGGGTTCTCACATCAGCACAGGTGATCTACCTCCCTGAAGGTACGGCTACCCTATCTAGGAGATCGACCTGGTCAGAGATGATCTTCCGGGGTTTGATTTTGCGTGCCTAGTCAGGACGTGTGAAATCAAACTATCAGGGGTCAACAGTTGACCCCTGTACTCATTCTCGTGAGGTGTAAGAGAGGTCTATGGGAGTAAGGGAGGTTGAGGGGAGAGTTCCTCCCATCAACTTCTCTCAGTGAGGACAGCCAGATAAATGGATCACAGATACATCAATTCCAGCTATATAATTGTCATAGCTGGAATTCCATATCTACGATCAACTTTAAGGTCTAGTGTAGATCTGGCTTGAGAGATGGTAACTTGGCCAATAGAAGAATTCTGTCAACCTAGTGCTGTCTACACAGAGACTTAGGGCAGCTTAACTACACTGCTCACATGTGGATTTTTCTTACTCCAATCAATGTAGCTGAGTTGATCCAAGTTTCTATTGTAGACTAGCCCAGAGACAGCACATTCTGGGGAAGGAATGACTTACCTCCCTCCATTACTTCAAAAAGTCGTATTGACTCCACCACATGGTGAGAAGATGGGCTGGCCAGATGTAACAACTCTGGGAAAGGATAACCTTTAAAATGGGTTGAGGCAGTGCTTGAGCACAGAAGAGAACTGAACAACATATTCTACAGGACCGTCTTCAGCCCATGCAAACTTCTACATCTAACCAAAAAAGTGGGGACCAGGTTTGGAATTGGCATACATCAACACAACCGCAACAAAGGCAGCCAAGGCTCGATTTACACCATCACAGGATCTGGCCAATGAGTAAATGTCTCCATGAGTTGGCTTTGCAGATATGCAACATGTGGAGATATGCCAATCTAATCCAAGGTTATATACTGGCAGAGACAAACGAAGCTGTTCTCCCTTCAAGGTCATATATGCATGTGTATGGTTGGGAAAGTAATAGCGTCAAGAGGAGTTACTTCTATTCATTGTAATGGGAGTAACAGACCAGCAGGAGAATAACACCACTCAGAGCATATGGGGTCTGAAACAAAACTCACTGAAGGGAATAGGAATCTTTTCATGAACTTTAATGAGCACCACCAGATCAGGCTCTTCGAGCACTATCTCATGACACTAACAGAGGTCCCCCAATTTGCTGCTTCAATCAAAAGGATTAAATATGATGTAAAGGTACATTTTAATCCTTTCATTGCATTAAAGAGCTCTAGAGCTTTGTTGCCTCTGTCTCCAAACTCAGACCTGTCCTACTCCCATTGTTTTCAACCCATGCAGTGCCAGCCCTTAGTCCCCAGGGTCATCAGAGCCAGAAGAGAGGGCTTGCAAGGGGATAAATTATAGCCTCAGAAGTTGCAGAAGTCATGAGTGAGTCACAGAGGCTTTTTGTTTCTCTGCCACAGGATTCAGAAACATTCTGCAGTGCAAGCAGCCAAAAGAAAAACAGATCCTCAGCCACAACTGGGGGGAAAAAAAAGCTCAGAATTTTCCTGTCAGTAAAACACTCCCCAGGGAAGTTTGAGATAGAAGAGCTGGTAGGAAAACCAGTTTGTTCCCAAGAAACTGTCTCCAGCTTCCAGGCCAGCCCTTCTGTTTGGAACTGCCTCAATTAGCATCCACCACTTGCTCTCCCAAACTTTCAAAACCCCAGCTCTTCAGAGAGACCCTATCTGCAGGAACTTCCAAACCTCCTGTGCTCTCATTAGCTTACGCTAGGAGGCCCATTCTAATTTACTCATTTAGTAGTGGCATAGGATGGGTGCAGCTGTATCAGTAGTTAGGAGTTAGTTTCGCCTATTGCTCAACTGGTATGCTCTCCCAGTACAACAAAGCTAACTATTGTTATATTTTGGTCCCATGTTAGACAAGGCCAAACTCTTTCTTTCAGGATCTTTCCTAGGATGTTAGGTGTGATGCTTCTGGCAGAGCAGGGTGAACACATATTTGTTCCAAACCAAAACTTGCTATGGCACAGCTGGATGGTTCACACAAGGGAGTTTGGCTACAGAGTGCAGCTGGGTGATTTGGTGCCTAAATCGATACCCCAAGCTAATGTTGGCCAAGAAGCTAGAGATTTATATGGAATGTGAAAATGAAGGTTTATACTGGAAGTTGATTAACGCCTTCACTGTGAAGTTGTCACTACCATCTCTCCAAAGCACTAATAATAGTTTTGAGCAATCAACAAGCCAATTTTCCAATTCTGTTACTGTGGCAATGGTGATTAAAACTGGGGAGGAGTCTCACATGACTGACTGATCAGTTTTACTAACTGATAGGAATATTTGATAACGTACAGAAAGGCTGCAAGACGGTTCGGCACGAACGGTCTTTGTAATTAAAAATCTGGATATTTTTCCTCTGAAGGGGAAAAAATTCTGCGATAAGAGTATTCATCTCTTTCTCCTTTGCCCCTAGCCAGTAGTGCATTTAGTGCACTAGCAAAGAACAGAAGCTGTTGAACTGTATCCCCTAGTAATTGCACTGTCATTGACAAGCATAACAAAGCTGCCATAACCTTTACAGTTTAATAGCTCATGGGCATGCAAATACCAAAATACATTGTTCTCTTTCTCTCTCTCCTGCTCTCTCGCTCTCTCTCAGGTGTTGCATCTGAGTGATCTTTTAAGCTTGTTTTCCAGATACAGAGATCTATATTTTAGCCATTTTGACTGTACGACAGAGAGAGAAAAACTGCCCTTTCTATTAGATATTTTGGAGCATAAGCTTTCGTGGGCGAAGACCCGCTTCGTCAGATGCATCTGACAAAGCAGGTCTTCGCCCACGAAAGCTTATGCTCCAAAATATCTATTAGTCTATAAGGTGCCACAGGACTTCTCATTGTTTTTCAAGATACAGAGTAACTCGGCTACCTTTCTGATACGTTCCCTTTCTACTTTGTCCTTTAAGTTTCGTTTACATTAGAGGCAACAGGCCAGCACAGGGATTATCATCATCATCATCACCACTAATTCTTTATCCAGATACTTAAACGCCCCCCTCATCCTCCACCGAAAAAAGCCTGGGTGAAGATCCAGTCAAAATTCTCTATGGTATGTCATTAATATGAAAACACTGCTTGGTTAGAATTAATGTCCGTTTCTGTGTGGCTATGTCCACATGTGCCACTTCTTCCGGAAGTGGCATGGTAATGATCCATCCAGAAAATGCTAATGAGGTGCAGATGTAAATTTCCCATGCCTCATTAGCATATGGGCACATGGTTCGGAGTCTGGAAGAAGCTCTTCTGGACTCTAAAATACACATGCAGACGTGTGGCCTGCAGGGAACTTCCAAAGGAAACCCTCCTTCTGGAAGCCTCCTCTTCCTCAAAATTTTGGGTGGCACATGTAGACACAGCCCATGTGTATAAAGAAATAGGCTTGTGTAACCCTCACCTCTAGGGCGTGGTTCACTGTCCCATGCAGCGGCACCTAGACCACTTACAGTCTCCTCTAGCGCCTTAGCTGAGAGCCAGTTGGCTTTTGGCTCCAACTGTGGAGCCTCCTGCACTGAGGTCCCAGGTTCAAGCCCACCTGTGGGTGGCTACAAGTGTATACAGGGCAAGGCACATGGCCTTGCTAAAATCCTTTGCATGACTCAAAGGGTGCATAGAAACCACAAGCCTTCCCTAAAGAAGCTGATGGTGATAATCCTCAACTCACCTAAAGCCAGCACATTCTGCTTTACATCCTCAGCTCATCTCTTGTAGAGGAGGTGGGAAATGAGGAGCAGAAGAGGGCAGACCATGGCACGTAATAGTGTCCTGACCCTCAGATGGTGGAGAGTGTTGGAACCCTACAGAGGTACTCAGAGAAGCCTGGAGCTTGCCAACCTCCCAACTCAAGTGCTCTGGACGAGCGATGGGTACAGCACAAGAATCTGGCCCATTCTCTATTCACTGTAAAGCACTTGTAGATCCTGCAAGTTTTAAAACTTAAACGCATACACACATCTCATGACATTGTATCTGATGAAGGGGGTCCTTGCCCATGAAACTTACGCTCCAAAATATCTGTCAGTCTATAAGGTGCCATAGGACTTCTCGTTGTTTTTGTGGATACAGACTAACATGGCCACGTCTCTGATACTTGACACCCATCTCATGCAGTATCAAACATCTGCATATTTAAGACTCTCTCCCTCACCCACCCATGTATCTGAAAAAGCAAAGCGTGTTTAGAACATGATGCTGCCAACATGCACGCGTATGCTTTACTTTAAGCACATGAGTAGTCTCAGTGATTTCAGCGGTACTGCTCACCTGTGTAAAGTTAATCATGTGCTCACAATTTTACTGGATCTGGAACTTGGATTACAGGATCCTTCCAGAAGAGATTTTCTGTTTCCATTTCTTGCTCTTTACAGCACTGCATAGTATTGGTGTCTAATAAATATTTGCTGCTTCCAAACCATAGCAGTTTCTGTTCACATCTTGGCCACAGTAACAAGCAGGATCTGCAAACAGGGACTCGAGCCAGGGAAAGGTGGGAGGGAGGGCATTTGTTATCTGGCTACATTTGCTTTAGAGTCTGGCTATCAGCTGGGAGAACAATATACAGTAGTCACGTGAAAACATAAAAGAGGCAGTAAATCATCTCTCCTAGACTACATACATGACTATAGTGTATGACTTCCGAAAGATTGATCTCTCTAATTACATATGTTGTGGCTGGAAGTCTAGTCTGGCAATTTGTTTCCCAGATAATTTTATATCCTTGAAATTGATTACATCCTTCCGAGGCAGAATGCTACATGGAGGCTGGTATATTTTACAGACTTATTTTTTTCCCAAATTCTTGGTTTATGAAGTGTCTGACAGATGGAAATTAAACAAAATAGCTGAAGGATTCTTAAAGGTTGTGTCTACTCTACAACGATCTGTCAATAGAAGCTACTGTTGGATGAGATCTTCTGGCAAAGCTTCTGTCAACAGATCACGTCCACACATAAAAGCAGACCGAAAGAGCAATCCGCTCTGTCAACAGAGAATGGCCAAACTGCCCAGCTGTTCTCTTGATGGAACAGCCAAATGGAAGCTCAGCAAACAGGGCTGCCCAGTGAACCAGAATCCCTGTCTGTCAACAGAGGAACCCCAGGAGCGTCCACATGGCTTTTCTGTCAACAGAAACTGTCAACAAAGGCATTCTTCCTCATTGCCGAGAGGCAGAAAGCTGTCGGAAGAAATGCCGAGTTTTGTTGACATTAACACGTGGTATGAATAAAGACAGCAATTACCTCACGCATTACAAGGACTGCTTCCCTTCCTTGATGCTCATAATTAACTCAGGCAAGAGGCTTAACATCCCCCACCCCTCGTGCCCCTCCTTCAGTCCTATGTACTTGATTTGTCAGTTTTTATTGCAATTTTTTTGTCCTCTGTACTGTATTGCTGTCAGTCTGTACTAGAAATGGTATTGATCTGAAGAAGTGGGTCTGTCCCACGAAAACTCATCACCTAATAAATCATTTTGTTAGTCTTTAACGTGCTGTGTGGCTGCTGTTTTGTTTTGTTAGAATAAAGACTAACACGGCTACCTCTCTGTTACTTACTAATGGTGTCACATGGCTGAATCCAATGGAATAACTAAAAATGCAATTATAAAAAAAAGTTTTAGAATCAAATTACAGCTTCTATTGCTGTGGTGCTCATAAGTCATATACATTAGTTTATTAAATTGGATCATTACATATATGCATTGATGGTGCATGGGTGCATTGATCAATGTGTTTCCTCACTGAAGCCAATATCAATATGGAACTACAAATAAAATATATGCAAAATGTTGCAAAACTGGTAATCCAAACCAGGGGGTTTCAACCTTTTTTCTTTTGGATGCCCTCTGCCTCAACATGCTACAAAAACTCCATGGCCTTGGGGTGACCTGTGAGCTTCAACTGTGGGGGAGGGAGAGTGTTCTGCCCAAAGGATTACATCCTTCTGAGGCAGAATGTTACATGGAGGCTGGTATGTTTTACAGACTTATTTTTTCCCAAATTCTTGGCTTATGAAACATCTGACAAATGGAAATTAAATATCTGAAGGATTCTAGATGTATTATTCTTAAAGGCTATATCTATACTACAGCAATCTGTCAATACAAGCTACTGTGGGAAGAGATCTTCTGGCAAAACTTCTGTTTACAGATCATGTCCACACAGAAAAGCAGATTGAAAGAGCAATCTGCTCTGTCAACAGAGAGTGGCCAAACTGCCCAGCTGCTCTCTTGATAGAACAGCCAACTGGAAGCTCAGGGTACTCGGGGGGTTCTCAGTATAGTATGGGTACTCTGGGTACTCGGTAGGGAGTACTCAGGAGCTGCACAGGATGGTAGGGCTCCCATCTTTCGCCCCACAGGACATGGGGCTCCAAGTGTCTTCCACTATAGCTCAGAGCATTGGGACTCACAGCTTCTGGGTGCCAGAGCTCAGAGGCACAAGTGGCACTGCTCGGTTAGACCTCCTTGAAACAGTTTGCAGCCCTATGGGCTTTGGACCCCAGTTGCGAATCACTGATCTAAACCATATGGCACAGGCACAAAATCATAGATATGTAGGGCTGGAAGAAACCTGGAGAGGTCATCTAGTCCAGCCCTAGTGCACAGGCAAGACCAAATACACCTAGGCCGTCTCTGATAAGCATCTGTCTAACCCGTTCTTAAAAATCTCCACTTACTGGAGATTCCACAATGTTCCTTGGAAACCTATTCCAAAATTTAACTACACTTACACTTCGGAAGTAACAGAGAGGGAACCGTGACAGTCTATATACTATCAAAACAAAAAGTAGTCAAGTTGCACTTTCAAGACCAGCAAAATAATTTATTAGGTGAGCTTTCGTGGGACAGACCCACTTCTTCAGACCATAGCCATACCAGAACAGACTCAATATTTAAGGCACAGAGAACCAAACACAGTAATCAAGGAGGACCAATCAGAAAAAAATGATCAAGGTGAGGAAATCAGAGAGCGCGTGGGGGGGTGGGGGTCAAGAATTAGATTAAGCCAAGTATGCAGACGAGCCCCTATAGAACATGCCTGTTCTCTCCTACAGACTACCTTATGAGGATCCTCACAAACAGCCACAATCTATACCCCAGGAATACCAGTCCTGGAACCTTTCCCTGCAACAAAGCCCACTGACAGCTTTGTCCACATATCTTCTCTGGAAATACCATCGCTGGACCTAACCAGGTTACTCACAGAATCACGGGCACTTTCTCATGCTCCTCTACTAACATCATATATGCCATCATGTGCCAACAATGCCCAGATGCTTTGGATATTGGACAGACTTCTAACTCCCTTAGACAAAGGGTTAATAGGCACAAAACAGACATCAAAACACTCCGGATCCACAAACCAGTTAGTCAACATTTTAATGGAATGGGGCATTCTGTTAATGACTTAAGAGTATGCGTGTTACTGAAAAAAAAATTTCGTACTGCTATTCAAAGAGAAACAGCCAAGCTGGCTTTTATATTCAAATTCGGCACATTAACACGTGGTTTGAACTGGGATGGGAATTTTGTGAGTCACTATAGGGGCTCGTCTGCATACTTGGCTTAATCTAATTCTTGACCTCCCCCGCCCCAACTCTCTGATTTGCTCACCTTCATCATTTTTTTCTGATTTGTCCTCCTTGATTGCTGTTTTTGGTTCTCTGTGCCTTAAATATTGAGTCTGTTCTGGTCTGGCTATGGTCTGAAGAAGTGGGTCTGTCCCACGAAAGCTCACCTAATAAATTATTTTGCTAGTTCTGAAAGTGCCACTTGACTACTTTTTGTTTTTACACTTGGGTAGCTTTTCTGCAATATCCAGCAAATCTACTTGTTGCTGATTAAAGCCGCTATCTGACCTTTATCAGAGAGGTAGCCGCGTTAGTCTGTAGCTTCAAGAACAACAAGAAATCTTGTGGCACCTTATAGACTAACAGATATTTTGGAGCATAAGCTTTTGTGGGCAAAGACCTGCTTCATCAGATGCATGGAGGGGGCTGGTTTCAGAGGGGTCCTGACCTTTAGTGGACATGCAAAGCAAATGATCTCTATGCTCACGAAAGCTCAAGCTCAAAACTTTTCTGTTAGTCTATAAGGTGCCACTGGACCCTTTGTTGCTGTTACAGATCTAGACTAACACGGCTATCCCTCTGATACATGCTCCTTGTAGGCTACGTCTACATGTGAAGCCTACATCGAAGTAGCCTATTTAGATGTGGCGACATCGAAATAGGCTATTTCGATGAATAACGTCTACACGTCCTCCAGGGCTGGCAACGTCGATGTTCAACATCGACGTTGCGCAGCACCATATCGAAATAGGCACAGCGAGGGAACGTCTACACGCCACAGTAGCACACATTGAAATAAGGGTGCCAGGCACAGCTGCAGATAGGGTCACAGGGCGGACTCAACAGCCAGCCGCTCCCTTAAAGGGCCCCTCCCAGACACACTTGCACTAAACAGCACAAGATACACAGAGCCGACAACGAGTTGCAGACCCTGTGCATGCAGCATGAATCCCCCGCTGCAGCAGCAGCAGCCAGAAGCCCTGGGCTAAGGGCTGCTGCACACGGTGACCATAGAGCCCCGCACAGGCTGGAGAGGCAGCGTCTCTCAACCTCCCAGCTGATGGCTGCCATGGAGGACCCCACAATTTCGACGTTGCGGGACGCGGATCATCTACACGGTCCCTACTTCGACGTTGAACGTCGAAGTAGGGCGCTATTCCGATCCCCTCATGAGGTTAGCGACTTCGACGTCTCGCTGCCTAACGTCGAAGTTAACTTCGAAATAGCGCCCAACGCGTGTAGCTGCGACGGGCGCTATTTCAAAGTTAGTGCTGCTACTTCGAAGTAGCGTGCACGTGTAGACACAGCTGTAATGACCCTTAATATACTTATCAGGTATCTTCTCAGTCTTCCTTTCTCAAGACTAACCTTGCTCAGCTTTTTAAACTTTCTTCACAGGTCACGTGTTAGTCTGTGTCTGAAAAAACAGTGAGAAGACCCGTGGCACCTGATAGACTAACAGACATATTAGAGAATAAGATTTCGTGGCCTCTAATGAAGTGGTTCTTTGCCCACAAAAGCTTATGTGCCAATAAATCTGTTAGTCGATCAGGTGCCACAGGATGTCTCGTTTTTCCTCATAGGTCAGTTTTTCTAAACTTGGTGGGTTTTTTTCATTTTTGCTGCTCTTCTCTGGACTTCTTCCAATTTGTTCACCTCTTCCTCCAGGCGCGGCTTGCACAACTAGGTGTGGTACTCTGAGACCTCCCTCGTGCTAAGTAGCACTGGACAATTACCTTCCATTCTTACATATGACACTTCTCTTAATATACCACAAAATACCAATCTTTTTGAAGGTGCGTTATGTTAGAGTCATATTGAATTTGTGAAAAACCTTGATTCATTTTCATTGGGACTACTGCCTAGCCACTTATTCCCCATTTTGTAATTGTGTATTTGATTTTTTTCTGCTTAACTGAAGTAGCTTGCCTGTGTCTATATTGAAGTTAACATTGTTGATTTCAGAGCAGTTCTACAGTTTGTCAGGATAGTTTTGAATTCTAACCCTGCCCTCCAAAGCACTAGCAACCTCTCCCAGCTTGGGAATGTATTCAAATATTGCAAACTGTGGCAGATCACAGACTGCAGCTGACAAGTGCCTGATGGGGGGTGAACATTTTGGGTGCTGGATGAACAAGCCATAATCAAGCACCTGTGACCAGTTAAGGCCTCCAGCCTCCCTAGAAAAGGCTTTTCCCAGGCAGCAGGAGTGGGGTGGAGCAATGCCCAGAGAGAAGGAGGCTGGAGGTTTGGAGAGTAAAATGGAGCGGAACAGAACAGAACAGAACAGAACAGAGCGTAGGCAAGTCGAGTAACACCAGCAACAAGGTATAGGGGGGAAGATACTAGAGGAAAGTGGTGGGTGAAGAGGCCCAGGGAAAGGTCACTGCCGTGGGACAGGGGCAAAAGCCCCCACCAGCTCCCTCCTTCCCTAGGGTCTCTGGGCCATTGTCCATGGCAGTGGGTGGGGCGGGACTCCCTCTATCATTTCCCATGGAGGCCAGCCCAACTGTGGTAAAACCAGAGCAGCTCGAGACCAGTGGAGAGGAACCTACTTCACCTCCAATTAGGACTGGCCTGTGATGAACAAGGCTTGGTAAAGGGAGACCCTTGCCTTTAGGAAGTCCCAGAGCAACAAAAGGGGCCTCTGTGAGTCTCTGAGGCACACAGGAGGCCACCCAGAAGTCCAGAATCCCTAAGGGACTGATGAAGGATTTGTCACAAAGCATATTCTGTACTCTGTTATCCAAGTCATTAATAATATTGAATAGTACTGACCCAATGCAGACACACTGCACGCCATAATAGATTTAACATTGACTTTAGTGGGGCCAGGATGTCATCCAAAAGCAGTAAGTGAATTAATGCAAATAAACAGAAAAAAGGACCACCTTATTCCTGGCTTTCAGATACATTTTCCAGGGGCTTGAAACTTTTCTGTGCCTCCAACATATCAGTGCTCTTGATCTTGGAAAAATCAGCTGGTAAACAAAGATATGCTCAGGTACAATCGTGAATTTTCCAATTTATGCAGAAAAATGCTCCCCTCAGAGAGTGAGAATGAGCCCTTTGCATATGTGTTCTAAATCAGTCAGGCCCAAGCCCGCTTGCCCATATTGATTACTTTCACTTGATGAGTAAATAAAGTATTATTGTTTTCTTCATACGCCATCACGGTGTGAGAGAAGAAGTAAATTTTGGTCCTAAATCAGTCAAAGTCCCATAGAATTTAATAGTGCTTAAAGAAATGTTTATGTACCACATTTCATGAAATTTATAGCTGTGTACATTCAATATATTGGATATATACTTAAATATTGAGTCTGTTCTGGTATGGCTATGAGCTGAAGAAGTGGGTCTGTCCCACGAAAGCTCATCACTTAATAAATTATTTTGTTAGTCCTTAAAGTGCTACTGGACTGCTTTTTTGTTTTGATAGTATATAGACTAGCACAGCTCTCTCTCTGTTACTATTCAACGTGCAAGGCACTCAATATATTGTGTTTATGTACAGGAGGAGTGGAAAGCTACACAGCTTTAGTAATACAGCTTCCCTCTACCATAGTTTTCAGCTGATCATATTTTGGATACAACGTGCGCATCTGTTGCCTGGAACTTCCCTGAAACTAAACCAAACAAAAATATAATCTCCACCAAAAACGTCTTAAGTACATTCTCTCCACTCATGAAAAAGCTTTGACAAAGCCACCAAGAAGACTTTCCTCTCCTCTCTTTTCCTCTCCTCTTGAACTGATTTCATATAATTCCAACCTGTGCTCTATTATTACCTTTTCATTGATTTCCTTCTTGCTTCCTGCACAACCTCAACCAGTCCTTCCTAGGTGGGCTCTGTCAACCTTCTCTGTTTTCTTCTGTCCCTCAAACACTTTTGTTAATAAAACAAAAAAGCAGTCAAGTAGCACTTTAAAGACTAACAAAATAATTTATTAGGTGATGAGCTTTCATGGGACAGACCCACTTCTTCAGATCATAGCCATACCAAAACTAACTCAGTATGCTACTTGACTGCTTTTTTGTTTTGATAGAATACAGACTAACACGGCTATCTCTCTGTCACTTTGTTAATAAGTCATTCTACTGCCATGAAAGGCTTCATTGTCATTCTACCACCATTGTCTGCTGATCCCAACGTGATAAAAACTGAAGTTTGAAAAAAAAAGGAACTCTGACAATGTTTAAAAATACATTTCAATCTTTCTCTGTTTATTTAAAGATGTCTAAGAATGGGGATATCTGCCAGGAAACTAGCATGAGTTCTTCCCCTGGACCAATTAAATACCAGCGGAGAGGAGAAATAAAGCAGTGAAAACCAGTCTTGGAAAATTTTATTACATGATTCTCTTTTAGCTTTTTCACTTGCATTTCCCCCAAGGCTATTACTGAAAACCTCCAGAGAAGATCCTGCCTAGCAATTTTTTTATAGCAGCCATAAGCTTTGAAACAATGCCAAAGTGCATCAAGATGTCTGGGAATCAAGAAAGGAGAAATGTCCATTCTAAATTTTCAGATATAAGTCTGTTTAAAACCTATGCATTAGAAATTCATATTCCATCATACAGTGAAATTCCAAAACACGATCATGGAAAGAGGCACTTTGCTAATGCTAATTGATGCTAAATAACGGAATCATTATCCATCAAAGTGAGTGGACAGGGTAAAAATGTGCTACTTGTTCATGAGTCAACAGAACAAGTTGTAATATACAAGCTTCCAGGGTACAGGCCAATAAGCAAATAATCAATGTTTATTAATTGACCTTGTAAACCTATGGATCTGAAATGCCAACAGACCCAGGTGTGGTTCAAAAACTCTGCCAGTTGCAACTGCTTGGGACAAATCAATCTTCTTTATTCCCTCAAAGTTACATGATGGTTAAGCAGTTAACAGAGACAATGAACTCTTAAGGAAAAAAACTCTTGTCCTCAATAATAAAGAATGAGGAAAACTGAATACCGAGAATATCTGATATAGAACCAGAGCTATTTCCAAGGGAAACAAAATATGTTCCAGAATTTATCACAAGGTATAAAGATATCTGTAAATCCCTACAATATTTTACCCTTTTCCTTTACCCCCTGTTCCCACAAAGAGCTAGTAAGTTACATACCAAAACCCATGTTAAAAGAATGTTATTTAGGTTGGACATTCAAGCGCTCACAAAATCAGGAAATGCCGTGAACTCCTTCCATAGGTATCCAGCGCACATTGCAGAATACATTTCCTGTGCTGCTAAACATACCAGAGACTACTGGCCAGACACACCTCAGGTATCAGTTAAACGTGGGAGAAAGCATTCCTAGTGCTATCACATATACACTTCCAATTCCTTTACATTACAGTGTGAAGTGGATGCAATAGCACAGATAACCAAGCAAGAGAATGGCTTTGTGGCAATCCTTGTTTTATCCTACCAGTTGGTCCATCTGTACTGCAACATTAGATACTTTGGGGCTTTGCTAGATTCTTCATGTTTATATGCCGACATAAGAGGGTAAAACAGTAATTGGATGAATTCTTAAATCTACACCACTGTGATGACACAAAGAGGCTGGTAAGTGGGAGGAAACACCCATGATAAACTGCCTTTATTAGATGCCTCTTCACTGGCATAGACCTATCACAAAGACCCCGTGATGGGCTTACTCTCAGCTCCCCTTCTAGCAGTGTAGCTGTGTTCCAATTATTCTCCACTTCCCACCATGCACAGGGAGATTTGAGGAGCAGAGTAAAACTTAGAGCAGCTCTAAGGCCTCTACTTTCCCAATAGCTGCTGCACTGCTTTTAAAGGTGCTGTACTGGATGTTTGCGAGTATGTACCTCACACAGCACCTAGAAGCAATGTGGCTGCTTTCGACACAGGGACAAGTTGCAGCCACCACCATTCCAGCTATGGCCAACCCTCGTAAAAGCATAATACATCTTTTATTGGTGTCCTTCCATCTTGCACAGGGCACATAAAGGTAGCAGAGCACAGGGCTCTTTTATACAACAGGGTGCATTGTAGCTTACAGGGAACGTGTCCTCAGCTCTTCAAATGAAATATTTATTAATTCACCCAAAGGAAAGAGCATTCTAGATACCATGTAACACTGCCTAGTTGCATGCCTATTTTAATGCAGTAGAGAAGGGTATTGTAGTTATGCAGACAGACAAGTCCTGTGTCCTGATTCCGGTCACACCAGTTAGCGTACAGAACACATCCTAATTTGAGACAAGCAATTAAATCAATGCCAGCATGACAAGAACCCTTTGCTAAAGCCATCCCCTTCACTAACAGGCCACTTGTTTGGACATAAGCTTGCACTGAAGGTGATAGATCTAAACACATTTTCCGAACACTCCATCCAAGGGCTTCAGAATCATTATTCTAGCCCCACTAAATAAAAATGCTAACTGGACATCAGATCACTCCAGCCCTGGAAGGGATTTTGGCTGGTGCCACTCACGCCTGTCTGTATATTCCCTTTCGACTTCAAAGCACACGAGAAGAGAGGAACTCCTGACCCAAGTTACCTGCAGCTTAGGTAGGTGGCTGCAGTTCTATTTTACATTACAACAGCATTTCCTTGACGCCGGAGCCAACTGCTCCATGGAACCCCCCAGTCTGAGTTTGGGATCACGATGCAATTAAGATGGTGACTGTGGCAGATGAATACTGAAACCTACCCCATTTATCCCAGGGCCCTACTGCAACGTCATTGCTTCATTGTTAACAACCAGAAGCAGCCTCCTTTCTGCTTCTTGAGCTGCAGTACCTCATTGATAGCAAGCTGTTCTCCTCCTCCTCCGGGGTGGCCGTAGTGGTGACCGGAGCTCCTGAAGTCCTCGTACAGATCCTCTTCACTTCCCACATCATCTGCGAGAGCCGTCTTATCCAGCGCCCCATCAGTCAGCACTGCAATAAGAAATGAATTGCTTAATGGTGCTGCTGAGCTGAGACGTGAATGACAGCAGATGGAAAAGATGGTTAGTTTGGAACTTTAAACCACATTATTTTAAAATCTGTTCAAGTAATTTTCCTTTAGCATGACTGAGAGGCGTCGACTGAGGTTGTCTGTTTACACAGAGAACAGGAATGGCAAAGGCACTAATAATGCAAACTGAAGCCCCACAAAAAGGCTGAAACATAACAGAAAGAGACTACCTTTGCCCTGAGGGGACGGTTCCCTATTCATGCCATTTCAAGCTCTATCTCATGGTGGCCCTGATCCTGCAAACATTATGGATATGCATCAATAGGCCCATTTTGATCTGAAAACTATTCACAAGACTTCCTTGCAAATTTCCCTTAGTTTGTTTCCAGCCACCAGCCCCGTCTCTCAGTGTTCTGTGCTGTTGTTTAGCCATAATTTACCCTTAAATGTCTTCTAAGAGCCCAGTAAGCAGTGGAAGTGCTGGGAATGCTGCTAGACAATATTGACCTCCTGTGGCCCAGCAAATTCCGTTGCTCACCATGGTCATGTCTACACTAGCCAAAAACTTTGGAATGGCCATGCATATGGCCATTTCAAAGTTTACTAATGAAGCGCTGAAATACATATTCAGCGCCTCATTAGCATGTGGGTGGCCGTGGCACTTTGAAATTGATGCAGCTCACCACCACGCGGCTCGTCCAGACGGGGCTCCTTTTCGAAAGGACCCCACCTACTTCGAAGTCCCCTTATTCCTATGAGCAGATGGGAATAAGGGGTCTTCGAAGTAGGCGGGGTCGTTTCGAAAAGGAGCCCCGTCTGGACGAGCCGCGTCAATTTCGAAGTGCCGCAGCCACCCGCATGCTAATGAGGCACTGAATATGTATTTCAGCGCTTCATTATTAAACTTCGAAATGGCCATTTGCATGGCCATTTCGAAGATTTTGGCGAATGTAGACGTAGCCCATTGGTCAGGTCCTGAGTGTGTCGGACAAGGGAGGGTCAACCTGTACAAAGGCAACAGTTCTAGGGTGTGTCTACACTTGCATTCCTCTTTTGAAAGAGGCATGCAAGTTAGGCAAGTTGAAAATGCAAATGAGGTATATATTTGCATATCTCACACCTCATTTGCATATTCTAATTTTGAAAGAGCTTCTTTCCAAAGAAGAAAGCCAGTGTAGACACTGCTCTTTCAAAAGTAAACCCATCTTCGAAAGAATCCTTCTTCCCTTTATTTAATGGGAAGAAGGATTCTTTCAAAGATGGGGTTTAATTTTGAAAGGGCAGCATCTACACTGGCTTTCTTCTTTCGAAAGAAGCGCTTTCGAAATTAGAATATGCAAATGAAACATTGAATATGCAAATTTATACCTCATTTGCATTTTCGATTTGCCTAATTTGCATACCTCTTTCGAAAGAGGAATGCAAGTGTAGACACATCCCTAGAGTCATATCTGGGAAAGTCTTATAAGATCCTCTTATCCAGGGATACTTAGCCTTTGCCATCTAGGGACCACGCCCAGCTCAGGCCCCCTCTTTAGCGACAGAGGAAGGACAAGTGGTCTCCAAACCCTAATCTAGTCCATCTCCCCAGAACTAATCCAGAGTCATTCCCTACAGAGTGTTTTCTTGTAAGGTATTTTCTCTCCAAAGAAAACCACCATCCAGAAATGGCACTGCTAGCGTCATCAGGAAATAGGTGGGTAGACTTCAGTCTGCAGAGAACTAATAATATCCTAGCACAAGGTGCAATGATCAGTGGGCCGGGGCAGGTTCAAAGATATAATCTGATAGATCGTTGTGAGCAACTTTCAGAACAAAGTAACCGATGCCAAGTGGGACATTTTTAATGGCCCCAAACATGGGAATTTAGCCATGTGACTAAGAACTCTAAAGTTCTGAGACTGCCTTTGAAGCAAACGGCAAAGCTCCTGTTGATTTCAGGGGTCCAATAATAGCCCCTTTGGAGCTCTGTGGGCTAGGCCCTCAGCTCATGTGTACCTGTGTAACTCCATTTAACCCAACTGCACCAAATCTGTCCCTGTAATTCCAAGGAAATGCAGTTGTAAATTTCAGGCACAGCAGAGATGACAGCAACAACTCCAATAAAAGTTCTGTCACTGCTTCCATTATGTAACATATTTTGTCAGGGATTCATAACGCAATCATTTCCAGTCCCATTGGGTTGACACTCACTATGTTAGTAGTCAGCGAAAAGAATTCTTTTTACATCCCGATAACTGAATTATGCATCAGACCTGAATGAAATATTTTGAATATTCACCCTGACCAACGACTCACTGAATTCAACCAGACTTTGCAAGGTGACAAAGATCTAATGATTTTCACTTTGATTTGCACACAAAGCTTCAATTAATTTCAGTGGAAATGGTGTGCCTGAGGACTGTATGTCCTTATGATTAAAGTGGACTTTGCTGCAGTATGGATTAACTGCCCAAGCTTTCATTGCTTTTGCTTTATACTCCTTCTCTGCTGGTTGCATAACAGAGTATAATTTTTAGCCTGAAAACTATTTCTGATATCTTTAAAGCTTTCTGATTTTGCCATGTTTTTCCAGTTGCACGAGGATCCGCTTTATATGGAAGAGAAAAAAAAGACAAAAACCCCCAGGGAGAATAGTTCTATTATTTAAAACATTCTATGTCTGAGGTTAAACCTCCAGCAAACTTCATGTTTTTTTATTGTACAGGTTTGTTTTTCTTAGCATATCTTGTCCCCTCCTTTGATGCAGGCAACAGCCCTGTCACCCTTCTACACAGGCTGAAAACTGTTTTTACAGCTTGTACTGGTCCTCCAAACTTCAGTAAACAAATAAAGACCCCCAGGTACATTTCACCAGAAAACTCTATGGCTTGTGATAATGCAAATGGCTTTGGGGCTTTAGCCTGTAATGAAAATTTGCCTGAAAGGGAATTTTTTTCCATAGTATTTTGTCAAAACGATTCAGAGGCAGGAAGAAAGAATTAAGAAGAATGGGGACTAATTAGACTTGGCTCTGAAGCAGCTAATTCCAGAGGGAAAGAAGAATACTGAGTTGATTGAAACAGTGACCTGATACACTAGAAATCACTCTTGGAAGTAGGGCAGGTGAAGGCTCTTAATATAAATAATGACACAATATGCACAGAAGTAACTAGCAGCAAAGAAGAAAGCTCAGTCTAAACATTCACTACGTGGAATTGATAAAAACTGTGAAAATGCTAATTCTCTTCATCAGTTTTATCAAGTTCACAGTGCTAGCGGACCAGGGGCCGAATCTGCCACACTGCAAGTAGAGGCAGCTGTGCTGCCCCCTTCTCTCCCACCCCACCCAATACTTGTTTTCCTCCACACTTGAATGCACTGATGTGGTCACATCTGTCTTCTCCTGCTCTCGCTGAGCATAACCATCAAAGCTGTCACTGGAAAACATACAGCAGTAAAAGACAACTTTCACCCCAAAGAAGACGCTGAACTACAATCGATTAATTTTAAACCAAACCCCGCCCCCATAGTTCATATGGCCGTCCAGATACATTCTATCAACTATGACAACAGATCCTACTTCACAGACCACAGGGAGGGATAGAAGCTATGATTTACCATCAAGGCTGCCTGCTTGAGTTACAAAATTCTGCTTTGCACTACTGCAAGCCTGAACCTGAGCTCAGGATTTATGCCACAAAAGACTACAGCACATGGATAACTTTGTCAAGCTAGCTCGTATGTTATTCTTCATCATGAAGCAGACATTCCCTGGCAAGAGGAGAACAAAACCATATAAACCCTTCTGTGTGCTGCTGAAATTGGAGCACGCAACACAGAGAGGAGGTTTCAGGGGACTGAGGCCCATCATCCCACATGAGCAACAGCAGAGTTACAATAAACTGCAGAGACTCAGAACACTGATCAGTGTTCATAGCACTAGTTACATTGGCTGCCACTGTTACTCTGGCCGTTAAATTAAAGTTTAATTAAATCCACGTGAGAAACAGAAAAGTGCCATGAAGGAAAATGATTCAGCCTCGGAACCCTTTCACGGCTTCTTGTGGGGAAGATGATTTAGTTTTCACTGCAGTCTGAAGAAGTGTGGGAGGGAGAAAGGAGATCTTGGGAGGAGCTTCAGCAATTTATTTCCCACACTGTGCTAAATGGAGACGTTCTGCCTCAGAGGTCTGCTTCCCAGGGCACTGCCATGGTGAGGGGGCACTTTAGCCCAAAACAATACTGATAGAATTGCAGAAGGATGCCCAACTCCAAGCCCAGCTCACTTCAGGAGCTCAAGCTAATCCCTGAGCCCCTGCCTGCGTCTATGCTGGCAGTAGAGTGTAGAGCACAAGTTGTTGCAGGCTGCAGTGAAAAGCTGGCAGTGGCTGCACTGGTGCATGGATCCAGACTGAAGTGAAAATCTTTGGCAGGGGTGAGGGGGAGGGGACTCTCTGAAAAGAGGGGAAAGTTCTGGCTGTAGGGGGAAGGGGGGAAGGAAAAGCCAGGGTAACTCGGAATTGCTGGTGCTGCTCCCCACTGCCTCTCCCTGCCAGAGATTCTTCCCCAGAGCTGAAGTCTTTCATGGATGTGGGGAAAGGCTCCAGCCACTCCCTGTGGCAGGGAAAGGCTCCCACACTGGGACTTTACATTGCTAAAAATGGCGGTGCAGACATGGCAGGCGTGAGTTGGTCATGTAGAGAGTCATGTAGGGCACATACCCATCAGGTTCAGGCATTTTATCGTTTACTTGCCTAAGAAGCCCAGCACTGTCTATGCTATTATTTATACCTGTGCTAGATGGGCGTGCAGCATATGTAGGTGTAGACACAGCCCATGTGCCTCTGTCTGTATAAGAGGTCTATAGTTGTCATCCTCTGCAAGCGCTGTTCACATTTATTAAAGCTGTGCTGAGGTTCCCCCTGAGATTGGGGCACTCGTGCACTGGGTCCTTACTGCACAGGCACATAATCAGAGAGAGCACCCCTCCCTGGAAAGAAAGCCACCCTCGCCCTCATTTGCTAGATGGGAAACAAAGACACAACAAGATTAAGTGAGTCACATAAGGCCACAGAGGTGTCCATGGCACAGGCCGCCTGAGCCCCAGTCCAGGGCCGTAATCACAAGCAACATGTGCAGAATGCACCAGAGGGAAGGTGTTATTTTGTACCATGCCCAGCCAAACCATTCCTGGGCATTCACCTCTCATTTAACTTTGCAGCCATGGAGCAGATATTTTAAACCACATTCTACAAATGCAAATAAAACAGAGTAAACAACTGTTTAATTATTCAAATGCATTGCTTTGGCCTCCCTTTCACCAGAGAGCCTGCAGAGAGCTTCCTGGCTAAGGCAGGGGAGGGGTACTCTGCAATCTGGAACTGCCTCAGAACTGAGTTCAATGCATCCCTCCAAGTCAGATGGGCACGATGCTCAGATGGGGGAAAGCGATGTTGCTCCATTGTCTTGAGTGGAACGATGCGGATACATCCCAGCTGAGTATAAGGGCCAGGGAGGCAGCGTATGATCCAGCATTGTTGGCAAGTGAGCCAAAAGAAGTTGTATTGATACATGTCAGATTCATTTTCACAGGGGCTAAGAAGGCTTTTATAGGGATCCAGGGAACATACTCCACAACAGTTATGGTTTGCTTTCAAGCCTCATAATTACCAGAGAGCATCCATATTTAACTAGAAGGCAATGAATGAAAGATGACCTCAAAGGGGATTTGAGTTTTTGCTCTTTGCAAGGCTGCCTGATGGAAGCAGCTTTCTGGGTGCCATAGGCACCTGCTTAATTTATCTCTGTGCAGCATTAAATCGAAAAGAATGCCCCAAAATAACACTAGGAGTCCAATTTACACCCACCAAGCAAACGAATTCAGAGCTAGCGACATCAATCATTCTCCCACCCTCCCCCCAAACAGCTGATGATTCTTGATTGGGGAGCTGCTAGGGTGAAGAAACAGTTTGAGTTCACATGGCTCGGGAGGCTAAAGAAAGGTATGGAAGAGAAAGGCCAAACTGAGAACAACTTGCTGCAGTGAGCTGAACTAGAAGCCTCTATTCTCTTCAGTCCAGCCTGGTCTCCTTTAGAACTAGTGTTTAACAGCTTTCAGAAAGGCTGCTTTGACTTATGGGCTGCTTGATATATTATATGCCTGATACAGCTCCCCCAGTGAAATCCATCAGACAGTGATGTCATCCCACTTCTGTTCCATCAGTACAATTCTGCTGGCTCTTTATTGTACCAAAGGACCCTCTTCCATTACTCTCCTCCAGGTTGTGGGCTGGTGGAACAGGAAGAGGGTGGTTTGGTGGGAAATGGGTGACAAGGGATAAGAAACCAATAACGTTGCTGTGTGAGAAAGCCAAAAGCATAGTCCTGCCGAAGAAAGCCTCATGAGTTAACTCATTGCACTGGCAATGATACACTGATCAGGAAAATGTGGTTTCAGGGACCTTTCGGGAGTAAATATAGTGAGAGCGAGACACAGGCACAACATACACAGAGAAAGTCAATTATGGGTAGGACCCTCATGTTAAAACACAAATTAAGAGCAGAAAAAAAAACCCCATCAAATGAAATCAGCCTTTCAGTAGAAATGTCATTAACCAGCACTATTGTGCATGAGCTAGTTTCTGATTAGCTGAAGCAGGGAGCAAATCCACTCTTTGGAACAGAAAGTGCAGCAGCTCTTTAATAAAAACATAGTGGAGGTCTTGCATTGGCCGGCAGGGTTGATAGCCCAGGGTAACATACGTCAGCTACAATGCACTGAGCCACCACTCAGGTAATCAAGAGTTTTTCATCCCAGTTGGAATTCCAAATGACTCCCAAGGAGACTGCAGGGAGTTTTTGGCTCTCACATGCAGTGGAGGTAATTATGGGCAACTGAGAGATGTGGGTTAAGAATGATTGTTCAGTTTTGGACTCCAGGGTTGCTGCTCGCAATCTGCTTCCAGCTCATACAGTTCTTCTCCTGCATGCACGCATCAGAGAGGGCATGGCGGGGAGGGGGCCTGGGGCAGCTGCATTTGATCAGAAGCAGTGGGCTTAGCGGCTTTTCAGCAGGTAACTGACAGAGCAGGAGCTAGAGACAGAATGGAACAATACAAGGGGAAATGCAATGGCAACTGAAAAGCAGAGACAACACTTAGATCAAAACAACTGTGTGTTTATTTGATCCATGGTCCGGTCCTGCTGTAGTGCAATGGTCAGGCTGTTTATTGCTATTTATGGCTGAAGCAGTCCACACAGCCTGCTCCGTTTATTTGTTCTCAGTGCTTTTTTTTATGCTGGTACCGGACAGTACTGAGTTCCAGCATCTTGGAAGCCTCAGTCACGGTGTTGGCTGGGGTGAGTGGTCGGGAGCCAGCTGAGTACTAGCTCGTTTTTTTTTTGTTGCTTTGTTTTTTGTTTGTTTGTTTGCTTTTTTTTCCAAACAAAAAAGAATTGTTTGTTACCATGTCTCTCTTTGCCCAGCCATGCTTATTTCTCCATCCTCCTCTTATACCTTTCCAACTGTAGGGCCTTTGGGGTAGGGTCTGTTATTTACAATATGACTACACAGTGCCTAGCAAAGTAGGGCCCAAAATAACTGAGACCTTTAGGTGCTATCACAGTGTGAATGTTAACTAACAACATGATGCAGTATAAACATGTCCCTTTCCTCCTGTGTGCTGTCATACATCCATAGAGTCATAGACTTCTGGGGCTGGAAGAGATTGCAGGAGGTCATTGAGTCTGGCCCCTGCCCAAAGCAGGACCAGTCCCAAGCCAGGACTTATAAACCTCTGGGGTGGAGATGCCACCACCTTGCTAAGTAACGTATTCCAGTGCTTCACCACCCTCCTAGTGAAATAATTTTTCCTAATATCCAACTTATACTTTCCCCTCTGTAACTTGAGACCGTTGCTCCTCATTCTGCCTTCTGTCACTACTGAGAACAGCCTCTCTCCACCCTCTCTAGAGGCCCCTTTCGGGAAGTTGAAGGATGCTATCAAACTGCCCCTCAGTCTTCTCTTCTGCAAACTAAATAAGCCCAAATCCCTCAGCCTCTCCTTGTAGGTCATGTGCTCCAGACACCTAATAATTTTTGTTGCCCTCTGCTGAACCCTCTTCAATACATTCACATTCTTTCTGTACTTGCAGACCCAGAACTGGACTCAATACTCCAGATGTGGCTGCACCTATGCCCAATAAAGAGGAATAATAACTTCTCTAGCTCTGTGGGAAACATTCCTCCTAATGTACCCCATTATGCCATTAGCCTTCTTGGCTACAAGGGCACACATTGACTCGTATCCAGCCTCTCATCCACTGTAATCTCCAGGTCCTTTTCTGCTGCACTTTGACTTAGCCAGCTGGTGCCCAGCATGTAAGAGTGATTGGGATTCTTCCCTCCCAAGTGCAGGACTCTGCACTTCTCCTTGTTGAACTGCATCAGAGGCCCAATACTACAATTTGTCTAGGTCACTCTGGACCCTCTTCCTACCCTCCAGCATATCTACCTGTCCCCCTAGCTTAGTGTCATCCACTAAATTGCTGAAGGTGCAATCCATCCCCTCATCCAGGTCATTAATAGAGATGTAGAGTATTGGCCCTAGAACCGATCTTTGGGACACTTCACTTGAAACCGATTGCCAACCTACCCATTGGGCCTGACCATATAATCCACTTTCTTTCCACTTTACAGTCCATGTATCCAATCCATGCTTCCTTGACTTATGGCCAAGAATATTGTGGGAGACTGTATCAAAAGCTTTGCTAAAGTTAAGGGCTATGTCTACACTAGCCAAAAACTTCAAAATGGCCATGCAAATGGCCATTTCGAAGTTTACTAATGAAGCACTGAAATACATATTCAGCGCCTCATTAGCATGCGGGCGGCCGCGGCACTTCGAAATTGACGCGGCTCGCTGCCGTGCAGCTCATCCAGACGGGGCTCCTTTTTGAAAGGACCCCGGCTACTTCGAAGACCCCTTATTCCTATGACAGATGGGAATAATGGACTTTGAAGTAGGCAGGGTCCTTTTGAAAAGGAGCCCCGTCTGGACGAGCCACGCAGCAGTGAGCCGCGTCAATTTTGAAGTGCCGCGGCCGCCCGCATGCTAATGAGGCGCTGAATATGTATTTCAGCGCTTCATTAGTAAACTTCGAAATGGCCATTTGCATGGCCATTTCAAAGTTTTTGGCTAGTGTAGACATGGCCTAGGTGTTTCACATCCATTGACTTCCTCTTGTCCACAGAGCTAGTTACCCCATCATAGAAGCTAATCAGATTGGCCAGGCATGATTTGCCCTTGGTGAATCCCTATTGACTATTCCTGCTCATGTTCCCCTTTTCCAAGTTGTGCAAAACATATTCCTTGAGGATCCCCACCATGATTTTTCCTGGGACTGAGGTAAGGCTAACCGATCTATAGTTCCCTCGATTTTGTCCTTCTTTTCTTTTTTAAAGATGGGCACTACATTTGCCTTTTTCCAGCCATCCAGGACTTCTCCCGATCACCACAAGTTTTCAAAGGTAATGGCCAAAGGGTTTGCAACAACATTCCTCAATTCCCTCAGTACCCTTGGGTGCATTAAATCCAGACCCATGGATCTATGTGTCTAGCTTTCATAAATAGCCCTTTAACCTGTTCTTTTCTCACCATGGGCTGCCCACTCCCTTCCCATACTGCATTGCCTAGGGCGTTAGTCTGGGAGCTGGCCTTGTCCACAAAGACAGAGGCCAAAAAAAAAACCCATTGAGTACTGTCCTGGTGTTGTTCTTTGCTGTATTGTTGGCGAGACATCCTCCCTAGGATATACACCATATCCTTTAGTCTCCCATCAAGGGGACTTCTGTGGAATAAATTATTTAGTGTAAGTAAGGGTGGAAAAATCTAGCTCTATGATTTTGCTGAGACTTAAATAAAATCAAAACCTGATCCAATTCCCAGCCCTTCCAAAAAGAAACAACAACCCAGCACCCCGAATAAATCCATGCAACTTGCTGGTTTAGTTATTACTGTTCTACATATGTTTTATGTTGTCCAGTGGAAAATAAACTGGGCCAGCTCATTTTAGCTAAAGCACCGTTTCTACCAAAATCAGTACTAACGATTTTCAAGATTAAAGCAAATGAGCTGGGAAACGAGGATAATACTTATTTGCATTAGGCAAATATAGGAAGTGGGGACAAAGATCAGACATGGTTAGTGCAGCTGACAAGCCTAAGTATCATATTTTAACTGATATGTGAATTTAGGAAGATTTACCAGCAAAATCGCAGGTAGTTCATTTATTTATTTTTAGAAGAGTATCCTTCTTAGATTACAGGCATGGTCACAAGCAATTGGATTCACAGAGTCAAAGCTGGGTACATCTGTTTCTTTAAGGATTATTCCAGGGGACTCCTGCTAAATGCTCTCATCACCTGCCTTCACCTCAGCTACCTGATTGCACTCTGGTCCATTTTTTAGAGATCACTTTATGCTTCCCTTGTTTCTTTTTAAACTGGTTGTTTGCATCTGCCAGTGGGGGAAATGAGAAACAAAGCAGCTGCACAGCTTCACTCCTCTGCTGTTATTCATCCCATTTGAATGTTTCTGTTCAAATGAGCTTAAGTTAAATCCAGTCAAGCTCCTCTTACTCTGTTGAAAATTTATCAGGAAACAATTCCAATGAGATCAGGGCTGAGGCAGAAGCTTACAGCCATTTCTGACTGTGAGAGATACAGAATGCAGCCTAACATGGGAAAATTTGGGTTGCAAGCGCTCAGGAGGAGCCTGTGGAAATGTCATTCATTCCATATTTACACTACTCTCAAAGGCTTTAGTGGGGCTTCAACTCTGATGGCTGTACTCTCTGCTCCCCTCCCCCAAACACTGCACAGTCCTTATCTATTTTAATTATATCAGAGAATCCTAGGGCTGGGAGGGACCTCAGGAGGTCATCAAGGGCAGTCACCTGCCTAAAGCAGGATTAATCCCAACTAAATCAACCAGCCAGGACCTCGTCAAGCTGGACTTAACCTCTGGGGTGGAGATTCCACCATTTGACTAGGCAACCTATTCCAGGGATTCACCACCCTCCTAGTGAAATAGTTTTTCTTAATATCCAACTCAGACCTCCCTCACTGTAAGTTGAGATCATTGCTCCTCGTTCTGCCATCCATCACTACTGAGAACAGGCTCTCTCTAGCGTCTTTGGAAGCCCCCTCGGGAAGTTGAAGGCTGCTATCAAATTGCCCCTCATTCTTCTTTTCTGTAGACTAAATAAGCCCAAATCTCTCAGCACCTCCCCATAGTTCATGTGCTCCAGCACCCTAATCATTCTTTGTCCCCCTCCGCTGGACCCTCTCCAATGCATCCACATCCTTTCTATAACGTGGGGCCCAGAATTGGACACAATACTCCAGATGTGGCCTCATCTGTGCCAAATAACTGGGAATAATCACTTCCCTAGATCTGGTGGCAATACTCCTGCTAATGTACCTCAATATGGCACTAGCCTTCTCGGCTACAAGGGCACACTGTTGATTCATATCCAGCCTCTCATTCACTGTAATCCCTAGGTGTTTTTCTGCAAAACTGCTGCTAAGTCAGTCAATTCCCAGCGTGCAGTGATACTTGGGATTCCTCCCTCCTAAGTGCAGGACTCTGCACTTGTCCTGTTGAATCTCATGAGATTTCTTCTGGCCCAATCCTCCAATTTGTCTAGGTCACTCTGGGCCCCATACCATTCCCCTCTCCACCGGCAGAATATCTACCTCTCCCCATAGCTTAGTGTCATCTGAGAACTTGCTTAAGGTACAATACATTCCCTCCTTCAGGTCACCAATAAAGATGTTGAATAAAACCAACCCCAGAACCAACACTTGGGGCCCTCAACTTGATACTGGCTGTTAACCAGTCATTGAGCCATTGATCATTACCTGTTGATCCCAACGATCTAACCAGCTTTCTATTGGCCTTACGGTCCATTTATCCAAACCATACTTCTTTAACTTGCTGGCAAGCATACTGTGGGAGGCCGTATCCAAAGCTTTGCTGAATTCAAGGTATATCACATCTACTACCTTCCCCATATCCATAAAGCCGGTTACTGTGTCACAGAGAGCAATCAGATTGGTCAGGAATGTCTTGCCCTTGGTGAAGCCACGTTGACTATTCCTAATCACTTCCCTCTCAGATGTGTTATCATCTATCTGTTAAATTTACTGTGATAGCCATTTAAATTGCATGTTTCAAAAATACTTCCTTCATTCAGAACCATGAAGAGGTGACATATTCTGCATTCCTTTTGATCCTCAGGGGCTAGCCCTTTAGGGTTATTTGCTGTTTTCTCCCTACTTCTCTCCATAGAATTGGATAGCTTTAGTGGCTTTGGACAAGCCTTTACAGGTTTTATTTTTAAATATCTTAAGGCTAATGCTGTCCAATTTACACTTTATTCTGGACTTTGAAAGGCCTTGAGAAGAAATTGCTCTCTTCCACATATATATCAGAAAAGGGTTTTTTGAGGTGGGTGTTTATATAGTCTACAGAGCTGTTCATTCTATCAATCTGTACAACTTGTCTTAAACACATGGCCTATGTCTACACTAGAGAGTTTTGCTGACAAAACCCCAGTTTTGCTGGTAAAACTGGTGGAACGTCCACACAGAAAATATGTTTGGCAACTGTAGGTCAAGAAGAGTCAACACCTATGCTGACAACCTTCTGTCTCCCCCAGATGAGGTAAAATGCCTTTTGTTGGTGGGTTCTGTTGACAAAAAAGCTGTGGGGATGCTCTGGGGGGCCATCTCTCCACAGATTGGGCACCCAGGAAAATGTGCTTCCAGGTGCCTGTTTTATCGAGAGAGTGGCTGGCCAGTCTGGCCGCTCTGCCGACAGAGCATAGCACTCTTCTGATTGGCTTTTGTGTGTGGCCATACTCTGCTGGCAGAAGTTTTGTCCGGAAATCTCTTCCAACGGTGACTTCTGTCAATAGATTGCTGTAGTGTAACCATAGCCACGAAGTTTAAGTGTGAGATTTGAAAATTAGTCATTGTTGGGTTAATTTTACTCCAATTGCAGTTTATGGTAAAACTTCTATTGACTTCAGCGGAAGCAGAAAAAGATATCCGTGTAGTAATTTTAAAAATTCTATCCATCTGCGTTAGGTCTCTCTAAACTAGGTTCCTGTGGCAACTTGTTTGCAATGACCTTTTAATGGAGGGACACTTGTTTGTCTAATTAAAAGACTACACTCGTTACTTTGGGCCACACATCAACAGCCATTCTGCAACTCACTCAGAATCATTTTTCCAAATATCTTTCATTGGTACGTCATTGAGTGACTGGGCCTGATTCTGCGAACCTGGCTCTGGGGATGCTTCAAAATTCAAAGTATGTTCAGTTCACAAAGGTTGAGATCCTCCTTCTTTGAGAACAATTGTTATTAATTGTTCCCAGAATCACAGAGCTGGAAGGGACCTCAGGAGGTCATCTAGTCCAGACCCCTGCTCCAAGCAGGATCAATCCCCACTAAGTCATCCCAGCCAGGACCTTGTCAAACCGGGACTTAACAACCTTGAGGGATGGAGAATCCATTGCCTCTCTAGGCAATGCATTCCGATGCTTCACCACCCTCCTGGTGAAGTAGTTTTTCCTAATATCTAACCTACACCTCTCCCTCTTCAACTTCAGACCATTACTCCTTGTTCTGCCATCTGACAGCACTGAGAACAGTATCTCACCCTCCTCTTTAGAGCTCCTCTTCAGGAAGTTGAAGGCTGCTATTAAATCACCCCTAAGTCTTCTCTTCTGTAAACTAAGCAAGCCCAAATCCCTCAGCCTATCCTCATAGGTCTAAACAATAGGTCTAACAACCTAAACATAGATTAAACTATTGTTATTTGTTAATTGTTATTAATCGTTTATCCTAAATTTCTTTTTCCACAAAAATGTTCTCAGAGCTCAATCCATGGTATTTTCTTAGAACTGGGATTAAAATATAAAATCCCTCCTGCCTTTTATTCTAAAGGATAAAAGAGTCTTAACGATATTAAATATTAACAATCTTCCAGTAGAAGATGCATTCCTAGTGCAATTAGTACAATAAAATACAACATTCCAGACAGAGTACTTATCAGCATTCTGGAAAAAATGAAAGCTTTCTGGCAAGGTCACCCGATTGGTCAGACTGCCTCCAATCGTCAGTTGTATCACTTAGGATGTTAACTGAATGCTCCAGCACAGGATTAAGAGAAGTAAAATCAGTAGGCTCAGCATTTTACGGAAGTGCTCAGTCTGAGGAACTACATGTGCACCTCTAGGATTTTAAAATGACACACTGCAGCTTATAGATCATTTAAATGCAATGACAGTGAATACTTTGAAAGCTTTGCAGACTGACTGAAAGTAAAATGTACTACAACATGGGAAAAGAAAAAGCAAAAGCATCTTAAAACAACACAACCAGCAGAATAATCCCACTATCAAATGCGAGATAACTGTTTAACTGGTTGAACTATCACTAATACCATAAGAAAAGGCATGAGGCTTTCTTCGTGGTTAATATATTAGCCAAAAAGCAGCCAATGCATACAGCCTAATGCTGTCCTGACCAATGACCCCTCTACACACCAAACTTCCCTTGTCCAGGACTCATCCAGCAGGACCATGGATGTTTTCAGACCAGGGAGCCCAAGCCACAGCAGTTGCTAGGGGCCAGGGACTCAGCCAGTCTGGCAGGCAACCCCACTGGCCAAGAGTGCAGAGCTGCTGCCAGCCCAGGCAGAAAGCTGCTGGGGCAAGGAGCCCTGCTGGCTGGAGTGGGTGGCCCAAAGTGGCCTGACCTCCCCTGGTTCATCAAAGTCCCTCATATAGGAAGGCCCAGGTCCCAAGGGTGCTGGACCAGGGAGGTTTGACATGTAGCTGGATCATGAGAGGACTGTATTTGAAAACAAATCAAATGGCAGGAGGGATATTTTCCCCATTCAGTTTAGTAGTCTAAGGGTGCTGGTAACTTCTGAGTTTACAAAGGTCTTCTCTGAATGTCATTTCCATTACATTACCTTGTCCCACTTAGTACACATTCTTTCGAGGAAACTTCTGGTTCTGCCCCTGGAATGGAATGCATGATTATATTTCAACCACAAATCATCCTTAAGGGAGAATGTAGGAGAAGAAGCAGTAGTAGTGACAACAGCTGTAGTTGTTGCTGAAGCAACTGTAGTTGTTGTTGAAGCTGTAGTTACAACAACTTTATTGAACCTACAAAATTAATGTCAATCCTAGACACTGCTGCATGACAGGCGAGGGCACTGTTAACATACAGCAACTGTCCATGCATATCATGCTTATGTGTATGCAGAAATCTTATAGCTCCTCATGCTATAGCTTGGAATTTCAGGACCTGAAGTCACATTAGATGATGTGAGCCTTATGAGAGGTGTATCTTGAGCCTTGTCTACACACAAAAGCTGGACCACTTTAACTATGTCAATATAGTTAAAACAGTGCAGTCTCTGCAGTGTGGATGGAGCTATACTGATCTAAATTTGCTTCTACTGGAATAGCGTACAGCCATATGGGAAGGGGAATAGGCTATACTGATACAAGGCACCTTTTTACTGGTGTAACTCCATCCACACTTGGGGTTGTAGCAGCTTAACTACACTGGCTTAAAAATCTCCCCACCTCTAAAAGAAATAGGTAAATGAGCACAAAGACTATGTGAAGACTAGATCTTAGAAATATGGCTCAAACTATAGTTGCTGTTATATGGATGAAGCTAGGACATAGGAAGCACCACCCACTCACCTACAACATTGGACAGAAAAACAGGTATGACTTAGCCAGCTGTTTTAGGAAGTGCAGGGGAGGGAAGGAGACAGTAACCACAAATGGGTTGTTTGTGAGTAGAGTGGCAGCCTTCCAGTGCACACGAGGAAGGGAAATCCTTGCTATGCCTCTTACACAAGTGTCAACTCTCTGCCTGGAGACCCAGCAGAGTTATTACAGCACTGAAGTTTTAGGGTACACCAAATTAACCATAGCAAAGCATGCAGCTGCCACGGGAAATGCACCCCTTAAAAACCAGATGCCCTGCAAGGAGACAAATATATTCTCACTGAACGTTGGGGAGTGGGAGGGCCTGAAGCAACTGCAAAGAGGCAGATGAGATTTGAGCTCCCCTTTTACTGGCTAGCTGAATTTACACTGAAGAACAAAGAGCCCTGGAAAGTCACCATTCACCACACTGACAAATGTGGGGCAGGACACACAGGCTACGTCTACACGTGCACCCAACTTCGAAATAGTTTATTTCGATGTTGCGACATCGATATAGGCTATTTCGATGAATAACGTCTACACGTCCTCCAGGGCCGGCAACGTCGATATTCAACTTCGACGTTGCTCAGCCCAACATCGAAATAGGCGCAGCGAGGGAACGTCTACACGCCAAAGTAGCACACATCGAAATAAGGGAGCCAGGCACAGCTGCAGACAGGGTCACGGGGCGGACTCAACAGCAAGTCGCTCCCTTAAAGGGCCCCTCCCAGACACACTTTCATTAAACAGTGCAAGATACACAGAGCCAACAACTAGTTGCAGACCCTGTATATGCAGCACGGACCCCCAGCTGCAGCAGCAGCAGCCAGAAGCCCTGGGCTAAGGGCTGCTGCCCACGGTGACCACAGAGCCCCGCAAGGGCTAGAGAGAGAGTATCTCTCAACCCCCCAGCTGATGGCCGCCATGGAGGACCCCGCTATTTCGATGTTGCGGGACGCGGATCGTCTACACGTCCCTACTTCGATGTTGAACGTCGAAGTAGGGCGCTATTCCCATAACCTCATGGGGTTAGCGACTTCGACGTCTCGCCGCCTAACGTCGATTTCAACTTCGAAATAGCGCCCAACACGTGTAGACGTGACGGGCGCTATTTCGAAGTTACTGCCGCTACTTCGAAGTAGCGTGCACGTGTAGACGCAGCTACAGTGGGCTTCCTCCACAGAAGTGGGTGGGGATGAGAGAAGCCTGTCAGGCTGAAAACAGGAGCTGGTGCTCAGAATAATAGGAGCTCTGCTACCTCAGAGTCCCTACAAGAGTGAGCATGAGGGGGAAAGATGCTATCTGCAGGACTGTAAAGGTGGGCCAGATGCTCAGCTGATGCACACTGGTGTAGCCCTATGAAAATCAATAGCGCCATGGTGATTTCCACTAGCTGAGGGTTTGGAGTTTGAAACTGAGCACAGAACAAGACAGAAGAGCTAGCCTTAGTCTATGCCTATCTTAGTACACGTGCTCATTTACAGATTCAAATAGTTAACAACAAACTTGTTACGACTTTCTAATTTTCTGCTACTTTCTGCATAAAGAGAGGGTCACAGAGGTCTTAGGTATACGTGGAAGTGAAGGGCATCCCCTCTGCTTTGCAGAAAGTAAGAGTCAGGCCTTGCTCCTAGCCAGAAAAATCTAAACCCCAGCTTCCCTTTTCCAGCAAAATGAAATTGCTTTAGTGGAACCAATACCCAGGGGGCCTTTGCAACATTTCCCAATGAGGGTCCAAGAAGAACAACAGGACTTCCAAGAGGGAAATCTGCCAAATGGAGGAGGAAGTATATTAAAAGTTGTTATTCAGTCAAAGGGCTATTTATGTGGATCTGTGCACTGGTGAATTATTTTAAGGATTAGCCTGAACAAAATCCACATCTGTTCATAGTATTTTTCTGTGAAATCAGGTTGCTGGCCAGTGTTTGTACTTAACATGCACTTTCTTTTGACACTCTTGTCAGTATCCACATTCTCTCCCCAACAGCACAGCTCTTGCACAGGTCTTATGTATTTAAATAATTATTTTATGTTCTTTTTTGGTGGTATTTTTCCTGCAACAGAAGTCTGATTGTATCATCCATGAGTGACAGCCTATGTGCTGTGGGACTGTTAAATTAAAGGACAGCCCTGAAGTATCAGTAAATGAAAAAGCTCCCAAGGGCACTGTTGTCAAAAGAAATAAATTCTTCCTCCAAACATGAAAAAATAACCCCCAAAACAAACCTTTTCCTTCACTCCAGAATGTTGTCTGCCTCTGTCTAGACAGTGGTCAACGTTCCCAACCAGTCTGGTGCATTAGAAAAGGGGAGTTATATCATAATGGCTACACCTACACGTGTATGCTACATCGAAATAGTTTATTTTGATGTAGCAACGTCGAAATAAGCCATTTCGATGAATAACGTCTACACGTCCTCCAGGGCTGGTGCCGTCGATGTTCAACGTCGACGTTGGGCAGCACCACAATGAAGTAGGCACTGCGGGGGGAGTGTCTACACGCCAAAGCGGCACACATCGAAATAAGGGTGCCAGGAACAGCTGCAGACAGGGTCACAGGGAGGACTAGCACTTCCGGGGCAACAGCATGCCGCTCCCTAAAAGGGCCCCTCCCAGACACACGCAGCCTGCACAGCACGCGGTTTGCAGATCCATAGGCACGCACACCTCGGCAAAGCAGTTATGGACCCCCAGCAGCAGCAGCAGCAGCCGCCAGAGGTCCACCCAGCTGCCCCTGCAGGAGCAGTGCTTGCCCTGCTCAATGCCATGCAGGAGGCAGCTGATCACCTTTTATTTGTGGAAGAGAAGCTGCCCCCAGGGGAGGAGGAAGCAACCCCAGACCCTGATGCCCCCCGCCCCTCCCCCCTGCCGCACACGCCGCTGGCTGTGGAGCTACCCCACGAGCACCGACTGGTGGGAGCGGCTGGTGCTCGGCGAGTGGGACAACGACCGCTGGCTCCAGAACTTTCGTATGAGCCAGCAGACATTTCTGGAGCTATGCCAGTGGCTCACCCCCGCACTGAGGCACCAGGACACTGCCATGCAGCGTGCCCTCAGCGTGGAGAAACGGGTCGGCATCGCTGTCTGGAAGCTGGACGCTCCAGACAGCTACCGATCCGTGGGGCAGCAGTTTGGCGTCGGCAAGGCCACTGTTGGGGCTGTCCTCATGGAGGTAAGAGGACCCACAGGGAGGGGGAGGCAGCCCTGGGGGGGGAGGGGAGCCCTGGGGGGGGAAGGCCAGACACACCCTGCACACCCCTCATTGGTGCTCTCCCATGTCCTTCCCCTGCAGGTCGTCCGTGCCATCAATGCCCTGCTCCTCCACAGGCTCGTGCGGCTTGGGGACCCGGATGCCACCATCGCGGGGTTTGCCCCACTGGGCTTCCCAAATTGCTTCGGTGCTCTGGATGGGACCCAGATCCCCATCCGAGCTCTGGAGCACAGTGGAAGATGCTTCCTCAACAGGAAGGGGTACCATTCCGTGGTCCTCCAGGCCTTGGTGGACAGCCGGGGCCGCTTCCTGGACATTTATGTTGGCTGGCCTGGCAGCACCCACGACGCCCAGGTATTCCGGAATTCAGGCCTGTGCCGCCGGCTGGAGATGGGAACCTACGTTCCCCAGTGGGAGATCCCTGTGGGAGACACCACCATGCCCCTCTGCTTCGTCGCAGACGCGGCATACCCCCTCCGGCCCTGGCTCACGCACCCTTACACGGGACATCTTACAGCCAGCCAGGAGCACTTCAACACATGCCTGAACCACGCGCGCCAGGTGGTTGAGCGCACGTTTGGCCGCCTCAAAGGGCGCTGGAGGTGTCTCCTCAACCGCCTTGATGTGGGCCCCACCAACATCCCCCAAATTGTGGGTGCGTGCAGCGCCCTCCACAACCTGGTGGAGAGCAAGGGGGAGGCATTCTTTCAGGGCTGGGCTGTGGAGGCTGGCAGGGATGACGTGCAGCCACCCGCTGCCCCCAGTCGCCAGGTCGACCCCGAGGGGATCCGGGTCCGGGAGGCCCTGCGGGCCCATTTCAACCAAGCCACGGGGTGAATGCTGGCAGGCCCCCCACTGCACCCCCCGCATCCTCCACAACACTCCCTGCCCCTACGCCCACACCGCAGAGCACCCAAGAGCACACCCCCCCCACTTTTCTTGCAAATAAAAATAGACCTGTTGTTCGTGAAACCACAAAACGGTGAATTCTTATTATTATATTATTACTATAAATCTAAATATTATATATTATATGATAACCAAAAAACAGTGGAACACAAGGAAGGGGAGGCCTATTTACATGGGGGGGCAGGTAACATAAAATAACAGGGGTCTAATACAAACTATATACAACATAAATAAAGGGGATATGTACAAAGGGGGCTGGGGGGGCCACGTCCTGGGCCCCGCACCCCCTAATGTCCAGCGCTGGGGGTTGGCAGGCGCGACCCTCGCCTCAGCCTCAGCCCTGGCCGGGGCTGGCTGGGGGCCGGGCAAACCGGCAGATACAACCGGTGGGTGTCAGCAGGCCCCAGGTCCCCCTCGGCAGAAGGCCCCTCGGTGGCAGACGGCGGTGGGACGGCGGGTGGAGCAGCGAGTGGAGCGGCGGGTGGAGAAGGCAGGGCAGGCAGAGCGGCGGCTGGCACGGCATGGGGGGCCAGGTAGTCCGCGATGCGCTCAAACATGCGCATAAAGGCCCCCATGCCTCCTGGCGCCAGGCCAGCACACGCTCCTGCAGATGGAGGTGCCGCTCATCCACCCGCAGGCGCTGCTCCGAGACCTCCAGCTGCTGCCGGAGGATTGCCAGCAGCTGGGGGTCTGTCGCCATCCGGTGGTGGTGCTGGGTCCGCCGTCGTCCCCGCCCTGGGGCTGGTTGGTGCTCCGCCGAGGGGCTGGCCTGCAGTGATGGCCCCGGTGGGCTCTCCGGGACCACTGACACCTCGCCGATGCTCTCCGGTCCCTCCGATGGTACAGCTGCGGAACACGGGGGGGAACAAGAGTGGAGACAGCCGTTAGTGTGGGCCCCGAGCCGAGGCCCTTGTCCCCCCACTCTTCTGCTGCTGGTTCCCCATCCCTGTCCCCGGGAGATGCTGCTGCTGCTGATGGGTGTCCCACCCGCTCCCCCCGGGGCACCCTAGGTTCCGCTCCCCCCAGCCCCAGGGATGGGGCATGGCACTGTCGTGCTGGGGGAGCGGGGGCTGATGCACTCTTCTGAGGGACATGCCACTGCTGTCCTTGGGGCCATGGTCATCTGGGCATGTGGAGGGCCCTGGTCATGTCTCTTGGCCCCGCCCCTCAACCCCGGGGGTGTGCACCGGGGGGAGGGTACATACCTGATGGTCCGCTCCCACGGTCGGGGGACACCCTGTGGGCAGACGCCCTGCTGGAGCTCCAGGACAGCAGCACGATGTGGAGCCCCCCGTCGCTGGATGAGGATTCCCTCTCCTCCTCCTCCTCCGGCATCCCAGGTGTGGCCTCCTGGGGGCGCCCCTGGGGTGCGGGGCTTGCCTCCGGGGTGGACTCTGCCTCCGGGGCCTGCTGGGGCTCGTCGGCCGAGGTGTCAAGAGTGGCTGGCAGGGAGGAGGTGTGCTGGGGGCCCAGGATTTCCCTGAGCTCCCTGTAAAAGGGGCAAGTGACGGGGGCGGCCCCAGATCAGCTGGCCGCATCCCGGGCCCAGGCATAACCCTGCCGCAGCTCCTTGACCTTACTCCTGACGTGGTCAGGAGTGCGGGCAGGGTGACCCCGGGCGGCCAGGCTCTCGGCCAGCCAAGCGAATGCATCCATGTTCCGCCTCTTGCTCCCCATTACCTGGAGCACTTCCTCCTCGCTCCAGAGCCCCAGCAGGTCCCGGATCTTGGCCTCCGTCTAGGATGGGCCCTGCTGCCTCTTCCCTGCCTGGCTGCCAGCCTGGTAGCCCAGGCTCCCCTTGGGGGGGGTGCCCTGGGGGCGCTTGGGGGGCTGGCGGGCGGCCATCACAGTGGGGGGGGGGGTGTCTCTGGGCTGCAGGGAGGCGTGCAATCAGGTCGCATGGCTGTGCTGCCACCTGCACGCGCTCTCAGCTTCCTGCACAGGAAGGCAGGGGGCAGGGAGCTTTAAGGGGCCACTGCACACAGTGACCATAGAGCTCACGGGCTGGAGACAGTATCTCTCAACCCCTCAGCTGATGGCCGCCATGGTGGACCCCACTATTTCGATGTTGCGGGACGCGGATTGGCTACACGTGCCCTACTTTGACATTCAACGTCAAAGTAGGGTGCTATTCCCATTTCCTCATGAGGATAGCGACTTCGACATCTCACTGCCTTACATCGATGTCAACTGCGAAATAGTGCTCGCCACATGTAGACGTGGCGGGCGCTATTTCGAAGTTGGCGCGGCTACTTCGAAGTAGCCGGCACGTGTAGATGCGGCTAATATGATGATCATTTGGAACATGGTAAAAGTTACAATGGTACAATTCTGAAATAACTCCACTAGCTTCTCTGGAGTTACATGGTGTAACTGACAGATGAATCTGGCCCATTGTTTCTCTACTGTGAAACCCCAAACTCAACAGCACCAAAGACTCTAGGGCTATGTCTACTCTAGGCAAATTAAGCAGGCTGCAGATACATCAATTCTAGATACAGGAATTGCATAGCTAGAATTGATGTATGTGCAATCAGCTCATTGGCTGTCCTTACTGAAGAAGGTCGATGGGAGAATTTCTCCCATTGACCTCCCTTACTTGTGTCTCACGAGGAGTACAGGGGTTGACTGCAACCCCTGAGAAGTTGATTTCATGTGTCCCTACCAGACACACAAAATCGAACCTTGGAAAATCAACCCTGAATGGGTCAATCTTCTGGGCTGGCGTAGCCATAGCCTAGTTGTAGAATTGCAGGTCTACTCCAATGGGGCTTGAGAGGCTTTAAAATTCACAAGATTAAATCTGAGAGTAAGGTGCACAACCCACACTCGTTATCATGAGGTTTATCATGTTGCAAAATTAATGAAAATTCTGGAGACATCACCATTCCATCGGGCTGAATAGGCACAACCAAGATAGGTATCCTGTCTGCATATTATGGTAGGCTGCGCTCTCCTCTTAAGCACCCCATTGTTCTCGTTGGCTCCCAGTACCCCCTGTGGGGTGTCGGCCTTCCTCCATAGGTCTTCTGTGACAGCCCTCTGACCAGCTCTCACAATACAACACCCCTCCTGGAATATAAAACTCAAAAGAGATACAAACATTTCCTGGCCTTTCCAGGCCATTTGTAAACAAAACAGCCTTTTACTCTTTCCTTCTTTGCCGTGCCACTGAAGGTCACCAGCAATGTGCCCTGGCCCAACCTGGTTCCTCTGGTGATAGCCCTGGGAGTCTTTCTTTATGCCTATGTTTCCATCTAGGAATTGACCTGCTGAGAGTTTATTTCTGCCTGCTAGGCCTTATAGAATCTTAGGATGGGACGTGACCGCAACAGACCCAGTTCTCTGCACCCACGGCAGGACTGTTCTGCTTAGACCCTCCCCTCTCGATTGGCTTCTGATGGTCCATAGTTCTTGAGGCTGTTAGAAGACCAGGTTTCAACTGGTTTCCAAAATGGCTGCTCTTTTCCCCCATGGATAATTGTTTCCTGAGTAGGGTCAGCACAGCAGCACGCTGTCCAGTAGGGACCATGTAGGTCTGATACACCCCAGCAGACATACACATCATACTAGATCTGTTACAGTGCACAAAAGACTTGGGGCAGAACAGCGACCTAGCGCCAATCCTGTTTGCAGTGGCGCAGAAGTGGGGACACAGCGGGAACCTGAAGAGGCACAGTGCTGAAAGGCCACCAATTCCTGAATCTCACTGAGCATGCCCAGCATGGCTACCCACACTAGTGCTGTGCACTGGAGCAGTCAATCACCGTAGTTGTGACTTGCACCTGTCTGCTAGGTGGAGAGCGCAAAAGATGCCATCTGGGGAGGGGCTGGTCACAAGATAGTCCAAAGGCAATGGGCATCCCTTTAAGTGCAACCATTGTTTTTTTCCATGTTTGTACTATGAGGTCCTGCCCATGATCTGTGCCACATTATACCACAATAATGTAAAAACTCTGACTCTGATCCCTGGATGCATGTGGCCCTTCTGTGTGCCCCAAACCCTGGTTCATCACGCACTGCACTTTACAGCAGGCTCCGAGCTGTGCTAAATTCAGTTAGCTTGTAAATCCACCATCCCCACACGCCCCCGGGGCTGCCACACTGGCTATGAACAGCTGGACAACACTGTGCTTATGCCAGGCCCTGACACTGGTGGGAGGGGATGGAAGGCAGGGCCTTAGAGTCAACTCTGTGCCAGACAGAAATTCCCCCACAGAAAGGGAATTTCCAGCTGCTTGTACAAGGCAGCTTTTAACACTCTTTGCACAGCTCCAGAAGAGGGCCCAGCACGCATCTGAGGTCCCCCAAAATTCTCTACTATCTTTCCTTTGACTCACGACATTTGTGTCTGCCTCCTTTCCTTTTATAACGTACATTGAATTGCGAGCCTTTATAAATGGGTTTGTCTTTCTGCCAAATCCCCTTCAGAGCTCAGCAGGTAAAGCTCCGCTGAGAGCAGGAAATTTTCCCAGGGTCTGTTTCTCTTTGCTGCTGGAACTTTGATGGCAGTGATCAAAGCGTGTCCAAATTTAAACACAATCTCCTTGCCTCTGATATTGCTTTTTTGTAAGTACACCCTGAGTTTATTTGAACGGTAAGTATTGTTTTGAGCAGTAACTGCTGTCCAGCCAACATTTAATTCAAACGCACTCCTTCATAGCTGAGTAATTCTCATTTCGAGCCCAACCGTAACCTAAAAAGCTTGAGCGCCTTCCCTTTGTCCAACAGCTTGGATCCCGGGGTTGCACAATCTTGAAAATGTCAACAATACAGAATGAAGCAATCAAAGCAAACACTGTTTGAACTGGTCTTGGTTTCCATGGAGCATGACATTTCCAAGCTGATAACAACTGGAAATAATTGTCTCTGAGCAGTGAAGGAAAGATATCTTTCTATTTACTTACATCTCTTTCAAAGGTGAAGAGATTGACCCAAAAAGGAAGGGACAAGAAGTGTCACAAACATGCAAAATATTAGCAGAGCTGTGAGAATTTATGAGAAAAAATACCCTGACCAGCTAGAGGGTTTATTTTATTTTATTTTATTTTAATAAGTAATTCCAGTCTACGAGCCCCCAAGTAATATTATCTGAAACCACTGGTGATGGTAGATAAAACAAAGAAAGGAGAAGGTGACAGAAAACACAATGGTTTAAACTATATGGCTGTGTCTACACTAGCAAGGTCTTTGAGAAAATCAGGCCCTTTTCTGAAAGAAAACATGGAGCATGCACACACAAAATGCACTCTTTCGATCCGATATCGAAAAATTTGTGGCTCTTCTTCCAAAAGCCCTCTTCTGCTCCTGGTTCAGGAAGAGCATCCTAACACCAGGTAGGAAGAAGGGGCTTTTGAAAACTGGGGGGTCCTTTCAGAAGGTCCCCATCTCCACTGGTGGTGCGCAATTCGAAAAGCTGCACTTTTGAATCGCTGAAGCCACCGTTATGCTAATTACAGATATTCATTGCAGCGCCTCATTAGCATCTTTTGAACCCGCTCATTAAAATGCCCCTTCCGAAAGGAAGGGGCTTGTGTAGACACAGGGCCTGTGTTCAGTGTTTCATAGCGACTGAGGTGCTAGAAATATCACAGGTCTGTAATCACACACTTTCCCTCATGAGAACAAAGCAGAGCAAAATAAAATAGCCCCAAAAATGTGCCTGGGCGAGCATCAGCAGCAGAGGAATCCTGAACTAAACTTTTTTATTTCATTCAAGTCCAAGGGCCACCAACCCTTCCTTTTGAGCTCTACATACTGTCCAAGTACCATTGATACATGAGACACCCCCAACCCCCACCTGTCTGTGAGTGGGGGAGTGGAGGAGAGACAGAGCCACCCCTCAAACTCCAGGGGTTGGGGCTGAAGTAGCACAGGGCAGTACTGGGCCAGCTCCCGCCAGGTCCCTCTGTACCTAGAGCCTCCTGCTCCTTCCTCCTGCACAGGCACTGGGGGCTACATCAGAGCCAGGTGGTCAGATGGCTCCATTAGAAAGGGTCAGGGCAGGAGTGAGGGGGGTGGCACAGGCCCAGAGCCCAGGTGCGGCCAGCTTGTGGGCAGGGGTTGCCCATCCCAATCTCTGCTCTTCCACTGTATAAGGGGAGGAGGGACGGGACTGAGCTCCCTCTGTGTGCCACTGAAACAGCCTCAAGTGCCAGGGGTTGCTGACTCCTGCTCTAATAAGTTGAGTAAAATGGTTTTCTTCCTTGTTGATAACAATTATATCCGTCTGAAATTTTTCTCACCAAGAAGAGAAATGGATCCTAAAATTGCTGCTTTTGCACTCAGTCGTCTTCCATGCACTTGTTTTTTTCTCACTGGCAGCTTCTGTTCAGCCTTGGGATCTTCTTTCTTGCACTGTGAAGGGGTCTTCTCCACCACATGCAATATTGTTGTTCATATCTCACCTTGCGGCTTCACAGATCAAAATCCCCAATGTAAGAACGTGTTAAATGAACCACAGGCAACTCACAGTTTCCACTCGTGGTTGCGTCATTGTGTTGCTCCAGGGTTCATCAAGAAAAAGGCAGAGAATTCAACCCACTAAATCTGCCATTCCTAAGAAATCAGAGCCAGGGCCTTCCATTCTTCTTCCCAACTTACCAGCTGTCCCCTTGCATGCTGCAGATGGGGAGCTAAGGTGATGTGGCTCAACAGAATTTATGGTTTTGTATGTCCTCTGGGATTTCAGAGTGCAGATACTTGAACACAGGCATCTTTCCCACACACGTCTCCACTGAGGGCACACTGCTGGCGCATACACATGTTTTATCCATCACCATGCCTCTCGTGCTAGGAGTGGTACTCATCCGCTCCCACTGCCACACCGGACCAGCCATTCTTGAGTTAACGCAGATGGAGTTCCATTTGTGGAAGCAGAGGAGATGGCGTGGCCCTCAGACATCCAGAGCTTAGACCAGGATGAAATGGTGCCAGACACTGACTTCCAATGACACAGATGGGGCAAAACTTCATACTCTGATGTGTGGATGATGGTCATCCAGTGATGATTCTTAAACAGATGAACTTCAACTTGAGAAAACTTACAAACTGCCTTCCATAGGTCCCACAAGCAGCTCATGAAGAGTGTGTTGAAACCATGTCTCAATTTTTTTGTTTTGCCCAAGTATCGATTTTAATCTACTTCCACCTTCCACCAACTACATTCCCGTTGCAAGAAGAGTGACTCCGCTGCTGTAAGCAGAGTCTCAACCATGAAGCTGACACTCAACAATGCTTTGTGGAGATGGCCTCATGGGAGGATGTAGAACCCGTACTCTGAATGGATAAAAACAACTTTTAACAACCACTGGCATGTGCTGCAGAAACAATGGGGTCAGGAGGGCAAAGAAGCACTGGCAGCCAGCTGACAGTCAGAATGTGGCGCAGCCAGCAAAAGGGGCCAGTACAGCTTAGTAAGCAGGAAACTCATGCTGCTGGAAATGTTCCTGGATAACGTCTGGCATCTGGATTCTGTCTGTAATGCACAAGGAGCAGGTGATGGCAGATCAAGGAGATAAATTGTATGAAGTTTATATTAGCGGTCAGTGATGCTTTGGATAATTACCCCAATGTCCAGGTACTTATCCAGCCCTACAGGGTCTCAAACATGGACTAGGTGATCAGGTTTGCCAGCCCACCTTTTTAGGAACCTCAGAGGACTCTGAATCAGATTGGATTTGAGATGGCAGCAGAACTGTTCATTTTCTTATCATTGTTGCACGGAGGGGACTCCACTGAGGCTCAGGCCCCAGCATGCTAAGGGAGATACAAACACAGAGTAAGAGACAGACCCTGGCCCCAAAACCTTGCAGTCTAAATAGAAATACATGCGGGGGGAGGTAAACATATGGACTTGCTCAAGATTACAGTAAAGTCAATGACAACACCAGAACTAGCTGCCATCTTCCAGTATCTGTGTCCAGTCCCTTCATGCACATGGTAATGTCCACTTCCTTAAGAGATATTCCACAGGGCTTTAAACTGTGTTGCTAGAGGATAGATGTTTGTGAATTTCTCCTGTGCCTCCTTTTAAAATACAAATAACTGTTTTAAAGTTAAAAGAAGAGCCCGTTTCCCCAGAGCAGCTCTCCACACAGTGGTTGTGCTTCTGCAAGCAATACAGAGAAGAGTCGCAAGCCAATGTGACACCAGCAGTAATTTTTTTTATAATTAGCGGAGTGACGTGGGCGAGGCTGCAGAAGACTCGCAGGATGTTGGTGTTATGCAGAGAAATTACTGACCCTTTTTTAAAAGGAGTTTGAAGAGTGATCAAAATTATTTACCCAAGCAGTAATAAAAATCCTGTTTCAACTGAACTGCAGAGTAATTAAAGCTTTGTAATTTATAGGTACATAAGTGCACTCCAATATCAACTACAGCCCCAAGCTTGTAAATAATGACACACATGCTTAACTTTACATTCAGAAGCACAACGCGATGCCTCACGTGCTGCAAATTAAGCATGCGTGGCAGTTAGTGCAGGATCAGGGCCCACATATGCCAAACTGCTCCCTTTTAGGTGAAAAGCAAAGCCCCATTTTTCCTCCAGCTCTGATCTAACCCTGTGGATCTGATGCTGGGCCCTGGCAGGAATTGCCCCCTTCCCAAGGTGTTGCTTTATCGTCTCATAAATCCCACATAATGGCCCATAATCCCGCACTCCCTCTGCAAAGCCTGCCGAAAATGCTCTAATCAAGCTGCGTACTGAATACAGAGAAGCCTCGCTCACACTCTGTGCCTATCTTGACTCCTGTTGATCACCGGAGGAGGCATAGGTGCTGTCTAACACCCAGCCTGTCCTGAAATTAGCGCACATCCCTCCTGAGAGCTTTGCTGACCCAGGCTGTCTCTCAATTTTCTATTTCTCGTGGCTCAGCCAGCTCCCAGGAGGAGGCCTGTCAGTTCCAGTTGTATGCAGCTCAGAGGAGGCCCTCTCACTTCAGTGTGCTTTGCTTGTTGGAAAGGAGAGGCTCTCGGGGAAAACGCACAGCAAGGTCCCCCTCTTGCAAAGAACTGCACAGCTTGATGCTCTGCTCTTCCTAATCCCAAAAGGCATCTGGAGTCTGCCCTTCTTCTCCCCCAGTCCAGGTATAAATGTGATTGCATTGGCAAACATCCACAGCTAGAGGTAATTAATTGCTGCCATCAAACCGAGGGCCACTCTGTCCTCATGCATGGCACAGCCCCTAAAGTCTCATGACAGCTGTGCCTTTGCTTACCAGTTGCTGGCAAAATTGTTTATGCTGCTGTTCTCAGCGCTGGTTAAAGTCCCCTGCCTAGACAGAAACACAGGCCTCTGATCCTGGCTGTCAAATACTGCTTCTGAGATGCTGAGGTGCTGAAGTAAGAGGCTGCTGCTTGACTCCTGTAGGCTAGGTCAGGGACAGCAGCCTCGGTAATTAGTCCTTAGTTTTTGGCAGGGTTTCTCTGTGCCTCACTCGGCCCAGAGGGCTCACAACTCCCATTGACTCCCCAAGGCCCCAGAGGCAGAGGGATGTGGGAACAGGGAATGAGGAGAATCTGACCTAATTCAGCAGATCAAATGGTCAACAGGGGTCACTGCTGGGAGAGGGGAATGTTTGGGACAGGAATTCATGCTCGCAGACTACTCCCACTCATGCTTGTGTCTGATAAAGGGGAACGCAGACCAGATAAGCCAGAAGAAAACAGAGGAAAAACGGCTTAACCTTGAGCACTCGCTGTGTTTCCAGAAACCAGCTACTTCAAGATCAGCCCAAAAAAGCCAAGAACAGAACACCACTGGTCATCACTTACAGCCCCCAACTCAGACCACTGCAACGAATTATTAAAGACCTACAACCTATTCTTAATCAGGATGCTACACTCCAGAAGGCCCTGGGTGACATGCCTGTTCTGTCCTACAGACAACCTCCCAACCTCATGAGGATCCTTACTAACAGCCACAGTCTATACCCCAGGAACACCAGCCCTGGAACCTTTCCCTGCAACAAAGCCCACTGACAGCTTTGTCCCCATATCTTCTCTGGAAATACCATCGCTGGACCTAACCAGGTTACTCACAGAATCACGGGCACTTTCTCATGCTCCTCTACTAACATCATATATGCCATCATGTGCCAACAATGCCCAGATGCTTTGTATATTGGACAGACTTCTAACTCCCTTAGACAAAGGGTCAATGGGCACAAAACAGACATCAAAACACTCCAGATCCACAAACCAGTTAGTCAACATTTTAATGGAATGGGGCATTCTGTCAATGACCTCAAGGTATGTGTGTTACTGAAAAGAAATTGTCGCTCCTTTGTAGAAAGGGAACTGGACGAATTGACATTTATATTCAAATTCGGAACATTAACACATGGTTTAAATCGTGATGGGAACTTCCTGAGTCACTATGGCTACATCTACACGTGCACCCAACATCGAAATAGGCTATTTCGATGAATAACGTCTACACGTCCTCCAGGGCCGGCAACGTCGATGTTCAACTTCGACGTTGCTCAGCCCAACATCGAAATAGGCGCAGCGAGGGAACGTCTACACGTCAAAGTAGCACACATCGAAATAGGGATGCCAGGCACAGCTGCAGACAGGGTCACAGGGCGGACTAGCGCTTCCGGGGCAACAGCTAACCGCTCCCTTAAAGGGCCCCTCCCACATACACTCAGCCTGCACAGCACGCGGTCTGAGGAGCCATATAGGCACACAGACCCCGAGTGCCGCAGTCATGGACCCCCAGCAGCAGCAGCAGCAGCAGCAGCAGCAGCAGCAGCAGCAGCTAGAGGTCCACCCAGCCCTCCCGGCAGGAGCAGGGCTTGCCCTGGCTCATGTCATGTTGGGGGCAGCTGAGCACCTTCTTGCCCCAGGGGAGGAGATGCCCCCAGGGCAGCAGGGCTCAGCCCCTACCCCTGCAGCACCCCGCTCCACCCCCCGCCTCACACGCCGGCGGCTGTGGAGCTACCCCACCAGCACCGACTCGTGGGAGCGGCTGGTGCTTGGGGAGTGGGACGACGACCACTGGCTCCGGAACTTCAGGATGACCCGCCAGACATTCCTGGAGCTCTGCCAGTGGCTCACACCCGCACTCAGGCACCAGGACACTGCCATGCGGCGTGCCCTCCCTGTGGAGAAACGGGTTGGCATCGCTGTCTGGAAGCTGGCCACTCCGGACAGCTACCGATCCGTGGGGCAGCAGTTTGGTGTCGGAAAGGCCACCGTCGGGGCTGTCTTCATGGAGGTAAGAGAACCCACAGGGGGAGGCCAGGGCAGGGGGGCCAGAGCAGGGCAGGGTAGGGCAGGGCAGGGCAGGGCAGGGGGGCCAGGGCAGGGCAGGGCAGAGCAGGGCAGGGCAGGGCAGGGGGGCCAGAGCAGGGCAGGGCATGGCAGGGGGGCCAGGGCAGGGCAGGGCAGGGGGGCCAGGGCAGGGCAGGGCCACGCACACCCTGCTCACCCCTCATTGGGGCTGTCCCATGTGCTTTCTCTGCAGGTCGTGCATGCCATCAACTCCATGCTCCTGCACAGGCTCGTGAGGCTGGGGGACCCACAGGCCACTGTCGCCGCCTTTGCCACCCTGGGCTTCCCCAACTGCTTCGGGGCTCTGGATGGGACTCACATCCCCATCTGCGCCCCGGACCACAGTGGCGGCCGATACCTCAATCGGAAGGGCTACCATTCAGTCGTCCTGCAGGCCTTGGTGGACAGCCGGGGACGGTTCCAGGACATTTACGTGGGCTGGCCTGGCAGCACCCACGACGCCCGGGTTTTCCGCAACTCGGGCTTGTGCTGCCGGCTGGAGGCGGGGACCTACATCCCCCAGCGGGAGATCCCTCTGGGGGACACCACCATGCCCTTCTGCATCATCGCAGATGCGGCCTACCCCCTCCGGCCGTGGCTCATGCACCCCTACACGGGCCACCTCTCCGCCAGCCAGGAGCGCTTCAACGAGCACCTGAACCGTGCGCGCCAGGTGGTGGAGCGCTCATTCGGCCGCCTCAAGGGACGCTGGCGATGTCTCCTCACTCGCCTGGATGCCAGCCCCAACAACATCCCCCAGATTGTGGGTGCCTGCTGCGCCCTGCACAACCTCGTGGAGAGCAAGGGGGAGAGCTTTCTTCAGGGCTGGGCCGCCGAGGCCACCAGGGCACACGTGCAGCCACCTGCTGCCCCCAGTCGGCAGGTGGACCCAGAGGGGACCCTGGTCCGGGAGGCCCTGTGGGCCCACTTCGAGCAACAGGCAGCGAGGTGAACTCTGCCCAGGCCCCCTACTGCCCGCCCCTTCCTCCCCCACACTCCTGCCCCAACGCCCACACCATGGAGCACCCCACCGCCCCCCCCCCACTTGTCCAGGAGAAATGACAGCACGAACTTGTGGGTGAACGTAAATGTTTTTTTTGTCTTAACGAATTTTTTTTTTTTTTAAATAAAAAAATATATATATGTGAAACAGAAACCAAAAAGGAGGCACAAACATTCAACAAAACCAAGATGGGCACAAATAAAACTATGTACAACAACAAATCAAAGCACTGTGCGCCATCAAAGAAAAACCAAAAGCAGAGAGGAGAACGGGGAGAACTATGTACAGGGGGGGACGGGGCAAACAGGGGCAACACCCACACCACCCACCCAGTCCCCAAAGTCTGTCCAACAAGGGGGGGGGCCACGTCCCGGGCCTCTCGCCCCTACAGCCCAGCAGTGGGCGTACCCGGCTGGGAGCTCCGGCGGGCCTGCAGTCTGGCGCGTGGCTGGGTGGGAGCGGGCTTCACCGGAAGGTAGCGGCGCCGGCGAGTCGCGGGTGGCTCCAGGGGTCCCTCGGCGCGGTGGCCCTCGCGGGGAGGTGGTGGGGCGACGGAGGACAGCCCGGCGACGGCTGGAGCAGCTGGTGGTGGGGCTGCAGGAGCGGGCATGGCGGGCGGTGGCGCGGCCGGCGCGGCACGGGGGGCCAGGTAATCAACCAGCCGGTTGATGGTGTCCATATAGGCCCCCCATGCCTCTCTGCGCCAGGCCAGCGCCTGCTCCTGCAGCCGGAGGTGCTGCTCCGACACCTCCAGCTGCCGGCGGAGGATGGCCAGCAGCTGGGGGTCTGTGGCCGCCGCCGGTAGCAGGCGCGGGGTCCGCCGTCTGGCCCTCCGCGGGGCCAGTGGTTCCTCGGCCGAGGGGCTGCCCTGGAGCGAGGGTCCCGGAGGGCTCTCCGGGACAACCGAGGCCTCGCCGGCGCTCTCTTCCGGTCCTTCGGATGGTGCAGGTGCAGGTGCAGGACACAGGAGAGGAGGGGGGAAAGAAGAATGGAGACAGGCGTTAGTGTGGGCCCCGAGCCGTGGCCTTTGTCCCCCCCGCCCTGTGCTGCAGGTTCCCCATCCCCGTCCCCGGGAGATGCTGCTGTGATGGATGGGGTTCAGGGGTCCCCCTGCCCTGCACCCCGTCCCCTGGTGGGAGCGACTCTCACTTCACCCCGCAGGGTCTGAGAGCAGGAGAGGTTTCTTAGGCCACAGGTGGCCACTTTCTGGCAGGAGTGACAGCACCAGCTGTCGGAAGAGACAGTCCTTCCAACCCGTCGTGGGGAGAAGACCCCAAGGGGGGCCCCTCTGGGATGCAGCTTTCCCTGTCCTCTGGCTGGCTGCCTACCAGCTCTCCCTTCCCCTAGCCTCTACCTGTGGCCCCCGCCCTCGCCCCCCAAGTCCAAGCCAGCTCGGCTCCTCCCTCCTGTTTGTTCAGGGCAGAGGTGTCACCTGCCAGCTGTAGCGCCAGGATCCTCCTTTGGCCCTGGGAGCTCCTCGGCTTGGGTGGCTCATATGTAGCCTGAGTCTCCCTTTGGCACTCCCCCCACTCCATCGCATGCTGCTGCTGCGGGGTGTCCGACCCCCTCCGCCCGGGGGCCCCTCGAGGTTCCGCTCCCCCCTGGCCCGGGGATGGGGCATGGCACTGTCATGCAGGGTGGCGGGGGGCAGGGGCTGATGGCTGCAGTGCTGTGAGGGCCATGGCCCTGGTGTCCTTGGGGCCATGGCCATGTGAGCGTGTGGGGGGCCCTGGACACATCTCTGTTCCCCCCGCCCCTCAAGCCCCGGGGTGTCCACCAGAGAGGGGTACCTACCTGTGGGTCCGCTCCCACGGTCCAGAGATCCCCGGGGGTCGGAGGCCCTGCTGCTGCTCCAGGATGGCAGGAGGAGGATCTGCAGGCTGGAATCGGTGGAGGAGGAGCCCCCCTCCTCCTCCTCCTCCTGCCGCGATGTCCCGGGGATGGCCTCCGGGGGGGGCCCCCGGGGTACGGGGCTTACCTCCGGGGCGGAGTCCGTCTGCAGGGCCTGCTGGGGCTCGTCAGCCGAGGTGTCAAGGGTGGCCGGAGGGGAGGAGGTGTGCCGGGAGCCCAGGATGTCCCTGAGCTCCCTGTAAAAGGGGCAAGTGACGGGGGCGGCCCCAGATCGGCTGGCCGCATCCCGGGCCCGGGCATAACCCTGCCGCAGCTCCTTGACCTTACTCCGGACATGGTCCGGAGTGCAGGCAGGGTGACCCCGGGCAGCCAGGCCGTCGGCCAGCCGAGCGAACGCATCCGCGTTCCGCCTCTTGCTCCCCATTACCTGGAGCACCTCCTCCTCGCTCCAGAGCCCCAGCAGGTCCCACATCTCGGCCTCCGTCCAAGAGGGGCCCCGCTGCCGCTTCCCAGACTGCGTGGTCCTCTGGCTCTGCTGGCTGCCTTGGCTCCCCTTGGGGGGGTCCCCTGGGGGCGCTGGGGGGGCTGCTGGGCAGCCATGGCTGCTGACAGGGGCTGAGGGCTGTGCAGGCTCGCCGCCGCGTGTGCAGGCAGGAGCCTGCACGTTGCCTCAGCCTCCTGCAGTCAGAGCGGGGGAGGGGACCTTTAAGGGGCCGCTCCACGCGGCCACCAGTGAGCTGAGGGGCTGGAGAGAGCGTCTCTCAACCCCCCAGCTGATGGCCGCCATGGAGGACCCGGCAATTTCGACGTTGCGGGACACGGATCGTCTACACTGTCCCTACTTCGACGTTGAACGTCGAAGTAGGGCGCTATTCCTATCTCCTCATGAGGTTAGCGACTTCGACGTCTTGCCGCCTAACGTCGAAGTTAACTTCAAAATAGCGCCCGACGCGTGTAGACGCGACGGGCGCTATTTCGAAGTTGGTGCCGCTACTTCGAAGTAGCGTGCACGTGTAGACGCAGCCTATAGGGGCTCGTCTGCATACTTGGCTCAATCTCATTCTTGATCTTCCCCCCCACGCCTCCACTCTCTGATTTGCTCACCTTGATTATCTTTTTCTGATTTGTCCTCCTTGCTTACTGTTTTTGGTTCTCTGTGTCTTAAATATTGAGTCTGTTCTGGTCTGGCTATGGTCTGAAGAAGTGGGTCTGTCCCACGAAAGCTCACCTAATAAATTATTTTGCTAGTCTTTAAAGTGCTACTTGACTGCTTTTTGTTTTGATAGTGTATAGACTAGCACGGCTTACTCTCTGTTACTATTCAGTTGTGTTTGGTTTGTGCTCAGGGAAATCCAGCTGTATGAAGGAAGGCTTGCTAGATGCCATGGTTAATTTTGACTTGTACTAATGAGCTAGGGCCTGCTAATTAGCAGAGTGTCTTGGAAATACAACAGCGCACAGCCAGAGAGTGACTTCCATTCTCACGCCACGCATTGCTGCACCACGTAACAGTGAAAGAATTGCTCTGCTTGGGTTTGGGCTCATATTTAGCTCCCTCCACAAACCCTCCCCTCACTTTGACTCTTATGCAGCAACATCTCTGTTAGAATAGAGACAGTGAAACAGAGCTGCTGGAATTCCTCATGTGGGGCGTGCCAGGGTACAACTCTAAAGCAGGAGATCTCCAGGGCTGGATAAAAGGTCAGACTGCGACCAAAAATAACCCCGTTCTGATTTACCTACCCTTGGGCGGCCCTCCTTACCCTCACGCCAAACTTCTGAACTGCGCTGAAAAGGTAATTTCCAAAAGAATGCAAGAATACATTTCTCCCCTTCCATGTGAGACCTTCCAGGAGAACCATGGGATGTTCTAGGCCAGCGAGAAGCAACCTAGGCTAGGGAGCGTCCTTCACCCCCGTGGGCCAAAAGATTGTCAGCACCCAAACAGTCTCCCAGGGTAGGGTAGTTTTGCTAACTGCGTTTGCATACCTAGAATTTGCAGGGTGTGCCGATTGAACCATAGCTGTGGTTTGACTAGCAGAGGAAACCTACGGCACTCACTGTCCGTGTTGTGTGCAATCAGCATGCACCTCACTTCATGTGTTGCTTCAGTAGCACAGGTAGTTAAAAAACTACGTGGAAAGAAACAAGCAGACTCTGCCAATTCTGTGGATGCAGAATGGTAAACAAAATAACTCACGGGCCACACGCGGAACCCTGATGGGCCTCAGGAGTCCCACCACTCTTCTAGCGTAGAAAGCACCTTCGGATAGGGACAGTTCCTCCTGGTATTTATATAACATCCAGCAGATGGTGGGCACCAAAACAAGGCATGTGGAGGAAAGCCAGGCCCCAAGTCCTAGAAAGATTTTCTAAATAACTTCTGGTTGTGAGCTTTCAAGAAGTATGTTCATGGTGTGAGCACCTCCCTGTGGAGTGCAGATGTGGGGCAGTGTGCTGGAAGTGGGGTTTCCACAACAGACAAACAAACAAACAAACCTTTACATTAGAAACTGGATTAATACACAAATGCTTTTTCACGCCCCCAGAGCTCTGCGTGCATTACAAAAACTGAATAAGCGTTATCATCCTGGCGTATCTCAGAGGGAGATGCTTTTGCCATTCAAATGCCACCGGAGTCGGTCTCTAACTAGATCCTATAAGAGAGTCTAAGGAAATATTCAGTTTGTATCAATCATTAATTATCTCCTCATGCCGCCAAAGCTTTTGGCTACAGCATGGTGACTGGGTGAGTGACAGTATTCGTCTGTGAAGTGATACACCCTGCATTTTGAAGACAGAATAACTGAAACAGAGCTTTAGGTGACATCTAAGGTCCCACAGTGAATATCGGGTTGTGCACATTTGCTCACTCTGGCATGTGGTCACTCACTAGAGTGGCCACACTGAAACAACTGAGATTACCTCAGGAAGTCACTACTCAGCAGTATAAGCATAGGGTCTTAACTTACTCCAAGGCCACAGCAGACTCTGGAAAAGACCTTAAGTCTCCTGATTCCTCATGTTCTGGACGCTGGACTGTCCCAGCTGGTCCATTAGCTTTCTACTTATTACTAGAATTATTTTACTATTCTACTTCTAACGCCAAGCCACGCATCAGGTTCTGATGGTGTCTGAAAGGAGGAGAACTCAGCCATGGGCCGTGAAAACAGGACAGTTCGTGGGGGTGGGGGAAATTGTTGTTTTGCGTTATGTAGCTTAGGCAATCAGTGTCTTGAAATCCCTGGGAATTAGTGCCTCCCAAGCCTTCTCAGGCTGCAGACTAATTTTCAAAATAATTGAGGAAGACAGCCCTCTGCATGCTTTGGCAATTTAACCCATAACAACTGTCTTCTCTTCCACATATTCTCCAGCGGATGAACATGACAAATGAGCCGTGATACAAGAACTAGGCCGCTTCCTGGAATCTCTTGGTTTTAATGCAAGTACATAAAATCCAGGGACAGCAAAGCTGCTTGTAGGGCAAGCTAAAATAAAATTGTCATTGTGCCTGCTCAGTTGTTATGCTCCAGAACATCTGGGATGCCCACACCACAGAATATTAGATTGACCTCTGAATGCTTTGAAGGGGATGGAGGAGGTTCACATCCCCATTTTTTAAAGTCACATCATTTTTTACAGTAAGGCCCCATTGTCCTAGGCATGATACAGATACATTTGGTGCAAGAACAGCCAAAGATGAGACAAAGTGTGAACGGGGAAACAACCACAGAGGTAAAGTGATTTGCCCATAATGAAACAAAGCCAAGATCTCCTGAGTCCCACCTCAGGGGTCTTTGTTGGACAACCTCACACACCTCTGCACCTCACACACATCTTCAGCTGAGTTCAGGCTCTCAGGTTGGATTGCAAATTGATTTTTTTTAAAATTAGATCTTGCAGCACTCACTCTTTGGAGTGGAGGGGAACTAAGAACTACACAGGATTTGTAAACAGTTCTAAAATCTGACATGTTTTTTATCATCTTACACAACAGCGATCAACCCTGACAACATCCCTTCAAATGAAGTCCTAAAAGAGGCAGAGAGTAAAAACTAGCCTACGGTTATTCTTCCAGCTCTTGTCAGACTACTAATAAAATAACCAAGGCAGAAGCTTCAGTTTCTCTACAGATGGATGGAGAAAGAAGCGTTACGAAAGGTCTGTCCGCAGAAGGAAGGCACAGGATTATGATCCTATTGATCAAACTATTGTCTGATCACATCGACAGTGAGAGTCAGACATACGGTCCAAATGTCTGAGGAACTTAAAAAAATCCACACTACTCAGGCAGTTGAGATATTGAGGTTGGCCCAGTGCCTAGCACAATGGGGCCCTGGCTTGGCTGCACCCTGCGGCTGCTGCTAATGTAATAAGTTTTAACATAATTCAAATTAGCTAATTTGGTTGAACTTTAGGAGCCTGATCTCCGGAGTTGCACCAGGAGCTCCAGAGGGGAGCAAGGCCAGTGGCTGGTGCCTCCAGTGTGCTTGGCTTCCCAGCATGCGCGGAAGGAGCTACGTGGCTACAGCAGGCGGTGCCCACTGCTCCCCTGGCCATGCTTTGTCACAGGGAACATGTCAGTCCAAGCTGCCCCTCAGAGCTCCAATGCAGGCCAAAGAAGGGAGCCATTGCACATAGCCACTTGGGGAGTTCGCCACTGGGACACAGACCCAACAGAGAAAGAAAAGAGCAAGCGGGAAAGATGAGAGGCAGCCTCCAATGCCAGGCAGTGTGAGATGGATCTCCCTGTGACCTTGCCTAGAAGGCGGCATGCTTGCTATGGGACGCTAGTGATCCTCCCTCCCTGCGCTGTAGGCCAAGAGGGGCAGGTAGGTACCCTGGACTCAAGCAGGGCAGGAAACATTCAAAAATACTTTGACAAATGGAATCTTCCAACCAGCTCCGCTCTGTTTGCTCCGTCCACCCAGATGCTTTTGGCTCTGAGGGTTGAAACTCTTTAATGAGCATGACTATCAGCAAGTGGGTACCAGCTTGGCCCCTTCCTGGACTAGCTCTGCACACTGGGACTTTGGAGGAGCAATCACATGTTTTCCACAGAGCTGCGTGCACACTTCTCTCCGCTACGTATTTTTACATTACTAATATGATCTGGCCATAAGTAGGGCTGCGAGTCAGTCACAGATTCCATGGCTTTCAGCAGCCAATACCATTGATCTCCACTGCAGCCCAAGAAGCTCGCGTGATGCCTGGGGCCAGCGACGCCAGCCACGTCCACCAGCGAGGGTGCTCTCAGGTTTACTGCCCATGACCTGTCTATGACTTTTATTAAAAATACCCATGACTAAAGCATAGCTACTAAGTAGTAGCATCCTTCAGCCTACGTAGACTATGGAACACACCCTTTGTAGTTCCATTTGGCATCCTCATTTGCAGCGTCGGCTGTGACTGTGAAGACCCACACGAGAGCGACATTCCTTGCTGCATCTGTTGCATATGTAATGAGTGTCTGGCAGGTCCTTGCTGTGCTTTCTGTGGGCTCACTTCTCCTTTGCTAGATGTCTCATCCTCAACTCACTCTTCTGAAGGCCCTTGTATAGTTCCTGCCTCCATCTGCTGCGATCGTCTGCCAGCTCCTCCCAGCTGTCTGGCTTGATGTCGACTTCCCTGAGGTCTCTCTTGCAAACATCTTTGTAGCTCAGCTGGGGGCATCTGGGAGGTCTTTTGCCAGAGACTAGCTCGCCATACAAGATGTCTTTTGGAATCCTTCCATCATTCATCCTGGGGACGTGGCCAAGCCAGTTGAGCTGCCGCTGCCTGAGGAGGGTGTGCATAGTTGGGATTCCAGCTTGCTCAAGGACGGTAGTGTTGGACACTCTGTCCTTCCACGATATTCCAAGGATGCGCCTGAGGCAGCGCAAGTGGAAGATGTTCAGCGTCTTTTCCTGGTGGGCATACAGACTCCAAGTCTTGCTGCCGTACAGGAGGGTGCTGAGGATGCAGGCTCTGTAGACTTGCATTTTGGTGTGAGTGTACAGCTTGTTGTTATTCCACATTCTCTCGCTGAGTTTGGACAGAGTTGTGGCTGCTTTACCGATCCTCCTATTTAGCTCAGTCTCCAAGGACAGGGGTGTCAGTGATGGTGGACCCGAGGTAAACGAACTCGTGGATGACCTATAATGTATAGTAGTCAATGCTGATTGATGGAGAATCAGCAATGTCCTGAGCAAATACATTTGTCTTCTTTAGGCTGATGGAGAGCCCAAAGTCCTTGCATGCTTTGGAGAACCGATCCAGCAGCTTCTGAAGCTGGTCTTCTGTGTGTGACATGACAGCAGCGTCATCTGCGAACAGCATATCTCTGATGAGGACTTCCCGCACCTTAGATTTAGTTTTCAGCCTTGCAAGATTAAACAGTTTCCCATCAGATCTTGCATGCAAAAAGATGCCCTCTGTTGAAGATCCAAAGGCGTGTTTACAGAGGAGTGTGAAGAAGATCCCGAACAATGTCGGAGCAAGGACACATCCTTGTTTGACGCTGCTCCTGATGCTGAAAGCATCCGATAATGTGCCATTGTATTGGACAGTTCCTCTCATGTCTTCGTGGAAAGACTGGATCATCTTGAGTAACCGTGGCGGACAACCTATCTTGTGGAGCAGTTTGAACAGTCCATCTCTGCTGACCAAGTCGAAGGCTTTGGTTAGGTCGATGAAGGCAATATAGAGTGGCTTCCTCTGCTCCCTGCATTTCTCCTGCAGCTGCCTCAGAGAGAAGACCATATCAATGGTAGATCTCTCTGCATGGAATCTGCACTGTGATTCAGGATACACCCTCTTAGCAATCTTCTGGAGTCTGCCGAGGATGACGCGAGCGAACAGTTTACCAGTGATGCTTAGGAGGGAGATTCCACGGTAACTGTTGCAGTCGCTTCTGTCTCCTTTGTTCTTATACAAGGTTATGATGTTAGCGTTGCGCATGTCCTGTGGAACCTCCCCTTTCTCCAGCACAGGCACAGTAACTCATGCAGGGGTTCCAGGAGAGTGTCTGTGGCACACTTGATTAACTCTGGTGGTATACCATCCTGGCCCGGGGCCTTTCCTACTGCAATATTGTCAATGGCTTTCTTCAGTTCATCCACAGTTGGTTCCTGGTCCAGTTCATCCATTACCGGTAAGAGTTCGATGGCATCGAGGGCTGAGGCAACCACAATGTTCTCGCGTGAGTACAGCTCGGAGTAGTGCTCGACCCAGCGCTCCATCTGTTTGGCTTTGTCAGTGATGACTTCACCAGATTCAGATTTCAGAGGTGCCATCTTGTTCTGGGTGGGTCCTAATGCCTTCTTGATGCTCTCGTACGTTCCCCTGAGGTTACCAAAGTCAGCACTGCTCTGGATGCTGCTGCATAGCTCAAGCCAGTAGTTGTTGGCACAGCGCCTGGCCATCTGCTGTACTGTTTTTCTGGCTGCTCTGAGAGTTTGCAGGGTATTCTGGCTCGGCGAACGTTCATACTCCAGGAGCGCAGCGCACTTTTTTCGATGGCTGGAATCATCTCATCAGAGTTAGCTTCAAACCAGTCATTTGTGTTTCTAGCTCTTCTTCCAAACACCGACAAGGACATGTTGTACATTGTATCCCTCAGATGCTGCCATCTGGATGTCACATCGGCACCCCCAGGGTTGCTGCGCAGATTCTCCTCCAGGGTCGGTCTGAACTTTTCAGCTCTCTCTGAGTTAGCTGTCTTTCTGGAATCGATGCGGGGCCTTCCAGTCGGTTTAGAGCGGTGCAGCTTCTTGGGAATCACCTTGAGCTGGGAGCAAACTAATGAGTGATCTGTATTGCAGTCAGCACTATGATAGCTGCGTGTCAGAAGGACGTTTTTGAGGTTATCACGTCTAGCGATGACCACGTTTAGTTGATGCCAGTGTTTTGACCGTGGGTGTCTCCATGACACTCTATGCTGTGGCTTGGTTTGGAAAAATGTGTTTGTGATGCACAGATTGTGGTACGTGCAAAGTTCGAGAAGACGCTGACCATTTTCATTCATTTTTCCCACACTGAAGTGTCCTAAGCAGGAAGGCCACGAGTCACGATAGGCTCCAACTCTCGCATTGAAGTCACCCAGAATGTACAGTTGGTCGCGAGCAGGTATTTGCGCTATGGCAGCACTATCATAAACCATCATAAAACTTGTCTTTTATTTCCGGTGCGGTGTACAGGGTTGGGGCATAAGAGGTGGACAGGACCAGCGCGAGTTTGAAGTATGACCTGAAGGAGTCTTTCTGACCCACCCATGACTAATTCCACCATTTGTAGAAGGGTGTTTCTGATGGCGAAGCCAACACCATGCTCCCTGGGTTCCTCTCAGGCTTTACCCTGCCAGAAAAAGGTATAGTCCTTTTCCTTTAGAGATCCAAATCTGCGAGACGTGTCTCTTGCAGAGCAGCAATGTCAACTTGGAGCCTCTTCAGTTCCTCATCGATGACAGCGGTCTTTCAGGTGTCGCTGATGTCCTGAAGATCTTCAGTCAGACCTGTCAGCATGGTCCGCACATTCCAGCAAGCAAGCTTAAAACTTTGATGGTTTCCTTTTCTTGTTGATTTTCTTATTGTTGCCTGGTGCTCAGATTTCAGGTCACTTGTCAGGTTTGGGAACCTTAAGCCTCACGCACCCAGTGAGGCAGGTGAACTGTGACGGGACAGTACCCTATTGGCTGGGAGCTGCCCAGCTTGAGGCAGGCGGTGACTGTCCAGTGAGATGCAACAATCTCTCCCACCATCGGAGGCAACCCCTGGCGCTTGTTCTCTACGCCAATCGAGCAAGAGCTTATAACCGGTATCTGTTACTTCCCATGTTGGTTCAACGCTGTTAGCGATGCTGGAGTACCTCTCCAGGCGCGAGCTTGGGCGATTATTGGGACCCTGGGCTACCCAGATAGAGAAGTTACTCACCTGTGCAGTAACAATGGTTCTTCGAGATGTGTCCCCGTGGGTGCTCCACAGTAGGTGTCGGGCTTGCCCCGGAGCTGCAGATCAGAAATTTCCAGCAGTCTCCATTGGGTCGCGCATGCGCCAATGCGCGTCGGTCCTTCGTGCGCTTTCGGTCACGTGCGCAATCCGGACCCCGCCAGTTCCTTGACCAACTGCCCCGGATGCTTCTGAGAAGCACGAAACAGAGCTCCAAAGTGGGGAGGAACAGGTGGATAGTGGAGCACCCACGGGGACACATCTCAAAGAACCATCGTTACTACACAGGTGAGTAACTTCTCTTTCTTCTTCGAGTGGTCCCCGGGGGTGCTCCACACTAGGTGATGACCCAGCAGTGACCCCAAAAAAGGAGGTGGGTACCCGATTTATGTGCAGCTTGCCCTTGAAAGGACTGCTGTCGACACGCATGTATCCTCATCAGACACCCAGTGCATGGCATAATGCTTGGCGAAGGTGTCGTAAGATGACCAAGTCGCCGCTTTTTGCAGATGTCTCTTAGTGCGATTCCCTTGAAGAAGGCCGTCGATGCCACCATGCTCTGGTGGAGTGAGCCCTGGGTGGAACTAGCATAGGGGTCTTACGAAGCTCATAACACAGTCTTATGCAGGATACGATGTGGTTTGAAATCCTTTGTGAGGATAGGCCTTCCCCTTTCGACCTGGGTGCGAGGGACACCAGGAGTCTGTCCATTTTCCGGAAGGGCTTAGTTCAGTCTATGTAAAAGGCCAATGCCCTCCTCACATCAAGTAGGTGCAGCCATGCCTCCTTGCTGTAGTTGTGAGGATTAGGATAAAATGAGGGCAATACTATTGGTTCGTTAATGTGGAACTCTGAGGAAACCTTTGGAACGAAGGCTGGGTGTAATCGTAAGATCACCGCTTCCTTTGAGAATACTGTGCAGGGCAGCATTGCCATTATTGCTGCAAGTTCGCTCACCCTACGGGCTGACGTAATCGTGAGAAGGAAGGTTGTCTTCATGGTAAGTAACCGGAGGGGTACCGTGGCCAATGGTTCAAAGGGTGGTCCCGACAGCATGTGGAGGACCAAGTCCAAGCTTCATGATGGTGGTAGCAGTTTCCGAGTGGGGTACAGGTTTGCCAGCCCCTTTAGGAACCGAGTGACAACAGGATGGGCGAATATAGTTGGACCTTCCTCTTTGTGTTGAAACGCTGATATAGCTGTGAGATGGACCTTTAGTGAGGATATGGAGAGCCTGTCTTGTTTTAGCTCCAGCAGGTATTCTAGAATTACAGTTATAGGGATGTCCAAAGGAGCTAACTGCTAAGAAGAGCACCAGGAGATAAATCGTTTCCACTTCTGCGCATAAGTCCTTCTAGTGGAACTCCTTCGACTGAACTCTAAGACTTGTTTCACTCCCTCTGAACATGTGCTCTCTAAGGCGCTGAGCCATGGATTAGCCATGCCTGTAGGCGGAGTCCTTGAGGATGTGGGTGCACTATTGACCCCTGAGCCTGCGTGAGAAGGCCCAGCACTACCGATAGGGGGAGTGGCGGGTGGCATGACATGCGCAGAAGCAGAGGGAACCACTGCTGTCAGTCCCAGGTTGGGACTATGAGTATCATGTGTGCTCTCTCCCTTTTGGCTTTCTCTAAAACCTTGTGGATGAGTGGGAATGCATAGAGTAGAGGACCCTTCCATGGCACCATGAAGGCGTCCCCCAAGGATCCCTGTCCTATGCCTGCTCTGGAGCAGTACTGAGGGCATTTCTTGTTGTTGTGAGTGGCAAACAAATCGATTTGGGGAAACCCCCATTGGTGAAACACTTGTTGGAGCAGGTCGGAATGGATCTGCCACTCGTGCATGAGCACAAAGCGTCTGCTGAGTTGGTCTGCCTTCACATCGTGGACACCCGGTAAGTATGAGGCTTTTAGGGTTATATTGTTGACAATGCACCAGTTCCACAACCGGACAGCCTCCGCGCAGAGCGCGCGAGATCTGGCCCCTCCTTGTCGGTTGATATAAAACATGGTGGAGGGGTTGTCGGTATTTATCCTGACTACTTTGCCTTGCAGGTATTTTTGAAAACGTCTGCATGCATTGAACACTGCTCTGAGCTCTAGTATGTTTATGTGCAGTGTCCTTTCCGTGGGGGATCATAGCCCTTGAGTTACTTTGTTGCCGATGTGCGCTCCCCATCCCATGTGGGATGCATCTGTCGTGAGAAAAATGGTAATTTGTGGTTGGCGGAAGGGCACTCCTACTAGCAAGTTCTTGGGATCTGCCCACCATGCCAGTGACCTTCATACGTCCATTGTGGGCGATACTGCCCTGTGGATGGTATGGACCATTGGTTTGTAAACACTCACCAAACAATGCTGCAGGCCTCGCATATGCAGCCTGGCATTCTGTACCACAAACGTGGTGGTCGCCATGTGTCCCAACAGTTGTAGACATGTTAGGATTGGCAATGTGGGGCTGTACGTCATTACTTGTACCAGGGATATGATGGCGCAGAAATGGGCATCGGGCAGGTATACTCTTGATGTAATAGTGTCTATGCGTGCCCCTATAAACTCTATATTTTGCGTGGGCTCGGTCTTTGATTTCAAAAGGTTGATAACTAGGCCCAACGAGGCGAATGTATTTGTAGTGATGTGTATCATGCGTAGGACCTCTGCCTTCGAAGCCCCTTTCAGTAGGCAGTCGTCTAGGTATGGAAAAATGAAGACACCCTGCCTGTGTAGGTAAGCTGATACTACCGCCAGCGTTTTGGTAAAAACCCTGGGCGCCGAAGAGAGACCGAACGGAAGAACGCTGTATTGGAAATGCTCCCTGCCTACTGTGAATCGGAGAAAACGTCTGTGTGCCGGGTGAATTGTCATATGAAAATATGTGTCCTGTAAGTCGAGGGCTGCATACCAGTCTCCTTCGTCCAGTGCCGTGATTATGGAGGCAATTGTAGTCATCCTGAAACACTGTTTGCGCAAATACCAATTGAGGGCCCATAAATCCAGGACTGGCCTCCAGCCTCCTGTCTTCTCTGTTAGGAAGTATCATGAGTAGAAGCCTTTCCCTTGGAATTGTTCCGGTACTCTCTCCACCGCCCCTATAAATATAAGATGGTCTACCTCCTGTTTTAACCTTGTCTCGTGAGAGGGGTCCTTGAAAAAGGACCTGGTGGGAGGTTTCGGTGGTGGTAGTGATTGGAAGGGGATCGTGTATCCCGTGGCTATAATCTCCAATACCCATTTGTCCGTAGTGATGTTTCGCCATTGAGAGTAGAACGGTTTGAGCCAATGGTGAAACGTGCTGAGATTGGCACTGAGAGATGGTCTTGATCTTGCAGTCCTCGACATACCCGTCAAACTTGCTGTCTCAGGGCTTGCCCGGAGGGTGCGTGACCCTGCTGAGGGCAACATCTAGGGGCCCTATACTGCTGCTGCTGCTGTTGGTGGCGCCCCTGGTCATAACCCCATTGATATTGTGTACGCTGTGGTTGATAAGTGTAACGCCTTTGCTGTGGGTAAAACTTCTTCCTCCTATACAGGGGGGTGTATATACCCAGGGTCCTAAGTGTGGCTCTCGAGTCCTTGCTGGAGTGTAGGACTGAGTCGGTTGAATCTGCAGATAACCTTTGTCTATCAAATGGAAGATCTACGATTCTTGTTTGCAGATCTCTGGGAATACCGGACGTCTGGAGCCACGATTCCCTACGCATTACCACTGCTGTGGCTGTGGAACGTGCTGCCGTGTCTGCCACATCCAGGGCAATCTGAACTCCTGCTCATGAGGCCGTGTAGCCCTCCTGGACAATTGCTTTGAGGACCAGTTTCTTGTCCTCTGGAAGGAAATCCATGAGGGAGGTAAGTCTGGAATAATTGTTGAAGTTGTGGTTCAACAGGTGTGGGGCATAATTTGCCATTCGCAGTAGTAAGGTAGAGGAGGAACAGACCTTCCTGCCGAATAGGTCTAATTTTCTCGCATCTTTATCTGACCCTCCTGACTTATATTGGGGTGTCTTGGCTCTATGCTGTGATGATTCGACCACCAGGGAATTCGGCTGGGGATGGCTAAACAGGAATTCCATGCCTTTGGCTGGAACAAAGTATTTCTTATCTGCCCTCTTATTCGTGGGTGGGATGGAGGCCGGAGCCTGCCGTATGTTGGTGGCTGATTCCATAATCGCTTCATCTAGTGGGATGGCGATCTTGGATGAAGCCAGGGGTCTCAAATTTTTCAGGAGTTTATGGTGTTTTTCCTGCACCTCTGCTATTTGAATGTCCTGTGTTTGTGCTACCCTCTTGAACAGTTCTTGGAATTGCTTAAGGTCATCCAGGGGAGAGATATCCCTGGGTACAACCGCTTCACCTGGGGAGGACGAGGAGGCATCGCTTTGATATACCTCCTCTAATTCCTCAGGTTCCTGACTCTGTGAGTATGCTTGCTCTTTTGAGGGTTCTGGAAGGGGGTCCAGGGCCTTTGGATCAATTTCCGGCTGGGAAAGCTGTGATCTTCCCCCAGGGTAAGATGGTGTGAAGGGGTGTTGACGGGGTGTGGATGGGGATCTACCCCCAGATCTGGACCCCCTGTTCTGGTGTCCCGTATGGTAAGGACGGCCATGACAACAGGGGCAAGGGCCCGGTGATGGAGATCTGGACCACAACCGGAATGTGTACATATGGTGCCTAGAAGGGCGTGACCTCCAAGATGACGTTGACAATGCGGAGATACTCTGTGATAGTATTCATAGGGATCCCTGCTGGAGGTTGGTGAAAGTTGTCTGAGTCAGGGGGATGGTGGTTGAAGGAACGGGGATGGAGGTCTGAAGCAGGCTGTTGGAGTTGCTGCCCGGTGTATCTCGGGGGCGAGAGCTAGGCAATAACGGCAACGTGATGACATCTGGAGATGGGTTGCAGTGCCAGGTTTTGGCCTTTGCTTTTCCCCATTCCTGAGTAGCAGGTGCCGCCCCCTCCGGAGCTGGGGAGCTCGGCACCGTAGTCGGTGCTGCACTCGGTGCCGCGCGGGTAGTTTCCTCTGGCACCGTTGGACCCTGTGCCAGGTACCCTCGCTCCAGTGCCATCGGTGCCGCGATGCTCGGTGCCGTGGGAGCCGACTGCTTAATGGTCGGAGGCCCTTGCACAGCTGTGTGCGCTGCAGTCTTCCCACTATGAGCAGCCAACGGGTCAGGGCCCCTCTTTGTGGGACTTCTCTGATGGTCCAGGCTGGAGGGCCTTATCAAATAAAATCATCTTCAGCCTCATTTCCCTGTCCTTTCGGGCTCTAGCTGTAAGCTTTAGCAATGAGGACACTTTTGTGGAACATGGATCTCCCTGAGGCAACGAATACACTTGCTATGCCCATCTGAGGCAGGCATGGCCTCACGGCATGACTCACATTTCTTAAACCCCGGCGAAGACATTGCCCGGTCGTTTAAGTCTTTGAATGTAAATAGAGCACTTAACAGCTGCTCAGTCCAGGAACAGATAACGTTCGTGGCCTTAAGATAACAGACCGCCTGAGGTGGCCGCCTCTGTTCTTCTCCCCTTTTCTTTTTTTTTTTTTTTTTTTTTTAAACTATATACACATGTAACACAAACAACTTCAACGGTAATAACTAAACTATCAACTAATAACTATTAACAGTAAGTAAACACAGTTTTTGATCTTTCTCAGGCGTTGGAGCCAGAGCGGATTCCGTCTGCAGCTGTTGGCGGTTGAGAAGGAACTGGCAGGGTCCGGATCGCGCACGTGACCAAAACCGTGTGAAGGACCGACGCGCATCGGCACGTGCGCGACCCGACGGAGACTGCTGGAAACTGCCGATCTGCGGCACCGGGGCAAGCCCAACACCTACTGTGGAGCACCCACGGGGACCACTCGAAGAAGAAGCCAGTGTTCCCCTCTCGGCTTTACTGATATAGTCCAAAGGAGAGGATAACCTCTACGTCTGGTACCAGCTCAGCTGCAGGAGTTGCCGGGTCAATGCCAGAAGTTGGCACAGAACCGCCTTAGGACTCCCCTCCGGATTTTCTGTCAGGGTTTACTCCCTTAGCCTTGCTCCTTTCCAAGATAACCCACAAGGCAGTGGGCATGGAGAACGTGGGTATGGTCCCACTACCTCTTGCACCTCCCTGGCGCCACATGTCCCCAAAGCTCCCCGGGATGACCTCCTCGCCTCCCCAGGACTCTCCTCCCCACCCCTCTGCCTCTCATCGGCTATCATCACCCCCAGATCCTCCCTCCCTGTCCCCTTTTCCCCCATCCACTCCCATGTCTCCCGACTGCACCACACTGCCCCCTATCAGTTCTCCTTGCCCCCAGGTCCTCCTTCCCCTGGCCTTTCTGCACCTGGCCACATGCTGCTGCAGCCCCATGTCCTCCAGGAAGGTGCCGATCTCACAGCCCAGCCGCACCCTGGGTCCCAGCCAAAGCCACCAACTCTTCACCTGGCTACAGCTGTCCCTGCAGCCCCACAGATCTGGTGCGGCATGTGCATGCACGGAGCACAGGACTGCGCCTGGAAGCCATGCAATCTGAGCCAGCACGCCGCAAGCAGCCTCCGTGGGTGCTGCCATCCTCACAGCTGTACCAGACGCCCCCAAACCACTTGCCCACCACTGACAACCCTCGATCTCGCCCCACCGCTCCTCATGCTGCAGTGGGCAAATTTAGTAAACAAACACTAACATGAAAGGGTAGCAGTAAAGAAAGTGGGATGGAATTTAATTATAAAGCTTCAAGAGTCAGAGAAACCCCAGTTTCCCTGTTTATTACGGGGCTGTATTTCTGTAGGACACTAAGGCCAGTTTGTGACATTACTAAGGATGCTAACTGGACCGATACTCAGTTTTTTTTCCTTCAGTTCTCCAACATGGGAGGTTTGACACTTTGACACTGCTTTGCTGTGAGAGCAGTTACGCCTGGTCTGCTTTCACACAGTCTGCAGCAGGCAATTACTCCTGGTTATACTGTAGGACTGTTACAGCCACCCACTCAGGCTTACCAGCTGAATTTCTTTCAGTGAGGATTCCCTCCCTTCAGTACCGACGAAGATTTCATGAGTACAGAGTAAGCAAAAGAGTTCAGATCATCTACTCTCTCTCTCTTTTTTTTTTGGGGGGGGGGGCATATATCTCCTTGAACTTCAGCTGGGGATGAAGTAAATGTGGAAGGGAACCCCAAGCTGTTTCTTTGTCATTATGTAGATTTTTTTGTGCACACCCTCTTTCCAGCTGAGAATGGCCACTTAACTTGGTGACGGTTTTGATTTTGCTGAAAACCAGGCTGAGGTGTTGCCTAACCATTTGTCTCTGATCTACCATAACAGATATAATTTATATAGAGAACAGCTTAACTCTGGCCGAGCATTTATAAACTATGCTGCAAATTGATGTGTCAAAGGAATGCCTTCCAAAAGTAAGGAAATAAGAATGTCAGAGCTGACAGAAAAGTGCAATGTGTTTGACTGCATATTTAGGATGGCGTCATCTGAAAGAGAAGACAAGTGGGGGTAAACCTCTGCCTAGATTTTTACTCTTCATGTCACAAAAACACTTCCATTCAGAGAAAATGCAATTCTAAAAGTCGGCTGGCCATTGAAAATGCAAAACTTCTGGCCTGTCTTACATCAGGCCACAAAGAATATGGGTTGGAAAAAAAATCTCTGATTGGTGATGCTATTGTAAATGCTGCTATAGGAATGAAACCTTTCATCACACACAATAATTCATTAAAGACAGTGTGATGCAGATGGAAGCACCACTTTTCCTTGGTAAACAAAGTTAACACTCTGGACTTAAAAATGGAGGCTTTAACAACAGGTGCTCCAGGAGTGCGAGAAACAGCTCAGGGGAAGAATAGAGAAAGAAGCTGCATCAATTTTAAGCAAAATCTTACTCAGAGTTTCCATATACTGTGGCCTTCCATTAAAAAACAACTAGAAATACATGGCTGGCATGCAAATAACTCTAGAGGTGCGCAAAGCTTCTGCTAGCCTTAAATGAGAATTATTGTTACTGAATTACCCTTTTTCTGCTCTGGTAGAGAGCGGCCCCATTCAAAGCATGCCTTATGTAAATCTTAATCGGTGCAGGGAAGCCTGGGTTAGGACAGTGACCTGCAAGGCCTGGTTCAACAGATGCTTTCATTTATTGTCTAACCTTCCTAGGCGTAACAATCCTCAAGGAATGTCAAGAATTAAACAGAAACATCAATACGGGGCTCAGAGGCTCTAAGAGTATGTGTGGTATTAAGGCTAATCCTTCTTTGTCATGTGTTAGAACTGTCAGAAAAGTATGTAAGCAAGAGGCTGTCAGGGTCTATAACCCAAATCAGTTATTTGCTGAACATGTGCCTGGAACAAATTCACGCTCGTTATACAAATGTAAGGGAAGGAGTCTTGCACACACAAAAGAACCATTAAACAGTTAGTTACCAGCTCTCTGTTGCACTTCTGAACTCTGGTCCAAAGACCTTTGTTTCCTTTGGAAACGCCTGAGTTGCAAGTTACCCAAGGATGCTCTGATGTCCAATAGCAAAACCAAATACTGCAGGAAACAAAACACGGGGTTTTGAAAACAGTGCAGTCCCTTGGAAGAAGTCCACTGAAGTAAGGCAGCACAGGTGTGCTGGCCAACTGTCCACGCAATATCCCTACTGAATGAACCACCATTGATGAAAAAAGTAATCTGCATTCTGAAACCCAGTTCCGTTAAGGTTATTCTCACTAGAGATGTCCCAATGATGACTGGTCATACAGCACTTCACAACTGTTCTTCCCTGTACTCGGTGGGGCATTATTATCTAATAAGTAGCCAAATACCAGGACATCCTCTGTCTTTGAGGACGTGGGTTCTGGTGTGATCAGAATTATTCTAGTCCCTTCTTACAAAGGAACATAATGTAGCTCTCAGGCATAATGGGGCTATTTTTGGATGCCAAGCGTTTTGTTAAGATCTATACATTAGAGGGAACCGAGAATTGTAATTTCTGCATTCTGTGCTCAGCTCTGCTACAGATTACCTTGACGACCAGGGGCATGTCATTTAAACCTCTGCTTTAGCTCACTCATCTGCAAAGTGAATAGCGAGTGTCTGCAACACACTTGGAGATCCTTGAACAAAACACTCAAACTAAGCACCAAGGACTATTAAGGTGTTAAAACAGGATGTACATAGTAGAGCATAAAGGGGATCAAGTAGACATCAAGCACAAAACCTCCACCACATGCATCCACTACTCCCTCTTATTACACAGGAGATCACATAGCTTCATGGCACATCCTGGACCTTTCTCTGCATCGGAGACCTGAGGATTCCAATTGCCAGCTCAGCAATTCGTGCAAGTGGAAACTCAAGTTTGCTTCATTTTCTAAGGTGGGGCCTTTTATTTAGTGCTTCATGTCACCTACTGAATATCTTGCAATTCATTTCCAACCTGTGCTACTTACAAAAGCATCATTCATAAGTTGTCCACCTTCTCCTTAATGTTAAAATCCATTATTTCTGACACCATAATAATCAATCTAAGAAAGAAGACAAAAATAACAAAACCCTAGTGACTATCCTAAAATAATGAAATTGGCAGGTGATGAATGATGGCTATCAAATACTTGTGTTCACTTGGGTCTCTCTATAATCAAATTGTACTAGCCAGAATTCGGAAAAGGTTCAGGATAGTGTAATGCAATCTTTGTTTTGTGTAAGTATGCCAGGCTATGATTCTATTCACTTCACAAACAGTATTATGATCTACTTTGTGTAAAACACCAACTCAATAAAATAGCATAAACCTGTAAGCCCTTTATAGAACATTTCTCCAGAGTTTAATAAGGATTAAAGTAATAGGGGCCTACTGAAATTAAATTGATATCCTATTCTTTATGTAAGTTCCAACCCTGCCACTACCAAATGTTAAAGAAAAGACACAGTTATCACTGCATAATTCTAATTACAACGGGTCTTGCAGATGCACCAGAGAACATTAACTTGCAATTTCGATCAGCTATATATGAATTAATTCAACCTCCTGAAACCCTCTTTCAGTGATGTTTTTGTCACATACAAGGGTTTTGCCTCAACAATTTTCTGCCTCAGTCATCAACACAATGGACATTTTGTGGTTAAAATAATCTTGCTCCCTTGAAATAAGTTGATCAGTTGTAAGTTCTTCTGCTCCACAAAAAAGTCCATCAGTCTGTCCATGCATTCCAACTTCTCCATCAACTGAGCTTCCACCCAGCAACTCATGGATGCGACTCTAGGTGGCTCTCCCAACCTTGCAGCAGCAGTAGAGGGGGCCACCTTTGGCTATGGGGTGACTGGGTGGATAAGAGTTGACTCGTCCCCCACACACTGGTAAGCTGGGAAATGGACTTTTAATCAAAGGTGTGGATGGGTCTTCCCTGACTACTGATTCTTTAAGCTCCTGACAAGAAGACACTGGTAAAGAGACACATGGGGTAGAGCTGCTGCAGGATGCCCACTAATTTAACAGCAATAGCAGCTTAGCTCCAAATCCATTGCTGGAGCAGCAGGCAGAGATGATGGGGACTATACAGTGTTCTCTGGGCTCCTTAGAGGCACTGCTGAGGGACACAGGACACAGGATAGGAGTTTCCTGGCAGAAAGTTCACCAGCAATAGCAGGCTCTCCATGGTGCTTCAGCCACCAGAGCCATCAGCCATCTCAGTGCCAGTTGAGAAGACTCAAATACCTGCTGCTTTTACAAATCTTTTATAATTCAGTTTCAACTGCCATTATAAAAAACAATTCAGTTATAGAAGCAAGAGATTTCAGTTAATTTGGCAATCTTTGTTGATGTCCTACTTTTCCTTCTTTCCTTCTGGAAAAAAATGGCTGTTCGCTTTCTACAGGAGGGGAATGAGGACAATGCAATGTGGGAAAATAACATCACATGCCCACAACCACTTGCAGGGCATTTTTTCCCCATGCTGCACCAGCAAAAATACCCAGAATGCTATGGGGATAAGGGAAGTGTGGGATAGATTCCTACAATGCACTGCTGCAACAGTCAATGTTTGCTGATTGAGTGTGGCAGCAATAAGTTGCCTTTGTGGGGAATTTGTAAGGAGGTGAGGATACTCAAGTTTGAACTGATAAAACCCAGCATTACAAAACTGATTTTAATAAATTCTCATAGGCTGGGACTACACGTGCCCCTTCCTTTCGAAAGGGGCATGTTAATGAGCAGGTTCAAAATCGGAAGAAGGGCTTTCGAAAACTGGGGGTCCTGTCTCTATGGGTGGCGCGCGATTTGAAAAGCCACACTTTTGAATCGCCGTGGCCGCCATTATGCTAATGAGGTGCTGCATATTCATTTCAGCACCTCATTAGCATATTTCGAACCTGCTCATTAGCATGCCCCTTTCGAAAGGAAGGGGCACATGTAGACACAGCCATAGTGTAGATTTAGCCTAAAATAAAACAACATTTCCCAGATTAAATAGATACTGTGGAAAAAAATTTAAAAAAAAACCCTAACATCTGGGACCAGACAGTTGAAATTAGTTATAGCCCCCAACTTTTAACAAAACCCAATAAATCAATCATTATCATGTCAAGGTAAAGAGAACATACAAACTAAAGTCTAATAACAAGTGAAACTAAATGTACACTCAGATCTTTTTATACTAATTAAATCAGAAATACCATCTGGCTTGGTTTAAGTTATAAATTGTCCAATAGATTGTTTTTCACACACCTACAGTACCTCTGACTATACTTCCGCTGTAAGTCTCACAATAACAATTTCTAAAAGGCCTGTGAAGGTCCTTGAGGAATATATCCTGTGCTAAACAGCTTTTATGATGAGTCAATTTATTTCCCAATAAGAAAAGCTCTTTACCTCAAAGTTGAGCAGTCAAGTGGCTCAGCAGGTAGTGATAAATGCAAAGGAAAGCTCTGGTCAAGTTGGCCTAGCGAGCATAGTGTAGTGCAACTGGATGTTTTCTTTTAATTGGCCATTGGAATTTAGCAGCCAAATAGCCTGAACTCCAAGTAAGCTCACTAAGTCCCAGCTCATTTTACTTGCTTTTCCAAACTGTACAATTACTTTCACATAGTCACTCAAGGGAAACGCTTGGTAAGATGACTTGAAAACTAAACTATGTAATACAATTCTTACTTCCTATCTACTTTGATGAGGATTGCAACTCCTGCACTCCAACAATGATCCTCATTTGAAGAGCCAATAAGTCACAGTGATCCTCTATAAAACTATACTGTAAGGCGACAGTTACACTAGCAAGTTTTGCCAAAAAAACCCTGGTTGAATGTCCACACTCAAAAGGTGGTTTGTTGACAGTTTGTTGACAAAACTCAGCACTTTCACCAGCAGTGTTCTGCTTCTCAGCCATAAGGCATAATGCTGCTGTCAACAGATTCTTTTCACAATAAAGCCATGTGGATGCTCTGGGGGTCCTTCTCTTGACAGACAGGGCATCCAGGACCAGGTCTACAGAGGCATCCTCTGTTGACAGAGGTCACTGTCAATAGAGAAACCTCGGCAGTACCTCTTTGACCGATTGCACCTACACAAAGAAGACGACCAAAAGAGCAAGCCACTCTGTTGACAGAGAGCAGCCAGACCGCCCAGCCCTCTCTCGACAGAATGGCTGACCGGAATCTCTGCAAACAGGGCTGCCTTGGGAACTGGAAGCCCTCTTTGTCAACGAAAGTATCTACATAAGTGCTCTGTCAACAAAACGCTGTCCAAGGAGGCATTATACCTGATTGGAGAGAGGTATAACGCTGCCCACTGAATGGTGGAGTTTTGTTGCCAAACTCTCAACAGAGCGCTTTAACCAGGTAGACGCTCTGTGAATTTTGCTGACAAAAGCCCAGTTTTGTCGACAGAAGCTGCCCATGTAGACGCGGCCCAGAACAATAGGTGGCTGTGTTTCTGGGTGCCTGTTTTGTCAGGAGATCAGCTAGGCAGTCCGGCCACTCTGTCGACAGAGCAGAGCGCTCTTCTGATTGGCTTGTGTGTCTGGCTGCACTCTGTGGACAGAAGCTCTTTTGGAAAATCTCTTCTGATGGTGACAGATCACTGTAGTGTAAATGTAGCCTGGCTGTTTGGAGACAGGCAAGCAGGGGGTGTATCTGGCACTGCCCAGGTGGCAGAAAAGATGACTACAAACAGCTGTTCAATACAGTGCACATCACATAGCAAACTACCCTGCTGATTTGGATTTAGTAGCTTACTTCACCTGCAGAAGACAAACTACATAGTGGGCAAAACAGATTGCCCCCACGTCCCACTGTCACTGGGAGCTACAAGTGCAGCGTTCAGTACAAATCCAGTACAGAATAAAGTCCTCAGACTCCTTGATAATTCTGCGTAATTGACAATTGAGAGACTGACAGATGATACGAGTCAGAGACCTGAACTTTGTGAATCCCTGAGCACAGCACCAATTAAAGCAACAAAGTTATGCTGATTAAGAATCTGTTTCTGCACCCTGAAGTGACTGCAGGAGTGCTCGTATGACACCACAGCTTAGGCAGCCCTAGCAGAAGCAGCACGATGTCGTGGTTCAGTAGCTTTGAAAAGTTGCAACAACATTTAAAACTATGACAGCTGATTTCCTGTTCTCGTCTTTATTCTCTACCCCAGGTGCTATAATAGGTTCGCTACAGAGGTGATACACCCAGAACAATCATCCAAATGGATCCTGGCACTGAATAAAATCTCACAACTGAGCCAAAAGAAAACTGCCAGGCTGCACTGTGGCCTTAGAAACGGATTGTGAAAAGCATTCTAAAATTAAAATACAGGACGGGCAGGATTCTTTGTAACAGACAGGTAGCCAAATGAAGCATGGCATTCTGGCTTCAGCTTTCCCCAGAGGAAGAGACAGTGGCATCCTGGCTGACTTTTCATCATGACTTCCCCAGGATATATAGCTGTCTCGCTCGGCACAGAACAAGAGAAGGTACAATACTTGTCTCTGTATCTCTGCAGCCCAATTCAGTTAACAGTCTGCTAAAGAGCTACATTTTTATAATTAATAGCGATGCACCAGGCTACCAGCACTGCAGAAAGCACAGCATGTCTATTTTCCAGAACTAGCTGACTAATCTGCTTTTGTGACCATTTCAATAAGCATTCCAATTAGCATTTTGCCTCCTACGCAATTTCCAAGAGATCTGGGGCTTAGCCCTCTGCAGAAGCCATAGGCTTGGTATTCATCTTTACCTGCGGACTAACCCTCTTTTGTTGCTCATTTGGCTGCTTGCTATCAGATTGGACACTTTCCTTGCACAAAATGTTCATGTAAATAATCTGTTATTCCAGTAAACTGTAAACCAGTGAACCAGTAAACTGCTCCTGATACCTAGGGAGGCTGTGGCACCTCCAGCACTGGAGATATTGAAGAGCAGGTTAGATAAACACCTATCGGGGTGGTGCTTGGTCCTGTCATGTGTGCAGGGAACTGGACTTGATGACCTCGCGAGGTCGCTTCCAGTTCTAGTGTTCCCAGGGCCTGGGTGGAGAAGGGACTGAATTTTGGTTCACAGGCAATATCAATGGTTATTTCTAACTTCACTGCAAGTAATCAGCATTGTGCCAACTCAGCATGGGATGCTAAACAGATAGGCTATGTCTAGATTTAGTCTGGCTGCCAGCAGTATGATGCAAGTGAGGACTCACAAAATTGCAACTGGCTATATATTTGCATATTTGAATGGCTCATTTGCATATTCATGGAAGAAAACAAGCAGCATAGACATGGGTCTCTTGGCAAAAATACCCTGAGAGGAAGTGTATCTGTATTAGTATATACCAACTTACATTCTATGAATGCGTTTCAATATATATAGTGTATATAACACATTAATACAACGTGAGTTAGTAGATACGTATACACTCCCTCATAACAGTGTCCTCTTTTTTGAGCATTCAAGTATGGTAACCTTAGTATTATGGGTTGGGCCCATAAGAAAAAACAACACATTAGTATCATCACCATATGAGAAATCTTAGAAGGTCATTAATACAGTAGTCTTTCAACAGCAGAGAAACCCTTAGTTGTTTCATTAGAAATGTGATTTCAGCGCTGATGCAGGTGTCATCTGCATGAACTTTCACGTGCTTTGCACGAAGTCCTGAAGTGCTGAGCACCTGCATCTCCCATGGACCATAAAATGAACTGCAAGAACACAGCACCCTTCAGGATTTCATCTTAAGTTAGCAGCGGTGATTGGTGGCCTCTGATTAATGTTTCCTATTCTTCGTTCACGGTGCTTGGACAGTAACAGAAAGTTACTCCAGTTCGCTGTCAAGCAAGCCAAGGTCACACGCTGTAATTACACTGGCGTGAAACTTCTGCAATGGCTGGGATGAGTTGCAGAGCCTGGTGCAAGCTGTAGTTTGTAGAGAGCTCCTGTGAGGAGAGATGTGGTTCAAAGGCAGGCCCTTGCTACGTTCACTCCAATAAGTCCTGGTAGGCCAGGGTACCAGTGAGAAGTCAGAATGTGGCTCCTCACAAGAATCCAGTGCTAGAAATGAGTGCTCTGTATGGCCTGGGAACTGCGGATGACTCCTACAGCATGTGTGAGAGACAAGATGGGAACTGATGATCACATTGTTATCACTTTCATCTTCCACCTCTTACTTTTCCATACAAAAAGCAGTCAAGTAGCACTTTAAAGACTATTAAAATAATTTATTAGGTGAGCTTTCTTGGGACAGACCCACTTCTTCAGACCATAGCCAGACCAGAACAGACTCAATATTTAAGGCACAGAGAACCAAAAACAGTAAGCAAGGAGGACAAATCAGAAAAAGATAATCAAGGTGAGCAAATCAGAGAGTGGAGGGGTGGGGGGCAAGGTCAAGAATTAGATTGAGCTAAGTATGCAGATGAGCCCCTATAGTGACTCAGAAAGTTCCCATCACGATTTAAACCATGTGTTAATGTGCCGAATTTGAATATAAAAGCCAGCTCGGCTGTTTCTCTTTCCAAAATGGTGCGATAATTCCTTTTCAGTAACACACATACCTTTAGGTCATTGACAGAATGCCCCATTCCATTAAAATGTTGACTAACTGGTTTGTGGATCTGGAGTGTTTTGATGTCTGTTTTGTGCCCATTGACCCTTTGTCTAAGGGAGTTAGAAGTCTGTCCAATATACAAAGCATCTGGGCATTGTTGGCACATGATGGCATATATGATATTAGTAGAGGAGCATGAGAAAGTGCCCGTGATTCTGTGAGTTACCTGGTTAGGTCCAGTGATGGTGTTTCCAGAGAAGATATGTGGACAACGTTGGCAGCGGGCTTTGTTGCAGGGAAAGGTTCCAGGACTGGTATTCCTGGGGTATAGACTGTGGTTGTTAGTGAGGATCCTCATGAGGTTGGGAGGTTGTCTGTAGGAGAGAACAGGCATATCACCCAGGGCCTTCTGGAGTGTGGTATCCTGATTAAGGATAGGTTGTAGGTCTTTAATAATTCGTTGCAGTGGTCTGAGTTGGGGGCTGTAGGCGATGACCAGTGGTGTTCTGTTCTTGGCTTTTTTGGGCCGATCTTGGAGTAGCTGGTCTCTGGGTATTCGTCTGGCCCTGTCAATTTGTTTTTTTACTTCTCCTGGTGAGTAATTCAGGTGTATGAATATTTGGTAAAGTTCTTGTAGTTTTTGGTCTCTGTCAGTTGGATCAGAACAAATGTGATTGTACCTAAGAGCTTGACTGTAAACAATGGATCTAGTCACGTGTGCAGGATGGAAACTAGAAGGGTGTAGATAAGTATAGCGACCAGTAGGTTTTCGATACAGTGTGGTACTTATCAGGCCATCCTTGATTTGTACTGTAGCGTCCAGGAAACGTATCTCTTGCATGTTGTAATCAAGGCATAAGTTGATGGTGGGGTGTAGATTGTTAAAGTCTCTGTGGAATTCTTCTAGAGTCTCTGTACCATGGGTCCAAATCATAAAGATGTCATCGTTTTGGAAAGAGAAGTGGCCGAGCTGGCTTTTATATTCAAATTCGGTACATTAACACATGGTTTAAATCGTGATGGGAACTTTCTGAGTCACTATAGGGGCTCGTCTGCATACTTAGCTCAGTCTAATTCTTGACCTTCCGCCCCACTCCTGCACTCTCTGATTTGCTCACCTTGATTATCTTTTTCTGATTTGTCCTCCTTGCTTACTGTTTTTGGTTCTCTGTGCCTTAAATATTGAGTCTGTTCTGGTCTGGCTATGGTCTGAAGAAGTGGGTCTGTCCCACGAAAGCTCACCTAATAAATTATTTTGCTAGTCTTTAAAGTGCTACTTGACTGCTTTTTGTTTTGATACTGTATAGACTAGCACGGCTTCCTCTCTGTTACATTTCCATGTTATTCATAGCAGCTGAGGTCTAGGTCTGAGAATTATTACAGGGGTAGCCAAGTTAGTCTGTATCTTCAAAAACAACAAGATGTCCTGTGGCACCTTATACACTAAGGTTGTGGTCACACTTGGCCAAAACTTTGAAATGGCCATGCAAATGGCCATTTCGAAGAGTACTAATGAGGTGCTGAATTGAATATTCAGCACCTTATTAGCATGATGCTGCTGCTACACAGGGGTCCTTTTCCTCAGCTGAGAGGAATAAGGGGATTTTGAAATGTGCAAGGTCCTTTCGAAAAGGACTCCCATGTAGATGCACCAAGCCGCACGCATTCAAAAGCAGCGCTTTCAAAGCACCACGACCGGAAGCACCCTAATGCTAATGAGGTGCTGATATTCAATTCAGCACCTCATTAGTAATCTTCAAAATGGCCATTTGCATGGCCATTTCTAAGTTTTGGCCAAACGTGGCCACAGCCTAACAGATATCTTGGAGCATAAGCTTTCGTGGGCTTCGTCATATGCTTCATCAGAATCCCTACTCATGCATCTGATGAAGTTGATCTTTGTCCACTAAAGCTTCAGGTCTGAGAACAGATCCAATGCTGTAAAAAAGTCTTGGAGTCCTATTTTTTGTTCCTCATACAAGAACTAATCTCTGCGAGTTAGATTCTTCCTACACAAAGAGACACATTGAGATTCACAGGTGCTACACTTCATTAGAATAACCATTCACTTAAAGAACTTGGAAAGCTCGGGTCGAAATCCTCCAGAAATGTATGTTGTGGAGAAGCTCCCTCACCTGCTATGAGCATGGCAAGAACTCACCTCTCCACACATGAAGAGGTGACTGGTATACCCTCATCTTCCCCTTCTGACCACCTAACACCGCCACTAGGGAACTGTTTTTAAAATGTTCCCCCTTAGGAATGTGTCCACACTGAGATGGGGCACAAAAGGAGATGAGGCTGGCTGGATCATCATCTCTCCTTGCACACCTAGATGCCAACCCTGATGTGTGCTCCTTTCAACACAGTTGTCCATTGCTCTCCCGGGGCCCAGGCTCTAAAGGGGAACAGTTTTGGCAGTTGGGTCCAAATGCAGATCCAATAGCAGAATCCCTTAAATGAACAGTTACTACAAAAGGTCTTTGCTAACTTGCAGTAAGATATTTGCAGTCCCCATGTTTGTAGTGGGTCTGGAAGAGACCTCAGGAAGTCATTGAGTTCACCCACCTGCTCAAAGCAGGATTAAGCCTAGCCACCTTTGCGTTCTCAATTATTCTGCAGGGCACCTAGAACCTAAGAAAGGCTCTTTGATTTATTTTTTGTAACAATAGGTGAGCAAACTCCCACAGAGGCCCACGTCTCATAGCTGAGAGGGAGCTAGTAGAAATAGTTATGAAATCAAAGAAAGTGTGTGCTTCCTCTGGAGCACAACTATTAAAAAGTTCCACCTAAGAACAATTTTAATTCCTTTCTGCTCATTGGTAGACTCTTCACACAGCACTTGCTAGCAAGGAATTTGCATACTTTAATGCAACCAACTTAGCAGTAAAGGTTCACTGAACGTTGATAGGATTGAAAAGAACGATGTACTTCCAAGAACAATCAACCAGGCCTACTGCTGATGAGAAATCTTGGGGCCAGCAACTGATAATTGCAAAAAAAAAAAAAAGGACCACAACTTCAAAAACTTCCAACTACTACTTGATTCTCAGTTTTGTCCTCCCTCTTCTGGTAGTTTTCTACCCCAGCCTCACTCCTAAAGCAAAGCAATTTAGGCAGAATTGTAATGGAATATTTAAATCCTCGCTGATCTTTTCCAAACATCATTCATTCTCTTGCTTTACAGGTTTAGAGATGTTAATAAGGCTTAGTCTATTTCATGCAGAGTGGCAGGCATTCCCGTATCTTCTGGAGCTGAGAAACTCTATTTCAATGCTGCTTTTTTCCCTCTCTCTTATGAGAATAGATGCTCAAATTTGGCTGTGGGGGTTGGTAGCAAAATCTTGAATTTGTGGAGAACAAACTGTTAGGTCCCTGAGAAGATAAAATGATCAGCTTTAAAGCACTGTGTAAATTAGGGAGAAAATGAAAATTCCTGCAGCCTGTTGGTTGTTGGGTAGTCTGAGCCTGATTCTTGGGTCTGCTATTTGCTATGGTCACTCAGAAAGCACAAAGACCATAAAGCCTGCCTATATAGCTTGCCCAAGCATCACCCTTGTGTTGTCGCCTCTAATTGCCTGTCTCTACTTTCTCCAGCCCCTCTGCTGCTCTAACTTACGTGGTCGATTTAACTAGTCTTAGAATAAGGGAACCACAAAAATCACAAACTCCCTTTGCCCCCTTCTGCTATTCTTGGGTCCCGTACCAAGTGCTCCTTGGCTGCACCCAAGCACCAGGGCTTGGTCATGTATGTGAATGGGAGATCTTGCTCCATTTCCTAGTGGACAGGTGCCTAGTTCAAGATGCTCTTCTTGGCAATTTCAGGAGGAAGCCAAGTGGTATTCTCTTCAATCCTGCATGTCAGAGGTAGGGGCCCAGGCAGAGACAGGTGTATCCTAGAGGTGAATGCTTGGTTGCGTAGATGGTGTTGCCAGGAAGGCTTTGGTTTCTTTGTCCACGGGATCCTTTTCCGGGAAGGACTGCTAGGTAGAGATGGCGTTCACCTTTCGAGGAGGGGGAAGACCATATTCGGACACAGGCTGGCTAACCTAGTGAGGAGGGCTTTAAACTAGGTTCGACGGGGGCAGGGGAGCAAAGCCTGCAGGTAAGTGGACAGCATGAATACATGAGAGATGAACTTGAAATGGGAAGGAGTATGGGCTACACTGGGAGAGTAAAAAGAGGGCCAGGGCAAAACTGTGAGGCAAGACCAAATCAATGTCTGAGATGCCTATATACAAATGCAAGAAGTATGGGAAATAAGCAAGAAGAATTGGAAGCACTAATAAATGAATACAACTATGATATCGTTGGCATCACAGAAACTTGGTGGGATAATACTCATGATTGGAATGTTGGTATTGAAGGGTACAGCCTGCTTAGGAAGGACAGGCAGGGAAAGAAGGGAGGAGGTGTTGCCTTGTACATTAAAAATGTACACACTTGGACAGAGGTGGAGATGGACGTAGGAGATGGATGGGTTGAAAGTCTCTGGGTTAGACTCAGAGGAGTAAAACACAAGGATGAGGTCCTACTAGGAGTCTACTACAGGCCCCCTAGCCAGGTGGAAGAGCTGGATGAGGCTTTCTTTAAACAGCTAACAAAATCATCCAGGGCCCAGAATTTGGTGGCGATGGGGGACTTCAACTATCCAGGTATATGTTGGGAAACTAATACAGCAGGGGACAGACTGTCCAATAAATTCTTGGATTGCATTGCAGACAACTTTTTATTCCAAAAGGTTGAAAAAGCTACCAGAGGGGAAGCTGTTCTAGATTTAATTTTAACAAATAGGGAGGAAATTATTGAGAATTTGAAAGTGGAAGGATGCTTGGGTGAAAGTGATCATGAAATCACAGAGTTCACAATTCTAAGGAAGGGTAGAAGGGAAAACAGTACAATAGAGATAATGGATTTCAGGAAGGCAGATTTTGGTAAACTCAGACAGCTGGTAGGTAAGGTCCCATGGGAAGCTAAACTGAGGGGAAAAACAGCTGAAGAAAGTTGGCAGTTTTTCAAAGGGACATTATTAAGGGCCCAAAAGCAAGCTATCCCACTGTGTAGGAAAGATAGAAAACATGGCAAAAGACTGCCTTGGCTTAACCAGGAGATCTCGCATGATCTCAAAATAAAAAAGGAATCGTATAAGAAATGGAAACTAGGACAAATTACAAAGGATGAATATAGCCAAACAACACGAACGTGCAGGAGCAAGATTAGAAAGGCTAAGGCACAAAATGAGCTCAAACTAGCTACAAGCATAAAGGGAAACAAGAAGGCTTTTTACAAATACATTGGTAGCAACAGGAAAACTAAGGAGAGGGTAGGGCCATTGGTCAGTGAGAAGGGAGGAACAGTAACAAGGAATTTGGAAATGGCAGAGATGTTTAATGATTTCTTTGTTTCGGTCTTCACTGAGAAATCGGAAGGAATGCCTGACATAGAGAATGCTAGTGGAAAAGGGGTACGCTTAGAAGTTGAAATAAGAAAAGAACAAATTAAAATTTACTTAGAAAAATTAGATGCCTGCACATCACCAGGGCCTGATGAAATGCACCCTAGAATCCTCAAGGAGCTGATAGAAGAGGTATCTGAGCCTTTAGCAATCATTTCTGGTAAATCGTGGGAGACGGGAGAGATTCCAGAAGACTGGAAAAGGGCAAATATAGTACCCATTTATAAAAAGGGGAACAAGAATAACCCAGGAAACTACAGGCCAGTCAGCTTAACTTCTGTGCCAGGAAGGATAATGGAGCAGGTAATTAAAGAAATCATCTGCAAGCATTTGGAAGGTGGTAAGGCGCTAGGGAACAGCCAGCATGGTTTTGTTAAAAACAGATCATGTCAAACCAATCTAATAGCTTTCTTTGATAGAACAACGAGTCTTGTGGATAAGGGAGAAGCGGTGGATGTGGTATACCTAGACTTCAGTAAAGCATTTGACACGGTCTCTCATAATATACTTATCAATAAACTATGCAAATACAACTTAGATGGGGCTACTATAAGGTGGGTGAACAACTGGCTGGATAACCATACCCAAAGAGTAGTTATTAATGGTTTTCAATCTGGCTGGAAAAGTATAACTAGTGGGGTTCCGCAGGGGTCTGTTTTGGGACCGGTTCTGTTCAATATCTTCATTAACGATTTAGATATTGACATAGAAAGTACACATAAATTTTGCAGATGATACCAAGCTGGGAGGGGTTTCAACTTCTTTGGAGGATAGGGTCATAATTCAAAAGGATCTGGATAAACTGGAGAAATGGTCTGAGATAAACAGGATGAAGTTTAATAAGGACAAATGCAAAGTGCTCCACTTAGGAAGGAACAATCAGTGTCACACATACAGAATGGGAAACGACTGCCTAGGAATGAGTACAGCAGAAAGGGATCTGGGGGTTATAGTGGACCACAAGCTAAATATGAGTCAACAGTGTGATGCTGTTGCGAAAAAGGCAAACATGATTCTAGGATGCATTAACAGGTGTGTTGTGAACAAGAAACAAGAAGTCATTCTCCAGCTCTACCCTGTGCTGGTTAGGCCTCAGCTGGAGTATTGTGTCCAGTTCTGGGCACCGCAGTTCAAGAAGGATGTGGAGAAATTGGAGAGGGTCCAGAGAAGAGCAACGAGAATGATCAAAGGTCTAGAGAACATGACCTATGAAGAAAGGCTGAAAGAATTGGGCTTGTTTAGTTTGGAAAAGAGAAGATTGAGGGGGGACATGATAGCAGTTTTCAGGTATCTAAAAGGGTGCCATAAGGCAGAGGGAGGGAACTTGTTCTTCCTTGCCTCTGAGGATAGAACAAGAGGCAATGGACTGAAATTGCAGCAGGGGAGGTTCAGGTTGGACATTAGGAAAAAGTTCCTAACTGTCAGGGTGATCAAACACTGGAACAAATTGCCAAGGGAGGTGGTAGAATCTCCATCACTGGAGCTATTTAAGAAGAGGTTAGATAGATGGCTTTCAGGGATGGTCTAGAAAGTCCTTGGTTCTGCCATGAGGGCAGGGGGCTGGACTCGATGGCCTCTCGAGGTCCCTTCCAGTCCTACTCTTCTATGATTCTATGATTCTATGATTTCAATTGGTACAGAGCTATTGTCACTACAAGAAATGGTATTTCCAGACGAAACCCAAGGTAAAATGGAGGATGGGAGTGTCCAAAACCACTGGTCTACTCTTGGAATGTGAGCAGCATAGATGGTCTCCAATAGCAAATGGTATCAGCACAAATGAAAAAGGAAGAAAATGTTTGACAAAATAAAAAAAAAAACCTAGTTCATCAGGGCCCTTTTGAGTGGCACAATTTTCCTTAGACTTCCCGTCATCTGCAGTCTGCTAATTAGGCACACTTGCAACCTAGAGCTTTATCCACAAGACTATTAGACTCAGCTCCCCACGCTGTCTGGCGGGCAAATGAAGGAAACATGATCAGCTCTGGAATTTTTGCATTTAGCACTTGGGGGTAAAGAAAGTGGAGTTGATGGATAGGACGACCATATCTCCCTGTCCCAAATATGAGACAGGGAGATATATGGGGGAAGGGGCAGCTGCTTGGGGAGGCATGAAAGAGGTGGCAGCCACCAGCGCTCCCCAAGATGTGGGGAAACAGTGGCCCCTGACGCTCCCTGGGAAAGCAGCAGCCACTGGCCCACCCTGGAGAAGTGGCAGGGATGTGGCAGCTGCCCACACTGCCCCCACTTCCCTGAGGCTCGGGGAAGTGACCTACCTTCTCTCCAGCCAGCAGCTGCTGGTGGAAAAGGTCAGCAGGGGGAGACTCCAAATATGGGACAAATAGTCTCTTTTAAAAAATAAGTAGGAATGCCTTTTTGGCATCCCAAATATGGGACTGTCCTGCCAAATACAGGACAGATGATCACCCTATTGATGGGTGGCCTTAGAGTGCCCCTTCAGGGGAAAAACAAGTGCACATAGTCTGAGTAGTTTACATCAAGCAGCACTCAGTCTGTCAACATGGACCGGAATCTTCTCCAGTTCTACCCCGGTATGTTATCCTAGAATCATAGAACAATAGATCTGGAAGAGACCTAAAAAAGCTATCGAGTCCAGCCCCCTGCTCTAAGCAGCACCAAACCCATCAGATCAGCCCCACCAAAGCTTTGTCGAGGCGAGACTTAAACACCTCCAGGGATGGAGACTCCACTACCTCCCTGGGTAGACAATAACTTTTCTTGTTATCCTTCACGTTCCTCACGAGTTGCAATTCCAGCTGCGCTTTCGCTTTCCTGATAACTGCCCTACATTCTCGAGCTATACATTTATACCCCTCCCTAGCCATCTGTCCAAGTTTCCACTTTTTGTAAGCTCCCTTTTTGTGCCTAAGTTTTCCAAGGATTTCTCCATTAAGCCAGTCTGGTCTCCTACCATATTTACTTCTCTTGCTGCGCATCAGGACAGTTTCTTTCTGCACCTTCAATAGGGCTTCCTTAAAATAATGCCAGTTTTCCTGGACTCCTTTTCCTTACAGTGTCTCTGACAAGTACCAGCACAGGAGATTAAGTAACTAGACTGAGGTTCTGCCTCATAGCTGGGTAACAGAGCAGAGCTTGGCTTTCATGAGTAGGACCTGTGGAGGAATATAGGTGCTGCTGCTAGATGCCTGGAGAGCAAAGATACTCCAGCCATTAATTAAATCCAGCTTCAGTAATATCTGTCCGAGTTTTGCCCCATGACAAAGCAGTGTCTGTCATGAGACAAGGTGATGTGTCTTTAAGTCAAATCTTCTAAAGAGTTCTTCTGCAATTGAATGTCAGCACTAGTTTTCACAGACCAGGAAAACTCAGCATTGCCTTGTCCTGCCTGAAATCTCTTTCTAGCTGATAAAACAACACTCAGCGGTCCCTGTTTTGATTTACCACTAAAAGATCACTGCTCTTGTCCACTTTTCTCTCACTCTGTGGTGAGGGAGGGGATTGTGGAGAGAGAGAACATTTGGCACAATCTCTGGTGAAGTAAGAAGAAATGAGGCATTTTGCCATTCATGGATAGAAAAGCATCTCTTTTGGGGAAATGGTTTCTGTAACACCCATTGCATAGGAGTCTCATACAATTCATATACATTTGCAGCACCAGAAGCATGCATTCATTATTGTTAAAAACAGTAAAAGTGCTCAAAGTTAAGGGACTGGATGTATAAAAAATGTCTATTGAAATGATGGTAATTGAGTAAATCAGTTTCAATTCACCAAGACAAATATATCCTTACATACACATAACCATACAGCTATACTAAACCCAGTTCTTCTCGGATGTCCAAGGAGTGAGTGTTCATATATATCTCTAAAAAGACTATGTCTACACCACAGCATTATTCCTGAATAAGGTATTCCGAAAGAGGTATTCCAGGATAGCTTATTCTGAAATAGCGCAGCTACATACAAAATGCATTTCAAAATAGTGCTCAGCTATTTCGATATGAAACATTTACACAAAATCTTATTGTATGAGGAATAACATCCATTTTGAAATGGGTATTTTGAAAGAGTATTTCGAAACAAAACCGTTGGACTCACTATAGCTGTGTCTGCACTTGCATTCCTCTTTCGAAAGAGGCATGCAAATGCAGTCAATCAAAATGCAAATGAGGCATATTTACATACTGGGTACCTCATTTGCATAAACTCTTTTCGAAAGAGTTTCTTTTGAAAGAAAGAAAGCAATATAAATGGGGCTCTTTCAAAAATAAACCCTGTCTTCAAATGAACCCTTCTTCCTATTTTGTTTCAGTGCCTCATTCGCATTTTCAATTTCCTTCATTTACATGCCTCTTTCAAAAGAGGAATGCAAGTGTGGACAAAGCTTATGGCTTATTTTGAAATAGGCTCTTTCAAAATACCTATTTCAAAATAGATGCTATTCCTCATACATTGAGATTTACCAATTTTGAAATAAGGCATCCACTATTTCAAAAATATTTCAAAACAGTGGTTGCATTGTGTAGACACTCGGATAGTTATTTTGAAACAGCGGCTGCTGTTTTAAAATTACTTTGCTGTGTAGACATAACCTCGGACTACATCTACATTAGAGAGTTTTGTCAACAAAACTTGCAGAGTATCTACACACAAAATTTTGTTGACAATCTGTTGACAAAGCTTGGCACTTCCACTGACAGATTTCTACTTCTCCACAATGAGGAATAATGTCTGTTGACAAAAAAGACGTGTAAACACTCCACGGGGCTCTCTGGCAACAGATGGGGCTTCCAGTTCACCAGGCAGCTACATTTGCTGAGCTTCCAGTTGGCCCTTCAGTCAAGAGAGCAGCGGGGCAGTCTGGTGATCTCTGTTGACAGAATGGATTGCTTTTTCGATCCACTTTTGTGTGTGGAAGTGATCTGTCGATAGAAGTTTTGCTGGAAGATGTCTTCTGACAGCAACTTATATCGACAGATCGCTGTAGTGTAGACGTAGCCTAAGAGTCCTTAAGGTATGTCTATCACTGCATTTCCTAGTGCACCTTGTGTGCATCTTTGACACTAAGCTCTCTAGGATAGGAGTAAGTATCAGAGAGGTAGCTGAGTTAGTCTGTATCTTCAAAAACAACAACAAGAAGTCCTGTGGCACTTTATAGACTAACAGATATTTACTGATAACTGATTAAGTGGGTCTTTGCCCACAAAAGTTTATGCTCCAAAATATTTGTTAGTCTATAGGGTGCCACAGGACTTCTTGTTGTTTAGGATAGGAATGTGATTTGTGCATTTTACTCCGCTCGGTAGCAATCTTGAATTCTTTGCACATCTCAACAAGAGAATGTAGAGTTAAATCCTCTAATTATTACTTGGATGGGCCAACACATTTGGTGGATGAAGAAACTGAGTAAGCCATAAGCAGTTATAATTAGGAAATGCCAGGCATACAACCTAAGGCATCAAGTTTGCAAAACCACAATATCAAGGGATCCCTGTAGATTAGATTTGACCCATTTTCCCCTTGTCTCCATGAAATAATACAAAATATTCCAAGTGCCTTCATGCAGTTTTCTCTGGGGTCTAATTTTGTATGGAAGGTACATAAGTCATGTGTGCTTAGATGGAATCTTTTCCCAAGAATGACAAATATCCCAACTATTTAACTCACTCCAGTTGTTTCTTTTCTAGCACTTTTCCTTGGTCATCTCAGTGCCTCCCCTAAGAGCACTTCAGGAGTGGAGCCTGCCGCTTAAAACTGGATCTGGAGTTCTGACTGCAAGATGGACTTGCTAGGCTTTAAAGATCAAAGGCATTGCCAAGGGCTTCCATCTAAAAGACTCATTATAAATCGATTCTCTAATTACTGAAAATACTGTGGTCACAGAGACTAGTCCCAAGATTTAGTGATTTGGCATGTACTCAGAACACTATTAAATAACATGCTTTGCAAATGAGGACAGATGAGATATGTCACACATTGTCATCCTGAAGTTTATCTATGAATTTGTCTTGGTAAATAGGCTCATGGGTGATAAAAATGCAAGGAGTGATCAAGGAAGACAGTGCCATGGCGGAGCGATTAAATGATTTCTTTGCTTCAGTCTTCACGGCTGAGGATGTTACAGAGGTTCCTAAATCTGAGCCAGCCTTTTTAGGTGACAAATCTGAGGAACTCACTCAGATTGAAGTGACATTAGAGGAGGTTTTGGAGTTAATTGATAAGCTGAATAGTAACAAGTCTCCAGGACCGGACGGTATTCACCCAAGGATTCTGAAAGAACTCAAATGTGAAATTGCGGAGTTATTAACAGTGGTTTGTAACCTATCCTTTAAATCCACTTTGGTACCAAATGACTGGAAGACGGCCAATATAACGCCAATATTTAAAAAAGGCTCTAGAGGAGACCCTGGCAATTATAGACCAATAAGTTTAACATCAGTACCAGGCAAATTAGTAGAAACACTAGTAAAGAATAAAATTGCAAGGCACGTAGAAGAGCACGAATTGTTGGGCAAAAGTCAGCATGGTTTCTGCAGAGGGAAGTCGTGTCTAACTAATCTATTAGAATTCTTTGAAGGGGTTAATAAACATGCGGACAAGGGGCACCCAGTGGACATAATATACCTAGATTTCCAGAAAGCCTTTGACACGGTCCCACACCAAAGGCTTTTATGTAAATTAGGTGGTCATGGGATAGGAGGAAAGATCCTTTCATGGATCGGGAATTGGTTAAAAGACAGAAAACAAAGGGTGGGAATAAATGGTAAATTTTCACAATGGAGGAGGGTAACTAGTGGTGTTCCCCAGGGGTCAGTCCTGGGACCGATCCTGTTCAACTTGTTCATCAATGATCTAGAAAATGAGGTAAGCAGTGAGGTGGCAAAGTTTGCAGATGACACCAAGTTGTTCAGGACAGTCAAAACCAAAACAGATTGTGAAGAACTACAAAAAGATCTCAGCAAACTGAGTGATTGGGCAGCAAAATGGCAAATGAAATTTAATGTGGGTAAGTGTAAGGTAATGCATGTAGGAAAAAATAACCCAAATTACACGTACTACATGATGGGGTCAAATTTAGCTACGACAGATCAGGAAAGGGATCTTGGACTTATAGTGGATAGTTCTCTGAAGACATCCACGCAGTGTGCAGCGGCAGTTAGTAAGGCAAATAGGATGTTAGGAATTACTAAAAAAGGGATAGATAGTAAGACAAAAGATATCATACTTCCCCTATATAAAACTATGGTACGCCCACATCTTGAGTACTGCGTGCAGATGTGGTCTCCTCACCTCAAAAAAGATATATTGGCATTAGAAAAGGTTCAGAAAAGGGCGACTAAGATGATTAGGGGCTTGGAACGGGTCCCATATGGGGAGAGGCTAGAGAGACTGGGACTTTTCAGTTTGGAAAAGAGGCGATTGAGGGGCGATATGATAGAGGTATATAAAATCATGAATGGTGTGGAGAAAGTGAATATAGAAAAATTATTTACCTTTTCCCTTAATACAAGAACTAGGGGACACCAAATGAAATTGATGGGTAGTAGGTTCAAAACTAATAAAAGGAAATTTTTCTTCACACAGCGCACAGTCAACCTGTGGAACTCCTTGCCCGAGGAGGCTGTGAAGGCCAGGACTCTATTAGGGTTTAAAAAAGAGCTTGATAAATTTTTGCAGGTTAGGTCCATAAATGGCTATTAGCCAGGGATAAAGTATGGTGCCCTAGCCTTCAGAACAAGGGCAGGAGATGAATGGCAGGAGATAAATCACTTGATCATTGTCTTCTGTTCTCCTTCTCTGGGGCACCTGGCATTGGCCACCGTCGGCAGATGGGATGCTGGGCTGGACGGACCTTTGGTCTGACCCAGTATGGCCATTCTTATGTTCTTATGTTCTTAACTCAGCTGAACAAACTTTGCTTAGAAAGACAGCTGAACCTGCAGAAAAAAAATCAGCCCAATCTAAGCATTTCGAAAATGCTTGGAAAGTAAAAGATGGATTTACATGCCATATTTACTTTATTTTTCTATTCAAAATCTCATTCATTATTTTGTGTACAAGATGGAAGGAAATCCAAGAACGTAACCAGTTATTTTTCCCTCTCTACCTTTAACTTAAAAGGGAACTGATGGTAGAAATGGAAAACGTGCCCCACAAATTACTTGGGTAAAAGTGCAGCTGGTTGGGGGTGGAAAGAATGAACTTAAGTACAAGTCACCAGTGTCCCTCTGGAAAACGTCTTAGCTATGTCTACACTAGAGAGTTGTGTAGCAAAAACTGGGATTTCATTGACAAAACTTGCAGTGCATCCACACGCAAAATGGTGATGGTTATGCTACAGCGATCTGCTGACAGAAGTCACTGTCAGAGGAGCCTTTCCGACAAAACTGCTGTTGACAGAGTGCAGCCACACACAAAAGCCAATTGGGAAAGCACTCTGCTCTGTCGACAGAACAGACACACTGCCTGGCTGCTCTCTCAACAAAACAGGCACCAGGAAGCACAGTAGACTGGAAGGCCCATTGTTATGGATACTCTGTCTGTTGAGAGAAGGCCCCCACTGAGCATCCACACAGTTTTTTGGTTGACAGAATCTGTTGACAGCAGCGTTATGCCTCAAAGCTTTGAGGAAGAATGCTGCTGGCAAAAGGGCTGTGTTTTGTCAAGATAGTGTCGACAAATCCCATTTTGCATGTGCACACTCCACGAGTTTTGTTCACAAAGCTAGGATTTTGCCAGCAAACCTTGCTAGTGTAATGGTAGCCAATATGTTCTGTCAGAGGAAACTGTCAACAAAAAAGCCTTGTAGACACTCCAGGGGGCCCTTTGGTCAACAGAGCGGATCAAAAGATGGATCTGCTTTTAGGCGTTGACAAGTTTTGTCAGAACATCTCTTCTGACAGTAACTTCTGTAGACAGTTGCTGCTAGTGTAGACGGAGCCCTTGAGTAAAAGTACACACACCCACCCACATGTGCACACACACACACACACACACACACACACATCACATTTTTTTTTTACTCAAGCATCCAGAAGTGAAAGCAGCTGACCTTTTACTCAAGTAACTTGTGGGGTACTTTTTCCATCTCTGATTATGGGAGTAGGTGTGGATAGATTTAGTCAATTTGAGACGACCTTGTACGTGCAGTAGTCCCACTGAAATCAACAGGACTATTCAGGCATAAGGTATTATTCATCATGAGGAAGGGTATCAGAGTCTGTCCAAAGTGTGTATTTTTTTTTCCTGAAATGACTGCTTTTTAGGAAATCTATGGATATCTGAAGGTGCAAAAAGGCATAAACTTTTAAACACCTGGCCTGTGTTCACACACTATGGACAAAGTCCTACTGGTAACCTGGTGGCTCACAGATTCACTATGCATGTGGCACTCAAGATCAGTCTCTCTTTTAATTTCTTCCAGAATAAATTTTGTTATGTGCACCAGGGCATGTGCCGATGTGCACCGCCAATAGAAACGCATGCTGCCAGCTGTGGGCGCTCTGCAATCAGCTAGGTGATACCTGAATCTCTTCTTGGTGGATGCCCAAGTGTTCAAGCTTACAGGGAACACAGTTCAAAAGGCTGATATTTCAGAGTGAAGTGACATAGGCTACATCTACATTAGCACACTACGTCGAAGTAGCCTATTTTGACGTAAGAACATAGGCTACTTTGATGCGTATTGTCTACACTTCCTCCAGGGCTGGTGCTATCGATGTTGAACGTTAAAGTAGTGACGAAGAATGTCGAAAGGAGCTTCCCTGGAAGGAAATGCAGAGCGTCCACACACACAAGCGCTCCCCATCGAAATAAGGGGCCAGCAAAGCCCCAAGCCGCTCCCTTAAAGGGCCCCTCCCAGACATACACAGCCTGCACAGCACAAGATCCACATAGCTGACAACTGGTTGCAGACCTCATGCACACAGCATGGACCCCCAGCTGCAGCAGCAGCAGCAGCAGCAGCAGCAGCCAGAAGCCCTGGGCTAAGAGCTGCTGCACACGGCGAACATAGAGCCCCACAGGGGCTGGACAGAGCGTTTCCCAACCCCTCAGCTGATCGTCGCCATGGAAGACCCCGCTATTTCAATGTAGTGGGATGTGGATCATCTACACACGCCCTACTTCGACGTTGAATGTCGAATTAGGGCGCTATTCCCATCTTTGGATGGGAATAGTGCTTTCGACGTCTCGCCGCCTAAGGCCGATTTCAACATCGAAATAGCTCACGGCACGTGTAGACGCGACGCGTACTATTTCGACATTGTGCCAGCTACTTCGAAGTAGCCGGCTAGTGTAGACGTACCCATAATGAAGATCATTTCAAAATGCATTAGTCAGTCTGTATTTTCAGCATTGGTTCCATCTCACAGACATTTGATAGTCTCAGACCGCTGGTAGCTGAGCCCCACCTCTTATTACTCCTTTATCAACCCTCTTTTTGCTCTGAAATGCTATTTTGCCCCAGCTCTCCGGGAAGACTTTTTCCTAACACTAATAATCCAGACATAGCAAGTGCTTTCGAGGTGGCTATGGAATCGGTGCAGGCTGTGGGAATTTCAGATGGAGCTTGTCTCTAGCTATTAAATAGCCAAAGAAGCTGATAAGCCAAAAAGAGGTCAGCTAAAAAGGGAGATATTCCTCCCTCTAATGTGTGAATTGTATTCATTTATGTAGAAAATGGCAGAGATCTTTCTTATAGGCACTACTTTGCATTCTTCTGTCCTTATTTTCAGCTCTTCTGGCTCTGGAGACAGGCCAGGTCTACATTAGATATTAAAAATGGATTGTAGATACGCAATTCTAGCCACAGCAATTGCATAGCTAGGATCCACTTATCTACAAGTGGTTTACCTGGCCATCCTCACAGAGGGAGGTTGACAAGAGAAACTCTCTCCTCGACCTCCCTTACTCCTCATGAGATTCAGGACTACAGGGGTCGACTGTCCACTCCAAATAGTTTGATTTCACATGTCCCTACTAGGTGCATGAAATCAAATCTCGGAAGATTGACCCACATACCCACAGATCTTGCTTATTTCGTTCTACCCCACAACTTTTATGAGTCAACAGTGTGCCCTTGTAGCCAAGAAGGCTAATGGCATATTGGAGTACCTTAGAAAAAGCATTTCCAGCAGATCTAGAGAAGTTATTATTCCCCTTTATTGGGCACTGGTGAAGCCACATCTGGAGTACTGAGTCCAGCTCTTGGCCACACAATATAGAAAGGATGTGGATGCATTGGAGAGGGTGCAGCAGAAGGCAATCAAAGTTATTAGGGGACTGGAACACATGCCCTATGAGGAGAGACTGAGGGATTTGGGCTTATTTAGTTTGCAGAAGAGAAGAGGGAGCAGTGATCTGATATCAGCCTTCAACTTCCTGAAGGGGGCTCTAAAGAGTATAGAGAGAGGCTGTTCTCAGTAGTGATAGATGGCAGAACAAGGAGCAAAGGTCTCAAGTTACAGTGGAATATTGGATATTAGGAAAAACTACTTCACTAGGAAGGTGGTGAAGCACTGGAATGCATTACCTAAAGAGGTTTTTAAGTCTCAGCTTGACAAAGCCCTGGCCGGGATAATTTACTTAGGATTGGTCCTGCTTTTGACAGGGGGCTGGATTGATGACCTCCTGAGGTAGCCTCCAACCCTAGAATCCTATGATTCTATGAATCAGAATCCTGAACAGTGTCATGGAATGGCCTGCTTTCCTTCAGCAACGATGCTGCACAAAACTTGGTTCCTTCCTATTATAACCCTGGTTTAAACAATTTTATGTTTGCTTCTTTCCCTCTCCTCATTTCTTTTTCCTTCAAATCCTTTCTGCTATATCTCTGATAGAGGAAGAGAAGTGAGTCTGGCTAAAAAGGATGGAGATGGGAAATAATGGAAACTAAATAAACAAGGCCATAGATGGTTTATTTTCCTTCTGTCTCGCTGCTGATCCAGGATTCTGATCCAGAATTCTTAAAACAATGGGAGTCCCCTGGGCATCCCGCTACAATCACCTGATCCCTAGGCAGGGCAAGTCTCTCAGTGGTAACTAGGATTCTAAACTGAACAGCCTGTGTGAGAAAGGAGGACTGTAGCTCCTAAACGTGAAGTCTGTTTTATCGCTTACGTGCAGAAGTGCAGCAGTAAACTGCCGGCACAAACTCAGTTTTAATCCTACTCAGGAGGGGATTCTCCCAGGGACGAGATGCTGAGGCATCATGCCTAGTCGATTCTTGGCATCTCCAGAGTTTGATAACAAGAACTCCAGCAAGTGCCAATTATGATGTGGATAGCAGCCACCAGGAATTGGGCTGAGATAGCTCATATGCTACACATAGAACACCAAACAGCTGTGAAACAGTGCAGGTTTCTGCTTAGTATCACCATGTCCATCTTTGGTCCACAGTATATTTTTATTCAGGGGCACCTTTATAAGTCCTTATACCATCACTGCATTTTAAAATTAAGCTTTTCATGACAGTGATAGTTACCCTCTGCTGGCTTTAGTTACTTGGAGCTGGTGATTTAAATTTTAAAAAGCTATTTTAAAAATCTATTTTTCCCCACTAACACTATAGAGCTAATACAGCCTCAGGGAAATGTCTGGCTTGTGCATAAGCAACAGAATTGTCAATTAAAGCCTAACTGCTAACTCTTTTTTCCTCTTGATGATCAGCACAGAGAAACAGCCTGACTTTCAGATTCCAGGTAGCACTTGCAGGTCCGCCATTCTTGCTCTCAAACCAAGAGCTTGTTACAGAACTCTATACACAAACAAGGAAATCCACCCTCCCATTCTGGGACACTCCATTCCTTGCCAGCTTCTTTGCAGATTGCATGCATTTGAGTTGGCGTTTTAGCTGCTCATGTCTAGAGGGAAACTGAGGCACGGTGTTTCAGGAGCTCACTTTCATCGCACCTTACAAGTTTTCAGTGCTTGATTTGCCACACCTAATTGAGCATTTATGGCTCTAATTGAAATCAATGGAAGATAGATTAGAAAAGCTGAGCTCACAAGAGGATTCACCGCATTTCAGTCCAATGATATCAAACAACTCAAAGCAAAAAATTAGCAGAAGTTTATTCTGTGAAATATAGCTTGTCTGAATTCTCTTGAAGGGAGGATTCCTATCATTCCACTTTTCAGTGAGAATTGAACAGTTTCCTTCTCTCCATAGGAACAAAGTAGGTCTCACATTTCTCATGTTCTTGTGCCCTTGCTTCCCCTTATATCTCTCAGCACAATGTGTAGCAAAATACTATTTTATGCTTTAATAGCCAGTAATTTCTTCAGAGGGGAAAAACAAACAGGATGTAGTGTTTGGGTTCAACTCTGCCTGTGGTGACAGTACAAGGTCTCACCCTCATGAGTACAGTAAGAGAATTTCCTCCAGAGAAAATGTTTTAATGCATTGTACACCTCTTACATTCCTCCATCTTAAAACATTTTCTCCACTTTATATCTCCACTAAGAACACATCGAACTCAGGCTCTGGTGGGATGTTTTTTTAGGATTTTTTTAAACTTCAGTGAAGCTACTTCCTTCCAAATATGCTTTGCATAAAGTTTCCCAGGCTTATTATTTTTCAGAGCCAAAGAGCAAATCAACTTCTTGGGTGTTATGGCTATTATCTCTGGTTCTCACATCTGTTGAAGCCAAAGCTCTGTTTTGCTGCAACATCTGGATGCAAGAGAAGGGAACTATTCAGCTATCAACTGAAAACTGGCATGATAGGATTCCTCACTGAGCTTCTTCCTTCCATAAATTATAAGTGGCTTGAGATCCATGCCTGGACTTCTTCCTTTTTGTTAATATAACCAAATTCCAAAGGAGCAAGGAAAATAATATTGCTGTTCATCCGGTCCTTAATGAGCCTTAGAAAATGAACAAACTTGAGGAGAGACTGGTTGTTTATAAAGAGAGGCTGGCATGAGAGGCTAACACTTTGTAGCTTTTGTTAATCTCTCCTATAGGTGTTGCGGTAATTACTCTTCTCTGTACTCCATTTCAGGTGTCCTACATGGGATTTTAAGACTCCCTAATATTAATTTCGGGAATAAAAGACACATGGCCACATCGGCTGTCAAACAAAACTGTGCAGAATCACAGATGTGTGGACTAAGTTTAGTGACATCTGGAAAAAAGGATATCAAATCCCACACTCTTCAGATATGCGCAATTCTTTGTAGGAGTTTTGAGAGAGCAGGGACTACAGGGTACATATTTTGCCATGCTCTGTATAATCCTCCATCCTATAGCTATGCTTAATGGGTCAGCCCTGTCATGGTAATATCTTAAGAACTTAGGTCAGGTCTATACTACACCTTAAAGTCGACTGGAGATACGCAATTCCAGCTGCGGCAATTGAGTAGCTGGAACTGACTTATCTGCAGTCAACTTACCTGGCCATCCTCACTGAGGGAGCTCAATGGGAGAAACTCTCCCACTGACTTCCCTTACTCCTTGTGTGATTGAGGAGTGCAGGGGTCGACTGTTGACCCTTGAGAGTTCCAATTCACACGTCCCCACTAGGTGCGTGAAATAGAATCCCAGAACTTAGAACTTGACTGGGTCGATCTACTGGGTAGTGTAGCTGTATCTTTTAGGCAGATACACTTTTGGCACCCCAAAAATAGATTGGATTGTGGCAGGAAGAGTGAAACAGTGAAGAATCCTGTGATAATACAAAGGAGACTAGAAATGACCTTTAGTGAGTAGCACACAAGACCTCAATGAAAAATGAGGTATGCGCCAAGCAAACTGCCCCCATGTTGATCCTGAGTGGCTCAGGGAAAGGTTACATAAACCGGTACACGTTAAGGTAGCCCTAAAACACACACACACACACACACACACACACACACACACACACACACAGAGAACCATCAAAAATCATTCAATGCACCCAGCCAGAATGACATAACCCATCACCAGCAACAGTCAAGGATTGTCCCAGAGTTCCACCACCACCCCAAGGACAGCATTTCAGTTGTAGCCATGTCTACACATTGCCGTCTGGCACAGAACTATCATGGACATAAACACACTGGGGTTCTGAATAATACTCCTTCCATTTTTCAAGAGCGCTGCACATATTAATGAACATTACTATTCCCAGGAGGTATGGTAAATACCGCTCCTTGCTTGCAGACAGAAAAACTGAGGTATGCGGAGATTAAGTGGTTTGTTTGTGGTTAAGCAGGAAATTCCTGCCAGATCTCCTGACTTCCAGGGCTTTTTTGTTTTTGCTTCCTTTCACAGACAGCTGTGCCACCAACAGAAGCTGGCAGGTAGCTGCTTCCTTGCAGGGCCTGATTAAGGGTAGCATATGCCACTGCAGAAGCAAATGTCCAAGCAGCCGAAGAGAGAACAAAGCATCAGGAGAAGAATCTTTAAATCAATTAAAACCTCAACATGATGCAAGTGTAACACAGAAGCACAAAGTAAAATAAAACTCAGAAGGCAAATAAAAACACCCCTACGATGTTTACTCGTTCAAAATCATGAATCTGTGGAGTGGGCAAACTCACAAGTTTACAATGTCACCAATGTGAGGCATTCAAATCACTCCTTCATCCTGGGGATGCAGTTGATTCTGACACTGTGCTTCTAGTAGGAATGAAATTTTGTGCCATCAATGTGCTTATTATTTAGCCCCAGACACGTGCTTACAATCTTTCTAGCTCACAGCTTTGTCCATCTCTAAAGAAAAGCCTGACCTGTCCAAAAGCCCTGGGTGCCACAGAAGAATAGAGTCAGCAGAGATAAGAGCACACTCACTGCCCATCAGAAACATGTCATAGGCACCGTCCTGTTTCCCTCATCAGGGTAGGCCTCAAAAAGTACCTGATATGGACAGCTGCCTCTCGCCGGAATTCCCCTCTGCATGAGCAGGTTAAAAGCTTGTGTATCTGGTAGAGGAGACACAGATGGCTTTCCGAGCCTCACAGTGAACAAATCCATCCCAGCCTGCTTTATGGGAGGTCAGCCTGAAGGTATGCTGGTAGAGCGAGAGTCCAGTCTCAGTCATGATCTCCATTTTGTGTGTCACATATGCTGTCCTTGCTTTTTCTCTGTCTAGAGCAACAGCTGTCACACAGCTTCACAGCTAGGTAGGCTAGTAGCATATCATGAATTAGCGTAGACCGCAAATTAACCTGACCACAAAGAATGCCAAGAATCGAGAAGAGAGAAGATATTTTTCAGTTATTTATGGTCTGTTTAATCAACATTGCAGTGTTAAGAAGTAGAGTATCTCCAGTGGTTTAATTCAGATTGGCCTTTGGCGTGCCTGCCCACTTCCTACCTGTCATTCAGCGAGTGTCTATTTCATCATGTTCACAGTAAGTTACCCCACTCTAGAGTGTATTAGCAGTTAATATTTCCTGTTGATTCCACAGAAAGTCATCCCTCCTGTGCACTTAATGAGCATCTAATGTACTGCTCTAAAACATGGTCCTAATCACTAGTCCACTGAGAAACTCCCCATTTCAGAATTATTTCCCTAAAGGCCAAAAAAAGCAGCACTGTACACCAGACAACTGAGCAGAATGGCTCATATGTTTTTCAAACTGGAGCGTTCAAGATCAGAGCAAGAAAAACTGACCATAATGTATGATACAGAAAGAGACTATGACTGCAATAAAGGACTGCCTACTGAGACTGACACTTGTCAACTCCATGCACTTATTAAGTAAAACAAATAGTCTGCACATAAAAAGAGTCAATGATTGATTGATCTTCCAGAATATGAGTGTCTTGGAAAGAAATCACCAAATATTCCGAGCTTGCTGGCATACACATCTTAATGAACTAGGATCAACTTCTCAAGCAAATTAGCCATGTAACTTAGTTTTAAACAGACACTTTAGAAATCATTCATTTGCTTACATTAAAGATCTCACTTATACTGGTAATATTACCAGCTTTGCAGAAGGAGCTGCTTCCAGTTCTCAGCAATGTGAGAATAAGACACCAAGGCTATGCCTACACTACAGTCCCCTTTCGAAAGAGGAATGCAAATGAGGCAAATCGGAAATGCAAATGATGCATCGATTTACATCTCTCATGCTTCATTTGTATAATCACATTTTGGAAAGAGCCTTTCAAAAGAAACGCAGCAGTGGAGACAGGGTTCCTTCAAAATAAAATCCTGTTTTGAAAAGCACCCCTCTTCCTAATTTTTTTTCAGGAAGAAGGGTGCTTTCAAAAATGGGGTTTTATTTTGAAAGAACCCCATCTGCACTGCTCTTTTTCTTTCAAAAGACTCTTTTGAAAATGTGATTATGCAAATGAACCACAAGATATGTAAACTGGCACTTCATCTGCATTTCCATTATGTCTCATTTGCACTCCCCTTTCGAAAGGGGACTGTAATGTAGATGCAGCCCGAGACTATAGAGCAAGGCTCCAATCTAACCTCATGTATAATTTAATGATTCTGCGCACTTCTGTCTAAGAAAAAAAAGAGACGGAGTTAGTGACACCTCTGTATCATAAAAAAAAAAAGTAAAATACAGTTCTAATACTTAAGTACTATGTTTCCTCTGAACTAGGACCTACTTTTTATGGCCCTTTCCACTTGACAGACCTTGATTCTTCCCCATTCATTCTTTGTCCGGAGCTGAATTCAAGTATCTAAAAGAATGTTACCAGAAGGAGGGAGAACAATTGTTCTCCTTGGATTCTGAGGATCGGAGGAAGAATCAATGGGCTTAAGCTGCAGCAAGGCAGGTTTAGGTTGGACATTAGGAAAAACTTCCTATCAGGGTGGTTAAACATTGGAATAAATTGCCTAGGGAGGCTGTGGAATCTCCATCACTGGAGATATTTAAGAGCAGGTTAGATAGACATCTGTCAGGGATAGTCTACTCGGTGCTTGGCCTTGCCATGAGTGCAGGGGACTGAACTTGACGACCTCTCAAGGTCCTTTCCAGTTTTCCAGTGTTCTATGCATCTATTTTGAACAACAGTCAACCACATGCACTGCTGGCTGGTGTAAATGATGGGCCAGTGGAGAAAAGCCATGATGGAAGAAAATACAGTGTAGACCTCTGAGCCCATAACATAAAGGTAGCAACAGAAGCCACATGAGCAGGTGAGGGGGGGAAGCAGGGTGAAGGAAGGAAAGAGATAGACCCCATGGAGAATGAGGATGAAGAAGTGCCACCCCACAATGAGCCAGATGCAGGAGAGGACAAGATCCCCCAACAAAAAACATCAGCAACAAGATCCAGCTGTGGAACTGGCCTTCACTATGTTCCACTGAAATCTGCTGTACACTTGGCCTGGCTGCTAACTCGGCAATATTGAGTGGTCTCAATAGTCCCTCGCCCGCCTCTAGCTGCAAAAGTCGTGGTGTCCAGAAAATGTTCTGCCATCCCATTTTAGTGGTAAATCATTGTCTGCAGAGACTTCACTTGCAAAGCTTTATAGTACTCCTTACAAATGGGTCTCCAACCTCAAACTCTGGCCAATAAAACATGTCTGTTAGCAGCTCTGACTGGATGTCTGCCACAGCTGCTTCCATGTGTAAGGAATGTGCCAGCAGGAGCTCAGTCCTGATGAAGGAATTTGAGGAATGTGTTCTTTGGAGATGCAAATGGGAAGCGTTGTGTGGATATGTAACTATAAATGGGTATGGATACGTGGATATGTAAATAATTTTGCTTGTGTTGCAAAAGCTGCTAGGTAGCAGGAAAAACAGTGGTGTTTCGCCTATTGTAAACAACTTGTTGTAAAGGCACCAATTAAGCTATCCCCAAGTGTAGGAATTGTGGAATATCACTAATACTTGACATTATCGTTGGGGGGGGAGTGTGCAGAGTTGTCAACATCGCTGCTTAAGATGTGGATCCCACCAGGCTCCCCTCAGCAGAGCCTTGTAAAGTAGAAGTGGGGAAGGAATACTGGTTAAACCAGTGTTCTGGCCATACACCTGTTAGTCTGGTTTGATTAGTTCTTCCCCTGCACCCACTGTTCAAAGACTACTGCTAGGTTCTGTAGTGATTTTGTGAGAATCCACCCCGATGGATAATGAGATTTTGTGGCTAGGCCTGGGGCTGAAGCCACTGAGAGCTGACATCACAGGGCTTTGCCTAGTGCCAAACCCACAAAGCAGTGGCCAGCAAGGGCAGCTGGCAGGAGCAGTGGACAAGCAGCTGGCAGGCAATCTTGTTCCTGTGGGGCAATTGACTCCATACAGATGTACCTATGAATTCTAGGTTTGTATGGACCAGACCGTGCTGTGTGAGGGACATCCTATAAGTGGTGAGCGTGGGTGGGTGTGTGCAGGTAAAGAATGCTCAGCAAGGGACTCAGCTCAGCAAACTCTGTGGACAGTGCCTTGCTTACTGGGGTTCTCCTTTCCTTCGTGTAGCAATACTGCATGTATCACTGTTTAAATTTATATTAGGCTACTGTTATTAAACAAGCTGTGTCTATCTCAGACTCTGTGCTTGCAAGAGGGGAAGAACTGCCTTTACAGACACCCATCAGGTGAGATGAGACTGTCCCAGGTTACTGGGTGGGGGCTTGAACCAGTTGGTTGCATTATTGATGGAAACCCCTCGGAACGGAACCTGGCCCTTCTGGCGGTCACCTGCCATTGATAGAAGGGTTTCACATGTAATGCTCAGAGCAGACCAAATTTGCTATGTAACAGAGAAGAAACATCCACTGAAACTGCTGGGAGCTGAATTATGTAACAACAGTATTTGGCCCAGCTAATATGTCACATGCCTCACACAGCTAAATATGCTTTGGGGTTTCTTAACAGACATGTGGGCACTTTGAAGTACAAACAGTGACATTTTTGGCCGAATGCAATTCTCTGCTCCTTTGCTTTATCTTATTTTCCATGACAGCGTCAGGGAAGAAGGCAGATCACAAAAACGAGGCTGCTGTTGAGCATTATCTTTAACTTTATAAAAAGGTGGTTTTGCATGCTGCTTTATGTAGTCCCTCCATCTCTTCAGTCAATAGCCCATCACAATTGGGCTAGCAATTGGACTGATGTCAAACATTCACCTGACGTTTGCTTCTCTTCGGGTATGTCTTCATGGAAATTCCACTCCCCCATAGTTGAGCAATAGCTAGCCATTTAGAGGCATGCAACATATTCATAATAAGTCAATTTTACAGGGTTCGATTCTGTGCGCCTAACAGGGACACACAAAATCGAACTATCTGGGGATGGCAGTCCTCAATATCATGAGGAGTAATGGGGGTCGATGGGAGAGTTTCTCCCATCAACCTTCCTCTGTGAGGATGGCCAAGTAAGTTGATTGTAGATAAGTCGATTCTAGCTACACAACTAGCATAGCAAGGTTTGCATATCTGTAATCGGCTTTAATGTCTAGTGTAGACCTGGTCTTTCAGTGAACAGTGCAAAAATGAAGTGTTGTCTGTGCAATTGAACAAGTGCAACTGTTCCAAAGGCAGCTGTTCAAAAGCAGCCAGTTGAGGTCTATTGGTTGCTACACAGCACTAGATATGATTCCCAGCTAGAGAAATATTCTTTCCTTAAGGTGAACAGGTGCAGCAAAAGCATTTTACCTCTGGGTCTCTAAAGCACAGTCTGCAACTGGGCTGTTCCACAAGATGTTTTTTAAGGAAAGTCTCTGCCTTCTTGCCTGCCTGCACCTTTCCCAGCTTGTTACGCTCAGAAGAGTTTGGGAACAAGTTGCAATTAGACGGTATTTCACGTTATAGTTGTTCATCACAGTAATACAATCAAAGCCTGAAAGCAATACTCTCAGAGATACTGGTCAGGGCGTAGGCCACTAAAACAAGGCTAGTATCTTCTTAGAGCTAGCTTCCTGGTCACAGGAACAAAGAATTAAACTGCTGCCTTATTTAACCCCTCCCTTGATTATGTTGCCAGGGAGCTGAATAGCTTTTAAGCTACTTTTTATTTTACTTCAGGCTCAGGCTTAGTGTAGAGTCTTCCATATTTGATCCTAACCAGAGAGCATCTGCCTTACCATGAACCCTGTGTTAAGTGTTTAATGGGTCACCATTGTAAAACAGGAGAATAACACCCTGAGGAAGATCAGGGGTCTTTTCTGAGAAGCTCTCTCTCACAAGCTCCAGTGTTTACATTGCAGTTAGAGCTGCCCAGAATATATCTTCCCCAAAAAAAGTTAAATGGCTTTGTACATAAAGCCACACAAAATCTCAAAGGCTCCTTTCCTTCACAATATCCCATTCCTAAATAGCAAATGGATTCTTCCCTTCAAACAGTTTTAGCGGTAAGATTTGCAAAACATGACAAGAGAACTTGGAGGGAGTTTTACTTGTTAGGAATAGGTTATATGCCTCTAAACTGCTATCTCTTGCTCAACTATGGGAGAGTGGAATTTCCATGTGCTGGAGATACAATTAAATAGCAAATGTACCATTAAAGTTCAAAGATGAAATCCACCAAAGAGGACAGGGTGCATCTCAACATTGTGAAACCTGGCTGCTGGAGCCATGGAGTTGAAGTGGACCTCAGCACAGAAACATGGCAGTTTGTACAGGAAAGCTTAGGAGTTATGAATAATGCAGATGTACTCTGTTAAATCTGTAAAGGTCATCAAGAAGAATGGCGTTTGGAAAGGGACCTGGGAGGAGAGATTTCCTTGCGGATCTTACGGTAGATCTAGACTATGCAGAAGACCAAACCAGTCAAGGTCGATCCTCCGGAGTTCAATTTTGCATGCCTGGTAGAGACGCACAAAATCAGACTATCTGGAGTTGGCAGTTGCCCTCTGTATTTCGCAGTATCGCGAGGAGTAAGAGAAGTGGATGTGAGAAACTCTCCCATTGACCACCCTGTGTGAGGATGGCCAGGTAAGTTGATTACAGATAAATAAATTCTAGCTACACAACTGCTGTAGCTGGCATTGCATATCTACAATCGACTTGCCACTCTAATGTAGACCAAGCCTTAGTTTTCGCACATTCCTTTTTTTCTGATTTGGCTGCACTGGGAAGAGGGCAAGGTTCTTGCTAGGCGTGTATCTCACCAATTTCCGTGCCTATGGTCCAGGGTGAAAGATAAAGCAAACAGCACATTGCATTCTACAGAACAGGTTCCCACACAGTGTGTCTGGAATATGAACAGGAAGACAAAGGGACAGCTCCTGCAAATGCTGACGCAGGGAGAAAGAACCCCCTGCAGAGCAAAGTTCTCAAACTCAGGACACAGCTTCTCTCGTTGCTTCTGAGGTTTCTTATTTTGAGATTCTACTTCCTGGTAGGCAGGTAATTCAGGCAATGACTGGTTAGAATATTTTTTATGTGAGGCAAATAAACGCAACACTCCTGTGACAGCCTCTGTGATCATACCTTCCCTCTTTCCTCTTCTAGTTCCTTGACTTCTTGCCTGGGGAAGAGTGCACAGTTCCCTGGCATGACTGCAAGGCCCACACAAATCATGGAATTTGACTGTCAAAGTAACTAATCTGTATTCTTCAAATAACTCAGAACATCTCCCTGATTAACCTTTAGGGCACCAGCATTTTCCAGGGTTACAGCCTAATTGAAACTAATGAAAACCAGTGAGCACAGACCCCAAAGAACATTATGTATCGTACTGAAATGTGGGCATAAGTGATGAGAAAACAACCTGGCATTTTCTCAGCATGCCCACAATATAATACAAGGAAATTGGACCAAAGCTGGAAACTCTCGGCAAAATGTGCTCATCTGAAGTGATTTATAACTGGCATAAGATCTATATTTATTTTAAAATAAAATCAATTATTACCTCAAATGAAAACAATTTATCTTTCCTGTCTGAGATGGAAGGTTCTTTAATCTTCTCTGGAGACTTTGTCAGGGCCTGCCTTGTTCTATTGCTTATGGCTGGTGCTAATGGACCGTGTGGTAGATTCTGAAAATAAAAGCCCACCAATTGACAACCCTATAACTTCACAGCTCTGTATCAGTTCAAGAGGGCAAGGTTATTCCTCCAACACTTCCTATGTTCGGCCAGCCTCCCCAGCATGGTAAGCTACGGGACTTTCATGAAATCAACTAGACCTTTCGCCTACAAATCTGTAGACTCCGAGAATAAAATGTGGCGAGTACTTCTGGAAATTCAAAACTGCAGCACTTACAATCCATTTTTATTACCAGTAACATATTATGGCATCGCAGAACAGGAAGATGGATCGCTGTTATGTCCCAGAATCTTGCCTGGCTGCTATTCTCTTATCCAGCCATAAATTACAGTATTATTTAAAATGTTGGGTATAACTTTACACAGATCTATCCATACTCAAGTTCAGAAGATTTAATCGCACCACCAGTCACACCATCATATGGCCTCCTGACACAGCTCTTAGTCTGACACATACCTATCGCCGATGATTGAGATTTTAGAGCAAGCTGTAATCCGTCCTAGACAGCATCTTTCAGATGCTTCTCCACAGAATGAAGTCACACTGCTGTAGCTGTGTCAATACAATCATCTCCATGACAACAGACTAGAATGTTCCAAATATAGATGTGTGACTTCATTGCATGGAGAAGGAAGAGAGGCACAAAGGCCACAATTCTCTGCTGCACTAATGAGATCAGACAACTGCCTGTTCTGCCTAAAATACCCAGCATCAGACGGAACCCAACATTTTCCCAAGGAGGTATCTTTTATATTTTCTACCACAAGTTTCACCGAGTTTCTGGAAAATATAAGTGGCAGAATCAATTCCAGCATGACTGGGTTTCCTTGGAAAGAGATAGAACTGGGTCTCCAGGTGAAAAGCCCAAGACACAGCATGCAGCGCTACCTTGGAGAATTCAGAGTTATGAGGATGGGGAGTAAAAGGTGCAACATCTTCGCAGAACTTAAGTGATGAGCACCACAGACCTCTGTCTGGAAGGAGTAAACCGAGCTGTAAATGTCACATGAGTACTGGAGACTGCCCAGAACCTGGGAGTTCTCTGCCACTGGTTTTATTCATTTTAGGTTAGAAAGCAGCCAAATTCAAATCTAAATGATTAACGCCCCTAAATTTGGAGTGTTCAGAAGCAGGGTTCTGTCCCAGCTCTTAGTAGAGAAGAGACCAATTTGAGAAATTCAGAAGTTGGTCAGAATGATGTTTAAGAACACAGGAATGGCCAGAGTTGGTCAGATGAAAGATCCATCTAGCCCAGTATCCTGTCTTCCAGCAGCGGCCAATGCCAGGTGCCCCAGGTGGGAATGAACAGAACAGGTAATCACCAAGTGATCCATCCCCTGTAGCCTATTCCCAGCTTCTGACAAACAGAGGCTAGGGACATCATTCCTGTCCAGCTTGGCTAATAGCCATTGATGGAGCTGATCTCCACAACTTTATCTAGCTCTTTTTCGAACCCTGTTAAAGTTCCAGTCTTCACAATGTCATCTGGCAAGGAGTTCCACAAGTTGACTCTGTGTTGTGTGAAGTAAAGTTTCCTTTTATTTTAACCTGCTGCCTATTAATTTCATTGGGTGAGCCCTAGTTCTTGTACTACGGAAACAAGTAAACAACTTTTCCTTATTTACTTTCTTCACACCCGTCATCATTTTATGGGTTGGATTCAGATCTAAGTTTTCCATTTGTTACTCAGTTCTGCTTTCCTTTTCTTTACCATAGAAGTACCTACTTTTCTGAGTCAATCTGCTCCTTTTTATTTAGGCTTCACAGGGAGGGAAATAGAGGGAGTATAAAGTTCATGGAACCTAATGACATGGAAAAGAATAAGCAAAGCAAATGCTTCTGAAGGACATGCTATGTCGTACCTTCCAGTTTGCCTTTAAATGGAGAAAAGATCTTCAGGAGACCTCTTAATTTGATGCCTTCTTACATGCTTGGGCAGAGATAGGAAGGAACATGGTTGGACCAGTGTTTAAGAAAGAAGGCACCATTTAAATACTCTCTTTGGAAGGGCTTTAATTGCAAAACACTTGTTGCAAGATCGCATGCATAAACACTCTTTGTGCACACCACATGGTTGGTGATAAATGACTCCTTTCATAACAGAGGGCTGTCATGTTTAAATTAGGCCATCCATGGCATTTATTCATAAGTGCCTATTCTTACTAGCACACTGGCCTTAATATGACTTTTGAAAATTCACAAATAACTACCCTCTTGAAGCTGTGGAACAATGGGCAGCTGTGTCTAACATGGGAGCTCTCGTCCATGCCACCACTTGTTTTTTATTGAGTGTTGTAAACAGAGAGGCTAAATACAGTCTGTGTTCCCATAAATATAGAATCACAGATATTTGGGGCTCAAAGGGACCCTGAGAGGTCATCCAATCCAATACCTTGAGCTGAGGCAGGACCTGGTATACTTAGATCATTCCTGACAAGCATTTGGCCAACCTGTTAGTAGAAACTTCCAGTGATTCCACAGTCTTTTTTGGAAGCCTATTCCAGAGCTAAACTACCCATTGTGGTTAGAGAATTCTTCCTGTTATCTAACTTAACTCTCCTTTGTGGCTAATTAAACCTCTTATTCTGCTTTCAGTGGTGATGGAAATCACCATCCTCTTTGTAACAGCCCTTAATATGTTGAAAGACCATTATCAGGTCTTTTCACCCCTTCACACCTTAGTCTTCTTTTCTCAAGACTAAGCATGCCCAGTTGTTCTCACCTTTCTTGACAGGCCAGGTTTTCCAAGCCATTTTCCATTTCTGTTGCTCTCTACAATTTATCTTGGGATCATCTAGTTACCTCAGGGGATCGCCTCACTACATCTAGATGATATTTCATGCAGAGCTGAACACGTGCATGAAATCTGCCCATAGCCAGGATCCATTTCGGATGGATATCAGAACCTAGCCTGCAATTCCCCTGAGACTCTGGAGCAGGTCACAACCTGCACTGTTATCAGAGAAGTAGGTATAGCAGTTACCAGAGCTCAGCTCATGAGTGGTGTAACTCTGCTACATGCTGAGCACAATCAGGAACTCCAGTACCCACTGGAGTCAATGTGGAACTGAGGACAGCCAGCAGAGCTTAGGAGACACACACAGCAATGTGCAGGATCAGATTCACACACCAAAAAGGGAAGAGCTGCCACTGTTTTACACAGAAGGATCTACTCTGAACAGGACAGTAATTAACAAGTGGAGATTAGAACTGTTACCACAGAGCCAACACACAATCTTATTTTCACACTAAACAAATCTAAGCTGACAAATTCCAACTTGCTCCTCCAGGTAACATCTTTATTCAGAGCTTGACATCCCGCACAGCTTTTGAAAAAAGCATATACAGATTCCAGTGCATTAATGGCCACATGACTCTATAGCCTCTTTACCAACTACGAAAGCATTGCAACCAAGTCTGTGCCTGAAAATATGATCTTCCCAGACTCCGCCTCTTGAAATTACAGCACATGTTATGTCCAAACTCTCCTGCCCCTCACAGGCTTCCTCAGCACATTTGCAGTGTGGATTAAAACTGAGGACAATGCTGAACAGCTGAAATTACACCTTTAAGATTCAGGCAGGACTGATGACAATAGCTCAGTGCTGTTGCTCTACCTGTGGGATGACATGGTTCAGGCTCCATCCCAGATTTGTTGTATGTACTTTGATAGATCTTTAAAAACAGCCAGCTATGATGCTTGTATGTGCATACACAGTTGAGGGTCTTTCATGACACAGCAAAACAAGTAACACAACTGATTTAGGTCTGGTAGGCCTGACGATCCCTTGGTTAGCAGGTTGAATTGACCCCCCCACTGTGCTCATTATATGACACCTGTTGTCACAGAGTTGAACTCTTTACCCTTTTCTTCCAATGTTAAGGATAAACAGGTTCCCCATTCCTACCTCACCCGAAGCACTGCCCTTTCTCCAGTGAGTGTATGGTACGACTGACTGATTGAACACTGGCCCCAGCAATGGGGATGGAGCGTACTGTACATAGTGTCTTTTCTTTTCTTTTCTTTTCTTCTTAAAGCCCGTCTATGAATTGCTGTTTCCAAATGCCAATTTGTGCCTTTCTGCAAGTCTCTCATCTGAGTCATGAACTTGGCCAATACTCAGCTGAGGGCTTTCAGCATCCAACGTGGGAATGTCTGGTTGGCAGTCAGAGTGACCAACAATAACCAACTAGAAAACATGCCTCCCCCGCCCCCCCATGCCTCTTGTTGCTGTAGAACAGTCACTGGATTAATCTTCTTTGCCTGCATTGATACAGGCTGTTTTCAATAAGGAAGCAACATTTGTAACGCTAATTAAAAACTACCATGTGGAAAATGTTTCCATTATCAGGATGACAAAACTCTTGCCCTGCTATCTCACTCCTACTCAGAAATATGTCTGTGCCAGCTGCTTTAAAACAAAAGCAGCCTTCACTTGAGTATTTTTTCCTTACTGTGTCAAGAGACATGTTTGCTATACTGCATTGTTTTGCGATAAAGCCAATGAATCTGTGGTTCCTGTCCAAGGCAAGCCTAGCTCAAATTTTGCTGGGGTATCTAAAAAGGAATTCTGCCAGGAAAGTGCTTCCAAAATGGATATGAATTAAAATATCAGGTGGCTATAGAAGTAAGTCAGAGCAAAGGCTCTATACAGTTATGTGGGGAACAAGTTTAAACACAATCAGAAGCGCTTCTGGCTGTGACAACCACATGATAAGCCCGAGATTCCTAATTAAAGACAATAGAGTAAATTAGAGAGATTCCCTGAGGGCTAATGCGGTTCCTTGTGCAAGGCCTTTGAAGAATCTAAATCTGATAGTCACTTTCGGGGGCTATACGGGAGGGAGGTTGCACAGCTGATATTCTGCATCTCTTCAGCTGCAGACATACATAAATAGATGCCTGAGGTAAATCCTTCACATCAAATGGCAAGACCTGGTCAGAAACAAGGAGCTTTGAAACAGAGAACAAGAACCACTTGACATTCAACTCAAGAGAAGAAAAAGTGGATGGCTAGGCCACAGTCTCAGAAAACCATAATCCAGCATGGTGTCATGAGAAAAACTTTGTCTATGCAGGAACTAAAGCCATATGAGTTGTACACATTCAACCAGAGCTTCTAAACTCACTTGAAACATGGTCTGCTCATGTCCATGCTTAGTTAACCTGAAGTACTGATTCAGCCAATATCATCTGAGGTCTAGTGTGTAGGGACCTGTTTTTGTTTTGGAGATTTCTAACTCAAACCGGCATGCCTAAGAGGCTTTGATAAGCATGTGGCAGGCACTGGATCTATTTCATGTTTAACCTTTGAATGGTTACGTACTATATAGAATGCTCCCAAGATTAGGCAGCAAAAGAGCATTTGCCACATAACAGATATTGAACTGGCTTATAAGTGCATGCGTCAATGTCTGCATACACAGTTGTGTGTATAGTTCCCAATGAGACACAGGTCAATTCCTGTTACACTGTCAATTCCCTGCTTGCAATGTGCTGGTAGATCAGCAACTCACTGGCATATGGCGCTGACCTCCAGGCGCTCCCATAAGGGTTCTTGAAAACATGTCACAGTTTGAAAAGAGTTCAATTACTCTGGGATAAAAAGTTAACAACTTTGCACATTGTGCCACTTTGCTAGCCGCTCCTAGGGGCCAGCTCCATATTCTAGGGGCACTTCACTGCTGCTCTTGCCTCTGGGATTACAGGGGACTGAAAACAACAACCACAGAAAGAAGTTTAACATCAGCATTGTGTTGAATGGCCCTGGCTATTTGTGGTTCATGTCATAAAATTTACCATTTCGGCTCACCGGTTACACTCGGATGAATAATATACTGTGTAACATTCCCTTAACCGTCATCACTTGTAGACATACCACCAAGCAGGTGCCTATGTGGTTTAACTAACCGTATTTATAACAATATTTAGATGAGACAGTATGCCAGTTACAGAGACAGCTGCATGCTCTCCAGGTGAGCAACAGAGGGCAAGCTAAATGTCTCTAATCCTTAAAATTCACCACTATCATTATTATATTTCAACTGGACTCGAGGAGAAGATGTAAAGACTGAATACCCTAGCTGTACGTGGCTTTATGGTGTCAAAGAGTACAGCAGAGAAATGTTAGCTTGCACCATGATGCTAAAATACACCAAACTCATTTTTGGTGGATTCTTCCATCTTCCAATTGCCCAGAAAGATTCAGCTGACAATCACATTTCTCTGTTCCTATCTCCCTGGCGGTGCCTCAGAAGTGCCTCTCCTCTTATTTATAAAAACACTTGAATTCCTTCCAGCTTCCGTAAGACCCATAAGCAAGGTACGTCGATCACGTTAAAACAAGGTCTGAAAGGAGGGGGCCCGGGAACAGGAAAAGTAACACACACTCACGCTTGCAGATGGACACATTAACTGACATCTATTACAAATTCAAAATCCACCTCCACCCAACTAAATAATTTGGTTTTGTAATGCCAGTGTCCTGCCCTGCTCCTTTTGCCATCCATCCAAAATGTCCACCATAACACATGTGCCACTTTCTCCTTACCCTTTCACTGCACTCTTCATAATCCAGCCCCAAGTGATGTCCACTTCTAGTCACCAGTGGCTCTCCCCAGGGCTTCACCAAATACTGGTTTCTCTGCCCCTCTCTTCACGCCTCTGCGACCTCTTCCCATTCACGTGGGTGTCTGAAACTCCTTTGGCCAGCTGGCTATGAAGCTCAGAAGGCTGTTAGAATGTCAGGGTGGAATGGGACAGCAAGAAGGCGGAGTTTCAAAAGTTTCAAAGTTGCTACAACTGTTTTGCCAGCACCACTGCAGTCCTGCAAGCCCTGCTCCACTTCCTCCGCCTCCTGCCAGCACTCATCTCCATCTGCAGACCACTAAGAGCTAAATGGAAGTATAACTCTGGAAGCATATCTCCTCAACTCTGGAAGCATATCTCCTCCCACTGCAACCACAGCCTCTGTAAAGTGGTAAGTCTCTCTCTCTCCCCTACCCCATCTCCAGTGCCTAATGGGAATATTATGAAAATAAGCATTTTCTCCTTTAAGGAAAACACAAGAAAAAGTTAGTGCTCCCACCCCCATCAACACATGGGTAAAAACTATGAAAAGCCAAGGCATGCTTCAATGAGAGCGCCAAATATCACCGTGCACTCAGCTCCATTGCGTATCCACACCGAAATATTAAATTTTCTGTTCTTGCTAAAATGACTAAACCACCATTTGCACTAAAACACCTACCCAGTGTACAGTATGGCCAAGTCAATTTCATAGGTTTAGTATTATTGTGGTAATATTAAACACAATGAACCCGGCGTTAATATACATACTAGATAAATTCATAGAGGTTAGGTCCTTCAATGGCTGTTAGCCAGGATGTGTGGGAATGGTATCCTCAGCCTTTTTTTTGTCAGAAACTGGAAATAGATAGCAGAAGAGGGATCACTTTGATAATTACCTGTTCTGTTCACTCCCTCTGGGGTATCTGATATTGGCCATTGTCAGAAGACAGGATACTGAGTGAGATGGACCTTTGGTCTGACCCAGTGTGGCTGTTCTTATGGTCTCCCGTACATGTAATGAGTAGTTAGGGCAACCAAATATCATGTGTGAAAATCAAGATGGAGGTAAAAGGCCAAAATATAAGCCAAAGGCCCCACATTTGTTGCTGTCCCTATAAAATTAGGACACCTGGTCACCCTTTGGTGACTAGGTTTCCCAGGTGCAGTTCGACATTGGTTAAAGAAAAGTACCACTATGTAATGATCTGAAAGCATTGCCTCCACATCAGCTTTACCTGAAATCCAGCATCCTTAGGCTGAAGTATCCCTGCCACTCTTCCCAGAGAGCTCCCGATCTGTCTACCTCCTGCCTAACTCAGCTGATATAAACTGTGGCATATAATGAAAATCCCAGTTAATTTGGCATGGCTTGTTTCTTTAAATCCTGAAGTTTGCCCATATTTTAAGCACACCATTTGACCATTAGAACATTAGTGCAGGCTAATTTGGCAGGTCGCATGCAGAGCAATGCAAGGGAAAAATACGAAGAAATAGATCTGGAGAATTTGTGAGGATGGAGTTGATAAATCCATCTGAAATCTCCCAACCTACAACATGCCAAGTTGAGCATAAAACAGTATCAACATGCTCTTGTGTATGCTTTGTGGCACTGAATGTATTTCTGTTTTGTCTCTTGAAATATGCTGAAAGACTTTGAACTTTAAATCACTCTCCTGTTGTGTGACCTCTCCAACTGCAGCTGACTACATGGCCATGGAGAATAGGGGTCAATGAAATGATACACTGTAGTCCACAAACACAGCTGCAGACATCAGCGCTGCAAGGGCAGGGCCAGAGGAAGAAGAAACATGCCTCAAAAGGAAATGTCTCAGACCAAACAAGAAATATGCAAACAGTTTGCTGCAGCTCTGCTAATGGGTCCCTCGTCAGCAACAATCACCCAACAAATGGGAAGAGAAAGGAATGGCTCAGCTCTCACTCATGCAGTGAGAAAATAGAAGCTGTGAAAAAATAATACCATGGTTTTTTCCCCCTAATTTTAAAGAGTCATATTTTCCATCAGGGGATGGCTGCAGTGTTCCCAGTAAGCTGAGCATTTGGGCAGACACCCAGGAGAGATTCCAAAGCCACGCAGCTAACTATCAGAGCCCCCTATTGCCCGCAGCTGGTGGTGCACATCTGCAGGTGACTTGGTGCACATAAAATTTATTCTGCACATGGATGGAAAAAAATTAGAGGGAGCTCTGGACGGTGGGTATATTCAGAACTCCCAGATGCCCATACACAGTCAAAGATGAATAGGGGAACCAACAGACTTGCCAGGCCCCTGGGCAGGAAGAGGGAGGCTCTGCACTCTCAGAAGGGGCAGGGCCTCAGGCAGAAGGGGCAGAGCTACACCACCCAGAGCATGTTGCTCCACCTCCACTCTCCCAGCATCTCTCAGAGCCCTCCCATGTGGCATTCCAATGACAATTTAAAGGGCCAGAGGCAGTAGCAGAGGCAGTGGGTGGGAGCCCCCAGCCTTTTTGAATCACTGGGCCCCAGGGCAATTATATATATGGAAATCCAGAAACAATTGGATCACACAAATGGCAACACAGGCACAAAGGCAATGAGGGCTTGTCGTGAAACACTAATGCCCCCCCCGCTTTGTTCAAAATACTCGTTTTCAATGACCGCTCCTTTTCCCAACTCTTTCAGCTCTTCAAACCACAGAACAAATGAACGAATGAGAAGCACTATTAATGAAGCAAAAGGCTAAGCCACAAAAAATTGGGCTAGGAAATAAAAACAAAAAAACCCACAACCTTACTCCCAAAATGGAAACTGAAAAGATCAAAAACCAAACTCTTCATCCAGACAATAAAATGGGGATGGGGAGTACACTAGTTTGGACAAAACGAACAAATTCCCAGTTGGAATCTGGGTTCTAGTTCTCATGACACCACTTACTCCTCTAAGGCCAAGTGTTCACAAGTAGCCTTTCAAGATAGTTCTGTCCAAAGCAGACTGTGAAAAGTTAAAGGGGTCATGCAAAATGGGCTGACTGGACAACAAAATGTCAGATGAAATTTAATATTGTTAAATTCAAAGTATTGTACCTTGGAAAACATAATTCCACCTGTACAAACAAAATGATGGAATCTAAATTGTCTGCCATGACTTAAGAAAGAGAGCTTGGAGACACTGTGAACAATTGTCTAAAAACATCCAGTAAGTGTTCAGCAGACATCAAAAAATACCGAAAACAGAATGTTAGGACCCATTAGGAAAAGAATAAATAAAAAGAAAGTATCACAATGCCACTATATAAGTCCATGATATACCCACACCTTGAATGCTGAATATAATTTGGTCACTCCGTCTCAAAATGCATCTACATTAGAATCAGAAAAGGTGCAGAAAGGGGCAACAAAAACAATTAAGAGCATGGAACAGTTGCTATGGGAGGAGAGATTAAAAAGACGGGTTTATCATAGTTGGTGTCATCCACTGAAATTAATAGGAAGTTGGTTCAAAACAAACAAAAGTACTTTGTCACGCAAAACACAGACAACCTGTGGAACTCATTGTCCAGGGATGTTGTGAAGGTCAAAACAAAAAGAAGGTTCAAAAAGGGATTAGATTAGTCCATGGAGGATTGCCCTATCAATGATTATTAGCTGAGATAGTTAGGGATACACCCCATGCTCTGAGCTTCCCTCGCCTCTGATGACCAAAAGCTGGGAGAGGATGGTAAGAGATGGATCACTTGATAACTGCCTGTTATATTAATTCCATCTGAAGCATCTGGCATCAGCCACCGTTGGAAGATGGGACAGTGGCTCAGATGGTCCATTGGCCTGATCCAGTATGGCCGTTACGTTCTAAAATTAGGGTGCCTTAGTTTTTGGTGCCCACATTTCATAGTTACAGTCACAAAAGTTTCTGAATCCTGCAATGGGGTGGTAAGAAAGAACTGCCTCCCTTGCCCTCGGCTCAGAGGACAAAAAGGACAACAGATGCAAAGCAACAAACACTGCTTACTAGAAACCTCTAGAAACACAGAGCACATGCATACCCAAGTGTGGAATACACAAAGACCAGCACTTGAGGAAGAATCATCCTTTCCACGTCTAAAGGCAGGTACCCAGACAGTGAATCATCCAATGTTATAGGTGCCTCTGTTTCCCACCGTCAATTCATTAATGCTTTTAAAGCCCTTTAACATCCCTGAATGGAAAGTTTGACCATTTCCAAGTGTTCTTCTCCTACATTTAGGCACTTACGACTGATAGACAAAACCCAGGGGCTTAGCACCCCTCCCCACGCCCCTGAATGACAAAGGTTTTGCTGTGGCATATGCAAATGCTAAAACTGTTTTGTGCTCCTGCAGACAAAGTGAAAGTGTCTTGCGGGGGTAGGGGTGGTGCAGGGGGAAGAGGTATTTTGTTAGAAAAAGAGCAAACAAACAGCGTCCACACATGCTGACTTTTAATGACAGGGTTATGTCGATTCAGCCTTATTGCTAATAGCTGCAGCCAGGTCTACACTAGCCTTAAAGAACAAGAAGAAGTCCTGTGGCACCTTATAGACTAACAGATATTTTGGAGCATATGCTTTCGTGGGCAAAGACCCACTTCATCAGATGTATAGGCATTGACAAAGTGGGTCTTTTGCCCACGAAAGCTTACGCTCCAAAATACCTGTTAGTCTATAAGGTGCCACAGGACTTCTTCTTGTTCTCAAAGATACAGACTAACACGGCTACCTCTGTGCTACTAGACCTTAAAGTTGATTGTAGAGGCACAGTTGCACAGCTGGAGTCGACTTATCTACAGTCGTCATATTTGCCTGTCCTCACAGAGGGAGGTTGACAGGAGAAACTCTCCCTTAGACCTTGCGATACAGAGGCGTGCAGGGGTCAACTGTCAACTCCAGATAGTTCAATTTCACGCGTCCTAATAGGCCCATGGAATCAAACCCCAGAAGATAGACCCTGACTGGGCAGATCTTCCAGGTAGTGAAGACACACCCTGCGTAGCACAGACATACTATTAGCAAGCCAATTTCTCCATGTAACATCCTGGAAATTGACATTCAGACTCAAATGCCAGGGACTGACAAGAGAACGGTACATATAATGCTTTGCACAGCTTCCCCAGCTGACATTGGCACACATTTTTCTGCTATTTCAGAAAAGATGTCAGTTCATGCTCCTTAAAGTGTAACAATTCACCAGAAGACTCACACAAACTGTGATCAGCTTCCTTGAACTCCAGCTTATTAAAAAACACAATTATTTATTTTAAATGTTGATGACTGGACATGGAACCCAAACAGCAGCAGTTGGCTTCCCCTTCTCCTGAACAGCCCCCAAAGCATTATCAGGTCTACCTCTGGCTGGATTGGACTTTGGCAACCCTCCTCAAGTTCTCAGCCCAGCACCATGCACAGCAGTGAGATCACCATCAACACAAGTGTATTGTATTTTCAAGTGGGGGAGAGATATTTTTCCTCCAGGTCCACCCAAAATTGTTGAGGCCAACTCTGGAAATGCATTACTCCTCTATTAATTCCCTCTGCATTGACTCATCTTCAACCTTCAACTTCTGCAGCTTTTAAGCACCTGAATGTGCTTAGGGCACACATACACAGGTCCAGTGATGGTATTTCCAGAGAAGATATGTGGACAAAGCTGGCAGCGGGCTTTGTTGCATGGAAAGGTTCCAGGACTGGTATTCCTGGGGTATAGACTGTGGCTGTTAGTGAGGAACCTCATGAGGTTGCCCAAAAAAGCCAAGAACAGAACACCACTGGTCATCACTTACAGCCCCCAACTCAGACCACTGCAACGAATTATTAAAGACCTACAACCTATCCTTAATCAGGATACCACACTCCAGGAGGCCCTGGGTGACGTGCCTGTTCTCTCCTACAGACAATCTCCCAACCTCAGGAGGATCCTCACTAACAGCCACAGTCTATACCCCAGGAATACCAGTCCTGGAACCTTTCCGTGCAACAAAGCCCTCTGCCAGCTTTGTCCACATATCTTCTCTGGAAATACCATCACTGGACCTAACCAGGTTACTCACAGAATCACAGGCACTTTCTCATGCTCCTCTACTAACAACATATATGCCATCATGTGCCAACAATGCCCAGATGCTTTGTATATTGGACAGACTTCTAACTCCCTTAGACAAAGGATCAATGGGCACAAAACAGACATCAAAACACCCCAGATCCACAAACCAGTTAGTCAACATTTTAATGGAATGGGGCATTCTATTAATGACCTAAAGGTATGTGTGTTACTGAAAAGGAATTATCGCACCGTTTTGGAAAGAGAAACAGCCGAGCTGGCTTTTATATTCAAATTCGGCACATTAACACATGGTTTAAATCGTGATGGGAACTTTCTGAGTCACTATAGGGGCTCGTCTGCATACTTGGCTCAATCTAATTCTTGACCTTCCCCCCCACCCCTCCACTCTCTGATTTGCTCACCTTGATTATCTTTTTGTGATTTGTCCTCCTTGCTTACTGTTTTTGGTTCTCTGTGCCTTAAATATTGAGTCTGTTCTGGTCTGGCTATGGTCTGAAGAAGTGGGTCTGTCCCACGAAAGCTCACCTAATAAACCATTTTGCTAGTCTTTAAAGTGCTACTTGACTGCTTTTTGTTTGGAAATCAGAAGGTTTCTAACCATCGGAAGTGGTGAGGTTCTGGTACAGCCTCCTAATAGGAGTGCAGGGGTAAACTACCTAATTAATTTGGAGAAGGAGCTGGAGACATTAAGAGAGTAATTGTATGGCAGGTGTGCTTGTGATGGTGGAGACAGGGCTCAACAGCCTTGAGGTCCCTTGTGGGTTTTTTTGTTTGTTTGTTTGTTTGTTTTTGTCTTATGTTGCTGAAGCTCATATTTCACAGCTTCCATCTGCCACCAGTGGAGGTGAGACAGGGACTCCCATTGGACGGGGTGGGGTAGGACATTCTGTCAAGTGATTGACTAGGTAGTTCCTGCTCACTTTTCAGGGTCTAACTGATCACCTCATGTTGGGTTGGGAAGGAATTTTTCCCCCATCAGACTGGCTGTGGCCTGGGCAAGCTTTTGTCTCCCTCTGCAGCATGCAGAGGAAGTTCACTTTCCAGGATTATCTGAGTATATCCCACTTAGTCATTTCCCTGCCATTGCTCTAGTGCAACTCAGTCCCTCCTACTCATAAATGGTCTGGAAAGGGGTGAACAGTGAGGTGGAAAATTCTGCAGATGATTCAACTATGCAAATAGGTAAGTCCAAGGCTGACTGCAAAGTTACAAAGAGAGCTCACGAAACTGGGTAAGCGGGTAACAAAATGGCAGATGAAATTCAACTCTGCTAGGTGGAACCCCAATTATACCGAGGAAGGATGGGGCCTAAATTATCTGTCACTACTCAAGAAATATCCTGGACTCATTGTGGATAGTTCACTGAAAAACATCTGTTTAATGTGCAGAGGCTGTCAAAACTTCTGCAGGATTTATTCAACCTGTCTATGGAAAAGCCACACCTGAACTTTAGATACAGTTCTGGTTGCACCGTTTAAAAACGTATTAACTTTGGAGAAAGTACAGAGAAGGCAACAAAAATCATTAGGGGCTTGGAACAGCCTCAGTCTCAGGAAAGCTTAACGAGGCTGGGACTGTTCAGCCTGGGAAAGAGACAGCTAAGTGGGGTGTGGTAGAGATCTGTAAAATCAGGAATAGTACTGAGAAAGTGAAAGTTGTATTCATTCAGTTACATAACTGAAGAACCGGGCTTACCCCATGGAATTAATTAGGGTGTAGGTTTAAACCAAACATAAAGAAGTACTTCTTCACACAACACTCAGCCAACGTGTGGAACTCATTGCTGGGGGCTGTTAGGAAGACCAAGACCATAACAAGGTTCCAAAAAAGAATTACATGATGTCACGAAGGATACATCCACCAACGGCTTTTAGCAAAGATGATCTGGGGGTTCCAGTCTCCCTAAGCTTCTGAACTTCTCAAAGCTGGAACTGGACAACAGGGGATGGCTCTCTCAGTAAACTACCCTGTTCTGTTCATTCCCTCTGAAGCACTTGACACTGGCTATTGCTGGAAGACAGGAAATCAGGATAGATGCACTACTGGGCTGACCCAGTATGGCTGTTCTCATGTTATCTGCCTGTGGCACATAACAGTCTAGTCTCCTATGGACTCATTTACTTCAGTCTCTTACCCACTGTCAGGTTTAGTGGTCAGGTGCTGGGTGGTACTGACAGCCTGTGATATGCAGGAAGTCAGACTATATGCTGTAGGGACCCCCATCTGGCCTTAAACTCTGTGACTGTGACTCTGGCTTACTGCAGTGTTCTCAAGGAGCCAGGGAGGCTTAGGGTTCAGCAATTTCTTCCTATTAAACTATTACATCAAGGTCAGAATGATGGAACGGGATTTGTTTCACTCTCAGAGTCTTTGCCTCCCTCAGCCCTGCCTTGAACCACAAGGAGTTACCACACAGACTTAGTGTGTGCACAAAACCCCTTCAAATGAAAACTAAAAGTCTCATCTCCAGGCCGGGCCCCATGAACACCCATCATTTTAATCCCCTCAGTTGTGAGTGCTCCTCCCAAAGAAGAGACCTGAGGGGGCAACGGCTCCCTCCCAGGCCACAGACAAGATAGTACAGGGCAGCCGTGCTCTGCTCAGGTGTGGACTCCAACAATAAAAATGTTGTACTGACAACATGCCATTTGCAGGGATTTTTTACAAGGTCCCTCATAAACTAACAGTATATGCAGCTCAGGCAAGTTACACCCCCCTAGCTAAAATATCTACGTAGGTATGCCTCTGGCTGGTAGCACACAGCAATGCTGCCTGAAAAATGGGAGTCAGCTGACATGCTCAGAGACACTTGTCTGAATTGGCTTAAAGGAAAAAACCATTTGGTGCAGCTCTGCTAAAAATCTCCCCAACCTGCCACAGTCGGGCAACAAACGTGAGGAGCAGTGAAGCACTGGGTCATCTCCAACCATTAGAACTGCTGCCAGGGCCTCCTCACTATACTAACATCAGCCAGGAATATTAGCCTTCTCCCCAGGCTCAGAGTTCCCGTGTCCAGACCTTACATGCACCGCACCAAGTGAAGGAGAAATTGAAACGTAGGCAGGAGCGAACTTCCCTGAAAAATCCTGAGAACAGAGAATCAAACCAGGAGTCGAGAATCTCATCGTCCAAGTTGTCCAGTCAGCTCAAAGGACTGGCTTCCCTTCTCCTCGGTATGCTAGAAAGCAAACCGGCTATCCCTCCTCTATGGCACAGCACACAGCTGGACACGTTATCAGTGTCACCGAAACAGAGAAATGCCAGCACTGGATGCTAGCTCTGTGTATCTATATGGCATAGAGAAATGCCATTCCAAACCGGAAAGGATCGCTTTGAGTTAGGGAGAGCCTAAGCAATGTTGCCACAGCCTTTAAGAACCCATTTTGTGCCCCCAGTCCAAGAAGCGTTTCAAGGTCCTCTGGCATTTCATGCACAACTTGGGGACCGTGCAGCCCGCTTCCAACTTATGGAATTTCCCCAGATGAGTTGATTTTGTTTCTCAAGGTCAGGGCAATATCATGTCGCAGTAGAAGAGTTTCTCTTACCTGTAGCTGAATGGAGACTCTCCAGACTCCAGTACCTGGACAGCACGCCTCTCATCCCACCGCCACCGCACACTACCCCACTGCTGTCCGAATCTGAACCCGGAGAGAGCCCGGAGCTTCCACTACTGCTGCAATTTTCTCCACTATGTGCCCCGCTGGACTCACTGGGGCACTGCTGAGTCCTCATGCAGGCAGGTAAAAGGGAGAGCCGAGGGCTCTGCTGTGCCGGAGGAGGAAGGAGGCTGAGCACACTGGAGCGGCACTTAGGGCAGTGGTACCTGGTACTGCTGTCTAAGGACTGAGCTGGATTCCTAGCCCGGTCCCTGCTAGTCAGCTGCACCAAGCAACCTGACATCATAGGGGTCCACTAAGGAGGCTCCCTCTGTGGCAGCTGAAAAGCTTTCAGCTGCAGCTCCCAGAAGCAGATTTCTCCTAAAGCTGGTTTGGATGCATTACAAAGCCTAGGGTGGGGCAGAGCTCTTGGCTTCCACTTCCACAGATTGGTCATTTTAAACAATAAATGAGGGTAGCATAATTCACACCTTTTTAAAAAGGCCCAAGAAGACCTTGTGTTCTCTGTTTCCCCGAAGACCCTCAGAAAGGACTTAACATGAAAACTAACTGGTCACCACTGGCTGCTGCTAAGAACTATTTCCTAAGTGCTCAGAACAAGAATTGAAAAAAACAAATGCTCGACGCTGGAACAAAAAGATCGTGATTCAGTGCGGCTGCTGCTGTCGCATGCAAGCTTTGAAAAATATCATGTGTCCTCCCCTCCCACGTGGTGTAACTCTGGGGGTCTCTCTGATTAGTTGAGTGACTGCTTGCAGAAGGGCCAAGTTCAGTGGAATCACTGACTCCCCCTTTTTAGTGACTGAAAATATTCTCAGCACCAGGGTAGCATGGAAAGAAGAGGTGGCCTGCAGGGATGCTGTTTCCCTGCATGATGGAGCAACGCCTGCCCTGTCGCCAGTCTGAAGGGGCATTTCCAAACCACCCTCTCTTTGCACTCCCATCAGAAATGCTGCTGTGAGGGGGTAGTTTTGGCGGATACTTTTTAAAATAATCCAGCAGTGAGCACATGGTTTGCACTGCAGCAGAGACTGTGCAAAACTGCTCACACCAGTGAGAAATAAAGATTTCACATTGTTTGATTATGTATCTAAGGAAAAGGGAACATGCAGTTCATAAAGCTGCCACCCTTTATCATGCAAAACAGCAGTCCTGTAGCACTTTAAAGACTAACAAAATAACTTATTCGGTGAAGAGCTTTCATTACTCCAGATTTACACGATTGTAACTGGAGATCTCACCCCCTCGGCCCATAGGATACTTCCCGTGAGTCTATTAAGGGAAATTGCCTGTTAGTTTAATACTTCTAATTTCCCATAGCACTCAGAGAAACAGAGGCTCATCTCTCTCTAGTACATAGAGATTCCTGGCTGACATCAATAACAGACATATTAGTCAGCCAGGGTAGAGCTCTGAGATGGCAAGGGCCCCTGTAGTAAAACAAAATATACAAGCCTTCAACTGGATAGGACTGTGACTGCCACTCCATCATGCTTCCATTAGCAGGGCAGACAGGTGTGTCTTAAACACTTCCAGGGTTTATATTAGACTAGCAGAAAATCTGGGAATTGAATTTAACAAATCTTAAACAAAATTTTCCAACTCTTTGCACTTAAGCCTTGCAGGGGACAAACATTTTAAATAGAGGCGATGTCGGGTGATCTGAGAACATCCATTGAATCCAGAAATCCTCAAGTTCAAAGTCCCATCCCTGATACTGACTGCCTTGATGGCCTTGGCTGAGTCTCTTAACTTTTGTTTCCCTACCTGAAAAAGGGAGATAACCTTTACCATCCCTCTACCCCCAGTTGTGGGAATTAGTTTATCTTTAAAATAAGCAGACAGGTAAAAGTGAGAGCCAAGCATATACTGGGCACTGTGTGAAACCTGGAATAGTTTTCTAGAGTTAGACTTTCTTTGGTTTTTCCAAAAGCCTGGTCAAGAATGTGGAGACCCTCACCTTAAGAGATTTCAGCCTTCTTTCTCAGACAGCAGCTGCCATAATGCAGTTACAGAATATATGGCTTTTCTCTGAGGAGTTTGTAAGTTGCCATTTTGTGTCTCTGTTCAGATGCAGAATGTTACAGTATGCCAGCAGAATTCTCTCATGAGACTTAATGATTGTTCTCCTCAACTGAACACAAGATACACTGACTAGAAATTTGGCCTTTTGTGTACACATGATGGTGAGGGTCTCTGAAAGAGATAAAAGAAAATCAGGACAATGAATTTGTGATGAAAGCTGATTTGGTAGCCAAAGTGCGCAGCAGATCAGCTCTACGCCAGTCAAACCCCAGCAGGTTACTCCACCATACCAACAGCCATCTGATAAAGGTAATCAATGCTTAGGTTAAGATTTTCTGACATGAATTCACCTAAAAACCACATTTAAGTTTAAAAAGGCTAATCTGATTTTCAAAGTGCCAGCCAATTCCATTGAAATTAACAATAGCTCCTTAGAAAATTACACCACTATTCCTGAGATTCCTAAACGGCGATCTAGCACCCCAGGCTTAGGTGCCAGGGTTTGAAATTTTCGGCTTTAGTAATTCTGTCAAAGGAGAAAAGATGTTATCCTATGAACGCTGTCTCCAGCTTTGAATTAGAAATCGCTTTGGGTTTGCCCCAGTAGCAGTGGCACCAGCAGCTGCAGTGGGCATCAGGGCAAGGTCAGAAGGGGACCAAGCTCTGCACCCCAGAAGGGGCGGGGCCAAGAACACAAGGGGCAGGGCCCAGGGGAGAGGCTCCTCCCCCTGCCTCAGAGCTGCACACAGTAATGCCGCAGCATTTAAAAGGGGCTGCTGCTGCTTCCAGCAGTGGCCAGAGCTCCAGACCCCTTTGAAACGCTGGGACCAGGGACAACTACCCTCCTTGTCTTCCCTCCCGGCAGTCCAGTAGTGCAGCAGGAGAATATTTTCCTGTGACAGAATTCTGCCCCACTGATGCGCTCTCGCATGGAAACGCCCTTGTATTCCATGTCTTCTCGGCCCCACAAAGCCCTGAACAATGCCAGCCACTCAAAAGTCGCACGTCCTTGAACGTTCCCCTGTGCCTTTATAATAAGCAGCCCTTTGTTCAATTTCCACCGGGATGAGGGAGTTTCATGAAATTATCTTTTCAATGCAGAAAAATGAAAGGCACCTCCAGTTTCATATTTTACAACACGCCCCCTCCTAGGTCTCTTATGATAGAAATGTCCCCGCATTCGCAACTGGGCTTAAATGGAGCCATCTCTCTTTGCTGTCCTGCCAGATCTAAGCAGCATTGCTCATATTATAACACACACCCAAAAAGGCACTGACAGGAGGGCACATGTAACGATAGAGAGTGGGGTAACACACATTAAGTATAGCTAGAGGGCACCAGAAAGGCAGGGTGGTCTAATGGCTAGGGCACTCAAAGGGGAATCAGGAGACAGAGTATGTTTCCACCTCTGCCACTGATCTGCTCTAAGTCCCCTCTCTGCGCCTTTGATTACTCTTCCACCCTTTCCTTGTCTTGTCCATTTAACCTGTAAGCTGCCGGAGCCCCTTACTACGTGTTTGTACAGCCCCTGCTGCAAGGGTCCTCTCATCCCGGCTGGAGCCTGTAGGTGCCATTGTAACAGTAATAACACAACAGTGACCTCACCGTGTCAGTAGGTAGGCACATTTTAATACAACGTATGGACTATATACACACGATGACTTGTGGCAGCAGAAGTCATGCTCAAGGATCCCATCACCTCATGGAAAGATGCCATCAACAAACATGTCTCTGGCAGCAATTTTTCATGTGAACCGACTTCCTTCTGAGAAAATGGGACAGCGTGTTAGCTGCATTGTAGCAAGGCCTACGGGCTCCACTCACAGATGCCCACTCTCTTGGGAGAAATGCCCTATAACACACAACAAGAAAGCAAGCCATGTCCAGGAAAGCTTAAACCAACATCATCTGTGTTTTCCTATTCTAGGCTGTTCTGCTGATTTTGGGGAGGGGACAATTGGATTGTCTACAAAGTTGTTTATGGTTCTCTAGGATTTTCTTCCACTTTTCCAAATAAAAAAGGATCAGAAAGGGTTGGTGAGCAGGTAGTGCCTGTATTCCCATCTAGCCCCTCTCTAACACACAGTAACCCCTCAGTAACGTTTTACACTGGGAACCAGATAGCACAGACTTCCACATACGATGCATGAGTGCACTTTGCCAGAGCAAACATTGGTGGTTATAATTAGACCTAGGGTGTCAATTTTCAATCCATTTAATCTTTTTATGATTTATAGACAGAGTGCAAACTAATGCTGATATCGTCATTAGCTTCCAACCATTTAAACACCACACTAGCCCCACGACAGCGAAGAGGGGAAGGGATGGGCATTTCAAGCTACAGCACTGAAAGGGGTGAAATTGAGAACACACACACCAGTGGGCACACTCCCCAGGCGGGCATGCTGTGTTCTAGAATGTTGGTTCCATAACCCTGAGGCCCTTCAAGAGAAAAGGAGCATTATAGGAGCCTTCCTTAGAAGTTCTGGTGCCCTCTGCAGCCCCCTGCCAAGGCAGGGTGCTCTGGGGGCGGGGAGGAAGGTCAGTTGCTTCATGGGGTGGGGTTTCACTCAGGGCTACAAGGGCAAGATCTGTGCAGGGCCGGCCCCGAGATATGGGGGACAGGAGCAGGGCAACAAAGGTTGGGTCTGCCCCCATGCTCACCAGTGGCCATGGCACCAAGTGATGTGATCTGGTCCCACCTGCTCCACCCCCCTGGCTCATAGGAGAGGGCCTTGTGGGGAGGGGTAGAACACCCCCCCGACACACACACACAGTCATGAGCAGCAGGAAATGGAGGGAGGCTGCTGGGAACCAGCAGAGCAGAATGGGCTGGACCTGGGTTACTCTGCTTCCCACTGCTGCTGGTGAGTGAGTGGGCAGGGTTGACCCCTGCTGCTGGTGCCAGGGATGGAGTGGGGGCGAGCAAGGGTGGTATGGGAGCGGGGCAGGGGCTTGCAGAAGGGATGGAGGGTGGATAGATGGTGGTGGAAGGGAGACAGAGTGGGCAGGAGTGTCCCAGGCTCAGAATACTCCTAGGGATGGCCCAGCTGAGCACAGACTTCAGGGGGCTGACCAGGAATGGGGCCGCCCCATATGCAGCACAGAGCTGTGTAGGGAACCACAAAACTTGGGGCAATTTGGTGCTCCAGCTTTGGGGGTGCACTAATGCAGCTGTGCCTTTTGCAGCCACAACCTTGCCTCTAGACACATGGAAGACCTCTTCTTGAGTGATTATGTCCCTGCCTGAATAGCTGTCTCCAACAGTTGTCAAACATCTTCACATTAACTGTTGCCTGGTGTGCACTCAGCAGCCCAGCCATAGCTGGGAAAACTGGATGAAAGACAGTACATGCGCCCTCAGCTGAAAAACCACCTTCCTCTGTCTACCCCTAGCAGCACAGCTCACTAAGCAAATGCCTGCCCTGCTCTCGGCGGGTCTCTTAAATGCAAGCCTAAAGGCTCGGTTTACACAGGGATTACAATACTGTAAAAACCAGCCAGGCTTCCCAGATGTGCCAGCCAGAGCAAGGTAGTTGCCTCACCACTGGCTCAGGGCACGAGCCAGGGCCAGTACTGACACTGCAGTGCAGCCTGGTGAGCCAGTGAAGCATCCCCAGATGCTCTGTTCTTTAGCTCATCTCTGGGGCTCTCAGAGGGCAGTTTAGTTGAAGATGCTGCAGCTCTTAAGCTGAAAGAAGTTTTAAAAGAAATCCAAATTGGTTTTAAAGCTGTTTCAGCTAGGCCAGCGTTAAAACCTGCTGGAAAGCCAGCGCAGACCAGACTTAGGAGCTCTGAGCTGGTTCCAGCAACATGGTGGTCTCATCTGATTCCCTAATACTGATTCAGTCCCCCTAAATCAGGTTCACTTCAACCTTGGCCAGTAGTAGAACTGGTTTTGCAGAACCTGTTTAAACTTGGGAAGCAACTTCCTCTCATGTAGACAGGCCTTGTGAAAGATAACGCCCTGGCTTTCTTGATCATTTGGAAGAGGAGGTCTTTGATAACGAAGGCTGTGTGCCAGCCTTTGCAGAGAACATGAGGGATATTCCGTTTGCACACAGAGGCAAAGCAATGCCTGCCACTGTGGAAAGAGATTACTTTAGAAAGTCCTTACACAAATCATTCCTCAAGCAGGAACTCTCACCTCGCTATTCCATCTGGGTTTATTTACGCTGAGTTCCAGCACGTGGTTATAGAAGCAGCCATGCCTTATTTCTCATGGCAAGTGCGTAAGACGCACCCTTTCGTAAATCATTTTTTGTGTCAGTACTGGGGTGGCAGTCTACACTCACCCAGGAAGGGAGAGCAAACCCTGTTGATTTTGGTTTACCAGAACTATATAATTGGGATGTTTCCTGATCAGGTTCCAGTGGAACAAGCCCAAACCGCAAAAACAAGAAGGGGTCCAGTGCTCTCTTAAACACTAACATATTTATTACTTAAATTTACAATTCTGTCCATCTTCATAGTGCCACCAGACTCCTTGTTGTTTTTGCTGAAATAGACTAATATGGCTGACCCCTTTGAAACCTCTAACAGGCTTCTTTGACCGAAACCTCCAGCCCAGCCCTCCCCTGAGGTCTCTCCTAATGCACTTATCCATCTCTCCTTCAAACCACAGTCCCTAAAACTCTCACCATTCCCCTCTTCTAGGAGGCAGACAACAACCATCCCTCCTCTGTACTGATCCCAGGACCTTCAGGGGGGTGTCAGGTAGCCGCTTCTTCTTCATATCTTCCATAATCCAGGCTTGGGCTGCCTTCTCCAATCCATCAGAGTCTTGTTGAGTGAGGAGCAGACAGTAGTGTTCCTGGCCCTCCCTATATTCCCATACTGGAGTGGGAGATGGGAAAATGCTCCTTTAGGAAACTACTAACATCATAGACTCCCATTGTCCCCAAGAGGTAGATTTTAGAGAATGTGCTGAGTCATACGCACTGTCAATACCCTTGTGGTTAGCCTGGTACTCACCCTTGTATTTCCTGGACTGCCCCAAAGACTCCTGCAGTTTGTGTGCACACATTGGGCTCCAGGATGCCAGAAGCCAAAGGATGGGAGGATAATTCATACAACTCTCCCTAAGAGTCGGGAAGAGAGCACTCAGCCTCCAAACAGTTGCCGGCAACATGAGAGGCAACTATCCTACCTGAAGGGAGCAGCAGTAATGCTGGGGTTCAATGCTGGTGCCTTAAAGGTGAAATGGGTCATCTGTCAGGGAGGGGACTGTGCTTTTCAACTAATCTCATGCCAGGTCTGCAAACTGTGGCTCTGGCATGTTTGCAACCAGGGTGAGAACCTGAACTTTGCTCTCAGTCCACAGAGAAGTAGAGCTTATCCTCTGGAGCAGCGTAGTGAGAGGCACTTTCCCAGGAAAATAGTGCCCAAAATATAAAGGATTCATAGACCAAAATCAGTATCTTAAATCGCAGCAAGGAATCCAGCAGAGCCTCTGGACAAACATTATGACATGTACTCCAGGGTCAGCTATGCTAAGCAGGTGGACATCCATGTACTGTGCCCATGGAAGCTTCCAATGTGTTTTGAATTGTACCGTCACCTATGGTACACTGCAGTAGTCCAGTCACAATGGCACAGGCATCAGCTGGAGAGAAAAGGCCATAACTATCTAACAAAGCACTAATGGTAAAGTATCAGAGGGGTAGCCATGTTAGTCTGGATCTGTAACAGCAACGAAGGGTCCTGTGGCACCTTATAGACTAACAGAAAAGTTTTGAGCATGAGCTTTCGTGTGCATCTGATGAAGTGAGTCTGTGCTCACTAAAGCTCATGCTCAAAACTTTTCTGTTAGTCTATAAGGTGCCACAGGACCCTTCGTTGCTGTTACTAATGGCAAAGGCACTTAGTGTAGTAATCAATGCCACCTGAGATTCCCAGAGTAGTCAGGGAGCCTGAAGGTCCACTGCAGATTGCAAATCTCTGTACTGAACTACAGTCTCAATAGTCTGTGCAGAGCAAAACCAGCTACCAGTATCAAACAACTGACTTTTAAAACAAAGCAGTTTGAGTTGCATCTTCTCCACCTACCAATGTCTCACAAGCATCACTACTCACATACTGATCAGAACACTGCAGAACCCTACAAGAAACAGCCCGTGGAATACGTAATTAATTGTCTGACTATAAGAGGAAAGAATCAAACTACTGCATCTCATTTATCCCAGATGCGAATGGCTGGCAGGTGGGTAGAACACCATCTCATGCTCAGCAGTATCAAAGACTGCAAGGAGGAGGTCTTCAACCAACCAGGAGCTAAAAGGTTCTGAACTCCTCCACTCCATTCTTCTCTGATGCAAAGTTGCCATGTCCTAGACAGGAGTAGCTGGTCTCTCACCTTCTAAATTGTTAGAAGACCTTGTACAGTATTTTTTTGTTCTAGTACAAAGAACAGAAGCGCGGATGAAACTCACATAATTTTTCCTGCATTAAGCACACACCCCTCTTGAATAGTCACAGAGAGGTAGCCGTGTTAATCTACATCTTCACAAAACAAAAAAGCAGTCCTGTAGCACTTTACTTTAGAGACTAACAAAATAATTTGTTAGGCGATGAGCTTTCATGGGACAGACACACGTCTTCAGATCTGGGAATTCTGATGACAGCAAATTGGCATGACAAGAATATAATAGAGAGAGAGGAAAAAAATGTAAAGAATACTGACAAATCAGCCTCATAGGATGGGAAGAGGTGGGGCAAAGGGTGGGGAAAATTACTTACTGCAAGTGTCTATTAAGTTAAGTGACTTGCCTGAAATCACTACAAATATCAAAGATGGTGCAGCTGTCTTTGTAAGGCATAAGGTAATTTCTACCTCTATTAAGAAAAGCCATGCATCATGGCCATGACCCTGCCAGACCAGGAGGACAGGATGGAAGTCCAATCAGATGCAAGGAGCAGACTCTGGAAGTGGGGATTTTACCAATATGCACCACTTGGCCACACACAAACACAACTGCAGGAGGCCTCCATCTTCCTTACATATGTGTATACAGAGGATTTCCATGAATTAAATGATTATTAATATAGAGGCAATTAGAACTTTAGCATCAAGAAGAACTATTAAATGATATTTAAAAGATCTGGTCAAAGGTTATATTGGATTCTGTGTTAAATAACCCAGAGGTGTGTCAAAGGCAACAATTATGAAAACAGAGCTGTGTAAAAAAGGAAATGTACAGATTTTTATACTGCAGCTGCCTCAAAGATGTTTTTGATCTTCAGATTCTCCAGTGAGCCTGGAGCTTTGCCCAGGCAAATGGCATTGTTTGCTTACTGGCTACCGAGAACCAGCCTACCAGGATGAAAATGGGCAAAGACACACACACACTCCCCCTCTCTCAGCATTAGTAGGAGGCAATCCCAGGATGGCAGAGCTTGAAAAAAAATTTTTTACCTCTCCCGAGATTTTTGTGAATTTGAAAGGGTTTCGTTGTGGCATTTCATTCCAGCATCCTGCCGCTTCAAGGAGAATTGCTGAGGTTCACGTGAAGGGCACAACATTAAACATTCACTCGTATTCACTGCTGAGCTCAGAATATTCTGTGCCTCCCAGAAGATGCAACTGTATGGCTATGTCTACACGTGCACGCTACATCGAAATAACTTATTTCGATGTAGTGACATTGAAATAGGCTATTTTGATGAATAACGTCTATATGTCCTCCAGGGCTGGCAACGTCGATGTTCAGCGTCGACGTTGCGCAGCACCACATCGAAATAGGCGCTGTGAGGGAACGTCTACACGCCAAAGTAGCACACATCGAAATAAGGGTGCCAGGAACAGCTGCAGACAGGGTCACAGGGCGGACTAGCGCTTCCGGGGCAACAGCTAGCCGCTCCCTTAAAGGGCCCCTCCCACACACACTCAGCCTGCACAGCACGCGGTCTGCAGAGCCATAGGCACGCACACCTCGAGCGATGCAGTCATGGACCCCCAGCAGCAGCAGCAGCAGCAGCCAGAGGTCCACACAGCCGCCCCTGCAGGAGCAGGAGCAGTGCTCGCCTGCTCGATGCCATGCAGGAGGCAGCTGAGCACCTCCTTGCCACAAAGGAGGAGCTGCCCACAGGGGAGGAGGACGCAGCCCCCAACCCTGCAGCACCCCACCGCCCCCCCTGCCGCCGGCTGTGGAGCTACCCCACGAGCACCGACTGGTGGGAGCGGCTGGTGCTCGGAGAGTGGGACGACGACCGCTGGCTCCAGAACTTTCGGATGAGCCGGCAGACATTTCTGGAGCTATGCCAGTGGCTCACCCCCGCACTGAGGCACCAGGACACCTTCATGCGGCATGCCCTCAGTGTGGAGAAACGGGTCGGCATCGCTGTCTGGAAGCTGGCCACTCCAGACAGCTACCGATCCGTGGGGCAGCAGTTTGGCGTTGGCAAGGCCACCGTCGGGGCTGTCCTCATGGAGGTAAGAAGACCCACGGGGGGAGGGGGAGGCAGCCCTGGCAGGGGAAGGGAGTGGAGGGGGGCCCTGGCAGGGGAGGGCCAGACACACCCTGCACACCCCTCATTGGTGCTCTCCCATGTGCTTCCCCTGCAGGTCGTCCGCGCCATCAACGCCCTGCTCCTCCACAGGCTCGTGAGGCTTGGGGACCCGGATGCCGTCATCGCAGGCTTTGCCACCCTGGGCTTCCCCAATTGCTTTGGGGCTCTGGATGGGACTCACATCCCCATCCGCGCCCCGGAGCACAGTGGAGGACGCTACCTAAACAGGAAGGGCTACCACTCAGTGGTCCTCCAGGCCTTGGTGGACAGCCGGGGCCATTTCCTGCACATTTATGTGGGCTGACCTGGCAGCACCCACAACGCCCAGGTATTCCGGAACTCGGGCTTGTGCCGCCGGCTGGAGGCGGGGACCTACATCCCCCAGGGGGAGATCCCTGTGGGGGACACCACCATGCCCCTCTGCGTCATCGCAGATATGGCATACCCCCTCCGGCCCTGGCTCATGCACCCATACACGGGCCATCTGTCTGCCAGCCAGGAGCGCTTCAACCAGCGCCTGAACCACACACGCCAGGTGGTGGAGCACACATTTGGCCGCCTCAAAGGGCGCTGGAGGTGTCTCCTCACTCGCCTTGATGTGGGCCCCACCAACATCCCCCAGATTATGGGCGCGTGCAGCGCCCTCCACAACCTGGTGGAGAGCAAGGGGGAGGCCTTCTTTCTGGGCTGGGCTGTGGAGGCCGGCAGGGCCGATGTGCAGCCACCCGCTGCCCCCAGGAGCCAGGTGGACCCCGAAGGGACCCGGGTCCGGGAGGCCGTGCGGGCCCAGTTCGATGAGGCCACGGGGTGAATGCTGGCAGGCCCCCCACTGCACCCCCCACATCCTCCACAACACTCCCTGCCCCTACGCCCACACCACAGAGCACCCAAGAGCCCCCCCCACTTTTCTTGTAAAAATAAAAGCAGACAGTTGTTTGTCAACTCAAATATCTTTAGAACTCTTATTATTATTATCAACAAGACTAACTAACTATGTACAGGGAAAATAACTTCTCAATATATATACATTATAAAAATAGGGATAACATGAAAGGGGAAGACAAAGAAGGGGAGAACTATTTACATGGGGGGGTAAGGATCAGCATTGTAACAGGGGCCAAATATACAAACTATTTACAACAAACTAACTTAAAACTGGGGGGAACATATACAAAGGGGGGGGTCCACATCCTGGGCCCCACACCCCTAAAGTCCAGTGCTGGGAGTGGGCGGCCGGGATCCCCGCCTCGGCCTCAGGCCTGGCCAGGGCTGGCTGGGGGCCAGGCGGACGGGGAGATACGGCCGGCAAGTGTCAGCTGGCCCCAGGTGCCCCTTGGCGGAATGGCCCTCGGTGGCGGGTGGCAGTGCGACGGCGGACGGCACAGCAGCTGGAGCAGCGGGTGGAGCAGCAGGTGGAGCAGGCAGGGTGGGCGCTGCAGTGGCCGGCGTGGCATGGGGGGCCAGGGAGTCCGTGATACGGTTGAGGGTCCGCATGTAGGCCCCCCATGCCTCCTGGCGCCAGGCCAGCACCCGCTCCTGCAGCTGGAGGCAGCGTTCCTCCACCCGCAGTTGCTGCTCAGCGACCTCCAGCTGCCGACGGTGGAGGGCCAGCAGCTGGGGGTCCGTTGCCATTGGCTGCTGGTGCTGGGTCCGCCGTCTTCTCCGCCGTGGGGCTGGTCGGTCCTCCGCCGAGGGGCTGGCCTGGAGTGATGGCCCCGGAGGGCTGTCTGGGACCACTGACGCCTCGCCGGCACTCTCCAGTCCTTCCGATGGTGCAGCTGTGGAACACAGGAGGGGGGAAGAAGAGTGGAGACAGCCGTTAGTGTGGGCCCCGAGCCGTGGCCCTTGTCCCCCCACCCCTCTGCGGCAGGTTCCCCATCCCCATCCCCGGGAGATGCTGCTGTGATGGGGTTCAGGGATCCCCCTGCACTGCACCCCATCCGCTGGCAGGAGTGACTCTCACTCAGCAGGTAGAACAGGAGGTTTATTAGGCAACAGATGCCCAGTTTCTCACAGAAGCGACAGTACAGCAGTCAGAGACAGTCCTTCCAACCCATCCTGGGGAGAAGACCCTGAGGGGTGCCCCTCTGGGCTGTAGCTTTCCCCCTCCTCAGGCTGGCTGCCTTCTAGCTCTCCCTTCCCCTAGCCTCTAACTGCCACCCCCGATTCAAACCCAGCTCGGCTCCTCCCTCCTCTTTGATCAGGGCAGAGGTGTAACCTGCCAGTTGTAGCCCCAAGATCATCCTTAGCCACTGGGAGCTATTCTGCTTCTTGTTTCTCATAAGCTACGTCTACACGTGAAGCCTACATCAAAGTAGCCTATTTCGATGCAGCACCACATCGAAATAGGCCCTGTGAGGGAACGTCTACACGCCAAAGTAGGCAGAAGCCTACATCAAAGTAGCCTATTTCGATGCAGCACCACATCGAAATAGGCCCTGTGAGGGAACGTCTACACGCCAAAGTAGCACACATCGAAATAAGGGTGCCAGGCACAGCTGCAGACAGGGTCACAGGGCGGACTCAACAGCAAGCCGCTCCCTTAAAGGGCCCCTCCCAGACACACTTGCACTAAACAGCACAAGATCCACAGAGCCGACAACTGGTTGCAGACCCTGTGCATGCAGCACGGACCCCCAGCTGCAGCAGCAGCAGCCAGAAGCCCTGGGCTAAGGGCTGCTGCACACGGTGACCATAGGTCCCCGCAGGGGCTGGAGACAGAGCGTCTCTCAACCCCTCAGCTGATGGCCGCCATGGAGGACCCCGCAATTTCGATGTTGCGGGACGCGCAATGACTACACGTTCCCTCCTTCGACGTTGAACGTCGAAGTAGGGCGCTATTCCCATCCCCTCATGGGGTTAGCGACTTTGATGTCTCGCCGCCTAATGTCGATGTTAACATCGAAATAGCGCCCAACACGTGTAGCCATGACGGGCGCTATTTTGAAGTTAGTGACGCTACTTCGAAGTAGCGTGCACGTGTAGACACGGCTATATGTAGCCTGAGTCTCGCATTTGCACTCCCCCCACTCCATCACATGCTGCTGCTGCTGCTGCTGGGTGTCCCACCCCCTCCCCCTGGGGGACCCTAGAGTTTCCGCTCCCCCCAGCTCTGGGGATGGGGCATGGCACTGTCGTGCTGCGGGGGGCAGGAGCTGATGCACTCTTCTGAGGGACATGCCACTGCTGTCCTTGGGGCCATGGTCATCTGGGCATGTGGAGGGCCCTGGTCATATCTATTACCCCCGCCCTTCAACCCCGGGGGTGTGCATCAGGGGGGATACATACCTGATGGTCCACTCCCACAGTCGGGGGACACCTGGGGGGCAGACGCCCGGCTGGAGCTCTGCGATGGGATGGCGATCCTCAGGCTGGCGTCACTGGAGGAGGACTCCCCTTCCTCCTCCTCCTCCTCCTCCTCCGGTGCCCCAGGGGTGGGCTCCTGGGGGCACCCCCGGGGTGCGGGGCTTGCCTCCGGGGCGGACTCCGCCTCCGGGGCCTGCTGGGGCTCCTCGGCTGAGGTATCAAGAGTGGCCGGAGGGGAGGAGGTGTGCCGGGGGCCCAGGATGTCCCTGAGCTCCCTGTAAAAGGGGCAAGTGACGGGGGCGGCCCCAGATCAGCTGGCCGCATCTCGGGCCCGGGTGTAACCCTGCCGCAGCTCCTTCACTTTACTCCGGACAGGATCCAGAGTGTGAGCAGGGTGACCCCGGGCGGCCAGGCCCTCGGCCAGCCGAGCAAACGCATCCGCGTTCCACCTCTTGCTCCCCATTACCTGGAGCACCTCCTCCTCGCTCCAGAGCCCCAGCAGGTCCTGAAGCTCGGCCTCTGTCCAGGAGGGGCCCCGCTGCTGCTTTCCTGCCTGTCTGCTGGGCTATGAGCCCTGGCTCGCCTTCGGGGGGTCCCCTGGGGGCGCTTGGGGGGCTGCCGTGCGGCCATCGCAGCTGGGGTGGGTGTCTGTGGTGCTCAGAAACGTGCAGGCTGGCCGCGTGTCTGGGCTGCCGCCTGCACGTTCTCTCAGCTTCCTGCACAGGAAGGGAGGGGGCGGGGAGCTTTAAGGGGCCGCTCCACGCGGCCACCATCAAGCTCAGGGGCTGGAGATAGCGTCTTTCAACCCCTCAGCTGATGGCCACCATGGAGGACCCTGCAATTTTGATGTTGCGGGACGCGCAACGACTACACGTTCCCTACTTCGACGTTGAACGTTGAAGTAGGGCGCTATTCCCATCCCCTCACGGGGTTAGCAACTTCGACATCTCGCCGCCTAATGTCGATGTTAACTTCGAAATAGCACCCAACACGTGTAGCCGTGACGGGCGCTATTTCGAAGTTGGCACCGCTACTTCGAAGTAGCGTGCACGTGTAGACGCGGCTTATGAGTCCCTTTTGCTATGGGAGTCTGTTATCTCAAACCACAGGGCACCACCTACTGGTCAGTATCAGAGAGGTAGCCCAGTTAGTTTGTATCTTCAAAAACAACAGGACGTCCTGTGGCGCCCTATAGACTACAGACATTTTGGAGCATAAGCTTTTGTGGGCAAAGCCCCGCTTTGTCAGATGCATGAGTGGGCGGGGGCGGGTTTCAGAGGAGGATTCAAAGAAGGGGTGTCAGTAAAAGGGGGGCCAGAGATGGTAAGGTATATTCAGTCAGGGTGGAAATGGCCCATTATCATCAGTTAATGTGGAGTTGTGAACATCAAGACAGAAGGAAACAAGTCAGTTCATCAAGGGGGATGTGGCCCATTGTCAGATGCTAATGTGGAAGTGTGGAGGCTGATCTACTGGTCAGTCCACATTCACTTTTTATTTTACTTTAATAATAAGTTTAAACTATTTCAATATAAACACACACACACACACACACACACACACACACACACACACACACACACACACACACACACACACACACACACAGAGGGCTACTATGAATTTAAAGTTTTCTGAGCCAGCTGCGCTCAGAACAATAGTGTTATTTATGTCCATTGGGGCAAAGCCTAAGGATCCCAAACAGGGATTACGGCTTTATTTGAGAAGGCACAAAACAGACAAGTTCCAGACTGCTCACAACCAGGGTCTAAGAGTCAAACAATATCCATCTGTGAATAAACCAACACATGGGATGGAGGCAAGACGAAGTCACAGAGATGTCAGTAGTCACAGGTGGCTCCTGGGATCTGCAGACATCTCAGCAGAAGTAGGTTTCCAGCAGGTGGGATTTGAAACCAGCTAAGGCACAGCCTCTGTGTTTGAATTTTAGTAGCCACCGTGAAAGCAAACACTTTTAAGCCTGCTGCTCATAATACTCTGCTTAAATAGATAATCAGTACAGATCCTGACAAGCCTTAAGATCTATGTACCCTGTCCAGTTTCTCAGGGTCACTATATTGCTGAAAGCATAGAGGGAAATTTTCAAAGCCACAGATGGCAGCTAAGCATCCAACTCTTCTTGACAGTCATTGGGGGCCTGGTGCAGAACCATTTGTGCCTTTGAAAATCTCCCACATAATGTTCTTTCATCATCCCACTCTGAGACTGTTAGAATTCTCAGCTTATCTTTGGGCAGATCTGGTTAGCCAGTGAACAGAAGAATCTGGCAGGGGTACTTTCCCGTTTCATAAACTGTGGGACTTGGGTTTGAACTTTGTAAGAAATTTGACCCTGGAAATGAAGTAGACCCTGATCTCATGCATATTCCCCATAAAAAAACAGCACACACTTCTTTAATGTGATCTCTTAAATCATTTAGTTGTGTTAGTATTTAGTTAGCAACTCAGATGAACTGCATCAACCCCAAAGATCCCTAGCTAGCATGAGACACAGTCTCTGTTGTGTTTGCTGAAACCTAATTAAACCTGTAACGTAGGTAAGATCATCTTGAGCTAGCTGCATTTCCTATGGGACATCAGAACATCCCCTTTTAACCCGAAATCTTGTTACACATTGCTGTTTCTCTCAGTTACAGTTTCCTACTTTGTACTTACAATCTGACTTGCAAGAAAGGAAGCTTACAACAAATTGGAGGCAAAACACGTTCTTTCCTCTGTGCTACAGAAGAACTAAGTCAAGTACCAATGGTTCCCTCCCACAGAAACCCCCACAGGGAAGACTCAGTACACTTAAAAACTCTGCAAGGTTCATCCTTCTGGAGTCGACATCACAAGGGAGGGTTTGCAGCCCTGTAGAGACAATGTGGCTGACAAACCCTGCAGACCCTCTGAGAGAGCCTAGAACCGCTATGAGAACCCAAAGGCAATCCCCTTCTGCAACCAGGGGGAAATCACAGAGGGAACAAGGGCTAGGAGAAGCAGCAGCAGCTCCCCTCACCCAGGTTCGAAACCCTGTCTTTCATACATGAGGTCTGCTTAAAGCACGTACCTTAGCTCCAGAGTCTGTTCTTAACTGCAATAGAGTTTGAGCTACTCACACAGGGGATTGGGCTGTAAGCAGAGGGAGGCAGGGTGATTACAAATAACAAAATGCTTGTCATTCTAGTAATTGCAGGATGGTAAGATCATCCTGAGAACATTGGGGGTACTCCACTTAAAAGATAGGGGGAAACAAGTCAGAATGAGTGGCGCGCTGCTGGGTTTTTCATTGGAGCAGTGCTTGCTCAAATTCTCATAAAAGTTCTTGAAACAGTGAGGTGGCAAAATTTGCAGATGCTAGAAAATTACTAAAAATGGTTAAGTCCAACGCTGAGGGCAAAGAGTTACAAATGACTGGGTCAGTGAGCAACACAAGTGCAGATGGAATTCAGAGTTGATACATGCAAAATAATGCACATGGAAAAATATAATCCTGACTATACATACAAAAATGATGGAGTCTAAAATAGCCGTCACCGTTCAAGAACGAGATCTTGGAATCACTATGGATTATTACCTGGAAAAATCTGCTCCATGTCCAGTGGCACCCTACAAACTAAAAAGCTAACAAAATATTGGGAATCATTCAGAAAAGAATAGATAATTAGACAGATAATACCATATTGTCTCTATACGAAGTCATAGTATGCCCACATCTTGAGTGCTGCACACAGATATAGTTATACCACCTAAAAAGACACATTGGATTTGAAAAAGGCACTGAAAGTGCAACAGAAATTATCTGGGGCAACGAACAGCTTCCTTATTATGAGAGCTTAAAGAGGTTGGGACTTTACAACTTATAAAAGAAATGGCTAGTGTTGGAGGTCTAGAAAATCATGAACCGTGTGGAAAAACAGAATAAGGAAATGTTTACTCCTTCACTAACATAACAGAAGAGGCTCACCCAAAGAGCATATGGGCAGCAGATCTAAAACAAACAAATTATTTCTTTACAGTCAACCAACGAATGGTAGAAAGGCCCAGACTACAACAGGGTTCCAATAAGAACAAAATATGTTCAAGAGAACAGCTCCGTCAGTGGCTACCAGCCAGCATGTTTTGTTTGACCATGATGATTGCCTCTTCTGCTCATGCCTTCTGAAGCACCTGGCATTGGCCACTGTCAGAAGACAAGAAACTGAGCTAGACAAGCCATAGGTCTGAGCCAGTCTGGCCATTCTGATGTTCTTATATAGAGCCAAAATGTATCTGATCCTTACTGTGACCCATCAGACCCCACTTCCCTTCATGGGTTAGAGCCCAAGAGTCCTGACAGTCTATTTTTCTCTCTCGGCAGAGTTAGTAACAAGGTAAGAATAGATGTCAAAATTTTAAGGCTAACCAGTGTCCTTTAAGTGACTTGCCACAAAATGTCTGAATAGGTTTGTCAGTATTAGCACTGAGTGGGTCTAATATGTGCCCCTAGGGACAGTATCTTCAGTACCCCAACCCTTGCTGACCTTGAATGAATGGATAGTCTGAACCAGACTCCAGTCCCAGCCTGAACGTCTACACCACAATTTTACAGCCCAGAGCCCAAGCCCAACTAAGCTGACCCAGACCAGCTGCAGGAGTTGCATGTTCCACAATACTCTTCGTGAGGGGCTGGATCCTCTGGTGAATTTAAACAATATTAAACCCACACCTATGGAAATAAACTGAAGAGGCAGATAGTGTTGCCTAGTACTTAGAGAAGAGGTCTGTGAGTCAGGGGATCTGGGTTCTATTTCCTGTGCAACCCAGACTGCACCTATCTACCCCTCACTCTCACCATCTGTAATAGGCTAATAGTAGTACCCCCTGCAGAAAGTGCCTTAATTGCACAGCTTTAGCCTGAGGATATGGAAATTGTAAAGGCACAGTCATTATTCTTACCGTAACAACACTGGATGATATTGCCAACATTATATAGTTTCTGCAGTCAATAAAACAGAAATTAGTTCTTGTACAACAGTTGCCAAAGAAAGAAGTACCCAGCATACACACCCGGAAAGGAGATACGCCGTTTCCAGCCCACGCAGTCTAAGCCCATTGGGGTGCTCTGGGAGAATGGATGCAACTTCAGAGGAAGAATGTCTAAGGCAACAGAGGAAGTGATGGAGATACTCATTCTCGCCTGCAAAAAAGAAAAGGCAAATGAAGGAGACGTTAAGCTCAGACACCCAGAAGTAGAAGTTATGGGCTTTGTCCTGAAATGTTTTCTTCTAATTGTAGTGATTGCCGGCATGAACAAGGTAAGGGGTTGGAGGATCAGATGATATATAGTTAGGGAGATGCGTCTGTGCCACTGAAAAGAGCCTTTTTTAAAAACGGGCATTCAAACAGTGCTGGAGACGACAGAGCTGCAAGGTGACAGGGTCAGAACAATGTTAACAATGCCTTATACAGGTACAGACAACATGTTAAGAGATACTATGTCATTCCTGACTTGCATCCATTTTGCCCTAGAAAAAACATGAAATTATTGTCAAAAGAAACCTATTTTTCGTCCCTCCAGGGGTGTTAAAACACCCTCAGAGGGAAGAAGAAGAGATTTATTTTGAAAAATTGAGCAATATATGGACTATCACAAATATGGACAAATTCATCCCATGACATTTTCACCCAATAAAAATTAATCACAGTCAATTTCACCAGGGAAAGCAGCTTCTTACGATAAGTGAAAACAGAAGAGAGACACTCGCCAAGAGAAAAGGCAGTATCCACCTGCCATTCCCCCGCCCCAGCCTCACCCCCAGCCCCAAAACCTAAAGAAAATTTCAATGTATGTTTTGTCATTTTTCCATAGCCAGACACTTTTTGGCCAATCCATTCCCCATTGCCTTAAAATATGAACAACTGGCTGTAAACCTGAACTTGGCAATAGAAATGGGATGTGGTAGATTGAGCTAGCTTAGTCTTAGAATGAGGTCTTTTTTCCCCAGAAGGATACACTACACTACACTACACTACACTATATATATATACACACACACACACACACACACACACACACTATACGCTACACTACACAGTGTAGATACACTATGGAGAAGATGAAACCAGACGGTTTGATTTTGCATGCACGGTAGAGACGTGCAAAATTGAACTATCTGGGGTTGACAGTCAACTCCTGTCCTCCTAAATATCAGGAGGAGTAAGGGAGGTTGATGGGAGAATTTCTCCCATTGTCCTCCCCCTGTGTAGACAGCCAGGTAAGTTGATTTCAGTTAAGTCAATTCTAGCTATGCAATTGCTGTAGCTAGAATTGTGTATCTGCAATTGACTTGCCTGCCTGGTATAGACCAAGCCTCAGCAGCTCACTAGGTGGGAAGGAAACAGGTCCTGAAGTACCCTGCCAACATGATATGCAAGGAAAATATGTTGCACTCAGTTGGAAATAGCATAGATTGCTCTCATGAGACTGAACATCAACCCCTTTGGACTTATAGGGCATGGAAATGACCTGGTGGAACCAAACTACTTGGTCCACCAAGGAGGAATGCTCCAGACTGAGTTTCCTGCTGTTAGTTCATGGGAACTCAGATGGCATGTACCATACTACAAACAGCTGAAACCCTTTTAAATTATAGGCCATCCAAGATATTAGCATACTATGCAATGAGAGCAAAGACACCACAGGCTGGAGGCTAGGTTTGCTTTCACGGCATATTTTTCCTGTTTCTTTTTTTCTTACTTGCCCATCTCATGTCTCTCCCTGCTGCTAATCTGATTGCATATTAGCGACTGCAGCATAAATTAAATTAATGTGACAGCAGCAGGTCAGCAAGGGCTGGTCTCCTGGGCCTGGCAACCATCTTACCCACTCCTACTACTTTCCCTTTCGTTTGCTGCATCTGAGCTTTGAGCAGCAGCAATATTCTCAAGCCTGGCTGAAACAATGGCCTGGGATGTGGAAGCTCAGTATCCAAACTAGGATCTTTCTCCTTTCCTACCAATCCACCCATCTGTCACCACAAGCATAATCTTTGCTTTCTTGTTCACCCACAATACAGTAAGTAACCAGAGCATCATGCAGCTCCGGCTTCCTCCCAATGTTTTGTTTTTTTTAAAAAAACAAATAAACCAGGTGCTTAACAAAACAATCACATTCTTTCAAAAGTAAAAATAAAGACTAACCAACCACACTGCTCAGGTAGCCAGAAGTGATACTATTCTGTTCCAGTCCAAGGGGTTTGCTGGAATACCACAAACACAGCCAATGTTTTAGCGCCAGTTGCTAACTCCAGAATAACAGAGTAAACCCTGTGCAAATGAATCTAAGCAGCGCCTGTTTGTTTAGACAATAGCAACGAAGCCCCACCGGGGGCACACCTGCTTCAAATGAGAAGACAGCACACAATAGGAAAGCACAGTAATGCAAATGCTAAGTGTGGCCTCTAGGGTATTTCCTTGGAAACAGAGTAGAAGGCGGCATGCCGTTTAAACTAGGAACTGGGAGTGTGCACGCATTACAATTTCACAACTGTTAGAGGAGAAGCGATGGGCCAAATACCAACTTCTCCTTAGAAAAAGACAAGGTTTTGTTACATGTGGACTCTTCCAATGCCAGCAGGCAATTAAATATCCCCCCACCCCAGGAGTTCTGTATTTGGAAGAGGCCTCTTACTACATCCCCATCTCTGTGATTCTTGAGATGCACAAGAGGGGCAACTCATCTGGTCCAAGCTCTCCTCCCAGGCACCTCCATTATCCCCCGAGAGTGCACCTGACACAACCACAATGCACGTCATCGGGCTACATTGACAGATCTTACCAGAAGGATAAGTAGTAGTAGGCATCCTTCAGTCTGCATAGACTATGGATCGCACCCTTTATAGTTTCAATTGAGGGCTTCATTTACAGCGTCTACTGTGACTATGAAGACCCACACGAGAGTGACAGTCCTTGCTGCATCTCTTGCAGATGTGGTGGGTATCTGGCAAGTCCTTAGTGTGCTTTCTGTGGGCTCGCTTCTCTGCTAGCTGCCTGATCCTCATCTCGCCCTTCTGAAGGCCCTTGTGTAAGCCCTGCCTACATCTGCTGCAGTCGTCTGCTAGTTCTTCCCCATTGTCCAGCTCGATGTCTACCTCTCTGAGGTCTCTCTTGCAGACATCTTTGTAGCGCAACTGGGGGCGTCTGGGAGGTCTTTTGCCAGAGGCTAGCTCACCATACAGGATGTCTTTTGGAATCCTTCCATCATTCATCCTGGGGACATGGCCAAGCCAGCGGAGCCGATGCTGTCTGAGGAGGGTGTGAATGGTTGGGATTCCAGCTTGCTCGAGGACGGCGGTGTTGGTCACTCTGTTCTTCCACGATATTCCAAGGATGCACCTGAGGCAGCGCAAGTGGAAGACATTCAGCCTCTTTTCCTGGCGGGCATACAGGGTCCAAGTCTCGCTGCCATAAAGGAGGGTGCTGAGGATGCAGGCTCTGTAGACTTGCATTTTGGTGTGAGTGTACAGCTTGTTGTTATTCCACACTCTCTTGCTGAGTCTGGACAGAGTTGTGGCCACTTTTCTGATCCTCCTATTTAGCTCAGTGTTCAACAACAGGGTGTCAGTGATGGTGGACCCGAGGTAAACGAACTCGTGGACGACCTCTAACGTATAGTTGTCAATGCAGATTGATGGGGATTCAGCAACGTCCTGACCGAGTACGTTTGTCTTCTTTAGGCTGATGGTAAGCCCAAAGTCCTTGCACGCTTTGGAGAACTGATCCAGCAGTTTTTGAAGCTGGTCTTCTGTGTGAGACACTACAGCAGCATCGTCTGCAAACAGCATGTCTCTGATGAGGACTTCCCGCACCTTAGATTTAGCTTTCAGCCTTGCAAGATTAAACAGTTTCCCATCAGATCTTGTGTGCAGCAAGATGCCCTCTGTTGAAGATCCAAAGGCATGCTTCAGGAGGAGTGCGAAGAAGATCCCGAACAATGTCGGAGCAAGCACGCATCCTTGTTTGATGCCTCTCCTGATTCTGAAAGCATCCAATAAAGCGCTGTCATATTGGATGGTTCCTCTCATGTCTTCATGGAACAACTGGATCATCTTGAGTAACCGTGGAGGACAGCCTATCTTGTGGAGCAGTTTGAACAGACCATCCCTGCTGACCAAGTCAAAGGCCTTGGTCAGGTCGATGAAGGCTATGTAGAGTGGCTTCCTCTGCTCCCTGCACTTCTCCTGCAGCTGCCTTAGAGAGAAGACCATGTCAATGGTAGACCTCTCTGCGCGGAATCCGCACTGCGATTCGGGGAACACCCTCTCAGCAATCTTCTGGAGTCTGCCAAGGATGACGTGAGCGAACAGTTTACCAGTGACACTTAGGAGGGAGATTCCACGGTAGTTGTTGCAGTCGCTTCTGTCTCCTTTGTTTTTATACAACGTTACAATGTTAGCATCGCGCATATCCTGTGGAACCTCACCCTCTTTCCAGCACAGGCACAGTAGCTCATGTAGGGGTTCCAGAAGTGTGTCCGCAGCACACTTGATTACCTCTGGTGGTATTCCATCCTGGCCAGGGGCCTTTCCAGCTGCAATGCTGTCGATGGCTCTCTTCAGTTCATCCATGGTCGGTTCCTGATCCAGTTCTTCCATTACTGGTAGGAGCTTGATGGCATCGAGGGCTGCGTCAACCACAACATTCTCACGTGAGTACAGCTCGGAGTAGTGCTCAACCCAGCGCTCCATCTGTTTGGCTTTGTCAGTGATGACTTCACCAGATTTGGATTTCAGAGGTGCCATCTTGCTCTGTGTGGGTCCTAATGCCTTCTTCATACCCTCGTACATTCCTCTGAGATTACCAAAGTCAGCACAGGTCTGGATGGTCAGGGAGTTTGCCTCTGGGCAAAGCATCCTAGAGGAGCTTGGGTGAGTGTGGGATTTGGGGGGCTGTGTGGTGAGCTGGTGGGTGAATGTCTGTCTGTCTGTGCAGCTATGTTACTTTGCAGAGAAGGGCAGTTTGATCAGCTGCCTGTGTGCCTGAGTTTGTGTGGTGCAGAGAGGAGCAGTTTGCAAGGTGTGAATTGGGGGAGTTTCCTGCCAGGTGAGCCTTCAAGGGCTGATTAGACTAGAGGGAAGGCTTTGAGCCAGGCCTAACCAGCTAGCAGCTCTCCCTATAAGAAGGGAGCTCTCAGAGAACACTGTGAGCAGTGAACAGGGGCAGCAGCTAACAGGGAAGGGAGTTTGCCTCTGGGAGTTCGCCGAGGGAGGAGCCCCGTGTTTGTTGTCCTTTTCAGGTATGGTGTTCCACCTGTGCCCTGCAAGGCAGCACTATCAAGAAAAGCATTCTCTGAAGAGAAGAGCCTGAAGAGCGATGGGGGAAGGTGGACCTGGGGGCACTGAGAGCAGTTGGGGGGAGAGGGGCCAGTGCAGTGAGGAGGGCGGACATGGGAGCAGATGGGGGTAGTGGGTTGGGGAGAGTCCTATGGTGATGGTAGCTGGGGGGGGGGCGAAAGGTGGGGAGGAGGGTCCCGGGGATATGAGGTCATTGCTCCACAGGGAGCTATGGTGACTCGTGGTGACAGGGAGGTATGAAGTAGTGGGATCCTTAACCAGATTCTCCACACCCCACTGCCTTGTGGGTTATCCTGGGAAGGAGAAAGGGTAAGGGAGTAAACTCTGACAGAAAATCCGGAGTGGAGTCCGAAGGTGGTTCGGTGTCAACTTCTGGCACTGTCCCGGCAACTCCTGCAGCTGAGCTGGTACCAGACGTGGAGGTTATCCTCTCCTTTGGACCATATCAGTAAAGCCGAGAGGGGGACACTGGTGTCTGGGCAGCCCAGAGTCTCCATAATAAGTGCCCAGGCTCGCGCCCGGAGAGGAACTCCGGCATCGCTGAACAGCATTGCATCAACAAGGGAGGCAACAGATACCGGTTATAAGCTCTTGCTTGATTGGCGTAGAGAACGAGCGCCAGGGGTTGCCTCCGATGGTGGGAGAGATCCTCGCATCTCACGGGACAGTCACCGCCCACCTCAATCTGGGCAGCCCCCAGCCAATAAGGTACTGTCCCACCACAGTTCACCTGCCTTGCTGGGTGCGTGAGGCTTAAGGTTCCTGAACCTGACAAGTGACTGAAATTTGGGCACCAGGCAAACCAATAAGAAAATCAACAAGAAATGAGAAACATCAACAATTTAAGCTTGCTTGCTGGAATGTGCGGACCATGCTGACTGGCTTGACTGAAGATCTTCAGGCCATCAGTGACACCCGAAAGACCGCTGTCATCAACGAGGAACTGAAGAGGCTCTGAGTTGATATGGCTACACTGCAAGAGACGCGACTCGCAGATTCGGGATCTCTAAAGGAAACGGACTACACCTTTTTCTGGCAGGGTAAAGCCCAAGAAGAACCCAGAGAGCATGGTGTTGGCTTTGCTGTCAGAAACACCCTTCTACAAATGGTGGAATTAGTCATGGGCGGATCACAAAGACTTCTTCGGATCACGCTTCAAACTTGTGCCGGTCCCGTCCACCTGATCAGCGCTTATGCTCCAACCCTGTATGCCACACGAGAAGTAAAAGACAAGTTCTACGACGTGCTTAGTGCTGCTGTAGCGCAAATACCTGCTCGTGAACAACTGTACATCTTGGGTGACTTCAGTGCAAGAGTTGGAGCTGATTGGGCCTCACGGCCTTCCTGCTTAGGACACTTCAGTGTGGGAAAAATGAATGACAATGGACAGCGTCTCCTTGAACTGTGCACGTACCACAATCTGTGCATCACAAACACATTCTTCCAAACGAAGCCACAGCACAGAGTGTCGTGGAGACACCCACGCTCAAAGCACAGGTATCAACTAGACGTGGTCATCACTAGGCGTAATAACCTAAAAATGTCCTTCTGACACGCAGCTATCATAGTGCTGACTGTGATACAGATCACTCGCTAGTTTGCTCCAAGCTCAAGCTGAGACCCAAGAAGCTGTACCGCTCTAAACCTGCTGGAAGGCCCCGCATTGACGCCAGAAAGACGGCAAACTCGGAGAAAGCTGAAAAGTTCAGAGAGACCCTCCAGGAAAATCTGCGCAGTGGCCCTGGGGGTGCCGATGTGACATCCAAATGGCAACATCTGAGGGATACAGTTTACAACACGGCCTTGTCGGTGTTTGGAAGAAGAGCTAGAAACATGAATGACTGGTTCGAAGCTAACTCTGATGAGATGATTCCAGTCATTGAAAAGAAGTGCGCTGCACTCCTGGAGTACAAACACTCACTGAGCCAGAGTACCCAGCAAGCACTTAGAGCGGCCAGAAGAACAGTACAGCAGACAGCCAGGCGCTGTGCCAACAACCACTGGCTCCAGCTATGCAGCAGCATCCGGACCTGTGCTGACTTTGTGACCAGAAGGATACCTCCGTATGTTAACAGAGACACAGCCTCTTGTGCCAGCAATGCTGCTCTGCCATGTACATTGGACAATCATTTGCCAAAGGATGAATGGACACAAACCAGACACTAGGAATCTACATACAGTAAACCCTCGAGTTCTTGCAACCCCCACGTAACTCGAATTTTTCCACAAGTTGGGGGTACAGGGGGAGGGTGGCGGGGAGTCAGTTTAGGTGAGTTACGTGCAACTTGAAGCTGCATATTTTGAGGAGTTACTGCACACATAAACCTGTCAGTGAGCATTTCAACTGGGCAGGACACACTATTGATGACTTAATGGCGTGCGTTTTAAAACAAACAGATTTTAAAAGCAGATCACAAAGGGAGACATTTGACCTGGAATTCATTTTCAAGTTTGATACCTACCACCGTGGACTCAAAGATCTCAATTATCTTACAAATTACAGGACCATTTCCCCATCTTTGATATTCACAGTGATGGCAGCATCCCACTTAACGTAACAGGCACTTGCAGGGTTTTTTTTTTGGTTTTTTTCTCTCCCCCGCCCCTTCCTCCTCCCTGTCTAGCTCATTTGTCAGGTTTTTTTTTCTATCAGTTATCAGTTATTCTCCAGATCCAAAGAAGTGGGTCTGTCTCACAAAAGCTCATCGACTAATAAATAATATTGCTAGTCTTTAAAGTGCCACAGGACTTCTTTCTTTGCTTTGTGAGGATTCAGACTAGGACTGCTACCTCTCTGAGCCTCTTTATAGTGAGACACTGTTTGCTTTTGCACACTTTAAAGCTCTCTGGGCCAAATTCGCTGTCCATTTAACTGACTAGTGAAGTTAGTGGGATGGTAATGGTGCATCAGAGAAAATAATTTGGGCCTATATGTACATGTACCATTCCCAAAACATGGGTGCTATATTTTATTTATTACATTAAGTGAGGTTTCCTTGTGTTCTGGGTACAGAGTGCAACTGGCTAGCAATGCAATGGGAGATTACTGCCTTAACATGTTCGGCACATTACTGGCATCGATTGTTAACCCTAATAGTCACTGAGGCTTCTTCTTTCTAGTGTCTCCAGTTTTTGAGTATGAGCCTAATGATTTGTCAGCATAGTGGGGTAATATGCTCTATGGGAGCATGATTTCTAAATGCATTTATGTGTTGTGCATCAATTGGTCTACGTGGATTCTGCTGGTGTGCAGTGAAGGTGCCACGGTGCGCTCTGGCGTAGTACTGTTTCAAACAGCACAGTGTTAAATTGTACCAGCAGCGTAACACAGAACAATTAATTTGCAATAGAGCGGGCAGTGGGAATCACACCCTGCCAAGACTAATCCCCACACTGGCATTTTGAGTGCATAAGGTGGGGGCCTGCAGGAAGTTTTAAATACCCCACTGCTAAAGGCTTCTACTGAAAAAAAAAACTCCCCACAGTCACAGATTCCTTGGGAGATAAGCCACTACCACCCGAGTGCAAAAACACCTTTATAGAATCCAGGAAAACACACTTGAGATGTCTCCCTGTGGGGTAACCCAACCCTCCCTTATGAGAGAGCTTTCAGACTCCTCCAATTGTTTAATAGATGGCCTCTCAGTCACAGGCACATAAACCCAGAACCTCCTGTAGGGTACAGGAATCAGATCATAGTCTAAAAAGGTGATTTTATTGACAAAACAAAGACCTACTTGGTAAGTATACTTGGTTGTGAGGTGTTACAGAGCAACTAAAAAGATAGAGAATTACTTTCCCAGGATTCAGTTTAAATATTACAGTGTACAGAGGGGGAGGAGTGGGTCGTGTACATCAGCCAATCTGAGAAGTCCTGCACCAAACATTTCTTTCTACTCACATATGTGTTATTCCAAGATTCCTCTGGAGGAACAGATAATACTGAAAGCTTCCATACCTGGTTCCAAGCTTGCTCCATCCCTGTATCTCTCCTCTGGCTACACAAAGGACTCACCCAGCAGATAACTGCTTCAGTTCAAAAATCCCTGCCTTCCTCTCTTCCCCTTGGCTCACCTGGCTGCTTGCCAACACAGGACCCACTATCTCTGAGTTTAGCTCTTTACAGGCAATTTATTTAACTGAATAGTGGAATGTCTAGAAAATGGATAGCAGTCCACCCATCTGTCACATCTTTTTATAGTCTTTAAGGTACTACACAGCTGCTTATTTTCTGACGCCACAGACTAACATGGCTCCCCTTCTAAGACTCTCTGTACACTCCCCAAAGTGTACACTAGCCCACAGTGTAGACAAGCCCTAAGTTTCACACAGGGAAAATGCATGTGTTTGGCATGAGGCTCTGAGGGGGCCCTGACTGGACCCTTCTTAGCAAGATGGGAAAGATCAGATTTGCCTTTTTAAAGAGTCAGTGAATTACAAGGAATATTTTTTGCTCTTTGTTATTTCCTCTTCAGAATGTAAAATGGAATTGTTTGGCATAACCATCCCTCTGCTGGCCCCTTTTCTGGATTCCCCAGAAGTCCAGCCACAAAGGACTTGAGTTCTGCTGAACTTCTCAGAAGCTATGTTCTACCAGCTGCATGTTTAATAGCAAAGGCACCATTCAGGGTTTAACAATGTGTTAAAGTAGATAGGGGAAGAAAGAATAAATAGATGCTGCTAAAAGCACTCCTCCGAAAGAATTTTGAAAGCAGATGGGAAGGTCACAGATTTGCATTGCCCCTTAAAGAATCAATGTATTATACACAACTGGCCTTGCTCCAATTTTTTAAATATATGGTTGCATTAAAAACATGTATAATGTTCCAGATTACATTTCAACACCTGTCACTATGTAAATGAATGCAAATTGGTGAGGAGGCAAAATGAAACCCACTGGATTAAACCAACAATGATGTAAATATCTCTCATTTCACTTCGGGGAGTGCTAACATCAAAAGCTAACTGTGACCAGTTAAATGTCAACACAAAATCAGCACTTAACTCGGTTTGCTAAGGGCGGTATTTTATTGTAAGTGACAGCTAAGTCCAGTTTCATGCCTGGACTCTGGGGATTTACGTAGACTCTCTGCATTCAAAGCAAGTAGCATCTTACTGGACCTGAGAAAAACAAAGACCAACTGCGACAGAATATGGCCATGTTCACGCTCTAGAATTCTAGAACTACTCAAAGAATTTTTATTCAAGGTGTGTCTTGGGAGGTAGCATTTGAAAACTTACTTTTTTGATCAATAGTGTCAGAGCAAATCCACTTGTAAGTGAAGCTATAAACACAAGCTGAAATCATGACTAAAAGTGTGTTTTCCAGAAATCTGGGGAGTGCCCGGATCCATTCCTTCGAGACAAAGGGAAAGCTGACACTTCTGCCAGGTGTAAACAAGTGGCTATTGGAAATGGAGCAAAGGCAAAAATCTATAACTTAAACACAGAAACCACCAGTTCTCTTGCTGCCAGCTGGAAGCATTTTTCAAAAGAGGTGCTGAAATTATAAAACCCAGGAGCAAACATCTGCCCATTGCATTCACTACATCTGAAGAGACAAAGGAAGCAGCTATTAAATTCTGGGGAAAAGGTCCTGACCTAAAGAGTTTAACAAGCAAATGTGAGAAATCTTTGTGTTGAATCTGATACAGTTTGTTAGGTTAGGCACCAAAAAGCATCGTCTTTTTTTTTTTGTTGTAACCATTTCTGACATTTTGCCTCATTAGTGGTATTTCTTTAAAATCTCTCTCTTTACTTGTTTTACTGTTTATCCAATCTAGTGTGTTCAAGTTAAAATGTCTGGGTAACTCCATTTGCGGTAACATTATTGCCTTAAATTCTGCAATGGAAATAACAGAAGAGGGCTGGGCAGTGTAAGACATATTTTGGGGAGGTGAGGGAGATCCAGGACTGGGGGCACATTGGGGTTACCTTGCAGCATAACTCAGGCTGGTAAGAGCCAACTTATGGCAGAAAGGCTTCAGCTCACACAGATACAGCAGGGAGTAGCCTGCATGCTGGTGGTTGCTTGTCAGCAGTGCTCCTTGGAGGCTACAAACTTGGAAGCGCTGTATGCAGCACTTCAGGTCACAGGACAGGAGCATCACAGCTCTGCGTGTGTCCAGATCGTACCCCGGTACATCATGCCAACATTCATGATTGTTTCACTGGTACTTATAATTTTTTAACCTGTGTTTAAAAGCAGATTTTTGAGCATTGAATTCCCACCCTATATTCTGATTGCCTGAGCCTTGTCATTTTCAGATATTACTAATTCATGTTTATTCATTGGTTTCCTGTTCCTTGGAAGAAGCCAAAGAATAATAAGCAGCTATTACCATTGAAAATGGAGAATGCCTTTACTGTTTTGCCCAGTCTGTCTAAGTGATTTGCTTCTACAACAGTGCATCATTACATGAGGTTGTATGCTGACCTGACGTTGACTTAACACAATGCGACTCATCCTAACCAAGCAACGCATCCCAAGGCATCCATGAGTCAGAAAACATCAGCCTGGCCACTTATATCTCATTCCCCACTCAGTGGCATTGCTTGGTTTCAGCCAGAGTCACATTTGACAATAAATGCCTTTTAAGCCTCCTTTTGTGATAATCATTCCTTTATAGCTATCCAAAAGGCTGCCATTTATGATAACGACACTCCAACATTTTGGGGCATTTCGTTTATTAAGCTCGTTGTACAGGTAGAAACTAGGCTTCCAAGAGCTTGTGGTGTCTCCATCACTAGAAGTTTTAAAAAACAAAATGGAGAAAGACCAGCTAGGGATAGCCAAGGATTCATTGGCCCTGCCACAATGCTAGGGGGTGCACTTGACTTCTCAAGGTTTCTACATTTCGCTGATCCTATGACTAAACAAGGGACAGAGACATAAGCCAATCATATTAACAAAGGAACTAGGATTTCAAGGAGGACAGAGAACTTGGCAGGAAGTAGATACGTGGATATATTTTGATTTGCTCTCATCAATATTGTCATCACTATGGTCTATATTCATCTTAAGTGGTCCATGGATCTCAACTGTGCTCCACAGAAATAACAGCCATGATTACACCCTTTCAAGCCAAGACTGTGTAGGAAGATCAGAATTCACAACAGCACTTATCATGCACTGGACTCCTTCTATGGTCCAGTTAGATGGTGATACAAAAAAAAGGCCACTCTCTGCCTGTCATATGTCTAACAGTCAGCAGCCTGTTCTCTGCAGCCTCATCCCTACTGTAGGCAGTGGGACAGGAAGAGAAGGTGACTTCCTCGTGGTTGAGACAGCATGTCCTTTAGGCATATAAATTAGCAGCAGGAGCTGCTGTGCAACTATTATACGTACACAGCTGATTTCAGATTCAAGTTAGCAGCAGACAGAGAAAGTGGGAAGGTTTAATGGAGAAAATATTTATTGGTAGATTTTGAGCCAAGGGTAGAATGATTAGAATGAAGAGGAGATGTGAAAGATGATGAAGTAGCTCACCACCCTTCCTTCAAGTTTTCACCTTCTAGGTGATGACTAACATGCACTGTAGTATTAATTACATGTCCACCACTCTCCACACTGTCACATGACTTTAACACATTTCACTGCCGTTGGTTTAGAATAAAGTCTATGTACGCTGGAAAGCATTTTTTCCACTTGAAAACAATGTCACTTCCCTGGTACTTTAAGTAACTCTGAAAATAAGACTATTGTTTTTTCTAAAAAGCATCAGCAAAGTACATTTCATGCCCACAATGTTGGCTTCTGAGGAGGATAATATTTCATCAGCTCCTTTTTTAGAATCAACCTGGCTATTTTAATCATTGTAATGTAGATGACATATGGGGCATCAGGCCCCCAGTCTTGCCAGCTCTGATGGAGAAGGTGAATTTTATGCATTCAAGCAGTCTCACTGACTCCAGCAGGAGTGCTCATGGGCATAAAGTTATCTGTGATGTCAGGGCCCAAATTCTCAGAGAGTTCCTTTAAGGCAACACCCTACTCATATTCCTATGGGCAAGTCTACAATACAGGCTGTATGCAACTCCTGCTACATGAATAATGACGCTGAAACAATGTATCTTAGGTCAACTACTTGCAGTGTCTACACTGCACTGGGATGAAGGGAAGAAACTCTCCTGTGAATTTACCTTATGTGTCTCATTCCAGTAGAGTACAGGAGTCAACAGGAGCACATTCAGCAGTCAATTTACCATGTCTTCACTAGACCTGCTAAATCGACCACCAATGGATCTATTCCACAGCATCAATCCATCCAGCAGTGGAGACAAGCGCTAAGTGTCCATGTCACGAAAGGGAAATAATAAACATGGCAAACCTCCCAACACACAACCTCTGACAGTAGCTTTTTTATTTGAAAACCTCTCTCTTGCTTCCAAAGCTAGGCCTAAAGCGTTTCCATTTTATTAGTAGAAGGCTGCATACAGGTGCCCCCTTTCTAGTCACCTTTAGCTCTCTCTCAACACATAGGCCAAATTATGCACTTGGCTACACAAATGGCTCTCACCCAAGTTAATGGGAACCTGGGTCTGGCCCCGAAAAGCTGAGCATTGCTGTTTGTGTGAGTAAAAGTGCCTGTGACAGTCTTTGTCACAAGCAGCAATAACACATTTCCTAAAGACGCTCCCGATGGTCAATCATCGGAGCAGTTTTCCAACTAGTTTATACTCTGTCCTGGAGAGTTTCTGTCAAACGCTTCTCGAACTCTTTCCGTCTTGTAATCGATGGAAGTTTTGCCCAAGTAAGGAGTGCAGCATTGGACTCCGAAGTTAAGTAACAGAGATGGTCTCTCTTTGACAGGAATAACACAGCACAGGAGCAGATTTCATTAGTGGAGAAGACTACCACCTCCCCACCAAGAGACATTTGACCATATCGATCCCCATTACACACCACATGACAGAGCAGAAGCTGCTGCTTTCAGCAACAAAAAAGTGTCTCTTCAAAACTGTCACTGGGCTGGTGAGAATTTCATTTCATACACTTGATCACCACAGATCAGAGGCACAAAGGAAAGCTGACAGAGCTGGCAGGAGATGCAGCCTGAAGAGAGAAGATGATGACAGCAGAAAGAAGCAGCCAGAGACGCAGAAGAGGACAGTGTCAGAGAAGACAGGAAGGATGAGGGCAATTTCTTACTTTTAACTGATCCTCCGGGAGGTTCGTCCATTGAATTTCTCTCTCCAACTGTGTCTCCTTTTCTAAATTCCTTTTCCGATTCCTTTCCAGCCACATGTCATCACAGCTGAATCGCTTGTACAAGGGTTTGAGTCTCTTCGCCTCTGGTGCCTTCTCAGCTTTTCCATCTGGGGCGAGGGAGGGGAGCATCCAACCTTTGCTCTCAATGCTGGAGAATGGCCGCAGGGACGGTAGGATGGGAGGGGACCTCTTTTTGCAATGTAGAACCCATTTCTCACTTGGCCTCTTTTCAGGTGGTGTTTGACTTTGTTGTTGGGGATCCTGTGTTATAAGCAGCAGGTGAAAACACAGGATGGTTTTGTTTTGTTTTTTTGGGTTTTTTTGTTATTTTTGTAATCATGCTTGCAAAGCTCAGTGTCAGAAAGCCCTGGAAAAGCCCATCCCACCCAACCCACCACCACACACCTCCACAAAATCCTGAGACCCTGCCCATGTTGTGGAGGGAACTAACCAGGTGATGCACAGATTTGGTTGATCTCATTTGTTTTATAGGCCCAGCAGAAGCTTGAAGCTGAAATCGGGTTCTGTACGTGGAAACGAAAAACACCGTGGTGTTAAACAGAAACCATCTAATGCACCATTTGTTGGCTTTGGAAAACAGTTAATGGGGGAAAGGATCAGTGAAGTTCAGAGCCTGCCAAATTGCTCCTTTAAATTACTGTAAAGAACCTGCCTCCCACTGCAGGCCACACAAAAGCACCAGCCCACGTGAAAGGGAAAGAGCCTGGAGAGCAGGACGGGGAACCTAAAGCTCGAGCGCCCCTTGCCTTGATCTGGCCCAGGAGGCTCAGGTCTTGTCCCCTCCCGTGTGGGGATCTGGTGCTGATACTCCAGCCATAGGGGGAGGCGGCATCATGGCAGGAGCATCAGCATGGGCTCCCTGCCGAAGGGGCCCTGAGCCTTGCGAGCCTGATCAAGGCAAGCTGGGGGCCTCATCAGGGCCATGGTCTCTGCCTGGCAGGGCAGGAGGGGGCTCTGTGCATGGCAGAGATGTGCTCCCTGCAGGCACTGCCCCCATCAGTTCCATTGGCCAGGCATTGCAGCCAATGGGAGCAGCAGGGGTTGCTCCCAAAAGTGCAGGGTGGTGCAGAGCCACCTGAGCCCTCCCCAGAGAGCTGCACCAGGCAGGCACCTTAACCCCCTGTCCTCTGAATGTACCGCTCCTCCCTTCCTGACCACATATCCTGCACATTCCCTCCTGCCAAGACACCACACCCTCCAACCTGCTTCTGCACCCTCCCTCCTCCAAGACCCCTATCCCATCCCCAGCCCATTCCCACACACGGAACCCTTAACTTTGGCCCCACCCTAGAGCCTAAGGGGCCGTCACAAAATCTACTACCCTTAGGCCCCCAGAAGTGTTAATTGGGACCGCTGAGTCTGGACTGACGATGCTACAGACCTGAAGAAGTGGGTCTGTCCCACAAAAGCTCATCACCTAATAAATTATTGTATTAGCCTTTAAGGTGCTACATGCCTGGTGGTTTGTCCTGTTAGACTACAGACTAGCACAGCAACCTCTAAGTCACTGGCCAGCAGGGTAAGCCCTGAGCACCAGCGTCCAACCCCCCCTGCCCCCGGCCCTGTAGGGCTGGAGCGTGGAGAGAGACTTTCCTCTCCTTCTCGCTTGGTGGCCAGGGCAGTGAGTGAGTTGGGGGGGGGAGGGGGCGGTGTTGGTTTTGTTTCTCACTTGTGTGGCCCCAGCCCGACGTTTCCCTCAGCCTGGACTGCCCCAGGGCTTTCAGGCCACAGCCCCCCGGCAGGGCAGCTTTGCCATCCTTTGAGAGAGCACAGGGCAGGGTCCCTCCTGTGGTGCCTGACACCGCCCCTCAACCCCCACCAGCCAAGTGTGCCGCCACCACTCCCCATGCAGAGCCACAAGGGAAGGACTCGTCCTTGTGCACTCGCACTGGGCCAGGCACAAGCTAGGCCTGGGGGTTATCACAACAGTGCTTCTGCCAGCATTCAGATTACTCCGTGTGTGTGAGCTCATTCAGACAGGCAGCTCCTGCAATGCATTCATACCTGGTGGGGCCAGCTGTGCTCTCCCCCCTCACTTTAGTTATGAAAGATATAAGAACTCTGCAGATGCCTGCTGGTCTGACACATCCCCCATGCTGCTGCTTTTTATGTTATGAATGCTACTTGCCTGACATTTAGCTAAGGACTGAGGCAGCCAGGGGATGCCTATGTTTTGGCTTCCCTCCCTTTCCTTTTCTACTGCGCACACACAACCTCCTTCTCTCCCCCGCCCCCACCCGGTTTTACATGGGAGCTACTTCAGAATAGAACTGTGGCGTTTTACCCCAAACCAGGTAGCATTGGTGGACATTTGACAATAGTTGAGGTCTGAGATCTGCAACACTAGGAAAGGAATAATCTGTTAGGAAAAGAGGCAAAGCATGTCCCTGCTGTGAGGGGGGTTTGATTTTTAGAGAGACCAGGATCTCCTTGCTAGCCCCCAGTTTGTCTGAAGAACTCAGGTATGACAGGCTTTTTCAAAAAATAGCAGTTTTCCAGCTCTTCTTAAACCTGGCCCTTGCGTAAATAGCACTGTGCCGGCTCAGGTCTTGCTTGCAAGTGGCACTGGTGAGGCCACAGCTGGAGTATTGCAGCCAGTTCTGGGCCCTCAGTACAGAAAGGATGTGGACGCATTGGAGAGGGTTCAGCAGCGGGCAACAAAAATGATTAGGGGGCTGGAGCACATGACCTCTGAGGAGAGGCTGAGACATTTGGGCTTGCAGATAGTCCCCAACTTACGAATGGGTTATGTTCCAAACACATGGTCGTAACTTGATTTGGTGGTAAGTGGGAAATACCCTTATACTGTAATCCCTTGAGTTTCGCTAAGTCGGGGAGGGCTTGGGGGATGGGATGGGGGTTGAGCTTGGGGTGGGTTAGGAAGGCAGGGGTGGTGGGAGGATGCAGTTGAGCTGGGGTTTGCAGGGGGTCAGACCTGGGCAGCAGAGATTTGGGGTGGGGTTGAAGCCAGGACTGGGGGGTGGGGGGTAGGCGGGTTGGAGCTGGAGCCCCACGGGGATTGGGAGATCCAGGTGCAGGTTGAAGCCGGAGCCCTGTGTGCCAGGGAGTGTGAGTTGGGGCTGTGGGTGACGGGGGACATTGAATGGGGTGAACCGGGGCAGGGGGTGAGCCTCATAGGCTTGCAGCGGCTGACAGCCAGAGCCCCTCCCATGCTGGCGGCTGACAGCCCAGTGCATGCTGGGGTTGGGGAGGTCAGCTGGGATGGGTGGAGGGGGATTGAAGGGGGGTGAACCGGGGTGGGGTGGGTGGAGCTGGCAGGGGGGATAGAGTCCCTGTGCATGATGCCAGTAGCTGACAGCCAGAGCCCCAAGCAGGAGGGTGCGGGGGTACGGTGGAACCATGAGGGGGTTGAGCCAGGTGGGGGAGGGGTTGAATGGGGCACCCTAGGGCAGGGGGCTTCAGCAGCGGGCAGGTTGGAGCCCCACATGTCCTGAGCCAGCCACGTGGGAGGAGTGATCCGGTGCCACACAGGGGTTGGGTCTGGGTCAGGGGGTCAGAGTGGAGCTCCAGGCATGTGGCTGAAGCCCCCTACTGAGGGACAGCAGCAGGGTCATGTGGTGTGGGGGTGAGCTGGAGGTTGGTTGTAAGCACAGATGGTCATAAGTCACTGTGCTCGTAAGTTGGGGACCACCTGCATTTAGTTTGCAGAAGAGATGAGTAAGGGGCGATTTGAGAGTTGCCTTCAACTCCTTGAAGGATGGACAGAGCCTGTTTGCAGTAGTGACAGACGGCAGAACAAGGAGCAATGGTCTCAGCTTACAGTGGGGATATTAGGTTGGATATGAGGAAAAAAAGCTATTTCACCAGGAGGGCAGTGAAGCACTGGAATGCATTACTTAGAGAGGTGGTGGAGTCTCCATCCTTGAGGTCCTTAAGTACCTGCTTGACAAAGTCCTGGCTTGGATCTTTCAGTTAGGGTTGGGTCAGCTTTGGGCAAGGGGCTGGACTCAATGACCTCCTGAGGTCCCTTCCAGCCCTAACCTTCTATATTTCTATTTTAAGTTTCTGTGGGATGCCAGTCTGGCACCACTATACATCTTTATGCATACTCACGTGAGCAAGAAAGGGAATTGTCTCCCTGAAATACATGAGGCCCTAGGGCCTCAGTGAGGGTCTGGAGTGCGGGGCGGGGGAGGGGATTTAACTGTTCTGATTGCCTGCTGGAGAACACAGTTACATAAATAAATAAAAGCCTAACAAAAATAATCAGGTTGATTAGAAGGGCCTTGGAGCAACTTAATGTGATACTGTGGCCCCAGGGCAAACACTCAGCTGTGCAGAACTGGGTCAGCCCACGCTCTCCCTTTCAGCATCAATTCTTCTGGCTCAGAAGTTTGAAACTGTTTATTTTTGAGGGGAAGTTGGAGGTTTTGGGGTTTTTTACATAAGAATTCTCCATTTATCCGTCCGTCAAGGCACCCCACCAGTTATCCCCCTCACAAATCAGACAGAGGTGGAAACCTGGTCTTTTAATCAATGCTTGGCTGCATTTTCTGACATTTTAAAGTTGCAACAGCTGTTCACGGGTGTAGTTCTGAATAGATATTTAACTGACAAATGCATATTAGGGAGAATTAATTCTATTATTTTTGACAATATGTATCTCATTACCATTTATTTTGCTCCACCCCAGTCTTGGCTATTCCACTCTCCCTGTGAAAAGTCACGGGTGTGTTGAACCCACGTATCAATAACACAGGGGTCAGGACTATCCCAGACTCACAATGTCCCACAGCAAAGTGCTAAAATAAATCAAATGTGGTAGCAGTCAAAGGTCCTATCTCCTTTAATGGGGTGAAGTTCTTTATCGCTGAGGCAAGAACTGGTACTTTAACTGCTTTAAAACAGAGGTGTACAAAACCGGGGTGGGGCGTGACATCTTGTAAGGGGGGTGCAGCGCTGTCAGCTCTCCCCCCACAATGGCTTCTGCTGCCTCCCCAGCACTCTACTTCCTCCCCTGCAGCCTCCACAACTGCTGTCACTAAGGAAACGCTCCCTCCCTCTGCTGCTGGGCCAATCAATGCTCTGAGTCCCTGAGCCAAGTGGCGGGGGGGCAAGCCATCAAGGTCCCAGCTCGGTAAGGTGACTGTATTGGTCCCCAGAGCCTGTGTCATCCTGGCCCTCAGGAGTCCCCCCAGATGTCAGTGAGGAGTTAGTGCCGCGCGGGGGGAAGCAGGGCTGCCACCAGCTTGTCAACACCATGCAGCTGTCAGACCCCTGGAGTCCCCCACATACCCTCCGGGGGAGACCCCTGGAGCACTCCTCCCCCTTTGGGGCAGCCCCTGGAGCCGCCCTAGTACACCCTTCCCAAGCATCCCACTACCTGCCTGAGCACCCCCTGCATCCATTCCTGGTGTCCTCCCACCGGTTGGGGGGAGGGGTGGCTAACTGCATGGCCAAAATGTGGGTCTGAGAAAGAGTTTGCTCCTCCCGCTTTAAAACGATCTAAACCCACCAATCCTGCAGTCTGAAGAACAGCCACCAGTGGGAGCAGTGAAATTGCTCCAGTCCATCTTTACCTGTGTGGCAGCATTTCACCCCTGTTTAGATGAATTAAGGATTTATTCCTACAGGCTGGAGCTCAAGCTCACATAGCCAAGGTCGTACATACCTTCTCTCTCCTTCTCAGGGAGCTGCTCTGCAGGATGGTTTACAACTTCTTTCATTCAGACTCCAAAAGTAGCTATACTACAGGGTGGCTGCCCTGGTCCCTTGCACCCTGTGCCTCGGGCGCAAGGCAGCTGTCCCATTCCTCGGCATGCCAGTCCCCACTGCCAGGGACCTCTAGCATGTGCAGCTGCCACATTCCCCACTGGAAGGCCCCAAATCCACCATGCTCGGCATGCCCACCAGGAGGTTGTGGAGTCCCTGTTCTCCCCTCCCCTTCATCGAGAGCCTGCAGAGCCCACAGTCCTAGTGCCTCCTGGTGGGGCAGCAGCCCCCATCGCTGAGGAGCCTTGACACAGGACAACAGGATCCCGAGAGGGAGGTGTCTCACATTTGCCACAGGGCAATGTGGTCACCCTAGTCAAAAGGTTCGAAGCTGGTGGCAGTGTGCATAAACAGCTCCTTACAGCTTCCTCCTGGAGTCAGGTATATAAATGTTTTAGAGGGATGTGGATTTACCCTGTTTTGTGGCATGCTCAGAGCTCCTTGAGTTACCTAAAACATCTTGTACATCTTACACATTTTGTGTGAAGGAATTCACACTTGTAAAATCCAGGGCCCCACAGCACATGCTAGAACCAGGCATGCTGTAACTAGGGGATCCGCAAATTCCCACACACTTCTCTTCCTCACACCAACATGCAATCCACCCTTCTGTTTCACTTTCGAGGCAGCATTAGCTGCAAAATTTGGCACTTGTTCGGAGCACAAATGAAATGCCCATGAGGAAGAGGCTGGGAAAACTCTCTTCCGGAGGAGTTTATTTTGAAATAATGCTGCTGTGTAGACATACCCTCAGGGAAGCTGGGTCTACATGTGCCCCCTCCTTTCAGAGGGGGTATGTTAATAAGGCACCGCGGAAGGTGCTAATGAAGCGCTGACATGAATATGCAGCACCTCATTAGCATAATGGCAGCCGCACGTGATTCAAAAGTGCTGCTTTGGAACGCATGCTGCCCGTGTGGATGGGGGGCCTTTCGAAAGGACCCCCCGACTTTGAAAGCTCCTTCCTCCTATTTGGTTTTAGACCCAGCAGGAATGTAAATTGGGTGAGGTGCAAGAGCCATCTCCCACTATCCACTAGAAACAATCACTAGTGTGCAGCTGTTGGATTTGCACAGAGATGGGTTTATCCCAACTAAGAACTAATTGTTCACTCTGCCATTAACAGAATATGATTCCCGGCATTGGGGATTCCTTAACCCCTTGGAGGTGAGTTCTGCAAAGCAAACCAAAATTAAACGTGATAATTCTTACAAAACAACTCACCTCATCCCAGAGGATATCGCTAACTGAAGAAGCAGCATTTAAGCTGATCTGTGATTGGCTGCTTATTCCACTGTCTTCTCTCTGGTAGTCATTGTCCAATGAGTGCACAGAAAGCAAGAGTGTACCTCTCGGCTTGAGCACCTTTGGCCTCTCGGGTACTTCTAAATTGCTGTCAATAGCCAAGCTGTTCCCGAGAGAGATCATAGACGTGGCACTTATTCTCCCGGGATAACGGAAACTCTTGTGTTGAGATCCAGGTCTTGGACTTTGTGGTTTAGGGCTCATGGGCCGACAGGGCATGTCTTTACCTTCGTATGTGGACAGCTGGGGGCAAGAAGGGCTTAACTGAGCAAAGGGTGACTGCAGGTCACTGGAGCTTAAGGCAGACCTCAGCCAGTATTCCTCAGAAGTATCTAAAAATCTTTCCTGTGGCTCTACACAGTCTGGGCTTTCTGGACATTTGACAGTCAGATCATAGGACAGTACTCGCTGTCTTCTCCTATCCAAAGGTGTAGAGAAGTCAACAGACTCCACAGAGGTATCAGAATGGTTGGCATCTGTGGAGGTGGGATTAGAATCCCGTGATCTCAAAAACGTTTGTCCATTTGAACTGTCTTGCTTCTCTGCAGATGGCCTTCTTGCAACATTGTCAGGACCTTGCTGTTGACCCCTGGTTGTTTTACGACTGTCCTGGGATGGCAATAAACTTGCTAAGGTGGGTCGTCTTAGTCCATCAGCATCCCTGCTTTTCAGAAATGCTTTCCAGGAGCTCTGGCGAACCTTGGCTTTCTCCTTTTCATGTTTCAGAGACACTTTGGAACTCTGTTCAGGGTTTTCTCTCTCTTGGGATTTGGATTCAAAGAAACTTGAGAAGGATTTATGCACCAAGGCCAGCCTTGTCCTGAATTTTTTGCCCTCTGGGGTTTTGTTTCTTTTAAACACATTCTCACCCAGTGATTTGCTTGCCCCAGAATTCTCTGTCACTTCACTGTCATCTTCAGCTGATTCTAAGACTCGTGCTTCAGGGTGTTTGACATTCAATAACAAGGACGATGCAGAATGTGTGTCTATGTTGTCCATCAGTATCTGACCAGATGCAGAAGCCTTCCTCAGGCTGATTCTGCTGAGCAATCCAGCAGGCCTTTCATAGAATAGGTCATCATCATCAGAACATTCGGAAGCATAACTTTCCTTTCTTTGAAGGGCAGAACCGGAGGAACTGCTTTTAAAGGACTGCAAGCTCTCTGTGTCTTCATCTTCTTTCCCAGTGTCAAGTTCTTCTGTCTTTGTCTTGCTGCCAAAGGAGCTGCTGCTATCTTGGTTTTCAGCAGCCCCTGTCTTGGTTTTCTTAAAGGATGCCATTTTTGAGAACACTGAAAACTTGGAAGGTTTCCCAGGCTTGATCTGTTTCTGCACAGCTTTACAGAGGCTGCTGCTACTCCCCAGGAAATGGAATGAAGTCTCATCCATCTCCTCACTGTTAGCACTGCTAGTGCTCACGTTGTCTAGGCCAAGGGCTGAGGCCTCTTGGCTCTCCATTTTCACTATATGGTTAAAGGCATTGATCTCATTTGGATTCTGATCGTTGTCTTTGCTAAGGCTCAGCGGCTCCTCCCGAGCTAAGCCCTGTGTTAGTTCTCTGCTGGGAGAATCTTCACCGATGCCTGTTTCTTCCTTTGAAATACCGCAGCTTTCACCACGTTTCCTTTCTAGGCTCCTGAAAGCATCACCATCCACACCATCTGCTTGACACGGGCCACTAATACTGTTCGTTTCCAGTGCTGTTGTAGTAGTTACACATACGTCTTGTTCTAAGCCTTGACTTGTATTGATCTCATGTGCCTCAGTTGCTTGGCCATCCCTCGCTTCAAACGGTGGTTTTTTTAACAGCTCTCTTTCTGCCTGCACCTCAGCATTAGTTCTGAGGGGCTCTACCAGAGAGATTCCCCCACTAGCTATGCCATGTGATTTCAAATGGGCTCCCGTGGACACATCTCCCTTTTCTTTTGTGAGAACAGTAGCATCTTCCCACTGCACATCAAGCTCACTGGATTCATTTTTTGCAGCGGTTACTGGGAAGCCACCGCAGCTGAGTTTTAAAGAGAAATCTGAATCTTTTTTCTGTGCTTGCCCCTCCATGACTTCTGACTTTTCTTGTCCTTTGCTCCCAGGAGAAGTCACCTCTGCACTGCAAGAGACAGGCTGTAGGGGCCGAGTTTGTTCTTCACAGGTGGAATAGGCATTCAGATCTCTCTGTAATTCATTGGGTTCTTTGCTGGCAATGGGAGGAGACCCCACATCCTCTTTGGCTAAGGTCCCAGCTATCATTTCAGCAGGTTGACCGTTATTGAGCACATTGGACTGCAAGCTCTTCTCCTCCACAGATATTATAATCAAAGCAGGTTTCAACTCTGGGAGCTTCATCACCTTTTCTTCCTGGAAGAGGTAATGTGGTTTGGGAGCTATTTCAACATCACAAGTATCACCACCAACCTCATCCGTTTTGTGTGCATCAGCAAGATGTCCATCTGTTGTTACAAGCTCAGAGAGATCCTGTAAGGCATTGTTGTGGCTATTCAGGCTTTGCAGCACTGAGTTGTCCTGCTTTTCTGTAATTTCTTGGCCACCGGCTTGGTTGGCATGGTCCACACCTGTCAGTGTGGTCTCTGGGACTTTCACACCCAAAATCACACCAGAAGAATCTTCTGCACTTGTTTCTCCCACACAGGCCACAGTACTTGGTGATTCAGGAACACTCTTCTTCAAGTTGTTCAGCAGTGTCCTGCCAGCCAGGCCATAGTTTGCAGTATAGTTGTCACCTGTGTTTTCAGCAATGACAGAAACACCTACAAGACAAGTCGCTTGGTCCTCAGGGTTCCTGTCACCTGGTTCAGAGTTAACACTGAGAGAGAACCCATGCACTTTGAAACCCCTGTCAGATTTCCATTTGTCTTTTCTTACATGCCCTTCGGCATTTGAGCTCATTGTTTCAGAGTCCAAGACCGAAGGAGTCTTCCTTTCTTCAGAATCCCACTCAGAGGCTTCTTTCAGAGGGAGCTGCACTGAAGCTAAGCCATCAGCCCACATGTCTGCTTCCGTGCTAGGGCCACATGTCTCAGATTCAGTGTGCATGTTAACCTCAGCACCCTGGTGGAAGCCCACAGGATGAGAGAGCTGGTTCTTATCTGCATCTATGTAGGTATTGAGAAGTGATTCTTTTATGTCAAATTTCTCCTCCAGTTTTATTGCTTTTTCAGAGCTCCCCACAATCCTTTTTATGTTTTTCCAGGTGTACTCAAAATCCAAACCTTGCAGATGGATCCTGGAACATGACAGTCTTAATTTATCTGGAAACTGAATGCAGTTACCCAAATAGTCTCTCTTGCCCCCAGCATTTATGTTTTCAGGTGCACTGTGCCATGTTTTACTTTCTGTGATCTCTGGCCTCATGAGCGGAGATTTTGATGTTAGGCAGGGTTGATATGAGCATGAATCCACTTGAAGATTGGCCCCCGGAGTTGTCTCTCTTTTCTTTGTATCTATAGTTTCTTCATTGTTAAACAAGTTCATCTTATTGCATTTTACATTAGATCCAGAATGTAATTCATAGTGAAATTCAAATGCCTCAGAATTTCTTTTACTCTCAGTTCTATTTGCTTCAAAATTAATATTAGGCAAGCTATGGCTTGATCCTACAACTGGCTGCAAAGGAAATTGCTGTGTCTCAGGAAAAATCAAACAGCTTTCAGAGTCTGCTTTCAGGCAACCAATGGTTAATATTGCTGGACTTTTTTTACTCCTTGAAATAGCATCTCCAGCTGGTCCCAGGCTGTCGCAGGATTGCACTGCATGCTTTTGTGACTTCTCTTCACCTTGCAATCCATCCACTACCAGGTTAGTTTCGGTCTCTGATATTGTGTCTTTCCCATTGGTGCCAGACACTGCATTGGAGAGATCCCTAGTTACTATTTGTTCTTCCTCTTCTCGTCTCGATTTTGTAGTCTGTATCCAAAATTCACTGTGACCTGGTCTCACTTTCAAAGCGGAAGACAATGCTAATTGAGCCTTTTGACACAGTGCCATGTGACTCGGGGGTATTTCTGTACTGGTATCAAGAAAATTGTAGCAGGTTTGTTTTTTCCCAGAGGAAAGGCAGTTTGAACTCAAGCAAGTTTCTCCACTTACATCACTGGCAACAGATGCCGAGTCCGACACACTTTCATAAGGCTCAGTCTTCACGTCTGACAAGGATTCACTCTGATGTGACCAAGTTTCAAAATAATCTTCATCTGTTTCCTGGCTCGATCCATGTATCTCCAGCTCTACTGTACTTGGGGCAGAAAAACTTGGGTCATCTTCATACTCTTCTTCAGTGACGTAGTTTTCAGCTGGCTCTGGGGTCTGCAACAAAGAGACCAAAATTAATCAAGGATGAATTCAGCAGCTGAGTCTCAGAGAGAAAAACATTCCTAGAATTAAACACAATACAGACACTACGGAATATGCCTCTTTTCTTAGGGATTACACCTGATGTTTGTACAGGGTTGGACTTGATGCCATATGTCTACTATAAACTATTTTTAATATCATCCAAAATGTGGCAGAAGCTCCAAAGACCATCTCCCCCACCCCTGCTGTGGGCTCTATAAGGCACCAAAACTTCTAGGGAGAGCCCCGCTATTCATTACTGTGCTGGTATGGCTTGTAAGTCTGATTTTGACCACTCCAAAGTACATCTCGGGGGAAAAACAAGCAGTTCTGTAGCACCTACAAGACTAACACATTTATTTATTAGGTAATGAGCTTTCATGGGTGAGACACGCTTCTTCAGATGGTGCTGCAGAACTTTGTGTACGTGTGTGTGTGAAGCTACAGCCTAACACAGTTGTCCCTCAGACTAGCTCTGAGGAACTCCAGCATAAAACATGTTACCTTCCCTTTGCGGCCAAGATAAAAAACAAAGTTTGTGATGGAGGGAGGGTTACTGCTTCAGAATAAGTTCAAACACCCTTTTTGTACAATGAAATCACAAGCAACCAAAGTCACGCAATCAATGGAACAGTGCACCCTGCCCTGCATATAATCACTGAGATCTTTCAACAATGTCAAGTCATGAACGGGACAGAAATGACCAACATCACGGCAGCACAGGTTCACATGTCACATGCTGATCAGTGGAGGGGCTGGCAGGAGCAGCTGGCTCACACAGCCATGACTCATGGAGCATGGGCTCTGCATTAGTGAAGCTGAATCTTGAACGATGCACTAGTCACATTTTACAGATGGCACTGAGATACTGTCGAAGCAAGCAGGGTCTGAGTAAGGAGGACACTTGATAGCCGTTGGACAAATTATACAGTAAGTTATACACAATTTACAGCACAGGTCTATTAGAGCCCATGTACAATATGACTTCAGATGTGCCAGTGTAACCCAATTTTAGCTTCGGTGTTTATGGGTCTTGAGCACCAAGGTCAATAAGTGCCTGTCTGTTGACTTCAGTCTACGAACCAAAGAGGAAGACAGGCTCAGAGACAAAGGGCACCGATTACTGTTTTTATTCATAGTTCATGGGAGAACCCCAAAATTGCATGGCCTGAGCTGTGCCCTACTAGGCTACTGATTGGGACTGCTGAAGTCCAGTTTTTGGCTGGCAGCCACCAGGTGGAAAGATACACAAGGCAAAGGCAGCACCATCTACTGCACACTCAGGGGCCATGTCTACACTACCAAGCTCTTCCAGATTAGCTGGGGCTCTTCCAGAAGAGCACGTGGAGCATCCACATACAAAATGTGCTCTTCTGAATTCCTTCCAGAAGGATGCGGCACCTCTTCTGGAATCCTTACTCCGCTCCCGAAACAGGAAGCGCCTTCTTCAGGAGATTCTTTCAGAAGAAAGCAAGTGTAGATGCTCTGTGACCCCTTCTTCCAAAAGAGCAGCCCTCCATGGTGCCAGCCAGCCCGAGTGCAGAGACACCCCTGCCAGCACCAGAGGAGCTCTGTGGTCTCTGCCTCCAGCTGCTCTTAAAGTTGCAGGGACCCAGAAACCCCATGGCAGGAATGAGAGCATGGAAGCAGCAGGCACATGCACCTCTGTCATATATGCTCCTCATGTACCCCTGCAGCAACCAGAGGCACCATGGCCAGCAGCCAGCCACCCCAGGACAACAAGGGTGCCCCCAGGTAGCTGGCAGAGGGCAGCCAGAAGCCAGCCCCAGGGCACAACATGCAGGGCCCCCCTCATGGACAGAGCCAGAGCTCTAGGACCTCCTGGGGCTCTGGCATGAGACGGAGGTCCTGTGAGACTCAACCAGGCACCAATGGGACATCTACATGCTTGCATGACTGGCTGCCAGGCTCTGGAGTCATTGTGGATAGTTCTCTGAAAGCTTCCACTCAATGCACTGCAGCAGTCAAAAAAAGCAAACAGAATATTAGGAATCATTTTTAAAAGGGATAGAGAATAAGACAGAGAATATCTTATTGCCCCTATTAAACCATGGTACGCCCATATGCTGAATATTGCACGTAGAGGTGATCAACTTGTCTCAAAAAAGATATATTGGCATTGGAATAGGTCAGAAAAGGGCAACAAAATGATTAGGGGTTTGGAATGGAACCCATATGAAGCAAGATTAAAAAGACTGGGACTTTTCAGCTTAGGAAAAAAACAGACTAAGGGGAGATATGATAAAGGTCTATAAAGTCATGACTGGTGTGGAAAAAGTAAATAAGGAAAAGTTATTTACTGATTCCCGTAAAGTAAGAACTAGGGGTTACCAGATGAAATTAATGAGTAGCAGGTTTAAAACTAACAAAAGGACATTTTTCTTCAACCAGCGCATGGGATGTCTGTGGAAGCCAGAGGAGGTTGTGAACACCGGGACTTTCACAGGGTTCAAAAAAGAACTAAATAAATTCATGGAGGACAGGTCCATCAATGGCTATTAGCCAGCGTGGGTAGGAATGGTGTCCCTGGCCTCTGTTTGCCAGAGTTTGGAAATGGATGTCAGGACAGGGATAGCTTTCATGATTCTCTCTTCTGTCTACTCCCTCTTGGGCATCTGGCGTCAGCCTCTGTTGGAAGACAGGACACTGGACTAGATGAACCTTTGGTATGCCTCAGTGTGGTCGTTTTTATGTTTGTATGGAAAATGGTGTGAGTTATTGCTGCACACCAGCCACTTGCACTGAAATAGGTAATATACATCACACTGCTCCATGTGCCAACTCAGTTCCCCGGGCATATGGGTGGCTTTTATTGTTTGGCACAATGAGATGAGATTGAAATTCAAAACTCACTTATCAGTGGCACAATCAACTATTTCCTTTGCCAAGTGAGGCCCTACATTTTGGTCATTGGATTAAGCAAATAAAGAAGCCCTAAAATAGGCAAACAGGTAATGTTTACCAGTGGCCCTCTGCATTCTCAGCTCCACTTTTCGCAGCATAAGAGAAAACAAAACCAGACCTGGAACACCACAGCGAAAGCCCTGAACGTTCAATTTATGGATTACCGAGTAGCTCTCTCTCTCCTTCCCTCTTGGAGCCAGACTGTGCTATTATAACCACTAAGCCTGAAAAGAGAACAGAACAACCAGTAGGTGTGCCTGAAGATTGACAGCCTCTGTGGCACCCTGGAGTTCTCCTATGACCAACAGCATTAGTGAAGAACTGCCCTATGGAATGATAGTTTGATCTAATTTGCATGAATAAATGGTGGGATTTTATGATAATTGTAAACTTTACAGTTCTCCTTTGTTTTCCCAAAGATAATGAGTTTCTCCAAAGATGGCTAAATTAGACTTTTAAATCCATATTTAGGAACCTCCTTAAAGCACCACAGATATCCCTGAAGGCAAAATGGGTTGTGGATGATCAGCAGGATTTGAGACTGAGGCTACTAATTAATGAGTGTAAGTATAGATTGCGTGCCTTGCATTCATGTAGCTAATCCAATGTGAAAGTGCTGGCTCCAGTACCCTTTGGCTAGCGCCGGTGAAAGCTGCCAGACTGTGGGCACTTGGTGAAAACCAAAGTCTGGTTTACTTATAGAACAGACACTGCAGGTCCACAGCAGCTTCCCCACATCATACTTCTAATGACTGTCATGTCTGGCCCAGCGTGACCAGGTCATGATATCAGAAGATATAGTTCATGCTCCAGACCTTATTTCCCTCTTGGTCTCTCATCTCATAGGGTGCCAAATGTAATGGTGCTTTGTGGTGACGTGGACACCTGCCAAGAAGAAAATGGGCTGCATGGCCCAAGCCCACCAACTCTTTCAAAGAGGCTCCTGAAAAGCCACCTGCTGTAGTACTGACTTGGGGGATTAGATTAACCTCTTACCTTCAGGGCCAGCACCTGCCTTGTTTATACACAAAGAAAGGTCCCTTCAAAAGAAATTCTATCATGCAGTTCAAATGCAGTTGCTGGGAACCAGTGTGCACAGCTGCCCTGTCTGCTCTCACACCCCACTGCCTCAATCACTACATGGTAAACAGTCTCAGAGGGGCAGCCATGTTAGTCTGTAGCTTCACAAAAAACAAGCAGCCCTGTACCACCTGAAAGCCTAGCAAATTGTTTTTATTAGGTAATAAATGTGTTTGTCTTTCAGGCTCTGTTGGACTGCTCGTTTTCCATCCCCTTGGGAGGATAAGTGAAGGTGGTGGTCTCAGGCCCAATTATTCATGGTCTGAGGGTTCCGACACCAGTCTCAAGAGGTCTGTGAGAGGAAGAAATTCTAGAGGAATTCCATCATTCACTGGAGAGGATAAAATCAGATTCTCTGGCCCAGCGTTGAAGAGAAGCAGAGCTATAAGGTGGTAAGAGGTCATTCTTCCACTCTACTTTGCACTGGCCTCAGATGGTGTACTGTGTCCAGTTCTGGGCACCACATTTCAAGAAAGATGTGGAGAAACTGGAGAGGGTCCAGAGAAGAGCAACAAGAATGATTAAAGGTCTAGAGAACATGAGCTATGAGGGAACACTGAAAGAACTCAGCTTGTTTAGTGTAAAAAAAGAAAAGACTTAGGGTGGACATGATAGAGGTTTTTCAAATAGCTTAAAGAGGGTTACAAGGAGGAGGGAGGGAAATTGTTCTCCTTGGCTACTGAGGATAGGACAAGGAGCAATGGGCTAAAACTGCAGCAATGGGGTTTAGGTTGGAAATTGGGAAAAACTTCCCAACTGTCAGGGAGGTTAACCACTGGAATAAATTACCTAGGGAGGTTGTGGAATCTCCATCACTGGCAATATTTAAGAACAGATTAGACAGACACCTATTGGGGATGGGCTAGATGGTGTTTGGTCCTGCCATGAGGGCAGGGAACTGGACTCAATGACCTCTTGAGGTCCCTTCCAGTTCCAGTGTCCTATGATTCTATGTATATTCATAGTCCTGGTAACACCAGAGATCTCTACAGCTCTGGGAATCTTTGGGTCCCATGCTGGCAACATTAACAAGTCACCCCCACAGACAAACCCAAACTAGTCAAGTGCGCCAAATGCAGACAAACAGAATTCAAGGTGCTTCGGAAGCACAGGCAGAGGGAACAGAAAAGGGGCTTTCAGCCATTTCTACAGTCTCTGGTGCTTGGGCTGGTCCAGCACTCTGAGTTACACCAGTGGCCCCTTGGATCCACTCTGGTTACTAGACAATGCATGTAACAGGGGCCTGGCCATGCCCTTTCCCCTTCCCTACATGTCTCTGATACATTGGCAGCCAGGAGATGGCAGATGTACTGCAAATACTGACGACTGCTCCCACTGAAACCTTCAAAGCGTTCTGCACCTATTAAGCCGTGAACAATAACTTCCACTTGCACTAAATTTGATCCTGAGCAGCTGCCTGAACATAATGGGAGCAATGAGAGCTCACTGGTTCATGGAATCAGATCAGGAAAGTAATACTTGCCTGGACAGATTCCTGCTGAAATCAGTGGGAAATGTATGCAGGCATCCAAGAGCTACATTTGGCCCTAGGTTCTTCAACCAGTTTGTGATTATACTGTTTACTTTGATTTGTGCACCTATTTGCCCTGTACTGCAGGCTTAAGCCAGAGCATCTGAACATTTAGCCTTACATGTATCAAATCACTAAATGTTATGTCACTTAGCTCTCTAGTGGTTAGTTCATATAAGATAGTGGCCTACTACCACTGCCAGCTAGTGACCTTCATGCTTTAGGTCCTGTATTCTTTGACAACCCGTGGGAGTGGGGAGCGTTATAAAGTTAGGGTCACTGGGTAGGAATCCTTTGATACATTCTAAATTGCATTTAATGTCTCCTCTGGAAAGTCTCCAAAAACTAACTACTAAATGGAGTGGGCTCTTGCAAAATAATGAAAGTCCATACGCAATGTCTTCAGCTATCAACAGGAAACATCCCACAAGGTGTCTGGTTTATTGGATGAGGGTGGGGTGGGACAGAGAATTTGAATTGGGTGTAAAAAACTGTGTCCAGCAAGGCTACATCTAGATTACAGGGATTTGGTGACAGTGTTTTCAGACACCTAGCCACCCTATGAGCAAAATAGCCAACCAGAAGCACATCACACAGGGCTGCCCAGTGTCCCAGAAGCCCTGTTTGTCAACAGAGGGCCCCTGGGATGTCCAGACCAGCGTTCTGTTGACAGATCTCGGTCAATGGAAGTATTATTCCTCATGAGGAATGTAGTATAGCTGTTGACAAAAGTGCTGCGTTCTGTCAACTTACTGTCGACCGAACGCCTTGGCAGTCTGGATGCTTTGCAGGTTTTGCGGACAAAACCCTCTAGTATAAACATAGCCCAAGAGAAATATGAAAATACTGGCATGCCACCAACAGTAAAACTGCCTTTCCCCTTCACTGTAATGACAGCATCCTGTTTATGCACAGCAGCTGCTTAGGAGCAGAATCTGCTCAGCAAACTAACTACATAGCTAGAAGCTGTTCTTCTCCAGGACCAAAAAAAGAAGGACACAGATGTGTATGTGAAGAACCAGGTAGCTTTAGCTGAGCTCACCTATGCGAGGATTAAAATGACCAAATTCACATCCTGTGGGGCTGCAGAGAAACTGTAAAATAAGGCTGTTCCAGACTGTTCCTTTCAACCTTTCATTTATTTTTGGAATTGTGTTTTGTACAATTCTATGGCTGCCTGATTTTGTTTTTCCATTAAGCTTTACTTCTTGGGGTTCTGCCCTGAAGCGTGTAAATATTCATTTTTTAAAAAATATTTTTAATGCAAAAGTTCAACTTCAGCTGCAGGAACTGCCAAATGCAAATATTATAAAAATATTTGCTATGTTTATTCAGTCAACAGTTAAACATGCCCAGTCAAGGGTGACTGCTCATTTTCACTCAAAAATGGCTTTATATTTTAGCAAAAACAGAGGAGTTTTGGCAAAAATAGGCTGTTTTTTTCAAAATTACAATGAAATGCAAAACTAAGGCTTTGAAAAATAGTCTCAATGAGACTGAACCATGCTGATTTAAAAAATATTGATAAAGAAGGCCCCACTGCTGGAAACAAACCTGGAAAACCAAACTCTTGGGCCAATGCAGAGCTCCAGTTATTTCAATGGTACTCTGCACAAGAACAACTCACAGTAAAGAATTCCAAGTCATGCCAATAATTGGCACATGAACTGCTCTGAATTTTTAATCGGTCTTCTTAGTCAATAATTTTGTAAAATTGAAGGTGATATACAAAAGGCGCAGAAGCTGAAGCCTAACACAACCTGCCTTCAGTTCAAATCATTCTGATGCAGTCTTACTCTGCAATAGTGCCCTCTGCTGGGTAATTTAAAACGAGACAATGTTTTGACATCTTAATTCTAGCTTCCAGCAGAGCACTCAGTGCGTGCCTTTGTTTTTAAAGCAAAGTAACAATAATTTTGCATACAATACAATACTGAGTAAATTCTTGTTTTTCTTCAAGAAATAATACAAAAATTGCAAAGACACGGTTAAAGGAGTCATGTTGGAAGTAAAAATTCAGCCAAAAGTTAAAGGGTAAAATTTCATAGATGTTCGGAGGCCTAAATACCATTTGCAGGAGTGACTGAAGGCCTAGTCAAATGCTAGGAAAAGCGTGCTGGTATAGTTCAACTGGTGTAATATACTGGCAAACTCTAGTGCAGACACACACAAGTCAGCAAAAGCACTCTGGTGTTTAGCTTGCATTTGCCACATTGCTTATACCAGATCCCACAAGAAAGAAGCTCTATCAAGAAAGGAACTTTGCCAATACAACTGTATCTATACTAGGGATTTTTTTTTTCCTGGGAGAGGAGACATAAAGAGCCTGAAGCAGGGGCCTGGTGTAAGGTGGGGATGCTAATGATTAACCAGTAAACCTCACCCAAATGGGACTCACCACGGGTGGGGGGCTCTTCAGCCCAGCCAGAGCAGTCCTGGTCTGCAGAGGCCCCGAGAATGCCAGAGCAGGGACTCTCCAGCCCAGCCACAGTGTGGGGTTGCTCCCAGCCAGCTGGGCCAGAGGGGTCCCCCACCCCATGTAATCGGTTAAGTAGTTAAACTTAATGTTTAACTAGTCAACTAATTAAATGGGATTTTACATTCCTAGTGTAAAGCATGAGGCCTGAGCCAAAGTCAGCAAGACTTATCCTAGGAGGAAGAGGTAGGGCCTGTCAAAAGCAGATATTTGCTTTCAAGTCAGCGTCTGGGATATGTATTTGGCATCAGTCTTACTAGCACTGCTAAAACACACAGAACATGTAAACACATAGCAGCTGGGTAGTACAAGAACGCTCCAACCTCACACACGATAACCTGGTTTGACAAATGTGATATTTTGTCTGTAACATCAGGAGAGAAAATACAACGGCAGGTGGGGAATAGGAATGTTTTGTTTGAAATATCCGCAGGAAAGTACATGCAGAGATAAGAAACATGTCATGAAATCCATAACACAATATGGGGGTGGGGGGGCATTACCACAGATTGTTTCAGTCTATAAATGCTGGGACACCTGGTCTTAACTCTTTGTCTAGCACAAGGGGCATTCCCACCACTGACTGAGCTGAGGCCGTTGTACAGGGGCACACACTAGCACACCTCTAGACATTTGATCCAGGACAGTTTTACCCTTGCCATGGAAGATTGAATGCTTAGGTTCAATCTTCCAAGGTGCTGTTTCATGCACATGCGAAACGGCACGTTCCAGGGTCATTGTTGATGCTGGAACTCCTTGTGAGCCGCAGGGATTAAGGCATGCTGACAGAAGGAGCATTCCCACTGGCATTCTGCAATCAGGACAGGGAGGAATATCAAGAGGTGCAAAATTGATTTTTGGTGATGTAATTGGCATACCGAAAATTGCGCAGCAGCCATCGATATTCAAGGTAAGTGCAGACCCAGCCACAGGGAGCTAGTGACTGTGCTTCCTTTGAAAAGAAGCCTGGCCTGGCGCTTTTGTGCCTTACCTGATTCTGTGGTCCACATAGGTTCTCTCAGAGTCTGCCATTCGTGGCATCTGGGCAGAGCCGAGGCAGCACCCCAGGGGCACCATTTCAGATTTTGGTAGGGGTGGGGTGACCTGTGCATGCTGTGATGGAGGGGGGCAGAGGGAGGGCAGACTGAGGCAGAAGACTGTGGACAGCAGCTTCGGCTGTGTTATTCAGCATGCTCAATAAAAGTAAAGCAGCAATTTGGGAAGGGGAAGAACCAACCCCATCTGCCTCACTTGCAACCCTCCCTAGTCACCTGTTTCCAGGAGCTCACTAAAGCTTTGAAGAAAAACTGCTTTTGGGGCAGATAACTTAGCAAGTAGGTGGCAGGAGCACTGTAACTAATTCCTATATAAAAGAAAGAAAATTAAGTAACTATTACACCCACTCAGCTCTAATACTAACCTATTCCGAAATCCTGTGGCACATCACTTAAGGGGCACTGGTTTGCTTTAAAATGTTAATATCTATTCTGACTTTGTTACTAACTGTGAAGCGAGAGAGGGAGAGAGACAGACAGACAGACACTGTAGGATCTCCTAGGCTCTATCTCAGCTCTGAAAAGTGAGTGGGACCTACTGGGTTACAGCAGAGGGCAGATGCATTTTAGCTGTTTATCAGAAGGGCCAGACTGGGTCAGGCCAAAAGTCCATCTAGCCCAATAACCTGCCTTCCAATAGTGGCCAGTTCCAGGCACTTCCGAAGTCAGTCATCAAATCCCCATCACCCCCTCCCAGCTTCTCCCAAACAGAAGTTAAGGGCACCATCCCTGGCCATTCTGGCTAGTAGCCATTGATGGACCTAGCATCAAACTCACTTTGTTCTTATTGGAACCCTATAATAGTTTGGGCCGTTCCTCAATCCCCCGGCAAACAGGTCCACAGGATGATCGCGAGGAAATAATTTGTTTTGTTCTAAATCTGATGCTTATAAATTTCACTGAGGCTACGTCTACACTAGCCAAAAACTTCGAAATGGCCATGCAAATGGCCATTTTGAAGTTTACTAATGAAGCACTGAAATACATATTCAGCGCCTCATTAGCATGCGGGTGGCTGCGGCACTTCGACATCGACGCAGCTCGCCGTCGCGCAGCTCATCCAGACAGGGCTCCTTTTCGAAAGGACCCCAGCTACTTCAAAATCCCCTTATTCCCATGAGCAAATGGGAATAAGGGGACTTTGAAGGAGGCGGGGTCCTTTCAAAAAGGAGCCCCATCTGGATGAGTCGTGCGGCAGCGAGCTGCATCAATTTCGAAGTGCTGCAGCTGCCCGCATGCTAATGAGGCGCTGAATATGTATTTCAGTGCTTCATTAGTAAACTTCAAAATGGCCATTTTCATGGCCATTTTGAAGTTTTTGGCTAGTGTAGACACGGCCTGAGTGGGCTTCGTGCGCTATGTCAGTGAGGAAAAAAGAACACAGATAACATTCCTTTATTCTATTTCTCTGCACCATTCCTGATTTTCTAGACCTACAACCCTTTGTCATGTTTTTCCCAGGCTGAAAAGTCCCCGTCTTTCTAATCCTTCCTCACATGGAAGCCGTTCCTTACCCCTAAGCTCTTCTGTTGCCCTTTCAGTACTTTTTCCAAATCAAATATATTTTTAGAATGAGTGACCAGATCTCTATGTGGTATTCAAGATGTGGTCAAACCATGACTTTATATAGAGACACCATGGTATTTTCTGTCCTCCTATCTATTCCTTTCCTAATGATTCCCAATATTTTGTTAGCTCTTTATATTGCCACTGCACACGGAGCAGATGTTTACAGGGTATCAGATATTTTAGACCCAACATTTTCAAATGTATCATCAGGATTATATTTTTCCACATTCATTACTTTGCATTTATCAATACTGAATTCCATCTGCACTTCTGTTGCCCAATTGCCCTGTTTTGTGAGCTCTCCGTTGTAACTCTTTGCCATCAGCTTTGGACTTAACTATTTTGAGTAAGTTTGTAGACTCTGCAAATTTTGCCACCTCACTGCTTTCCCCTGTTTCAAGACCATTTATGAATAAGTTGAACAGCAGTGGACCAAATGCAGACTCCTGGAGTACACTAGTATTTATTCCTACTCTTTTGCCCCCCCACCCCCATCTTCTAAGTGGAGAACCTGGCAGTGTTTTCATCATGATCTATTAATCCCTCGATTACATGAATGATAAGCCTTTTGTTATCTTAATCACCCTGCCTCCCTCTGTTTATGAGCCAACTCCCTGCCCAAAGGCAAACCAGCACCATTAAAAGCTGCAAGAAATCTTCCTTGCATAGACTAAATAAGGTGTCTTCCTCTGTCGTGGGTGAGATGTGATGCTGAGCAACACACATCAAAAAGTGCCTCTAGCCACTGTGTTTACATTTCAGTTGGGGAGGAAGGCTTGGAAGTTTGCTTTTAAGTTTAACCTATTTGTCTTCATTATAGGCACACACAATGCTCTTAGATATATGCACAGCATGCCTCACATGCAGACCACTCTGGGTAAACAGGCAGTTGCGGTCTATTTCTGGATTTGAGCCACACTAGAAAGTAGCAATTGACAGAGATGGGTTTTTTCCATGATCTCCATCAGCAACCAGTCGTGATCTGTCCCCAAAATGCTGCCTGCTGATGCAGCTTTCGACGTAATTCCATCAGTACCCATGGGTGGTCTGAGCTAGGGAGAAGACTCATAGGGAGAAGATTCCTTTTGGTTAGCCAACGAACAAAGTCAAGTGGCCAACCCATGTACGAATGCACTGTGAGAACTGAATGCAGGAGACCCTTTCCTCCTGAGTATCCCTGTGGCAAATGCAAAGGCTCCCTATATGCCTGGCAGTCTGATTAGAAAAGGTCCAGGCTTGGAATGACAAACAGCATATGGAAGCTTGCACAGGCCTGTAGGCAGGATGGGAGGACAAACGGTAAGTGTAGAATGTTGAATTTCATACCCTCTCTAACAGGAGCCATCTGTGGCCCATCAAAGAGTAAACTGCATACACTTATTAACATATTCCACTCCTGATTACATTCGTCTTGTCTTCAGATGATTTATCCGGATCAGGCTCCTGATGCTATACTACTCTGACAGTCAGATAGATACGAAGTATTCAATACCAAACATTCTCTGAACATTTAAAGCAAGCTACTTGAAGCACAAGATCTTGTTTGGACTGCAGTAGCCACAACACAGTTCACGGCCCCATTATGTACTGTAGAACTTAGTTTCTGTCCTAAGAGGTTACAGCTAATTAGGCAAATTAAAGGGGTGGCAGAAAGATGTATTATCCTCACCTTACATATAAGCTATGTCTACACTACAAAGTTTTGTTGACACCACCCCGGAGCACCCACACTAAAAATGTGTTCTGTTGACGTACTATCGACAGAACTCAGCACTTTTGTTGACAGACTTCTGCCTCTCACCCACAAGGCAGAACACCTTTGTCAACACAATCCATTGACACAAAAATCTGTGTGGATGCTCCAGGGCACCCTCTGTCAATAGACAGGGCTTCCAGGTCACCGGGCAGCCCTATCTGCTGGGCTTCCGGTTGGCCGTTCTGTCAAGAGAGCAGCTGGGAGTCCGGCTGCTCTTTGACCACAGAGCTGATTGACAGAGCAAACCATTTTCGTGTGTGGCCGCAATCGGTCAACAGAAGCTTTGTCAGCAGATATCTTGCAACGGTAACTTCTGCCCACAGTTTGCTGTAGTGTAGATGTAGCCATAGAGATCTGAGACAGAGCAAGTAAATGACATTTCCAAGGTCACCCATAAGGTCTGTAGCAGGCTTAGGTCCCAGGAGCCATAACTTGTATTAATTGTTACATCAGGGACAATCTAAACAAATAAGACAAAGGGTTTGTACATAGAAATGAATGATTTGGAGGCCCCAGGGGAGAAGGAAATAGTACATTTTCCAACTATGTGCCAAAACTATTCACAAACTTGTTATGAATGCAGAGGATAGTTTCAGCTGCAAAGAAATGAAAAGTGGTTAGAAGTTGTGTTTACAATTTTTCTCAACCCTTTTGAAATGCAACGTTTTGGATTTTTGTGTTGAAATGACTTTTTGCCTAGAAATGAAGCTATATTTATTGATTTTTTTTAAACAAGCACAATCGGGGTAAAAGAAAAATGAAAACTAAATGAAGCAAATGGAGTATTTTATTTTATACCTGGCAGGTCAGTGTGTAGTCAGTGTATTAGGACCACACATTTCACATGCAGTGCTATCATGACTATAAGGACAATTGTACCATTTCTCTTTTGTCCCAGTGACTTCCAAATCCTGTTCGCACAGTTTACAAGTAAGTTTAAATCACTGCCTGCTCGAGGCTGCAGAAGCTGGCCCCAGCCAGTAAGTCAGCCCGTGGCATGCCATTTAACCAAATGTGGCAGTTACCTGGGTGCTGGATAACCAAGCTTGCACTGTACATTCCTCCTACCTCAGCACAGCTCGTGGGGTCTTGCGGCAATGCTTTGAGGAGCAGGCAGTCACAAAGCCACTGCACTCTGTGACTTTTCTGTGCTGTCTGGCATCCAAGAGCACACAGCACTAGGCCAGTAGACCTGCAAATTGGAGGCTGAAGTTCTGTTATACTGCATTAGAGAAGCCGCATGTGGTCATGCCATGACTCTACTGTAATGACTAGGCACGACGGGGAAGCTACTTGATGCCACTAGGGTAGTGGTGAGGTGCTGTAGCATGGTTGCAAATGCCCAGAGGATTCCCTTGGTGTAGGGGAGCTCCCAGCCCTGAGGTGAGCATGGCGAAGCCCTACTGCAGTTGGCCCTTCACAGGCCAGCATGCACTATGGACCCTACACTAATGGCAGATGTTGGATTGGTGCTCTCCCCGTGAACCAGGAACCTAGCCCTCAAGTTACATAATTACCTCTGCCACCTCTGCTTTGGCATCTGCCTATTTCAGTGCTAAGCAGTGCAGTCAGAGTTTGAAAGAATGGGATTTTAAAAAAAAGCTGTTCTCACAAGGAGCTGCCATTTGTCGGACTATATTGGCCATGGAGACTGAAAACTACTTCTTCAGTCATGGGAAAGGGTCTGACATTAAGCAGATCCCCCACACACCCTACCCCCATACACACCTAAAATGAGAGGCAAGCAAAGCTTCAATGATTTGCCACACCCACTCCCTTTTCAGCTTGGCTGGCTAGCAAGGGACTTTCTTTCTGCCGAGAAAGGGTGTGCTGGAGTCCCTCACACATTACCTCCAGACTTCAGAACTACCTTCTACCCGGGAGAGCTTTGCAATGAGTTAGGTAAGTATCCATCCACACATTAGCTACTCAACAGAAGATCTGGATACACATCCAACACATGGGAAGTGATATACTTTTAGCAGCATGCCCCAGACCATCGATCCCCCAAATAGACCGTTCAGAGAGCCAACCCCAGCACAAACACGCCAAAATATTCAGAAGTTTATCCTCCTGGCAACTAAAGTAATGCTACTGAAGCCAAATGCCAGTGCTCAGCAACTGCATTAAGGACTCAGGAGCAAGATAACCGACAGGCCCTTTGTTTGTCAAAGTACTGAACTAAATGCATGACCGTGGCAAGAAATGACCTGCTGAAACTGCACCTCATTTGCTACCCTTTTTACAATGCTTTGCAGGCAAATGGAGCACACAACTATGTACACATCCAAGAAGATATACGCTTCAGCTAAGGAGACAGCTGTCAGACTCATCTGAGCCAGAAAGAAAGCACAACATTGCACTTAAAAAAAAAAACACAAAAAAGCCCCCCAAAACTTGAAATGCTGCATCTTCAGCTTTTTGAGGAAACTGCCAACATTGCCGCAGACTAGGGCGGCATTTCGTACAGCTCATTCCTCTTCAACAACCTCTTCATCCACCTCAACGCGCAATTGGAAAGAGCACTCAATAAGTATTCCCACCCCAGGATCTGTTCCCACATTTCCTAATTTGGTACTACACCTTTGGTCTCCATCAATGGAGAAATGGTCTTCCTGGAAGATATTTACTCCCAGGGTTGTAGTCTTCGCTGGTGCAGGACGCCCCTCTCAGAATCATAGCAACCTATGGCTGGAAGGGATCTCAGGAGGTCATCGAGTCCAGCCCCCTGCCCAAAGAAGAACCAACCCTAACTAAATCAATCTCAGTCAGGGCTTTGTCAAGCAGGGACTTAACCTCTAGGGATGGAGATTCCACCTCCTCCCTAAGTAACACTGCTTCTCGTTCTGGCCCAAACATGTCCTCCCTGCTATTGCTGCAGATGGTCCCATTCTGTGGGAATACAGGATGGAGTGATTTTGCTGACTGTGGAGATCCATTGCAATAGTAGAGCTTTTTCCCTCCTCGGCAGGGAGTGGGGTTTGCAACAATTTACAGTGGCTGAAATGTAATACTTCAGTTCTTTGTACCATTGCTGCAGCTCTCCCACTTCTCTAATGCTGCTAAAATCATCCTGGTGTGCACTTCATTGAATGTTGCCTTTACTCTGAATATATTAGAGCAAATCCACAGATGTGATGGATATTCACAGTGAAACATGGATTTAAACATCAATCATTGTGATTTGACAGAGTCAGACGCCTGTTGTAATAATTTCCTTAACCCCTTTTGTGGCTGCAGGCTGCTGACAGGACCACAGGGACCACGTCTACACTAGCACCTTTTCCCGGCAAAACCAGGTTTTTGCTGGAAAAAAAAAACACGCAACATCTACATAGTAAATGCACTTTGTCAATTGTTTGTTGACAAAACTTGGCACATTCGCCAGCATGATACTTCTCCCTGTTCAGGTATAACATCTGTCTCAACAGTGTTCTGTCAACAAAAACAGCTGTGTAAACACTCCAGGGACCTTTGGTCGACAGATAGGGCTTCTGGTTCACCAGGCAGCCCTCTTTGCAGAGCTTCTGGTCAGACATTCTTTTAAGAGAGGGCCAGGTAGTTTGGCTGCTCTCTGTTGACACAATGGATTGCTCTTTCAATCTGCTTTTATGTGTAGACGCGATCTGTTGACAGACATTTTCCTAGGAAAACCCTTCCGACAGTGACTTCTGTCGACAGAGGCTTCTCATGTTAGATATGGCCAAACTGACAATCCGACTCATAGCATTTGTCAAGTTTCATCCTGGCTTTTCCACAGTGGCATTGCATAACCTGACAGCTACAGCAGCTTGTGACAGTACACCCAGTTCCAGACCACATTAACCATCACCAGGGCTCTCTATGGAACCTGGTGGGATCTTGAGGGCTTGGCACTTAACTCTTATGGCAGCTTGTGACCTTGCTCCTCCTGCGAGACAAAGAGGGGGTCTTCACCCAGTTTAGAGTTCTACACTAACAGCTACTATGGCAACCATGGGGTGGGGGAGGGAACAAAGCCAGTGTGATGGAAGGCATCAATTTTCCATTATTTGTCCCTCTTGTGGGTGGGGAAGTGTCTTACTTGTGGTCCCGGTGTGTGATCACCAGTAGCCCTGTACCACAGCTGCACAGGTACCTGTTGGGAACAGTTTTATGGAAGGTTATGAGGAAGTGTTTAATAGAAAAATGCTACTGCAATTTTCCTTTTCACAAGCCACAAATGCAGAGCTATAAATTGAGGCAGGTTAATGAGCATGAACGGAAAAGCAAATATGGAAGGATGTGACTGTGTGGAGGGGCCGCCAGGAGTAAAGATCAGTTCTACTTCCCAAGGGTCTGTGTCAGAAAAAAATCTCACTGTATCTCTGAAGTGAGTGGCTGTAGTGTAAGGGGAGAGTAATCTATGGCCACCTGGGATCATTTCTGGCTAGGCACATCTCATCCGTACGCAGAAGAGAATACTGAGAATAAGGTTCTGCTTCCCCTCTGATTCTTGTTCCATGACACTCAAAACAGACATTGGCACAGGCTGAACGTATCTAATCCGGCCCTCTCTCCTCTGGCAACATCTGTAATCAGGCATGATTTTAGCAAAGTGACCAACCACTTATGGGTGTGAACAACTTTTCTGTGGTCCCATAAAGTTTGTTTCCAGACACCAGTCTGGGCTCTCAGTGTTCTGTGCTGCTTTTAGCTGTAAAGTACCCCTAAATATCTTCTCAGTATTGGTAATGCTGCTAGAACACATTGAACTCCCATGGTTCAGCAAACTCTCTCACCCGGCATTGGTTAGGCCCCGAGGGTGCAGGACAAGAGAGGTTCAACCTGTACTGGGCAGTGTTTCAGAATTTAACGATGTAATTTTGCACAACTTACGGCAGCTATGGGACCCTCCAGGCCACAAAGCTCCCATAGGAACAGTTAATTACTGGTTATAAAAAGGAGCCAAATTTCTTTGAGCCCCTGCCTCTTCTGGTCATTAACAGACTCAAAACTACCATTCCTGTTGGTTTTTGTGGCTTACACAAAGCACAGTGCTGTACACTTTGTATTACACTAATTGACTCTGATCTCCTGTTAGCTAGAAACAGCATGCATGTCAATTTCCTGCCCTTGCACTGCAATTTTCTTGCTTAGTAACATACTCTAAAGCACACCAAGCCTTTTGTAAATTCTAAAATGTATTATGTCTCTGAGCTTCCCCCCTCCCTGACCCAGCCCAGTCCCTGAACCCCTCCAGCCTGCCGCTCCCCACAACAGGGAAGTGGGCGGTGGCAGAGAGGATCAAGCCAGCCTGTGCTGCAGGATAGGGCCGGAGGTGGAGCAAGGTCGGGCTGCAGAGACTGGGGAGCAGTGCAGGGCTGTCAGGTGGGGGAGGGGGTGTTCGGTGATCAGTCGAGGCGAGGGGGATGCAGGGAGTGGGCTGGACCATGGCACAGGGCATGGAGAGCAGAGCTGCTTGCTGCACTGTGCATCTCAAGGTGGCAGATAGGAGGGGGCCTCTCCTCCGAGGTTTGCTGCAAATTAAGTGTGCTTTGTCATGCAAATATGCAGCCATGGACCAGCAGAGGCAGCTTTACCAGGGCATGAAGGGGCACTGGTTGGCATCCTTTGTTCCAACTAAAAATCACAAGTGCCTGATGACACTTCTGGCATGCTGTACGTAGCCTGCCATCAAATAAGGCTACTGCCCCTTCACTCTGCATGAGATGAGGATCTGGGATACCTGGATCCCCGGATTATTTTAGATAATCCAAATGGTGTATGAACCATGATTTGGTCACTGACATCCAAGGGAGAGTGACTCCTTATGTCACCCCAGGGAAGATAGTGCCGTCAGAAAATTCCTCACTGCCTTCTGGGTGGGTTCAGGAGATCCAAAGGCTACGGGAGTAAACCCAGACAGAAAATCCAGAGTGGAGACCCTAAGGTGGTTAGCAGGGAGGATTCATCAAACCTGCTTTCTGGCATCTCCCTGCAGTCACCTCAGTTCCAAATGTACTGCCTTCCCTTTGGATTCAACTGGGGTGACCAAGAGGGGGACAGTGTTGCTTGGGCAATGCAGCATGTAAGAGGGTGCCAAATGGAGAGAACACTCCATCCTTGCTGATGGCTTGGCAACAACATGAGAAGTGGCAGTTACGGGTTATAAGCCCTCCTCAACTGGTGAAGAGGAGGATGCCACAGGTCACTTTCATCAGCGGGAGGAGTCACTGTGCTCCACTGGTCAGCTACTGCCTCAAGACAGGCAGCCCCCAGGGAATAAGGTGCTGACACACCACATCTGCCTTCCTCACTGGGTGCACGGGGATAGACCAAAAATCGAAAAGTAGATGTAAATGATGTACCCGCCAAAAAAACGAATCAACTTGCCTCTAGCTCAGTAGCTGGAATGTACAGACCACATGTCCGGGACTTGAATCTGCCCATGACCTTACAAACATGGACTCAATGTGCAAAAAAAGTAGTCATAGATCAACAGCTACACAAACTGAGTGTCAACATTGCTGCTCTTCAGGAAACCAGGCTGGTCAGTGAAAGAAGCCAACTACATTTTCTTTTGGAAGGGCTTGAGTTTAGAGGAACACTGCCTCTCCAGAGTTGGATTTGCTGTTCACAACTACCTTCTGCAGTCTATCAATATGCCCACAGCTGAACTGGAACGAATTATATCCTTGAAGCTCTGCACAAAGTCAGGATGTGTCATCATCATCAGTGCTTATGTACCCACTTTGTGGCATCATGCACCGAAGACAAGGACCACTTTTATGTTAATCCTCAGAAAGTTTCTGACTTCTTTCCAACTGGTGAACAACTGTACATCCTTGGCAACTTCAATGCAAGAGTTGGACGTGACCATCAGTCCTGGCCCATCTGCCTTGGTCATCACGGTATTAGGAAAATGAACAAAAATGGTCAAAGGCTTCTTGAATTCAGCTCTCAGAATCAGCTCTGCATCACTAATATTTTTCTTTAACTTGAAAGATTTTCACCAGGTTTCATGGCACCACCCCACATCTGGTCACTGGCATCAACTTGACCTTGTACTGGTATGAAGGAAACCTCTCAAAGCCATCAAACTTACACGCACATACCACAGTGCAGATTACAACACTGATCACTCTTTGATCATCATCGGAGTGAAAATCCTCCCAAAGAAACTCTGTATGACAAAGAAATGCAGTAAGCTAAAGATCTATACCCTCAATACCCAAGATGCGCTGAACTGCTCTGTCTTCGCAGATGATCTCACTCACAAAAATGAAACACAAACAGGACAAACCACTGATGAAACATGGTCCATGATGAGAAATGCAATATACGATTGTGCCAAATCTGCTTTTGGAACACAAATTCTCCAACAAAGACTGGATCAATGAAAATGCTCACATTCATAGGCCTCTTCTCAAATGAAAAACCCAAGGCACATCTGAATAACAAAGAACGCAGCTCAAAGCACAAGAAATCAACTTTGACATGCAAGATCTGTTCTTCAGAGAGAATCCAGGCGGTGCGTGCACAAGTATCAGGCCAATCTCCATTCTAATATTCAAAAGGTGTCTGATTTGTGTGACCTGAAAACTATGTATGATGGATTGAAGAAAGCACTCGGACCAAGCATTACAAAAATTGCTGCATTAAAGCATTTAAATTGACAGGTGATCACAGACAAAAAGCTGCAGATGTCCAGATGGGTGGAACACTACTCAAGTCTTTATTACTATGAGTGTACAGTACAACCTGAACTAGGGAACCTCATCCCAACCTTTCCAGAAATGTCTGAGCTAGATGCAGAGTCTATGGGAGGAGAAAAACTTTCTCAAGCTCTTGATGCTCTTTCCAATGGAAAAGCACCAGGAAATGACAGAATCCCAACTGAAGTCCTGAAGGCAAACAAGGCTGTGCTCTTCCCCTTCCTTTGCAATTTACTCCTAAAATGTTGGAGATCAGATGTCCCACATGACATGAAGAATGCAAACATCACTCTCTAGAAAAACAAAGGCGACAAGGGTGACCTCAACAACTCCAGAGACGTCTTGTTACTGAGCATCACAGGCAAAGCATTTGCCCTTGTCATTCTCAAATGCCTGCAAAAACTCACAGATTGAGTCTATCCAAAAACACAATGTGGCTTCAGGGCTAGCAGGTTGACAACGGACACGATTTTCTCTCTTCAACAACTACAGGAAAAATGCAGAGAACAAGGAAAGCTGTTATTCATAGCATTTGTGGACTTAAAGGCATTTGACACAGTTAATAGATCAGGACTATACAGAATTTTAACCAAGATTGGCTGCCTACCAACAACTCTACTCAAGCTCATAACAGCCTTTCAAGAAAACATGAAACAACAGTGTAATATGATGGATCTACATTGGAACTGTTTGCAATGAACAGTGGAGTCAAACAAGGGTGTGTTCTTACCCCTACCTTCTTCAGCATATTTTTCTCAGTTCTACTAATTTGCACATTTCAAAACTCACACAGTGATGTATGTCTCCACACTAGATTAGATGGCTCTCTCTATAACCTGACAAGACTCAAGGCCAAAACTAAGGTCAAGAAAGTCCTCATTAGGGAACTCCTCTTTGTACTTGATGCAGCTCTCATTGCTCATAATGAAGACATGCTACAGTCACTGATGGATAAGCTGTCTAGAGCCTGCAAGTTGTTTTCCCTTTACAGAAGCATGAAGAAAACTGTTGTATTCACTCAAGGTATACCTCAGCAACCCAATATATTTCTGGATAACAGCCCATTAGATGTGGTTCAACAATTCTGTTACCTTGGATCTACTGTCACCACAAACCTATCCATGGACAAAGAACTGAACATCAGAATCAGGAAGGCAACTACTATTTTTGGCAGACTTACAAAACGTGCATGGAACAATCCTAAACTGACAGTGTAAACAAAGATACTAATCTTCCAGGAATGTGTACTGAGTATCCTGCTATATGGCTCTGAGGCATGGACCACATACTCGAACAAGGAGAAAAAGCTGAACAGCTTCCATCTTTGCTGCCTCTGCAGAATTATGAATATCAACTGGCAAGATAAAGTTTCAAATGCGGTTTTCCTGTCAAGATCTGGCATACTGAGCCTCATAGCAATCCTCAACAGCAGAAAACTATTTTGCCTTTGTCATGTGAGAAGAATGGGTGACGAACGTCTTCCCAAAGAAATCCTCTTTGGTGAACTGTAACGTGGGTTGAGAACAAGAGGAAGACTAAAGCTAAGATTCAAGGATACATGCAAAAAAGCCATGACAAAATTCAACATTGATCCAAAATCCCAGGAATCTACATCATCAGATCAAAATACCCGGTGACGATTTCTACAACAGGGCACATCATCCTTCAATAGTATACGTGCAAGCCACGCAAAAGAACTTTGTCTTAGAAGGAAAAGCTCTCAGGCTGACATGCGGTTATTGCAATCAACCATGCAAATCCAATACTGGATGGATAAGCCACGAGAGAAGCTGTCCACTCTCACACGGCCCCATGGCTCCTTACCAACACTGCTAACCACCGTCTCCCAAGATGAAAAGGGGCCCTATATATAGTATTGTATGGGGTGTGACCTGTCCTCCCCACTCATTGAAACATCCCTTCCATCTGAGAAAAGTATAAAAATACATCTCAGACACCTAAGCTTGGGATGCACATCTTCCAACCATTTAGCTGAGGGACAGAATTTATGGATTATTTTTCTTCCTGTATATAAACAGCTGACTGATCACTCAAAAATGATGCAATGAAAATTTCAAGTTGAAATTCCATGTACAGGACCTAAAAATCATAGAATATTAAAAATGGAAGGGACCTCAAGAGGTCATCAAGTCTAGTCCCCTGCCCCCTACGGGAGGACCAAGCGCCATCTCTATCATCCCTCTTAGATACTTATCCAACCTGTTCTTAAATATCTCCAGTGATGGAGATTTATTACAGTACTTAACCACCATGACAGTTAGGATTTTTTTTCCTAACATTCAGCTTAAACCTCTCTTGCTGCAATTTAAGCCCATAGCCTCTTGTCCTGTCAGCAGAGGCCAGCTTAATCCATGCTGACTGTTATCACCTTATTATCTTTTAATTGTTTGCAGATAGATTCCTTAAGTATTTGCTCCATTATCTTTCCCAGGATTCTTTTCACGTCAGCACTTGGTGCTGGCTTGAACCAGTGTGCCAAATGACCACTGTCTCGTCATGAACTACAACCATATGTTTAACTTCACATGAAGGTACTTCCCTCTCATCCGCTGCTTTTAACTATGCTATTGTGATTGAAACATGCTGCTCACCAGAAAAGCCTTCCACAATAGCCAAGTAATGTGCGAGTCCACCAGAACTAGTTGGAAGTATTCAGCAAACCTTCACTATTCCATGTCTATTACTCACCCAAGCCTCCCTGGTTCTGTGGTGATGAATTACAAAGAGGTGATTTGACGTTGGGCACAGTTGAAACACGGTAGATCAAAAGAGGCAGCTGCTCTTAAAAGATTAAAGGCAAACACCATGTTATTATTTTGGGTGTCCTTTCTATTCAGGCCAGGAAGAGTTTGGTGGAGCTATCAAACAATTTAAAGTGAAGATGATGTTAGAAGCTGGACTACTCATCTTTAGCAGAGGAAAACATTCCCCTTTGTTATTGCACAATGAACATCTCAAATAGTCTAGAACATCCTGTAACACCAACAGACCCCATATGTCAGCAGTCAAAATTGAAGTTGGGACTTCACAGTTTAGTGCATGAATTAAAAGCCATCAACCTATTAGCTAAGGCTCCAGTTCAGACTCAGGCGCTCTGTAAGTGGTCTCAGTGCCACCAGATGGCACAGTACACCACACACAGAGAGTGTTGGGTTACAAGCGGACTTCACTATTACAAGCTAAGTTTTCTTCTCCTATTGTTCTGGTATAATTGACTCATCCACCTTTCACACTCAATTAGCAGTTACTAGAACGGAGAGCTCCTCTTTCTCCAAGAGACTGAATACTAGTTACTTCCTGTATGTTCAAACACCTGGGTTCTGCCCAGAGACTCTCCAGCAAATGCCAAGAAATAGACAGCAATGCTGGGCCTCTGACAGGTGATGGGAGGATGCTAAAGAGCAACCCCTCACCACCTTTTAGGTCCCGGAACCTGCCCCCGTGGCCTTTGTCGGGGTGCGCCTCTAGGAGATATGGACCCACGCTGATACCCCCTTTGGCAGACTAGGGCTGAGGAGAACAATGAGGCAGGCAACAGAATCTTATGAAACACAAACAAGCTAATTTATTAATAGTCAGGGAAGGAACAGAGATATTATTGCAAGTTCTTATCCTAATAACAATATGCACTTACTTGGACTAAGAGAAAGGTGGTCATGTTTAACACAAGGTTGTGACGAGCTCTCAGGTAAGTGGGTGCAGAGGTAAGTTTAAAGGAAAGTAATCTATCTATCTATCTATATATTAAATTGAAAGGAGGGAGAGGGCGCTAGTCCTCTGACCCTTGCCAGGATCGGGTCGCTACTCCGATCCAAATAGTTTTATACAAGGTTGATAGGGGTGTTAACCTCTCAATCGCATCAAATAGAGAAAAACAGGGAAAGGGAGGCCACGCCTTCACCTTGGTATGTATTTTGCTAACAAGTTACTAAAAATTCCCCTCTAACTAAGTATCAATAACTAACAATTACTATCTATAACTAACTACTAAAATAATATAATAATCTTATCTTATCTGTTACAAACAATCCCACTTACTACCAACAATTCAACTATTAACTACTATTAAAGGACAAATCAATTAAGGTAATAGCAGTTTGAAATTATACGCAGTCTAAATAAATGTCTTTCTGGATTAGAGTTCAGCCAGAGGCCAACAAGGCCCAGCCTAAGGTCGGTCCTCGGGGCAGTGCACCTGCCCTGCCAGGCAGGCACGCAGCAAGTGGATCAGCCCTGCTCCCCCACTAGGGGTCCCTCAGCTACTGGCTGAAGCGGTGAAGCTGTGTCTGTAGGCCCTGCGCAAAATGCTGGCCTGCCGGTGAGTTAGGATACTTGTCTGGTGAAAAGGTCAGTCCGGTATTAGGCTGCTCTTGGCAGGCTCTGGGGTTCACTATGCCAGGGACACAGTACCTGCACGAACGCAGGCCAGTTCGACTCCTGGCAAGTTCCCCCACAGAGACACTGCCTAGCTGCTGAAGACGCCGCCTTAGGGACGCTGGGTGGTCACAGTCTTGCGCCTCCTGGAAGATGACAGTCTTGCACCTCAGTAAAAGGTGACAGTCTTGTGCTTTAGTCTTCAATCTTCGCCCAGAGGGCTGGCCTAGGGACTTGGCGGACGCTGTTTCAGCCACGCCTTCCCATCCAGGGCCGAGTAGAATGGGCTGTGAGCCCTGCTTATATAGACGGTTCTCATGAATTATTCATGAGTCCATTACCAAACAGGTAAAGTCCTCAACCAGGTCCAGCCCCTGGTGGAAGGTTCTGGAAACCATCCAGGCTCACCCAATCAGACTGCCCCTATGCAAATCTGTACACCTTTGATTCATGAATATGGATGAACACATGGAACAATTCAAATTCCCAGGGGAGCTACCGGTCAAAAAGAACCATTAGAGTGCTGCCAACAGGCAAGCAATGACAGTTTAAAGCTTCATGTGTCTAGGGGGATTTTTCTCACACAGCCCCTTCCCGCCAAAATCATGGTGTCCCTGACTCATGGGGGCAATAACGTCCGTACAGATGATTTACACACAACAGTTTCTGCTAGATTTTCTGCACAACCTTGCTCAAAAACACAATCTTAATTTTTTCCATGGCAAGATGCACATCCCATGAGTCTGAATCCATCAGTGACTGAATGAAAGAAAGAAAAAGAAAATTCCCTGCAGTAGCGGTCGCCAACCCGGGATTCTCAAGCCACATGTGGCTCTTTGATCAATGAAGTGCAGCTCCTGCTTTAAGCCTCATGCCCAGAACACTTATAGCCGCTTGGCGCATGCACACCAGCACCAGCAGGGAGAAGCACATGGCAGCAGCTCCGTTGAGTCCCAGGAATAATGGATATTAGGTTAGAGTGGGAGGGGCTGGAGGTTACTGATTCTCAGAGAGGGTGGGGGAAGAACAGGTGGGGGCTGGGAGTACCTAGTTTTGGGGGCAGGGGAGGGTATTGAGCCACATATTACATATTTATTTTATACATCTATATAGCTATCTACCTACACAGTGAGATATACAAAAAATGTGGCTCTTTGCACTCTGTCCACAGCTATTTCGGTTCTTCATCTCTAACTCGTTGGCCACCCCTGCTCTACACAATCTCTGGAAGTGTTCCCAGCATTTCTCTGGGAATGGTAAGCAAGGGCACCTCCCACCCCTGTTTTTACCTATGTATGCACAATCCCCCCCCAACACACACGTTAATGACTGCAATTGTCATGTGACAATGCTGCTTTCTAAGACAGCTGCGTCTGCCTGTTTCGATTGGTGGTCCATTCTCTCATAGGCAGACAAATTGCATGTGCAGAGAAATACAAGAGGTGCTATCAGTACGCTAGTGTTTGAACTAATATAATAGCTATGAGATGAAAGGCTAACCTGAAGTCCTGCACTGCTTAAGTACTTCTACAGCAAGAAATATAAGTAGTTCTCCTCTTTAAATGACAAATGCAAAGTACTCCACTTAGAAAGGAGCAATCAGCTATCTAAGAAGGACTACTGCTGGGAGGGATCTACGGGTCACAGTGGACCACAAGCTAAATATGAATCAACAGTGTGATGTGGTTGCAAAAAAAGCAAACATAATTCTGGGTTGCATTAAAAGGCATGTAATGAGCAAACCTTTGCCAAGAATAAATGGACACAGAGCAGACATCAAGAAACTCAATACACATAAGCCTGTCAATAACACTTCAATGGAATAGGCCATTCTGTTAAAGACCTGAGAATCTGTGTCCTGCACCACAGAGAATTTAGCAGATTAGAGCATAAGATTTCTGAGTTAGAGTACATATTCAAATTCGACACACTAACACATGGCATAAACAGAGACATCAACTACCTCATGCATTACAAAGACTGCTTTCCTTTCTTTGATGCTCATAATTATTTAACACAGGACAATTAACACCTCCCCCCACTCCCTTCCTTCTATTCTATTTGATTTGGCACTTTTTATTACAATGTCTTTCTTTTTGGTCCTCTGTACTTATAAATGTCAGTCTGTATGGAAAATTAAATTGATCTGAGGAGCTACGTCTACACTAGCACACTACGTCCAAGTAAGAACATCGAAATAGGCTACTTCGACATGTATCGTCTACACATCCTCCAGGGCTGGTGCCATCAATGTTCAACGTTGAAGTAGCGACGGAGAACGTTGAAAGGGGCCACCCTGGAAGGAAATGTGGAGTGTCCACACACACAAGTGCTCCCCATCGAAATAAGGGGCCAGCAAAGCCCCAAGCCGCTCCCTTAAAGGGCCCCACCCAGACACACGGCCTGCACAGCACAAGATCCACAGACCTGACAACCGGTTGCAGACCCTGTGCACGCAGCATGGACCCCCAGCTGCAGCAGCAGCAGCAGCCGCCAGAAGCCCTGGGCTAAGGGCTGCTGCACGCAGCGACCATAGAGCCCCGCAGGGGCTGGACAGAGTGTCTCTCAACCCCTCAGCTGATGGCTGCCATGGAAGACCCCGCTATTTCAACGTAGCAGGACATGGATCGTCTGCCCACGCCCTACTTCAACGTTGAACGTCAACGTAGGACACTATTCCCATCTTCGGATAGGAATAGCGATTTCAACGTCTCGCTGCCTAACGTCAATTTCAACATCGAAATAGCACATGGGGAGTGTAGATGCGACGTGTACTATTTTGACGTTCTGCCAGCTACTTCTAAGTAGCCGGCTAGTGTAGACACACCCAAGAAGTGTCCCACGAAGGCTTATCGCTGAATAAATCATTTTGTTAGTCTTTGAAGTGCTGCATTTCTGCTGCTTTGTTTTGTTAGAAAAGAGAAGATTTACAGGGGACATGATAGCTATTTTCAAGTACCTAATAGAGGGTTACAAGGAGGAGGGAGAAAAATTGCTCTCCTTGGCCTCTGAGGATAGGACAAGGAGCAATGGGATTAAGCTGCAGCAAGGCAGGTTTAGCTTGGACATTACAAAAATCTTCCTAATTGTCAGAGTTGCTAGACACCCAAATTGCCTACTGATGTTGTGGAATCTCTATCACTGGAGATATTTAAGAACAGGTTAGACAGACACCTGTCAGGAAAGGTCGAGCTGGTGCTTGGTCCTGCCATGAGGGCAGGGGAATGGACTCATGACTTCTCAAGGTCCCTTCCAGTTCTAGAGTTCTATGATTCTAATTAATCAGCACATCTTACTAGCAGGAAGCATACTGAATCCACAATATTAGTCAAGCAGAATGTGTCTCTTCTAAACAACACGTGGCAGTATGTGCTGAAACCCTTGCCTCCCTTTAACAGAATGCCTGTTAACACTTACTTCCTCTTAGCTGAAGGAAGACTGTTCAGAAATACTAAGTTTGTCATAACTCTGTCCAAAGGGAGCTGTACTCCATCAATGTTTAAGTCCCCCACAAGTAGGAAATATTCCCTGCTTTTTAATATGCAAGCAAATAAGATATTTTCATTAAGTGGCATGCACACTTTCTGTTGGAGCTTATTTAGTTTCTCACATGTCAGTTTATGTCTGGATAAAGCTTACGATGTAGAATACAGCCTTCAACACAGTCAAGCATATCATGTCCTCATACGCTTAGGGCTTGTCTATACTGGAGGGGGTTGGGGGGAAAAAAAAAAAAAAACTTTTTTCTGAACAAAAACCTCAAAGCATTCACACAGCCAAGCAGGATAATTTGCAATGAAAGGGCTTTTCCTTGAAATAATTACTTCAGCTCTGCAAACAACTTTTAAGGTCTGAAAGGAATGCATGTGAACAAAGTGCAGCTATTATCGGCTCATGTGGAGGTTTTTTTGCAAAGCTGTGGCTGTCAGTGAGAACGCTCCCTTTCGTGAAGCTGCTGCCGTGTGAATGTGATTTTCCAACATTACTTATTCAGACATTGGAACAATCGATATAAGTAACATAAAAAAAAACAAACAAAAAGTCACCGTCACCACCGCCAAAATCCTGCAGCACACATGTAGTCTCAGATTTGAACATTTCTGATATGTCTCACTAGTTTTACTTGGTCCTCATTAAATAGGCTAGCTGTGCTTAACCATAACAAGCTGTAGCACACCAGTTCTCATGTGATTGTTCAGTCACAATACCAAGCCACCGCACTCATGAACATGTTTCAAGAGATATGACAACACCCCCCCAGAAATAACATTTCTTACATGAGCGTGTGATTAAGATAGCCCGGGAAACAATATTCCCTGTAGAATTGCCTCTGTCTTCTCACTCCTTAACAGCTCCTTGCTGCCTGCAACCAGATACCACTTTGCTGCTGCAAATTAGCACTGTTCCATCTAAGTCATGGAAGAAGCTTTGTCGGTGTACACCAGCAAAGAATTCAGCCCTCAATCTCTCAGCAATTGTTTAGCAGGTGCTATCTGTTCATTTCTGCAATTCCGTAGGTTTGACCTGTAACTACACCTACTGCTGACAAGCTATGCTTTCAATAACTACATTGTTTCAGAAAAGTCATTCAGTTTTGACAGAGTGGTGGGCTTTACTGTACTTAAGGAAACAAACACTGATGGCATATTTAATCTTCCACTCATAGCACCTACAGCCCAGTGTAGTCTGTACAACTTATTCCTTTGTCAGGGCCTCTGCCTACAGTTTAGGAGTGCATGTAGCCCCAGAGTTCCAGCACAGCTATTTTAGTCAAACAGTATGAGAGGAGAGTTACCATGGGATTTAGGACTAGTAGCAGGTGATTTTGAGGCTAGGTGGACCATTGCAACCAACATGTGGCTAGATTTTTTCACCCACACAAGGTAGGTTATCTAAAATTTCCACAGTGAACAAGTTGAAAAGTTTAAAGTCATTTTCCTTTCAGATTACTCTTGAGTTGCTGCTGTCCCATCTTCTAGCCATGCCTACTGGCAGCTGTTTTGATACTTTTACCATCTGTCTGACAATATAAGCAGGTATATGTTTGCCCTGGTGGTGAGTTAAAACCAAAAGAGAAATTTATCATTATCTACTCTGAGGCCATGTCTACTCTAGACCTGACAGTTGATTTCAGATATGTAAGTCCAGCTATGGCCATTGCATAGCTTGAATCGATGCATCGGAAATTTACTTTTGTGACTGTCTTCGCTAAGGAAGGTTGACGGGAGCATTTCTCCCATCAACATCCTGTACCAGAGTTTGATCTTCCCAGGTGTGTAGACAAGCCCTGATTGTTCGCAGTTGCATAACCCAAACAGCATGTTTTCATTCAGCTCTTCTAATATTACATGAATTTCACAAGAAACAAAGATACTGATTGGATACTTCAATTTAGCAAGCCCTTTATCTTCAAAATAAGCTTTGCTTTGGTATCCTATACCACCCTCCCACTTCTTCTCATCTCCTTTCACCAACTCATTATTCATCATTTATTCATTTCCTGCCCAGCAGAGAGAACTGAGGAAAATGAAGTACCGACAAAGATATCCAGAATCTATTTTTGACTCCCATTCTCTAGCTCATGTCAGGCATTCTGCTTCCTTTGATGAGTCAACTGAAGTTTGTTTATGGCATTTCTTTGGGATAAGCACAAAGAGGACAAGTTCCAGCTTGAACTTTGGAATATTTGCTTCTACAGTTAGTGTCAGGAACCTGTAAGGAGCAGGGTTCCTCATTCCTCTGCTGTATGAACCCATTTTGTGAGTTTTAATAACCAAGATCCTATTTCTGCTCCAACAGAAGTCAATAGTAAAGCTACGGTGGGGAGCAGGAGCAGGCCCCTAGCTGATAAGTAACATAGGATTTTGACAATGAGAATTTTGCACAAGACTAGGACAAACATCTGTGTAATGAGCTGCATGCACCCAATTCTACACCCCAGGTCCCACAGACAGCATTGCACAGTTAGCTGTGGGTTTCTTGTTTGTTATTCTGATTTAGTAACTGTTGCTTACTGCCCTAGTCAGGATACCTGATGGACAAGGGAGCTGTACAAGCATGGCAAGGCTTGGAAAAAAGGTGGACTGAAGTAATTCAATTACTTTTCAGGTCATAGCAGAGTTGCTCCTTAAGTGATGAGCTGGACTGAAGACAATGATGGAGGAACCTCAGGGCCCTCTTTATATCCTTGCCCATGTGGATGGTGGTTGGTTTCAAGTGGAGTGCACCAAGGCTCGGTTCTAGGGCCGATGTTGTTCAACGTTTTTATTAAATGACATGGATGAGGGACTGGATTGCACACTCAGCAAGCTTGCAGATGACACTAAGCTAGGGGAAGGGGTAGATGCGGTGAAGGGTAGAGATAGGATCCAGAGTGACCTGGATACATTGGAGGATTGAGCCAAAAAAAAAAAAAAAAATCTGATGCAGTTCAACAAGGAGAAGTGTAGAATCCTGCACTAGGGATGGAAGAATCCCAAGCATTGGTTACAGGCTGGGGACTGACTGGCTAAGCAGCAATACAGCAGAAAGGGACCTAGGGATTATGGCAGAGGAAAGGCTGGATATGAGCAAACAGTGTGCCCTTGTAGCCCAGAAGGCCAATGGCATATTGGGGTGCATTAGGAGGAGCATTTTGAGCAGATCTAGGCCACGTCTGTGTGCTACTTTGGCGTGTAGACGTTCCCTCGCAGTGCCTATTTCGATGTGGTGCTGCCCAACGTCGAAGTTGAACGTCGATGTTGCCAGCCCTGGAAGACGTGTAGATGTTATTAATCGAAATAGACTATTTCGATGTGGAGACATCGAAATTGGCTACTTCGATGTAGCGTGCATGTGTAGACGTAGCCCTAGAGAGGCTGTTGTTCCCCTTTATTCTGCACTGGTGAGGCCACATCTGGAGTATTGTGTCCAGTTTTGGCCCCCCCCCCGAGTACAGAAAGGATGTGGATATGCTGAAGCAGGTTCAGCTGAGGGCAACAAAAACGATTAAAGGGCTGGAGCACATGACCTATGAGGAGAGGCTGAGGGATTTCAGCTTATTTAGTTTGTAGAAGAGAAGCCTGAGGGGTGATTTAATAGCAGCCTTCAACTTCCAGAAGGGGAGCTCTAAAAGGGATGGAAAGAAACTGTTCTCGGGGTGACAGACAGCAGAACATGGGGTAATGGTCTGAAGTTACAGAAACAGAGGAGTAGGTTGGATATTAGGAAAAACTACTTCAGCAGGAGGGTGATGAAGCACCGGAATGCGTTGCCTAGATTGGTGGTGGATTCTCCATCCCTAGAGGCTTGTAAGTCCCAGCTTGACATAGTCATGGCTGGGATGACTTAGTTGGGGTTGATCCTGCTTGTGGCAGGGGGCTGGACTCAATGACATCTTGAGGTCCCTTCCAGCCCTGTGATTCTATGTCCTTTTTAGGCATTGCCTGTCTGCTGGGTTACATGTTCACAGACAAGTTCCTCAGATGTTGAATGGAAGCTGATAAGCCCTTTGTCCATCAAGTACTGCTTCACCTGACTAGGAACCCTTACACAATCGATTGCCATGCCTCCTTTTATAGTCTTCCAGGAACTAAATTTTCAAATCCAAGCACAGAGCCAATACTTATAACTCCATATATAAAATGATACAAACATATGAGCAATATTCAGTGAATATTTGGTATAGCAATGTTTTGTCTGTTCCTCTTAAAACCCAATAACACCACAGTTCTTTACTGACATGAATTTGATAGTGGACCTTCTCACATACCACTAGTAAGGAAAACACAACTCATTGATTCAGGTTCCATGCTTGATCTGTGGCTTTCACATTAGACTGCATCAGTGCACTGTACATGCCCATGCATCCTTAGTCCTGCCTTTGTGTGTCCTTTCTGGGTACCAAGTGCAAAGAAAATAGAGTTGTAAATTACATGATAACATAATATCATAATGCTCATGCTACGTCTACACATGTATGCTACATTGAAATAGCTTATTTCAATGTAACGACATCGAAATAAGCTATTTCGATGAATAACGTCTACATGTCCTCCAGGGCTAGTGCCATCGACGTTCAACGTCGACGTTGGGCAGCACCGCATCGAAGTAGGCGCTGCAGGGGAGCGTCTACACACCAAAGTGGCCCACATCGAAATAAGGGTGCCAGGAACAGCTGCAGACAGGGTCACAGGGCGGACTAGCACTTCCAGGGCAACAGCTAGCTGCTCCCTTAAAGGGCTCCTCACAGACACACTAAGTCTGCACAGCACATGGTTTGCAGAGCCATAGGCATGCACACCTCGGAGAAGCAGTAATGGACCCCCAGCAGCAGCAGCAGCAGCAGCAGCAGCAGCCAGAGGTCCACCCAGCCGCCCCTGCAGGAGCGGTGCTCACCTTGCTCGATGCCATGCAGGAGGCAGCTGATCATCTTTTATTCGTGGAAGAGGAGCTGCCCCCAGGGGAGGAGGAAGCAACCCCAGACGCTGCTGCCCCTGCCGCCTGCCGCCGGCTGTGGAGCTACCCCACAAGCACCGACTGGTGGGAGCAGCTGGCGCTTGGTGAGTGGGACGATGACCGCTGGCTCCAGAACTTTCGTATGAGCCAGCAGACATTTCTGGAGCTCTGCCAGTGGCTCACCCCCACACTGAGGCACCAGGACACTGCCATGCGGCATGCCCTCAGTGTGGAGAAACGGGTCAGCATCGCTGTCTGGAAGCTGGCCACTCCAGACAGCTACCAATCCGTGGGGCAGCAGTTTGGTGGCGGCAAGGCCACCGTTGGGGCTGTCCTCATGGAGGTAAGAGGACCCACGGGGAGGGGGAGGCAGCCCTGGGAGGGGAGGGCCAGACACACCCTGCACACCCCTCATTGGTGCTCTCCCATGTACTTCCCCTGCAGGTCGTCCGCGCCATCAACGCCCTGCTCCTCCACAGGCTCATGCAGCTTGGGGACCCGGATGCCGCCATCACGGGGTTTGCCACCCTGGGCTTCCCAAATTGCTTCGGGGCTCTGGATGGGACCCAAATCCCCATCCAAGCTCCGGAGCACAGCGGAGGATGCTTCCTGAACAGGAAGGGCTACCATTCAGTGGTCCTCCAGGCCTTGGTGGACAGCCGGGGCCGCTTCCTGGACATTGATGTTGGCTGGCCTGGCACCACCCACGACTCCCGGGTATTCCGGAATTCGGGCCTGTGCCGCCGGCTGGCGGCGGGGACCTACATGCCCCAGTGGAAGATCCCTGTAGGGGACACCGCCATGTCCCCCTGCGTCGTCGCAGATGCAGAGTACCCCCTCCGGCCCTGGATCATGCACCCTTACACGGGCCATCTCTCAGCCAGCCAGGAGCACTTCAACACGTGCCTGAACCACACGCGCCAGGTGGTTGAGCGCACATTTGGCCGCCTCAAAGGGCGCTGGAGGTGTCTCCTCACCCGCCTTGATGCGGCCCCACCAACATCCCCCAGATTGTGGGCGCGTGCAGCGCCCTCCACAACCTGGTGGAGAGCAAGGGGGAGGCCTTCTTTCTGGGCTGGGCTGTGGAGGCTGGCAGGGCCGACGTGCAGCCACCCGCTGCCCCCAGTTGCCAGGTGGACCCCGAGGGGATCCGGGTCCGGGAGGCCCTGCAGGCCCATTTCGACCAGGCCACGGGGTGAATGCTGGCAGGCCCCCCACTGCACCCCCCCATCCTCCACAACACTCCCTGCCCCTAAGCCCACACCACAAAGCACCCAAGAGCACCCCCTCCACTTTTCTTGCAAATAAAAATAGACCTGTTGTTCGTGAAACCACAAAATGGTGAATTCTTATTATATTATTACTACAAATATAAATGTTATATATTATATGATAAACAAACAGCGGAACACAAGGAAGGGGAGAACTATTTACATGGGGGGGGTAGGTATCATAAAATAACAGGGGTCTAATACAAACTATATACAACATAAATTAAGGGGATATGTACAAAGTGGGGGGGGCACGTCCTGGGCCCCGCACTCCCTAATGTCTGGCGCTGGGGGTTGGTGGGCACGACCCTCGCCTCAGCCTCAGCCCTGGCCGGGGCTGGCTGGGAGCCAGGCGGACCGGAAGATATAGCCGGCGGGTGTCAGCAGGCCCCAGGTCCCCCTCGGCGGATGGCCCCTTGGTGGCAGACGGCGGTGGGACGGCGGGTGGAGCAGCGGGTGGAGGAGGCAGGGCAGGCAGAGCGGCGGCCGGTGCGGCATGGGGGGGCCAGGTAGTCCGCAATGCGCTCAAACGTGCGCATAAAGGCCCCCTATGACTCCTGGTGCCAGGCCAGCGCCCGCTCCTAAAGTTCGAGGCGCCACCCGTCCACCTGCAGGCGCTGCTCCGAGACCTCCAGCTGCCGCCGGAGGATCGCCAGCAGCTGGGGGTCCGTCACCGACCGGTGGTGGTGCTGGGTCCGCCGTCATCCCCGCCGTGGGGCTGGTCAGTGTTCCACCGAGGGGCTGGCCTGCAGTGATGGCCCCGGTGGGCTCTCCGGGACCACTGACACCTTGCCAGCGCTCTCCAGTCCCTCCGATGGTGCAGCTGCGGAACATGGGGGGGGAAGAAGAGTGGAGACAGCCGTTAGTGTGGGCCCCGAGCCGAGGCCCTTGTCCCCCCACTCTTCTGCTGCTGGTTACCCATCCCCATCCCCGGGAGATGCTGCTGCTGCTGACGGGTGTCCCACCCCCTCCCCCCGGGAGACCCTAGGTTCCGCTCCCCCCATCCCCAGGGATGGGGCATGGCACTGTTGTGCTGAGGGGGGGCAGGGGCTGATGCACTCTTCTGAGGGACATGCCACTGCTGTCCCTGGGGCCATGGTCATCTGGGCATGTGGAGGGCCCTGGTCATGTCTCTTGGCCCCGCCCCTCAACCCCGGGGGTGTGCACCGGGGGGGGTACATACCCGACGGTCTGCTCCCACGGTCGGGGGACACCCTGTGGGTGGACACCCTGCTGGAGCTCCGGGACGGCAGCGCGATGTGGAGCCCCCTGTCGCTGGATGAGGATTCCCCCTCCTCCTCCTCCTCCGGCATCCCAGGAGTGGGCTCCTGGGGGGGCCCGTGGGGTGCGGGGCTTGCCTCCGGGGTGAACTCCGCCTCCGGGACCTGCTGGGGCTCGTTGGCCGAGGTGTCAAGAGTGGCTGGCGGGGAGGAGGTGTGCCGGGGGCCCAGCATTTCCCTGATCTCCCTGTAAAAGGGGCAAGTGACGGGGGCGGCCCCAGATCAGCTGGCTGCATCCCGTGCCCGGGCGTAACCCTGCCGCAGCTCCTTGACCTTACTCCTGACGTGGTCAGGAGTGCGGGCAGGGTGACCCCGGGCGGCCAGGCCCTCGGCCAGCCGAGTGAACGCATCTGCATTCCGCCTCTTGCTCCCCATTACCTGGAGCACCTCCTCCTTACTCCAGAGCCCCAGCAGGTCCCGGATCTCAGCCTCCGTCCAGGAGGGGCCCCACTGCTTCTTCCCCAGCTGGCTGCCAGCCTGGGAGCCCTGGCTGCCCTTGGGGGGCTGGCAGGCGGCCATCGCAGCGGCGGGGAGCGTGTCTCTGGGCTGCAGGGAGGCGTTCAGGCTGGCCACGTGGCTGTGCTGCCGCCTGCATGCTCTCTCAGCTTCCTGCACAGGAAGGCAGGGGGCGGGGAGCTTTAAGGGGCCGCTGCATGTGGCGACCATAGAACTCAGGGGCTGGAGAGAGCGTCTCTCAACCCCTCAGCTGATGGCCGCCATGGTGGACCCCGCTATTTCGATGTTGCGGGACACGGATTGGCTACACGTGCCCTACTTCGACATTGAACATCGAAGCAGGGCGCTATTCCCATCTCCTCATGAGGATGGCCACTTCGACGTCTCGCCGCCTTACGTCGATTTCAACTTCGAAATAGCGCTCGCCACGTGTAGACGTGGTGGGTGCTATTTCGAAGTTGGCGCGGCTACTTCGAAGTAGCCGGCACATGTAGACGCGGCTATGAATGGTGAGAGTTAAAGGCTGAACAAGGAACTGTGCATCTGACATTTCTTAACCTTCCAGTGCTATTTAATTCAGTTTTCTGTGTAAAGTATTTGTATTCCAAACAGTACTCTGAGGCCCCAGTTATTATCAAGGGGCCATTGTTTTAGGTATTCCACAGAGAAAGATTTGTCCCTGCCCAGTCCCTGCTTGCAAGTTAAGACATTGTATTAGATTGCTTCATTTTTAAGCTTCTAAAACAATCAACTTCTCAACAGCCTGTTTGTCTGAACAACTAAACACAATGTAATTATTATCAACATGAAAACTCATTTTGCATACTTTTCCTGATCTAAAATTAATTTTATAAGCCAGATCACAAATGGGAGATTTACTCAGTCATTAATGATCCCATTCTGTTGGCTAAAAGGCCAAAGAGCAATTTTCAAAGGCCAGAGCACAATTTGTGAAAAAAACAAGTTTTAATTTTGTGCACACTCAGCTACTCGGGGAATAGTAATAAACCTGTCAAAGCTGAGCTTGAATTTGAAAGAGTTGATCTAACCATCAATATGGGGGGTGGGAAATGATATTTGTTCAAGTTGCGAAACTAGAACACATGCAAACAAGCTGCAACAGTAGAAGGAAGCTGAGCTCTTTGTTTATATTTCAAAAGGTTTGACTGGCCACACCATCACCCAGGGCAGCTGACTACAGAATGCAAACTAGTCCTATGGTCCAGACTTCACTTCATGGGAGGTGAGCAACAGATTGTGTAGGGCACAGGGTGTTAAAAGAGGTGACAAGAGTGAGTGAAAGAATGAGATACTACAGCCAAAGAAAGACAATGATGAATGGTCATGAAAGGAAGAGGATAGGAATAAAAGCAGCAGCACAGAATAAATAGCAAAACTCATGGCGGCGGGGTCAAGCTTTGACACCCTTACTTTGAGTAGGCTTGCTCCTGTAAGCAGATGCCTTCATTTCCGCAGATGTCTTCCATGTAAGGACATGCTTCTTAAGCAAGGAAGGGAGAATCAGCCCCAACACAGCCCCAAAAGAAGAGAGAGAGCAAGAGAGATTCAAAAAAAGGCAACTGGTCCTTTGGATACAAGGTAGAAAATATAGTGAACAGGCTGACACTGAAAGAGTGAAAAGTTTTTCTTTACACGTCCTGACTGTTAATCATTGGAGCTGGAGGGTGCCAGAAAGGTGGACATGGCAGCTGCTTGACTGGCGGGAAAGGAAGAAATAAATGAGGACCCTTTCTTTGTAAATCCCAGATGCAAAGTCCACCAAAGTTGCTCCTCCCATTCCCTCTTTGTTTCCCCTCTGAAAGCTGGTCAGTTTATGGATTCCCCTTTGAAAGCATGCTGCAGGGGGGATAATGCATTAGCTTTTCACCTGTGGAGAGCTGGATTCAGAACCTAAACGTACCACAGGGAAAAATGAGTTGACGCATTTCATCCTGTTCATTAATCACACTGAAAAACAGCACACAGCTAAACACACATGGAAGTTGCTGCCCAGACAAGTCCCAGGACTGGAATAACAAGTGTTACTGCTTCGAAAGCACTTCAATCCTGAGAGGTGTGTGTGGGTAGCTCACAGAGAACCTGGCTGTATTATACATGGTATAATCCACAGCTATTCAGTTCCTGTATATTGATGAAAACTCAAGTCAGGTTTCTGAAAGGAATCAGAACATGAAGAGAGGAAAACTGGATTAACCACCAGCAGAAATCAACTGCTTATGCTGCCACTTGGTGCTGAGAGTTAAAATGTATAGCAAACAGGGGGCTGCTAATGAGGGAGTTTGCTTGGGAGGGAGGGTGAACCCCACTGACCCAGTTTTGTTTCTTTTCTGCCCTCCAAACTTCTCCACGCTAATCTGTGGTGCAACTCGGAAGTACACTTTGTGACAGGCTCTGACCACTTGGAAGGAAATGCAGGGAGAAACGATTGTGTAAAGACACACAAGCTTACAAATGTAACAAGCGTATACAAGTGAATTTCCTTTTTTACTTAGGGACAACCCTATGAGTTGTGGCATATTAAATTCCAGAATAATGTTCTGCATGGTGAAAGCTAGAGAGTACACAAGAATAATTTTCTTCATTGATAGAGGGACTGCAGTGTACAAAAATGTATATTTCCTTTTTCCCCTCTAATTTTCCATGCATCTTGTATAGTGCCAGGTTAACTTCTCAGCTCAGAAGAACAAGTCTCCAGACGTCCCATCCAAAACATATGGACACTAACAACTGACACCAGGCCACATTCATCTGCCAGCAATACTGAATGGATTATACAGGAGTCTGGTTAGTACCCAGACGTGATAACAATTGTTAGCATCCAACGGTGTCAAGTTGACACAACTTGCAGGTGTGAAAATTCTACAGATCAGTGATTGACAGGAAAACAATGGCTTCATTGTCTTGTCTGCTTATTAATGCCAAAAGAACAGCTGGTGTGATAGGCAATAAATAGCACTAAAATAAAATATGAATTGTGGAGAAGCTAGGTGATCAGCAGGTGGCACCCTATCATAATGTTCTCCACCTCAAGAGATTATGTGCACTTGGCTTTCACCATGCATCCTGATGGTTCCTGTGATTGATTTTTGACAAGAAGGGATTGCAAAGAGAGCAGACTTGTGCTGAAGAATCTGAATGCCAGTTCATCTCAGAATTTCAGTCTGTAAATGAAAACAAGGTGCTCCCCACGGCAAGTGGTACATGATTGCTGAAGCAAAGTCTGTGGGGGGTGGAGCCAGTGAAGTATCCTCAGAACAGCTCAGACCCTTGACACTATTTGAATATATTTAGTGAGCGTGATGAAGGAGCAATGAGCCAGTACTGGCAGTGCAAAGACAGGCACACAGAAAGGAGCCATCTTCTGTGTGTTCCCATCCTGAATTCAGGGTAGAGTTCTATTTCACAAGCCTAGTGGGCCCATGCAAAATCGAACTATCTGGGGACAGCAGTTGACTCCTGTACTCCTCAGGCTTGTGAGAAATAAGGGGGGGGGGCAGATAAATCAATTGTAGACAAGTCGATTACAGCTACAAAATTACCGTAGCTGGAATTGCGTATCTACAATCGACTGTACGGTCTAGTGTAGACCTGGTCTCCGTGATCACCAGTGCTTCATCCCACACCTGGACAGACCGAAAGGGCTATTTCTGACAGAGGTTGCTGACTGTTGGACTGGGAGGGTGAAAGCAGGTGCCTGTGAATGTAAAATGGTTTCCTTTCCAGATTCCCAGCCCTCATATTGTAGATTAAAAAGAAGCCTCTGAGTAGGGATCTGAGAACTGACATAGGCCAGGCCAGCCTGCTAGACTGAGTCAGTCTTCTAGAACTAGATTTGTTGTGTGAAAGTCCATTTCCTTTTTGACTTGGAAATCTGGACTGAACATGCCAAAAGTAAAACAATTTATCTCTGGCCCAACAGGAGAAGCCTAATCTGCTTTTGTGTTAAAGACGTTATGCAGGAGTGGGCCCATTTCCATGTGGAACTGCGCAAGTTTCTGGCTTCTCTCTCATGGCTGCTGTGCCTCTCTTTCTCCCTCAGGCTGATAGAGCCATTTGGCCCTCCAGCCACATCAAAATTTCTCTCTTCCTAGGGCAAACAATCCATTAAAACAAGATTTCCAAACCAAGTCTGCTTTCCCACAGCAGAGCAGCCCTTCCCTTCTCTCTGGACAAGGAGGAACCTTTCCACACGTCAGGTGTTCAAGCCATCCTTCAGTCAGAGCTCTCTTACATCTGTGCCTACTTCAGGCCCTGTTGTGGGGAGCCCACCTCCCATGACCCTGCTCTCCGACAGCAGGCTGAAGCATCTGTCTGTTCCAAAGTCCTGAATTATCCTGCTCCCCCTATCCAGAGTCACCTTCCACTAGGATTCTGCTGTGCCTCCCATTAACACTGCAAGGGCCTTGGCAGGCTTCAGCCCAGGCCAACCTTCTGGTCCCTCCAGAGCTTCATTACCAAGCTGCTGCTTTTCCAGATCTCTACACTCTGAGACACAGGATCTAGCTTTGATTTGCATTTCCCCATCCCCAGCAAGCCTCTCTGCATCATTCAACTCACTCAGTCTGGTAGGAAGCCAGGAATGCTTGTTCTTCCCCACTCTCCCGCTTTCTCTCGTCATTCGAGACATGTCTGACTAAATGCTGGTACAGCACCTAACGGGGTCCCCATCTCAGCCCACTCCTGTGAGGGGTGTTACAGCCCTACAAACCCTTGTGGCAAAAATCAAGCAGATGCCCAGCAGCAGAGGTGCAGTTGTATATAAAATTGTTTTTGCGAGGTAAGAGGTATGCTCAAGCAGAGACAAATGGATGGTTCCCTCATTGCCTAACCAGGTTCTTCTACCTCCATATGTAGAGTTCCTGGAGTCGGAATGACTTGGTACCACTGAGATTTTGATTAAAAATTAGAACTACATGAAATTAATATTTCACGTTAAATTGATTAAAAATGGAGTACAGGCTGAACCTCTGAAATATGGGACTCTTTGGTACAGCAGCTGAGAGTGGGAGCCAGCTCAGAGTCTGGTGGCAGGGAGCCTTAGCCCAGCTGGGCAACCACAGCCAGTGGCAGGGGAACTGGCAGCGGCAAGGGAGCCCTGGGTGGAAAGCTAAGGAAGGGATGCCTGGGAGCCGCAAACAGGGCCAGGAAACCTACGGCCCTAGTGCAGAGGCTGAGAACCCAGGGTGAAGCCAGCCAGGGAACATCAGGCTGCAGTGGTAGGTCTGTGACAGCCAGAGAGCCAGGAAACTGCAGCCAGGGCCAGGAAGCCAGTGCCCAAGGCTGGGGAGCAGGGGCCAGAAAGGGAAACCAGCTGTCTTCAGCCAAGCCAGGAAGCTGGCAGTCCTGTGGCTATGGCTAGCGTGTGGGGCCTGGGAAACCTGTGGTCCTGTAGCTGGGGCCAGGCACTGGAAGCCAGAGTCTGGGATCAGTGTGAAACAAGTGTATACAGCTCTGCAGACAGCTCAAAGGGAGTGTGGGGGAGGGGCCAGGGCTGACTGCCCAGAGCCCTGCCCCTTCCACACCTGGCCCTGCCTCTTCTTGGAGCTGTGCCACCCTCCCTCTTGCCCCTGGGCCCACGGTGCCTCTCAGCACTGCTTAGTGGAATGGTGTGGTCAAAAGGGTAAGGAGATCCTGAGATCATGAACAAGGGAAACTTCAGGAAGATGAGAGGGTACATTTTATCTGCTTTTGGCATTGATGCAACAGCTGCTGGCAAACTGTATCCAGTTCTCAAGCAGGCTTTTGATAAACTGGTGAAGATTGATGGAAGAACCATGAGAATGACTGAAGGATCGGAAAGCATGTTTACGACGAGAGGTCAGTCTGGTTAAGCCTTACAAAGAAATGATTATGACAGCAGCCTGTAAATCACCAACATGGGGAACAACTATTTAATAAGGGCCTCTAACAGAAAAAGGTATAACATGACCCAGTTGCTGGAAGTTGAAGCTACATACCTTCAGTCTAGAAATATGTAACTGTTTAACACTGGGGATAATTAGCCAGTGGAAGACTTTACCAAGGATTGTGTTGGATTATCCATCACTGAAAAATACCTGATCTAGACTGAAAAATCAAAGCAACCTGCTCTAGGAATCATTCGGGGTAAGTTCTGTGGTCTGTGCTGTACAAGAGGTCAGACTACATGCTCACAGTAGTCCCTTCTAGCCTTGGAATCTTTGAATAGCCACGTCTGAGTTTGCTAACGGGAAATGAACCACCAGGGAAAGAGGTGTCTGTACTATGGCGCAGCCTGGGAGAAAGTGGCTGAACTAATGCTCCACAGTGGCCTTGTCATTGAAAGACCTGCTGCCATGAAATGGACACTTCCAGGTTGGATTACTATTGTTTGGCCAGGCACCCAGCCAAAATTGCTTAAACCAGGAAGAAATGACAAGGTTTTAGGTCAGCGTGGATTCCCAAGGCATGGAACGATGGAGGGTTGTGTAAAAATCATGCACAACTGACTAGTTTTGGCACAGATTCACTCAGTGCACTGACTCATTAGAACACAAAGCTTCAGATGAAGCTCACTGGTTGTGAAACTGAAATGCACTTCAAACTAGTCATCGCAAAGAGTCCAGCCTGAATCAATACCCAGCACATTTTGCATTGCTCCACCCAGTCTCACAGCAATTAAATGCATCATTTTGATGAATTTAGTTGCTTTATGGGTCCTCAAAAGAGCATTTTTAAAGAGCCTGTTTGTTGAGTTCCGGCCTTCTGCTCTTGCCAAGGCAGATACTTCAGCAACTTCCTGAGTCCAGACTCTAGTAGACAGTTACAAAACGTAGGGGAGAACATCCCTGGCCATACCTATGGGATTTTGAGCTCCCGGGAAGCCACGTGGTCTGTGGGTTCAACATGAAACATATGCAGTTCTGACAGATGGAATTGAGCATAAAGTGGCTAAACTCATGTCACAACATAAGTGACCAGTATAATGATTTTGCCGGTAGATGCTCAAGCACATCTGTAAATCAACAAAAAAGCTTCAGCACATGGCTTGCCACACATTGCCTGTTTTCTCTGTTGTAGCAGTAAAAAAAAGCAGAGCAGTCCTGGGAACATTTATGGGCTCATCTGTTACTCTCCTTGAAAAGAACTTGTTAATTTCAAAATCTCATAAACATTTGTTTTCTTCTGCAAGTTTCTACTCTACTGATTCTTTATAAAGTGCAGGATGCTTTGTATTCAACCACTACTTGAGACCTTAGATCACCATATTCTGGCATACAGGGCAGCAACAAAGGTCCTCCACTTCTGTTTTGTCACTGACCAGCTTCTCAGTAGTACCCCAAGTGTGATTCATGCTCTTCATTGCTATTTTAACTGTCCGGTGCCATGTTGTCTTGGGTCATCCTTGTTTCCACTTCCCTTCAGAGCACCTCAATTCCAACATGCAAGAGGTGACTGATCCATGCTAATAGCATTTAAAATCATGGTATCATATTACCCTCCTACCTCCAAAACCACTGTGTGAGCATAGATTAAGGCTATGTTTACACTAGGCAACTATAGATATGCAATTCTAGCTATAGCAACTGTGTGGCTAAACTCTATGTATCTGCTCTTGACTTACTTGACTGTCCTTACTGAAGAAGGTTGATGAGAGAAACTCTCCCATTGACCTCTCCTACTCCTTGCACCTTGTGAGGAGTACAGGGGTCGACTGCGTCTTTTGAGAAGTCAATTTCACCAGACGCGTGAAATCAATCCCTGGAAAAATCGACCCTGAACAGGTTGATCTTCTGGGCTAGGCTATATGTAGCCTTAGTGTTGCAATGATCTATCCCAAGCCAGAAACCATTTGGAGTGGTCTCCTCATTTTCATGGTGGCCCTAAACTCTACTAGGCATAAAAAGAATTCTCTCTGCACGGACACTGATCTCACTAAGCACTGTGAGCCAAGCACTGTGAGCCTCAGGACTTTCAGCGTCACCAGTGTGAGCATACCCCTCAAAAAACTGTGGTGCTGTGGGGTAAGACATAGAATTTGTCCTCAGTCAGTGCTGCTCTCCTCATTCCCACAAGCAGTGAGCTAACATTTTCAGAGTCAAGAAGTTACCCTCTCTCTTCTGGCTTCCCTGTGTGTACCATTTTCCCTGGGTTTCTTTTTGGACTGAGTTCTTTGGGTCAGGAATTGTCAGAGCACAATGCCAAACACATTGCCGGAGCAAAATCACTTCAAAAAACAAAAAAAAGGAGTACCAGAACAGGGCATAAAACCAGCATTTCTGAACTTTCCCCTGCTAGAAGGTGACTCTTTATAACTCCAGCACTAGAAAGGGGCAGGGCAAGGCAAGGTGGCCCATTGTGCAAAGGTGCACAAAAAATAAACACGCACACCAGCCTCACTGAGCTTAGCCAGGATGGCTGGGGGTCTGTGTACTCAGCCTGCTACCGAGAAGGTTGCCAGTGTAAACACAAGCATCATTTAATAGCTGACAAGTGTGGCATGTAGCCACATCACTCCCCAGAGTGTAAAACTAGCTCCCTGGGTGCAGGTAGACAGCAAGTGTCATACAAGGCAGTGAGATAACATACTCCATCTGGTCCAGATCAACACCTGGCATACCATCATTTTCAGAACTTTAATGCCATTTTAGAAATGTTCTTTATAGAAATTTCAGTGTTTTAATATTTGAAGCTTCAGGATCCAGGGGCCTTATTCTCCCATTGCAGGATAGGAAGTTATTTGCACTCACCCCAGTTTAGATTTTCAATTAACAAGTCATTTCACCACTTCTGGTCCCATGATTTGAAATGAAACATCCTGTTTTTAGGCTGGGCAGCTCAGAAATTTCTGCATAGCTCAGATAGCCCAAAATTGTGAGTTCAGTCCTTGAGGGGGCTGTTTGGGATCAGAGGCAAATAGACTTCCTTTTTAAGGAAAAAAAAAAGATGATTTTTGGCCCTGCTGAAAGGGCAGCAGACTAGACTCAATGACATCCTGAGGTCCCTTCCAGCTCTATGAGAGGGGGTGTGTGTGTGTGTGTGTGTGTGTGTGTGTGTGTCCATCCTACACTGTTATAGCATCAAATAGGACAGCATGAGTCAAGCCAGGTGCGAGACAGAGGACAGTATAATTTTGAGCTGATATCAAGCATTTGGAGCTCTCTCTGAAGCAGACAAGTATAGGTTGAACCTCCGTCATCCAGCACCCTTGGGACCTGACCAGTGTTGGTCAAGAGAATTTGCTGCACCATAGGAAGTCAATATTGCCTAGCACATTACCAACACTTCCACTGCTTACTGGGCTCTTAGAAGATATTTTGGGGTAAATTACAGCAAAATAACAGCACAGAACACTGAAAGCCAGGACTGATGACTGGAAACAAACTTTATGGGACCACAGGAAACTTGGCCACATCCATAATTAATGATTGTCCAGCTAACTAAAATCATGCTGGCTTATGAATGTTGCCAGATGAGAAAGTGCCAGATGGGGGGGTTCAACCTGTATTTAAAAATGTTACTGTCTCTCTGAAGCGTGGGAATGAAGGAAGACAGAACCTGACAACATTAGAGGTCTGGATTCTGACTTCAGTGAGTTGCTGGTATCTCAGGCTAGAAGAATAAGGCACTTGTCTTTCAACCCCTTCACTTCTGAGAAGAGAACGATGCTTATTGATAAAGTACTGCAAGTCTAGTACTTAACCAATCTCCCTTCTTAAAAGCCTCCTTTATGTGAAGGACGGCAACTGAATGAGTATCCTTCTTGGAATGTGGCAGTTATTTTCTGCCATAATTAATGAGCCTGTTCAGAGAAGCCAATGAAGGGTGCGCCCTTGCCCTTTCACTGACGCTAAGAAAAGACTGACAGTCAAGTTTCACTATTAGTGACAACTTTCATATAATTTATGTTCACATGGAAGAGTTAGTGTATCTTAGACTGATTAGAGCTGTTACGGCAGTGGCTGTCATCTCCGATGTTTACCTAAATTTGGTATTGTATTTAAAATACAAGCTAAGCATTGAGGCATAATAGAACTGTATCTTTTCTCCTCATTGTTGAAAATATAACAGCCCTTCAGTGTCAAAGTGTCTGAAAGTGCCAGCAGCTATTTAAAAAGTTTAAAACGTTCTCTACATGTTTTGACATCAATGCATGGGAAGGACCACATTCCACAATGGACCATGCAGCTCCTTAAGTAGTGGGTAGTGCCAAAAATGTGCAATCCCCAGTCCTCGCCAGACTCAGCTACACATAACTAGATCTGGAAATTTGTCCACATTACAGAGGATGGTACCATAGCAAAAAGACAATGGTAGATAAATGCAGTAGTTTCTAAATATGTTGCACAGTTCATCTCAGAAGATTACGGACCTTATATGGCAAAGTCCAGACCCCCTGCTCTGATCTCTAGATGGAAATCCATGGGCATTTGTACAGAACATCTCCCAAGGTAAAATCATCCAACTGTAAAATTTCTGCACTCTAATGGCTACTCAGTATAAAAATTTGGGGATGATCTCATTAGACCAATAATGGGAGCAATCTTGTCTGATAACACTTGCTGTGTGGAGCTTCTGATGAGGGAAACCACTATAGTTACCGTAATCTCTGCAAAAACAAGAAGGCCTGTGGCACCTTATAGACTAACAGATATTTTGGAGCATAAGCTTTCATGGGCAAAGACCCGCTTCGTCAGATTTTAAAATTTGCATCTGACAAGCTTTCGTGGGCAAAGACCCGCTTTGTCAGATGCAAATTTTAAAATCTGACAAAGCGGGTCTTTGCCCACAAAAGCTTATGGTCCAAAATATCTGTTAGTCTATAGGGCGTCACAGGACTTCTTGTTGTTTTTGAAGATGCAGACTAACTCAGCTACCTCTCCGATACTAATCTCTGCATTTGCCCTCAAATCTCAAGATGAAAAGTTTTTGCATGAACATCAAACTCCTGGGATCAGATGACAGTAGTTTGTTCTGAACGCAGTACAGCTTCAGTAGAAAATGTGAAGAGACACAACAGCATAAAGCTAATTGCGCACACAGCTAAAATGAAGGCAGAGTTCACATCCTGTTGGAGGAGCTCTTCCAGTTTCTTCTGGGGTCACTCTGAAATACTGACCCAAGGAGGGATTAGGTAACAGGTGACACTCGAAAATCAGTACCATGCGAATCTATCAGAGGCCAGAATTTCATTTTGCAATACACACAGCATGTTTATCTCCTCTCCAGTGCCATTTTACAGTGTAATCCCTTTAGTCTGGCACATCCCCACTATGCATTCTGCCACTCTGAACCACATGGATACCATACTGTTCCCCAGTACAGTAACCTAAACGATATAAAGCATCACTGAGCTCTTTCACGTCACAAGTACAACTTTCATCCTCACTGTGTGTGGTCTTGGCTCATTTCTCAGCTTTCAGAAGAGTGGCCCACATTCCCAGGGCATCAAAAGATGAAAAAAGGATGCAGGAGTGAATGGCTAAAAAGAGAGAGACCTCGCAGAAAATGGTTTTGTCAGATCAAGCATTGCTTATGGCATGCAAAGCTAGTGAGGAACCTGCTCTGCAAAGTGAGGGATAAAAGAAATCTACTCAATATGTTGGGGTTTTTTCCCCATCACTTTCTAATAGACAAAGGGGGCTCAACCCATTGTAAGCCCCTCAGAAAGGCTCTGGTACCTTAAGGTTAGCTAAAAGGCCTTTCCACACTTACTGGCCTCCAATAAGACTTTTGTCACTTTCATCATCAAGGAGTATTTCACTTGCAAAATTGCATTGTATGAAAAGAAGCTATGAAATTCTTAGCAAAACAATTTAGCTGAAGTACAATTTGAATAGTTACTACAGTGTCACTGCCAGCAGCCAGGATACCAGGCTAGATGGACCATTTTTGTGACCCATTAGGGCCATTCTTATGGCTGCTCTGCATCCTGATTCAAGCGGTATAACATTTATTGCATAGATTGCAAGGGAAGGGAGACCTGAAGGGAAACCTTTGGACAAGACCTCAACGAAAGTGATTGCTATGGTTCCCAAATTTAACAGCTAGCAAAGCACGAAGGTAGAAAATATGGGCATGTCTACACTGCTAGTGAAAGTCTGATTGCAGCACAGGTAGTCTTCATATACTAGCTAGATTAACACATCTTTGCTTGCAGTGGAGGCACGACCTACGTTTTAAGCTATGTCTAAATTGCAAGCTTTTGTGGGGAGACTGGAGGTCTCTATGCAGGAGTCTGATGCGTCAGGAGCATTTTGCCGACATCCCTGTCTTCTTCATTCCACCAGGAAGAAGGGACTTCTTGGTAGACTGAGTTTTCCTGACAGAACTGTCAGTAAAAGATAGGCAGATTGTGCAATGCATTTGTGTATCTTTTGCTGACAGTTCTTGGGAATCTACACACAGCCTTAGAGCCATGCAAAGCCTATGATTTTTCTTTTGTTTCAAGGACAGAATGAATTTCAGGTTTCATGAAAGTCAAAACACAATTCATTTTAAACTTCCAAATCTTGCCTGGCTTGCACTTAAACCACAAAAAAGGCTTAAGTCCACTCAAAAACTTCACACAGGTTTGCCTGAACCTTGCAAAACTTTCAGCTAACATGGCCCAGATTGATTATCCACATTGAAGCCTGGAAAAGTACAGGCCAGTTCTTACAATCTTGTTCATGTATCTTTCCCTTTCCCAATTACATAATATTAGCAGCATCTTTAAAGAAAAAAATTAAACCTGTCAGGTCAGAAACCAAGTGTTTGATCCTAATCACAAGCACAGAATTTGGGGGTATGTTAGATACAAAAAGTGTTCATGAGCCCTCTTTGGAATTTCAGTGACTTCTTTTTCACCTCTGTAATTTAAGCATCTTTGTTTTAACACTGTATACTTCAAAGAGAAACGGAGGTTTAAACCTCTTGTGTGTAAGGCTACGCCTATGCCACAAGATGAATTTTAATAAGTTTGCTTTTATTTTATAATGCCAGGTTTTTCAAATACAATTTTGAATATCCTCACTTCCCTCAGGCTCCCAACAAATTCAACACATTGCTTCCACACTGAAATCACCAAAAACATTGGACTGTTGCAGCAGTGCATTGTGGAAACCTATCCCACAGTTCCCTCAGCTCTGCAGTCTGAGTCACGACTCAGGTGCAGCAGTGTTGTCTGGTTCCCGGGTCCCTACCACTTGAGAAACCCAGGAAACTGACGGCACAGCAGCCCTGGTCAGTTTCCTAGCTTCTGCTAGTTGTGAGGATCTGGGAGCCAGGTGCAGCAGTGCTGTCAGTTTCCCAGGTCCCTGCAGCTTGGGGAACATAGGAAACTGACAGTGCAGCAGCCCTGGTCAATTTCCTGGCTTTCCCAAGCTGCAGGATTTGGGAAAGGGACAGCGCAGCAGCTCTGGTCAGTTTCCTGGCTCCCACTAGTAGCAGGGAGCTGGGAACCATGTGCAGCACATAACTTTGTGGGATACATCTGGGACACTTGTGGAGGCTAATAAATTTGATTTTAGGATGTGGCGCTTCCACACCAGCCTCTAATTGAATTTCTGAACTTGAGCATCACTCAGTACCCATCAGGTAACTGTGATGCAGTTATCTCGCTATTAGTGCTCCCAAAATTGAGCCAATGGTATTTACAGTGAAGACAGTCATGTGGTAGTATCGAGCTAACAGCCTTAAATTTTAATTTAGCTTGTAGTGTAGAAGCAGCATATGTTAGCTTACACATCATGTAGAACTGGATGGTACCTAGAGAGGTCATTAAGTCCAGTCCCTGCCCTCACAGCAGGACCTAACACCATGCCCGAGAGATTTTTTTTTAAATTTAACCTAACCTACTGCCAACCCTTGAAAGGCCCCCTAAAGCAGTGAGCTCACAACCCTGGGTTTACCAGGCCAATGCTCTAACCACTGAGCTATCCCTCCCCACATAGCTTAGGATCTGCCTACACAGCAGGGTTATTTCAGAATAAGCTGTTCAGGAAGAGATATTCCAGAATAACGTATTTCAAAATAGCGTGCCCACACACAGAACACATATTGAAATAGCGCTTAGCTATTTTGAAATGGATTGTCCACACACAATGGAGCCTATTTTGGATTAGAGACCCTGGCAGCACTATAGCTTATTTCAAAATAGCCCCTATTTCTTGTCTGCAGGGCCCCTATTCTGAAATATCTGTTTTGGAATAGGTGCTATTCCTCGCAGAATAAGGTTTTCAGAATTTGAAATAAGCCATCCACTGTTTCGAAATTATTTTGAAACAGCAGTATGGCTGCGTAGATGCTCACAAAATTATTTCAGAATAGAAGCGGTTATTCTCAAATAACTTTACTGAGTAGACACACCCTTAGGTTACATCTACACTAGAGGGTTTTGTCAACAACATTCACAGAGTGTCCACACTAAAAACGCACTCTGTCAACATACTGTCAACAGAACCCGGCACTTTTGTTGACAGCACTCTGCCTCTCCCCCAGGAGGCAGAACACCACTGGGTGGCCCCGTCTGCTGTGCTTCTGGTTGGCCATTATGTGGAGAGAGCCTCTGAGCAGTCCAGCCACACACTGTCCACTGAGTCAGTCAACAGAGCAACCCACTTCCCAGTGGGGCAGCGATGTGTTGACAGAAGTTCTGTCAGAAGATACCTTCCAGCAGTAACTTCTGTCAGCATAGCACGGTAGTGTAGACATAGCCTTAAACTGTGTGTACACTTGCATTCCTCTTTCAAAAGAGATATGCAAATGAAGGAAATAAAAAGTGCTAATGGCACTGACTTACATATCTAGCACCTCATTTGCACACTCATTTCAAAATAATTTGTCTTCCTGAAACAAAACAAAATGCCCTTATGTAGTAACTGTCATGAAGATTCAGGAAACACTTACTGAAAAACAGTAATAGAAACAAATTGAAGAGGTAGGAATATTGAAAAAAGCTCAGAAAGGACTCCACGCTTGTGAACTCTCCGGTCTGGTCTGTAAATCTGAACAAGTTGCCCGTGGCACTTGTTTGATAGATATCAGTCTCCAAAGAGAGATGTAGCGATTATCTACATCACAAAACAGGATGTATTTGGGTCATACCATTTTATAAGCAAAGCTAATCTTTATTACTCAGTTGCTATGGAAACTGCCCAGCCATGGGAAAGCTATGTCTGGTACGCAAGGATCAAAATACAGAACTGCTTTTGGTAAATGCCTTAATCATGATTTGGGTGCTTATGCAAATAAGAAGCAAAGCAAAAAAGTTTTCTGTTTCAGCAAGTCACATCCCACCAAAGAGAGTCCTGAGAAACAAAAGCCACAAAAAACAGTCAGTGCACTGTATTTCAGATATTCAATATTGTGAGTGTTGCAATTCTCCCATGCTTTCCATCCCAAAGTTTGAATGTGGACTAATTAGTCTACGTATGTAACACCTGAAAGCACCAAGCAAGCCAGCAGCGTGTTACTATAGGAAGTGCAATCCAATCACTGAAGAAACGTGGCTGAGGAGCATGAGGCCAATGTTTTATGTGTTGGACACATATTGGGGGGGTAGAGAGGCAAGCCTCACATTTAGGGGGCTTATATTTTCTCTAGAGAGAGGAGCAGAATCTGGAGTTTATTGCTGTAGGGAGATAGGAAGGGATGTTATCTTGGCTTGCACTGGCTTTCTTTCTTCGTCTTAGAATCTTAGGCGCGAAGTTTAATCGTCCTAAGGGTCTTATGGTTTAAGTCTGAGATTGAAAAAGGCATTCAGGAAATTACCTTAGCCACCACTGAAAGGTGTAACAAAAATAAGCAAAGCAATGTTACAGTGATTCTGCACGGAAGAAATTGCTGAGCAGGCTGAATCTGGCCAAAACGACGACAAAAATGGAGGAGGCTGACAATCTTGTTTCCCAGTGTGGGGTCTGTGTTTTCCTGAGGAGCTACAGGGTTTCTTGGACTTATGGTTGATTCTTTTAACATTGTGAAATAATTTTGACACCCATCATGACATATGGTGAGAAAATGCAGAAGCTTTAAAAAAAAAAAAAAAAAAAAAAAAAACCGAACAAAATTCCTTAAGATTCATTGTCACTGTAAACTCCACTCCCCTGCAAAACCAAAGCCAAGGTGAGCCATACAACTTGTTTCTCCACATAAAAATGAGTTTAGATTGCCATTTGAGTTTTATTCTGTTTAAATGTCTGTCTAAATTATAGGTATAGAATGTTTAACCTCATCCCTATGGCTATGTCTACACCACGGCGATCTGTCAACATTAAATTACTGTCAGAAGATATCTTCTGACAAAACTTCTGTTGACAGATTGCAGCCACACACAAAAACTAATTGCTCTGTCGATCCTCTCTGTCAACAAAGAGTGGCTGGACTGCCTGGCCACTCTCTCAACAGAACGGCCAACCGGAAGCATGACAGACAGGGCTGCCTGGTGATCTGGAAACCCTGTCTGTCCACAGAGGTACCCATGGAATATCCACATGGCTTTTTTGTTGACAGATTCCGTTGACAAAGGTGTTCTGCCTCATGGGGGAAAAGCAGAAAGCTGTCAACAAGTGCCAAGTTACGTCGATGGTAGGCCGACAGAACATGTTTTTATTGTGGATGTGAGGTAGGTTTTGTCAGCAAAACTCTCTAGTGCAGACACAGCTGAAGTGTAACTGTTGGCAGGCAAAACCAACCACTCTACAACTTGAGCCTAAAGGCCTCTGCCACACAGCTAAGGCTGAAGAGCAGACTCATTCTAAGTGATCTAAAGACCACTACCATGGGACAGTAAACCACACCCAGTGGGTGTGTCAGTTAAATAAGCACAACAAGTTAACCTCTCTTGTACAGCACCCTCGGGACATGATAAGTGCCAAATGAGAGAATTCGCTAGACCACAGTCTATCAATATTGTCTAGCACCATTACCAACACTTCCACTGCTTATTGGGCTCTTAGAAGACATGTAGGGGTAAATTAGAAGTCAGTAACAGCACAGACCTTTGAGAGTGAGGACTGGTAGCTGTGAACAAATTTTATGGGAAACTTGCGAGAAAGTCTTATTAGAAATTAAAAGTTTCCCTTATGAGTGTAATTTTATAAATTTAATTATAGTTAGTTTACAATTTGAGATGGTTAATAAGAACTGACTACCCTATTTAATCTGAGCAGACTTCTAGGCTCAGGAAACTTGGCCATACCCATGAAAAGTGGTCCTCCGGATTGCTAAAATTTTGCTGGATTTCAGATGTTGCCAGACAAGAGAATGCCAGACTAGAGAGAGTCACCTATACAGATAAAAATCTGCACATGCCCCTCTCTATAGTTTCATTAAAATCAATATATTTTGGTGCAAAAATGCTGGGCATTCTGGTCAGGTCTGAGGCTGGTTAAATGTATACAACCTACTGAAATCAACATACCATGGTAGCTAGTTACAGGGAAAGTGCCAAAGATCTGAGTGGAAAAAGTCTCTTATTTCCTACCTATTTGAAACCATACTGCCATTTCAGACTAGTCACCCTCATGTGTCATCAAACAAAGGCCACCGCTAATCTTTGCTCTGAGTAATGTAGTATTTAAAAATGTTTGATGCTCATGCAGATTACTTAGTAGGAGCTAATTACCACTCCATAGGTGTGTTCTGCTTTAAAGTGTGTTGCAAATCTCTCTGGTTGAAACTCCTACTGTGGAGAGGACCTAACTACTTAAGTCCCTCCATGCAGGGGATAGGCATTGTACTGACCCTTTGTACAGGGCTCCCCAGTTCCACCTCTCAGAGCACATGCAGCTTCCACTACTGCTGATAGATCTGCATGCTGAATGTCATGTGTGAAAATGTATGTAGACTCCCTGTCAAATTGAGGGATGTACATTTTTATAAATAAAATTAAAGTTTAGCATCTGCTTCCTCCTGTACATCCTCACGGTTATCAGTGAGCAACAAGTCGTCTTGGGGCACCTAATAGACTAACAGATATTTTGGAGCATATTACTCTATAAGGTGCCCCAAGATTTCTTGTTGTTCTCGAAGCTACAGACTAACATGGCTACCTCTCTGGTACACAGTGATCAGTGACATGCTGAAGTGTGGAATGAGGCGTTGTCCTACCCGGAGGGTCAGAGCTGAATGATTGTCATCTAAGTTGTCCATGTGTGCAAAAAATAAATAGCAAAGGGGCAGTCACCTAACAATAGCTGCTAAAAAGAGAACAAACACCCAAACACAGGCGTGTCTCATTCACTTGGCAGCTGCTTGGTTGACTTTCCTCTGGATGTGGTCAGAATCTCTTATTTTGGATACAAAATAACTTAAACTGTAGTCTGCTACCTCCTGACACTTTTGTCCCCCTTTTCCCCTACACAACGATTTCCTCTAAGAATTTGATGAAACAGAATTTAAGCTCCATCTATAAAGACAGCCTGTAATTAGAATAGTTTGCCTTGTAAGTATAATTTTATAAAATTTCATTATAGTTAGTCTAGAATTTGAGGTGGTTATCAGGAATTCACAGCCCTATTTAGTATTCACACACCTGGGCTTCAGTGATATGGTTAATCGTTGAGTTGGAGGGTATCTGACCACTCTCAAGGATTGTGTTGAAAGATCAAACGTTCAATCAACTTCAAGAAAATTTGTTATTTTTGATTGACCAACTGCAGCTCCACACTGAAGTTTTTAAAGAATGTCTGTGCATGTAAGACCTATAACTGGGCAGGCACTGAACTCCCTGGTTTCTGCACAAAGCTGGATATTCACAATTTGAAGCTTTATGCTGGCAAGCACATGGGATACATGTGGCCAGATGCTCAGGTGGTATAAAAAGATTCAGTTCTGTTACAAGCAGAGGGATTCTGACTACGGCCCATAAAATTCGAGGCCAGGATGGATGCTTGACCATGTGTTGTCTACTTAACCTTTTAGATCCAGAAAAGTGAGAAGATCCGGTTCCTATAAGAAATTGGGGGCAGGAGAGTTTTGTTCCATCTCTCTTGATATCTGCAGCCTATTCCCAGTGTACTCTTCCACCTTTTTGATAGTTGTGCAGTAATACAGAACACCCTGAAAGGACATCTATGTATGCTCTGACTCTGTTTTACTCAAAGTATTGATGTTGCTTCCAAACTTCCTACTGCAGAACCGAGAGTGGCGTGAATACCCAGGACACGTGTAGGGGTGGCTCTCCAACATGAATAGATAATTAACTGAGTCCCTAAGCACCTAGAAAGTTGTGATAGAGGGTCGTTTGATAGAGGGGATTTAAAGCAAAGTAGTGTTACTTCAGGAAGAGGGAACATTCTCCTGCTGTTACAGCAGGAACAGCCTGCCCTTCAAGCGGTAGGCTTGCTACAGTCTGTTTTCCAAAGGGCACCCCAAGCATCTCACCTTTTATTTTTAAATGTGTTATCAGACAATGCTGCGTTCCATGTGAAGCATTTCAGCTATTTGTTCTCAAGGCCACAACAAGGCTACCCTGCTCCAGGAACTCGTGTGTTGTAAATAAAAAAACGTGCCTTGCTTTAATCCAAACTTGGCATTTCTTCCCGAAACCACTGCGCACAATCAAAGTACTGCAGGAGATTAATTGAACAGATGCTGGTAACAATCCCTCCAAAGCTTCACGTTTACTTTCTGGCATTTTTATTCAAGTAATAACCCCTATGGGGTCAAAAGCTGAGCCTGAGGCTACAAATGGGGCGGGGTGATTTATGCTTAACAGAAAGGCCTAGGCGTAGATTTTCATACCTACGTTATATTTGAACTGTAACATGTAATTATGGTGCAGCATCACACACTATTGCTGAACCAAGGGTGCCAGAACGACAGCACAGTCATTGTAATTCTGTTTCTCCGAACAGTTATGGGGCAGCACTAGCTTTGCAACACTGTGCTTCAAACGTGGTGTCACAAGGCGATCGCTTTCAGGGGCAAAAGGATATTAAATCTCCAGGCCCAGTTGGACTTTTTTGCTGGCATAGCCCATGAAGATGTGAAACAATGCCAATTTGCAAGCTTGTCTATTTTTATATTCTTGGAACCCATATCCTTTTAGCTGAAAGCCCAGTGCCTATGGGAGCTTTGATCAAGTAAGACGGACCAGGGATTTCAGGATTTGGCCTGCATGTTGCCTGTAAACTTGCCTCTCTCCATCATAGGATATACCACCTCCAAAGGAATTTCCAGAGCCGACTGCCAGTTCTGCTGGCTACTGTGCTAATTCTATCTGAATGCCTAGTAGATTGTTTCAATGTAAAAACCATGCCCTATTGCAGTATTTCACAGCATGCATACAATTTAAAATTAATCCTGATGACCAAAAAGTCATCCTAGCACCAGCTCTCAAGTAAAAACCGGGGAAAACAGATGTATTCTACATTTTCTTCTGCTGTTGTAACCCTCACCTATAACCTATCTAGTCTTCAGTGGTCATCCTGTACTGTTTAAAATCTCAGCTGGACTTCAATGCCCTCAAGGTCTATGTTCCTACTGAAACAATGACCACAGAAGTCAGTGACAGGCACAAATTTGTGTACTCCCTGATATTTAAATGCAGAGACTGAACTTGAGCACTTCAACTCCTCTCAGCTGCTGAAGCAGTACCATGGATAGGGTACACAGAAGATACACACCTACCCTACTGATCTACATTCTTCAAGAATTAGCTGGTGGCCTGTTACTAATTCCTAGTCCCAGCACTCCCATTGCCTTATTGTCTATTTTTGCGTGATCTCCATATTCATAAATCCTGCAAACCATGTTTCATATAATTGAAAATACTTTTTCAAGGCTAATTTTTTCATCCTCTAGTCCATTAAATAACACCTGGCATAACAAAGAAAAATCTATGCCTCAATTTCCTTCCGTACAGAAGTGGTTGTCTCTTGCAACTTTTTTCTGTTCTTCAGCTACCGTGTATGCTCCTATCCAATAGCACCATTTCCCATGACACAGCCGACTGAGATATGGTCTACACAATGTGCTTTGTTGAAAAATGCGAGCTAGCATTGTGCAATCTTACAAGCTTCATCCCTACTGAACTTCTGAGTACTGACCCTGCTGATGAGTTGCACCAAGCTGTGAGACTTAATTCAATGTATGTGAAGTGTGCTTTGTGGTCCTTTGATGGAAGTCATTTCAGAAATGCAAAACATTAACCTTTATCTTTGTGCAGGGTCAAGAACACAGTGCATCTTGGCAACACAAAAGACTAGCAGGAAATCTAACTGTGGACAGGATGCCCTCTACAGCTGTGAGCAGGTCAATCTGGCCAAAGTTTTCATATCTGACACCTCAACAGACAGCCTGGTTACTGGAGGTGAAGAACACTTAGCTCCCATTTACAATCAGGATCCTGGAAAGTCAGCTCTCTTGTCTAGGACCTATAGAATGCATATGCTTAAAGTAGTTAACACTTACAAGCTATGTATCTGGGTATTTTTATTTCATTACACATATGCAGGCTGGGCTGCATTAGGCTTTTATCTGTAAATGTCGGTAAACAGTGTATAAACGCACAAACAGAACGAAAATATATCCCTCAATAATAATAGAAATTTGCAACTAAACAAAAGAAAATGTTGCTCAGCAACTTACTAAAGTTTGTTTTAAGGGTATTTACTTTGTACAGGTTGACATCCGAGTATGACCATTTGTGTTTTGACAGTTATAAAGCTTCAACTCTTTGAACCTCAACATCTATTATCTATACATAATTGTTTTCTTCTCCCATAATGTCCTGCAACTACAAAAATTTAAAATCAATAAAAGAATAGGAAACATTTTAAAGCCCCTAATTGTGCACAACTCTGAAAATTCTTAAACTACCGATTGAAAAAATATTTTAAAATATACATTATATCTATTGACATTATAAAAACAAAACCAGAATTCTTCCAAGCTCACGCATATGCAAGAATGAATGCTCAGCTGTCCTTAATACATTTCTCATTCCACACATCAGTGTAAACCAATCCTGGGTACAACAACATGTGCAATCATACAAGTTTGTTTCCTTATACTGTAATGGGTTTGCAAGGGCATGAGGTAGAATTCATACTCTGTTATGTATGGTGGTATTTGGTGCAATACACAGTTACTCACATACTGTAAATATCAATATTACTTAGCTGGTATTAAAATAAGGATGATGTAGATTGGTCACTTTAGCTAGAGATCTATTATTATCTTTGTTTTATGTACATCACAAGCAGTTTATTGGGTAAACCTAGCCATATGTGAAGCCAGCCTTGGGCAGAGCGTTTCTTTCCCACATGACACTGCAAAGGCATGTTTTGCTGCCCATGATAATTCCATTACTATTTTGAAGCACAGTTCAAGCGCAGCTGAAGCTAGTTCAAGCACTAACAATTGTCTGATCTGATTTGCTACGTGGAATGTGTGCTGAGCAAAGTGAGAAGTCCTGTCATTAAGTTCCAAAGGTTGATACACTGTGCAGGCAAACATGGGTTAAAGAAATGGCAGCATATGACTAAGTTACCACTGTCCACAAGACAGCCAATGCTTGTATATACTTCCCTAGACCAGAGCTCAGCAACCTGCAGCTCCTTAAGGAGCCACTTGTGGCTCTGAGAGCTGCCACCTCTGGAGGCTGCTGCCGCTTAAACAAACATCTAAATTCAATTGCCTGCCCTTAAACCAACTGAATTTAGTTTGTTGTTTAAGCGATGGCAGCCGGAGCTGCTCAGCAGTCAGCTGCAGCAGGTAGCCCAGAAGAGAAATCTGGCTGGGCAGGAAGCTGAACCATGTGGGGGAAGTCTAATTGAGCCTGCCGCCCCTGGAGCCACACAACTGCACCAAGAAGGAGGAGAAGATAGCAGCGAGTAATGCGGGGAGGCAGCAGCTGCTGCAGAACTGCATGTGCTGAGGCGAGTTAAACCATTGGGCCATGGACGAAGGTTGGGGCACAGAGGAGTGAAGCCTGGGAGTGGATTTGCAGGATGGTGGGGTAAAGTCTGGAAATGGGGGTAACAACTTTCTAACCAGTACAAATAATTGTGTACGTGCTGTTCTTAAAATAGTGGTGATAAAAAGCGTGGTTTGATGTTATTTATTAAGGACTGTCTCATATTCACATGCATTGCGGTCTTGAAGGACTGATTTTGCCACTGAGCTGGAAAAAAAAAATGGCTCTTCTCACAATTTTGGTTGCAGACCCCTGCCCTAGACCAATGTTTTGATATTCTTCAGTGGCTCTATGCTCAGCAGAGTCCTTGCCTAGAAGCTAGTGCCTCACAGAGACCTATGCGAGACTCAGGGTATGCCTTCACCAACCAGATCTTCCAGGGTTTGATTTCACCTGCCTAGTGGGCATGTGAAAAATTGAACTATCTGGGGTTGACAATCGACCCCATATGCAATCTTGTGAGGGGTAAGGGAGTTCAATGGCAAAGTTTCTCCTGTCGAACTCCCTCGGTGAGGATGACTGGGTAAGTCGATTGCAGATATTGAGATTTCAGCTATACAATTAACACAGTTGAAATTGTGTCTCTATGATCAAACTTAAGGTCTAGTGCAGACCTGGCCTAAGGGTATGTCGATCTTCCAGAGTTCGATTTCACACGTGGCAGGGATGTGTGAAATCAAACCATCTGGGGCTGACAGTTGACCCCTGTACTCAATCTTCGAAGGTGTAAGGGAGGTCAATGGGAGAGTTTCTCCTGTCTGTCTCCCTCAGCGAGGATGGCCAGGTAAGTCAATTGTAGATAAGTTGATTTGAGTTGCATATCTACAAATCAACTTTAAGTTCTAGTGTAGACTTGGCCGAACATGTTTCTTCAAAAATCTCTATCATACTTTCCCTATAAGCAAGATTTAGAAGGTCAGAGGACTTCCAAATTATTCATAATACAACTGGAACAAAAAGTACTATCATCCTTGAAGCTGGATGGCTCACTAAAAAATCAACAAACCAAACAAAGCGAACTAGGGCCCTTAGGCCGTGTCTACACTAGCCCCAAACTTCGAAATGGCCACGCAAATGGCCATTTCGAAGTTTACTAATGAAGCGCTGAAATGCATATTCAGCGCTTCATTAGCATGCGGATGTTCGCGGCACTTCGAAATTGACGCACCTCGCCGCCGCGCGTCTCGTCCAGACGGGGCTCCTTTTCGAAAGGACCCCGCCTACTTCGAAGTCCCCTTATTCCCATGTTACATGAATAAGGGGACTTCGAAGTAGGCGGGGTCCTTTCGAAAAGGAGCCCCGTCTGGACGAGACGCACGGCAGCGAGGCGCATCAATTTCGAAGTGCCGCGGCCGCCCGCATGCTAATGAAGCGCTGAATATGCATTTCAGCGCTTCATTAGTAAACTTCGAAATGGCCATTTGCGTGGCCATTTCGAAGTCTGGGGCTCATGTAGATGTAGCCTTAGTGTTATTTTATGGAAGAAGGAAACTACACAAGGAACACCATATAATTCTTGTCCAGTCAGAAATGGTGTTTCATATCCCGTCAGAAGATTAAACCTTCACAGATGCAATGGATAGATTTTTTTGCAACATTGAACACATGGTCATGTAAGAGCATACTGTAACTACACAGCCAATATAGATAGCAGTTTAATCATGTTGAGTTCTATACGCAAGGATATTTCTACACTGAGAGGTTATAATTGCACTGCCAGGGTATAGAAGCTCCACGACTGAAGCACCGCAGTATAAAAGCTCCCTTCACGAGAGTAGTTAATCCAACTCTTCCACCAATGTGGCTGCATCTAGAGTACAACCTATGTCCCACAGGATGTGATATTTTTCCCCACAGCCTTTAGTAAAATAGTTAGGTTGATTTAAGTTTTAGGTGTAGACCTGAATGTTAAGTAGTTCTAGTGTTATTTACAGGTTTTATTCATTCCCTCCATAGCAACATGTGAGTTAGTAAGGGTAAGATTACCAGTAGTGGGTCAAGTGGTGTAGCTGATGTACGTATCAGTAAGGGGCTAACAAGCCATGTAAACAAGTCCCAAGCCCAACTAATAGTGGGAAGCAGCAAACTGGCATTGAAAATAGGAAGTTGAGAAGCACTCCCATGCAGAAGAAACAGAGGACATTCATTGTTCTTGGATGATTCCTAGCAGTGAGGTTTGCTGCATATTTAAATCTAGCTGAGGAAACTTTTCTTGTTTTGGTGAACACTTGTTCTCATGAGTAGGCCCACAGAAGTCAACATGAGGAAGGCTTCCAGCAGTCAAGTACTGACTAGGTTATACGGACCCAGCTTAGGAAAGGCATCTATTCTGTTTGTGATGGGGAAGTCTACATGGGGAGTGATCCATTGGATGTTACATTAGGGCTATATCTACACTACAGTGATCTGTCGACAGGAGTTACTATTGGAAGAGATCTTGCAGCAAAACTTCTGTCAACAGAACATGTCCACACACAAAAGCAGATCTAAAGAGTGACCCACTCTGTCACCAGAGAGCAGCCAGACTGGTTGGCCTATCTTTAAAAAAAGGGAAAGAAAGGACAATCCAGGAAACTAAAGATCAGTCAGCCTCTCCTCAGTCCCTGGAAAAAATCATGGAGGGAATCCCTAAGGAATCCATTTGGGAGCACATGGAAGAGGGGAAGTGATCAAGATTAGTCAACATGGATTTACCAAGGGCAAGTCATGCCTGACCAATCTCATTAGCTTCTATGATGAGGTAACTAGCTCTGTGGACATGAACTCAATGGATATGATCTTCCTTGACTTTATGAAAAGATTTTTGATAGAGTCTCCCACAATATTCTTGCCCACAAGTTAAGGAAGCATGGATTGGATACATGGACTGTAAGATGGACATAAAACTGGCTTGACAGATGGGCCCAACAGGTAGTGGGCTCAGTGTCTAGTTGGCAGTCAGTTTCAAGTGGAGTGCCCCAATGATCAGTTCTAGGCCAGTACTGTTCAACATCTTTATTAAGGACCTGGACAAGGGGATGGATTGCACCCTCAGTAAGTTTGCAGATGACACTAAAGTTATAGGGGGTCAGGTAGATACATTGGAAGGTAGGGATAGGGTCCAGAGTGACCTAGACAAATTGGAGGATTGGGCTAAAAGAAATTTGAGGAGGTTCAACAAGGCCAAGTGCAGAGTCCTGCACTTGTGACAGAAGAATCGCAAGCACTGTTATAGGCTGGGGACCGACTGGCTAAGTAGCAGTGCAGCAGAAAAGGACCCAAGGATTACAGTGGATGAGAGGCCGGATATGAGTTAACAGTGTGCCCTTGTAGCCAAGGCGGCTACTGGCATGTTGGAGTGCATTAGGAGAAGCATTTCTAGCAGATCTAGAGAAATTATTCCCCTCTACTTGGCTCTAGTAAGGTCTCATCTGGATTATTGCATCCAGTTATGGGCCCCACAGTATAGAAAGGATGTGGATGCATTGGAGAGGGTTCAGCAGAGTGCAATGAAAACTATTAGGGGTCTGGAGCACATGACGTATGAGGTGAGGCTGACAGATTTGGGCTTTTTTAGTTTGCAGAAAAGATGACTAAGGGGAGATTTGATAGTCTTCAAATTTATGGAAGGGGGCTGTAAGGAGGATGGAGAGAGACTGTTCTCAATGGTGACAGAACAAGCAGTAATGGTCTAAAGTTACAGAGGGAGAGGTGTAGGTTGGATATTAGGAAAAACTATGTCACCAGGAGGGTGGTGAAGGACTAGAATGCATTATCAAGAGAGGTGATGGAATCTCCATCCCTGGAGATTTTTAAGTCCCACCTTGACATAGTCATGGCTGGGATGATTTAGATGGGGTTGATCCTACTTTAGGGAGGGGGCTGAACTAGATGACTTCCTGAGGTCCCTTCCAACCCTAAAATTCTATGATTCTATGATCTCTTGACAGAAGGCCAACTAGAAGTTCAACAAACAGGGCTGCCCAGTGAACCGGAAGCCCCATCTGTGAGCAGAGGGCCCCCCAGAGCATTTACATCATTTTTTTTGACAGAAACTATTGACAAAGGCGTTCTTCCTCATCTCAGAGAAGCAGAATGCTGTCGGCAGAAGTGCCAAGACTGTTGACAAAATGCATTTGTGTGTGTAGATGTTCCATTAGTTTTGTCAAAAACCCTCTTGGGTAGCTGTAGCATAGCAGAGCTTTCCACTGTTCTGGCCCTACAGGGCTTAGGATTTCTAATAGCTTAGCTTCATCATGGACCTGTACCAGACGGCCCTTCAGCACTTCTGATTGCCTTAAATTCTTGATTTTTACATTAAGGTATGTAAATAAATGGCTGGCAGTTAATAGCATTGCTCACATCTGTTCTGTGGAGCAGAGGTGTCAAAAATTTAGAGTTTGTATGAGCGGTGCAATTTCATTCATAACAACTGGGACATAGATAAAAATCTTGGATTTGACTAACTCCAGTTTAGGTATAAGCAAACTAACCTGCAGCTGCAGGGAATGGTGACAGCAGGGCTCTCAATAAATCTATATTGTACTATTAACCACAGCAACTAGAGCACAAACATTATCAGCCTTTTCAAGCAGGCAGGAATTAAATGTAGTTGGAGATGCACATCTCCTAGAAGTGGAAGGGACCTTGGGAGGTCATCTAGTCCAGGCCCCTGTCCTCTTGGCAGGACCAAGCACCATCCCTGACATCTACTTGCCCCAATCCCTAAGTGGCCCCCTCAGGGACTGAGCTCACAACCCTGGGTTTAGCAGGCCAATGCTCAAACCACTGAGCACCATGATAGGTATTACTTGGTAAATCTGCTCTGGTGCCTTGTCTACAACTGTACCGCTCCATTAGATGAAACCTAAGCTGGACTGTAGGAGGCTCCTTGTTTTGAATGACTCAGTGTCACTGAGTAAAATACGCTGCACATTAACAGGGTAACATTAGTTTTAACTGTGCTAGTCATTCATTTTCCAGTGGTCACTACTCTAAGAGGTCAGTGTGACAGATACAGCAAATTCCTCCAATGGGCTTGTATGAATCAAAAACCTTAGTGGGTTGTGTAAGCATTTTTGGAGCCCATTGTAGTATATGCAAAGTTACGTATTATTGCGAGCAGTTGTGATCAAAGGAGCACATTGAACTGAGTGGTAGACTAGGGACTGGGGAAGCCCTAGAGCAGGGGTCAGCAACTCCTGGCACAGGTGCCAAGAGTAGCACGCAAGCAGATTTTCATCAATACGCATGACAGGCGCTCAGCCCTGTCTCCCCTCCCCCAGGCAGCTGGGGGCTTGCTCAAAGGCATGGGGGTTAACAAAAGACCAGCTAAAGCTACCAACTACCACCTAAAACACTGAAGTTCTGTATCTTCATGTATTTATTAAGGAAGCTTAAGTGGATTATTAGGTTACGTCTACACTGGAGACTTTTGTAGACAAAACGGGAGTTTTGTTGACAAAACCCGTGGAATGTCTGCATGCAAAATGCATTTTATTGACAAACAGTCCATAAAAAAAAGCTGTGTAGATGCTCTGGGGGGGCCCCTTTTGTCAACAGCGTGGATCAAAAGATTTGCATAAACAGGATCTGTTGACAGATGTTTTGTTGAAACTTCTCTTCCAAGAGTAACTTCTGTAGACAGATGCTTCTTGTGTAGACATGGCCTCAGCCACTTTAAAAAGTATCACCAGCACTCAGACCATACATAGAAGTCAAAAGTTCTAGCGGGAGCTCTGTCAGTTCTGCAAAAGCCCACCCTGATAAAGAGACCATCATCTACTGAATACTGTTCTAGAAGCCTGAAGATCAAAGGCCCAAACTGTGCAAAGAAAGGGTGAGCTGTTTCTTCTGAGCTGAAGCAGTTATGACCTTGTAATCACAAGCCCTTAGTGGGATTTGCAGGGCTGAGTCTTACCACAGGTCCTGCTGAAGTTGGAGATTGCTTTCTGTTAAGTTTTAGTATACATGTAGGTTTTTTTTTTTAAGTGTGTTTTCTCTGCAATGCATCTGATTTGAGAATAAATGTGCTCGCTTAGAAACAGATGTCTGGTAAGTTTCAACTTATGGCATTTACCATTGTTCATAGTCTTTGAAGAGAAAGCAAATTGCAGATGCTGGCCAATTTAGACAAATATGGTGTGCCAGGAATATCCTCCCAAAGGCAAAAAGTTATGCAGTCTAGAGGAAAAGCCCCAGTCAGAAAGGAGATAGAGGTAGGTCTCTGCCCCAAAGAAGTGATTGAGGAGCCAAGAGCCTAGAGGGGATCCCCTTGGTGGATCACCAGTTAAGGAAATATAAGTGTGGTTGGACTGTGAACATCAGCATTATCAACCTGTATTTTATGATATTATAATTAAAATCAACGAAAGAAAAGGATACTTGTGCCTTAGACACAGAATTTTTAAAACAGTTTGAAAAGTTACTGTAAGTAGCAAGAAAAAAATCATATGCATGCATAATACAGATTGACCCTCCTGTCCAGCACCCTGGGGACCTGACCAGTGCCAGATGAGAGAATTTACCGGACCCTGGGAAGTCAATATTGTCTAGCAGTATTACCAACACTTCCACTGCTTACTGGGCTCTTAGAAGACATTTAAGGGTAAGTTACAGCTAAATAACAGCACAGAACACAGAGCCAGGACTGGTGGCTGTAAACAAACATTACGGGATCACAGGAACACTTAGCCACACCCAGGAGAAGGGGTCATTCAGCTAACTAAATTCATGCTGGATTTTGGATGTTGCCCAGATATGAGAGTTCTGGATTAGGGAGGTTCAATATGTATATATGAGATTGTCAAATATATCTTCCATATTCGGCAGAAAGGAAGGAAAATAAGTTCTTAAATTGACTCTCAGGAAAGATAGAAATCTTGATCTACAGGGATGTGTCAGAATGTTATCTGCTGATAAATATCCTAAAACAGAAGATCATATCTGACCTTCTGAAATCCAGAGCTGCATCCAATTTTGTGCCTGTTTTAAACATGTAGTGATAGAAATTGTGATGACATTCATGTAGTAGCATGAAACAAATCTACTTGGCCATGGCACATACCTGGTGGAGTTCTAATTGCAAGCGTAAACATAGGCCCACAATTGTAATACAAATCTAGGTACCTGATAGTTTGAAAAAAAAGAATCTAATATGAAGATTTTAAGATGCAAGGTAATTGGGCAGGTACAGCAAGTTTTCCAGCATTACAATCTTACAATGGTCAGCATGGCATGCAATTAATATAGACATAGAGTATTGTTACAGGTAGGGTGAGTTTTAGAGTTAATCTAGACAAAGATTCATACAAGCCCCTTACTTCACAAGAAGTCCCAGGGAAAAGTTTGTAATGTGCCACTCAAATTTTGTTTCAACATCACCACCCCTGACAAGACCCAACTGTTTTGGCCGAGTTTTATTTTGAGATTTAGTTCATGCAGCCTCGAGTGATACTTTTACCCATTGAACAAAAGGGTGTGTTAACACTCCCCACACCCCAAATGATCAAGTTTAGCCCAGCTCCAGTGATCACAAGAATAGGCTTCTCATGTCCAAATTTTACTGGGACAGTCCTGATTTTTGGAGATGGAGGTGTCCATTTCTCATATCAAAGCATTTATTCTGGACCTACAAAATGTTTCAGATACTTTGCCATGCCCATGTAAAATGCTCAAATTGACACCCACTAGACAGCAAGTGTGTGTTTTGTGCCAACCACTATTCAAGGCCAGGGCCTGCCAGGTGACAATGTTGGAATGAGCCCTGTGAGTCAATAATTCTGTGCAACCAATGCAGAAAAAAATCTTCCTGCTCTGTTCTCAAAGGACTCTGCCTGTGTGTTCTCTCTCCCGCTCCAACAGCATAAAGTGTTCATCAGTCTTTTTTGATCCAGTTTCTGTCCCCAACCATCCAGAGCAGTTTAAAGAAAGGAGCTTGCGTGTGGCATAGGTGTTGATTTGCAATCCTAAAGTATGTTACTATGGTCATTCCCCGCTTATATTTTTTTAAATAAAATTCATTTACAATAAAAAAGGATGGCAAGAGCAGGTGAAAGATGGGCTGCATTGGTGCTGCATGTTTAAAGACTGAAGGGAAAGCTTTCCCTGTTTGGGATGCTGAGACAGTTGATTTCCCATGTAAGCCTCGTATCTGGGCCAAGTTTCAGCAGCGTTGCGTGGTGTACCATCGTTGACTTCACACTCGAGTAACTATCTGCAGACTATCAAAGTAGTGAGTTAGTTCAGGCTGAAGCTGTATAAGCAAAATGGGCAGTACAATGGAAAGTTAGTTTTCACACAAATACCACCATTTCATTCTCTAATGCAGGGGTGAGCAGACTTCTTAACTCAGGCCCCACTTTTCACCCTTGCTATTAGCAGGGGCCCCCCCAGTCTGTCTAATGGAATCCAAACTGATGGGAATTTCAGTGTGTTCGCATGAAAAAAGGCTTTGGCATGTGTAAGAAAATAAGCATGCAGAAGGTATCAGTATATAAATGTGAATACACAGATGTGAAAAACAGTAACGTATTTCAACAGTTTTAATGAGATGGACGAGCCTGACATCCAGAAGCTGATTGTTCTGTGCCCCCCTCTCCTAGGAAATTTTATGCACCCCCAAGGGGCCAGTCCCCCACTTTTAATACCCCTGCCCCAAGGAATTGCCCACATGCTAACATAATTCCTCATCGCACTGACTTATGACAGCACTTTTGACAGGTAATCAATCTATTTTTGAACATCAAGCATGCCAATGTACACATCTAACAAATCCTATCCTAAACAACATTGACACTGTGGTGAAATGTCACTTCCTAGTGGGAGATATAAGAACAAAGTTTTCTGAGCACTGTTAGTTCTATCCATTAGATAAACGTTCAGTCATACAATGGTACAATTCTGTCATTGCATTTATATTGGGTATAATGAAACTGCACCAACTTCTAACTCCCTTAGACAAACGGTCAATGGGCACAAAACAGACATCAAAACACTCCAGATCCACAAACCAGTTAGTCAACATTTTAATGGAATGGGGCATTCTGTCAATGACCTAAAGTTATGTGTGTTACTGAAAATGAATTATCGCACTGTTTTGGAAAGGGAACAGCAGAGCTGGCTTTTATATTCAAATTCGGCCCATTAACACATGGTTTAAATCGTGATGGGAACTTTCCGAGCCACTATAGGGGCTTGTCTGCATACTTGGCTCAATCTAATTCTTGACCTTCCCCCCCACCCCTCCACTCTCTGATTTGCTCACCTTGATTATCTTTTTCTGATTTGTCCTCCTTGCTTACTGTTTTTGGTTCTCTGTGTCTTAAATATTGAGTCTGTTCTGGTCTGGCTATGGTCTGAAGAAGTGGGTCTGTCCCACGAAAGCTCACCTAATAAACCATTTTGCTAGTCTTTAAAATGCTGCTTGACTGCTTTTTGTTTTGACAGAATAATTCAGTGTCCCTTACTTAGCTTCTGAAATTGAGAAGTGGAAGAGTATGCTGTGCTGTTCTGTTTTAATAAAACAAAATGCATTCACTGATGCTTTTGTTACATATCACTTTTGCCTAAGGATATTTAAAAAAGGGGCAACAAAAGCTTCAGAGAAGTGTAAAAATAATGAATTCCAATTGATTTTTGTCTCAGAAGATACATCACTAGATCTGTTTAAAGTTGCTGCCAACTACACCCTGTTTCTGTATGCAGCTTGTGTTATAAAAATCTGTTTGAATTAAGAATTTTCCTTCCTTAAAACCCCAGAAATACTTTTCCATTTGCTCACAGCAGAATATCACTTTCTAGAAATCAAAATATTAATACAAAAGCTAGACAGGGCACTGATTTCCTGGGCATCAGTTCTTGGAATATAGTTTCCCACATTCCAGTACAAAGCTTTCTCTGCTAGTTTCCTTCTTGGCCACACACACACACACACACACACACACACACAGAGGGAAAGTTTAAAATTGCTTACCTTGAAGAAGCTCCGAAGAAAATACATTATACTTAGCATCTTTGAAGGTTTAAAAAGATAAGGATTGAACAATTCCTCACAACATCCGAGGCCTGTGTGGATTCCTACACTCCTGCTGTGCCTTTAGTTACATCCTTTCTTGTTGCTATTTTGGACTGTCTTAGTACAAGGGAAGCGTATGAGCCATGCCAGGAGCTTATGTTAAGGAGTTGCATAACAATTAGGGTTTATCTGTGCTGTGCTGTACAGTACAGCAATGCAAACAGGTTTGTTCACAGTTTACTGCCTCCAGTGCATTTCTACTAGGCATGCCCAGAGTTAGGCCATTGTATTTGCTAAAGAAGCTAAAAGGAAGAATAGCTATTTGTGAGCTCTGCTAAAAGAGCGGGTCACCAGTGAGACTAGAAAGCACAGCACATGTTCACTTACTTTCTCCCCAGCTCCTGTTTTTCAGAGAATTGACTTACAATAGTCATTTAAAGGGGAAGAGGACAACACCACAAGTCCTCCCTCTATCCCTCAAGGCGAAGAAAACTTGCAGGAATGGTGCATTTGGCCATTCGGCATTTTAGGGAAAAGTTCAGTTCATGTTAATTCTTTTCTCTCCCATAGGCAATGAGATGTAGGTTTTTATTTATGCCTTTGTAATAAAGCATCTGCCCACATTTTGTTCTGAGCTTTAGAGGTTTACAATTTACTCCATAAAAACTGAAGGTATTTAATGGCAACTGCAGCTGCCAGAGGACAGGTTAGTGGGCTGTCCCACCCCCAGAGGACGGCTGGTCCAGTGTGCGTGTGAATTTCACCATGTGGCTTTGGTCTCTGGGCCTGGTCTGACCCAGAACAGGGATCCGGGCCCAGCTTCCTCTACACTCAGCTCCAGACCAGGCCACGGCTGCTGCTTCCTGTCCAGCCCGCTCATGGTGAGACACAGACACAGAGCAATTAGGAACGCCTGGTATGTCCCACAGTAGCTTTGGTAGGCGCAAGGAAAGGATGTGAACACCAGCTAACACAAAGCTGAGGCTGGGAGCCTCTGCTTGGAGAACGGGCAGTCAAAAAGGGATCAGGGTGACACCTGGATCAATCACAGTAGTGCAGTAATTTCATCACTTCCGTCCATGAAATTGTGTTTTACACAGGCCCTTATACATAATGTCTCAGACATTGGTTTCCAATTATCAAGTGCTGGTCCCACCTGCCTAAATCTGCTTTTCATTAACACTTGTGCGGTGGCGTCCAACCTCTGCTGAAGAAGTAGCCAATATAAGTGGCTACTGCCATAGCCCACTAGCTACGTTATTCCAAAAATATACTACTCATTGTTCAAGCCAACTAGCCACATCACCACTGGTGGCTGGTGGTGAGTGTGTTGGACACCACAGCAACAGCCAGTGTTGAGTTGTTGAGCCATTCAAATGTCACATCAATAAAACCTTCACAACAAGCAATGTATTTTCTGTCTCTGCACACAGGGACTGGTCTACACAAGCCCCTTCCTTTCAGAAGGGGCATGTTAATGAGCGGGTTAGAAAGATGCTGATGAGGCACTGCTATGAATATGCAGCACCTCATTAGCATAACGGTGGCCACAGCGATTCAAAAGTGTGGCTTTTCAAATTGGCGCTGCCCGTGGAGATGGGGACCTTCTGAAAGGAAACCCCCCAGTTTTTGAAAGCCCTTCTTCTTAACACCAGATAGGAAGAAGGGGCTTTTGAAAACTGGGCAGGTCCTTTCAGAAGGTCCTGTCTCCATGGGCAGCATGTAATTCAAAAGCTGCATTTTTGAATTGCCGCAGCCGTTATTATGCTAATGAGGCGCTGCATATTCATAGCAGTGCCTCATTAGCATCTTTCTAACCCGCTCATTAACGAGCCCCTTCCAAAAGGAAGGGGCTCGTGTAGAGACAGGGAGGGGGTGTGCATCTGTGTGCATTCATCCATCTAGACTGCATCGCCTGCCCCCGACCCATGAACACATTTCTACTGGACTACATCTAACATTCCAAATCCCGTGAGGGGTACCAGACAGGCACTACTGTATTTTTTAAAACCTGAACTGCCAGATTTATGTTTTGAGTAATACAACAATCATGTACATGCATTCAATTTGCATAAGGCCCATTTATCCATAGTTCACATCAGTACACACCTCTCTCAATAGAGCACAGGTAAGCAAATTGTCTTAAGCATTAGCGTTAGCCTGCAAATGCAATACAGGTTGTTTAAACTGCAGTGTGAGCACTTAACAAAAGTTGTCTTCTCAGCTCTTGAAATTTCGTAGCAAGTCTCACAAGTTAATGGGGTGGGGGAGAGGTTTGTCGATTTTTGAAACTCCAGCTCTTGGAGTCATGAACCTCAGCTTTCATATTTTAGAAAACAATTCTCTCACCTTCATGATTGCAGGAAGAAGTTGAAAATATAGCCCCCCAAAAGGCTCAAAGGAGAAGTCAACTAAAAACCCCAAAACATGTTTTTAAAAAGCTCATTTTAGAGACCTGAATCATGATTTTTGAATATTTGTGCCAGGCAATGTGGTAATTCGAGTTATTTTAAGTTTTTAAAATGTGTTCCAAAAACATACCATAACACTTTGATTCTGTTTTTCTAGTTGAGACATTGCAAGGAAATTCATTTCTCCTTGTTGGCCTCATTGATCCCAGTGGTCACATGTTTACAAAATTCAGGCCAGAGCATTGTTGAACAGTGGCCTGCCTCAGGCTTTTTAAATTAAGGTAGGAAGTGCCCTTTGGAATATAGTCCAGTTCTTACCACAAGGGAATTCACTTCTTTTAACAAATAAAGAGGGGGCAAAAAACATATATCGTAAGCTAAAATCTTGAATCATCACCAACCCTCATGTGTAAACAACTGCAGTATTTTTTGGTCCATAAGGTTATTTTTGTAATTAAGTGCCTCTTGCATTCCCAGGGCACATGCACAACTGAAATGTGAGAATTTGGCTGTTGACAAGGGCATCATTTTGGGAGGGCAAGGGAGCAGCAGCTGTGCTCTCTTGCTCTCCTTCCTGGCTATCAGGGAGCGAGGGGAAAGTACAAAGATTGCTAATTATGCCTCTGCCCTCTCCCTGCACCAGCCAGGAGTGAGGTATGCAACAAACCATGAACTTTACCCCCATTCCCTGACATTCAGACGATTGGGAAGACGAGCAAGCAGCATCCGAGTATGCACAGCTGCTAATTGTGCTAATTATGCCCCTCCTGCCCTCCCAAAATAGCACTCTTGGCTGTTCAGAGCCTTCCAAGCATTTTGCTTAAATGCAGAAAACCAGGGAATGGAAGCTCCAAGTAAAACTCCAGCCTGAGGTTGACCTTAAGTTGTTTTCTTGCCTGCATCGTTCATTCTTTCACTAGGGCTACGTCTACACTACAATGATCTGTCCATAGAAGTTATGCGGGAACAGATCTTTTGGTAAAACTTCTGTTGACAGATCACAGCCACACATGAAAGCAGCTCATCTGCTGATTCGCTCTGTCAGAAAGAGGCCAGACTGCCCGCTTGACAGAACGGCCAAGAGGAAGCACAGCAGACAAGGCTGCCCAGTGACCCAGAAGACTTGTCTGTGGCCAGAGGACCCCCACCCGCCCACCATCCCCAAAGCGTCCACACAGATTTTTTTGTGGAGAAAGGAGTTTGCCTCAGAGAGGGGAGAAGCAGAAGGCTGTCGACAAAAGTGCCGAGTTCTGTCAACAGTATGCATTTTTAGTGTGGACGCTTCACGAATTTTGTTGGCAAAACACTCTAGTGCAGATGTAGCTCAACTGAAATGCCCGGCTGGATTTTTTAGCCTTAATCAAGTTCCTTTTTGGAAATCACTTGCCGTTTTTACTTATATGTCACTGTACATTTTGGAGTTTGTGCATTTTATTAAGTTTCACATAAAGACAGTAAGTTGTGACATTCTCCTATTCTAGTAAAATTTTTAAGAGCACCATATTTTGAATTGTACAATGCTATCCAAAACTGCAGTGTTTCAGGAAAGACTAGCAAGTCAGACTTTTGCAGAAAGTCTCTGTAAACCTACCATTATAGGGTGACAGTCTTTTTACTTTCCTTGGAAATACAGGTGCACTGTCTATGAGTAGACCTACCAGGCTTGATGATGGTCTGCCACCTGAATTAAGTTAACTTATGTCCAAAACCCAGCCTACAGAATGTCTTCTCATTCTACATCCTAGAAACCTCCCTCTGAAGTAAACTTTCATTTCCAAAGTGCTGCTATCAGTCTTTAGGCTGATCTGATTGGGATGTTTGTTACTTTAAGAATGACTTTTATTCTCGTTTGAGTCAGTAAGAAGAATTCATACATGGGTAGCCACTGCTAATTGGAAATTTGTGCCCTCGTGTATCACATTCCACTAAAGGTAACAGGTAGTCTTTTTAAATTCAGAGGATCATAAGGGGAGGTGGTGAAATGAGGAACTATTACAGAAGAGCAATTCATAGGATTGACTTTAGGCAGGACAGGAAGAGACTCATTTTTAGCCCACATTTAGTGCTGTACAAAGCTTAGGAAACAGCTTGGAACCTAGCCCAATGATCTAGCAGCTTAAGAGACCCTGACAACACACAAAAGCTGGTCCACAAACTTTAAAATTGTCTCTTCGAGCTAGGTGAATAAATCTAACTAGACTCTCAGCTGGGGTATTCAATGGGAATTAGGCATGCTCACTGATTGAAACTCCCAACCAGCAATGGGAGAAGACTTTTTATGGCCATAATTTTGCATATTGCCACTTTACTATGAAAGGTTTCAAACTTTTAAGGAGATTTTAAAAGAGAAGATGGAGAAACTGTTTGCTGGTGTCATTCCAGTCTTGTGGCTTCAGGGGATGATACTTACTAGCCCATGAGGTATGCATGCTGGGAATGCCAAGCAGGGATTGGAAAATGACTTCTATCTCTTGTGCAGTGTCATGCACCCACTGCAGCCCACAAAAAGAGCACAGCCCCTCAAGTGGCATAGGAATTCTTAGCTATCTCACCTTCTCTCGGAACCTAACACTCAGACATTTCGTTATCTTCTCTCCATCAGTAAAGATGCACTGGTCATTTGGACGGAAATAGGGTTCATGTGATGCACACAACTTTAATTCTCGCTTCTCGTCTCCTGCGCGCCGACCTGTGCAGCCTTAAAGTTCTCTTTGCAGTCGATAGAATGACTGCCATTGATTTCTCTTTTCACTGTGGATCCAGCTTATCATTTTTCACAGGACACCACAGAAGGCAGGGGTTAGAAAGGAAAACAAAACCCACAAAATTCTAAAGTTCTAACAATGGGGACTTTCAGGGGTCAGTCACTCACATGGGCCAGGGACTAGTGACACTAGACCACTGCAGAGAAGCAAATTGCAGCTGGCTGACAGGATGGACTAGGCAACCTCCTAAGACTTTTAATCTTAGTTTTTCTGGTCATCTGAGACATTTTCATTTTGGTAGTGGTTGCCCATTTGCCCTGAGGCCAGTCAGTCAATTCCTATAATCAAAAAAGGGAATTCTTTATGTAGGCCTACATGCTGGTTCACTAGAAGCTGACTGAAGAGACAAGATTCCATGGTTACAGTCAATGCGCCCTGTAAGCTAAGCACTGGGGCAGCCACTCAGGAGATAGATGCCACCCACGTTAAAGAGTTATTCCACCCATTGGTGGAATACATTAGAGGAAACATCGATTACAGTCATCTCATCTTCGCAGGGAGAAGTTTACAATCTTGCCATGCTGTAATGCAGTACGTGCTTTGTTCATTGTACTTATTGGAGATTACGTTTTGGAAAAAGAGAGTGACAACTTGTCACAAGAACATGCCAGCCCTTCAGAGAGCCAAATAATTAATCTCCTGTTAATTGCAGTCGTTGAAATCAAACCTAGCTGGGTTGGGCTAGCTTCTGAAAAAAGCACAAGAAACTTGGAACCTAGATATCCATGTTCTAGTCCAAAAAGAGAGAGATTAATATCACAACATTGCAGACATTTGTTAGTATAAAAATCCCATAAGGCATACAGCTATTGCCTTTGGAACAATAAATAGTTACTTTTACCCTTAAATACAAAACTGATATATATTACTGGCACTACATAGCAGACTTCTTAGAAAGTTTAAGTTATACACTTTAAGAATTGAAGGCCATGTCAACACTGACAGTTGTCTCCATATGGGCACAAAGAAGGAGATGGATGCAAGTCCTATGGTGAAGCCCTGTGATCTATAGAACATAGAGACATGTGTTTCTTGAATCAGAGTTAGAAGTTTTCTCCAGAGTTTGGAGCTCTTAAGCTACCCCTTGAAGTTCTAATGCATTCAGAACCAAGTTTGCAATGATGAGAAGTTATGAAAGCAGTAAAATCAGACTACAGATTATGTGCTTGGTCTTGCTCACAGGCTTGTGAAGTAGCCCTCCCCACACCCCGATTGTAAAAAATCTCAGTCATGAAGGAGAGCTCCATACCGCTCTCCAGAATCAGTTGGTTTGTCTTTGCTCACAGATCAGACAGGAATCTAGCACTGCACAAGTCTGAACATACAAATGTCTTTTAACCCGTTTTCCACTCCAAAGAGAAAAGGATAGTGAGTGCAAAACAAATCCTGTTCTTTGAGGTTTGTTCCCACTGATATTTAAGATGTGTAACATTTGAGAGACATAGGTCCTTTAAAACTAGCAGATGCCCACTGATACCAAGTCAATTCAGAACTGTATTCTGCTTTAAACTACCTGAAAACACAGTCAGACTTGTTCTTGAGTGGCACTGTGTCTGTACACAGCCACATTTCTTAAATATGTATGTCCAGGCCTTCCCTGTTTCACTGCCTTTATTTTACTACTCAGCCTATGCTGGGAAAAGATTCTACCATGTGGATTCTGTGTTATATTTCCCTCCAAGCAAATTTACTACTGCAACCGAAGTAAATGCACAGGGTGCAAAGCAGATAAACTAGCCAGCTGAGACTTTCCTTTGCCTTGAGGAAAGCTCCACAGGTATAAAGCATAGCCCTCTCCCATGCCATACCTCTAAGTACGAGTGTCATATCAAATGCAAGGCCAGGACTCTGCCTCAGGCAGTGAGGAGAACAGGGGTTTACTGTAGCTTGTGTTAACCTTCTAAAAAAGGTTAAAGTGTAACTTATTTGCCTTCTTGCTCCCATACCTTTCTGGTTTAGCTTCACTCTTTCCCACAGGAAGTTATAGCATACTTTTTTCTAATCTGTCTTCAATGTTCATCTTCCCTCTTGCATCTCATAGATCACCTTTTCCATCTCGGTTACATTGTCTACACTCTTCCCTCTATGTTATGTTTCTCATGACTCCAGCCACCTCTGGCTCCTTGTGCTCATGTGGGATTTGTTTCATTAAAGTTCTGACGTGCAGTCTGAGAAGCAACACACTTCCTGGGAGGGGACTCAGCCTCTCCCCTTCTGATTGAAGATCTGAAGCAGAGTGGACCTGGTCATGTTTACTTCACTACCTCTTAGAGGCTGAGATCTACAAGCAGCTTATGTCAACCTATCAGATGGTCAACCTTTAAATTTTGCTACCAATGCTGTAATGGCCCCTTTATGCTGACTTAATCACTCTACCTCCAGGAGTAGGATAGAAGTAAGCTTGATGTAGTTAATTTGAGGCTATAAGTTGAGATAGTGTGTTGTTTACATCAACTATTACTACCTTTCAGAACCATTCTACAATGCACCACACTGACAGTGGAATTAATATGTGCTCCTGTCCAGGACACAAATGGCCAACAAAAGATGCAAAAAGTGTGGATTTGCACAAGCAGTGTAATTACTACAGCAGTTGTGTAAACTGACAAATTAGATCAACAATAGCATAATGCAGACATGGTCAAAAGCTTTTTACTACTCCAGGAAATCCACTCAACAGTCAAGGAGCATTTTAGATTAAGCATAGACATAAAGCAGATTAAAGTAAGAAATTATTCACAACTTTTCAAAATAGGACCCTTGGCAAGGATTTAAACTAGTCAGTATCATTTCCTCTGGGCATCTTGCAGCCAGCTGCTGTCTATATTACCAACTGTGAGCTTAGCTATATTGCAAACCAGGAGTCAGCCACCTTTCCGAGGTGGAGTGCTGAAATTTAACGTTTTGCCCTCTCTGTATGGTTGGAGTACTGCTGATACGCTTTAAAGTCACTAAAAGTCTTATTTACAACAGCTTCATTAATAAATAAAGAAGCAGCGCTTTACCATTTAGGTGATGGTCGGTAGCATTAGCTGGTCTTTTGTTAATCCACACACTGCATGGGGGAGGAGGAGCTCCCTCCTCGAGGCCAATGAAAATCAGCTCATGTGCCACTGGTTGCTGAGCCCAAAGCTTGCTGACTGAATGGCAGCATTTTAGGCAGCAATTGTTGAAAGAACATGCTAGTCTGACCTCAAACACTTAAAAGTCCTGATTTAGGTGATAAAGTCTTACCCCATGTCCTTTTGCGCAGTTCGGATGAATATAATGCACAAGTTCAGCAAAGCTGACAGGATGGGAAAAGATTATGCCTAGCAGGGGCTGCTGCAGGTGGACACTGAGGTGCACATGGAGAAAGTGAGGGGGACAATTGCAGAGGTGCTGCCCACATCATGCCGTTCTCTAGTTCCCACATTTCACCAGCAGTACGTTCAACGAAAATTAACATGTTAGAGGTTTTAGAACGATGGAGTTTACTAATGCGAGAGCTAAGCTGAGCAAATGCTGTTATAACTGCAGAACTTACACCTCCTCAGAGACCATCCATTGGGATCTTGCCTCAAGCACCAAAAACTCACATTATTTCTGTCTTGGCAGTTCCAGGCCATCGACATCGATTTACTATGTGTTTCAAGGATTAACTATGTGCCCATTGGCTGCAGCTGGACTCTATTAGTTTAACAGCTAAGAATTCAAACTCAGTCATGATTAGTGCCGGAAGACATACACCTCTGAGGCTGTATGAGGGACTCATTTTGTATTGAGGATGTACTTCAGTGGTTGATTCTCTGCACATGTGTTCATTTGAATGACAATGCAAGGATGCATTTAAATGACTAATTACCTGTATACAGAACACTACTGTGTGAATAACATATTTGCATGTGTGTATAAGGTAAGGACTTAACTGAAGCTATCCAGGTAACAACATATCCAGATCCTTTGTTCCTCCATCTTCCCATTGCAACTTTTCCACAGAAGGATAATCTTTGCAAAATTGAGCACCTCTGTTACAGTGCACATTAAATCAAACTTTCAGAGCTCTGTCAAGACCCTGTGACACTTACTCCTATCTCAAATAGCCCAATCTCAAAACTAACCTCTTCCATTTCTCTTAGTCTTTACACTCTGATCTGGGCAACGGTTTAATAATGATGCCCCCTCTCTCACGCACTGTCATCACAATGAAGTCTTGTGAATTAACCTGGAGGAAAAGCAGATTGAGTGCTTATGGATTCCAGAGTTTTAGTTTGAGCTGCAAGCTATTGAAAGCTTCTCTGCACATTGGACAAAACTTGCACAGCACAACCTCTGCTGCTCAAATTTCAGTGCAACTAGTTCTTCCCTGTGCCAAAACTCCCTTTTCCACAATGCTGAATAACGGATCCTTCTAACGTTTAGCTATACAGCTGAGCAGAAGCAGTCTGGTTGTCCAGGAGCAGTGCCAGAGCAAGTGTCTTTATAGTGTCAGCTATCACAATGCATGAAGTTTGCCTTTATGATCTCCCTCTGGGAGCTTCTACTTATGTTTTTCTTGAATTACAGATTATTTTACAGCTGTCTGCTGATGTCCTGCTGTTATTTAATTAGCAATAACAATACTGTAACATTTTCCAGTTTTTAATTTGGATGGTGGAGGGTAGCTGAAAACTATTTGAAAAACTTCTGCAATACTGTACTTAGCAGAAGCCACATGGTTCAGATAAAGGAAAAAAACACCTTTAAGGCTGTCTTGATCATTAGTTCAGACCTGCTCTGGTTGGAAGAAGCTGAAGTAGCAATGAATAAGCTATTGCACTGACCAAGTACCAAGACCAAAATGATAGATGACTAAGGACACTGGTAACTGACCCCACTGGACAAGGGAATTATTTAAACATCTGGAAATTCAATGCTGACTTGTGTCCTTTTGCAAGTTTTAGGAGACAAGGTTACGTTTGGGTGGGCAGAGAAGCCCTGTGTGTGCTATGAAACCCTATTGTTCTCAGGCTCATCACAATAAGTGCCACACTGTAAGCTCATGATGAATTCACAGGACGGAGGCACCCAGTGTAGTGGTAGATAGTGCCAACATCTTCATAAATAGAAATTTTCCATTTAATCTGTAGCCTGAAAGATGAGCGTTTATATTCCACCCACTCCATCCACACCTGGGGCAGGGGATGGAAATACATTAACTACTTTCCTTTCCCAAAAGCCTAACACTTTCTCTTGGATGGTATGGGTAATAGTTTGACTAGAAGGCAACATCTAAAACTGAGTGATTCAAAATATGCCAGTGTTATCAAGGTAGAACAGAACTATATTTAGAAAAATGTGTTTCCTCCTAAGTAGTAATTGAAAAGTTAGATATCTTCCAGTCTCTAGGGTCTGATTACTTAGGGAGGTTGTGGAATTTCTATCCCTGGAAATATTTAGAGCAGGTTAGATGGACACCTATCGGGGATGATCTAGATGGTGTTTGGTCCTGCCAAGAGGGCAGGGAACTGGACTTGATCTCATGAGGTCCCCTTCCAGTTCTAGTGTTCTGATTTTATGATAATTCAGCTATTTTATTCTTGGTCAAATCCTTTACTGGCTCCAAGTTTCAGCGAGCAGCCTGTGATGGGCTGAATCCCAACCACTGAAAATGACAAATGAAGGATGGAATCCTACACCCAGACAAAACATCCTAAAGTTAAGGTTAGTAAGTCCATTTGCAATCTACTGGCTACAGCCCTGACCAATGTCCAATTACTTTCCACAGGATCATGGGTGGAGCCTAGGTCTGCACCATGGAAAGCCAAAACCACAGATATCAGACTCTGCCCCTTTCTATGTATAGAAGCATGGGCCTTGTTTTATGCACTGTCCAGCAGGATGCTAGTAGACAGAGCAGGAAGCCAGACTTTAGTGCACAGAAATATTACATACACTTTAACATGGGACTAAGAGGGTATGTCTACACTAGGAACTAACTTCAAAGATAGGCACTGCTTGGAAGTAGCCAGCAGAGCGTATACATTTTCCCTTATTTTGAAGTATGAGCCCCACTTTGAAGCCCTTACTCTATTCCTGAGAATGGAATAGCACCCTACTTTGAAGTAGGGTGAGTGTAGACACAACTTCACAGTTGCTTACTTCAAAGTTGTACTTTGAAGTTTTTGTAGTATAGATGCAGCCAGTGTGAGAGGCTCTAGCCTTCATTCCCCTAAGTAGGGCATATCCTATAATATGTAAATAGCGCTCATGAAACAGCAAGATGCAAAATTCAAGCTGTTCAATAGGTTTATCTCTAAGAATGACCTCTGTGCTATCTGTTAGGCTGCTACATAGAAGGGCTACCTTGAGTTCTTGGTACAGACGGTTTCCAGTTCTATATTCTAGAGTTAGAAGGCAGCTGCAATATTACACAGGGAAGGCTCAGAAGTAACCACCTAATTCACTTGTGCCCTGATAGCAGTAGAAAGAGTTGAATCTGAAGCAGTTTGTATGGAAGATATGACAACCACTACATTCTCTACAAGATTAACATTCAAAAAAAGGTTCATCTCCCCTGTGTTTACCTCTGCTTTGCACTATTTAACTAGTGTTACAAAAACCACTCTGGATAAAGTGCCTTGAGATAACTGTATAGCACTAGAAGGAAGGTGGCAAGAAGGTGAAGCCTGGCCAAAGGGGTGGGCCAGTAGTCATAACTTGGGAGGAAGTCATTGGAAAAGAACCAGAGACTCCTGAGCTTTGTGTAATTTGTATTCCTGGTGCTAGGAATGGTATTGAGAACTAGGTAGCAATAAAGGCTCTCCGCTGTGATTTCTCCTGTTAGATTTTGGGTATCAAGTTCTTCTTCTGGCTCATTTTGGCAGTTACTTGATAACGAGGACATCTTTGCATCGCTCTCATTTGTTAACTAGTGCTGTTTTATTAAAAAGCTACATTCTAAACTAGGGTTCAAGAAAATGTATAGTGCTCATGAAAGATGCCAGACCACTCCTGAGTTGTCAAATATGCTCAAAATTCTTAGCAGCATGGCCTACTCTAATAGGAGCTCCACTTGGCCTCATGCCTGAGACTCCTCTCCCTTCTGCGCTACACAGAATAATTCTGTCATGACTCTTGGCTTTGCCACATTTATGTTGGGGCCATCAACAGAACACCCACCCCGCACAGGAATTTTGCCTAATATTCCTACTTCACTGGGGAGCACTGTACAGAAAACTTTGCTCTTTGAGGGGAAAAAAGTTCTCCAATTGTAAGAGGCTCCACAGAAACAAGTCCTCTGTGCAAGAACTCTGCCCACAAACTCTAATATGTTGGGACAACTTAACTCCAGGATCACAGTAAGTGGCAATGGGCAAAGTGCAGTAATGCCTGTAGTATAAAAATGGCTCTGGCCTAAAGACAGTTTATTCATTCTTCGTAGGTATAGGAGTCTGCTTGACTTTCCTATTTACTAGGGAACAAAGTATAAGCAGTGGCCAGATATTTCAAACAAATATCTACATATAGGCTCTTGCATCCACCCTGAGGCATCTAAATAAAAGGTGCAGGACGGCAGAGCACTCACTCATTTAAGTTCCGTAATATGAATTTAAGAGGCTACCTTTATGCACTCATTTGAAAATGTAGACTAGTATTCAGTCTTTACTAGTTGAAATGGGATTTGGACCTTTTCGCAAAGAGTTGCCTTGCTTACAAAAGAATAAATCAATGTCAGAAATGTTAAGTATTCACTGTCATAGCTCCCCCCATGCATTATGAAAATTAGCTTATGAATATGCCTAATTCCAAGATACCTTTATGTAAAACAGATCATGTAACATTAATTTTAAAGTAGCAAGCTGGTGAACATGTATATTTTGTTCATGTGTCATTCTTCTGTGCCTTATCAGAAATGTGAATTGTGAATCTGGTTTTAATTCTGAGCTAATGAGGGCCATTAGTAATACTTTAGGAATTTAACAGCTCAGTTCTGAAAGCCATGATCCATGTATGGTTATATTTTTTCCTGTAAGCCTGATGGTGGTTGGTCCTAGAAAGACACATGACCATAACACATGGTACTGGAATCCATCATGAATGAATTTTTCCCCTGGGGATGGGAAGGCTGAACAAAGGGTTCCTGCCCTGGCGGAAACCTATTTAAAGAATAGAAAGCAATCAGGTGGTTGGTCTTCAGCTGGCCTTTGAAACAACTTTGCCCACCCTAAGAGGACACACAAAACAAGACTTGAAAGAGCTGAAGAGAGAATACAGATTCACAAGGCTGTCAGCTATCAAAACAAAAAAGCAGTCAAGTAGCACTTTTAAGACTAACAAAAGAATTAGGTGATGAGCTTTCATGGGACAGACCCACTTCTTCAGATCATATCTGTACCAGAACAGACTCAATATATAAAGCACGGGTCTGAAAATTGGCAAATCAGAGCAGAGGGGTAGCAGGAGGGGGGATGTGGGGAAGTCAAGTTTGCTTTGACTCTTGACTTCCCCACACCCCACCTTCTGCTCTTCTGATTTACCACCCTTGATAACAATTTTTAGACCTCTGTGCTTTATATATTGAGTCTGTTCTGGTATGGTTATGACCTGAAGAAGTGGGTCTGTCCCATGCAAGCTCATCACCTAGTTCTTGTTAGTCTTTAAAGTGCTACTTGACTTTGTTTTGAAGAAAAACCTGTAGTTCCACACCAGATTTTAATTAAAAAAAAAAAATCAGCTGACTTGAAGCATTTTATCTCAAACAATTCTTTAGAGAAGAATTTGCATGTAATGACTTAGTGTACTTGATTAGCTTGTGTCTTGTTTAAACTTACTTTGCTCTATCTTTTTCCACTGGCAATCACTTAACTCCCACTGTTTGCTTAAGACTTATCAAGCCCAGTGTAAGTTATGCCAGAAACTGGGGGGTGCCTCTCATTGACTAAGAGGCCTGACCTCATGAACTTTGTGTAGAACATTTACACAGAGAAATATGGATTTATTTGGGGTTTTAGCCCCCTTTAGGGTTGGTTTCCTTAGGTGTTATCAGCAGCCCTATAGGTGATGCTTTCTGTGCTGGTACCCAAAGGTATGAGTACCAGTAGCTCAACAGCCCCAGCTGCAGGACAGGCTGGTGGGGACAGGCAAGGAGCTGGCTGAGCACTGGCTCCTCTTACTTTTTTTTTTTTGGGAGGGGGGTGTGGGGGAGAAGTAGCACTGCTTATAAGTGAGCCCTCCCAGAGCTGAGCTGGTTCAGTGTGTTGCTATATGGGGGCAGGGGAGCAGTAATCCCAACTTTGTGCCTTGGCTGGGGGAGACCAGAGCTTCTGGCCCAGAATGACAGGGTGGTGGGGAGCTCCAGAGGGCAGCAAGTGGGGCATCAGTGGTTTGACCAGCACACTGGATGACAACCCCAAGGGGATTTCTCTGATCCAACCCCTCAGGCTTCTCACTAGATGGTCCTTCAATGATCTTTGGAGATCCTGATCAGTGCTCTCCCACCAAGCTATGACCTTAGCTGCAGATAGGCAAGTCAATATCTTTCACTTTAGTGGGTGGAAGGGAGCTGAAGTACAATTTAGTAGAGCTGCTGAGCAATGTAAAAAAATCGTGATGGCTATTGAATAGAATATTTAAATGTTGGATGTTTTCTATATTTTTCAAATATAATGATTTAAAGTAATGAAAACACAATGTACTGTGCTAAATTATAAGTATTTGCAAAGTATTTTCTATTCCCCCGATGTGATGGAGTGGGGGATACCTGTGTGTGTGAGTGGCTCACAGAGGGTGTGGGGCTCCTGCTGAGGGTAACCTTGATGACCAGCTAACACCTTTGTACTGTAGACAAAGGAGGAGGTGGAGCCTGAGGGGTTTGAATTGGAACTGGGAGTTGGAAGCAGTTAGTCTGGGCTGGGAGAGAGAGAGAGACAAAGGAGGGGGCAAGGCCCCAGCTCTGGGGGCCCCTCGGGGCCTCCTCTCCCCAACATGGATTGGACTGGCTGTCTCTGCCTGCTGTACTGACTCCTCTGTATGATGCTGTGTCCTGTCGGCTAATAAACCTGCTGTTTTCCTGCTGAGTGAGAGACTCCCCTGCCTACGGCCGGGGTGCAGAGCTTGGGGGACCCCAGAACCCCATCACACTGGTGTCAGAAGTGGGATGTTCTGCACCCCGAGGATGGAGCATCCAGCAGTAAGTGACCGGGGCCCCGGAAGAAGTGGGGCCTGCGAGACCCAGGTGTGCTGAAGGGCAGTGAGGTGCAGTTCCCCAAGGCGGAGGGGCCTGCGGCCGAACCCAAGCAACTGCGGTTGTGGTCCTCGAGAGAGGGTGTCACACCCGAGGAGGGGTTACTCCTGGGAATCTGTTGGAGTCGGTCCCAGAAGGTGGAGGGGCCGAGAGCCCAACCCCCAGGAACAAGTGACCCCTGAGGAGGCTGACGCTGAATGAGTTCTTCCCAAGACAGTGTGCTCATGGTCCCTGAGACCGGGTGTCACACTGAAGAAGGGGTTCCGCTGGGAGTCTGTTGGAGTCAGTCCCAGAGGGCGGAGGGGCCTACGGCCTAACCCTGGGCAGCTTGTGACCCGCAAGGAGCCTGGCACACTGAAGGGATTCTTCCAGGAATTGTGGGGTGCAGAGGGCATCAGCCTGAGAGCCTGCAACCACGCTGAGAAACTCTGCTGTGAAGTGGCAGCACCTGGAAACTGAATCGAGATTAAAGAAGCTGGACGAGGCAGCGTGGATGTGCAGTGGCAAAGATGAGGGTTAAGGAAAATCCTGCAGAGGTGAGCCCAGATCAGGGCAGGGAACCCTGGACTGCATGGAGCTCTGAACCGAGTGGCCTGCCACAGCTCAAGGAGGGAAGGAGCGATTCCAACCCATCATCTACTAGTGGCCAAGACAGACCTGCGAAGAGTTTTCCAGGCCTGGGCCGAGGAAGGTGCCTGTGTGTCTGTGCAGGAAAGCAGCTGATCCACTGGGAATGGCAAGTTGTCTGTGAGAGAAGCTGCTTCACCTTCTGTGTGTGTGTGGAGACCAGCCGGGGAGCTGGGACAAAGGAGAGAGTGTCTCCCATTGTCTGTCTGTGTTGAACAGCAGCAGCAGCCTGGGGAGAGAGCAGAGCCTGCGTTTGGAAAAGGTGCCAATGAGGAAACTAGCCCATTGTCTGAGGAAGATTCCCCAGCCTGGGGTGGCTGGAGAAGGAACCACCAGGAAAGAGCATTCCAGGTGTGTCTCTGAATCCAGCCATGGGGGCTGGAGCAGAGGGAATGGCTCTGGGATGGGCAGTGGTGTCCCTGCTAAGGACACTGGTCCTTGGTGCAAGAAAAGTGCTTCTGCTTCTGGGGAAGTGAATCCTTTGCCTGAGCCTGTGGGGGCTCGAGATGGAGCCAAGAGCCCAGAGCTGGATCTGAGGGCAGCTGAAGCCCAGATGGGAAGTGGGCCTGCCTCTGTGTCTCTCAGGGGGGATGATGCTTTAACTTGGTCTAATCCAGTTAGGATCATCAGGAAATCCCAGAGACCAGACGATTCTGGTACTTGTTCTTTGCCTGATGCTGAGGTGTTATTGGGAGGGGGTGAGAGGACTCTGTCCTACCAGAGTCATCCTCTCGCCAGGACACACGAACAGACGGGCAATGGAGTTATGCTGAGTGATGAAGATAAAGGAGCTGGCAGCAGAAGGGAGGAAAGGGATCCTAACCTTCTGTCTGGTGGTACTGGCTGTCTGCCTGGAGGGGGATTACGTGGGAATCTGCCTAACGGGCCAGAAGTGATCCTGGGTGTAGGTGAAACCCAGGAGCTGGTTGTGGCTCAAGGGAGCAGTGCCCCCGTGGAGGCAGACAGGGGTGAGTTATTGTTTGGGGAAGCTCTTAAGGAAGAGAATTTCCCTGAAACTTTTCCTGACCCGTCTGTGGGGACTGCAGAAAATGGGAGTGAGGTGGAGGAGAGTGAACAGGAAAGGTGCTTGTCTGTAAGCACCAGAGCAACCCTTTGCCTGGGGAGAAGTTTGTTTCAGCTCCTGATGGCCAGGACCTGCCTGAGTGTGAAACCACTGGCTGTGCTCTGCAAGGGTCCAAAGCAGGCAGTGTAAAAGTTTCTCAGGAATTGGAAGTTGGTGCAAGTAAAGTGAAAACTATCAGGGAATGTGAGCAGCCCTGTAAGAACCAAATAAAACAGCTGCACAATCAGTCTCTGTAGGATGCAGGAGAGCGCCAGCAATTCCCCATCTCCAGATGGTGGAAACACTTATATTCTCACACTGGACTCCAATTCTGATTCCACGGGGAGGCAGAAGTTGGAGGTAAAAGGACAAAGATGCTGTGGGCCTGGTGGGCCAGTAAGGGATAAACAGGGATTCCTTCATGTGGATTCTGCGTCTGGGACTCACAAAACAACTCTCAGAAAGCAGTTTGGTTTGCAAATTTCCAGACTGGCTGGGAGGGGGCCATCTCCTTGAGATCATCAATGGCCCAGCTCTTGTTAGAAGGGAGGGCACAGCCAGAGAGATCAAATTTCCACCCCAGGGGGCAAGGGAGAAGATTAGAACTTGATGGTGCTAAGAAAGGCCTCAGCCATTTATCCCCAAAATACCAGATTCTCAAGGAGGTTACACAAAAGTCGTGGTCTACCAAAGAGCAACGTAAATGTACAGTTGCAATGGGTTTGTTCTGTTACTCACGCTGACTGCTGTAACCAAGGGGTGCTGCTACCAAAAGCTGTAGAATTGTACCATGCACTGAATGTTTGGAAAGAGCCATGTGACATGATGACATTGATGTAGAAGCATGAATTGTATGTTGAAGGAGTCTGTAACTCTGAAATGTCACCATTGTTCCCTGTAACTAGTCTTGCAACCTCTGACATGAGAAGGAACATTCCAAACCTATTGTGTGGCATGAAAGGGGAAACTGAGGCACACAGCCATTGTGGTGGTCTGGCTAAATGCCAAGGATGGAAGCATTTGTACCTTCCGTTACTGGACTGTAACTGAATTCCAGACATTGGCTGGAGCAGCTGTATGGACTGGTGGTCAGATGGGGCAGGACCCAGACCACAAAAGACCTGTTTGATCTGTTGGTGCTGCAGCATCTGTATGGGCTCTGCCTGCCCGACTTGAGAACGTGGCTGACGGACCAGGGCCGAAGCAGGGAGACTGACCAACCCAAGGGAACTAAAGGGACTTGCCCGGCTGCATCACATGAAAAGGGCCAAGACCAAGCTCCTGACTTGGAGCCTCCCCCAGCAGGACTATGACGTGGAGGTGGTGCACATCGAGGGGAGAACAGAGGGTACAGCCGATGCCCTGTCACAAGGGGAGAGCCCCGAACTTCCCCAGGTCACCAGTTGAGTGACCCCGCTCAGTTCGGTCTGGAAGGGGGGAGAGATGTGATGGAGTGGGGGATACCTGTGTGTGTGAGTGGCTCACAGAGGGTGTGGGGCTCCTGCTGAGGGTAACCTTGATGACCAGCTAACACCTTTGTACTGTAGACAAAGGAGGAGGTGGAGCCTGAGGGGTTTGAATTAGAACTGGGAGTTGGAAGCAGTTAGTCTGGGCTGGGAGAGAGAGAGAGACAAAGGAGGGGGCAAGGCCCCAGCTCTGGGGGCCCCTCGGGGCCTCCTCTCCCCAACATGGATTGGACTGGCTGTCTCTGCCTGCTGTACTGACTCCTCTGTATGATGCTGTGTCCTGTCGGCTAATAAACCTGCTGTTTTCCTGCTGAGTGAGAGACTCCCCTGCCTATGGCCGGGGTGCAGAGCTTGGGGGACCCCAGAACCCCATCACACCCCCCCTACAAATGCTCCAATGAAATCTCTACCAAGAGTTGATCTTAAATGTAGAATTAGGTACAAAAATAACTGCACTCAAAAATAAAACAAACATAAGCTTTAGAGCCTACAAGTTGACAGTCAATTGCTCAGACAAGTTTGCCTACACAGAGAATTTAAACAATCAGGATAACATCAATATAAGCCACTTGTTTGAGCAATTTCAAAGTAGGACTGAGCAGCCTTCTGGGCTCCAAAGTTCTAGATTTGTTTTATTTGACAGTTATTTTTGTATATAATTATACATTCATAAGTTGCACTTTCACAATAAAGATTTCAGTTCCCCATTGCAAATGCTGTTGGCAAACTACTATTTATTTTATCTACCATTTTGGAATACAATACAAGGTAAACTGAGAACTGTAAACTTTGTGCTCTGAAATCAATGTTTGAAAAGATCCAAAATATTTAAATTTCAATTGATATTCTATATCAATTAATGAATTAGTTGTACAACAACTGTAATTAATCCCTATAATTTAGCCCCATTAGATATTACTGTTTAAATACTCCAAAAATCTTGCTAAAGTTCTCTGACAGGAAGATGGATCTCCCATGTGAAAAGCAAGCAGCAAAGACTTTTTTTGGGGGGGGGCCAAAAAACAAGACCTGTTGTAAAGAAGCAAAATTAGAGACTTTCAGCTGGGACTCTTATGCAACTTTCACACCACTAGTTTATCTTAAGACCTCTTTATTAAGTGAGCACGCAGGATAAGTTCATAGGCAAAGTTTAACTAATGTCATTCCTTCAAAATGGAACTATTTTGTTGCCTTTAACTTTGCTGAAGCAAGCACCTACACTGTGCTGCCTGCTACTGTATTTTAATTAGCACAGATTTAGACACGATTATGTATCTGCAGGCTGAAATTGCACAAGCTGAGTAGAATATTTATATATTTAAACTGCCAGTTATAATTGCATGCTGTTTTAATTTCACTTGCATGAAAAGGCTGTATATTGCGATTGTGGAAAAAGGACATAAACTGGCAAGTAGGCAACCTGCAACAAGTGGCAAGTGAGCTTTGCTTGAATTTTGATTAGCATGGTTAATGGGTACATATTTCATTTTTAATGGTGTTCTAAATTGGGCTTCCTCTCAACTTTGTCATCCCCCTAAGGATCCCCATGCATAACCACTGAGCAGTGAGACGTTGCCCTCAATACACAATTCAGTTTGACTCATGACTTGGTTTCATTTAGAGGGAGTGGTTTTTAATAAGGCTGAATTATTTGTGAAGTCAAGGAAGTACAGGCTTGAGGAGAAGGTTTGATCCATCTGGAGAATGAATTTTCCCTAGCCAGATGTTATCTGAATTTCAGTTGTACTATTTATTTCACTCTAACTTGGTTTAGAGAGCTGATTAGTAAGAGCAAAGTAAGGATTGTGATTGTTGAAAGAAGACAACTGTGTTTTTTTTTTTAACAAGCTTGCTTAAACTCTTAATCATGGAACACTAGAACTGGAAAAGACCTTGAGAGGTCATTGAGTCCAGTCTCCTGCCCTCATGGCAGGACGAAGCACCATCTAGACCATGCCCCATAGAGGTCTAACCAACCTGCTCTTAAATATCTTCAGTGATGGAGATTCCACAGCCTCCTTAGGCAATTTATTCCAGCGTTTAGCTGCCCTGACAGAGTTAGGAAGTTTTTCCTCGTGTTCAACCTAAACCTCCCTTGCTGCAGCTCTCTTCTGCCCAGAAAGTTGCAGGGGACAGAAGAGTCAGGAGTTTTTACCTGAAGAGCCAGTGAGGTTAGTTCATGTTAAGGACATCAGAGCTGAGAGATTTGTTCAGAGTGAAGCAATTAAGTACAGCACCAAGACAGACAGTCTCTCAAGGAGCACAGCAGCAGTGAAGGCAGTGCTTAATTTGTCAGGAAAGAGGTGCTGGGACTCAAGCAATTTTGTTGAGTTGATCCAGTGCAGCAAGCCTAGTTCTGTGGAGAAGGGAATATCAAAGTGGGGCTTTCATTTCAAAGCTGATCCCCATCTACACTGTCAATCTGCAATTTGAAATTTGTGTGGCTGCCATTATGCTAATGAGGTGCTGAATATGCATGTTGGCATCTCATTTGGCTGTTTCATATTGCCTTATTACCATGCCCCCTCCTACAGGGCCGGGCAAGAGTGGAAGTAACTGAAGAGTGTATTTTAGACAAGGATTTTCCGCACCTGCAGGGTTTGTAGAGTTCCTTTACCCAGGAGTAATTTAATTTAGCTTGTTAACTAAAATGAAAGCACTCTGGAAGCCTTAGTGGGGGAGCCAGAAAGCCCTTCTCCCCCCACCCCCAAAGAGTTACAGGCAAGGCAGGAAGTGCCAGAGGGGTACAGAGCTCATTCAAAGGGGAACAGAGGTCCCAGGCTGGACTCCAGAGAGCAGGAGCTGAATAGCCTGGGCCAGACGTGCAGACTGGCCAAACCAGTCAGCCAGCCCCAACCCAACACCTGAGGAGCATCCAGGCCCGCTACTTGCCCACCACACAGATCTACCTGAGCCCCCTGACCTGCTGCAGGCCCACCATCAGAAAGGCCCTAACCTGGCCCAGTGTCTGACCTGCCATCTGCAGGAAGTGGACCTGCCAGACCTCTTAGACAACCCTGTGTGGGACTCTATACCAAAGGGTGTGGTGGAAGGAGCCCAGGGGACACCTCACCAAGGCCAGTTCCAGTGTGCTGTGGCCTGGATCCCCACTGACCAGCAACTAGCAATGGCTGGTGTTAGGGCCCCGGGCTGGAGCATAGTGGAGCGGGTGGGTCTGTAGCCCCCTCTCCCTGTTCCCCTAGAGAAGGCACCTTTTGCCTCACCAGATGCACACTGACTTGTTTGACTGCTGCCCTGGCCTGCCCCAGGGCAAGGTGCTTAACTCACTGTTTGCCTGGTCAGCCCAGTTAAAGGGGCAGTGAGCCCTGTAAGGGATTGGTGCCCTGTCCTGAACTGGGGTGGCTCCCTGACTGGAGTGAAGCATTGTGGCTTTTCCTCACCCTGAGGGGGTGAATACTTAACACATGCCTCCACAAGGACCAACTGATGGAAACTGGTACTTTGATAGTAGTAACCAGTTAACCACAAACAATTCACAGTTGTTTTACATTATATTCAGCTACCCAATCCCATTATCCACTAAGCCCTAATAGGATTTTTTACTAGGCCCAGGCCTGTGGGAGGCTGTACCTTTTTGCTTAGGTTGTCTTCAAATGAGCCCTAAAACAGCATTTTTTATTTGAAAGTTAGTGAGTGGTCACATAAAGATCATTAAGCTTCAGTTATGATTATGCATATGACCAAAGTGCAGAATTAGGATTGTCTGTTAAGTCTTAATTGATAGACTTTGAAAGAATATTTACTATATACAAATTTACCTTTGTATTCAATTTCTTAAGAGCACTTGAAGTTAAATTAGTTGATTAGCTGCCACCTAAACCATCTTGAAAAAGCAGATTATCTTGCAGACTATAACCCTAAGGAGAAAACCTCTTCCTTTTAAAGCACTGCAAGAACTCAGATTAAAACCTCCCATTTTGTAACAAGCTCCAGATGCACAGACCTGTGTGCACACGCAGAGCCAGACTTCACCCTGAACAAAAATATTACCAGTTGAAAACAAAAGGAGCTTCCCCCACCTGGAATTGAGCCACCAGCTGGTGGTGCAGCTCTGGCTTCTTACAAGTTGTCCCCTCTTCTGTGCCTCCAGTAGTCCTCCTTGCAGAGCTTCCCTTGAGTACCTGCACAAGGAGAAAGCCAAGCTGCAGTTAACCCTTGGGGTACTAAAGAAACAGTAGCATTACTACACCCTATCACACCTGTGTTTAGAAAGGTTTTCAAACAAGCTCAGACTAAGCACCCACTCAGAACAAATGTTAAACTCTTTAGACAGTCCAGCTGTAAGTCTGTCAGCTAACATGAGTCCACTCATACCTCGACAGATTCTTCCTTGTGACTCATTTCTTTTATAATAGATCATTTCAGTTATTCCAACCCACACAATTAGACAAAGCACTTTTAACTAGCATGCAAACCCACACATTCTGATCCTAGGAATCATTTTTACTGTGAGTATTTGACAAAGTCAAATATTTTTGTAGGTTTCCATATCTAACAGACATTTTCAGAAGGAGCCTAGACTTAACCTTAAATAAATAAGTACACAACTGACAAGTCACTGGATTTATTTTCATTCAGAATTTCCAGACAGCTAGAATACATTGTATGAATGTACACTGAATAAATTGTGTTGATATAGGAGAAGTTTCCCTCTTAGTCACAATTCAAGGGTACAAGGTGCATCTCAGCTTGTGAAGTTCATAGAACTATAAAAAGCAGGGACTGGCAGAGAAAATTTCAACTTGTCCTGGGTTGGAATGCAGAAGATCACAACTTCCACTGGGGAAGTCAGCCTCTCCTGCTTAGCCAAACTCAGCTAAGATACAGTAATTTTAAGAGCTCTGACACTGAGGCCATTGCTAGGAAACAATCACAGCCTATGCTTCATAGACTGGTAAGGAAACTCAACTTCATGCACCTCAGCTCATTTTTGGAGGTTTAGCAGAGGTGTCTGCAAGAGAGAAACATGCAAGCTGTAATGCTGGAGGTTCTCCAGTCTGAAGCTTTGGTAGAGGTTCCTCTGGGGGTTATCAGGAGTGGTGGCACTTGAGAGGAATGCCAGGCCCTTGCTATGTAAGCAGTGCTGTTGGAATATAATTAACTAGCTTCCCTACCCATGCAAGGATAGGCCACCTAAACCCTGCCTCCTTCCTCTTCCCCCATGCCTGCTGTCTCCACATTGTCCTCCCTGAACCTATGGACTGTGGCAATCTCTACCCCCATGTTTTCCCATAGCCATGCTACACTGTGTGCTTAGCTAAAGGGGATTAAGGGTATGTCTACACTATACAGCCTTGTTGCTAAAAGTCAGCTTGTGTGACCACTGTTGGATGTTTGCTGACTAAATCCTTCCATTTCATGAGGGGATTGTGTGTTGTTGGCAAGAGTGCTCCTCCTGGGGAAGCAACTTTTATGCACCGCAAAGTTTTGCTGCAGCGGCTGGGGAGTTTTATTGATCACGTTAGAGTGTAGACATACCCACATTGTGATGTCTCCTGAGGCAAATCTGGAAGAGCAAGCAGCAAGTGATCACACAAATCTCCCTCACAGTATAGTGAGAGGCCTTACTTACAAGTTTGGCAACATCAGCCCACATTTGGGGTGATGTGCACACAGGTTAAATGTTCAGGGTCTTTGAGGGAAATAGGAGACGATACTATAACCCCTTATTTACTGCAGAGGGAGATTAATGTAGTGTATAAAGTTTCCTTAGCAACTGGAGGGTATATTGGCTTCCAGACTTAAGGATGTTCCCCCACCCGTTGTGGATCACAGGAATTCAAGTAATTATGGAGGACAACCAATATCACAGGACAAGCATGAAGATCAAAAGGTTTAAAGAAAGGAACCTGAAGGGGACACCAAGTAGAGAATCCCAGACAGTGCCTTGCAGTTAGAAGTCATATGTCTTCTGTCAGTGGAAACATGTCCTGTGGGTACTATAATTGGGCTAAGATGTGCTTGTAACTTACTAGTTATCTAGGGCTTGTGTTGAGGGGCTGTCACACTGTGGCATTGTCTTCACTACCATGCAAGTTACAGCCATGGGTGGCAGGTGAGCCCTAGCTCTACCCCTTCTATCACCTAAGGCCTCAGCCCTTCCACAGTGTTCTCTTCTCCCCCGGCCCCCACCTCCCCAAGGCATGCCTGACCCCAGCTCTCCTTTGCAGCTAGGGAGTGGAGCTACCCTTACACAGCCCCAGCCTTCCCCAACCAGCTTGGGAGTGCAAGCAGTTTTGGGAAGGCAATGCCCATGGTAACTAACATTCAGAAGCTATCCCAAAATGAAAACTGCACTGAGGCCATGGCACCTCAGTTTTTACCATGAGGTAAAAACTTTTTGCTGTGAGGATAAGGCCATACTACCATGTAAATGAAGTGTTTGGGACCTCAGAATTAAGATGCATTTATGGACACTCCTGTGCTTTCCCCCAGACTAATGTCATTTATTCTATAGAAATTACATCTAGTTATTCCAGCAAAATTCCCAGGGACCTCAGTTGAAACTGCAATTGAATAAGGCCTGTAGAGTTTATAGTAATTAAGCATGTGTCTAAAGGAGATGGAAGCAGAAGGAAGTTATGAAAATGACAAGATGAACAAGAAAAGATTACACTACAGAATGCCAAGAAATCTGAGGTACCTTAAATACTAACAGATTTATTAGGGCATAAGCTTTCATGTGTTAAGCCTGTCAGATGCATTACACTGACTCTAAATGGCATGGGCAAACTACCTTGCTAGGTTTATTCCCACTTGTTAGGGACAGTTGGTGTAATCCCCTCTAAGTTCTGCCTTCAGTGACTAATGTAAGCATTCAAAACTCATGAACTTAAAAATACACCCCCACCATCACAAGTTGTGAAGAGTAAGGGAGAGATTGACATTCTATCCATTATAGGGAACCAGTGCTTTTTGTGGTAGTATGTGCCAGTACTGCATACTGGTACTATTACCACAATAAATCCACGTTCCCTGGCTGCTGATCCTGCAGCAGGAGCTGCTAACAGGGCCCCACACCCCAGCCAGCTCCCAGTCATGGGGCTGTGGGATTGCCCTGTCCCTGGTTCCCATGGCTGGAGCTGCCAGGGTTGCCCACCCCCAGCCCGTGATCCCATAACTGAGGCTGCTGGCAGGCCCAGAACCCCAGCCAGCTCCCAGCTGCAGGGTTCCCACCCCAGCCCCTGGCCAGCTATCCCCACCAGTGTGCCCAGACACAGGACCTGCCCCCCAGAGCTGGGGGGAGCTGGATGGGGTAGGGAGTTGGCTGAGTACCAGCTTCTCCTCCCCTCCACCCAAAAAAGCACTTTAGAGAACACAAAACAGCTGATCGTGTGGCAATTATCTTTGCTCCTAAGAAAAGGCAGGATAATTCAACTGTGCTTAAACCATTAAGATGATCCCTCTTTTCTCAAATATTACACCATTGTGTTGTGTATTTTTATATGCTGATCCCCTAAGCAGAGGCTCTGTCCCATTAGGGCAGCAAAATGGCTTCATTCCCCTGCCCATCTTAAATGAGATAAAAAAGAATCATTGTTGAATGACATTCAGGAACACACACACACACAATCAATCTTGGAGGTACTGTATTAGTGGATTTTAGAGTTTAGCCTTTAGTTAATCCAGAACAAATGATTAATTGTGTGATGTTGTAGCAGTGCTAGCCCCATGACTGTAGAGAGAAAAGGTGGGTGAGCGAATTTGATCAACATCTGTTAAGACAGAAGCTTTCAGGAGCTAGAAACCTCCTCTTCAGTTCTGGCAGACAGAAAGGAAAATCAGGGTATAACAATTAAGCCTAGGTGGAACAGGTTAAGCACATGTTGCAAGAAACCCAAAAATGAAGTAGGCAATTACCACCACTGTAGTCATAACAAAGGAATGTTAGAGTTATATATTACAATGAGACTTAAAACCAGTGTTGCTACTCAGCCCATGACTAGTAGCATTACAAGTTTAAGCTCCCAGGCTTGTCTTTTGAAGGTGTTGTAATTTTACAGTGTCTAACTCAGATAAAGGATTAGGATGGATTTTGCGGAGGAAAAACATTTCATTATCAGAAGCATTCCCTGTCCTTAGTACAGTGGTGTCTGGAAGAGCCTACGTCTTGTTAGGGAAGAAATTTCAGAGTAATGGCCAACGCTGGTTACTAATGACAGGCTAAACTGGGTCAAGTGGTGCTTTTGTTATATATAATGCCACTTAATTAGGAGGATCTTGTGTGGATTTAGAAAAATTGCTCTTCATCTAATAGCACCTATGAGCTTTACAGTTGACTACCTAACATTTACAAAACAAAGTGGATCCTCGTGTTAGCGTTCGGCCTGTAACTTAGGTTGTTAAGCAGAACAACTTTCAAGTGAGCTTTCTGATAGTGTTTCAAAAGGGGTCCTGTGCAGTCCCATGCAGAAGATCTAGATTTTTTTTTGGAGTGTTTTTACTTTCTGGGTCAATAAGACAGTGGCTGGGGCAGAGGTACTTGATTCCACCCCAGGAAGAGGGAGCATCTATTGCCCCACAGCAACTCCTGGCGGGGAGGGGGGAAGGTAGTTGCACCAAATCTGCTCAGCCAAAACAGTGAATCCTGGAGCGGAAGGACAGACTATCATGTGATGATCCCACTGAAAAGAAGGCCTGATTGCTACCATGTTGAAAGTAGTGGAGATGTTGTGAGAAATACTAGACTAAATTAGCATTTCAGTTTAATATCTGAAGTTTGGATAACGCCTTTTTGCAGGAAGGCTTGCAAAAAAATAGAATCAGTATTTGCACTAATTTAATGAAATGTTTGAGACGCTGAAGATCGTTGTTATTAGCAAAGTGTAAGAGTAGGATTCTGCCCCTAGGCCTTGCCTTCATTTTGGAGACATTGATACTTTACCTTTTGAGCAGGCTAATTTGTAGCTTTCCTCAGATCATGCTAGTTAATTTAACCCAGCCTGCTGGAGGATAATCAGCTGGAAAACAGTTCATTTAAAAGATATGCAATTGTCACAAATCAACTTGAAAATATTTTTGCAATTGACATTTACAAAACAGAGCATGCTACTGGCTAAATGGGCCTCTCAGATCCCCTTTTTGGGCTAGCTTTCAGGATACTTGAATGCCCTACTTTAGGAGGATTTTAACAGTTTCAGCAGTGTTGTATAACACTAAAGCCGCATTTACACGTGCCGGCTACTTCGAAGTAGCTGCGCCAACTTCGAAATAGCGCCCGCCACGTCTACACGTGGCGGGCGCTATTTCGAAGTTGAAATCGACGTAAGGCGGCGAGACGTCAAAGTCGCTATCCCCATCAGGAGATGGGAATAGCGCCCTACTTCAACGTTGAACATCAAAGTAGGGCAAGTGTAGCCGATCCGCGTCCCGCAACATCGAAAAAGCGGGGTCCGCCATGGCGGCCATCAGCTGAGGGGTTGAGAGACGCTCTCTCCAGTCCCTGAGCTCTATGGTCGCCACGTGCAGTGGCCCCTTAAAGCTCCCCGCCCCCTGCATTCCTGTGCAGGAAGCTGAGAGCGCGTGCAGGCGGCAGCACTGACATGCAGCCAACCTGCACGCCTCCCTGCAACCCCAAGCCATCACCCCCGCTGCAATGGCCGCCCGCCAGCCCCCGAAGTGCCCTCAGGGCACCACTCCCAAGAGGAGCCAGGGCTCCCAGCCTGGCCGCCAGCCTGGGAAAAGGCAGCGAGGCCCCTCCTGGACGGAGGCCGAGATCCGGGACCTGCTGGGGCTCTGGAGCGAAGAGGAGGTGCTCCAGGTAACGGGGAGCAAGAGGCGGAACGCGGATGCGTTCGCTCGGCTGGCCGAGGGCCTGGCTGCCTGGGGTCACCCTGCCCGCACTCCTGACCACGTCAGGAGTAAGGTGAAGGAGCTGCAGCAGGGTTACGCCCAGGCCCAGGATGTGGCCAGCTGATCTGGGGCCGCCCCCGCCACTTGCTCCTTTTACAGGGAGCTCAGGTCCATCCTGAGCCCCCGGTACACCTTCTCCCCGCCAGCCACTCTTGATACCTCAGCCGACGAGCCCCAGCAGGCCCCAGAGGTGGAGTCCGCCCCGGAGACAAGCCCCGCACCCCAGGGACCCCCCCAGGAGCCCACCCCTGGGATGCCGGAGGAGGAGGAGGAGGAATCCTCCTCCAGTGACAGGGGGCTCCACATAGCCATGCCATCCCGGAGCTCCAGCAGGGCGTCCACCCACAGGGTGTCCCCCGACCTTGGGAGCGGACCATCAGGTATGTACCCCCCCCGGTGCACACCCCCGGGGTTAAGGGGTGGGGACAAGAGACATGACCAGGGCCCTCCACATGCCCGGATGACCATGGCCCCAAGGACAGCAGTGGCATGTCCCTCAGAAGAGTGCATCAGCCCCTGCCCCCGAGCAGGACAGCGCCATGCCCCATCCCTGGGGATGCGGGGAGCGGAACCTAGGGTCTCCCGGGGGGGAGGGGATGGGACACCCAGCAGCAGCAGCAGCATCTCCCGGGGACGGGGATGGGGAACCAGCAGCAGAGGGGTGGGATGACAAGGCCACGGCTCAGGGCCCACACTAACGACCGTCTCCACTCTTCTTCCCCCCCTGTGTTCCGCAGCTGCACCATCGGAGGGCCCAGAGAGCGCCGGCAAGGTCTCCGTGGTCCCGGAGAGCCCACCAGGGCCATCGCTGCAGGCCAGCCCCTCGGCAGAGCACCAACCAGCCCCAGGACGGGGCCGATGGTGGAGCCACCACCCGAGGATGGTGACGGACCCCCAGCTGCTCTCGACCCTCTGGCGTCAACTGGAGATGTTGGAGCGGTGCCTTCGGGTGGAGAAGCAGCGGCCGGAGCTCCAGGAGTGAGCGCTGGCCTGAAGCTAGGAGGCATGGGGGGCCTTCATGAGCACATTTGAGCGCATAGCGGAATACCTGGTGCCCCATGCCATGCCGCCCGCCGCTCTGCCCACCCTGCCTGTCGCTCCAACCTCTGTCCCACCGCCATCCGCCACCCTGGGGCCTTCCGCCGAGGGGAACCTGGGGCCTGCTGACACCCGCCGGCCATACCTGCCGGTTTGCCCAGCCCCCACCCAGCCTCGGCCAGGGCTCAGGCCGAGGCGAGGGTCGCACCCGCTAACCCCGGGCACTGGACAGTAGAGGGGTGCGGGGCCCAGGACATGGCCCCCCTCCCCCTTTGTACATATCCCCCTCATATTTTTGTGTATATAGTTTGTGTTACACCCCTGTTCTTTTATATGGTACCTGCTCCCCCATGTAAATAGTTTCCCCCTTTTGTTCTGCTCTCTCTATCTATACTTGTAGTATTAATAATAAGAGAAATCACTGGTTTTTGGTTTCAAAAACAACAGGTCCATTTTTATTTGCAAGAAAAGTGGGGGTATGTGTGCTCTTGGGTGCTCTGTGGTGTGGGCGTGGGGGCAGGGAGTGTTGTGGAGGATGGGGGGGTGCAGTGGGGGCCTGCCAGCGTTCACCCCGCGGCCTGGTCGAAATGGGCCCATAGGGCCTCCCGGACCCGGATCCCCTCGGGGTCCACCTGGCAACTGGGGGCAGCGGATGGCTGAACGTCAGCCCTGCCAGCCTCCACAGCCCAGCCCTGGAAGAATGCCTCCCCGTTGCTCTCGACCAGGTTGTGGAGTGCGCTGCACGTGCCCACAACCTGGGGGATGTTGGTGGGGCCCGCATCAAGGCGGGTGAGGAGACACCTCCAGCACCCTTTGAGGCTGCCAAAAGTGCGCTCAGCCACCTGGCATGCATGGTTCAAGCGCGTGTTGAAGCGCTCCTGGCTGGCTGAGAGATGGCCTGTGTAAGGGTGCATGAGCCAGGGCCGGAGGGGGTATGCCGCGTCTGCGACGACACAGAGGGGCATGGTGGTGTCCCCTACAGGGATCTCCTGCTGGGGGATGTAGGTCCCCGCCTCCAGCCGGCGGCACAGGCCCGAATTCCTGAACATCCGGGCGTCGTGAGTGCTGCCAGGCCACCCAACATAAATGTCCAGGAAGCAGCCCCAGCTGTCCACCAAGGCCTGGAGGACCACAGAATGGTAGCCCTTCCTGTTCAGGAAGTGTCCTCCGCTGTGCTTCAGAGCACGGATGGGGATATGGGTCCCATCCAGAGCCCCAAAGCAATTTGGGAAGCCCAGGCTGGCAAACCCCGTGATGGCGGCATCTGGGTCCCCAAGCCGCATGAGGGAGGAGCAGGGCATTGATGGCGTGGATGACCTGCAGGGGAAGGACATGGGAGAGCCCAGTGAGGGGTGTGCAGGGTGTGTCTGGCCCTCCACCCCAGGGCTGCCCTCCCCCCCAGGCTCCCACCCTTCCTGGGTCCTCTTACCTCCATGAGGACAGCCCCGACGGTGGCCTTGCCCATGCCAAACTGCTGCCCCATGGATCTGTAGCTGTCTGGAGTGGCCAGATTCCAGACGGAGATGCCGACCCATTTCTTGACCGTGAGGGCACGCCGCATGGAGGTGTCCTGGTGCCTCAGTGCGGGGGTGAGCCACTCGCAGAGTTCCAGGAATGTCTGCCGGCTCATGCGAAAGTTCTGGAGCCAGCGCTCGTTGTCCCACTCGCCGAGCACCAGCTGCTCCCACCAGTCGGTGCTCATGCGGTAGCTCCACAGCCAGCGGCGTGTGCAGCGGGGGCGGGGGGTCGGAGGGCAGCAAGGTCTGGGGCTGCTTCCTCCTCCCCTGGGGGCAGCTCCTCTTCTGCAAATAAAAGGTGGTCAGCTGCCTCCTGCATAGCATTGAGCAGGGCAAGTACTGCTCCTGCAGGGGTGGCTGTGTGGACCTCTAGCTGCTGCTGCTGCTGCTGCTGGGGGTCCATACTGCTTCGATGGGTGTGCGTGCCTGTGGCTCTGCAGACCACGTGCTGTGCAGGCTGAGTGTGTCTGGGAGGGGCCCTTTAAGGGAGCGGCTTGCTGTTGCCCCGGAAGTGCTAGTCCACCCTGTGACCCTGTCTGCAGCTGTTCCTGGCACCCTTATTTCAATGTATGCCGCTTTGGCATGTGGACGCTCCCCTGCAGTGCCTACTTCGATGTGGTGCTGCCCAACGTTGACGTTGAACGTCGACGGCACCAGCCCTGGAGGACGTGTAGATGCTATTCATTGAAATAGCTTATTTCGATGTCGCTACATTGAAATAAACTATTTCGATGTAGCATACACGTGTAGATGTAGCTTAAGAGCCAAAAGCTATATTAGCAAAGCAGTTCTTAAGTCATAGTCTGTAGAAGAAATCTTTCTAATCTGAAGAGCAACTTCAGCTAGAGAAGTCTGCCTGAAGAATCTAGTTGGGACATACTTACCAGCAGACCTGACATCACCAGGGCCAGCTGCGGGGGCAGGCCCAGAGAGCCATTTGACTTGGCCCTCAAGCTAAAAATTTGAGTCCCAGCTTTTCAAACACTTCATTTTTTTGGCATTTGATAGTTTGCGTTTTTATGCACGCCCCTCAATAGTGATTTTTTACAGAAAAAGCTAGAAAAGCTTTTGTTAAATAAAACATAATCAGTTTGTCTCACTCTTTAGTGCCTTTTGTTTTCATGTGCTGTCATTAATATTGCTCGGGGGCCTCAAAAGCTGGAAGCGTCCCAGGCCTTTCTGGACATCATTGAGAATGGAAGGATTTATAGGTGAAGGACAGAAAAGCTGACAAGAGATCAGAGCTTGAAAGAACTAGCAAACGTACTTAAATTAAAAGTTTAGAGACTTAAATTTGACTATCTCCTTGTGGAGGCCAGGGTAAGGGCTGGTCTACACAAGGAGATAGTCAAATTTAAGTCTCTATACTTGGATTTTAAGAACTTCCCATCTAAATACTAGGGCTCAGTAAGTTGATTAAGCACCTGTAAATGCCAACTTCTGTACTCCCAACTCCTGAAGAAGCAGCTTGGGAAATCTATTGTAATGACTACCGTTTTAGCTCAATACTGCAAAATAGATTTCATTAGCCCTGGAAATGATCCTGCAATGCCCCTTGAGGTGTACTTTCAGGCCATTGCTCAAGGTGACTGGGAAGTAGGAAACAAGAAGCCCAAGGTTGAGGTCTTTTCTTTAGAATTGTGGCACTTGCTCTCCACAGTGGCTACATGCACTAGCATGGAGCCATCAGGAGAGGCAGCATCTCACAGGCTAACCCACCTCACAGCACACAGTGACTTGACAGTGCACTTCTATCTGACCCCTCACAGCCATGTCATTCTCCCGCTCTACTCTGCGCTGGTTAGGCCTCAGCTGGAGTTGTGTCCAGTTCTGGGCACCGCAGTTCAGGAAGGATGTGGAGAAATTGGAGAGGGTCCAGAGAAGAGCAACGAGAATGATCAAAGGTCTAGAGAACATGACCTATGAAGAAGGCTGAGAGAACTGGTCTTGTTTAGTTTGGAAAAGAGAAGATTGAGGAGGGACATGATAGCAGTTTTCAGGTACCTAAAAGGGTGTCATAAGGCAGCGGGAGGGAACTTGTTCTTCCTTGCCTCTGAGGATGGAACAAGAGGCAATGGACTTAAACTGCAGCAGGGGAGGTTCAGGTTGGACATTAGGAAAAAGTTCCTAACTGTCAGGGTGATCAAACACTGGAACGAATTGCCAAGGGAGGTGGTAGAATCTCCATCACTGGAGATATTTAAGAAGAGGTTAGATGGCTTTCAGGGATGGTCTAGAAAGTGCTTGGTCCTGCCATGAGGGCAGGGGGCTGGACTCGATGGCCTCTCAAGGTCCCTTCCAGTCCTACTCTTCTATGATTCTATGATATGATTCTAGGCTTCTTCCCTGCACAGGATACAGCAGAAGGCTGAGATTTTTTCCAGCACTCCACATTAGTACATGGAGGCCCTGCTCCCCCGAGGCACCATACAGCTGGGGGGGGGTCTAGCCCCCACCTTCCCATGAAGCTAGCCCCCCTAGATGCCCTGCAGTATGCCAGGCCCTGCACACCACATGGTGGCTAGGCTGTGAGGGGTCATTCTTGTATCAGAGGCCAAGACGCTATTGTGGTTCACAATTTTACAGTGGTAGCTTCCCCTCCCCCATAGCACCATGGACAGGGTGCTAGACCCCCTGACTGCAGCCACACCATGTAGCTAGCCCCCAACCCAATAAAGACAGGTGCCTGCAGTGCAGGGTGGCCCATGCTTCCAGACAGCAGCATGTCCTGGCTTGTGCACCTCAAAGGCTCCAAAGGTGGGAAGATTTTGGGGGGCTGCCCTTGGCCATAGCTGCATTGTGGGCTGCATTGTGGGCTCCCCTTCATCCTGGGGCCTGCACAGTACTAGAGCCTTAGACCCAGCTCCCAATATCTGGGGAACTGACCTTGCAAATAGCCATATTATGGTCTGTTCCCCCTGCCCCCACTTGCCAAGGCATGGGGCTCAGAGAAGCTGCCTGTTCTCTGCAGTGTCCTGCTTGCTGCAATTTCAAATGAGGAAAACAGTTCTGACCTGCTGCCCTGCCAACTGTTGTTTCCCCAGGTGAAAACTGAGGTTCCTGTTAACATGGCAGTCCCAACAGGGAAAGGCATCCTTCCTACTCAGGCAGAATTCTTGTGGGGATGGGCACCTGTGGTCCCCACCCCCACTGAACACAAGCAAATTTACAGGTTTCATAAAATGCTCAGATTGTTGTAGCCTGGGCACCATGACTCAGCTGCTTGGCTACTGTACTGTTCTCTGGAGGCTCACTCACGGCGTTTTCACCAGAGGAAGACCTAGCATAAGCACCTGGAGAACAGACACCCCAGCAGGTGGGTGTGACAGCTCCCTGACTTGAATGGAGCTTGTGTGCTCTCTTCTCACACATGGGAGTTCCTTTATTACACCTATGCCCTTGGCATTCTCTCCCTACCTTGCTACATGTGATCTGGTTTTAATCCACTATGGGATTGAAAGTGTTTTCACCAGGTGCCTGTTCACATGATTTTCAATGGGGAAGAGCCTAGCCACTAGAAAGTGAAGCCCTGTCTTTTTCCCCCTCCTCTGAGTGAGAGTAACCACTGGACACCAATGCCCTCTGGAATTTCCCACTGTTCCTAATTTCCTTCTGAAAATTGGGCATTTGATTTCAAATAGAACAAGGGCAATGCAGTCTGAGAAGATGGCAGTGGGTGGAATTAAGACACACTTGGTTAAAAGTTCCACGAAGCAGACAACTTAACCTCATCGAGGAAAGAGGCTTCAAAGAAAGATGGCAATGTAGTGTGAAAAGACACTCCCACAACCATTTGTGGGGATTTCTGCCCCCCATAATGCAGCAGTGAAAAGCCCCCAAAACGTAATAGGGCTCAGAACTGTGGGAGAGGTTCCCACAATCCACTGCAGCAGTCAACTTTGGCTACTAGTGGGGACACACTAAGTACTTTGTGGGCAGGTGCAGACACTCAACTTTGACTTTATTTTGTAGTGTAAGCATACCCTAGGGATCAGGGTCACAGAATTCAGAAGCAAAGGGGTATTAGATTTCAGAAGAGCAAATTTTGAAATCAGAATAAGATTTAATGGCAGAAAGTAGCCAAATAGTGTACTATGCCAGAGGATGTTGTGAAAACCCAAGAATTTAAACAGGGTGCAAAAAGAACTAGATAAACTCATGGAGTTTAAGTCCTTCAATGGTTATAGCCAGGATGGGTAGGAATGTCATTCCTGGCAATAGATGAGTGATTACTTGATTACCTGTTCTGTTCACTCTGAGACATCTGGAATTGGCCACTGTTGGAAGACAGGATACTGGGCTAGCTGGGCCTTTGATCTGACCCAATATGGCTGTTTATGAACATGAGGCTGGGGAATGCTGAAAGACTACAATATTTTATGACCAGGAAGAATGAAAGTCAAGCATGGTTTGGTGTTTTAAGTGAGACCTGCCCAGATACAATGTTGAAAACAAAACCAAAAAATCCTGTTTGCAAATGGAAAACAAGAAAGTCAGATGAACAAGAGGACATTGAGTTAAGATTGGCAGGAAAAGTTAAGGGCAGCATGAAAGCACAATTAGCCAGGAGTGCTTGAGAAAGCTATAGTAGGGATGAAATACTAGAGTGACCATCAATAAATGGAGGCTGGAGGAATTAACTTAAATGGCAGAGACACTGAAGGCCTTGTTTTAAGAATAAAGAGTAGCAACACTTTGGAAATGAGGATGACGTAGAAGCATCAAGTATACAGAGCAAGGAAGGGAAATTAAGACTGAAGAGCTACAAGTCTGTTGGCCCAATATTATACACCCTAAGGAGAAGGAATTAATAATTTACTATGTTACTCAAGGTCATTTCTGAAAAAAGCCATGGGGAAGTACCAGAAAACTAAATAAAAAGAAACTTGTACTGGTCTTCCAAAGAGAGAAACCTGACTTGGCAATTAATAGCTGTACAAGTCTGACTTCTGTATTTGGTGAATTAACAGAATAGAAACAATCCCCAAACAGCTCTAGAATACAGGACCAATGAGCAGTAAGTGCTCACAAAGAACAATCCTTGCTAGACAATTCTGTGAAAGCATTTAGAGGTACTGGATGAAGGAGAAGTGGCAATGTTATCAGACTGAGACACTATGGCTACGTCTACACGTGAAGCCTACATCGAAATAGCCTATTTCGATGAATAGCGTCTACACGTCCTCCAGGGCCGGCAACGTCGATGTTCAACTTCGACATTGCTCAGCCCAACATCGAAATAGGCGCAGCGAGGGAACGTCTACACGCCCAAGTAGCACACATCGAAATAGGGATGCCAGGCACAGCTGCAGACAGGGTCAACGGGCGGACTAGCGCTTCCGGGGCAACAGCTAGCCGCTCCCTTAAAGGGCCCCTCCCACATACACTCAGCCTGCACAGCACGCGGTCTGAGGAGCCATAGGCACACAGACCCCGGGCGCCGCAGTCATGGACCCCCAGCAGCAGCAGCAGCTAGAGGTCCACCCAGCCCTCCCGGCAGGAGCAGGGCTTGCCCTGACCCATGCCATGTGGGAGGCAGCTGAGCACCTCCTTGCCCCAGGGGAGGAGATGCCCCCAGGGCAGCAGGGCTCAACCCCTACCCCTGCAGCACCCCGCTCCACCCCCCGCCTCACACGCCGGCGGCTGTGGAGCTACCCCACCAGCACCAACTCGTGGGAGCGGCTGGTGCTTGGGGAGTGGGACGACGACCACTGGCTCAGGAACTTCAGGATGAGCCGGCAGACATTCCTGGAGCTGTGCCAGTGGCTCACCCCCGCACTCAGGCACCAGGACACTGCCATGTGGCATGCCCTCACGGTGCAGAAACGGGTCGGCATCGCTGTCTGGAAGCTGGCCACTCCGGACAGCTACCGATCCGTGGGCCAGCAGTTTGGTGTCGGAAAGGCCACCGTCGGGGCTGTGTTCATGGAGGTAAGAGAACCCACAGGGGGAGGCCAGGGCAGGGCAGGGGGGCCAGAGCAGGGCAGGGGGGCCAGAGCAGGGCAGGCCAGGGCAGGGCAGGGGGGCCAGAGCAGGGCAGGGCAGGGCAGGGCCAGAGCAGGGCAGGGGGGCCAGAGCAGGGGGGCCAGAGCAGGGCAGGCCAGGGCAGGGCAGGGCCACGCACACCCTGCTCACCCCTCATTGGGGCTGTCCCATGTGCTTTCTCTGCAGGTTGTGCGTGCCATCAACGCCATGCTCCTGCACAGGCTCGTGAGGCTGGGGGACCCAGATGCCACCATCGCGGCCTTTGCCACCCTGGGCTTCCCCAACTGCTTCGGGGCTCTGGATGGGACTCACATCCCCATCCGCGCCCCGCATCACAGTGGCGGACGATGCCTCAATCGCAAGGGCTACCATTCTGTCGTCCTGCAGGCCTTGGTGGACAGCCGGGGACGTTTCCAGGACATTTACGTGGGCTGGCCTGGCAGCACCCACAACGCCCGGGTTTTCCGGAACTCGGGCCTGTGCCGCCGGCTGGAGGCGAGGACCTACATCCCCCAGCGGGAGATCCCTCTGGGGGACACCACCATGCCCTTCTGCGTCATCGCAGATGCAGCATACCCCCTCCGGCCGTGGCTCATGCACCCCTACACGGGCCATCTCTCTGCTAGCCAGGAGTGCTTCAACGAGCGCCTGAACCGTGCGCACCAGGTGGTGGAGCGCTCATTTGGCTGCCTGAAGGGACGCTGGAGATGTCTCCTGACCCACCTGGATGCGGGCCCCAACAACATCCCCCAGATTGTGGGTGCCTGCTGCGCCCTGCACAACCTCGTGGAGAGCAAGGGGGAGACCTTTCTGCAGGGCTGGGCCGCGGAGGCCGGCAGGGCACACGTCCAGCCACCTGCTGCCCCCAGTCGGCAGGTGGACCCCGAGGGGACCCGGGTCTGGGAGGCCCTGCGGGCCCACTTCGACCAACAGGCCGCGGCGTGAACTCTGCCCAGGCCCCCTACTGTCCGCCCCTTCCTCCCCCACACTCCTGCCCCAACGCCCACACCATGGAGCACCCCACCGCCCCACCCTCCCACTTGTCCTGGACAAATGACAGCACGAACTTGTGGCTGAACGTAAATTTTTTTTTTTCTGGCCGAACCTTTTTTTTGGGGTGTAAATAAATATGTGAACCACAAACAGAAAACTAGGTACAAACGTTCAACAAAAGCAATATGTACAAAAATAAAACAATCCAAAGAAACAACTGTGTGCCATACATAATAAAAAGAAAACCAGGGAGGAGAAAGGGGAGAACTATTTACATGGGGGGGACGGGGCAAACGGGGGGACCAAAAAAACAGGGTCCAACTATATACAAGGGGGGGCCACGTCCCGGGCCCCTCGCCCCTATAGCCCGGCACTGGGTGTGCCCGGCCGGGAGCCCCGCCGCGCTCACAGCCTGGTCCGCGGCTGGGTGGGAGCGGGCTGGACCGGAAGGTATCGGGGCCGGCGAGTCTCAGGTGGCTCCAGGGGTCCCTCGGCGCTCTGGCCCTCGCGGGTGGGTGGTGGGGCGACAGCGGACGGGCCGGCGACGGGCGGAGCAGCTGGTGGTGGGGCTGCAGGAGCGGGCAGGGCGGGCGATGGGTCGGCCGGCACGGCATGGGGGGCCAGGTAGTCCACCAGGCGGTTAAATGTCTGCATATAGGCCCCCCATGCCTCCTGGCGCCAGGCCAGTGCCCGCTCCTGCAGCTGGAGGTGCTGCTCCGAGACCTCCAGCTGCCGGCGGAGGATGGCCAGCAGCTGGGGGTCCGTCGCTGTCGGCAGTTGTAGGCGCGGGGTCCGCCGTCTAGCCCGCCGCGGGGCCGGTCGTTCCTCGGCCGAGGGGCTGCCCTGGAGTGATGGTCCCGGAGGGCTCTCTAGGACAACCGAGGCCTCGCCGGCGCTCTCTTCCGGTCCTTCTGATGGTGCAGGTGCAGGACACAGGAGAGGAGGGGGGAAGAAGAATGGAGACAGGCGTTAGTGTGGGCCCCGAGCCGTGGCCTTTGTCCCCCTCACCCTGTGCTGCAGGTTCCCCATCCCCGTCCCCGGGAGATGCTGCTGTGATGGATGGGGTTCAGGGGTCCCCCTGCCCTGCACCCCGTCCCCTGGTGGGAGCGACTCTCACTTCACCCCGCAGGGTCTGAGAGCAGGAGAGGTTTCTTAGGTCACAGATGCCCAGTTTCTGCCAGGAGTGACAGCACCAGCTGTCGGAAGAGACAGTCCTTCCAACCCGTCGTGGGGAGAAGACCCCAAGGGGGGCCCCTCTGGGATGCAGCTTTCCCCCTCCTCAGGCTGGCTGCCTACCAGCTCTCCCTTCCCCTAGCCTCTACCTGTGGCCCCCGCCCTCGCCCCCCAATTCCAAGCCAGCTCGGCTCCTCCCTCCTGTTTGTTCAGGGCAGAGGTGTCACCTGCCAGCTGTAGCACCAGGATCCTCCTTTGGCCCTGGGAGCTCTTCGGCTCTTCTGGCTCACATGTAGCCTGAGTCTCCCTTTGGCACTCCCCCCACTCCATCACATGCTACTGCTGCGGGGTGTCCCACCCACTCCGCCCGGGGGCCCCTCGTGGTTCCGCTCCCCCCTGGCCTGGGGATGGGGCATGGCACTGTCATGCAGGGTGGTGGGGGGCAGGAGCTGATGGCTGCAGTGCTGTGAGGGCCATGGCCCTGGTGTCCTTGGGGCCATGGCCATGTGAGCGTGTGGGGGGCCCTGGACACATCTCTGTTACCCCCGCCCCTCAAGCCCAGGGGTGTCCACCAGAGAGGGGTACCTACCTGTGGGTCTGCTCCCACGGTCCGGAGATCCCCGGGGGTCGGAGGCCCTGCTGCTGCTCCGGGATGGCAGGAGGAGGATCTGCAGGCTGGATTCTGTGGAGGAGGAGCCCCCCTCCTCCTCCTCCTCCTCCTCCTGCCGCGATGTCCCGGGGATGGCCTCCGGGGGGGGCCCCCGGGGTGCGGGGCTTGCCTCCAGGGTGGACTCCGGCTGCAGGGCCTGCTCGGGCTCGTCAGCCGATGTGTCAAGGGTGGCCGGAGGGGAGGAGGTGTGCCGGGGGCCCAGGATGTCCCTGAGCTCCCTGTAAAAGGGGCAAGTGATGGGGGCGGCCCCAGATCGGCTGGCCGCATCCCGGGCCCAGGCATAACCCTGCCGCAGCTCCTTCACCTTACTCCTCACATGATCAGGAGTGCGGGCAGGGTGACCCCGGGCAGCCAGGCCATCAGCCAGCCGAGCGAACGCATCCGCGTTCCGCCTCTTGCTCCCCATTACCTGGAGCACCTCCTCCTCGCTCCAGAGCCCCAGCAGGTCCCGCAGCTCGGCCTCCGTCCAGGAGGGGCCCCGCTGCCGCTTCCCAGCCTGGCTGCCCTGGCTCCCCTTGGGGGGGGGGTCCCCTGGGGGCGCTGGGGGGGCTGCCGGCCAGCCATCGCCGTTCTGTGGGGCGGCTGAGGGTGCTGTAGGCTGCCCGCGTGTGCAGGCTGCAGCCTGCACGTTGCCTCAGCTTCCTGCAGAGGCAGGGAGGGGGAGGGGACCTTTAAGGGGCCGCTCCACGCGGCCACCAGTAAGCTGAGGGGCTGGAGAGAGCGTCTCTCAACCCCCCAGCTGATGGCCACCATGGAGGACCCGCCAATTTCGACGTTGCGGGACGCGGATCGTCTACACTGTCCCTACTTCGACGTTGGACGTCGAAGTAGGGCGCTATTCCTATCCCCTCATGGGACGGGCGCTATTTCGAAGTTAGTGCACGTGTAGACACAGCTTATCACAGCTAATTAAAGCTAGCAGGTAAATATAAATGCTGTCAAGGGCTTGGAAACTGGCCAAGGAACATATACTAAGCTTTATGATAAGTGCTGAGGTGTAGGGGAAGATTCAGAGAACATTTGTGCTTGCGGAGGAATGGGCTAGCAGGTCTTTGATGCCTTTGAACTATGGTTCTATGATAAGCCACTGAGAAATAAGTCAGAGGGAACTTGTTTTAAAATCCAGTATGATTCCCAAACACTTGATTAGAACAAACAAGTTTAAGTGATATAAAAAGTCAGAATTGGTTACAAGTAAAAGTAAAGACGGGCCCATAGAATGATGTGGAAGACAGAACTGATCCCTGTGGTAGGCCCTGAAAAGATAAGGTCTGACTTAACATTAGGTAGGACTTCCCTACCTCAGGGAGATAGGTCTGCTCCAGGAGCAGCCAGATCATGAAGTAGTGCCTGAAGGTGATGGAAAAGACCCCCAGGGAGTAAAGAAGGCTCGTGTGGAAGAGGAAGCCCTTCAATAGGGTTGGAAATGAAAGCAGATGACTTCTGTAGTGTAAAAGAGCAGAAGGATTATTCAGATTTAGGGATTCTCATTTAGACTCTGGTTGTCCCCAGTCAGTTTGGAATTTTACAAGACTTGGCTGGAGGTCAGAACCTTGTGAGAGACAGATTGCCATCAAGATGCTGGAGCCAAGGATCAGTGAAAAGAGGTACAGATGCCAGTGAGTGCTCTAAGGGTGAGCGTGCTACCTCACCTAGTTTTGCCAGTGTTGCCTGGACATGTTTCTGGAGGTTTCATCACATGGCAAGCCTTAATTTTTTAATTCCTGGAGATTCTGGAAGGGTGACAACTTTAACTAAAATAGTGGTGTGAGGTTAATGAAACAGATCCTATGCACAGTTGGTTTAATGCAAATTGACCAGAGAATAGAAAGGAGAAACAGCATACAGACTTAAGATGAATGTTTCCTCCAGTTTGTAAAATCCAAACCTAAATCTTAAATAACTCCACCCTGAAGGTCAAATGCTCAGAAATCACACTTACTCTGGCTAAAGACATTAAAATAAAGCTTGATTGATTTACCCAATATTCTTTGTTCTCAGATAGGTGACTAAGTGATGGCACAAAATAGCCCAATATATTCTTTGTGTTCAGTTGTGGGCAGGTGTCACATACACCCACTTTCACTAGAGACAACAGGAAGATGATGGCATGATGGGATTTCCCTTTGCAAGTCTCCAAATAGCCAGTTGTATTTGCCATGGTGATAAGGTTGGGCCACTATTTTAACAGACACCTGAGAGAACCTGGATAGCTGTAGAACTGGATGCTGTTAAACTAGACATACCCAGAGAATAAAGAAAGCCTGAATAACTGAGATGTCCTGTGGCACCTTATAGACTAACAGATATTTTGAAGCATAAGCTTTCATGGGCACAGACTCATTTCAGAGGCATAGGACATGCATCTGACAAAGCAGGTCTCTGCCCACAAAAGCTTACGCTCCAAAAAGTCTAAGGTGCCATTGATTTTGCATTTTTGCAGATAGACTAACATGGCTAGCCTTCTGATACTTGAATAATGGAAAATACTAAGTTCTCATGTATCAGAATTAGACTAATAAATATGATGAGCCTTTTCTGCTTTGTTAGCTGCCTATTTAGACATTATCTTCAGAATGAATCTTTTTATAGATTAACCTCTCATGTAGTCTAAAAAAGGCATTTTCATATAGGTTTTTGGTGGGTAAGTGTTAATTCTTGTCAACTCACATTATTCTACAGTTACCCACTGTCTTAATCCCTCCCATGAGATCCCCATCATTACTATACCTTCACCATTACCCTAACACTAACTTATGGCCACAGTGAATGAGGTCTTTCTAAAAACCAAGATCTTTTCAATGTAGCACAGAAATCATGATAACTGCACCTCATACCTTTTCACAAGGTTATGCTAGTCTTGAAAACCAGCTGGGGTGAAACCTTGGGCACAGTTCTCAATTGCAGAGCAAAAGGGAAACTCCTGCCAAGTATAACCAAAATTGTTTTGAGTTTCTGAAAGCCTTAAGAGTTCATGTTGCCAAGGCAACACCACACAGAATCCTTAAGAGCCACTGCCTTATTTCACTTACAAATCAGGCTTCAGCTCTTGTCTAAACAAGGCATGTTTAAGCCAGAGCATGATGGCTTATGCAAAGAGTGGAGTTCTTCACAGATGAAGATAAATTGATGCCAAACAAGGCTTGTAACTCAATAGATCTGGAATTATAAATGTAAAGGTTGGCAAGAGGCTTGTGTAAGTTTCAGTGGGTATTAATGCTGTGCCTTTAAGAACTCCTAAAAGGGGAACATCTGGGAAAACCGTCTATGGCACAACAGGAGTGTTTGGAAATGGTATAACAAAAGAGGATCCCACGTCCATTCTAAATACCAAAAAGCCATAGCGGAAAACAAGCTGTACAGTGGCCTCTTTCATTTAAGTACAATGAAGATATTCCTTCCGTTTATTTTTCCTACATCAAAATCTGCATTGATCTGACAGCAAAGCTAAGTTACACATAGAAAATGTTTGAACTTTCTCTTCAAGTTAGAGATGCAACACTAAAACTTTGAAATTAAATGGGCCCAAATCATAGAACAAGCACAGTAACTGGAAAGTTAAATTTTTCTCTGCACTTTAATCTGGCAAACTAACAGCACCCAGGGGCTGGAAGTGGATACTAGAAAAGTTGAGACTAGCAACTAGGTGCATGCTTTTAGCAATAAGAATAATTAACCACTGGAATAATGCACCAATTGATGTGGTGGATTATCTTCTAATTGAAGTACTTATATCAAGACTTTCTAAAAATCTCTAGCTCAGCCACAGGGCTCAAAACAAAAGGTTGCTGGGAGAAATTTGAGCTGAGTTATGCAGCAGGTCAAAAAAATTGATCACAATAGTTCCTTCAGGCCTTATTTATCTAAATAAGATGATGATATCTAGTACTGAAAGACACCATAGGATAATTTAGTTAGCATTATCCTGCTTTGGGCAGGGGACTGGACTCTGACCTCCTGGGGTCTCTTCCAGCTCTAGGATTCTATGACCAGAATGTACTTAAAGTTAGGCTTTAAGTACATAAACATATGTTCCATCCTTGCTGCTGAGATGCCTTAAAATAACTAATTATGAAGGGTGCCTTAAGGGACTAAGGAGGCACAAAAAAGCATCAGTACCTCTGACTGTCCATATCTGGTCATAGTGCAGTCTTCTAGTACATAGCCAGTTTTGCTATCATCCACCCCCTCCCCCGCAGTGCTAGTGAATTCAACCCAGAGAATCCAGGACCTGCACCCTTAACCAGAGGAAAGGGGAACATTGACTGCACTGTGAGTTTACTTGTGTCATTAATTACCTGCAATGGGGAACTCAGTAAATGATCTCTGCCCTCCTCCAGCTGAGTGGTTCTCTACAAGACTCAATTTCTCAGTTCCACCTGTTAGTGATAAAGAAAGGCAGCTGACCCTATGGAGTTGCGCAGGAGAAGACTCAGCCAACCAGAGGGTGACTCAACCGCCCCTTATTGCCAACAGGCAAGAAAGCTGCAAGAATATCCTAGTATGGACATTCTTTGACAAAGAACGTCATGTGGGTGCTTCAATGAAAGCCAGGCTCATGCTGATCATTGCTATCACTGTGAAATGTGCAGACAGATGATATGGAAGGAGCTGCATGTACTGAAGTGACTAGGTCTGTACTGAGACAGAGCTGACAAACAGATTTCCTATAAGGCAAGAGATGTTTGCTCAGGTGTCTCTTAGCAAGTTCATTAAGCAGTATACACCAACTCAATGGCTCCATAGCCACAAACAGGGGGACATGAAAACCAGGAAGAAGCAGAACACATACCTTAAAACCCACCTCTTTTCACTTTCAGAGCACAGGCAATGCTTTTGGGAATGACGTAGAAGGCAAAAAAAAAAAAAAGAGAGACACCCTTTTTTTCCCTGCACTTAGGATGTAAACTGGCCACGTGGTTGCATTGATGAAAACAGAACCTCAGTCAGCCTGGTTTGAAATGCTGCAGAGGACATTTGGCTTGAGAAACTTTAGACAGGGGAAAGCATGCTAGAATGTTGTTTCCTTTATCCTTATACACAAGCCCTTGAATCTGACAATTCAGGTATTGTTTTCACTATAACTAGATCTCAGTGCTGAGGTATTCAGCTAGGTTCTGATTGTGAATTAAATCCTACAAGCATGTACACTTCCCACCCTTGGGACAGCAGACCTGGTATTTCCATGAGTGTTCAATGGAGAAAAGGCTGCATATTACAGGAGAATGCTCCATATGGGCAGGGAGGCACCCATGGTTAACTTACAAAGTAAAGGCCCCAGAATCTCAGCTAGAGATTCAGAATCTTCTCAGTTAGTAGGCATCCTTCGATCCTGAGGGATCATGGGTTTGCGCCCCAGTTGGACTGATTCGAGCAGCGTCTTCTGTGGCTGTGCAATCCAATCCGAGAGCGGCAGTCCTTTCCGCACTGTGAGCAGCAGTAGGCAGGTGTCGCTCTGGTATCACGGGCACGGATCTTCCTGAGGGCTCTCCTGTCTTCTGCTTCCTTCACCAAGGTAGTTTCATACATAAGAGCTTCCTTCACTCCCTGTTTCCAGGTGTGCCTGTCTGAGGCGAGCGAATGCCAGGTGTTCGCACTGATAGAGAGAGCGCTGAGGTCACGCTTGCATGTGTCCTTTTAGCGCAATTTAGGTCGCCCTTTCGGCCTCTTTCCAGATGCCAGTTCGCCAAAGAGGAGGTCCTTCAGTATTCGGCCATCCGTCATGCGTGAGACATGGCCCAGCCAGCGCATACGCCTCTGTTTGAGAAGGGTGAACATGGAGGCGGTGCCTGCCCTCTCAAGCACCGCGCTATTGGGGACCTTGTCCTGCCAAGAGATACCGAGTATGCGCCTAAGGCAGCGCATGTGGAATGTGTTGTGCCACTGCTCTTGTTTTGAGCGCAAAGTCCATGTTTGACTGGTGTACAGCAGTGTGCTCAAAACACAGGCTGTGTAGACCTGCACCTTGGTGTGTACAGTGAGCTTATTGTTAGCCCATACTCCCTTCATCAGCCTGGAAAAAGTTGTGTCGGCTTTTCCAATGCACTTGTTGATCTCGCTATCAAGTGACAAGTTGTCTGAGAGCGTCAAGCCTAGGTACACGAACTCATGGACGACTTCCAGTTCGTAGTCTAGCACGTTGATAGATGGCTTGTTACCCACGTTTTGGCCCATCACCTAGGTCTTCTTTAAGCTGATTGTGAGGCCAAATTCCATACATGCAAAGCGAGTTATGAGTGACTGCAGTTCCTGCTGAGCATGAGCAGCAACAGCTGCATCATCAGCAAAAAGGAACTCCCTCAGACACTTTGTAAGCACCCTGGTCTTCGCTATGAGCCTCGACAGTTTGAAGAGGTTGCCGTCTGTTCTTGTGCGGAGAGAGATGCCCTCTGTAGCAGTTCCGAAGGCACATTTGAGCAAAACTGCAAAGAAGATGCTGAACAGTGTTGGAGCCAGCACACACCCCTGCTTGACTCCGCTGAGAATCTCAAAGGGTTCGGATGTGGATCCGTCGTATACGACGGTCCCCTTCATGCCTTCATGGAAGGCCCTAATAATGCTGAGCAGAGTTGGGGGACAGCCGATCTTAGCCAGAATCGCGAACAGACCTTTTCTGCTGACGAGGTCAAATGCCTTGGTCAGGTCGATGAAGGCAATATACAGAGGTTTGCTCTGCTCCCTGCACTTTTCTTGTAGTTGCCTAACAGAGAAAACCATGTCTATGGTGGACCATTCAGCTCTGAACCCACACTGAGACTCAGGGTAGACTCTCTCCACAAGAACATTGAGCCTCTTCAGAACAACATCTGCAAATAGCTTCCCCACAGTACTGAGAAGGGAGATGCTGTGATAGTTGTTACAATCGCTTTTGTCACCCTTGTTCTTGTAGACAGTAACGATGTTAGCATCCCTCATATCCTGCAGTACGCTGCCTTCTCTCCAGCATTGGCAAAGTATTCCATGCAGCTCTGAAACTAGGGTACCATTGGCGCATTTGAGGATTTCTGAGGGAATACTGTCTTTCCCTGCAGCTTTTCCAGAAGAAAGTGCTTTTAGCGCATCGCTGAGTTCCTCCAAGGTGGGCTCAGCATCGAGTTCAGTCATGGTGGGCAGAGGCTCGATGGCATTCAGGGCTCTCTCTGTAACTACAGTCTCTCTGGCGTACAACTGTGAGTAGTGTTCCACCCAGCATTCCATCTGCTTGGTTCTGTCCTTCAAGACCTCACCTGTGGCCGACTTAAGTGTGGCAGTCTTTCTTTGTGATGCACCAATGGCCTGCTTGATCCCCTCGTACATTCCTCACATGTTACCAGTGTCTGCAGCCTGCTGAATCTTGGAGCAGAGATGGAGCCAGTAATAGTTGGCACACCGCCGAGCAACCTGCTGCACTTGACTCCAAGCAGACCGGAGCACCTGCAGGTTCACCTCACTGGGAGAGGATCTGTATGCACCCAGTGCCTGTCTCTTCTTCTCAATCAGGGGTGTCAGCACTTCAGTGTGGGCTTCAAACCAATCAGCAGACTTGACTGTCTTCTTCCCAAAGGTAGATGTTGCAGTATTATAGATAGCGTCCCATAGTTGTTCCCATCTCTTGCTGACAGAATCTTCCCACAAGAACAGTTAATAGCAAACATGCACAAAGAGGTTGAGGAGACTTTCTAAGCAACTAACAAAATCATCTAAACCACAGGATTTGGTGATAATGGGAGACTAATGACTTAGATGAGAGTGCTATAAGGTGGGTGTATAACTGTTCTCAGAGAGTAGTCATTAATGGTTCACAATCAGGCTAGAAGGGCCTAACAAGCAGGGTTCTGCAGGGGTCTTTTTGGGGAGCAGTTCTGTTCAATATTTTTATCAATTATTTAGATATTGGCATAGAGAGTATGCTTATCAAGTTTGAGATGATTTGCAACTGCTTTGGAGGATAGGGTCAGAATTCAGAATGATCTGGAAAACTGGAGTAGTGGTCTGAGGTAAATGAAGCTGAATAAGGATAAATACAAAGTACTTCACTTAGGAAGGAATAATCAGTTTCACCCTGTAGACTGCTTACCTTGGGGAAACAGTCATTCCACCTCCCTACAAGCCCAGTCCTGGGGCTCAATGCTACAGGGTTCAGGGGGCGCACACTCAGGTCCTGGGCAGGCAACACAGCAAGTCTAATCCCAGAATCCAAAAGGGCCCAAGCCCTGGTAAACTACAGAGTCCAGAATATACATTCAGGCTCTGGTGCAGGGCAGGGCAACAAGCAAGCAGAGACAATAAAGTCAGTAGACCCAGGCCCTAGTGTAAGGCAGGGCACCAAACAGTGTCCAGAAGCCCAGGGGCAGGTCAGCAAACAAAGAGTCAACCCCTGGCCCTCACAAGCAGAGGGCACTAGGGAACCCAGGTGTACACATGTGCAGGGGGGAGGGAAGGGGCAGGGAAGAGTGCCACCCACCAGTTAGGCATGGCACAGAGGCACACACTCACCCTCTCCACTGCATTCCAGTGTAGGGCCCTGTTAGCAGTGGTGGCATGCCACCAGGGTGAGCAGAGATCCACACCCCAACATACAAGCCCTGTTATCCCTGGGCCACTTCCATATCCCCCCCTCTTCTCACACCTGGTCATGTGCTATTCAGGCTTCTCTGGATCTGGCAGAGTATGGGGCCTCTGCAACAGCAAGTAGTTTCTCCATGTCTTCCAGCAAGGGGCCCAGTGGTCTGGACCAGTCCTCAGCCTGCTGGAGCCAGGGATTCTCCTCCCAGCCAGGTCAGGATTGGTGTCCAGCTTCCTTGGTGGCTGGACCCCTCCTGAGCTCTGGGCTGGGGTTTTTATACTGGTAGTCCCTCCTCTTGCCTTCCCGGTCAGGTAAGGGAGCAGGGCTAAGTTCTGTCCACCAAGGTCCAGGGAGGGGCTCTTCCCTTCTGGATCAAGGAGCAACCACTCCTGCTCCCTACACACACATACAGAATGGAAAGCGACTGGCTAGCAAGGAAGACTGCAGAAAGGGATCTAGGAGTCATAGTGGACCACAAGCTAAATATGAGTCAACAGTGTGATGCTGTTGCCAAAAAATCAATCATGATTCTGGGATGCATTAACAGGAGTGTTGTGAGCAAGACATGAGAAATCATTTGTCCACTCTACTCAGCATTGATTAGGCCTCAGTTGGACTATTGTGTCCATTTTAGGGCACCACATTTCAAAAAAGAAGTGGAGAAATTGGAGAAGGTCCAGAGAAGAACAACAAGAATGATTATAGGTCTAGAGAACATGAGCTATGAGGAAAGACTAAAAGAACTGGGCTAGTTTAGTTTGGGAAAGAGAAAACTGAGGGGACATAATGGAGGTTTACAAGTACCTAGAAGAGTGCTTTAAGGAGGAGGGAGAAAAATTGTTCTCCTTGGCCTCTTGAGAATAGGACAAGCAATGGGTTTTAGCTGCATCAAGGGAGGTTAAGGTTGGACATTAGGAAAAACTTCCTGTCAGGGTGGTTAAACACTGGAATAAATACCTAGAGAGGTTGTGGAAACTCCATCACTGGAGATATTTAAGAGCGGGTTAGATAGACATCTATCAGAGGTGGTCTAGGTAGTACTTGGTTCTGCCAGGAATGCAGGGGACTGGATTCGATGACATCTTGAGGTCTCTTACAGTTCTAGTGTTCTCTGATTCTATGAATATGTTGATTTGTATATAAATCACCCTGTGCCTGTGGGGGAAAAAGGAAAATGGGAATAAGCTCATGGGAATAAGGGGACTTCGAAGTAGGCGGCATCCTTTCGAAAAGGAGCCCCGTCTGGACGCGCCGCGCGGCGGCAAGGAGCGTCAATTTCGAAGCGCGGCTGCCACCCGCATGCTAATGAAGCGCTGAATATGCATTTCAGCGCTTCATTAGTAAACTTCGAAATGGCCATTTGCATGGCCATTTCGAAGTTTGGGGCACGTGTAGACACAGCCTGCATGTGTTAAAATGCCTGGCTGAAAGAGGTCATAAGGCCTCCAAAGCCAAATTGCAATTTGCTAAACAACAGGTTCAGTACTTGGGACATTTACTTTCAGGAGATGGCCGCCAGTTAACACCTGAGCAGATCTCACAAGTACTCTCCATTCCTTGCCCATTAACCAAACGTCAGGTACGCAAATTTCTGGGTGCTGTTGGATATTGCAGACAATGGATTCCTAATTTCTCTGTGCTCACCAGACCCCTTACTGAGCTACTCTTAGATGCAGCCTCTGATCCTGTGGAATGGTCTACAGATTGCGAATTTGCCTTCCTTTCTCTTAAAACTCTTCTCTCACAGCCCCCAGCACTTGGGTAACCCAACTATCTGAAACCTTTTACCCTATTTTGTCGTGAGCAGGATGGAATTGCATCAGGGGTTCTCTGCCAACCCTTTAGGTCCACACTCCGCCCAGTAGCTTATTTTTCAGCAACCCTGGACTCAGTAGCCCTTGGGTTTCCACCCTGCCTACGAGCAGTTGCAGCTGCTGCTGAATTACTTGAAAAAGCCCAACCTATCACATTAGGACACAGTGTTATCCTACAGGTTCCCCATGCTGTCTCTGCTCTCTTGCAGCAACACCGCACCCAGCATCTGTCTGTTCAGAGACAGACCCGCTATGAAAACGTTATCCTTTCTTCTCCAAATGTTGTCATTCAAAGGTGTAATGTGCTTAACCCAGCTACTCTTTTTCCTTTACCCTCTGATGGTGAACCTCATATCCACGACTGTGAAGAGCTGCTTGAACACTGTGTTAAGCCTCGCCAAGATCTGTCTGAACAACCCCTGGAAAATGCAGATCTGGTATTGTACACTGATGGGTCATGTAAAAGAAATCCATTTGGTGAACTAGAGACTGGGTATGCCGTGGTTTCAGATAATGATGTTCTAGAAGCATTTTCTCTCCCAGGTATCAGATCAGTTCAAGCAGCTGAACTTATCGCTTTAACCCGTGCATGTCTCCTAGCTTCTGGACAGTCTGCTGCTATTTACACTGACTCAAAATATGCTTTCTCTGTTTGTCATGCTACAGGACAAATTTGGAAACAGCGAGGTTTCCTTACCTCCTCTGGCTCTGCTGTCTCCCATGGTCCCCTTATCTCCCAACTTCTCGATGCCATTCAGCTCCCTATGTCCCTCTCCATTACCCATTGCCCGGCTCACATAGGTGCCACTGATCCTGTTTCTATGGGCAATGCAAGTGCTGATGCTGCGGCCAGACATGCAGCAGCACATGGACTTCCGGCTCCTTTTCAGATTCTGGTCTCTCTCTCTCTCCCTGTTTCTTTGCAGGACCTGATAGAGCTACAGAAGGCTGCTCCACCTGCAGAGAAAAATCTCTGGGAGAAAGCAGGCTGCTCCTTATCCCCAGCAGGGCTCATGGTTGCACCTGACGGTCGCCCGGTTGCCCCGAGATCTCTTACACGACAGCTTGCTCAGGTGTCTCACCAGATGACACACACGAGCAAAAGGGGGGTGGCCTCACAGATCCTAAAACAATGGTACGCCCCAGGTGTGCACATAGAAGCTGCAAGGATATCTAATTCATGTATGACTTGTAAGCAGTTTAATGTTGCAGGAGGAGAAACTACAGCTCCAAGCGCCACTCCATGGCCAGAAGGACCATTTCAGTATTTGCAAGTAGACTTTATTGAACTTCCAAAACGTATGAACTATCAGTATTGCCTTGTTATAGTGTGTTTGTTTAGTGGCTAGATTGAATGTTTCCCTTGCAGAAAAGCAGATGCTGTGACTGTAGCTAAGAAGTTGTTGATTGAGATCATTCCCAGATTTGGTGTGCCCTTACAAATTAATTCTGACCGAGGGAGCCACTTCACTGCATCCCTTATGACTGCCATCTGCAAGGCTTTAAATGTCTCTCAGCAGTTCCATACCCCATACCACCCACAGGCCAGCGACCACACAGAAAGAAGGAACCTTGACATAAAATGGTGGTTAGGGAAGATCTGTGATGACACCGGACTGAAGTGGCCAGAAGCCCTACCCTTAGTGCTAATGCATCTTAGAAATACACCTAATAGAAAACACAGCCTCACACCCCATGAAATAGTCTTTGGCCGACCCATGGCAGTGGGACTATCACCCCCTAGAGTTGTAAAAAGTTTAAGTGAGGAGTTTGACTCTTTAACCGAATTTGTTATCCAACTAATTAAGCTTGCTTCCAGCTTACATTTGCAGGTGAAAGAAGCCCTCCCAGTACCTACTGATGTACCGTGCCACAACATCCGACCAGGTGACTACGTGCTTGTGAAGGAACATCGCAGAAAGAACTGCCTTGCAGCCCGGTGGGAAGCACCGTTCCAAGTGCTGCTTGTCACACACACAGCAGTGAAGGTAAAGGAGTGCCCCTCGTGAATCCATGCAAGTCATGTACGCCAAACTGGAGACCCGGCAGAGCTGATTGACCCTGTCACCCAGGACCCCTCCCTGGAGGAATCACCTGAGGACGAGGTTCAGCAGACCAAGGAGGCAAACTCCCAAGCCAGACTGCTACTAGACAGGCCTCCACCGGGAGCTTTAAGGTATAAACTAAGAAGTAGAACTGTGCCACCAAAGAACTGCAGGTAATCCTAACACCCTGTAACTTTCATAAAAAGGAAACTTCCTGCAGTATTGAGTGAATTAAAAGACTACGAAATCTCGAAGAGTGCCTGCAGAGGCAAGCCAAACAACACTAAATGACTGAGCTTTACTAAGGAGACTGTTGTGCTATTTGCTTACTGATTACTGTGCTATTACTATCCTTTCTATTTTAGAGCTTTAAAATACTATAATAAGATAGGTTAAGTATCTTAGCAGAAGAAGAACACCTAAGATTGTCCAAAATAGAATTAGAGTGATACTCCTGTGGAGTATCAAAGGGGGGATTATTTGTGGGGGGAAAAAGGAAAAAGAAAAATTGCTGTAGGGGTTAAAATTTTTACTTTTCCACAATAACCAGACCCCACTCTGTGAGAGGAAATTAGGGGGTCATCTGCACCTCTTTGAAGTTGTTACCTTGTCACTTAGAGACAATTTACCCTGAAGACTCCTTTGTTTTTGTCATCATGTACCTTTGTAGGGTAAACTGAAGTCAGCAGAGCTGGTGTTTGCAGATAGATCTCAGGATAACTTGGCTGAGACTTTGGTATGTTAAAGAAGACAATTAATTACCAAACTATCTGAATAGTATAAACTGTATAAAAAGGCCTGAAAACTGATTCTCAGGGCTCCCATTTCTCTGGAAGTAGGCAGCCTGCATATATGCAAATAAATTTTTCTTTTAGATCTCACTCTTGCCTCACTGCTTTCACCTCCAGCCTCGGACCTTTGGGGAACACTGTACCCCAAGGGAAAGTGGCTTCCCCAACATGCCCACTGTCACTTGTGAAGGTTTCGTGTTGTCTTCCACGGAGGTCCATGGTGGGGTTTTCAAAATGGGCTTTGCAGCTGATTCTGTCTGATCCTGCTGGGGCTTCACTGCAGTATATCGTTCACATATCCAAATTTAGTCATTAATCTGACAGTGTTTCTGAAAGGTGTGTGCTAGATAGCTCGGTAGATACCACGGCAGAGGTAATATGAGCAAAATAAACACACGCATGAATCAATTGCTATGAGTTGTTTAAAGTGATTCATCCTTTTCATGAATCTTGAATTTATTTGTAGAGAAAATAGCAGAAGAAGCTAAAGGTTTTCATACAGCCCTGGAACCAAATACTGCAATTAATCTCTTCGTATATAGCTATTAATGTGTGAGTTTTAAAGAGGGAGATTTGTAACTAAAACAAAAAAAATACTGTTTAAAATGAAATAGAATCAGGCACCTCTGACAATTTTTTTCATGATTTATGTTATAATATTTTAACAGAAAATGGCTTTCTAGCATACAATTTCAGAAAAGACACATTTAACATTTTAAGTCTTGGAATTTCCATTGTAAATAAATGGTTACATTTATCTGTAAGCAATGAAAATGATTAAAAAGGAGTCAGTTGATGAGCAAATGTAAAGTACTATGAGGACCATAGGAATTCAGAGTACTTTAAGAACTAAGGATAGGCAAAGCAAAAAAAAATCAGGCTACAATTTAAGACTCTAAATAAAACTTACTTTAACCCCGCCCCCCAGTTAGCATCATATGTTTGTGAAAAATAAACTAACAAAAGTGCTGATGAGCAATAAAAAGCTTTGCTGACCACACTACAAGCTCCTCTCTAACATAAGAAGCAGCTGCCGATCTACGGCAACCTTGTAAACATGCTCTACACAATGCACAGAGTTGGAAACAAGGCTCAATAGGAATGTGATTCAAATAGCAACGGATCAGAAGTATTTATGGAGGGAAGAAAAGGGAAGCTGATGATTCTTGTGGGTAGGGGCTGTGCGGTATTTTTTGTCTGTGGGTGTAAGTGTCTGCCATACCAGTGTTTTCAGCCAGGGAGATGGGGATCAGTGAATCATATTGGAAATATCTGAGGTAGGTGAGATGTTTGATTATGAACAGGCAAAGGTAATGTTAATTACATCAGTGCTGAAGTTTTCCTGGAGGTTTTGTTTATTACATAAGATTCTACCAAACAAACAATGAACTTCCTAATTTTCAAATATGTGGGGGAGAGAGACTGGAATTTATAACTGAACCTTACTTTGAATTTTACATATCTTTCAGACGTATTCTTTTAAACAACTACAAAAGTCCTATACGATGACAATGACTTCAACATCACGTCCTCAATGTTGCAACGCTTCCCTGGGAAGAGGAAAAGTTCTGAGTGTCCATTCCTGGACAGGTATCTCCTTTCACCGAGGTCTCTCCTGTTGACTTTACAAAATCCTTAGGTCAGTACATGCTGTACTTGGCTAGGATTTCAGTAAAAATGAGGATATTGTTTGATTTTTTTTCGATGATCTTAGCAGCTAAATCTTGAGCTAATATGAAGCCAAACTGGCTTTGAGCTATCACATCCCTTATGTGCTGTGTATCCACTAGGAGGTATTTCTAGTGCATTGCTCAGAACCATTCAGAACTAATCGATACCATGGTGGACATAAAGTACTGAGCTTTACAATGGGGTTTAGCACCACTTCCTTAATTTTACACCCATACATATTACGCTTGTTTTCAGGAAAGACCTGTGTCTAACTCAGCAATAATACTGAAAGGGGAAATTAGACTTTCCATTGTACACTTCTTCCAGCATCAGAGTTTATGCGTCAATTTCTCTTTGAACCCTGGGAGCATAAAGAACCCCAAACTGAAAGCCGAGCAATAAAATAGACACTAGAAGTCCCACACTGAAAGCATCTCCACAATGAGCCATTCATTAGTTGGTGCTTCCCATCAAAACTGTTAAGGGCGACACAGGTTTACCAAACAGCTAATCCTTAATAATGAAAGAGTTTCAACAAAACCTTCCTGCCAGGGAGCCTCAGCGCTTTCACATTTCCAAGTGAACAGACAGAGTGCCTCAGGAAACCTGCCAAACAGTAGCTCATGAACTGGAAACCAAACACAGAGTCCTCCAGGGAACTAGGTACAAATACAGTGATGTTTTGTTTGTTTGTTTTCCTCCTTGTGTTCATCGCTGTTTTTTCTCGGCTTTCTTTGATATAATTTAATTGAGACAAATTATTAAATAGACACACATTCGACGACTAACTTTAACATACAGTTATGGACCAGTTTATGTCTTGCTTTATCGCCCACCTAAATGTGATACTGACGTTTTCTTTCTTCATCATGGGCCCCTCTGAACCTGTGCCATCCCTCCTACTGTCCATTACTAGGCAACTGTAACGACACGGCCTGCTAGCCATTCATTCCCTGAGGAATGAGGGTGGGGGATTGGTATTCAACAGACCATGAATTAGATACCCTTACATAACTAGGTCTAGTTCAGGAAGGCTTGGTTAAATCAACTGCAGCTTAACATCTAAGAATGCCAATAACTAAGTATTTTTTCTAAAAACTTACAAAGACCAGACATCTTGAATATTGCCATCTTGTATCTCATCCACGTACTACAAGAGAGTTAATTCTTCAGCCCCTGCTGTGAGTGGTAAAACCCACAGGGGACAGGTCAGTCTTCTCCTCCCTTTGGATCACCTCTGGACACTTACACATTTCTAAGCTTCACTGCCTTGCCAGAATCCCTGCTCCCAGTACCAGCTTATGCAGCAAGATACAATTGGAAGCAAGTTTCCCCACGTATCTTCCTGTCCAGCAACAGTGGGGGAAAGTTCCCTTTTTCCTCAGACCCAGAATCCCCTTCCCTCTAGCAGCCACCTCCCCTTGTGCCTCCTTGTCCTTCAGCTGGTCCCAGCATATGTGTTGATTGTTCTCCTTAGCCTGTCAGGCCCTTGCCCAATTAGACCTTTGAGCACCTATTTCCCAATTAAGTCAACTGGGAGTTGGGGTGTGGGGAATAGTCATTACCTTAGGGGACATCTACACTTGCTGGGAGATCAACTCAGTCAGGTCTCCTTAGCCTAGTGTCAGTCAGCCTACTGGGGATGCGTGAAATCAAACTATCCGGGCTCAGCAGTTGACCTCTGTACTCCTCATCATGAGGAGTAAGGGAGGTTGATGGGAGAGTTTCTCATGTCAACCTTCCTTAGTAAGGCCAGCCAGCTAAGTCGATCCTAGATAAGTTGATTCCAGCTATTTACTTCTTGTAGCTGGAGCTGAGTATCTAGAATTGACTTTCAGGTCCAGTGCAGACCTGCCCTCAGTGAACATATTGTTCAGCCAGCTGTAAGCAATTAGAATTGCATAAGACCAAAAAGGCCATGGAAATGGAGTTCTCTGTTTAGGTGTGGGTGACTGTTATGACATATTATGCTCTTGGTCATTGCTAGGCCAGGACACAAATTCAAGGGTAGAGTAACTGGATGTCCTTAGCATTAAAAGAAATATGGAGATTTATATAAACTGCTGATTTAATTCCGAACAAGGCCAGTAGCAGTACAACATCTGCCTGTTCTTGTTAAGAGCCAGCACAAAGAGCAGTTATATACCCAAAATGTGCACCCACGCATCTCTAGTGACATTGCAGAGTGAAAGGCAGCTTCCTGACTTTTATTGCCTATCCATCCCTTCTCTGGAGGTGTTTGAATGGAGGGGATCCTCTGCTCTCCCAAAGGAAGGATTACAATTCTCATTGGGCCTTGTGGGATGGTAGGAAGGGAAGCAGATGATAGGAAGATTTCTTGGGTTGTCGTCCCTCACTGTAAGGACCAGGTCCAACCTATCACTGAAAAACTGTGGATACTGGGTGACTGACTGACTCCCTGCTACATGTGAAGTCTCCAGTCCAGGTCTCAGGCACATTGTCTGGGCTCTGTGGGAAAAATTATGCTGCGGCTCATGCGGTTCTCTTGATGGAAGAATCCCATTTCTATAGTAGTCAATGGGATAGGTAGTTGTGCATGCAGATGCTCATTGGAGGTTGACTGCCATACACTCCAAGAGACTGGCCTGCTTAGCGCAATGATAAAATCAGAAGGACTGTAGTCACACTGCAGCCATCAGAGGGCAAGCTGCCCATACACTATAAACATTACAACTGCATCAATCTACAGATCATAACTTTGCTTAATCACGACCTTTCTCCAATATTAGTGATTGAACTGCTTGGATGAAGGGAACAATAAGTCAGTTTTAGTTTGCGAATGAGTGTCTCACTTTTCTATGTTGCCAGTCAGTGAAATTTTAGAACTTCAACTCAAACTGCTTGATCCGTTTTCATGACAAAAACATTCCTATTTGCCTTCCAAGTAAACCTGACAGTTTGCAGTCTCTGGTAGGGTTTTAGACCAAGTCCTATGAGGTTAAAAATTAAGGATTTTAATGGTTCCTGCTGGCAACCTTAAGTACTGAAAGATTCTAATCTCTGCATAACCTATAAGTTGGGTTTTTATATGTTCTACCATCAAATACACAGTAATCACAATGGTGCGACGGAATGCATGGCTTGTGTAAGGAGAGCAGAATTCGGCATTTGGTTTATCAGTATTTTTGAACTCAACAGCTCTCCAGAGAGCAGAGTGCTGGTGGTCTCCAGTGTCTGCTTCCCCTGCAAGCATTAAACAAAAGGGAAGCGAGGCTGTAAATATTGAGTAGAAGGAAGCTGCCAGGTAACTGGAAAGGACTCTCTTGTTATAACCTAAATATTTTATTGATGTTGTATAACCCAAGATAAGTAAATAATCAGTTGTTGGTTTGAACTTTAGTTTCTTTAGAAGAATTACTGCTTGGCCAAAATATGTGTCTCAAACAATTAACTGTGCCTGAAATAAGTAGGAGTTACATGAACATGTATCACTCAAGGCAGTATGACTTTCACAAGTGAAGTGGAGTGCCTGACATAAGATCAAAACCTTTGAAGAAGATTGATTACTATTTTCGCCATTTTTGGCTTACCACAAACAATAGTTAGACTCAAAACACACAACTGAAGAAATAGCCTCTGTGGAAATGAACGAACAGAAGTCATCACTGTGGTTTGGCAAGCTAACAGAGAACACTTTCCAGTCTTGACAAATATTATGGTTGGCTGTCTTCTTTGTGCCAATCCGCAGTACAAATGCTGAAAGATCTTTTGGATATTACACTATGCTATTACATGGCGAAAAGAAGCATTTGCATCTATAAAGCTTGGTGCAGCAGATGAACTCTGCTCAACAAAAGTAGCCAGATGCTAAAAGTTCTAGAACACTCGTTGCTGATTTTTCCTTTGTTGTGCTTTTGAACAAGTTGTGTTTCTCTGAGCCTTGCAATTTCTCAAAGTAAAGCACCAACAAGCTACTTAACTTAACCCTTGTTCTCCAGTTGGAGCATAGGTCATCTACAAGTCTCCTCCACTTCACGCTGTCTCGGGACAAAACTTCTAGCTGACCCCAGGAATACCCCAGTTGTTGTCCTTCAGTCTCAGTAGGTCTCCTCCAAGTTGTCCAAGGTCTTCCTCTTTTGCATTTTCCTGGCAGGCTCCACTGGAGAACTTGACAGACGATGCTGGACAGTGGTTTCCTGAGAGTGTGGCCTACCCATTCCCACTTTCTTCTCTTGACTTAAGTATCAAGTGGTTCTTGTCCTTCTCTGTTCCAAAGGTCCTTGTTTGTGACCAAGTCTTGCCATTTGATGCTACAGTTGTAAGTAAATTATTTGGGCCTGATTCTGTGCTTAAGGACTTGTCCTGCTTTTAGTTGCTATATAACTGGGCTATCCCTGTAGGGCTCCAGGAACAATTGTGGTCCTCCTGCTGTAGGAAGGCACTCTTCTGAGGCCCTACTGGCAGATATAAAGGGGAATGGGAGGGGGCATGGGCATTCCTCTTGTCTCTTTTGTGATGGCTAGTGCTAGCAGAGAGTTATCCCTACTGAAGCATGTGTGGGGACCTGCAGTTCTGTGCCTGGACCTTGTGTAGGTGGAATAAAACAGGTAAAGGCTTCTTGTACCCTCACTTCTTACACAGATATGCAGGAGAGAAATCCAGTTTCCCAGCTGTGATGAAGATTCTATTATCTTTATAAGTTGTGAAAGCTATAAAAATGTGTGTGTGTTTTTTTTTTTAAATCCATCTCTAAGGTAGGAACTAATCAAATAAGGGTGGTTCTTCACAACTGGAAGGCAGTACCAGGATATGTCTGCAGAATGATCTGTTTTTAATGCCAGTCAGTAGAGGTGGGTAAATGCAGTTTGAGATATGGAAGAGCATTCCTGGAATATTTTAAAGTAGGTGATGGAGGGAAGGAAATTGACTTTAAAAGCAGTGCGGTGCTTGGAAACTCTCTTTAACACATAACTGGGTAGAGATGTGACTTCATTTTATATACCTTTATGCAATTGTTCTAATGGCTTTCACTGTAAGTGCAGTTGTGATACTATTGTGTCTTTCTACATTATTTCTTGTAATTCAGCAGCCATCAGTATTTAATGAAAAAAACATAAACAAGTTAAAGCCGTAAAGAAGTGTGAATCTGCTTCAGCAGGTTCTGGCCTCCAGTGATTCATTTCTTCAGCTTTTAGCCAGTCAGCTACACTGAAAAGTGGTTCTATCAACTGTGATAATGAAATCTGTCTCTGGTCAAAGAGATTCAGAATTTCTATATTAGATACTAGTCTCGAAAGGGTTTTCATCTGGATAGTGATGACTAACCCAGGCTTACCAATATGTCTTATTGAATCTTATATGTCAGCAGCATTTATTGGACTGTAAATCCGTATTTGGACAATAATTGGATCTCTCCATTCTCTTTAAAGTAAAGACACTTTTGACTTATTGCACAGATGACTGCAGCAGTTTTGCTACAAACAAATACAGTTTGAAATGTTTGTTAACCTTTCAAGGTTTTGTGCCATGGTTTTGCCTCATAATTTACAATGCTTCATAAGGTTTCATGTTTCCTGTGGTGAATCCATCAAACTGTAACAAAATATCTCGCCAAAGTACCATGATGAAAACAACAATCAGACAGCCCCATGTAATTGCCTGAAAAAGCCACATGATTATTATACTCATGAGTTAGTATAGACAGTACTTGGGGAGGCCTGCAAAGCCAGGGATATAGGAGTATGGTGCTTGTGAAGCCCAACTATCCAAGGACATGGAAGTGTGTAGTTGTCCACTCCTCACTGATCCACCTTCATTGACGGCAAACACTAAGTTTAGCTTTAAGGCTGGGGCGGGCCTAAGAATCCATTGGAGTTCATAAAAATGAGTGGCAGGTAGGAACTGCTAGATCTGTTCTTAGTGCAGTCAGACTCCTAATATCTTCCTCCACAGAATGTTGATTCTCAGCATTCTGGGTTGCTCAGCTCCTCAGCTAGTTAAGTAGTTTTGACTACAAATCATGCAATGCATGTGATGTGCACAGAGGTTCATCCAGGAGCAAGTTGAGACACTGAGCTCACTTTTTCCAGCAACACAGGGACGGAATTGAATTCAAGCATCCAGAGGTAAAACTCCAGTTTTACTCATTAGTGTCATCTGGCCAATACAAGCCATGCAGTTCTGAGTACCTGGTTTCTTAACTTTGGGGGCCTCCATGGATGGTTGGGTGAAGCTCCCACATGGGAAAGGTAGCTCCCTTGTCTACCTCCCACCCCCATCCCACCATCTCTCTCCTCTCTTCCCTCCCCTTCCTCGCACATCCCGTGTCCCTGCTCACTGCGTGCTTGTCCCCTTCCCGCCAAATCCCTGAAACCAGCGAATTATTTTTGAAGAACAGCCTCCACTTTTCTGCAATCTCTTTCTCAACAAAATGGGGCAGGTTTTGTGCCATGTGCCAGACATGCAGAAGGTACCTAATTAAAAGCATTACATTTGTGAGTAAGAAATGTCAGGCACAGGTTTTTATATACTCTGACATGCAGGCAGCTTGCAAAGGCCCCATACCCCTTTTATTGATCCTGGGGAACACATAATGGCACACACCGATAAAAGCTAATTCAAAAATCTCTGTCTTTTCTTCACACACTAAAACAAGGCCTTAGGCCTCACGCTCAGCTTGGATTTGGAATCAGCCTACAAAAGTTGCCCCCTCCACTCTCTCTTCTTCAGACAAACAAGCTGGAGCCCTTTCCTATGTTTATTGTTTCAACACCAGTAAGCCACTGGGAGAATGAATAAGAATTGCCAAGGGTCATGGGTCCTGTCGGTAAAATACAGGCTGGCTGCTGTAAGCCCCCAATCAGCTCACCAAACCAAGAAGGCAAAATGCCCCACTGATGCTACATGGAGGTGCTAGTTTTACATACCAGACCCACACGCCCTATCATAGAATCATAGAGCACTTGGACTGGAAGGGACCTCGAGAGGCCATCAAGTCCAGCCCCTTTCCCCAATGGTAGGACCAAGTACTGTCTAAACCATCCCTGATAGACATCTATCTAACCTGTTCTTAAATATCCCCAGAGATGGAGATTCCACAACCTCCCTTGGCAATTTATTCCACTGTTTGACCACCCTGACAGTTAGGAACTTTTTCCTAATGTCCAACCTAAACCTCCCTTGCTGCAGTTTAAGTCCATTGCCTCTTGTTCTATCCTCAGAGGCCGAGAAGAACAAGTTTTCTCCCTCCTCCTTATGACACCCTTTTAGATACCTGAAAACCGCTATCATGTCTCCCTGCAATCTTCTCTTTTCCAAACTAAACAAGCCCACTTCTTTCAGCCTTTCTTCATAGGTCACATTCTCTAGACCTTGAATCATTCTTGTCGCTCTTTTCTGGACCCTCTCTAATTTCTCCACATCTTTCTTGAACTGCAGTGCCCAGAACTGGACACAATACTCCAGCTGAGGCCTAACCAGCGCAGAGTAAAGTGGAAGAATGACTTCTCGTGTCTTGTTCACAACACACCTGTTAATGCATTCCAGAATCATGTTTGCTTTTTTTGCAACAGCATCACATTGCTGACTCATGTTTAGCTTGTGGTCCACTATAACCCCTAGATCCCTTTCTGCTGTAGTCATTCCTAGACAGTCTCTCCCCATTCTGTATGTGTGAAACTGATTGTTCCTTCCCAAGTGGAGCACTTTGCATTTGTCCTTATTAAACTTCATCCTGTTTATCTCAGACCATTTATTCAATTTATCCAGATCATTTTGAATTATGACCCTATCCTCCAAAGCAGTTGCAACCCCTCCCAGCTTGGTATCATCTGCAAACTTCATAAGCATATTTTCTATGCCAATATCTAAATTGCTGATGAAGATATTGAACAGAACTGGTCCTAACACAGACCTCTGCGGAACCCCACTTGTTATACTTTTCCAGCAGGATTGAGAACCGTTAAGAACTACTCTCTGGGTACAGTTATCCAGGCAGTTATGCACCCACCTTATAGTAGCCTCATCTAAATTGTATTTGCCTAGTTTTTTGATAAGAATATCATGGGCGAAGGAACCAACCCTCCAGCCCTGTTCTCACCAGGTAAATGTAATCTCCCATCCACTGAGAAGAGTTGAGCCCTATCCTACCAACACTGCCTTTCCTCCCATGCCACTACCTCCCTCCTCCCTCTTTTCCTCCTTTTCTTCCTCCCACAGCCCCCTCTTCCCAGGCTCCCACCACTCCAGCTCACTGCCCTCCCCAGTGAACTACTCCCCCAGCCCTGCCCCTCACAGAATTTGAACAAGTGAAAAACCTAATTGCCCAGCCCAGGCCACTGCTAACCTGTGGGGGTGCTCTGATGGGCCCTGGCCCAGGTGGATGGGGATTCCTTCTTCCTGACCAGGCCCCAAAAACAGGCCAACACAGGGTCCTCGCTACCACAATTGATCCAACCCTCCCTGGAGAACACACACACTATGCACACAGCATGGAGCCATCTTAGCCCTTTAAGTGATAACAGGGGAAAGCCTGGTGCAACCCTGTCTCTCACTACCCCTGCCTCTTCTAGCAAGTTGCTCCAGCATCACACCTACAAAATCCCACACTGAAGTTCTCTGTTCTCCAGGAGCAGGGTCTGCTGCATGGAAGAAGCAGGAAGGTTTTGGAATTGTAAAGAACACTGCAAAGCTGCCCTTCTCGGCACTTGCCAGCTGATGAGCTCGAAGCACCTGACCAAAGCCAGTGAATTTCACAGAATCACAGAATCCTAGGGCTGGAAGGGACCTCTGGAGGTCATCTAGTCCAGCCCCCTGCTTCAAGCAGGATAAACCCCCACTAAGTCATCACAGCCAGGACCTTGTCCAAAACCTCAAGGGATGGACAATCCACCACCTTTCTAGGCAATGCGTTCCAATGCTTCACCACCCTCCTGGTGAAGTAGTTTTTTCTAATATCTAACCTACACCTCTACCTCTTCAACTTCAGACCATTACTCTTTGTTCTGTTACCTGATACCACTGAAAACAGTTTCTCACCCTCCTCTTTAGAGCTCTCCTTCAGGAAGTTGAAGGCTGCTATTAAATCACCCCTAAGTCTTCTCTTCTGTAAGCTAAACAATCCCAAATCCCTAAGCCTCTCCTCATAGGTCATGTGCTCCAGCCCCTTAATCATTTTTCTTGACCTCTGCTGAACCTGCTCCAGCAAATCCACATCCTTTTTATACTGGGGGGGCCCAAAACTGGACACAATATTCCAGATGTAGCCTCACCAGTGCCAAATAGAGGGGAACAACTACTTCGCTAGATCTGCTCAAAATGCTCCTCCTAATGCACCCAAATATGCCGTTAGCCTTCTTGGCTACAAGGGCACACTGTTTACTCATATCCAGCCTTTCATCCACCATAACCCCTAAGTCCCTTTCTGCTGTACTGCTGCTGAGCCAGTCGGCCCCCAGCCCATAACAATGCTTGGGATAATTTACCCAAACTCCTGTGAGACAGGCAAATGTTATCATCCCCCCAACCACTTTTTTTGTGGATGGAGAAATTGAGGCACAGCCTAATTCAGTCCCCTGTCTGCCATCTTTTTAAATCAGTGGAAAGACTCCCCTTGAGAACAGGCCTTGAATTGTGGGTCCAATGTCAAGCTGGCCATTAAGAAATCCCCAGGTCTTCACGTCTCTAACAGTGGGGAGCAGAGGCCCCTGGCTGCATTGGGGTGGGAGCTCCCCCAGGACAGGGACTCAGCAGTGAGGCTGCCCCTAGTCCTGAAGTGAAGCGAGGGCTGGCCCTGCCCCTGCCCCAGAAACACAACGTGGCTGTGCCAGGCATGCCGGGTGTGACTGGGCAGGCACAGCCAAGCGTAATCCTAGTGTGGGAGGGCTCAGTGTGAGGGATTCAGGTGTGGGGCAGTCTGTCTGTGGGCCACTCAGTGGAAGGTCTGGATGCATCTGGAAGTTCAGGGGTCCATGTGCTGGGGAAGTGGGGCTCGAGGAGGCTGGGTCCAAGTGCAGCAAGAGCGGGCTGGGTGGGGCAGTTTGGGAAGGCATCGCCTTTCCCTCCCTCCAGTACCCACTGCCCACATACAGAAACCAAGCAGAAGGGCAAGTCTACGCAGCTGCACTCCATTAGCACAAGTGCGCCAGTGTAGCTGCACTGCTGGATTGCATCTGGGGAAGAGGCACTATGCCAACGGATGAGCACTCTCCATCCACATAACTACTCCACCTTGGCGAGACGCAAGGGCTATGCCCATGGGAGAGCATCTTCCACCAGCGTGGCCAGCACAAAATTTGCATTGCTCCAGGAGGCAGGGCTTTTTCACACCCTTGAGCCACGTAAATTAGATCAAATTCAGCGATAGTGTAGATCTGCCCTGAGACCCAAATTCCATGGTCTGACACCAGAAGCAGACACTATATAACCTGCATGGGAGCATCCCCTGGCAGACCCAGGATCAGCTAGGCTGAGCTTGACTCACAAACAAGGAGTAATGTTTATGTCTGACAAGAAGCACTTCAAAAGCAACAAGAAGTCCTGTAGCACCTTATAGATGAACAGATATTTTGGAGCATAAGCTTTCATGGGCAAAGACCCACTTCATCAGATGCATGGGGGTTGGGGGGGGTTCAGAGGAGGATTTAAAGAGGGGGTGTCGGTGAAGGGTAGGGCCAGAGCTGACAAGGTCTATTCAGTCAGGGTGGATATGGCCCATTATTGGCAGTTAATGTGGAGTTTTGAACATCAAGAGAGGAAGAATCAAGTCAGTTCAGTCAGGGGATGTGGCCCATTGTCAGTTGCTAAAGTGGGGGTGTGAACATCAAGAAAGGAGAAACTGCTTTTGTAATTGGCCAACCACTCCCAGTCTCTGTTCAGTCCTTGGTTGATGGAGTCAAATTTGCAAATGAGTTGCAGCTCAGAAATGTCTCTTTCCATTTTATCCTTGAAATGTTTTTGTTGTAAGACTGCTACTTTCAAATCTATTACTGAGTGTCCAGGGAGATTGAAGTGTTCTCCTACAAGTTTTTGTATGTTACCGTTCCTGATGTCTGATTTATGTCCATTTATTCTTTTACAAAGAGACTGTCCAGTTTGGCTAATGTAAATTGCAGTGGGGCATTGTTGGCACATGATGGCGTATATTATATTAGTAATAAGAAGCACTTCATTTCTCAGCATAGAGCTGAGGGTGGGGGGCATTCCCAAGGGGCTGGAGAAGGACTGAGCTGCAGTATGAAAAGAAGCAATTCTGAGTTCATCTATGATACCAGCTGCATTCTCCCAGTGAGCTTCTGCTTTAGCCAGAGATGCTCACTTACCAACAACTGCGAAGACCTCAAGCAGAGTTGCAAGGAAATGTCTCTCACAAAACCTCCACACACCTTAAGCTCTGTTGCTCGTGCCAGGTTTGTAATCTGGGGCTGAGGGAGTGTGCCCTAGGGTGATGTTTCTGGATGGAAGCCAGTAAAACCTGTGACTTTGCCTCATTCTGATGTGGTGCTAGTGCTGAACATGGCTGTTTGGTTTTGTTTGACATTTCTGAGCTCATTCAAACCTGAAGGGAGGAAGGATGGGCTTGTGGGAATCAAAATATCTGCATTCAGTTCCCTCCTCTGCCTCACAGTCTGTGCACGACCTTGGACAAATCACTTCATCCCCCTGTGCCTCAATTCTTCATCTCTCTACTTTTAGAAAAAAAAATATTGCAAAAATAAGTTAATTAACACAAGGCTCCCAGGTACCATGGTAGTGGGTATCTCATCAAAATCAAGATAGAAACTCAAGGAAATGTAAATGTGTGTAAGAAAACAATGAGGTCAGCATGAATCTTTGTGTAACTGCCCACAGGCAGGTTTGAACTTGGGACCTCAGTGCAGGAGTCTCTATAGCAGCAGGTCAACAACCACCAGCACAGGTGACAAGAGTGGTACATGAACCAACTTTCATCAACATGTCAGGCAGGAATTCAGTCCTGCCCCCTCCTCCCCCAGGTAGCCAGGAGCTTGCTCAAAGCCATTCCATATGTGGATTAACAAAAGACCAGCTAATGCTGCCAACCACCACCTAAACACTAAAACTCTACATCTTTATGTATTTATTAATCAAGCTGTTTTATGTGGATTATTAGTGACTTTAAAAAGTATCACCAGCACTCGGACTGTACATAGAGGTAAAAAGGTCAAATTGCAGCACTCTGCCTTGGAAAGGTTGCTGACACCTGTTCTACAGTTTGAGCTAAAAGCCTTCCTGCTCTCTGCGAAGACTGCAGAGGAGACTTATTCTTTCTCTGTGACATGGTCTAGGCGTCACTACATGGGACAGTGACCCAGGCCTAGTTGTGTGGGTTCCCCTTGCAACCCAAAAATGCTCTTGGCATGCTCCTTCTTTTTAATATGTCAAATAAGTTGCTAAAGAGAACTTTCTTCTTCTTTCTTCATATGAAAATATATCCAGAGGAACAGGTAAGTGCTCTGGGAATATGACCTTGCTACTTCACACTAAAATAGCTTAATTAAAATGGGCCATTAGGAAGCAACTGGCTAATTTGTCATGTGTCTGTGTTATGTGTTTTGAATTAATAAGTCGTTCAAAGGCAGCAGTCAGTTCTATTGGCAGCAAAGGAGACCTCCTACAAATATCATGAACAGCAACAACTCCAGAAACAGCTATTAATAAAAGCATCCGCAATGCACTCCTTAGACAAATACCATGGCCTTTGATATATAAGAGTGCAAGCAACTGTAATTGTAGAAGAGTGGAGTCCAGATAATATCTTCACCGTCAAAACTGGCAATAACAGCAGCTTCTGCATAGACAAATGTCTGGTGCTGTGCTTCATTAACTTTTCAGAAAGCATTTGACAAGTTCCCATGCAGCAGGCAGAGATTTATAGTACTCTCTCCAGAATAACTGATGTAATCAAAGGCTCAGTCGCGGAATGCATCAGTGCTGCCTCACTGTTAGAAAGCAGGTAACAAAGCCACAAGGAGATGTTTCCTGGAGTGAGTCTCAATCTACTGAGGACAGAAGTTCTCAAACTATGGGTTGGGATCCCAAAGTGGGTCCTGACTCCTTTCAATGGGGTAGGCAGGATGGGTATTAGACTTGCTGGGGTCCAGGGTCAAAGCCAAAGACAGCCCTGTGGCTCAGGAGTATTGCCCAAGGGCTTGAGCTCTGGGTGGCAGGGCTTACATCACAGCCTCTCTTCCTCTGGGGTGGAAGGCCTTGGGGTTCATCTTTGGCTGTCCCACCCCTGGCAGCTTGGGCTTTGAGTTTGAGCCCCTGGGCCAGGGCAGTGGAGCTACTGTGGTCCCAGGCTTTGGTCACAGTTCCTGGGGTCTTGTAGTAACTTTTGCAATCAGCATGGGGACCACAGGGCAATGAAGTTTGAGAACCTCTGAGCTCGGAGATGGATTGCAAGGGAGGACTTTTTATTAGTGCTTCACAGCAGAAGAAACAGAAGAAATGTAGCACTTTAAAGATGAACAAAATGATTTATTCAGTGATGAGCTTTCATGGGACAGACCCACTTCTTCAGCTCAATCTCATTTCCAATACAGACTGACATTTACAAGTACAAAGGACCAAAAAACCCCAAAAACAAAACAAATTGCAATAAAAACTAACACAGGGTGATGAGGGGCGGGGGGATATTAATTGTCCTGCCTGAGATAATTCCAAGCATCAGAGGAAGAGAAGCAGTCCTTGTAAGGCGTGAGGTAATTATTGAAGAGGCCTACCTAGTGATCTGTCCCCAGGAGCCACTGGGTGACCAGCAGGGTCCCAGTGAGGACTGGCTGGAAATCAACACATTGCAGCAAAGGGAGCCAGGATGGCCATGGAAAGAGGGGCTGTGGCAGAAGGCAGAGCAGCAGCAGGTCACACAGTGAATGTGAGTGTCCTGCCCACTCTCATCCCCAAGGGTGGCATCTGAATGCAAACAAGGCACCTACTGGGTGAATAATGTAGTGTCTTCTGTGCTCAGCTCTGCTTTTGTCCTTTCCAGAGAACACAGGAGCTGGAGACTAAATATTCAGGGATGATGCCTCCTGAGGTCTCTTCCAGCCCTAGGATTCTGTGATTGTACGACACAGTGTATTTGGCCCACCGGCCAGTGGCTGGCTCCTCTTGGAAGTGGTGCAGGTGGAGGCACATGCAATGGGGTTGTCAGATGCCCTCAGACATTCATTAGCCAGGGAAGAGCTATGTGAATGGATCATTTGAATGGAGGGGGAACAATGTGTGGACTCTGTAATAAAGAGGTAAGATAATGAGAGTAAGGGGCGAGGGAAGTCCCAACTGCTTTGCAGGTGAGGACTAAAACTATGAGTGGGGCTGGGTAGTGATTTCTCCTCACGAAATTCCTCAGGGCTTGAGTGACACAGGTGATTGGTCACTGGCATTCACACCACTACAGGATGTCTGAGTCCTCCCCGGCCCCCTGCCACTAAAAGGGGCTCTAATGACCTGAACATGCTAACTGTGATGTGTATCCTTTTTGCGTGAGCAAGAGACTGGGTTGCGAGAGCTAGTGTTTAGCGTTCCAGTCTCAGTGTCGCCCTTGGGCCCAGCGGCAATCAGCCACATCCCTTGCAAGTTCATAGCTGGGATCCTACAAGGTGATTGGAGCTGACTGGCCACAGAGGGGCATGGTCTGGGACAGGGGGATGCCCCCTCACACTCTTCAGCAACCTGGAAGCAGCCACTTGATTTACTGTACCCCTGTGTGAAAATGGCTTCTGGTTTTGTGACAGGCCGAGTGACGCATCAGGGAATAGAGTGATGTAGGAGACAGCCAGAACCTGGTCCCATGGTGACTGTCTGATCTTCAGCAGAGGGTACAGCGGGGACCTGCCAGGCCTCCATCGAATATGTGTGAAGACTCCGGAATGGGGAATGTCTGTAATTACTTAGCAAAGATACCATAATTGGTACCTGAGCTATTCAGGGACAATGGATACAGCTCTCCGACCAGGGACATTTTCGGCTGATGTTTGGGAGGGAATGGTTCATTATCTGGCAACATGGCATAGGTGCTGGAATTAAGGGTGCATGAGGGGGTACTGCAGCCCCCCTGGTTTGGAGGGGTTTCCATTATATACAAGGTTTAGAATGCTGTGAAGGATGCAGCCAAGCTCATTGCTGGCACCGCTGGGTAGCGTGTTTCCAGCACAAGTATTTCTTCTACAGGGATCTCTCAGTCTGTCCATTACATGTTGGGGACCTACACATATTGTTTTCAGTTCATTCGTTGCAAAATAACATCTCGACCGAGCAACACAGCTGCTGAAAGAACACTGATTGCTGTTTGATAATGATGAGGAAACCCAGTTTTGGATATCTTTGAGTAAAGAACACATTTTCCCCCTCCCCCGCAACCTCCATCCCCACAGATCCAGCTGAGGTGCGCAGCTGAGCCTGCACTGATGGTATGACACTTCTTCATTTTGAGCATTTAAAGCCAAATTAGGATTCACTTGTAACATGCTGACTTTTGCAATAAAAAATGAAACCCCTTGGCTATGAGTGAACCACTGAAAGGTATAACTGGTTAATATATATATGCCAATATCTGCACTGGCAAACAGGTTTGGGTGTCTGTCTTGGCTTTTTGTGGAATTCCAGATACTGAAGAGTAGTTCCTCTCAACCAGCATGTGAAATGAATGCATTAAGGTCTATGCTAGGCAGGTAAGTTGACTGTACAATATAACTGGAGATACACATCTCCTAGAGCTGGAAGGGACCTTGGGAGGTCATCTAACCCAGTCCCCTGCCCTCTCGGTAGGACCAAGCACTATCCCTGACATCTCTATACCCCAATCCCTAAATGGCCACCTCAGGGATTGAGCTCACAACTCTGGGTTTAGCAGGCCAATACACAAACCACTGAGCTACTCCTCCCCCAATAACAGTTATGTAGCTGGAAATGACTTATGCACAGTTGACTTACCTGGCTGTCTTCACAGAGGAAGGTCAATGAGAGAAAATCTCACATCAATCTCCCTTACTCCTTGTGATATTGAGACGTGCCAACCGCAGATAATTTGATTTCATGCATCTCTACCAGGTGTGTGGATTCAAACTCTGAAAGACTGGTCCTGACAGATTGATCTTCCACATAGTCTAGACTTACCCTTATTAACAAGGCCACTCCTCTACAAAAGCCGATTGCCTTCTGACGCCGATTGCCGTCTGTCTCCAGCAGGTGGAGCAAAAATACACTGGCTGAGAGGACAACCCCAAAACAAAGGAGAAAACTAAGCAGCCTCAAAAGTCAGCAGAGATTTCTAGCCACAGATTAGTATTCCACTGCCTTGAAGAAGTTAGTGTGTACCGTCTATTCACAGCTTTGAGGCCCCAAACAATTTCAAAGCTCAGCTTTTCTGTCTGGAATGCATACACATGACTAACTGGCAGTGCCTATGAAAATGCCTGTTCAGTACCTACATGTTTTGAATGAGGTGCAGCTGGTGCAGCTTGCTGCTCAAACTGAATGTTCAGTTTTGCAAAGCAGACTTTATACTGTTTACTCTCTATTTCAGCATCCTTTCCTTCTCCCCCTTTTAAACTAACAGATATTTTTGAGCATAAGCTTTCATGGGCAAAAGACTCACTTTGTGAGATGAAGAGGGTCTTTTGCCCACGAAAGCTTACGCTCAAAGATATCTGTTAGTCTATGAGATGCCACAGGACTTCTCCCTGTTTTTGTGGAGACTAACACAGACTACCCCTCTGATACTTCTCCCCCTTTTGGGGCCACTGTAAAATGGGCTTGTAGCAAAAGCAAGAGTCTCTGGAGTTCAATAGGCTTGGCACGCTTGCAGTAGCTGACATGCACCAAACATTAGTTTTTAACTCCAGTTTCTTTGTCCTAGTTTCATGCAGCAGTTGGTAACTATAAAGTCATGGCTATAAATCTTTAATATGGCCTCGAGTTTTCCTCTCTTGAACATTGGAATAAAATAAAGCTAGCAAGGATTTTAAGCTACAGAGAACAGGTTTGTATGATTGTAAAGAATCTTCATAGCACGAGAAGTCTTGAAAATATCCATCCATTAAGCTTCTTATCCTCAGCATGGATTCTTGCAGGTAAAGCCAGTGACAGGCAACACAGTACATGCTGAACCTCTCTAATCCACAACTCTCTCATCCAGAAAACTCTACAATCTGGCATGATTTTAGTTAGCCGTATGACCACTTATCATGGGTGTGGCCGTGTTTGCCGTGGTCCCATAAACGTTGTTTCCAGCCACCGGTCCTGGCTCTCAGTATTCTGTGCTGTTATTTTGCTGTAGTTTACCCCTAAATGTCTTCTATGAGCCCAGTAAAGAGTGGAAATGCTGCTAGACAATATGACCTCCCGTGGTCCAGCAAATTCTATCATCTGGGACCACTCAGGTCCCATGGGTGTCAGGTGAGAGAGGTTCAGCCTGTACTAATGAGTGGCCAATGGCTCTTTGAAACCAAATCCAACTCGGAATTGTAAATCTCTGGTGGCACTGAGATTGAATGAGCCTGTGTGCATATCGTGCAAATTCCATCTGCAAACCAGAAATGGAATCAATGAAGCTAAAGATACTGCTGCATTTCATTAAACACTAGGAAAGTTCACAGTGGAAACCGAGTGGGCTTGTCTTGTTTCAGAGATGAGAAGCTGCAGCATGTACTATGTGACATTATTCACAGTGGATTTGATTTGTTGTTTTGCTGTCTTAAATTTATTTTGCAGCTAGTGGAGATAATCAGCATAATGCCTGTTCATAAAGAAGCTTTCTTCTCTTCAGCAGAGAAACTGTTCCCCATTGTTCCTCTTTCCTTTAACCCCATCTTAAGTTTCATTAAGCATTCAGTGATAACCCGACAGATTCACGGCATCACATGCCTGCCTTTCTGTTGATCAGGAAGACAGGCAGCTGACAGGAAACTCAGCTGGCTAAATATACCTAGTGTGCTGCCAGCTTGCCATTTTTCACATAGCTGTTCCTGGCTCTCTGGTGCATGCGAGTGACTGGACAAGATTATGCTGCTGCCAACAATCACTGGGTTGGCTTTTGAACTACCTCTTGTCTCAGGAAGACGCAGCTCAGAATAGGCAGCTGCACCTGACAAGCCCCAGACAAATCTGCAGTGCATAGCAAAAAGAGTAGGATTAAAGCAATAATCACGGCTAGGCCAGTTTCCAACCCTTAGGTCAGGTCTACACTAGACCTTGAAGGTGATCATAGATATGCAATTCTAGTACTGCAATTGTGTAGTTGGAATCAATTTATCAAGGATCAACTTTCCTGACTGTCTTCACTGATGGAGGTCAACTGCAGTAACTCTTCCATTGACCTCCCTTACTCCTCATGAGTCTGAGTAGTACAGGGGTTGACTGTCAACCCCCCTGTAGTGAGTCAGTATGGCCTCCTGCAGACTCAGAGGCAGACGAGCCTGCACAGAGGCCCTGGTGGGCGGGCCCGGAGCTAGGATACCAGAGGCCCGCCCCTCAGAGGGCAGAGCCCAGGGCTAGAAGAGCCCAGGGCAGGGAGCAGGGCTCATTAAAGGCTGGGCCTCCGGGCAGGGAGGATGCACCTGCCCGAGCTCCCCGGCGCCAAGGGCAGAGGGCCTGTCGCTGCCCGGCCAGGCCGGAGGAGCAAGCCCCCAGCGGCTCCGAACAACCCCGGATCCAGATGCCCCAGGGGGACTACCCGGACTTCCCAGACCTGCCAGGACCTTCACGCCGGTGGAGACGCCCTGCCTTGGAAGAAGCCCCAGAAGCAGTCTGCCCCAGAGTCCCGGGGGGCGCCTACAGCCCTCAGGCCCAGGATCGCCTCGGGTCCCCTGTGCTACCGCTGCCCGACTATCCCAATGACATTGAGATGGGCGACTGGCCGGAGCCCCCGAAGGTGGATGACCTGGAGGAAACCGACCTAGAGGGACCCCCTGACCAGATGGACTGGGACCTTCCGCCAGCGGAGGTGGAGGTAGGAAGTGGCCCGGGGAACGACGCTCCCGAACCCATGGCAGTGTGTTGCGGCCTGGATCCCCACTGCTGTGGTCGTGTGTGAGCAACCCCCAGGGCCCCGGGCCGGGTCGCAGTGGAGTGGGAGGGCCTGCGACCCCCTACCCCCTCCTTGACAGGGCCAGCCTGCGCTGGGCCTGTGCTTAAACCTCCTTGTACTGCTGCCCCGCCCCAAACTGAGGGCTGGGCCTGTGCTTAAACCCCTGTGCTGGTGCCCTGCCCCAAACTGAGGGCTGGGCCTGGGCTCAGACCCCTTGTGTTGCTGCCCTGCCCCGGACTGAGGGCTGGGCTGGAATCGTAATACTATTGTGAACTGCTGCCCCGCCCTGGACTGAGGGCTGGGCTGGAATCGTAATACTATTATGAACTGCTGCCCCGCCCTGGACTGAGGGCTGGGCCAGGCTTGTACTGCCATTGTGAACTCCTGCCCCGCCCTGGACTGAGGGCTGGGCTGGGATTGCACCGCTATTGTGAACTGCTGCCCCGCCCTGGACTGAGGGGCTGGGGCCTGTATTGTATTGTGGCAGTGAACTGCTGACCGCCCCGAACTGAGTGCGGGGCTGGTGTTCTAACCCCCTTTGGTTGCCGCCCGCCCTAGGCCAAGGGCTGGGCGTCTCAGGACTCTTTACACCCCCGATAGTTTGATTTCATGCGTCCCCACTAAGCTCATGAAATCAAAGCCTGGAAGATCAGCTCTGACTGGGTCTATCTACCAGGAAGTGTAGAGGTAGCACGAGTAATATGAGGAGCTCCTTTGATTCAACACACTTGCAGAGTGCCAGTCAATGCAGGTCCTACCTTTGCATAGCATCGGGGATAAACAGTGGGTCTGGTCACCCTGCACCTTCAGTGGCAGCTCCCTTGTTATCCTAGTGAGCATGGAGGGCTCAATTTCCTTTTCAAAGGATCTTTCAGCTCCTTTCCTTCTGATGCATCTGTCTCTAAGCTCTTGTTCTGGTTCCTCCTCCCCTGAACTATGATCCCCTCCCTGGAGCTCTCCCGGAGGACTCTAATCCTTGCACCTAAACTAAGATGAAAAGTTTAAAATTGGAATAACTACATCCTATCCTGCAAAATGATGCTATTTATATACCGCTAGGTCTTCTGTAAGTCTGTATTCACTATACACAGCTTGCAAAACCAAGCCTTGGAATAGTTAAATTCTCTTATTTCACATTGTGCACAGATTTTCTATGACTGCTTTACTGACTGATAATTGGCCTGGTGTGAATGATGGATTCTAGGTGGTTAGGCTACCTAAAATTGGCATCTTTGCATATAAGAGCTATATTTTGCTGGACACAATATGGACCAGTGCCTAGGCAGAGCCCTTGGAAAGCATTGACCCCAGGTCAATGCTAAACCTTAAAGTCAATTTTTGATAAGCAATTGCAGCTACAGCAATTGTGTACCTGGAATCAACTTATCTGCATTCAACTTACCTGGCCGTCCTCACAGAAGAAGTCGACAGGATACTGAGGAAGGTCAACGAGAGAAAGTTTCCCATCGACTCCCCTTACTCCTTGCAGTATTGAGAAGTACAGGGGTCAATTGTCGAACCCTGACAGTTTGATTTCCTGCATCCCCCAGTAGACACACCAAGTCAAACACTGGAAGATTTATCCTGACCTAGTCAGTCTTCCAGGTAATGAAGTCATGCCCTGAGTGTCTAAGACACAACTTCTCCCCTCTTGCGCTGGAGAGTGTAAATGATTATATGCTATATCAAGGTATGGTGTACTTCCTACTGCAAGCTCGGTACACTAGTAGGTAGTGGGGGCAGCATGATGGGTCTGCTCCTCCCCTTCCCTCCTCGTCCATTGACTTATGGGGCATAGTCTGAGCTGTGCTGCCCCTGCTCTCTCTTTCTCTGCTTGGTGCATGGTTTGGGCAGATCTCACACAGCCACATAAGGGATGTGCGTGAGTGGGGGCTTACACCCCAGCACAGCCCCCTAGGATGATCTATGCAGTCATAGTGATTAGGGTGACCATCCTTCCCATTTTTCCTGGGACAATCCTTTACTTAAACTGTCTCACAGACGTCCCAACTTTTTTTAAGAAAATGGGCAAATTGTCCGGGATTATGCAGGGCTTCTGTTCATCTGGCACCTGGGTGTCTCATAGAATCACAGAACATTAGAACTGGAAGGGACCTCAGGAGGTCATCGAGTCCAGTTCTTTGCCCTCTTGGCAGGACTAAACACCATCTAGATCATCCCTGATACGTGTCTATCTAACCTGCTCTTAAATATCTCCAGTGATAGAGATTCCACAACCTCCCTAGTAACTTGTTTCAGTGTTTAACCACCCTGACAGGAAGTTATTCCTAATGTCTAATTTAAGCCTCCCTTGCCACAGTTTTTAAGCCCATTGCTCCTTGTCCTGTCTGCAGAGGCCAAGGAGAACAATTTTTCTCCCTCCCCTTTGTAACCCTCTTTGAGGTACTTGAAAACCAGTATCATGGCCTCTCTAAATGTTCTCTTTTCTAAACTAAACAAGCCCAGTTCTTTCATTCTTCCCCCATAGCTCATGTTCTCTAGACCTTTAATCATTCTCGTTGCTCTTCTCTGGACCTCTTCCAACTTCTCCATCTCTTTCTTGAAATGTGGTGCCCAGAACTGGACACAATAGTCCACTTACGACCTAATGAGCACTAAGAAGAGCAGAAGAATGACTTCTCATGTCTTGCTCACAACACTCCTGTTAATACATCCCAGAATCATGTTTGCTTTTTTGACAACAGCATCACACCATTGACTCATATTTGGCTTGTGGTCCATTATGACCCCTAAGTCCCTTTCTGCAGTTCTCCTTCCTAGACAATTTCTTCCCATTCTGTATGTATGAAGCTGAGTTGTCCTTATTAACCTTCATCCTGTTTACCTCAGACCATTTCTCCAGTTTGTCCAGATCATTCTGAATTATGATCCTATGCTTAAAAGCAGTTGCAACTCCTCCCAGCTTGGTATCATCCTCTGCCTCTCCCTTACCCACAAGACTTGTTTTCCTGTCAAAAAAAAGCTATCAGATTGGTCTGGCATGATTTGTTCTTTACAAATCACTGCTGGCTGTTAGCTATCACCTTATTTTCATCCAGATGTTTGTGGATGAATGCCTTAATTATTTGCTCCATTATCTTTCCCAGCACAGAAGTTAAATTGACTGGTCTGTAGTTTCCTGGGTTGTTCTTTTGTCCCTTTTTATAGACAAGCACTATGTTTGCCCTCTTCCAGTCTTCCGGAATCTCTCCTGACTTCCAAGACATTTCGAAGATGATAGCTAAAGGCTCAGAAACCTCCTCTATCAGCTCCTTAAGTATTCTATGATGCCTTTTCATCAGGCCCTGGTGACTTGAAGACATCTAATTTTTCTAAGTAATTTTTAACTCGTTCTTTATGTATTTTACCCTCTATACCTACCCCCTTTCCACTAGCATGCTTTATGTTAGGCATTTCTGCATCGGCCTTCTTGGTGAAGACCCAAACAAAGAAGTCATTAAGCCCATCTGCCATTTCCAAGTTGCCTGATATTGTTTCTCCCTCCTCATTGAGTAGTGGGCCTGCCTCCATGGGGCAGTTTCCCCATTCCCTGGCACTCATGGTAGCAGCTCCTTCTGTCAGGTAGCCCCTCCTGAGGGCAGCTGCTTTGTTCCTGGCATCCCACACCTGAAAGAGGCAGCTTGTGTTGCGGGAAGCTCCTCCATGGGATGGCTACCTCATTCCCTGTCCTTCCCTCTCCCCCTCCAGGAGGCTGCAGAGTCCCCATCCCCAGTGCCTCACCGTGGGGCAGCAACACTGAGGAGCCCTGACATGGGACATCAGCCCCCAATCCCCAGAGGCCACTGTCCCATATTTACCGTAGGGCAATGTGGTCACCCTAATAATGACAAGTTAGTGGACCAGAACAGACATCACCACAGGTGTAACTTAAGACTCCTAATAAAAAGGTTCCTAAGATTTTTGGATCCTTCTTGGTAAGGAGAAAGACACAGGACTGGGAAAGGCCTCTTTATATCTGAGAATAGGCTGGTCAGCCTGTGCTCCAGCTGGATACAGGATCTCCTTCCAAGCCTCTGCACACAAGGAGGGCTGTGTTTACAGAGGTGTAGGCATGTGCAGTAGGGGGAAGCAACTACAGAATAAGAGGCGTACCAAGGGAGTAACTTCCAGAGATCATCAACGGCCACATACTGAGCAGCGTACTCAACTGAATATTGATTAGTTACCACTGGCAAGGTTCTACTTGAGGGAGGCCAGCTGCCTTGTGTGAAGACAAAGGAAGCCTCAGCACAAGGCAAATTCTAAATGGCAATGTTTTATTTGAGAGGCACCATTGGCCTCATGGGAAGGAAAAATGATTGACTGTAAAACTCACAAACAAGAACCATCAACCATCCTGGTAACTTTTGCTAAGACATACCAATCTATTTTATTATGTGCAGTCAAAAATTTGCCCTCGTGGAACCTTTTTTTCCCTGCAACTAATATTACGGCTATAACTTGTCATTTCTACCAGTGAGGGCTTTTTATTTTATTATTTGGTTTCTAGAGATCCACAGACGTGCGCTCCCTTTTGTAAGGAATTGAAATGCTTTCCCAAACAGCATTTTGGGGTTTTGCCCAGTGCCATGCAATTGTATGGTTCACATCTATTCACAAATGTAAATATTTTCAGTATACTAACATCCTCCTTTTTCTTCAGATTGGTTAGTTCCTTAGCTATATAGCTGTAACAGTAGCATTGGCTGACAACAGGACTACTAACAATAGTCTGATCACAATGAAAAATTATTCCATCTGTGAATAAAAAGAAATCCTACCTTTTTGGAAGCAGAGTCTCCTTTTTCACAGGCTTTCTATGGAAAGAGAAATGGCACATGTTAGCAGACGAGGATCCAAAACTCGTATTCTACAAGCAATGGGCCCAGTTCATTCCTAGCGTAATTCTCTGACTTCAAGTAGAGTCACACCAGGGATTAATTTGGCCTCATGCCTTTGCCAACGAGAACAACAGAAGCTGGCCAAAGGCAGCTGCTTTTGCATTTCCTCAATGAAGCTGTTCATTCTGCCCTCATGGTGGAGAGGCTGGGAACAAAGGCTCTTCGTGATGTCTCATTGTGCTGTGCATAATTATACTGTATATACTCCATAACTATACATGTTTCGAGGCACGTTGCAAAAGCGTTCCGCTTACCCAAGCTTTTTCTGAGAGCGCAGGTTAAGGGGAGAGATGAGAAGTGCAAATAAAAAACAAAACAAAGCAAAGCAAAAAAAACCAAAAAAAAAATACCCATAACAACTTGTTAGTTGCTTGGGGTGACAGTAGGGAAAGTTCTGCAAACTGTGAAGTTGGCGGCAGAAGGTGTTGAGAAACAAAAGAACTAAGAAGACCTAAGCCTAACGTTGCCCTGATCATATTGCTTTATGTTTTAGCCTTTCTTTCTGAGATTATAAGCTCTTTGGGACTGGGGGTTGACTAATTTGACTTAAACCCTTTTACTCTGAGTGGAGCATAGGTCACTTACAAGTCTCCTCCACTTTACTCTGTCTCGGGACAAAACTTCTAGCTGACCCCAGGAGTACCCCAGTTGCTGTCCTTCAGTCTCAGTAGATCTTCTCCATATTGTCTGAGGTCTTCCTCTTTTGTGTTTTCCTCACGGGTTCCTTTTGGCCATGTCTACACGTGCCCCAAACTTCGAAATGGCCATGCAAATGGCCATTTCGAAGTTTACTAATGAAGCGCTGAAATGCATATTCAGCGCTTCATTAGCATGCGGGCGGCAGTGGCGCTTCAAAATTGACGCGGGTTGCCGCCGCGCGTCTCGTCCAGACGGGGCTACTTTTTGAAAGGGCCCCGCCTACTTCGAAGGAATAAGGGGACTTCAAAGAAGGTGGCGTCCTTTCGAAAAGGAGCCCCGTCTGGACGCGCCACGCAGTGGCAAGGCGCGTCAATTTCGAAGCGCCGCTGCCGCCCGCATGCTAATGAAGCACTGAATATGCATGTCAGCGCTTCATTAGTAAACTTCGAAATGGCCATTTGCATGGCCATTTCGAAGTTTGGGGCACGTGTAGACGTAGCCTTTGAGAGCTTGTTGGACTAAGCTGGATGATGGTTTTCTGAGAGTGTGGCCCAGCCATCCCCACTTTCTTCTCTGAATTTGAATGTCCTTGGGGGTTACCATAATAAAAATCATCTGAGTACCTTTCCCCCACAATTTCCGAAGCTCCAAAAAACTAGGGGACTTTGCCCTCTGTCCATGCGAGCCCTTCCCAAATGAACACGTGCTGCTCTGGAGACTCCATCAGAAGGACCTCTGAGAGAGTTCCATTTCCTCTGGTCCTCTTCATCAGATTTTTGGTGGGATAGGGCGATCCTCATTTATAGCTGGAGAATGTGCAGTTGAAAGCTCCGTCTTCTAAAGGCGCAGTAGAATTTCTTCTCTTTGGAAAATATGCACAAACCCTCTGAACATTGCACTATTTTAACCAGAGAATTCACAAGCTTCAGCAGCTCATTAGAGAAGATTCAAATCACCTGACTGTGATCTCATTTCACTGAGACAGATATCTGCAGAACTTAATGTATTACAACATGTGACGGGGAGCAGGAAAGGGAGGAAATTGGCTATAAAATCAGGGTAGAGTTTGCTATTTACAAAGATTTCTTACCAGATTGACTGACATACAGGTATTTTTAGCTCCTTGATTTACATTTTTAATCCTGCTAATTTTGCCAGGAAGATAAGACAGTTTTGTGAGCTTCCTTCTCACAGGTTGCATTCTGTCACCCTGACACTGAGCAGTATCGTACACCAGGTGTAGTGTCTTTGACTCCAATGGAAGTATTAATTACTATTCAATGTGGCCCGTATTGAATAACTTGTATTCTAGCACTCAGCCATGTCAAAGTATTTCAGGAACAAGATTTCTTTCCGGCCTATTGAACAGGATGATTGTCAAATATGTAAATCAAGACTTAGGCCATGTCTATAGTAACACACATAAGGTACATCTATACTTACTGCTTGATTTGGCTTGATGTGCTGCAATTGATCAGGCGGGGCTCGATTTAGCCCCATCAGTGAAAATGCAGCAAAATCAATCTCTCTGGGCTTGGCCTTTGACCCTGGTACACCAGGCTGTCACATGGAGTAAAGGACATCCGTGCGAGCCCAAACAGCCCTGATCTACACCAGGAAACAAAGTGGATCCTGTTACATTGATTCTGGCTATGTTAATGGCGTGGCTGGAATTGTGTATCTGAGATCGACTTTGATCCCTACTGTAAATCAGGCCTTGGAGAGACATGGCCATTTCCGTGCAGCTTTGGCTCTATAAAATCACTTGGGCAGCTGCTCTGTGCTGATGGGACAGAGTTCTCCCGTCGATATAATTAAACGATCTCCAATGAACAACGGTAGCTATGTCTATGGGACAGCCTCCCCAGCTGACTCAGCCTTGTTCGTACCTATGCTCCTGTCAGTGTAATTTATGTCACTCAGAGGAATGTTTTTCACACCCCTGAGTAATGTAAATTATACCAAAAATGTATTAGGATGGACCCAGCCATCGTTTTTAATCAGACAACTAGCAAATTTGAGAGGCATTTTAAAAAGCCTAACACACCACTTAATGCTCTTATCTCTCTTGCCTGATTAACCTCAGCCACACGATGACTCCTTCAGCTAGAAGCTGCACGTCAGGCAGATTGGCGCTTTTATGAGCAGAGTGTAAGAAAGCCTGACTTGTGGAATTTGAGATCCTTCCAGAGATCGGTAACCCTCCCTCCTTGGAGGGATTTGTACACAGGAAATATTGTCACCCACACAGTGCTAGTCATGAGACTAGCTATTAGAAAGTATCAGGGGACTAGCTGGAGGAGATGGTGCAGTACAAACAGGAATAAAACCTCCTCTGCTCAACGATCATGGCTAACCCAATTGTCTTCACCTAAATCCCTGTGTCTTGTAAAGAAACATACACTGCTAGTAGTCCCAGGAAATCTCCACTACCAGCAGCCATACTTGGCTCTGTAGTGGCCATGTAACTATTTAATGAAGTGTGGATTCTCCCTTGAACTGTTAATTAAAGATGCTTCCATTCACTTTTCTCTTGAGTGCAACCCCTCCTCTCTGCAGCCAAGCCTTTAGGCCTTGTTATTTTATTTATGTGCTGGCCTGTAAGGGAGTGTCAAATCCCAAGCACTAGAGGGCAGAAAAATATTAATTGAATTGAAATTACCTTTGAGGAAAAGCCAAGTCAAGCCACTTCCATGCCACAAAGAAGCAGAGGCGCTTGCCGTTGTTAAGCTAAAGTGTAAAGAGTGGGCACACCGGAGAGCTGATTCATTGCATTGTTGCTTTACAGAAACCAATATAGAAAATATCACTATTAAAAGGCCATATTGCAAAAATCTCTTCTGTAGCCTCCCTGTTTGGAAGTAATATTGCTCTCTGAATCACAGCCAAGAAAAAACTTAGGGACTGAGTCTCCCTTCCTGGCACATGGCTTGCTTAGCACTACTACCACAAGTAAGTGCATGAGAGCTGGAAAATCCAATCCATTTAGAAGGAATTTCACCACTGCTAGCAACAAGGCGGTGTGCTTTGATGTCCTTTTGCATTTGGCACTGGTACAGCCATGACTGGAGAACTGTGCCCAGTTCTGGTGTCCACAATTCAAGGCCATTTTAGATCAGTTAGAGAGGATTCAAAGCAGAACCGCCAGAAGAATTAAAAGGATGAAAGACATGCCTTACACGGCATATAGACAAGCCATCCTGTGGCACCTTAAAGACTGATACATTTATTTATTAGGTAATGCACTTTTGTGCGTAAGACCCACTTCCTCAGATTTGGAGTAGACAATTAGACTCCAGGGTTTATATAGTAGGTATATGGGGTGGGGAAGGAATGAGGAGGGAGGAAAGGGTTACCTGTCACTAATAGGACCAGTTAATGAAGCAAATTAAGATAGATGTGTCCCATTCCTGAGAATATCAAAAGACAGAGAGGGGAATTACCTTTGTCATCCATTAGCTAGTTGAGATCTCTGTTCAGGCCCAGGTTATATGTGTCAAATTTGTAAGAATGACTACTTTTCAATCCTTTATTGAATGTCTGGGGAGCTTAAAGTGTTCCCCTATATGTTTATGTGTATTCCAGTTCCTGATGTCGGATTTATGTCCATTCTTCCTTTCGCCACAGAAACTGTTTAGTTTGTCCAATGTAGATGGCAGTGGGGCATTGCTGGAACATGATGGTGTATATCACATTAGTGGGTGTGCAGGTGTGTGAACTCCTGTGGTGCATATAGAGCAGAGATTCCCAACCTATGTGTCGGGACCCAAACATGGGTCACTGTTAGATTTTCTAAGGATTCCTGGGTGGGTGGCCTGAGCCATATGTGGCTCTTTAAGGAACTATGTGCAGCTCCCACTTCTGCGGCCGCTCGCTCCTCCAGCTCCCAGTCCTTGCCCTGACACACTGAAATGGAACTCATTTTAATTGGTTTAATGGCCGGCAAGAGGGTTCTGGCCATTAAACCAATTAAATTGAGTTCCATTTCAGTGCGGCAGGGCAGGGAACTGCCAGTGATGCAGGCTGGCAAAGGGAGTATGAGGTCCAGGAGGAGCCACAGAGACAAGGCAGTGGTGGCCCAGTGAAGGAGCAGCAGCAGCAGTGGACAGAGCTCATGTGAGCTAGGTCGGGGGGTGCATTTTGGAGCTGAGAGGGATTTAATCTGGGAGGTGGGGAGGATGCATTTTTCCAGGGGAGAACCTCCCCCCACCCACTTTGAATTGCCTTCGGTCACAAAGTCTTACTGAATTGTCAAAATGGGTCCCCGTCTTGAAAAGATTGGGAACTGCAGGTAGAGACAGCTTCATGTAGCTCCATCTCCTCTGTTTAACACAGAAAGGTAAGTGGCAGCCTGGCCATACCTACATATACAGGGAACACAAAGGGGAAAATAAGAAGCTCTCTGATCTAGCAGACAAAGGTATAGCACTACCTGGAGGTGGGAAACTGAAGCTAGATAAAGGCAAACTGGAAGGTAAGTCACAAAATGTGAGGCCAATTAACCGGAGGAATCAACAGCAACAGTGGCTTTGCTATCACTGCCAAGTTTTAAAATGCATTTGAATATTTCTTCCAAACGATCTCCTCAGCTTCAAACAAGATTTAACAAACCTTCTTGGGCAGTGGTACATGGGAGGGCCAATTATATGATTACGTTAATCCCTTTTGGCTGTATAATCTGTGGGGAACATCTCATGGGAACTGATGCACACACAGAGAGGAAAACAGGAAGTAACTGGAAAACATCCAGGACCATTACTTTTCCATAGCCAAAAATGGTATTTTGTTTACGTTTTTTTTAATGCCATGGTACCTATTAAACCAAATTTAAGAAAGAAAGGGCACCAATCTGACTATGGACTGAACAGAACGCAGACAATTGTTTTGTTGCCAGCATGTCTCAACTCTCATTTCTCTTTTGGGAGGAATCAGCTCTAAGGACAAGAAGGCGATTAACCTTTCTGTTGAGACTGTTAGTATAGTATCAATTAGTGAATTGGTTATTGGTTATTGGCTACCTGATGATAAGACCTGACTGAGAATGCACAGGCCTTGATTCTGCAGAGTGGCCCAGGTGAATAGACCTCTATGCTCCATTGACTCTCTGCTTGATGCATTGATCAGCTTGTTGTTTTGGAATATTACTCATTCACACTAAGCAGGCCTGAAATGCTAACAGTTTTCAGTGCCAATATATGTAGTCCATACCAGACTTGCTCTGCTGCTCACCGCTAACAAGAGTTGTCAGAAACAGAGCAGACTCCACTTCCAGGGTTTCATGCACAGCATCAGTTTTGGCTTTGTGGGTTCTATCCCCAACTTCCACTTTGTCCTGGGTTCAAATGAAGGCTAAAATTGAAAGCTAAATGCAGGCGAAATTGCCTTGTTGTTTGTGGCTTGTGGTCAAAGCCATCCAGATTGATACCCAAACCATAAATCAGCCCAGGCTTGTTTGAAATGTTCCTGAAGAGTTCACAAACTTTGGTGAACTTGCCCCAAACTTTACGTTGGAAATTAAAAGCAAAACAAAAGTTTCAGCTCTCCACCATTTTTATTACAAAGGTTTCAGCTAGCTCTCAGTCTTAAAGGAAAACACCAGCATTTTTTTAATTCAACACCGAGGTGCTTCCCCATTCTTTGTATTCTTTCCCCATTTCCCAACACGTCTACACTTTTCGCTCCAAAGTGAACCTGGTGTCTCGGACGAGACAGAGATACCACTTACCTCACCTTCAACCATGGAAACAATCAAGCATATGCATAACTATTTTACTCATATGGATGAATCCACAGTGGGATTACTCAGATGAGAGAAGATATTCGTGTGCTTAAAAGTTTGTGGGATCAGGGCCAAAAGTTTCATGCTGTCTCGATGGGATCAAATTATGACAAAATAAAATAAGCAGAACTTTGACAGGTGGGTTTTTAAAGGAATCCAGACTATTAGTGAAAATGCAGTAATCATTCTATTGTAAATAGCTCTGAATTTCTTTGTATGCTTTCACAAATAATTGAAAGTATTATTGGGCTCACATGGATCCAGATCAGCTCAAAAGTTTGTCTCTTCCACTAGCAGGAGTCAGTTCAATAAAATAAATTACCTCACCTGCCTTGTGCCACAAAGTATTTAAAATCCTTTGCAGTTCGCCTTTATCTGTGTTTTGCTGTCATGTCTGTGATTGGGGTCCTATTTATATTTATCTCTGAAGACTTCACCTTCTTATTGATATCTACATTGTGTCTGAATACCAACTTCTGTCCACCACACTTAAAAACATGAGTTCTGTGCAGATTCAGGAGCCAAAAGGGCAAAGGCAGAATAGACATAGTGTTGGGAGAAGGCTGTGGAAACAGATTATCTCTATAAGCAGCTCCTGAAGCCCCAGAAATATATATATATATATATATATATATATATACAAAATTCAATTTCAAAGCCCAGTACTTTAGCTCTGTAACATTTTAAAATAGTTTTGAAAGCTGCTTGAGCACGTTTCAAAGCTATCTGCCTTTCTCATTTCTTTTTCTCTGTTCCAAGTGCATTTTGAAATAGTTTCTTTCATTAACTAATGTTTATTATTTTCACCACAGCAATGTTCCACTTTATAAAAAAAGCCTGCAAATTAGGGTGACCATATCTCCCCCTCCTGCTGTTGCCTGTACTGGATGGTCAGTATGTGCTGTCTGGCCAGCTCCTGATTGATTTTACCTGCAGCTGTGCTGACTTGGGGGAACCGCAGCTCAGCAGGGGAGTGAATATACAGGACAATTGGCTTTTTTTATTAAAAAATAAGGTGTAATGCCTGCTGAAAATACAGCACTGTCCCGGTGCACCTGGGATGGATGGCCACCTACTGTATTTCTGATTCAGATATTCTGCAAAAACAAAAATGACAAAAACCTACCAACTTCCCATAAAGGACCCACCTCCCCAAGGATTGCCTATTTCGAAAACAAATGAGGTTGTCTAATTCCTGAAAAACAGCCTTCAGATTGGTCAGATTTCATGTCAGTATGCCACAGCCCCCTCATATCTTGAGTTTCAAATTTAGCCCATCCGAGTTGGCAAATACCAGATATTCTGTAAATAATCTTTTCCTCGGTCTTGCTCCCAGTGACGTCACCTTTTTCATAAGGTTACTTCAGAAATTATTTCCAAATTGTACATAATGCCAATTCTAGTTTGTTTGACCTTCCTTGATACTGGCTTTTCCCCAGTGGTCTAGCAGCAGCTCCTATAATGTTTCACACTCCATGGGTACAGCACATCTCTGTTATCAGCCTGACACACCTGGTTTCAAATTACGACTGAGCTTACCGTTGAACTAGAGGAACATGGATCACACCAACGCCTCCTTTCCCCCCCTCCCTAGGTTGACCTAAGAAATTCTGCTTTAAGCATTACAAATCTTTGCCCCACTAACCTGAGTTAAAGACATGGCCTAAAGTCTCCTCCTTGCTCCCAGGTAAGCATCCTTTGTATTTCTACTCCTGCTCATTATATTATTGCTACAGACCTTCAACCGAGCCTCGGCCCTCTACTGTGCTAACCACTGTAGATACATTCTCATACCTAAACTGTTATACCATCTAAAATGAGACTAAGAATGAGAGAAAGGAAATACTATCCCTGTCATGCAGCTGAGGCAGAGATTAAATGATTTGCTCAAGGCCAATTAGCAAGTCAGTGGCAAGGACAGGAACTGTACTCAGATCCCTTCACCATTAATCTATCCATCCTGTTGTGATTGATGCTCAGCAACTCACTTATCTTTTTTCTCCTGCCAGGAAGGCTACCTGTCCTCATAAATTGTATTTCAGGTGCATCTTGGACTATCCTAGGTCATATGTCATAAAAGTGGAAAAGTGATAGGCAAACCCACAGTGCTTCACTTCAGAGACACATCTTGTACCAATCTCTTGGTGTTGGGGACTAAGCTAAAAACCTGATGAGCAGACATTATCGGTATTTCCCATGCCTGTTGGCTCCTGAGAGAAAGCTTGCAGATTCCATGGGACAACCTTCTTTTGTACTGTGCTTGCAGATATTGCTACCTTGTGCTGTCATTCTGTTCTGTCCCAGGTTACATGAAACCCTTCCAGGAACACTTGGCAAAGGCAGGAGTGGTGGTGATTCAAAAGAGGACTCTTCCCTTTGAGGTGCTATTAACCAAAAATGGTGCCGGAAATGCTGTCTTCTGGGCACCATGAAAAACCTCACCGCATGGGTCATTAGAGATCCATCCCAGGAGTTTATACCAGCATGCTCTGGTCCTTTGGCCTGCTTCCAGCAGCCGTCATTTGATTTGGTTTTTATTTGTTTCAAGAGTCCATGCATTTCTCCCTTTACATTCTGCAGATGTAAATTCCCATGCACACTTCCTTGCCTCAATTGTGTCCACATTTGACAACATCAGTGACTGCCCTTGTGTAGGGTCTCATTTTTGTATCAATAGACGCCAGTGTTTTTCACTTAGACTGAGGGGGGCAGAAAAAAAAAACCATGAAAAGCAGAACCAGAGGAGCGGATGTCGCCAGCAGTCAGAACATTTCCAGATTTGCCCCAGGCTTACCCACTTATTGCCCATCTCCAGGATTCAGAAATCATGAGAGTTTAAAATGTGGGGAGTTCCTCTACTCACCTGTTGGTGTCTAGAATGTTAGGTGTCATGGTTCCAAGATTTCCTCCACGGCCAAGAGAGCTAGAAACTCTTTCTGTATGCATGTGCTCTTTATTTTTTTTTTTATTGCAGTGAAAGCTGAGATTCTGATACTTTGGAGCATAAGCTTCCGTGGGCAAAGACCCACTTCATCAGATGCATCTGATGAAGTGGGTCTTTGCCCATGAAAGCTTATGCTCCAAAATATCTGTTAGTCTAGAAGGTGCCACAGAACGTCTTGTTGTTTTTGAAGACACAGACTAACTCAGCTACCTCTCTGATACTGAGATTCCGATGACAAGTGTCAGAGAGGTAGCCGTGTTCGTCTGCAGTTTCGAGAACAGCAAGAAGTCTTGTGGCACCTTATAGACTAACAGAAATTTTGGAGCATAAGCGTTTGTGGGCAAAGACTCGCTTTGTCAGATGCATGAGTCATGAGTCATGCATCTGATGAAGCGGGTCTTTGCGCACGAAAGCTTATGCTCCAAAATTTCTGTTAGTCTATAAGGTGCCACAAGACTACTTGTTGTTCTGAGATTCCGATGTAACTGCTTGGGTCCAGGAACTGGGACTTTGCCGTCACGTCACAACACTTGAGTTGCCCATGCTGTACAACCAACTTTAAAAGCAGGGCCCTGTTTCCCTCACACCAACATTCACTTTTTAGGCACTTTCATTGCGGCATTTTTTGCTGCTTCTGAGTGTATAATAATGTCTCTTCAGGAACAACACAACTGAAAAGACGAAAGATTAGAGAAGCAGCTGGCTGTGAAAGCCAAGGGTGACTGCCCCATCATTTTATACTGCAAGGCTGAGTGTCAAAATGGCGAATGTCATTTTACAAATGGTATTATAACAACTAATATAAAAAAGGACATATTTACTTGGAAACAGCACTAATCCCCTCTGCCCACCCCACCCTGAAACTATTCTTGAGAGCCCAAACACTGTCTGTCTGCTTTGGCATCAAAGAAACATGTTTCAAATGTTTCAAATGTTTCCACATATTATCAGATTTCTTTCCTGTCCTTTTAAACTGAGCTCAGCCAGAAGGCCCAAATGGTGCAGAGAATTGAAAGTGTAATTCTTATACAATTAATGGTCTTTAGTTCTTTTAGGAGTAAAGCCTCTCGCCTTGGGAAAAGGCTAAAAAGTGCCAAATATACTCTTGGAAACCCAGAAGCAGCTGCCTATAAGTGAAGCCACACCTCCTCAGTTTGTCTCCTCCCATTTTGTGAGCTTTATCATTGCGCATCTAATCAAGAATCTGAAAGTGCTGAATTTACCATTGCAATTCTTCTGCCAGGCACAGCATATCATCAGCACTTTACAAATAGTAAAACTGAAGCATAGATTTATATCACACTGAAATATTTCTTCACAGCCAGTGTTGCCTGACTTTGTCTTAACCATGAGAAATCTTTTAGATTCCTCCATTCCAGGTAAGTTTTCTGATGCTCAATACCATAAACTAATTAAGTTTAAAGGTGATCTCCTCATAGATCCTCCTTTCATTTTCTCTGGGCATGATCAAAATGGCAGGCTATGTGGATTTAGCAAAATCAAAACATTGATATTCCCTAAAACTCTGCTATTAATTGTAGACATACTTGGTGGGGGGGAGGTAAAATTACTTCCCACATGTTCTCTCCCCAACATCCTGGGATCAATGTGGCTATGACTCTGCGTTATGTTGACCAGTGACTCTACCTCTGATTCTTGCAAAGAATGAAGCTGAGTCCTCCTGGGAGAGAACTTCTGAAGCATCCATTTGGACCAGGAACTCATGGTTGAAATTGGGGCTAACAAGCACCTATTCCTGACATAGGCTCTCCTTCAGTGCTTGGAACGCATCCTTTCATTCCTCTGACCAACATACCCAGCACGGTTATCCTTGGCTAAAAGAGCCATGAGGGAAGCTGCAATGTATGTAAACCCTGGGACAAAGCATCAGTGCCTGCAGAGCATGGACTTTTGTTGCAAGGGGATGCACAAGGCCTCACCTCAGTGTGTACCCCAGCCATGTAGTTGCCTGCCACTTGATGCAACTTTTATTTGAGTTGGCAGCGAGGCCAGCAACTACAGGGTCTGAAGGACAGTAGCTACCTGATTTAAATGATCTTCCAAAAAATGACTATCAATGTCATCATCTAGGTAGGCTGCTCCTTAAGCTTAATGGGGGCTGAGGAGTCAGTCCATCACGTGCTAGAAGGTGGCTGGGCCACCATGGGGACTGAGGGGCATCCAGGTGAAGTAGAATAGCCCAGTCCAGGTGGCAAACACTGTCTTCTGCCTCCACCAGAACCCTTTTGTGAGCTTGAACATTGCACTGTAAGCACTGATTCCAAGATGGTTGAGGACCAGATGAGGTCCTCAGACATCTTGGAATGGCCCGTTACATTACATTACATTACAATGTTCAAGCTCACAAAAGGGGCATTGGGTAGGCATCAAACTTTGGGATTGCATTTACCTTCCAGGCATCTATAGGAATTGAAGAGTACCATTGGGCTCAGAACTAGACAAAAAGACTGCACCAGTTGCTGCACGACCATTCAGCTACCTCCATCTCTACCATCACTTGGCCCTCCCTTTGACAGTCTCCCACATCTGGCACAGGAGAGGACAAGTGGTCTCCTGGACAGCCTCTTCTGGGTCCTCTGCCTCATGTGATGTATGACTGTAATCTGGCCTGGGAATGCTGAATAAATTTTACAGAATGTCTTCAGCAGTCACTGAGCTTGTTTCTGCTGCTCCGGTAGCCACTTACTTGTGGGTCTTCCACCTGGTAATCAGAGGAAACAAGACTGAGGTGTGACCCTGACAGCCCTGCAGATCTCAGCTCTGCCAGCCCCACCATACAAAGCAGGGGGCAGAGCTGCAGCGGTCTCCAGTGCGGCGCTCCTAGCTATTGTAGGAGAAGCAGAGCTGGACACGGCACTCCTGACGAGCAGAGCTGGGTCCCATTTCTCTTGCAGTAGCTCCCGCTATCAGAGCAGCTGGGATGACTGTGATACACACACAGGCTTACAAGGGGGCTGTGAGAAGAATAGGGGCTTATCTCCAGAGTTATCTCATGCACTGGGCTATCAGCCTTGCTCCTCCAGCCCCTGGCCTCCCAAATGCTCTCTCCCTCACATCTTCCTGGAGCTCATCACCTCTAGGATCTGCCCTTGAGTTCTTCTGTGGCAGAAACCTAGAGACCATTTCCTCTGGTCAGCTTTGGGAGATAACTAGTTGGGCAGTCCTTGTCTCTGCTCCCCCACTATAACATTTCTTTTTAGAGGATTGGGGGTTGTCATGGGAAGCCATTGATCCATCCCATCCCTTACCAGGCCTTGGCTTTAATAAATCAGGCGAATTTCATCTATACCTATAATAGGTTAGTGACCATGGATTATCCAGACCCAGAGAAAGAGGCCTACTCTGTGTGGTCCTCCAGCAGTTAATGCTGTTTTCATGCCTTAAATGCTGCTGTATGTGCCTTCTTTTATCAAGTCTGGGCAAGTAACAAGTATTTTAAAGAAATAACAAATAATTTTAAAGAAATTTTAAAGAAATAACAAATAATTACACTTAAAACATCACCAGATGGGCTTTAGGTCCAACAAGACTAGTTCAGTGTTTCTTGGGGCAACACATCCAGCCAAGTGGAAGAAATGCAGCTCCTAAGATTAGATGTCTGATGAGATACTAGCACATCTTCCAGGAAAAGCAAAGAACCTTCCAATCATGTGCTGGCAGTGAGCACGGAAGAAAATGATTCTGAAGTAGTTGGTTTTAAGTAGTTTGCAGCTTTGAAGCTGTGTTGGTCCCAGGAAACAGGGTGGGTGAAATGATAGCTTTACTGGACCACCTTGTGTTGGCCAAAGGGACAAGTTTTCAAGCTTCACGGAGTTCTTCCTGAGGCCTACAGAAGTTAAGCAGTGTCCATGCTAAACATGTCGTGTGGCAAAGTGTCACGTATCAGGGACTCAAATGTGCTGTACGAGGCCTCTTGAGCTACATCTACACTACAGAGCTATTTCGAGATAACAGGTGTTATTTCAAATAACTTTGCTAACATCTACACTACTCGTGCACTATTTCAAAATAAATTCAAATGTGTTATTTCAGAATCGGTAACCCTCTTTGCAGAGAAATAATGCCGATTTTGAAACCAGATATTTTGCAATAGGCTCTATCAAGACATGGAATAGTACTATGCCAAAATAAGCCATAACAGTGCCCAATGGCACTATTTCAGAATGTGTCTGGAAATGCTATTTCGAAGTAGCTGCGTGCACTTTTTAAATGCATTTAGTGTGGCAGTTGTGTTGTTTTGAAATAACATATTTTGAAACAGTTGTCTCGAAATATCTTATTTTGAAATACCTCTGTAGTTTAGCCATAGCTTTAAGGGCAGTCAAGGGCTGGTGGGTGCTAAGGTGTATTACCTTGTTGCAATGAGTCATGGTTTTTATTGTCAGGCAAGATTAAGTTCCTGTTTTGAAGCTGTTGTACAAGTTTCCTTTTATGACAAGGATTGAGGCTATCTCTACACTGCCATTAAATGCCAGGGCCAGCAAGGGTGTTTAATTGCTGTATGTACGTTTGTGCTCTAGTACCCTGCAAGGTTGAGCAGTTAAACAGCCCCTAAGCCTGAGCCCCATGAGCCCAAATCAGCGAGCATGGGCCAGTTCCAGGTTTTTAACTACAGTGTTGACATAGCCTCAGTCCGTGTCCTAAAAGGAAACTTGCACAATACCTTCTAAAGATGATCCTGGGAACATAAATTCTTGACTCTGCTGGACAACAAAAAACATGAACTTGATGGAGACTGGTTGTGTGGCTCATTACAATTTATAATACACTGACCTGCCTGCCAGCCCTTGCTAGCCTACTTCATTTTAAACCTCTCCTTCCCACCAACAGAAGCTGGAACTATAAAATATTTTAGGTCTCCTGCCTTGTGTCATATTTTCTCCTTGTAGACTTTTTAAGCCAACTTGTATACTCGGTTAGGCTATGCCTACATAGCAGAGTTATTTTGACATAACAGCCACCATTTTGCCACAACTGCGATTTGAAATAATTTGGAAATAGCAGACAGGTTGTTTCAAATTTGGTAAACCTCATTGTATGAGGAACAGTGCCTGTTTCGAAACAGATATTTCAGAATAGGGTCTGTGTAGACAGGGAATAGGCCTATTTCAAAATAAGCTATTCCGGAATAGTTTATTTCAAAATAATTCTGCCAAGTAGACACTGATATTTTGGATTAGCACCCCAGAAGTCTGAAATAGGCTCTTTTGTGTGTAGACATGCTGTTTTGAGAAAAGTATCAGAGAGGTAGCTGTGTTGGTCTGTATCTTCGAGAACAACAAGAAGTCCTGTAGCACCTTATAGACTAACAGATGTTTTGGAGCAAAAACTTCCGTGGGCAAAGATCTGCTTCATCATGCATCTGATGAAGCAGGTCTTTGCTCGTGAAAGCTTATGCTTCAAAATATCTGTTAGTCTACAAGGTGCCACAGGACTTCTATTTTGGAATAAGTCTTGCTTATTCTGGGGCTTCCCTGTGATGTAGAGGCATTTTTCTGGAATATTTTATTTTGGAATAATAACTCTGGAATAAAATAACCTTGTTGTGTAGACATACCCTTGGGCTATGGTTAAACTACTGTTGCTATTTCAGGATCGAAACATATCCTGAAATAGCAACACCAAAGCTACTCACCGTACTTGAAATCAGGTGGCTATTTCGAGCACAGTATTCCATTTCCACGACCCCTCATTGTGAGAGGGGGAGCAGAAATCTCAAAATAGCCACTTATTTTGAACTTTGGTGCCGTTTGGACAGCACCAAATTCAAAATAAGTTAACTCAAAATAATTTAGGCAATTCGTGTCATGCAAATTGTGTAAGTTATTGCCAGTTAGGGAGACTGAAGTCATAGCCTTAGTGATTTATGATCACAGACAGCATTTTGTACTTATTTAAAGTCACAGACACTGATCCTGCAATGAGGTCCCCACAGGCGGACCTCTCTTCCTGTACTGAGTCCCAGGGGTAACAAGGTCTGATTTTGCAGAGCTCATTGCAGGAAATGGGCCTACCTGAATAATGCAAAGGAAATATATATGCTGCCAAAATCTTTTGTACGTATAAAGCCTGCCTCACAGGCCAGCAGGAAGATTTACTTTTTTAATGAAAGCGGGGTCAGTAATAGGAAATGGGGTTATATAAACTGGCTTTTCTGGCTAGCTCATTCCCTGGCTTTATAAAAGTTGTTTCATACTCGTTCTGTACATCACCTTTTCACTGTCTGTGCTCTCAGAAGATACTGATTGGGGATTGGCGCTGGACCTGAGACGTGTCTTGCTGAATATTAAATGTTCTGGAAGTATTTCAGCACCCTGCTTCTCGTGGAGAGGAGCAGGTTGAGCTAAACTTCCAGGCACACGTAAAATGATTTAAACTGCTTATAAAAAACCTGGCCTGAACTTCTGCCCAGAATGGGAAATGAATTTCACCCAAGCCTTACTGCAGGGCTCACTGTGCTCTGATTTGCTCTCCATTATTTTTCATGTTCATGGCTTTGCCTCTTTGCCCTTCCTGGTTCCAGCCAGAAGATCTAGCGTGGGAATGTCACAAGGATGGTTATGGTATTTCTGGCCCAAATGAAAGCAAAGAAGAATTGGTAACTTAAGTAAAGCAAGATGGATCATAGGGGATCAGCTTGCCTTCCCCTGCACAAAACAAGAATCTTGGAGGCTGATATGAATGACCTATAAGGAGAGGCTGAGGGATTTTGGCTTATTAGCATGCAGAAGAGAAGAGTGAGGGGTGATTTGATAGCAGCCTTCAACTTCCTGAAAGGGGGCTCTAAAGTGGATGGAGAGAGGTTGTTTATTAAATACTGATGATCTTAGCCACAAGAGCAGCCTTGGAGTTAGTGATATAATTTAAGATGCCTACTGTGCAGCACCTTAAAAAGGCCTGATGTTCGGAGGGTGGTTTCTCTGCACTTTCTGAAAATCTGGTCCCTTTATATTGTCTCAAGTTGAGCACCCAATGGACTTTTGACAATCTTGACCTTCATTCTTCAAAGTTAATGATGAAAGTGTGTTTCAGTGTTGTCCAGCTAATCCCTTCCCTGAAATTACTTATGTTGAAAAATTCTGCTGCTTCCCAAATGTTAAAATGTCTAAAAGTAAAACGGAAGGGACCTGGTCAGCTCCCACAATGTTTAGTTACTATCATTCACCAACCAAGGAAATGACAGATATTCCAGTTGCTTGAACAGTAGGGCAGAGGCGCTTTAAGTACCTCATTCAAGTCCCTGTTGTTTCAGCCACTTCATGTGTAATCCTGGTCAAGTCACAAGGCCACTCTATGTCTGATGGTATATGTGCGCTATGTATTATTGGTGTAGCTATACCATAGTCACAGCCTACACCTATGCAGAAATTTCTGTAGGGGAAATGCTTTTTTGTACCTGTGGGATACAATTTTGTTTTTAATATAAAGGAGTTCAAAACAGTCATGCAATGAGTGTGGAAAGGCGAGGCTGATGAAAAAATTGAGTGGAAACAGTAATTGGCAACCTGATTTTGTTATACTAAATAGTCATACAGTAATAAAGAATTTATAGAACTTATTTTTTGGGATCTTGCTGTAATATTGTAAGTGGAAAACAATAATCCCTAGCCCCCCACCCCCACTTTCCTATTGCTAGCAGCCAAGGGCATGCTGGGAAATATGGTTCCTTCCCTGCTCCAGGGCCAGCTCTCTAGGCAAGGAGATGGCCAAGGAACTACAGGTCCCAGGGTGCCTTGGGTTCTGCCATCATACCTTGCAGGCTCCTCCTGCACAGCTCAGCAGGGAGGAAGGGAGAGAAACCAGGCCTGGGTCGGGGAGGGGCAGTGTTCATACCACACACACACACACCCTGCACAGACTTGAATGGATGGGGTCCCCCCACGGCTGTAAGAACACCAGTTGCCTGTGCAACAGTACCTACACTGACAAAAAACTTTCTTCTATTGAGATACCAGTGTGCTCACTGCGTTAGCTTGGCATGGTTACACAAGTCGGGGGTGTGACTTTTTTTTCACATCCGTGACCACCATAGCTATGTCAGTCTAACCTTTAAGTATAAACCAGGTCTTGTCTGCTGTGCTTCCGGATGGCTCTTCTGCAAAGAAAGCAGCCGGGCAGTCTAGCCACTTTCTGTTGACAGAGCAGATCAACAGAGCGATCAGCTCTCGTGTGTGACCATGATCTGTCAACAGAATTTATATCAGAAGATATCTTCTGACAGGAACTTTTGTTGACTGATCACTCTCATGTAGACATAACTGAAGTGCTTGCAGTCCAAATAGATGCAACCCCAGAGGCTGTGAGACCACTAACAAGGGAGAGTGAAGTCTCTGTGCTACAGCCTTGGCTGAGCACCAGCTGGCTTTCAGCTTATGCTGTAGACCATGTGGCTTTTTCCCCAAAGGTTGTAGGTTCATTCCCTCCTGCTGATGACCGGGGTTTACATAGACAAGAGAATGAAAGTGTATTGTCCCCATTTTCCAGATGAGGGTATGAAGCACAGTCATAAAGGCCCAGAGCTGCAGAGGCAATAAGGCACTGCTGTAGTAAGGTTGTAACACAATTCTAAATGCTCATTTCTAAATACTATTAAAATCGGTGCCAAAGTGACTTACCCAAGGCCCAACAGGGAGTCTATGGCAGACTGGAATTAAACCCAGGCCTCCTGAGTTGTAATCCAGTATTTTTAATCATCACTTTCCTGAACCAAGAAATTACAATTGTGGCTTTGTGTCTAACCCCCAGGAATCGCAAAATATCTGACTTTACATTACCAGTTGCTCAGGACCAGTCTTAGGTCTCAGTGACACTGTAGTGTTTTTGGAAGGAGCGAGTGAAATGATGCAATTCATGACATGTTTCTACAATTTATCAAGTAGGGATCACCTCCCCATATAATAAATTACAGTGAGTACAACATTTATTAGAGGAGCACAGATGACAAATTCTTAACAAAATCATGTGATGAATCTTCACTTTGACATCCCACAGCAATGGCTCGAAATACCACCCTTCTGTTACTACGGTGTTTGTGGCTTGATACTTCAGTTATGTCTACACTAGACAATTGTGTTGTAAATAAATGAAGTGTGACTCAACTATTCATCCTCTTCGAATGACATGTATGGTGTGCGACCAAGCACAAAATGGAAACCAAAAGCAAACAGTAGCAACATCAGAAGAAATCTAGACAGAATCTCATCTCTCAAATCAGGCAGGCTCCTACTCAGTTATCAAATCCAAGGTAGCCCTTTCCTGTCCATTCAGTTTTATCAAGTAGAGTGACAGTGTCTAATGATATCAAGAGGCATCCAACGAGCTTTCCCCTCTCCTGCCAAAGGCAAGCCTCAATATGCTCTACCTCCAAGTCCTTCCATCGGTTTGATAAAGTATGTTCGAAAGCTGGGTAGCAGTTATTAATGAGTGTGCCGCAACTCACAGTGCTAAAATAGCAAGTTCTAGATGCTTTGCAGTTGTCAGCAGCACGCCTATCTGCATACCCTCCAAATACACTTTACAGACTCGCATTCTCCTTTAATTGAGACGCTATTAACATGACTGTACTGTACCTAGATTCTACTGCTGTGTGGCTTTGCTCCCTTTGCCGTCTCAGCATTTAGGGAGTTAACTATTAATGCCAATACACAAGTGCTACATCTCTTACCTTGCAAAGTTTCAGAACTAACCAGCATGCCAGGTATGCCGTGAGAGTGAATTTAGCTTTCATGTATCTGTCCGGCAAACAGGTAAGATACATTTGTACCAGATCCAGCTCTTCACTGACACTGCTGTTACCAGCATCAGCAGTAGCATCCACCCCATCCTCTTCTTGTCTTTGATCGTCTGCTGCTGATGCATTCAGGAACCTATTTAACTCCATTTTATCAAAGATTTTTTCTGTCTTGACACAGCCTTGATCTTTCCACAGACAGCTTAGGGAACTTTTTGTTTCGTATCAGTAATTATATTTCCTGATCGTCCACAAGCATGCAGTCTTGTCTTTAAGCCAACCCAAAAGTTAGGCTATGGTGGAACAAACTTTCTTTAGTTTAAACTCCATTGGCTTGTTGCCTTTCTTTTATTGAGTGATCTTTTGCAAATGTGTGTACAGCTACAAGATAAATATAGCACTGGCTAGAGAGTCTTGTCATACAACACAAGAATATGCCTGCCCGTTGCCAAGAGAGGAGAGAAAGATTCCATTTATTTAAAGAGCAAGTCCCCAGCATCAGTACTCCCTTGTTCATTTAAAAGAAAAAGGGAAAGGCTGTTATCTTTGAAAACTCTTTTTTCTTTCTTTTTTTTGGCCACTTGTGCTTCCTCTGAACAAATCCCAGTTCTGCAACAAGCTATGTTCTTATGGAGGAGGATTTTTTAATTCCTGAGCCTTGTAGCCACAGTAATTCATTGTTTGTGATATTGCAGATGCTGAGCTCGTGAAGGCTACAAATTTCCAAAGAATAAATGAGGTCTCACAGGTGGAAAGGAGCCAAGACATTTTGAAATAACTAATGGTCTTTCATAGGCCAAAAAATGAACAAAACATGTTCAAGATTAACCAAGCACTGGTCCAGCTAAATGTTAAGCAGCTCATTTGTGCCAGGAGACAGAATTCATCTGTATATGCTGAGACCATTTTGAGACATATTTGTTTCACTCTTGATGGCCTACATCTTTAGGAAACGACTTGAGAAACTGAGAATAATTTTAGCAAATTCTCTGCATTTCAGTGGTACTAATAACAAATTTATTCTTTCATTTTGACCACTAGGGTTAATTGTCTTGGTAGCTTTTGTGATTCACAAAGGAAGTTTCCATACTTCAGGGGATGAATTATAATCTGTTTTCTCCGTGCTGCTTCTTCTGGATGTACAGATGGAAAATGGACATCTTACAGCCACTTGCACAAAGGCTCTGAGGTCCCCTCAGGAAATATTCCCTTCTTTAATGTAAAAGGATACGGTGGCCAAGGCTCTAGTGAATGAGTCTGAGCCACTTCCAAGCACCAAGCATGGCAGCTGTCAAGTAAAAACACTTACATCCTGACAATGCACTCTTGTTCACCGTGAGTAGTATCCATTCCACATGTAATCCCAATGCCACCAATTAGATTATGCACAAGAGTGAAGAATCCAGCCTTTACTGTGAAAGGCTTCCTACAAGTCTACAGAACATCTATCGACGAGATCCATCTTAATGAGGTATAGGGGAAAGGTGGACTACCAAACAAGAGATCTCATTCTGCCTGACACTTTCTCATGGAGTCCAGCCTGGGTCACTTTTCAGCAGCGATTGTTCCCTGTTTTTCCAGACTGATGAAGATGATCAGGAGAGACAGCAGAGAACTCTGGAACTCAACTTCACTGCATCTGTGAAGTGCTGCAAGCAACAGGAGAAAGAGGAATCCCACTGGCATCCCTGCACATAATCAGTCTGGTGCTGAAAAAGGGCTGCATGGTCTCTCCATCCAGCTATATCCAATACTGTTCATTAAAATCTTAACCGGAGTATTACCAAAGCTGGAATAACACTGTAGAAAACAGTTAGTGGGGCTTTAAATTTTCAGAGGGGTGAACAATGATCACTTGACATATTAGTAAAGTGCTTTACTCTTCCTTCATGGTGTCCCTGACTAACTGAGACCTGGCTTTGTCCACCAGGAGGTTTGTACGCTGGCCTTTTCCACAAAAACTTTCCAAAATTGCCAATATTTAAGGGGCTAATAACTATAGGAGACCTAGCACAGACCAGTTTAGCCACTGTTGTCTAACCCTGCTAAGTGTAGATGACACAGTAGTTAAAATACCTGCAGCCCCAAGAGTCTTGCTCATACTGCCATTCCTACTATTCCTACCACAAGTGGAGCTGAAGCAGATAACACCAGTGAGAAATCTTGGGGACTAAGGTATACAGATTGAAATGTCACTATTAACAGTTTTTAGTTCTCTCATTTCTTTCACTGCTTTGTCCCTTAGTGAGCCATTTTCACCACTGCCAAATGAGTGAAAAGAAACCTGCACAGGCATAAAGGTTTCCACAAGGTTCAAGCCAGAGGAGAAGCTAGCCCTGTGTAAGCATGTTGTATAGTACCTCAGTGCTCAGCTTGGACAGCCATATACAAATATGACTATATTTCTACAGAGCATTGTATTTGATTGTGCCTTTGGCTCCCTGTTTCTCCAGAGACAATATTTAAGCTACTGCAACCAGTCACGATTCACATGGGAGCATATGTGTGCACTTCAAAGTCATTTACTGCATTTAAAAGAAACTTTAGAACCTGTTGCTTGAATATCCAAACTTTAGTGTAAAATCTATTGCCTAATACTAGAGGAGTGCTGTTCAGCTGTTTATCTCGAAAAATGATTTGTGCTACACCTTCCTCCTCCTCCTTCTTATCTTTCTCTTTTAGGAGACCCAAGTGTAGGCCAGTCAAACCTTACTGTGTCTCTTCAGATTTTTTTTTCTAATTCTACTTTTCATTACTTTTTAACTTCTTCTGTGACTTTTACTTGCCCTGCTGAGGATCACAAGTCTGCATTTGTGAGGCTGATAGGGGAAAAATAGACAAACTTGCATACCAGATGAATTCCCAAAGGTTCTATCAAGTCCTCTTCTAATTCCAGGCTTCTCTACAACCACACAGCAGTAGCATGCCCATCCAAGCCCCTGGATTTCCTACCTCCAAATTGCAGGATCCTTTTTCTTTTTATGCATTCTGTATTAGTCCATGAAGCTGAAAATTATGGTGCTACAGCTGCAGACAAATATGTTGACAAATACTCAAAGGCCCTGCTGGAGGGTGGGGTTTTCTCATCCAGACACTTGTTTAATTGGACTGGATGTATCTGCCACAGAAAACAAATTGATTCCTTCTTCCAGTATTTCTGAGGGGCTTCCACAGATGTCTTGTAAATGCTGAAAGCTATTCCAAAGAGTCTTACAAGGGGTTTTCTCCTGATATTGTGCTGATATTAATAAACTGGGAACCCTTCACAGAAGAACTAGCTGAAATTATTGAGCTGGGGTCCTTCTCGGTACACTTCAAAGTCATTTTTTTAGCATTTAAAAGATTTAGAACCTGTCTCTTGTACTTGTAGCAGTGCTCTGAAGTGTAATGCAGGAGATTAAAAGCAACTGGCCATTTGCCACCTTTGTCAATCACAAAGAGGATTTTCAAATCTCTGTGATCTTCTGTGCTTGCTTTCTCCACCTTCCAACATCTCCTCAGTCATATTTGAATTGAGCTCCCACCACCTATCTTTGAGTCATGCTCTAATCCTATCTGACACTGGTCAGAAAGGATGGAGCCAAGGGCTCTGCTCCTGCTCCTACTGAAGTCAACAGTAAGACTCCTATTGAATAAAATAATTCAGGATCAGGGCCACAAAGCTGGATGTTATTGGGATGCCAATGTCCATTTGTCTTCAGGGCCCTAACCCTTTCATCTACCAAAAGAAGGAAAAAATCAAAACCATATCAGCTTTTCCATTTCATAGATTCAGCTATAAACTTTAAGCCCTATTTTGATCACACAAGCCCATAATTTGTGCATCAGACCCATAACTCCTGACTGAGCTATAGCGGTTCTGTTAGAAAGATATCCAAAATTAACTTGGAGAATTTATGGGATGGAGAATCCACCTCATATTCCAATGTTAATTATCTACACTGCTAAAAATTGGCATCTTGCTTCTAGCCTGAATTTGAGTAACTTCACCTTCCAGCTCCTGCATCTCTCTGCTGTTTTACTGGTAGATTAAAGAATAGTCTTAGAAATATCTTCCCACCTGGGTACATATAGATCAAGATTAAGTCACCTCTTACCCTCCTCTTGAATAAAGCAAGTAGCTTGAACTTTGATCTCTCACTAGAAGGCATATTTTGTCAAACCTCATATTATTCTTGTACCTCTTTTCAGAACCCTTTCCAGTTTTTCAACATTCTTTTTTAAGTATGGACACCAGAACAGGATGCAGTATTCCAGCAATGATCCTGCTAATACTGTATATAAAGGTAACACTACCTCCTCAATCTTATTTACTGATCCTTTGTGTAGGTACCTAAACAGCCTGTAAGCCCTCTTAGCTATGGCTAAGCACCTGCACCCTCCCTGCCGCCCTAAGCCAGCTTCCTGCCAGCCTCTTCCCACAGTGAACCCCTCATTTTTGACCTCCCCAGAGTCTAAGGGTGCCCAAAAAATCTAGTAGCCCTGGCCACCCTAGGCTCTGGGACTGGTGTGCGAGGGGAAGGAGGAGAGATTATTTTTAGTTGGGTGTCTGCTGCAACCCCTAAGTCCTCTTCAGTGTTGTCATATGCCAAACTAGAGTCCTTCATCTTGTGAGACATACATTCTATGTTCCTAATTTGCATTTGGCGCTATTAAAAAGCATATTGGCCAAATGAGTCCATTGTACTCTGGGACCCAAAAAAGAGAACTGCTGTGCCCCCACCACAATTTACCACTCCACCAATTCTTCATCTGCCAGTTTTACCTGGGAGGGCTTCATCCGTTCTTCCAGATCACTGGTAAAGACACTGAATGGGATGAGGCCAAGATGAGATGCCTCCAAATCCCAGTAAAAACACCTCCCTTCCCTCCAATTGGAGGACAATTCCCTAGTCACCAGTATTTTCTGAGCTTACTAGGCTATGAAGACACTAACAAGTTTTGCCAGCAAACCTTGGCTTTGTTGGCAAAACTTGTGGAGCATGCACACGCAAAATGAGTTTTGTCAACAGTATCTAGCCAAAATTCAGCACTTTCGCTGGCAGTGTTCTGCCTTGCAGCCAGGAGGCTGGCAGTGCTGCTCTTGCCAGATTCTGTTGACAGAAAAGCTGTGTGGATGCTCTCGGGGGGCTTCTCTTGACAGACAGAGCATCTAGAGGAATGGGCAGACCTGTCTGATGTGCCTCCAGGTGTCTGTTTTGTCAAGAGAGCAGCAGTGTAGTCCGGCTGCTCTGTCGACGAAGCGGAACACTCTTCTGATTGGCTTTTGTATGTGGCCGCACTCTGTCAACAGAAGTTTTGGCAAGAAAACTCTCCCAACAGTGACTTCTGCTGACTGAGCTCTGTAGTGTAACCATAGCCTAATGAGACTCACAGTGTGCTGAGGTCTGGGGGATGGAGGAGGGGCAGAAGGACTAAAGATTTTGTCTTACAAATTGCTCAGATGCTCTTTGCAATTAAATTTCCCAGTTTGGTTTGGTTTTTATCTGACAGAGGCAGTGCTTGTGAACAGCTGCTGTGGGAAAGGGGTAGAAGAGAAGTGTGGAACTGGGACCTTTGTGTGACCTGACAGGACCTTCAACAAACTTCTCTGAAGTGTGACATCATGCTTCTGCTATGAATCATCTTTAATATTAAACAAAGAAATAAATAAAAACAACCCACAAGCTCAAACCACTTCTTTGACAGTACAGGCTGTGCTGAAGAAGCTGGAGGCCTAGAAACAGCTGCCTTAAAATATGACTCACCATATGAACAGTCCAATTTTTGTTTTTGCATTAGAATATTTTGAAATTCAGCAGTGTAGCAATAATTGCATAGCACAGCAGGGCGGGGCTCCTCATGCTCAGACTAATACTCTGCAATGTTCGTATCTCTTGTTAGATTATGGCAACATTTTACTCAACAGCAGATTGGTTATACTCTTTATCATAAATCTGCTTTAAGCTTTCATTCCCAGTAAAGCCAGTCTTTATTTTCAGGTGCATGATTCTCCCTGACATCAGTGAAAACAGAAAGCCTGCTGCAGACAAGCTTCGCTTCAGTTTAGGCTCTAGAGGACGTTTGGAGCTCAGGTCATGTTTGAAATTCCCAGTGATGCGCCTCAAGAGAAATTCGCAGCTGGAAACAGGCATCATGTGTCATACCAATCTGCTTTCCTCCTCCTGACTGGTCATCCCTTGTGTGAGAAGGAATTTGGGTTAACGTTGCAGAATACCCCTGTGACTGATGGGATGGAGAGACAAAATAGTCAGGCTTTAGTATAAATAGCAGATGTGCGTGATTGTGTTTCTGGCTCCATGGGGGTTTCCTGAGGAAATGGGGTGTGCCCCATGCTCCCTCCCTACCCTTGTGGTGGCCCTCCCTCAACCCCTTCCCACTACAGGCCATCACTTTGCTGCTGTGCTTCACTCTGGTAGTAACAATAACCACAGTTGATAAATGATTATGGCCTGGCGAGTGCACTTACAAAGTTTGCAAAAGATACCGAGCTGGGAGGGGTTGCAGGTGCTTTGGAGGATGGGATCATTCAAAACAATCTGGACAAACTGGAGAAATGGCCTGTGGTCAATAGGATGAAGTTCAATGAGAACAAATGCTAAGTACTCTGCTTGGGAGGAACAATCATTTTCACACATACAAAATGGGACATAACTGCCACGGCAGGAGTACCACAGGGGTCATAGAGGACCACAAGCTAAATATGAGTCCATTGTGTTGTGGGCAGACAGCAAGAAGTGTCTTTTCTTCTCTGCAATGATTAGGCCTCACCTGTGGTAATGAGTCCAGTTCTGGGCACCATATTTCAAAACAGATGTGGAGAAATTGGAGAAGAGCCTAAAAAAAGCTACAAAATGGATTAAAGGTCTAGAAAACATGGGCTATGAGGGCCAACTGAAAGAACTCGGTTTGTTTAATTTTAAAAAGAGAAAACTGAGAGTGGGCCATAACAGCTTTCAAGCACCAAAAAAATGTTACCAGGAGGGAGAAAATTATCATCTTTAATGAGTGTGTAATGCCAACAGACCAGGGTTGTTAGCCCAAGGCATTGAACCTGTGATCACAGGAGCTAAAGCCCTGTGCTCTACCATATGAGATAAAGGCCATCTGGCTCTCAGTCAAGGCTGTAGAGCAGAGACTTCACTCACCCTAGTATGAGGTCTCAGTGCCTCTGGGTACTACAATAGGACAAGAAGCAATGGGCTTAAATTGCAAAGGAGATTTATGTTGGACATGAGGAAAATCTTCCTTTCTGTCAGGGTGGATAAGCACTGAAATAAATTGCCTAGGGAGGCTGCACAGCCTCTATCGTTGTTGATATTTAACAGCAGGTTAGACGAACAACAGTTACGGATGGTCTAGACAGTTCTTGGCCCTGCCATGAGTGCAGGGAACTGGACCTGATGACCTCTCAAGGTCCCTTCCAGTTCTAGTGTTCTATGATTCTGTGATAAGTACAAACACTGAAGGGTTATTAATGGAAATTCCTGAGTTGGTGACAAGTCTAGAGCTGACCCACCTGCCGGAGGAATACTGCCTTTACTAGCTCAATCTGCTTCAAGATGGTGGCCAACAAAACTGAAAGCTGCCTGAAGTGACTGCCTCTTGGTAGGGGAGTTCACTGGCCCTGCTGCATTGCATCTGTTCTGCTCTGAGGCACAGTGCTCTACAAGCAATGGAGGATCAGATGAGGTGTTCTTTCCCTGGCGGTAGCAAGCTCTTTATCTGCCAGGGGAGACTTTTCCCCAGCAGCAGAGAGGCCTGGTATGGGTGAAGGGAGGGGGGTCAGTATATGGGGGCCAGTTGAGGTGGTCCTTCCCCAGAATATTTTTCCTGCCCTTGTTGTCCTAAATGCGCGACTGACATCATGTTCAGCAGTGAACAGCAGCACATTCTTTTATTGGGTTGAGTTGGGGGCTACCCCATGATGTGGCTGAGTGTGAAAAAGACTCAGACTTGTGGCGCCTGTGGGGGAGGGGAAGGGGGATTGCACACAAATGTAAACTGCTGGGAAGTTTCTCAGCGTGTTATGCAAGCACCACCCCCTGCACCGCCTGGCTGGCACGTGGTACAGTGGGGCATCAGCTCATGCCAGGCAGAACAGAAAAAAGTGACAAGCGTACAGAGAGAGCTGCCAACTCCCAGCAGGGGCTACCTGAATGGGTAGACGCGCTCCCAGCACTAATAGAGAAAGAAAGAAGCCATTTCTCAGGCTGCCATACTAACATGAGCCCACAGCTAAAGGCTCGCTGCTCCCGCTTGGAAATTCAGGCTCATCCTGTCACTGGAAAGCAGCGGCCAGATCAGAGCACTGAGGGGTCATTGTGGGTTACATATGGGACACCTCTGGAGGCTAATAAATTCGCTTTTAAGTCATGGCTCTTCCACACTTGCCTTTAATCGAACTTCTGAATTTGAGCTTGATGCGGTACCCCTCAGGTAACTGCGATTTTGTAATCTCAGGCTCAGTGCACCCAGAGTCAAGCTAATGATCTTTACGATGAAGACAGTCATGTGGTGAAATTGAGCTAACTGAATTAAATTCAATTTTATCTCATAGTGTAGATGCAGCCTGGGTCAGACATGCTAACAGACCCGACTGTTGGGGTGCTCCAGCATACCTGATTCTTGTCCCAGCCAGACCAAGGGAACTTGGTGATGGGGAGGGTGAGAAAATGAAAACTAATTGTTTTCCTAGTTAACTAAACATCAAGGATGGTTCAGCTCAGGTTTCATCCAGTACTAGCTAGTTTGGCATGAAACAAACTTTTCTAATGCTGAACTTGTACGAATGCACTACTAACATGCTCCCTTGGCAAATAAACAGTTTCATGTTTATTAGAGCAGCAGGGTCCGCAGAGGGTCCTTGAAAAAAAAAAAAGAGATCAATAAAATTGATCATAAAAATAAGTTTTAAATAAATTACAAAGTTACAATCATTATTTTTAAATTACATATTTTCCAACAAGGTTACTAATTGCTGTCTGGAAATCTATGTTGTCGTTCCCTTTTTCATTAGATAGAGGCTAGAATTGGCTTTCATGGGGGTATGCAAATGGTTTGGGGGGGTCTGTGAATGTTTAGGGGTATGACGGGGGTCTGCACTAGCAAAAAGGTTGGCAACCTCTGTGCCAGAGATTTGCACTGGGGGCATCATTTGGGAGCACTCAGTTTGAGATATATTCAGCAAATGCTGCAGAACAATGGCTGTACTTCTCACATCCCCACTCCTTCCTCAACTGCATCAGCTTCCTCCCTCCTGCTTCCCCTCCCCCCGCCCCCCCCCGCCCCCCGCAGGTGTCCAGCACATCAAAGCAGAGCAGTAACTTTTTCCTAAAGATTTTAGTGGAGGAACGTGAAAGAAGCTTGTTCCTCAGCACAGCCAGTGACCATCTGCCATAGGTCCCACAATAACATCATGCCTTACATCTCCAACAGATGTGTGTATGCTGTGACAAAGTCCATCTTATTCTTGGGCCTCTGCAGTTACATTTGTGACACTACCTTGGACCGCTGTCTTTACCATGATGGCCAGGTAATAATTAACATCCCCATGAACACAAGAGATCCCTGCGTGCTTGGCCCAGGTCAGTTGCTCCTGTCCCACTAACATCCGACACCAAGATAACTGCACTCCCAGAGTCTGCCAATGCAATCATTTCTAGCCCATTCATCTTCACTGGGCGGGTGTACTGATGGGAGGCTGTTGAAACGCCAGCAAGGTGAACCAGGGCACAGGGATCTTGCAGGCACCCCACACCACATTGCATGGGCTCCTCCCAGTTGGGGCGCTGTGCAGTTATGTGCCCCAGCTCCCCACAGGTGTAATACCTATACCCTGTCTAGGTACCCACCTTTGCTTTGGGTTGCTGGGCCTGGCCCTTGGACCCTTCCTACCTTCACCCCTGAATTTCCTTACACCCTCAAGCTGTTCCCCTGCCCACTTCTTCTCTGCCTGTGCCCATTCCTGGGCTTCAGGAACACGGGGCCTGGGACCAAAGCCAGGCTCCTTGCTCCGCCATACCCTTTCCCTGGGCGGGGCCGAAACAGACCCCTGGACATCAAGCATCTCTCTACAAGGGCCACCAGCTCATCAAAGATAGCAGGGTCACTCTGTCCAACCCACTCCTTTAGGACGGGTGGCAGTTCTCTGGTATATGTGTCCAGGATGACTACCTCGACGACTCTCTCAGCACTGTGGACCTCTGGCCACAACCACTTCCAGGCCAGGTGGATTAGGTCAAACAACTGGGTTCAGGGGGGTTGTCCTCCCCGTATTTTCAGTCATGGAACCTTTGGGTCCTCACCGCTGTCGTAACACCCGCCCATGCTAGGATTTCGGCCTTCAGCTGGGGGTAGTCGGAAGCCGCTCCTTCTGCCATGTCGAAATATGCTTTCTGGGCTTCTCCACTCAAAAATGGAGTTAAAATACTGGCCCACTGAGCCTGGGGCCAGGCCTCCTGTACAGCAGTTCTCTCAATGGCCAACAGGTAGGCCTCAATATCATCATCCCCAGTCATCTTCTGTAGGTAACAGCCAACACATAATGACTGGGTCCTGTCCTGATTTGGTATCTGAAGAGCCAGGGCCTTCACCTGCCCCACAACCTCCTGCAGGGTAGCACGGTCCTGGGCAGCCTGACCCACCAGCAGCCTGATTGTCTCCTGCTGGACTCGGGTAGCCTGCTGCTGGGTGGCCGTGGTCTTCAGGAGTGCCTTTATCACATCCTCCATGGGTATTTCTCCTTTAAGGGGGCCCCTTTAAGGGGGGTCACTGTGAGACCTCACAGCAGTTCCATCCCACCCCTGCACCTCATGTTACAAAGACCTTCTCGTTCCTAGGCCTCTTGCCTCTACTCAGTCCACTGGACCCACTTAAGGCCCCACTTGCTCTCGCTGGGGCAAGGGGTGGTCTGGGAGGAACCCAGTCCCCACCCATTCATGCAAGGTTCTGGCCCAGGGACCCTATGTGACTGCTGGTGGGAAGGGCTGACTCCCTTAGCCCTTGGCACAGCAGCTCTTCTCCCCGGGCCACTTCCCCAGACAATTCCCCCTGGTTCCTTCTCAGGCTGCAGCTCCTCACACTCTGCCCCTGCCCCTCCCCCTTCACTGTGGAGGGCTTTTAAAGGCCTCCTATTAGGCCTGCCTTGGAGTCAGCTGGCCCCAATTAGCCTGAGCCATCTCCTGCCCAGCTGCCTGTGATTGTCCTGCTGGTACTCCACAGGCCTTTCTGCTTGTCTGGGCTCCCTGAGCGGACCCTCCGCTGTGGCCCTGCCACGGTGCATATTCTCCCAGTGCTGTGTGTGTGCACATTACCCCAGTGCACATGTGTCTCTGGGTGGGTGGGCGGTTGTGTGTGCACGCTCATACAGGGCCAGTGCTACCCTTACTGAGAACCAGGGCAGAAATATTAAGTGGGCCCCCATGAAAATCCAGGTCCCTGGGGGAGGAGCCAGCAGTGACCACCGACCCGTAGGCTGGATGGCTTGTGGAGGTGAGGAAGGGGGTGAGGTATTATGCCCTTCCCAAGCCTCAACGCCCTGGGCTGGACCCTTTAACTTAGCATCACAGGGAGTGTTACCACCGTTAGCACACAAAAAGCCAGCCCTTCTCCCCCTGCCGCAAGCCCCACCCCCAACCACTACACAGCTCTGCAACCCCTCACCCGCTCTACCGCCCCTTGTAGTATCTTGAGAGCAATACTTGGAAATAAGTTCAGCCACATCATTTTCTGCCCCACACTGCAGAAGGGGATTCCTGCAGCATCTTTAGCCCGATGCAGACACGTTTAACACTCCTTAACCCAGCGGGGTGTGGTAGTAATGGAAAAGTCTTCTCTAGGCCCACTTAAAAATGATTTTCATGGCAACTGGCAAATTTATAAAACCCTGCAGCCGAACAATGAGCAGCTGGTAACCCAATTCAGTAGGTTCCAGGCAATCCCCCTGCTTGCCCGCCTCTAATGGTGGCCAAAGTAGAACTGCCAACAGGCTGGCTTGAACCTGGGACCTCAGTGCAGGAGCCTCCACAGTTTGAGAGCTGGTTCTGAGTTAAGGCTATAGAGGAGATTCAGTTGTTCTCTCTGTAATTGACCTAGGTGCCACATGGGACAGTAAACCACACCCAGCAGGCACATGGGTTACACGAGCACTCTGGGGGTGGGTGGGAGAGTACATGCTCTTCCCCAGCACTCTACATCACCCCTCCTTGGGCCCATGCACAACTATTCAACCTTCCAGCAATACCTTTCTGCCCCTGGGCCTGACAGGTGTCCTTCCTGGTTCTTCCCATGAACCTCAGGGTTGTGGACATGGGGGTCTCCTTCCTCTTCTAGTGAGTATGGCTGGGCTGGAGGAAAGCTGGAGTTCTGTAGCCAGCCACAATAGCTCCAGCACAGGACAGGGAACTTGCAGCAGAGGTAAAAGGGGCCCAGGAATGGAGGGGGACTTAGATGGCATGGAGGTGGCAGGCTGCAGGGGTCAGAGAGAGCAGGGCACAGACTTGCCCTGTTGCTGGCAGGGAGACAGCAGTAGCCATCGCAGCAGGTGTCCGGGCTCTAAGCTGGTGTGGAGGGGTCCCTGTGCTTCTTTTTGGTGCTGTCCTTAGGACTGGGCCAGGAACTACTTGGGTCAGTCTCTGCAGCCAGTAGAGAAGTCTGGCAGCTGTGGAATCTGTTTCAGAAGTTCTCAAACTATGGGTCAGGAGCCCAAAGTGGGCCTCAGCCCCCTATGAATGGGGTGACCAGGACGGGCTTACACTTGCTGAGACTGGGGGCTGAAGCCAAACCCCGAGCCCTACCACCTAGGACTGCAACCCACGTCTCACCTCCCAGGGCTAAAGCCTTGGGAAGTGGGGCACAGGTTATAGGCCCCAACTCAGGCTGAAGCCTTTGGGCATCATCTCTGCCCCACAAACTCCAGGCTATACAGTGAAGTCTAAGAATGCCTGTGTTAGGTCATTAGACTGCGTATTGTAGGGGGAACCTACCACGGACTAGGGTCTGGATGACTGAGTGCCTGGAGCGCTAGTCAGCAACCTCCAGGGGAGGAACCTGTGACCAGCCTGCAGCTTGCCTGGCTCTGGCCCGTGAGGTTCAGGGCTCCTTTGCCCACAGCATCCAGCTGCTGTGAGGTTGGGTTGTGGAGCCCTGAGCCTGGTGGGCTGGAGTCAGGGAAGCCGGGGTCTGATCCAGTGCATGGGCTCTGCCTGGTTGGGGGAAGGGAAGAAGCAGCTTCACATTCTGCCGCCACTGCTGTGGCTCGCCCTTCCCCCAGTGCTGAGAAACGCTTCCTGGGGGCTTTTCCCTGGCTGCTCCAATTGGCTGGAAGTGCAGCCAATAGAAGCAGTGCCTGAGAGCGGTGGGGGACACAGACCTGTATGTGCTCTTGGGGAGCTGCCACTGGGTAAGCACCCCCCCGCATTGTCCAGATGCCCCACCCCACTCCTGAACCCCTCACCCAGACCACTCCCACACCCCTGCCCAGATCACTCACCCTCTGCCCACTCCTGAGCCCTATCACACTCCCAGACCCCCAACCCCCAGCCTGCTCCTGCACCACACCTCCCACCCAGGCCCCACACACGAAGCCTGCTTCCTGGCAGACCCCTCCAATAGGGAACCCCAAATTTTTGGCCCCCTCCCAGAGCCTGTGGTGATCACAAAAATCTATTAGCCCTGTCCACCTAGGCTCTGGGGCTGGTGTGCAAGGGCGATGAGGGGAGTGAGGATTTTCTGGTTGTCAGTCAGTGACCAGATTGGTGACTCCTACCCAAAAAAAGGTTCCCCACCCCTTCTCTAAGTGACTGGTAGGACAAAGCTCCCCCCACCCCCATCAAGCAGCCACTTAGGCTGTGTCTACACTTGCTTTCCTCTTTCAAAAGAGGTATGCAAATGAGGTAAATAAAAATGCAAATGAGCTACAAATTTGCATGTCCAACACCTCATTTGCATAGTCTTATTTCGAAATTGCTTCTTTCAAAGGAAGAAAACCAGTGCAGACACTGCTCTTTTGACAGTAAACCCCATCTTCGAAAGAATCCTTTCCCCTCACCCCTAAAAAAGGGAAAAAGGATTCTTTCAAAGATGGGCTTTACTTTTGAAAGAGCAGTGTCTACACTGATTTTCTTCTTTCGAAAGAAGCTATTTTGGAATAAGAATATGCAAATGAGGTGTCGGATATGCAAATTGTATATCATTTGCATTTTCAATTTGCCTCATTTGCATACCTCTTTCAAAAGAGGAAAACAAGTGTAGACACAGCCTTACTGTATTCAGTAGCTGCCACTGGAAAAAGAGAAAGTTGTGGCTGTGAAAAACCTGAAAATGAACACAAGTACAACAAAGAAACAAAACATCCATTTACTCTTTTAAAAACAGCATATTAGAAAACAGGGTTCAGAAGCAGCACAAAATGTACCCTTGGAATTATAAATTCTACTCAAATAAGTTCAAAATATTAACCCCAAGAAGGTGCAGATTTTTGGTACAATTCTAATCACTATTTTTTTTAGAAGATGATGATTGCCTTGAAGAACATCAAGGCTTGAAAAGCTTTTCAGAACCAAGTTAGCAATTTTTCCACTGTGGATGTTGTTCCGTATGGCCTTGTTCTTGTGTCCCCTTTTTTTTAATGTATTTCAGCTGTATAAATGCAAGACAAGTATAAGAGTATACAAATGATGCATACAATGCTTAGGGAAAGTTATTAATACATTGATAAAAGTCAATTCAACTTACAGACACACAAAAAACATCACTTGAAAAAGTGTGAGATTTTTTAATTAGCTAAAATCACATGTTTTTCTAGTATTTTTTTTTTCAACAGATCACTGTTCCCTGGTCTGCATCCACATAAAGGTTTCCTATAACATGCAAAGAATTAAAATATATACCATTGTGCAGCTGAATACCACTGCATCCTATTTTCACACAACTGCTCTGCCTAATGAATCTGTGCAGTTCTTTTCATGCAGACAAGATATACTGTACATGAGCACAGAGGATGGTTGTCAGACATGGTCTTTGTGCACAGTAATACACATTTGCTTGTGTGATGCTTATTCAGCTAACTCACAGCCATAGCAACATGTGCCTTTGTCTTTACCATAAGGGACAAGAAAGGTGCTCTCTGATTATCATGCCGCCAGCTTCATTGCACCTTTCTCTTTGCATTACAGCATCTGCCATTAGTCCTGATTTTGCAAGGTTCTGAATGCCCTCAACTATCATTAAAAACCCACAGAGTGGTCATCACATTCTTACATTGGGCTTATTATCACTAGACCTTATACTGAATGTTCTGTCGTCCGCTCAATGTTTTTAATGTTCCAGCATGGGAGAATTTGCCATTTTTGTCCATGTGTATGCTTAGCATGTTGCACTCCTTATTACCATTATTAGACGTAAAAGTTCTTGTTAGTATTACAGTAAATTGTTGATGTAACACCTTCATAAATGGATGAGTAATGGCTTACCACCAAAGCCATTCAAATACCCTTAACATGATTAGGTGTTTTAAGCCATCAGTTCTGAGAGGTGCAAAATGTCCTCAATGCCCATTCACTTTCAGTGGGATTTTGGGTGTTCAGGACATCACAGGATAGGGCTGCAGGCCCCATAGTAGCAAGCACATTTTAGATCAGTGGAAGTGTGAATATTCAGCTGGTGTCTGTGTTCTTCACCGTTTGAGCCTATGTGATTCGCAGACAATGGAGTGGCACAGTTTGGCAGTAGTTTTATGCAGGTTGAACCTCTCTAATGTGAATCTCTCTCATCTGGCAACATCCATAATCCTGCATGATTTTAGTTAGATGGACAACCACTTACCATGGGTATGGCCAAGTTTCCCGTGGTCCCATAAAGTTTGTTTACAGCCACCACTCTTGGCTCTGCATTCTGTGCTGTTATTAAGCACTAATTTACCCTGAAACGTCTCCTAGGCGCCCAGTCAGCATTGGAAGTGTTGCTAATGTGCTAGACAATATTGACTTCCTGTCATCTGGCAAATTCTTTTGTTCAGCACTGGTCAGGTCCCGAAGGTGCCAGATGGGAGAGGTTCAACCTGTATTGTATTGTGAAAGCTAACAACTCTCTAGCAGTTAGCGCTTAATCTTTATTTTGTGTTGAAACCTGAAGAGACATTGACTCTTACTGCTCTGTGTAAATCTATTGCTTTTATTTCTAAAGCTGTCATCTTTATGGGCTGTATACACATTGCAAATATGAGCTACAGAAGTAATTTGAGAAATGCAGTATTCCTACTTAAGGCGTGTTTTCGCTACTGCATAAAACAGCACTACTCCTGTAGATGCAGAAGCAGCAATTTAATGGGACTGCTGAAGGCATGATAAGCTTGCCCATCCACGTAATTAATCCCTCTCGTTGAGACGCAGAAGCTAAGGCCAGGTCTACTAAGGGGACGGTCAAATTAAGGTATGCAACTCCAGCTATAGCAACGAGGGGTCCTGTAGCACCATATAGACTAACAGAAATTTATGAGCCTGAACTCCAGCTATATTGATGAACTCCAGCTATATTAATTATGTAGATGGAATTACAGCCTCTGCTGTGGGAGGTCAACAGAAGCAAACTCTCCCATTGACTCCCTGTACTCCTTGCAAGGGGCAGGTGTACTGGTACGGAAGAGGACACCCTGTGAGTTGGATTTAGTGCATCCCTACCAGACTCACTAAATCAAACTCCAGGAGATCAACCACAGCACCATCAATCTTCCATGGAATGAAGATATATCCTGAGTCAGTGGAAAAGCATCTCCTGCTGACAAAGTACAGTGTAGACACCATGATGAGTCAATGCGAGCACATTGCTGAGGGTGTGACTTAAGTTACCTTAAGCAATAGTAAAGACAAGGCCTTAGAAAAGCATTTTCCCCCCAATTCTCATTTGGTTCTCAGTTGCATTTATTATGTATATATGGTTTTGGAGGGCAGAATTGGATTCACAACATTCTACTTAACAGCCTCCAAGAATTGTAAAGTGCCCTATTAGAGAATATTCTCCTTCATTTTCTCTGTTGGATCCTTTGTCATTTTTTTGTATGCAGAACACTCATTGACTTTAATGGGATTTCCGCAGTCAGGGTATGTCTATACTTACCCAGTATTCACACACTGCAATCGTTCCTCCAGAGTTCGATTTTGCTGTGTGTGAAGATGCGGCAAAATCGACCTCTCAGGACTCAGCCATCAACCCTGGTACTCCACGTTATCGCATGGAGTAAGGGACATTGGTGTGCGCCTGAAGAGCCCTGATCCACACCAGGGAACAAAGTCAATTCTGATACATTAATTCTATCTACACTAATGACGCATCTAGAATTGCATGTGTGGGGTAGACTTTGATCCCTAGTGTAGGTCAGGCCTTAGAAAGATGGCAAAAGACAGGTATTAACAGACTTGGATTTCCAATCTATGCTCCTTTACATAGTGTCTAAGTCTTAATTTCTTGGATTTTCCTTCTTCAAAGAAGAATTAATTTTTTAAATTAAAAATTAAGTATCTTTAACATAGCCCTCAAAAATATTTTAGACACTTGAAAGATTAATTGGAAAATGAGTCTCTGCTACTAACTAGTTTACATCTGGTAGTGGTTCTGTAGAGCTTGCTGACACAAGGTTGCTTAGGGTAGGGATGACTGTTTCTTTGACTAGGTTAACTAAGATTTTCAGTGTTTTGACCTGGTCTTTCTACCAGAGTTCAGAAAACTTCCCTCTTCTCAGGCACAGCTCTGAAACTTTAGGAAATTATCCAGTTCCCATATGCAAATCTGCAGCTATCTTCAGACCATTTTTGCAGCTCACAGATCAGACATGGATACAAATTGTGTGTCTGCAGAGGGCGCTACCCATACGGCCTATGCCTAGTAATTAACTGGTTTCCTATGGATTAATTATGCTGACCTGATATTCTGCCATCAGAAAACCTTACGCGTACTCTTGAGTGGAAAAGCATCTGGACTTCTATCCAGCGAACAAACTGAAGGGAAACGGCTGCATTTTGCTGAAGCGAAAGGTTGCACTGCAGAGGAGGAAATTAGTGAAAGATTTGAATAAAACTTATGAGCATTATTGGTGTTGAATAATGAATTTTCAGTGCTGAAAAATGGTGAATCATTAATGATATGTAAAGTAAATAAATAAAATTATGTGGAAAAGAGACTATACATAACATAGAATTCAAGCGATTTTAATATGCGATGTAGAATATGGTAACTAAAAGATAATACATAAAGCATAGTACTATACATCAGATATGAGAAATTTAAGAAAAAATTTAAAATTTTGGTAGCTATAGCATATAAATGTATATAGCTTAATTACATTCACTCATATGTACTGACTGAAGTAGTTAATAGCTCTTCTGTCACGTTATAGAAGCAATGTACATGTCAGGTTTGCCACTGAACAGCTTTGCAGAGGGGCTTCTGTTTACATGTGGCCTCCATCCATACTTTTCCTTACCAAAACTACCACCAGGGCTTATTTCTTTCCCATAGCAGAGGAAACGTCAGTGTTTCTATGACTTTGAGGTTTTTGCTGCTCTTAAATGTGCTTCAATTGAATTGCAACTTTGTTGTGCATTTTTAAACCAATATTCACCTACCATTGACTTTGTAACTGAACAATAACAATAACACACAAGATAAAAACCAGATGTGCGGCAGATCAAAAGAAGGCCTTTTCACTATATTCACAACACCCACTCACCTCTTTTTAATAATCAGGCTTCTGAGGGGCACCTCTCTTCCTGCATGTGCATGTCCAAAATTTCTGATTGAGTCAGTTCCACCACATACCCACCCCACAATCTGCCAACAGCCTCGATTATGACTCCCCTACCTCTGGCCTGCCTGCTGCTGGCCCCACTGCCATGGGCTCTGACCTAGGCATTATTATTTTAAATTTGTAGGTTACCTTTAACTCTTAAGGAATGATTCATGTCTTACAGCTGTGTGTTCACAATGGACACAGGGCTCTACTTTTGGTGTGCAAAGAGTGTAAGGCACAGAACTATGTAGTTGGTTACACTGAGCAACAAAAGAAATATACATGTAGTAGTTACATTATTAGGCTTCCTTCCTTTGTCTTAGGTTTCAGTAATTTAAAATTTAATAGGCCGTCAAGATGTGTAAACTAAATAGGAATACTAATGTATTCAGATTGAAAGACCAAAGTGGAAACCTGTTCATTCAAATACCAAGCAGACTGCTGTTTAAAATGAACATTCACATGATATGAGTTCAGTTTGTTAACACATCCAAAATGTCACATGCAAGGGAAATGAAGGATACATGATGTAACCAATTTATCCTAGGTATTTGCTCCCGTCCAAGTGGGTGGCAGCTATTTTGGTACCACCTCAGTCAAGCTGGGCCATGAGAAATTTGAATATTATTTTTAAATGTTCAAAGAAGCAGATTGGATTTAATTACTTTTGATGGGCAGGAGGCAAGAGAGGGCAATTAGCCATAGGCTGCACCTGAAGGTGAAGTATGACAAGGTGAGACACAATCGGGGGAGAAGATTACTTGTGCAGAACATGGGGGGAGATGATTGTGGCTTGGCTGGAAGAGGCCAGAGAGCAAGTGACAAAAGCAACAGGCAGAACGACTGACCGCAGGATGGAGCGTGGACAGTGGTGAGCTAATTCCCCTGATGAGCCACAAGGAGGCACCCACAAGTAGTGTGAAGCATGACCCTGACACATACTTGTCCTCATTGAAGATGTCTGTGCTTCTCCCAGCATTGGTGGAACTTCACGCAGGCTAGCAAACTCTGAGACAATTAGCATAGACTGGCAGCTGGCATTTTCACGGTCACTTGCCTCTGGCTGGCCTGAGAAAGCTAGCTTTGTTTTATATGTAACCATTTGTTTCCAATATTCCTACTCTTACTGGCCTCTTGGATAATACACATAATCTTCTTTTCCCTGTAAATTTATCTGTGTGTATGATATTAAACTAATTCTTGAGCATGAGATGAAACTAATAAGTTGGCATGTTCTGTCCCTTTGGGAAGAATGTCTGTGAGTAGCCAGGGGAACGCTAGAATCACAGAATCCTAGGGCTGGAAGGGACCTCCAGATGTCATCAAGTCCAGCCCCCTGCCCAAAGCAGGATCAACCCCAACTAAATCATCCCAGCCAGGACTCTGATCAAGCCGGGACTTAAAAACCTCTAGGAATGGAGATTCCACCACCTCTCTAGGTAATGCATTCCAGTGCTTCACCACCCTCCTGGTGAAACAGTTTTTCCTAATATCCAACCTACACCTCCTCCTTTGTAACCTGAGACCATTGCTCCTCGTTCTGCCATCTATCACTACTGAGAAAGATCCTTAGAGCCCCCTGTTCAGGAAGTTGAAGGCTGCTATCAAATCGTTCCTCACTCTTCTCGTCTGCAAACTAAACAAGTTCAGATACCTCAGCCTTTCCTCATAGGTCATGGGCTCCAGCCTCCTAATCATTTTCATTGCCCTCCGCTGGACCCACTCCAATGCATCCACATCCTTTCTAGAGCAGGGGCCCCAGAAGTGGATGCAATACTCCAGATGTGGCCTCACCAGTGCCGAATGGAAGGGCATAATACCTTCTCTAGATCTGCAGGAAATACACTGAAATACTTCAAAGATCACTTGGAGACCAATGCATCTATTGATAACTTGCAGGCCAAAGTAAGGACTGGCATGGCCCAGAGCCTGAGCAGCTAAAAGTCTGTTGGTGTTAGGGAGTGAGCACCCAGAAAAGCACACACAAGTTTCCCTCACTCTGAAGTGGGGACTAACAAGGTGACTTGCTGTCCTAGGCAGCCTGAGAGCCAGGCCAGTGTACTGGTCACTGGTCCCATCACCTCCCTGTGCCTGTTTCTCCTGTCTGTAAATGTGGATAATGATCTTGATCTCATTTGTAAAACACCATTGAGGTGTACGCATGCACGTGCTGCAGAAGAGGGAGCTGGTATTCTTATGTTCTTCTATTAATTCTAGTTGGAATATCGGCACTTCTCCTTACTTTGTTCTTCTTCCCCACCATTCCTCAAACTTACCTGAGCCTAGAAATGGTGGGAAAAGAGAAGGGTTACAAAGTACTTGTTATTTTGTGGAGAGATTCTGACCTCATGATCTGATTGGCCATTAGTATTGCAAGGAGCATGAGAAAAGTAAGCATAGAGTACATGTACACTCACTGGGAGATCAACCCAGTCGATCTTCCAGGGTTCGATTTTACATGCCTAGTAGGCAGCAGTCCATCCCGTATTCAATCTTACGAGGTATAAGGGAGGTTGATGGGAGACACTCAGTGAGTGCCCTGCAGATTTCCAAGACCAGCATCTGATGAAGTGAGTCTGTGCTCACAAAAGCTCATGCTCAAAACTTTTCTGTTAGTCTATAAGGTGCCACAGGACCCTTCATTGCTGTGTACCAAGGATTGACTTTCAGGTCCAGTGTAGACCTGCCCATAGTGAAGGTAAAAGAGGCCAGCTGAATAAAACAAAAGAGAATTCACTTTTGTTCTTACATAAGCCTCTTCTGTGGCGCTTCATATTTACTACTTGATTAGCCCGCAGATTTTATTTTAGCATTTCTGAAGGGGTGCCTCTGTTTGTGATTTTAGATGTTTGCATTCTAACTGGTAAATTCTTAGCAGCCCACAGTTACCAAAACTTGGCAACAAAGGATGATCATGAATATTCCTCTATGCTGTTCTTTGTGACAAATGCTTCCATCCTGAAGATGACCTTTACTGGGAACCTTGGCGACTCTAGTGGGTGGGATTTACTTCATAACTATCCAGGAGAGAGAAAACCAAGCACTGTATCTGGAACACCAAGATCAGGGACCTGCAAAATGAAATTCAGTGCATTATGTTCTTTTGTAGCAATTTGGATGTGACAAAGATGGGATAATAGTCACAACATTAGCCACCTTTTTAAAAATCCATCTACAGCTACAGTACTTGCGACTAGCAACTGTAAATGTTCAAGCAAAGGGTAATCGCATCCCATGCTTCAAGGTGTAAAATAACTGCGTGGGGGGGGTCATGAAAGAACCCTCCTCCCTTTCTGCATTATCCACCCCATATTACAAGATCTAACCGCTTGCATGATAGATAAAATTTTTCCTTTTCCACAAAGCATCAGATGTCAAACCCTTTTTGAGGCAGGATACTAAGTAGATGATCTAATGTTCTTTTCATAGACTGAAGGCCAGAAGGGACCATTAGATCACCAATCCCACTGGCCATAGAATTTTTATGTATCCAGTTTCAATCAGTATAATTCTGTGCCCTTATCGCATACAACAGCTTGCAATTATGCACAAGTTAGAACAATCTTGAAAATAAGTTCTTTTAAGTTAAACCACCTTGTGAAGCTTTTTCATAGAAAATGAACGTGAAGTTAGTGGTATATTGAACTGGGTTCTAATTAGAAAAATAAAAATTTATGGAATTAAATGAAACCACTTTTTGACAGTTAAACTAGGTGTTTTTCTTACCTTAAAACACAAGTAACAACTTTTGAATAGTCCTCAAACACAGCCCTCTATAATTTGGGTACATAGTAAAGAAACTTCTTTGGAGAATCTAGGGCAGAGCATTTGATACTTCCTGGTATTTTTATCTCCATATTTACAAAATATTTTAAACCAAGCGGTAAATCTCAGCATACAAATGTATCCTTCATGATGAAGTTTAAGACGATTAAACTGTTAAGCACTTCTGTGAAGTTCAGTAGAAATTCACAATATTTACATTATCCAAAAGAATGAAAATCCTCTAAATTATCTAAGTGAATGCTTGCATTAAAAACATCCTGTACTGGGTGTTCTCAGTTGCCATAAAGGCTTTGTCTTATGGTGAAATATGACGGAAGAGAGCTTTTTCATTACACATTCATGTCATGGAGCAGTTTCCATGATAATCTCATTTCAACAGAAACATGTCACATGTTTATTGCCCATTTGCAAACCTGGATTCAAGGGGTGTGTGTTGTAAGCTGCTAACAATGTTTGTTGCTAAGATGATGACTAGGATGACTTTCCACTGTGGAGTCTCTCTCCATTGTGTCTCTTGGTGAGAAATCCTTGTTGCTTATTATGATACAAGTTTGACCTCCATCGTGACTTACTTCATGTAAACACAGTTAGAAAGTCATCATTGTCACAACTGGTTTCTTTGGTGTTGTACCTGAAACATAAGCAGAAATCATACTGAGTGTTTACATTTTATATGACTTCTATATATAAAAGAAAAAACAAGCTGTGTTTAGCGTGCATTTTATTGGCATTCTTTTTATTATGCAAGGTGAAAGAATCAATGCAGTAGAGCATCTAGAAAAACAAGACTAGAAACTGGCTGCAGTTAGCAATGTGGCTAGAAAAAACTCTCCTGTTTTGTGGTGATTTTTTTAACAGTGCAGTCGGTGTTGCCATGATAAGGTAATACTGCCCTCAGCACTGAAAGCCAGACCCTTCTGGAGGACAAATAGTGACAGATACCTCAACAGTGGGAGGATGCAGAAATGTGCTGGAGGTGCCCAGGCGGAAAATGTGCTTTCCGCTCATCGCTGAAGATGCCATAGGGTATTATAAGCCAGTGTTTCTTGAACTATGTTCAGCGGAACATTGATGTTCCTTGAACAACACACCAGTGCCCCACAAGCATCTGATGCTTTTTTGATATCATACACCAATGGGCTGTATTTTCTGTTAGTAAAACCAAATGCAATGTTACTTTTTCATTGCTATGATACCTGAGTTGTTTGTTTGCTTGTCTGACAACAGTTTTTTAAAGAAACTTTTCATAGGTGTTCCACATAAAAAATATTGTTTGGTGTTCCATGCTTTCAAAAAGTTTAAGAAACATTGGCATAAGCAACGGGGTTTCCCCTTCGACAAGGCGGCTGCTGGTAAGTTTCTGTGCTTTATTAAGAAGTGCACAGTTGTTTGCGGTGAGCCATCTGGTGTTTCTGACTGCAGAGCCCCAGCCATTCGAAGCTTTCAGAACTGCCGTATTGGTATTTCTCTCCCAAATTTCCCCCAGGTACGTAGGCTGCCTCCAGCGACCCAGCTGCTCCTCCAAATCATTCCAGAAACATATTGAAATGATGGCAATGGTGAAAGTACCAGGAGGAACATGCATGCAGCGACCAGTGGAAGTCAACTGTGTGGGTTCACTCACAGTAGACCGTCTCCTGAGTTAGGCGGGAGGCAGATGACTTTCTGTACTGGCTGTTGTCTCAAGGTACAGCTAGGAGGAGAGTGGCCAGGCTGTTACCTGAGCTGCTCTGTTCCCAATTCAAATGTGCAATCTGCTTTTCCCACCCTGCAACACACACAACACCACCTAATGCTGTAGTTCTCAGGGTAGGAAGTGGGTCAACCACTACGCTTCTCCTATGAAACACTAGGAGTAGATGGAGAGATGTTCTTGGGGATGCAGACAGATGAATGGGAGAGAAAATAATGGTGGTGACAAGAAGAACAATGAGTCTTGAGAAAAGAGAGGTACAGGGACAGGCTGCCCCCCTTTAGCTACCAGGTGTGGAGACTAGGCCTGTCCATATCCTTCCTGAGATCTCAGAGGGCAGACAACTTGCAGCCACCCTTCAGCCACACCACAGTGTAGTCACTGGCCACTGTACATTCTCTCACAAGTCACTACTTTGTCTCATCAGCCATTTGGCAGGGGATGTGTGAAGAGATGCAGTACAACTGGGCCTGGTGGGGAAACCTCTATTGAAGCCTCTGGGGGGTTCAGTTGAGGAGCCAAACTTAGATTCATAGACTGCTAGGGCTGAAAGAGACCTCACAAGGTCATTGAGTCCAGCCCCCAAAACCACAAAGTCATTCTTATTTCCAACTTCTGCATGCTTACCCAAGCCCCAGCCTTTATGACACTCCTGTCACTGTGTATTGTGACAGTGTATTTGCCTGGTGCTGGGTCTCTATTCTTCTCCCACTTTATTCCCTTTGGTAGACGTAAAATCAGAACAAACCTCAACAGAAAGGGAAATGACCCATTATTTCAGCTTCTGAGCCGCAGTTGAGCTTGAGAAACTCAAAGTATAAAATGACTCCCTATTTCTCTGGGACGTGACGGTGCTCAGTAAAGCTCAGGATTGTGAGGAAGGGGAAAGGAGGATTACAATCGGGGGTGTAGCATAATTGTAAGGGAGGGGCTGATAAAAAGTGAGTTGCTGTTCAGAAGCAAGGCTGTGAGCCTCAGGCTTTCAAAGCCCTTGGAAGGGCCTACTACAAATTCACAGGACTTAGGCAGTGCCAGTATAGCATCCCCAAGGTGCGCTCAAACCTGAAACCTTGGGAGCTTAGTACAGGAGCCCCTGTAGCTTGAGCACAAAGCCAGCTGCCACACAGCTAAGGCTGTGGAGGTGGCACTTTCTTTCTCTCTTTAAGTGGTCTAGGTGCCACTCTATGGGACAGTGAACCACACCCACGTTACACCAACACTCCGATTGATGCAACAACCATGGCCAAATGCCTACCACAACACTGAGGCCATTTCTACACAGGCCACTTTCTTCGAAAGTGGCATGGTAATGCATGGCCCAAAATATGCTAATGAGGTGTGGATGCAAATTCCCTGCGCCTCATTAGCATATGGGCACATGGTTTGGAGTCCAGAAGACTGTTCTTCTGGACTCCAAAACACCATGTAGAAGCGTGGCCCTGGGGGAGCTTCTGGAAGGAAGTCCCTCTTCCGGAGGCCCCTTCTTCCCGAAAATTAAAGGGAAGAAGGGGCCTCTGGAAGAAGGACTTCCTTCTGGTAGCTAACCCAGGGCTGTACTTCTACACGGCGTTTTAGAGTCCAGAAGAATGGTCTTCCGGACTCCAAATCACGTGAGCGTATGCTAATGAGGCATGGGGAATTTGCATCTGCACCTCATTAGCATATTTCAGGCCATGTATTACCATACATATTACCACTATTCTTCGAAAGTGGCCTGTGTAGAAATGGCCTGAGAGAGAGATCGCTTAGGCTGTGGCCACACATCACCAAAATTTCAAAAGGGCCATGCTATTGGCCAAATCAGATAATACTAAAGAGGTGCATCTCATTAGCATGCTGCCAGCTGCGGCACTTCAAAAGTGCCATGTTTGGCTCGCATGCGGCTCGTCTACACCGTGGGTCCTTTTCAGAAGGACCCTGCAAACATCGAAATCCCCTTATTCCTAACAGCTGATAAGAATAAGGGGATTTCAACATTTGCAGGGTCCTTTCGAAAAGGACCCCCTTATAGACAAGCCATGTGCAAGCGAAACTCGTCACTTTCAAAGTGCCGCAGCCAGCAAGCTGTTAATGAGACACTGAATAGTCATTTCAGCACCTCATTAGCATGACCATTTTGAAGTTTTGGCCAAGTGTAGGCAGGGCCTAAGAGTCCAGAAAAGGGAAGAGAGCCCAGACAGGACACAGGGAAGCCAATCTTTGAGTTCCACCATTAACCAGATCCACTTAAAGAGGAGGATATTTTTTCATAATTTTTGAAAGAATTTGATATAGCTACTTTTCCCAATGATCTAGAGAAACCCAGGCATTGGCAGGCAGACGTTGGATCACAGGTGAGATTCTTGGGCTTTCCTTTGCCTCTATGGGTACAGCTGGCTTGTTATTTTTTCTTCAGGGCCTGATGATTCAGATACCATTCAAATAAAAGTCAACCTGACTAGTGCGACCATGTCCACACTCCTTGTGGCTCCCAGGGACCTGGATTATTATGAGAATTGTCCCTTTAAACAAACTTCAAAGGAGTACTTACAGCCTTTTCCACCTGGCTGCATCTATGCTAGGGCTATGTCTACACTAGCCAAAAACTTCGAAATGGCCATGCAAATGGCCGTTTCAAAGTTTACTAATGAAGTGCTGAAATACATATTCAGCGCCTCATTAGCATGCGGGCAGCCGCAGCACTTCGAAATTGACGTGCCTCGCCACCGCACGGCTCGTCCAGACGGGGCTCCTTTTCGAAAGGACCCCGCCTACTTCAAAGTTCCCTTATTCCCATCTGCTCATAGGAATAAGGGAACTTTGAAATAGGCGGGGTCCTTTGGAAAAGAAGCCCTATCGGGACGAGCCGTGTGGCGGCGAGCTGTGTCAATTTCGAAGTGCTGCGGCCGCCCACATGCTAACAAAGCACTGAATATGTATTTCAGCGCTTCATTAGTAAACTTTGAAATGGCCATTGCATGGCCATTTCAAAGTTTTTGGCTAGTGTAGACATGGCCTAGAAGTTTTTTTTGGAAAAGCCGGGCGTTTTTTGAAAGAACCTGTGGAGCATCTACACACAAAGTCTACATCTGTACTAGCATTCCTCTTTGAAAAGAGGCATGAAAATGAAGGAAATTGAAAATGCAAATGAGTCACAGATTTACATATCTGGCACCTCATTTGCATAGTCTTCTTTCAAAAGAGCATCTTTTGGAAGAAAAAGAAAAGCAGTGTAGAGGAGTGTAACAAGTCCAGTGACGCCCAGCCCCTTGGTCTAGGGTGGGCGGCAGCAAAAAAGGGGGTTTAGGGCACCAGCCCGTACTCAGTTCGGGCGGTCAGCGGCTCACCGCTACAACCCTATACAGGCCCCAGCCCTCAATCTAGGGCGGGGCAGCAGTTCACAAGAGTTGTATAGTTCTGGGCCCAGCCCTCAGTCCAGGGCAGGGCAGCAGTCCCCAAATAATAGCACAGTTCTGGGCCCGGCCCTCAGTCCAGGGCGGGGCAGCAGTTCACAAGGGTTAAGCACTGGCCCGGCCCTCAGTTTGTGGCGGGGCAGCAACACAAGGGTTACCGACAGGCTCAGCACAGGCTGGCCCTGTCAAGGAGGGGGTAGGGGGTCGCAGGCCCTCCCACTCCACTACGACCCGGCCCGGGGCCCTGGGGGTCACTCACATGCAACCACGGCAGTGGGGATCCAGACCACAACACACTGCCATGCGTTCGTGAGCGTCATTCCCCGGGCCACTTCCTACCTCCACCTCTGCTGGCGGGAAGTCCCAGTCCATCTGGTCAAGGGGTCCCCCTAGGTCGGTCTCCTCCAGGTCATCCACCTTAGGGGGCTCCGGCCAGTCGTCCATCACAATGTCATTGGGGTAGTCGGGCGGCGGTAATACAGGAGACCCGAGGCGATCCTGGGCCTGAGTGCTGTAAGGGTCCACCGGGACTCTGGGGCAGACCATTCCTGGGGCTTTTTCCAAGGCAGGGGGTCTCCGCCGGCGTGAAGGTCCTGGTAGGTCTGGGAAGTCCGGGTAGTCCCCTTGGGGCATATGGACCCGGGATTGCTTGGAGCCGCTGGGGGCTTGCTCCTCCGGCCTGGCTGGGCAGCAGCAGGCCCTCTCCCTTTGGCGCCGAGGAGCTCGTGCAGGCACGTCCTCCCTGCCCGGAGGCCCAGGCTCAAATGGGTCCTGAGTCCCGCCTTTGGCTCTTCTAGCCCTTGGCCCTGCCCTCTGAGGGGCGGGCCTCTGGTCTCCTGTCTCCGGCCCCGCCCACCAGGGTCTCTGCATAGCCTCCTCTGCCTCTGGGTCTGCAGGAGGCCATACTGACTCACTACAAGGAGGCTCTTTCAAAAGTAAACCCCATCTTCCAAAGAACCCCTCTTCCTAAAAAAAAATAGGAAGAAGGCTTCTTTTGAAGATGTGGTTTACTTTTGAAAGAGCCTCCTCTACACTGCTTTTCTTTTTTTGAAAAGCTTTTTCGAAAGAACATGCAAATGAGGTGCCAGATTTGTAAATCAATGCCTCATTTGCATTTTTATTTCCTTCATTTGCACTTCTCTTTCAAAAGAGGAATGCTAGTACAGACATAGCAAAAATGTGCTCTTTCGATCTGAAGTCGAAAGAATGTGGCCTTTTCCCAGCATCCCTCTTCCTCTCCCAGATGAGGAAGAGTGCCATTTTCCGAAAGATTCTTTCAAAAAGAAGACAGTGTAGATGGTCCCCAGGCCCTTCTTTCAAAATAACAGTTCTCATGGCACCAGATTTTTCTGTCCCTGGTCCATTCTTTCAACAGAGCAGGCGCTGTGTGGACACTCTCTGTCAAAAGAGCAGATTGATCCTTCAATCCGCTTTTTTTTTTGTGGATGGACTCTTTCTAAAGAAGTCTTCTTTTCTTTTTTTTTGGCAGAGATCTTCTGGAAGAACTTCTTTCGATGGATCACTGTAGTGTAGACACAGCCCTGGTCAAGTGTGACATTTTCCATGTAGTGGGGAAAGGTAGGGAAACAAGAGTGCAATTGGTCCACTAGAGGGAGCCAGGAGCTTACTTGTGCGGTATGTTGTGCTGAGCATGCAGGAGACAGGAGATGTGTGAATGAATTTCTTTGAAAGGATATGTTGACCGAGCTCCCCCCTCTCTGAACACAGTGTGGTGAATTTCTCAGTGTGAGCCTCTAAAGAAAATAGCATTTCAGATTCATATGCCTGTGAGATAATGTTGTGTCCGCTTTTCAGCAGCCAAAGTGTTATCGTTAGCCTCCCAGTTCACTGGACATGTGATCCTTATGGCATGGATCCCACTGTGCTCTGCTGACCCAGCAGGGTTTTCTAGGAGACAGCACAAATGGCCTCACCGCTTGTGCTGCTGCTTATTACACTGATTGAAAGAGGCAAGGAATAGATGGATGTACTCCTGACTTCTCAGAACCACTGTCGCCCCTTTCCAGATGGGGGAAAATGCTAGCCCATGGCCACCCTTGCAGCTGTGCACAGGTGGTAAAAACGCTCATCCAGCCAATGCAGTGACTTTGTGACATTCTGCAGCTTTTACAGTGCAGTTGTTGTTGAATCGAACACTGTTTACCAGGGATTACAAGCTAGTGAATCAACCATGTACACCTTCCAGCACCTCCAAATTTAGCCCCGCAGCCGCTGTAACTGTTGACAATTCTTTGGGCTGCTGTGCATAAATCACATATCAAAGCCAAGGGGGTAAACTCTGCTTGTGAAACTCTGCCATCTAGTGTCAGAAAAGGAGTTCGTGTTCCATCTTTCTATCAACAACAACGAAGGGTCCTGTGGCACCTTATAGACTAACAGAAAAGTTTTGAGCATGAGCTTTCGTGAGAACAGGCTCACTTCATCAGATGCTGGTCTTGGAAATCTTCAGGGCCAAATACCTGGCCAGAAAGTGTTGAACACTTGTGAAGGTGCTTGTGTCAGAGTTTGGCACTATACAGTACTTTGCAGTTCCATAAAGCTTTCCATTGGAGGATCTGTATTTTATAAAAATTTCCAATAAGCCCATGTGAAGTATTACATCAATTTTACAGTTGGGTAAACCAAAGGTGGGTCTGCACGACACCCTGAAGTTGATTGTAGATATGCAATTGCAGCTACAGCAATTTCGTAGCTGGAATCGACTTATCTACAATTGACATACCTGGCCTTCCTCTCAGAGGAAGGTCAAGCAGAAAGTTTCTCCTGTCGACCTCCCTTACTCCTCGTGGTATTGAGAAGTACAGGGGTCGACTGTCAACCTCGCATGTCCCTACTAGGTGCATGAAGTCGAACCCTGGTAGATTGCCCCTTCAGGTTGTGAAGACATCCCTAAGGTCCACCAAGGTGAAGAGTCTTGTCCAAAGTATCACAAATCAGTGGCTAAGGTGGAACTACGGCTCAGAAGTTGCGTATTCTTGTTCCTGGTTCTAATAACCAGATTAAACGGCTCACAGAAAGCTGACATGAGAATGGTCAGATGGGAGAGGCCACAAGGGCTGTGGGTGTTGTGTGAAATGTGAAACAGAAATCTTGCCTGGTGCTTTATTTTTGTTAGAAACTCAGAACTCAGCCCATTGTCACCAAAAGCCCAGAAGGTCTGTGGCTGTTTTGGCTTTTTCTAGCCTCTGGAAAACGGGGGGTTATAAAACACCCATGCGTATGTGATGTTAATCCATGGGAGAAGGGGGGCTGAGGCTGGGCTGGGTTTAAATGCTTTCGTCCAATGAACAAGAACCAGTGACTAACCTGACCCCATCTCCCTGCTTACCAATTCAGGTGGTGTTCCCCAAAGCCTCATGGCAGATGAGAGCGCTAAAAGGGCCACTGCACTTTTTCCCACCAGTCCAAACAAAGTCCTTCCTTTCTTCTCCTGCCTTTACAATGCAGGAGTTACATTATCTAATAGCTTTCCAAGCATATTTTAAGTGCCTTTTAAAGACTTGCCAACAACTAGGTACACTGTTTTCATCTGAGAACCATGGAGCTTAAGGACAGAAGGAACAGATAAGGTTGTCTAGTTTGATCTGCTTACTACAAGCCAACATATTACCTGGTCTCAGTTAAAGCAACAGTACCAGCCATTTAGCAACAGAGCTGGTAGTATCTGTATATGTTCAGACAATTCATCTGGTGTTGAAGCAAGCCTCCCTGAACGTCCTAATGTAATTGTAATTAATACATTAGCTCAAGTGAAGCTTGCAAGCAATAGCCATCAAATGAAGCCCAAGGAAACAATATAATTTTTGAGCCTGTGTATTTTGGTAGGTGCCTTAGAGGTCTTTGGAATGAGTGTCCTAGAAACCAAAATATCTTACAGCTTGCTGGTTGTAAATGCTTCTGTGCACTGTATCACAATATCCAGTTGCACCTTCTGCTCTGTGCAGCTAAACATGCTTTGTCAGTATGCTGTGGGATCGGCAGGATGCTCTGCCCATTGGTCTGTGTTAGCATTTACAGTGAGTCTCAAGGTCACTGGCACTCTAGAAATCAATTTTTAAACTCTTCAGCCTGTCTTCCTCAGCCTGATCTTTATTTTCCATAGCTGTCTTTGTCAGACACGTCTGTGTTTGTAAAATGGGATTAACTCATGCTCAAGATCTTCGTCAGAGGAGAGCCTGCAAATGAGTGAAAGTGACTAATAGTAAAATATTAAATTCAAAGTGGTAACCCAGATTCTCCACATTTTTTTAAAAAAGAGCCTGGATGCAGTAATGTATTTAACATTAAATACCACACCACTACGTCTACACCATCACACCGGCTTGGACAACACCGAATCATCTACCCTCCTTGTTGTGGCGTACTATGGCAGGTTTGGTCAACACGTCAGGCAATCACTTATATGTGCCAAGCAGATATGATCTGAGGATAAGCTTCATCATTGGAGCCTGGCCTGTTACTTTATCTTTCAGTACAGAAAGGCTGTGGATGCACTGAAGCCGGTCCAGCAGAGGGCAATGAAAACGATTAGGGGATAATTTAGTTAAGATTGATCCTGCTTTAAACAGGGGGCTGGACTTGATGACCTCCTGAGGTCCCTTCCAGCCCTAGAATTCTATGATTCTATGATTCATAACCAAACTTTCCCTGCTTTCTCAATCACTGTGGACAATGAAACCCACCCAGCCATTACTGAGGCCTATAACCTGGGCATCATATTTTTCTCTGTGGTATCACTAACTTGGGGCCCTTCCTATCTAGCACCACATGCAGCTAGAAACCTCTTCCCAGCTCTCCTGGGTCTTGTGTTTGTTTTGATTATTGCAACAGCCATTTCTATGTCCCTGACAGATGCAGCCTTGCCTCATTTATATCCAGTCACAATTCTGTTGCAAGTATTTTCCTATGCTGTTGCTTTGACCATAGCACCCCTCTCTTCCATCTTCCACTGGTGGCTGCTCCTCTGTTACATTAGACACAAGTTGCTTGCTGGTCTCCACTTTCAAGGCCCTTTGAGGAGCTCCTCATAAATTACCCTCCTTCAGAACCCTCCTTAAAAGACTTCCTTGCTGTGAGACCTCGGCCTAGCCAGCTGATCAATATTCTCTCTCTGTTTCCTTGTACTCCTCCATAGATGGTCTTGTCTTCACTACAACAAGGATCAACACTGCCACGATCAATCCAATTTAATTGGTGGGGAAGCAGCAGCAGCAGTGCATGGAGCTACTTCTTCCTCACTCTCAACCCCTGCCAGGCAGAGCCCGTGGGATAGCTCCAGCCCTGGCTTGGCTGACTCCAGCCCGCGAGGCTCAGGGCTCCACAACCCTCACCCACCCACCATTCCACCATTAGCCTCATCACCAGTATATTGTGACAAACTACACTCTGCTTATGCTTATGGGACAAATGGTTAAATGTTGGGACTATCCCAATTTTATCAGGACACCTGGTTACCCTATTGTAAGCCCGCTAGTTTGTTAGCCAAGGATTGTACTAAACCAGGCCTATATTCTCCTGTTCAATACACTTACAAAGCCTCCCTATAGACAAATTTAGGTATGCCTAATTTTCTTTTGTAAACATCAGAGGAATAGGGTATAGGAAGGAAGATCAGCAGGAAGTAGTGCATTAATTCATACCAACCCCGTTGTCCAGCCTTCTTTTCCTTTTGGAAAAGTTAGCTTCATATTGACACTCCCACCACCAGTGTCAAATGGATTTCAGTGTGCTCCATTGGCAAAGGTCGGGCAGCAAGAAATAAACCTGAAGCTGCAGGATAGTTCATATCACTTCACAGGATTCATCTTTTAGTTATGAAGAAGGAAGACAGAGCATTGGAGCATGCTCTGTTCCAATGGTATGTAAGAGCATATTGGGGTGCATTAAAAGAAGAATTTCCGGCAGATCCAGAGAAGGTATTATTCCCCTCTATTCGGCACTGGTGAGGCCTTATCTGGAGTATTGTGTCCAGTTCTGGGGCCCCCAGTATAGAGAGGATGTGGATGAATTGTAGTGGGTCCAGCAAAGGGCAACAAAAATGATTAGGGGGCTGGAGCACATGACCTTTGAGGAGAAGCTGAGAGATTTGGGCTTATGTACTTTGCAGAAGAAAAGAGTGTGAGGCAATGTGATAGCAGCCTTTGACTAAAAAGGACAAGGTGAAGCTATTTTCAGTGGTGACAGATGGCAGAACAAGGAGCAATGGACTCAAGTTACAAAAGGAGAGGTCTAGGTTGGATATTAGGAAAAAATACATCAGCAGGAGGATGGTGAAGCACTGGATTCTGTTGCCTGGAGAAGCGGTGGAATCTCCATCCTTAGAGGTTTTAAAGTCCCAGCTTGACAAAGACCTGGCTGGGATGATTTAGTCGGGGTTGATCCTGCTTCAGACTGGGGGATGGACTAGATGACCTCCGAAGGCTGTTTGCAACCCTAGGATTCTATGATTCTGTGTGAAATTTTCAAAGAAGGAAAAAATAAGCTGGCACAGTTACAGATTCTGTACATTTCCAAAGCTTATTGACCAGTATGCAAATGTACATTGCTTGGGCCTATCTGTTCCAATGAAACAACACAAAGGAAAGATAAGACAGTCTGCTGCTCTGTCTCTCCGGGGCATGGGAGGGAAAGAGCCTTTCTGTCCTCCCGGTGTTTCTGCCACTACCAATGGGAAGGCAAGCAAAGATGCCAGCAGTCCCCGTTCATGTCACCAGTGCAGATAGCGATGAAGCAACTCACTCTCCAGTGCTCACCACCTGCAGTGAAGACTGATGAATAAATCAGCCATACCACCTGGGCCACTGCCTAAGCAGAATGGAGTGACCACTTTGGAACACCTGGGAAGACAGTGACATGGGTTGGGAGAGGGGAGCCCCTGGTCTCCCTTCCTTGTCACAGAGATGGGGATTATTACCATAGAGTTTCTTACCCTTTTTTATGACATAATGATGACTTCCACATGAAGCAGCTGTGATGTCAGAGGGAATTATTGACTTCAAGAGGGGAATTAGCTGTGGGAGTCAGGAAAATTCTTAGGTAGCAAACATTTATTTGCTTTTCCTTCCAACACCCTGGTTGAAAAATAAGGAAAATGCAGCCTGGAGAATGTTTCTGGGTGGTTTTAAGAGGTTGTCAGGAAGTTTCCTCCAGAAATAAAACTGAACAGGTGGGAAGAACTTAGAATATGTGGCCAGTTTTGCCATCTGATAACATTAGTAGGAGTGCAGTAGGAATGCTGAAAACTCCTGATCTGTCCTGGCCAGCTCAGACTCTCAGTCCTGCATTGTTTTTTTCATCCTGTTCCAGTTTGTATTAGTTGTCCTCTTAGCCAAATCAAACAGGCACCTGTGACCCTGCAATGGAGTTTTCCTATTCAAATTCATAGACACATAATCAAGTGCTAATTTGCATTAGCTGGGTGTTGTGAAAAAGGTAAATAGACCTTATTTGATCTTTCCACACTTCATAACCATATTTGTAACCACATTTCACATGCTTGACCTCCCATGCTGCAGACAGCCTAGGAATTAAAAATGCATGAGGCATGGATCTAGGGTTCAGCCTGAGTAGCTGTATTAGCATTAAAACAATGGTGAAGCTGAATTATTTATAGCAATTTTTACTTTCCGTTTTGCTGCTGAATAATAGATTAAAAGATGCCTGGTAAGATGATTTTCACTACTCACATAAATGACTTATTGTGTTGAAAAAGAGTGAAAATAACAAATGAAAAGTGCTTTGGGGTGGGAAATGAATTAGGCTTAAAATGTTACACCTTACAATGGTAAGCCATTTGTGGGGGCTTTTCCAAAAATTATTTAGATTTAACTTAATTCGCAGAAGGAGATTCATATAATTCAGAAGACAAGGAAATACCTTTGTATGTCCAACTGTAACAGATATGAGGGTGAAGGAAACTGTGTGTATATTATAGCTAGTGATCGACCACAAACTAAATAAAAAAAAAATTAAAATACCAGCCTGAGTAACAATTCTAGGGAGTTCATACTTTAACTTTGCCTAGTTATTAAGTCTTAGACTTCCTGGGGCATTATACACCGGTAGAGGTTTCACAGGGTGCATTGCGATTACATTTTTAAAACAGCATGGAAAAAAGTATTTTAAATATTTTGCTGCTTGGATTTCGCTTGATACCAATAAAAATGTTTCTTCACAGTATTCCTAGGGACCAAGGATGAGCTTGGGAAAATGCCCTTCAGCATTGCCTCTAGCCTTTGGCTTCTCCTGGCTGGTCATTAATCCTCAGCAAAGGTCCAGGCCCTGGAGCAGTATTAATCAAAATCATCCTTGCTGAAGACACTGGATGTCACAAAAGCCCTAGACTCTAAATAGGATGACAGACTTTGCATTTCACTTGTGCATAAACAGAGATGAGCCCAGATTCTGTCCTGCAGCACTGAGACTGTGCTGATTTTGAAAGAGGAGATTTTTTTTTTTAACAAGACTTTCGAATTTTTCACAGTGCACCCTCTGCAAGTATCTGGAGGGATGACTGGGCAGCTTTCTAGTTTGCTTGCTTGGCAGCTGCTCAATAAAAGGAAAAATAAATCATCTGGAACTGAGAGTTCCACTGTAGTAGATCAAAAGGCACTGGTCACAGCCAGGAGAGAAAAGTGGGTCTTCAAGAATGTTTTTGCATGCTTTCCATTCCACTATAATTACTTTTAATAAAAAGCTGAAAATACTGCAGTTACAGACATTTCCTTTCAGAGTCTCAAAACCTTGTCTTTTGAACATTTTAGGGCCTGTCCCAAATCCCTTAAATTCAATGGAAAGGCTTTTTAGTACCTGATATAAAGCCAATTTCGACCAACAGAAAGACTTCCATTGATTTGAGTGAGCTTTGCATCAGGCCCGATAAGCTCTATCAATGGGAATCTTTACGCTGACTTTAACAAGCTTTGGAACAATTACTTTGTTATTAATAAATGTCAGTCAATGTCAATTTCACCATACACACACTTACAAATCAACACAATAATATTGTGGTTAATAAAAATGTAGAGACATTTGCTCCTTTTGAGAGAATGTGTGAGTTTGACTTATAGATATTTCCTAATTCAACATCATGTTCTGAATCATACAAATTTTGTTTTAATGGATATAAAGCTTTCATTTCTTGAATCTCAGTGTCCACTGTCATTAAATTATTGTCTGACCAACCCATAAATTTCTGCAACAGCAAAAATTTTTAAAAATTAAAAATGCTTAAAATTAACATTGATCAAAATTATCCAAAAATAAAATTTGAGTTCTCCCAATCTTAACTTTAGCAAAGTCCACCTCTGCTGAATGTATTCCTTGTTAAGTGCCAGGTAGATTTAAGTCATCCTTATCAGCATCCCTTGTATGGCATGTGTAATAGCAATTCAGGCTTTCATCCCTTGTACTATTGTGACTCAGCCCACTACTTCACAGATGACCTCTCTATATCCATTCATCCTGAGACTGCCCAAAGGGGTGGCAATTGTCACACTGAATTTTTGGACCTAGATACCTGTCTATGAGCGAAAAAGACAGATCCCACGACTCATTTCACATAGGCCACTAGGCAGCTAGCAGCGGGTCATAGCTTCGTCCCTAATTGAATATGAAGATATGTTGAGCGTTGGGGTACTAACTGGGACCTCGTAGGGCTTGCCCAGTTGTGAGTCTAACAGTGGGAAAGCACATAATGTAATGATAAACTATAACAATAGATGTTGATGGGAATTGGTGACAAGGGGAAAGATTGAATTGGTCCCAATATACAGGCCTACCTATAATTCAAGGACCGTGTTAAGATCATGCCTGGTAAACAAGCAGCGTGTAGGCCCACAAATCAATGGACTAAAATTGGTGAATAAGATAATGGGGGAGGGGCTATTTTGCCCTATTTTGTTCCTTGTTCCTTTTTGAGATCCTCAAAAAGAACCTTTGTTGCGGGGGGAGAGGGGGAAACAGTAAATTGATGAGTACCGGCTGACTGAAAGACAGGGGAGCAGAAGAAGAGCAACTTGGGCACTGTCTCTTGGGCCCCTGGGATGCACTGTAACATGACAGGGTCTTTGTCATCCTAATCCTGAGAGAGGTTCTCCTAGGCAAAAGAGTGGGGCCCAGATGACATCACTACCTCCACAGGATGTGGCTACATCCTCTCTCGCCACCTGGGATGTGAGACTCACCTCTCTTGCCACTCTCATCCTTTGTCTTTATTACCTCACTTTCTTGTCCCTCCTGCTTTTCCTTCTGTGGAATGGCCATGTCATGTCTGCATGTGGTGCAATGCCATTAGAATGCAACCAGAAAAAGGCAGCTAAAAGTAATGTCTGAAACAACCAAATGCTGGTACAAGTTTGCCAGGTCTCAGAGTGGCTGAAAAAAAAAAATCATGTGCTATGCCTATCTTTCTCCAGCACTGAGGATGCACATGAAAGTCAAGACCAGTGCCAGAAGTTGCCTTTTCTATCTTTACTGGTCTCTTCTTTCTTCTTTTGTGTGCATCTGTCTTGTCTTCTAAGAGATAGGAACAAATAGGTATAACAATAGTGCCAATGCATGTGTCATTTATGTTACATTTTCCTCAAAACAATAGACATTGCCATCTTTAATACCTAATCAGAGACTTGCTAATTGGGGGATTTCCTTCTAAATATTCTCTCTGGCTGAAGGGAAAGGAAAAAAGGGATGCTGTTAAAATGAAAGCCTTACTAAATACTCCTTAAAGAACAGCTCTGTGCAATGCTCAAAAGCTGTTCTCTCTCATCCACAAATGATATAACCTCACCCTCCTTGACTCTCTAGTATCCTGGGACCAACATTTCTATAGTAGGCTGAGACCTTTGTATACCAAACCCCAAGCCTTGTTAAAATTCTAATATTGGACTGTTTCAAGGTTACATTAGCAGAATCGACCCTTTGAGCCCATGTATGTATTCCATTTAAATTAAATGGAGTTGTGGGCTCTGTCTTTTTTGCTCATAGACAGGTATCTAGGTCACAAAATTCAGTGTGACGCTTGCCACGCCTTGAGGCAGTCTCAAGATGAATGGGTATAGAGAGGTCTTCTGTGCAGTATTGGGTTGAGTCACAATAGTACATGGGGTGGAAGCCTGCATTGCTATTACACATGCAACATTTATACATGTATGCCAGCCCAACGTTTTTCCAGCAAACCCCTTATGTCATTATTGATCAGCTGATCTATGTAATTCCCTCCATCTTATATGTAATAAGATCATTTTGATCATTCTTTGATTTCTGGACTACCATGATTACAACTTGTTTCTTTCTAACATGAGACAGAATCCCTGTTTTATAATTTAAAATCCCAATCTACTTTATGTACCTATTGAGGCAGATAGGTTGTGGTCAACATTTTAGAGACAGGTTTAAAATATGGATTTAGTTACCTAAAGCTAAAAATGTTGATCTAAATGATTTAGTGAAGACAATAGAAGAAGAATTTGATAGAACTAGGTTCAGGCATTCCTAGCTCTAACTTACAGCTGCTCAAAATTTTCTAAAATTTTATTTATGAGAGGTATATAGGGGTAGATTTTGGGGGGAGGGTTGTAAAAATAGCAAATGTCAACATTTGGGCTGATTTTTCTAGCATTTTCAAAAACTCTACCACTGGACCACACTTTATTCCACTAAAGAAACAAAGGCACTATAAACAAGATGCCCTGACCACCTTCAAAAAGTAATGAATGTTACCAGGAAAAACTACAATGTATGGAAGATTCATTATAACTTTTGTGTTCTGAAATATATCACACTGCACATGAAAAAACAAAAAGTGGGTTGTTTGTCAGGAAGAGGTTGTGTTGCCATTTTTATATTTCTTCATTTCTGTCACCAGGGAAAGCTATTCTCATGCTCTGCTGGCTGGGGCTCACCAAACAATGTATGCCGCTGTTATGCCTCCTCTTTTAAGAATACCTCTTCTCTCAGGCTCTAAGCCACCAGATGTCTGGAACAGACGGGCAATCTTCAAGGACGTGAGTCCACAGAGTTTCTACCTAATTCACGGTGTTTCTAGCCAATACAAGAATATGACCTATGATTTATAATCCTCTTAAATGCCCCATTGAACAGGCTTCACTCAACACACCCTTAAGGTCCATTTGAACAGGTCTGTTTTCACCAAGTTAAGCAGAACACAGTGTTTTGCAATTCCTTGTTTTCAAGCTTGTTTAGTCTACAGAAGAGAAGAGTGAGCAGGGATTTGATTGCAGACTTCCACTACCTGAAAGTGGGCTCTAAAGAGGATGGAGAAAGGCTGTTCTCAGTAGTGACAGATGGCAGGACAAGGAGCAATGATGTCAAGTTACAGTGGGAGAGGTCTAGGCTGGATATTAGGAAAACTAATTTCACTAGGGCTGCATCTACACTACGGTGATCCTTCGAAAGATGATCTTCCAGAAGATCAATTCCAGAAGCTCTTCTTTTGAAAGAGTATATCCACACACAAAAAAGCAGATCAAAAGAGAGATCTGCTCTTTCAAAAGAGCCCACACAGCCCCTGCTCTTTCGAAACAATGGCCCAGGAATTGAAAAATCTGGCACCATGAGGGCAGCTCTTTTGAACAGAAGAAACCTGAAGCATCTACACATGCTTTTTTCTGAAAGAATCTTTTGCGAAAAGGTGCTCTTCTTATCTGGGAGGGTCTCTGGAAGAAGCTTCATGTTCTTTCAAAAGGAATTCAAAAGAGTGCATTTTGTGTGAGCACGCTCTGCTTGTTCTTTCAGAAGAAGGTCTGATTTTCCTCAAGGACTTGCTAGTGCAGATGCATCCTTGGAAAGTGGTGAAGCACTGGAACAGGTTACCTGGAGAGGTGGTGGACTATCTACAGGTTTTTAAGTTTTTACCTGACAAAGCCCCGACCGGGATGATTTAGTTGGGATTGGTTCTGCTTTGACCAGGGGGTTGAACTTGATGATTTCTTGAGGTCTCATCAAACCCTAAGGATCTATGATTCTATGAGTCTAGGTTTGGCAATGCAAGAAGCTGGCATTTCTTTATGCAATTTTCGATGACGCACACTCCTATATGCAAACCTGGAATTGATGGCACTAGGTAAGGAAGACTCATTGGCTACAGCTACACTACAGAGTTTTGTAGACAAAACTTGCGGAGCGTCTAAACACAAAATGTGTTTTGTCCACAGAAACGGTTGACAAAAATGCTGTGAAGATGCTGTGGGGGCCCATTTGTCAACAGAGTGGATCAAAAGATCGATCCACTTTTATGTGTAGGCACGATCTGTCAACAGAAGTTTTGTCGGAATATCTCTTCCAGCAGTAACTTCTGTAGACAGATGCTTCTAGTGTAGATGTAGCCTCTGAGTAAGATGACAGCATCATCAGGGTAAACAGGACTTTCTTTGTGCATATGGACAGTTGGGGGAGGCGGGGCTGATCAATTAAAAATGTACAACTACCATCTGTGATGATGGGTCAATAAATGAATTCATGTAGATGATTAAATTTGTGATCGTTAAATTTTCATTAGAAACCTACATAACATATGGATATGAGGTTTCATTAAAAAGGAATGAAAAGAAAAGCCTGTTAGAGTTTAGTGTATTCATTTGTGCTGCAGGAATGAAGGCATGGAATGAAATGTAATGGTGTAACTTAGTAGAGAATTCTGCCTGTGTAGTGTAAATGACCACAGTTGCAGACAAGCGGCTAATTGGGGCCAAGATCTGTCAAATTGTGTGAGTCTTTCAACCCAAACTGGCTCCACTGCAACCTAAGTTGGGGCGATTTATGTTTTCACTACAAGTACAGCAAAGGTTGAGGCTGGGCAAGGGTTGACTAATCCTGAAACATGAAACACTCATGAAAAGAAACCACATACCTGAAAGTTTGCTAACTGAAACTGCTTTTTCAACAAAGATGTAGGTACAGCAACACTGCCTGTCAAAAGAATCATATCCTGCTCTGTGTTTCAGTTGTACTTGCTATCATGACTGATTAAAGATGCATTTTTACCACCTAGCAAAAAGAAAGCATGAAAGTACACTCAAAACTTTACAACTTCACTGATAGGAAGATATTTATGCAATAAACTTCAAATGTGATTGTACAACTTATGGGAATTGAACAGATGAAAAGGAAAAGAAACCGAATGAAATGATCACACTGAACTTTTCTGATATTGTCATAACATACTTGAGTACATGCCAATCTCTAAACAGAAATGGGGTTTCAGCTATGTTTACCAAAAAAGAGAGAGAATCCTTAATACTGATCTGAATGTGTAAAATTACAGCTGTATAAACTAGCCCTGATTTTAGACTTTATTGTATCAATTTGATTGTTTGCGCTAGAATAGGTTTCTTCTGCTGATACAGTACCAAGAAAATCTTTCCTATAACCGCACAAAACCAAAAAAGCAGTCCAGTAGCACCTTAAAAACTAATCATATAATTTGTTAGGTCATGAGCATTCGTGAGACAGACCCACTTCGTCAGATCTGGAGTGGGTCTGTCCCATGAAAGCTCATCCCCTAATAAAATTATATGATTAGTCTTCAAAGTGCTTTTTCCTTCTGTGAAGATACAGACTAACATGGCTACCTCTCTGAGACTATTTCCTATACCTGTCAGAAGTCTTCCTAATAACTTTCTAATGCTGCCCTTCACTCTCATATGAGTTTCATCTTATGAATCAGAGGAGTAGCCGTGTTAGTCTGGATCTGCAAAAGCAACAAGGGGTCCTGTGGCACCTTATAGACTAACAGAAATGTATGAGCATAAGCTTTCGTGAGCAAAGACCCACTTCTTCACCTGCATCTGAAGAAGTGGGTCTTTGCCCACAAAAGCTTATGCTCATACATTTCTGTTAGTCTATAAGGTGCCACAGGACCCCTGGTATCTTATGAATGTCATCTATAACCAAGTCCCTGGTGGATTTTATGATTTGTCTAGTTTTTCTTCTTTTGTTTTCATTTGCATTGTTGGCTTTCAGTTAGTTTATGGAGCCACCATTTAATTATGGCATAGATAGGGAATATAAATGATGAATGACATCACTGGTGCAAATTGCTGTTTGGAGGCATTTATTGATTTAGGTGCTCTGGATTATCATTATTACTTTCATTAGAAAATAATTGCTACTGATTTACTAGATGGATTTAATGGAGTCAGGGCTCAGCCTCCATTACCTGATGCATGCGTGTCATCTGTAAGTTGACTAGATCATCAGGCTCAACAGGAAGTGATCAACAGTTTGATGTCTGGCTGGTGGTTGGTATCAAGTGGCATTTTCCAAGGATCAGTTCTGAGGCCAGTTTTGTTCAACATCTTTATTAATGGCCTGGATGAAGGAATGGATTGCACCCTCAGCAAGTTCACATATGACACTAAGCTGGGGGAGAGGTTTGGGTTACCATATCGCTTCCTGTCCAAATATGAGACATGGGGGAATAACATCATCCCAGCCAAAACGGGACAGCTGGTGGGCTGTGGGGGTCATCTGTGGCTCTCAGCTGCCCCATGACTTGGGGCACTGGAAAAAGGAAGCTCCCAGCTTCCACCAGCTGCGGTAAGCCAGGTGAGAGCTGCACCTATCTGGCTCCCAGTTCCTGCCAGTGAGGGGAAGCCAGGCAGCAGCAGCACCAACATTATGTGGATCAAGATCCTGGCTCCCCCCATCCAGGGGAAGCCAGGCAACAGCAGTGCCACCACGCGGGTCTGTTTCCCAACTCCCCACAACTGGGGGAAGCCAGACAACAGCAGCACCAACTGCATGGGTCCAGCTCCCAGCTCTCCCTAGCTGGAGGAACCAGGGTGGCAGCCACACCACCACACAGGTCTGGCTCTCGGCTCCCCCCAGCCGGGGAGCCAGAACTGAGGGGCAGCCACCTGCACTGTAAAAATGTGGAATGAGGGCAACTAGCCCCTTTGAAAAAATAAATAGGGAATCTGGAATGGCACCCAAAATATGGGGCTGACTTGTGGTCACCTAGGAGAGGTAGATATACTGGAGGCTAGGGATAGGGTCCACAGTGACCTGCACAGACTGGAGGATTGAGCCAAAAGAAATCCACTGAAGTTCAAGAAAAACAAGTGCAGAGTCCTTCATGTGGGATGGAAGAATCTCAAGCACTGCTACAGGCTGGGAACCAACTGGCTAAGCAGCAGTTCTGCAGAAAAGGACCTGGGGATTACGGTGGATGAGATTACAGTGAATATGAGCCTCCAGTGTGCCCTTGTAACCAAGAAGGCTAATGGCATGTTGGGTGCATTACTGGGAGCATTGCCAGCAGATCTAGGTGAATGATTATTTGCCTTTACATGGTACTGATGAGGCCACACCTAGATTATTGCTTATTAATTCTGCTCCCCCCTCCCCATTACAGAAAGGGTGTGGACACAGTGGAAAGAGTCCAGCTGATGGCAACAAAAATGACTGGGGGGCCTGAAGGACATGACCTGTGAGAAGTGACTGATGGATTTGAGTTTATTTAGTCTACAAAAGAGAAGAGGGAGGGGACATATGATCGCAGCCTTCAGCTACCTAGAGGGAGGTTCCAAAGAGGAGGGAGAGAGGCTGTTCTCAGTCATGGCAGATGACAGACTGAGGAGCAATGGCTTCAAGTTGCAGTGGGGAAAGTCTGGGTTGGATATTAGAAAAAAAAAAACTATTTCTCTAGGAGGGTGGTGAAGCTCTGGACTGGTTTACTTAGGTAAGTGGTGAAATCTCCATCCCTGCTTGACAAAGCCCTGGCTGGGATGATTTAGTTCATATTGATTCTCCTATTAGTAGGGGATTGGACTCAATGACCTCTGAGATCTCTTCCAAATCTATGATTCTATAACTCTAACTGTATCATCTTTGTTTATATGTGTTTGACCTCCTCAAAAATTTTCAGCGTGGAAAGGTGTATTGTAACACTGTAACTGTAGCAAACATACAAACCCATGATACAGTGTAAGGAAGTGAAAGCATTTGCTGAATTCCTTGGAAAGTACTGCAAAAATATCAGTGGCCATTAATTTCCTTCCAAACAAAATCAAAGGCCACGTCTACACTAGCCAGTTCTTTCAGAAAATCTGGTCCTTTTTCAGAAGAACATGAAGAGCATCCATGCACAAAATGTGCTCTTTCGATCTGAAACTGAAAGAACGCAGCTCTTCTTCCAGATGCCCTCTTCCGCTCCCGGATCAGGAAAAGCACCTCCTTCCAAAAGCTTCTTTCAAAAAAAAACCTGTGTAGATGCTCCTCAGGCCCTTTTTTCGAAAGAGCAGTCCTTCTGGAGTCAGATTTTTGGATACCTGGCCAGTTCTTCCAAAAGACCAGGGGCTGTGTGGATGCTCTCTCTTGAGAGAGTGGATCAATCTTTCAATCTACTCTTTTGTGTGTGGACATGCTCTTTTGAAAGCAGTGTTTTTGGAAGAAATCTTCCAGAAGAACTTCTTTCGAAAGATCTCTGCAGTATAAACATAGCCAAATTGTTTAGTATTATAAAGTAGGAATAAGCTATTCTGTGATTTGCCCTTCTTCCTAAGTTCTAATGTTTACCAATCAGCTAAGGTCTTAGTTTTATGGTACACTGAGATGTTCATATCTTGCATGCTCGGAAAAGTTTCCTTGCAATTGCATGTCCATTTCTGTCTGGGAGTTCAACAGCAGTAGATGAAAATTCTGCATGGTTAGTTGGTCCTTTAACCCATAAGATATAAGCAGGCCACATGATTAAGTGACATTCTCTACTTCAGTATTGAGAAGCTGAACTACAATTTAAGTAGTTTATCCTAAACAACATAAGACAAAATAAACCCGTATTACCACGGGCACAAGCCAGTGAGTAAAACTTTTGAAACTAGTGACACTAGTGGATTTTGCCAGTAGAAATTTTTACCTAAGGTATCTTCACATATTGCTGTCTTCTGGTTAGAATTTCAGGGCTCTGATATTAACTTGCCAAATTCCAAATGTCCTAACTTTCCAAAGTGCTGGGGAGGACATTACATAACTATTTTCTTGCTGAAGAGATTTATTAAAGTTTTCAAGGAGATCTGAAATCCTTGACTGAATGGAGATATGCATATGAGGTGTAATTATTAGGTAAATAAATCAAAATGTCTCTGTTTTTCCTCACGTTAGAATTTCCAACAAAGAAAATCATATGTTTTTGACTTCCATGTTAGAAAACTAAATGATTTGCTCTGTGGTCTCCTGGAGTGTATTCTACAGTATTTGCCATGTCAAGAATGTACAATGGGGGCAAGGATGTATACTAGAAACATCTTTATTGCATTGTTTCAGACTCTACCTATTTGTGGTTGGCCTGATTAAACCAGACACAGAGCACGGTGCAAGCCAGCCAGGTTCTCACTAGCACAGACACTATAAATCGGTTCCCCAGACTGTGTGTACTGCAGACAATTGGCATCTATGTGCCCAGAAGTAAAGAAACCTGGCACATCACTGTAACAGGCAGGCCGTGGGGATGGAAATCATTGCACGAAAGCATGAACTAGCCTTTTAGCAGAGCAGCGGTGGAGCTGATCTTACAGGTATGCGCATACCAGATGATGTAGTGCCCCTTGTGTGCTAAATGGCCATACAATAATAGTAAGATGTTGCAAAGCTGCTTATCCATTTTCCATACACACACACACACACACACATCCACACACTTTTCTGATTTGCTCTCTCAGGCACTCACACTTTTTTTTTTCAGTTGAATTTTTCAAGGTTTCATGAATCTTTAAACAGAAACTCATCCAGTGATGGTCAGTGATAATTCACTCAGCCAGTAACTCTTGTAACTGACCATTCAGGGGTAGCAATCCATTCCTAACAATGCTGCTGTTGTCTGGCTCTTCCCGGCAAAGCACCAGAAAATGCTTCCAAACTAACTGGAGAATACATTATGTGCTTATTCTCCTTAGACATGCCACATCCCTTATAAATCCCAACACCAAGCAATACATTTATTAATAATGCCAGCTCCAAAAACCTATCAGCTCAGTTGAATGCAACAGTTATCTCAGGGCCAGCCCTGTGCTTCTGCCATTGTGGGAGCACACAAGAACAAAAAGAAATAGACATCTGAGACAGGAGTCAGCAACCAGAATAGCAAGAAGAGCCATTTTTTTAGCATTTGGTAAAAACTCAACAATTCAAGGGCCACAAAGCATGTGAATGAGAGATAGTCCTTAAGAAAAAACATCAAACCATACTTTTTGTAACTCCTAATTTAAGAACAGCACACACACAATGATTTGTAATGTGATACATGTTTATTGCCAGACATTCACAAACTTTTCCTCGCATTTTCATGTGTGTGTTTGTACCACTGTATTCCTGACTTTCGCTCCCGAACCCACTTTAGTTATGCCAATTTTATTTCACATTTGATTTCAGCTGTCTTTCTGAAAATGCGTATTGCCCTTCACAGCAGGAATGTGCAAAAGCTTCCTGTTCCTTTTCAAAATTAAGATTTTATTAGCTACATGATCAAAACATGGATAAAGTATCATATCCCACAATGCATTGCACATATTAGACGGGGAGTTAAGCAATGATTCAAGATCACGTATCATTTGCTGTTTAGATGTGAGCTGTTCATTGTCAGGCTTCTAGACATTCCCCATTTATCAAAAATAATCAGGAGGGTTTTTTTACTTTGCAATTATAGAGTTGGGAGTCACAAAGAAGTCCTTAAAGAGCTGCATGCAGCTCCAGAGCCCCAGGTTGTAGACCCCTGGGCTGAGAAGTGAAGGAGTGGTCCATGGAAAGGGCAAGGGGACTGTGCACATCCTGCACACTCTAAACAGAAGTGACAGCTGGCCAGATGAAAGGTGTGGTAGTGCCAGAGGGTCAGCAGCTCTATGGATCAAGCCTTCTGCTTTGGGGGAGCAAAGAGGCTGCTGCTCTGTAGACTTGGGTATGTGCATGGAAACCCAAAATCTCCAGTTTCCCAAAAATCCAAGGCAATTCCCTCCACTTGTTCTGGGTATATGCAAGGAATTCCTCCACACTTGTTCTGGGTATGTGCATGGAAACAAGATTTGACTCTGAAGGAGTGCACGTATGATTGCAAAATTGATGCTGCAAATGGTACCCTCATGCAAATGCCAATGAAGCAACAAGCGCCAGGGTGTGTGCATTGAAGTGACTTCTGGTTTTAGAAATATTAAGTTAAAAACTTGCAAAGCTGATTCACGGCAAGTAATTTGAAGAGATTTCAGCGTGAAGCTTCCTCCGCACTACTACGGTAGAGTTACCTCTGAAAGGATTATAGAGTTGGCTAGCTCTTAAATTTACTCCAATCTCCATTCAACTTTAACGGTACCTCTAAAAGTGAGCTGTGGGGTGGGTACAGTGGGCAGCTGGGAGTATGACCATGCGTCATGCTGGAACTTGACTGTTGGCTTCTTTATGAATAAGAGATACATTTTGGTACAGTACACGCTTTGTTATCCAGCATGCATGGGGACTAGAGGTTGCTGGTTCATCAAATGTGCTGGATAGCCAAACTTTTTCACCAAACACAGAAATGCTAAAGAAATGAAATAACTTTACCTGATACTACACCTTTTAACACTATTACCATAGACAGGACTGTAATTTGCTGCTCCTCTAATGCCTCAGGGCCATCAAACAAATGCAATTTCTGCAAACACTGGAAAATGATGCCAAATAACTATCAGAATTTTTCTGATTAACTGAAGCAGGAATCATATTGCCATCTACAGAAGATATCCTGAGGAGATGAGGGTGTCACCTGTTGCCAGGTATAGGTGCCCAGATTTTGTCCATCTTGTCTCACACAACCCAAAACTGCAAGCTTGTACTGTTTCATATCCACTGCAATCTGTGCTGTCTTCCCCACTTGATACATGGTCTGAAAGTTCCACATACCAAACTGGATGGTTGTCCTGGGTGAGAGAAAGGTACGATATCTGAGAAGACAAAACTGAGGCTCTTCAACACAAATGTGAAGAGTGTGCTCTTGTATGGATGTGAGACCTGTTGTACTAAAAAGTCTTCAGATCATAAGTGCGAGAAGTGATGCACTGTGGGATGAAGGTGGACAGCCTTTGGTGGGGAAAGAACAGGTTAGGAGCTATCTAAAACAGCTAAATGTACATAAATCCATGGGCCCGGACCTAATTCATCTGAGGGTTCTGAGGGAGTTGGCGTATATTGTTGACAAGCCCTTCGCCATTATCTTTGAAAAGTTGTGGAGATCAGGAGAGATCCTGGATGACTGAAAAAGGCAAATGTAGTGCCCATCTTTAAAAAAGGGAAGAAGGATGATCCAGAGAACTATACATCAGTCTTACATCAGTACCTGGAAAAATCATGGAGGGACTCCTCAAGGAAGTCATTTTGAGGCACTTGGAGGAGGGGAAAGTGATCAGGAATAGTCAGCATGGATTCATGAAGGGCAAGTCATTCCTGACCAATCTGATTAGTTTCTACGATGAGATAACTGGCTCTGTGGATAGGGGAAAATCAATGGATGTGATTTATCTTGACTTTAGCAAAGCTTTTGATACGGTCTCCCACAATATTCTTGTCAGCAAGTTAAAGGAATGTGGATTGGATAAATGGATGGTAAGATGAATAGAAAGCTGGCTAGAAGGTCAGGCCCAGCGGGTAGTGATCAATGGCTCGATGTTGGGATCGTGGTCGGTTTCTAGTGAAGTGCCCAAGGGTTGGTTCTGGGTCCTGTTCTGTTCAACATATTTATCAATGACCTGGATGAGGGGTTGGATTGCACCCTCAGCAAGTTTGTGGATGACACTAAGCTAGGGGGAGAGGTAGATACACTGGAGGGTAGGGACAGGGTTCAGCATGACTTAGACAAATTGGAAGACTGGGCTGCAAGAAATCTGATGAGGTTCAATAAGGACAAATGCAGAGTCCTGCACTTGGGATGGAAGAATCCCAGGCATTTTACAGGCTGGGGTCCGACTGAGTCAGTTGTAGTTCTGCAGAAAAGGACCTGGGAGTTGTAGTGGATGAGAAGCTGGACATGAGTCAACAGTGTGCCATTGTAGTCAAGAAGGCTAATGGCATATTAGGTTGCATCAAGAGGAGCGTTGCCAGTAGATCCAGAGAAGCGATTGTTCCTCTTTATTCGGCTTTGGTGAGGCCACATCTGGAGTACTGTGTCCAGTTCTGGGCCCCCAGTTATAGGAAGGATGTGGATGCACTGGAGAGGATTCAGCGGAAGGTGACCAAAATAATTAGGGGGCTGGAGCATATGACCTCTGAAGAAAGGTTGAAGGAATTGGTACTGTTTAGTCTGCAGAAGAGAAGACTGAGGGAGGACGTGATAACAGCCTTCAACTTACTGAAGGGAGGTTGCAAAGAGGCTAGAGAGAGGCTGTTCACAGTGGTCATGGATGGCAGAACACAGAACAACGGTCTCAAGTTGCAGTTGGGAAGGTCCAGGTTGAACATTAGGAAAAACTTTTTCACTAGGAGGGTGGTGAAGCATTGGAATGGTCTACCCAGGGAAGTAGTGGAGTCTCCATCCCTGGAGGTGTTTAAGTCTCACCTCGATAAAGTCCTGGCTGGGCTGATCTGATGGGTTTGGTCCTGCTTAGAGCAGGGGGCTGCATTCAATGGCTTTTTTAGGTCTCTTCCAGCTCTATTGTTCTATGATGATTCTATGATTGTATGATGATGATAAGCCACAGACATTCATAAACAGATGCCGGAGGTACGTCCTTCACATCAAATGGCAAGATTTTGTTACAAATGAGGAGCTTTGGAACACAGCAAGACAAGAACCATTTGATGTTCAAATCAAGAAAAAAAAGTAGAGATGGCTAGGCCACACTCTCAGAAAATCATCATCCAGCAGATTCTATCAAGACCTCACATGGAACCTGCAAGGAACACACAAAAGAGGAAGACCTCAAACAACGTGAAGAAGAGCCACTGAGATTGAAGGACAGCAACTGGGGTACTCCTGGAGTCAGCTAGGTGTTCTATCCTGAGACAAAGTGAAGTGGAGAAGACTGGTAGATGACCTATGCTCCACGCAGAATTCAAGGGTTTAAATCAAAGTAAGTCTATGGCGGACACCGGTTAATCAAGTTTTCCAGAGATATTAAAGTGCTGGGTAGCTTGTACTGTATTAAACTTTTGTCCTGCACAAGCCAAAGAGTGCATCACTAACATAGAGATTGTTCACAATCCTCGCATGTCATGATCATAGTCACCTATGTACAGGCCAGTGGTGCTGGCGTTAGTTGCCTTGTCTCCCCTTGGGCCTTCAAGAATCATTAAGCCTTGTCTTCACTGATAATCATAAGTGTCTGAGTCCCTAGCCTGGGAGACTGGCCTTAGCTTTTTAGACTACAGGTTGAACCTCTCTAATCCAGCACCCTCGGGACCTGACTGGTGCCGGGTGAGAGAATTTGCTGGACCACAGGAGGTCAATGTTGTATGGCAGCATTACCAACACTTGCACTGCTTACAGGGTAAATTACAGGGTATATTACAGCTAAATAACAGCACAGAATGCTGAGAGCCAGGACTGGTGGTTGGAAACAAACTTTATGGGACCACGAGCAACTTGGCCACACCCACGATAAGTGGATATCCATCTAACAAACATCTTGCCAGATTACAGGTGTTGCCAGATGAGAGAGTTCCAGATTAGAGAGTTTCAACCTGTAGTTCTTTAAATCTCATAATAAAAAGTAGAGGTTAAGGACTTCTTAGTAAATGTAAAGTGTTTTTAGCATAGATGTTTGAAAGTCATTGTCTTCATCCATTGCTAGTTCAAAAATCATATTTATGTTCTACAGTCTGCCCAGATGATCTATGTATCGTCACAGGAAGGGCCAGATTCTCCCCTATCTTGTGGCAGATATGTGGCGTATGAGGGAATGGAGAAACAGGCCTGAGCCTTTCACTTTGACCATATGAGCAAGTTGGTGACTCGGCAATCTACCTGAAGGATAGCCAAAATATGACTGTACTCCACTGGCTGCGTGGAGTTAACCCATAAAGCTTTTGATATTAGATACAAGCAGAAGAAACATCTTTTGCTTTCTTTCAGCAACATAAAGCAGCGTCATGCACTTTTTGTTTACGTTGTCTTTCACCACAACAAGGAATCCTTCACTATAGCATCGGACAGTGGGTAATATAACTCAGCACAGCTCACAACTCACTGTAATCTAGATTACTGAATGCTATGCTGTGTGCTTCAGAAGCACAAAGATAATACATTGGGAAGAATGCAGAGGGGAGCAATATGTCTTAGGAAAACTGGTGGCCAGTTTTGTGAGGTAATAAAATTCAATATCCTGCAAACTTTTAGTAAGTCAAAATCTCTGTTGGTTTCAACTGGTGCTGGCTAAAAATCGATGGCAAAATTTGACCCTCTATAAACAGAGGAAGAGACACGAGCACCAAAGAGGGAAAGGCATTCTGAAGGCAGGCGTCAGGAACAAGGCATACTGGAAGAAAAGTGAAAAGGAGACAGGTCGGTGGAATAGCAGAAGAAATGTCCATAACACAAGAGGGTTGGGTTTTTTTATGTCACTGCCTTATTTGATTCTACATCTTGATAGCTAATAGATGGATCTGTTTGAGGTCATGGAAGATTGGTGTCTCTGTATAGCCTGTGCATATTACTGGTACAGTGCTGCTGCTGATGTTTTCATGTGTTTCTAGTGATGGGGCAAGGGGCCATTGTGGATCTTCCTATACTAAATACAGTGAATCCCATTAAATTCCCGTAACTACTTTGAGGAAAACACAGTAGAAGCTCAAAGGGGCCACTAGTTTCTCCTCAAATGGGACATAAGAATGGGACAAAATCCTGTAATTCTTGTCTTCTTTAGTAACTGTGACAGGAGATATTGTGGGTCTCAAGCATCAGCATTAGGTGCTATAATGTTTGTTGAAGAACCAGTTGGTAATAGGTCTTACCCAGGAAACCTAATAAATTTGTTAGTGTTTAAGGTGCTCCAGGACTGCTTGTTATTTGCTTTACATATCTGTCAGTAACAGAAGCCCATCTATGTCCAGTCCACCACAGACATTGTTCAAGAACAGTGCAAGCACCTGTGTGGAAATAAGACCCCAGCACACTGCCCAGGCCAGTGAGATGATGTGCAGAACTCTACTGAGAACCCTGTCACCAAACTAAGGATACCAAGGAAAAACAAGTATTTGTAATGTAGCGTGTGTGGGAGAAATAGGGTTAGGTCCTTCTTCTGGCCCTTTTCTTAACCATTCAAGAGATCTGTTGTTGAGCCATATCTTTGTGCCAAAAGAGTAACTATGGCTCATTGTGGAGCTTGTTAATGACAGCTTTGGTTTAGCCAAGGGTGCTTTAAAGCAGGGGTGAGGGGGTGCAATTTTGTAAGGGAGGCACAGCACAGGTCTCGGGCTCATCCATCTTATTGAAATGTGTAAATATGTTACTGTTCTTATGTGTGCATATTTGCATTTACATATTGATGAATAAAGCTTTTACATTTCTAACACATGCCAAAAGGGTTTGGGGTTTTTTTTACATAACTGAAATTTCCATCAGTTTGGATTACATTAATCAGGTTGGAGGAGCCCTGCTAATTGCAGGGGCGAAAAGTGGGGCCCAGTGTAAAAAGTTTTCTCACCCCTGCATCCAGTCCCACGAAGTATCTTTTAATCATCTGGGGAGCTGTGGGAATGGGGTTGTCCCAGTCTCTGATCTTCAGGAAATAGCAGTTTTCATTCCCTCTAAGTGACAGAATGGCTGCGTCTACACGTGCACGCTACTTCGAAGTAGCGGCACCAACTTCGAAATAGCGCCCGTCACGTCTACACGCTTCGGGCGCTATTTCGAAGTTAACTTCGACGTTAGGCGGCGAGACGTCGAAGTCTCTAACCTCATGAGGAGATAGGAATAGCGCCCTACTTCAACGTTCAACGTCGAAGTAGGGACAGTGTAGACGATCCGCGTCCCGCAACGTCGAAATTGCCGGGTCCTCCATGGCGGCCATCAGCTAGGGGGTTGAGAGACGCTCTCTCCAGCCCCTCAGCTCACTGGTGGCCGCGTGGAGTGGCCCCTTAAAGGTCCCCTCCCCCGCCCTGACTGCAGGAGGCTGAGGCAACGTGCAGGCTCCGGCCTGCACCCGCGGCGAGCCTGCACAGCCCTCAGCCCCTGACACCAGCCATGGCTGCCCAGCAGCCCCCCCAGCGCCCCCAGGGGACCCCCCCCAAGGGCAGCCAGAGCAGCCAGGGCAGCCAGAGGGCCACGCAGTCTGGGAAGCGGCAGCGGGGCCCCTCTTGGACGGAGGCCGAGATGCGGGACCTGCTGGGGCTCTGGAGCGAGGAGGAGGTGCTCCAGGTAATGGGGAGCAAGAGGCGGAACACGGATGCGTTCGCTCGGCTGGCCGACGGCCTGGCTGCCCGGGGTCACCCTGCCCGCACTCCTGACCACGTCCGCAGTAAGGTCAAGGAGCTGCGGCAGGGTTATGCCCGGGCCCGGGATGCGGCCAGCCGATCTGGGGCCGCTCCCGTCACTTGCCCCTTTTACAGGGAGCTCAGGGACATCCTGGGCTCCCGGCACACCTCCTCCCCTCCGGCCACCCTTGACACCTCGGCTGACGAGCCCCAGCAGGCCCTGCAGACGGACTCCGCCCCGGAGGTAAGCCCCGTACCCCGGGGGCCCCCCCCGGAGGCCATCCCCGGGACATCGCGGCAGGAGGAGGAGGGCTCCTCCTCCGCAGAATCCAGCCCGCAGATCCTCCTCCTGCCATCCCGGAGCAGCAGCAGGGCCTCCAACCCCCGGGGATCTCCGGACCGTGGGAGCGGACCCACAGGTAGGTACCTCTCTCTGGTGGACACCCCGGGGCTTGAGGGGCAGGGGGAACAGAGATGTGTCCAGGGCCCCCCACACGCTCACATGGCCATGGCCCCAAGGACAACAGGGCCATGGCCCTCACAGCACTGCAGCCATCAGCCCCTGCCCCCCGCCACCCTGCATGACAGTGCCATGCCCCATCCCCGGGCCAGGGGGGAGCGGAACCTCGAGGGGCCCCCGGGAGGAGCGGGTGGGACACCCCGCAGCAGCAGCATGTGATGGAGTGGGGGGAGTGCCAAAGGGAGACTCAGGCTACATATGAGCCACCCGAGCCGAGGAGCACCTTTGGCCTGAGCAAACAGGAGGGAGGAGCCGAGCTGGCTTGGAATTGGGGGGCGAGGGCGGGGGCCACAGGTAGAGGCTAGGGGAAGGGAGAGCTGGTAGGCAGCCAGCCAGAGGACAGGGAAAGCTGCATCCCAGAGGGGCCCCCCTTGGGGTCTTCTCCCCACGACGGGTTGGAAGGACTGTCTCTTCCGACAGCTGGTGCTGTCACTCCTGCCAGAAAGTGGCCACCTGTGGCCTAAGAAAGCTCTCCTGCTCTCAGACCCTGCGGGGTGAAGTGAGAGTCGCTCCCACCAGGGGACGGGGTGCAGGGCAGGGGGACCCCTGAACCCCATCCATCACAGCAGCATCTCCCGGGGACGGGGATGGGGAACCTGCAGCACAGGGTGGGGGGGACAAAGGCCACGGCTCGGGGCCCACACTAACGCCTGTCTCCATTCTTCTTTCCCCCCTCCTCCCCTGTGTCCTGCACCTGCACCCGCACCATCCGAAGGACCGGAAGAGAGCGCCGGCGAGGCCTCGGTTGTCCCGGAGAGCCCTCCGGGACCCTCGCTCCAGGGCAGCCCCTCGGCCGAGGAAAGACCGGCCCCGCGGAGGGCCAGACGGCGGACCCCGCGCCTGCTACCGGCGGCGGCCACGGACCCCCAGCTGCTGGCCATCCTCCGCCGGCAGCTGGAGGTGTCGGAGCAGCACCTCCGGCTGCAGGAGCAGGCGCTGGCCTGGCACAGGGAGGCATGGGGGGCCTATATGGAGACCATCAACCGGCTGGTTGACTACCTGGCCCCCCATGCCGCGCCGGCCGAGCCACCGCCCGCCATGCCCGCTCCTGCAGCCCCACCACCAGCTGCTCCAGCCGTCGCCGGGCCGTCCGCCGTCGCCCCACCACCTCCCCGCGAGGGCCACCGCGCCGAGGGACCCCTGGAGCCACCCGAGACTCGCCGGCGCCGCTACCTTCCGGTGGAGCCCGCTCCCACCCAGCCGCGCACCAGACTGCAGGCCCGCCGGAGCTCCCGGCCGGGCACGCCCACTGCTGGGCTGTAGGGGCGAGGGGCCCAGGACGTGCCCCCCCCCTTGTTGGACAGACTTTGGGGACTGCTTTATGTTACTGCCCCTGTTTGCCCCGTCCCCCCCTGTAAATAGTTCTCCCCGTTCTCCTCCCTGCTTTTCTTTTTTCTTGATGGCGCACAGTTCTCTGCTTTGTTGTTGTATATTGTTTTATTTGTGCACATCTTGCTTTTGTTGAACATTTGTCCCTCCTTTTTGGTTTCTGTTTCACATATTTATTTATTTACAAAAAAAAAAAAATTCGTTAAGACAAAAAAAACATTTACGTTCACCCACAAGTTCGTGCTGTCATTTCTCCTGGACAAGTGGGGGGGGGGGCGGTGGGGTGCTCCATGGTGTGGGCGTTGGGGCAGGAGTGTGGGGGAGGAAGGGGCGGGCAGTAGGGGGCCTGGGCAGAGTTCACCCTGCGGCCTGTTGCTTGAAGTGGGCCCGCAGGGCCTCCCGGACCCTGGTCCCCTCTGGGTCCACCTGCCGACTGGGGGCAGCAGGTGGCTGCACGTGTGCCCTGCCGGCCTCGGCGGCCCAGCCCTGAAGAAAGCTCTCCCCCTTGCTCTCCACGAGGTTGTGCAGGGCGCAGCAGGCACCCACAATCTGGGAGATGTTGTTGGGGCTGGCATCCAGGCGGGTGAGGAGACATCGCCAGCGTCCCTTGAGGCGGCCAAATGAGCGCTCCACCACCTGGCGCGCACGGTTCAGGCGCTCGTTGAAGCGCTCCTGGCTGGCGGAGAGGTGGCCCGTGTAGGGGCGCATGAGCCACGGCCAGAGGGGGTAGGCCGCATCCGCGAGGATGCAGAAGGGCATGGTGGTGTCCCCCAGAGGGATCTCCCGCTGGGGGATGTAGGTCCCCGCCTCCAGCCGGAGGCACAGGCCCGAGTTGCGGAAAACCCGGGCGTCGTGGGTGCTGCCAGGCCAGCCCACGTAAATGTCCTGGAACCGTCCCCGGCTGTCCACCAAGGCCTGCAGGACGACTGAATGGTAGCCCTTCCGATTGAGGTATCGGCCTCCACTGTGGTCTGGGGCGCGGATGGGGATGTGAGTCCCATCCAGAGCCCCGAAGCAGTTGGGGAAGCCCAGGGTGGCAAAGGCGGCGACAGTGGCCTGTGGGTCCCCCAGCCTCACGAGCCTGTGCAGGAGCATGGAGTTGATGGCACGCACGACCTGCAGAGAAAGCACATGGGACAGCCCCAATGAGGGGTGAGCAGGGTGTGCGTGGCCCTGCCCTGCCCTGGCCTGCCCTGGCCCCCCTGCCCTGCCCTGCCCTGCCCTACCCTGGCCTGCCCTGCCCTGGCCTGCCCTGCTCTGCCCTGCCCTGCCCTGGCCCCCCTGCCCTGCCCTGCCCTGCCCTGCTCTGCCCTGCCCTGCTCTGGCCCCCCTGCCCTGCCCTGCCCTGCCCTGCTCTGCCCTGCCCTGCTCTGGCCCCCCTGCCCTACCCTGCCCTGGCCCCCCTGCCCTGCCCTGCCCTGCCCTGCTCTGCCCTGCCCTGCCCTGCCCTGCTCTGGCCCCCCTGCCCTGGCCTGCCCTGGCCCCCCTGCCCTGCCCTGCCCTACCCTGCCCTGCCCTGCTCTGCCCTGGCCTGCCCTGGCCCCGCTGCCCTGCCCTGCCCTACCCTGCCCTGCCCTGGCCCCCCTGCCCTGCCCTGCCCTACCCTGGCCTGCTCTGGGCCCCCTGCCCTGGCCTGGCCTCCCCCTGTGGGTTCTCTTACCTCCATGAAGACAGCCCCGACGGTGGCCTTTCCGACACCAAACTGCTGCCCCACGGATTGGTAGCTGTCCGGAGTGGCCAGCTTCCAGACAGCGATGCCGACCCGTTTCTCCACAGGGAGGGCATGCCGCATGGCAGTGTCCCAGTGCCTGAGTGCGGGGGTGAGCCACTGGCACAGCTCCAGGAATGTCTGGCGGGTCATCCTGAAGTTCCGGAGCCAGTGGTCATCGTCCCACTCCCCAAGCACCAGCCGCTCCCACCAGTCGGTGCTGGTGGGGTAGCTCCACAGCCGCCGGTGTGTGAGGTGGGGGGGGGCCGGGGTGCTGCAGGGGTAGGGGCTGAGCCCCGCTGCCCTGGGGGCATCTCCTCCCCTGGGGCAAGAAGGTGCTCAGCTGCCCCCAACATGGCATGAGCCAGGGCAAGCCCTGCTCCTGCCGGGAGGGCTGGGTGGACCTCTAGCTGCTGCTGCTGCTGCTGCTGCTGGGGGTCCATGACTGTGGCGCTCGGGGTCTGTGTGCCTATATGGCTCCTCAGACCGCGTGCTGTGCAGGCTGAGTGTATGTGGGAGGGGCCCTTTAAGGGAGCGGCTAGCTGTTGCCCCGGAAGCGCTAGTCCGCCCGTTGACCCTGTCTGCAGCTGTGCCTGGCATCCCTATTTCGATGTGTGCTACTTGGGCGTGTAGACGTTCCCTCGCTGCGCCTGTTTCGATGTTGGGCTGAGCAACGTCGAAGTTGAACATCGACGTTGCCGGCCCTGGAGGACGTGTAGACGTTATTCATCGAAATAGACTATTTCGATGTCGCAACATCGAAATAAGCTATTTCGATGTTGGCTGCACGTGTAGACGTAGCCAATATGTCCTTAGGGCCTTGCTTTGTGTTTATTTTACCACCTGTTTCTGCCAGAGACTTTTCATCAGCAAGGTGTTTGACAAATTTCTTCTGTGGGACACTAACCTACATATAATGGAGGCAGGAGGCTATATGGGTTCACCTATCTGACCACCATTCCATCACACCCCAAGATGTCAGTCAGGGACGAAGAAGAATATATATATTATCATCTCATGACAGTAAATCAATTCTCCACGGACTAACTTAGTGATATTTCTAGCTTCCTTCAGAATTCAGAATCTGTGATTCATGTGAAAAAAACTGATGGCCCAGTTTTCCTGATTCTAAATCTTGGCTTAACTAGAATATTTAGTGCAGATCCAAAGCTTCCAGCTGAAAACGAAAGCCTTCAAGGGTTTGCTGGTACAAATATGAAAGTGTAATACATATATTATATATCTATATCTATATCTGTATCTAAGCACCTATACTATATACTATAGTTTCACATTTGTACTAGCAAGACTTTAAAAATATTACCTGAGAAGCTGTATGTCTTGTTTTCCCCAAGACCTATTTTTGTGGTGTGTTAAGACTACCATTCTTATTATAAAGTGGTTTCAGGGAGTTGGTTGCTATAGCAACAGTCTACTTAATGCTTCTCAGAGCAAAAATCAACTTCATTGTACATTCAAACCAAGAAAGATTGGGAAAGGAAAGGAAATCCAACCTCTGTCTGTCTGAGGGCTATGAACGGCAACATCCTCTGGAGTGAACAGAAGCTCCTCCTTTGCAGAATTGTCTTCAGTTTGCTGCCACAAAAAGGGCTTCTTTTGTCATTAATAGAAAAGAAAACCTAATACAATGTGCCAGCATTTCTCAGTTCCAAGGTGCAGCATCATCAGGCAGAGCTAATAATAACCCAGGGAATATTTCTTTGACTGGCGCAGTTGGGAAAGCAAAATGTAAAATATCTCTTGCAAAGATGAAGTCGTGAGAATTTCTAGTGCAGTTTTTTGCTGTATTGTTTATGGTGAATCTCTGCAACTCTAAATGGGCCTGTATCCTGCTTCCACTCAAGTCAGTAACTATTTGTTTTGCCATTGAGCTTGATGACAAGATCAGGCTTCAATATTAAATAAGACTAAGCCTGTTAATTTTTATGGTAATTACTAGATCTGGGAAATATTGCCAGAAAAGTATTGTGAATATGCCAAAAAAAAAGCTTTATATCCATGAGAATTCCTATGCACAAATATTCATTTGGAGAAATCATTATGGATAGCGGAAATACGTGAAATGCATGAAAATTTGAACTGATGCCTGACATTTGCATGACGCCATCCTGGAAAATTACTCATGGGCTTGGTAGCAATGTGGATGCAGGAGCCTCCTCAGACTGGTGAAGATGGGTTTAAGGTGGGAGAGGGAAAGCTTCTGAGCCTGGACATGACTTGTCAGAGTCCTGGAAGGCTGGGCCCAGGATGCAGGGTGAGGGGTGTTTTCTGAGCTGTGTTCTCAGCCTTGAAGGGAGAGGCATGGAGGAGGTGTTCTGAACAGGAGAGGATTGGATAGTCAGGAGCTTAGGGAACTGGCGGACTGTGAGATGGGAGAATTGAGCGTAACTTGTTAATGGATGGCAGCAGCAAGGGGCATTGCCTCCCCCACAACCACAGTCTCCAAGCAGCACCCTGCTCCTCTCCACTGTGCCCTCAGGCCCCACTGATTTCCACTTCTCCGCAGGCAGCTGGGAGCAGAGACTGCTTCCCACAGCTGTGGAGAAGCAGGGCTCAGCGAGCCAGGAGGCCACAGTGGAGCAGAGCAGGGTGCTGCTCATACCACGTGATGAGAGTGGGGGTGTAGGGTGAGTACAAGGGAGGTGACCCCCTATTGTTGCTGCTCTTCTCAGCTGCGCCCTGCCCCAGACAATCCTCCCCCTTCTGTCCATAGGACATCTGGGGCAGCTGCCACAGAGCACCCCCTAGAGCTCAGAGCCTGGGGCAGCTGTGCCACCTCGTTCTATGCACTGCTTACCTCTCTGGTAGTGCCCTTGATGTGCTGAATTCACAGCAGTGGATGGCCTGTGGCTGCCATTAACTGAGGCGTATCTGTGGAGGCCACTAGAGTTAGGTGCATGCGCCCTTTACGTAACTCTGGTGGCCAGGCATTGTGTGTAACTCTAGAGGTGGTTGTGAGGTACCTCCAAAGACAGTAGGGGGAGGCTAAGGTGAGCCACTTAGGTAATAAACATCTCTCAAGAGAATCACCGCCCACTGGTGCAGAGCATATACCAGGCCAGCCTTAGAGAAAACAGACCCTGGGCAACTGTCCCTGCCTCCAGCATGCTATCCCCCTATTCCCCTTGCCCCCGTGGGCTTCCCAGCTCCTGCACTTCTCTCCTGCACCCCATCGCCACTAGCCTTGCCCCCTCTTGCACCCAAACTCCTGCACTGTGCCCCTCACCCCTGCATTATGCTGCCTTCATCCCAACCCCTGACCTTCCCTCCCACCTGTGCCCTCAATGCCTCCTCTGGGCTACCAGTGTGTCTCAGCACACCAGCAGCCTGCACAGCTACCCCCTATTCAGCAATCCCCGTGCCCTGTGGCCCCTCACCCAGTGATCTCCATCACAGATTCCTGTACCCACTGTCTTCCTATCCACAGATCTCCCTCTGCTGCCTAGTACCCCTCTGACAGCCTCTCCCCACCCCACAACTGCCCAGCACCCCATATTCCCAAGGGAATTCACCACCAAAAAGTTAGAAGTGTTGTGTACAATATTTTAAAATTCTTGAACATTCTGCAAATTGTATGTGTCAGTAAGAAAATGTGGAGGTGCCCTATAACAATGAGAAACAGCAACCTGGCAGTGAGGTACATCTGGGTGCGTGGCCAAAGGCCACTGGGAAGAATTTTACATGGTGGCTGGGATGTCAGCTATGACCTCCCCCCAAAAAAAAAGAAAGAGAGAAAGAGCTGATACCAATGGATGAGTCCAGCCCTCATCCAGACCCTTCCTGGCCATGCCTTCGGGCCATCAGCTCCTGAACAGCCTGTCATTCTCCCTCCTTTCGGAATAGATCATCTCCCTCTCATCCTGAAAAGTGAAGTGGTGGTTGAGACATACAGCTTAATTAGGAAAGGAATTCTACTCAGGCACCTGGCTTTTTTCTGCCCCGATTCACACACTAGTTGCCATAGACAGCTCAGGAGGACTGTACTGGGTGTAACTCACCAAACAGTTTCAACGATGCTTCATCCAGGGGACCAAGACCGTAAGACAGCCAAGCCTCACTTGAGCAGTGGCTCTTTGTAGGATTATTTAAGTCAGGTGTTTCATTCAGTGTGTGGGAAGGAGAATGTGCTGCATTGTAGAGGGGACATTTAAAATCCCACTCAGTTTTGCAATGTTACAACTTTCCCTTGTTCAACATGCTGCCAGATTGAGCCAGAGCCCTGGAGATACTTGGGTCCACATGAAATAAATAAATAAATAATGTCCCTTTTCCTTAAATAAATTTTGAGCTACTCCAGACTTGCCCATCTCCCTCCCTGCCTAAGAGGTCCCTCCTTCCCTTGCTCTCTGCTGCCCTGATGGTGGCTTTTCCGCTCCAGGTACATCCTCTTCCCTTCTCCTTCTGCTCCTCCTCGAAAGGACCCACTAAATCAACTGCTGATCACACTCCTGTCAACTCCAGTACACCACTGGAACCAGGAATGTAATGAGAGTCAAGGGGAGAGTTTTTCCCATCAACTCCTCAAGCGGGGGGAGGAGAAGGGAGGGATGCCCTGGAAATTCAAAATAAGATACATCAACCCCAGCTACACTATTCACATAGCTGAAGCTGTATCTCTGAGTTTGACTTTGTCCCCTCGTATAGACCTGGCCTAAGACAGGGAGCTATGTGGCCTTAAACCTCCTTTCCTCCAAGAGAGATGCAGGTCTCTGCCCACAATTGGGGATGGCTGGGAGGCAGTGAGTGCCTTTGTGAAAGGACTGTAGGGAAACATAGGTGCACTCACCCTGAAATGCAGCACCTATCCCAAGGAGCTTACAGTTTAAGGATGGCCAGACGGACAAACAGACACACTGGGAAAGGGAAATCTGGTACAAATCAACACAATTTTATAGAGAAAGTACAATGGAAATGGGCTTTGAAGAGGAACTTAAAAATAAAGGTGAGGTGGAGGCTTTCTGGCTGACTTCAGATAGAGTGAAAATTCTGCTCTCCTCACCTCCCCTCCTCATTAAAAACCAAATGAAATCCCTGGCTTTGCTGCTCGCCGGCTGGTTCAAAATCAAACAGCTGCAAATTATGCCTCAGCCCGTCTTTCTGTTCTACACACGCCACAAACCCACCACCCTGTCCAATCCTCTTACAGACAGGTATTGGTTAATATGTCTGCTGCAGAGATTAGATACCGAGTCTGCTTTTTTTTACCTTCCTATGTGTCACGGTAAGAAGAAGCGGACGGCGGGGAAGTATTCTTCATGCTATAGCAACCATTTTTGATACTGATGAAACAGTATTTGGTCCAATTCAAGGCCGATATTATGAGGTAACTCAGTAGGGTAACCAAACCTGGAGCTGAATTTTTGCAGGGAAATGGCAGGCGAGGCCACGGAACATGATAAACAGTTTATGCGTTTGTATTTTGGGCTTTGGCTCATCCACTCTTCTCACTGCAACGCGGACACAGTGATTTGCTCGTGCTGTGCCTTAGTCCCACCTGCTGAATAGAGTGCCTAGTTTTCGAAATTCTGCCCTCACTACAAATCTGGAGTAATTCAGGGGCTTCAGATTTATACTGGTGCAGCTGAGATCAGAATTCAGCCCTCTCCTGCTGCCGGGAGAAAAAAAAGAACAACCCCTATCAAATGGTATCCATGGAAACCCTGCTACTGTTATTACCGGCACAATCAATCTCTGCTGCTTCAAAACAAAAAATTAACACTTTTAGAGCATCTGTCCTCTGAGAGAGCATCTTTGTTGATACTTTGTGGTAAAAATCTCTTTCCTGGCAAATGTGCTGGAGAAATCCTTTTCTCTCCCTGTTTCTGACGAGGCTCTGTTTTCCACAAAGTATGGCTCAGTGGAAAAGTCAGATGCAGACAGTACAGTGATACAGAGCCAAGTCCAGAAGCAATAATGTTTAGTGAAGAAGAAAATTGTTTAATTTAGCATCTAGCCTAGTATCTGGGCACAGGGTGACTACAATTCATACGCACTGGCCCATCACCTTGCCCTCCACCTTCTCCAATTGCATGGTGCCATCTGCCTTGAGCAGTACATTTCTACCTGGTGGTGATACGTTTGTCCAAGGAGTAGTGTGTGTTTAATTCTGTCCGATGAAATTTTAGACTCCTGCTTCTTCAATGCAATCAGACTTGAGTCGCTCAGTTTATACAGCCCTACTCCTTGGAACAGAAGGCATTCTGCCGAAGTGAGCATTCTTGTCACCGATCATGGCAGGGGAGACTTAAATCCAGCCACACGGGGCCCCCAGCATATTAAAGTATGAATGTATCATCATTATGTATGCTTTAAAATCTATTCATGCTTATTATTATGCATGATGCATAATAAAATTACACAAGCCCCTTTCAAAATAAGAATGGCGTTTCTTTTGCTCCTTTCAAGCAAATTTTTCAAATGAAATGGAGTTCTGGAACCCTGGGGCCCCTCACGCCTGGCAGCTCTGGGGCAGTTCCCCCCTTTACACTTATGTTAATTCACTGTTTCTCTGTTCCACGCTACCACAGCTACTGTCAGTGTGGGCTCTCAAGCAAAAGGACTGTCATTTTAATCAGGGCGCCACGGCTGGCTTGGGATTCTCTGTGAGTGGAGCTCAACTGGAGCATTCTTTCTCCCATTCTCCCTGCCCCTCCTAGTGAGGGACATGGCTAATGTGTCCACAGTGATTGTATTCAATCTCTAAGCAGTGCTGGATACCACCACTCTTGCCCACAAGATTCAGTCTACTCACCTGTGGAATCATATGGAAGTGGAGGGGAAGGCCATTCCGTGCCTTAGTTACTGCTTACTTCTGAGAGTTCCCAAAGGCCACTAGGGCTTCACCCAAGCTCTAGTGAAGTCAGTGGATTGCCCTGACTTGCGTGTTTTTTGAGAGGGTGAGCTCTCTCCCCACTCAGGGGCTCTCAGGTGCATTTCTGAAGGATTCCATCTTTTTCCTTCCACTTGTTAATGTACCTGCACCCACTAGGGATGATAATGGTATGTTTTTGCCCACAGTATTGCCAATACCTAAGTGAGACACCAATCTACATCTCCTTTCTGTCACACCAAAATATTGCAGTCTCTGCTTCCTGTGCCGTAGGGATTCAAAGGTGTCTGCAGGGGAGCCTAGAACCTAATTTAACATAGGCAGCATGGAAGTGAAGGTGGTAGTTAAGGGTAAGCACTAGAGCGGGCAGGCTATGGATTTGCCCTCTAATGCGGATGTACATCTGACCTTTACAATATCACTCTTCTATATCTAGGTTGTATTATGTCCATTGCTGCTTCTCAGCAATTGCTTCATGACAGCTATGGCCTGCAAGGCGTTGTCTTCTTCTGTCAACACTTGGCCAGCACACATGGCCATTTCTCCTTGTCCCAACCATCTGTTCATTTCTATTCCTAAAGCTGGATTATTGCAACCTACTCTCTTTAATGCTACCATTGCAATGCACCCCATCGTGTTAGATAATATATTATGCAGGAGCTCAGCTCTTGAATGAGATCAGCTATTATGAGCACTTACAAGTACTCAGTACTCTGCCATATCTTCTTCACATAAGAGGGTAACTGGAGACATACGTTAAAATGAAGAATCCCAAAATGAAGGTGAGCCCAGTAATCTGAGTTTCTCTCTCTGCCTGCGTCTAGTTGTGGTAGCACAATCTGCTCTTGCTGTCAGTTCCTGTGGTGTGCTCCCCTCAAGGAGAATGCCATCCCCCAGCTCTGTGGGTTCAAACTGAGGGATCCCCTGCTTCAGAACCGCTATGCCAGGGTATTCTCAGAGAAAGACTCAAACATCTAAAACCTCCCTGCTCTTGTGACCCCCCTCCCACCCCAGAATTCAAATTGAGTGAGCCACAGAGTGCAATTTAAGGTCCTGTCCATTCACACACTCATAAACCATTCCAATACTTTTGTCAATCTCTTTCCAAGTATTTCTCACTAGTAACTTCCACGGGTGCACATCTGCATTCTCCATCTTCCCATAAGGATGTTGCACCACTCCCCTCCGGCTTTTGATGCAGACAGGTGGGGCTGGGGATTGCAGGCTATATTCCAACTAAAACAAAAAATCAGTAAAGTAGCACTTTAAAAACTAACAAAGTAACTTATTAGGAAATTATTTTACTAGTCTTTCAAGTGCTACTTTACGCTTTTTTGTTTTGATAGTATATAGACTAGCACAGCTGTCTCTCTGTTATTAATATTCCAATTAAGTGTAACTTACAAAGGGGATTTGCAAATTCACACTTTGAACTGAAGGGTTGGGCAGAGAGCAGAGGCTCTGGGCCTGCTTTTGGTGGGGAGGGTGGTCCTGTTTGGCTGTGGAATCTAGGATGAGAGCAAATGCCCGCACCACCAAGTCTGAATAGCTCTGTCCCTGTTGGGCGCCTGGAGGCTGCATTACCAGTTCACGCGTGTGTGGGTCAGGCTCTGGCACTGTCACAACAGCCCCATTCCCAAGCATGACATTTTAAAACCGTGAGATCATCACCCACTTCAACCTCTTGTCAGATGTGAGTTCTCTAGGTTTAAGTACTCATATTCAGAGCAGACAGTTTTCCTTATTGTCATATTTCTCTATAGCATCAGAGCAGCTGCCCCAATTATTTTCTGCCCTTCTCCCACTCCCTCCTTCATCAGTATGGTAGAAGTCTTCAGTCATCTTCCAAAATAGCAAAATCCCAAATTAATCATAAGCCACCTGCTAATGTGGGCTCAAGAACAGCCATGGAAGACGAGGCCAAGTCAAAAACCTCCATGTTACTCAGTTAGTAGCTACCACCAAACCTATGTCTTCCATTCATGCTAAATACCATTTTAATGGTTGCATAAATTCAATTTCTATAAGATGTTAATACCAGTGAAGGTGGCTATAACACAATGGCTACGTCTACACGTGCACCCAACTTCGAAATAGCTTATTTCGATGTTGCGACATCGAAATAGGCTATTTCGATGAATAACGTCTACACGTCCTCCAGGGCTGGCAACGTCGATGTTCAACTTCGACGTTGCTCAGCCCAACATCGAAATAGGCACAGCGAGGGAACGTCTACACGCCAAAGTAGCACACATCGAAATAAGGGAGCCAGGCACAGCTGCAGACAGGGTCACGGGGCGGACTCAACAACAAGTCGCTCCCTTAAAGGGCCCCTCCCAGACACACTTTCATTAAACAGTGCAAGATACACAGAGCCAACAACTAGTTGCAGACCCTGTATATGCAGCACGGACCCCCAGCTGCAGCAGCAGCAGCCAGAAGCCCTGGGCTAAGGGCTGCTGCCCACGGTGACCACAGAGCCCCGCAAGGGCTGGAGAGAGAGTATCTCTCAACCCCCCAGCTGATGGCCGCCATGGAGGACCCCGCTATTTCGATGTTGCGGGACGCGGATCGTCTACACGTCCCTACTTCGATGTTGAACGTCGAAGTAGGGCGCTATTCCCATCCGCTCATGGGGTTAGCGACTTCGACGTCTCGCCGCCTAACGTCGATTTCAACTTCGAAATAGCGCCCAACACGTGTAGACGTGACGGGCGCTATTTCGAAGTTACTGCCGCTACTTCGAAGTAGCGTGCACGTGTAGACGCAGCCAATGAGTACTGGAAATTATTCATTTGAAAGTATAACCCACACGTACTCAAATTCCATCTGCATTTTAAATTGGTCAGATATGTATGTTACTCCTTTGTTAGACAAATCCTCTGTTACAAATTAGCTTATTCCTTTTGCAAAGAACAAATAACACCTTTTTGGGGCTCTGGCATATAAGCTCTATTATACCCCTAACACCGCAGGTATTCACACTGATAAGTGGTGGCATATAACAGCTGCCATTTGACATGATACAGTAGAAAATGCCCGGAGACCAAGTGCCTATTTGCTGCATATCTCAGATAGTGTTGTTACAGTGTATTACCACTACTGACACTTACATCAGCTACATTTCTGCCCTCTGTCTCTAGCAGAAAGTGATTTTTTCCTGAATCAGGAATAGAATTTCCTCAAACGATCCAGGCGTGAGACATAATGGCTCTGCGCAGCAGAGCCTGATGAATGACTTTCAACGGTAAAGTCTATATAGCAAACAAATGTACCCTGTAGTAACTGTGACAGCTAATCTTTCTTTTTTTTATTATGATTGTTTAATTTCTATATTATGAATCTCACAGAAACTACTAGTTTCAAAAGTTAGAGTCTCTTCTTTCACGGCAAACAAAAATTATGGGACCTACAGTGGAAAAAGAAGCTATCTTGATTTGTCATTACAAGCCAGGTAGCAGTGAGGAGAACATTTTGCGGATGATGACCTGAACCAATAGACAAGTCTAGGTGTCCAGCAGTCTTTTGGTGTACTCTGTGACTATGGCTACGTCTACACGTGAAGCCAACATCGAAATAGGCTATTTCGATGAATAACGTCTACACGTCCTCCAGGGCTGGCAACGTCGATGTTCAACTTCGACGTTGCGCGGCACCACATCGAAATAGGTGCTGCGAGGGTACGTCTACACGCCAAAGTAGCACACATCGAAATAAGGGTGCCAGGCACAGCTGCAGACAGGGTCACAGGGAGGACTCAACAGCAAGCCGCTCCCTTAAAGGGCCCCTCCCAGACACACTTGCACTAAACAACACAAGATACACAGAGCTGACAACTGGTTGCAGATCCTGTGCCTGCAGCATGGATCCCCAGCTGCCGCAGAAGCAGCCAGAAGCCCTGGGCTAAGGGCTGCTGCCCACGGTGACCATAGAGCCCCGCAGGGGCTGGAGAGAGAGCAACTCTCAACCCCCCAGCTGATGGCCGCCATGGAGGACCCAGCAATTTCGACGTTGCGGGACGCGGATCGTCTACACGGTCCCTACTTCGACGTTGAACGTTGAAGTAGGGCGCTATTCTGATCCCCTCATGAGGTTAGCGACTTCGACGTCTCGCCACCTAACGTCAAAGTTAACTTCGAAATAGCGCCCGACGCGTGTAGCCGCGACAGGCGCTATTTCGAAGTTAGTGCCTCTACTTCGAAGAAGCGTGCACATGTAGACACAGCTTATGAGTGCTACTTAGTAATTTCTGAAAATATCTTTTCTTCTATGAAATTTTGGTAGTGTGCATTAGATTTTAATCCAGTAAAGTAGTAGTAGTAGGCATCCTTCAGTCTGCATAGACTATGGAGCGTGCCCTTTAAAGTTTCAATTGAGGACTTCATTTACAGCATCTATTGTGACTATAAAGACCCACATGAGAGTGACAGTCCTTGCTGCATCTCTTGAAGATGTAGTGGGTGTCTGGCAAGTCCTTATTGTGCTTTCTGTGTGCTCGCTTCTCCTCTGTTAGCTGTCTGATCTTCAACACGCCCTTCTGAAGGCCCTTGTGTAACCCCTGCCTCCATCTGCTGTGGTTGTCTGCTAGTTCTTCCCAGTTGTCCAGGTCGATGTCTAACTCTCTGAGGTCTCTCTTGCAGACATCTTTGTAATGCAACTGGGGGCGTCCAGGAGGTCTTTTGCCAGAGGCTAGCTCACCATACAGGATGTCTTTTGGAATCCTTCCATCGTTCATCCTGTGGACGTGGCCAAGCCAGCGGAGTTGACGCTGCCTGAGGAGGGTGTGCATGGTTGGGATTCCAGCTTGCTCGAGGACGGCGGTGTTGGTAACTCTGTCCTTCCATGATATTCCAAGGATGCGCCTGAGGCAGCGCAAGTGGAAGACGTTCAGCCTCTTTTCCTGGCGGGCATACAGGGTCCAAGTCTCACTGCCATAAAGGAGGGTGCTGAGGATGCAGGCTCTGTAGACTTGCATTTTGGTGTGAGTGTACAGCTTGTTGTTATTCCACACTCTCTTGCTGAGTCTAGACAGAGTTGTGGCCACTTTTCCGATCCTCCTATTTAGCTCAGTGTCCAATGACAGGGTGTCAGCGATGGTGGACCCGAGGTAAACAAACTTGTGGACGACCTCTAACGTATAGTTGTCAATGCTGATTGATGGGGATTCAGCAACATCCTGACCGAGTACGTTTGTCTTCTTTAGGCTGATGGTAAGCCCAAAGTCCTTGCACGCTTTGGAGAACCGATCCAGCAGTTTTTGAAGCTGGTCTTCTATGTGAGACACTACAGCAGCATCGTCTGCGAACAGCATGTCTCTGATGAGGACTTCTCGCACCTTAGACTTAGCTTTCAGCCTTGCAAGGTTAAACAGTTTCCCATCAGATCTTGTGTGCAGCAAGATGCCCTCTGTTGAATATCCAAAGGCATGCTTCAGGAGGAGTGCGAAGAAGATCCCAAACAATGTCGGAGCAAGCACGCATCCTTGTTTGACGCCACTCCTGATTCTGAAAGCATCCAATAATGCGCCATCATAGTGGATGGTTCCTCTCATGTTTTCATGGAACGACTGGATCATCTTGAGTAACCGTGGAGGACAGCCTATCTTGTGGAGCAGTTTGAACAGACCATCCCTGCTGACCAAGTCAAAAGCCTTGGTCAAGTCGATGAAGGCTATGTAGAGTGGCTTTATCTGCTCCCTGCACTTCTCCTGCAGCTGCCTTAGAGAGAAGACCATGTCAACGGTAGACCTCTCTGCGCGGAATCCACACTGCGATTCAGGGTACACCCTCTCAGCAATCTTCTGGAGTCTGCCAAGGATGACGCGAGTGAACAGTTTACCAGTGACGCTTAGGAGGGAGATTCCACGGTAGTTGTTGCAGTCGCTTCTGTCTCCTTTGTTCTTATACAACGTTACAATGTTAGCGTCACGCATATCCTGTGGAACCTTACCCTCTTTCCAGCACAGGCACAGTAGCTCATGCAGGGGTTCCAGGAGTGTGTCCGCAGCACATTTGATTACCTCTGGTGGTATACCATCCTGACCAGGGGCCTTTCCTGCTGCAATGCTGTCGATGGCTCTCTTCAGTTCATCCACAGTCGGTTCTTGATCCAGTTCGTCCATTACTGGTAGGAGTTCAACGGCATCGAGGGCTGCGTCAACCACAACGTTCTCGCGTGAGTACAGCTCGGAGTAGTGCTCAACCCAGCGCTCCATCTGTTTGGCTTTGTCAGCGATGACTTCACCAGATTTGGATTTCAGAGGTGCCATCTTGTTCTGGGTGGGTCCTAATGCCTTCTTCATACCCTCGTACATTCCTCTGAGATTACCAAAGTCGGCACAGGTCTGGATGCTGCTGCATAGCTGGAGCCAGTGGTTGTTGGCACAGCGCCTGGCTGTCTGCTGTACTGTTCTTCTGGCCTCTCTACATGCTTGCTGGGTACTCTGGCTCGGTGAGCGTTTGTACTCCAGGAGTGCAGCGCGCTTCTTTTCAATGACTGGAATCATCTCATCAGAGTTAGCTTCGAACCAGTTGTTCGTATTTCTAGCTCTTCTTCCAAACACCAACAAGGCCATGTTGTAAACTGTATCCCTCAGATGTTGCCATTTGGATGTCGCATTGACGCCCCCAGGGCCTCCGCGCAGATTTTCATGGAGGGTCTCTCTGAACTTTTCAGCTTTCTCCGAGTTTGCCGTCTTTCTGGCATCAATGCGGGGCCTTCCAGCAGGTTTAGAGTGGTACAGCTTCTTGGGTCTCAGCTTGAGCTTGGAGCAAACTAGTGAGTGATCTGTATCACAGTCAGCACTATGATAGCTGCGTGTCAGAAGGACATTTTTAGGTTATTACGCCTAGTGATGACCACATCTAGTTGATGCCAGTGCTTCGAGCGTGGGTGTCTCCACGACACTCTGTGCTGTGGCTTCATTCAGAAGAATGTGTTTGTGATGCACAGATTGTGGTACATGCACAGTTCAAGGAGACGCTGTCCATTGTCATTCATTTTTCCCACACCGAACTGTCCTAAGCAGGAAGGCCATGAGGCCCAATCAGCTCCAACTCTTGCATTGAAGTCACCCAAGATGTACAGTTGTTCACGAGCAGGTATTTGTGCTACAGCAGCACTAAGCACGTTGTAGAACTTGTCTTTTACTTCTGGTGTGGCGTACAGGGTTGGAGCATAAGTGCTGATCAGGTGGATAGGACCGGCACAAGTTTGAAGCGTGATCCAAAGAAATCTTTATGATCCGCCCATGACTAAATCCACCATTTGTAGAAGGGTGTTTCTGACAGCAAAGCCAACACCATGCTCTCTGGGTTCTTCTTGGGCTTTACCCTGCCAGAAAAAGGTGTAGTCCTTTTCCTTTAGAGATCCCGAATCTGCGAGTCGCGTCTCTTGCAGTGCAGCGATATCAACTCGGAGCCTCTTCAGTTCCTCGTTGATGACAGCGGTCTTTCGGGCGTCACTGATGGCCTGAAGATCTTCAGTCAAGCCAGTCAGCATGGTCCGCACATTCCAGCAAGCAAGCTTGAATTGTTGATGTTTCTCATTTCTTGTTGATTTTCTTATTGGTTTGCCTGGTGCCCAAATTTCAGTCACTTGTCAGGTTCAGGAACCTTAAGCCTCACGCACCCAGCGAGGCAGGTGAACTGTGGCGGGACAGTACCCTATTGGCTGGGGGCTGCCCAGCTTGAAGCGGGCGGTGACTGTCCAGTGAGATGCGAGGATCTCTCCCACTGTCGAAGGCAACCCCTGGCACTCGTTCTCTACGCCAATTGAGCAAGAGCTTATAACCGGTATCTGTTGCCTCCCGTGTTGATGCAACGCTGTTCAGCAATGCTGGAGTACCTCTCTGGGAGCGAGCCTGGGCACTTATTATGGAGACTCTGGGCTGCCCAGACACCAGTGTCCCCCTCTCGGCTCTACTGATATAGTCCAAAGGAGAGGATAACCTCCACGTCTGGTACCAGCTCAGCTGCAGGAGTTGCCGGGACAGTGCCAGAAGTTGACACCGAACCGCCTTCGGACTCCACTCCAGTTTTTCTGTCAGGGTTTACTCCCTTACCCTTTCTCCTTCCCAGGATAACCCACAAGGCAGTGGGGTGTGGAGAATGTGGTTAAGGATCCTACTACTTCATACCTCCCTGTCACCATGAGTCACCATAGCTCCCTGTGGAGTCATGACCTCATATCCCCGGGACCCTCCTCCCTACCTTTTGCCCCCCCACCCCAGCTACCATCACCACAGGAACCTCCCCAACCCACTACCCCCATCTGCTCCCATGTCCGCCCTCCTCACTGCACTGGCCCCTCTCCCCGCAGCTGCTCTCAGTGCCCCCAGGTCTACCTTCCCCCATCACTCTTCAGGCTCTTTTCTTCAGAGACTCCTTTTCCTGGTAGTGCTGCCTTGCAGGGCACAGGTGGAACACCATACCTGAAAAGGACAAACAAACACGGGGCTCCTCCCTCGGCGAAATCCCAGAGGCAAACTCCCTTCCCTGTTCGCTGCTCACCCGTTGTTTGCTGGGAGCTCCCTTCTTATAGAGAGAGCTGCTGGCTGGTCAGGCCTGGCTCAAAGCCTTGCCTCCAGTCTAATCAGCCCTTGAAGGCTCACCTGGCAGGGAACTCCCCCAATTCACACCTTGCAAACTGCTCTTCTCTGCACAGCACAAGCTCAGGCACCCACCCAGGCAGCTGATCAAAACTGCCCTTCTCTGCAAAGTAACATAGCTGCACAGACAGACAGACATTCACCCACCAGCTCACCACACAGCCCCCCAAATCCCACACTCACCCAAGCTCCTCTAGGACACTTTGCCCAGAGGCAAACTCCCTTCCCTGTTAGGCAGCAGCTAACAGGGAAGAATCCAGTAAAGTAAGGTGCTTTAAGGTGCCCTTCTGTTTTATAGGCTTTTTTTTTTCCCCTTTGGCTTGAAATGGATAAAAAAAGGCGGTTTTGGTACTCCTGTGAGCAGCTCAATTTTCAATGTCATAATTCAGGAAACCCCATTCTCCATTTAGTTATAAATTTGGTAGAATTTTTTTACCTCAGGCTCAAGGCTTAAACTGCTGATTTTGAGGCCAATGTGACTATCTATGAGTTCTGAAGGGGGTCAAAATCAGTTGTATAACACATCCCTAACTATGGAGCTACCTATGGTATGTATGTAACTATATAACTATGGCTTACACTACCATCATCACTCTGATATCCAAAGAGAAAAAAATAGAAACTCCAGAGGCACCCCCAAGCATAAACCCTGCGAAGGGGCATTGCAAGGTATAGATTGCGCAATCCTAGCATGATAGAGCTATTTAGGTCAGTGCCAGGCAGAACCTGCTCCCATGCATACCACCTCAGGCTCCTAGGAGACAGGCTTCCTTCTGAGGACCTTAAAGGGTGTAGGTTTATTCAAGTATCCTTTGCAGACCTGAGAAGGGCCATTCCTCTAAAGAAATATGCATTCAAAAACTGTCTTTACTGAGGAATTCAGGTTGCAGGAGACGGTAAGCTCTTCAAGATAAGGGCACTCTCTCCTGTTGGCACAGCACCTACCAGTGAGACCCTTTTCACATCTGGTACCCAAGCCCTGCTGTTCTAAACATGATCAACAACTTATGGTTTGAGAGCATGTTACTTTTCCAGGACACAGAATTAAAAAAAAAAAGTTAGGAAATGTAGGTAAGCCATACATCCACACTACCTTAATTTCTTGTAGTAAGGTGCCAGGGTGAGGGTAGGGTGGAATCTGCAAATGAAGCTGTAATGTCAGTATTGGAGAGAACTTTTGTAAAATCTAGCATTATGTGACACATGCAATTCTCTGTAATTTACTACACAGTAAGGTTGTGGGAAATGGGGGCAAATAATATGAGAGCTGGCAGCCATGTTTGATACCCAGTATCAATATGTCACCTTCTGCAGTTGAGCTCAGGAATGTTCCTGAATGTTCTGTGCCTTCTGGAAAATTGCTAGGTAAATATGTGCAGCAGTCCCTGTGAAAAACTCACTAGTACCACCTATTACACTGCTGCAGGAACCCAACATGCATCTGAAATACACTCTTTCATGAGGCGTTACTGATTTTGGTGGAGCTCCATGAGGATGAAGGTGGTTTAACTGAGTGAAGTACCATCCCCAGTCTCTCCCTCACTTTTGCACAGAGCTCTCATTCATTACCAAAGGCAATATATGCCCCTCAGCTTTGGAAGTCTGTGTGATTTTAAGTCTGTTTGCTTTCTTCTTTTTATTTTGTCCATCTCTACAAAGCAGATGTTAAGAACCCGCCCAAGCTGTGAGGAGCAAAAAGCACTCAGGAGAACATGGTATAGAGGGTCACACTCTGTTTAAAGACAATGGCTATGGTTTCATTTTTTCATATTTTAATCTTGTCTACAAGTACTCACCTTGTTGCACTTGTGTGTCATGGATGGTTCTTCCCAGTCACTGCTGAGTCTGTGGTATTCACCTCTAGGTTACTAGGGAGAGTGGTTCCTTGAGAGAGTCCTTGGTAGTAATCTGTGTAACTGTCTGGGGTTCTGCAGCACTGCTTAGATTCGTTGCTTTGCACTGGTTTGTTCAGTGAACTGTTTATGCAGTTTTGTGAAAAATCACTGGGCATGGCCGAGCAAACAGAGTTGAAGAGAGGTAAAAACGTTGGCCTATTAAGGGGTGTCATGCTGTTCGAATCACTTGGACTATGCTCAAGTCTGAAGTCTTTTATGTAAGAGAGGGCTTGATTATTTAGCTGGGTGTATTCAAAATTTATCTTTCTCCTGGTAACCTGACTCATGTGATCTAAAATATTGGTTTTGCAGTTCTGATCTTTAGAGCAAATTAGCTCCTCATTTTGTTTCAAATGACATGGATTACTGGCTTTGAGCCTTGTCTCATAATTATCTTGGTTTGTGTGGGGGACCCCAGGGAATTCTAAACTCGGGGTACAGTTGCATTTGTTTTGCAGCAATATTTTGTTTTTGTACTGAGACATCTTACAAATGATGTTGTTCACTTCATTCCCGATACATTTGTCTTCCAGATGTTTGTTTTCATAGCTGATTTTTAAGGATGCAACTTGAGTGACACAACGTTCCAGAAGCTGCACTATAGTAGCTTCGCTTTCCCTTTTTGTGGGGCTGATGTAACTTTGAAAATGCCTCAGCATAAGAGGCTGCATTGGCTCGTCGCGGGAAATAGACAACGAGTGATATGTTGTTTTATTGACATCTGCTGTGTCCAGGGACTCCATCGGGGAGGTTGCGGCCGTCACATACGAGCAACAGGATTCCACTTCCTGGCTGTCATTTAATAAAGTGTTTTGACAGCTCTGGCCAGCAAGCTCCATGTGCAGGTCCCCTGTTAATGGAGCTTTATCCCCAGATCCCTTGTGTTCTCCTGAAACTGGCATCCTCTCTTTCTCAGACAAACAGGTCCCTAAAGTGTCACCAATAGCTTGTGATTTTGCACACATATTGCCTGACATGCTGTCAGCTCCCGGAAGCCCAGAAGCACTACTGGCATCCTCAGAGCCATTTCCTCCCCTTACCTGAGGATGCCCATGAGTTGTGTGAAGCCAGGTTTCCTTTTTGTCTTTTCCAGTCATAGCCCCTAAATACATCTGGGCTGTGTCCTTATCATCAGCCAAAGAAGGCTTTGGGTTAGAAATATCTGGTTCTCCCGTGGTTTGTTTTTCCTTCTCAGCTGTTCTGTCCTCGCTCCAGCCTGGACTGGGACTAGAAGAAGCCAATGGATTGCCACCAATTTCAGGCTGTGATTCAGGACTCCTAACAGGCTCTGTGGGAGAAATGAACCCTGGGTTTTTCCGCAGCCAGTTTATGATCCCCATGGTCAGTGAAAGTTCAGTATCACAGAGTTTTAACAGGCATTCCTTGCCTTTCCAAGTGCTGCGCCGAAACCCCTGGCTAATGATGTCGACAGCTGGCTGTGAAGCCAAATTTTCCTCCGCTCCCACATGAAAGCTGTAAATGGACAAAGGGATTTCAATGGCCTTCTCTGAAATGCTTTCGGACATGCACAACTCATCCTCTAGGACGGGGCTTATTTTAGCCTCGTTGGGATCATAGAATAGCTCATAAAGGGCATCGCCACTGTAACTGTCTCTTGGAAATCTACCTGGAACCCCAGGAGTTTGGGCCTCCTTCATTTCTTCATCCTGCCCAGGAGAAAAGGAATCATAGTACCCTTCATCGCTGGTGGAGGTGGATTCCTGGTGGTCACTTTTTGGTGTCCCTGTATCTACGGAGCTTTCTTTGGAACTGTCAGGATCTTTATCAGGTGACCCCAGCAGGTCAGTCATTGAAGCAGCAGCTTCTGGTTTAGTCTTTCCCAAATCAGGACTGGGGATCTTCAGCAACCTTCTGTCAAACAACGCGCTCTGATGTAATCGGACCGATTTGTTAATGTTGTCCCAAAATCTGGCAAAGTCAGCTGCTTCATTTTGGGCAGGGGATGCCAGCTGTTCCACCCCTCCTTGAAAAGACCCCAGGACGGGGCTCTCTTTGAGCTTTGATTGCCTCACCAGCACGTCTTTGCTGGTCTCCAGCTCCAAATGAGCAGAGCTCTCGTCTGCAAAGATTTCCCCGCATCCCGTGAGGGAATCAAAGCTCTTCAGAGAAGCGACGTCTTCACACAAAGCATTGCAGTAGTCGTAGGAGGAGTCAGACTGCATCTCACTGTCAGAGAAGTCTTGTGCCAAGCCATCTGCAGCGAAGGCCTCTCTGGGTTTGAAAAGATATTTCCCGAGCCTGCCTGACATCTCGCTCTTACAAGCCGGAGAAGGCAGCCTCTTGCTCTTCTCAGCTAGCAGGGTTAGACTCTCTGGCTTGTGTTTTTTAATGTGGAATATATCTCTGAGCCCTTTTTTAGATCTCTTCAGGGAAATCCTCTTTCTGGGTATGCTCTTTGCGACGGCTGGTACAAAAGGCATCTGTGGCACAAAGTTTCTATAATCTATCATCTGCTGACTGCTGCAAGTGGACAGACTTGGGCTGACCGTGGGCTCTTTCTTACCACTGGCATTCAGGGTGCTCCCCACCCCAGAAAAGCTGATGCTGTTGACAAGTCGTCCTTTACTTTTTCCTGCTGCTGAAGAGCCCTCCTTGCAAGGCTTCTCACTGTGGCTGCATCGTTCTGCTTTGTCCACCCCTATCATGCAGTCATGGGTTTTACTCTTTCTTACCAGTTTGTAGGAAGGCCCAGATGGTGCTAGGACATTGTCACTAGTCCCACTTTGAGTTGTTCTGCTGGAAAATCTCTCGGTTTTGTGCGTGGCCAGACCTGCCGGTTGGACATCAGCTTCACTTTTGGTCCCCTCGACTGCTGCCTTTGTGCCTTTTCCTAGACCATCCTTGTCTGTAGGAACCACGTCCACCAACAGTGCTTTCTCAGAGGTCAGCTGCAAACTCGATTTTATGAAGGTCTTTCCTCTCCTTAGCTCCATGCTGCCGCTTCACATTTGTTTCTGTCGAGGAAACAGCAGAACAAAAGCTTAGAATCCAGCTAGGAAAATACTTCCAGCAAACAAACTCTGAAAGGACCCACTCAAAACACTTTTTATAGTGGGGGTAATGAAAGTCAACCCCCCACCCTTACCCAGTCCATCCCTCTACCAAGCTGTGGGCAGGTGTGGAGATTTGGGGCTGGCAGCTAGGACCTTGGGGTGGCGGGGGCAGCATGTCAGCTGGACCCTGGCTAAAATCTGGGGATGCTGCAGCACCCGTTGCACACCAAGATCCTACACCAATGCATGCAGATTTGGGGTGTATCCTAAACAATGCAAACCCCATTAGAGTGTATGTTTGGAAAGAAGTGTAGAGAAATGGAGGTTTGGGGAGTATCAGCAATATTAGACCAGATTTTATTTCTTGCAAGAGATTTCAGTCAGTATTTCATGGTGCTACTTGAAAGAGTTCACATGAAACACAGCGGGGTTGCTTGCAATGTTTGCAAAGGGCTGATCGAGTCAGCAGGGAGAAGAGATCACCTTAGTTTGGTAGCTAGTTAGCCTGATAGCAACTGGACAGTTTCAAAGATGGAGCTTTCAGATACAGGATCAAGGCCACGACAGAGCAGCCGAAAGGGAAGGATTCCTACTCTAACTGTAGAAGTGGCACTAGAGAATGAGGAGGGTCGGTAGCTATCCCAGGAACTTTTATGCCAAAGACCTGCTTTGGGGAGGTGAATCTTCATTAACTTTCACCTTTGATCAGGTCAGGAGATGAAGAAGATCCCAAGTGGGGGAAGCTCAGGGGGCGTGAAATATAAGACCAGACATTTTTCATTTACATGAAAATCTCTGCTAAGCAATCCCGGCCTAGGCACAGTGACTTGGGAGTTTGCTTGGAATGGATGGTGGAACCTAATTATTGTTCTTACTTCTAAGGGAGTGTGGGAAAAGGGGCTGCGCGCCACCTGCTAGTTGTTTTCCCTTCAGGAGCCCCTCCCTTTATTACCATGGCTTCACTCCGCAGTGATCTGGCCTTCCAGTGTTGCTGCCCTCTGGCCAGGTCATGTTTGCTCTTCTCCAAAGAGTCCAGCAGGGGTGGGCCTGTGGGATTAAGCAGGATGCCCCAGGACTCCCCTTCTCCTTAGGCTGAGATCTCTCAGCCCAGACCCATTCATCATTAGGGCCTCCTACACACATCCAGGTTCCCTGCTGAGGACTAATCTTCCACAGGAAGCCACACTGGCTGGGAGCACAGCCTGAGCAGGGACCCCAGTGGCCAGGATCACACAGCTGCTGTCAGCCCTGGGCAGGGAGCTGCCCCTGGCCCTGGTTCCTTCCACATCTATATGCGCAGATGGCACAGGGCACTTGCCACTGCCACTCAGATCTCCCTTAAGCTATCTTGGCCCCCCCAGATTTAATTCCCTCTGTTCCCAGAAGGTACCATAGCAGCAGGGGGTGCTTGCTTTCCTTGGGCACCCTCCCACTCTATGAGATGGACCCCGTGCTAACCTAATCTGGAGAAGGGCTGGTCCTATCAGAAGGGATCTGGGGAGCAATGGCCCATTGACTAGATGTATGTGACACTCACAGCAGCTTGCAACCGAGCAGGTCACTTGGCAACAGTCCGGACAGAGCACATCTCAGTGACCCAGGGAGCACCAAGGCAGACACTCATTCAGTGAGCTGGAGATGTGAGGATGGGGCGTAGCATCAGACGAAGAGGAGGGAGGAGTTTCGAAGGATAAACTGGAGGAGGTGCAGTTGGGATCCCTCCAGTCACAGGTGGTCTCAGGGAGTGGGCTGGCATGCCCCTGTCTCACCACTCCCCATCCCTGATTCACTTTGTGTCAAACTCCTTTGCAACAGGGGTGGGGGCCCTGCAGCAGAACCTCAGGCCATAGCCCCAGGCTCCAGGAGGGGCCCAATGGGAGAGGGTCTCCGGCCACTGTCCTACAGGGGCAGGCTGTGGCCTTATACTCTGATGGGAGTTCCAGGGGGTGGGGTCTCTGGTCTCATGCTGTGGAAGAGGCCCCACCGGGGGGTCTCCAGCCACGGTCCCATGCTGGGCTCCAGCCCCATACTCCGGTGAGGTCTTTATGTGGGGAGGGGGAGCTCCGGTCATGGCCCGTGCAGAGGGAGGTTCCCCAGCCCTGTAATCCAGCAGGGGCTCTGGCCATGGTCCGAACTGTGGTGCAAGCCCCAAAGGGGGGCGGGTCTCCACACCTCTGGGAGGCCCTTTAGCCATGGCCTCACACTCCAGCAGGGGACCTGCGCTGTAGCAGGAGCCATGCAACAGGGACTCCATCCTTGGCCCCGTGCTGCTGTGGGGCTCTGACCCTGGACCAGCACTATGGTGCAGGCCATGCAGCGGAGGCGGGGGAGGAGGGACAGGGCTGAGGTCCCCCCTCACATGCCAAGCTAAATTGGCTCATGTGCCAGTTGCTGACCCCTGTACTAGATGATATTGACCTCCTGTGGTCCAGCAAATTCTCTCATTCAGCACCAGTCAGGTCCTGAGAGTGGCAGACTAGAGAGGTTCAATCTGTACCTAAGTGCACTGGCAAAACATGTGCATTGGTTACTTTTAAACGTATATGCATTGCATAGTTCAATGAGAACTCGGTGTGCATTTTCCATTGCTCAGTATAGTTGATTGTTTTCATACAGTAGATAAACACTTAACTAAAATATTCATAAAAGTATTCCACCATCATTAACTCTCCTGGAACTATTTCATTAATAGATAACAATTGTTTCTCCTGCTCCCTACACCAGAGTAAATCAGGAGTAAAGAAATAGGATTATAGCTGCATAATTCAGAACAGACTCAAAATCATCCTGCAAGCTCTCACGTAAGTTAAATTCTTATTGGACAAAAAGAGTGGCACGGATTCTTAATCAAAGGCCCGGTCATTACAATATGTCCCTTCAGATCGGCACTGATTTAAACCTCAGTGTAGAATCAAAATCCCAAATTCTGCATTATTTAGACATACACTAAAAAAAAATCAGCTAGAGCCCTGAGAGTCAGCAATAACTGAGAATGAATTGCTTCCTATTAAAATATACATGAGCAGAGCAGTGTTGCATCTAACACTCGATAAACCAGACACAGTTACACTAGCAAAATAAAGAAATGCCAGTGTTTCAAAGGAGGTGTATAAAAATGTTGGACCAGAGCCTCAGATCCAGATGTTTTGCACTCACACCTAGTACAACGAGGAATGTTTTGGCCAAGATGCTTTTGAGGCACTCTAGTTCCCTGGGTCTGTGAAACAGCTGATTAAAGGGCTTACAAGTATCAACCCCAGTTGGGCCTCGCAGAGTTAGAGCGTTAGAACCATGTGAACATCCTAAGAGAGGAACGACAGCAAACCTTGTCCCAAAGAGTGAAAAAAGGGGTCTAAGCAGGTCTGGTCAGGGAACCAGGACAGGAAATGCTTAAAGGTTTGTGTAGGTTCGTAGAGTCCAAAGCCAAATGGACAGTGATGTTTTCCAGACTGACCTCCTGTGTATCACGGGCCATTCAATTTCATCCATTTAACCCCCATACAGATTAACAAGCTCTCCTCCAGCACTCTCTCATCAAGCAACATTCTTGGTCCAGCAGGTCCATGGATGTTGCTGGACCAGAGAACACCTGGACCAGAGTGTTCCAGCTGCATGTATGCAGCAAACCACTGCTAGTATCAGGCAGCCCCAGTGGCAGCCTGCTCTGGGGAACCACAGGGGCATCCCAGGGTGGGGAGCCAGGTTGGGGCACAGAGCCCCATGGATAGTCCCACAGCAGGAGCCAGGAGCCTGGCTGGGGAATGGAGCCCACTAGGGAGCCTTGGCATCCCCATGGCGGGGAGCCCTGGGCAGCAGGCCAGTGGTAGGGAGCCCCAGCAGGAGTGGTGGCCAAGAGAGTAGCCCAGCCGGTAGGTTGGTGACCCCCCAGGATGCCTGACTTCCCCCATGCAGCAAATCCCCTCATTCAGGACCACTCAGGTCCTGAGGGTGCTGAACAAGGGAGGCACATCCCATATTGAGCCCATAACATCTTTGTCCAGAAAGTAACTCAGTCCTGATCTGAAGACATAAGAGGTGGAGAATACACCACTTCCTTTGATAGCTTATTCCTGCTAAAACATCTGCCTGATTTCCCATGTCAATTTGTCTGGTTGCAGGATCCAGGTGTTGTTTTTTGTTATGCCTTTCTCTGCTAGATTAAAATCTTTTTGCTCCTGATATAACTCCTAGTGAAGCAATGAACATGCTGCCATGAAATTACCTCTCAAATCTTCTTTATGAAAAGCTCGAGGTCTTTAAATCTCTCATCATATTATCCCATATCACTTTTGTGGCCCTCTTCCATACCGTCTTCCTCACTTTAAAATGTGTACATCAGAACTGTATACAATAATCTAGTACCAGTCTAGCTAATGCCACAAACAACAATAAAAATCCTCATCCTAGTCCTATTTGCTACGCCTTGTTTACAAAGCCCAGGGTCACATTTCTTCTTTTGGCCGTAGCATCATACTCATGTGTGTACTCTGACCCCCTACATCCTCTGCATTCCAGAGTATAATCACCCATCCTGGAGGTACTACTCACATCTCTATTTTAGATTCATAGCTTTCCATTTGGCTGTACTAAAAGGCCTGCTGTTTGAAATCGCTGCATGACTGCCCCACCCTTATCATTATTTACTATTTTGCCAATCTCTGTGTCATCTGCAAATTTGATCAGCAGTGATGTGATATTTGCTTCCATGTTAAATAGTCTGGGCCTCCTACTGATTCCCACAGAATCTAGCTCCAGACTTTCACATTCCAAGATTCTCCATTGGCGACTTTGTTTGGAGATCAGCTAGTTCTCAATGCATTTAACTGATACTCTGTAATGTTACTTTTGAAATGAGTATGTCCTATAGTACCAAGCCAAACACATTAGAAAAATCTAAAGACTACTCCTACTTTATCCACCAAACTTGTAATCTCAAAGGATGCACTTAGCTTTGTTTGACAAGAGCTATTTTCTGTAAAAAGCACACTGACTGGAATTATTTGTATTTTTGTCCTTTGTTCTTTATTAACTGAATCACACATCAGCTCTCCCATTATTTCTCCTGGGATTGCTGACTAGCTACAGACCCATGGTTACCTGGGTCATTCTGCTTGTCATTTGGGTCACTTAGCATAATAATAGCACTCTTCTATTATCCTGAAATCATTCTGCTAGTCTAAGATTTATTAAAACTTGCCACCAGTGGGACAGATAGCTCCTTGGGCAACTCTTATAGAACTCTTCTGTACAATCTGGCCCTGGTAATTTAAAAACATTTATCCCTCATAGATGTTTTCTAACATCTGCCTGGGGCTGACTAATGGGCTGGAAAATACATCATCATCCTTATGTGATACAAGTATGTCACGCTGCTTCTCTTCAAATACAGAGTACAGGTTAAACCTCTCTAATCTGACACCTCTGAGACCTAAATGGTCCTAGATGAGAGAATTTGCTGGACCACAGGAGGATGATATTGTCTAGCACATTATCAACACTTACACTATTTAGTGGGCCATTTCAAGACATTTGGGGTAAATTACAGCTAAATAACAGCACAGAACACTGAGAGCCGGGACTGGTGGCTGTAAACAAACTTTATGGGACTGCTGGAAACTTGGCCACACCCATGATAAGTGGTCATCCAGCTAACTAAAGTCCTGTTGGATTACGGATGTTGCCGGATGAGAGAGTTCTGGGTTAGAGAGATTTAATATGTAGCAATGAATATTGAATCCTATACGTCTTACATCTTTTATGCCTCATTATTAACTCTACCATCTCCATCTAGTAATGAGACCATATCGCCTTTTTTTTTTTTTGCCTTTTCCTGCTTGTGAAACTATAAATCAATACCAGGGAAATTGTACCATAGAACTGAATTTAAAAAGATTAAAGAAATGTTAAGATAAAATTACAGCCTATGTTTGCAGGAGTTATGCAATCCTATTCACACTTCTGTAACATGAGTTTTGTAAAATAATTTTTGTAAAATTGTACTTTGTCTGTGGGTTGTTCTGACCCATGCATTCATTTGTAGTTCTGCTGTCTCCTTTCCATTTTCATTATACCCTTGCTACATTTAATTTCTACTTTTTTTATCTTGAGCACTGCTACAAGAATAAAAAACATATCTGAGGACTGATTTGCATCTTTTTAAAGAAAATATGTTTTGCACTTAAAGTTCACTCAAAATGACAGGAATCTTGGGAACTGGCTGCCAGACCATTAAATATTAATCCATTCTGGTTTCAATAAAATTCTGTGTGCATTTTTCCTTCAAACTGCCCCATCGTCTTTCTTCTAGCATCGGTATATTACTTATGAAACTCATTTAAGTAAGAAAGCCATAAATCTTCACTGGGCTATCGTTAGATTGTTATCTCCCACTACCTCTGACTCAGACCTTTTAGCAGCTGAAGAAATGTTATGCTTCTGGTGTGGCGAAGCTGCATTTCCCATCCATGATATTGCTAGAATGATCCATACTTGCTGTTTTGACCATACTCACCATTTAACTTTAAGGTTTTACAACTTCTAAAGTAGGACTTAAATCCAGAGTCTGGGCAAGCAAGTATAAGGTCTTGAAGTAAACACCACTTTGGATTTGGAGAACATTGGTTTTAAAAAGTCAAAGACACTCCATTGTCAAAAAAGAAAATAGTGGTATAAAGCAATTTTGGATAAGAATATCATGGAAGTTGTACTTTGAGGTGTTTTGGAGGTTTTTGAAGAAGAACACTCTGACGTGAAACTTATTCTGAACATATTAATGAAGAATCTGAAGAACTGGAAATGACAAAGAACTGAAGGACCCATGAAGTGTACTAGAGACTTGGCCACGTCTGACTAATTAATTGAAGGATCTGCTGAGCTACTGTGTTGATGGAGGCCAATCCAAAACCCTCAGAAAGATTAACAACCCAAAGTGAGGGGCTGAGTGCCCAGGATTCCTATTAAAATCAATGGGTAGTATAAATGTGTAGCACTTGTTCTAGATCAATTAACACAGCATAAAGCAGAATATGTAACCTTACTAAAGAGGCTGTGTTTGGGAGACTAGAATTTAGTTATTTTCACATTTAACTACCTTTACTAAAGATTAGAAAAAAAGCCAATGGAGAATTTTCCTACTAGTATTAGGAACATGGCATTCTTTTCCGCTATTAGTATGCTTTTATTATTAATCAATAAAGAGGTACCCTGCTGGAGAGTGTCTGCAGTTACTGTAATATATAATTCTGTTTCTTAAAGGCAACCAGACATAATATTCCCTTGTAATAGAAACCAAAGAAGATTTCAAAGCACCTCTTCTCACTTCTCAAACTTATTGCTCTCCCACTTTCTTATCTCCTTTTTAAAAAGGAGAAATAGAACAAGTGAACCTAATAATTCGTCTCACAGAGGGGTATCTGTTTTTAAATAAACCTCAGCGACATGCAGATCTGTGCTGGGATGACACCACCAGCTCAGGGTATTCTTGTTGTCATTATTAGCAATGATATGCTATCATTCCTCTTTATCACCTGTCTTTCTTGGGTAACCCAGAAAACCTAATAATTTGCATATATATTTAGGTCAGGCTCTGATTCTTCTCACGGAAGAACCTAAAGAAACACACCATCCTGCACACACACCACAAAATCTTACACAACATACCAGAGTACTGTAAGGATCTGCAGTTAAATGTTTAATCTTATTAGCAATGTGTGACAGGAAAGTCTGAACCTTAAATGTATCACTGCCATCTGCTCAGTAAAGCTGAGACGTCAGTAGTAAAATTAAACCCATTGGTATTCTGAGCTCTGCAGTTTTGTGTGTTGAAACGTGCTGGGTACACACAAGACAGAAAAGCGTGGAGAAAAACAAGCATTCTCCCTCCCACACACACACACCCAGTTCATTGTGCTGGCCATGTAAGCTGCAGAGCCCCACATGTTCAGCACAATGGCTAGCTCCGAGCCACCAGCCTCATTGCCTTGATTAGTCAGCTGGACAGTTTCTGCAATTACTGGCCCTTGCAGCTCTCTGCCAAGGGAAAAGAGGGAGAGAATCACACTGAGGACAGTGGGAGAAGGGTGAATTCGTTACAAAAGAAGCCGCCCTGTCTAGCACTGCTGTGCACAGATGTTTTTCTTTTGCACCTGAAGCTGAGAGAAATGTACTGGTTTGAAACCTTTTCCTTACACCGTGTGGGAGAGCAGCATACACTCCGGCACAGTGAGCTACTGAACCATTAGCCTGTCTCCAGGGGGAAAACATCAGAACAGAAATCTCCACTGTGTACATGAAAGGAAAACTATGCATTTATTACTTGCTGTGTCCGGCAGCCTTTCCTCTCCGCCAGCAAGGTGTTCACCGGGCCACCTTCTGCCGCTTTCAGCTATTATTGGTTTAAAAGAGATTGAACATTCACCACAAAAATAGGTAAGAAAAGCAATAAATTAAAATCAGTGCTTCAAGCCAGTACCAAAACAAGCAATCATCCCAAAATAACAGTCAGTCCCTTGGACCCTAATTGTAGGTGTCCATGCAAAAGGAATGCCATTGCTCAAGAGGCTAACAAGGCAGGTGATAAAAAATCTTACTCACCATGTTTCACTGTTCGGCAGTAATCCTCTCTCCTATGGCCTTGTTGCTGCAGCTGCGTGTCTTTATCCAGAGGCTCTCATAATGCTTTTCAGACTCTGAGGGGTTGTACTACTGCTGCTCTCCACTGGTATTCTCCACCTCCTATCTTTTCCTCCTCCTTCCTCCTCCACCCCACCCCTCAGGCCTTCCAGACTATCACTGGTTGTATCCCACATAAATTCTAGATTTTCTCACAAAGGGCAGATGTTTGTTACAGCCCTCTGTTCACAGCTAAATGCCTCCCTTGCTCAGAGGCAAAAACTGAGGGTGAACTAGAGAGCTCACAATCAGCATCCTGGCTCTATTGCACACATAACAGGTTTGGAATAATTCAGGAGCGTGTTTTGTAATTGTATTTCTCCCACCAATTGTAATAGCTGTCTGGAGTACAAAAAGGCCAGTCTCACCAGATGAAGTGGGTCTGTCCCATGAACGCTCATCACCAAATAAATCTTTTTGTTAGTCTTTAAAGTGCTACTTTTCTGCTGTTCTACTCTTAGGTTATTGCAACATGTATTACGGTTATTGAACTGAGTCACCTTTGAAGAAGTGGTCTAAAGGGGACTGTTATGGAAGGAGTGCCATCACATCAACTTCTTCTGAGAGCAGAGAAGAAATCTTGAACTCCAGCACTCTGAGGAAAGGAGAGGAAGGAATATTTCAACAGAAAATTGTAATTGGTTCATTTTTAGCTTAGGCTTTGCTTGTCACTGAATTGGTTCTTTTAGCCAGCTTTCCTTAGCAAGTCAGTCCAATTTCTGCTTGATTGTTCAGCAAAAGCAAAATAGAAAGTTATCCTCATATCACAGTTGTTATGGAAATGAGTTTAATTCTCCAATATCAGGGCTTAAGTTTCACATCAGTGTTGAGCTAGGTCCTTTTCCTCCCACTTTCTCTCCCAAAAATACTCTAGGCATGCAGGAGTTTAAAACTGAACATCATCCAACATTTTCAAAGGGAAGTTAATTTTGCCACCTTCCTCCCCAGTATCTCTCCTCCTGGCCTTTCCCATTTCCTCTACCCTCCAGATGTAGCAGCTCCCTGGTTTGGAGCCTGACAAGGTTTCTCATACAAGCAGGCTCCTAAAAGTAGAGCAGTGTTGCACAGCAGTGGTATAAACCATTCCAGTAACACTAGTGTGAGCTGTAGCGTTGGAGTGCTGTACAGGGAGGTATGGCAGGCCTCAGGATGCCCTGACTGTAGGCTGCCCATGATGGCTGGCTGTCAGCTCCCTAAAACCAACAGCCCATTAGCCACTCAAGTGCTCTCCTCTGGGCTGTGCCAGCCCTGTCTTCACACAGTGGATGGAGGTGCAGGGAAGAGGCCAGTTGCCCCAGGGCTTGGTGATTTAAAAGGGCTTAGGGCTCTCTGCTGTTACTGTGGCAGTGGCAGCAGCTGGAGCCCCTCAAAGGGTGGTCCAGGAAGGGCTGAGGGCTGGCTGCCCCTAGACCTTCCCCTTCTGCCTAAGGACGCACCCCTTCTGGGTGGGGGCTGGAGCTGAGCCCCCCACCCCATTGCCCCTGGCCCGATGAAGACTGACTCCAGCTTAAGTCCCACTCAGTAATTCCCTGATGACAACCAGGCCCTGACACTGACTGCTCACAGTAGCCTGTAGCGAGGTGCAATGTCCTCCCCCGACTCAGAGGCTGAGGAGGCCTCTCAGAGACCTTGGTGGGCAGGCCCAGAACACCTGTGCCCCACCTCCCAGAGAGCAGCATCTGGGGCCAGAAGTACCGGGGGCAGGGCCCAAGGCTCATTAAAAGGCTGGCCTTTGAGTGGAGCAGAGGCCTTTGACCGGGCTTCTGGGAGCCAGAGCCGGAGGACCTGGGCCAGACCTCCAGGCCAGTGAGAGCCACCGGCCAGCTGCCCTGACCAACCTGGAGGGCTGCAGCCAAGCCTGCCATTAGCCATGTACCTGGACTTTCCCAACCTACCGGGGACCCTCAAGCTTGCAGTGAGCCCCATGCGCTGAGGACCTGCTAGAGACGGGGAACCTGCCCATGACCAGCTACCCTGGGGGCCCAGACAGGCATAAGCCTGGAGTCCTGCCTGTCACCCTCAACCCTGAGCCCTAGGACCTGCTGGAGCCCACGGTCCTGTCCCCATACACTACTCAAACAACGTGGAGATGCCCGATGGGCCGGACCTGCCAGCTGCCACTTACCAGGAGGAGACCCGCCTTCTGGAGCTGGCCGAGCATGCCGAGTGGGACCAAATGCCTGTGGAGGTGGAGGTAGGAAGTGGCCTGGGGACTGCTCCACCTGAGCCCATGGTAGTGTGTTGCAGCCAGGATCCCCACTACCCAGCTCACGGTGACAGCTCACAGTGACAGCTTTCGCTAGAGCCTGTGTCCCCCTACCCCCACCCCTGGAGAGGCAGCCCCTCGCCTCTACTGAACCACACCACTTTGGTGGCTGTTTGTTTGCCTGATGCCTGCCCTGAACCAGGGCCGGGCTCACCGACTGTTTGCCTGCAGCCTTCCCTGAACCAGGGCTTGGGTGCATATGCTGCTGGCTGGCAGCCCCGTTAAAGGGGACAAGACCCTGGGGAGACAGCTCTCAGCCCCAAGGTCAGCTGTACACAGACTGGGGCAAAGTGCAGAGGCCTAAGGTGCCTAGAGGGGCACCTGATGCTGGCCGAGACTGTTACAGAGCCCCAGCTCCTCTGCCCCCAAGGGAGCAGCACTCTGCAATCTTACCTTAAGCATGGCTGCACTAGTCCTAAAAGAAGAGAAGATTATTTAAGAACAAGTGGGGATTTAGCAAAAACCAAGAGAAAGTGGCTGAAACAAATGGCTGCAATGCAAAAACACAACCATAAAGCACAGCGTGGGGATCTATTTAATAGTTACCTTCCCTGTCTAACACAATATGTTTTCCATCCAGAGGTCAGGTTGTGCAGTGCCACACAGGACCCAGCATGCAAATTGACTGAAAAACACCCCCACTCCACAAGCTATGTCTGCAGTAAGCGGCTAGTGCACCTGTCCCCACCTGGCATCCCACTGAACCAACCTTGTCTTTGTTCGGAGACAGCATGTTCTCATGTCTTTTGTAACGTGCCTCTCCCCCCATTCCCACCTCTGCTGCTTTCAATCATTTGCAATTCCATGAAGGCGCAAAGCTGGACAACGACGCCCTGCATTACATTGCCTGATGAACAGAGGGATGGCAACTTGCTCCAGCTTGAATGGGTCCTCACCAGGCTTCATTATCCCCTGGCGATTAGCTTTTACTCCAAGTAAAAAATAAATATTTTCAATACAGAGAGATGAGGCGGATGGGGCAATGTGTGTTGTATTGGATCAACATAGATTGGTGAAAGAGACGTGCTTTTCAGCCACACAGAAAACTTCTTTCAGGTCTGGGAATGGTCCTGAGAGTGTCACAGCTACGTACAACATCAAAGAGTTTAGTATAAAGGGCCAGCATGTGTTCAAAGGAACCAGTCAAGCTAAATGTTAATGACTTACACCAAACTAACAGTAGGATCTTGTATTTAGCTGTGACATTCTGACATGTCATGACTTTCTCACACTGGAAGATGATCCTGGTGTGTGTGTCTCTCTCACCAGCAGATGTTTGGCCCAAAAAAGACATTACTTCACTCATCTTGTCTCACTCATGACTGCAATGGAGACAACTTCAACAAAATTGAACACTTTCAATATGGTAATGTTACTCCTTAATTATTACCCATTCAGACCTCTCACAGAGATATTGTCTTGTTAAGCTATGAGATTTCTGTAGATACCTTGCATGTTATCCCATATGGATCAATACCCTACAAAACAGTGCCTCAAACTTGCAGTGAATCCAAAGCCCTGGCTCTTGCTTCACAGAAGGAGCAGATGGCTGGAACTGTCCTCTGAGTAGGTAAGCTGTGTTTGAACACTAATAGCTCAGGAAGTTAGGTTAAGAACAATGGTGAAGAAATGCATGTGAAAAGGGAATGGATTTGCATGGTCTGGTATTTTTCACTTAGCATGAAATATTAATCTGTACTGAGCTCTGATTTCAGATGGTAAGATCCCTCAGTGTGTACTGAGGAGGGATGAGAAAACCTCAAAGGGTTTTCAAGCCCTTTTCTTTTTCTAAATGAAGTTCTTTATAGAATTCCCCTCCCCACTCCCCCTGCACAGCTCGCCCACCCTGTCTTGTAGCCACACCCTTGAACCGGCCAGTTGGTTCTCCAGCCTTGTTTTATCTGCATAGCCACACCCTCAAATCAAGGTCTCAGTGCTCCCACTCTACCTCATCTGCATACCCATAGACTCTTAGCAACCTATTGGCTCTCTTGACCTCAATTACCCACATAGCCATGCCCTCAGAAGAAGTTAGTGTGGGTTAGAATGCTGGAAGACACTGCATCGCAATCAGAGGCCGCATGTTTCATGCATGCCAACTCACTGCTGAAGCTCAAGTTTCTCAGTGCCCCAAAAGAGATCTGGAGGTTCGATTAATGTTGGCAAAAAGTTGGTCTGCATAAAATCAGCGTGCACAATTACTGCGATGCATGTTTGTGAGGGCTCTCAAACAACTAAAAAATTAATCCTGATTAATCACAAGATTAAAAAAGTTTAGCCATGATTAATCACAGTTCTAATCCCGCTGTTTCGTAATAATAGAATACACATTGAAATGGATTATAAATATACAGGATGTTTTTCAGCTTTTTCACATATGCCAGGTATGCTAAACATTTCTGTGCCCCTTCATACTTCAGCCACCTCTCCAGAGGATACGCTTCCGTGTTGCTATAGGTCACAATACAGGGCAACTACACTGGTATGCCCCTCTGTGATCCAGCAAGTGCATCCACTCTGGGGCTTCACACACCCGGGTTGTTGCCGTTCTTGGTTGGAGACTCACATCTCACTCCTGCCTGACTGGGATACTCCCAGGCTGAGCAGTTCTGGGCCTTTGCTCTGTAGTGCCCAGAAAGACCAGCTGCCCTGCTTGCTCTCTCTCTAGAGGCTGATAACTGCGTAACTGTCCTTTGTTACAATTATCACACAGCTTCTGGAAATCACCTCAGCTCCAACTTAGGCTCTGGAAGGAACAGTCCTTTCAATAACCCTTAAGAGGCCTCTCTTTTATTGTCACAAATTCCTATCAGGCTCAGCTTAGAACTGGTGCACTAATGACAACTTTGGCTCATTCTTCATGTAGGTTGTGGGGGCAGGGGCGCATTGAACTGGAGTTTCCAGGACCAGGTAAATAGCAAATTGTGAGTCCATCTCCCCAGGACATAGCTTCAAAAACCTGGCTTTGGAAGGGAGAACTTGTATTTCCCACCTCCTAAGTACTTCCAAGGGAATTCATGCATATTGCCGCAAAAAGCCCTCAGAAACGCCCTATATTTTCCAGAGATTGCATTATTTACTCTCTTATAAGGAAGTTAAGTAGAATAACACATCCACATTTGAATTTTGAATACACAGGACCTCAAGGGTATTAAATATTTATACATTAACTTTATCTTAATTCCATAAAGTTTGTCCAGAGTACTGCCTCATGTCTGTTACAGCTCACTAAAAGCAAACTATGGAGCTAGCATTTCAGTACAAAAGACACAGTGGGGAAAAAAAGCCCACTGTGAAAATTCAGTTAAAAACAAAGGAATTATAAATCCTGCCAATAAATAAAATCTCTAAAAATTGAGACTATGATGACTTCCAGCTGAGATTTCTGCTAACCTCATCTAAAACTTAATTATTCATACATTCTTATCAGTATTTGGTGGCTTTACATGTCCTGGAGAACATATTAGTAATGGCATACAGAACTGCTGAAAGCAGCGCCTTGCATGTTGAATAGCGACAGAGAAATAGCCGTTTTAGTCTGTATTCTATTTTGTTTGGTATACAGAACTCTTCACCTCCAGGGCAGTAGCAAGAGTCTGACAGAGACTGGAAACAACCTATCATTGTTCATATCTCACTGTTCCTCAGGTTGGCTACCTGACCTTAATTGCTGATCTCATTTCAATACTTAATGAACAAGCTTCTGATGCACAAATTACAATCACAAATTGTCACCAATATAAACAATGTTTAGCATGAGATTTATCAACATGTTTGTCTTCATGAAATTTTAAAAGCAATTAAAAAAAAAAACCCATCCTGTTCCCTCACACTAGTTGTGAAGTGCTGTCCTTTTCATGTTGCAGCCAAGGAGGCTGAGGCAGAGGTTAAGTGGTTTCCCAGTGTCACTGCTAACAGTAGAATTAGAACCTGGGATTTCCAGCTTTTCACTCAGGCATAAGTCTGCCAATAACAGAGGACTAACTGAACCTGAAGGAAGGCTAGTGCCCCCTGCCTACGATTCATTACATTTTTAGTGTAGTGATTCTGGTGTTATGAAAAGAAGGGGAAAGAAAATGGATTTTTTTCCACAATACTTCTCATCATATTTTTTTACTTTCATCAAACTTCCTTCAAAATACAAATGTTTTGTTCAGCTGTCATATGAACCACTCATTTTAAAGAGCTGGCCTGCAGTATTTCCATTTCAGACATGTGCAGCTTTCTAGGCACAGCCATATAAATATTAAGTGCAAATAAATGGCCCATATTCCAAGGTCTATCTCATTCCTGATGTTTCACAGGAGGTTGCTTCAGCATCCCTGAGGTGTCAGAAATATTTTATTCCATGAAAAGTGGATGTGTGCTTAGAATAGCATGCAGCTGTCCACCTATTTTATAGAAGTTACCTTCAGAGGTGATGGAGTCCAGTCCCCTGCCTGCTATTTTTTTAAACTTCTTTGCTCTAGACCCCTAAACAGCCCCCTCAACGATTGAGCCCCCAAGCCTGGTTTTAACAGGCCAACACTCAAACCACTGACCTTCCCCCACAGATGAGCTAATGTTTTTCTGTTGCCAGTCCTCTTCCCTCATACTAGTTGTGACATTCTGTCATTTTCACATTGCAGCCAATGAGGCTGAGGCAGAGGTTAAGTGGTTTCCCGGCATCACTGCTTAACAGCAGAATTAGAACCTGAGATTTCCTGCTTTTCACTCAGACATGAGCCTGCTAATAACAGAAGACTACCTGAACCTAATGTTTTTCTGTTCCTGGTCTGAGATGTTAAAGTTAGGGTGACACTGAGCAGTGGGCTGACAGGCTCGCCAGGCTGCTGGGCCAGGCAGGTAGAGGGCAGTTCTGTCCCTACCCAGATGGGCAGAGGGGTGGGATCTCAAGCAGAAGGGCCAAGGCTGGGGCTTGCTTCCCGCAGGCAGCCTCCATGCCACTCAGCCAGAGAACGCCATGTTTCCCCCAGGAAGCCCTCGCAAAGCCCAGAGCTCCAGCGGCAATTAAAAAGACACGTGGCTCTGGTTGCAACACCCAGCAGTTCTGGGCCCTTTTGAATTGCCAGACCTAGGGGCACTTGTCCCTAGATGGACCTGCCCAGAGAGGCCATGTGCTCTGGGAAAAGAAATCAGTGATGGTTTACATTACATATTGTATCCATTTAAACAATGTTTGCAATTCATTGTGTATAAAACACTTCAAATGTTCTAACTTGCCTGCCACATCTTTGACACAATACAGGGCCAGAGGTCTCACTAGGTTTTATTACGATGCTGCTATTGATGACATTGAAGCAGTCACAGAAAGGCAGCCGTGTTAGTCTGTATCATCACAAGACAAGAAAGCAGTCATGTAGAACTTTAAAGACTAACAAAGCAATTGGTGGGGCAGACCCACCTCTTCAGATCTGGAAATAGAGCTCCAGCGTGACCTTGAGCACTGGGGCTGACAGACTCGCCAGGCTGCTGGGCCAGGCAGCTGGAGGGCAATCTTTAAAGTGAGACATGACTGCTTTTTTGTCTTGGTATACATGTATCTTTCCTGGGGCTGGGATGTTGGCTTGCCTGGGTCACTTGGTTTCAGAAAAATCTTAGCTAACTGAAATGTGTCTTTAAGGAACCTGTGTGAGTGAGAACACAAATGGAATCTGTAGAGCTTTCTGAGCAAATTTCCTCTAAATCATTAGACAGAGACGAGAAGTACCAAGACGCCATTTCAGAGCTATGGACCACCACAAGGTAACTTGTAGTGAGAGAGTGTCTGTTCCCCTTTCACAAGGCTTCTTCCAGGGATGCTATGTTGATGTGAGGAGCAGACACCTAGCATCTGGGGAAAAAATCAAACAACATATAAAGGAGATGTCAAGAGACAAAAACACCCTTTTTTGGACTACCCTGTGATATGTGGTGGGTGGGATGGAGTCACTGTTGCAATGAATACATCTTCCACCAGGTGGCTCTCGGCATTAAAGATTGTTCTCAGCGTGATCTTTAAATACAAAAACAAGTGTGACATAGATGTGATTACAACTTAGTGGCTTAGCTTTTATCTGTACACTGAAAATGTACACTTAAAAGTTCTGTTTTACTGTTTATCATTGTACTGGAAACTGTTGACAGGCTTACAGATGCAACAACCTTATAGATGCTCTTGATAAAACTGATACACATAATGAGAGTTAATTTTGGAACAGGTACTAAAATAAAGCACAACAAGTTCAGAAGCAATTTTAGCTCTTTTTCCCAGCCAGCAAGATGGCTTCTTATCTACTGGAGAGGTGTTTTACATGGCTCTGTCATTCAGAGGTGTTTCTAAGCCTGAACTAGAATTATCAGGTTGCTTGTTGCCAGGTTAATATATTCTCTGAGAACAAATTTTCCACTGGAGTATGATGCCGTTGCAAAAAAAGCAAACATGATTCCGGGATGCATTAAAAAGAGTATTGTGAGCAAGACACAAGAAGTTATTCTTCCGCTCTACTCAGCACTGATTAGTTCTCAGATGGAATATTGTATCCAGTTCTGGGCACCACATTTGAAGAAAGATGTGGAGAAATTGGAGAAGGTCCAGAGAAGAGCAACAAGAATGATTAAAGGGTACTGAGGAAATTGGCAGAGGTCATTGCTGAACCTTTGGCCATTATTCTTGAAGACTCTTGGAGATCAGGGGAGATAAAGGATGACTGGAAGAAGGCAAATGTAGTGCCCATCTTTAAAAAAGGAAAGAAGACAATCCAGGGAACTATAGACCCGTCAGCCTTACCTCAATCCCTGGGAAAATAATGGAGGGAATCCTCAAGGAATCCATTTTGAAGCACTTGGAAAAGGGGAAAGTGATCAAAAGTAGCCAACATGGATTCACCAGGGGCAAGTCCTGCCTGACCAATCTGATTCGCTTCTATGATGAGGTAACAAGCTCTGTGGACATGGGGAAGTCAGTGGATGTGATATACCTTGACTTCAGCAAGGCTTTTGATACAGTTTCCCACAACATTCTTGTCCATAAGTTAAGGAAATATGGACTGGATCCTTGGACTATAAAATGGATAGAAAGCTGGCATGATGGTCAGGCCCAACGGGTCAATGGCTCAATATCTGGATAGCGGTCTGTTTCAAGCGGAGTGCAGCAAGGCTTGGTTCTGGGGCCAGTGTTATTCAACATCTTTATTAATGACCTGGATGAGGGACTGGGTTGCACCCTCAGCAAGTTTGTGGATGACACAAAACTAGGGGGAGAGGTACATACATTGGAGGGTAGAGAGCGAATCCAGAGTGACCTGGATAAATTGGAGGACTGAGCCAAAAGAAATCTGATGAGGTTCAATAAGGAGAAGTGTAGAGTCCTGCACCTGGGGTGGAAGAATCCCAAACATTGTTACAGGCTGGGGACCGACTGGTTCAGCAGCAGTACGATGGAAAGGGACCTAGGGGTTATGGTGGATGAAAGGCTGGATATGAGTAAACAGTGTGCCCTTGTAGCCAAGAAAGCTAATGGCATACTGGGGTGCATTAGGAGGAGCATTTCGAGCAGATCTAGAGAAGTAGTTATTCCTCTTTATTCGGCACTGGTGAGGCCACATCTGGAATATTGTGTCCAGTTTTGGGCCCCCCCCCCCCGTATAAAAAGGATATGGATTTGCTGGAGCAGGTTCAGCGAAGGGCAACAAAAATGATTAAGGGTCTGGAGCACAAGACCTATGAGGATAGGCTGAGGGATTTGGGCTTGTTTAGTTTACAGAAGAGAAGACTTAGAGGTGATTTAATAGCAGCCTTCAACTTCCTGAAGGGGAGCTCTAAAAAGGAGGGTGAGAAACTGTTCTCAGTGGTGTCAGATGGCAGAACAAAGAGTAATGGTCAGAAGTTGAAGAGGGAAAGGTGTAGGTTAGATATTAGGAAAAACTACTTCACCAGGTGGGTGCTGAAGCATTGGAATGCGTTGCCTAGAGAGGTGGTGGATTCTCCATCCCTTGAGGTTTTTAAGTCCCGGCTGGAAAAGGTCCTGGCTGGGATGACTTAGTAGGGGTTGATCCTGCTTGAAGCAGGGGGCTGGACTAGATGACCTCCTGAGGTCCCTTCCAGCCCTGTTATTCTGTGATTCTGAAAGGTCCAGAGAATGTGAGCTAGGAGGGAAGACTGAAAGAACTGGGCTTGTTTAGTTTAGAAAAGAGAAGACTGAGAGGGGACATGATAGCGGTTTATAAGTACCTAAAAGAGGGTTACCAGGAGGAGGGAGTGAAGCTGTACTTCTTGGCCTCTGAGCATAGGACAAGAGCCAGTGGACTTAAACAGCAGCAAGAGAGGTTTAGGTTTGGCAAAACTTCCTAACTGCCTGCCCACATCTACACAGAGCCCTGCTGCACTGCTGCCAGCAGCATGATGTAAATGAGGGCTCTCAAAAATGCAAATGGCTGCTCATTCACCTATTTATGCGTCTAATGTGCATAGTCCCATGAGAGTGTGCTGCCGGGAGAAAACAAGCTGTGTAGATATCGTTCTGTCAGTGAAAACTCCCTTGTTGGCACCCCCTTATCCCTGGAAAAAATCAGGGATAAGGGGCTGCTGACAAAAGGGGGTTTTGCCAAAAGAGCTACATCTACACGGCTTGTTTGCTGTCGGCAGCAGCCTCTGCTGGCAGGGTAATTTCATGGGACTATGCAAATTATCCATGTGACTATGCAAATAAGTATTAATTTTAATTTTTCTATACCCCTCGTTTGCATCACACTGCCAGCAGAAGCACAGCAGCAGGGCTCCATGTAGACATACCTCAGGGTGGTTCAATACTGGAATGAATTGTCTAGGGAGGTTGTGGAATCTCCATCACTATTTAAAAGCAGGTTGGATAGACACCCATCAGGGATGGTCTAGGTGGTGCTTGGTCCCACTGTGAGGGCAGGGGACTGGACTCATAGATCACAGATAATAGAACAATAGAGCTGGAAGAGACCTAAGAAAGCCATCGAGTCCAGCCCCCTGCTCTAAGCAGGACCAAACCCTCTCAAGGTCCCTTCCAGTTCTTGTGTTCTGTGATTCTTTGAAATGTAATGAATTGACTAGTAGTCCAGAGCTGTGTCTGCTGTGTGTGCTACTAGGAAATACGCCTTAAACATACAGGCACTATCGAAGAAGCTGCTCTGGCAGCACGAATATATTAATCTAACACCTGAAGTGCTAAAAAGGCAGAAAGCTGGGAAAGCTCCCCAGGGTTCCACTGGGGGGTATGGAAAGGATCCCATCAAACAGCTTTTAAAAATCTATACTGTGTGCCTCTTACTTAATTTGCACTTGTAAGACAGGAGATAAGCAATTTTGGGAGTACAGGACATTCTTTTACAAGGGCAGAGATTTCTCTTCTGGAATGGCTGTGTGGGCGCATCAAATCTATCAATGCCAGCTGGGGTAATTTCCTGAGGCCCCCCCTTATTGACAGTTAGCCTGCTAGCCCTCTATCTGTGTTTTCAGTTCCTCAGGGTCACGATGAGCCAGCACATCTGGGCCCCTTTAGGAAGGCATCAAAGACTGTGCTGTTTAACTGCTGTTCAGTGCCCTGTGTGCTCTGAGGCACCTTAGAGGGGAGACAAAAGCTGGTCTGTAGGGGGGGAGATTTTGTCTGGCTACAGTGCCACAGTGGAGCCCTTCTGTATCCTGATCAGGCACAAAGAGAGAGGGAGCTAACTAGTGGCTCATGTCCCCTGTGGTCAATACTCATGCAAGAAGAAAGAGTTGCCTTGCCCCCAAAGGAGGCTAATGAAACCCGGGAAAAGAACTGAAGCTCAGCTAGCAGGCAGACCTGGGAAACATGACAGCTGGCTGTGGGATCGGCGAGAACCGGTGTTCTCAGAAGAATTTCCAGTTTCATCTGGTCCTTACATTCATATTGTCAGGTCTTTTCTTCCCCATAGTGGCTCAGCACCACCACCCCCTTTAGCTCCCAGCACCGTGAGGGACTTGAGCCCTGACCTCACAAATGCTACTGCTAGCTCAGCCTGTGTGACTAGTACAGACGTGACTTTCCACAAGTTCAGGTTGTGTGCACAGTTTCAGACAGCCAACACTATGAACTGGGGCCCCAGACTGGGAGTACCGAAGCTACCCTGATTTTGAGTCTCTGGTTGCTCAGTACAATGCCAGCAAAGATGTGACCAAGAAAAGGGTTTATTTTTTGGTAAAATGGAAAGCAAGCACGCATACTGGAGTGATGGAAACCAGTTCAAAACACACTACATGGATGAGGCTTGTGGAGTAAAGAGTGGTTCCTCTAACGCACTGCAGAAAATATGAGGAAGGGCTTTAAGCAATTCAAAGTGACATTGGATGTAGAGTCGGAATGAGACCCTTGTTCTAAAATGCTGAGCTGGAGGGAGATAATTGTGACATTACACCAGCACCGCGGCCAGCTGGCAGCAGATGAACAGACACAGACCGGACAGGCTTGAGGTGTATCTGTATGGACAAGGCAGACAATTCCACAGGTGCTGTTGTAGTGCCAGAGGCAGCACTAATGAGCGGTGGTGATTTGAACGTTGCAGTGAATAGCTGTCATTTCTCAGTGGAGCTGAGCATTGCAAGAGAGGAGGAATATGGGGCAGGTGGCGTTCGTGTGAGCGGTTGAATCTGAATGTAATGAGCACCATTGGCAGTGCTTGAAGACAGAAGCCACAAAAGACGGAGAGATGCTGCAGAAGAATGTGCACCTCTGACTCAGTATTGAGTTGGCCAATATCAACAGTCCTTGTCACCCTCTTGTTTGTTCCTTCTCTCAGCTTCCATGATCTGTGACAATTTTAAATTCTCTTCATTTGCAAGAAGTTTTGCAATTCATCTCATTTCTGTAGGAGTGGCACAGGAAACATTAGCTCCAGCACTTTCTCACCAGAATAAGGACCAGCTGGATTGTTGGGAAAATGGGCTTGTCACAGCCTCATTACAAGTATCAAGCTGTACAGAGACTGAAACGGAAATAAGAATGGCTTTAGTAACAGAGAGGGAGCCATGCTAGTTTATATATTATCAAAACAAAAATGCAGTCAAGCAGCACTTTAAAGACTAACAAAATAATTTATTAAATGAGCTTTTCTGGGACAGACCCAGTTCTTCAGATCGTAGTCATACCAGAACAGATTCAATATTTAAGGCACAGAGAACCAAAAACAGTAACCAACGTGGACAAATCAGAAAAAAAAAATTATCAAGGTGAGCAAATCAGAGAGTACAGGGGCAGAAGAGGTGGGGAAAGTCAAGAATTAGATTAAGCCAAGTATGCAAAACAGCCCCTATAGTGACCCAGCAAAGTCCCATCCTGGTTCAAACCATGTGTTAATGTGTCAAATTTGAATATAAAAGAGAGTTCATCAGCCTCTCTTTCAAGAGTGTTGCGAAAATTCCTCTTCAGTAATGCACAAACTCTTAAGTCATTAACAGAATGGCCCACTCCATTAAAATGCCAGGTTACAGGTTTGTGGATCAGGAGTGTTTTTATGTCTGTTTTGTGCCCATTAACTCTTTGTCTAAGAGAGTTTGTAGTAGGGAAGAAGGGGTTTAATTCCCAGTTTGTTGTGTGATCATGGACAATCTTTCAAGGCTATGTATACAAAGCAAATGTATTTCAAAATAACTTCAGTAGCTTCTATACAAGGCCACCGCTATTTCAAAATAATTTTGAAATAGCAGTGGGCTTATTTCAAAATAGGTAAGCCCCATTCCTCAAGGAATAGTGCCTTTTTTTCAAAATAAGATCTGTGCAGACAGGGAATAGAGCCTATTTTGAAATAAGCCATAGTGCTGACAATATCTCTGTTTCAAAATAAACTCTATTTTGTGTAGGTGCTGAATTTTGAAATAGCTCATTGCTATTTCAAAATGCATTTTGTGTGTAGCATCATTATTTCAAAATATTCCAAAATAACTCTTCCAGAATATCTTATTTTAGAATAACACTGCTGTGTAGGCATAGGGTTATTTCCTTAGCTGCAAAATGATGATGATGATGATGATGATGATACTTCATGCCTGTGTTGTCCCTGATAGAGAATGTAAATAGCCTGTATGTTACATGCAGTACCTGGCATCTCTCAGGGCCCTAAATGATAGACATCTATGTGATATGAACAATAAGAAGCAAGAATGGAACAGGGGAGGGAAGGCAGAGGGAAGCAAAGGGACAGGTGGTGTTTGTGTATCCAGATCCAAAAAAGCCAACAGTTCTTTCTTTCTTTTTTAATTACACTCAATCACCAAGTACCTTAAAAACAAGCACAGTTAGCAGGTGGCCATGCCTGTGAGCTGCTTTGAGCAACACTCTGTACTTGGGCTCAGTCTCCATCTGCCAGCAGCTACAATTTCACCCACAAACTCAGTAAATCACCAGAATGAAATACGCAGAAGTAGCAGGCCCTGGTTAGCAGCACAGCCAGCCATTTAACAAGTCACACTTGAGTGGGTTTAGGGTTTGTCTCCACTAAGGGGAAGATGGAAGCTGCTGTGGTCAATCTTTATGGGTTCAATTTAGGGTGCCTAGCAGAAACACGCTAACTCAAAGCCCGAGGGCACCCCCATCGTGTCCTTGTTGTTGTGAGAAGTAAAGGAACTCAATGGGAGAGTTTCTCCTATGATATCTCGCAAGGGGACCATGCTGGAAATTTGACATAAGTTAGGTCGACTTCAGCTATGCTATGCTCATAATTTGTGTTACTTAGATTGAATTTCCTTTCTAGCATAAACCCAGCCTTCATTTTGCCAAGAAATCAACTTGTTTTTTCCTTTGCTACCATGGGAACATTTGCATTGGAATAAGTTTCTTCCCTCACAAACTTAGCCTCAGCTTCTGCTGCCCCTGCAGCTACGTTCAGAGCTCAGTGCGATCAAAAAATCCCATTTTGAAACACACAAGCAGTGGCTAACTTGCCTGGGAGATGTTGGGAGGAAGCAGCAGCACCTGTGGGTTCGTGGGCCATACAGAGAGTCTCAAGGTTCGCATACTGCCGAGTCTTTCTTTGCATGAATACAGGTGGTGCATCTCAGCACACTCTACCCTTTAAGCTTTCACACCATATGTGCTGCCATACCTAGCACCTGCTTCAGCAGCATGAGGTCAGCCCATTGCCAGCCAATGAAGGTAGATCCTTTGGCATGTCACAGGGCTTTTGGACAGTTGTTGTGCGGGGATGGCTGCCGTCCTCAGGCACACTGCTGGGAGCTAGAGATTAGCCTGTTGGATGGGGCAGGGAAACGCCAACCTCAGCTTGATGCTGCTCCACCTGGCTCTCCCAAGCTGTGTCTACACGTGCACGCTACTTCGAAGTAGCGGCACTAACTTCGAAATAGCGCCCGTCGCGGCTACACGCGTCAGGCTCTATTTCGAAGTTAACTTCGACGTTAGGCGGCGAGACGTCGAAGTCGCTAACCTCATGAGGGGATCGGAATAGCGCCCTACTTCGACGTTCAACGTCGAAGTAGGGCCCGTGTAGACGATCCGCGTCCCGCAACGTCGAAATTGTGGGGTCCTCCATGGCAGCCATCAGCTGGGAGGTTGAGAGACGCTCTCTCTCCAGCCCCTGCGGGGCTCTATGGTCACCGTGTGCAGCGGCCCTTAGCCCAGGGCTTCTGGCTGCTGCTGCTGCAGTGGGGGATTCATGCTGCATGCACAGGGTCTGCAACTCGTTGTCGGCTCTGTGTATCTTGTGCTGTTTAGTGCAAGTGTGTCTGGGAGGGGCCCTTTAAGGGAGCGGCTGGCTGTTGAGTCCGCCCTGTGACCCTGTCTGCAGCTGTGCCTGGCACCCTTATTTCGATGTGTGCTACTGTGGCGTGTAGACGTTCCCTCGCTGCGCCTATTTCGATGTGGTGCTGCACAACGTCGATGTTGAACATCAACGTTGGCAGCCCTGGAGGACGTGTAGACCTTATTCATCGAAATAGCCTATTTTGATGTCGCCACATCGAAATAGGCTACTTCGATGTAGGCTTCACGTGTAGACGTAGCCCCAGTGTTGTAAAGGGAGACAGAGAGTACTGAACTGATCTGAAGGCACATTGAACTGACCTGATAACTGATAACAACCCATCATTAAAGTGCGCACCGAGAAGCATCTGCAGAGCTAGACTCTTGCCTGTGCTTTCAGTCACGTAGCCCCTGGTTTGGTTTACTCCTTGTTACCTCTGGGCCTTAAAGAGCCACCCCTATATTACCACAGCAGCATGCCTGAGCAATGGCACTTTACTTCCCAGGGTACAACTACACATACCAGGATATATGTTCAACCTGGACCTTCCCAACTGCAACTGGAGACCATTGTTCTGTGTTCTGCCATCCATGACCACTGTGAAGAGCCTGTCTCCAGCCTCTTTGCAACCTCCCTTCAGTAGTCAAGTCCTCCCTCAGTCTTCTCTTCTGCAGACTAAACAGTCCCAATTCCCTCAACCTTTCTTCAGAGGTCATATGCTCCAGCCCCTTAATTATTTTGGTCACTCTCCGCTGGACCCTCTCCAGTGTATCCACATCCTTCCTATAATTGGGGGCCCAGAACTGGACACAGTACTCCAGATGTGGCCTCACCAAAGCCGAATAAAGAGGACCAATCACTTCTTTAGATCTACTGGCCCAAGGTCACCCAGTTAGTCTGTATCTGTACCTATGTCTCTGTCAGGAGTCTCAGTCAAGGGTCCTGGCCACTAAATCACCATTACTGCTACCCTTTCCTTCTACACATTAATCCTAGCCTTTCTCTCCTCTTTTCTTGCAGTCTCACCTATGGTAATTCATCTGTTTCCCATCCTTCTCACTAAGCCTATCTCTGAGGACCCTAACCTCTCTTGCAGTCCATCCTGCCTTGTTTTACATGAGAGACAAAACAGACCAATGCCAGGCCCAACAGGTCTCCCCTCAGCTGGAGCCTGACTATAACAATCCCATGCTTCTCTTCCAGCAGATGCTGGCACCTACCCCACCGTGCCTGAGTGAGGCAGGGCTAGGATGGAATAACTTTGTAGGGAAGGAACAAGTTCTCAGCTATCTAGAAAAAAATAGATGTACACAAATCGATGGGTCTGGATTTAATGCACCCAAGGGTACTGAGGGAATTGGCAGATGTCATTGCTGAACCTTTGGCCATTATCATTGGACTACCCAAACGATGTCTCAACCAGCACTGGTCAGGTCCCAAGAGGTTCAAACTGTAATTTTTTAAAAGTTGGCATTACTTACCCAAGCCATTCCTGATAGCTACATAAACACCTCACTACGGGAAGCAGATGAGAAAGGAAAGATCATAAAACTCAAGGGAAAAAATTCAGAGCAACTTCTCATAAGGCACTGAATTGCTTATACAAAGATACGACTGCATAAATCTGTTGCCATATATCCCCAGAAGAACCTGAAGCCAGACACATGGGAAAGCATTGCTCTTTGACTCATATATGTCATTTCACCCTGAATGAGACACGAAGCTAAGTGAGAAAAGCATGTTTGCTTTTCACTGACAGGGACAGGAAAAGAAGTTGCTGACATGGCTGCAGCTCCTTGCTATAATCCTGCAGTCAGAGATACACACATCTGTTAGAACTGGAAGAGACCTCGGGAGGTCATTGAGTCCAGTCCCCTGTCGGAGGCTAAGTCTTATTCAGAAATAAGTTCCTTCCCTGCTCTCCCTCCAAGTTACAATTATTTCACTGACCCCATTGTATCTTCCTTAATATAAATCTTTTTGAAAGTCTTCAAAATATTCCTGTTCCTTCTGCTGCCCCGACAGCCTGTTTAACCTCAAATATTGCACCTGCAGAGTCAATCTTCCACAAGATGTACCTTTGCCATCTCTCCTTTCTTTTCTTGATTTGGACATCAAATGGTTCTTGTCTTGTTGTGTTCCAAAGCTCCTCATTTGTAACAAAGTCTTTCCATTTGATGTGAAGGATGTACCTCCGGCATCTGTTTATGAACATCTGTGGCTTATCATCATCATAGAACAATAGAGCTGGAAGAGACCTAAAAAAGCCATTGAGTCCAGCCCCCTGCTCTAAGCAGGACCAAACCCATCAGATCAGCCCAGCCAGGACTTTGTCGAGGTGAGACTTAAACACCTCCAGGGATGGAGACTCCACTACTTCCCTGGGTAGACCATTCCAATGCTTCACCACCCTCCTAGTGAAAAAGTTTTTCCCAGTGTTCAACCTGGACCTTCCCAACCGCAGCTTGAGACCATTGTTCTCTGTTCTGCCATCTATGACCACTGCGAACAGCCTCTTTCCAGCCTCTTTGCAACCCCCCTTCAGTAAGTTGAAGGCTGGTATCAAGTCCTCCCTCAGTCTTCTCTTCTGCAGACTAAACAGTCCCAATTCCCTCAACCTTTCTTCAGAGGTCATATGCTCCAGCCCCCTAATTATTTTGGTCACCCTCCACTGGATCCTCTCCTGTGTATCCACATCCTTCCTATAACTGGTGGCCCAGAACTGGACACAGTACTCCAGATGTGGCCTCACCAAAGCCGAATAAAGAGGAACAATCGCTTCTCTGGATCTACTGGCAATGCTCCTCTTGATGCAACCTAATATGCCATTAGCCTTCTTGGCTACAACAGCACACTGTTGACTCATGTCCAGCTTCTGGTCCACTACAACTCCCAGGTCCTTTTCTGCAGAACTACTACGGAGCCAGTTGGAGCCCAGCCTGTAACAATTCTTGGGATTCTTCTGGTCCAAGTGCAAGACTCTGCACTTGTTCTTATTGAACCTCATCAGATTTCTTGCAGCCCAGTCTTCCAATTTGTCTAAGTCACTCTGGACCCTGTCCCTACCGTCCAGCATATCTACCTCTCCCCAGAGCTTAGTGTCATCCGCAACCTTGTTGAGGGTGCAATCCAACCCCTCACCCAGGTCATTGATAGATATGTTGAACACAACAGGACCCAGAACCGAACCTTGGGGCACTCCACTAGAAATGGACTGCCATAACATCGAGTCGTTCATCACTACCCGCTGGGCCTGACCTTCTAGCCAGCTTTCTATCCATCTTACTGTCCATTTATCCAATCCACATTCCTTTAACTTGCTGACAAGAATATTGTGTGAGACCGTATAAAAAGCTTTGCTAAAATCAAGAAAATCACATCCATTGATTTTCCCCTATCCATAGAGCCAGTTATCTCATGTAGAAACTAATCAGATTGGTCAAGCATGACTTGCCCTTCATGAATCCATGCTGACTATTCCTGATCACTTTCCTCTGCTCCAAGTGCCTCAACATGACTTCCTTGAGGAGCCCCTCCATGATTTTTCCAGGGACTGATGTAAGAGTGACTGGCCTATAGTTCCGTGTATCATCCTTCTTCCCTTTTTTAAAGATGGGCACTACATTTGCCTTTTTCCAGTCATCTGGGATCTCTCCCGATCGTCACGACTTTTCAAAGATAACGGCCAAGGGTTCATCAACAGCATACGCCAACTCCCACAGAACCCTCAGATGAATTAGGTCTGGGCCCATGGATTTATGTACGTTTAGCTGTTTTAGATAGCTCCTAACCTGTTCTTTCCCCACCAAAGGCTGTCCACCTTCATCCCACTTATCGCATTAGTCCGGGAACTGTCCTTGTCTGTGAAGACAGAGGCAAAGAAAGCATTAAGTACTTCAGCTTTCCCTACACTATCTGTCACTGGGTTACCTCCCTCATCCAGTAACGGCCCCACGCCCTCTTTGATAACCTTCTTCTTGCTAACATGCCTGTAGAAACTTTTCTTGTTATCCTTCACATTCCTCGCGAGTCGCAGTTCCAGTTGTGCTTTCACCTTCCTGATGACTGCCCTTCATTCTCGATCTATACCTTTATATCCCTCCCTAGACATCTGTCCAAGTTTCCACTTTTTGTAAGCTCCCTTTTTGTGCCTAAGTTTTCCGAGGATTTCCCCATTAAGCCATCCAATTCAACCCTGTTGATTAGCTCCCGATACCTTACTGGAAGATGCAAGCATGGAGACTCAAAGGCTTCATTCACCTTGGCTTTCTACAGGAGACTCAAGTAGGAGCACCCCTAATTAAAGTAATAATGGTGTGCAATTCAAGGCAGACTATAACATAGGAGCCAGAATCTCTGATACTATTTGTTTTGAACAAGGTAGAAACATAGGAAGTGCCACAGCAGAACGTCAATTTGCCAGAGTGTAACATAAATCAATCAATAACTAGAACATGAAGGCCAGAATTGCAAGAAATGGAGCGCATTCATGTTAGCACCACAAAATACTCAGTCACAAGCAATGCATATTGTATTTTTAGACACTGTGTCAGACATCATGGCAAAGAAGTCTACTAAATTCACTGTCTTCTGCAAGAAACAGTATTTAGTACCAATGTGCCCTTGGCCTGTCAGTCCAAATTATATCTGAGCTTTAGAAAACCCTGTGATAATCAATGAGGCTCCATTGCTGGCTTTGCTGTCAGACACCTGTATGTCAAGACATCCAAGGTTTTAAAAATCCAGCAGTCATGTACCAGCAATTGCAGGACTCCAATTAAAAAGTGAGTTAAATGACTTGGGCTGGATTTCTGAGAGGCGATGTCTAGACTACGAGATAAATTCGAATGTGTTAATATCGATTTTGTAATGATAGATTTTATAAATTCAAATCTGACTATCCTCACCTCCCCGCATGCTCCACACAAAGTCGACTTATTGCTGCCACACTCCATGGGCAAACATCGACTGTTGCAGCAGTGCATTGTGGGAACCTATCCCACAGCTCCCTCATCCCCCATCAATCTGGCTATTTTCACTGGTATTTGACATCATTTTCCCCCATTACATTGCCCTCATTCCCCTCCTGTGGGAAGCAAATGTCCATTTTTCCATTCAGAAGGAAGGAAAAGTGGGGCATCAACAAAGATTGCCACATTAACAGAAATGTCTTCCTTCTGTAACTGAGTTACCGAGGATTTTATAAAAATCAGCAGGGGTGTGTCTTCTCAAGTGGCCATCCACTGACTGCCCCCACTTCCTTGATTGCACCTGATCCCTGAAAATAACAAGGACAAAGAAAACCATGAAGAAAGAGTTGATAGTGGAGTTCTTGAAAAAAGAGAGTTCCTGAGGGGAGGGTATTTGGCTTCTCAGTCCATTATACAGCTTCTGTGCACAATCTGTATTCTCAACTGGCCCTCCACCCACTCTTCCCTGCATGAAGGGGTCCAAAGTTAGAAGAAAGGGGATAGAAAAGGCTTGGAAAAAAGATTTTTCTCTTCCCTCTTCACTACACAGACATTGCCAACATGGGGAACAGTAGCAACGCCCCCAAAATCTTAGCCATCGGTGGAGACTTCCCCCTGGCAGCAGAAAGGCCCCAAAAATCTTAGCCCATAGGGGGAGACTTTCCCCTGGTTGCAGCTAGCCCCCTGGGTTCTTGTTGGGATGGGGGGAGTTCCAGTGGGGGGCCAGTTGAAGTAGTCCTCCCCGTGCAGCAGAAAGGCCCCAAAAATCTTAATCACTGGGGAAGACTCCCCCGCTGCAGCTGCAAGCCCCCAGAAATCTTTCCTGCCTTTGGATCCCTAGCCACATGCAAGCCAGGACATGGTGCTGCCTGGCAGCACGGTCAGCACAAATGGCAGGCATGTCCTTTTATTGGGTCAGGGATTAGCCACGTGATGTGGTTGAGCGCAGGAAAGATCCCAACTGCATGGCGCCTGTGGGGGAGACACACAAATGTAAACTGCTGAGAAGAAACAAAAAAGCAGTAAAGTAGCACTTTAAAGACTATCAAAATAATTTATTAGGTGATGAGCTTTCATGGGACAGACCCACTTCTTCAGACCATAGCCATACCAGAACAGACTCGATATTTAAGGCACAGAGAACCAAAAATAGTAATCAAGGTTGACAAATCAGAAAAAAAATTATCAAGGTGAGCAAATCAGAGAGTAGAGTGGTGGGGGGGGAGAGTCAAGAATTAGGTGAAGCCAAGTATGCAAAAGAGCTCCTATAATGACCCAGAAAATTCGCATCCTGGTTCAAACCACGTGTTAATGTGTCGAATCTGAATATAAAAGAGAGTACAGCAGCCTCTCTTTCCAAAGTAGTGTGAAAATTCTTCTTCAATAAGACGCAAATTCTTAAGTCATTAACAGAATGGCCCACTCCATGAAAATGTCAGCTGACCGGTTTGTGGATCAGGAGTATATTTATGTCTGTTTTGTGTCCATTAACTCTCTTAGACACCTCTGGAGGCTAATAAATTCAATTTTAAGACATGGGGCTTCCACACTGGCCTTTATTCAAACTTTTAAATTCGAGCTTGACACTACACCCAGCAGGTTCCAACAATATTATGTCATCGATATTTGTGCTCCCTAAATCCAGCTAATGGTATTTACAGTGAAGACAGACATGTGGTAATATCGAGCTAACTGCCTTAAATTCAAATTTATCTCATAGTGTAGGCATAACCTGAGTCTTATAGTGCTGAATCCATCTGCGGAGTCCAAGTTGTTTGCTATTTCCTAATTTTGCAAAACTTAGGCCTCCTCTAAACACGCAAGTTGTGGTGCTCTAACTACAGTGGCTTAGTTAAAGCAGTGCTGCCTGTCACAGATGAGGACAATAATCTACCTGTCGTCCACCAAGGACACCCATTGTCAGGCTTCTGGCTCTCCAGCCATTGCATCTCTTGAGCAGGAACGCATCTCTCCTCTTCCTGACAAAGATTTTTCTAGACTGCTCCATTTCATGCTTGTACTGTTAGTTCCCCAGCAGGTCAAACACCCGAAGTAGGCCAGCTTTGCTTTTCCTCCTCAGAGCCTTTAAACAGTGTAATTGCCCAAAGAGAAGGTAACACACAGCTCTTTCAAACCAAGCACTTTTATTCTGAAGGTAAACACATGACAGAGAACACAGATTAAAAACAATAAAGGAACCAACACACATGCTAGCAAGCTTCCCAGAGATCACCCCACCCCAACAAGTGCTCTGGCCAGTGAACAGTCTTTCAAATCCCACTCAGGGGTTTCTGTGATTAAAAGTTTATAACACCCTCAAAAGTGTGACACAGAGTGATCACATAATTCTGGAGCCGCCAACCTACAACATACACAGCTTTTTACACAGGGGAGAGGAACAAGCTCTCCACACAGATGTCGTCTTCAAGCATCAGCTGAAAAATCAGGAAGGCTCAGATGGCCAGAACTGTACATTTACAAAGGGAAAACAAGAGCTTCCAGCACATCAGTCCTAAGAGCCCTGGAAGCCAAGGAGCAAGATTAGAGAGACAAGGTCGCTCAAGGCAATATCTTTGCTTGGACACATAGCCATTGATGACCCCTGCAGCCCCCACCCTCCCCCAAAGCCCACCCCACACCTGCTTCTTCCCAGCCTCCTTCCTCAAGTATGCTGCCACCCCACACCTCCCTCTTCCTCTTGGAGCATCCTGAATGCTGCATGACAGCTGTTTCAAGGGGCTGGAAGGTGCTGGGAGGGAGGAGCAGGAATTGGTCAGAGGGCCACCAGCAGGCAAGAGGCATTGGGGGGAGGGGATCCAAGGGGGACCCTGGCTGCCCGCTCAAGTTTTCCCTGTGGTTGCTCCAGCCTCAGAGCACCCACAGAATCAACACCTGTCATAGAATCAGAATCCCAAGGCTAGAAGGGACCTCAGGAGGTCATCAAGTCCAGCTCCCTGCCCAAAGCAGCATCAATCCCAACTAAATCATCCCAGCCAGGACTTTGTCAGGCCAGGACTTAAAAACCTGCAGGGATGCAGATTCCACTATCTCACTAGGTAATGCATTCCAGTGCTTCACCCATAATAGAATCACAGACTTCTAGGGCTGGAAGGGACCTCAGGACCCTCCTGGTGAAACAACTGTTCCTAATATCCAACCTATGACGGGACCAGCTTCTGTATGTAAAATAGATGAGCTTTTGAGTTTGCATAGCTCTGTTTTTCAGGTCTCTGTAAGCTCATCCCTCATCAACAGAAGGTGGTTGAATAAAAAATATTACCTCGCCCACCTTGTGTCTCTGAGACCGTTTTGGTACTAAAACTCTGCATATAAGTAATAATACTGTGGTGATGTTCCCCAAGGTATAATTTTCATGAATGTGACGTACCATCAACTTGTGAAGCACTGGGCTAATAAAGGCACCATTGTAAACACTGCGTAGGACTGTGTGCATGAGCAACAGGTCAACTTTGTTCAAATTTGTGTTATTTTCTCCTCCAGCTAAGAATTAGCAGCTGGGACGACAATGAGCTACTTTGGTCGCATTTAATGCAAAGCAGCTGGTGGAAAATGCTCTTGTGAATTAACATTCCTGGGATTTCAGATTAATGATAGATTCTCTTGTTGCTGTGTAAAGAGAATTTACTGTCATAATGAAAGAGCTTTTAGTTGGTTGTGATTTCATCTGGCCTGAGTCATGTTCCTCTTCCTGTTCTATTTTCAGCGATGGTATAAATATTACAAGTTTGGATATTTTACATACTAAATTTGCTTGTCTTTTATGAGGTTAGTTGTAGTGCTTATTAACAGATGGCAAGTATGAGCCTGAATTCGTTTAAGTAACGGCAAAATTCTGATCACATCTTCTTTGGTACATGTCAGATCACACCTGTAGAGACTATTGATGACCTGCTTTCATTACCAGGTACCATCACAACAAAGATCCCCTATATAGTTAACCATGGGTCACTCTTCCCCTTACCCACTTTGTCCTGTAAGGTGCAACCTGCTAGGATGCCCTGACACATTGCCCAGTGCTTGCTGCCTATCAGCATGCTAGGAAAAGCAAAACTTACATACATTTGGATAAGTCACAGACATTGGGTGCCTTGTAGATGATTTTGCCTTGTGTCACCTGGCATGCCTGACCAGAACATGTATACTGCACAAGCAAGGGCTTGCTTAGTTAAGACTATGCATCGTCTTCCAGGGGTGGTACAATTTCTTGTAGCTATTCATGTTGTCTACAAAGCGTTGAGCAACCTGCTGGTGCTATGTGAATAATGAATATTATCATTCTCTGCTAAATGCGTATTAAAATGTGTCAGCTTGCCCCTGCAAACCACCCACACAGTGGGTTATCATGAATCACCAGGAAGTTAGAAGTCCTGTGGCACTTTATAGACTAACAGATTTTTTTGGAGCATAAGCTTTCGTGAGCAAAGACCTGATGCGTCAGTTGCATGTCTCTGATGATTCTATGACATGCATCTGACAAAGTGGGTCCTTGCCCACAAATCTTATGCCCCCCAAAAAAATGTGTTAACCTATAAGGTGCCACAGGACTTCTCATTGTTTCTGCCAATACAGACTAACACGGCTACTCCTCTGATACAGGAACTTAGAGGTTTTCAGAGAAGTGAGTCCCCTTGTATCTTGTATGTTCTTGTACCTTGTATGGTCACTTATGCCTACGCAAAGCAAGTACATTATGTCCTTCTAATTTGGTACCAGTTACTCCTACTTTGCACAGGGTAAATGACTGCATAGCAGGGATGAGTCTGGCCACAAATCCAAATAAAACGTATCAGTAAATATCACAGACCAGCCAGTGATGCTCCCATTAAAATACAGGGAGGTTTTTTCTCCTCTCTCCATCCATTTTTTAATCCCTGCTCGTTAGTTAATTTTCCTTCCCAGAGCTGTCTCTTCCAGCCACCTGCATTGTCTCTGCTCTTCCTGGGTTTCCTCCCAAAATGGAAATTTAAGATTGTATTTAAGACCACCAGATGCTGCCTCTTTCCCTGCATGCTCTGCAGTTTGCTCAAGATGAGAGAAAAACCGGCCCTCCACCCCCTCCTCCCTGTCAAAGTGGCTGAACAGCCTGAAACCCCTCTCCTACCAGTGTGAAGAGGGAAGCCTTTCTGCTTTGTGGGGCAGGCGCGTGTCTCTTTATTCTGTCTTTTTACAGCGTGCAGTACAATGGGATCCTGCCCCATGACTGGGACTCCTAGCCCAGGGGTCGGCAACCAAAATAGCAAGAAGAGAGATTTGGTAAAAAAACTCAACAATTCAAGAGCCGCAATACATGTGAATATGAGATGGTTCTTAATAAATAACATGAAACCACACATTTTGTAACCCCTATTTAAGAACAGCACACACACACACACACACACACACACACTGATTTGTAATGTGCTACTTGTTTACTGCATGCCATTCACAAACTTTTTACTTATTGTATTTCCTCACACTTTACGTGTGTGTTTGTACCACTATGTTCCTGATTTTCACTCCCGAAACTTCTCTCTCTGGAGGATGCTAGGGGGAGTTACCCAATGGTTCGAGATCACAAATCATTTGCTAGTTAGATATGAGTTGTTATTCACCATTTTTTGAAAATAATCAGAAGCTTTTTTTTTTCGCTTTGCAATTACAGTGTTGGGAGCCACTAAGAAGTCTTTAAAGAGCCACAGGCAGCTTCAGAGCCACAGGGTGCCAACCCCTGGTCTGGGCACTATCCTTAATTCATTGTCAGCCTCCAACGTAAATTGTCATGTTGAGACCCATTGTTCAATCTCCTCCTAAGGTTGGGACCCCCCCAGCCACTGGTGTGAAAAGGTGACCTCTGACTCACCCGGCTCCTCGTGAGATGAGATTTTACAAGTCGTCTCTTATCTTTCCGACATTTTCTTTCCCTGGTGGCATTTTGCACTGTCTGAGCATAAGGCGTGAGGTGGGGGGGGCGCTGTTTAATGGCTGCTTATTCCCACTTAGAGCACCTGTATATAAAATACAACCTGTACACACAACATATATTTGGGTTTTCCCTTAGGAGATGAAGAACTATGCACAAGGGATAGAGCCACCCCCGGCCCTGCCCCAGCTTGTCCCCACTTTACACTACAAAACCTGGAACACCACCTATCAACTACAGTCCTTCTGACAGAGGAGAGAAGAACTGGACTCTACTCCACTCTTTCAGCCAGGTGGGGAACCTGGGGGTTCCCTTCTCACAAACCCGGGGCTGTACACTCTCCTTTCATGATACTTCAAGACCACCTAACGGAGATCAAGATCAGTAATAGCAATTGGTCTATAGGGCAGGGCAGTTAATGAGGAATTCATACCTGAATGGGGATTGCAAACTGTAATGATGCCCATATATTATAGGACATGTGAACAGGTGATACTGCTTATACATGAATCTCTCCAGCTCTTCAACCATACACATTGGTTGAAAAACAACAAGAAGTCCTGTGGCACCTTATAGGCTAACAGATATTTTGGAGCATAAGCTTTTGAGGGCAAAGACCTGCTTCATCAGATGCTTACGTTCCAAAATATTTATGCTCCAAAATATCTGTTAAAGTGCCACAGGACTTCTTGTTGTTTTTGAATATACAGACTAACTCAGCTACCTCTCTGATACATTGGTTGAAGGTTCATGATCACCAAAAGGAACACTTTCTTCATATCATACTTAACAAAACATAGCCAAAGAGCTGCCAGTCAAAAATGTACGCCATCTATAAATAAGATGATTTCATTAAACAAACCCATCTTGACACTATTTTACAACAGGGATTAAGAGAGACGTTTTTATCGATCCGCAGTATATTGTGCTATTGTCTGTGAGTCAATACGAGCAGCATCTGATTGCTTTTATGACATTACTACTTCAGTACATTTGGAATGTCCCTATCACAGCTGTTTAATCAAGCCATGTTCCATCTGGCTCTATGGCATGGTCGCGCAATGAGAACAAACTCATGTTGCTAATAATGAGCAACTGGCTCATTTCCTGATCAAAGAGCTCTCAGAGAGTTGGAAGTTCAAAGCACATGAGGGTTTGTTTTGTTTCCTTATGCAGCATTACCTTTTGTGGAAAGAAAAGAAAATTTGTGGAAGCACCTTGGGGGACTACAGATTTTCGGCAATCTGTCCTTGGGTTATACCAGGGGTAAGTGGTATCAACTTATCCACAAAAGGCTTGGTGGTTTACCTGGCTTGTTACAGCCACTGCATCACCTGCTTTTGCCAGGCTGAATCCAAAGCAAGTCACTCAGTCAGAAATGAACTTGTCATCCTGCACCTCTGTAAGGATTCTGAATACAACCCTGCACCTCGAGAGGGAGATGGAGTCCAACAGGTCCTTGTATTTGGATGAACGTTCCAGGTACATGTTGCAAGAGTGGATTATCTCCCCTCCATATACAGACATGAAAATGTTCCTGATCCCTCCAATTGTATGTCTCCTGGCAGCCATCCTGGTCATTCCTTCCATCCTGTTTGTGATTTTCTCTAGCGCCAGCATCCGCCAGGAAACAAGGTACCTGCTGCTGGGAAACACTTTGCTTTGTGATTTGATATACCTGATATTCTACACCCTCTCCGTAGTTCTCAATGGCATGAACATTACACTGCCCAAGCAGGCTTGTGTGCTCCTGTTGTTTTTGCTGGCCATGACTTACTGTGGGGGATTGCTCACCGCCGCTGCCATGGTATTGGATATATTCTTGGCCGTTTTGTGTCCTTTGCGCTACATCACCATTTTGCCTTCTTCGCGGACGAAAAAAGTGATTGTGCTCATATGGGTCTCCTCCGGGGTTTTCCCAGCGATCATCTACTTGGTGCTGAAGGTGACTGAAAAGCCGTCACCGTGTCCCATAGACACGTGCTCCGTGCCAATAATACTGGTCTTGACTCTGCATGGAGACAGTGCTGTGAAACTCTGTTATGTGCTCTCAGTCACTGCCCTCTTCCTCTGCTTGGCTTTAATACATGGCTGTTATATTATCCTGTATTTTAAAACAAGGCAGTCGGGTATATGGATGAACATTTTCTCGAGAGCACGCATCACCTTCTTGATGCATCACACCATATTGTTCTTTTATTTCTCTCCACTGCTGGCCATGGTGGTGGAGGCATTCCTCTCCAGCAATGCTGTCATTGGACTAAGGACTGGAATCTGGGTGTCTCTGACCATCTGCAATGTCCTGATGCTTCTGCCCAAGGCCTTGTCACCTTATCTCTATGGGCTTCGGTACAGGGAGATATTGTCCTCTCTCAAATTCATTTTCAGAATGAAGCGCCTTAGTCTTGTGTCGCCCATTGTATCGCCGTAAAGCACTCACACTAGCGTAAGTGCCAAGGGGCTGCATTTGCCCTGTTGTAATAGGTAAGCCTGTCACTAGCTCTTTACTTGTAGGTGGCAAATGCATTGCTGTGCCTTGCATAGTCACACTGTCTCCTCACTGCCAGAGGGTTAGACAGCTTGATGTCTACCCAACAATAGGGGCTGCACTGCTTATATATCTGGAGCTTGCGCCATTCCTGGCAGAGGGGTTCTTTGGAGCAAACATTAAACCAAGATCGTTTCTGCCTCGCTGGGGGTTGGGGGCAATGTTAAAACTAAAGAGTCAATGGCACAAAGACCAGTGGCTGACCTTGGCTGCCTGGGCTGATATTGCCCCTTGATAAAATGACATTACCTAAGATTGTCACTGGGGAGATGTCTACACTACAACAAAAGCCAGTGCTTGAGCCCAGGGCCAAGGCTAAGCTGCCACTTGTGTGTACATTGCAATTGAGGTACCTGGAGCTCACACTTTGGGTCCTGAGGGGTCCATGCTCGAATCAGCCAGGACTCAGGTGTGAGCCCTATTTCTTTGCCGTGTAGATGTAGCCTCACTTGACTCAGGTCCTGGGAATCATCCAGAAGTATCCCACAAAACCCTGGGACAACTTCCCAGCAACCCACAACCCAGTCTGTTGAAAATGGAAGTCACCCTGATGATGCAAATAGCAGCAGCTCAGGTCAATGATAACCCATTTTCTTCTGACCACCCATCTGCAAACACACTCTCAGAAGGCGCCTCCTGGGTTGGCAATGGGCTTCACAGGCTGCTTCCTGGAACATGCAGGGCAGGCAGTAAAGCTTTTCTACAGTACATCAGGATCCTACGGCCAGAACAGCAGTAGTTTGGAGGGTGGAGTGCATCCCTGAGAGACCCTCAGCTGTGGTTATTTTGACATGGGTGTGCATACTGCCATGTGGATGCCTGAGCCAGAGGTTTGAGCATGGGTTAGAAAAGCTTTAACATATGATTTAAATACAATGCAACCTCTCCAGCCCCAGGGTTCCCTAGCACAGGTCAGCTAACTCACCTGGGCTTTTGTTGCAGTGTAAACATGCCTTGTGATGTTACTGTGTGCATAGTGACTACTGTGTTCACCTCCAGGGAGTTACTGCACAACTCATACCCAGCATGGAGGGCTTGACAGATCCTATTTTGGTTTTAGGACACTGGGCTGTGTTTACCCTTGCATTCCTCTTTCAAAAGAGGAATGCAAATGAGGGAAATCGAAAATGCAAATGAGGTGATGATTTATGTATCTTGTGCTTCATTTGCATAATCTCTTTTTGGAAGAAATTCTTTCGAAAGGAAAAAAACAGTGTAGACAAGGCTCTTTCAAAAATAAACCCCATCTTTGAAAGAACCCTTCTTCCTTTTTTGTATCAGGAAGAAGGGTTCTTTCAAAGATGGGGTTTATTTTTGAAAGAGCCTTGTCTACACTGTTTTTTTCCTTTCGAAATAAATTCTTCTGAAAATAGATTATGCAAATGAAGCATGAGATATGTAAGTCAGTGCCTAATTTACATTTTTTGATTTCCCACATTTGCATTCCTCTTTCGAAAGGGGAATATCTAAGTGCTATTTTGAAATGCATGTTTGTTTCTAGCAGGGTTATTTTGATATAAGCTGTTCCAGAATAGCTCTTCTGAAATAGCGTATTTTAAAATAAGACTGTTGTGTAGACATACCGATCATGCAGCACCTAACACCTGCTTTGAGCAGGAGAGTAGACTTGATGACCTGCTGAGGTCTCTTCCAACCCTTTGATTCTGTGATTCTTCCAGGCAGCCCAGACTTGGTGCCTAGGCTAACGAACCACTGCTAAACATAACTACAACTAATATGTACTTTGCAGTCATTTGACACCTGTGTAAAGAACTGCCCCAAGGGGGGGGCAGGCAGTGAAAAAAAAGGCCTAACATATTTTAAAGTGAATCCATTTCATGATATAACAGAGTTTCATTTGCTGATGGCTGTTTGTATCCCTGAATATCTTGTCTAAAACCCACCTAAAAAATCACAAGTCTCGTTCCGGTGCAAATACCCATTTCCATAAATGCTTCAATAAAAAGTGCCTATTATACGCTTTCTGCTGTATGTTTTTATTTTCTCTTCACTATCAATGCCACAGATATTTATTGCACCAGCCACCTTCATAAAAAAGGCTATTGTTTAATATGGTTCTTACGTCATGTAAGCAGTAACAGTCAGCCAAATGTTTGAACTCCATGTTGTGCACACTCCTGATTGAAAATTAGGATTTCCTGAACCCTAAATATTAATGGACTCCATGAGCGTGCCTAGTAAGAAGCTGGTATTGTATGGGTTTTACTGTGGAGAAGAGTTTTTCTCTCTAGCTGAAGATTTTTCCACTCCATGGCTGTCTGGTTTTTTTAAAGTGGATTTTTATCAGTGGACCTGTGATCCATTGACTTTCTGTTTATCCCATGCACCTCTCATGCACTGGGATACCAAGCACCATACTTCCTACTCCTCTGCACTGAGGTAATTTTAATATCACTCATGGCATTCCTTTGGGGTTTTGATATATATTGTGGAGACAAAACAAAAAAAGCAGGCCTGAAACACTTTAAAGAAAAAATTTGATTCTCTTATGTTCCAGCTCTGAAGTGGGTCTGTTCCACAAAAGCTCATCATTTAATAAATCAAAACAAAAAAGCAGTCATGTAGCACTTGAAAGACTAACAAAATAATTTATGAGGTGATGAGCTTTCATGGCACAGACCCACTTCTACACATCATAGCCATACCAAAACAAACTCAATATATATAGCACAGAAAACCAAAAATTTTTCTGATTTGTCAAACCTGATAACAATTTTTGGACCTTTGCGATTTATCTATTGAGTCTCAACAGGTGGGTCTCTCCCACGAAAGCACATCACCTAATAAATTATTTTGTTAGTCTTTCAAGTGCTACATGACTGTTTTTTTGATTTGGTAAAATACAGACTAACATGGCTTTGTCTCTGTCACTTAATAAATAATATTGTTAGTCTTTAAGGTGCTACAGGACTGCTTTTTTGTTTTGTGAAGATACAAACTACAACAGCTATGTCTCTGAGACTCATTGCAGAGACAGTTTGCCAAATTCCATTCCTGCGACTGACAAATAACACCAGTGTTTCTTTTTTAAGCATTTCAATGGGTTTCAGTGTTAGAGATGTGCAGAATTGGAGGGGAGGGTTAGTCAATAAAGGTTCTAGAATGCCCAAAACAATCTATCTGAATAAGTTTAATTCATAGATTTTTCTTCCTAAATGGTTAATGCACCTGACTATTGTCTTTATAATGTGGAGATTCTGAATGAGATCAGACTTGAATTTGGAGAATTGATCTTGTGTCATCCATGACTTGAAAAAGAATTAAATTGGTATTTAGAGTAATGTGTCAAATTTTAGATCCAGTTCAGTGTCCTGTGGTGTTTATAACAGTCACACAAGCGTGCTATATTTTAAAAATACACTTGCTAAAATTTTGCTAATTGCTCTGTTAAGCTTAGTAAACTCCTGCAATTTTACTAATTTATATTAAATATGTCTGTTCCATAAATGGCTGATTCCATCTATTGTCTAATTTCTGAAGGGAGATTTAACAGAAAAAACCCAAGAGAGTTGGCTTTGTCAGCATTGAGGTAGTGTAGAAGTAAGCAAGAGCGGAAGGAATGCTTCCCTCATAGCTAGCTGGAAGCGGGAGACCCTGGATGTGTCTATCTAAATACACTTTATTCCTGCTTTGCTTAGATTTTCTAAATAGTCAGCAGGTAGGGTGGTATTTTGCTCATTGTAATCAACTTACCATACATACTTGTTCATTATCCCATTCATTTATAAGGTGACAGCCCCACTCCTCCTAAGATGGAGAGGTAAAAATGGCAAAACTATCACCCTTTCATAAGCCACCCTTTATGTCCGGGGATGGCCAGCTGCAGTTCCTGGCCTGTCAGGGTGACCTGCTGACGTGCCAGTCATTTTGTGCACCTGGAGCATCTGAAAGCATGAAGCCACTCAGCTTCTGGTGGCTATAGTTTGTTGTTCCCTGCCAAAGAAAACCGTAGGAAGTGACATGATTTCCTGCCGCACCTGTTGGCAAAGAAAAGCGAACTGCAGCCACTGGGAGCTGCGAGGCACTGTGCCTGCAGACTTTCTAGGTACACAAAATGTCCCAGCATCCCAGTGGCTTACAGTGACAGGCTGGGAGCCACTTTGCCAAACTCTGGTCTATAATGACAATGGCGACGTGTTGCTGGACTTAACCTGAGTGCAAAAGGGCATTGCCCAGCCTCCTCAGAGTGGGACTTTTTCTCACACTTTGTGTTTATGAACCTTGTTTGTGGTGTTTTCCCAAATGAATGCCAAGTTACTTCCCTCCCTTTCATTAAAAGTTCCCTTTCTACCCTCACACCCTGTGCTTGTGAGTGGGGAAGCATTGCCTCTCAGAGCAGCCCGGGAAGCTGTGTGAATTTCCCTGGTTACTGGGGGCTTGATCCGGTTCCGTGCTGGATGGCTGGACAGGAACCCCGAGATAGTAACATGGCCCTGGCTGCTGATGGTTCCACCTGGCAGAAAGGTTACATAGGTAATGTGGATTTTCTTAAATATTTTTCAAATGCCTGTTTCTATCTAATTCTGCAGTCGCAGCTCGACAAATAAAACTCTTTTGGTTTTTAAACTTAAACAAAAAATGAGCAGTTCTGTAGCACCTTAAAGACTAACGACTTCTTAAATGTGAGATTGTGAATGTGAAATGTAAATAAATAACATTTTTAGTCTTTAAGGTGCTACAGACCTACTTGTTTTTGATGAAGTTACAGACTAAAATGGCTACCTCTCTGAGACGAGCAAAAAGATAGATTTTCAGCTAAGATAAATGCCTGCGGTCATGAATGAATGGCTGTAAAGGGTTAAACCCAGAGGGATGGAGGTCCCTTTGGAAAGCAGCCAGGTCAGCCAATGGGAGAAAGAGAAATATTTTTGAACTGAAAACAATTGCAGTGTGAGGGGTCTTTGTCTGTGCAGCTGATGCAGAGAAGACAAACAAAAATGATTGATGACTGAATTAATCCAGTAAATAACCTGGCCACATCATGATCATAGTTCAGTTAGGCACAATCAGCATAATTTTATTTTGAATCTGGTGTGAGACTTCTCAGGCTGATGATTTTTCCCCTTTACTCTGTAACTTCTAAACTGAATCCCAGGGAAGTAATTCTCTATGCTCCAGCCGGGATGTTTTGAGTGTATTATATCCAGCAACCAAATATGTTTACTTACTTTCTTGGTATTTTTCCAGCTTTTGTTTTGTGAATAAACTCCTTTTTTTAAGGCAACTGCTTTATTCCTGTGTCCTAGAGGAGTGTCTGTGCTCTTTATCATGCCTAGACCAAAGGGTCTGCCATCAGATTACAGCTCTTTGTTTCCAAGCTATCTGCTGAAGAAAGAGTGAAGCTTGGGGGTTACCCCACAGGGAAATATCCAAAGGTGCCTTCTTAGGTTTAATTGGGCTTTTTCACTTGGTGGTGGCAGTAATTACCCACCAGGGTCAGAGCATCTGTGACCTTGGGGAGCTTTTTTTAAGCAGAGCCCATAGTGGCAAGGTATTTTGAAGGTTTTTGCAGGCCCTTGCTTTCTGAACTCAGACTGTCAGAGAGGGGAGACAGCCCTGACACCTGAATTCATCAATGTAACATATGACTAGGCAAAGAGTACTTTAAGACCCTGCTTCTATTGAGATTGCCACCTCTTTAGGGCATTGATAGTGGTTCTGGCATGACACAGTTCTGCTCCAGGACCAGAGTTCTGTTCTGTTACCAATAATAATATTGAAATCAAAACAAAAATCATCAGCAGGCACAGAACTGAAAGCTAAAATTGCACTGTTACGCAAAGACAATATTAATCCGAATGAAAAGGATGCTGGATTGCAACTGAATGTCCTTTCAAAGCAATAAGAAAAATAGGCTCCTTTAGTGGGAAGGAGAAAAGTGAATGGCTTGCTCATCCTCTAATCGTTGGTCATATAGTTTAGTTTTCCCAGCAGTATTAAGAATCCAACTGCAGCACATGGAGAGTAAATTGGCTGGGGGTTGATCCATTTCAGGAGGCAGTGCATACATGCATTCATAATGTTCTGTTGACACACAGGACTAGGCTAATAGCAGACTCATAAACCACTTCGAGGTAGGGGCTACATTAACAAAGACAGGTTGCCATGGAGAAGAATCCCTGGCACTGTACCAGTGAAGAATTAAAGACTCATTAATTAAACAGGCTGCGGCTTGCTAAAATGGGGTTCTGTGGGGTTTGCTTTGTGTTTGTCTGCTAAACAGAGTGAGGAATGAATTAGTGTTTGGGGATTTGCTTGGAAGCTTCTTTCTAAGCAACTGAATTATTCAACAGCTGGAGGTTGCTATTGCTAACACGATGGTGTCATGTGAGCCAAACAGGGAGACTTCACAGCTCCTGAGCTTTTGGAGGGGTACCATGGAAGGAGATCCAAAAAGGCACACCAACCTATGTCTGTTGCAGGTTCCGGCCTCCTCAGATGACATGGAGTTGCATCATCTTGTGGGGAAGGAACGCAACATGCTGAAGAGAATGAGAACAGCTAATCTGACTTATCTATTCTTTTATGCCAGGATGATCAGTGTAGTGTGTGAACAGCGAACGAAGCTGAACAGCACCCAAGTTCTAGGAAGCAGATCAGCAGCCAGTCACGCAAACATAGCTGGGTGTGGCTGTGCATCACTCCTAGCCTGGTGCTACAAACGCCCACATTTAGCCTTGATCTGTACTGACGTCAAAACAAAAGGCAATGGGATCTGGGTAGGGTGAGGACTGCCCAGGAACGAGTAATACCTGATGTGGTTTCCTGCAACTAGAGCCAAGACTAAGAGATTTAGTGTAGGAGCATTTTCATTTGTGGTCTTCTGCCTGGAGAGAACAGAGGGAGCCAGAGAGCAGCAGGGCAATTCCCAGATGGGGTATCACCTGTCAGCTGCTGCTCTGCCTACGGGCAGACTCTGGCTCATCCTGACGGATCCCACTTAAGCCCCCACTGCCTGGTGACTCTTCCCTTACCTAGCCAAGAAGTCTGAAGGAGCTGAGCTACCCCAGCCCGGTAAGATTGAGGGAAAGTTCTCTCTGCCCTTAGCTGTGGATTGGAGGTAGTAATGGAAAAGTCCCCATGAGAGGGGGACTTCACACACCACTTAGTCCTATAAAAATATCTTTCCCTTAGGGGGAGGAGCCAGAAGCCAGAAGCCAGGCATCCTAGTTGCACCTCATTCAACAAGCAGCATTAACAGCCCTCTGTACTTTGCAGCCTGTGTTACTCCCAAAGCCTCATGCGCCTGTCCTGGGAGTGAGGCCAGTATCACTCACAGCCTCTTGGAGCAGGGTAGTCTTCTTCAAGCTCACTTCTTGCACAGCTATGAATGGAGCCCAGCTCTCCTCGGGGAGACCCATGTGTTAGCCAGGCTACCAACGTGAAGGGAAGGCTAGCTCTGTGTGCTTGGCTATGACGAAGGCTAGCATTTAGTCACAGATATTTTAGTAAAAGTCATGGGCTGGTCATGGTTCTCACCTGTCCATGACTTTTTGTATAAATACCCCCTACTATAATTTACCAGCTCCTTGGGCCCCAGATGTTGCTCTGGAGATACTGGGGGAGGATGGATGTCCCCTGCATAGGTCAAAAGAACTGAATGCTGCTCTAAGGTTGGTGCTTCCGGGGGCCAGCCACCCTGGACTGCCACTTGGATGCTCCCTTGGGTGTAGCTGGACACGGGGCATCTAAGCAACTGGGGTCCGCCCAACTGGCCATTACAGCTGCAAAAGTCACAGGAGCTGCAGCAAACCATGGAATCCATGACCTCCGTGGTGGAAGCGCAGCCATAGCTACGGTGTCTCCAAGCCAGCTGCGGGACAGGCCTGGCCCAGACTGGCGTCTGGGCCATACAGCTGAGGGGCTGGAGAGTATTTACCATATGCAGCTTGGTGCTGCTACCACTTCACTGCAGAGAGCACAGGGCTTGGCCGAGTTAGGCGTAGTGTGGGTGGAAAGAGTCAGGAGGGAGAGAGCTCCTGGGGACCCTGGAGAAAGAAGGGGACCCCAGGAAGTGAGGATGAAAGAGAGGAGATTAGAATAGAAAAGGAGGAAGAGCAGACTAAGGGTGAAAATACTGGGGAGACGGAATGGTGGAGAAGGGGGATTTTAGGATGAAAACAAACGTTTCTAACTGACATTCTGTGGAAAATTGCTGTAATGAACTGTCCCTTGGGAGCAAAAGGGTTTTCCTGCCACCAGTAAGAGTTGCAAGCACACATGATTTTCACGCCATGACACTGCTACAGCCCAGGCAGCTGGAGGGAGGAGCGGAGGAGCGGAGGAGGCGGAGTGTTACCAGACAAATGGGCAGAAATAACTGAAAAGGTGCAGCAGTGTTTATAGGAAAAGGGAGGACAGAAAAAGAGGAGAAGACGTTTAAATGCAGAGGACAGCGGCTGCCAGTGTAGCTGCTAATCTAGTATTTCGTAGATCGTTTGCTTTGTGTCTTTTGATTTAACTGTGACGTGGCTGTTTTCAGCAGGAAGGAAATGATCTGACAATGTTCCCAGCCATAGGCCCTGACCCTGCCACCGTTATTTTTGTTTCTGAAGACCTGTCCAGTGTGTTGTGCCTGAGAGGTTCTGCCCACCTGCCAGCGCTGCCTGTGGCCTTTTGTCCATCTCCTGGAAATTGCATGCAGCTCCCAGGAATTGTTTTCCTTCTTGACAGATTGTTCTGTGCAGATGCATTCCAGGAAAAAAAAAAAAAAAGTCCTACAAGGAAACAAAAGCTGGCGTAATGCTGCCATCTACGGGGCAAAATTTGGAGATGGGACCCAACGCTCACAGTCTCATCATCCAAATAAATGTACAAGGTGCAGAGGGAACAGTCCACTCTGGAGCAGCCAAGCTGTCAAGGTTAACCTTGCCGCCGTATTTGCCCATTTGTTTAGAAGTCAAAGTGCACTCAGAGGGGAAGACAGGAGCTGAAGAAATGGTCCACAGCCCCTAGCCTCCAGCCAGGGAAGGGGAACAGCTTCACTGTCCTGCCAGTAAGGTCCAGGCCCTTCTGAATGTCTCCCCAGCTAATTCCCAGTGCCTGTCTCTTCTCCTCACCATCACACTGCGCTCAGCTGCTGCATTGCTTTCTGTTTCTGCTGAGGTGATGCTGTGAGCAAACAGCCACAGAGAATCCGGGAGAAAGTGATGAGGAGACAAGGACTTTTGGGTGAGCAGAGAATACAGAGCACTCAGGAGGCAGAGAGGGCACATTTTACAAGACAGACCAACAGAGTAGAAAATAAACTGAGACACGCAGGAATTGGTTTCCACTGAAAGGCATCGCCATAGATTTTTATTTGGATGTATAATCATGCTCTCCCCCAGGCAGTGCTCCATCCCTAAAATATTGTCTTTTGGGGCCTGCAATTCTAGATGCTGTACAGAACATTTAAATGGAAAAACAGGGATAATACCCCCAAAAGAACTCAATGCAGCCAGCCTGCCAGGACAGTAGCCTGTAGTTCAGGGTGAGCAAAGTGGGAGGCAGGCCCCCTCGGGAGGGAGTGGGGATGAAGTTTCATAAGCAGTGTGATTGGCTGCTGTGTGTCAGGCTCATCCATCTCATTACAAATATTGAAACCTATTACTCTCGTGTCTGTGTATTCACATTTATGCACCAATCAATAACGTTTCTTACATTCTGCAGACTTCTTTCCTTGCATATGCCAAAAGGTTTTTTTCCATATGAACATAACTGAAATTTCCATCAGTTTGGATTATGTTAGACAGCTGGGGGCAGGGAGAGCTGCTAATGGCAATGACAAAAGTGGAGCCTAACGTAAAACACTTGCTCACCCCTGCTGTAGCTCAAAACCAATAGCCCACAAAGAACAACCAACCTCACATAGAATTCCTTGGAGGAATGAGGAGCCTACAGCCCAGAAGTTTAATGAATCTGAACTCTGCTAGGAGTGGCATGGAGTGCATTATGGATCTAATCCTGCTGCCAGCTGGTTCCAGGGACAGCAAGGACTAGGTTCATTACCAAGACTTTCTTTTTAGCATTGCTATAGAGAACTGTCTCGAGCTCCACCCAAGAAGCTGGGAAAACTAAGCTCTGCCCTAGGCACCTTTATGAGACAACATTTCCCTACTGGCCAGCAATGAGTGAGTGTATCAAGAGAACAATTTTATTGAAAGGAGAGGGAAAATAGCGTCAGTTTGGGAAAACATCCCAACAGTGATTCCAAAGTATGCAGCCAGTAAGTCAACACTTGCCCCACAGTAACTTGGGCATTGGTCTATTGCCTCAGTTTCCCCACTTTGCAGTGTAAAAGTCCAACAGACAAAGGTCCCCTTGACATGTCACCTGCCTCTCCATTGATTTCCCAGCATTCCCAATGGGTTGCCTGAGGTCAGCGATGTCCCAGAATACAGGGGTGCCATCCTGGGTGTGCATTTCCCACTCCTGAAAGCAGGAGTTAAGCAGGGACACTGTTTTGTCTGCTGCTCTGCCTCTAGTGGCAATGGAACTTTGTGGTTCCACTCCTGAGCCCGGTTCACACAGCTTTTCATCTGCTCTATCCTCTGCATTGTCTTTTACCCACACTTGCCATGCACCAGGTTTTAGGTTCAATCTCCCTCGCCCAGCTGATTAGTAACATCAGCTCTAGCAACCGCTGAACAGAAACATGGACTTCAGATTGAATCTGGTCATCCCTGTCTCTAAGCACTGGCAGAGAGAAGATCAAATGGTGTCTACTGCTTTTTAACCATGGTCCATGTCATCTTGGAGACATAGGAACTCCCTCCCTGCCTGACAGGATCGTGGCTATTCAATCCTTCCTGGGTTTGTTTAGTCATTGTTTTGCAATGTTTTGGGCCTGTTTTTATGATCTTTCTAGTCTTGTAGGGTTTTTTTTAAGCCAGAAGAGTAAACAAGTCCAGAGGCAAAAGAGATTGCTGTGGGTTTTATTGGAAAAGAGTTATGATAAATTTACAGTGGAATCCAATCAGGGCTCGTCCGTATTGGGTGAAAGAATTAGGCTCTGTTCACTCTTTCAGCCAGGGAGTCAGCTGGGGAGGATTTTCTGGCATTGGGAAATGAAAAGATGATGTCTATTTATTTCAAATAACATCCTGTGGCTCCATCTTTGTTGAAAAGAAGCGTAACTTATGAGGCTGATGCATGAGTTTCGATAGTGATGCAACTTTTCCATTCCATACAAAACTTGTCCTTTTCTTTGAGTGGTGCCACAAGCCCCATAGTCTGAGGTAATAGCAATAAATAACATAGCAACATCTGACATGGGCCAGGCTGAAATTTGGCATGACTCTCCTATCTGCAGTAGGAGCAGAGACAGACACCAAGCAATCAAGTTTTCTTGTATTGCTGGAGGTTTTGTACATCAGGAGTAAACTCCAGATTGTCCCATCACATTTTGGGAGGAGAAGGGATTAACATAATTTAAGGCATGTTCTGTACAGAGGAAATGAGATTTCCTGATTTTAAAGATGCCAAGCACACATGTAGCTATTTTGTGAAAGGACGCTAGTAGCAGTGGCTCCAACAAACACTGTTTGCATTTGAAGCTATCTTTTCAATGCAGTCTACTTGGCCATTGTCTCCTTAAGGAAACTGAGGTATTTGGCTGTCATCTGTGGCTCTCTCTTTTCTCCCAAAGTCAGACAGAAACCGCTCCAGGCACAATCCTGCGGATGTGAGTGTAGGACTTCCTGAGAGTCACACTGCCATGATGGGACACCCCACGAGGTAAGACGCACTCCTCTGTTAACCTCTGGCTCTCGGGGTCCCAGCACAGCACCGTGGCAATGACAGCATTCTTCTCATCCCGGCCTCCTGTGATGAACAATTTATTGTTGCAAGGGGAAATCCCACAACTTGCTCTCTCATGAGTGAACTGAGTCACGAGGCACCAAGTGTCATGAAGTGGGCTGTACGAGTACAGAGCTTTCATCGCACCCCCTGCAACAGAAACAGAAATTAGTTTGCTCTTGTTGGTTCCTCAAGGAGTTCCTAACCAGATAGGACATTTCAGCAACGTTCCCGCACTGACGCTTGTAAATAGTCACAGAGAGGTAGCTGTGTTAGCCTGTACCTTCAGAAAACAAAAGAGCAGTCCTGTGGCATCTTAAAGACTAACACAATAATTTATTAAAGACTCAAGGCTAACTTAATAATTAAATAATTTAAAGACCAATATAATTTATTATTAACAATTTATTACAATTTATTAGAGCTTTCGCAGAGCAGACCCACTTCTTCAGATCTGGAAATAGTGCTGAAAGTGAACTGGCACAATGAATATATAACAGAGAAATAGAAAACAAACAAAATGAAATGAAAACTGACAAATCCGCTGCAAGGGAGGATGAAGGGAAAAGAAAATTAGTCACTGCAAATGTCTATTAAGTTAAGTGACTTTCCTAAGATCACTACAAATGTCAAAGATGAGAACACTTTACCCCCAATGTGAAGTCAAAACAAAATTACACAGGGCACAACAGGATCTACAAAGGGCCGTTTGTTTTTCATAGTTCCTTAGATCTTAAGGGACCATTGCAACCATCCAGTCAGGCCTTCTGCATAACACAGGCCAATAAGAAAATCTATCATGTGCCAAGGAAAGTTGTAACAATGGTTAATTACCCTCACAGTTAAAAACTGTCCTATTTCTAGTCAGAATTTCTCTGACTAGAATTTCTCCAGAACCACTGGATCCTGTTACACCTTTTCCTGCTCTCTCTCTTGGCAGTCACTTGATAACAAGTAGGACATCTTTGTGTAACCCTCCTATTTGTGAGTCCATTGATGGCTGATCAGCCCAATTCTGGAGCCACAGATCTTAGCACAGAAGAGGCAGGTGTGAGTAGCTGTTGGAGGGGAATGGGGCAGTTTTTGATGCTCTTTTCTTTTTCTCCACCACTCCTCGTCTGTACTGTGGTAGGACCTCCCAGACTGCGCCACCCCCTCACGGATTATCACTCTCCACTTGAGACAGTCCTGGGCAAGGTTCTCCTAGGTGTTGACACCAATGCTGCACTTTTTCATGTGTGCCATCAGCACACATGAAAAATTTTACAGAATTACATAATTTTTGCTGGCCCCCAATGTTCCTCTGTCCTTCCTCCAATACGGAAAACAGAATCCGTTTTGGGAGGCACTGATTAGACAAACCATGTGACCAGTCCAACAAAGTTGCTGATGAATGATAATGGCTTCAATGCTGGTCATATTTGACTCTTCCAGGACGCTTCTGTTCATGCGCATCCTCCCAAGAGATATTTAGGATTCTCCTGAGTAAGTGTTGATGATATTGTTCAAGTGCCTTCAAATGATGCTTGTATTTTCACAGGAAGAACCACTGCACAGTATACAAAGAGCTTTGTCTTGGGATAGATGTTCCCATTCTCAAAGAACCTTTGCCTCAGGTGGGCAAAAGCAGAACTTGCCCAGCTCAGATGATGCTGGACTTCCACATCAATGTTGACTTTAGTGGAAAGATGACTTCCAAGGTATGGAAAGTGCTCCACATTCTCCAGCAGTTCTCCACTGACTTCAATAAAAGGTACATGAGATTGTCCCGCCAGTGCAGGTTGGTGGAGCACCTTGGTCTTTTTGATGTTTAGTGTGAGGCCGAGATTCTCATATACTTCAGAGAAACCATTTAATATGGTCTGAAGGGTTGTGACAGAAAGAGCAACAATCATATTGTCATCAGTGTACTGGAGCTCCATGATCGAGATAATGGAGGTCTTGCTTTTAGCCTTCAGTCTCCTAAGATTGAAAAGCTTCCCATTCATTCTAAGACAATCTTCACAACCTCTGGAAGCTTGCCATCAAAGAGGTGAAGGGTCATGGTGATGAAGATGCAAAACAGTGATGGGGCAATGATACAGACTTGCTTGACTTCTGTTTCAACCTCAAAAGGAGGTTTGGGATCTGTTGCTGCTCAATACTGGGACAGTCATGTTGTCATGAAGCAGCCTTAAAATGCTAATGAATTGTTGGGGGCAGAGGATCTTTGAGAGGATGGTCCACAGGGTGCTATGGTTGACTGACTCAAATGCGTTGGTCAGGTCAATGAAACTCAAATATAAGACTTAGTTGTGTTCCTGACATTTTTCTTGCAGTTTCCAGGCAGTGAAGATCATGTCTGCTGTTCCTTGGAATGGCTGGAAGCCACACTGGGATTCTGGGAGAGTTTCTTCTGAGAGTAGCAGGAGTCAGTTTGTGAGAATTCAAGCTAAGAATTTCCCTGCTGTTGCCAGGAGGGAGATGCCATGATAGTTTCCAAAGTCCGACTTGTCACCCTTCTTGAAACAACTGATGATCAGTGTGTCTCTGAAATCATGTGGCATCTTCTCCCTATCCCAGATCTTGAGAATCAGGAGATGGAGCTGTTTGTGGAGCTCTGGCCTATCTTTTCCAAAGGTTTCTGTGGGGATTCCATCTAGTCCAGTTGCCTTGTTGCACTTCATCACTTTGATGGCAGCTTGGACCTCACTCAGGATAGGAAGTGTTGCAAGATCATCTCTAAGCGGCTGTTGAAGAATTCTGGTCAAGGGATTCTAGGAGCATGGTGGAGGGGCAGTTCAAGAGCTCATTGTAGTGTTCCCTCCAGTGAGAATCAATGGCTTTATTGTCTTTATTGTCTAAAGAGTTGTGTGCCATCCTTTGATCTCAGGGGATTGATTCTGTGGTTTCTCAGTCCATAAACAGCTTTGGTAGCATTGAAAAAACCTCTTGTATCGTTGAAGTCTGTGAGATGTTGCAGTTCTTGCACCTTCTCAGTCCACCACTGGTTTTTCAGAGTCCTTGTTTTACATTGCACTTTCGCCTTGGCCTTGGCATGTGCTTCTTTCTTCATCATGGAATTGATGTCACTTTGCCAGGCCCTAACGCCTTTCCTTTTTGCCTCAATCAAGAGTTCAAATTCCACTTCATTCTCATCAAACCAGTCCTGATGTGTCCTGGTCTGGTAGTCAATGGTTTCTCCACAAGCTCCAATTATGGCATTTTTCAGTTGACACCAGTGTTCTTCCACATCTACTGGATGTACTGTCAGCAGCTTCCTTTTGTGTGTTATCTGGAAGTCATTTCATGTGATGAGGTCCTTCAAGCCTTGTACATTGATCTTTCATTGAATCTGTTTCTTCTGACTTCTCCATTTGGTGACAGTCCTAATCACCATTCTGAATCAAATAAGGTGGTAGTCAGTTCAGCAGTCATCAGCACTAGTCACTGCATGTGTGAGGACAGCACACTGATCCTGAGCGCAGATGATGGCATAGTCTGTGAGGTGCCAGTGATTCAATCAACAATGTCGCCATGAGGTCTTAAATTTGTTTTTCTGGTGGAACAGAGTGTTCATGATGACTAGCTTGTGTTCTGCACATTTTGTAAGGAGAAGCACTCCATTGGAATTGCTGTTGCCAACTCCTTTCCCAATGGTAGTCTGCCAGAGAGCCGCATCTCTTCCAACCCTGGCATTAAAATCCCCCAAGACAATAATCTTGTCTTCTTTGGGTATGTCTTTCAGGACTGTGTCCATTTGGGTGTAGAAATTCTCCTTCACATCATCTTCTGCATCTAGAGCTGGTGCATAAACCCTGATGACAGTTGCCTATTGGTTTTTGGCAAGCTTTGAGCTCATTGATGCCTGCAGGGACTTCAGATAGGATTTTTGTCAGTTTGTTCTTGATGGCAAATCCTACTCCATGAATTCGTTTGTCTTCCTTTGGGGTTCCTTTCCAGATAAATGTGTACCCTCCACCATCTTCTCTTGGCTGTCCTTCTTCTGGTCTACGTGTTTCTGCCAGTACAGCAATATCGATGTTGAATCATCGTAGCTCATGGGTGATAACTGCTGTGCATCTTTTGGGTTGTTCACTGTCTGGGTTGTCCATTACAGTCCAAATATTCCATGTTCCAAAGTTTACTCTTCAATTTCGACTGCATGGAGTTGAACCCACTGGACGTGATTATCCAGTCAGGGGGATTGAGGTGGACTATGTTTAGGGCACCTTTGCTAGCCCCTTCCCCACATGGGGTGAGAAGAATGGATCCTAAATAGGGTGGCTCAGTCATGGATGCACCAGCCAAACCATTCTACCATGTTGGTCCTCGAAACGGAACGACTGATACATACATCCACTGCCTACATGCTGGTTCATGACTAAAAGCTTCCAGATTTCACAATCCTGCTCCCATTATTATTTGCCACTCGCCGTAGGGCTTAAGTTTAGGAGAGTACTACACAGAGGAAGACACCTGTGCGTGACTTCTTTTAACATGGGGGGATTGTTGCACTGCAGCCACCACACCGTTCTTGATGAATAGAAAACTCAGGTCCAATGGCGTGGAATCCATGACAACTGGGAGTCTCCTGTCCACTTCAGCCTTCTGCCATCACAGACATTGTAGCATTACCTTTGCTATCCTCTACCTGTTCTGCCATTGAGAACTTTTAAGATTGCTCTTTGTATGGACACTCCTCCTTGATATTGCTACCATGGACAACCAGACTGGGAGCACAAGACTCCCTGTGGCATTGCTCTCAGGATCATTGGAACACACAAGCCCATTCACCACGATGAGGTGATGATCTGGAGAGTAGGCTTTTTCTGCTAAGGTAATGAACTATAGCACCCTCGGGACCTGACCGGTGCTGGATGAGAGAATTTGCCAGAACATAGGTGATCAATATTGTCTACCACTTTACCAACACTCCCACAGCTTACAGGGCTCTTAGAAGACATTTAAGTGCAAATTACAGCTAAATAACAGCACAGAACACAGAGCGAAGCCTGGTGGCTGGAAACAAACTTTATGGGACCACAGGAAACTCGGCCACACCTTGATATGTGGTCACCCAGCTAACTAAAATCGTGCTGGATTACGGATGTTACCGGATGAGAGATTGCTGTATTAGAGAGGTCCAACCTGTACATGTTTGGTGTGCACCCTCTGCCGTTTAAGGATCATATACAGTTTAACAGATCCTCTTTCAGCTTGCACCACGAATCTGCCCACAAATGTAATCAACCCTGAATGTCGTCTTGTGATGGGAGCTGGAGCAGTGGGTCCTCCGTTGAAGTCTATACAAAAAATTCACAGCCAGATACGCAGCTCCTGTGCAATACGCTTCCTATGGCCAACAGCCTGCATCTATACTGGACTGTAGACTAGAGTGGGTGTGACAGTGGCTGAGTGCTCAGGGTTCCCCTTCCCTCACCTAGAACCCGAAAGCACAGCATAGGATAATAGCCATTTGATTATGCTTCTCTCCAAGGTTCTCTCCAAGGTTCTTGGAGTTAAAAAAAAAAAATAAGCTGCACTGAGTTCAGACAAAAAGGATGTCATAGAATCATAGTATCCTAGGGCTGGAAGAAACCTGAGGAAGTCATCAAGTCCAGCTCCCTGCCCAAAGCAGGACCAACCCCAACTAAATCATCCCAGCCAGGACTGTGTCATGCCGGCACTTAAAAACCTCTAGGGATGGAGATTCTACCACCTCTCTAGGTAATGTATTCCAGTGCTTCACCAGCCTCATCACTGCTTTACCTACCCACAACATAGATGTGGTCACGGAAACTTGCAGCATTGATGCATTTTGCTTCAACCGGCATAGGTGATTTCAAGCTCCAGGTGTTCACCGCTGGGTCGTAACACTGAGTTTTGTCTGTAGCCAGTTTGCCATTGGGTCCTCCCCCAATCACATAGAGTTTCTTCTTGTAGCTGGCTGTGGCAAAGGAGCTTACATTGACCATGAGAGGAGCTGCCTACAGCACCATAAAAAAAAACAAACACAAAAAAAATGTTACCAACCCCTGAAAAATCCTTTGGGTTTCATGGCATATAGACTGGTGACTTGCTTTCCCTTTGCATGTCAGCAACATTCAGGCAGTACTCTGTAGTCTCTCAAGCTACATCTACACGTGCTGTTTCTTCCGGAAGTCGCATGGCAATGAGCGGTCTGGAAGATGCTAATGAGGCACAGATGTAAATTTCCTGCACCTCATTAGCATATGGGCATGTCATTCAGAATACAGAAGAAGCTCTTCTGGACTCAAAAACACACATGTGGAAGTGCGGCCTGCGGGGATCTTCCAGAAGGAAACCCTCCTTCCAGATGCCCCCTCTTCCTCAAAATGTTGCATCTTTAGCTCTCATAATTTTGAAGAAGAGGGGGCTTCTGGAGGGAGGGTTTCCATCTGGAAGATCCCTGTGGGCTGCGCAGCTGCATGTGTATTTTGGCATCTGGAAGAGCTTCTTCCAGACTCTGCATCACGTGGCCATACGCTAACGAGGCATGGGAAATTTACATCTGTGCCTCATTAGCATGTTCTGGACTGCTCATTACCATGCCGCTTCCAGAAGAAGTGCCACATGTAGATGTAGCCTCAGAGAAACCAACCAGCCATTGGTGTTCCTAGAAGCCATCATGAGAGGGGGATGCACCACTGAACTTGTCTGTACCACGTCTGTAGGAGAAGAGATGCAACAGTGAATTCCCTGCAAGTCCGACTTTTGGAGAGCCGGCTCTGGCTGGGGTGGGTCTGAACCATCACATTTCTTCCCAGTGCACCAAGAAGCTACTACCTTTAAAACACTCTCACCCTGGAGAGTGAAATTGGGGTGCCAAGACCTTGTGTGATTGCAGGAATTGTGCAAGAAAGCAAATAGAATGGTGGGAGGGGTTGTCATCCTGGTGAGGCCATGCTTTGCCTGAAACCTGACCCAAAAGAAAAAGGCATGATCATAAGCTCATCAGCTATGACAGTGTCCCTTCCACAAAGTGCCCATTTTGGTCAGCTATGAAAAATTAACATGTGAATGTCAATAACCTGCAGTGTCAGCAGAGGGGGTTGCAATGGAGTGGTGCATGAGTTTGTGGCCAAAATTGCTCTGTTGTGATAGGGAGAGAGCAGAGGAATGTTGACTAATAGACTGATGTGTGTGTAGTAGACAATTTGGTTCATATATTTTGAGACACAATAAACCCTGGAAATATGCAGCTTCAAGTTGCAGGTAACGAGTTAAGCACCACTTGAAGCTGCTCTGCAGCTGTCAGCTAGAAAAGCTAACAGCCCTTTCTCCCTGCCTTCCCCCAGGCCTGGTGGGCTGGTCAGTTTCCTGGCTCCAAGGAGTGGAGGGGAGCCAAGAGCCAGGCTGCCCATGATTCCCTGTTCCCCTCCACTGGCTGGAGCCAGGAAACTGACTGAGGCTGATGCCTAGGTCAGTTTCCCAGCTCTGCAAGGAGAAGGTCAGGAGCCAGGCTGCTGTCTGGTTCCCAGATCCCCACCACTTGCAGGACCTGTGGAACTGGCCAGCTCATGGCTGGTCAGTTTCCCAGGTCCCCCAAGTAGCAGAAAGCTGGGAACCAAGCAGCAGCCGGGTTCCCAGCTGCCCTGCACTGGCAGGAATTGGGAAACAAACCAGCCATGAGCTGGTCAGTTTTCCATGTCCCACAAGTGATGGGGAGATGGGAACCAGGCTGCCCCCAGGTTCTCGGCTCCCTGCCACTTGGGGAGCCAGGAAACTGACCAGCTCTGGTGGGCTGGTCAGTTTCCCATCTCTCCCCACTGACTTGCGCAAAAATTTTAGTTACATGGGGGTTGTAGCAATGCAGCTCCCACATAACTCGAGGGTTTACTGTAAACTAAACACCTAGCAGAAGCTATATACATATCACACAGAGCTGTAAGGCTGCGTCTACACGTGCACGCTACTTCGAAGTAGCGGCAGTAACTTCGAAATAGCGCCCGTCACGTCTACACGTGTTGGGCGCTATTTCGAAGTTGAAATCGACGTTAGGCGGCGAGACGTCGAAGTCGCTAACCCCATGAGGGGATGGGAATAGCGCCCTACTTCGACGTTCAACATCGAAGTAGGGACGTGTAGACGATCCGCGTCCCGCAACATCGAAATAGCGGGGTCCTCCATGGCGGCCATCAGCTGGGGGGTTGAGAGATACTCTCTCTCCAGCCCTTGCGGGGCTCTGTGGTCACCGTGGGCAGCAGCCCTTAGCCCAGGGCTTCTGGCTGCTGCTGCTGCAGCTGGGGGTCCGTGCTGCATATACAGGGTCTGCAACTAGTTGTTGGCTCTGTGTATCTTGCACTGTTTAATGAAAGTGTGTCTGGGAGGGGCCCTTTAAGGGAGCGACTTGCTGTTGAGTCCGCCCCGTGACCCTGTCTGCAGCTGTGCCTGGCTCCCTTATTTCGATGTGTGCTACTTTGGCGTGTAGACGTTCCCTCGCTGCGCCTATTTCGATGTTGGCCTGAGCAACGTCGAAGTTGAACATCGACGTTGCCAGCCCTGGAGGACGTGTAGACGTTATTCATCGAAATAGCCTATTTCGATGTCGCAACATCGAAATAAGCTATTTCGAAGTTGGGTGCACGTGTAGACGTAGCCTAAGGGACCTGGAGAGGTCATCAAGTCCAGTCCCGCTCAGCAGGGCCAAGCACCATCCCAAAAGATTTTTTTGTGATCCATTTGCTCTAGACTCCTAAAGGGCTTTCCCAAGGAGTGAACTTACAACCCTTGGATTATAAAGCCAGTGCTCACAACACCAAGCAGCCAGGGACACACTGATGTGGGGCAGCCTGACCCCCTGCCTCAGCCCATCTTCTTTACTGGGATTTATCAGCATCCAGCTTCTATTGTGAAAGCACAGGGAAAGAGGAACCCCTGAGACAGAGCAACAGTGGGCATCTCACCTGCCCTACGCCGGGGAGCTGTGGCCCATGCGACTCAGAGAAGAGCGATTTGTAAAATGAGCCATATAGGTGTGTCTCCAGGTACATAACTTACCATGGGCAATGGCAGGAGAATGTCCTCCGCTCAGACTGGAACACTGAGAGATCTGAGTGGCTTATTAGGCTCTTCTTTTAAACAAACATCACTAAACCTTTTCCAATTGAACCTGTTAGAAAAGGCATGAACTCTAGCTGGACTCCAGCTGAGGGGATTATTAAGTGGGTGCTGCGTGTGTAAGGGATTTTTTTTCAGAGGTTGGAACTGTTGCAGCCTCCATCATCCTCCCCAGGGAAGTGTCAGACCAGCCCCTTGCTCTGGGAATGGGAAGAGGGTGGTGGGATAGGCGTTTACTGCACGGGGAAGTGGCAGAGAGCACAGAGCTTCTGGAACTATGATGGACTGTGACGATGATGCTGTGCAGGCTCCTGTGGTGCAAGGTAATGGCTTTGATTTCCCCAAGTTCAAATCTGTGCTATTGAGTTCAGTTCATGGGGGTTTCAAGACATTAGTGCCACCTAAACCTCAGCTATCTTTGAGCTACAGTGGGGAGTCAGAAGGTTCCAGGAGACAACCACCGACATGAAACAATCTGATTGCTTGTATCTTCCTTGTGCCAAAGAGCCAGGTTACACAGCTGGCAGGGGGCACTGTGTGGGAAGTGGTTGGTGTGATTCCCCAGGGCTGTTAATTCATCTCCTCAAACATAGTAATAGCAAAACCTGAGTACGCACAGCTTACCTTAAGTAGCCAATGTTTTTCTTCATCCCATAAGGAGCAGCACAAGAGAAGAAAAGTAGAACAAGTGATGGTGTCTGAGCATAAAGGGTCTTGACAGTAGTTTCTTTTTCAAGGAAGCTTAACATCTGCTATGGCCCTTTGAGACACAGGCCTAAAATACAGCCCCATTCTACCAACAGCCCACAATCAGGTACAATCACAGGGCAGTGTACATTTACATACAGGAAGTGGTCCATCTATCTATGGGACCTCTTGAAACTGTCATCCCATGGCTCCTCTTTTTCAGCCTAGGCTTGGTCAGGGCCACTTATGCTGCATGACATGTTCTGCACTGAAAGGGCCAGCCCAAATTTGCTTTACTTCTCTTGCTTTTCCTTTTGTCTTCTGAGTGCTTTGGCATTATGACCACCCTCATCTTTATCGTCCTGAAAATTTGAGTCCTGGCCCGTTATCCATCTTTGCTTTCATAATTACCACCATTGCCTTTCTATTCAACTCAATCCACTGGCCCACCTTGTCTCTGGATTCTTACCACCATCCTAGTTTTTGACCAAAGCTCCCTGCTGTCAGTCCTTTGTGGGTGCAAAATGAGGGGTGTGGTAGAGCAGAGTGCAAGGCATCTCTCTGCAAGCTCAGGCACAAGCCTGCAGATGAGCAAAAGGCTCTGACCCTCCTAGTGCAAGCTGTGAAAAGAGGACTTAGTGCCTACTCGGCAGATTTGGCCTGCTGTAGAACAGGGTGGCAGAGCTGTGGCTGCAGTGTGACCCTGGCTTTCTATGATGCCATGCAATCCCTTCCCCTCTCCAGCACAAGCCAGGCCTTAAACACAACCAGGCACTTATTTGTAAGGTGCTTTCAGAGTCTCAGGTGGAAGCACAATACGATGCGAAGAGGAATCTTCCACACTGCCAGGTTACTGAGGTCCCTAGCAAATTGTACATAAAAACAACAGGTTCTGGTCTCTTCTCCAGCTTATGCCGCACAATGCATCTGTAATGCACCCTCCTGCTAATGATTTCCTGGGTCTGCATTTCACCACTTCCAGCAACTCCTCCTTGTTCAGGTGTCTCTTTAGTTGGCCCATTTGTTTTATCCTCTGAGGTTCTTTCTAATCCCCAAGGCTGTTTTACACCTGTGTTGAAATGTAGGTGGGCAGGTCTACACTAGACAGGTAAGTCGATTGTAGGCATGCAATTCTAGCTATGGCAATTGCGTAGCTAGACTCAACTTATGTGCAATCGACTAACCTGGCTATCTCACAGAGGGAGGTCAACAGGACAGACTCTCCTGTCAACGTCCCTTAAGCCTCGCAAGACTGAGGAGTACAGTCATACCCCGAGATACACCCATTCGCGTTACAAGAATTCGACTTTACAAGGAATTTAATTTAATTCCCCTACTTCAGCTTATGAGGCATTTCTTCGCATTTACAAGGACTGAGTTGGATTTCACGCTGTTCAGCAGGACACGGTCGTCCTGCAGCGGGAGAAAGGCCATGGCTCCAGGCAACGGCTGCCAGCAGCTGCATCCCACCTGGTGCATCTCTCCGGAGCGCCCAGCCGTGGTTTCCTGGAGCCCTCCGCCCTGCCCAGGTGCTCTTCAATTTCTGTTCCCCTTGCAGCCCTGTCTCTGCACCTGGGCCAGCCCCCCGAAAGCAGGCAAACAGCCATATTATAGAGTATTTAATGAAGGGAAAATCCCTTGTTAGGTTGTGTTATGATAACTAATATTAACTATTGAAGTAACTGTGTTCATTTTAATGGGATTTGGTGTTGTTTTAGCATAAATGGGTGTAAATTTTGGGGCTCAGGAACACATAAAATTTTTTCACATTGAAATTAATGGCAATTACATTTTCAACTTACGAGAATTCACCCTAAGAGGTATTTTTCAGGAACGAATTACCCTCATAAGGCGGGGGAAGACTATAGGGATAGATTGCTGGCCCCTGATAGTTCGATTTCACGTCTCTACCACGCACACAAAATCGAACCCTGGAAGATGGACCCTGACCAGGTCAATCTTTTGTGTAGTTAGGGCCTACCCTGAGATACTGGTCTGCATGTACGCTTTCACAACTAATGGATTACCAGCTCCCTTATCTGACAAAGCAGGTCTTTGCCCATGAAAGCTTATGCACCAAAATATCTGTTAGTCTATAAGGTGCCACAGGCCTTCTTGCAGCTCCCTTATGTCTGTCTTCCACAAATTTAGGGCTCATTCTGCCCCCTGACTCCTATAGAGTATTAGACTTTATTCTGTGAGTAATCCCATTGACTTCAAGGAAACAGTTGTAGATGAGATCGTTCAGCAGGATGGCAGAACTGATTCTTACTTTGATCCTGCTTTCCTTGAAGTCTGGGTTTTCAGCTGGAATGCACAACTAATAGATTGATGTGTATGTAGCATAGATTTTATTTTATTTATTTTGAGACAATAAATGCCTAACAAAATTCCCTGATGTCAATTAGGTTCAATAGTGCTGCATGAAACAGGAGAATTTGACTATAACTTACCTCTGACCAGCAGTTGTGAAAAGGATCGTATGTTTCCAAGCTGTTGATTCTCTGTATGCCATCAAAACCTCCAATCACGTACACTTTGCCACCTAGCACAGCCATTTTGTGCCTCCAGCGCCCAATGTTTAAATATTCAATTTGAATCCATTTGTTGATGGAGGAATTGTATTTCCAGACATCATGTTGAGTTTCTTTCCCACCTGCAGGGTAGACAATGCACATAAGTGACATGATTGGCAGGACAAATATTTGCTCAGTAGCTCTAGTATGTTCTATTTTTCACGAGGATTTGTCAGACAAGAAAAAATAATGGTTCACAACATATGCTCTGGAATTACATCTCTAGCAGTGGCCAGTATTTACTTTAGAAGAAGACAACTTGTATGCTTAAGGCTCGTTGAGTTAAATTTGCATTGCTATACTTTGGACAGGGAAGGAAAATTCCTTAACATTGTTTTGCAAGTCATCTCTTCAATAGACATCAATCGCTATTTGTGTTTCAGCTGTACTATCACCTATTCTTTGGCTTTCGTAACTTCCATATGTAGTCAGTGGCCTCTTGCTTGAAATGATGGTGGTAGAATCTCAAGAATGAGCCCCATTGCTGTTTGTAGAATGTTAGTTGTAGAGGTTAAAGCCAGAAGGGGTCACCCAATCATCTAGTCTGACTTGTCTATTGTCCACCTGTACATTAAATCTAACAACACAAATGAGACTCACAGGAGACTAGACTATTATGTGCCACAGGCAGAGAATGGGAAGAACCAATATGAACCAAAACTGAGCTCCTCTGTGGTAGGAGAGGGAGGAACTGAATTATAACCAGCTGTACTTGGAAGGTTGCCCACACTCATAAGATGCAGCAAAAACAAAACACAAAGTCACTGTCAATCTGCCCAGGAGCAAAGTTCCTTCCCAACCCGAGATGATGGTTCATCAGACCCTGAGCATGTGAACAAAAACCAGCCAGCCGAGCACCTGAGGGAAAGAATGGTCTGTACCAGCACAAAGCCCTGGACCTCCACATGAGAGGTCCTATCTCCAGCCATGGCCCCATTGATACTTCAGAGGAAGGAGATAATAAAAAGCATTATTATAAGTGGGGAGAGGGAGACTCCTTCCTGATCCCTTCTAGGTGGCCAGCTGGAACCCTGAAGCATGAGCTTTAGAAGGAAAAGATGCAAAACAGAAGTGAGCCCCCAAGGCAGCCCAGGCCACCCTCAACTCATCTCTGGCAACTTCCTCAGTTGCATTCACTAATATGTCCAGCTCGCTCTTAAAACTAATTATAGTGTTTACCCTTACAGTTCCCCCTGGAGGCTGTTCAGAACCTCACCCCTCTGACAGTGCTTCTGATTCCAATCCTGAAGTTGTTGATGGCCAGTTTGGACCTATTTGTTCTTGTGCCAGCACCTTTCTTGGGGCTTACGTAACTCTTCACCTTCTCTGGTATTTATCCCCTGATGTGATTGCAGAGAGCAAGCACATCCCCTCTCAGCCTTCTTTTGGTTAGGAACGAGTGAATGAACAAACGTGATCTCAATAAAAAAAACAAGGCTGAGAAGTCCCCCATGCTGGGGACATTCTGCTGGGGATATGCAAAACAGCTTTGCACCAGGGGAGCTGCTGTTACGTAGAAGAGTTCTATCTGGTTGGTCCACTGATTTCCGAACACATAACTGGAATATGAACAGAACTAGTTAATGTGCAACCCATTGCACGGCCTGAGACCCTCACTGCATAACCTACAATCCAGCTACACACTCACTTCACCAGTGAATCTACTGCACGCAGGATTCATATTCCATTACCGAATTGTCTGCCCTCATTTATATGCTGCACAACACAGGCAGATCACTGCAAACTGAGGGCACACGTCTCTGAGACGAATAACAGATTAACTAGGAGATACTTAGCATGCTAGAAAGGTTCACTGATGTCGTTGTGTCTCTGAATTTTTCACATGTGCATGTTATTTTATTTGCACTCAGACTGGTGAAGTGTGTGAATGCAGAACGCCGGTGTTATCTGCAGCAGCATTCAGAGACAGCAACGTTCTGTCCACACTTTGCACCAACTTTCCCTTTTACATTACAATTTGTCCTCTCCTGCATTAGAAATCAGCCCTGACAAGAATCTGAACTAAACCTCACTGTTGAATTCTGCCTACAGGTTGCGAGAGAGAGAGATTTTTTGAGAGAACGGGAGGCATTTAACCTCCTTGCCCTGAGCCAGTGTTTCTCAACCTTTTCTTATGACGTAAGAAAATGTAAAAGTACCGCCCCCCCACCTTTTCTCATGTACCCCTCAGGGTATGTGTACCACCAGTTCAGAAACACGGTCCTGAGGTCTTGAAATAAGTGCCTTTCAACCTTCCCAGATTATGGTACCCTATTCAGGAGTCAGATTTGGTTTGCAGACCACCAAGTTACACCTCACTTAAAAACTGATTCCTTACAAACACACACAAAATGACTACTGAAAACTTGCTGACTTTCTACCATCTTATTATCAAAGAAATTAATTGGAATAGAAACACTGTACTTACATTTCAGCGTAAGGCATATGAAGCAGTAGAAATAAGTCATTGCCTCAATGAACTTTTAGATCATACTGACTTTACTAGTGTGTTTATATAGCCTGTTGTAAACGAAGCAAATCTCTAGATGAGTTGATGTGCCCATGGAAGACCTCAGTGCACCCCTATGGGTACAGGTACCCTTGGTTGAGAAATAATGCCCTAAGCTTTATGGGAAGGGAGACACAATGTTCTCTCTTCATTAAGAGCAGTAAGTGCAGTCATTAGAAGACTGAGATCTCCAACAGATCTCCGGAAGGAAACCAGCAAGCGGGGAGGGGGCACGGGATAAGGAGGCAGGGATACTGGAGGAACAGACAGCAAGGTAGCAAAGAACCAAGTCATAGAAGCCAAGAGACAAAAGCAAATAGAAAAGGAGAAGGTGATAGTCTCAGAGACAGCAGGCTAATCAGGAAGAACAAGCATATTTAGCTAGAAGGAAACAATTAATAACCTTGGCCAGTGCCGCTTTGTTGGAGTAGAAAGGGGAAAAGCAGATGGGAGGAGACCAAGGAGATAAAGTAGTCAGGAACAGAGGAGATGAAGGGGAGGAAGTGTGTTAGTATCCATCTGATCAAAGTAAGCAGTTCCTTCACAGCAGGGCATGTCCAGGCGTGTCCAGAGGCAGAGCAGTTAAAGAGGACAGAGAGAACCAGAGAAGCCAGAGGTGATGGAAGGAAAAAGGCCTGGGGCTAAGGAGACAGACTGAGCAGTGAGAGGCAGGCAGTAAACAGCTTTGTGTGTGTGTCAGCTGCAAAGGACTGGGGAGACATGTTTGTTAAATATTCCCAGGTGGAATTGTGGCTTCAATTCCCCCACTAAGGACAATTGAATGACAGGAGTAATAAAGAGCAGAATGTCATGGTGGGATGAAAAGAAAATTTCTTTCCCTTAAACTAACGGGGGGTGTGGGAGCATGAACCCTGGCCCCAGAACACGGAGATTTAATACAGGCTAAGCTGAAGTGAGCTTGTTAAAAACTCTGTAGCCTTAAAGGCAGATGCCATGGGAGATATTTTACCCCATTGTCATCTTCTGGGCAGAATGTTCCCATTTGACTCCACCACCCAGCTCTTCCCACCATTCTGTTTCACTCATGGTTGAAGTAAACGTCACAGCTAGGCAAGGTGCTTGATGAAGAAATCTGCAGAGTGAAGCACCCGGCAAGTATTGGCATTGGCTGAGCAAGCTGCCCCACACAACCTCGCTCTTCATGCCCTGCTGGGGAACCTGCAGCCTCCATTCACTCCAGCCTCTCCACATGACTGGCAGTTAGGATGTGCCCTGTGGCTGAGGCGAGGATGGTTTGGAAGCAGAATGAGATCACCAAAGTAACTCCCAATAGGTCATCAAAACAGCTCTCAGATTGTAATGAGTCACTACAGATCTGACCTGCCTAGGGACTTGTGAGTGCAAAATAAAAGGCTCTGTATTCCATTGCTAATCCCCTAAACCAGCAAGGGGCAACCGCAGCTGGAGTGAGTCACATGAATGGCCTTGCTTCATCTCACTGGGCCACAAGATTGTCATAATCAGGACAGTCTCCCGGGATGGGTAGTTTTGCTAACTGCACTTGGCCACCTAGGATTCGCAGGACATGCTGACTGAACCGGAGCAGGGCTTTGACTGGAGGCTGTCTGTCTGATGGCCCTGTGTGATTCACAATCACAATACACACAGCTGCCTTGTGCAATGCCTCTTGGGCCTCCCAGTGGTGATGGTAATTTACTCTGCTTTCAATAAATGATTGCTTTTTAGAGTCTCATCATCTGCACTACTGAAGTTCTTCTGAACGTCGACTTATCAATCACAAGCAAAACCAGCGCAATTCCTGTTTGCAAATTATTGACTGTTGCTTCTTCATGCAGAACTCCCCTCAAGGTCTTCCAGAAAGGCTTGGCAGTAGCTATTGTTGATTCTATGCTGCATAGGCAGCTGTAAAAGGCCCTTCTATAACTATTGGTCCTGGCATGTTGGCATGCGAGCGTTGGACCCACACACTATGCAATTGCTCAAAAAATGAGCTCATTAATATTCTAAAAGGCTCAGGGTTCCTACCACTTAACCCAGTCCTTCTCAGAAGCCTGTCTCTCAACCATGGCAATGTATGTGAGGAGTCCCTTTCAAAGACAACGGGAGAAATGCTCTACTACTCACCGTCTACAAGGAGTCTCAGGGGGTAGCCATATTAGTCTGTAGCTTTACGAATAACAAGCAGTCCTGTAGCACCCAAGATTTCGTGGGTATATGTAAATTTACAAAGCACAGTATATATTCTACACCAGTATTTTCAACCAGAGTATATGTAACCCTGGAGGTACACAGAGGTCTTTCAGGGGGAACATTAACTCATCTAGATATTTGTCTAATGTTACACCAGGCTATGTAAGATGCAGTAGTCAAGTCAGTACAAACTACAGTTTCATACAATGACTTCTTTATACTGCTCTGTACACTGCACGCTGAAATCTAAGCACAATATTTGTGTTCCAAATGATTTATTTGATAAGTATAAGGTAAAAATGAGAAAGTCAGCCATTTTTCAGTCATAGTGTGGCTGTGATGTCTTTTTTATATTTTTAAGCCTAATTTTGTTGACAAATAGTTTTTAAGGGAGATGAGACTTGGGAGACAAATCAGACTCCTGGAAGGGGTAACAGTAGTCCGCAAAGGTTCAGGGCCACAGATCCACATAAAAGCTGCAACTGTTTCCTCTCCTTTGTTTGTGAGACTCCTACATTCCCTTCTTTGATCTCCACCGGTATCACCTTGCTCCTTACCTGATATGTAGACTTCATTTTTTAGTGTGATACATGCAAATTCCACCCATTTTTTATTCTCGCTCTCTGTTTCCTGATCGGTGATTGGTAATTTTGCCACTTCCAAACGGCTTCGTCTCAAAGGATCCAGGCAAGTAACTTCTGCGACAAATTTTTCATCCTTTGTGCAACCGCCTATGATCATAAACACCTCCGACTGGAACTCGTGCATCCGGGGCTTTGTTCTTTCAGAAATAATCTAGACACAAGCAACGTAGAAGGAATACACAGGGTGCATCACATGTATGATTAGAAAGTAGCATTATACCCTGTGCTGTGAAGAGCTCACTAGTTTACCTCCCATTGGTTCAGTAAATGGGCCAACTTTTCCCTGTGGTAGATACACTGAATGGAGTCTCCTCTCACCTGGTATTAACCATGCCCAAGAGCACCTTTGTCTATCCATAGGTGCCAACTCTGTGGGGGCTCTAGGGGTGGACACCCCTGGAAAAAAATACTGGGTTCTCAGCACCTCCCCACCATGGTGGTGCAACAGGCTGCCTGTCAGCTCTTCAGCTGCTGGCAGAATATGGGGGGAAGGGAGTAAAGAGTGGATGCAAGAGGTGGAGTGACCATGGGGCTTCAGGTGAGGGGACAGAGCAGGAGGAGGAAGTCATGAGGCATTGTGGACAGCATCGAGTCGGGGCATAATGTCAAGGCAGAATAGGGGTGGGGCACCCTCCCAGAAAAATGGCAGTCAGCACTCACGTGTTTATTTTAGGTACTTATGTGGCCCCTAACCGCACAGTACTGGAGCACCTTACAGCCTTTAATCCATTTATTTGGTCAACACCTCAGCAAGGCAGGGGCATACTATTATCCGTCTTGTACAGGCGGGAAACTGAGCACGGGGGCCAAATGACTCACTTAAGGTGACACAGGAAGCACGTTGCTACCCGGGCACTTGAAGCTAAGGCTTGTAAGCTAGTGCGCTAGCCACTGGACCATCCAACCTCAGTACAAACTCCCCCGAGTCTAAATGCAGGTTCCAGGTGCAGCGTGAGACTGATTCTAGTCAAATTTCCATGCTGCTGATAAAAGCGTTGAAGCGCTATGCTGGTCTTACAAGAATATTCACAAGGGGAGTTAGTCACAGTTTCAGCTCAGCGGTTCTCATGTGCTGCTCCCAGTAGATACGTCATTAGTCCCACTGGAGTGAATGCAGTGGGAAATTCAAGGAAAGCTGTTCATAGCATGCAAGAATTTATCATTTATTTGAAATTTCTGCCCTGTCAAATGGAGCACAAGATGTTTTTCTTGGACTTTTGAAACTAATTTACAGTGTATTTCTATAAACTGACATAACCAATGTAAATTAAAAAGCAGAGCGGGGCGGAATTCCTTTCTGTGTTCGCTCAGTATAACTTACTACACTGTCAGAAAGTCTGAGCATCTGTGTCAGAGCTACAATCCCCCTCTCACAGTCCTTCACAGTCCTTCAACTCTCAGCCGTCAGCACCAGACCGGGCTTTTGAAAGTGTACATTCGGCCCCTTGGGTATCCAGGCATGCTTTTTGCACAATTCCACTGTCCCAGAAACACTGCCCACTCAGGCAGACAGGCACTGGGATCGACATCTGAACCTAGCTCTCCAGCAAGTTTGTACAGGGCCTTGCCACAGGGCCACATAAACCTAACCCATCCAAGGGTCAATCCTATTTGGAGTGTTTTGTGGTGCCCTAAGCAATTCCTATCCAGGGAGCCCATCTAGCCCCTTCCCCTTGGACAACAGGGTTCCACCAATCCCTGTACACTCATGACACACCTCTGCCTGCCCGCTGCCCTCTCCTGATACTCCTCTGGCTGTGAGGAAGCACAAGCAGTCTCTCTCACTCGTGGCTGTGAAGTTGTGACATCTGACGATCACCTCTTGTGGGCCAGGAGGTAGGGCAGGAGTGTAACTTTCAAAGTAGGGCAGAAGCTCAGTTAGGGAATTCCACTTCCATCTCCGCCTGCTATGCCCAGGGTAGATGGGACCATGCCTGGAACACCTCAACACCTCAAGGAGGCAGGGGTGTACTACTATGGCCCCTTTTCATCTCGAGAGATGGGGTTAGCAGCAGCAGTGAGGATCTATGGGCAGTGTTTGAATCTGCAGCTACTCTCATGGCTTATCTGTCCAATATTGGACTTGCCAGGTTGATTGCAATAACCGCCCGTCAGTCGATTTCCCAATTCTTTATTCTGAGAGTTTTTCCTTCTAAGATGAAGTGCAAGTACACTGTTACCCCTACATTACAGGTGGGGAACTGAGGCACAGAAGTTAGGCACACATGCATGTCATGAGTCCTGTGCTAATCTGCCATACTGACCTCTGTTTAGGATTCTGTCTCTGAGACCCAGCTGTGTTTTTCACAGCCAGTTCTTCCTTTCCCTCATTTGCATTCCTCTTTTGAAAGAGGAATGCAAGTGTAGACGTCGCTATGGGGACTAACAAAAGGTAGACAATCTACCTGCTCACACCCACACTTCAAGTATTCTTGAGTGCCTCCGGTGCATGGAATTGGGCCCATTTCAGGACACCTTTGAATAGAGGCCCTGCACTTCAGCCTCTTTCATACTATAAGGACAGCTAGCACTGCTTGAGTAGGCGGGTTGCACTTGCTTTATCTGCAGAAGGGCATATGGCACACAAAAGTATAGCAGCAGGTTTTCCAACCATTACCAGAATCATGATTTCATGTAGCCTGCCCCATTCACCCAAGACCACAGAGTACAGCATCCCACAAATGAGAATTGCTTCCCAGACACCTTTGAGGTGGAGCACACAAGTCCGTAAGACCATCCCACACTTATTTAGGAGGGGAACGAAAGAATAACATATTCAGCTGAAACTACAGGAGTATTTCATATCAAGTGAGGTTCAGTCTAGATCTAGAGGATCTGAGGCAAGGCGTGGCCAGACGGTCATTCTCAAGAACACGGGGGATGCTTCTGGACATGTAGCAAACCCAGCTCAAATGTATCTCCGTATACATAAGGCTGTTCCTGCTCACTTATATTTTAATACCTCTGACATTTTAAGGTCAGAGGGACCATTATTATCATCCAGGCTGACCTGCTATGAAAACCAGTTCAGATAATTTCACCCTGCTTCAAACCCCTAACAATGTTATTGGCAATTGAACCTTGAGGCTCAACAGTACCACAACAGAAAGAGGACATTTTAGTAGAGAAAGCAGATGTAAGGAACAGTTTATGACAGTATCATACTGCTTACCCTATGTGATCCATTGGAGTTCTTTGAAGTATTTTAGGCGATAGATGATTATATTAATTGGGATACTAATATTAAATAAGAAAGCAATGTCTGAAATAATACTATTGATTTGCCTTTTACTAGGAAAACATCAAGGAATATTGATTAACTTTGGTTTGATATTAGGCGGAATTGTGCGTGAGGGGGTCTCTCTCCTATCAGAGAGTCACGAGTATTTTCTTAAATGGTTTTATGTTAAAAATAGAAGATTTACCTGACATTGGTCAGGTCTTTCAGGGCAGGGAGCTGGGAGCACAGGGATGCAGGAGTCACAGAAGGGGTTTGGGGATGTGGAGGGCTCCAGGCAGGGGACAGGGGCTGGTGGTAGGGGATGCAGAAGACAGGGTTTGGGATGAGGATGCGCTCAGGATGGGTAGCTGAGGTATAGGGGGTGCAGGAGTTAGAATAGGGGGATCAGTGCAGGAGACTGGGTGTGTGGGGGTGCAAGAGTCACATTTTGTGGATGAGGAGGGGCTCCAGGCAGGGTTCTAAGGATGGGGGGCAGAAGTCAGGGTTGGGGAATGAGGAGGGGCTCCAGGCAGGGGATTGTTGTATTGGGAGTTTTGGAGATGAGAGGGGGTTCAGGACACAAGACTGGAGGCATGAGGGGTGCAGGAGCTGGCGGTGGCCACAATCTCCATCTCTGGCCCCTTGCTGCCCGCTGTGGTCATTACACAGTATAATGGTCCTTTTCCGTGTTATGAAAACCAATTGCATTCCAAGCACATCCAATAGCCCTGGTACAACCAACCTCTGACCTTGCTTTAAGTTATCATAAGAGGAAGCTGCGTGCCAAATTTGATGGTCCTAGTTCTTACTGTTTAGGAGGAGTTCTTGAACAAACAGATGGACAGACAGACAGACTTGCTTGCTCGCTCACTTACAAATAAACAAACAAATACTCTCAAATATAAGCTATCTAGAAAAATCTCAGATTTCACAATTAAATTTCCAGTGTAAGTGATCATAATTATCTTATTTTTCAGAAGTACTAATTTGCGAAGCCATCTTGTAAATATCAATTTCCACCTCCAAAATTTGAGCTCTGAGATTGTCAGTCTGATATATTCCTCAGTTAGAATCGGTTCAGCCTCCTTTCTCCTAATTAGCATTTTCATTTGTTTCTTACCTCATTGCCTGACAAATGGTACATTCTTGCTTCTTGAAGCAGTGGGAAGACATCAGGACATTGTCTAATGAGCAGATCAGCTTCAACTGTCTCTACAAAGTACCAAGGGTCCAGAAGGGGTAACCGGACATTCTCAAGAACATAAGGAAGGAGAGGAAACCGTTCAGACTCCTTGTATCGAACCCAGTTCATAACAGTCTCAAAAACCAGTGCCTCTTCAGTGACGAAGAGGTCATCACTCTTTAGGGTGTTGTAGAGAATGTCAGCAGGGATCTCCAGGAACTCCTCATAGTTCAACACTTGAGCAAAGTTCTGGATAATGTAGCTCTGGACTTGCTGCTTCAGATTCTCCAGAGAATGAGTGTCAGCCAGCCTCAGAATCCCAACACAGTTTTCTGGATGGAGAGCTTCAGTGAGGAAACTGGCACAGGCATCCACCATCCGCAGAAACTACAAAGAAAATGTTCAGTACCATGCAGTTATTATATATTTCTACTGGGGACTGTGTGTGGGAGCCACAACTAAGGGCCAAGGCCCCCACAAACCAAAGAAAGACCCTTGCCTCAAGGGTTTACAATCTGCATACAAGAAAAAATACACAGATACAGGTTGATGAGCACAAGAAAATAATGGGACAATACAGTATGAGTAGCAGCATCTCAGACAGCACACCAGCGACCAAATGTCCAGAGTTTGGTTTTTTGGTAGGCATCATAACAGACCATGTAAGGAATAAAATAAAAAATAGCATATATGGCCCTCCACACAACAGAATGAGAGTAGCTATGAGTGGCTTTTATTCCCACAACATTTTTTTGATGTAGGGAGGTAGGTATCCCTATTATAGATGGAGAACTGAAGCACAGAGTAGCTTAAGTGACTTCCTCAAAGTCATCCACTGAGGAGACTGTGGCTCACCCAGAAATTAAATCTGAATTTCTGAGTGCCAGTCCTATCTGCTAGAGCATCCTTCCTAACCTCAGTGTTGTTTGTATGCTGGTGTTGTGGGAAAACACAGGACCTGGTCCTGCTTCAAGCAGCTAAACATTTCAATCAACTGGCATTTTAGGGAGTGGTGTTCCAAAGTCCTGAGCACTGAGAACGCCAGTAAAAGCTGGTGGAGGATGCTGGAGGACCTCTGAAAATCCAGGCCTATCACACGTGTGAGGCCTTACTGAAGGGCGTGAGCCTGATGGGAGATCTGAAGGAGCAAAAGGTGGCCAGTCAGCTCACAGTGGGTATGTCTACACTCCTTGGAAGATCGACCCAGTCCAGGGTTTGGGGTTCGATTTTGCACAACTAGTAGAGATGTGCAAAATCAAATTATCTGGGGTCAGCAGTCGACCTTGTACTCCTCAATATCACGAGGCGTAAGCAAGGTCGAAAGGAGAGTTTTTCCCATCAACCTGCCTCTGTGAGGTTGCCCAGGCAAGTCAATTGTAGATAAGTCGATTCCCTCTGTACAATTGCTGCACCTAGAATTGCGGATCTACAATCAGGTCTAGGGGAGACCGAGCCAAAGAGAGGGAGAGAACGCCAGACATTGGGAGTGGCATAGGAGAAGAAATAAATGGGCCTTTAAGTCATGGGGTGGAGAGTGTGCAGGTGAAGCTGTGAGAGTAACACAACCCATGTTGTTCCAGTTCTGTCAGTTCTGTGACAGCTTGGTGATGAGGCCATCAAGTTAAACGTCCCTTGGGACTATGGCCAGGATCTGGGTGGAGGAAGCCATACAGTCTTAGAACTTTAGTTGCCTGTCTCATGAGGTATTAAGAACAATGTCTGCAGAGGGGCAGATTCTGATTTCGGTTACACCCACCGAGTAACAAGAACCTCTGACCCACTGTTCTGAAACTGCTGTTTGTTTTACAGCAGTGCTTTTGTGGGGACTTTTCTCCTACTTCGCTTCAGCTCTGCTTTAATCATTTGAGATTCATGGTAACTTAAAAGGATACTGCCAGATTGAAGAGTTTTAAATTGATTAATTTTAAAAAAAATCCATGTTTCAGAGACAGCTCCCTTTAAGTCAAGGGGTGGGGAACCTTTTTTGTGTCGGGGGACACTGACCCACAGAAAATTCAGTTAGGGGGCCATATGTAAGTGAGAATCAAAAACAAATAGGCAGAAACCATTTCACGGCTGTGGCTCCCAACTGATCGACAACCACACCACCATTCCTGAGGGCCAGCCTATACCTCGAACACTACAGCGACACAGCAGCAGTGCTTGGGTGTATGTAGAAATGCATGACAATACTGAGAGGCCTTCTCCTGTCCCAGTCGTTAACCCACCTCCCTGATGGGTGACAGCCATTCGGTCGCCACCTTCCCTGACTCTTGTTGCTCCATGCCAGGGTCACCTTCCTGACCCTAAGCTCTGAAATGGTAGCAGCACTGCTGCTTTGTTACTGGCTAAAACATCCACTCAGACTGTGTTTTGAGAAATTCCCTCCGTCCCCATTGGTGCCACCAGTTCCTCTCTTCCAGGTGGAGATGTCGAGTAGTCTAGACTCTCAGGGCTGCAGGCTGGTCTTTCCCATGGACTCAGAGCAGGTCTAGATGAGATGAGGATGGAAAAGCAGGTGGCTGCCAATACCCTCCCTACATTAGCACCAACTCCCGGTCACCATTGCTAGCCCAGCAAGGAAACTTTTGTCCAATAATCCTAGTCATGCTAGGCCTGTGGAAAAACAAGCTTGCAAGGAAGCTCCCTCCCAGCCCAGTGTGATCGTGATACCACCTTCCTTGTGGATGAGACAAGACTAACCATCAGCAAGACAGTGATCGTGACTTACCAAAGTCAGAGGCACCGAGTAGACACTATTAGGAAAACAGTAACTTCTAAGTCTTGTAATCACAATAGATTTTAAAAGTCAGACAGAAATACAATTCTCTTGTTGGCATTTCCTTTTAAATTAACAAAAATGATTCTGGAAATAGACCATCAGAACTGCTATAACAGATGCATTTCGACTTTTGTTAATGGCCATTACATTAGAGCCCCATCCCAATCCTGTTAATCCCCATATCCACTGACTACAATGTGAGCAAGTCTAGTCTTTGGGTGATTAACCCAATACACTGAGAACCTTTTTGGAGCACAAGTGGTTAATAGTAACCCCTCATGCTTACTTTGGCTTGCCTCAGTGATTTTGGAAAGGGGAGTAGCACACTGGCATTTAATATTGTTCTGATTAGGCAGCTAGGAAAGAACAAAGCCCAGGAAAGACTAATAAAGGGGCATAATGTGAATAATTAAAAGTAGCGTCCTCATTTTTTTCTATTTAGTGTCAATAGATTGGCCATTTAATTTTGTTGTTCTCCCCTGTGGGGAACATTGTATAGCTGTGATTGAAGGGGAAAGAGAAGTGAAACACAGTAAACCCACTTTAAATGCTATCGTAATTAGATTTGTTTAAGTGATGAGGGCAGAATTTTCTGGGCAGGCCTGTATCCTGTTGACATAGGCAGGCTGTTTACCAAAGTTGAAAGATGACAGGCATTGGTTACAGACTGTCTGGTTCCTGTTTTGCATTTACATGTGGTCAAGAGATTAGAGAAATGCAACTGCCTAGTGAACAGAGCTGCATTCAAATCAAAATACTGTGGCTGTTGCTACAGCTCTTCCTCTGCAAGTATCAACAGGGTGCCACAACACTGCTCTAGAGCTCTGTGGCTTCAATGCTACCTTATCTGTCCCAGGGCTATTGAATTTCTGTATTGACCTACCACTTGCTATTAACACTGATACTTTCCCCTTACAGTAGTGCTTTCTTTAAAAGATCTCAAAGCACTTGGCAAATACCTATTGACCCTCACAGCCTCACCTGCTTGCTACCCTCTGTAAGGTGGCCATTATATCCATTTTACAGATGGAAGAAAATGAAGTACAAAGAGGATGAGTGACCTATCCAAGATTACTGAACACTAGAACTGGAAGGGACCTTGAGAGGTCATCACGTCCAGTCCTCTGCTTTCATTCACTGCAGAACCAAGATTAGTCATCCAGTCATTCAGTATGTCTGGGAAAGAACCTATAAGTCCTGACTCCACAGCCTGTATGCTAACCACTGAACTATGTTCAGTCTATTTCTACATAGCCTCGTAAATGCAGTGTATGAGTTCACAGGCAAGATAGCAACAAGATAGCTTATGCTTCCATCCTCAAAGGCTCGTGAGTGGGTAGAGAGCCCTATGAATGACCCTCTGTGGTTCCATCTATTGACAGGAAGAAGCAGAAGCGTGTGGTGTGAAAGCAAATCACACACAAGGAATGGAATAGAAAACTACAAATCTGTAACAGGTCAAAATTATTTGGAGCAGGGTTGCTCCCTGCCCATTGCTACAAACCCTGCCATCTGGATTTCACAGCTTCACTAGGGCCTTAACTTTAAAAAGTAATCCCAAAAAAATATTGATGTCTATTGACTTGTTGACTCTGTAGACACTCGTGTGGTACCTGGGAGGCTGAGTGGACACTTAGGGGAATGAGTATGCAGGCCACCCTCAGCCAGCACTGCTCTCAGGGATAAGGTTGTTTTCTTCACATCTGCACAGAAGCAATTTCCCTGGCAACACCCGGACCATCTCTAAGCTGTTACATTAGGAGCAGAAAGGACACCTGCTGCCAGCCCTTCTAACAGAGAGATGGGATGCATGTTGGGTATGAGCGTGGGGGGTGATGAATAAGCTGGCTGGGGCCTAAGGGTCAATATTCAGGGAGATTGGGTGAAGAGGAGTCTTCTGTCACAGCATAGAGGAGCAGCTGAGGCTGTGGCAGCCTAACATAGATAAAACCACCAGCTGCTCATAGTCCTACCCATGGCAGTGAGATAAGGGGTAGGGCCTGGGTCAGACTTGGAGGGTGAAGAGACAGCTTGACAAGGTCCTGGCTGGGATGACTTAGTTGGGGTTGGTCCTGCTCGAAGCAGGGGGTTGGACTAGATGACCTCCTGAAGTTCCTTCCAGCCCTAGGATTCTATGATTCTAAGAGGCTGTTGAGGGGCGGGGACAATGCCAAAAGACAGAGCGAAAAGTGGAATGTTGTGCAACACATTGTGTTAACCCTGGCATATTCTCCAGTAATGGTCCAGCACCCATCAGTGTAGAATAGAGGTGCATCCGGGTTGGGGTGATGGCTGGAGACATTTCCAGAGTTTTTTAGCAGTGCCAGGATCTGCATTCTTATCAGCTGAACATGCTAGTGCTTCACTCAGTGCTGTCAGTTCTCAGGATTTTATCACGCGCCTCAGACTGTTGGGTATTTCACTTAAAGCCCAAGCAGATGTAGTCAGTTGTAGCCAAATCTCAAGTGTCATTAAAAAAAAACGTCTAGGCCTCATGGCTCCAGAGTAAAGCCTGAAAACTGATCCTGATCTATCAAAAAACCCAGAAAAAGAATAAAAGTTGTGCAATTTTTTTAAAAAATGTCTTGATTTTGTAATGCTGGCAGTTTACAGTACAGGAAGGCCAAAAACATCTGTGAACCATTTCACTCAGACCATGGGGATGGAGGAGGAGAGGGAAGAGAAGTAAAAGCTACCTTTTATTAAAATTAAATGACTTTTTGCTTTGTGGGGTACTTTTTTTTTTAACCAAACACACCTCTCCAAAGTATTACCTCCTATTATTATAAAGGTAACAGGCTAATCTCAGTGCACAGATTTTTATATTTGTGAGATTCAGAGATTTTAAGGACAGAAGGGACTTTATAATCATCTAGGTGGACCTCTGGAAGAATGCAGGCCACCTATAGGTCTGTCTTCATCAAGATTAGAACTTAATCCCTCTAAGGCTTTAGCTACGCTAGAAGCATCCGTCAACAGATGTTTCTGTTGGAAGAGATTTTCCAACAAAATGTCTGTCGACAGAGTGTGACAATGAACTAAAGCACATCGCAAGAGCACTCCGCTCTGTCAAGAGTGGCTGGACTGACCGGCCACTCTCTTGACAGAACGACCAATCAGAAACACAGCAGACAAGGCTTCCCGGTGTCCTGGAAGCCCTGTCTGTTAACAGAGGGCCCCCTCAGAGCATCCACACGTCCTTTTTATCAACAGAATCTGTAGACAAAGGCGCTTTTCCTTATCTAGGAGAGGCAGAAGGTTGCCAGCGGAAGTGCTGACTTTTGTTGACACTGTCGACAAAACACTTTCTGTAGGTGGATGTGCAGCGAGTTTCATTGAGAAAACTCCAGTTTTGTCAAAATTACTCACTAGCGTAGCCATAGCCTAAGAGTATTATACAATAAGCTTTCAGGCAGCACGTGTCCAAAACACTTTGGGACTGGGTTTGCCTTTTTGTTCTGTGTTTGTACAAATGCCTAGCAGGAGTCGAAGGCAAATAAAAAATATGAAGCCAAAGATCTCTAATGAACCATACACACCACAGAAGTGTGTGGTGCTTGGATCACATGTGCTGAATTCTGTTGTCCTGGCACCAAAACTGAAGCAGGCTCTTTGGATTAGTTCATGAGCACCGAAAGTGCTTTTTCACTAACCTGGAAAAGGCTGGCTGCTTCCAAGACTTTCTGTACATTTTGCTTCGTGATCAGCACCTGACTGGTGTACGTGTAGTCCAACAGCATCCGCATGGTTTCTGCATCAACTCCTTGAATTATGATTTTTTCTTCATACTTCTCTTTTAAATCATTGCAGAACATGGCCCTGAAACAAGAGCTGGTCACTGGTTACCCAAGAAAGACTAGTATGAAAAAAGCATGGCTATCAGGTTTCAACCGGCCAATATCAATGCAGAGCTCTTCTGATTACATTGTATTTACACAGGTAATATTGTGGCAAAACTACAAAGAACATTCTTTGTCAGTTGTTTTCCTACTACTGTAGAACTAGATTTTAAAATGTTGCAAGATTAATCTACAGAGAGTATCTGATGATAAAAACATAAAAGCTGCTAAAGATACATACTGCCCATTCTGTAAAATGAATACACAGTCTGCACAAGTAGTGTATTTAAAAAAAGACATTTGGTTCAGGAACAAACTTCTGAAAAGAATGGCCTTGTATCAGAAGGTGAAATAAAATTGGCAAATAGATCTGTTAAATATTAACAGTAAAAATGTTGATAATATTTTACCTATGCTTCCCAAAACATTGTATGAACATTTAGGATTAAATTGAGGCTGGTCCAGGTGTAGGATGGGACATACGGAACTTCATTCTCTTCCATCTCTGGGAAAGGGACAGGCATCAAATTAAAGGACTGGGGGATAGAGGTAGGCCCAAGGATGCTGGGCTTTCCTTCGGTCAATGCACTGGCCTCTGAACAGAGGTGAGGACTCAGTAGGCAGCAGGTGTCACCTGGGAGCCTGGCTGATACTGCTGTCATCAACTCACTCTCCAGTATGAAACCCCAGTCTCAGTGGCAGCCTCTGCCCCACTCTAACTTACCATCAAGGCCATCCTGTGGGAGGCACAGTGCCTGGGACAACACCCTCCCACACACACACAGGGCCTGGGGCCATCCCCCTGCCGCAGGCCCCATCGCTCACCACCCCCTTCCCAACCCTTCCCCAAGCCTTGCCCCTGCTCTGCCTGCACCCCATCCATAGGATGGTTGGGGCAGCCACTGCAGGACTCCCGAAAGCATGGGGTGGCTTCCCTGATTCATCCTATGGACAGGAATGCTCTGCTTCCCATCACATAGCTCCCAGCCCATACACTGCTACTCCTTCAAGAGATGAATCCAAATCCAATAGGCACCCAGGCCTGCCTGATCAGGAGTACTGTTGATGAACCTCAGGAGACTGGTCAGAGAGAGAAATTGCTGCTAAATCCATGTGGCTGGTAACCGTGTCTAAGGCCAGGTCTACACTACAAGCTGATGTCAAACTGAGGTACACAACACCAGCTACGTAGCTGGAGTCAATGCACCTTAGATCGAGTTACTGTGGCATCCCCACTGTCAGGGGTGGGGGCACCATGGGAGAAACACTCCCATTGACACCCCTTACACTATTTGTTCTGGTGGAGAATCAGAGCTGAAGAGAGTGTGATCTGTTGTCGATTTAGTGGGTCTTTACTACACCCACTAAATCAACCACCAGAGGATCTACAGCCACTGTGACAGTCTTCCCATAAGCGTAGATAAGGCCAAAGTTTCCCACTATGCCCTAGACCAGTGGCAGGGGACAGTGTGGCCCAGCAAGCAGTGGCTGCTGAAGTAGGCACATAAAGGGGTGGGAGCTAGTGTGGGGGAGGAGGGTACACGGGGGCTGGGAGGAAGGCAGCAGTAATCGAGAAGAACAAGGAGCAGGACCAGCTGCTGCTTGCCTGGGGTGGGGAGCTGGGGGTGAGGCTGAGCTATTGCTTGTGCTCCAGGCTATCCTAGACCCTATGAATACAGAAGAGCAAGGACTGGGATCTTTACAGTTGCAGGTGCCTTTAGGGCAGGCTTACTGTCTCTGCTTCCCAGATAGCTTCTCCCTTTGATGAACCTCCTGGAGTTTGCTGTGGAGATGAGGAGTCTGTGTGTTTGGATACCAGGGTATGCCAATAGCAATGAATCTTGTCTTTGCTGTTAATTGTGTTTGTCTTTGCTGTTAATATTGGCAATTTCCTTAGGCTGTTGATAATGGTGTGTTTGAAGGGAAACACACTTGCACCATCTTAAGCTATGTCTACACTGGCAACTGAGTGACAAAGCTTCTGTTGTTCAGAGATGTTAACTCCCCTCCCCAAAAGACAAAAGTTTTGCTGCAGAAGTGTCAGTGTGAACTGTGTGTTGTCAGCAGGAGCACTCTCCAGCTGACAATGTGAACGCTGCTCCTTGGGGTGCAAGTCTGTTGGCAAAAATGCTGACAAACAGTGGCTGCACTGCCTGACTTTCAGCAACACGGTAGTGTCATTAAAAGCTGTGTAGTGTAGACAAAGCCTATTCCTAACAGAGTAATAAATCACAGAATTAACTAAGAGCCCTCTAAATGCACTTTGCTACCTCACTGCTGTTAGCTGATCACGCACATTTATGGTCCTTTAATTTTTAATCTATTTCTTAACAGTGAGTCTCTCTTCCAGCAGTGTTCTTCTGTAAGATGAATTTACTACTGGTGGATGACTTCTCACTCCCAATGTAATTCTGGCTTATGCACTTTAAATGCTGGCTCATTATCTATGTGACTGAATAGTAATACATCATTTTGTCTGTCTTTAAAGAGCTCCATGGCTGCTGTTTTGCTATGTCACTCAGTTCAGCTATCTCTTAGAGGCCATGTGCCAGATTCCAAAGATTCAATCACAACAGTAAGGTAAGAAGTACCCGAACATGCTTTTGACGACAGCTAGAGGAAAATGTGTGTGAGCATCTCAGATGTAATTCTATCTCCTTTTTACCTTGATTGCCAAATCTTTCTCTGTTAGGGGAGGATTACATATGCGTGCAAAGTTAGAAGAACAGTGTATCGTTCGAAGTGGGGAATTAATCGTCTTAAGAACCAAAGTCTTCACTGCCAGGAAAGGTGTATTTCCAGGGGCATAAGAAACACAGATGAATGATCCCTATGGAAAGTGGGGGCAAGGCACTGTAGTTCTTACCAAAAAACACCTCGGTGAGGTGAGCCACAGGCAGGGCCTATGCTGTTGACCTCTACTAGCTACACTGCAATAAACCGACCTGTACCTTGCCTCCACTTGGGCTTTACAGCAAGGTGGACAACTGGTCTTAGTTGTGTCTGGCAGGGAAGACATAGCCTTTGAGCAGAGGGCTGGTGCAGATATGATGCTTGCCCTGGTGCGCAGCTCCAGCAAGAGCTGGCAGAGCTGCAGCAAAAGCCAGCAGGGAGCCATTTAAAGAGCTGACAGGGACCTGAGTTGCAAGAGGACAGCACCACCCGTCGTCCTCCCTCAGTGAAGACAGCCAGATAAGTTGATTGTAGATATGTCAGTTCCAGCTAGAAATGCATATCTACAATCTACTGTAAAGTCTAGTGTAAATCTGGCCTAAATCTGGAGTAATCCAGGCAGGCAGACACCTGAGTACAAAGACACCTGTCATGTGTTACAGGGAGAAGAGGTCTGTACAAAAAGATAAAGAATTCAGGGCCCGATTCAGCAAGTCTGCGTGATGACTGTGCCTCATAGGAGTGAGAAACAGGCTGTTGTCCTAGGGTGCAGCTGCTCTGTGCCTTCATTCCTTTATCTCCTAGATCTGTGAACTGTGGTCTTGTGGTGAGCATGTGGCACTAACTGTCAAGGGAGATGCAGCTCTGATCTCACTTACATCATCACAATGAAACTAGAGTAACTCAGTGGAGTTCCTGTGGTTTTCCATTCCCATAGGTGAGCTCCAGACCTCACTTTTGACATCTTGCCCAAGCTATGGCACTGACTTCTGGATCCTGGACAAGCGGCTGACCTTTCTGCACCTGTCCTCTAGTCTTTAAAATGGGGGTCATAATACTTCCCCCACTTGTGGGGTGAGAGGTGACTTGTTTACTGTGTGTGAGGCATGCCGAGCCCTGGAGCTGGAAAACATCACTCCTTGAAAGTTGGAGCAGGTAGGGATGGGGAGGAGCAGGGATGTAAAATCAAGAAATGCTCATGTCTCCCACAGCATTCCTATTGGGGCCAGGCAATTCTGCTTCCCCACATTTTCAGGGTCCACTGGACCCCCCATGGCAGTAACTTCCACTTTGAAAACTTTGGCAAATTTCAGACTCCCACAAATAGTGATTGCTTCTGAAAATATTGACCCTAATCTCTGTGGGCTTTTTTTTCTCCACAACCTTGTGCAATTAGGGATAAAATGCTTCTCTTCTGATTTGATGCCTTCTTTACATCATCTATTCTGAGCAGCTGGAGTGGAGAACAAACTACTGTTAAGGATACAGAACTCCACGAGAAGCATTATGTTATATAGGCTCTGAAATGATAACTGAGGGAGGACTGGAAGTTGATATCTCTGCCAGGCCTCTGCTCAAACCCTGTTTAGCATTAATATTTTATATTATGTTAGCATTCAAAATGTATCAGACCCTGTGCAGACCTAATGTAGCCAATTCAGCCCAGCATAGCAGAGGAGAAAAGCATAGCTCAGTGGTTAGAGCACTGGCCTTGTAAACACAATCTTACCAGCTCCATCCTTGAGGGGACATTTCACTGGTCTGGGGCAGGTGAGATTAAACACATAAACGTTTGTGGGGGATGAAGACAGGTCCTGCTATGAGGGCAGAGGACTTGAAGACTTCTGGAGGTCCCTCCCAGCTCTGTGGAATATTAAACCTACTTCTCAGAGAAAACAGCAACAGTTTGGGGAGGGATAGCTCAGTGATTAGTGCATTGGCCTGGTAAACCCAAAATTACAAGCTCAGTCCTTGGGGTGGGGGGGGGCTTTCAAGTTTCTGGGGCAGATTAAATTAAAAACAAAAAAAATCAGTCAGGGATGGTGGTAGGTCCTGCAGTGAGCACAAGGAAACTGAACTCCATGACCTCTGAAGGTCCCTGCCAGCTCATGAGATACGTACATCTCGAGGTTTCAAATAGCACAGAAATAATTCTAGACTCTCTGTGCTCCCTGAAGACACTGAATATCCAAAGAAACCCTCTTTCCCGCTAACGTGACAAAACCCGGTCGGTTCCTGCCCTCTTTTTGGGGGGCCATCTTATGACATATCCCAAAGGGCTGAGGGGGCACCTTATATCAAAGAGGTATTTCATCCTCTCAGAGTCCTCTGCCAACAGCCGATGTCTGGCTGATAGCAATCAGCTGCGTGAGATGACGACAGCTGCTGGTGTGGCACTGGGGATCCCACTGGCTGGCGGGAGTCAATCTGTAATCCCTCAATAATGCACAATACTTTTTTGACAGTTAACCATTTTTCATTGACTTTATTTTAATTCATTTTTCAATTGTTCATTTTGCTTCCCTTTTCCACATGACTGCTACTGCTACACTGCTCTCCACTGTACGCATTTCACATGTAAACATCATTTTGCATTAGCTTTAGTCTCAGCTGCCTAAAATAGCCCTTCTCTTGTGATCTCTGTGAGTCAAACCACTAAGCCTCCATGAAACTGGCACTTCCTACTCAGATCACAAATGATTGCAGATTTGTTTCCACTGTAATCAGTCACCAGACCATCTCAACAGTGTAAAAAAAATCCCAGCCATGCAAATGTGAAGATCTAAATGATAATGGAAAATGTTATAACCCATACTGTGTTTCTCCAGAAGTCTCAAAATTTGTTCTTTCCACTCAGTAGCATAAAGAGGGCAGTTCACTGTAGTTTTAAAAGGAATGACAGTGGAGTTTATGGGATTTGTAAAATTTCTCTGCACGGGGATTCCCGTCTCTCCAATGCTTTTACAGTAGTCCTGGGAAAGGCAGGAAATAGGACACACATCCTCTTTCCTTCTCAACAAGTTTACAGACCATGTGCCCTACCACATAGTAATAGTGAAAAAAGACAACTTCCACAAATGGAGTCACACTGAAATAAAATTACCTCATGATTGTAGTGAATCCCTCTTCTCCTGAAACAAGGATGCATATGATGAGGTGTAAAGCACCAACAACTCTCAGAATATTTGGCTAAGATTTTATCCGTCCATCACTTCACCTGCTAATTGTTTTCCTTCAGATTGTCTATCTCAGGTAGACACAAAAAGTTTGACTTTGTTACTTTCCTAATTTCAGGCTCTAGCTTTCAAAGGGGGTAAGAGATAGGGGTCCAACACCCACTGAAAGTTCACCCAAAGTGAGCCTCTTCAGAAGTCCCCATCCTACATGTACTGAGGGAAAATGGCTTTTGTTTTTAAAACTGCCTCACCTGAAATAATTGCTTGCTGCAGCAAGGACCACACGGTGGCAAGAGAATTCCATGCTGTTGACACACAAGATGACATCCGTGAGAGAGTTTTCCAGCCTGAGGTTCTCCAGGCCGTTCTGAAGCACCATTGAGAGCCCAGTGTCATCAAACTTAACCTTGTCACCACTTGAGACTTCCACAAGGTCCCCCATCTTCCTAGAGCACTCATTGTCCAACGAGACCAGAGGTTCTTTGGAACTTTTCTCCACTGTGTCCCCCATGTTTGAACCAGACCGTGTCATTCCGTTGAGGCTTCGCTCTGAAAGAGTTCCTAAGCTTCAGATGAGTTACGCTGCCGAAGTTAAGCGGATTTCCTGTCCAGGGCTCTCCGCTTATCTACAGCTGTCACACACACATAACAGGAAGCCTTGCACTTTCTCATCCTGTTAACACAAACAAAGGGTGGGAGGGTGGGGGTTTCTGTGAATTTCAGGCAATACCAATGGGTTTTAAAAAGATTTAAGATGCTTCTGAATGTACGACAATTACAAGTGATTGAGGAAGGGCTCTCTCCATCCTGAAACTGGCCCTTTAATTATCTGGATCCACTTACCCAAAATGAAAGGAATACTCTGTGGATTCCAAGTCCCATCCACTGGTAGTGAGTGCAGCCAGTGAGAAACTTCTGTTGTTAGACATAAATTCTCACTTTTACAGTTACACACTTTATCATTTTAAATGCTAATACCTGACCTGCCATCTATACCATGTTTACCGTACACTTAGGGTACGATCAGATTCACTGCCACAAAAAAACATGTCACAGGTGGTGAAATCTGGTCTCCTTCTATGAAATTGGGTCTTTTGTCTGTTATTACGCTACAGTATACAGATTTCACCACGGAGACCTATGTTCCTCTCACTGGGGTCCCCACCCAAAAGGGAGCCGTAGAGGTATCACATGGTTAGTTTAGGGGGACGCAGTATTGCCTTGTTCACTTCTACGCTTCCTTCAGAGTTGGGCACCCGGAGAGTGGTGACCATTGGCCAGCTCTGAAGACTGCGTAGGAGTAAGGGTGGCAATACTATACCATGCTGGCCTTACATCTGTGATGCTGCTTTATTTAGGTCGGGATCCCTACAATTACAACACCATGACATTTCTGATTTAAATAGCCGAAATCACGACATTAACTATTTTTAAAATCTGGTGGCCATGAGTTCGACCAAGATGGTCCATAAATTTGGTAGGGCCCCAATTAAACTCAGACACTCAAAAATACTGACTGATACCTGCTGCCCCCATGAGGTAATAGATGCTGTATGTCAGCAATATTGTTAGTTTCCACAGAAAGAAGAATGTGAATAAACAAGAATTATATGGGGCTAGATCCTCAGCTGATGTAAACCAGCATAACTCACTCAAAGTCGAAGGACAGTGTTACTTCTTTTTTTCACCTTTAGCTATCTTAAAATGGGGGCTGAAGGGGAAAACTGCCCTTTTAGGGGTAAGGGACTCTGCAAGGGAAAGCTATAGTAGATTATTTGAAATGGCTGCACTTAGGATGGATTTTAAAATTATGTCTAGTGTGTCTAGAGCAGTGGTTCTCAAATTTTCAGAGTCATGTGCCCCTTTGTTTCTGACCATGTTCCTTCCCTCTGAGCTGGGCTGCAGCTCTTGGCAGGGGAGGGACATGGACGAGGAGGGAGCAGGCCTGGGCCCAGGAACAGAGCCACAGCCTGGGGCTGAGGCTGGGACCATAGCCAGATGCAGAGCTGCAGCTGTGGCTGGAGGTAGAAGTGGGAGCACAGTGGGGCTATGTTGCACTCTCTCCCCATCCCTGGGGGGCGGACACCATGCATCTCCACCAAAAAGGCCTCTGTGTCCACTAAGCAGGCATGTACCATAGTCGGGGGACCTTTGATCCACAGCATAAGGTATGTGCACTTTGTAGCATTTTTACAAACCTAAATAAATCAATGGAACTGGGCTGACTCCCACCACCTGAGCCACAGAGCACAAGAAAATCTTCAAAAAAAAGCTAACTGATTTTTTTGTAAATTTGTCACTTTACATGTTACTATTATGAAGCTGCGGGGCTGAGACTGTTTAGTTTATTTGTGATTCAGTCTTTACATTATTCAGCTGTCCTCCATCACCGTACAATCATATGCCTGGATAAGAGATACCTAAAGCTCTCCGAATGGTGAGGATGGTAAATCTGCCAAAGGAAGTAAAGAAAAGATCTGGAACTTGAGAACATACAGATTCTATTCCCAACCCTACCACTAAAGTGCTGTTAGACCTTGCACAGATCAATTAGCTTTTCTGTACCTCAGCTTCTCCATCTGTAACCTAGGTATAATACCTTTCAAGGCTGTGAGGCTTAAAGTTTTGTAAAGAACTTGGAGAGCTTACACACACACAAACATTTCTGTTTCACTGCATTCCTTGATCTGACTATTTGTACCTATTGTCTCCTGGCTTATACCCAGACTGCAACCTCTTTGGGACAAAGGCCATCTTTTGTTTTGTGTTTATACAGCAGCTGGCACAAGGGAGCCCTGGTCCATGACTGGGGCTTACATATGCTATGGTAGTACCAATTATTGTATATGTAGACAAACACGCAGAGTTATCGTTTCATGTGCCCCTTCGTGCTTCAGCCCTATACCAGAAGACATGTGCCCCTGCTGATGATGGGTTATGCTTGGTAATTATCCAGTGCAGTACAGACTGAAGCATGCTCATTTTCATCACATGACTCAGATACCACCTGGCTCCTGGCTCCCCGAGGTGCAGAGAGCTGGGAGCCCACCCATGAGGCTGCAATCTGCTTCCCATCTCCCTGCATCTCAGCTCCCAAAGTGCGGGAAAGCCAGGAGCCCACCTGTGTGGGTACCACACTGTTCCCGGTGCCCTGAGGAGTGGGGCAGCTGGGGAGATCCTCCAGGGCAGCAGCTCTTGGCAGTCGCAGCTGGGGAGCCACCTCCCCTGCCATCCATCCTGTATTTGGGATGGGGGATATGGTCACCCTAGGTTGTATAGTTTCCGCAGGTGACTGCTGCTCTTTTAAGACTTCTAAAAGCATGTGCCAGATCTCATCCTCCTCAGATCTTGGAAGGCACATCAGGTTCTTAAGCCTTAGGTGAAGAGCTGTAGCTATCTTTAGAGAAATCATTCAGGCACATTTTGTCAAATCTGCAGTGCAAGTGTTCTTAAAACCAGCATGTACTGGGTCATTACCCAAGATGGCTCTAACACCAACTATATGGCAGAAAGGGGCATACAAATGCTTAGCATGCATGACACATACATTGTTGCAGTGCCAGCTACAAAAGTGCCATGCAAACAGCTGTTCTCATTTTCAGGTGACACTGTAAATAAGAAGTAGGCAGCGTTATCTCCCATACATGTAAACAACCCTCTTTGTCTTATCATTGACTGAACAAGAAGTAGGACTGAGTGAATTGGTAAACTCTAAAGAGTTACATTGTTTTATTTTTGAGTGCAATGTTTTAACAAAAAATCTACATTTGTACATTGCACTTTTGAGACAAATAAATGCCCTTTAGTGCTTGTAAGAGGTGAATTGAAGAATACTATTTTTATCATTTGTACAGTGCGTATGTTATAAAAATAACAATATAAAGTGAGACTGTACACTTGTATTCTGTTATAACAGAAATCAATGAAAATATAGGAAAACATCCAAAACATATAAAATATTTCAACAGGTGTCCTATTGTTTAATCGTGTAATTAAACGGCAATTAATTGTGGTTCATTTTAAGTGTGCTTTTTGAGTTAATCACGTGAGTTTAGAGCAATTGATCAACACACACACTTCTGGTTGGACTTTTCCCCCAGGGTTTGATTTCTGGAAACAGCTGAACAGCTAAACCCTGTGGGGAAGGAGTACAGGGGAGACAAAATCAAGGTAGTTCGCCCTTTGAGCCGGTAACAAGGGATTCGTCCCTGGAGGCACAGTGTCTTCTGCCCTATTGGGGAACATGGCCCAGTCTCATCCCACCCCCGTGTTCATCCCTGCCTTCCTCACTAACATGCCTTTCCTGCCCTGCTTGCTTCCTTAGTCATATTTCCCTGAACCACAGCATGGGCTACCTGCTGCAGAGCAGCAAGGACAAACACCCTTGGATAAAAACAAGCCCTGGCTAATGTGCTGCTCTCTCCAAAATGGGTCTGGATTCAGTAAAAGTATTTAATTAGCCTTCACAAGTTTCTCTTCCTCATCTAGCGATTATAGTGATCTGTGACCAACAAACCCTGAAATGTGATTTCTCAGTTGAGAAGCAATGACAAGGACTGGTCATGCAAAAGAATATAGTAAAGAGAACAAGGAATGGATTTTGCTACCTGTGAATGATTATTCATGCATCTGACAGTGAGGGTCTTTGCCCATGAAAGTTTATGCTCTGATAAATCTGTTAGTCTATAAGGTGCCACAGAACTTTTCATTGCTTTTGTGGATATAGGCTAATACACCCACCCCTCTGATATGTGTGAATGATTATGTGATTTCTTTCTCCCAGCTGCACTGTCATTGGCAGTGAAAGTGAAAGCCTGTTCCTTTAAAGTGTGTGAATGCTGTTTGTCTGCACTTTTCAGATAAAAGACTTCCACCCCCAGCAAAATGGTTTTGTTTTGACAACAACAAAGCATTCCCACCAATAAAGGAGCATTCACACTTTCACTGGCTCTGGCAAAACTTTGCCATTCATGGGTGACTGTCATCCATGAATGATAAAAGTTTTTTCAATCAAATGCAAAGCCTCACCCATTAGAATCCCTAACACAAAGAACTTTAAGAAAGGGATTTCTGTTAGGGGGGCCTTCATGAACAAAGAGGTTAAAAACCGGGGTTTTGTCGACAAAACCCTCTAGTGTAGACAGCCTGGGTGTTTCTTGTGCAGGCTGCAGGTGTGGAAAGCAGGAAGTCAAAAATCTCCTTCCTGATTGCCCGTCAGCTACATTCATTGTCATTTCTGCTGAAATCACTCATTCCTTGTTTGCTCCTTCATGATCCCAGAGCAGAACACAGCTGTCGGTGTTGCTGCTTTTAGTGTCTGTGAACTCCTCTCCTCTTATGCTCTGTCTGTGTCACTAATGCACAATATTGCCAGCTCCAGGTGTTCAAAACTCATGAGTAAATCCCATAAAAATCACAAGATTGGTTTCAAAATCATATTTTATCCCTAATAAATATTAGAATCTTCTGGTTTGCCTTCTGGTTTCTGGCTCCTTTAAGGCTCCCATTTTCTTTATGCTACTAGGGTTCAAAACTGAGATTCTCATGTGAGCACCTGAGGCCAGGAGGGGACTTTAAGAAAACTACCAAACATAGTTAGCCTTAGGGTTGAATCGTCAGGCTGGGTACCGGTGAATACAACCTTTGGGTTTGGGTCCTATTAACATTACAAAATAAAATCATGCCATAACTATGTCAGCGGACAGTTGTGATGTTACTAGCTCACCAGCCATTAGGGGAGACCTGGGGAATGCCCTAGTAGCTTCTGCTGTTTTGAATTGCACTAATGTTGATCACTATCTCCATTCTTATCTCTGCCTGTGCTGTTGCCAACCCTGTTTATCTTGAACTCTTACAAATCTTATCTTTTCTTCCGAGCAGCTCTCCTCTATTTCCTCCTCACGGTTCCAGCTGCCTAATACAGGTTGAACCTCTCTCATCCAGCATCCTCGGGACCTCACCAGTGCCAAACGAGAGAATTTGCTGGACCACAGGAAGTCAAAATTGACTAACACATTACCAGAGAGATAACCGTGTTAGTCTGTATCTTCGAGAACAACAAGAAGTCCTGTGGCACTTTATAAAATAACAGATATTTTGGAGCATAAGCCTTCGTGGGCAAAGACATCTGATGAAGCAGGTCTTTGGCCACAAAAGCTTATGCTCCAAAATATCTGTTGGTCTATAAGGTGCCACAGGACTTCATGGTGTTAGCACATTACCAACACTTCCACTGCTTACTAGGGTCTTGTAACACAGTTAGGGGTAAATTAAAGCTATATAACAGCACAGAACAATGAGAGCCAGGACTGGTGGCTGGAAACAACCTTTATGGGACCACAGGAAACTTGGCCATGCCAAGATAAGTGGTCATCCAGCTAACTATAATCATGCTGGATTATGGAGTTTGCCAGACGAGAGAGTTCTGCATTAGAGAGGTTCAACCTGTACTGCCAGAATCACTTGATCCATAAGGAAAGACTTGTAGCAAATCAAGTGGTTGGTTATTGGTGATTTGTCATTATTCGCATGGGCTTTAGCATCAACTGGCAGTAAATGTAGAGCTGAGGCAAGTGCAGTGTATTCAGATGGCAGTCAGCTAATGGAACAAAATAATCAGGGAGCTATTTTAAAGTATTTGAAGTCACCCATGCACTTGTTTTTACTTTGATCTCTTTAAAACAGGCTGGTTATTAACGTTTTAATAGACCACCAGTAACTTAAATGCAAGAGACCCTTTAGGTCATCCTAGACCAGGAGTGCGCAAAGTGGGGGGCGCACCCCCAGGGGGTTTGTGAAATTTCATAAGGTGGGGTGCAGCATGATCAGCTGCTAGGTCTCAGACTTATCCATCTCATTACAAATGTTGAAATAGGTCATTGTTTTTACATCTGTGTACTCACATTCATTTACCAGTTAATAAAGTTTTAAAATTCTACACACTTATTTTCTTACACATGCCAAAAGGTTTTTTTTTTCCACATGAACATAACCAAAAGGTCTGTCAGTTTGGATTACATTAGGCAGGTTGTGGGGACCTTGCTAACTGCAAGGACAAAAAGTGAGACCTGATGTAAAAAGTCCTAGACTACTACAGCAATACATGCCTTAATCTTGGTCCATTCATTGTGTGGTTACTTTCTAGTAATGGCTTCCAAAAAGAGTGTTCTCTCTCTCTCTCTCTCTCTCTCTTCTTCATAACTTGCTCTGCTAGCTGTCCTTTTGCCATGAATGAATTAACTAATTGCCATCTAAATTAACCTGTTAATTCAGCAGAAACTGAGATGGTCTTGTTAGTGGAGAACTGAATGGAATCCTTGCCTGTGTTTTCAGAAGGTTTGGTCCAACATCCACTAGCTGAAAATAGGAAATCTCCATTTAAACCAGGAGGAAACTGATGGGATTGTCTTGGGGAGCTGCGGGGTGGGGGGATTAAAATTACTCCATTAACTTGTGGACTAAGCTTTAAATGAACTAATAGTAAAGAGCCTTTGCTGATTCCTCCTGGTGGCCTTTTATAGCCTACTCTTTGCAACCTGGAATTACTGTCCATTTCATGACCTGATTCTTGAGCCATACACTGGGGCTAGGGCTACACTACAAATACCTTTGCTGGCGTCTAGACTGCGCACGTGCTATTTTGAAATAACTTTGCAATAGTGGGTGTGTTTGAAATTTGTAACTCTCATTCCACCAGGAATAACACTTAGCTCAAATTAGATATTTCAAACTAATCTGTGTTAGGCCGGGATATATGTGTTATTTTGAGTTAAGGGGCCTCCAGACCCCCAGGGTGCCCTGCTCTGTCCAGTAGGTCTCATTGGCCACAATCAGGGAACCCTCCATGGTTCCCCGCTCTCCCAGCCCTTAAAGGCACAACTCAAACCGTTGGCAGAAAGGGTTTGTGCTTGGGGCCTCCTGCACAGCCAAGAGCCTGCTCCTGTGCAGCAGCATGGAGCCAGACATAAGCCACAGGGAGGGCCCCAACCTCCCTCAACAGCTCGCCTGGAGTGTGCCTGAGCACCCCAGGAACCTGCCCTGGCCCAGAAGAGGTGGGCACCTTCCTGGTCAGGGGCGGAGATCCAGGACCTCATTGCAGTCTAGTGGGGATGAGACCATCTCTCAGAATGTCCACACCCAGCACAGGAATCAGCTGTCTTTGGCCACATGATGGAGGGTCTGGTGGCCCATGGCCACATGTGCATCCAGGAGCAGATGTGCATGAAGGTCAAGGAGCTCCGCCAGGCCTATGCCAGGGCCAGGGAGGGCAGGTCCAGGGCAGTGTCCCTACTATGAGGACCTGTAGTGCATCCTGGGGGAGGGGGCAGGGCAGTGCCCTCCCCACTCCTGGTGGAGGCCAGCTGTGACTTGCCCACCATGGAGCTGGAACTGGACAGCAGGGATGAGGAGGAGCTACTGGAGGATCCGGACCAGGAACTGGGGAACAGCTGCCAGCCGCTAGGGGCCCTGTCCATGGAGCCATCCAAGGAGTCACATAACGTGGGAGAGAGATCAGCCAGTAAGTGGCCCTCCCTCTTACTGGGACCCCATTCTTTAAATACCCCTCTGAAACCACCACCCCCACTCATGCATCTGGTGAAGCGGGTCTTTGCCCACGAAAGCTTATGCTCCAAAATATGTTAGTCTATAAGGTGCCACAAGACTTCTTGTTGTTCTCAAAGCTACAGACTAACATAGCTACCTCTCTGATACTTGTCATCCAGTAAGTGCCACTTCCTTTCCCCATAACATGAGTGGAAGGTCTGGACAGGTGGAGGAACCCCTCACCCCCATATCTGTACCCCACTGGTTGTGGTGCACGCAGAGCACATGGGACCACATGCTGTGCTGCTCCCTGGTGTGCAGCTCCTGGGCTACTGGGCACAGGGTGGCTGGAGAGGCCTGCCATACCCCCAGCCCCTGAGTAGGACACCTTGCTCCCACAGGCCACCATGGGAGGGAGGCAAAGGGCAGCATAATGCACATACACCCAGCAGTCCTGCACATGGGCATGCGTGCAACCCTGTGCCAGATCCCACTCCACAGGACACCAGGGGCCAGCAGCATGTGCACACACAGCCTGGCTTTCCACACAATGGCTGTGGCAGAGCCGGGAACTGTGATTCTCAGCTCGTACATGGGGACCAGGTTCCAGGCACCACGTTGCCTCGGATGACTGACAACCTATCCTTGCTCTCCACAGCCTGACCAGGCACCCAGGACACTGAGAACCTCCTGCAGCTCCAGGCCATGCACAGCATGCTGTGGGATTGGGTGGCCGAGGGCATCTGCTGCAAGACCCTGCAGATGCAGCAGGAGCATAGATGGGCCCTGCTGGTGCATACTCTGGTGTCCCAGCCCAGCACAGGCTTCACCCCCTCACCCACCCTGCTCCTCCCCCTACTCCCTTGCTCCCCCTGAGCTCCCCTTCCCCCCGCTGAGAGCGCTGAGGCCCCTGTACTCGAGACAGCATGGCACACCCCCAGACCATCCCGCCCCCTGGCCCCTTTTTGTAGCTCCCCCATCCACTGTAGTTAATAGCACCCCCCATCCTGCCCTCTTCCCTCCCCAGTCGCCTCCACACCCCCTCCCCATTTTCCCTATCCCACCCTTGTAAATAAAGATACCTATTTTTTTTTTCAATTACAGACTGTTTATTGCTTCTTTGGGAAGTGGGGTGTGGGGGCAGGATGGAAGGATGGCATGGATGAGTGTAGCTGAAGCCCCCGGTGGGCCAGCCTAGGGAACAGCATCATTTCTCTCCCAGGGTAAAGCTCTCCCTCAGATCCTCCTGGATGCGCATGGCCTCTCATTGGGCATCCTAGATGGCAGCCATGAGTAGCTGTTCATACACCCTGGCTAGGTGCTCGGCCTTGGCCTCCCACAGGCAGGAAGGCCTCCCTCTTTGTCTCACACAGGTTATGGAGGAGAAAGCATACAGCCACTACCTGTGGGATGCAAGTGCTCCCTGAGGTCCAGGCAGGTGAGGAGGCACCGGAAATGTCCCTTGGGGTGGCCAAAGGCAACTCATACAGCAACTAATAACACTGGTCTGCTTCTTTAAATGTGGAAGCAGTGTATTTTATTTCAATAGCCGCCTCTCAAATGCTATGTCGGCTCTGGCCAGCCAGGTGTTGAAGGCCTGCAGAAGCAAAGTTGGAGTGGGTATCACAGGGCTCCCTGGGCACCTGCAAGCTCTCCTCTGTCCCCTTCCTGCCTGTCACCAAGAGCAAGTCCCAGCAGTTGTACCCACCCCGGCCAGGCTTTGTGGGGACAGCATGGAGGGAACCCTACCGGGGTAGGGGCTTGCAACACGCCCACCCTGTTCTCCAGAACCACCTATCCTATCCCCCACCTCTCTGCAGTGCATCCTGCTGGGCTGGGCGCACCCTACCTGCATAAGCAGGATCCCGACAGTTGACTTCCCCAGGCCGAACTGATTCCTCATGGATCAATAGCTGTCCAGTGTAGCGAGTTTCCACAGTGCAATGGGTACCTGCTTGTGGAGGGAGATGGTGGGCCTCAGGTGCGTGTCCCAGGGCAGGGGCAAGCCAGTTGCAGAGCTCCAGGAAGGTGGTTTTTGTAAGTTTGAAGTTCTGTACCATTGCTGGTCTCCCCACTGCTCCAGAATGATGTGATCCCACCAGTCTGCATTGGTGTCCAGCTGCCATATGCAGTGGGGCACAGGGACCAGTTCTTGGAGGGCGATCCCCAGCTAGTGGATCAGCTCCCAGTTGGGGGAGTAGAGTCTGCAATATGGGCTTGGGGTGGGGATCCTGCAGGTCCTGGGAGTCGGGCAGCAGCATGTCCCCCACAGCTTGCAGCAGTTGCAGTAGGAGGGGGAGACCAGCTGGGGCTCCATAACAGAAGCTGCTATGCCGTCCTGGGGCAGGGCAACCACAGCAGGTGATGAGAATGCTTGGCTGTCCCTTGAGGAGGTAGGCAAGTAAGCAGGAAAACCTGAGGAGTGGCTGTCTGGAGTGGCGGGGAGTCCCTTTAAGCACAAGCCTCAGATAGCCTAAAGCAGCAAGCACAGGAAGGAACTGCCAGGCTGATGCCCTGCCTGAACTGCTTCTGGGTGGCCTTATATGAGAGTTAGCATCCAACAGGTGTGGCCGCTTCTTTTCACCATGGCTAAAAGTGACGACTGAAACAACCGTCTAAGATAAGCTGCAATGCAGCCATAGACTGAGAGAGTTTCTGCACCTTTCCCTGGCCCAGCTACAGCTGTGGCCATTGTGTGAAGTTGTCAGGCAATAGTGCTTTGGCGGGGTGGGCCCTAACTTGCACCTCATTTTGGGCCTCTCTGCCTCACTTTTGAAAAGCACACAGCTTTTTAGAAAGTGTCAATTAGCACAGCCAGTCCTACCACCTGTTTGTTTCTGTGTGTATTTCAAGAGCTTTTATTCCACAGTATTTGTTTTATTCAGTCGTACGGCATGCAGAGCACTTTGGGTGGGGAGAAAAGCTGCTCTTGAAATAAAATACACGGCTTCAAACTTCAAACATTTAAAGAAGCAGAATAGCGTTATTAGTTGCTGTATCAGCCACATAGCAGTTCTCAGAAGCCACATTCAGGGCCAGGACCATTGTGCTCAATGCTATGCAGTTGGGAGTCTTCCCTGTGTTTGAAGCATTTACCATCCCAGAGAAGATGCAGCAATTGCGTCAGTGTAACAAGGGTTTGGGGGCGTAGATCAGGGAAATGGTCACAAGAAATGTTCCAATATAGGCAAAATATATGATAGCAGAGGTCCTTGTTGACTAGCCTTCCTCATTTAGACTAGTCTGTCCCTTCTCCTGGGAACAGGAGGTTATGTTCTCTATTCCTTTGATTTCTACAGATTCTTAAGAAGGATACATGGATGCTCCCCTGCCGTGGGTCTCTTAGAGCAGGGATAAGCAAACTTTTTACGTTGGGCACCATTTTTCATCCTTGCAATTAGCAGCCCCACTCCCCAGCCCCTCTAATGTAATCCAACCCAATGGAAATTTCAGCTATGGTCATTTAAAAAAATCCTTTTGGCACGTGTAAGAAAATAAGTCTGTAGAATGTAAATGCTTTATTAATTGGTATACAAATTTGAATAGACAGACATAAAAACAGTCACATCATTCAACATTTGTAATGAGATGGATGAGTAGGAGACCTAGAAGGTAATCATGCTGCACTCTCCTTATGAAATTTCATGCCCCCCCCAAGGGGACCCACACTACCACTTTGCACACTTGTTGTACAGCACTGGGTCTTTAAAAGTGAAGGAATAGCAGCTGTTATCCCGACCCTCTCATACGACAGGCTAAACGAGCCTTGTACTTGCAAACAGGAAGAGAAATGAGACCCTTAAAGCAAGGATTACATTAAAAAAAAGTGTGTCTCTTGCTTTAAACCAGTCCTCAGTGTTAAGGTGGGTCTAACAATCTCTGCACTCTGTGAGTCACAGACAGGACCTCTCTTCAACATCCAGCTCCATCCTGCTTTCCTTTATTGAAATAAACAAACAAACAGCAAGTTGTACAGGACACTTGTAGGGCTTGTCCTGGAGGGCTCAGGTATTAAATATTATCATGCAACAAAACCTCCAGGAATACATCCAATCAAAACTGGCACGCCTGAACACTTGGCTAGTGCTACCTGCCATGCCATCTATTTGGATTTCTAAGCAGTTCTTTCTCTCCTGGTTGCTGGAGCAGGCCCATTTGTGCATGAATAGCCTGACCTCCAAATAAATGACACCTCTAATTGCTGTAAATGGATAGGTGCTGAGGCCATGCTGGAAAAATCAAGGACTCTTGTTCTCAAGAACAATTTTACTGTGCATTCCTTGTGCACCTCACACTCTCATTGAAGGCTGGCTCTGGACCCAAGAGTTCACTTGCAGGAAGACAGCTCCAGTGAGGAGAGTAAGTATAGCTTCGTCATCTGTTTTGTGGCTCACTAGAACGTAACCACCAGACCAGGGATAGCAGCTCTTTAGGTGAATAAAAGATGACGTGTGCTATAAATGAGGGGAAGAGATACCGGTGGCACTAAAACGTCAATAGGTGAGTCTCTTCTATTGTAAGATAAACAGCTATGTGAAAGGTTGGCAATGGAATCCCAAACTACAGGAAACACACCCAGTTTCAGATTTCATGGCAGACCTGAAGAATTAATCCTGTGCTGCATTTTACTATTGCATTGCTGTTTGTAAACCTCAGCCTGTTCTGAGCAAATTGACCTGACAAATGAGTTTGTATCAAAGTGAAACTCAGAAGCTTTGCCTGCAAATTGCTTAGATTTGCAGGGTTCATTTGGCTGGGAGGTGAGACCACAAGCTCAAGTGGTGTCCCAGACATGCTGGACCTGTTGTTCCCTGATGACAGAATTTCAGAAGTTTATAACAAGACTTTCCAGCTCATTCAGGCTGTTTAGACACAGCCTTGACTTGCTGAGGAAACACGAAGAGGGGAGGCCAGTACAATGCTCCATTTGCTATCAGAACATCACACTTACCAAAATCTAGGCTGGAACACCAGTGACTACCTCATCTCAGGCACACTACTGTATATGCTTGAATCTGCCTTGGTGCAAACAAACATGTATCAAAACCAGAGAAAAAGGTAATATGGAGCCCAATCATGCACTGCGAAAGCCAAATGGAAGTGTTCTTATTCTGCAAGAATAGCAACAGGAAAACCATAAGCCCCTGTGACTAATGATAACTTATAAGTTTAGCCATCCCCAGTAGGAGTGAAGTTAACTCATGGTGCTAATGAACTTGGGGGGGTCACATAATTCCAGCCTCGTACTCTGAACATTAAAGTGCCTGATCTGTTTCTATTACACAGGTTTTTATGGGTTTTTTTGGCTTTTTAATGTTCCAGGTTTTCCTTTTTGGTTTAATTAAGAGTGAAAACTGCAAGATTCCTAACTGTGGTGACTGACTGTTGAAAGCTGTAGGGGTGTCATTGCTAGGGAAAAGTACAGGAGCAAAGAAGGAATGTGTCCCCTGCCATGGAGCCTAAATTAAAATATTTTAAACTATAAACTAGAACCACTGGTTTTGTGCTTTGATGTTGTGTTTCTCTTTCTCTCTCAACCCCTACTCTTATGGTTTATTTTCCTTTCTTTTCACCTGTAAAGCTATTTTATTTAGCACAATGTTATGCGTTTAAGACATTCAACTTGATGGTGAACAGAATAGTCCATGGGCCACTGATGGCACTATGAAAATACAAATAACAACTTAGTGCAATGAAAACAGACAATCCATGGATAATTGTGGATTTTTGTTGTTTTAGTTATACAACTTCTAGAAGGAAAAAGTTCCAGAAGGTTTATAATAGTCTGTTGAAAAATAAGTGTTTTCGCTTGAGACTACACCTTGGATTACACTGTTGCTCCTCATGTGCTTGAATATTATATGCATCCATGGTATCTGTAGACAGATACTCAAAGTATTTTAACTCCTGATTTCCATTCACTCCTGAAATACCTTTGTGGATTTCAGCCTATCGTCCTAACTCTGACTCTGCACTCAGGGCAGGTCTAAACTATAGCAGAAGGTTGAATTAAGGTACACAATTCTAGCTATATTACTTACATAGCTAGAGTCAATGTACCTTAATTCGGGCTTGTGCACTGTCTCCATTAAGGGAGGTCAAGGGACGCATGTGCTCGTGTCGACTTCCCTTATTCCTAACGGGGCCAGGAGTAACAGCGACAACATAAGCGCCCTGTAAGTTCAATTTAGCATGTCCCTACTTGGCACACTGAAACAAACACCAGAAGATTGACCAAGGCAGGTTTGAGCTTCCCTGTAGTGAAGACATACCATTGGAAAACAGTGGAACAAAGTACTGAGTAACTGCAGTACTTCATAACTCCATAGATCCAAAGTCTCAAGAGAAATCTAAGTACACTAATTAAATAATGTAAATCTTACCAATTATCAAAATAATAGAAATGTTAATATCTTGATACATAATTCTGATTTTCTGTTGATCACGGAATATATATAATTCAATAGTTTAGAACCACTGGTGGTGGAAGTGTAATGGTACAAAAATGAGAGGGAGAATTGCTAAAAATGGTTGAACCATTTCTTGTCATAAGAAAATTATGGGAGAATTCCTTCACTTTATATTCCTCAGATTGTAAGGCATGATTTAAATATTTTAATTTGATTACAGTAACCTTAGCTCATTATAAGTGGCTTTTATCCTATGGAATATAGACTCATAGATTCCAGTGCTAGAAGAGACCACTATCATGAGAATGCCTACTCATAAGTGCCACAGGTTAATTCTTGTTATACCTCCTGCCCACCTTGGTTTCCTTGTGGACCTTCTGAAGTCCACAGGTTCAGGTTCCCCAGATCTTGTGCATTCAAGAAGCCCATAGGAAGGTAAACTGGGGCACTAGAAGGGCTGTGAAGTAAAGGAAAGATTATGGAGTTTAGGAACTCTCAGTACACTGAATTTAGGATCCCTCCAACAGTACAGGAATCACGAGGGCCATGAAGATGGAGCCCAGCTGGCTATGCCAAGTGCTGTTGATGCTCTGAAGAGATCAGAGGTGTGACTAGGTGTGGTTTTGAGACGTTTCATTCCAGAGAGAATGATGACTGAAGTATCACGAGAGGCTTGAAAATGTTTTTAATATTTGATGGCTCGTCACTTCTAATCTGTGTATCACACTTAAAATGCTACAAAAATTCTCCTCCCATCTTAAATTGATTTACAAAAATAATACCACTCTACTCTTCCCAGTGAAAAGTAAGAGAGTCTTTTAATGGCTGTTCTGTTTCCACGCTGTCTACAAAAAAACCTGAAAAACCTGAGACTCTTACCTTGACACATAACCTCTTTACCCTTTCTTATTGGGGAAGAGATGACTACTATTAGGCTTTTTAATATTTTGTTTTTTCAGAAATACACTGGTAGAAATAAAAATATAACTCCAACCATCTAAAGAAAGTAGACACACCAAAGCAATTTATTTGCCTTTCTATTGCTTCCTGTCTACACTAATGACCTGTTCCTCATTTCACTTCCCCTGTCCTTCTAAAATTAATACAAACTCCTGTCTCACCTGTACATGAAAGTTAATATTCTATAGCTTAAATGGCCAAGGAATTCTATGATGCCTACCCATTAAAAAAATTGATCTTCCATTTCCTTGTACAGGGTCAGCAACACAGTGATTAGATTTATATTAGAAAAGCCATTCAGTGAACAACATGCTAGCACAAAGTAGTGTTTTTTTGTCAGAAATCCATTTCGTCTCACCGATCCTATTTTTACCACTTTTTCTGCCTAAACAGGTTGCTTCTTTATCTGACAGATCCAAAGGCTAAATAGAATTAGAGAGTAAAACACAAAATCCATAGTATATTAAAGGCAGCAAGACGCACTGACTTATCTACACTTTTGTTAAATGTGTTTCTAGGATCAATAGAACTGCTATTTTCTTTTCTCTATATTACAAAACTTTATTCAAGAGCAAAGTCCAGAAGTGACTAGGGTCTGGCATTACATTTTGAAATCAGCTGAGGGAAGCAAATCATTGTTTTCTTTGGAAATATTTTAGATCCAGGAAATTAAATAGAGGCCTAAATTCAGCAAAGCGGATGCTTAAATCCTACTATTTCAATGTACTTCTTGACCCTAACTGTACCCTCAAACTAGGTCAGACTGCTAATTTTGTTTCATTTGGAAGTATCTGTTTATCATGCTTATGTGAGCCAACCAATTATACTGTTGTGCAAAAGCAGTAAGTATTGGGTTCAGCTAATTACCCAGAAAAAAAATGCTAAAGGAGTATCATTAATGTGCTATGCTTTTTTGTTTTGTTTTGTTTTTTTCTTGAGTAGATGTCTCAAGCTGGCCAGCCACAAAACCAGTGGTCACTCCTAAAAATATTGGCCTACATGCTTAGCACCTACTTAGATCATTGAAAAATAATAGTTTATGAAGCATTATAGAAATGAGTAATTATTAATCATTGGCTTCAACCTCTTAGGCAACATACAAAAATTTATTTTGAGAGAAAAGCTAAAGACAGCTTGGGAAATGTCAAACAAGCTTGGTAATGCAATAATAAAGGCCATCAGCAGCTAATATTAACCCAACAAGATATTTACTGCAGAAGAAGCATCTGTAACTTCAGACAGCCTCCCAGGACATGTGTGGACATAAAGTCATCTTTGTTCATATAAAATCATATTAAAATTATTTTAAATGTTATAAAATCACAATATATCTATCTATCTATCTATATATATATATATACATACACACACACACACAATGATAAATCTGAAACAAAATAAAACACATATTAAGTAAACATTCAACATGGGTCACTGAAGCACCACCATCACTGAGCTTACTCAAATATTAAGATACAAGTCAAATGAAAAGTGGCCAGCTTATAAAAGGAGTAATCAATTCACAGCCAGGCCATGATCATTGTATGGATCAATGGTAGTATGTCACATATCTCTGCCCTTGTTTTGATGAGATTTCAGACGAGCTGGTTGTGCCTGACCCAGAAGAAAGTTAGCCAGGAAGGAAACCAGCACCATACCTCGCTCCCAGAACAAACAGATCAGAGGAATCAAATGTGAACAGTGAAGTCAAAAATGAAACACAGTGTCTGAAGATGAACAGAAAGGTGGCTACTTGGACACCTCTGGGATGATACAGAATCACAGAATCCTAGGGCTAGAAGAGACCTCAGGAGGCCATCAAGTCTGACCCCCTGCTAAAGTAGGGCCAGTCTCAGCTATGTCATCCCAGCCAGGGATTTGTCAAGCTGGGACTTAAAAACCTCTAGGGATGGAGATTCCACCATGTCCCTAGATAATCCATTCCAGCGCTTCATTACTCTTCTAGTGATACAGTTTTTCCTAATACCTACCCTAGACCTCCCCCACTGCAACTTGAGACCATTGCTCCTTCTCATTTTATCATCTGTCACCTCTTAAATCAGCCTCTCTCCATCCTCTTTGAAAACACTCTTCATGTAGTTGAAGGCTGCTATCAAATCCCCTCTCTCTTCTCTTCTGCAGGCTAAATAAGCTCAAATCCCTCAGCTTCTCCTTATGAGTCATGTGCTCCAACCCCCTATTCATTTTTGTCACCCTCTACTGGACTCTCTCCAATGGGATACATCCATTCTGTAATGGGGGCCCCAGAATTGGACAGATGTGGCCTTAACAGTGTCAAATAAAGGGGAATAATCTCTTCCCTAGATCTGCTGGCAATGCTGCTACTAATGGACCCCAAGATGCCTTCTTGGCTACAAAGGCACACCATTCACTTATATCCAGCTTCTCATCCACTGTAATCCCAATGTCCTCTTCTGCAGAACTACTGCTTATCCAGTCAGTCCCTAGCCAGTAGCAGTGCTTGGGATACTTCTGTCCCACTAGTCCTTGTTGAACCTCATAAAATTTCTTTTGGCCCAATCTTCCAATTTGTCTAGGTCACTCTGGACCCTATCCCTAGCCTTCAGTGTTTCTACCTCTCTCCTTAACTTAAACTTGCTGAGAGTACCATTCATCCCCTGGTCCAGGTCATTAATAAAGATATTGACGAAAACCAGCCCCAAAACCAATCCTTGGGACACTCAGCTTGACAACAACCACCAACCAGACATTGAGCTGTTGATTACTACGGTTCAAAAACATTTGGTTGCAACAATGATGTGCAGGACCCTCCAGTGCAAGCCACCAGAGCACTTAGACAAAGGCGGGTTGTTACAATATCCTTGAAGCCACAGCTGTGGAACCACCACAGATGGAGCCATCCTGCAGGATGGCATAATGCTACACCTCGCACACACATCACGGAGCTGTGGCTTCGTCATCACAGACAAGGAACATTTACCAGACACTTTAGGACAACACTCTGCCTTGCGGCACAAGGATCTCCGCATGGAAGGTGGGAAAAAACAGTGAGGGGAACAAAGGATTCCCCACAAAAGCATAGTCCCTGCAAATATGGAGCAGCCCACTGAGGGTGCACTGCCTGGAATTCAGTGAGAACCTTAACCAACAAACCCACACAAACTGGATTCAGGTCTGAGCAGCAAAAGCTGCTGCTTATTTCCAGCATGACTCACATGTAATATTAAGTTGGGATGGTTTGGTCAAACCAGCTTGAGTAAAACGTAAAAAGGCAAGGTCCTGGAGGAAGGAGATTTAGAGGGGGAAAAGTGGATTAAAAAGAGTGTCTTTTCCAAGGACAACAGGCTAAAAAAAGAATGGAGGCAAACCTAAACTCTATACTTGGCCAAGTGCCTACAAAAACAAATGAAGGACAAAGCCCAACCCCTGCAAGCACAGTGGAGGAGAGAGAGGGCAAGAAAGTCAGAGCACAGAAACTGTGCAAGAAAACCACAGGTAAAACGCCACCACCCTCGTGGTTAGGTGAATGAGCCTCATCTAGTGGTAGGAGCAAGAGCAGCAGCCTCACCAACAGAGCCAGGACAATTCCCTTTCTCCCACTGTGAACGCCCATGCCATTCAAAGCTTGGACTCCTCAGCGACATGAGAGTCCAGAACCAATGAGCCTGTGCAAGCTCAAAACGTCATTGTCGGACACGACGGACTACCTACAGTGGTAGGAACACCAAAGTAGGGTGTAAGCAGTGGTAAACATTCCAAAATGTGATTCATGTGCTTCTAAAACCAGAGTAGGAGACTTGGGGGAGGCCTCAAGCTGTTAACAACCAAAACCCATCCCAAAAAAGAAAGCCCAGAAAGGAACCAGAGCAAGAAGCATGCACCTTCTCCTCAACCCCTTTCCAGTCCCTTGACACGCATTGTTCAGGTCCAAACAAAATCTCCAATGTTATAATCGCACACATGCCTCTTTTTAATTGTTGAGCAGCAGTAGGGGATTGCTGCATTGCCAAGAGCCCCATAAAGTTATTTAGTCCAGGTAATTTTAGCAGACAGAAATTGCTTGGACACCTGTGAACAAGCGCAAAGTGACTGCATGTCACCTTGAGACATGATGAAAACCAAGCCATCATCAGCGCAGGCCAAGAGATAAAGCAGGAAATCATCTGGCATCCAGCATCCCTAGCAAAGACAAGCCAGATAAACAGCTTCTAAGGAGGTACAGGCTTGGCTCCACATACTGGACATACAGCTTCACAGACAGAGGGCACCATGACACATGCCCAGGATCAGCAACCTGCAGCTCCTGAGCCCCATGCAGCTCTTTAAGGAGTTGTTTACGGCTTCAGGTGCTGCTGCCACTGAAATAATGGAACTAAATGTAATTGGTTTAATGGCCGGCAGGAGACCCTGAGTCTGCCCCTGCTGGAGCTGTGCAGCCCTGCTAAAAAAGAGGTTGCAGCCACAGAGGAGAAGTATCAGTGCACACAGTTGGAGGAGCTCTTTGGCTGAGGTGGGTTAATCCTGGGGATGGGGGACCAATTTTGGAGCCGAGAGGGGTTAAACCCAAGGATGAGGGGGGTGGGTTTGTGGGACAGGGGGATAAAGCTTGGGGATGGGATGGTGGATTTGGGGACTGTGGCAGGTGAAGCCTGGAGATTCGGGGCAGGTTTGTGGGCCAAGGTGGTACAGCCTGGGAATGGGGTGTGGGAAAGGATGATGCAAACATTGGGCTTCCAGCTTAAGAGCCTATCCCTAAGCACTTTCCTTGTTGTCATTTACTCTGCAGTCAAGGGGTGAAAGTAACTTAAACTTTCCAACTGGTGCAAATCATTGTGTGTGGGCTGTTCTTAAAATAGGGTTACAAAAAGTACAGTTTGATGATATTTATTAAGGACTGCCTTGTATTCACATGCATTGTAGCTCTTGAAGTATTGATTTTGTAGCTCAATTTGAAAAAAATGGCTCTTCTCCCTATTTTGATTGCAGACCCCGCATATGTCCCTGCAGAATGAGAAGCAGTAGCTAAGACTAAGACTTAATGACCAGTAGTCATTAAGACACTAAAAAAGTTATGGTATAATAAAGAAATGAAACATGAAAACTAGCCCAATCCCAAAAGCTTCTACAGTTCACTACATCAACGGACTTCTCCTGGATCACTGAAACAAGCCACTTATCTGGATTAAATATCAGAGAGATAGCTGAGTTAGTCTGTATCTTCAAAAACAACAAGAAGACCTGTGGCACCTTCTAGACTAATAGATATTTTGGAGCATAAGCTTTCGTGAGCAAAGACCCACTTCATCAGATGCATCATGCATCTGATGAAGCGGGTCTTTGCTCACGAAAGCTTATGCTCCAAAATATCTGTTAGTCTAGAAGGTGCCACAGGACTTCTAGATTAAATAGTTTGCAAACAATAAAAGCATTATGAATTAACACTATAACCCTTCTGCCAGGTGGATCCAGCAGCAGCTGGGACTGGTTTCAATATCTCGAGTTTCCTCTCCATCCATCCAACACAGAATTATCTCAAGCCCCCACCACGTAACCTGGGAAATTCACACACCTCCGTTGCACATCTCTGTGAGGTCATACTTCCCCACTCACAAACACAGAGTCTGAGAGTAGAAAGGGAACTTTAAATGAAAGGGAGGGAAGTAACTTGGCATTCGTTTGGGAAAACACCACAAGCAGGGTTCATAAACATAACTATGAATATAAGTCCCACTCTGAGTAGGTTGGGCAGTTTCCCTTTTCCTCTCAGGTTCTTAAATCCAGCAAATGTCCACTTCACATATCCAACGGAGTAAGTAAGGTGCCACTTTACCCACCATCCTCCCACTCAGGATGAGGTGAACTCTGTGAATGCACCTCTGAATGCTAAGTCTGCACTGAGACAGTGACGATGGAAGCCGCAATGGGGAAGTTCACTCCTGTTGCCCCATTAGTTCTTTTATTTGCCCGCCTCATCAACTCTTTGCTTATGATCCCCAAAAGGAAGTGACTGGTACACAGACCATTTCCTCACTCCACCAGCAGGCCTTGTTTCTGCCACACTAATTTTGGTTTGATGATTTCTGATTCCACATCTTCTGTTTGCATCAGTCATGACTTTAACATAGTCTTTCAACCTATCACAGTAGGCCTTTTAATTTAAACGTATTCAGTTTTTTCTGTTTCCTTGTAGTACCTCATCCCATCAACACTAATGATTATAGGTTATTGTGACTATGAACCTTTACATACGTTTACAGCTGACATCACAATTAAAGTAAATTTGTAGGCCTAATTATTGCAACAGCCCCACCCATTACTGCTTTCTTCAGCCCAAGAGAAATGAATGTTCATAGGTCTATGCTTCCTCTGCTGCTGCTTCCATCACCTGTTTCTGGTTCAATGGCACTGGTAGCAGTTGAGGACTTTTCAGATTGTGAGAAGCTGCACATGCAGAGAGATAACCATTACCTAAATATCACCAGGAATTATACTACAGTAGTCCCTTGAGTTATGCAAGCATTGCATTCCCACACACCCTCGTGTAACTCAAATTTCATGTAAGTCAGGATGGAGGCTTTTTTTCCCCAGTGCAACGCACGTTCTGCAGTTGAGGAAGCAGCAGCAGCACCTGGAGCTCCTTTTGAAAGGTAAGTCCTGGGCTTGTGGGGGCAGCTGTTGAGGGTTAAGCCTGGCAGTGGGTTAGGGCCATGGGAAGGGGGTGGGGGGTTAACCTGGGGTGAGTTTGGGCTGCAGGATGGGTGGTGAGCCAGGGCCATGCGGGGGAGTCGAGCCAGAGCTGGTCACAGGGGAGCAGGGGTGAGCTGGAGCCAGATGACCTGGAGCTGTGCAGGGTGGGGGTTTTGAACTGGAGGTGGGGGAGTGGGATTTTGAGTTGCACTTGACTTTTACTAATACGAGTTAAGCGCAACTCAAAATGGCACCTTTTGATGGCTTACTGTACTTCCTCTTCTCTGCATCTCTACAGAATGGGAGGGGTATCTTGGTCCATTTTTCTCACCCAGTGAACTAGCTGTGTAGTCAGATGCCTTAGAAATCCACTAGTGTCAGAGCAGTGTTATTTTCATACTGTCCTTGGGCCAATCTTGCCAAAATTACAGATTTGCCTAAAGTGACCAAGAAGGAAAAGTCCTGAAATTTGCATTAAACAAAATTAAATGGAGGTTACTGATAACATTAGAGTAGATAAGTAAAGGTCCTCTTTGTTTTTCATTTTTTTAACCCATTTCCTGTTTGGGGGCCTATTTATGAGATGAGGATTGTACAGACATTGTCATTTTCCTTAGTGAGATGTGCATTTTCTTAATGTATACAGGCTAGGCCTCAAAAAGCAAACAGAGTATCAGATGCAAAATGCAACAGCTGCAAACAGTGCTTTAACTTGAAAAATACTGTACTGTCCGGTCACAAAATTATACTCACTCAGAGTGAGGGCTCATTCTTGGTAAAGGGAGCTGAGTAGCCTTATTTAGGCTGCTAAAATTATATGATAATTTTGTGAGGATGCTGTATTGGATATCAATGACTATTGGAGAATATTTTCTTCTTGCCTCTTCTGTTTCCAATTTACTTTTCACTAGTTTCTTTTTCTTCTTTTAAATAAACCAGTATTGAAAATTTGACAATCACACAAGAAATCTAGTTTAAAAAATTCATGTATTAATCATTTATATAATGTCTTCAACACTACCAGTAGCTTTTTAATGGACAGAACAGGCCAAATAACTGAAGGCCTCCTCCATGTGTTAAAAAGGGTGAATAAATGAAAAAAGCGCCCACACCTAGAAATCACAGCATGTGTGAGTATTGGTGCTTGCAGTCACCAAGATAAAGCTCATTTTTGGAGCCATCTTCCTGAAAACGTTATCTCCAGTCACAACTAAGGACTAAGTTTTTCCCTGCAGTTAAGACTATTCAGTTCTAGGTCCATTCAGAAAATTCATGAGTAAATTATTCCTCCCAACAAATGACTGGATGTATCTCCACTTTAGGTGAATGGTGCAATTGTTTTTTGGAAAATTGGCCCTTAACAGATGCTAATGGCTTAAAATAGCAACTTCAACACTGACCATGGACTAAAATGGGCAGGCAAACGTGACACGGATGTTTGCCCAGCTGTGGTTTCTTTGAACTACATTTCCCAAGTGCTTCTGCCTCTGGGCTCCCACTGGCTGGCGTGTCACTGACATCATGTGTTTTGGCTTTGGCAGGTCACATGTCTCTCAGGGTCTCCTTTGTTTTGAGCTGAGCAGGAGGTAAGAACCCAGACCTAAAAACAAAAAAAGGCAGAGCAAGAGCTGGGGCAGCCCAGCGTCCCAGCACCAGGAAATCCACAGGAGCCTGGACTGAGAGGTAAGGGCTGCCGCTGCTTGGCTGTAAGGGACTCACACTCACCCGGCGCCTTGGGGAGCAGGGGAAGCTCCAAGGGATGAAGCCAGAAGACACCGGCTTGCCAGCTGCCAACCTGGATGAGTGTGAAGCAGTCCAGAGATCATAGATATTAGGGATCTTCATGGTCATCTAGTCTGATCTGTCCGTGGTACATCCAAGAACCCTGCCGCACCGCTCAGGGCCAAGGCAGGAGGCCGAGGTGACGGATCTCTGGGCGCGGGGTGATCTCCCAGTCCCCGCTTCTCCACAGGTGGGGGTCACCTTCCCCATCCTGCCCCTCTGCGGTGCCCAGGAGCGGATGGATCCCCAGCCTGGGGGGAGCTGGCTGAGGGGGCGCGGGGCTCAGCCGCCAGGCCGACCCCACAGAGAACGGGGCTTCCCGCGGGGTGCTCGCACCGCGCTGGCTGTGAGCCGCGGCGCGTCCCGTCAGCGATACGGGTCGGGGGACGTTCCTGGGACTGTCTGAGCACAGCGGGGTGACCCCGTCTGTAGGGAGGGAACTGCCCCCCATCGCATGACACCCCCCCAGCGGCGAGGCACTGCAAGGCCTAGGCCGGGCAGTAGTGTGCTCCCCGCAGCAAACCGCAAGGGAGGGACCGAGGGGTGATGCTGCCCACTACCCCCGTATTTCGTAATTTTAGTCCTTCCTTCCTCATCCTCCAATTCTTAATAACAACAACGCTATGGGGTGGGGGGAAGGGAGTGAAAGGCAGTGGCGATTGGCTATCAGGGCGCAGGGGGCGGGACTTCTTTCGGTGATGCCTCGGTCTGATTGGGCAGTAATATTTGGCCGGCAAGGCGGCTTGTCGCTAAGGCTGCCCCGGCTGAAGGTGAGCTGGAGGGCGTGCGCGTGCGCGTGCGCACGTGGCCGCCGGTTGGATGAAAGCGCATGCGCATAACTGGCGCTGCCTCGCGCCTGTCGATCGGTGTCGTGTTCGGCGCTAGACTGAGCCCCCCCACCACCTCCCGGTGTTCGCAGTCTGATTCCGGAGTGGGAATGTCGTCCATGCCGTCTGGAGTGGTGTTGGGGAGGGAGTGGGCTCGGGAGGGACCGACTCGGCTGAGCTGCCCCCTTTGTGCCGCCCATCGAGGGCCTGGCGGGTGCTCGGGGGTCGTGCCGCCAGGTCGCAGGTGCCCTGAGGTAAAAATGGGAGGAGCGTCACACCGGGCTGCTTGGACCTGCAGCAGCTCGGTGGCGGCTGAGCCTGCCTTGTACGTGGTGCGCCAGGTGGGCTGAGGGGCAATGGCCAGAAAACGGCCCCGGGGGTTCCCGTCTCGCCGCTTTTGAGGACCTGTGTTCGCTAGGGCATCACTTCTCAAAGCACTAAGGATAGGTCTATGCGAGACATTAAAGTCTCTCCTGGGTACACAAGTCCAGCTACAGCAGTTACCTACCTGTGACTGATATCCCTATGGTCCACTTACCTGGCTGCTGTGGCTGAGGGATATCAGTGTGAGAAAGTCTCCCTCGGCCTCCCTTGCTTCTCATGAGAATGAAGCGTACAAGGGTCAACTGTCAACCTCAGATAGTTTGATTTCCTGGATCTGCAACCCACACACCTAGGGGGCTGGACTCGATGACCTCTTGAGGTCCCTTCCAGCTCTGTGATTCTATGAACTGTCCCATGTACTGATACCTAGACCACCTCAAAGGGAAAGAATAAGTGTCTTCTAGAGCCTAAATTGAGAGACAGCTAACTTTTAGTTCCAGCTGTACAGGTGCCTGCACTAAGCTGCAGAGGTCTCAGGTTAAAGTCTGCCTTTGGGCAGCTACATGTTCTCACTTGGTGAGAAATCAAACCACAGAAGGTGAATCCTGTATCAGTTAATCTGGTAAGTGTAGATGTATCCTTAAATGTTTTTTGTCCCACACTGAATGTCTTTGGCAAGTTTTACAAACTTGAAATATAAACATACCCCTTTTGGGACTTCAGCCTTATTGGTTTATCTCCTCTCCCAGTGCCATCCCCGTGGTTATCTCCTGACTTTTAGTAATTTATTTTCTGATGTGTACCCCTTGAAATCCTTTCATATACCACAAGAATCTTAAAACACTTTTGGATTATAATTGTGCTAATAGACATTTAGCCCCCCCACACAGATATAAATAGAATCTTTCTGACAGTACCAGATGAAGTAGCGATTGGTTTATAACATGCAAAATCTATATGTAAATAACATTAGGGCTGTGATGTAATCAAACTAAAGCCAGTAACCTGAGTCTGCCATTGACTCAGGTGGCTGCAAACAGGAAAAAAGTCAACAGTGTAAATGAAGGAAAATATCAGCCTTAAATTTCCTGGCTTTTGTCCAGTTTTTTCAGTTTTCAGTGAAGCTTTTTATGTTTATTTCTTTGTTTTTATGGGATCTTTTTAATATGGAAATATTTGAATGAATAAACATATGTATAAAACCAGTCCTGCCATTGTTACATGGTCAAAACTCCCGCTGATTTTAAACTAAATGTGACAAGGAAATCCCAATGAACTAAGACATTGGGAGTGGTATTAGTATAGAACTTGCTAGTGTAGACGCAGCCCAAGAGTTTATAGATTTCTAGCATATTTCTCTTTTCTAAGGTGAAAGTTCAGTCTTTTTAATTTCTCTTGGTTTGAAAGCTATTCCATATCTTAATAATTTTTATTGCCTTTCTCTGTAATTTTTACAATTCTAATGTATCCTTATTTGAGAAGTGGCAACCAGTACTGCAGGCAGTATTCAAGGTGTGGACATGCCATGGATTTATATAGTGACATTATGATATTTTCTGTCTTATTTTCTATCCTTTTCCCAATGATTCGTAACATTCCATTAGCTTTTTTGACTGTCGTTACATTTTAAGCAGTGTTTATCAGAGAGCTAACCACAATGGCTCCAAGAACTCTTTCTTGAATGCTATCAGCTATTTAGATTTCATCATTTTGTAAATATAGTTGGGATTATGTTTTCCAGTGCACATTATTTTGCATTCATCTACATGTAATTTAATTTGATATTTGGTTACCTGTGTATGCATTTTAGTTATAGTTGTCTCAGTGTCAGGATATTGTAGAGATATCGTGAATGAGGAATGGGAGCAAAGGTGTTGACACTTAGGACAGGGGAAGTGCATAGAGCCTGTGCTTAGGAGCTGGAGAGATTTTCACCACTTTTGGGGAGCCATACAGAGCTGGGTATGGAACCTGCAAGTCCTGTACTACTAATTGGATTTTTTTTGTGGCCAAGTCAGCTGTGATGACCAAAACCATTAGGGTCCTTTTTGACTCTCTATTCCAGTTGAGACCTGGCAACCCTAAACCCCTCTCTCTACAGTTGGTCTAGTTTTAAAATTTCAATCTTCTTTAACATTGCTTTTATTGTTTTACAGGAGTACCTATAAACCCTAACTGAGATCAAAGTTACATTGTAGGGGCTGTGCAGAAAAAGTAAGAGGTAGTTTAAAAAACTATATTGCAAAATCCTGAGGGCTTTGCTCAGGCAAACTCCTGCTGATAGCAATTGAGAGGTTTTCTACAGAAAGGATTTTAGTATATAGCTTTGTGATATTTTAAGTGTGATAAAAAGGTGATAATTTACTTAAACAAAGTTTAGGGTATTTGTAATTGTTTCCCTCAGAAATCTTAACTCTACCCCTTATGTTTATTCATTACAGCAGATTGTGTTTCATTCCATTACATGGTGTTACATATCATGTGTTAAATAAGTTTGGACCACGAGAACTAGGGTTACACTGATTTTAGACTAATCAGGCTATTTGTATTATGTTATGTAAGTTTCATAATTGTTTTAATTCTTTCACTTCATTAAGTGTCAGAATTGATTTATTAGGTACTGAAATGTTTTGCTTCTTTTAGCCATAACACCGTAAAGAAGACACACAGAAATCTTTTCTCAATGATTCTATAGTCAACGGATGTAACAATGGTACTAATACTGGGACGCAGACTGAATAGAGAGGATAGCGGGGTCCGTGATTCCCCTGCAACCAAACGTAAAGTTTTTGAAATGGACCCAAAGTCCTTATCAGGTCATGAGTTTTTTGACTTCTCTTCAGGATCATCCCATGCCGAAAACATACTCCAGATCTTCAACGAGTTTAGAGACAGCTGTTTGTTCACAGATGTCATTATCTGTGTGGAAGGAAAAGAATTTCCCTGCCACCGAGCTGTACTCTCAGCCTGCAGTAGCTATTTCAGAGCTATGTTTTGCAATGATCACAGAGAAAGCAGAGAAATGTTGGTGGAGATCAACGGTATTTTTGCTGAAGCTATGGATTGCTTTTTACAGTACGTATATACTGGCAAGGTGAAAATCACTACAGAGAATGTACAATATCTCTTTGAAACATCAAGTCTCTTTCAAATTAGTGTTCTGCGTGATGCTTGTGCCAAGTTCCTGGAAGAGCAGCTGGATCCTTGTAACTGCCTGGGAATCCAGCGTTTTGCTGATACACACTCACTAAAGACACTCTTCACCAAATGCAGGAATTTTGCACTGCAGACATTTGAGGATGTTTCTCAGCATGAAGAATTTCTTGAGCTTGGGAAAGATGAACTCATTGATTATATCTGTAGTGATGAGTTAGTGATCAGTAAAGAAGAGATGGTTTTTGAAGCAGTCATGCGCTGGGTTTACCGTGCTGTTGAACTGAGGAGGCCAATGTTACAGGAACTTCTGACACATGTGAGACTCCCTTTATTACATCCTAACTACTTTGTTCAGACAGTGGAAGTGGACCAGCTGATTCAAACATCTCCAGAGTGTTATCAGCTGCTGCATGAAGCAAGAAGATACCATATCCTTGGAAATGAAATGATGTCCCCACGAACAAGGCCACGCAGGTAAGAGGTTTTTTTTGTTTTTTTACAGTTTTTCTCATATGTCCTGGAAGAACATAATTTTGTTTCCTGATTTTTACCTGTTTTGTCTAGCAGATGTAAACTATAACCAAGAATCCAACACAGAGATGAAAATTTTGCAAGTGTCTTTTGTTTTATGTTACTGAGTGCTGCAGTAATACAGCCTTCTCTTCACACAAAAGTCCAGTGACCGCATATGCTTAACTTTAAGCTGACCTTTGAATAATCTTATCCCCACATATATGTAACTATACTAATATGAATAGTCCCCTTGAATTCCCTAGGAAGGACTCTTACATCAGGAAGTTAGTCACAAGTGTAGATTGACAGGATGAAATCCTAAACCCTTTCCAATAGTTTCCCAGTTCAGCTACAGGATTGCAACAGCTTTATTTCTGGTTCATTGTAATGCAGCCATTAATCCACTACGTTTCATAGTTTGACTATTTAAGTTTTACGGTGTGATATGATAGTGTATTGTACACTTATCAGGGAGTTGGGTGCAGCAGCATCTGCTTTTGAGAACCTCACTCTTACTGCACAAAACACTTTATTGGTTTAAAGTTCTTGCATTTATATAACAGATCCAGAGATGACATAACAAAACACATATACTATAGAAAATATGTTAAACTTAAGTATTGTAACATGGCTTTTAAAATCCAAAAATATTGCTTTGTCCATACTACAACTGGAAATGGCTACTGGAAGCTCCAGTAGAAAATGAGAAAAAATGCCAATGCTGGTATTTGTGGGAAATGTTGGTTATGGTACATTTCTTCTGAATTCTGCCATATACCTTCCCACGTAATTTCTAAAAACATTACATTCTTGAAAGAATAACTAAGGAAAACTAAGATGTTTAACCCTTGAAATTCTGCCAAACAAAAATAGTATAGGAACTTGAGAAGTTCAGTTGACTAGCTGTAATGCTGCAGTGGAGCATTAGTGGAAAAAAGGAGACACACTACGCAATCCACTGCCTCTGTTTAACATAGACATTTTCTGAGCAGGGCGTTTGCTCCTAAACTTAAGGAGAAACTAAATTCTGAATCCATGGATGGAGCAGCAAGAGGAGTAATTTTTAAAGAGAGAAGCTAGATGGTTTCCCAGCAATGATTTTTGCCTTGTATCTATTATTAAATTCAAGGAATAGTTCCTTGTCATTTGATTCTGTTGCAAAAACTGTTTTATAACAGTTACCAGATTCTTCCCTGTCTTCTTTGGTTTCCTCTGTCATTTCTTCTAAATAGGGGGTTTGATAGCTGCATTTCATTCCTATGTTCCACGTTTTGTTGCCTCTTCTTTCTCCTGCTTTATTTTTATGTAAATTTGATCACTGAGGGAAAAGCAGAGGACCAAATGAAAGGTCTGTGTCAAGCCAAGCAATTTTTAAAAAATTAATTGTGATCAATTTTAATGTTAAACAATAATAGAATGCCATTTATTTAAATATTTGTTTTCTACATATTGATTTCTATTACAATACCAAAAACAAAACATACAATGCTCATTTTAAATTTATTTTTATTACAAATATTTCCATCTTAGAATTACAAAATAAATAATATTTTAGTTCCCCATTACAAGTACTGTAGTGCAATTTCTGAACTACAAATATACAACTGTATAAAAATAATAGCATTTAAAATAATAGTGTGAAACTGTAGAGTTTACAAGTCCATTCAGTCCTACTTCTTGTTCAGTCAGTTGCTCAGACAAACTAATTTATGTACATTTGCAAGAGAGAATGCTGCCTGCTTCTTGTTTACATTTCACCTGAAAGAGAGACCATGCGTTAGCATGGCACTGTCAAAACCAGCATCAAAAATGTTTGCGACAAATGTGCTAAAGATTCCTATTCCACTTCATTCTTCAACTACATTCCAGAAGATATGCCTCCATGCTGATGATGGGTTCTGCTGAATTATGATCTGGAACAGTGTGGCCCAATATATATGTTCATTTTTGTCATCTGAGTCAGATGCCATCAGCAGAAGACTGATTTTCCTTTCCAGTGGTTGGGGTTCTGCAGTGCCTGAAAGCATATTCTACAATTCCACCCTCTCAGATTTGGGGTGGCTCTACAGATTCTTTAAAACTTGGTTTGGGTGCAGTATCACTCTAAAAATCTCATAATGGCACTTTTAATTTTGTCAAATCTGCCATAAAGTTGTTCTTTACATGAACAATATGTGCTGGGTTGCCAGCTGAAGTTGCTATAATATGAAATATATGGCAGAAGAATACTGATAAAACAGAGCAGGAGGCATACAGTTCTTCTCCTAGGAGTTCAGTGTCAAATATAACTAACACATTTTTTAATGAGGATCATCAGCATTGAAATATTTCTTCTGGAAAGGTGGGTTTAACATATCTGGCACCTACACACACATGTATAACATATCTGGCAGATAAATACTTTGCAGTGCTGACTACCAAAGTGCCAGGTAAACACTTGTTCTCACCTTCAGGTTAGCCTGTAGACTTGGGCAGCAGTATCTCCCGAAAATGTAAACGAACTTGTCTTAATGGTTAGCTGAACAAGAAGTAGGACAGTGGACTTGTAGGCTCTCAAGTTTTATACTGTTTTGTTTCTGAGTGCAATTATATCACAAAATGTATACATTTGTAATTTGCACTTTCAAGACAAAGAGATTGCACTACAAAACTTGTATGATGTGAGCTGAAAAACACTAAGGCCACGTCTACACTAGCTCAAAGTTCGAAATGGCCATTTCGAAGTTTACTGATGAAGCACTGAAATACATATTCAGCGCCTCATTAGCATGCGGGCAGCCGTGGCACTTCGAAATTGACGCGGCTCGCTGCTGTGCAGCTCGTCCCGACAGGGCTCCTTTTCGAAAGGACCCCGCCTACTTTGAAGTCCCCTTATTCCCATCTGCTCATAGGAATAAGGGCACTTTGAAGTAGCCGGGGTCCTTTAGAAAAGGAGCCCCGTCTGGATGAGCTGCACAGCGGCGAGGCGCGTCAATTTCGCAGTGCCGCGGCCGCCCGCATGCTAATGAGGCACTGAATATGTATTCCAGCGCTTCATTAGTAAACTTCGAAATGGCCATTTGCATGGCCATTTCGAAGTTTTTGGCTAGTGTAGACATAGCCTAATACTTTTATTTTTACAGTACAAATATTTGTAATAAAAGCAATAGCTTAACATGAGCACAATACACTTCGTATTCTTTGTTGTAATTAAAATCAATATATTTGAAAATGTAGAAGGAAATCAAAAAAGATTTAATAAAATTCAATTCAGATTCTGTCGTTTAACAGTGTGTTTAAAACTGGAATTTACTGTGATTAATAGACAGACAACCTGCACTGATGGGAGAACCCCTTCTGCTGAGGTGTCTGCACTGAAGTGTTGCAGCTGTGCCACTCTAGCATTTTAAGTGTACAGAAATGCTGGACTGTAGATTGGCTTATCTCTGCCAGTAAGGGGTTTGGATTTTTCATGCTATTATGTGACGTAGTTATTCTAATGTAATTTTCCTATTGTAGACCAGACCTTAATCTTCACATGTATGACTGTCCAGAATTGTGGTTTGTTTTTAAATCCAGTTCTGAATTTAAAGTCTTTTAGGTAATTGATTCTCCTTCAGAAAGATCATTATTCTCAGGCAGCATTTTCCATCTATTGATGTTGGCTCATTTATTTCTTAATTTTAAAAAAGATTGGCAGTCGTGCACAACAAGCTTCTTAGTTGGTGGAAGGTCGTGAAAGCAGTCTTTAAAAAAATCTGTAGCCAGATCTTCTCCCTTGTAGATATCCTTGGTACATATACTTGTGTTTGGATATAAGGGAAAAAGTGAGAGAGACAAATAATTAGCTGTTGAAGGAAACCAGTTTCTTTTTCTGAATAATGCTTTCTAGATAAAATTTCTTCCCTCTGTCCTTTAAGGGTTTTCTTTCCAAGATTAATTCCTCAAAGAAACTTAGATAGCTAAATGTTAAAAACATAAAAAGCAGGCCCTGACATCACTTCTAGGTTGGAGCAGCTGAAGGGATGTCGTCTTTGGGATTTTTTGAAGACTTTGAGAAAGTAACTGAAGACATTTCATCAAAGTACCCTAATTTATAAACATAGTTCTTAAGAGAAGTATTTATATCATGAAATTTCATGATACATTCACATTTATCATTGTCTTTGCTTTTTCTAAAATATTTAGAGTAAAAAGAATTTTTGTGTATAGACTTCAGTAACAAGAGGACAGAAATAGTTTTTACTTACGGTGCCTCACAATGTGAAAAAATGTGTTTTTAAGCAAATGCCTAAAGACATTTTGTCACGTATAAACAAAGTTGAGAACAGATCATGCAGTTGCTATAGAACCGTGATCAGCAATCTTTCTGAGGCGGACTGCCGAAATTTGATCTTTTGACCTCTGTGTATGGCCTAAATGCCAGGTGATACTCTTTAAAGGCTATGTCTACACTGAAAGAGAAATTTGAATTTATTAATATTGATTTTGTAATGTATACATTCAAATTTGTCTATTCTCACCTCCCATGTGTCTCACAAAGTCATCTTTTTGCTCTCGCACTCAATGAGCAAACATTGACTGTTGCAGCAGTGCTTTATGGGAACCTGTCCCACAGTTCCCTCATCCCTGTAGCAGGCTGGGTATTTTCACTCGTATTTGACATAATCTTCCCACATTTCATTGTCCTCATTTCCCTTCTGTGGTAAACAAAGGTCCATTTTTCCAGGTGGAAGGAAGGAAAACTAGTGCATCAACAAAGATCACCAAAGGCACAGAAATCTTTCCTCAATAACTCAATTATTTTTTAAAATTGTAGCTATAACTGTGTCTTCTCAACTGGCCCACCACTGACTGTTTCCCCACTCGTGATTATATGTGATCCCTGAAAATAATACAGGAACAATGAGAAGCATGAAGAAAGATGTGATAATATTAAGATTTGGGAAAAAAGAGAGTTGCTGAGGGGAGGGCTTTGGGTTCCCAGTCCATTACACATCTTTTATAAACAGTCTGTATTTTCAACTGGTTCTCCACCCACTGTTCTCTGCATGAAGGTTTTCAAAGTTAAAAGAAAGAGTATAGAAAAAGTTAGGAAAAAAAGATTTTTGTTTTTCTTCTTCACTACACAGGCATTGCCAACACGAGGAATGGGGGATGGGGCTCCCCAGATTTAATTGGCGTTGTGGGGCGGTTTGGTATTTGGGAGGTTGGATGGCCAGTTGACATGATCCCATGTGGCGTCAGCCTCCAACTGCCCTGCGACTCCAGGCTCCCTGGGCTGCCATATGGTTCCTGCCCCATGTTGATGGGGCTGCCCCTTTTTGAAATATAATGATCATTTCATATGTATCTTGATGTGGTTAGTTACACCAGTGCATTGATGTAATTAAATAGGTGTAAATTTCCCTAAACTGGAAAACCCCTAAATGGAGAGAGGTTTTTATAGGTGGCTTATGAGCAAAGGTGAATTTGAGGCAGGGATTTATGAGGTAGGCTCATATGCAGTAACTGGTTGGTTCATTCTGTGCATTCATACATTGAATGATATATTGTAGTGAGAAGTATGTGGCTTATATTATACATATTGAAGAAGCATAATCTGCAAGGATATTTTATGAGTCTGAGTGGAATGTGAGCAGGAATATGGAAGAGTTAATGTCTTAGCTTTAATTCTGTTTCCATATTTTTGGATGTTTAGATTTGATACTGGATTTTGTGTTGTTTTTTGTCTATATGTAACATAACTTTGAATTTGCTGTCTTGGCACTTACTTTATTTCAAATTTCTGTAAGTTTTCCTCCATTATTGTATTCTGTTTTATATTACTGATACACATTTACAACCGTATGTCCTGTCTATCGAAGATTTTGAGAGATTCATAGGTCATAAACTTTTCTTAAATGAAATTTCTTGTAACACTCTGACGATGTTTAATTCTAGATTTGTGAAATATTATGGGTGTAAACTGTCATAAGAATCTTTGAGATTTATAATTTGTAGAAGACTCCTTTCACCGTAATTGCATTTTATATAAAACTTCCAAAATAAATTTCTCACACATGGCTTCAGCTTTTCCTCTGATATGTCTGCATTTTTCAGTCAGAGGAATGTTAAAGTTGAAGGGCTTTGTTTTTAAAATTAGCTTTTTACACTCTCTTATAATGTAACCTCATCTTTTATACAAAATGGTTACTTATTTAAGGCACAGTTACCTGGCACACAATGGGACAGTTGGAAATATTGTGAGAACCCTGGATCATTTTATAAGGAAATAATTATTGCTGTAGAAGTCAGTGTCTCATTAAATAATAGATTTTAAAGCTACACAATCTTTGTTTTATAAGCTGCTATTGATTGCTATGTGTACTTAAATAAACGTCTGTTTTGTCTTTGTTTTCATTCTTCTAGATCGACTGGTTATTCTGAGGTGATAGTCATTGTCGGAGGCTGTGAACGAGTGGGGGGGTTTAATCTGCCATACACAGAATGCTATGATCCTGTGACAGGAGAATGGAAGTCCCTGGCTAAACTCCCAGAATTTACCAAGTCTGAATATGCAGTGTGTGCTCTTCGGAATGATATTCTTGTTTCAGGTAAATTCCAGCAAGCTTAAATAGGGTGGTGGTAGCAGTAATATCCTTGGGTAATTTACAGTACTTTGGGAGATGGTTGCTCTTTTAACTTCCAGAACCTGCTGCAATGAAAATTTCATGAGGTTTGCCCCCTCTAGCCTCTGTGTGGCTTACCAAATTACCTCCCTCAGTATGCGTTGAGCATAAACCTATGTGTATAGTTTGGTATCCACAAACATTTCTCTCTCTTTTAAAAAAAACAAACAAACAAAAAAAACCATTAATCATTACAAAAATGGCTGAAGTGTCATCTGAGTTGAAGGAAGCTTTGGGATGTAATATTGATATGAATGGTGTTTCTGGCCAAATGACTATATGACCTGACCCATGATCCAGTATGTCCTCCTGCACACCAGTTAAGTAAGTAACTTTTAAATATTAGTACAAGATTCTGCAGCAAAAACAGATCAAAGCTTTTCACCATAGAAATGCAAATAAGACTCAAAATCTTGCCCTTAAATCATGGCTTGGAAATGTTGAGCAGCTTCATCTTCCACTGAGATCAGTGGCAGTCATGGATGCACAGCATCTCTCAGTCTAAGACCTTTAGAAAATAAAATTATTTGGATCCAGTGTCTGTCATCTGGATCCAATGGTGACAGACTTAACTAAATATTAACTCCTGTCCTGGAATGACTTATTTCCCCCATTACAGTTGCTTGTTTAGTCAAAGGGCTGATCTGTACTTAAGAGAAGATCGACCACATTGCTCCACAGTTGATCTTCAAAAATTTAATTAAATCGACCTTTCTGGATTCGGCCATCAACCCCATACTCTAAACTATCGCATGGAGTAACGGACATCTGTGTGAGCCTAAAAAGGCCTAGAGTATACTAATGGCATAGCTAGAATTGTGTATCAGAAAATGACTTTCTGCCCTAGTGTAGATCTAGCCAAAGTGGCAACCTTTCCAAGTGTAAAATCGTACAATCATAGAAGAGTAGGACTAGAAGGGACCTCGAGAGGCCGTCGAGTCCAGCACCCTGCCCTCATGGCAGGACCAAGCACGTTCTAGACCATCCCTGAAAGCCATCTATTTAACCTCTTCTTAAATATCTCCAGTGATGGAGATTCTACCACCTCACTTGGAAATTTGTTCCAGTGTTTGATCACCCTGACAGTTAGGAACTTTTTCCTAATGTCCAACCTGAACCTCCCCTGCTGCAATTTCAGTCCATAGCTTCTTGTTCTATCCTCAGAGGCAAGGAAGAACAAGTTCCCTCCCTCTGCCTTATGACACCCTTTTAGATACCTGAAAACTGCTGTCATGTCCCCCCTCAATTTTCTCTTTTCCAAACTAAACAAGCCCAGTTCTTTCAGCCTTTCTTCATAGGTCATGTTCTCTAGACCTTTGATCATTCTCATTGCTCTCCTCTGGACCCTTTCCAATTTCTCCACATCCTTCCTGAACTGCGGTGCCCAGAACTGGACACAATACTCCAGCTGAGGCCTAACCAGCACAGGGTAGAGCGGGAGAATGACTTCTTGTGTCTTGTTCACAACACACCTGTTAATGCATCCTAGAATCATGTTTGCTTTTTTTGCAACACCATCACACTGACTCATATTTAGCTTGTGGTCCACTATAACCCCTAGATCCCTTTCTGCTGTACTCATTCCTAGGCGGTCCTTTCCCATTCTGTATGTGTGACACTGATTGTTCCTTCCTAAGTGGAGCACTTTGCATTTGTCCTTATTAAACTTCATCCTGTTTATCTCAGACCATTTCTCCAGTTTATCCAGATCCTTTTGAATTATGACCCTATCCTCCAAAGAAGTTGAAACCCCTCCCAGCTTGGTATCATCTGCAAACTTAATAAGTGTACTTTCTATGTCAATATCTAAATCGTTAATGAAGATATTGAACAGAACCGGTCCTAAAACAGACCCCTGTGGAACCCCACTAGTTATACTTTTCCAGCAGGATTGAAAACCATTAATAACTACTCTCTGGGTACGGTTATCCAGCCAGTTGTTCACCCACCTTATAGTAGCCCCATCTAAGTTGCATAGTTTATTGATAAGTACGTTATGTGAGACCGTGTCAAATGCTTTAGTGAAGTCTAGGTATACCACATCCACCGCTTCTCCCTTATCCACAAGGCTCGTTATTCTACCAAAGAAAGCTATTAGATTGGTTTGACATGATCTGTTTTTAACAAAACCATGCTGGCTGTTCCCTATCACCTTACCACCTTCCAAATGCTTGCAGATGATTTCTTTAATTACCTGCTCCATTATCTTTCCTGGCACAGAAGTTAAGCTGACTGGCCTGTAGTTTCCTGGGTTATTCTTGTTCCTCTTTTTGTAAATGGGCACTCTATCTATCTATCTATGTATATATCATCCTTATTCATTTCAGCAGTCAGTGGAACTGATGGGGAGGCAGGCATGAGCCTATGTGAAGGAAACTACACAGTGTCCGCTTGTAATAAACAGCCCAGAAAATGCTAATAAGGCATGGATGTAAATTTTCCGCACCTGGTTAACATATGGCCATGTGATTCAGAGTCTGGAAGGAGCTCTTCTGGACTCCAGAATAGCCATGTAATTTTGAGGAAGAGGAGGCTTCCAGAAAGGAGATTTCCTTCGGGGGATCCCCATGGGCCGCATGTCTACACAGCTATTTTGGAGTCCAGAAGAGCTTCTTCTGGACTCCAAATCATGTGGCTATGTACTAATGAGGTGTGGAAAATTTACATCTGCACCTCATTAGCATCTTCCGGGCTGCCTCATAGAAATGGCCAATGTTGGGTACATGCCACATAATGTAGCATTTCTGAGTCTACCTGTAAGTCTACTCCTGAACAACTGCCCTATTGAAATGTGGTGATACATGACCCAGCAGAATGAGATCCAGTTTCAAAAATAGCTGATATTCTCCTGTTACTGACTTAACAATTAAGTGAAAAGTGTTACTCTTTATTATTAACTATCTTTGAGAGACTTATTAGAACTCTTTAAGTCTAATAGTAACAGAGAGGGAGCTGTGGTAGTCTGTATACTATCAAAACAAAAGAGCAGTCAAGTGGTACTTTAAAGACTAACAAAATAATTTATTAGGTGAGCTTTTGTGGGAAAGACCCACTTCTTCAGACCATAGCCATACCAGAACAGACTCAATATTTAAGGCATAGAGAACCAAACACAGTAATCAAAGTTGACAAATCAGAAAAAAATAATCAAGGTGAGTAAATCAGAGAGCAGAAGGTTGAGGGGTGGTTTGTGGGTCAGGAATGTTTTGATGTCTGTTTTGTGCCCATTAACTCTTTGTCTGAGAGAGTTTGAAAGAGGTTGTCTTTAAGACCTACAGCCTATCCTTAATCAGGATGCCACACTCCAGAAGGCCCTAGGTGACAGGCCTGTTCTCTCCTACAGACAACCTCCCAACCTTATGAGGATTCTAACCAATAGCCACAGTCTATACCGCAGGAATACCAGTCCTCAGACTTTTCCTTGCAACAAAGCCTGCTGCCAGCTTTGTCCACATATCTATTCTGGTGATACCATCACTGGACCTAACCAGGTTATTCACAGAATCGTGGGCACATTCTCATGTTCTCAGCTGACATCATATATGCCATCATGTGCCAACAATGCCCAGATGCTTTGTATATTGGACAGACTTCAAACTCTCTCAGACAAAGAGTTAATGTGCACAAAACAGACATCCAAACATTCGTGATCCACAAACCAGTTAGTCTACATTTTAATGGAGTGGGCCATTCTGTTAATGACTTAAGAGTTTGGGTTTTACTGAAGAGGAATTTTCAGTCTGCTTTAGAAAGAGAAGCTGCTGAACTCTCTTTCATATTCAAATTCGACCCATTAACACGTGGTTTGAACTGGGATGCAAATTTTCTGGGACATTATAGCTGTGTCTACACGTGTACGCTACTTCGAAGTAGCGGCACTAACTTCGAAATAGCGCCCGTCGTGGCTACACGCGTCGGGCGCTATTTCGAAGTTAACTTCGACGTTAGGCGGCGAGACGTTGAAGTCGCTAACCTCATGAGGGTATCGGAATAGCGCCCTACTTCGACGTTCAATGTCGAAGTAGGGACTGTGTAGACGATCCGCGTCCCGCAACGTCGAAATTGCCGGGTCCTCCATGGCGGCCATCAGCTGGGGGTTTGAGAGATGCTCTCTCTCCAGCCCCTGCGGGGCTCTATGGTCACCGTGTGCAGCAGCCCTTAGCCCAGGGCTTCTGGCTGCTGCTGCGGCAGCTGGGGATCCATGCTGCAGGCACAGGGTCTGCAACCAGTTGTAGGCTCTGTGTATCTTGTGGTGTTTAGTGCAACTGTGTCTGGGAGGGGCCCTTTAAGGGAGCGGCTTGCTATTGAGTCCGCCCTGTGACCCTGTCTGCAGCTGTGCCTGGCACCCTTATTTCGATGTGTGCTACTTTGGCGTGTAGACGTACCCTCGCAGCGCCTATTTCGATGTGGTGCCGCGCAACGTCGAAGTTGAACATCGATATTGCCAGCCCTGGAGGACGTGTAGACGTTATTCATCGAAATAGCCTATTTCGATGTTGCTACATCGAAATAAGCTATTTCGATGTAGGCTTCACGTGTAGACGTAGCCTATAAGGGCTCTTTGGCATACTTGGCTTAATCTAATTCTTGACTTCCATCCCCTCCCGCCCCTCTGCTCTCTGATTTGCTAACCTTGATAATTTTTTTCTGATTTGTCAACTTTGATTACTGTTTTTGGTTCTCTATGCCTTAAATATTGAGTCTGTTCTGGTATGGCTATGGTCTGAAGAAGTGGGTCTGTCCCACAAAAGCTCACCTAATAAATTATTTTGTTAGTCTTTTTGAAGTGCTACTTGACTGCTTTTTTCTTTGTCTAAGTTATAATTAATAAAAGATCTGTTATCTGAAAATGAAGACAGTGATTATTTAGATTAAAATGCAAGCCTGGCTCTTAAGCTGGACTTTTCCTCAGTAGTGATGTCTTCTAAGGAACAACCAGCAACTACTGAATAAAAGGCAATAGGAAATAAACATGAACATAAGGAACAAAAGTAGCTTTGAGAATTGCCATCTCTACAACTTTTGTGTAGCATGAAGACACCACAGCAATGGGTGGCTTATATAAGATAGATGTGGTTTGTAGCGGGTGGGAAGAAAAATGGTGTAGATCAGGAGTCTCAAATTCGCCACCCATAGGCCATTCCGAGACAAAAGAGTTTTGCAATCTGGCCCAGGAGTATGGTGTGGTGGGTGACTCTGTCTGTTCCTGAACAACAAGAAGTCCTGACTCATCTGAAGAAGCGGGTCTTTGCCCATGAAAGCTTCTGCTCCAAAATATCGGTTAGTCTATAGGGTGCCACAGGACTTCTTGCTGTTCTCGAAGACACAGACTAATACGGCTTCCTCTGTGAAATCTGTCTGTTCCTGTCGCCCAACCCTCACCTCTTGCCACTACTGCACTCGCCCCTAGGGATACCCCAACCTCAGGGTTTACTGGGGAGGAGGGGATGGCATTGAGCAGAAGCAGCATTTGGCCCCCCCCTGCATTCCCCACAGCAGCAGGAGCCACTGGGAGGCAGGGCAAAGCAGAACAAGCACGCTCAGAGAGAGCACCACACCTCCCTGTAGCTTTTGCTTCCATAGGGAATGCAAGGGGGTCTGACCATGTAGGCCCCCCCCAATAATCCCTGAGGCTGGGTCCCTTGGGTGTTGGCATGCCGTGGTGGGGAGAGGGTGGGGCAGTGGCAGATAGAGACGTGACTTGGGTGATGGGCATGGATAGTCCCCATTTTTCCCCCAGCCCACCAGTACTCCTGGGTGAGATTGCAAAACTGCTCCAGGTGAGGCTGACCTGTGGATTGGGAGTTTGAAACCCCTGGTGTAGATCACTATGGTAGATGGTATTTGGGGGCGGGGCGCATAGAAAGCCATTATTGTTTTAGGTGACCTTAGTTCAGGAGTGGGGAAGATACAGCCCATGGGCCAGACCCTGGCAGCCAAGCTGTTGGATCCAGCCCACAGTCTGCCTCACGTGGAGACCAGCCAGACTCTGCTTTAAGTGCCTTCCTGCTCCCTGTAGCTCTCTACTTGGGAGGTCAGGAGGGAGGGGAAGGCTTGGTGTGCTGGACCCACTCCCTTGCAAAATGTCTCGGCTCCCATTGACTGATTTATGGGTTCCAGCAAATAGGAGGTCAGAAATTTTGCTGAAGGGAGAGAGCAACACACAAAACTTTCCCCTCCCATCCAGCGTCTAGAGCGGAGAGCTACCTGGAACAGGCAGCAGTTTGAGTGGTCTGGTGCTGCAGCAGGTAGAGAGCCTGCCACAGGGCTGCTGTCTGGGAGCTACCCAGGTAAGTCTCCTGGCCAGAACCTGTCTCTGCTACCCCTGTCCCTCCCTCTCCCCAACCCTCTGCCCCACATAACCCTAACCCTCTGTCTCTCCTCCTGCACCCCTACCACCTATCAGACACTGCAACACAATCCTCTGCCCCACATCCCAGCCCCCTCCTGTGCTAAGTCATACCCCAGACCTCTTCACCCCCTCCTACATCCCAGACTTCACCCAATCTCCCTCTAAGACCCTGCACCTCCTTCATTAATATCATGGAAGAGTGCAGCCCTAGATCACTTTCCAAATTCTTAGTGTGGCTGACCCCATCAGAAATTATTGCCCACCTCTGCCTTAGTTCAAAAGAGATGCACTATTTATTACCACTTTTTCTGCACAGTGAGTGACCCTCTATCTAAAGAAGTTCCTATACTTAGAGAAGACTCTATCTCAGAGGTAAAAGATGTGACCTTCTCTTTGGCCTATTGAAGAGGTGTATGAATCTCTTATTTAATAACTTAATAATTCCCTTCATGAAAGAGACATTGTTCCTCTTTTTCTGCCCTTTTTTTTTTGTAATTTTAAAGGTGGAAGAATTAACAGCCGTGATGTGTGGATTTACAACTCTCAACTTAACATTTGGATCAGAGTTGCTTCTCTAAACAAAGGCAGATGGCGTCATAAAATGGCTGTCCTTCTTGGTAAAGTAAGAGAAGTATTTTATTACTTATTGTGTCTAATATATTTCCCAATCATAAGCAAAACTTAAGTGTAAAGTCAGATGTAACTATTTAAAGTTCAGACTGCATTCCTCATCAACTTCTGTTGCTTTAAATAGTCAATGAATTTTGACCTTGGCAGTGTCCATAGAAGTTAAACTGATGTTACATCACTTTGATTTTGTTTCTTTGCAATAGAGCACTGTTCTGATAATTTTCTACTTGTTTGTACCTTTGTCTCCCTTCAGATCTGAAGGGAGACAAAGGTACAAACAAGTAGAAAATTACACCTTTTACTAAATACAAAGGTTAAGCACATATCCCAAATTTGGCCACAGACACCTTTTATTGGCAAGTCCTGTACTTACGCATCCGCTAACTCGATTGTGAGCTTAGCTGCATACCTGAGCCTTTTTATTTAACATTCCACATGCATATTGAACATTGCAGTCAAAATACAAATCAATAAAGAAACTTTTATTCTTGCTACATTTCCAAAACCCTATTTTAATATTCTGTACAAATACAATAAAAGAGATCAGTGATCCCCACAGTTTTCATTCATGAGTGTAAGTGGATTTAAACACACCAATTAACTGTAGTATATAGCTTCTTAGAGATAACAGCACCTTCTTTAAAGTGGATTTGATCTGCGGTGAACAAATTGAGCAAAGATGGCATATATGTCACTTTTCCAGTGGTAATATGTTTGAGTTGCTTTATCTTAAACTGTAACTTGTATAATAGGTAACCAGATTTTTAAAAAATATGATCAGCATGACCAAAAAGTAAACTAGGGGAAAGAATGTCATTTTAGACAACAGGAAGTTGAGAATTAAAAAATTGAGAAGACTGTTTAAGTTTTTATTTTTGACTATAGTTTGTAATGGTCAGTGAAGAGACTCATAGAGATGTCTTATAGAACATGTTCAAGTAAAAAGTAAATCCAATGTCCTTTTTATAATGTATGCTCAAGTGTCTGTGTGTTGGCTCCTATATCCCTGCATACTAGTGCTTGATTGTTCCTTTGAGATTTTTTTTTTAACCGAGTCTCTCAAAGGGCACTATTCTTCTGCATAGACATTTTCTTGGGCGGAAAACCTATGTAATCAGAAATACAGCAAATCAAAAGTGAGGCTCTGAAGCTTTCAGTGAATTTGTTCCTATACTTGCTTAATTAAAACTGAAGAAAGATTTATTTTCTCTGTGTTTTGAATAGGTGTATGTGGTTGGAGGATATGATGGACAAAACCGACTCAGTAGTGTAGAATGTTATGATTCATTTTCGAATCGATGGACAGAGGTAGCTCCACTTAAAGAAGCAGTGAGTTCTCCAGCAGTAACCAGCTGCATAGGCAAATTGTTTGTGATTGGTGGAGGTCCTGATGACAACACGTGCTCTGACAAGGTCAGTTAACCATATTTATTTTCCTTTTATGTATCTTAATAATACTGCTGAAAATGTAAATAAATCATACAGAGAGATTTTTGGGCTGGTTTACAACCCCCCAAACCCAGTCTATTGCCTGAATGCAAAGAATATGTCTCATAGTAGAAATCAGGCATACTTATGCTGTTAGTATAGGCTTTATCATAGTTGTATCATCTTTGGTTTTGTGCATTAGGAGCTATACAAGTACTCAATGAAACAGTATATTTAAGAAAATAATGTAAAACTATAATTTTTATATAAACTGCTGCTGTTTAGTATTTCTTGGTTTTAATGTTGGAGATGTACAGTAGGAACAAGGTATATGACATTGCAATATATTGTTACTTTGGGGGGGTGCGCGTTGTGAGGCACTCCAGATAGGTAGTGTTACTTTTAATCTCTTTGCATCAAACTTCTATATGGACTTTAGGTAATAAGTTTGATTTTTATTTACATGGGGTGTTAAAACTTTAAATGTGTTTACTTGTTTTCAGGTTCAATCATATGATCCTGATACTAATTCTTGGTTGCTCCGTGCAACTATCCCTATTGCAAAGAGATGCATAACAGCTGTATCTCTAAACAATCTAATCTATGTTGCGGGAGGGCTCACCAAGGCAATTTACTGCTACGATCCAGTTGAGGATTATTGGATGCATGTACAAAATACATTCAGCAGACAGGTAATAAACACTAACAATGCTTGGAAGCCTCTAAAAATGTATTTTATCTTCCTCGTATTAATAATGTGATATGAAATAAGTTTGATATTTTAAATTGCAACCTTCAGATTATTAGCTCTTACGTGACATTTATTAAGATGCAAATTTTGTCATGGGTACTTTTAGTAAAAGTCATGGAGTGGTTGCAGGCAAACAAAAATTCATGGAAGCCCTCAACCTTCCCCTGACTTTTACTAAAACTATATGGCAGCAGTGCTAATGGCTGGGCCTCTGCTGTAGCCTTGCTGCTGCTCCTCCGGTGGGGACTGACTGCTACTGCTCTATCCCTTGCCACTGCCCCAGTCCTGTGGGCTGACTCAACCACAAGGCAGCTGCTCCTCCTCTGGACCCAGACTTCGCCACTGCTCTGCTCCCGGACCAGACAACACTGCTGCTCTCCCTCTCCAGCTTAGACTCTACCCCAGTCTCTGCTCCTGTCCTGGGAAATGCCCTGGCTGCTGCTCCAACTCTGGTGGTGCTCCTGCAGCAAGGCCAGGGAACTGCTTTGCTCCCCTCTGCTCTGGTGACCACTGAAGCCAAAGAAGTCATGGAGGTCTGTTCAAGTCACAGAATCCATTACCTCTGTGACAAAATCATATCTTTACTCTCCTATATGTAGACATTCAAAAACAGAGAAACATCTAAAAATAACTTTTCAGGTGAGCGCCAGTGTGCTAATATGAGCAGTCTATTTATGAGAAAATTATCACTATTCCAATTTAACACATCCAAAATATGGATTTCTGCTAAATTCCTTTGGATTCGTTTGTTTAATCACATTATTTGATTGAACGTAATTAAAGTCTTTAGACAATATTGTAGGAAAATGTTTTAAACACAGTATGAAATTGGTCAGTGTAGAATGAAAAACGGCAGAAAGCAGAGTTCTATACGAATGTGTGAAGTAAGCCCTGGTAAGCAGAATTTCAGTGACATGGGCGTTCCCATGGTATGCTATTTGTATGTCATCCGATAGCAATAAATTTCACTTTGTATGTTGTTTTTAAAAAAAATTGCTAATACAATACTATGAAATTAAAAATTTTGCCCTAAAAGATATTTAGTCCTACCCTGTCCCCTCATTTTCTATCTTTTCCTCTTACAATTTTCTGGGTAGTGTTTTCATTATGACTCCCTCTCCTTTAGGAAAAAATAACTCAGAGCCTCCCTTTTTTCCACTAGCACACATCTCCTTTCTTTGTTATTTATTCTGTGCCTTGCTCTGTCTTCCTTCCCCTTTCTCTAACCACTACTTGTTACCTTCTTTTGTTCTCTTAACCTCCCTCTCCATATTCCATTCTATATTTGTTGCATTTAGTCATTCCACTTTTCTCTCTTCTAGAAAACTCTCTTCATCATCTCAGCTGCTTAATTGTACAGTTCCCAAACACTGGATCGACAGGTTCTGAAAAAGCTATGCTTAGCTGCTTTAACCCGTAGAGAGCCTTATGCTGGAGTAGCCCAAGTCTTCAGGATTATTATGCCGCTAGGATTAGCATGTCCCAGGGTTGACCCAGAGGAGCAATATTCTGTTTTCTCCAGTGGTAGTACCAGAAGGAAATAGTACAGCTCTGAACTATCTCTTTTTGATGGTCAAAATCTTGCACCATCTCGCCAACCTTGAATAGGGCTTGGATTTGGTATATATTAATTCATTTGTTTGTATATTTGACAAACAGGAAAACTGTGGCATGTCTGTATGTAATGGCAAAATCTATATACTTGGTGGAAGACGAGAAAACGGAGAAGCCACAGACACCATTCTTTGTTATGACCCTGCAACAGGCATCATCACAGGAGTAGCAGCCATGCCCAGGCCAGTATCATATCATGGCTGTGTGACTATTCACAGATACAATGAAAAAGGCTTTAAACTGTAAAGAAGGGAAATCATATGAATAGCTGCAGTGCCCTGATACAAGACAGGATTTCAGAGATTCCTAACGTGGGAAACTGACTTTTCCCTCCATGCCATATGAAACTAAACAACCATGTGCCTTTTAAAACAAACTGTTTTCAATTAATTCAAATGTAAAAAAAAAAAAAAAAAAAAAAAAAAAAAATCTACAAACATATCCAATAACTATTGTTCAGTCATTTCTGGTGCAATAACGGTGAACTCATATTATTTACACTGTTTCCACCTCCTTGTGATTGGCAATTAAGATCTTGGATGTTGTGTAGGGAATCTGCCTTCAGAAGTAGTTTTGCCTAGATCTTAAGGATTATCTGTATTATTTTTTTCAACTATTTCAGTGTCTAGTAGTTGAAAACATTTAACCAAGTCAACCTACAAAAATATGTTGGTTTAAAAGAGTACATATCATTCTGATTAACGTCATGATGCAGTGATGTTGTAGCCGTACAGATCCTAGGATATTAGAGAGACTGGGTGGGTGCAGGTGGTAGACTCTAGTGGGTAAACTTCTGTTGGTGAGAGCAACAAGATTTTGAGATTACACAGAGCTGAAGAAGAGCTCTGTAGAAGCTTGAAAACTTGTTTCTCTTACTATGGGAAGTTGGTCCAGTAGAAGATATTCCATTACCTCTTATCTCACAGGCCTGATCTTTTACCAGAAGATTAATATCTTTGAGATATAATTTTCCTCTGAAAATGGACAGGGGAATACACTGGTGTCATGGTTGTTCACTGAGCTACTGCAAAAAGTTGCAGTAACTATATTTTTTGTAGTATCAGACCTAACATTTCACTGTGGACCTTACTCACAGTGTTGCCAGTTATTGATTAGAAGCCCTACAAATATGGGACTGTGTCTGCATTTGGAAAAATAATGACCCTACAGCATAGGCACACTGTGAAGTGGTTTTCTATCCCAGTTCTGACCACCTTGAATTGTAAAGCTGACATCTGCTAATTCCTGGTATCATTCTTTGCTAACTGTGATGTATCATCCATAATTCTACTGCATAAATAGAGATCCACTGGTCAAGGAGATCTTCTAATTCTATTAATACCATAATGTAAATTCTCCATTGGTAGAAAGGGCTAAGGACCACAGGCCTAACTCTGCTGTTTGAGTTGATTGTTCAGTACCTCATTATGCAAAGTTTCAGGATATCTACCAGCTCTGCTTCTACAGATTTCTGGAGACAGTCACTTTTTTTTCAGTGCTGTTGAGCTGTAAATCACACAGGGGACATGTGTAGAACTGACAATTCACCCGTCTCCCCAAAATGCTATAGAGGGAGTTGTCCATTTAGCTATGTGACTCTGTAAGGTCACAAATTGAATGGCTTCATTTTGGCCCACTGGTTATCAGTGAAGCTGAAAATCTTGAGGAATATGTTTCTCCCATTCCTGTTTTGATCTCTGAAACAGGACATCTTGCACCCAATATACACTTGTACAGTTGGGGCACAAATTCATGACACTGTACATAGAACTTCAGAGTTTGCATGAGGAAGGGATGCTTGCTCCATACATCAGTGTCCTACCAGAAAGCATGGAGTGACATCATATCCTCTATCCTATTAAGCCTGTCCATACCATGAAGATAGCTGCCAGCAAGGAAAGCAGTCAGTACTGATGCAGATGAACACAAAGGGCCTCTTCAAGGACAATTGTAGCAGACCCAGGAGTTTTATTGGTACTGAAGCCCTTGTTTAGTCTGTAGGGAAAAACAGCAAACTGCATGTCTGGAACATAATCTGTTCCCCTTGGAATTTCTTCTCCATCTCCTGCCCAGAAGTTTTTCTATAAAGTGGGCATTCTGGCTGTTGGTGTGGATATGATGCCTTTAGGCTATGTCTACACTTACCCCGTTCTTTGAAAGGGGCAGAGTAATCAGGCTGATGGGAGATTACTAATGAAGTGCTGCGGTGAATATGCAGCACTTCATTAGGCTAAGACTCCCCCCGTGGAAACTTCAAAGTGCCAGCATGCTATGTAGCCGCGGTACTTTGAAGTGTCTTCACTCCCTAAAGGAGAGTTGGCATGCTGGCACTTTGAAGTTTGACACTTCAAAGTTGCTGTGGGGGAGAGTTAGCTGAATGAAGTTCTGCATATTCATCGCAGCATTTTATTAGTAATCTCCCATCAGCCTGATTACTATGCCCCCTTCAGACTTGGCCTTAGAGAGTCATTATTTTCACTACAGAGTAATGGTGACTTTGTAAAGAAGCTTTGAGCATTAACTGTACATTCTCCCCCAGTTTATTTGTAACCTCAGGAATGTATGCAGATTTTAATTTCTAGCTAAATTCCAAACATTGACAGTGTATATTAGATATATGCAAAATAAAAACATATGCATATTACTGAGGTAGCTAGCAAATCAGTCCCGGAGTGTGTACACCCAACTGGGAAGAAATGGAGTAAGAGAAGTGAATCAGATAAATTAATTCTTTTCTGGATTTCTTGGGCCTCTGTTCACCAAACCTGACTTTGAAAATGTAATTCCAGCACCTGCGAATAAGGTCCATAGAGATCAGTGATAGTTGCACAGTACCTGTATATAGTAACATGGTCACTAGCTTGTGCCATTATGGTAAGTGAAAATGTAATTATGGAAGGAGCACCTAATTTCTAATAAGATGCTAATTTCCATTTTTCCCTGACTTCCTTCCCTTTTGTATTAATATATTTAATGTTGATCCTTATAGTAAGCTGTTCTGAATTGTTTTTTATAGATATATAATGTCATTTGTGTGATGGTTATTTTTGATTTTTGTTCACAAGATTCTGTGCCTATTTGTAAATACATTGCTTTCTGTGTGTCTGAAAAGTTGGTTTATAGTCTTGAATGTCGTCTTTTCTATGTTAACTATTTACGTGTATCTTGTTACTGTTACATATTAATTTTGAAAGTAGCTGTTTACTGTACCAGTAAATGCTGACATTTAGCTGTAGAAGAAGCATTTTTGCATGCAGTTCATTAGATCCTGTACCAGTAATGGAAGCGTTTGTGTTCAATATAGCCTAAGTTGTAGACATTATTTACACAGCCATTTCTTTTAAAGAGAATGGTCAATGTTTTGTATTTTTGACTCAGTACATATGGTTTGTTATCACACATGGTGTCAAAATAATATTTTTTAAATGTAGATGCAAACTACTTGTTATTGAAAGTGTAACATGTTCTAGAGCCATCTATTATGTGTGGAACCACTTTGCTGGTCTCTTATTCTTCAAGATATTTTATTTCGGGACAGATGGAGTAAAAGACTTAAGACTTCCACAGTGATGCAACCCCATTTGTTTGGATCCTTTGTGCCCTGATTCCTTGAGGGAAAATATACTGGAGGGCTATTCATTGTAATCAAAAGATGTTCATGATGAAACGTCACAATCTGTGCAAGCTCCCAAGGAATGAGATCTGCTCAAGTATGTAATTTCAAAATAGCCATGTTTATGAAGCAGAGTAAAATGTTTTCTATTTGTTGCATCCATCTAAGAACTCACTGTTAAGATTTACCTAATAGTTAACAGAGAAAAGTAATTTCCTTAATTATCATAGCTTTAAAAGAAAGTGAATGTTTTCCTTCTGAGTTTTGATGTTCATAAGCTTTGTCATGCCACTCTTTTTGGAATCCTAGCATTGCTGAAAAAAATTAGTACTTGCTTGCAACTCATCTGTCCACGGTACCATCTGAGCATTTTGAGTAGTGCATCCTAGGCTCCGTCTACACTTGGGCAAAACTTCGAAATGGCTATGATAATGGCCGCAGCACTTTGAACATGCCACGTTTTGCTCGCGCGTGGCTCATCTACATGGGGATCCTTTCAACAAGGACCCCCATGTAGACGAGCCGCACATGAACAAAATGCGACACTTTTGAAGTGCTGCAGCTGGCAGCCTGCTTGTGAGCCTCTGTATATTCATTTCAGCACCTCATTAGTGTTCTCCGATTTTGGCCATTAGCACGGCCATTTCAGAATTTTTGCCCAAGTGTAGACACGGCCCTAGAGAGATTCATACAACCTTTTGCTTTTTATACACACAGTGCATGCCATAAGTTTTAAAGACATCAGTATATTATATTTGCTTTAGTAGCTACTCATTTTCCAGTTGATTCCCTCAAACTCCATAGGCCGTCAGAGTAGGCTGAGCTTGTGGGACATTTTCCATTTGTACCATTGGATAGCTCAACTTGCATTGTACATATCCTGTATGCTCCAAGGATTAAGCACTCTTTTCCCTCTGAACAGTGAGAGGCTGATGATGGACGAAAATGAAGTGTTCACCTTCACAGAGGAGTAGTTCAAAGAGGAAACTTTGGACTTCTGTGCTACAGGCAGGATGCACTGATGATTGTGAGCTATTTGGTAGACAGACTGAGCTTATCTTGTGTGATTAGTCAGGTTCTTCGAGTAGTGTCCCTGTGGGTGCTCCACTGTAGGTGTATGTGTGCCCCTGTGCCTCTAATGAGATTTTGGGTAGCAGTGTCCATTGAGTCCTGCTTATGCTTTCCCTCCTTCATTTAACAGTCTGGCATGGAGCCAAATATTTATATTCACATCTGGGCATACAAGTTGCTTTTAGTGGTTTTTGTTTTGTTTTTACACAGTGTACATTTCAAGTAGCCTCAGTAAAAATTCTCTGCAATTTTAGCTTTTTCTGAATGTCTAGCTACAATCAACATGATTACAAAAATAGTAGTGCACCTTCGATTGTCCGTGCAGTTCAGATATGCCAACAACAAGGTTTCTCAATGCACTGACAATGCATAGAAGCAGTTTTTGATAACTGATGTTATGTACAAGAGTCCAGGTAACCTACAGTGTGTGTATCCTCAGATAACATTACCTTAAAATTTGATTTACAAAAATCTCCTTATCATATCATAATGCTTCAGTCAATATCTTTAATTATTTGTGTGTATGTATTATGTGTGTGATTAAATTTTTTGCTTATTTTGTGCTAGTGTTCATGACCATCTTTTACAAAAATGATAAAGCAACTGTTTGCAGCATGTAGGTAGCTGTACTTATGTAATGATGGCAGGTGTGTAATTGCAGCTTCTTTTGTACCTCTGGTTGCAAACTAAAAACGTGTTTAATGTTGCCAAAATTTTTGTGCCTTGCACTCAATAATATGTCATCTAATTTCTATGGCTACATCTACACTAGAAGCATCTGCCTACAGAAGTTACTGTCAGAAGAGATGTTCCAACAAAACTTCTGTCAACAGATGGTGTGTACACATTAAAGCAGATTGACCTTGTGATCTGCTCTGTCAACAGAAGGGCCTTCTGGAGCATCTACATGGCTTTTTTGTTGAGTTTGTTGACAAAACGCATATTGTGTGTAGATGATCCATGAGTTTTGTTGACAAAACCCCAGTTTTATCTACAAAACTCTCTAGCGTAGACGTAGTGAGTTTGTATTGCTTTTGTTGAATCTTTTATAAAGGTCATGTTTTCTGCACCGAACAGTAATGTCCTTATCAATAACAACAATCTCTACATTTATTAATTTAAAGCACAATTAAATCAATTCATGCAGAATATGTAACGTTTTTTAAAGCGATATATGATATAATTGATGGGGGGATGTAATTGTCTGCTTTCTCAATTCTCTGTTTCTAGAATATCCCCTTGTGAAAAGGAAACTGTAATGTTGCTGTTTTAGCCAATTATTTGTAGTATGCACTGTGCATCTCTAGTTTTTGTTAGTATCCTGGTTTAGGACATTGCCTTGGCTGTCAGAAATATCTTATTTAGGGCAACACATTGTCCCCCAACCCCAGTACATCATCATCATCATCATTGGGCTCAGCGCCCGTTGGTGTCTGATGCCTCTCTCACTATTTCTTTCCATCTTTCCCTATCCAGTGCAGAGTGGCTTAGTTTCTACTATATCATCTGTCCATTCTCTGTGGGGGTCTGCCTCTCCTATTCGAACCATCCATTATGCCTAATACTAGAGTTTTGATTTTTCATTCATCGTTCATTCTGCAAATATGTCCAAATCGTTGTAGCTTCCGTTTTATAACCTTCTGCGGCAGGTTCTCTTTCAGCTGTATCTTCCTATATAATTCCTCATTGGTGACCTTCTGCATCTATCCTATTCTCAGAATCTTTCTATAACAATGCCTTTCGAATGCCAATATTCTTCTTTTTGAATCTTTTGTTATCACCCATGTGTCACATCCATACAACATGCTGCTGAATACACACCTTTTCCAGATGCCCAGCTTCGTTCTTAAGCTAATTGCTTTGCTTTTCCAGATCTTATCCATTGCCTTCAAACTCGCTCGTTTTCGCTGTTTCCTTCTTACAGTCTAGATCATACGTTATGTTGCTTCCCAGATATGTGAACTTCTCTATATTTTCTAGTTCAATACCATTGACACTGATTTTCCTTCCTATTTCCTTATTTCCAAATACCATTGTTTTTATCTATGTTCCTAATCAGTCCGTACCGCTTCCCTTCTTCGTTTAACACCCGCGCCGTTTTCGCTAGCTTCTCCTCATCTTCCTCAATGATAACTATATCATCCATGAACCCCAGTATATAGGAACAAACAACTGTATAATCCAGCAGGGCAATAAATGAGACCAAGAGACTTGAATAGCATGTATTGGTATCCATTTTGCATGGGTGAGCATTTTCCTTTCAGTGCACACCCATATAATAACCCATATAATAACTTTAAATCATGTTAATAGGTGTTATGTCTTCAGTGAAAAGGAATACACCCACTAACAACAGGCATGCTTTCCTCACCTGGGATTGTTTAGCTTTTTTCTTTTTTGGAAGCAGGTGGTTGTTAGGTTTGGGGGCTTGGGTTGGATTTGCAGGGAGTGGGGCATTTTGGCCAGTTTTCTTATGTACAGAATATTCAAACATTTTGTTCCATTAAGAGCTAATGTCGTTTTCAGGAACAAATTGGTACAGCACAAATCAGATTTGAACAAAAGTGCAGACCACTTAACGTGTACCAGCTGAGTATTATCTTGCAGAAAGCCAGTTTTAGAGATCATCACTGTACATTGGCAATGGAAAAAAAGATGCCTGTTTTATTATGTAGCACAGAATTTTAGTAACATTGTACGTACTTGTTATATTTAAGGGTATTTCTTGGATAATCCTTTTTTAAAAATTTAAGTTCAGTGTATCTAATAAACACTTGTCTTTTGAATATTGCTTTGTGCGTTGTTCTTAACCCAATGAAGAAAGCGCAGGTGGGGCTTGGCTAGGGAGGGAAGAAACTGCAGATCTCACTGGTAGAATTTATCTCAAATTTGTTCAGTACAGCAGTGTGCACCTGTGACCCATGGGCCACGAGACCCACTGGGAATCCATCTGCAGCCTAAAGACCTCTTGTCTGCCCCCTCCCTACCCTGCCTGTCGCACACTGGGGTGCTGGAGCTCTGCATTTTTTACTCCTCACCCTCCCTCCCAGCAATTTCAAAGTGGCATTAATGGCTGGTTCAGACTCTGTCCCCACTTGTCCACCCCCCCCACAAGAGCTAAACACCACAAATGAGCTGTTTCACCCCACTGAGATGGAGAGCCACTCATGTAACCCACTGACTCGTAGTTGCCCATTGCTTGTTTAGTGTGATGGTCAACCATCTCTGAGTCCCTCCTCTTTTCAGTCTCCCTAGCAGGATGACTTTCCTTGCAGTACTTGGCCTCTCTCTCACTCACTCACACACACACGTAAAAGGGAGTGAGCAAAGAAAAGTCAGTGCAGCTCCATACCCCATCTGCTCAGAGACCAGGGTGCAAACGCAAATGACGCCCTGTGCCTTTGTGAGTAAGAGGAGCTCTGAGGCTTAGCCCTCATCTGCAAATGGGAGATACTGCCTTAAGAATGACTGATTCCAGGAGGATGCAGATTATATTACTAACGTTGAACTAAGGTACAACAAGGAAAAGATACCTCTCTGTTACTAAGGAAAACATAGTTACTCTCTTCTATTACACAAGAACTAGGGGTCATGAAATTAAATTAATAGGTAGCAGCTTTATAGACAGAAGTATTTTCTTCGTGCAACACACAGTCAACCTATGGGATTCCTTGCCAGAGGATGCTGTGAAGACGAGCACTCTAACAGAATTCCAGAAACAGCTAGATAAATTCATGGAGGTTAGGTCCATCAATGGCTATTGGCCAGGATGGGTAGGAATGGTATCCCTGGCCTTGGTTTGTTAGATGCCGGATATAGATGAAAGGAGAGGGATCACTTGGGCTACGTCTACAATGGTGATCTTTCAAAAGAAATTCTTCCAGAAGATCTTTGCTGAAAAATCTTCTTTCGAAGAGTGCACGCATGAAAAATCAGATTGAAAGATCGATCCACTCTTTCTATAGAGAGCGTCCACACACCCATGAGCAGATAAAGGGCCTGATCCAAACTTACCTCAAAGAAAATTTAAATATTCTCATTTTTTTCTGTGGAGCTGAATCAGGCCCTCTAACAATGTGTGAGACTATTTTACCCTTCAGGTAAATAGCATATTGAAATAAATGTTTTGAAATGGGACTGTAAAGTTTGCCGTGTCAGCAGTCTAGCTGCCCCTTCTGTGTTTCACAATAGGGCCAAAGCATTTCCTGTATCATTTGTAAGGGCCAAATTAATTTTACTCAGACACTGAAAATGGGTTAAAACCTTCCAAAAATGAGTGAGCACTATGTTGGCCAAAGTAATCTTGTATGAAAGAGCAGACTACAAAGAAAGGAAAGTAAATATATCTTAAGGCATCTGGGAACTGCTCTGAGAATACCTTAAACCTTGAAAATGGCAGGCTCACAATATTAATAATTTCAACATGCACTGTATTTCCCCGTCCTTCTCCTGTAAGCAAAGAATAGGAATAGAATAAAACCAAACTAAAATGTATACATAACATTGAGGGAAAAGGTATAAACTTAAAAAAACACATCAGCCTAACCACATGACCGGACCACATCAAGCACACCATTGGGAGCTCATTTACCTGCATATCTACTAGTGTAATACATGCCATCATGTGCCAGCAATGCCCCTCCTGCCATATACATTGGCCAAACTGGACAGTCTCTACATAAAAGAATAAATGGACACATCAGATATTAGGAATGGTAACAACAAAATCCTGCAGGAGAACACTTCAATCTCCCTGTACACTCAGTAGATTTAAAAGTAGCCATCCTGCAACAAAAACCAAGTTACCTGTTTCGTAATTGGTGTTCTTCAAAATGTGTTGCTCGTGTGCATTCCAAGTTGGGTGTGCACTGGTGCATGCCCATTTGCTGGAAGCTTTTTGCCCTAGCCAGTAGCCATAGGGTCAGTGCAGCACCCTCTAGAGTGGCGCTGATACGGCAACCAATATATGCACTGCCTGACCCACCCCCCGGCTCAGTTCCTTCTTGCTGGGTACTCCAACAGTGGGGAAGGATATGAGCAACACATCTCGAAGAACACCAGTACCAAAACAGGTAGCTGTCTTTTCTTCTACAAGTGATTGCTCATGCGCATTCCAAGTGGGATGAATACAAGCCAGTGCCCAAGAGGCGGGGTCAGTGCTCTGGATGGAATGTAAGACAGCCCTGTTACTGCAGTGCTGTCCCTAGCATGCTGTGTCAGCGTGTAGTGGGCCAAAAACATGTGGATAGGACCAGGTGGCCTCCCTTCTGATGTCCTGGATGGGAACCTGGGCCAAAAATGCCACTGAGGAAGCTTGGACTCTGGTAGAGTGAGCTCTGAATGGGGGAAGGAGGACCCCGGCCAGCGTATAGCATTCCTTAATACAGGCCACTATCCAGGAGGAGATCCGCTGGGAGGAGACTGGAAAGCCCTTCATCCTGTCTGCCACCACTACGAGCAACTGCAAACACTTTCTAAAAGGTTTTGTCCTGTCCATATTGAAGGCTAGTGTCCTTCGGACATTCAGGGTGTGCAAGCTCTGTTCCCTAGGGGAGGCATGAGATTTTGGGTAAAAGACTGGTAGAGAAATACTCTGGTTGATATGAAAAATGCCGGCTGGAGTCTCAGTCTGACCTTGTCTTTGGGGAACACTGTACAGAGTGGGTCCACCATCAGTGCTCTCAATTCAGACACCCTCCTGGCTGAGGTAATGGCCACCAAGAATGCTGTTTTGTAACTAAGAAATAGCAGGAAACAAGGGGTTCAAAGGGGGCCACCATAAGTCTTGACAATACCAGGTTAAGGTCCCAGACTAGCAAAGGGGCTCGCACCTGTGGTCTGACCCTCTCCAGGCCTTTCATAAACCTTTTTACCACTGGGTCTGTAAAAACTGACAACATACCTGGACCAGGGGGAAAGGCTGAGATAGCCATGAAGTTGCTAAGTGCACCTTGGTGGAGGATAGTGACAACTGATCTTGACTCAAGAACAGTGAGTAGTCCAAAATAACAGGTATCAGAGTCGGTACTGGGGATAACCCATTCTGAGATGCCCACATAGAGAACCTTTTCTATTTGGCCATTTCTATACGGTGCCCTTCCTGCTGTTCAGCGGCACCTCCCTCACAGGTTCCAGGCATGAGAGCTCCACAACTTTCAGTCATGTACTTTCCAAGCTAAAAGGTTCAGGGAGCAAAGGTTGGGTGCTGCAGCCTCTGCTCCTCTTGTGTCAGCAGGTCCGGGTGTAATGGGAGTGTCATTGGATTGCAGATGGACAGTTCCAGGAGGATTGAATACCAGTGCTGCTGGGCCCACACTGGAGCCACTAGGATGACCGATGCCCGGTCTGACCAAATCTTGAGGATGGTCCTGTGGATGAGGGGTCCTGTGGATGAATGGCACCAGAGAAAAAGTGTAAAGCAGAGGGCCTGACAAGGAGATGCTGAACAGGTCTGCCGAAGAGCCCGGGCTCTGGTTCTGCCTGGAATCGTGGCAGGCTGAATTGGGGTGAGTCTTGGTGGAGTGAAACGTGGCTCGGCACCTGACCCACCAGTGATGGAAATGATGGTGTCATAGGTCCTGGAGTCTGTGAGGGTGGCACCCACAGTTGGGATGGTGCCAGTTGGGACAGTGCCATTGTCAGCACCAATACTGAGGGGGCCTCCAACACGATAAGCCCTTGTAACTGTTCCAGAAGGGGCACCCCCAAAGAAGCCAACAGTGTTGAACGTGGGACCTGGGGAGTGCTGGATGCCCTGGACAGGAGTCCTGCGACTTGCCCCTGCATTTTGTGAAACGCCCCTGGGGTCCAGAAGAGCCGTTGTGGTGCCCCTTGTGAGGACATCTGCCACCTATCGTCCACAGAATGTCAGCTCCAGTGCCTATGATGGCTGCAGTATGACATCCTTGTGCTCCCACTCCTCACTGAGCTGGAGTGACACGAGTCCGACTCCAATGCCGATTCCAAAGCTGACGACCAGGGCAGTGCCATAGGACCTGGAGCCTGCACGGACTCTTGCTCATACCCTTCCGCCATTTGGTAAGACAGGCAAAGCAGGGTCAGCACCAGCAGACTGGCTTGTTGAAGTTGGTTCAGCACCAGGAATTATGTTCATGCCGTGAATGGAGGTGCTTGCACGGTGCCTCGCACTTGCGCCTGCGCAGCGCCTCAGGCAGTGGTGCAGTCTCCTCCTCCAGTGCCAGGCCCACCATGCTAATTTGTAAGAGGTCCTGCGCTGTGCTAAAAGCTTATTGTGTTGAGGGCAAACTTGGAGAGCAGGGGCTCCCACCTCATGCCAGTGTTGATCCCCATGCTTCATGACCCAGTTCATGGCATGACCTGGCAGACACCTTGGAGGACTCCCAGTGTTCAACCCTCTCTGGGGACCTGCCCCGATCTTGCCTTTTTTCCTCACGAGGCACCAGGGACTGGCTCTTATGTCATCTTAGAACGCTGGGTGCCGCCGTCTGGTCCCAGTGCAGGGAGCTTTCCGATGGCACCCATAGTGCCGGAGTGCTCTGCCCTGAAGATGTACCGCTCTGAGCTCCCACTGCAGACATGTCTGGCTACAAGGCCGCTTCCATGAGCAAGATTTTTACGTGCTGTGGTCTGTCTTTGAGAGTCCTAGGTTTGAAGGTCTTGCAGATGGAACAACATTCTCCTAGGTGCCCTTCACTGAGGCAACTCAAACAAGTTCAATGTGGGTCACTTTTGGGCATCCGTTTGCCGCATTTTGAACAGTTCTTAAAACATGGAGAGCCGGGCATCCCCTGGTGCCAAAGCACTGAGAGGGGTAGAAGTCCTACCCTGGCTGTCTCGCAATTGAATACTAACTATTTACAGCTAATTACAGCTATCTAAAAGTATTTACACTAATTACTACTACTTAAACTACAGGCAAGAAGGAACTGAGCGGGGGGCAGAGCGGGCAGTGCATATATTGGTTGCCATATCGGCACTACTCCAAGGGGCGTCACACCGCCCCTATGGCTACTCGCTAGGGCAAAAAGCTCCCAGCAACTGGGCATGCACCAGCGCACGCCCAACTTGAAATACACATGAACAATCATTCAAAGAACTCAAAAAACTGACTCCAAAGAATAACTGCAGAGCTACAATTCATTTACAAATTTGCCACCATCAGTTCAGGACTGAACAGACTGCAAATAGCTGGGCAACAACAAACACAGTTTCTCCTCTCTTGGTGTTCACACCTTCACATCAGCTGCTGGCAGTGGGCCACATCCTCCCTGACTGAATTAACCTCATCATCTCTGGCCTTCCTTTTGATTGGTACCCCCTTCTTTTCACATGCCTTTATGTTTATACCTACCTCTGAAATTTCCACTCCAATCCATCTGACAAAGGCTACGTCTACACGTGAAGCCTACATCGAAGTAGCCTATTTAGATGTTGCGACATCGAAATAGGCTATTTCGATGAATAGCGTCTACACGTCCTCCAGGGCCGGCAACGTCGATGTTCAACTTCGACGTTGCGCAGCCCAACATTGAAATAGGCGCAGCGAGGGAACGTCTACACGCCAAAGTAGCACACATCGAAATAGGGATGCCAGGCACAGCTGCACACAGGGTCACAGGGCGGACTAGCGCTTCCGGGGCAACAGCTAGCTGCTCCCTTAAAGGGCCCCTCCCAGACACACACAGCCTGCACAGCACGCGGTCTGAGGAGCCATAGGCACACAGACCCTGGGCGCCGCAGTCATGGACCCCCAGCAGCAGCAGCAGCAGCAGCAGCAGCAGCAGCAGCTGCTAGAGGTCCACCCAGCCCTCCTGGCAGGAGCAGGGCTTGCCCTGACCCATGCCATGTGGGAGGCAGCTGAGCACCTCCTTGCCCCAGGGGAGGAGATGCCCCCAGGGCAGCAGGGCTCAACCCCTATCCCTGCAGCACCCCGCTCCACCCCCCGCCTCACACGCCGGCGGCTGTGGAGCTACCCCACCAGCACCGACTGGTGGGAGCGGCTGGTGCTTGGGGAGTGGGATGACGACCACTGGCTCAGGAACTTCAGGATGACGCGGCAGACATTCCTGGAGCTGTGCCAGTGGCTCACCCCCGCACTCAGGCACCAGGACACTGCCATGCGGCATGCCCTCACAGTGCAGAAACGGGTCGGCATCGCTGTCTGGAAGCTGGCCACTCCGGACAGCTACCGATCCGTGGGGCAGCAGTTTGGTGTCGGAAAGGCCACCGTCGGGGCTGTCTTCATGGAGGTAAGCGAACCCACAGGGGGAGGCCAGGGCAGGGCAGGGGGGCCAGGGCAGGGCAGGGCAGGGGGGCCAGGGCAGGGCAGGGCCACGCACACCCTGCTCACCCCTCATTGGTGCTGTCCCATGTGCTTTCTCTGCAGGTTGTGCGTGCCATCAACGCCATGCTCCTGCACAGGCTCGTGAGGCTGGGGGACCCAGATGCCACCATCGCCGCCTTTGCCACCCTGGGCTTCCCCAACTGCTTCGGGGCTCTGGATGGGACTCACATCCCCATCCGCGCCCCGCATCACAGTGGCGGATGATACCTCAATCGCAAGGGCTACCATTCTGTCGTCCTGCAGGCCTTGGTGGACAGCCGGGGACGTTTCCAGGACATTTACGTGGGCTGGCCTGGCAGCACCCACGACGCCCGGGTTTTCCGGAACTCGGGCCTGTGCCGCCGGCTGGAGGCGGGGACCTACATCCCCTAGCGGGAGATCCCTCTGGGGGACACCACCATGCCCTTCTGCGTCATCGCAGATGCGGCCTACCCCCTCCGGCTGTGGCTCATGCACCCCTACACGGGCCATCTCTCCGCTAGCCAGGAGCGCTTCAACAAGCGCCTGAACCGTGCGCGCCAGGTGGTGGAGCGCTCATTTGGCCACCTGAAGGGACGCTGGAGATGTTGGGGCCCGCATCCAGGCGGGTCAGGAGACAACATCCCCCAGATTGTGGGTGCCTGCTGCGCCCTGCACAATTTGGTCGAGAGCAAGGGGGAGACCTTTCTGCAGGGCTGGGCTGCGGAGGCCGGCAGGGCACACGTCCAGCCACCTGCTGCCCCCAGTCGGCAGGTGGACCCCAAGGGGACCCGGGTCCGGGAGGCCCTGCGGGCCCACTTTGACGAACAGGCCGCGGGGTGAACTCTGCCCAGGCCCCCTACTGCCCGCCCCTTCCTCCCCCACACTCCTGCCCCACCGCCCACACCATGGAGCACCCCACCGCCCCCCCCCCACTTGTCCTGGACAAATGACAGCACGCACTTGTGGCTGAACGTAAACTTTTTTTTTCTTGCCGAACCTTTTTTTTTTGGGGTGTAAATAAATATGTGAACCACAAACAGAAAACTAGGTACAAACGTTCAACAAAAGCAATATGTACAAAAATAAAACAATCCAAAGAAACAACTGTGTGCCATAAGTAATAAAAAGAAAACCAGGGAGGAGAAAGGGGAGAACTATTTACATGGGGGGGATGGGGCAAACGGGGGGACCAAAAAAACAGGGTGCAACTATATACAAGGGGGGGGCCACGTCCTGGGCCCCTCGCCCCTATAGCCCGCACTGGGCGTGGCCGGCCGGGAGCCCCGCCACGCTCGCAGCCTGGTCCGTGGCTGGGTGGGAGCGGGCTGGACCGGAAGGTATGGGGGCCAGCGAGTGTCAGGTGGCTCCAGGGGTCCCTCAGCGCTCTGGCCCTCGCGGGTGGGTGGCGGGGCGACGGCAGACGGGCCAGCGACGGGTGGAGCAGCTGGTGGTGGGGCTGCAGGAGCAGGCAGGGCGGGCGATGGGTCGGCCGGTGCGGCATGGGGGGCCAGGTAGTCCACCAGGCGGTTAAATGTCTGCATATAGGCCCCCCATGCCTCCTGGCGCCAGGCCAGCGCCCGCTCCTGCAGCTGGAGGTGCTGCTCCGAGACCTCCAGCTGCCGGCGGAGGATGGCCAGCAGCTGGGGGTCCGTCGCCGGCGGCGGTTGGAGGTGCGGGGTCCGCCGTCTAACCCGCCGCGGGGCCGGTCGGTCCTCGGCCGAGGGGCTGCCCTGGAGCGATGGTCCCGGAGGGCTCTCCGGGATGACTGACGCCTCGCCGGCGCTCTCTTCCGGTCCTTCGGATGGTTCAGGTGCAGGTGCAGGACACAGGAGAGGAGGGGGGGAAGAAGAATGGAGACAGGCGTTAGTGTGGGCCCCGAGCCGTGGCCTTTGTCCCCCCAGCCCTGTGCTGCTGGTTGCCCATCCCCGTCCCCGGGAGATGCTGCTGTGATGGATGGGGTTCAGGGGTCCCCCTGCCCTGCACCCCGTCCCCTGGTGGGAGCGACTCTCACTTCACCCCGCAGGGTCTGAGAGCAGGAGAGGTTTCTTAGGCCACAGATGCCCAGTTTCTGGCAGGAGTGACAGCACCAGCTGTCGGAAGAGACAGTCCTTCCAACCCGTCGTGGGGAGAAGACCCCAAGGGGGGCCCCTCTGGGATGCAGCTTTCCCCCTCCTCAGGCTGGCTGCCTACCAGCTCTCCCTTCCCCTAGCCTCTACCTGTGGCCCCCGCCCTCGCCCCCCAATTCCAAGCCAGCTCGGCTCCTCCCTCCTGTTTGTTCAGGGCAGAGGTGTCACCTGCCAGCTGTAGCGCCAGGATCCTCCTTTGGCCCTGGGAGCTCTTCGGCTCTTGTGGCTCATATGTAGCCTGAGTCTCCCTTTGGCACTCCCCCCACTCCATCACATGCTGCTGCTGCGGGGTGTCCCACCCCCTCCTCCCGGGGGCCCCTCGAGGTTCCGCTCCCCCCTGGCCCGGGGATGGGGCATGGCACTGTCGTGCAGGGTGGGGGCGGGCAGGGGCTGATGGCTGCAGTGCTGTGAGGGCCATGGCCCTGGTGTCCTTGGGGCCATGGCCATGTGAGCATGTGGGGGGCCCTGGACACATCTCTCTTACCCCCACCCCTCAAGCCCAGAGGTGTCCACCAGAGAGGGGTACCTACCTGTTGGTCCGCTCCCACGGTCCGGAGATCCCCGGGGGTTGGAGGCCCTGCTGCTGCTCCGGGATGGCAGGAGGAGGATCTGCAGGCTGGATTCTGCGGAGGAGGAGCCCCCCTCCTCCTCCTCTTCCTCCTCCTGCCGCGATGTCCCGGGGATGGCCTCCGGGGGGGGCCCCCGGGGTGCGGGGCTTGCCTCTGGGGCGGACTCCGGCTGCAGGGCCTGCTGGGGCTCGTCAGCCGAGGTGTCAAGGGTGGCCAGAGGGGAGGAGGTGTGCCGAGAGCCCAGGATGTCCCTGAGCTCCCTGTGAAAGGGGCAAGTAACGGGGGCGGCCCCAGATCGGCTGGCCGCATCCCGGGCCCGGGCGTAACCCTGCCGCAGCTCCTTGACCTTACTCCTGACGTGGTCAGGAGTGCGGGCAGGGTGACCCCGGGCAGCCAGGCCGTCGGCCAGCCGAGCGAACGCATCCGCGTTCCGCCTCTTGCTCCCCATTACCTGGAGCGCCTCCTCCTCGCTCCAGAGCCCCAGCAGGTCCCGCAGCTCGGCCTCCGTCCAGAAGGGGCCCCGCTGCAGCTTCCCAGCCTGGCTGCCCTGGCTCCCCTTGGGGGGGGTCCCCTGGGGGCGCTGGGGGGGCTGCTGGCCAGCCATCGCCGCTCTGTGGGGCTGAGGGTGCTGCAGGCTGCCCGCGTGTGCAGGCTGCAGCCTGCACGTTGCCTCAGCTTCCTGCAGAGGAAGGGAGCGGGAGGGAACCTTTAAGGGGCCGCTCCACGCGGCCACCAGTGAGCTGAGGGGCTGGAGAGAGCGTCTCTCAACCCCCCAGCTGATGGCCGCCATGGAGGACCCAGCAATTTCGACGTTGCGGGACGCGGATCGTCTACACTGTCCCTACTTCGACGTTGAACGTCGAAGTAGGGCGCTATTCCTATCCCCTCATGGGGTTAGCGACTTCGACGTCTCGCCGCCTAACGTCGAAGTTAACTTCGAAATAGCGCCCGACGCGTGTAGCCGCGACGGGCGCTATTTCGAAGTTAGTGCCGCTACTTCGAAGTAGCGTGCATGTGTAGACACAGCTAAAGTGGGTCTTTGCCCACGAAAGCTTATGCTCCACTATATCTGTTACTCTGTAAGGTGCCATAGGACTTCTCATTGTTTTTGCAGATACAGACTAGCACGGCTTCTTCTCTGAAACTTGAAAAAAGACCATCCTGGAAACATTTGTTCATGTAAGTTGTCCCATTAACCTTGACTGACTTCATAGGGAATAATCACATGAATGATTGCCGGATCAGGGCCTAAGGGCCGGAACTTAAAAAAAAACATTTGGCCTAGATGAAAGGTTTCCAGGTCAGGCTCTAAGGAGCAGAACCTTTGCTGATCCCCATTGCAAATTAGCAAACAAGGTCCTGATACTCATTCCTTTAGTGCTGTTGGGACTATTGGTGGGACTATTGGTGAAGCAAGATTACTGTTTGACATGATTGTGGGTATTGGAACCTGGTCCTAGGTGAAAGAAAGAAGAGGATGTGGCAATGTTAACCTTGATTTATTTTGGTGATTTAAGTTGTGATTTAGTGTATCATGAAATACTAAAACTAGTAAACATAGGATGCATCTACACTAGGAACTAACTTCAAAGTTAAGTTTGAAGTTAGGGGGTACTTTGAAGGAGCCTGCAGGTCATCCGCACACTTTTCCCTTACTTCGAAGTTAAGGGAGTCCAACTTTGAAGTCCTTACTTCATTTCCTGGAATGGAGTAGTATTATCCTACTTCAAAGTTGGCAGTGTGGGTTATTGCAGGACAAGAGTAGATAAAAACTATTCTGCAGCATAATAATTATCATTCAAGACCAGAAAAAGTAAAGTAAAAATAATAAGTCTACTTGGTTTGGATATTTTAACTTAGAAGTAGGGTGCGTGGAGACTCTCACCTTCAAACGTATTTTGTAGTGTAGACACGGCCATTGTGTAGCATATTTTTCAAGGAAACAAATCTTTGTAATCTGAGTTTATTGCAACTTGCTGCTAATAAATCTTTGCAGACAAACTAGAAACCTACTTTTTGAGAAATTTATAATGAGTGAAATAACAAGGTTTTACTGTTCATATCCTAAGTGGTTTTCTGTCTTGCAGCTTGATCTGTTTACATTTTATTTTGTGACCTACTTTTCTGTAATAATCATGCATTAACAGTTATGTTCTTTCACTATTTTCTGTGTTTAAAAAAACAAAATTGATGTTTTTGAAATTATGCTTATGTGTAAAATATCCAAACCAAATATTTATTTTTTACTTTCCTTTTTCTGCTCTTCAATGATATTTATTATGCTACAGAATAGTTTTTACCTACTCTTGTCCTGCAATAACCCCCATAGCCAGCTCTGTCCACACATTTACCTAGCAATACATTTATAGAACCTAACCACATCAGACATACCATTTGTTCACCTGTACATCTGCTAATGTGACAGATGCCATCATGTGCCAGCAGTTCCCCTCTGCCATGTACACTGGACAGCCCGGACACTCTGGGTACAACAGAATAAATGGGCAGAAATCAGACATCAAGAAGGGTAACATACAAAAACCAGTGGGAGAATACGTTAAACTCCCTGGACACAGTTACAAACTTGAAAATTGCCATCCTCAAGCAACAGAAATTTCAAAAACAGGTTGCAACATGAAACTGCTGAGCAGGAATGCATATGCAAATTTAACAATCTTGGAATAGGGACTTGGAATGGTCACTCATTACTGAAAGTAATTTCCCACTTTAGGTATTCTCATCTTCTTATCCACACCCACCCTGCTTGAATTAGCTCTGATCTATGCCCCTACTATCAAGTTTTTTTTTTCTTTCACTTCATGCACCTGACAAAGTGAGCTGCTACTGGCAAAAGCTTATGCCATAACAAAATTGTTAATCCTTAAGGTTCCACCAGACTCCTTGTTATGACTACAAAATAAAACTGTTACTGTGATCCAGTTCACATTTGTTACTGGGTTGGTGAAATTTAATTCTAGAACTCGCCTCCAGCTCAGGGTGTCTGTGGTATTTTTTGACAGTATGAATGCAGGTTGACGCTTCTGGTCTTGAACTGTGGCATAAGGTACTCGTCAGTACAGTGCACCATCACCTTTTTTCATAGCAGGGCTTGGAGTCCCCGCCCCCGCGGTCCCACAGCAGCACAGGGACTAGGAGCTGAAGCTCCCTCTGCCCCTCTGGCAGCCTAAGCCATGGAAATCCGGTGGGGTGGAAAGATGGGGGGTGAGGAGCTGTACTGGCTCCTCTTTTTTTTTTTTCAAAGAAAAGCACGGGTGACATATTATGAGGTGAATACCATTTCCTTATTAAAGGTATTTATTCTGTACTAAGGAAATGACGAAGCAGGTATTTGCCCACCAAATCTTAGGCTCCAAAATATCTGTTAATCTATAAGGTGCCACAGGACTGCTTGTTTTTATTCTGTAGTAGAAGCTGCCAGATACCTTATGCATTTTGGCTGTGTTAACATTTGTCCCTTCTCACATGTATTGTGATAGCAACCGTGGTGTATTATAAGTACAGAACAAAGAAACTATTCCTGCCATAAAGAAACAAGTGGTTACATCAATGAGGCAAGTGTCACACAAGGTAACAGTGAGACAACAGTGGTCAGCAATGAAAAGCAGTGGTCACAACACAGCAGACACCTAAACCACTGTCCTAGGTTTTATATTTCATGTCAGAAGACAGTTTGAGGACGTATTGGAAAGACAATGCGATAACTTAGCAGATGTTTATAGGAGCATGCCTCCCCTGTATGGGAGACAGCAGAAAGGTCTGAAGTTTTTCTTCACACAGAACTTGCGGTGCAGAAATATAAGCCTCCTCTAATTTGACCTACTCCTGCGTAGATAAATACAAGGGCTGTCAATTGCAGTTAACTCATGCAATTAACTCAAAAAATTAACTGCAGTTAATCATGATTTATCATGACATGTTTGACCATAGAATACCAATTGAAATTTATTAAATTTAGGATTTTTTTCTATATTTTCAAATATATTGATTTGTATTACAACACAGAGTACAAAATGCACACGGCTCACTTTATATTATCTGTACAAATACACTGTAAAATGAGAAACAGATTTTTTCAATCACCTCATGACAACTCTGCAGTGCCATCTGTTCTGAAAAGTGTAATATATGTATGTAGATGTTTTTGTTACATGACTGCACTCAAAAACAAAACAATGCAAAACTTTTGAGCCTACAGGCCCACTCAGTCCTACTTCTATCAAATCACTAGGACAAAGAAATTTGTATACATTTATGGGAGATAATGTGAGAAAATATGTTTGCATGGCACTTCTGTAGCTGGCATTGCAAGATATTTACATACAAGATACACTAAAAATTATGTCCCTTTATGCTTCAGCCAATGTTCCAGAAACATGCTTCCATACTGATGATGATTTGTAAGAAAAAATAGTGGATTAATTAAAGTTTTGAATGAACTCCATGAGGGAGAATTGTATGTCTCCTGCTCTGTTTACCCACATTCTGCCATAGATTTCATGTTACAGCAGACTCATGATGCCCCAGCACATGCTCATTTTAAGAACACTTTCACAGCATATTAGACAAAACACTAAGAAGATACCAATGTAAGAAGTCTAAAAATAGCTACAACATTCAGCCCAGCATTTAAGAATCTGAAATACCTTCCAATATCTAAGGAACAATGTGTGGTACATTCTTTCAGAAGTCTTAAAAGAGCAATACTCCAATGAGGAAACTATTGAACCTGAACCACCAAAAAAGAAAGTCAACCTTGTGCTGGTGGCATCTGACTCAGATGAGGACAATGAACATACATAGGTTCATTTTGCTTTCTATCATTATTGAGCAGAACCCAACATCAGTGAATGGTGGTTGAAGCATAAAGGAACACATGAATCTCTAGTGCATCAAGCACATAAATATCTTATGCTGCTGGCTACAACAAGGCCATGCAAACACCTGTTCTTCTTTGAGTGGTACCCAGGGGTGCTGCACATCTGGTGTCGGACTCATTCCAGCGCCGCAGTTTTGAGACTTTTACAGACGTGGTTGGCCAGACTGTGCACGCAAAGCCAGCGTGAGGCTCCTTTCATGCTTTTAGTCACATGCATAGTCCAGCTGGAACCAGTTCCTTCCAACCACCTGCAGATGCTGTTGGGGCTCTTGTTCTCTCTCCTCAGGTCTGTTAAATACCTGTTAAATTGCTGTTAATTTTTCCTATTATTCTTATCATAGTTGTTAGTGTTAGGTGATTACTCAGTAGTTGTTTAGTTCCCCGTCTAAAGAAAAAAAAACCAACTTGTTGGAGTTAACCATTCCTAATCATGCCAGGGTCACACGGATTTAAAAAATGTGATTTGTGCCACGAGGCTATGCCTGCCTTGAATGGACACTCAAGATGTATCTGCTGTTTGTGTGTGTGATATGTACCACGAAAGTGTCCCCGCTGTTCCAAGCTCACAGCCAGAGCTCATAAGGATAGGGAGATGCACCTAAAAATTATTATTTTTGATAAAGGACAAAAAGACCTGTGGCACCTTATAGACTAACAGGTATTTTGGAGCATAAGTTTTCGTGGGCAAAGACCCACTTCATCAGATGCATGCATGTCAGCTTTGGCCCTCCCCTTGACTGAGCCTCCCTCTTTAAACCCTCCTCTGGAACCCCCCTGCTCATGCATCTGACAAAGTGGGTCTTTGCCCACGAAAGCTTATGCTCCAAAATATCTGTTAGTCTATAAGGTGCCACAGGTCTTTCTGTTGCTCTTGAAGATACAAACTAACTCAGCTACCCCCTGATCTTTTGGATAAGGTGCTTCAGCCTCCAGTCACGCCTACCCAACCAGAACCTACTCCCAAGTGCAGAGCCTCCTCTACTGACATGGGGTCTCATAAAAAGGCAAGATCTTTACCCGCTCCATCCTTGCCTGTGTTACTTAGAGGCAGGATGAGTGTCACAGAGGACAACGACACCGCTGCATCCAGCTCGTTGGAAAAGTGGCCAAAATCCAAAGAGCCTTTGACTACAGTTCTGTCAACAAAATCTCCAATGGAACTAGCCAGGCCCTGCAAGCACCACCTGTGTATTCTGCGGCACCGCCCAAAACATCGGCACTGGTCAGACCAGCGGCCACAAAACCATCAGCACTGACAGACCTGACGCTGGCAATCCAACCCTCAGCACCAGTACTCCAGGCACTGGCAGGAGACTCAATGGAACCAGAGGCACCTCATTGGCACCACAAAGAGACCCGTCTTCCCCTCCACGACACAAGTCCGCTTCATAACGACAGCACCGTAGTCCTACCCGAGTTGACCTTTTCTCCTAAGCACTCTTCTTTTCCACCTCCACTACATTCTCCTGCTCTTTCTCAATGGCCTCCATCCATTCCTTCTCCTTCTCACAGGCTACCCTCTCCATTTTCGGATCAGCCTGACCGAGCCTTTCCTCACTCACAATGTATATCTTTGTCTCTTCCACCCTCCTCTAGATCGTCCTGTGCGCTCTGTTCACCTTGCCACCATGGTCATGATTACCAATATACTGCGAGTATTCATCACCTCACAGGTATCACTACCACCATCTACACCGTCACCCTCATGACTGTCACTATTTTCATGACTACCGGTGTTCTACTAGATCCCTGGAGTGGTCCTCTATTTATTAGTCCCCCAGGCATTCCACCCACTCTATACAGGCCCCCTCCATCTGAGCCAGAGGAGAGTCAGATTCCAGAACCTGAGGACGAACCACCCCAGGCCTCACCTGCTCATCCTCCTCACAGATGAGGCAGTGATTCCAGGTGACCTTTCACCAATGAGCCACCCCAGGCCTCACCTGTCATCCTCGTCACAGACAAGGCAGTGATTCCAGGTGACCTTTCACCAACTGATGATGTAAAGCAGTTTCAAGAGCTGTTTAAAAGGGTCACATCCAGCCAGGACATTCAGGTAGCAGAGGTGCAACAAAAGCAGCACCGCCTTTTGAAAAATCTAAGGCCTGCCACCTCCTCAAAGATTCAAATACCCCTGGATGACACCATAACAAAGAAGCTATAGATGACATATGGCAGAATCCAGCTTCAGCCCTGCCCACCAATAAGAGGGTGGATAAAAAGTATTTTGTTCCATCCAGGGGCATGGACTTTCTTTTCAACCATCATCAACCCAACTCCTTAGTGGTACAGGTGGTTCAACAGAGGGCAAAAACACCTCAGTATAGAGCTACTGGATCAGACAAAGGCACAAAGAGACTGGATTTGTTTGGCATGTAGGTTTATTCCTCCTCTGCTCTTCTGCTCAGAATGGCTAACTACTTGGCCCACTTGTTGAATCACAATTTCAACAATTACACAAAATTGATTAATGGACTACCTCCCACAAACAAAAAACCAGTACTAAAGTCTATTGTGCAGGAGGGATATGTGGCAATCAGAACCGATGTTCAGATCGTGCTGGACGTTGCTGATACCGCAGCACGTTCCACAGCAACAGCAATCGTTATGTGTCGTGCATCCTGGTTACAGTCTTCAGGAATGCTGAAAGAGCTACAAAATAAAGTGGAAGATTTACCCTTTGATAAACTCATGCTCTTTGCTGCGACCACAGATAATATCCTCCACTCAAGTAAGGACTCTCAAGTGACTCTCTGTATGTTGGATACATACACACTGCCATACCACCAAAGACGCTATCATCCCTTCCAAAGCAGATATTACTCCTTCCATTGCCCGCAGTGTGAACAGAAGGGTTTTGATCAAAATCGCAACAGGCAGACGCCGTAACCAACCAACCCGTAACCAGCCAGCCCAACCCACAAGACATCAGGTTTGACGGGTTGGTTGAGGACTGCCTGACAATTGAAGAGGGAGAGGTATAGGTTAGATATTAGGAAAAACTACTTCACCAGGCGGGTGGTGAAGCATTGGAATGCATTGCCTAAAGAGGTGGTGGATTCTCCATCCCTTGAGGTTTTTAAGTCCCGGCTGGACAAGGTCCTGGTTGGGATGACTTAGTGGGGGTTGATCCTGCTTGAAGCAGTGGGCTGGACTAGATGACCTCCTGAGGTCCCTTCCAGCCCTGTGATTCTGTGAATTCCCATTGTCTCACCAACCTCCACACCCATGTTCCAACACCGTCTCCACTCGTTTTACAATTGTTGGACTGAGATCACATCAGATCGTTGGGTCTTGGAAATAATTACGTCAGGGTGCACCATCCCCCTCCTCTCCGTTCTACCTCCCACCCCATCCCTTTTCAGGGATCCTCTCATGAGACTATTACAAGAGAAGAGTTGGATCACCTCCTTCCCATAGGAGCTGTGGAGCAAGTACCAGAGGAGTTCAGAGGAAGAGGATTTTATTTTCACTATTTCCTGACCAAGAACAAGAGGGGGTGGTATTAAGGAGGGAGTGTACTCAGACTTCGCCCAGCATTCATCCCCAAGGTCTCGTTTGACTCTCACATCAATGACCCTGTAATCCTGCCCTTGTTTTACCTGAAGCCTCATGCATCTGCTCATGAGGCAAGGTTACGCTCACTGGATGTATGAAGGGCTTTGGCCTTTCACACTGACAGAACCAGACCTTTCTGTAAGATGGATAGGTTGATAGTATCAGTTGCTGATCACACCAAAAGGGAAGCCATATCATCTCAGAGGCTCTCCAGCCTCATCACTTTTTGTATCACCACTTGCTGCTCTATCAGCCATATGCCTTTAATTAGCCAACTTAAAGTCCATTCCATGAGAGCAATGGCAGCTTCCACAACCTTCTTCAAAGGTGTCCCACTGAAGAACATCTGCCGTGCAGCGACATGGTCATTGCACGACACTTTCAAACACTACACCATTCAGCACCAGCTGACAAGGGATGCTCTGCTCTCAACAATTGTGCTCTTTGTGGCTGGCAAGCACTAACTCCGCTACCTCCTCCATGTTTTCTTTGTGGGGGGAGTACTGCTACTCAGTCACTAGATGTGGAGCACCCATGGGGATCACTTGAAGAAGAAGGAGAGTTACTCTCCTTTGTTCTTCAAGATGTGTACCTGTGGGTGCTCTACAACCCACCCTTCCTCCCCACTCTGGAATTTTTCTCCTTTCATATCTTTCAGATTCTGAGGCAGTGTCCAGGAACTGTTTCCATCCAGACCATGTACATGACTATAAGAGTGCGAAAGGAGGCTCACGCTGGGCATACATGTGTAGTCTTGGCTGACCATGGCTGTAAAAGTCTCCGAACTGCGGTGTCGGCGCAAGTCCAACACCAGATGTGGAGCACCTGTGGAAATACATCTTGAAGAACAATCGTTACTGCACAAAGGTGAGTAATTTCTCTCTCTCACTTTCAGGTGACACTGGAAACAAGAAGTAGGCAGCATTATCTACTGTAAATGTAACCAAACTTGTCTGTGTCAGTGACTGGCTGAACAAGAAGTAGGACTGAGTGGACTGGTAGTCTCTAAAGTTTTACATTGTTTTATTTGTTAATGCAATAATTCTTTGTAGGACAAAGTGAGTCTTTGCCCATGAAAGCTTATGCTCCAAAATATTTGTTAATCTATAAGGTACCACAGGACTTCTTGTTGTTTTTGAAGATACAGACTAACAGGGCTACCTCTCTGGTCTTTGTGAGTTCAAATTCCATGACAAAGGGATTGCACTACAGTACTTGTAATAAATAAATAAATGCTATTTCTTTTGCTTTTTAAAGTGCAAGCATTTGTATTCAATAATAAACTGAACACTGTACACTTGGTATTCAGCTTTGTCATTGAAATCAGTGTATCTGAAAATGTAGAAATCATCCAAAATATGTTGGCATTTTATTTATTGTTCAGCTGTGCACTTAATCACAATATTTAAAATAATCTGATAGCCCCAATAAATGCATTTTCCAAGATGGTGGAAACCTTTGTGCTGCAGGCTATTTTTACCAGGGCGGTCCCTACCACTGCTGGTGCCCTACACAGATCCCTGGGGAACAGAAGGTAGGTGAATAGGGACCAGGGGAAGAAGAGGGCTATGTGGACAGAGGCAGGGTTGCCAATTCTGCCGGACCATTTTGTTGCAATGTCATCCAATCTATCTGGTCCAGGAGAATTGGCAACTCTGGAGCAAGGCAGGGAGGGATGGTTGCCTGTGACCTCAGGGCAGCAGATGGGAGGAGCAGGCAGTGGTAAGTGGCACAAGCACAAGCCAAAGGAGCAAAGAGCAGCTGCACTGACAGCTAGAGAGTCGTAGTGCTTTGAAGGGGAAACCACCACTTCTGTCCAGCTGCCACAGATACATGGCTGCCCTCTGCTCTTCAGGAGTCCTCCAGCCTGTGCTCATACTGCTTGCCACTAACTAGCGAGTAGGAACTGGGTGCAACCTACTGAGAGGGGAACTTGGGGGCTGGGGCAGCAGCTGAGGGCTGGGGGTGAGAACTGCTGGAGCCCCAGTACTGAGACCATGGGGGGAACAGCTGTGGGGGTGGGAGGAACTGGTGCTATACAAAGCTGCTTAACATCCTATCCCTAGGAATGCACTGCAGAGGGCACCACATGCCATATGCAGTTGTGTATGATGCATATGACTAAGGATGGACCTGATCTCCACCAATCCTGCCTTTTGGTTAAAAAAACATAAAATACTGTCGTGGTCTCAACTGTGTCATTTGCCTCCCCTACCTCTCAGTACATCAATTTCAGTAGATTCTAGTCTATGTGCTGCCGATTATGTTAAAGAAAAAACCCTATCCAGTCAGTGCTAAACTCACTTAACGAGCTTCTCAAAATGACTTTTCTTTGTGTGTTCCCTTTTTGCATTTGGAGCCAGTCTTAAAGGCTTAGTATGAACTCTTGAAATATTTATTTTAAGTCCATGACGTGCTGTAATTTTAAGATAACCTAAGTAAAAGGACTATTACTTACATGTGAGTTAAACTAAAACTGATCGTGGGAGTGACAGCCAGCCTGTGGGAAGCAATGGCACAGAACAAAACTCTTCTGAGGGCTGGAAAGAGAAGGCTGGGCAGGTCTGTCAGCCAGAGGAGTCACAAGCCAGCAGCTATGCCAGGGGAAAGTGCAGGGCAAAAGAAGCAGCAGAGATCTCAGAGATGCAGATATTGAGGGTTAGTCTAAGCTACAAAGTTAGGTGAGATTAACTAGACTGGACAGGGCATGACATTTTTCACAGTCCTCAGCAATATAAATTGACCTAAGCCCCAGCGTGGCCATCACTAAGTCGATGGAAGAATTCTGCTGACCTAGCTAACACTTCTTGTGGCATGTCTTTACTATGGGCTAGATTGATGGACAGCGATAGATCCTGAGGGGTTGATCCATCACGTCTAGCATAGGCATGACAAATCAACTACCAAGTGCTCTCTCCTCAACTCTGGTACTCTACCAAAATGAGAAGTGGAGTTGATAGGAGAGTGTCAGTGGTACTGTAGTAAGTACGTTGATTTCAGCAACATGATTCACATAGCTTACCTAATGAGCCACACTCCCTTGAGCCCCCATGAAATTTTTTTGCACAGAGACGGATTTGTTTGGGGGTTTGATACCTTCTGGGGACTGATTTCCTGGGTGATCTGCCCTAGACCTGCATCCACCGAGCACTGTGGTTAAACACTATCCACATTGCTCTTGACGGGGTGGTAACTCCATCTCTGTGCCTTGTTGGGGGCGACCAGAGGATCTGGCGCCGCAGGAGAGTGGTAGGGAGCCTCAGAAAGCAAGGCAAGTGTCACCGGCCTGATCCGCACACGGAGAACTGCACCCCATCACACAGGTATCATATGGAACCCTGACATCTGATGTGCTCCAAAGGGTGCTGCAGAATAGCAGGGCTAAAGTGCATGGGGCTGAGTACATTGGGTGCCTATGGTAATCTGCAAGACTAGATGTGACGGGATACATGTGGAGTGCAGCAGATGCTGACTGGGGACAGGAGTGTGGCCAATATGTGTTGCTGGTCACAGGGGGGCGCATGGAAGACAGTTTTGGGACACCCTTGGTGGGGTGGGGTGGAGAGGGAGAGTCATCAAGGAACTGCTCCATTTGAAGTGCTGGCAGCACATGAAACTTGTCAGTTTGGTGCTCCATAATGTTTAAGAGTTGTTCTGTGGCTTCATGCTGACGCTGTCCTGTTCCCACCTCTCATTGTCCTGCCACTCCTTCAGTGATTTCTTCTGAGCAGCAGCCTGGAGCATAACTTCCCACATAGTCACTTTTACTTTTCTGAGGCTACTTCCTTTCCCTGTGCAGCTGTTCAGCCCTCGATAACAAGGAAAGCTGGGATCCTAAGGTTAGATCTGTGAAGCTAAAATGCAGCACTTTACAGAGGGACCATTTTAAGGCTAGACTGAGCACGGACATGAACCACTGTAAACACAAGCACTGTTCCCATATCTATCACTGACTGGCTGTCTCGGGGGGGCGCACACAAGATCATCCCCCAAAATGGTGAGTTAACCATTAGAGCAGGGGAAGTCATTGTTAATCTTAGAATCATAGAACTGGAAGGGACCTCGAGGTGTCATCGAGGCAAGTTCCCTGCCCTCTTGGCAGGATGACTGTTGCAGGGCCTCACTGTAATCTAGGTATGTGTCCAGGGGAGATTCAGCGTTACAAGGGAGCCCTATAATTTATTACATCTGCACATTTTCTGTAGGCTGTGCTCCTCCTGGAAGATACTTCGCTGCAGAGAGTGAAAAGTGAAGCAAGAGAGGGTCTTCTGTGAGACTGAAGCGAGTTGTTGGGGGTGGAAGGGTTGCAGCCATTGTGTCCCCACCCCTCTTAGGCACAGTGGTGTGGGACAATGAGCAATAAACACAGCAGCTCTGCCAAGGAACCTGCGCAGGTGGATTGCCCCATACCTGCATAGCACTTCTGATTGATGTGTGAAGCTAATTACTGGGCAGTGATAAGAGTCCATCAACACCCTCTTCCACATCTATTGCAGTACCAGGACCACACAAACCCATGCCTGCTTTCTGCAACTCTCCCAACCCAAACAACTCACTTCAGCCTGAAATCAAAGCTTCTTACCAGGTGCATCCTCTACATCCCTAACCTCCGATGGCAGTGACTGACTAGTCTCTTCTGGAGATACTGAGCCATCCTCTGGCTCTGGGTGCCTCTCCCACTTGGCACCCTCATTTAGGATTGTCTTCTCCTGGCTCAGTCCACTTTGGACTTGCACCTCAGCAGTGTTCCCTCTCATTTTTCCTAAATCTGAGCAGAAAACATTTTATTACATGCATCAATATAGAGGTGATTTCATATTGGTGCACATAACAAAATTCATGTGGCGGGGATGGGTTCTGAGTATGGGAGGGAGCTCAGGCCAGAGGTGGAGGGTTTGGGTTCAGGGGTGTGAGGGCTCTGGCTAGGGGTGCAGGCTCTGGAGTGGGGCCAGGGATAAGGGGTTGGGGTGTAAGTGGTCCTGGAGAGAGAGGACAAGCTCCAGCCCTCTCTCACCACAGCATCTTGGGGCCATCTACATGGCCCCTGCAGTTCCAGTGGGCATAGATGAGGAAGGGGTACTTGTGCCCCAGGCTGGGGCTGGTCCAGGTTCAACTGGGTGGGAGCCAGTCACTGCACAGCAAGCTCTATGCCACTCACCAAGGTGTTTTACATACAGTGTGGCAACTGTGGAGTTAGTGTGCACTAAGTGCCTTGCCAGTGTGGACACATCAGGACTTTCAGCCCTGAGAGCTGGCTTACTGCACTATAACTTGCCTGTGTAGTCAAGACCTAAGTCTTCAGACTCCCCTGAACAACATAGTTAGGTTGACCTCATGTTCTACTGTAGGCCAGCCCTTTCCAGCCTGAACCATTAATAAACCAATCAGAGTCACTTCTCAAAAGAAAAGATTAGTTTGATTTATGTTTCGGTCCAGCCAAGCTGCAGCCTATACAGAGAGATTAATAGCTGCAAGTAAAAGAGCCACTGACTGTATGATTGTAGCGCGAACCCAACAAGGAAAGATGGATTAGTCACGGGACGGATCAGCATCCGATGTCTGTCAAGTTGGCAGCCCTGCGAAGGAGCCAACCTCACCTTTCTGACAAAGAATCCCCAAATACCCTGGTCCTTCCGGCCCGTTCCAGCTGAGTCCCTCTTGCTCGCCTCAGCATCTCTAGCTTGCAGAATAAAAAACCCGTATGGCAAGACTGGAGCCCTCATTTCAAAGGGAGCGTTTCCCTCCGTCGCTGTCTGAGCTGCAGTAGCTCAGCCCCAAGGAAGGTGGCAGCGTTAAAAGGGAGGAACCAGGCATCAAGTGTCTGGGGAAGCCCAGAAGTTTACTGCCCGCACGAACTTAGCGGGTTCCCTTCCCTCTCTTGGCGGCCACTGGATAACGAGCAGGACGTCTCACCTCACCCGCTTGTTGGTGAGGCCGCAGAGGGCGAGCAGCCCGGTGCTGCAGCCGCAGGCGGTACCACCCGGGGGCAAGCGCTGGGCGCTGCTGGGGGGGCGGGGCAGTGTTTGATGCTTTTCTTCTCCGCGCCCCCCGCACGGATTAAGGCGGGTTCCCATCCACCCGCGGCGCCTGGGCCGGTGGAGGGGGTCTCAAGAAGGCGCTTTTCGGAATAACGTGGCCGGTGTGCCCAGATCTCACAGCGCGCGGGTGCGGCTCCCCGGGGAGAAGGACGCCAGCCGGAGCCGCACTACGGTGCTGAGCCCCGCAGGGAGTGGCCTGATCTGGCCCGGGGCGGGGCGGGCCGCGCCACCTACCCCTGGAGCCCGCGGCCCGCCCCTTCGCCGACGTCCGCCTGCGCGGCTCCCGCCCTCGCGCTGAGAGGCAGCCGGAGCTGGGCGGGGCGGAAGGGGGCGCGCCGGCGCGGGGCAATGGCGGCGTGCGGCGGCGCGGGGCGAGCGGCGGGGCCCGGTAGGCGGCGGGCAGTCGGGCGAGGGGAGGCTGTATCTGAGGCGGCCGCGGCCGCGCGGCTCGGCCAACAGGCAGGGCCGGTCGCCGGGCGGGCTCTGCGGGGGCCGCCGCCGTGCAGCGCGAGGTGCCCCGGCTCCGGCCCCGCTCGCCTGGCGGCGACGATTGCCGGGCCTGGGGCGAGCGCGGCTCGGTCACCAGGCGGCGTGGGGCGGGGCGCCTCCCACCGGGGCCCCGACACGAGGGTGGCTCGTCCGCCTCGGCGGACGCTTGGCGGGGAAGGGTCGTGCCTGGGCTGCACGCGGCCATGTTCGGCGAGAGCCCGGCCCCGGGCCACCTCGCGGTCCCCCACACGACTGGGTTTGTCCCTTCTCGTTCCAGGTGTGTGCCCCGCAGTCTAGCGGCCCCCGGCAGAGGAAGGCCCCAGCCCCGGGCATGGCGCCACAGTAGCTGTTCCAAGCCGCCTTTGTCAGCGCCCTTCGACCCCTTTAACAAAGGGGACATAGTCAATCGCGCTTCTCCCGGGAGGGGCAGTTCAGACCTACCTGGGCCGCCCGCCCGTCAGAGCCCAGGCCGGAGAAGCCAGACTTCGTCTGGCATTAAGAAGGTAAAACACAAAAACTGAGGGGGGCGGGGAGAGCCCCAGGGCAGGAGCAGGCAGCTAAGTTCAGCCTTGCGGCCAGGTGTTGGCTTTAGACCTGCCTGCAGCTGAGACAAACGTACACGCTGTCATTTTGTTTGTACGATGAGCCCTTGAAATGAGAATTGCAGAATGGTATGTTGGAGTAAATCCTTGTGTAACTTGCGGTCTCTGGCAGCTTGTCTGCCCCAGGAGATTTTTCTGGTTGTACCCATAGTACTCACCTGGTCAATGTTCTTATGGTGGAGTAAGTGGGTTTTTTGGTTTAGTTTCAACATAAACAAAACTGGAACAAAATAAGTATCAGAGGAGTGGCTTTGTTAGTCTGCATCCTCAAAAACAGGAACGAGTCCTATGGGAAAGTTACACTGGGTCGCTTGGTATGTTTGTTCCTTCCAGGACATTTGGCATTGTCCACTGTTGGAATAGAGGATGCTGGGCTAGATGGCCATGCTAGGTCAGACCAAAGGTCCAATTTTATGTTCTTACATGATACCTTCAACAGATTAAATTCAGACTCTACCGACCTACCTCATATCTGTATCTTTCTTGTCTTCTTGCAGTAGTGTTGCTTTTTTTAAATCATTGTTTATTTGGACCGAAGCAAATTCACAGTTACTTGCCCAGTTTGTTGATTTTAAAAAAAGAATGAATCCATTTGCCTTGAGCAAATTACTGGGCAATAATTAGGTGATAACAAAGAGGATGACAATTGTTATGCTGGTGAGAATTCTAGTTTAACTAGAATTGGGAATTGATTAGTTAATTTTGTCAAACTTGGGTGTTCTCTAATCACTGAAGCAGCACAGACACTCCAGTGACAAGGACCTGGACAACTCAAAGGACTGGAAATGGAATTTGGAACTTTGCCTTGAACTATTCGTGAATGTTGCCACCAGTTTGTGGCAGAAATTTGACAGTCCAAGGTCAAGTCTGACTGGCTGGCTGTCCCTATTGCAGTCTATGACAACTGGTTTCTTTGCTAGCTGTGTTGGCAACTGAGGTTAAGAAAAGGTGGGCATAGCAAGTGAACTCCACTCTCACCCATAAAGATGCTCCTTCCAGGTGAGGGTTAAGATAGCTACCACTGTGCAAGATAGATAATGTCCACTTTTTGGACTGACATCCTCTTTTAAAATGTCCTTTAAAAATATACTACTATCTTTGTTTGTAGAGAGAAACAAATCTGAGGTGGAACTGCACTTTTGGCTTATATAGTACCATGTAACAAAAGCATAACTGGAACAATGAGGCATTTGGTGCAACTAAGCTGCTTGATGAATCGTGGCTAGGAGCAATAAGAGAAACAGCCATTCAGAACATAGCCTTTCCTCTCTTGTGAATTGGAGGGCAGACTTTACCTAGTAAATCATGTGGCCTGAAGTCAGTTTGAGTGTCAAGATGTGTAATAACATACAGAGGAACTTTTTTCCTGTCTTTTCAGGGAAGCAGTTGAACTACCATGTCTGGAATCAAGAGAGTGATTGAAGAGAAGGACCCAGATTATGAGGAGATCTCAGTCACGCATCCAAGTAAACGTCACAAAGCAGTTGAACAGTCAGGTAGGAATGGTCTGTGACAGTATCTTAGGGAAGATAAAACTCTCCAAATGTAATGTTCTCTCTGGAAAAAGGCAGGCCTTGAACTCTGTTAGCTGAGCAGATGAAGTAGCATTCCACTAGAGTTACAGTGACTACGGATGATAAGAAAGAATAATGAATGCAAAGAATCTGGGAAAATTCTTCTGTTGACTTAGTGTTGTCTGCACTGGGGCTTAGGTCAGCTTTGCTATTTTGAGGGATTTAAAAAAAAAAAACAAAAAAAAAAAAAAACACTGAGTGACATGGCTAGTTTGACTGAAGTTTTAGATGTAGACCAGACTTAAGTTCTAACAGACAATGGGCAGGATCACAGGATGGAACTGCATAGCAAATCATCAGCTTAGAAAAGAAAACTCTTAGCCAGTGTTTGGAGGCTTGACTCTTGCAGAATGGGAGACGCATCATAATTCTGGGCAGGTAAAGCTAGTGAAGTGAAACTGGGAAAAGGAGAAGCATGGAGGGGGAGGCGGCAGACAAGGAAGGTAAAACGGATGGAGGAAAGTTGGCTGGCTGGAAGAATACTGTGGAGGGCATGGAAGAAGCAGCAGGGTGAATGGATTTTTATTCAGCTCAATGGGAAATTGCACAGTTTGGGAACAATCCTATTTCCTGGCAGCTCTGGACAAGTTGAAGTGCTCTCTGGGCAAATGAGTGTCTCAGGATATGGAGAGGGCTGAGTGACATAAAGTATAGTGGCTCTGAGCTGCTAATAGATGGGCAGAGGGATCAGAGAGGATGAGTGGGAGCAGGGCGGGGAGAATGGAGGTGGCTGTGGAATATGAGGAGGTTAAGGAGCTGGAGCGGAACAATACAACTGAGGTGCTAGGAGTCGGGGAGGAGATTGACAGCTGCATAAGAACAAGTTGAAAGTCTCTGGTCTGACAACATCTGTGGTCCAGCACGACGGGTGTTGCTGAACCAGAGAATACCTGGACCAGAGCGCCCCAGCTGTGTGGAGCCAGTCAAGCTGGTGGGCTGCAAGTGGAGCCCCACCAGGGGCAGGCAGCCCCCTTAGCAGTCACTGTCAGGAGCAGAGTCCCCAAGGCAGCGAGACAGTGGCTAGGAAGGGGGCCCAGCCAGCAGGCTGGCAACCCCCCTGGGTGAGCCTAGAGGCCTCACTTCCTCTGGTTTGACAAATTCCCTCATTTGGGACCACTTAGGTCCTGAGGGTGCCAGACCAGGGAGGTACAACTGGTATTGCCATGGAGGAGGTAAGAGAGGGGGCCTGCACTGCTGGGCATGGCTGAAATTTAGTGTGAATATATTCTAGTCTACCTAGTAAATTGGTGCAAACCTCTGTGTGAATAGTCTACTAAATTTATTTAAACCTGGCTTATTTTCAGCTTAATTTGATAAGGAATCAGTGTTGGTCAAAGTCAGTTTAAGAATATTTGTTTCCACTGGCTTAACCAAGTTGGATTTTAAACATATTTACAGTAAACTAATGCAAATTTGAATGTTAAAAAAAAAAAGCTTGAATATTTGATCAGAATTTTGGGTGAGTGGAAGGAGAAGTTGCTCTGGGCTTTCAGCTGCAGTTTATTTATGCAGAGGCAATTTAATTTTCCAGCCAAGTCAGAGCACACCATTCCCTTTGTCATGTACAGGAGAAACTGAGTTTTGGACTAAAACAGTGGGAGTTAAGGGTACCTGTAAGGAGATTGTAACAGCCCAATTTATGGGTGCAGTTTTTCCTTGATGTTACCCTTGCTGAGTGTTGTTGCAAATGTTATGGTTTTGCTTGAAAGGCTGTCGCGTCCGCGTACAAGTGCGAAACAAGCCTCTCTTTATCTTGCAACTTCAAAATGAGATAAATGTTAAGTATATGAGTGTCCAAATTCCAACACAACACCGGATCTCAATGTTCAGATGCATTTTTAGACTTTTTTTTCATAATACTGATTACATTTTGCAAGGGGAAGAAAGGTTTCAGCACATTTCTGTGATTAAGCCAGTGCACTTCACATCCTTGTGTGCTGTCATTTTTCTTTAGAAGTGCTTGAAATGGGTGGCAATTCAGTCCAGGTGGTCTGTTTGAGTTTAGAGTGGCTGCTGTGGTTTTCATTACATTTTCCAAGCGTAGAACTTTGCCACACAGAGCATATTGGTGTATAGACAGTTCAACACAATTGACCTTTCAGTGTAACATGATTCGGCAGCATGAGCCAATCAGTCCAGTCTTGTGGCCTACCATGTTCTTAGTGCCCTCTGTTGTCATTGTGGCAAATTGATTTAAAAATAGATTGAGTTCACTAGCAGTATTGGCAAATCTCCAAAACAGGTCTTCACCTGTAGTTTTCCCTGAAACAGCTGCAGCACCACAAGCTTTTCAATGACTTGAAAAGTCTCATTCATTCCACAAATGCAAATTAGCAGTTGAGCATTGTCAGTAATGTTGTTGCTTTCATCCAAAGCCACTGAAAAACCTCAACATTTTGGACTTTTTCCCCAGATCTGCTGATATCTTCTGTTGTTCATGGAATAGTCTAATAGTTTGGCAAAGACAGATTCATAGCTTCAGCAAGGTTCAGGATATGTTTCCTCCATAACTACATGCATACACTTTTTTTTTATGAACTCCGTGCCAGAAAAAGACTTACAATTAGTATCCAGTAAATACACAGTAGAGTAGCTTTGCCTTCACTACAGTGCTTTTTTTTTTCTTGTATTCTTAGCATTTGCTGTGAACATCCAATTTCTTTTTTTTCCAAAGATGTGATCTTTGCATTTCGGAGTGCATCATACTTTGCCCTGGGTTTTGTGTCAAAAGTCTCCTGATATATTTCTTCAACACTGCAACTGTTTGTTTACAAATGAGGCTGAGTGAGTTGCCTCTAGGGGGTACAAAAATTATTGAATGGTCCACTCCCATTGGAAATACAGAGCATTTAATGGCCACTTTCCTTTTTGTTCGAGGTGTTTTTGTGCATTATCTGCTTTTACTTGCCAATCCAAAGCATTGCATCTGGGACAGACTACAGCTAATCAACACATGTTGGAAGTGGCTTCCTGAAATTTTGTAGTAAAAATCACTACAGAAGTATGTGTTTAGTTGGTCTGGTTAGCCTACAGCTGAGTTGCAAACACAGAGTAGTTGTTTACAGGCTTGCAGTTGTATGAAACATGACTCTTTTTTTTATTAAACCCCTTCCTTATCACATTTTCCAGTATTTCCTTTGCAAGCTAAAGTGGTGTAAACTTGAAATACTAATGACTCAGCCAGTGGCATGTTATGTTAAAACAGGCCACAGGCTTTATGAAATACTCTAGTAGGTCAAAGATTGGGTACTCCTGCCTATACCAAAGTAGGTTCCAGTATTCTCTTTCCCAGCTACAGTAAACCCTCAAGTTACGCATGGGATTGCATTCCTACAACCCCTGCATAACTCAAATTTTCGCATAAGACTAGGGGGAGATGGGAGCCAGGCTGCAGCCTGGTTCACAGCTCCCCTGGGCTGGCAGGAGCCAGGAAACTGACCAGCCGTAGATGGGGTGGGGTCAGTTTCCTGGCTTCCAGAGTGGCAGGGAGCCAGGAGCCAGCCTGGTTCCCCTCTCCCCACTATTTGGGACCCAGGAAGCTGACCAGGTCACGGCTAGTCAGTTTCCTGGCTCCAGCCAGTAGAGGGGTAACCAGGGGCAGCCTGGCTCCTGGCTCCTATCTGCTCCTTGGAGCCAGGAAACTGACCAGGGCTACTGCCACAACTTGGTTGTGCATATCTCGGGGGTTTACTGTATAGGCTTGCTTTCTTGTGTTTGTTGTGTTCTGATGGCTATGTTGTGTTATGTGTTGCTTTGTTCCCCTTAATGTTGTATTGCTTTTTTGATAACAGTAAACAGTGTCTAGTGATGAGATTCCCTATCTCAGCACTTACAAGAGAGAAAATCCCTCTAAAAACCAATTTATATACATAGTTCAGGCAAATTCAGTTCTGGTGCAGACCAAAAATAAAAACTGGGACTAAGTGTTAGAGATTCCTTTCACTGTATTGCACTTAGTCATTTATCCTAACCTTTTTAAAATCTTTTTAACTATTTTTTTCACATAGAACCCTTTCGTTTTGATCTATAATTCCTTAACTCTCAATACTTCCCTCTTATTTATATGCATGTTTTCTCAACAGCTCGAGATGCTGCTGTACAGAAGATTGAGACAATTATTAAAGAGCAGTTCGCTGTTGAAATGAAGAATAAGGAACATGAGATTGAAGTCATAGATCAGGTATAAACTTATCTGATTTTAAGAGAGAGAAGTGAGAGATTCAGAAAATACAGAAAAGTGCTAAAATTGCTGTACTTTGTAATACAATTTTTCTTCTTTTTTAGCGCCTGATTGAGGCAAGGAGGATGATGGACAAGCTTCGTGCTTGCATTGTGGCTAATTATTATGCTTCTGCTGGTCTCCTTAAAGTTGGAGAGGTAAAAAATTACTTTTGGAACAATAAGACTGGAGAATATTTGTGAAGTTAGACTACATAGTTCATCTGCTATGTAGCTTTCCTTGTTTGCTTTTGTGGTACAGTTATAAGTGCTTGAAAATTGAACTGTAAAATGTGGGTGGAAACTGAGTTGCATACATCTTGTCCTGCCACTTAGAGGTGGCAGGAACATTCAGTACAGACACATTTTTAACGACTCAGTTAAATTCTTTTATCTGAGAAACCCACTGCCTCCCTTGCTTGCAACACCATTGCCTCCAATGCTGATAACTATTGTATCACTACACAGGACTTGGCAACTGTTAATGAATTTCTCTATAGAATGCCATCTAGAGTAGGGCAGTATTATCCCGTTTTACAAGTGAGGGCCAGAGGCAGCAGAGGAATTAGTGATTTATCCAAAGTCACAGCCAGAGGGAGTCTGGCCTGAATCCTGGTCAGTGCCTTAGCCTCAAAACCATCTTTCCTTTCACATGTGCATCCCACTGTATTATAACTTCACAGAACGAACCAGGGAGTGCCGAGGAGGTCACAGGTGTGAGAAAATGAATATAGAAACAGCTAGTTAAAACTTATTCCTATGCTAGGTCCCCCTCTGGTTTAGCAAGTCAGGGTATATACCTGGGTTTAACTCTAGTTTAGTTTTTGACTTGCAGTTCCTCTTTATAGTGCTAATGTGTGGATTAGGAGTAAAGTTTTATCTGAATTCTCATAAAGGATGGAACTGCTGCATCAAACTTTAGGCATGTGGGTCAAAACCATGGGCTTGCCGTATCTGCCCAGAGAATACTCAGATGCAGAATCCTGTTCAGCCTGGAACACTAGTATCCTATTAGCATTAGCAAAAGGCTTTTTGAAGATCTGTTTTTAAAATCTAACTTGTTTTTTGCCTCTTCAAACACAAGTTGGTGAACTGGTATGGACAGAGGATTTGATAGTGATGAGAAGAATGTCTTTTCTGGATATCTCTGGAGGACTGAGCTGCTTTTGATCTTCAGTGGCTCCCTCCAGTACCACATGGAAACATGTTAGCAAGAGTTTGGTACTGCCTCCTCTCTCCTTTCTGTATCTGTTCTATTAGACAAAGAATTGGTTTCCCTAACCTCTCTGTGAGCTCAGTGTGCTTCACCAGTATCAAATTCACTTCAAAAAGTTGTTCTTATTCTTGAGAAACCTTCACAAAAGTACAGCGGTTGCTCCATTATTTTCTATAGGTGCTGCACTTGTGCTGGGGGCTGAACTTCAAGAGTATTTCTGATTGAGTTAGCGTTCCCCTCAAAGGGTCTAACTTCCATGTCGGATAGACTAGTGCTTGTTTTATTTTATTTGTGGTTGTTTACAAAGCTGATAATTTTTTGCCATCCATGCAGTGTTTTTAAATAATAAATAATACCACTTTGGTTTTATCAGCAGAAATCATAGTTCTGCTTTCAAAACTGCAGGTTGAACCTCTCTGGTCCAGCACACAGTCGTCCAGCAATATCCATAATCTGGCACAATTTTAGTTAGTTGGACGACCACTTATCCTGGGTGTGGCTAAATTTCCCTGTGATCCCATAAAGTTTGTTTCCAGCCGCCAGTCCTGGCTCTGTGTTCTGTGCTGTTACTTAGCTCTAATTTACCTCTAAATGTCTTCTAGGAGCTCTGGTAATGCTGCCAGACAATATTGACTTCCTATGGTCTGGCAGATTCTCTCATCTGGCACCACTAGGTCTGGAGGGTGCCAGATGAGAGAGGTTCAACCTGTAGTAAATTGAGTGCAGGGGAGCCGACAGCCACTCTGGGTCCCTTGGCAAGGGGCATGTGTGTGTCGGGGGTAGCTTTGCACTCCTGGAAGGGCAGAGCTGAGGGAAGCCATCCCTTAACATCTTCTGGACCACAGCACACCCTAGGCTGGGTGGGGGCACCCAGCAGCACCACTTCCCCAGGCAGCCCTAAGAGCCCCACACAGCATCACAGCAGTGCCCCAGTGGCAATTTAAACAGCTCTGGATGCTGATGCTGCCATCTCACTAGCAGCCAAAACCCCAGGCCCCTTTAAATCACTCGGACTGGGGCATTCCCCCTCCCCCCCCACACACACACACACACAGTCTGCAGGCCTGATTGTGTGTGTTGTAGTTCACATTCAGTGTGCTCACTTTTGAAATACCAATTAACTTGTAGCAAGTTGTGATAACACTCTTGAGCTGCTCTAATTTAAAAATTAAAAACCAATTTCTCTGGCCAAATGAGCTTGCTGCAGTACACAGTACAACCATGTTCTGAGGTTTATAATTAAATATAGTTTCAGTTATTTATAACTTTTTTTTCCTGAAAATTGGTAAGTAAGTCACTTGCTGAGGGGGGAACAAACTAAACAGGTTTGGGTTATTTACTCCTTGGATACGCAGAGCAGGTGTGAAAAGTTTTTCACAGAATACTTTATGGATAACTAGGGAGTTTATAGGATTATTACATCACAAACACCGAGGGAGTCAGAGCTCAGGATTTATGATGGGAAGAAATTGCCACTCAAAAGTTATGCCTGCACTAGCACTTTTGTCACGATAATTTAGTCAGAGATCTGGGGGAAAAACACCTCTCTGACATAAGTAACACAGGCAGAAATGCCGGTGTGTACAGCATTTGACATGACTACTGTTGCTCGTTTGAGGTGATTGATTTTGTCATGTCGACAGGCTAGGTCTCTCCCATCAGCACAGAGCAGCTACAGAAATGGTTTTACATTTGTAGGGCTATATTGATATAGCTGTGCTGCCATAAGCTCGCTAGTGTAGACAAGGCTAGACCTTTTAAAAGTGTGTTTTAATTAGTGAATATTTAACTCAGTTGTCTAAAAAGCCATTGGGAGGAAAGAACTTGATTAGCCATGGGCTTTTTCAAAGAACTGAAGTGCTCTTTCCTTCCCTTAAGCCCTATTGAAAATCTCATCACCCAGAGATTCAAACCCCATCGCCTACCTCTTAAGGTCTGAGAAGTCCAGTTCCCCTGAGGAGACCTCCTCGATGAGGAAGAGTTATATGCTTAAGGTTACATGCAAGCAGGGAAAAACCTCCTACGTTACCTTTACACATAACAAAAAAAAAAAAAAAAGCCAAGAGGGGAATGAACCTGTCATTGTCCTTCACAGGTCGTCTGTAAAGACATTCTGTTAAAGTATGTAAGTTCAAGATGACATCTAGTATGCCTGGTTTGATTTGCAGGCACAGGCAAGTGTGTGACTCTTGACCACCTGGTTAACTTCTGGGCGCAGGCAAGTCGGCGATGCGTGCATCTGGTCTTTATAAAGAGTAAGAGTCTAGTGCCTGGCCACAAGGAGTCGAGCTGCATACCTAGTGTGATGTTTTCACCTGTGTCAAGAGTGCATGCCTAAAGATGCAAATCTTGGTTTAATGTCATCCTGCAGACTAGTCTGGGGATGTTGCAGTACTCTGCTCAGAAACCGATTAGAATACTTTTTGGACAAAGGCATCTGTAGTGTCTTTGAAGTTATTTTGGCCCTCTTGCCTGGAGCAGTGTTTTTTCAATCTCCGGGGGATGTGCTTTACCTGTGATTAATCATCAGTTGTGTTTCTGTATGCTCATGCTCCAGTCTTCATGTTCCCAGGTTTATTAGAGCTGGGAAAAAATAATGGATCTGCCTGGGTTTTATTATTGCAGGGAACCAAGACATGTGACCCTACAGTTTTTAATCATCCTTCAATCAAGAAGTTCTTGGAATCGCCATCCAGATCATCATCTCCTGCTAATCATGGATCAGAAACTCCATCCATTAACCATTCAGAAAGTGACTCGTTATCTCAGCACAATGACTTCCTCCAGGACAAAGACAATGGCAGTCTGGACACAGAAGAGCGACTGGCAAACAACCTGGATCAGAGACCAAGCAGGAATACTGGACGGGTAAGGTAAAGCTGTGACAAGGGCATGGGCAGGACAGAAGGTGTGTGTGGTCATGGAACTTCCTTCCCAACTACCTGGGGAGACTGGGCCAGCATTGACAGGGGAGTTGGTCTGGAATATATTTTTCTCAGCTCTGTTCTCTGGGAATATGTCTATGTTGTAATAAAAGTCAACAGCTGGTTTGGGTCGGTTGACTGAGGTTAGCAGGCTGCAGGGCTATAAACTTTCCATATGAGTCCTGGCTGAGCCCAGGCTCTGAAATCCCATGTCTTGGCACCTAGGCTCCCACCTGAATATACTGCAATTTTATTGACTTGCAGGTCAAGCTCTATGAGCCTATGTCAGCTTTCCTATGATTACAAGCATCAGTCATTGCCCTGTTCTCAGTGTGGTCAGTTGTCAGCTTCCTTCTTCAAAGTAATAGAAGAAACACATTAATTTCCTGTTCCTGAGAGTTGCAGGTTAATAACTCTTCTTTGAACAGAAGCAAATGGTACCTCCTCCTCTGGAGAAACAGACTCCTGATAAGCAGCCCCAGTTAGCTCCCCTTTCCCCTGTGTAGGAGTTCGTGAGTCTGTGCCCAGCTGTTGTGCTGGGATATTGTAATTAATCTTACTTGGTATCAGTTTCCTTTCTGGCTGCGGCCAGAATGTTTCCAGAAGGGTGGGATCTGTTTTGATCCTCATTGGTCCAAGGAGAGTGTTTGAGCTACTGAAAGCTCCTGGTCTGAAGCTTATGAAGAATCAGTAGCACCTCTTCATGGGAGGGAGGATCTCAGCCCGTTTACAAATAAGAACACCCCGGGCAGGCAAGATAAAGCATGTGGGCTGGATCTGCCCCATGGGCCACCTCAGACACAGAACAGTCAGCCGCTCCTTTAAGCAGATTACTGCCCCCCAGTAGCTCTCTGCTCCAGAAGTTGGGAGGGAGCAAAATAACTCAGCTCCCCTTGGCTTTTTTATGGCCAGTAGGAACTCAGAGATTTTGCTGTGGGGTGGGAGCAGCATCCAGCACCTGAAGCCTCCCCCTCCCCTCTGGCATCTGAAGCAGAGAGCTACAGGGAACAGGCAGCAGTTTGAGTGGTCTGGGGCTGCAGCAGGGGCACTGGCTGGGAGCTGCCCAGATAAGTCATCTGCCCAGAGCCTGTCTGGCAACCCAGTCCCTCCTTCTTCCCACCCTGCTGTCTCCCCACATAACCTTAACCCTCTGCCCCTCCTCCTGCACTCTAGTCCCATGCCCTAGGTCACAGCCCAAATCTCTGCACTCTCTCCTGCATCTCATACTCCTGCCCCAGGTCAGAACTGCCTCCTTCAGCTGAACTCCCAGACCCCCGGCTCCCTCCTGCACCCCAGTCCCTTACCCCAAGCTCCTTTCTCCACCTAGTCTCCATCCCAGACCCTGCATCTCCTCTATTAATATCATGGAAGAGTGCACCCTTTGTCTGCTTTCCAAATTCTTAGTGTGGGCCCCCTCAAAAATTATTGCCCACACTTACCTTACACCATACCTGCGAAGCAGGCAGTACTTACTAATTTACCGAGGGGTGATCTCAGACTTGCTTGGAATTTCACAATGAATCAGCTGCATAGCTGGCAGAGAAGCTTATGAGCTTTGATTCCTGGAACCTCCCTGCCCTAACCATTGCATGGCACTGTCTAAAGCAAGGCATGATTGTTTAATACAGAATGATACATACGTACATACGTATTTAATATTAAATATATATTTAATACATACAGAATGATAATAGAAATGGTCCAGATAACAAAATAAGCAGCAATGAAAATAATTGTTTATTGCATATGAAGGAGAATAATGCCCACTGTGAGTAGGGATGTTAACATTTAACCTATTAACTGATAAGTCTCACCTGAAATGGAGGAGGCTTCTGAGTTACAGCTAACCGGTAGGTGTTGGAACAGCCTCCCACCTGCTGCAGACAGGGGATTGCCCCAGCTCTGCAGAGCCCCCGCAGTCACTGTCTGTGGGAGATGGCTGGGGAGACTGCTGGAGTACCCCGGCGCACAGCGCTGACAGGCCTCTGTGAACAGGGCTGCTCTGGTCTCGCTGGAGTGGCCCCACCCATGGTACTCTCACCCCTGTTTAATTCATTGACTGGGTAAACCTAATGTTTGACCAGTTAACTAATTAAACAGGATCTTAAATCCCTAAATGTGGGATGGAACAGTATGCTGAGTTACCAGGGAGACAGAGCAGCACCACTAGTCAAGTAGCAGGTTTTGGAGACTTACTTAGTGCCCTCCTCTGCCATCCAAGTTAACCTGCAGTAAGCCCATTACTTTCCACTACAGGATCTCACTGCTTTCTTCTCAAGTAAACGCAGCACAGGCTCCAATATGATTGCTGACATGTGGATTGTCAGATTACTGAAGATCCTATCATATTCTCAAGGCAAAAGTTTCAGCCAGGCAAAGCCCAGGAAAATATTTCTGGTCTTGCAGTTGTTGCTGAAGCACATACTGGTCCTGGATCTGGTTACAACTTTACTTTCCCATGTGGATTTGGTCTTCAGTTAATAAAGGATCAGTACAATGTCACCTAAGTTGTTTGTTGTAACAGATTGCTGTGGATTCACTGGCTTTATTTAGATGCTGGTGCTATGTTACTGTTGACTATCATTCTAGCTGGTGTGGGGCCAGATTCTTCCACAAGACACATTTTTTATCTTCCACCATTGAAGTGGAGGCCCTGGAGGGCAGAATTTGACTCCCTAGCAACCAGGGCCAATGTTGTTTTTTTTTTGTTTTGTTTTTAAAAAAAGCTGGTGATTTTGGATGCCTATGTTGAGACTTGAAAGGGGCTTGATTTTTTTTCAAACAGAACTTCAGCTGTTTAATTAATCGTAGTTGTAAAATAGTGGCTCAGACCAATTGTGTATATTGGGTAACTGGAACTCACCTTTGCCATATGGTATTCATTGGCCATATATGTAAATTATTTCAGAATGGGCCATTAGTATTTGGAGTGTATGTGTAGAATAGTTCTACATTGTTCTCTTATTTTAAATGTGTGGGTTTATTTTCAAAAAGCGCCTTACTTTCTAGCCCCAAGTCCATATTTTCAACGTTGCTGTTTGCTCTTTTCACCCTTCAGGACACTTCAGGAGTTACAAGTGCTCACAAAACAGGCCAACGAAAGGCCAGTCTGTTAAATGATGAGACTTCACGGCTGTATGTGAAGAAAACAATTGTGGTTGGCAACGTCTCCAAGTTAGTATCTAGTTCCTTCCAGTTGTGTGAGGCTATGTCTATACTTCAACTTCAGCTACAAAACATTTTTCATTCACAGGTGCTTAAACCCCCGCCCTTTCCCAATGAACAACAAAGGTTTGCATTGGCAAGTAAAAGTGTGAATGCTACTTTGTGTTCAAAGCAAAACCCCTCATGGGGTGGACAACTTTTGTTGACAGAAGTGCCGACAAGCAACATTCACACACACTTGACTTAATGCAACAGAACTGTGTCGACACGGTCTTGGCACTAAAAGCAGACTAAATGAGACATACGCTTAGTTCCTAGTCATTGCTTTGAATTGTGGATCAAAGTTGGAAAACAACTAAAATCACTGTTGTGGCAGTGTGCAAATCTCCTAAGTACACACCAGCTCCCTTCGTCTAGTACATCCCTTCTGGCTGTTGGCTGTGAGCAGTAGCTATTGTGGGACCCAAGTCTAGTGTTCGTTGAGTAACACGTGTGAAGTTTGATTCTGCATCTTCTTCAAAACTAAGATTTTTTTTTTCAAAAAAAAGTGCTTTGTCACAATCAGTTCTTCCAACCTCCACCACCTGCAGCGCTAAGCCCTGATCCCACAATAGGGTCTGTCTTGGAAGCCCCTGAAACAGCACATGGGAAGGTAGGAGCCAGTTTATGATGCGATGTAGCTCACTGAAGCCAGGGTAGTCAGGGCTAGACTAAAATAGTAGCACTGAGCTAATTATGTGATTTCCTCCCCGCCCCCCACATGGTGAGAGATGCAAAATAATTGTGCTGTATTGTAATTTTTGGAAATGTCATTGAATGAAGCTGAAGACACATTTAAGAAATGTTGTTTGATTTTTTTTAAAGTTGGCTTGATCAGTGTTGCTGTGAAAATTCATTCAAAACTGATTGATATTGTCCAAGTTCTCAAAATGGGTGTGGTTGAGCATGTACTGTGATTTTTTTTTTTTTTTCCCCCTACATCCTTTTGCTAGTTTAGCTCACCTCACGTTCGTTTTTATAACCAACTCTTGCCAAAGTCACAGAAAATTTGAGAACTCAAAACTCCTATTTTAGTTCCACCAGTTTCCAAAATTCATTTTCCAGAATCTTTTTTAATTTTTTTTCCAGAATCAGAAATTTTCAGAAATAGGATTCCTCTATATAGATCAGGAAATCCTCCCATGTGACTAAGGTAGCCAGTCAACAATTGACAATACAAAAAGGATTAAACCAGCCCCAAAATGGGGTAGGGGTGGGAGAGATGAGACCTCATTCAGCAGAATCACCAAAAGTCACATTTTTTAGGTAGTATTTTGGGGATTTTTTTTTTTTTTCTTCAAAAATGGGAATTGGAAAAAAAAGATGTTTTCTCAAAGTATAAAACCAAGTTTTGGTTTAAAAAATCTAATTTTGGAAAACTCTGAACAGCTCTATCTCTGTCTATCAGTCCCAGCTACTGCACTACTAATGTCAGGGTATTTTTCCCAGCATAGAAGGTATTGTATTGATGGTGAATGTTAGATGTTGTTTCTCTTGCCATTAGAGATGGGTCTAAAAACCCTGTAAACACTGAGAAATCTAAGTTTTGGGGGCTCAAGTCTAAAGGTAATCATAAGTTAAGATTTAGTGTATATTCTGCTAGAACTCCTACCCATCTCGTGCTTGGGGAAAAAGATAGTCAAGGTGATTTACATCTCCAGAACTGTATGAAGAGGTTTTGATAAGTAAATTTGTTTCACTGGTTAAAATTACTACCTTTAATTAGAAAACAAAGATTATACACTGGAAATTTACAGAGTCCTGTTGCACACAATTATATATTGAGATCTCAAGGTATGGCGTTAAAGCAAAGAGTGTAAATGTACATAAGAACCATTCAGATTTGTTTGAGTAGGGGATTTGAAGGGTTTGGTGAAATGTTAGATGATAAAATTCAAATGTGCTCAGTTGGAGGGGGGTAGCACAAACTAGCCCTTTTCTGATTCTAAAACTCTTGCCAAATTGACCCCCCCCCCCCAAAAAAAAAGGCACAAAATCTTTTATATAACTGTATGTATTTTTACTTTTCCTGACAGGTATATTCCTCCAGATAAGAGAGAAGAGAATGATCAATCAACCCATAAATGGATGGTGTATGTACGAGGCTCTCGGAGGGAACCCAGCATAAATCATTTTGTCAAGAAAGTCTGGTTCTTCCTTCATCCCAGTTACAAACCTAACGACCTGGTGGAAGTCAGGTAATCAAGAATTACTGGAGTGTTTGAGATTGTCAGTTGAAATAGGGAAATTCTCAGGAAGATCACATCTTTTTATGGCTGTACTGTTGGTAGTTTAGCTTAGCTTCAAACTTGGCTTAACTATAACTAATGCTGCAGGTGTTTGTCAGCACTTGTGAGTTATATTGCAGTCTTGTGAAACACATACCAGGTTGTTTTAGTAGATTAAAGAGAGCCTTTACCACTAGAGAGTATCTTGAACTTCTTTATTTCACATTAGCAGTATGGATTTGTGTATTGTTTACTTTCATTACTTCATTTACATTTAAAGTTTGGCCACATACCAATCTAAACAGATGTCCTCTTTGGCCCAGTCCAACCTGGAAAAGTCCATTTTTCTATGCCAGAGTTCTTCTAAAATTCCCATTCCTTGTGCATTTCAGTAAGGTGCTTTTTCCTCAAATGCCTTTTTCCTGCTCTCTCCTCTTGCAAAATCAGAATCTTGTTTAGTCTAATGCTCTGAAGCATGTAATAACAGCATGGCTGTGTTGACATGCTGGAGAAACAGATGCCAAATGTATCAGTGTCAACATTCTCTTCATAATACCATAGTTGAAAAGCATTGCCCCATCAAGGTCAACAGGGTAAACTGCAGGACTTTTTCCCCCACAGGAGATGGCCACTCTTCTTTCTGCTGCTAAGATATTGGCATAACACACTCAAACTTACTAGGAAAATAAATCCTCTGTGTATTGGCTTCAGTCCTTCCTCAGGGTTTGTTCAAGCACATTTTAAAACACTGGTTATCTGTTCCAGCCTCCAGGACCGGCGTACATTAAATGAAACCCCAAGCTGATACACATTCCTGTAGTTTCTTCCTCTGTAATAATCTCTCTAATATCCATCCCTTCAGCTGGGACATACTTCCTGTAAAAGGTCAATTCCACCACTTCCAAGGAAAAGTCCAGAAGTATTCAGGGAAGATGGTGTTAAAAATAAGGTTGCTTTGGTCCTGTCTACCACCACTTTAATATATTTTATGAGCAGAGAGACTGTCGAGTGAAAAGACTGACAGCTCTGCATTGGAAATTTAACTTGCAGCAGTGTTAAAAGGTACTGATTTTCACCAGGACTGACCATCTGGTATTGTGCTGCCATTTATTAGGAAAGTAACTCTACTACTTTCTCTTCTGGCACACATTCACCATTTTGAGTCATTTTCTTCTACCTGTGCTCAGGTGCAACAAGGCAGCCTCTGCGGCTGTCTGCCTAGAGTTCATGTTCTTTCTGGTGGAGAGTAGAATTGAAGGCAACTCACAACCAATGGGGAAGTGTCATTTAGTGAATTTCTGTTTATTTCTAGAGAGCCTCCATTTCATCTGACCAGACGAGGCTGGGGAGAATTTCCAGTGAGGGTTCAGATTCACTTCAAGGACAGCCAGAACAAGAGGATCGATATCATACACAACCTGAAGGTACTTGAATAGAATGGCTGGTACAGAGGTTGGTAGAGTTTTCAATAGTACTTGTGGCATGTGCTGTGTTTGTGGCCTCCTATGTTGTGTTTCCGTACTGCTGACTTCTGATGATGGGGCATGTGAGATGGAGGTGGCAAATGAAGCAAAGGAAGTGACATCAGTCACATCGGAGGTGACGTTCCATTGAGGGCATCCTTAGTCTCAGGTTGACTGTGCCCAGATAAGCCAAGCATGTACGTGCTCTCACCTGCGATTTGGATTTTTATCATCTCATCAGTTTTTATGTGCTAGGATTTTAGTAGGGGCACCTTTCTGTCTGAAGGAACAGTTGTTCTGGTTAGTCCCTTCCCAAAGACTAACATGCAGCTATCAGCCTGACAACTAGACTCTTCCTATTACTGGAGGGGTGAAGAAGGAAAGCCCCAGAATGCTCATTTATTCCTTACAGGACTGACTGTCCCACGGGAAGATTTATGCAGAGGATTTATGGAGGCAAAACACTTCTGGAAACGGACATTACTTCTTGTTTTAACTACTTCAGCCCAACCCCAGCAGAATTCCTGCATTACCCTTCCTTTTTCATTATTCTTAGGGTACATCTTCGCCGCAGGGAAGGTTGATCTTCCAGAGTTTGATTTAGCGCATCTAGTACGGATGCCCTAAATCAAACTTACAGGGTGCTCACGTCGGCACCGGTAGTGCTGCCCCTCATTAGGAGTAAGAGAAGTCGACGGGAGAATTTTTCCCATTGACTTCCCACTCTTCAGACTGTGGAAATGTCCATTTTAGATCAGTTGACTCCAGCCGAGCAATTGTAATAGCTGTATTTGCATATCTGAAATAGATTTTTACCTCCTATTTGTCCTCAGAACTTTATCACTGCACTATTATTAGTTTGACTTGGGCCTTGTGTATGTTAAGGAAAGTCTTGCCAGTGTGACGATATCCATGTACATGTCCATGATTTAGGCATTAGGGGTGGTTGAGAACTCTTTGTCCAGACTGTTCTTTAATTTGAAAATTTGTTTTTTTGACTGAGTGAAACTTTTTTTGCAGAAATCCTGGAAATCTGAAATAACGTAATTCAGAATTGCCTCTGTTGTGCCTCGTGGGAGCTGTATTTCTGTGCCCCATGCTCCCCTTCTCTGTGGATGGGTACCCCAACTCCATCCTGGCCATCTGTCTGCCCCCCATGTATTGTATGTCCTTACCTGAAGCCAGACCATCCTGAATTTTGGGAGGAGATGTCTGGCCAGTGTGCGTGCCCTATAAGAATAAACGGGAGCCTCAAGCAATTGGAGTACAATTCCCTTGAGGCACCAGGTGGTATTTCAGAATTGCAATTTCTGGCTTTGTCCAAAACATTCTCACTTTTAATTTTTCAACAAAAATCTTATCTCCAACTAGCTCTAGTAGATCTGCAGCACTGCTGAAGAGTGGGGGTTACAGTGGTGCAGCTCAATCTGGTAGATAAACCAGTTAATCTACATCAGTGTAAGCCCTGCTTGATGCTACTACTGTGTGTCTGTGTTAAGAGCTTGCACCCTGTTGCATATGCCCTTTATGTAGACAAGTTCTTAATTTTCTGGCACTGAGTTCTTCTGAAATTTGCATGGCTCAGGCAGTCTCTCGTACTGGGTTCTTCTGTCAGCTGGAGTCAGTTTTCATTGAAGTAACAAAAATTCCATTTAACGATGCTGCTGGAAATAACTGAGATGGTTTCATGTTTGTTTAAGTTTATGCAAATAAAAAGGACACTCCTCTAAGGCTAGAGGCGTTAGTACCTTAAATTATTTTTATGGAATTGATTACTGCAGAATGCCAGTCTCCCCTCCCCCTACAAGTCTAACTTTTTTCTCTCTCAGCACCACCCTCTAAACCTCCATTTCTCTTTTCAGTAGCATGGATTTTCAGCTCACTACAGAGTGCAAATGTTGCCATTTGCTTTTAAAAAAAACACACAGTTAGGAACTTGCTGCTCTGTTATTTCAAAAAAGATTATTTGTAAACTTTAGTTAAAATACTTCAACATGTTAAAATGTATTTACTCATTGAATTGTTTTCTACAGTTGGATAGAACCTATACTGGCTTGCAGACACTTGGTGCAGAAACGGTGAGTTGCAAAGTGTAGAATGGAAACATTTGCTGTTGTGTATCATCTTTCATGGACTGTGTATCTCAGAACACTTTGCAAAGTAGGCAGTAGAGGACTGAAATTGCAGTGACTGTAGCCAAGTAAAAGTGTGCCATAGGTTAACCTTTCATAATAAAAGCGAAGAAGGACCTTAACAATGGCTGTGTGAGAATAAAAAATATGATCCTTGCAGTAAACCCACAAACTCTGTCCCACTGTTTCTTTAATTATGACACTCTGAGCACTTGACTTGCTTTGTGTATCTCAAAACCTGGTCTCGCGCCAACAGAAAAGATGGTCCAACAAAAGATATTTCCTCCCCCCATGTTGTCTCTGTCATGTCCTAGCACCAACGCTAAAATCTGCATCTTCCTTTCAGAATAGATTAGATTTGTATTACAAAATGAAATAATAAAACAGTTCTGGAAAGTGACTTGACTTGATTCATGTCCATTCCCTTAAGTCGTGATGTTTCACCGTTGCTATTGTCAAGAGAAATGCATTCAGATACATTTAAGAGAAGCAAATTTTTCACACATAAATAGTGTGTGTGTATAATGTTTGTTAGAAGATCAGTTGACTGAGCTTAACATGAAAACAGAACACAGGAAAAATGTAGCACTCTGGTAAAAAATGAGCTGCAGAAAGGAATGAATTTAGAGGTACAGTAAACTCTCATATCCAGCATTCTATTATCCAGAATACTTAGATAACCGGCATTTTAACCATCAGTAAAGTTTAGTTACATTTTCCGTAAGTACAGTATAATGAAAGTAAATACAATAAATATAGCAAATACAATGTAAGTTTACAGTGTACAATACTACTGTTGTTGGTAAATAAAGTACTCTGCATACATTTTTTTGTTTCTTAATATCTAACTTTGTTTTTCTTTAGTGTTATGTATTGCTAGGTATACCTCTCTGTTATCCAGAATGTTTGAATGTCGGCAACCTCCCGGTCCTGGGACTGCCAGATATGAAAGAGTTTACTGTAATAGTCAAACAGTAGGGAAGGCAGTGGCCAGCAAAATTCACAGTAATTTTCTGACTTGTTGACTGTTAGCCATTTTAGGTAAATTCTTTTCTGTTGTGGTTTGTTGACTGTTTTCTGCAATGCAGATGGCAATGTAATTTAGTGGTTACACAACAGAGGGGGTAAAGGCAAGATTCTATTTTAGACTTGGGATAATTCACGTAACCTCAAATCGTAGTCTTTTTCTAATTTCGATTTTTTTCTCTATTTTACTAAATTGAAGATTTTCTGTGAAGTTGCATGCTCTCAGTTTCTCATTCAGTGAAGTAGATTTTATTATGGGCTTTCTCAAAGTAGGAACATTTTTTAAAAAGTAAACAAATGCTGTAGTCTCTGCTTCAAGAGGTTTCCAAACCAAGCGTACAAGGTTAGCCCTTAATCCTATGTTCAGATCTGATAAACACAGTTCCCTGCACCTGTGTGGAATTCTGCTGACTGTAAAGAGACAACATGTTTGTTAGCTGGTCAGGATTTGATCCTGAGTTTGTGGTAACTTTGCCTGATGATACTCTCTGTTCATAATCCTGTGCAGAGGTGGATATGTGCCATTTTGTTATGAGGATTTAATAGCGCAAATCATTGCATTTTCCTAGGTTTAGTTGTAAGCAAGAGACCGACAAGACTGCTGCCTCACCTCCTTCTTTTGAAATCAATGGCAGTTCCATGTGCGGATTGCTTTCAGGCTTGGGCCAAGTAGTATCAGAGTTTTTAGAGTCACTAAGTGTAGTAACTTGTGATGTTTGGACTGCCCATTGCCAAGTGAATAGCTTATCGTAATCCTTTCACTTCTTTCTCCAAGGTAGTGGACGTTGAGCTCCATCGGCATTCTCTTGGAGAGGATTATCTCTTTTCCCAGTCTTCTGAATCTGACCTTTCTGATATCCCCACATCTTTACCATTACCACTGAGTATGTCCGCCCCAGTGAAGGCTTCTTCGCCTGTCAAACAGTTACTTGAGTCTGTTCCAGACACTTCTGTGGAAAAAGGTAAAGCAAACTGGTATTTGTGTTTCCTAATTTTGTTTAGAATATGTGGCTATTAGTGATGCTGTGGCTGTTGCTTTTCATTGTTTCTGTTCTGCACATTACTGCACCACTAACAAGCTATGTTTAATAGGCCATAACTCATCTGAGTGGGTCCCAGCTGCCAAGCCCATTGAGGAAGCGACAGGCTTGTGACAGAAATTGAATTCAGGGAAGTGTTGTATATCCGGAGTTTGAGTGGACCGTTCTCCCAAGCTCAGGAACAAAAAGCTTTATGTAGCCCATTACAGTTGTAAAGGGTGACTTGGTCAATGGGGCTTTTACTTATGCACTGTGCATTACAGGTAACTGAGACAGGTGAACTTTTCTACTCGTTTGAATATTTGAATGCTCAAGGGTTTTTGAGTACATTTGAGTGCTGGGATTGTCTGTAATCTGCAGTCGTGTTTGCAGCAGGAAAAGGACTGCCTGACTACGCAGGTGTTTGGCGAGTGAAGTGGTGGCATATTTATATGCCCCCTGAGCATCTCTTGTCTTTAATGGCCTTTATCCCCATAACATGCCTGTAAAATTTTGCAGATGGGGACCTGGGGCACAGAAGGACTAAGTGGCTTTGCACGAGGTCCCCAAGGAAACTGGTGGCAGAACAGGGACTTGAAATCAGGACTCCTGATCCTGGCTAACTCCTAACCACTTGGTCATCCCCCAGTGCAGTGGTTCCCAGACTTTTCTATGCCAGTTGGCATGTCTGTGTCTGACCCCTGTGGTTACAGAAGTGAAGGGAACTGAGACAGATTGGAGAATGAGCTCACCCCAAAGAATCAGCTCCTGTCCCACAGGGCTGGACACAGCTCCCCACTCAGGTTGTTTCATCTTGGTCCTGCCCTACATAATGCCAGAAGAGATCATCATGTTCATCTAGTTGTATCCTGGCCCAGTTTGGCACATATACGTCTCTGTAGATGGAGGCAGAGGGGATGTCCTCTCTAATCAAAATGATGCTATCACTGCATGTGGCAGATCACAGAGCCAATCAAATTTGGCCCTCTGCTCCACTGTGACTGAATTTGATTGACATTGTAATCTACCACGTGGTGCTTCAGTGCTGCCACGTTTGAGACTTCTCGACCTTGAATGATGTTTTCTTGCTTTTTCTCTGTTCCCCCCCACCACCACCATCTCACGCTGGGGCTTGCGACCCATAAGTTGAGAAACACTGATCTAGGTGCTTCTGTTCCAGCATGTTGAAACATTTCACAAGCATTGCCCTGTTGTACCCAATGACTAAGTGAATTCTCCTCATTTTACAGAGGTTCAGAGTTGTCTAAGGAAATATGTCAGAGCTGGGAATGTGACCCACATGTCCTGACTCCCAGAAGATTCCCCCTCCTTCTAAGCAATATGCCTTCACTAAACTAAATGGAGCAGCGTTTGCCAGATGCTCTCCTTGCTGTCTGCATCTTCTGTGTCAGGCATGATTTTATAACCATTGATAGGGGATTTCAAAGTAAGGACCTAGACTTTTGTTGCTCCTTGGAGTAAGAGCATAACTGCTGCTTTCCATGGTTTTTCGTCTGGTATAATCTCTTAAGTGGTTCTGAACGCTTCAGATTAGGTGCCACCTTCTCTCTGAACGTGTGCACAATCTTTATATCTGTGTATGATCCAGAAAATTTATTTTGAAGGAAAAGCCCTACCGTTGTCCAGACATCTTAAATTAAAAATCATCTTCCTTGAGCTTAATTTAGTTTTATTTTAACACCATTCTTTGAACCTTTCAATCAGAGTTATTTTCTCTTATATAACAGAAGCTACCTTGATCCTGACCTGGATAATGCCAGAAGAGGCCACGATGATCATCTAGTCCAGGGAGGTCATGACCCCTCAGTGGATCTGAAGTTTACTACTTGTGGGGGGGAATCACCCTCTCCCAACCCTGCTTCACTATTTATAATATAGTGTTAAATATAGAAACCCCCTCTTTTAATTTATAAGGAGAGTCCCACTCAGAGGCTTGCTGTGTGAAAGTGGCAGTACACAAGTTTGAAAAACTTCTAATCTAGTGTAGGCCCATAATCTCCTGTTGAGTTACTGAGGTCCTCAAACCTTGATTTAGAGACTTGAAGTTACATAGGATCCACCACTCATACTAGTTCAAACCAGCAAGTGAAACATGCCCCATGCTGCAGAGAAAAGCAAAAGGACTTCAGGGTGTTTACCAGTCTCACCTTGGGTTTCGGGGGGCAGGGGGGGGGAAGAGAATTCCTTCCTGACCTAAAATATGGCAATCAGTTGGATGCTGAACGTGTGGGTGAGATCCACAAACCACACCTGGGAAAGAATTCTACATGATTTACCTTCTGTAAAATCAGGGTATATTTTATACCTATTCCCATTTATTTTTAAGTATTTTCTTTCAAAATCTGTTTGAATACCATGTATATAATTGAGTTCAAACTAATAGGCCTGTAGTTTCCTGGATCACTTTTTTCTTAAATATGGGTGTTATATTGCAATTCTGCAGTCATAGGGCATGACTCCTTGATGTAATTTCTTGTGCCAGTTCCTTAGATGTTTGTGGGTAGATATGATCCCAGCCTCCTGATTTGGTCCCATTGAAATGGTTCAGTTTGGCTTTCCCTCTGGGTGTGGTAATTTCTACTTCTGTATCCTTGCTCCCGTTAGCTAACCTGCCACTCCCCATTACCCTGAGTAAAACTGAAAGAAAATAGTTGTTTAGGTGTTGTGCCAAACCTCAATTATTTGTAATCTCTACCCCATCCTCTGTGTTGAGCAGCCCCACTTCTTCTTTCATTGTGCTTTTTTTCCTCCAATATGGCTAAAGTAACATTAATGTTGTTCTAAATTTCACTTGTAAGGTACAGCTCTGCCTGACTCTTGGAAGTTCTCATTTTTCCCTACACTTTCTGGCTTCCAAGGGTGTATTGTCTACACTGTAGTTAGACATTCATAGCTGGCCTGTCCCAACTGACTTGGGCTGCCAGGTTGTTTAACTGTGGTTCAGGCGCTGGGGCTCAGAGAGGGGCCTCCCAGAACTCGGGCTGCAGTGTCTCACTGTATCTAGACAGTCCCTTAACCTGAGCCCTGTGACCCAAAGTCAGCTGGCATGGGCCAGCCGTGGGTTTTTACTTGCACTGTAGAACTACCCCAAGAGAGAACTCTCCTTGCTGAACCATTCCTTGTGGACTTTGTTTTCTGCTAATAACTGTTTGAGATGCTTGTTCTTCCAGCTTGGTCCGCAACCCTTCCCTATGATTTTTTTTTTCTCTTGCTCGAGATGCAGGCTACAGATAGTTTCTGCAATTTGGTTTAAAGTCATTCCAAACCTCCTCCATATTCAGATTTACAGTCAAGTCCATTTTCCTTATTTTTTTTAAATTTGCCCTTTTGAAATCAAGGACATAAGTTGCAGACGATTTGTTTATCCTTCAGTATAGTTTAAACTGGACTAGTTCATGATTGCTTGAACCAAGCCCCTCTCATCTACAGCCAGGTTTTCTTTGAGGTCCTGGCTATTTGTGAATAGTAAATCTAAAATAACACCTCTTGTTGGTTCAGTCACTGCTTGGGGAAGAGGTCTGTCCAGCTGTCACATCCAGGAATAGCTGGGTTCTAGCATTAGTAGTAGTAGTTGTACTCCAAGCTCTGTCTGGGGAACTAGTCTCCCATGATCACACAATTCTAATATTTACTGCATTCAGAAAACTCATAATGGTGTCTATCCAGATTAGGTCCTGGGATTCTGGGCAGACCTTGAGCGCTGTCCTGATGGAGCCTCTGTTGCCTTTCTTCCCCATACCAATTTTAACACAGATTCCTTTTTGTCCATTCCATCCCTTCTGGTTTCTTGGCACTCTCCCCTGTCATTAACATACTGAGCTATTCTACCACTTCTACCTTTATTTCTGTCCTTCTTGGTTAATGCACATCTTTAATACCTGTACCTCCAGCCACAGCTGCTATTCCACCATATATTTGTTCTCTCTCTAATGCTGTACCTGGTATCACTTCCTGCGCCAGTAATTTTAGTTCCTCCATTTTGTTACCCAGACTCCTTGCATTGGTGTACAAGCACTGTAGTTGTTTCTGTGTGGCTTCTTCCAGATTCTTTACTTGCTTAGCTATGTCCATTTTGCTGCTGGCATTGCATACCTGACTGTTACTGTCAGGTATTTACACACTGTCTTTCCTTCTTCTCTGTTGTTCTTCCCTCTGCTGTTCCTTTCTCTATAGGTGTATCATTTTTCACTTGATTTTCCTCTCACTTGGTATTTGACTCAGACTTGGAGATTCACAGGAGCATCTCCCAAACACTCTCTCCCTCTGCCCCCGGATTAAAGCTTGTTTAATCAGTTGTGCGAGCCCCATTCCAGAAGTCTGTCCCGCTTCTTGCTCAAGTAGAATCCATCCTGTGAGGACAGTTGTGCATCCCTAAATGCCTCCCAGTGGTCAAACATACCAAAGCCCATCTTATGGTAACACTGCCAGAGCTGTCTGTTGACCATTGTGATCATGTCTTGCAATTGCTGTTTTTCTCTAGGTACAGGTAGAATTGCGCTTCAGATTACCTGAGGCCATTCCTTTAATTGTTATGTGTACCCTTTTCAATGTGCCACTGAATGAGATTTGCAAATTTTGAATTGAGGGCAACAAATCATTCGTAGTCCATCTGAGTCTAGTGGTCTGGTCTTCAGATTGCACAGAAAAACAAAAGTTGACCCTGCTGCCATTTTACTTTTTCATGGGTGTTGGGATGTCTGGTCTTGTGGAACAATTCATGTTTGTTAGCTGGGATAAAAAGAGAGATGCCTTGTGCCTTCCTGTTCAGCATCCTGTATTCTGCTGTGCAGAGGCATGTACTGGATTGGTCTCTGCCCCACAAAATGCTAGAACATGGAGCGTTGGCTTGGCTCTAATGGCTTTCACTTTGAGGCCATATTTACCCTGATCTTCTGGGAAAATCTCCTGCTGGAGTTCTTCCAGTTGTGAGAGTGCTCAGCCATTCTTTCCACCCATGTCCTCTACTCCTGCAGTTGCCATGGTAGAGGCTCTGAGTTAGGGGCCAGGGAAGGCAATGGGATGAAGGTTCAGGATTTCGGTGAGTACTTTTGATGGTCTCGCGCCAGGGAAGGAAGATGCAGCCATCGGAGCTATCTGTATATGAGTGTTTCAGACATGAGTAAAGACACTAAATACCACTGTATGGGCAGCCCATAAAACAAACTCTGGGGTCTCCACAGTGGCTTCTCCATGTAGCGCATTTGTCCAGGGGTAACTGAGCTCCTTCGTCGTGCAGCTCCTGCCATGCCAGTCAGAGTAGATTCTGGGCCAGTCTACGAAGGTGGTGGTCCACCTCCATACCCCTCGTCAATCACTCCTAAATATGCAAACCAGGAATTCCATCAAGGGAGATCTTCCCCTCGGCTACAGGGGAAGGTCTGTGGCGCCCAAAACTCAATAATTTTAGGCAAATCCCTGTGACTTAACGAAGCTGTCAAAGCGACTGTGCGTAACTACATATTGGATAAGACAGTATGTGGTTAATCTGGTTCTTAATCTTTTGTTCAGAAAGCATCCAGCAAAATAACAAAAGAAAATGCAAAAAGACACGGTGTCTTTTATGTTTTGTATTTGGGGACATGTTTGTCATATCTTAAATTTTGTCTGTGTAAAGAACTGCAACAAGGAATATGAGTCAGACTGAGAAACATGTCTCTTCCCTATTTTAATCAGGATTCCCTGTGAATGCTGAATCTGAAAGATATACTACTTTTTATTCCCTGCCATCTTCAGTAGAACGGACTCCCACCAAATTGACAGCACAGAAAGTAACCTTTGGCTCTCATGGAAATTCAGCTTTTCAGCCAATTGCAGCTAGCTGCAAAATTGTGCCTCAGGGTCAGATCCCAAGCCCTGCAGAATCTCCAGGAAAATCCTTCCAGCCCATCACCATGAGCTGCAAGATCGTATCAGGTACATTTTAGTCTCAGTATCATGCTTCAGACTGAACGATAAGCTTGAACTGGCTGGTCTTGCTTTGTGTCCTTTCCTTGTTTTTCATACTAGCATTAAATGTTAGACTATAGGGAGACCTAGTGTAATGCGTTAAATAGATTTCATCCTTTAAACAATCTGATAAAAAGGTTATAATTAATTTGTGAATTCAAGATTAATAGTGGGATGGGAACTGGTTTTAGTCTCTCACTGGGCACAAATTCAACCAGCAACCCACTGGAAATCACTCTTGAGTAAGCCAGCTACCACTTCTAAAGTGCTCGGACATAAAAATTGCTTGTTCAAAACACACTATTGTAATGCCTCTTGAATATGAGGGATTGTGCATGGGAAGAAGGGCTTCTTCCCTTTGCAAATTTCCAAACTACTGGATTGGGTCAGGTGGGCACAGTTTTCTTTTTTCTTTTATGTTATCAGGAAAATGACAGGGTCTGTTTAAACTTGTGTATAAACTGTTCTTCTCATAATAACACAGTCCCCTCCATAGAGTGACATTGCTTCCTCCCTTGCTCATTAACAATAATTCCCTGTTTCTTGTTTAGATAAGTAGCTGATTGCAATTGGCAAAATAATTTGCTTTTAGGAACTTCTCAACCAGGCACGGTCAAGCTATGTTTAACTCTGTTAACTCTTCACTTCTGCTCCCTTGCCTGCCAAATGTAATGTGCATTCTCTTCACTGATGCTGTGCCTTCCACTGTGCTGTGCCATTGCATCTAAAATCTTCAATGGCCAACCCTTGTGGGTCAATTAGGAAACTGTCTGTAAAGCCCTACCATCATCTGGTATCCACATAGAGTATGAAGAGGCTGCATGCTAGTGATGATCTCTACCAAGCTTGACTTCTCCTGTGTGTGGTGGTGGTTTTCTCTTCTGCCAGTAGTCTTCCTTGCAATCTTAAAGCCGTATGCAGGGCACCAACAAACGACATTTGAATGTGTTCCAGCTGCAGTTATCATCCTAATGTACTGTCCCACTGCTCTTCTCTTCTTGGTCATGTGAGTGAGACTCTGATGCTGTGTGATGGGTGAGACTTACAGAGCCATCTTTTCTTCCTTGAAACCTTTCAGCTTTTTGTGTCTCAAGCTTTGCTCTTCCAGATATTACCCTGTTTAAACAATTCCTAGGCTCTGCTGATTGCTGCGGAGAAAAGTCACCTCCCCGCCTTTTTATTGCCTGTTAAGGCCCCAGATCCCTTTTGGGTTTTGATAATCATTGAGAATCATCAGGGTTTTCCTGGACTGAGTGTTTCTTCTCCATGTTAGCTGGTGGTCCTCCTGCCTTCCCTCTTGAGAGCTGGTTATTGGAGGATTATCTTCTCCCCCACAGTGTCCCTTAGTGCAGCCACTGCCGTCTCTTTTCTTTTTTCTTTTCTTTTCTTTTCTTGTCTTGTCTTTTCTGTCAGTTTGTCTCTGCTCCCACTTTAACTCGTCTGTTTGCTTCTCCCCTGTTTTAATCCCCTTTCCGCTTACCTAGAGGTGCTCGTAGGGGCTCTTGTAGTTGAGCTGAGTTGGAAGAGAACAGAGGCTTGACCTAGTGAATGGCTGTCTGAGCCTTCAGCCCATTTTATTCGTGAGCTGTTGTAGTGGCTGGCTGAAGAAGGTAAGTGGCTTCAAGTTGCTGCTCAGCACTTTACTCCTGTTTACAGGAGTGTGTTTACAGAGAGAGGGAGCATGGGGCCATGTGGCTTTCCCGGTTCCTGCATCCCTGGGCTCCCTCTCAAGCTGGCAGCGCAACTTTGACTGAATGTGTAAACTCCTTTTTATTGTTATGGCCTTGTGAAACTTGAGATGGAAATGCTGGCCTCCTCTTTTCCCTTAAGGTTCTCCAATATCAACCCCTAGTCCATCTCCACTACCTCGGACGCCAAGCTCCACTCCAGTGCACATGAAGCTAGGGTCTGCTAGTTCAGCCATTAATAACCCATACGTCATTGTGGACAAGCCTGGACAGATGGTTGGAGCAGCAGCCACCAGCACAGGTGCGTAATGGGATCTGTAAAAGGTAGCCAGCTTAGTTTCATCCATTCTCTTCCCTTTAAAAATACCCAGAACCAGACCATATCTAGTTCTATGAAGATCTGAAAGCCTTTTGCAAAAGAAACTAGTTTGAAAGACACATTCTGTACATTAATTATACAATGCTGAAGAACTTCACTTTCGGCAGTGTCAGAAAAAGCAAGGCCAAATAGAAATCATGCTCTGCTTTCCCCAGGGAGTGTGTGTATTGTACAGAGGAGGAGCGAGGAATGTAAGGCTGTACTGCACGCTGACACAGAGCAAGGAACGAAGCTGTGTCTTTTGTCATGTCAAAGTGCTCACCCCACCCGCCCCTTCCACTCTCACAGTCACCCAGCAATGAGTCCTGCCAGTACTACAGGTTCCAGCTTCCATTTCTCCAGCAGTATTGAAACAATAGCCCAGGAGGTTGAGGATGGTCTGGAGACGAGATATATAAACCTTTGGCCCACGGTGACCCTTTGTTCAGCTGCTTTAAGCTGGTTGGGCTTTGGCTTCCCCCAGACTCCTTCGGCTGGATTCCCGCAGCATTTCAGATGTGACGGTAAGGGAACTGGTGTCTGTCTGAGGTGAACTGATTGCAGGAGACAGGCGAAAGGCAATGTGAGCCATCTGGAAGCCCTGTTGGAGGAAGAGTAACTGCTTGTGAGTCCACTGTGAGGCACAGACGAAGAACCTCCTGTCTAAATGCACATATACGTAATTTTAGATGAGTGCATGTAGTGGCAACAGCGAGAAGTCCTGTGTCACCTTATAGACTAACAGATTCATTGGCTCATAATCTTTTGTGGGCAAAGACCTACTTCATCAGATGCATGTAGTAGCTCTCAAAGGGACAGTAGGACCTGATGTGGCGTATTCATCCTACTTACTGTGATCCAAGTAGTGTGTGCCTGTCATTACACTTTGGAAAAGGGAGATGATCTCCATTAAAACATGCCCCTTTTTGTCAGGAAACAACCACATTTTTTTAAATGAGCCCTCCCTCACAACTGCACAGAGGGAACAGTGAATGGTGAAGACCACTGTATGTTTGCAGTAGCTGAATTTCTATCAGTCCCTCCACTTTTAGCTCTTTTATTGGGTAAATCCAAAACAATTTCATACTGAGGGGAATTTTTCAAAAGCATTGAAGTGACTTTAGGAGCACAACTTCCACTGGAAGTCAGGGAGGATTTGTACATCGGTGTCACACAAGGAGGTTTCAAGATCCAACCCAGTCTTTTTTGAGAGTAAAATAAAGGGATAGTGCCGGTGGGAATGTTAATGTTTAAGTGGTGGGGGCTGCAGCAGCCCCTCACTCAGTGTGAGCAGGGATGCTGCAGCCCACCCAGAGCAGTCCCCATCCACAGCGGCAGAGTGGGCGGGGAGGCTGTGGACAGGGGCTGATCTAGCTGGGCTGGCGCATCCTCAGCTGTGGCACAACAGGCTCTTCCCAGTTGGAGCATGGTCAGCCTCTTCCCACTTTAATTGGTTAATAGGTTAAACCTGTTTAACTGGTTAACCAATTAAATGGGATTTTACATCCCTGTCTGGTTGGGGCAGTTTGAAATGAAGGTTGTATAGGAGCTATCTGCCACAAAGTCTGCTCTCAGTAGAAATGTCTGTATAACTTTGTTGCTAACATAAATGCAAATAGTATGTAAATATTAAGAAATTTTTTTTGCAACTCAGGTATTGCAGAAGTATGCTACTGATTTGGGAATCAGAAAGTGAAACTAGTTTTGTTCAGTGGAGTGCATAATCTAAACTCGAACAGGGAAGAAGCACATTTTTAATATGTTTTTATATTCAGAAGTATTGGAAGAAAAAAAGAGATTTTTAGCATTCCATCTAGTGCAGTAATGTTCCTTTGAAGAAGGGATATTTAGTTCTGTAGATTCTGACTACAGATTGTCTTCTATAACACAACGCTAAAGTAACTTGTCCCTGTTTTGATCCCAGCTGATTGTAATTTTTGCTCCCATCAGAATATATAAGGTATTAATTGAAGTGAAATGTCACATCTGCCTTGTTTGATGAAAAGCTATATTCATTTATTTAATGGTACCCAGGCCTGAACCCTGACACTGAAATCTGCCTTATCTTCCAACAGTGAGAAAAAGGGTGGGTGAGGTAATACCATTGGTTGGACCAGGCTTCTGTGGAGGAGGGAGATAAGCTTTTGAGGGTCTGGGTAGGCTTGAAAGCTTCTCTCTCCCCCCAGCGGAGGCTGGTCCAATTAAAGACCTTTTCCTCAAGCACCCCATGTCTCTAGCAACCTGGGACTGACCTGGCTACAACAGCTCTGCATAAAACTTAACCTTCCAATATACAGGGAGCCCAACCAGCAAACTGACAAGTGTGTCTCAAGCCGCTCATGGAGCTGGATCTCCAGTCTCAAAGATACATGGAAGCAGCTTGGTAACATCAGCTGTCAAGGTAACACTCTTGATGGGTTGTCTTGTTTCCATAACAGCCTAGCTTCACGTGAAACAGGCCTTTCCAGCGTCGTAAATGCTGAATCCAGATGCCTTCACATTCTCATTACTTTACTCTGTCTAGCTGCCCTAGTGCAGTTGTTTACATGATGTTTATATGGCATGACAGAGGTTATTTCATTACATCTCTCTGAGTTGTGGGTACTTCTCTTAAAAGTGCCAGTCTTTCACCAGTGTGTAAGAAAATCCTTGAAGGGCACAGATCTCAGTACTCTCAAAATGCCTCATCTCTCAAAGAGCCTGATCTTTTTTAGCTTGGTTGGTGATGGTGTCAGATTTAACAAGAGATGCAAATCTTTAAACTCTCAATTCCAAATTTTCTGCACAACAGATAGATTCATATCAGGCCAAGAGCTAACGTGGAGTAGCTTTACAGCTGCCTCCCACAAAAGAATGTTCATGTAAACAGCTGGCCAATGCTAAGACTACTAATGCATTAGCCACATTTGGAACCTTTGTCTGTGGGTGATGGGGACAGTGGGGCGGGGGGAATACATCCCAGATAAAAGTGGAGTCACTGACCGTAAATTGAGAATGAACAGGGTCTGTGCTTCTGCACTGGAAAGGTGGGGAGCTGCATAATTTCAGACAAAACTTTCCAGAGAAGTATTTGGCAGACTAGTGGCATCAGTGACACCCCCTTTTGAAAGGGGAGGGTGAAGCATGGCGTGTTCTGGAGGTTTCTCGGTGTTATCCTGTTCAGCATAAACAAAAAACTAACTGCGTTTAGGCTGCCTGGGTAGTTGCCATCCAGTAGGGGGAAGAGTGTGTTCCTGAATTGAGAATCGGAATGTTCCTTTCCATCCAGACGTGGCTCTGAGAATCTGTAGTATAGGAATTTTGGCCTGTGTGTACCTGTAAAAAAGAGCTGTTAAGTAAAATGAAGTATCTGTTCTCATCTTGTATTTTAATCTTAGTAGGAGAGCCAATCCACAGACTTGTCCCCCAGTGATCTTGAATTATCACTTTCTTAAAAAACAAATTTAAAAGTTCTTAAGATTTTGGAACAGCAAATATGGAGCAGCATTTTAAAATTGTGATTTCTCTACCTCTTATTCTTTATTGGAGGGGGAAAAAACAGTCAGACTGACTGCCATTACCAAGGCTAATGTGTTAAGTCTTATGTCACTGGTTTGGGCTTCTGTGCCGTGGGAACAAATCCGAATAGATCTAGAGATGCACACCACTCATATTGAGTGAATTATGTATTTTAAAGGTAACACCATTAGGAATCAATTCAAACAGTCCATCTTAACATTTCAAAGCTTTGTCTGTGCAGCATTTTCCTTCATCTCTTCAGTCTGTGACAGTCTTCTGGCACAATGATTGAAGTTAAAGGAAATTTACATTTATTAAAAAGAGTATGGCATGAGTCCAAAAAACCCTTTCTTTTCAGTTGTGTGCCAACTTCTTAGATTTTGTGTGTGCACATCACTATTTAGCCTATTTTAAACTTACAACATATTAACAATCTCAAAATCCATCTTTTCAAGAAATTTGGCTGCTAGTGACTGCATCTGCCAGTCCATTTTTGCCAGCTAATTGCTCTGTGGTAATACAGGTTTACTTGCTGGTGATACAACAAAAGAGAATTTAGTGTTAGCAGGTGCTTATATTGTTTGCCAGGATTTCATGATGTTTATGTAGATCCACATAGACCTATTTCAGAAATTAATTTAGAGATTAAAATGTGAGTGATGTAATATCTTTTATTGAGGCAGCTGTTTTTGGTGGAAGGTACAAGCTTTTGACCTTCAGAGCTTTTTCCGGGGTCTGTAGAGGGGAGGTAACCTGAATGTTGAAGCTAAATAGGAGATGGGACAGGTTGTTAAGCGTAAGAGGTTCACACAAGCCCTAGGACACCATTTACAAGAAAGTGGGTAATTAAGGATTAGCAGGTAGCAGGGTGGGTTACAAATTGGTTTTGTAATGAGCCATGATACCAATGTGTCTCCTAAAACCTTAACAACTTAGATCTGAGGCTATGAGAGAGACAATATGACTATAACAATAGTGGAGATAACCAAGGCAGGGCATACTGGGTTATCAGTAATGTGAATATAGGCAGCCACCACTTTTATCATCTAATCGTGTGCCATATGTATTCATTCCTAGCAAGAGGATTCTTTATTTGCAACCATGCCACCCCTTTGTCCGATTGGGAGTCATTCTAAGGTGCAAAGCCCTAAATCTGTCACAGGAGGACTTGGCGCTTTTACAAAGGTATTTGATGTTTGTTCTTGGCTTTGTGCGTGGATGCATGCTGTGGTAGTGTCATGCTGCACTGGGGTTCATCACAAAGCATGTAACTTTCTTGTCGTGCATATAAGGTTGCTGTTGGGAGTGAGTACACTTGGGGCCTGAATGTCACTTCCCTGAGTTGGAAAATTAAAACTCTTGCAAATAGCAGCAAATTAAGTCTTGATTTCTGTTGAGTTCTGTTGTCTTGATTGTTCTACAGCTCTTTTGCTTTTCTCTTTCCCTTCCTCCATCTCATTTATCCTTTCCCTTGATGTGCTACTGCTCTGTGCTATCAAATCTTTAATAGCTATGCTTTTCTTGTATAACATACTGAAGATAAGCATGAGGCTTTAGGCTGCTTCCACGCCTGATACTACTTCACTATTTCTGTATGTCAAATAGAGTAAAGTCTTTCATATCCAGCGTTCTGTTATCCAGCACCCTCAAATAACCAGCATTTTAACCATAGGTAAATTTTAGTTACATTTTCCAAATGTACAGTATAGTGAAAGTAAATACAAATACAGCAAATACAGTATAAGTTTACAGTGTGCAATACTACTATTGTTGGTAAGCAAAGTACTCTGCATATTTTTTGTTTGCTTCTCTATATATAATCTTTTTGTCTCTAGTGTTATGCATTGCTATGTCTTCCTCTCTGTTATCCAGAATATTTGAATATTCAGCAACCTCCCAGTCCCAGTGCTGAGGGATATGAAAGAGTTTTACTGTATTGTTGCTTAAGTACATTTTCTCAAGTGTCACTCATCCAAATTTCTTTTTAACAAATTGTAGTATCACCTGGAGTCAGCAGACCCAGCTTCCACCAGCTGAGGGAGCTGGGGCCAGACCAGTGAGGCTGCTGACTGGCTTCCCCCAGCTGGGGAAACCAGGACCGAACCGACTTCCCTCCACTTGCGGGAGCCAGGAACTGATCAGCGCTGCTGTGCCCGTCAATTTCCTGGCTCTTGCGAGTGTCAGGCAGCAGGGCTGGTCCTGACTTACACGAAATTTGACTTACAGGTGGTTGCCCAGGAATGCTACCTACGTGTAAGTCAGGGGTGTGTTGTACAGGGGAATGAACAGCGTGATTTCCATCCTAACTGCAGACTCTGGTATCCAAAGTCTGGTGTTTATCCCGGCGTTATGAGCAGCTGCCTTAATTCCTTTCAGTTCTGAGTTAATTTGGGTGAGAGAGGAGGAATGGTGCAGTGTTTACAGTGCTAGCTTGGGACCCAGGAACCCATGTGTGAGGCTCTGTTCCACCAGACTTCCCACGTGAGCTTTAAAAGTCAGTCCGTCTCTTTGCCTTGGTTCCCAGTCAGGGATAAGAGCTGTTAGGGACAAAAATACATTCAGGATGCTGCGGTGCTACTGCAGCAAGGCTCAAATCTAAACGAATAAGGCACGCCTGTTACTTAGATCCTTTTTGACCATGCTAGATTATCAGAGGTTTGGCTTTTGTCTGGAGGCCACATGTGGGGCAGGATCCTGGACAAGGGGGGATTAAAAGCCGAGAGTGTTGCTCAGCCCTGAGCAGACTAATCCCTAGTTGCAGTTTCCAAGCCAAGCAAAGACATGGCTCAGTTTAGTACTAATGCTTTGCACTTGTGGCCTTCCCCTTGCTTTGCAAACACACCCGAGCCTCATAACGCCCTCGCAAACTGGTAAGCATTTGCCTCATTTGACAAAACAGGAAGTGGTATGCAGCCGTTCCCAGACCATGTGGTGGGGGCTGGTGTTAGAGCTCCAGAGTCCTTTGTACCTGATGTTGTGCTCGGCCCAGCAGCTCTTCTCTCTCTCTCTGCAGACGATGATTTCGCCTGGAGAGTACAGCTGTTTGACTCAGTTTTCTTTATGAAAAGGTGATAATAAAGCAGGAGCCTGGAGAACTGCCCCAGCAACCGCAGCTACCAGTCACTGGGACAACCACGCAGGCCTCAGGGCAGCAATATGTCACCGTCAAGGGGAGCCACATGATAGCTTTGTCACCACAGAAGCAGATCGTGAGCACAGGAGAGGGGACCACACAATCGAAGGTATTGAATGATGTCTTAAATGGCCTGGACTGACTCTGGTGTTGCTCTTGTGTCTCCACACTGCTGCTAGCTTCGGGGGATAGCAGGCAGCCAGCAATGCTACTTCTGACGCAGTCTGGAGGGCAGTCATAAGTAACCAGCTACCTCTGTGCTGCTGCCTTAGGGCAGTGGAGACATCATGCATAAGGAGTGCTGGGGTGCAGTTTCAAGTCCAGCTCTAGGGGTAGAGCTTATTCTTTTACTTTTCATAAGTAATTTTAGTTACATGGGGAAGTTAAAGGGGTAGAAACCTTTGCACATTGTTCACTGCAAGGAGCAACCTGCTTTCTATTTACTACTCTGTGGTAAGAGGTTTGCAAGAATGCAAGTTGGGGAAAAAGTAGCAGAGACTGGAAACAACTTTAGTTTGCGTCCGTGGAAGGAGAACTACAGTAGACTTGTCAGTGTGATGTGTCAGAGAGAAGTAGAGCAGCTTAGCACCATCCTATAAAGTGGCTGAATGGTCCAGACATCAAAGGGTTATTTCTCGCTTTTCTATCCACTTTAAGGGGTATACAATGAAATCTACCTGCCAAGCACACAGACCAATGTATGCAAAACATTTCCTGTGTAAATATGCATTCAAATGTATAAGCAAGTTAATTGTTCTTTAAACTACCTTTTTGCCTAGTCAGGCAGATGTCCAAATATGTAATTTGCATGGCTGCGTTGTCTGCATACAAAACTGAGGGAGGCTGTTTGTTAGTTCAGCATTGGGGCTTCAGTTTCCAGAGTTTATTTTCAGGAGTCAGTTGATACTTAAGTTTCTCCTCAGTCATAGATCAACATATTACCCCTTTTGTCTCTGCAAGAGAGACTTGCCGGTGCTAAACGGTGTCAGTTCCCAGACACTCAACCAGTCAGCTACTCCTGACAAACTCATCAGGACCTTGCCAGCTCTTACTTGCTTTGCAGATTAATACGGAGTGTGTCCCAGGCCTGGAACCGCCCAGTAGTGCCCCCATGTAGTGTGTAGTCCCTGTCACTGGGCACTGTCTCTAAATTTCAGGTATGCTATCCCCAAAGGGGCAGTGTGCACAGAACTGGAAGCTTCCAGTTTTGATTCAGGTCCTTTTGTAGTAACACAGACCGTAATCTGTTACGGTGAAAACAAACAGAAGCTGTTTAACAAAGAGTCATAGGTTCAAGTGCGTATTGAGCAGGAATAATAGGAACAGAAATGGTTACCAACAAATAAAACAAAAACCCACACTTTCTAGAGACTAAAACTTAGGCTACAATCTTCGTCTAATAGAATCTCTCATCACAGCTTTTCTGCACAGCTTCCTGGTTTTCAGGCATAACCACAATCCAGACTTGTAGGTGTGAATACGCCTACACCCTCAAAGGCATTTCCTAAGTAAATAGATAAGAGGTTATTTTTCCTTCTTACAGTTCAGTAAACTTTTGCAGTGCATCCTTTTGAAATGCACCCCTAGACAAGCCTCTTCCCCACATAGAGCGCTGTCACCCATGTTGAGTCCACATTTCACCTGTCCCCAACAAACTATTTTTCCCCTTGATTCTACATGTGGTTTGGGTTTCCATTGTGCTGGCTTTACCATGCTTAATTTGTATTTGACGAAGAGCTAACTAACTTCTCTCCTGGGCTTCCCTTGACTTGGGTACAGACTTGAAGGCATACTATCGGCAGGTATACAGAACTCCTCATCTAGTATTAACGTAGACATTTCACAATGATATCAATGACAGTGTGTCACTGGCTTTCAGTTTATACCTCACAAGACACTTGTGGCTTAAGTAACCTGAAAGCAATGTGTAACGTGTTCTGTGAATTTGTCAGTCCTGGTGGGAGTTACTGATATGGTAGTGAATCCTTTGCCAGTAAGCATTGAGGGTTCTTGGGGTTGCAAACTTCGGTTCCTTCTGAAGGAAAGCAGTGTTTCCTATGTGTGGGAATACTGAGGCTGCCTGGGTTAAGTGGGTCACACTCAGATCCTTATTAGATGTTCATAAATTGTTGCTTGTTTTAGAGTTATTTTCTCAGCAGTGGACTGAACAGGAAGGTTTGTGAGTTTGACCAGTTTTAATAGTCTGACTGTTGGTCTCACTTGTGTTTGAACGTGTTTTGAGTCCCCCTTCTGTTTTTCTCACTTCGTGTAAGCTCTGAAGTGCCCTGAAATTAAATACCAACTTTTTTGGGTAGCCCATCACATGGAATGTTCGTTCTCTCCAGGTGTTGTACCGGGGAAATCCTGCATGAAGTGTCATCAGATGCTTGTTTATTACAGGTCGTTGGGGTTCCTGTTGGTTCTACTTTACAGTCAACAGTGAAACAAGCTGTGGCTATCAGTGGTGGTCAGATACTTGTGGCAAAATCCAGCTCTTCAGTAGCAAAAGCTGTTGGTCCAAAGCAGGTTGTAACCCAAGGAGTAGCAAAAGCCATTGTGAGTGGAGGTGGTGGAACAATTGTTGCCCAACCTGTGCAAACTTTAACAAAGGCTCAGGTGACTTCAGCAGGGGTTCAGAAAAGTGGATCTCAAGGTTCAGGTAAAGTATTCTTACAACTTGGATTACAAAATTCAGATTCTGATTCATTTTGGAGCTCTTTCGTGCTCCAGCATTACTCCAAACACAACTATATTTCTGATTGAGATGAGAACACACAGTCAAAATAACACACTAAGAGAACTGTGAGGAAAATTTATTAGAATTAGGCTAGTGTAGTAATAAATAACATTTTTTTGTATAAATTGCCTCCAACAGAAGAAGTACTTAGTGCTGTATAAAGCGCTCTGAGTACAGAAGTATTACTGTTGTGCACAGTGTTCATTGGTTAGCCACTCTTTTGTTCTGACTGTATTTCAATTGCCCCGGTTTTATTGCAAATCGTACCCTGCAGGACTGGACTTCTAACTTGGTTTTCTGTTTCTTCCATTTCTAGTGATGGCTACACTGCAGTTGCCAGCCACAAATTTGGCAAACTTGGCAAATTTACCACCTGGCACCAAACTGTACCTTACCACCAACAGCAAGAACCCTTCGGGAAAAGGAAAACTGCTTCTGATCCCCCAAGGAGCCATACTGCGAGCCACAAACAATGCTAGTTAGTCTTGCAGGGAAATCTAATGTATTAAATAATGTAATCATTTTGTGATCAATGTGTTCAGCATTCTGACGCTTATTCTGGTACCTTGGAAGCTAGTAATAGGGCAAGTTTCTTTGAAAGTATGGGACTGTTCAGTGTGGAAATCAATGAGAGCTCTTTCATTTGTCATCCCCCAATACGTAGGTTTTTTGAAAGCAAGAACTGCTAACAGTGACAAAGTAAGAAGAAAATTACATCCAGTCAAATGCTTTTTTTAACCTTTCATTAGTAATTCAAGGTAGGGAATATCTAGCATATTCCTGAAACCTGCAGCTGACATTGAATAGAAAGCCGTTGTGAAAACCTGTGAGAAATATTGGAAGAGGAACTTAGAGAAACTGGAAATATGAGCAGAAAATAACAAATAAGATTCTTCTTGGGAAAAGATAGGCTGTTCTGTCTGAGGGGGAAGTAATCTAAAGTGCAAATGTTCATATAGGATGCAAACCAAAGTCCAGTGAAGTCAGTGGAAAGATTCCCATTGAATTGACTGGTCTTTGGATCAGAGCCATCATGGGGGAAAAATGATGGGAAGCAGTTCTGCTAAGAGTGTTAGATGGATGGCTAAATAAATTGTTTGCAGTGTATCATGGCTGCTATAGTAAAGCCCAGTGCTCTATTAGGCAGATCATACAAAGTTGTTGGGTAATGTGTCTGATTCTGGTACTGTGTTGCTCAGAATACTCCCTGCACAAAATTAACAGAGAGAAGCAAATTAGAGGGAAGAAAGATGGCCAGAGAGCCTTAAGGACTAAATTATACAGCAAGGTCAGAGGGATGATACCAGGGTGTTTGTAGCTGTGGCACACCTGAGAGCTCCTAGTGTCAGAAGGAGGAGAGATCACCTGGACAAGTTAATGAAGAGTATTGGCTAGAGCTGGTCAAACCTTTTTTTTTAATGGGAGAACTCCGGGTTTTGACTTAATGATTTTTTTCCCAGAAAAAAGTGCCTGTTTTCCTTGACAGTTTTCAAATTTCCATTGGAAATCTTCTCCCTACCTCAAATCCAGATTTTTCTAGAAGAGTGTTTGCCCATTTTCTGACCACCTCCAGGGTTAAAAAAGATAAATGTCAGTGCTGAAATAGACCTTCCCAAGTGAGGTGTTTGGGGCTGTGATGCATTGGTGGGAGCTCCTTCGCTTGGGGCTCTGAGCTAGGCTGAGCACAGTCTTGCAGGGATGTGGATTATATAACCTTATAGTCCTTAGGTAAAGGAAAAGCCTCATTCTCTGGGAAAATGGTAACCATTTTGCCCACTGTGTTGCTCAGTAAGCGACTGAAAAGAAGACTGGGTTCACATGGCTTTCAGTGTAGTTTAGTAAGGGTGCTCCATTGCAGCCTGAGATTATCGCTCTTTGCAAAATAAACATTGGTGAGTGCTCAGTAACTACTCTGAAATACGGTCAGACACTAGTGAAAAAATCATTGGCTTGCAGGTCAGTGGTAGGATTTCACATTTCGTTCATATTTTATAAAAGGCAGTTGAAAGCGCTGTTAAATTTCTGGCTTGCATCTGTTTCTGACTGTCACAGAAAAGACCTCTGTGTGCCTACAAGCAGTGTCGGTCCCTTTCAGTTTCCTTAGCATGATGAGAGCACCCAATATCACACTGTGCCCACTGCATTGGCAAACAATGCGTAGATGTTGCTCGCTGGCAAAGCATGAGGCAACCTGTGTGGCACAAGGCCTCTAAAGTTTTGTGTATGCAGCTACCTCAGCATCAGTGTCTGCTTGCTGTTGGAGCTGTCCCAGAACCCCCACCACCTAAGGACAGAGAGGCTCAGGGTGTTGCCTGATTGCACTGTTGAAACGGTGTGAGCGTCTGGTGTTTGAACTCTGTGGATTCATTGCTTTGACTTTTGTTACAGATCTCCAGGCAGGCTCTTCTACAGCTGGGGCAGGAGGAGGAGGTGGAGGAACAGGGACAGCCCAAAGCACAAGTAGTGGCTTATCCCAGCATCTCACCTACACATCCTATATCCTCAAGCAGACACCACAGGTCAGTCATACAGCATTTCGGCTGATCCAGGGGTGCCCAGGTCTTGTGCCACCACCTATGATCCTGTAATAGACGAGAATTTCAAATGACGGGGAAGCCAGACCCACCTGTTTGCCTTGCTTACTCTCACCTCACCTCTGCTGCAGCTGATTGTGTGTTCTGTGCCCCATTGGCCTTGTGCGTTGTCTGGTGCAGTACACTGGTCCCTGCGGGCTGTTGTGTGGTACATAGAGCACAGCTGTTGTAGCACGGGGGAATGGCAGGAGGACATAACATGCCCCATGAGTGAAAGCAGGGTATAAGTGCATGCCCCAAAAACAGGAGAAGAGGGGTAGAGGCAACCTCCAAAACAGTGTGGGACCTGGGGAGGTGTCCCAGGGAACACACCAGAAGAGCTAGAGGTCAGGGGCAGCCCATGAGGCAAGAGAGCACTAGGGATAATGAAATTGGGATGTTAAACGGTTAACTGGTAAGCATGAGGCTTACTGGGAGGCTTATCAGTTAACTGGCCCTTGCCGTGACCTATGGCAGTGGCCATCTGTGGAGGGGACAGATGGCAGGATCCCATGGAAGGTCCAGGTGGTGAGTCAGGCAGCAGGACCTATGTAAAAACAGTTAACCAGTTAAGAGCTACTTGTTTTAAGCATTTTAACATCCTTATAATGAAAACTGTAGGCAGGGGAAACACTAGAGACAAGAAGCCAGAGCACAAAAGCCAAGGGTGAGCAATGAGAAGCAAAGATGAGGGAGGAGGGCACTGAAAAAAAACAGCAGAGAGAATGGGCAGCAAAGCAGGTGAGAGGTGGCAATTAAGTCATGGGATGGGGGGAAGGACTATGGGGGTGACTGACTCATCTGCTAGAATGGGGTTTCTGGCTGCTGTAAGGGCTAGCACAGTTCAGTTCCACAGTAGATGTGGCCTTTGAGGAGTTAGGCTTCAGAGCTGAAGGGGAAAACTGCCCCTGCTCCTCCTCCTTGTCACTCAGCTGTGTCTCAACATGCACAAAGTGAATTGTATTGTCACTGTGAGATATGTGAGGGTTGTTAAATTAGTGAGCATCTCTATCTAGGTAGGAACCTGGCTTGTGACCTGTTCTTTTGGGTGCTCACACTTCCAGTGTGTCACAATAATATTACTTTCCGTGAGATGAGAAAGCTGTTTCTAACAAGAATGTCCACTGTAATTAATGGCAAAGTGCTTATTAAAAAAAACAAACAAAAAATGACTTTTGTGATTGGGAAATGCTTTGAGCCCTGTAAACTCTGTTACTGGATAGAGCGTGAAGATTTCCTCTAAGATTCTCTGATGTCGGTGAAGAAGATGCATTGGCCTTCGTATTTCTGTTAACTCCAAATGACAGTAGCAAATCTGATTAGTGAGTGCAACTTGAAAGGAAATCTCTGTTTGAAATAAAATCTCAGATCACAGTGAACAGTTACAAATGTCACTGTCAAGTCACTGATGCAGCTTAACCTAGGTATCTTACTTCTGGACCAGGGCACGTTTTTAGTTGGTCAGCCATCTCCCCAGAGCTCCGGAAAGCAGTTGACACCAGCATCAGTTGTTCAGGGCAGTGTTGGAGTCGCCGCATCTTCCACTCAAGGACAGCAAGCATTAAAAGTAATAACCGGGCAGAAGACTGCTTTATTTGCCCAGGTAACTTTCAAATATCGTGTGTGTCTCCATCGTTCAGATTATATGTATTGTCTCATGATAAGGGGAGGGGGCAGATAATGTGACCAATTTTACAAAGTAGTGCAGCCCTCCTTTGGATTTAGTTAGGTAAGCAACAAATTTTTTTGCTTGTTTTGTAGTTTCACCACAACTGACTGGCTGTTTAAAAAGATCTAACTAGAATATAAAAATGACAACCTCAGGTTTAGCAATTAAAAATATACTTGTATGTGAAATATTGAGCCAGATTTGCAGACCATGTCCTGTGCATATGTTTAATGCGGGTAATTGGATACAATATTTCACCTAGTTTTATTTGGATCTTCAAGGGGAGTTCTGTAAATTTCCCATGTTCCTGCATTGTAGACCTGCTCAGAGACTTCTTGGCAACCTAAATTGCAGGCATAAATAAATTCATGTTCTCTCTGAAAATTAGTCCCCTTTTAGGGCGTCTCACCTTGGGCACTCGGAGATTGAGAGCCAGAATCATTGGATCCCATCTAAAAAAGTGAATGCGACTTTGGAAAATGAGTAGTTCATAAACAGTTGTCTCAAGGTTAAGCTCAGAGGTCTGGCTTCAAAAACACCTCTTCTTGCCTCAGAAATAGTCTTGATTTTTTTCACTGCTCTAGAACAAAAGGTGGCTGTTCTAAAGAGGACTTCATTGGAATGCTTTACCTCTCTTTCAAAGGCGGCTCCTAGTGGACAGACATCACTGATGAAAATATCAGATGGTTCGTTGAAATCAGTGCCAGCTTCCTCTCAGCTCTCTAAACCTGGCACCACTGTGCTGAGAGTATCTGGAGGGGTGATTACTGCAGCCTCTACCCCAGCAATGTCCCTCCCTGCAAATGGAGTTGCACAGGTGAGACCCATTGCTAGTAGGTTGAAACAGGAATGTAGAAGTCATGCAAAACAGCCAGGAGAGAGACGGGCAAGGGACATGTGTAGGTTTAGGTTTCAGAGGGGTAGCCGAGTTAGTGTCAATGAAAACAATGACAAGTCCAGTGGCACTTGAAAGACTAACACATTTATTCAGGTATTAGGGCATGGGCTGTCAGCTCATTTCCTGCTTGAGACACTGCTGTTCCAGTCAGCCTGATTCACATTTGGGCTCCTCCTAATTCAGTTGCTTGTGACTTCTAAGGGAAGGGAGAACAAACTTTGTACTTTTATCGACGTGTGTGCTCATCTTCATTGGTTTGGCATGAGAAAAGCTTTACGGGCGGGTGTCTGCTTGTGTCTAACTGTAATCATGCTGTATGTGTATAGAGTTCCTAACCAATTAATCTTAAAAAATTACTTGCCTGTTTTTTCCCAGCAGTAACCCTTTTTCTTCAGCACTGTTAGCTCTGTTGTCTTTTCTGCCATCTGCTTATATCCCTGTGTAGTTCTTAACGCTTGACAGGAAATTCAGCTAGTTTCTGTTGCTTTGCCATTTGGGCATATTTCATCATTCTATCTGTGGAAGGCACTGACAGAAGAAAACAGCACGAAGCGGGACAGAAGTCCCCATAACTAAACCAGTTTCCATTAAAACTTGCACTGTTTCTCCTTGTAATCTTCCACTGTTCATCATCTATTCTAGAGATGTAAAATCCCGTTTAAGTTAACCAGTTACACGTTCAGTTTAAGCTGTTAACTGATTAAATGGCAGGGGAGGGGTGGAAGTATGTTTAAGATCTGTGCTTTGCATGACAATGCTACATAACGACAGTAGGTTTGTGACTATAGAATCACAGAACACAAGCACTGGAAGGGACCTTGAGAGGTCATCATGTCCAGTCCCCGGCTCTCAAGGCAGTACCAAGCACCATCTAGATCATCCCTGACATTTATTTGTCTAACCTACTCTTCAGTAGCTCCAGTGATGGATAGTCCACAACCTCCCTAGGCAAATTATTCCAGTGCTTACCCATCCTAACTAGACTTTTAATAAGTTCTGTTGCTCTTCTCCCAACCTTCTCTAATTTTTCCACATCTTTCCTAAAAGTCAAGGCCTAATCAGCACAAAGTAGACTGTAAAACTTACTACCAGTCTTGCTTACAAACACTCCTGTTAATGCATCCCTGAATGTTCGCTTTTTTCAACACTATCAACTGTTGACTCATATTTGGCTAGTGGTCTGTTATGACCCCTAGATCCTTTTCTGCAGTTGTCCTTCCTAGACGGTCACTTCCCATTTTGTATGTGTGAAAGTGATTGTTACTTCCTATGTGGAGTTCTTTGCATTTGTCCTTATTGAATTTCATCCTGTTTAGCTCGGACCATTTCTCCAGTTTGTCCAGATAACTTTGAATTATAATCCTGTCCTCCCCAGCACTTGCAACCCCCTCCCCATTTGGTATCATCCACAAACCATATAAGCTTACTCTGTGTGCCATTATCTAGATTGTTTATGCAGATATTGAACAGAACCAGTTCCAAACCTGAAATCAATGGAATGTGTTGTGCCCTCCCAGAATGACTCTGGTCATCGATAACTGCTCTCTGAGAACCAGTTATGCATCCACCTTATAGCAGCCCAATCTACATTGTATTTCCCTAGTTTCTTGATAAGAAGGTTATCTGAGGCTTTCCCAAATGCTTTACTGAAGTCTAGATAGAACAAATCTAACGCTTCCACTTTATCCACAGGGCTTGTTATCCTATCAAAGAAAGCCGTTGGCTTAGATTGACATGATTTGTACTTTACAAACCTATGCTGACTGTCACTTATCACCTTGTTATCTTCCATATGTTTGCAGATGGATTCTTTAATTATTTGCTCCATTGTCTTTCCTGGCATAGAAGTTAAACTGACTGGTTTGTAGTATCCTGGGTTGTCCTTATTTCACTTTTTATAGATGGGCACTATATTTGCCCTTTTCCAGTCTGCTGGAATCTCTCCTGTCATGCATGGCTTTTCAAAGATGGTAGTTAATGGGTCAGATACCTCTTCAGTCAGCTACTTGAGAATGGTAGGATGAGTTTCATCAGGCCCTGGTAACTTTGAAGACATCTAATTTTTCTAACCATACATTACACTTTTGGGAACATCAAAATAGAATCCATAGGACTAGAAGGGACCTCATGAGGTCATCTAGTCCAGCCCCCTGCTTCAAGCAGGATCAACCCCCACTAAGTCATCTCAGCCAGGACCTTGTCTAGCCGGGACTTAAAAACCTCGAGGGATGGAGAATCCACCACCTCTCTAGGCAACTCATTCCAATGTTTCACCTCCCTCCTGGTAAAGTAGTTTTTCCTAATATCCAACCTACACCTCTTCCTCTAACTTCAGACTATTACTCTTTGTTCTACCATCTGACACTACTGAGAACATTTTCTCACCCTCCTCTTCAGAGCTCCCCTTCAGGAAGTTGAAGGCTGCTATTAAATCACCCCTCAGTTTTCTCTTCTGTAAACTAAACAAGGCCAAATCCCTCAGCCTATCCTCATAGGTCTCGTGCTCCATCCCCTTCATCACTTCTGTTGCCCTCCGCTGAATCTGCTCCAGCACATCCACATCCTTTGTATACTGGGGGGTCAAAACTGGACACACTATTCCAGATGTGGACTCACCAGTGCCGAATAGAGGGGAACCACCACTTGTCTAGATCTGCTCAAAATGCTCCTCGTAATGCACCCTAGTATGCCGTTAGCCTTCTTGGCTACAATGGCGCACTGTTTACTCATATCTAGCCTTTCATCCACCATAACCCCTATGTCCCTTTCTGTTGTACTGCTGCTTAGCCAGTCAGTCCCCAGCTTATAACAATGCTTGGGATTCTTCTGCCTCAGGTGCAGGACTCTACACTCTTGTTGAACCGCATCAAATTTCTTTTGGCCCAATCCTCCAATTTTCCCAGGTCACTCTGGATTCTCTCTCTACCCTCCAACATATCTACCTCTCCACTTAGTTTTGTGTCACCTGCAAACTTGCTGAGGGTGCATTCCAGTCCCTCATCCAGGTAATTAATAAAGATGTTGGCGTTTTGATTTAGCGTACTTATTGAGGGCATGCTACATCAAACAGTCGTGGCACCCCATCCACCTCTTGCAGTGTGGACAGCAGCAAAAAATTGATAATAGGTGAGTTGGCTTCAGCTGTGCAATTCTCTTAGCTGGATTTACATATCTAAAATTGATTTTTTTTTTACCTCCTACTGTAGACGTGATGTAAGTAATTTTTATTTTAATTTGTTCTTTTTCTATTTTAACTTCTGAACCTACATCCTTTACTCAGATATTCGCTATAAGATATTCACTATAGTGGCATCTAGTCACCAACAAACTTCTTGCTGAAAACTGAAACAAAAGTTGTTAAGCACCTCTGCCATTTTCTCTGTCTTATTGTTTTACCTTCTTCATTGAGCAAGTGGCCTACCGTGTCCTCCTCCTTCCTCTTGCTTTTAATGTTTCTTGTTACTCTTTATGTCTCTAGCAAGATTGAGCTCATTTTGTGCCTTTGCCTTTCTAACTTTGCCCATACATACTCGTCTTGTTTATGTTCATCCCTGGTACTTTGACTTAGTTTCTACTTTATATAGGACTCCTTTATGATTTTTAGATCATTCAAAATCTCCTGATTAAGCTGGGTGTACACTTACCTTGAATATCAACAATCGCTACACAATTTCAGATACACCAATTGCGTACCAAAAATCGATTTTGCAGCCCATCGATATTCGTCCCTTTTTCCCACTGCAGGATGCCGATGGGAGCACTCCTCCTGTCAGCATTCCTTAATCCTTGCGAGGTGTCCTGGGGTCGACATTGACCCTGGAAAGCACTGTTTCACACATGTGCAAAACAGCTCCCTGGAAGATCGAACCTAAGCGTTCAATCTTCCACAGTGCCGAAGTGGTATAGTGTTCTCTTGTGCCCTGAATAAAGTCCTTTTGGGGCGGGGGGGGGGGCGCGGAATGGAATGCCAGCTGTCTTCAGTTGTTTTTCCTCTTAGTCTTGGTTCCCATGGGACCTTATTTACCAGCTCCCTGAGTTAGCTGAAGTCTGCTTTTTTGAAAGCCATTGTTGTTGTTTTGTTGTTCTCCCTCCTACAGTTCTTAGAATCATGAAGTCTGACTTCATGATCACTTTCATCCAAGCTGCCTTCCATTTTCAAATTCTCAACCGGTTCCCACCCCCATTTGTAAAATCACTGCACTCCACCTCCGCAATATCTTTCTCCACCTTCTGAAATAAATTCCAATCACTTGTTGGGTAATCTGTGCCCTGCTGTGTTATTTGCCCAACAGATGTCTGGATAGTCAAAGTCCCCCATCGCTACGGAGTCTTGTGCTTTGGATGATTTTAGTTGTTTGAAAAAAGACTTATTCATATATATGCAGTTACTGCTACTTCTCTTAAATGTTCCTCTCTAGCCATATTTTAAATTCTTTTAAATGCTCTGTAAAATAAAAAGGAATTTGATGCTATCATAGCGCGCGCGCGCTCTCTCTCTCTCTCTCTCATAGCCTGTGGATTGTGCAGGTTCCAGTTCATCCTCCAATGTCGGTCCTGTAACAAAGACTTCAGGACAGCCGCACCAAATTTGTATAAACCAGGGGCAGTCTGGTTCATCAGTAGCTAGTAAAACTGCTACTTCTACTGTTGTAAGTGTTGCTTCTTTGACTACACCAAACCCTGTTTCTGGCAAAGCTGCAGTATCAGGTAATAAACTTTGTCTGCTTTTTGTTACTGAAATTTAGGCTTGGACCATAACTCCTTCAGAAACCTTGTACAGTAAACAGTGGAATTCAGAGCACTTACATTTTTCACATCTTACCAGAATTTAATTCTAGATTTAGCAATTTCCACTAGTTTCTAAAGCATATCTTGGTAAAATGATTATTTGCTCAACAGAAAGGTTGCAGGAAAAAACAATGAAAAGAACAATTTGAAAATTGATTTCCTACGTCATCAGCATTTTGAGTGTTTCTGGTTAGATTAATGACCCTGGCTTTCCACTAGTAGTTAGGAATCTCTATGTTGTTGCCAAAATTACTTGTACAAATAGATGGTTGGATGCTGATACTGCACACTGAGAACACGGAGTGGAAAAATAATGGGACAACTTCCTAGTTTGGTGGTGTTACACCTTCAGAGAATTTGGCCTGTGGGTTTACATCTGTTGTACTTTGTTGGAAAGGTAATAAAAGATGGAGAAAACTGAATATAAAAAGGTGAAGTGAACTGGAGTGACTTTGGAACATTTTGAATTAAATAAGGCAATAAAATGAAACGATCTGGTAAGAGGAGGTGGCTTAGTTTTTTGGGGGCATCTTTTGGTTTTGAGTTTTTGGTCTTCATTTATTTATTTATTTATTTTACACTATCTTCTGCATAGTTAGCCTTCCGTGTACATAATGAACACCTCAAAGAAGACTTACTGGGTTTAACTCACATGGCTTATAAAGTAGAAACCCAGGATGTTATATTTTAATAATCTTGTAGGTGTGTTTTGTTAATTCCTGTCTACATGATGCCATCTAAGTTGAAAGTAGAGGTGGAAATAGAGCACGTAAATGGTATTGGGGGCTCGACTGCACCTAAGACTTAGGTCAACCTAGTGAAGATGAATTTGAGATGGAGATGTAATTAAGCTAATTGGCACATGGTGTAGACATCACTTGGTTGATGCAGTAGTTCTTCCGGTGACCTCGTTACCACCTCTTGAGGGGGCAGATTTACTATAGAGACGGAAGAGCTCCTTCTGTAACGATAGTGTCTGTTCTGTAGCACCGTAACTGCGACTATGCTGCAGCATCACTTGTAGCCTAAACATACCCTGAGCAGTCTTCCCTGTAAGCTGTGTGCTTGTGCTGCCATTCAGGAAGGGTTCAAATGCTGCCCAGGTGCTTAGCAGAGCACCAGAGCTGGGTTCTTTGTTTCTGCTGTGGTGCACATTCGCACATGCCCCAGTGCACATAAAAATGTATTCTGCATATGGATGGGAAAATTCCACATCTAGATTGGGAAGGTTAGAGGGAACATTTACGCTGAATTTCCATGAGTCTATCCCTTTGGAGCAGAGCGTGGAGAGAGAGGTCTGTGGAGAGGAACAGATCATTTTTGTTATGTATGTTACAGGTGTCTGATGTGGCCTAGATTACTTCCAGTAGTTGTTAGCATATGAGTCATGGTTCTTTTGAACAGACAACTTTGTTGGTTGATGCACCGCAGTTCTTCAGTGAGCTGAAGAGTCTTTACACTTCTCTGCTGAGAAGTATATCTGCTCTCTTCAAACCAAGGACTGTGTCCTTTGGAGATTGTGCTTGTCTAAATGGCTTGTAGCAGAACTTTTATATCCATGGCGTAGAAGCGGGTGTGTTGCCTGAGACCTGTCTTTTTAATCCTTACGAAATTTGTATCCTTCTGGGGGGATGGCAAGTGAGGTGCGGTTGCTAATTCTCTAAGACTCTTAGAAGAAACCATAAGATAAAACTACCTCTTATATGGGACAACAACTACATGCACATATACTTGAGATTTTGCTTTTAAAAATGTTTGCAATAGAATTTGGAAAATACAGCCACTTCAGGGAAGGTGAGTGTCTCCTACCCAACCAGGTTTGACTTTGAAAATCTGTCCACCTAATCCTTCAGTTCACTACAGTAAACCCTCGATTTAATGGATCAATATGGGAGAAGGGGTGTCCATTAATGTCGAATGTCCGTTATAGCTGAGTGGTTATACCGTACGATGATGCGCTGACCTTCCCAGCCCATCACTCACCCCTGTCCTCTGCCCCCTTCTCTCCTTTCTCCCTCCTGCCCCATTCTTCCCATCACACCTCCATCTCCCTCTCCCAATTACCAGGAGAGGATCTGCATGCCAGTTTGGCTCCTTCCATCTCCCATGGCTCTCAGCACTGTGGCTCCTCCAGCCCCTGGCTCTGAGCCGCCTGCGCGAAGGCAGAGCGCAGCTGCTGCCCCCAGCCTGCCAATGGGCAGCAGCCTCCAACAGCACAGCTGCTGCTCAGCCCCTTTGCAGGCAGCGGTGACCGGGAACCAATGCGCTCAGCACATGTGGGTATGGAGAGGGGAGCTCCCATGCCCTGCCCCAGCCTCTCCCCTCCCCACAGTCCTCCAGCCCTGGTGGCTCTGGCAGCTCTAATGAGTTGCCAGCATTTATTGAGGTGTAGGAGAGGGCCAGGACAGCATCCATTATTTCCAAAGTCCGTTAAATCAAGGATTTACCGTACCTGTGGTTAATGTTTCCTTGGCTTAATAATTCAGTTAGTCATAAATGCAAAATGTTTCAAGAAACGGGTTTTCTTCTCGTGTATCCCAGCACATTTAAGGTAGTTTCATTTTATGGAAAAAAAAAATTCAGCTGACAGGTTTGTGCATTCTTAATTGAGCTCCAGTTACCATCCAAATGCAGCTTGACACAACTCCTAATGAAAAAGAAAATTGTCATCTAGTAAATAAGAAAAGTCATCCACTATTGTCTAACATTAAAAAATAATGCAAAAATTGAGACTCTGGATGAATGTTTTCTAAGTTAGACGGTTGCTAAAATATGTACAGTGTATTCTCTTGGTTAGCAGAAAGAAATAGGAATGTTAATATAAAAGCTATACTTAGTTTTGAACCAATATGTTTTAATGACTATACCCAACCAATGAGAATGGGCTTTTCTTTAGGAAAGTTCAAATGAAAAACAAGATTGAAATTAATATTTTAAATCAAGGTTTCCTGTTAAGCCATGATTAAAATGGTTAATTTAAGTTAGTCCACCTAGGTGAGTGTGCTGCATGCTCCTATTAGCAATGCTCTTCAAGTATTTATTGTTAAAGGGCTTGGGAAACCCAAGTTCAAGTCCATTCAGCATAAATTTGCTTCATGACCCTGGGCAAGTTATTTAGTCTCTCTCTGTCTTAGTTCCCCATCTATGTAATGGGGGTAGTAGCATGGCTGTGCCAGTGGCTATTCATTTCACCTTATGAATATCAAAGCACTGTGCAGTAAAGCTATATGATGTCAGCGAAGCAGCTCAAAGAAACTTTAACAATTCACTGTGAGCGTTGACTTCCTAAAAGGACAGCAGTAGTTAGCTTATACCAACTTACTTCAAGCAGAGAAATAATAGGGGCTAGATTAACCTCAGCATTGTCTAATGTGTCTCTCCGTTCTTTCAGGTTTGTTAAAGATCCACTCAAACCAGTCCAGTCCCCAGCAAGCTGTGCTGACTGTACCTAGCCAACTCAAACAGCTCAGTGTAAATACAGCCTCGGGGGGTGTTCAGACTATACTGATGCCTGTGAACAAAGGTAAAGTGCAGAGAAGAGTACCTTTGACCTAGCGGTGACCTGAGCCATTCTCACTATACAGCAATACAAGGGTTACAAATACCCATGAAGAAAATGAAGTGGGTTTAAGCTGTTCCTAAGCTTTCATGCAGCAAACAGAATGTAACTGATTATCAAGGGTTACAGAAACTGTTCATCTAAAACAAGGGTGAAGCACTGTCTGCAAAGAGTATCTGTTCTGGGAGCATGCAGCAAATAATTTTTATAGTTTTTCCTGTTTTTCCTTTAGTGATACAGTCACTTTCTAGTGCTAAAGTGTCTGCTGCGACAGCTGTAACCCCAGTCAGCCCGGTTGTACCCAGCCCCTCCACAGCATCAGCCACTAAAGGTACAACAGGTCAGTATCCCTCTCAGAGAAGCAGACAGTGTGTGAATGAACATGATTGCCATACGGATGTGTTCTGACCCCATTTGGAGACACCCCACTGCCCTGGGTTGTGTTTCTGCTGTGTCCATCAATTAAATTGTAACAAACAGAATCTTGGGTTTGGAAAAGTGAACAAAGGCGATGGCATGGGGGCTGGGGGAGCAGAGACATACAGAAGAGCATTAAAAAACTTGAAGGAGGCTAGTCGGAAAGGTTCCAAATGGTAGTAAAATTTTGCATGGTGCCAACCTATCACCATGGAGACATATGCAACGCTACACGATAGCAAGCAGTGTGTATTAATCAAAGCAGGATCACTGCCGTAAGGATGGTAATTCAATGGTGGAATCACTGGATGAACTTCCCAGCAGCACTAAATGTCAATGACTATGACATGCTAGGCCTGGCAGTTGACAGAAAGCCAAGGGATGCTTGTGATATTGGATCATCATATATGTAACTCACAAGCACCTGATACTTCGCACATGACTATTTTTCACAAGAAGACGACAGTGTTTTTGAATGAGGAGTGAAACTGTGTTTCACTTCTTCTCCCTCCACCTGATAAAGGGTGACATGCCAACAGGCCAGAGTTTGCATGTTCTGAAAGGGTAGAATACACCCATGGAATTGGGTGACATGGCTGGCTGTGTGGGGGAACCTCATCCACGCACAGGCACAGTACTGTTCTGTGAAATGAGGACACTGGCATTGCAGGCAGTTTTAATCCTTCTTTCCTTCCTCCCTCCTGCTCCTAAATAGAGCTTGTCTGATCAGTTGTACAGTTCTAATTTTACTGCAATCTGCTGAGCTTTCTCAGGCGTTGAGAATTCTTATTTTAAAAATGTGTTGTCTGTTTCTCTGAAGTTAAGATGGAGCCTGATACAGCTGGACAGAACTGCAACTCTCTAGTCTCTCAAGATGGTCAAGCAGCAGTAAAGACAGAAGAGAGTTCAGAACTTGGAAATTACGTTGTCAAGTAATTGTTCTTTCCTTTCTGGGTTACTCTTTGGGCAGATCCTAAGACAGTATAGGACAATATCAGAACGCTGGCCGAGGAATTGGGTGAATAAATTTGAGCGCCACTGACATGTTCTGTAACATACTATAATATAAGTAGTCAGGTAGCTGAGGTGCATTTTTAGAGCTCTGTTACCTTTGTACCTGCAGGACGTAGTATTAAAGTACTGATTCTATGAATTGACTAGTACTCAGAGCAGCTATAAATAAAGCTGTTTAATGGTGCTTTTATGGAATTGGCTAAAAATTTGCATCTTAGATCATCTGTTTACTCAGCTCCCACTGCAGTTGCGTGTTCTGATCAGTGCTGGACTATGGTCCTTGAAATACAGGTGAAAATAATTGAGGGGGAGTATAACTGATCCTCTTTCGGCTTCTTTTGCTTTTCTAAACTCTGCATGTGTGTGTGCACGTTACCTCTCTGTATATTTGTCTGGTTGTTCATGTAAATACTCACATGCTGCTGTATTTGACAAGCCATCTTCCCACATTCTAAATTGGGAGTGAGCCTGAGAAAGTGGTATTTGGTTCCTAATGTCCTAAGAGCATTTTCATTTCTGACATCGTGTCAAAACTGGGGGCTTCTGTGTGAAGCCATCAGAAGTGCTTATTGGAAGCTCTACACCCAGAGCTTGGCCAGCAAAATACCGTTCTGTAGAAATCCCTGAATATATGAGATCTCCTATCTACTCACAATTGTGCCAATATCTTGTATCTTCCTGTTACCATTTCGAAAAAACTTCCTAGCAGGCACTTGCTCTGCTGGAGATTTCCATAGGGATGCCCCTATATAAATCAACCAGAAGCAGATATGTTGTTTGAATTTCATGCGCACGTCCTACTGTGAGAACTTAGAGAAATAGCTTCTTGCTACCAGACATATTTGAAACAGTGGTATCCTACAGCTCCGGTGCTGTGGTGGCAGGCATTGTGCACCTGAGATTTCATCCTGGCAGGATGCAATCCAAGAAGAGACAGTGACCTGTTTGGGTCCTGATCATGCACTGGTGTCCAGCTGGATGGAACTTTGTGCTCACATTGGCTATGTCTACATGTGCACGCTACATCGAAATAGTCTGTTTCGATGAATAACGTCTACATGTCCTCCAGGGCTGGCAACGTTGACGTTCAACTTCGACGTTGGGCAGCACCACATCGAAATAGGCGCTGCGAGGGAATGTCTACACGCCAAAGTAGCACACATTGAAATAAGGGTGCCAGGAACAGCTGCAGACGGTCACAGGGCGGACTCAACAGCAAGGTGCTCCCTTAAAGGGCCCCTCCCAGACACAGTCGCGCTAAACAACACAAGATCCACAGAGCCGACAACTGGTTGCAGACCCTGTGCATGCAGCATGGATCCCCAGCTGCCGCAGCAGCAGCCAGAAGCCCTGGGCTAAGGGCTGCTGCACACAGTGACCATAGAGCCCCACAGGGGCTGGAGAGAGAGCGTCTCTCAACCCCTCAGCTGATGGCCACCATGGCGGACCCCACTATTTCGATGTTGCGGGACGCAGATCGTCTACACGTGCCCTACTTCATCGTTCAACTTCGAAGTAGGGTGCTATTCCCATCCCCTCATGGGGTTAGCAACTTCGACGTCTCGCCACCTAACGTCGATTTCAACTTCGAAATAGCGCCCAACACGTGTAGCCATGATGGGCGCTATTTCGAAGTTGGCGCTGCTACTTCGAAGTAGCGTGCACGTGTGGACGCGGCCATTGAGTCCCATTTGTTGATTTTGGTAGAAGTACATCTAAGATTAAAGAGTTGTCTGTGTGCAAAGCATTGTAGAATGAGGGATGGATGTGGAAATATTTGTTCAAACCTGTGTTGATGTTAGCACATTTTTTCAGTGGTTTTTTTTTTTAAATTGATTGGTGTTACTACCCTGTATATCTGATATATCTTTTCTGAAAAGTAATGACTCTTCACTGGGATCTTTATCTTTGCAGCATAGACCATCTGGAGAATGTCCAGCAACTTTTAACAGCAGTAGTGAAGAAAGTTCCATTAATTGCCGAAAAAAGTAAGATTTGTATGAAAACAGTCAGTTTGGTGTTCTTATAGTGCCAAAGTAATGCATAGCACTTTGCAGCTGGAAAAGATTACACAAAAAGAATGAAGTGAAAATGCTGCCCCAGAAAACTTACTTTCAATTTTGCTGCCTACAAAATGCTTAGGAATCTAAATTAGCCAAGTCCTACCAACCAATAAGGGCTGCTGTTGGCAGTTACATAACTGAAATAATGTAACTGAGGTCACCGAACTGCAATGTCTACACAGTTCTGTGTTGATGGGAAATGCTCTTCCAGAGTTCCTTTAAGCTTCTCAGGGAGATGGAGCAAAGGAGTCAAAGGAAAAGTGCTCTACCATTGACTTTGTGGGTCTTCATCAGACCCGCTAAATCGACATTGCTGCAGCAATCACGGCAGCGCCATTCTAGCCATAAATATAGAAAAACCCTAATGTGGTACACAGTCTTTCTTACGTGAGCAAGACTTTTCTGCAGCATATCAGTATCAAAGATATCAAAGATAGCCGCTTTTAGGCAGCCATCAGCCTCATTTCGTCTATCATTGATCAGGGGAAAGTCCTTTTTAATTGCACACCCACACTTCACCCATATATGAGATTGGGAAGGAAGCATACTACTAACGATGTTGCCCTAGTAACAAATGTACTTTGAGGAGTAGGAGCAGCTGGAGACTGAAAAGGACAGAATTTGAACAAAATCAGTAACATGAGCAAAATGGTGGTGGTGGATGGTACGGTAAATCTTCCATGTCTTCTTATTTTAGGAGTCCTATATACCATTCATTTATCTGCTGATTGGGCATTAACTCCCACCTTCTAAGTTCATGGCAGCGAAAACTTCTGGAGATGTTCTGCATTTTATTGTTGCAGTTTCTATTTCATATTTATATTTGTAATTGTTAGCCAAATAAGTGTTTTCAGAAGGAAATTCCTGCATACAATAGCAAAGCCTCACTGAACGTCCTCAGTCATGTTTTGGCTTTTGGGGGTTTAAAGTGTGACTGGCCTCAAGTGTCAGCCTAACTTGACAAAGAGAGAGACTGTACAATAAAGAATCCAGTTTCCCATTCTCCCCACTAAGCACAAGATATTCATTGAAAACCTGTTTGGGATTTTTCAGAAGATGCCAACAGCAAAGAAGACTAGATTTCAGAGTTACTAAATTTAAACTCCAGTTTTTGTCCTTGTGCTCTGTAGGCGAAGATGTCAGTTCTTTCCGTGCCAGTTCAGTGGAACAGTATTACAGCTGGAATATTGGAAAGCGAAGGGCAGCCGAGGTAATCCACTCTTTCTGTGTTTTATAAGTATTGGTGATTCAAACTGGAGAAGCTTCTGGATGGGGAAACTTGGAGCCACTCCAAAGTTCTTAGCTGTGAGATAACTACTTTGATATATTGGAAATGGAGGTGATTAGACAATAGATCTCCAGTTTACTGTTGTCAAGGTTAGTAAAATGTACATGACCTTGAAGTTCAATTTTCAGTTGAATTTTTTTGGAACCCATTTAAATTTTTGTGCTGTGCAATGTAATGCAGTTTGCACAGCCTTTTTTAACGCATTTTCTCCATAGTGGCATCATTGTGTGGCATAATATTGCGTGTCTTAATTCCCCCTGCTATCTCTTTCGCTATATTCCATCCCTACCTGTGATTTTCTGTTGTAACTGCTCTGTGTTGCACAGACTGAATGAGATGTGGCCTCAGGGAGAGCAGTTTACTACTCTCAATTCTGTGGAGAGGCATTTTGTGTAATTGTTTTGAAGCTGCTTTATGGTGTTGCAATTGCCTTTTCCTATTGTTTACATCATTTTCTTCCCTTGTTGCTACGGGAATGACGTATATAAAAATAATGAAGCTGACTAGATGGTAGCGCTGTTTGGGTGCATGCAGTTAAACAAGCTGCAAAACAATAAACACACATTTCTCCGTAATGGATTTCAGTTACTGTGATCATAGGTGTTGCTCATCACAGTAGACATCAGAAGTTCAACAAAGATGGTGATGTTGATAGAGTAATTAACGTAGCCCCTGTGGAACAGGGATCTTTCAATTTGACATAGCAAGTGGGAACAAATCACAGTTTAAATGATCTGTCCAAGGCTACAGGATGACTCAGGATTAGGACCACCAATCCTTGCTTCGAGAACAAGAAGTAGTCTTGTGGCACCTTATAGACTAAACAGATATTTTGGAGCATAAGCTTTTGTGGGCAAAGGTTTTGCCCACGAAAGCTTATGCTCCAAAATATCTGTTAGTCTATAAGGTGCCACAAGACTACTTGTTGTTCTCGAAGCCACAGACTAACATGGCTACCTCTCTGATACTTCATTCCATGCTTGTTCTTCCAGGCCCGCTGCTTTTTGAAGAGGTACCTGGTGGTGGTCTTGGAATCCTAAATTGTGTTGTGGTCTCCTAGAACTCAGACATACATCTCGACTGAACAAAACTCTCCCTTTGGTTTCCCACAGTGGCAACGAGCCATGACTGTGAGAAAAGTCCTACAGGAAATCCTGGAGAAGCACCCCAGGTTTCACAACATCAGCCCCCTGAAAACCAAGCAGGTGGTGCAGTGGTGTCGATGCCATGGCTACACTCCACCTGACCCAGAAGCCCTAAGAACAGAGGAAGATTCAATAGAAGATGTGCTTACGCAAATAGACAGTGAGCCAGGTGAGCACTTATGGGAGCCACCTCCCATGCCGTTTACCCCCCAGTGCCTGTTAAACCACTCCTGCTTTCTTCTCCAGCACATTCTTGAGGCAATTTTCACTCCATCGGAGTGGAATTAGGAGTTCAGCACGACCTAATAGTACAACTGCCATTTCCTTACCAAATTGTTTCCTGCTGTTTGTTGTCACATGCTCTGTGCCACCTAATTGTTGACATTACAGTAGCATGGAGAGGCCCCAAGCACCATCAGAATTCCATGGGAATGCCATGGAGCCTCTCTAATCTGGAACACTCTGAGCCAAAGTCATCCATAAACCAGTATGATTTTACCACCCGGATGACCACTTATCATGGGTGTGGCCAAGTTTTCCTCAGTCCCATAAAGTTTGTTCTTCTACGAGTGTCCCCGTGGGTGCTCCACAATAGGTGTCGGGCTCTTCCAGCAGTTTCTCCTGGATCGTGCATGCGCTGGCGCACGCCGTTCCCTTGCACACCCCCAGCCACATGCGTGATCCGGTCCCCGCCAGGTCCTTCTCAACCACCATCGGCTGCAGATGAAATCCGCTCAGGCTATGGCCAGAGTCAGATTAGATAGTGTTTCTACGTGTAAGTTGTTTTTTTTTTCTGGTTTAAAAAAAAAAAAAAAAAAAAAAAAAAGAGAAAGCAAGAGAATATCTCATTTTTTATATATATATATATATATACACACACACATATATATATATATATATATATATATATATATATAAAATAAAAAGAGAGAGAGGAGCAGAGAAGACGAGTGGACGTAAAGGCCAGTAGGCCTCCCCTTGCAGGCCGGTGTCCGCAACTCGGGTAAACAGGCACGAATTAAGTGTCAAGTACCCTATTAACAGTAAAAAGACTCACCGCGATGTCCTCTTCAGGCTTTAAAAAGTGTGAGTCTTGCCGCGAAGCTTTGCCGGCCTCCAATGGGCATAGTGAAAGCATCCGGTGCCTGGGGGAAACATACGTTACCCAGAAGCGTTCCAACTGTGCTAAGCTCACAGCCAGGGCCAGGAAAAACAGAGAAATGCGGCTAAAAATGCTCCTGTTTGATAAGGCTCTCCAGCTGGACTTGCTGGAGAGGCCTCAACCAGAAGGGCCCTCTGGGCTCCACAAGAGGAAGGCGGCTTCTCTCACCCCCTCAGTGCAGAAACGGAGGAAGCTCTCCCCAGCCCGATCCCTGCCGGCAGGTTCAGCGAGCAGGACGGGCGGAGCACACAGCCCCCAGCCGCATACTCAGACAAGCGGTAGCGCAGCAGCGCACGTGGCAGAGGCTGAGCCTCCGATTACAAAACAGCCGGCATGCGCGGCACCTAGAGCAGCGGCCAGGCAAGCACCGGAACCAGCGGCACCGACTCCCGCGGCACCAACGGCGCAGGGCCAACAGGTAAGGAGCCTGCAGACACCGGAGGACGTTATCCATGCGGCACTGAAGCTGAGCAGGCCGAGCGCGGCGCCGACAGCGGGGCCGAGATCCCCGGCGTGGGAGGGGGCGGCGCCAGCCCCGCAGGGGAGAGGAAAGGTAAATGGAAAAACCTGGCACCGCAGCCCTTCTCCAGATAGGGCTGCACTGCTGCTATCAACAAGCCCTCCCCTTATGCTGCACGTGCCACCCAGAAGGACGGGGTCTCCACTGGCCTATCCAGAACCCCCTTCTCCGTTCCTCCAGCCAATGTCACCATGGCTTGGGCCACCTTCGCCCTTCCTGGGATTGGATCCCTTGGAGTACTATCACAAACCAGTTTCACCGCTATCTGTGTTGTCACGGAGATCTCGCTCTCCCAGACATCGGGGGTACACACCCAGGGAGTGGTCCAGGTCTCCACCCCCAGACCCATGCCCATGCTGCCATGGTCGTCCTTATCATGCTGGACACAGACACCCTGGGCCTACACCCAGGGGCAGGTCCCCTCCTGCTGTCCAATACCCCCGGGGACACTCCGGGCCGGGGATGGAAGCACAGCGATCTCAAGGGGAGTTAATTTTAGAACCCCGAGACTTCCCTTCGCAATCCTCCAGCGAGTGGGTGTATCATCGGCCGCAGGAACCTGAGAGTTCGAGGGAGGTTTACCCTAGTGGCTCCTCCTCATCCTCCCCAGATGAGGCCGTGGCCCCCGGGGATGTTGCTCCCCCGGATGACCTCAAACAGTTTCAGGAGCTGTTTAAAAGGGTGGCTTTCACGCAAGGCATCCAAACGGCAGAAGTGCAGGAGAAACATCACAAACTCCTGAAAAATTTGAGACCCCTGGCTTCATCCAAAATTGCTATCCTGCTGGACGAAGCCATTATGGAGTCAGCCACTACCATATGGCAGACCCCAGCCTCCACTCCGCCTATGAACAAGAGAGCAGATAAGAAGTACTTCGTCCCGGCAAAGGGCATGGAGTTCCTCTTCAGTCACCCACAACCAAACTCACTGGTGGTCAAATCGTCCCAGCAGAGATCAAAGACTTCTCAGTGCAAATCGGGGGGATCAGACAAAGATGCCAAGAAGCTAGAGCTGTTTGGCAGGAAGGTGTATTCCTCTTCCACCCTGCTATTGAGAATGGCAAATTATGCGGCACACCTAGCGAACCATAATTTTGATAATTACTCCAGGCTTACTTCTCTTACGGACTCACTTCCGGAAGATAAGAAGCCGGTGTTAAAGGCAATTGTGCAAGAGGGCTATGCAGCTTCGAGGACGGGAGTCCAGATCACCCTGGACGTGGCGGATACGGCAGCACGCTCAACGGCTACAGCAGTGGTCATGCGTAGAGAATCCTGGTTCCAGATAGCGGGTATCCTGAGGGACCTACAGGCGAAAATTGTGGATCTTCCCTTTGACACGCAAAAGTTGTTCACAGACTCAACCGACTCGGTCCTCCACTCCAGTAAGGACTTGAGAGCTACACTTAGAACACTGGGTATTTATACCCCTCCGTATAGGAGGAAAAAATATTACCCTCAGCAAAGACGCTACCCATACCAACCACAGCGTGCGCAGTATCAACGGGGCTAGGACCAAGGGCGACATCAACAGCAGCAACAGTACAGAACTCCCAGGCGACGTTCTCAACAAAGCTGTACATCCTCGGGGCAGGCCCAAAGGCAACAAGTTTGACGGGCATGTTGAGGGCTGCACTATCACCACCATCGCGCAATGCCACTCCCATCTCTTGTTCCATTATCGCCTCAGACCGTTTCACTCCCAATGGCAAAAGATCACCGCAGACAAATGGGTGTTAGAGATCATAGCCATGGGTTACGCGATGCCCTTTCAGTCGCTCCCACCGCCAAAATCTCCATCCAGGCCCCACCTCAGGGACGCTACCCCCCGAGGCGAGGCTCAAGCAGGAGGTGGACCACCATATGTTCATAGGGGCGGTGGAAAGAGTGCCGGAACAATTCCGGGGGAAAGGCTTTTATTCACGCTATTTCCTCACAGAGAAGAAAACAGGAGGCTGGAGGCCCATCTTAGATCTTCGGGGCCTCAACCGATACTTATGCAAACAACGTTTTCGGATGATTACAGTCGCCTCCATACTCACGGCACTGGATGATGGAGATTGGTTTGCAGCCCTCGACTTACAAGATGCTTACTTTCATATAATGATCCACACAGACGCTTCCTCCGCTTTATGGTCGGCAAGGAACACTTCCAGTACAGAGTTCTTCCGTTCGGCCTCTCCTCGGCCCCCAGAGTCTTTACCAAAACCCTGGCAGTGGTGTCAGCCTACGTGCACAGACGGGGTATTTATATTCCCATACCTGGATGACTGCCTACTGAAAGGGGCCTCGAAGGCAGAGGTTCTACACATGATACGTGTCACAGCGGACACGTTTTCTTCGCTGGGCCTAGTCATCAATTTCACGAAGTCAAAGACCGACCCCACACAAGACATAGAGTTGATAGGGGCACATATAAATTCTATTACAGCAAGGGTGTACCTTCCCGACGCCCGCTTTCGCGCCATCAGTTCGCTGGTGCAAGTCATTACATACAGCCCCACGGTGCCGGTCTTAATGTGCTTGCAGCTGCTGGGCCACATGGCGGCAGCGACGTTTGTGGTGCAGAATGCCAGATTGCACGTGCGCAGCCTGCAACATTGGCTGGCGAGCGTCTACAAACCAACATCCCACACTGTCCGCAGGGTGGTGTCGCCCACGACAGAGGTGTGCAAATCCCTGCAGTGGTGGGTAAACCCCAAAAACCTGCTAGCAGGGGTACCCTTTCACCAACCACAAATCTCTGTTTCTTACTACCGACGCCTCCCACATAGGATGGGTAGCACATATTGGCGACAAGGTGACGCAAGGGCTATCGTCCCCTGCGGAACAGTCACCGCACATAAACATACTGGAGCTCAGAGCAGTGTTCAACGCCTGCAAACATTTTCGAGACCACATATACAGCAAAGTAGTCAGGATCAATACAGACAATACCTCCACTATGTTTTATGTAAATCAACAAGGAGGAGCCCGATCCCGTGCCCTATGTGCGGAAGCAGTCCGACTGTGGAACTGGTGCATTGCCAACAACATAACGTTGAAAGCCACGTACTTGCCAGGCGCTCACAATGTGAAAGCGGATCAGCTGAGCAGGCGCTTCGCACTCACGCACGAATGGCAGATCCGCTCCGATCTGCTATGACCGATCTTTCATACGTGTGGGTTTCCCCAGATCGACCTGTTTGCCACCCAGCACAACAAGAAGTGTCCCCAGTACTGCTCCAGGGCAGGATTGGGGCGGGGCTCCCTAGGGGACGCATTCATGATTTCATGGAAGGGCCCCCTACTTTACGCGTTTCCCCCCACAGCGCTTATCCACAAGGTCTTGCAGAAAGCCAGAAGGGAGAGAGCCCGCGTGATTCTAGTAGTCCCAACGTGGGACTGGCAGCAATGGTTTCCCTTGCTTCTGCGCATGTCGGATCGCCCACCGCTCCCTCTTCCGGTGGCGCCAGACCTACTCACACAGGCCCAGGGGTCCATAGTGCACCCGCACCCTCAGGGTCTGTGCCTACAAGCATGGTTAATCCATGGCTCAGCTCCTTAGAAAGCACATGTACGGAGGGAGCACAACAAGTCCTGGAAAGTAGCCGAAGGACCTCCACCAGGAAGACTTACAAGCAGAAATGGACTCGATTTACAGCCTGGTGTTCCGCCAAGCAGTTAGCTCCGCTTGACGTTCCTATACCTGTAATACTAGAATACTTACTGGACCTCAAGAGGGGCGGGCTTTCCCTATCCTTGATAAAAGTCCACCTCGCAGCTATATATGCTTTCCGGCATACAGAGGAGGGGCCCACGGTATTTGCCCATCCTATCGTTACCAGGTTCCTGAAGGGGTTGGTAAACCTGTATCCCCCTCGGAAACCGCTTCCACCATCGTGGAACTTGGACTTGGTGCTCGGCATGCTAATGGGTCCACGCTTTGAACCGTTAGCTACAGTTCCCCTGCGTCTCCTTACAATAAAAACAACCTTCCTCCTTGCAATTATGTCAGCTCGCAGGGTGAGTGAGCTCGCAGCAGTTATGGCAACGCCGCCCTGCACAGTATTCTCAAAGGAGGCGGTAGCCTTACGGTTGCACACAGCTTTTGTTCTGAAAATTTCTTCAGAGTTCCACCTTAATGAACCAATAGTTTTACCCTCGTTTTACCCGAAGCCTCACAGCTCCAGCAAGGAGGCACGCCTACATCTCCTGGACGTGAGGAGAGCATTGGCCTTCTACATAGACAGAACTAAGTCCTTCCGGAAAACGGACAGGCTTCTAGTATCTCTCGCTCCCAGGTCAAAAGGAGAAGGTCTCTCTTCACAGAGAATCTCAAAGCACATTGTTTCCTGCATAAAAATGTGCTACGAACTTCGAAAGACTCCTTTGCTGGCCCTGCCCAGGGCTCACTCCACCAGGGCGGTGGCAGCATCAACAGCCTTTTTCAAGGGCATCGCGTTAAAAGACATCTGTAGAGCAGCGACTTGGTCATCCTACGACACCTTCGCCAAGCATTATGCGCTACATCGGGTATACCAAGAGGACACCCGTCTGTCGGCAGCAGTCCTTTCGGGGGCAAGCTGCACATAAACCGATTACCCACCTCCTTACTTGGGTTACTGCTGGGTAGTCATCTATTGTGGAGCACCCACGGGGACACTCGTAGAAAAAAGAGAAGTTACTCACCATAGTAATGGTGGTTCTTCGAGATGTGTCCCCGTGGGTGCTCCACCACCCGCCCATCCTCCCTGCTTCGGATCTCTGTTTAGAGTTTTTCAGGAGCATTCAAGGTGGTTGGTCAAGGAACTGGCGGGGACCGGATCGCGCACGTGGCCGGGGGTGCGCAGGGGGGCGGTGCGCGCTGGCGCATGCGCAATCCAGGAGAAACTGCTGGAAGAGTTCCGATCTGCGGCGCCTGGTGAGCCCGTCACCTATTGTGGAGCACCCACGGGGACACATCTCGAAGAACCACCGTTACTACGGTGAGTAACTTCACTTTTCCAGGCACCAGTCCTGGCTCTCAGTGTTCTGTGCTGTTGTTTAGCTGTCATTTACCCCATCTGTCTTCTAAGAGCCCATTAAGCAGTGGAAGTGCTGATAATGTGCTAGACAATATTGACATCCCATAATCTAGCACATGTTCTTGTCTGGCACTGGTCAGGTCCCAAGGGTGCCAGACTAGAGAGCTTCAACTTGTCACCACCAAGGTGTTTACAGTCTAAGACATTCAAAGAATGGGGGAATGCTGGGGCTGCTCTCACCACCCCATGCATAGAATTCCACAGCTGAGCACATTTCACTCTTAGGAATCTTCTCCCTACAATTGAGCAAAATTTTCCCTTTCTGAATCTATTCCACACTTTGTCTTGCACTGCTCCTTGGTATCATTTTCAAAGAATTCCTCTCCAAACCACTTCCCTCTACTGTGGCTGGATTCCTCCCCACCCTGATCTTACCAGGATTTTATAAGCTGTGAAAAGACTGATCCCGGGTTGTGTCCCTGGTCATACATTGTGCTGGGCCAGATATGCCTGGCAGAGAGTGCAGCTGGGGCCCCGGCCTGCTGCGTGATCAAGCACCTTACAGAGGTGATGTGCTTGTGGAATAAAGGCTGTGGAGGCTGAAGGTTCTTCAGATTGATCTTTACTTTCCAGTTGCTTCCTGTGGGCCAGTGTGATTCTGGGATGGTAGTGAGAGAACGTTAGGCCTTGCGGGTTGTGCCTTCCTGAATGGCGCTTGCTTCCCCAACTTGGAGCGAGGGAGAGACGGGTGAAGCGGGCCAGGGAATAAGCAGCTGTCTGGAAATCAGTGACACAATAGTCAGTTATTTGACGTTAAGAGCAAGGACGCAACCCCTGAGGCAAGACACACGCAGAAACTGAGTGCTAATAAATCTGTGAACTCTCCTCCCCCAGCCGACTGCAAGTGCTCAGATTAGGGCCAGTTCTCTTGGTTTAAAAAATCTCCATGGAGGGTTTTATTTTGCCTAATTAGCCTGTGTGCCTTTGAAAGGAAATTTGTTAGGAGCATGGCAGGCTGTGCTGCTGCTGGAAAATCAACTGAGAGCAAGAATATGAAACTGTCTGAACTTTGGGGAGCCCAGCGGGAGAGGCATGGCTTACACCTGGAGAGAAGTGAGCCTTCCCCCTCTGCCTCGCGGCCATCCGTAACCACCCAGCTGCTCCCCAATGGGACTTACCTGCTAGGAGTTTACACCACAGATCCTGTCAAGACAGAATACCAGCTGCCATGAATGTCCTGTTCCTGGACTCTGAATGCAGCCCCTCCCCAGTGTCAGGCCTCTGCCACTAGGGTGGATTTCTGCAGTTCTCCCACCCTCAGCCCTGGCCCTGAGGTACAGTAACCTGAATATCAGCCACATTTCCCTGACAGTCCAACAGAGATCAGACACCTGGTTTCTTCCCTTCTGGAGTCTGTGACCAGTAGACCAGAACTGCCTTCTCAGAACCAGCAGATTGGTTTATTTTAGCGGTGGGAGAAAGCATTAGAGGGTGTTCGGAGCCTATACGTGTTCATCTTACCTCATCCGCCCCCCGCCCCGATGATAGCATGGGCAGGCCTGACTTCTGTGGACACTCCTACAGGTCCTGCATGTCAGTCAAGTCCCCCAGAACAGTTCTTCAGCATCTCTTTCTTCTCTTGGGAGTGAGTCCCTTTTAGTCCAGCCAGAGTTCCTGTCCACATGTCAGCTCCAAGGCTTTGGCCCTGCTTGGCAAAACCTGTTTGGTAGGCCCAGGAAGAAGTCAAGCCAGACTCCTCAGAGCTTGTAACAATCCTTAAGCATTTGTGGAGGGGACTGCTCTTCAGCAATGCTCATTTGTTGTTCCTTACAGCCTTCTGTTCAGCCAAAACAATAAACACATACAGTAAACATCCCAATAACTAGGTCAGCGTATGGTATTCATCATTTGCTGCAGAGCAGGTCCATGGCCGTTGCAGAATCTACCCTTCCCCCCCCCCCCCCCCCCAATCTCAGTCATGTAAAATGCTTGTGCTGTGGTTCCTGCCTTTGCTCATCAGTAATGTTCATGGAGCTAATAAGAGTTCGTTATGCCATTCTAGTCAACTCCCTCTGACTCTCCTGCAAAGCTTCCTTGCCCTGCAACAGGCCACAGCTGAGCCAGCTTTGGCATCTACAGCTTAATGTTTTGTAAAATCCATGCTCCTGGTAAGAAATGTGTTGTGCTTGGTTTTGCTTCCCACAATCCTATGATGAGGTTTTTGTTTTTGTTTTTTTGTTAGCTCCCAGTGTAGATGAGCAGAATTTAGATGTCTTCTTGCTTTCAGCAAATGTCTGTTCTGCAGTTCACATGACAAGTTTCTGAGGGTTTACTGCAAGTGCCTGGCTTTTAAGAGGTGGAAGGGCCAGGGGATTAAATAATGGAACGAAGAAATGGATTTTACCCACCTGAAAGGGACAGTTGTGGCACTGTGTGCGAAGACCAGTTTCTTCAGATAAAAATCAAAGCAGTATTGAGCTGTGAGCAGTCCTGTAGGGCAGGAAGGGGTCTGAGTAGGAAGGGGAAGGTCAGAAATTCAGTCTTTTCAAATGACTGACTGTGAGGTGAACCCTCGATTTAACAGACCCCAGTTGAACAGACTTCGGAAATCATGAACACTGTCTGACAGCCTACCCCCCAGTAAATGCCAGTGACTCACCAGACACACTGGAGCTGCCACTGCTGGAGGAGGGGCCAGGGCTGCTGCAGTGGCTGGGACTGCCAAGATCGCTGGGGGTTGCCAGGGCCAAAGGAGCCGCCAGGGCCACTGCAGCAAAGTGTCTCCTGTCCTGCAGATTGGGATTTAATGGGCATTCGACATTAATGGATGCCCCTTCCCCACTATTAGTCCCTGAAATCGAGGGTTTGCTATACATGCTGGAAGGAGACTGGCCAGTTTGGAGGCATGGTAATGAGAAGGTGCAAAAGCGACCGTCATCTCTTGGCTGGGCTGTGGGTAGAGTCTCATACAGACACAATAGAATTTTGCACACTTACGCAAACTGAGAATCTGCCTCTCTGATTAATTACCTTTTCTAAATTAGATCCTTATATTTAACAACATGACTAGTATCCAGAGCAGTGCGGCATTTCCATTTCTCACTGCAGTGACAGGCATATGTACTAGTGTGTCAGACTTTGTCTTCCAGCAGTTCTTTTGTAGAACTCTAAGTCCACACAAGCCTGGTTCTGGGTGTCATTGAAGAGGCAACTTTTGGGCAGTACTTGTTCTTTCTTCAGCCTTGCGCGCTGACGTGGGATATACCAGCGCATGCCCTTTACTTACCTGATTTTTTTTCTCTCTGGGCTTCAGGCATGCATCCATTTTTAAGGGCTCTTCTCATCACACCCTGCATAACTGCATAAGACTGAATGCTTCTCTTTTAGAGTGCCCATCGTCTTACACCAGTGGCGAAGAACTCTGCTGCAAGCTGGAGGAGCTGCAGCAGTTCCTGAAACAAGAACCAGAGAATGAGGAAGAAGTGGATATCCTCAGCTGTACTGAGCCACTGAAGATAAATATTAAGAAGGAACAAGAGGAGAAACAAGAGGAGATGAAGTTCTACTTGGCCTCCATGCCTGGCTCAGAGTTTGTGAGAGACATGGCGCAGGAGGTAATGAAACAGGCTTCACCGAGCTAATTATCATCTTAGGTTGATAATAGGCTGTGTTGCCCAGATGGATGCTGTGCTGCTTACTGATGAAGAGTGAGTGATGTATTTCTTCATGGTAGCAGATTGTGGAGAAAGGATTGACCTGCTGTGTAGCAGCTGGGGGAGAAAAGAGACCTTTTCCCTTTCCAGTCCCGTCAGCTAGAGGGGGGAGGGTAAAGTTTGTCCTTCATGCTCGTGTCTAAGCAGAGCTCCATATGCATCCCACATGCAGGTCATGGCTAGCACAAAAGGCAGGGCGCTGGGGACTGGAGCAGAACTGTTTAATCAGATTCCGTTTTCACAGCTGGGGCAGGACATGAAACTGTTAAATTTGTACAGTTAATCTCTTTATTGAAGTATTGGGGGCGAGGGGGGAATTAAAAATTCTATAACTTATTCTGTGTTTTGAGATGTTCACGCAGCCCCTTGGTATCATCAGGTTTCATCTGCACTGGATATTCTTTCAAATCTAACCCTGGAAGTTATGCTGTACTGAAACTTTGCAGTGCTTGTTTGAGTTTTCATTGTAACTGAGTACACCTGAAGCACCTGGTTCCCTGACAATTCTTCCATAACAATGCACTACCCATTATTGGTGGCTCTACTTGATGCAGTAATCTATCAATTTAAAAATTACTTTCTCTCATTTTATAGATAGGGATTTCTTTTCAGCCTGTTGAGCTACATAAGAATATTTATGCATCAGTAATAGAAGATATGGTTTTAAAGGTAAGCTATTATCTGACAGCGATTACATTTCTGTAATTGTATTTGACCCAGGAATATAAAATAATAACCAGTTCAGAAGACTTGCACTGAATCAAGTGTTCAGTCTGTGTGCGGGTGGATGGGTGAGAGTGAGTGTATGCATTTTGAAAATCTCCTGTTACCCGCTGGGCTGAAGACAGTCCTGTGATCTAGAAACACCTGAAGTTTCATCCTCTGATAATTATTCTGACACTAGATCATTCCATAACTTTGAGTAAATCACATTCCTCATTGGTAGAAATAAGGTATCTACCTACCTGCTAGAGATGTTTATGGGTAGTGTTTGAAAAGGGTTAAATATTTTCCCTAAAGTATTACCGTTCCCTTTCTGGCTGCATTGCCTTTGCTGTGAGCCTGATGAACACCTGAAACGAGTAGTAGATCTCCCTCATGTGGGACTGTGATATCCATGCCTGTCATTTGCAAGTTCAGATAAAGCAAAGAATGTTATTTATCACCAAACCTCTTTAGCAACTTGAAATTGGGGAGTCTTAGTGATTTTGTATTAGGACTCATACAAATAATTTTTAGCTACACTTTTTGCTAATCTTAGGAGAGCAGAAATTTTTCCAGGTTGTAGATAGTTTCCAGTTGATTGACTGAACCATTATATAATAGCTCACTAATTGCGAATTTAAAAAAAAACAAAACAAGCCTTTGACTGAGCTGCTGCTTATTTATGAAAGTGAAGTCAGATTGAAAAGGAAATCTATTGCTTAGTGTGTTTTTTTACATGTCATCCCCTTACACCACCTTTGTCTTAGGCGACTGAACAACTTGTGAATGATATCCTGAGGCAAGCACTGGCTGTTGGGTACCAGACAGCGCCTCACAACAGGTACGGTGACTGGCCTTGCTTTTATCATTTATGCCATTTACATAGAAGTGTTACTTAAGCAGTTGTTAAACCCTCAGTATGTAGAATCCTGGAAATGTAGAACTGGAAGGGATCTTGTCATTAAGTCTAGGACCTGGCGCTGTGGCAGGACTAAGCAAGCCTAGGCCATCCCTGACCCGTGTTTGTTCAGCCTGTTCTTGGAAACCTCCAATGATGAGGATCCAACAGCTGCCCTTGAAAGCCTGTTTCAGAGCTGAACTACCCTCACAGTTAGGGAGTTGTTCCTGGCTGCAGATTATTCCCATTACTACTTGTCCTACCTTCAGTGGATATTTGATCACCATCCTCTGTATAAGAGCCTTTAACATATTTGAAAGCTGTTATCAAGCTTCCCTGCAGTCTCCAGGCTAAAGTTGATTAATTTTGGTTTGTTGGTTTTTTTTAATTTCATCGAAAGTCAGGTTTTCTAAATCATCACCAGTTCTTGTTACTTTCCTCTGGACTCTATCCATTTACTCCAAATCTTTCCTGAAGTGTGGAGCCCAGAATTGGACCACATTACAGTAATTTTATTTTGACCATATTACCCCAGTTTTCTTGTAAGAATGTCATGTTAAACTATGACAAAAGACTTTCGGAAATCAAGATACAGCACATCTACTGCTTCCACCAGTCACTAAGCCAGTAACCCTGTCACAGAAAGAAATTAGGTGGATTTGGTATGATTTGTTCTTGACAAATGCATGTTGGCTATTCCTTAAAACCCTGTTACATTCTAGGTGCTCACAAATTATTTAATAGTTGAGTCCAGTGTCTTCCCAGGTTGAAGTTTGGTGGACTGGTCTGTAACTCCCCTCTGCTTATCCTTAAAAAAGGGACCAGTGTTTGTCCTTCTCCAGTCCTTGGGGACCTCACCCATCCTCCACGAGTTCTAGGAGATCATTGCTAATGGTTCCAGGATTGTTTTGGCTGGTTCCTTAAGAACACTGGATTAATTTTTTTAGGCCCTGCTGACTTGACTACAGCTAACTTTTATCTAAATATTATTTAAACTGTTCTGTTCCTTTCCTATTTTGGCATGAATTCCTTTGCCTGTGGTGTTAATATTGTGTTGAGTAACAGGTCACTGTTATCTTCTTTAGGCCGAAGCAAAATAGGCATCAAATATATCATCATCCTTGATGTCAGTAGTTTTTCTGCTTATGTTTCCCTTCATCTTACAGCATACTCTCTTTTGGGATTTGCAGGATGTCTGTTACCCATGTTAATAAAACAAATTTTTAAACAGTTCATTACTACAAGAATTGCTGAGCAAAAGTAATTCCTTTGCTGGCTTGAATACTAACTTCCTATAATGACGCCGGTACACCTCATGATGTAAAGTTATCGGTCACTAAATGTTCTGCTTCAAGTGCTGCTCAGTATTTCCAACCAAAGCACTTCAGTTTTACAAACATTTGCAGTTTTGGTCCCTGGGTTGGCAGGGGCTTGAGTTTTCCAGAGAAGCAGCTTGTTTGTCAACACTCAGGGAGTGAGAATTAGGGAAGTGCTGCATTTTGCCATTGAGCCAAGTAAGGAGCCAGCAAGAACTTGCAGATCAAAATTAAAGGGGCGGTTGCTTATCTCAGAGTTCTGGCATGGATGTGGAAGACCCTCCTTCTTGATCAATATAAGTTGATCTGCAAATGATCTGCCAGTGTCCTGACAAATTTCCAGTAGCCTACTTGATAACATGGGAACCAAGTATTTCTTACAGCAGTGCCTGATCCAAACCCTACTCTCCTTTGATCAGTTGATCTCAGGAGCACTTCACCTTGTCATCTGGAAGTCTAGCAGACTCCAAAACTGAAAAAGAAAAACTTCAGTGCTTAATATGTGCAAGCAAATGGTTCGGTTAACATACTGCATGTTCCACACAACAGATACTTTAGCACTTCGCTTTCATTTTCATACTTGTGCCCAAGGAATATTCCTCCAAACTTTCTGATAGTGTCCATTTTGTGCTATAGGATTTAATCTTTCTTTTCTTTGTAGCTGTAATATTATCCTTTTTTAGCCCACTCCCTTTCCCCCTCATTAATAAATGTATTGGCCTGGCACATCAGAGAGACTTGGCTTTTTGTGTTTTGTAATAGTTTCTTTGACTCCTCTGCAGGATTCCAAGAGAGATCACAGTGATGAATATTCACCAAGCCATCTGCAATATTCCTTATCTTGATTTCCTCACGAACAAACATATGAGGATATTGAATGAGGAGCAGTGAAATAAACCGAAGGTGCTGTAGCAACAATGGACTGAAGACTGAAGTATTTAATGACAATTCCACTGTCTCTGTAGGACGCTAGTATATATGTTTTATAAAGTTGGGCTACTAGATTGTTACCTGCAATTAAAAATGCACCTTAATGCAACAAAACGATGCTCCGTTCCAAATCAAGCTGTTGGAGTGCAGTGTTCCTTACTAACTCAGTAGATGGTCAGTTGCTGGCTAAGAAAGATTTTGGTGGCAAAATAGCCTCATCCAACTGATGGCTGGCTGAAGTGGTGCATTTTTAAGATGGAAATGAGTCTTTCGCACATCAGGTCCTTTTGAGGCAAGCCACACACCTTTGCAGGTTTTGCTGTGAGCTGGGGGACCACTGGAGACTGCTGAAGGCATCAGGGACACCGGCAAAGTGACAGGTGGCTTGAAGTTGGGTTGTTTGGTGAGTGGCTTGTACAGATACACTTGAACACCATGCGCATGGCTCCTGTTACACAGCAGGACCTGCCATGTACCGCCAGCTGCAAATAACACATATCTCCTTCCCTTATGGGGACTGAACGAGCATCTCAGAGAGCCCTGTGAGAGACAGTGGGGCGTATGGCCAAGATGAATCACTAAGGTCATATTTAAAGAGACTCACTGAGCCTGTGATTTGAATGAGGGGAAAAGTATAGTGAATCTGGGGCGGGAGGGGGGCTGAGGGGAAAGGTTGGTTCAATTCACAGACTTCTGAAAAGATTTCTGGGCATTAGTTGGCTGAGATCCTTTGCTTGCATAGTAAGTGGTGATCTTGGCTGCTGGAAGTAAAGCCCGGCAGAGATACCAAAATGTGTATCTGCATCCCATCCCCAAAACGATCAGCAAATATAAAGGGTATATCCGTGGACTTCCTGAGCTTTAGCTATAAAATTTGGATCCACATCCATCCACGATCTGCAAAAACATCCCACAGATGCAGGTATAAAGTGGATCTCCACAGATTTGCAGGGCTCTAACTGGAATAATCCTGATTACTGAGCGGAAGACCAAGCCAGTAGCTCTGTAATGCTTGTGTAAATGTTTGGAGAACATTGACTGGTGATAAGCGTGCATTGTGAAGAACTGACAGCTTTGGTTTGAGCCATGCGTAGCAGAAAGATGCCCAGGGGAAAAGAAGTATTTTGGGGCATGGGAGCATCTGATATCATGGCTGTGGGTAGAATCTCTCATTCCAGTGTCACCACTGGCATGAATTAGGTATTGCCATATTCTTCTTGTCAGTGCCACATTGGAAGGGAAGACCTGCAGCCCTGTGAATGCCAGTTCATGTGAGAAGGTCCCACTGGGGATGCAAAAATCCTGGGTGCATTTGGCAATATTGTAAAGATGCTTTCGTGGTTGAGGGATCCAACATTAGACTGTGACTTTATCAGGCTTTCTAAGTCCTTGTCTCTTTGAGGCAGTGCCATGGAACAGGTTAAATGAGGGCCTGAAACCCAGGGGACTCCCGAGTTCTCATCCCATTTAGGTCACTGATTTGCTGCCTGGCCTGGAGGAAGTAGCTGTGCTGCTCAGTGCCTCAGTTTTCTCCTGCGTAAAGTTGGGAATACATACCTACCTCATAGGGTGTTCGGAGGCTTAATTAACTGATCTTTGTGCAGCACTTTCAAAAGGCTATATGGGCTTATTTTGTTGGGGACCCGAGTGTGTTTCAAAACCAATATCTGTGTGTGGTTGTTCACTAGAAAAATTAATAAACTTGATGCTGGGAGCTCTGCGGTTAACCACAACTTTGTGAATGCGCCAGGGAGCGTGGTTCGGCTCAGTAGTGGTTTCAGGCGTTCAAGGAGCGGTTACAAACCAGGGTGAATAAAATTAAATCAGTTTTTAAACTATAGACCCTTGACAATGTCGTCCTCAGGCCAGACTCGGCACTGGGGGCCCACCTTCGTCTGCAGATAACCCCATTAAAAGTACACGGGCTGGAGTGCAGTACTACTTGGCTTGACCCTTAGCACTGGAAACGGGACTGGTGAGAGGGCATTTGAATTGGGCTCTGAGGTGAAGAACGTTGATGGCATTGGACTGGGCGCGTGGAACTCTGGGTCCCTTCCGTGACATTTTTGCTCACGCTGTTGGGCACCCAACAAGATGGCTTGCAAGAGCTTGCTCGTTGGCTTGAGGAACAGCTGCACAATCCGCCTCCTGCTCTAGCTTTCAAACTGACAGTAGTCTGCAGTACTTTGGCTGCGGCAATTCTTGATAGAATAATGGGCCGGTTCTGGGAGGGGAGAAGAATGTCAAGCCCAGTGGTAACTTCCCAAAGTGCTGTTGGGGCCTGGCAGCCTCTTATCCTTGAGGTTGTGATTGCTGGCTACAGAGGAGATGATGTTATGCAGCTGGGAATGGGACCACAGAGCCAGTGGGGCAGCCAGTCCACAGGTACTCTGAAGGGCGTGCACTTCCATCCCTACTGCTAAATTATTCACCAGTTGCCTGGTTTTCAAAGTGCTGAACTGCCAGCAGCTCCTGTGGACACAACACAGGGAACCCATCCTGGGGCCCCTGCTCGTCAAAATCTGGCCCCGACTGCTTGTGCCACATGATTTTTCTGTAGTGTTGGAGAATGAAGTGTTTACAAGTTTAGTTGTAAAAAGGATCCTGAACCAAGACATCTTTCTGTAGTCATCTGAAGGAGCATCAATGATTGAGGCTCTTGATTCATTGCTAAGCAAGCCAGGTTGATGTAGTTACCCTTAGGAGAATAATCAACATGCAGTTTCCTCAGAACAACCTATCCATTAAACCCAACAACAGCTGCGAATAATGGTTTAGCCCTCAAGATGGAGGGCACTTTTGCAAAAGGATCTTTTGAATTTGAAGAGCGGTGGTAGGGACAGTTCACGAGAAGACAAGCTGTTCCATCAGACTTGAATGGAAGACAGCTATGCTACGTCCTGCAGCAGCAAGGGGGGAGGCAATAAAAATTGGCAACCCACATTGGAATATTTCTGAATATTCTTCTTTGTGCTCTGTGGCTTTTTAAAAAGGCTTAATGTCAGTCAAAGATCTGCATACAAACATTGTGCATATTTGAACTGTTGAGTGCTTAACTCCTTCACTTTCTGTATTATATTGTATAGTTGTGTAATATACGTATGTTTACAATAAATTCTTTTATTAGTTGTGATGACGTTGTGACTTCGTGTCACGCAAATACTGTTTTGTTAAACTGTCCTGCAGCATGCACTGTGCATGTGTCACAAAACATTGGTGCAAAAAGAAATTCCTTTGTGCCTGAAGCAAAACGGGAATTTTATCTTTTGCTGGTGCTGCAGAAAACCAGTTAGCTCTTAATCTTAGCCAAAGCAAAAGGTAGTTTTTGCCTTTGAGGCTTTCTGTGGTTTCATGTGAAGCTTTCATTACTTTGAAAGAGATATACAGGAGTTAAGCAAAAAAGTGTATCCCTGATGTGCCCATGCAAACGGCTGACTTATGTTCTTACGAGTGAAAGTTGAACGAGAAGAGATCAGACTGGTTTTGAGCAGATTATTTGTTCAGGTTTCTTGAAGATCTGTAAAAATTCTCAGCTCATCTTGTAGTTCAGAAGACGAGCCTGCCACTGTCTATTTTCATTTACGGTAAGGTTCTTAGCATACATGAGAATTGTTCATTTGGTGCCTCAAGTCTTCCAGGTCTCAAAACTATCAGCGTACCAATTTCACTTATTAATCTGCTAGGAATGTTTCAGCTAAAGCCTTTCCAAGGGGTGTCAGAACTTCACCCTGCTGCTGGACATGTGTGTAAACACATTCACAGGAAATAAACCCCCAGTGAAGGTCTTTCCAAACGCCTGCCCTCAGGCTGCGGTAGTATGAGATGTTGAGGACTGCTGTAGCCTCCGCCAGCCCCACCCCAGCACCCCTTCAGGAGATACACAGAGCAGGGGAGATTTAAAAGGGAGCAGAACAGCCCACTTGGAGCAGACCAGGCAAGAGGAGGGACCTCTGCCTTGCAGGGACTTTCCATTAGGAAGGGACCACTGGTTGGGGCTTGATTCCCTGGCTTTTGTGTATGGACTGCTCTGGAAGGGGAGAGTTTGGAGCTGGCCCAACTGGGGCCAACTCATCAGAGGAGGCTGCTGCCACCCCAAGGGGTGAGAGTGGCTTTGGAAAGATGCAGGCCTTTCAGGGCATCAGCTCTAGAAATGGCTGGTTGGGGTTAGGGCTGTCCCATCCAGAGGCAGCTCAGCAGCCTGGAGTGGTGCAGCAAGTAGCAAGATGAAGGCCTGAGCCCATACACCACAGGCCTGGTTTGAGGTGGGACAAAACATGGCTCAAAGCAAAGCTAAGCTGTGAGCAAGAGGCAGGCCTCTGCTGACAGAACTTGGCTCAGACAGGGCAGAGGCTACAGAACACGCATTGGTAATTGGTCCAGGGGCAGGGAGATGGGTGCCAACCTGACAATGTCAGCAGTCAGGTGTGCTTTGTATCTGTATAGAACGTGATGCCTTGCGGAGAGTGTCTTTGCGTGACCGAGGCAGGTACATACGCACTGGTACTGTACTGGGCACAAACAACAGATGTCTTGATGCTACACCTTGGCTGGGTGCCTACAGTGCTGGCCTGGTCTGTGGTCTTTGGGGGACCTCTGCTGTGGTCATTGGACACACACACCAGCAGCCCTCTGGTTATGGCAATGGCGCCAAAGACCCTGAGGACACAATGGCCATAACTCCACCGAACTGCACGTTCTTCTTCGAGTGTCCCCGTGGGTGCTCCACATTAGGTGTCGGGCTCGCCCGGCGCCGCAGATCGGTTCTTCCAAGCAGTTTCTGCCGGACTGCGCATGCGCCTGTGCGCGCCGCTCCCTTGAGCGCTCCTGGCCACGTGCACGATCCAGTCCCCGCCAGCTCCTCTTAACCGCCATCGGCTGCAGACGGAATCCAACTAGGCTACAGCCAAGTTAGCATATTCAATGGTTTTTAGCTGTTTTCTTTAAAGTTTTCAAGTTCTTAGTCTATTGTTAAGTTAGCCAGTAGTTGTTTTCAAAAAAAAAAAACAAGAAACAACAAGCGGGATGGAATTCAGTCCAGTCCTAGTAACAAGCGGAGCACCGGAGGCCAGGAGCCTAGGGCCATTAGCCCTCCTGCCGCGGCAGGCTATCCGAGAGGGGGAAAACAGCACAGAGAAGGTGCTAAGTACCCCATTAACAACTAAAAGACTCACCAACAATGTCCTCTTCAGGATTCAAGAAATGTGAGTCTTGCCAAGAGGCAATGCCAGCGTCTGATGGGCACAGTCACTGTATAAGGTGCCTTGGGGAGTCCCATGTCACGCAGAAATGCTCCTTCTGTGTAAAATTAACAGCCAGAGCAAGGAAGGACAGGGAGATGCAGCTTAAAATGCTGCTATTCGACAAGGCCCTCCAGCCAGACATGCCGCAGCGGCCGCAGCAGGAGGGACCCTCCGGGGCCCATGAAAGGAAAACTGCCTCCCTCACCCCATCAGCGCAAAAACGGAGGAAAATCTCCCCAACCTGATCCCTGCCGGCAGCAACAGCGAGCGGGACGGGAGTTGCACACAGCCCCCAGCCGTAGCAACAGCTGATCGGCGGCGGCACGGAGAGCCGTGTGGAGGCGGCTCAGCCTCCGATGATCAAACAGCTGCCCCGCACCGCAGGCAGGGCGGCAGCGAAACAAGTGCCGGTACCGGCGGCACCTCAGGCAGCGGCACTGACCCCCGGGGAACCGGCGGTGCAGAGCGCACAGGCACGCAGCCTGCAGGCACCGGAGGACACCGCCCGCACGGCACTGCCCAAGAGCGGGCCGAGCACGGCGCGGACGGGGCCGAGATCCCCTGCGTGTCGGGGGCGGAGCCCTCCCCTCAAGGGAGGGGGAAGGCTGCACAGAAAACAAGGCACTGCAGCTCCTCTCCAGACAGGGCTGCAGAGCTGCTTTCTCTCAGCCCTCCACTCATGCTGCGGACTCCAACTAGAAGGCAGGGGTCCCCCCCTAGCCTACCCAGAGCCCCCGTCTCCATTTTTACAACCAGCCTCGCCCTGACTGGGACCACCCTCACCCTTCTTGGGGTTTGAGCCGCTGGAGTACTATCACAAATCGCTCTCTCCAGTGTCCCATGTCTCTCGACGATCTCGCTCCCCCAGATGCAGGGGGTACGCACCAAGGGAGTGGTCCGGGTCACCTTCCCAAGAACAGTGCCCATGCTGCCATGGTCATCCCTATCACGCGGGGCATAGACACCACCAGCATTCTACCAGGGAAAGATCCCCACAGACGGTCCCTTATCCCCGAGGGCAATCGCGAACAGGGACAGAGACTCAAGTATCTCAGGGGGAACTGGTTATGGAACCCTGAGATTTTCCCTCGCAAGCTTCCAGCGAGCGGATGTACCATCACCAACAGGAACCAGAAGGGTCCAGAGAGGCGTATCCTAGTGGTTCCTTGCTCTCCTCCCCGGATGAGGCTACGGCCCCGGGGGACGTCCATCCTCCGGATGATCTCAAACAGTTTCAAGAGCTGTTTAAAAGGGTGGCCTTCATGCAAGGCATCCAGACAGCAGAGGTGCAAGAGAAACACGATAAGCTCCTCAAAAATCTGAGACCTCTGGCCTCCTCCAAAATAGCAATACCGCTTGACGAAGCAATCTTGGAGTCCGCCACTACAATATGGCAGACCCCTGCAACTATTCCGCCTGTCCACAAGAGAGCGGACAAGAAATACTTCGTGCCGGCAAAGGGCATGGAGTTCCTGTTCAGCCACCCACAACCAAATTCCTTGGTGGTAGAGTCGTCGCAACAAAGATCAAAGACATCTCAATTCAAGATAGGGGGAACAGACAAAGATGCCAAGAAGCTAGAGCTGTTCGGCAGAAAGGTCTACTCCTCCTCCACACTACTGTTGCGAATAGCAAATTACGCAGCACATCTAGCGAACCACAATTTCGACAACTACACTAGGTTAACCTCCCTCATGGACTCGCTTCCAGAGGACAAGAAACCGGTGCTCAAGGCCATCGTGCAAGAAGGCTACGTGGCCTCGAGGAAGGGAGTTCAGATCGCCCTGGATGTTGCAGACACAGCAGCACGCTCCATAGCTACAGCAGAGGTGATGCGAAGGGAGTCTTGGCTCCAGACTTCGGGTATACCGAGGGATCTGCAGGCAAAGATCGTCGATCTTCCCTTCAACACGCAGAAGCTGTTTGCTGAATCAACTGACTCGGTCCTTCATTCCAGTAAAGATTCAAGAGCCACACTTAGGACCCTGGGGATTTACACCCCTCCATACAGAAAGTAAAAGTACTACCCTCAACAAAGACGGTACCAGTACCAGCCACAGCATCCCCAGTACCACAGGGGTTACGAGCAAGGGCGACATCAACAGCACCAGCAGTACAGAACTCCCAGGCGACGTTCCCAACAGAGCCGTGTGTCCTCGGGGCAGGACCAAAGGCCACAAGTTTGACACACAGATCCAGGGCTGCGCCATCACTACCATCGCACAAGGTCATCCGAAGCTGTTATTCCACCATCGCCTCCAACCATTTTACGACCAGTGGCAAAGGATCACCACAGACAAATGGGTGCTGGAGATCATAGCCATGGGGTATGCCATCCCGTTCCAGTCGCTCCCACCGCCACGACCTCCACCCAGGCCCCACCTCCAGGAGGCCTCCCACGTAGCGAGGCTCAAGCAGGAGGTAGACCATCTCATGCTCATAGGGGCAGTGGAAAGAGTGCCAGAGCAACTGCAAGGGAAAGGGTTCTACTCGAGGTACTTCCTCACGGAGAAAAAGACAGGAGGCTGGAGGCCCATCTTAGATCTTCGAGGCCTCAACCGGTACCTGCGCAAGCAACGCTTTCGGATGATCACAATCACCTCCATCCTTACAGCACTGGACGATGGAGATTGGTTCGCAGCCCTCGACTTACAAGACACGTATTTTCACATAACTATCCATCCAGCTCACCGACGATTCCTCCGGTTCATGGTAGGCAAAGAACATTTTCAATACAAGGTCCTACCGTTTGGCCTCTCCTCGGCCCCCAGAGTCTTCACCAAGACCTTGGCAGTGGTGTCAGCCTACCTGCACAGACGGGGTATTTATATTCCTGTATCTGGACAACTGCATACTCAAAGGGGCCTCGAAGGAAGAGGTACTACGCATGATACGCGTCACAGCAGGCACGTTCTCTTCGCTCGGCCTGGTTATCAATCTGGCAAAATCAAAGAGAGACCCCACGCAGGACATAGAGTTCATAGGGGTACGCATAAATTCTATTACAGCGAGAGTGTATCTACCAGAGACACGCTTTCGGGCCATCGGCTCCCTCGTGCAAGTCATCACCTTCAGCCCTACGGTGCCGGTTCTGACATGCTTACAGCTGCTGGGCCACATGGCAGCAGCGACGTTCGTAGTACAGAACGCCAGGTTACACATGCGCAGCATGCAGCACTGCCTGGCGAGCGTATACAAACCGGCAGCACACACCGTTCACAGGGTGGTGTCGCCCACAACAGAGGTGCGCAAATCCCTGCAATGGTGGGTAAACCCCAAGAACATGCTAACGGGTACCCTTCCACCAACCACAAATATCGGTTTTTCTTACTATAGATGCCTCCCACATAGGGTGGGGAGCACACATGGGCGAAGAGGTGACGCAAGGACTGTGGTCCTCCACGGAACAGTCACTGCACATAAATATACTGGAGCTCAGAGCAGTGTTCAACGCCTGCAGACACTTTCGAGACCATATACAAGGCAAAGTAGTCGGGATCAGTACAGACAATACCTCCACCATGTTTTATATAAATCGGCAAGGAGGAGCTCGGTCCTGTGCCTTATGTGCAGAAGCAGTCCAGTTGTGGAACTGGTGCATCGCCAACAATATAACCTTGAAAGCCTCGTACTTACCAGGCACTCACAATGTGAAGGCAGACCAGCTGAGCAGGCGTTTCGCACTCACGCACAAGTGGCAGATCCGTCCCGATCTGCTACGACCGATTTTTCACGCATGGGGCTTTCCCCAGATAGACCTGTTTGCCACTCAACACAGCAAGAAGTGCCCACGATTCTGCTCTAGGGCAGGACTGGGACGGGGGTCCCTGGGGGACGCATTCGCGATCTCCTGGAGGGGTCCCCTGCTTTACGCTTTTCTTCCCACAGTGCTGATCCACAAAGTCTTGCAGAAAGCCAGGAGGGAAGGAGCCCGAATGATCCTGATAGTCCCAACGTGGGATCGACAGCAATGGTTCCCCCTACTCCTGCGCATGTCGGACCGTCCACCGATGCCCCTTCCGGTGGCGCCAGATCTGCTCACGCAATCCCAGGGGTCCATAGTGCATCCGCACCCCCCCAAGGCCTGCGACTACAAGCGTGGTTAATCCATGGCTCAGCTCCCTAGAGAGCACTTGTACGGAGGCAGTGCAACAAGTCCTAGAAAGTAGCAGGAGGACTTCCACCAGGAAGACCTACAAGCAGAAATGGACTCGCTTCATGGCATGGTGTTCTACCAAACAGCTAGCCCCCCTTTCAGTGCCTATACCTGTAATATTAGAGTATTTACTGGACCTCAAGAGAGGAGGACTCTCACTATCATCGTTAAAGGTCCACCTTGCCGCCATTTCAGCGTTCAGACACGAAGAGGCTGGGCGCACAGTGTTCACCCATCCCATGGTTACCAGGTTCCTCAAAGGGTTGGTAAACCTATACCCCCCTCGGAAACCGCTTCCACCTTCATGGAACTTGGACCCGGTGCTTAATGCGCTAACGGGACCACCGTTCAAGCCTTTAGCCACGGTTTCCCGCCGCCTCCTTACGATAAAGACGACCTTCCTTCTTGCAATCACGTCAGCTCGCAGGGTGAGCGAGCTTGCGGCAGTTATGGCAACGCTACCCTGCACTGTTTTTTCCAAGGAGGCGGTGACTCTACGGCTGCATCCAGCCTTTGTTCCTAAGGTTTCTTCAGAGTTTCATATTAACGAACCTATTGTTTTACCCTCGTTTTATCCAAAGCCTCATAACTCTCACAAAGAGGCGTGCCTACACCTCCTGGACGTGAGGAGGGCGCTGGCGTTCTATATAGACAGGACCAAGCCCATCCGGAAAACGGATAGACTCCTGGTCTCTCTTGCTCCCAAATTGAAAGGAGAAGGTCTCTCTTCGCAGAGAATCTCGAAGCACATCGTATCCTGCATAAAAATGTGCTACAAACTCAAGAAGACTCCTTTACTGGCCCCGCCCAGGGCTCACTCCACTAGGGCGGTGGCGGCATCAACAGCCTTTTTCGAGGGCGTTGCGCTAAAGGACATTTGCAGAGCGGCGACCTGGTCATCCTATGACACCTTTGCCAAGCACTATGCCCTTCACAGGGTATTCCAAGAGGATACCCAGCTCTTGACAGCGGTCCTCTCGGGAACAAGCTGTACATGATCCGATTACCCACCTCCTATCTTGGGTTACTGCTGGGTAGTGTCAAAGTTTGACTCAGACTCACAATTTATCAGACCACTCTGTTTTATTAGCAAAGCCGCTCTGCTAATACATTTAGAAGTGAGCCCCCCGAGTGGGGCTTGTGTCTCTTAATTTATACAGTTTTTTTGGACAACAAGTTACAGAGAAGTTACAGACAAAAGAAGAAAAAGATTTTAGTCACCACCCTTCGAGATCCCTGAGACCAGTCACGTATCTTCAATTACCTGCCACCCTTAACAATCTCCTTTAACAGCTTCCAGTTAACTTAACTAATTGCCCTTCACACCTTCCATTCTGATGCCTGCTTCTTAGACGTGCTGGCTCCATCTTAATTGCTTCTCCATTCAAAAGCTAACTGTCCCTACGTGTGCTCCCTCAGATACTTTGTAACATGTTTTGGCATGCCCTCTCATATACAATGTATCCAGCATGTCCCCTTATACAACGTTATACTTATACAATGTTATACTTCCACAGTAGTCACCTAATTTGGAGCACCCACGGGGACACTCGAAGAAGAAAGAAAGGTTACTCACCGTAGTAACGGTGGTTCTTCGAGATGTGTCCCCATGGGTGCTCCACTACCCGCCCATCCTCCCTGCTTCGGATCTCTGTTTAGTGTTTTGCAGGAGCATCCAAGGCGGTTGGTCAAGGAACTGGCGGGGACCGGATCGCGCACGTGGCCAGGAGCACGCAAGGGAGCGGCGCGCACCGGCGCATGCGCGGTCCGGCAGAAACTGCTTGGAAGATCCGATCTGCAGCCCCAGGCGAGCCCGACACCTAATGTGGAGCACCCACGGGGGCACATCTCGAAGAACCACCGTTACTACGGTGAGTAACCTTTCTTTGCCTCTTCTGGGGCTCCCTGCCACGGCTGCTGCCACATGCAGCTCTGCCACTTGAACAAAAAAAACAAACAAACACTACCTGCAGTTTTAACAGGTGGAGCTGCAAGTGTCTCCCTTAAGAGCCACAGGCCCGTGCCTTAGGGTAACAGTTTGCGTGTTGGTAATGCAGATGCAGCCCACAGCGTGGTAAGTGGGCTGCAGGTTGCAAACCACAGGCTTCCCCACACACGTCTAGCACCCCTGCCTGGAGCAGGGCCAGAAGTGGACCCCTATAAGCAGGCAGCACAGTGGGATGAGCCCCCCCAGAGCCACAGCCCCCAGCATGGGGCTGGGCAGCCAGGACATGAGTGCCACCTAAAACCTGGGGCAAACCCCCAGTTCCCAGCCCCATAGACCCATGTGCCCATCCCCCTCTCACCGCTGGCAGAAGCGCTGGTGCAGGCAGCAGGAGGTGGTCTCCCCCTCCACTAGCCCTGCCAGACTGGAGCAGCCAATTCTGAATGCTTTGGCATACAGCTGGGCTGTAGCTAACTGGGCTGTGGGATGAGAGCCACTGCCTTCACCAGACTGAGAGGTCCTGCAAAAGTGGCAGGAGGTGGTGAGATGGGAGGAGAAAAATTGTAGTTTGACCACCCGCCATTTCATTGGACGAGGGGAAGGGAGATTGTCCAAGCTTCATCACCCAGTGATATGAGTCAGATATCTCTGGGGCCCAAAATGCTGCATCTCTTGATTACTTCCTGGCCTGTGGATTCTGGTGCCCCCTCACCACTCCCTGCCCCTGCAGACCTCTGAGCACAGAGGAATAATCTCAGTCTTAAAATGGCTGATGTAAACGGCAAGTTGGTGGGACTTTCACCACTCTCTTCTAGTAAAGAAATTTGATACTTACTGTGAAACTTTTACATCAGAGTGGAAGTTAAAACATGCAGAAGTGGCGTTTCCCAAGGCATGCTACATACCTGGTATTTTTAGAGATGTTAAGTATCTGCAATAAAGTAGCATCCATGGCTAACAGCCACGTTACCAGACTTCCAGGGATGTTAACTTCTGCATCTTCCGATTTGAAACTGAACGTTGCACCTTCACCATTTACATTAACAAAGCTAATTTTTAAGGTGATCAACACTCACTGGCAAAACACATTATTACTAGTGCTACCCAGTGTTTGAAGTGCCCTGTGCCTGTTCCTGGTGCTCATTCACAGGTATAGATTGTGATGTATAAAATATCCAAAGCAACTGAATACAGGGAAATGTCATCTGCAAATTAAACTTGAGTCTAACCAAGGTGGGATTTTTGAAAACAGAGTTGGATGTGATGCTCAGTGCAGTTACAAATAAGGGCAAGAGTTAAACTGAATAGTGGTTACTAGAAGTTATAACTTGTCAGTGATGTTGCTGTTGGGTGACTTGCAAAGTGGTAATTTCATCTCCACCCCCCCCACCAAGTTGTGGTTCTTCTTCCTTTTCCCCTTGACAATTTCTGGGGCGGGGGCGGGTTGCTCTATGGTGGAGAATTTTTTTCCTCTTTCCCAGGCTGGTAGATGGGATTCTGCCTGTCCCAACAATGTAGTCATTGTTCTAGGCTGGGTATGCTGTTCTGTTTCAGGTTTCTCTGTTTTGAATGGAGACAGCCTAGTACCTGCCTTCTGGCTCAGCGAGTGTGTGACAGACGTTTCTGATGAAGGTAGTAGATGTGCAACACGATGTTTTGCATCAGAATTAAGATTAGAAAAAGAACCAGTAGCCAAAATACACTTTATTAAATTAACACAGTCCATTTGATAAAATACAAGCTTCATGTGTTACCAGGTTGTTTACAACTTTTTTTCTTTTTTTAAGAAACTAAGAAAAGAAACTGAGTAGGCTGTATGCTTTGGTTGGGTTGGTTGCTTTGCTTATTTATTTTTGGGGTTTTTTTTTTTGTTTTTTTTTTTTACTTTTTTTGCTAATAGTAAGTTCCAAGAGTGAAATTACCTGAACTGTTAAAAATTTATAAATAGATTAATCAAGCAGGCTCTGTAATTTTCCTTGTAAACACCGAACATGCAACACATTTAGTGTAGTTTGGAATATTTCAAGCAGTTTTCAAAAAAAAAAACAAAAAACCTCAGCCTCCAAAAATTAAATAAATAAATAAATAACTGTGCACATATTTTGCAAGTACTGATGTTAGACACTGCAGATTAATCAGGCAATAACACCCAATATAAAATCTGTGATGAAGGATGACATTAGTGGCTCAGTTGAATTACCTTTAATGGAAGCAATTCCATTAAATCCCTACAAAATGCACTGTCTTCTACATAAATTTCAAATGTAGTCCATGAACTCTCACTTCACAACTCACTCTTATGGAGATGACTGGCACCATTAGTGTGTTTTTTATAGTCCAAAGGATCATTAAACCAGCCTTTGACTTGAGCTGCATAAAGGTTAAGAGAAATCATCTTTAATTTCTCATTTTATCAGTTAATTTCATTACAGATGAATGAATAACTGAATACTGTTCAAGTCTGGTGGTGTTTCCTTTCAATCCAACACACAAGTTTCTAATACACAAAAAATGTCCTTCCATATGACATTTTCCAAAGAAAATTAAGAAAAAAGGTTAAATTAAAAAAGATTATATTGCATAAACCTGTTACATAAAATCTCTAAGCTTTTCACCCTCCAGATGAATGAGTTCCAGGAAATGGTTTATTAAAACAGAATAAGTAAATCCACATCAGTTATCTTTACAAAAGGTAATTTTTAGACTAAATTTGAAATGGTCCATCTTTAAAAATGAAGGGTATTACATTCTACTTTTTGTAGAAATAGAGTATCTATGTAACATTCATCTCTGGTTATTTTTAGCACTAGCATTACCAATGTACAGGCAATAATTTAGGAGCTTCAAGGCAATATATTTTCTATCAAAGAGTTTACATTTAACAAAGAATCCACAGATTGCATTATGGAAAAGCCATATACACTATACACAGACACCTTAAGCAAGACCATTGCAAATTATATCCAGAAACATTTTAGATTCTGGCCCATACAATCCACAGTAGTTAGATCTGAGCTGATCTAATGAGTGCTTTCAGCTCAGAGCCACGTTGGGACATTACTTGTCAGGTCTGTTCTGATTCTCTCTCATGCTGCTGGGGTGAATTCATTAGAAATTGTGTCCCTTTAAGGTAGCTTCCCATCTTGGAAATATTTATTTTTCAGTCAGGAAGCCGCAGTGACTTTTTCATCTTGTTTTTGTCCCCAGCCCCAAAACAAAAGTCTAAAACACTGAAATCAAGGTCAGTCGCAGATACTACACTGTGTGGGGTAGGGTATTGTGTGAAATGTTTGCTTTTTATACCTGAAATGAAAAGTTCCAAAGTCACTGTGGGTTATTCTCACCTCTTTCACTGACCTACGTAAACGTGTTTTGTTCATAGCAGGTGGTTTGGTTTAGTTAACTTCCATTTATGATTTTTCCCACACATGCGCCTGAGTGTATGGCTTTGCCTGCAATGCTGTCTTTGCTGCCCAAAGTCGCTCTCCTAATGCGATACCAGCTGGCACAGTAGTGAACCTGTATCTACAAAAACTAGGTCAGCCCTTGCAGTCTGTTTGGCCAGGACCAAATCAAGTGCTTCATGATTTGTGCGTTCACAGGAATTATGTCTATACCATTAATCACCACAGCTGATTTTGATAATATTGTCTCTCTGATCTTAACGCCCTGCACAGAAGTTGCCCAGCAGCCCATTTGTACGTTCAATCCACTTTTAAGCTGCCTGGATGTGATTTGGATCCAAGTTCAGATGTTGAGGATACGTGAGGGAGCCTGGAAAACAGCCGAAGGGTTGGGAGAAAACTTCGTCTTTGCTTCGTGGATCTAAAGGGGAAAATCATATGCATTAGCACGAGTTCTGGGGACAGTAGTCACCTGGGTTCCAACTAACCTTGAACCAAACATCTCCTCTCCATGGCAAAACAAAACACATCAGAGGTCTGTTCCATATGATAGTTCCCAGACATTTGTTGGTCTGGAACTGAACATGAGACTAAACTATTTTCATAGCACAGTTTCAAGGCACTTCAAAAAAAAAAAAAACAGTTCAATCAGAGCCATCTTCCAAGACCAGAACAGGTTGGTTGGGCTACCTCATTTTAGCTGCGTCCTTCTGCACACTTAAACAGTATGCTGTTGATAGGACTTGAGGCTCATTCCACAACAGCCAGACAAGCATAACTGAGCAATTCTTGCTGGCAGCCTGCTAATGGTTTCCTAGCCAATGTGACCCATTCACAGACCCTTGTTGACATTTGTTTTACACAAACATAATGGCAAATACACTACCAGCTTAATGACTGAACTGCTTGGAGGGCACCAGCTTAAAACTCTTAAGTGTTTGAGCTCAGTGCTTTGGGTGCAGCAACCATACTCTCTGTATTACAATCTGGACAGACGCATGCAGTATTCAGGAAGAAAAGTTAACTATATAGCATGGTGAATAGTAACAGAGAGGTAGTCATGTTAGTCTGTACTCCAACAAAACAAAACAGCAGAAATGTAGCACTTTAAAGACTAATAAAATGATTTATTCAGTGATGAGCTTTGGTGGGACAGGCCCACTTCATCAGATCAATATCATTTCCAATACAGACTGACATTTGTAAATACAGAGGACCAAAAAATATTGCAATAAAAACTGACCAATCAAATACGACTGAGAGTTGGAGGAGGGAAAGTGGGGTGTTAAGTGTCCTGCCTGACATAATTATGAGCATCAAAAGAAGGGAAGCAGTCCTTGTAATGTGTGAGGTAGCTGATGTGTCTGTTCATACCATGTGTTAATGTGTCAAATTTGAATATGAATTTCAATTCACAAATTGCTCACTTATCTTTTTTTAAATTCTCTGCGCTCCAGGACACTAGCACTGAGTATTTCAGCTTTTCTTACATCACTTGTCACTAGGTTCTCTCCTTCATCCAGTAACAGCCCCATGCCTTCCCTGATAACTTTTTGTTAACATGCCTGTAGAAACCCTAGGTGATAGGCCTGTCTTTTCCTATAAACAACCTCCTAACCTAAGAAAGATTCTCACCAGCTATCGCAGGCTACACCACTGTAATACTAATCCTGGAACTCTTCCTTGCAACAAACCCCGCTGCCAACTTTGTCCACATATTTATTTTGGGGATACCATCACCAGACCTAACCATGTTAGTTACAAGTTCAAAGGCACATTCTTGTGCACATCCAGCAACATTATATATGCCGTTATGGGCCAACAATGCCCTGCCACCATGTACATTGAACATACTAGGCAAAACCTTCACCAAAGAATAAATGGACATAGAGCAGACATCAAGAAACTCAATACGCATAAGACGGTCGTTGAACACTTCAGTGGAGTAAGCCATTCTGTTAGAGACCTGAGACTTTATGTCCTAGAGCACAGAGAATTTAATAACAGGTAAGTGAGAAATTTTGTGAATTGGAATTCATATTCAGATTTGACACTAACGCATGGTATGAACAGAGACATCAATTACCTCACGCATTACAAGGACTGCTTCCCTTCCTTTGAGGCGTGTAATTATCTCAGGCAGGACACAACACCCCACTTTCCCTCCTCCACCTTCTTCAGTCTGATTTGATTTGTCAGTTGTTTACAATTTTCTTTTGTCCTCTGTACTTACAAATGTCAGTGTGTATTGGAAATGAGATTGATCTGATGAAGTGGGTCTGTCCCACCAAGGCTCATCACTGAATAAATAATTTTGTTAATCTTTTAAGTGCTCCATTTTTGCTGTTTTGTTTTATATAGCATGGTATCCATCCTGGACTGTGAATCGTGAATCACTCTAGTAAGACACTGTGCTCCTTAGACCTGCTCAGGATCGAACTTTTGGGGTTCAATTTTGTGTGCCTGGTGGAGATGCATGAAATTGACCTATCAGGGGTCAGCTATTGCACAGAGTAAGGGAGGTTGGTGGGAGAAACTTTCCCATGACCTTCCTTAATGAGGAAGGCCAGGTCCATTCTCTCCCCCCACCCTGTGTAGGGTACCATAGACCATAAGGATGGCCCTATCTGTTTGAACATTATAACCTGTGCTTGACAGGTCGTCTCCCCTTTTAACAATCCTGCTGTGCCCATCCATCATGTTGCTCTTCCAGAAGGTCCAGAATTCTCCAGTTCAGCAACTTTATGACTATTTTTTGCATTCCAAAAGAACAGCGATTCTCGTGAGATGATCTGGTGGGGATCACACAATCCAAAGTTTAATATTCAAACACCCCAGGAGTTTTAATTCTGTCCACCAAGGATTCAAACAGAGCAAACTAGTCTGAGCCTCATTTGGAACCTTCTTGGTGGAATCCACACCCCAGCTATGCCTTCTCCCTCCAAAAGTGCTTTGCTGTACTGGAATGTTTTGTACTATGCTGACAGCAGGGCTGGCACTGATACAACTGTATGTGATGTTTTAGGATGAGATGTTTTCAAGCCACCTATAGGATTCAAATGCTTAATTTCCCACTAAATGTCCTGGGAGTTAATACGTTGATTCAGTTTTAATCTGGCTCTCAGCAAAGCACCAGGTGGTTTCATTCAGCAAGAATCAGGCCATGGAATCAACTGATTAATGGGAACCAGAAGTCCAGGTCCTCCCAGATGGATTTGCAAAGCTTAGCCTTGCTATTATGCACTGTTCTCTTCTCCCTTGCTAAGCACTCACTAGGGACCATCAGCAGTCTGTGGTGCTCAGCTGTGACACTCTTTTCATTTCCTCCGCAGTCATTGCTAGCACAGCCTCTTCTGATGCCAACCACATGGTGCCATCTGGCTGTTATGCCGTCGGATTCTGAGGGCCAGGCTCCTTGTTACTTCCAGGTCCAATCTGACCTAAATTCTGCTATGAGTTCTGCAGCACACCAGTGAAACAGACGAGAGATTCAGTGGCAGCTTCAAGTCAGATTTGAAAGGGCCGGAGGCTGCTCTTCAATTAAATATGAAAATGAATAATGCAAGCAGTACACCATCCCTGGTGTGGACCTGATACTAAATTAAATTTGATGCTGTTCCTACATTTGTCATTTTCAATGTACTACAGAATTTTATACTGCAAACATGTAACTGCACTGCTGGGGCTCTATGCGGCTGGGAAAGAGGAGGGGGAAGGCAGCCAGAAACAGGCAACGCGCACGAGCTGCAAGGTCCTGGTAAAATTACCAGCCACCAACTGGTTAAGTGTTGACATTTAAATTGCCCCTATTTGATTGCTAAGTTTAGAGAAGAAAGGTAAAGCCCCCACCAGGAAAGTGCCACGGTGGCAACTTACATTGGGCTTAGAGTGGGAAAGCTTTCTCAGCAACCACTGAGGCTGGAACGGTGTGTACTTATTTACCGTTAATCAAAGCTGGAGAGCAAGTCTGTGCCCAGAGTGGGATTCTGTAGCACGCCACCAGTCAGTTCTTCACCTAGCTTCCCAAACAACTCTTCCTTGAAGGAGGGGAAAGGGAAAAGAGAAGTTACTCACCTGTAGTAACAATGGTTCTTCGAGATGTGTCCCCGTGGGTGCTCCACAATAGGTGTCGGGCTCACCCGGCGCTGCAGATCGGAAATCTTCCAGCAGTTTCTCCTGGATTGCGCATGCGCCAGCGCGCGCCGCCCCCCCTGCGCACCCCCAGCTGCGTGCAAGATCCGGTCCCCACCAGTTCCTTGACCAACTGCCTCGGATGCTCCTGAAAAACACAAAACAGAGATCCGAAGCGGGGAGGATGGGCGGGTGGTGGAGCAACCATGGGGACACATGTCGAAGAACCATCGTTACTGCAGGTGAGTAACTTCTCTCTCTTCTTCGAGTGGTCCCCGTGGGTGCTCCACAATAGGTGACTACCCAGCAGTAACCCAAGTAAGGAGGAGGGTAATCGGTTTATGTGCAGCTTGCCCCCGAGAGGACTGCTGTCGACAGACGGGTATCCTCTTAGAATACCCGAGGCAGGGCATAATGCTTGGCGAAGGTGTCACAGGATGACCAGGTTGCCGCTCTACAGATGTCTGTTAACGCGATGCCCTTGAAGAAGGCTGTTGACGCCGCCACCGCCCTGGTGGAGTGAGCCCTGGGCGGGGACAGCAAAGGAGTCTTTCGAAGTTCGAAGCACATTTTTATACAGGACACAATGTGCTTTGAGATTCTCCGGGAAGAGAGACCTTCTCCTTTTGACCCGGGAGCAAGAGAGACTAGAAGCCTGTCTGTTTTCTGGAAGGACTTAGTTCTGTCTGTGTAGAAGGCCAATGCCCTCCTCACATCTAGGAGATGCAGGCATGCCTCCTCGCCGGAGCTGTGAGGCTTCGGGTAAAACGCAGGTAAAACTATTGTCTCGTTAAGATTGGACTCCAAAGAGACTTTTGGAACAAAGGCTGGGCACAGCCTTAAGGTTACCGCCTCCTTTGAGAATACTGTGCAGTGCGGCGTTGCCATCACTGCCGCAAGCTCACTCACCCTGCGGGCTGACGTAGTTGCAAGGAGGAAGGTTGTTTTTATCGTAAGGAGACGTATGGGAACTGTGGCTAATGGGTCAAAAAGGTGGACCCAATAGCATGCTGAGCACCAAGTCCAAATTCCACGATAGTGGAAGCGGTTTCCAAGAGGGGGGTACAGGTTTACCAGCCCCTTCAAGAACCTGGTAACGATAGGATGGGTGAATACCGTGGGCCCTTCCTCTGTATGCCGAAAGGCTGATATAGTGGCGAGGTGGACCTTTAGTGAGGATAGAGAAAACCCACCTCTCTTGAGGTCCAATAAGTATTCTAGTATTACAGGTATAGGAACGTCAAGGGGGGCTAACTGCTTGGCGGAACACCAGGCTGTGAATCGAGTCCATTTCTGCTTGTAAGTCCTCCTGGTGGAGGTCCTTTGGCTACATTCCAGGACTTGTGCTCCCTCCGTACATGTGCTCTTTAAGGAGCTGAGCCATGGATTAGCCATGCTTGTAGGTGCAGACCCTGAAGGTGCGGGTGCACTATGGACCCTTGAGCCCGTGTGAGTAAGCCCAGCACCACCGGTAGAGGGAGCAGTGGGCGGTCTGACATGCACAGAAGCAAGGGAAACCATTGCTGCCGATCCCAAGCAGGACTATGAGTATCATGCGAGCTCTCTCCCTTCTGGCTTTGTGCAAGACCTTGCGGATAAGCGCTGCAGGGGAAACGCGTAAAGTAGGGAGCCCTTCCATGAAAACATGACCAGGGACCCCCACCCCACTCCTGCCCTGGAGCAGTACTGGGGACACTTTTTTTTTTTTTTTTGTACTGAGTGGCAAACAGATCGATCTGGGGAAAACCCCCACGTACGAAAAATGCGCTGTAGCAGATCGGAGCAGATCTGTCATTCGAGCGTGATTGTGAAGCGCCTGCTCAGCTGATCTGCATTCATGTTGTGAGCGCCCGGCAAGTACGTGGCTTTCAACGTTATGTTATTGGCAATGCACCGATTCCACAATCGGAAGTGCTTCTGCACATAGGGCATGGGATCGTGCTCCTCCTTGTCGATTAATGTAGAAACATAGTGGAGGTATTGTCGGTATTGAATCCTGACTACTTTGCCATGTAGGTAATCTCGAAAATGTTTGCAGGCGTTGAACGCTGCTCTGAGCTCCAGTATGGATATGTGCAGTGTCTGTTCCGCAGGGGACCATAGCCCTTGCGTTACCTTGTCGCCGATGTGCGCTCCCCATCCCATGTGGGAGGCATCGGTAGTAAGAAAAATAGAAATTTGTGGTTGGTGAAAAGGCACCCCCACTAGCAGATTCTCGGGGTTTTCCCACCACGCCAGGGATCTGCGCACCTCTGTTGTGGGCGACACCACCCTGTGGACAGTGTGGGATGCCAGTTTGTAAACGCTTGCCAGCCAATGCTACAGGCTTGACACGTGCAACCTGGCATTCCGTACCACAAACGTCGCTACCGCCATGTGGCCCAGCAGCCGTAGGCACGTTAAGATTGGCACCATGGGGCTGTATGTAATGACTTGCACCAGCGAGCTGATTGCGCGGAAGCGGGCGTCGGGTAGGTACACCCTTGCTGTGATAGAGTTTATGCGTGCCCCTATGAACTCTGTATGTTGTGTGGGTTCGAACTTTGACTTTGCGAGGTTGACGACTAGGCCCAGCAAAGAAACGTGTCCGCTGTGACGCGTATCATGCGTGAAACCTCTGCCTTCGAGGTCCCTTTTAGCAGGCAGTCACCCAGATATGGGAAAAATAAACACCCCCTGTCTGTGCAGGTAGGCTGACACCACTGCCTGGGTTTTGGTAAAGACTCTCGGGGCTGAGGAGAGGCCAAATGGAAGAACCCTGTGCTGGAAGCACTCCTGGCCGACCGTGAAGCGGAGGAAGCGTCTGTGTGCCAGGTGGATTGTTATATGAAAGTAAGCATCTCGTAAGTCGAGTGCTGCAACCCAGTCTCCATTGTCCAGTGCTGTGAGCATCAAGGCAACTGTGATCATCCGAAACCGTTGCTTGCGCAAGTAACGGTTGAGGCCCCAAAGATCTAAGATGGGCCTCCGGTGTCCTGTTTTCTTCCCTGGTAGGAAGTAGCGTGAATAAAAACCTTCCCCTGGAATTATTCCAGCACTCTTTCCACCGCCCTTATGAACATAACGTGAGTCACCTTCTGCTTGAGCCTCACCTTGTGGCAGCAGCCCTGAGGTGAGGCCTGGTGGGAGGCTTCGTCGGTGGTAGAGACTGGGAGGGGATCGTGTAACCCGTGGCTATGATCTCCAGCACCCATATATCTGTGGTGATCTTTTGCCATTGGGAGTGGAACGGTCTGAGGCGATGATGGAACATGAGATGGGAGTGGCATTGAGCGAGGGTATTGATAGTGCAGCCCCCGACATACCCATCAAACTTGTTGCCTTTGGGCCTGACCCGAGGGCGTACGGCTTTGTTGCGAACGTTACCTAGGAGTTCTGTACTGTTGCAGCTATTGATAGAGCCCTTGGCCGTAGCCCCGCTGATATTGAGCACGCTGTTGTTGTAAGCGTAGCGTCTTTGCTGAGGATAAAATTTTTCCCTCCTGTATGGGGGAGTATAAATGCCCGAGGTTCTAAGTGTAGCTCTCGAGTCCTTACTGGAGTGAGGCACCGAGTCAGTTGAGTCTGCAAACAGCTTTTGTGTATCAAAGGGAAGGTCCACGATCTTCGCCTGTAGTTCCCTTGAGATACCTGACGTCTGGGGCCAGGATTCTCTACACATGACCACTGCTGTAGCCGTTGAATGTGCCGCCATATCCAGGGCAATCTGGACTCCCGTCTGCGATGCTGCGTAGCCCTCTTGAACAATCGCCTTTAACACCGGCTTTTTATCTTCTGGAAGTGGATCCATGAGGGGAGTAAGCCCAGAGTAATTATCAAAATTATGGTTTGCTAGGTGTGCCCATAATTTGCCATTCTCAATAGCAGGATAGGAGAGGAATACACCTTCCTGCCAAACAGCTCTACCTTCTTAGCATCTTTGTCCGATCCCCCGATTTGTACTGAGAAGCCTTTGACCTCTGCTGGGACGACCTGACCACCAAAGCATTTGGTTGTGGGTGACTGAAGAGGAACTCCATGCCCTTTGCCGAGACGAAGTACTTCTTATCCGCTCTCTTGTTTGTAGGCGGAACAGAGGCCGGAGTCTGCCATATAGTAGTGGCTGACTCCAGAATGGCTTCGTCCAGCGGAATAGCAATTTTGGATGAAGCCAGGGGTCTCAAATTTTTCAGGAGTTTGTGATGTTTCTCCTGCACCTCTGCCGTTTGAATGTCTTGCGTGAAAGCCACCCTTTTAAACAGCTCCTGAAACTGTTTAAGGTCATCCAGGGGAGAGACATCCCCGGGGGCCACGGCCTCATCTGGGGAGGATGAGGAGGAGCCACTAAGGTAAACCTCCCTCGAACCCTCAAGTTCCTGCGGTCGATGATACACTTGCTTGCTTGGAGGATTGTGAAGGAAAGTCTCGGGGTTCTAAAATTAACTCCCCTTGAGACAACTGTGTTTCCGTCCCCGATCGGGAGTGCCCACGGGGGTATTGAGCGGCAGGGGGGGGACCTGCCCCTGGGTGTAGGCCTGTGGTTTGTCTGTGTCCAGCATGATAAGGACGACCATGGCAGCATAGGCAAGGGTCCGGGGATGGAGACCTGGACCACTCACGGGGTGTGTACCCCCGATGTCTGGGAGAGTGAGACCTCCACGACAACACAGACAGAGGTGAAACTGGCTTGTGATGGTACTCCAGGGGATCCAATACCAGAAATGGTGGCATTGTATTGGAGGAATGGAGAAGGAGGTTTTTTTCTTTTTGTTTTTTTTTTCCCGGATGGGCCGGTGAAGACACAGGCCTTCGGTGCGGCGTGTGTATCACAGGGGGAGGGCTTGGTGCTAACAGCAGCGCAGCCCTGTCCAAAGATGGACTGCGGTGCCGGGTTTTTGATGTTGCCTTGCACCTCCGCTGCGGTGCCGGCACCGCCCCCTCCCGTGCTGGGGATCTGGGCCCCGCTGTCAGTGCCGCACTTGGCACCATCAGCTGCGGTGCTGCGCAGGTATTCCCCTCTGGTGCCTGCAGGCTCCGTGCCTGGCACCCCCGCACTGCTGGTGCCGCGGGGGTCTGTGCCGCCTGTGGTGGTGCCGCCGGTTCCGGCGCTTGCCTGGCTGACGCTCTAGGCACCGCGCATGCCGGCTGTTGTATAACCAGAGGCTCAGCCTCTGCCACGTGCGCTGCCGCTTGCCTGAGTATGCGGCTGGTGGCTGTGTGCTCCACTCGTCCTGCTCGCTGCAAACGCACGGCAAGGATCGAGCCAGGGAGAGTTTCCTCCGTTTCTGCACTGAGGGGGTCAGAGAAAAACTGCCCTCCTCTTATGCAACCCAGAGGGCCGTTCTGGGTGAGGCTTCTCCGGCAAGGTAGCCTGTAATTCCCCCAGGCATCGGATGCCTTCACTATGCCCCACGGAGGCCAGCATAACTTCACAGCATGACTCCCGCTTTGTAAAACCTGAAGAGGCCATTGCGGTGAGTCCTTTATTGCTAATGGGTACTTAGCACTTAATCCGTGCCTTTCCACCCCAAATAGTGATCACCGGCCTGCGGCAGTGGGCAGCCTAAATGGCCTTCACGTCCTCTCTTCTCTTCTCCGCTCCTCTTTTTCCCTTTTTTTTTTTTTTTGCTGATATTCTCTTTGTCTTTGCTTTCTCTTTTTTTTTTTGTTTAATAACCGAAAACAACAAATTACACGTGGAAAAAAACCACTAAGTAATCTGACTCTGGCCTTCGCCTGAGTGGATTCAGTCTGCAGCCGATGGCAGTTGAGAAGGAACTGGCGGGGACTGGATCATGCACGCAGCCAGGGGCGCGCAGGGGGGCGGCGCGCGCCGGCGCATGCGCAATCCAGGAGAAACTGCTGGAAGATTTCCGATCTGCGGCGTCGGGCAAGCCCGACACCTATTGTGGAGCACCCACGGGGACCACTCAAAGAAGAAGGCACCTGTACAGAGATCCAAATGTGTTCACTCCAGTTTTAAAATGATCAGATGCGTCTTGGCATCCCTAGCACCTCTGGCAGCTTTAGATTGCTCTATGTGCTGTTGCTGTATAGCCAGTGTCATAGGTCTGTGTCTGAGGCTGATCGTATTTGAATGAGACAGGGATGGACAAAATAAATACAGATCTGGGTATCACAGGGAAATAAAAAACAGGATGGAATTTCTTTTTCAAAGCGCCTTGGCTTTTAATTCTAGTTTTAGTTGTTGAGGCTTGTTTCAGCTTAGGGCTTGGGAAGGGGGTGGTGGTTTGGTGAACAGGGCAAAGTCACGCCATCCTCTATCTGTGAGACGGGAGAGACTCCAGCCTTACAATGCATTGTTTTAATCAGTCTGCATCATAGGTCATTCCCATTTTGCTGCACCACAGAAACCAGGGAAAACCTCCCACACCCTTCTGTGTATGGGGAAGAGGAGGAAGCCAAGGAGTGGGTTTGCCTAGCAGCAGTGTTGAGACTGTCCTGCCTGTTAGGCCATGTCCAACTGATGTTCAAGGTTGATGATTCAGCCTGTTGTCGGCTTTGGCCCTGGCCTGTAAGTTCTGTAGCCCTGCAGATGGCTGCAGAGCGAGGCCTTACTCACATGTACTCCGTTTTCAGCAGGTGGGACTGCTATTTGCCTTACACATTTAAGGAGAGTCTTAGGCCAGGTCTACACTAGACATCTACCACAACTGTGTGGCTTGAATTGACTTATCTACAATTGACTTACCCAGTTGTGCTCACACAGGGAGCAGACACTCTCTGGTCAACCTCCCTTACTCCTTGTGAGATAGAAGAGTACAGGGGTTGACTGCCAATCCTGAATAGTTCCATTTCGCCCACCTGTACCAGGCACGTGAAATCAAACCCAGGGAGATTGACCCTTAGCGGATTGATCTACCGCATAGTGAAGACATACCGCTAGGGAAAGTCCTGAACAGAGAGAGTACCTGCCAATAGGTTTTTCAGCATCCTGTGTATTGCTTTGTCAGCAAGGAAGGTTAAGCTTGTTACATTGCACAATGCAGTGTCTTCTAAATGGGAAGAAAACATCCAGGGAATTCTAACACTAGGCTCTCGGATTCTCCGCATCTCCACGCCCTGCTCAGAACAGATGTCTTGATATTGCTGGAGACTGAAGTCTCCATCTCTGGCCAGAGAGGCTCAGTTTTATTTATTTATTTAGTGGGAGGTGGCCCCAGTGTCCACAGTCACACTCATGCATGTCTCCAAACATTGATTTGTGCACACAATGCAATGATAAAGTTAGGCTAGAGGTTTTAAATGCACAAATCAGGTAGTTTGATGTTAGATGCTCCCCACCGCAACATCTTGACAGATAACACAATTAACATCCACTTTAGCATAATTTGACTACACTGCACATGTAGAGAGGGTCTTAAATGGACTGTCCACAGTAACACAATACTACAGACCAAGGAGATATGATGTCAGAGTTCACGTTACTGTGGGAACCATAATTCTGAACTTGCGGACTTCCATGTAGTTTCAAGTCTTCAACTAAAAGTTATGAAGGCTCTGCCAGGTCTTGCTGAAAACAAGAGGTGGCACATGTGCAGTGCAGGAAGAACTTGGTGTCTAACCACAGCATGTTGGTAACATGTAAGGGAAATGGAATATTCTTTGGGATCCCTTCCAAAGGCCTCCAGAGTTTGTAAAACATATTGTTACCTTAAAATCTGCCCTGTAGCTAGTCTCTTTCATGAAATGATCCTCTGGAATGATGAAGCGTTGCTTTGTCTTTATGGGCTTCGAGGGTTTGGCTCCAGTCCATGGGCGATACTCCTGCCTGCAACAAGAGGGAAAAAGTCAGAAGGACCCAGAATACCGCATTAATCCAGTGCACCAACAGAGGGTATCTCTGCTGAATGTGAGAACAAATAAATATAAAAGGCAAGTTTGGGAACTGTTTGCTTATAATTAGGGAGACCAGATGCCCCCACATTAGGGGCTTTGTTTGGTCTGGGGCTCCCATCTGTCCTGAATTTCCATACTTATTGTATGGTCGCCCTACTTATAACTTCCAAAACAGTTAAGCCAAACCAGTTTGCAAAGTCCATTTTTACTCTAGTACCTAATAAAAGGAGTCTCTCATGCCAGCTCTGCATACTATATTTCAAAAGGGTACAGCTACACTTACCAGATCCACCCAGTCAGGGTCGATCTTCTGGGATTTGAGTTCACGCCCGGAGTGGGGAGGCACGAAGTCGAACTATCGGGGTTGACAGACAACCCCTGGACTCCTCTGTATCACAAGGAGTAAGGGAGGTCAATGGGAGAGTTACTCAGTGAGGACAGCCAGATAAGTCAATTGTAAACTTCCAGCAATGATTGTAGCTGGAACTGTATATCTAGGATCGACTTTAAGGTCTAGCGTAGACCTGCCCTTAGAAAGGTGATGCTCGTTGAAGGGTACAGAACATCCTAGAGGGACTAGCTTTGACTGCACTAGCTTCATCTTATACCTACTTGGTGGCAGTTCCACGCTCTCTTTGGGCGCTGCTTGCTGATTTCCTCTTGGACCAAAAGTCATGTTTGTTTTACTTGCCTCGGGCATCTTGATCCCAGACCTCAGCCCCATGGTGTCTGATTTTCTTTCAGTGAATGATTCTCGTACTATTTCTTTAACTGGTTTGACCTCACTGGGCTGCAATTACATCTGCCAGAGAACAGTGTTCTGCATATGTATGTCAGAGCTGTGCCTCCTCTCTACCCCAGTATGGGCTATCAGCTGGCTGATGCTTCAGCTGGTATTTTCTTGTGGCTGAGAGGCTACAAAGTCTCACTCAAAGACTGCAGGAGAGGAAAGAAGAAGTTGCTTAACATCTGCCATGGCTGTGTTTGGTAAGATGGGCAGGTGCAGAAGCTTGGAGTATCATTGGCTATTACATTGTTTGGCTTATCCAGTAACATGGCCCTCCACCATTTTCCTCTGCTGCTTCGTCACAGGATGAAACAGTACTTTGAGAGGCCATTCTGGGGGCTGCAGAAGTAGCCAAATGTGTCTGCTTATTTGGGACAGGATTAAGAGAGCCTGCTAGGTGTTCCCTGCTCTAATAATGGGAGATAGCCAGTCTGCTAACTGGAAAAGCAGATAAAGGTTGATAGGTGATTGGAATACTATATAACAGTGACCCCCACCACCCACCCCAAACACACACTGAATGAGCCCAAACCATAAGGGTTACGAATATAACTCATGGACTGTGGTGGGATCATGTCTGGAAAACAAAGGAATGTGAAACTGGTGTGTCAGAAATTAAGCCTGACTGGTGAAACAAACTAATGGGTTGAGGGGCTATGCTGGTCATTGCCCCATGGCTTGTGTGTCTTAAGTATCCTGATCAATGCAGTGCTTGGCCTGGGCTTTCTAGCACCCTTGCCATGATAATGAGCAGGTCAAAAGGTCTGAGCCATGCTGAACAAGTTGTACAGTGATAGGGCCATGTTAATACCAGTGATGTCGGCATGAGCCTGAAGAGCCCCAGTCTACACTAAGGAACAAAATTCATCCTGATGCGTCAATTCTTGCTACACTAATGTATCAGAGGGGTAGCCGTGTTAGTCTGGATCTGTAGAGCAACGAAGGGTCCTGTGGCACCTTATAGACTAACAGAAAAGTTTAGAGCATGAGCATTAGGACCTAACCGGATCAGCCACACCATTGTGGGCTCATTCAGCTGCACATCTACCAATGTAATTTATGCCATCATGTGCCAGCAATGCCCCTCTGCCATATACATCGGACAAACTGGACAGTCCCTACGTAAAAGAATAAATGCACACAAATCAGACATCAGAAATGGCAATATACAAAAACCCATAGGAGAGCACTTCAATCTCCCAGGACACACAGTAGCAGATTTAAAAGTAGCTATCCTGCAGCAAAGAAATTTCAAGAACAGACTCCAAAGAGAAATTGCTGAGCTACAATTCATCTGCAAATTCAATACCCTCAGCTCAGGATTAAACAAAGACTGTGAATGGCTGGCTAAATACAAAAGCAGCTTCCCCTCTCTTGGAGTTCACACCTCCAGATCTACTGATGACAATACAACTCAGCCTGCCTGACTGAGCTAACCTCGTTATCCCCAGCCTTGCTCTGGCCTATTTATACCTGGCCTTGCAGATTTCCAGGACCAGCATCTGAAGAAGTGAGTTAACTCACGAAAGCTCATGCTCTAAACTTTTCTGTTAGTCTATAAGGTGCCACAGGACCCTTCGTTGCTACACTAATGGCATTGCTAGAATTGCGTATCTGGGATCGACTTTGTTCCCTAGTGTAGACCAGGCCTCAGTTTTTCCAAGCCCCTGCTTGTGTCCACATTACCATGTAAACCTATTACTATACCCAGGTCTCTCAGCCATGCTAATGCATCCATGTTGCACCACACAACCCTTCTGACTTGGGTCTGTGGCTTGAACTATGTCCACACTGCAAAAGGATGGGTCTTGGATCCAAGTTACAATGAGACTCAGGCCTCTCTTGTGTGATCCTATCACGCAGATCCTTGAGTGTGTGTGAACGGAAGGGGGCTTGGGCTCAACTCGGAATTAGTGTGTACTGCATGAGTTCTATTTCAACTGGTCTGGTCTTGAGGACTGGCTGTGGGGCTCCTGCCTTGTTTTAGTGCCTATTCCCCACCCAGCTCCTTTTCCACAGCCTTTGTCCCTGTTACCTAACAGCACTGCCCTTGTGACAGCTATTTTGCTGCTACCTAGCTGTGTATTTGGGCTGACCGATTCTCTGGTTAGATTGTTGCTGGTCTGTGTCTGGTGCTCAGCTATCTCTGGAGAGATCACTTTTCAGAAGGCTTAAGTACATATTATAAACAATGCTATTAGCCCAAGAGAGCCACAACAAAAACAGAATTTTCACTACAGAATCTTAACTATTTATGAATGAATAGCCAAATTCAAGCTTTGCAGCCAGAGGGGAGGACCTAGCACATACTGGGGGGTGTGCCAAGAGGATCTTACTTCATCATCATGTCCCAGTAGTTTCTGAGGACTTGAACCAGTTGTCTCTCAACAGGCTGACCTGCGTTAAGGATACTGACTGACTCTTCGGCTGCTGCTACACTACCATTCTCCTGTCGGAGGAGATATGGTAATGAGGCAATTTGAAGCAGACTAATGAGGTGCTGACATACATATTCAGCACCTCATTAGCATAATGATAGCTGCGTGAACAAACTTCGAATTTCAGAGTGACAGTGAAGTTGGAGGCAGCTTTGAAATAAGCACCCCACTTCAACATTCCCATACTTTGATCTAGTTCTGTGGGAATAAGGCAATGTCAAAGTGGGGTGCTTATTTCAAAGCTGCCTCCACCTTCACTGTCGATCTGAAATTCTAAGTTTGTTCACATGGCTGCCATTATGCTAATGAGGCACTGAATATGCATGTCAGCGCCTCATTAGCCTGCTTCAAATTGCCTCATTACCACGTCCTCTGACAGGAGAATGGTAGTGTAGCAGCAGCCTCAACCTATCCATCCTAATGATGGCGGTATGCCAGTACTGCACAGAAAAGAAAAGGGAATTCCCACATTTGACTAAGCCTTTGAGACTCCTCCTTCCAGGACTGAGTTCATCTCACGACTGTATAGTAAGTCCTCTGCTGATCTGGCATCCTTGAAGAAGTGGAGCTTTGGATCATGGTCTCCTTGGCTGAAAACCAAGTAACTCGCTGCTCAGTCTGGGCACCTGAGCCAGCGGGTGACAACGTCAGGTCTGCTGCTTTTCTATCACTCTGACACCTGTCAGATTCCAGAGGGATCTTCCTCTGTATTTAGAGCCAGGATTTTCAGACTGTGTCCTTTGCTCACATTGATGGGAAGGGACATCATGAGATCTGGATGAATCTTACTCTCAGTGGCCCAATTTACTTTAAGATGGCCCAGTCCGAAACAGCAGTTGATCCAAAAATTACCTCCTTCCCAGCCTGGCTGCCTTTTAATGTCAATTCTGTTCACCTTTGAGCTCCTAGGACACCGGTTTGTTACTAACCTTACCACCTCTGGGTAAACATGTGCTAGTAACCACTGTCCTGTCAGTCAATGCATGTTAAAACACAACTCAACATTGAGACTGATTAGAAGAACTGAAGACTAGGAACCAATAATGCTTTGATATTTTCTCACTTTACTTGTGCAGTTGATAACAGCATGTGTGTGGTTTGTTTCCATGTTTTTCCCCAGAGGAACAGGGAAAGAAATACATGTTTGAAAACAGGCAATCCACGACAGTACAGCAAAGGTATTAGCAAAACACCATATCTAGAAAACAAATTATAGGTTTACTTGAGGATGGACCTGGAACAAACAGCAGGAGAACCGAAGAGGAGTTTTTGTTTACTCCTGTTCTTTAAATCTGAATCTTTTGCTTCAATGTAAGTAAATTAAAATGAATTCACACTGCTTGGCTATCTGTCCTTCCCCATCCATGTCTATCCACCTGTTAGACCAGCCAGATAACAGTACATAGAAGCTTGTGTAGTGACAATAAATTGGTTCCACTGTAGTTCAAAATGATCGGTTTCACTGCATCAGAAAATACTAGTTCCTGTCTAAGCTTGGAAAGATTCAACTCTAATGGCAAAAGCCAAAGCCATAAAGCTAAAGCTATCATGCTGTAACTTTTCAAATCAACATCTACTGTTGTTCAATATTTATTGTCACCCACATAATTTCTCATAAGACCGAACACTTAAATTGGATAAAAATCAGAAAAAAAAATCTTAAAACCCAGAATGTTGCACAATTCTGAACATTTAAATCAATAAATATAAAAAATGCTTAAAAGTAAACACGGATATTATCCATCAAACAATAATAAAAAATAATACTAGAGAGCCTTTTCTTTTACATGTTGGTACGTCCGAATATCTGAGCCATCCTGTTGTGAAACTACCTGATCCAGTCTGCATGATGGCAAATTTCCACCAGGGCTTCCTCAATCCAAGTTTGACTCATACACTCGAGAGGCAGAAATCTACTAGTCTGACAGGTATTTTTCCCTAAGTTAGACCAGAAACACTGACATCCTGGCAGATGACCCTGCTTGTTACAACAGGGCCTGGCAGTGCTGTAAGCTCACTGCATGGGGGAAGAGAGAAGCTAGGAGACATTCAGGTACCACCCAGCTGATCAGCCGAGTGCCCTTAGCCAGCAGCATCTGTTTCTATTGGTGATGCACATAACAAAATTTATTATGCCCAGGGATGGTAAAAATTAGAGAGCACACTGGTGCCTGGGGCCCAGCTGAGATGGGGGCTTCGGTGTGCTAAGCACTGCACCAGCTCTGATTAGTTGACGGTCCCTGCCCCAAGAGCTGACAATCAAAATAAACACAGCACACAAATGGTGAGGAGGTGGGGTAACATCCAGTGCGCACTCAGCTCTCAGAAAGCAGGCTACCGCCTTGATGGCTAGGGTTCAAGCTGGCTGGAAAAAGGGGAGGACAATTTGCAAATACTTTTTGAAGCACACACCCTTCCCCCTTTGTTTTTTAAATAAGGTGGGAAAGTTTTGACCTGCGGGGAAAAAGAGGATGGCCATTAATGGTTCTCCAATAGGAGTTCTGTAGCCCTGGTCACACTTCTCCCTCTACTCAGCCTTTAACTTGGCTAGTACCCCTGGAGGAAGGGATACGTAAGACCCACCTAGTTCTGTCACAATGCGTTAGGATATGAGCTGCCTGTGGAGGGAAGCCCTGGGTGCACTTTGAAAGGATGAAAGGCCCTTCATGGACTGACATCCAGGGAAGAAACCTTCTGTTCTGGGGCAGATGAACCTCACTCTGATGGGCGAGTGGAGAGGGAGAGAGTACACAATGTGAACAGAAACACTTGTTGTTACATAAGGCTTGGTGTGAATTTCTTTTAAACTTTGATAGAAATGTTTCAATGAACTGGTTAGTATGTGCTGCTACCACCTGTAGACCCAGTACAGCTTGAGTCATGGACCCTATGTTGCTAGTGGACTGTCTGTAGCCCACGTGAGAGGTGGTCACTTTTGGAGAGAGAGGAATCTGAGTTCTTCTCCTGTTACTGTCAGGAAGCTCTGGTGGGAGGTGGTACACAGCCCAATAATGAGTGAAATCACGTGGCACTGGTGTTTCTATATTTGGCTTAGTTTAGGCCCACACATATCTGGTCCAAGCACTTCCATATGCATGGAATAGGATGTCAGGCCTGCCCCATGCTGCACCTTTTCAGTGAAAAGGCAAGACTGGCCACCCCAGGCCCCTTTGTAGACCACAGTGAAGTGGAGGTGGTAGCAGCTGATTTCACTGTGTCCTGGCCAGTTTTGGAAGTCAGCTGTCATGAAGGTTAAGCTGTCCCTTTTCTCACCTGGCACCCCCCCACCCCCGGCCCACTGGCACAAGGAGTAGCAGGGCTCAGCGAGGGTACAATTCAAACAGAGATTTGGAGCTGTGGAAATTCAGTGTTATGTGTTGGAGCCAAAATGATTTCAGACCCAAGAAGGAAGACATGACAGCTACTGAGCCAAATGAAAACTCCATTACCCATCCAAAGAATGCATCATTTCAATTAACAGCAACGAAGGGTTAATGTTACAGATCCAGACTAACATGGCTACCCCTCCAATACTTGACACCGTGCAAGTCATTTCAATTAGAGATTTCCCAGAATGAGAAGCTGCCAACTTCTGTATCTGCTGCATAGCTCATTATCCCTTCCTGTCTTTATGAGGCACTTACTTAGTAGCCATGCAAAGGAATTTTCAAGGACTAGCCAACACAGCAAAGTCACCCTGCATACCAGTGCACTTCTAGTAAACAGTCAGCAAGATTCTCCATAGCCTTTCAAAATAATAAACAGGCTTTATCTGTGAAACACATTGGAAGGTTCTACCATTTGCTCAAATTATAGGGCATCACAAAATTTCTTTATCAAGTATAATCATCCACTTAAGTTCCAGGTTGTTAGATATTCATAATTACACATCTGCTTTCAGACACAGTGCTGCTGTCTGCAATTTAATCCTCTACTGTATGTGCTGCCTGAATGTTTACAAAATCTATTTTTTCCACTCTTTTAGGAGCAGAACATTTTATAATGTTATTGCTTGTTAAAAGCAAATACAAAACATTGAAATGTTTTATGCACAGATTCTATTGTTGTAATGCTGGGGTTGTCCTTTAAACTTTGCTTTTCTTTTCCATCTGAAACATAGACCTGATACATTACATTCCTTTCACACCGGTCACAGTTTACATTTTTTTCAGCAGCATGCCAGGTAGGCAATTGTTATTTCACTAGTTGTTTGGCATGAATAATTTACCAGTGTCATTCAAAAAAGATAACATCACAGCAGATGGGAAAATGCGATACACAGATAGTTACAATATGTCTGTTCTCTTCTGCACAAAATCGTACCCTTCCCCAGCAATGTAATTAATATCTGAGCGCCTTCCAGTAGAGCACTAAGTGACATGATTAGCATATGTCATCTGTGGTTCATTCTCTCTGCCTTGTTTTCTCCCAAAAGAAAGAATTGTCTAGGGGGTTGTTTTGCTTTTAAATGTGCACACACACTGCATTTATATTAGCAACAGCAGGTTGAAGAAGTGCCCCTTGCACGAGGAAGGGAAGATGGTGAGGTCCATGATGAGCTGTCATTTCAGGTGTGGGGAGTTGTTCACTCCACAGTCTCAGACTAACCTCTGTCTTTTGCTCACATGAGCTTTGCCCTTATGGTAGAAACAGGAAATTCCATTGTGTCAGCAGGACAACTGTGACCATGCTGCTCAAAGCTGTCGGCTGCTGAGGCCAGGTGCATCCCTGCTCCACCTGTCCCTTGAGGGGGATGTTAGCAGCCCAGAGGATCATGGCAGGCTGCATCTGAAGGTTTGGTGGGCCAGATCTGGCCTGCAGGCCATATTTTGCCTGCCCCTGCCCTAGAACCGAAGTGATATCTTTGAAACACTGGCTTCATGTCAGCAAGCACCTTGAAGATAAGAGACTGAGATCTGCTCTGTGAGAAGCCAGCGTAGAGAGCAGAGGAGAGGACAAATGTGCTGGCAATAGCCTGTGCTGTTTAGGAGACACCCTGCAAGAGTTTGTACTAGGTGGCAATTTCTAGGCTGATGGCGGCATGTCCAGACACACCCCGTTGCTAGAGTACAGGCAGGAGATGGACAAAGGCCCGTGTAACAGACTAGAGGAGGACAGACAGTGTTACTGCTCGATTCTGCAGGAGTCTAGAAGTACTCCTTACTACGGACTTGTGAACTTGCTCTCCTATCAAGGCTGTAAAATTTTAACGGAATTGCCAAAATCACTATTAATTACACACACAAAGCCTCTGTTAACAAAGAACAGTAGCAAGAGTGCAAAGCTGGACATTCAAAAGTGTGTGTGATTGTCTGATAGATGGTGGGGGAAGGACTCAGCAGCCCTAGGTTCACTCACTTCCCATTTGTCTGGTGTTCCCAAAAGCTGGTGAGGTCTGTGATGGTCCTTTAGTGCAGTCTACTAGAGTTCACCACAGGCTTCCAAAATAATTAACAGCAAAATCATAGAATCATAGAATTCTAGGGCTGGAAGGGACCTCAGGAGGTCATCTAGTAGAGCCCCCCGCCTAAAGCAGGATCAACTCCATCTAAATCATTCCAGCCATGACTATGTCAAGCCAGGACTTAAAAACGTCTAGGGATGGAGGTTCTACCACCTCCCCTGGTAATACATTCCAGTCCTTCACCACCCTCCTGGTGAAATAGTTTTTCCTAATATCCAACCTACACCTCTCCCTCTGTAACTTCAGACCATTGCTCCTTGTGCTGTCATCTGTCACCAGTGAGAACAGTCTCCATCCTCTTAAGGACCCCCCCTTTCAGAAAGCTGAAAACTACTATCAAATCGCCCCTCAGTCTTATTTTCTGAAAACTAAATAAACCCAAATCTCTCAGCCTCTCCTCATAGGTCATGTGCTCTAGACCCCTAATCATTTTCATTGCCTCCACTTAACACTCTCCAATGCGTCCACATCCTTTCTATACTGGGGGGCCCAGAACTGGACACAATATTCCAGATGAGGCCTCACCAGAGCTGAGCAGAGGAGAATAGCAACTTCTGCTGAAAATGCTTCTCCCAATGCACCCCAATATGCCATTAGCCTTCTTGGATACAAGGGCACACTGACGACTCATATCCAGCTACTCATTCACTGTAATCCCCAGGTCCTTTTCTGCTGCGCTGCTACTTAGCCATCAGTCCCCAGCCTGTAACAATGCTTTGGATTCTTCCATTCCAAGTGCAGGACTGTGCACTTCTCCTTATTGAACCTCATCAAATTTCTTTTGGTCCAATCCTCCAATTTGTCTAGGTCACTCTGGACCCTACCCTTACCCTCCAATATATCTACTTGACCCCGTAGCATAGTGCCATCTGCAAATTTGCTGAGGGTGCAATCCATCCCCTCCTCACACAAGTCATTAATAAAGATGTTGAACAGTACATAGGGTGGTTGGGGGTTTTAGCTGCCTGCAGGGGCCAGGAAGGGATATCTCCCTCCCATGTTATACAGCCGAGAAGTGTTTTATAATTCATCTTCAAACCGTTCACAGAGAGCAGTTATTAATGGTTCACATCAGGCCAGAAAGGAATAACAAGTGGGGCTCCACAGGGGTCAGGTTTAGGGCCAGTTCTGTTCAATAGCTTTAGCAGTGATTTAGATGATGGCACAGAGTGTACGCTGGTCAAGTTGGCAGGTGATACCAAGCTGGGAGGGGTTGCAAGGGCTTTGGATTAAAGGGTCAGAATTCAAAAAGATCTGGGCAAACTGTAGAAATGATCTGAGGTAAATAGGATGAAGTTTAATAAGAACGAATGCAAAGTGCTCCATTTGGGAAGAAACAATCAGTTTCACACACACAGAATGCGAAGGGACTCCCTAGGAAGGAGAACTGCAGAATGTGACCTAGGGGTCAGAGTAGACCACAAGCTGCGTACGAGTCAACAGTGTGACGCTGCTGCAAAAAAGAGCAAACATGATTCTGGGATGCACTAGCCAGAGTTTGGTGAGCAAGACATGAGAAGTCATTCTTCCATTCTCTCTGCGCTGATTAGGCCTCAGTTGGAGTACTGTGTCCTGTGCTCGGCCCCACATTTCAGGAAAGATGTGGTGAAACTGGAGTGGGTGCAGAGAAGAGCAACAAGAATAACTAAAAGCCTAGAGAACATGCTCTGTGAGAGAAGACTGAGAGAACTGGGCTTGTTTAGTTGGGAAAAGAGAAGGCTGAGAGGAGACATGATAACAGCTTTCAAGTATAAAAGAGTGTAATAAGGAGGAGGGAGAAAAATTGTTCTCCTTGGCCTTTGATCATAGGACAAGAAGCAATGGGCTTAAACTGCAGCCAGGGAGGTTTGGGTTGGACATTAGGAAAAGTTTCCTGTCAGGGTGGTTAAACGTTGGAAAATTGCTAGGGAGGTTGTGGGATCTCCATCACTGGGGATATTTGAGAACAGGTGAGGTAAATATTTAACAGGGATGATCTGGACGGTGCCTGGTCCTGCTGTGAGGGCAGGAGACTGGACTCAATGACCTATTGAGGTCTCTTCCAGTACTAGTGCTCTATGATTCTATGAAGCACCAGGGAGGACGACGACTAAAGATGGGAGACTGGGCAGAGTGAGCCAGTGCACTAAGGTGGCATGAAGGAATCTCAGGGGTACAACTGGCTCCTCCTCACAGTCAGGAGCTAACTATGCCAGGTCAATCGGGAACATTCCCCCAGGCCAGATGGGCAGGGACTTTGGAGAGGGTTTTCAAACAGGTCACTTGCCATGATTACCATGCTACAGTCCACTTCATCACTCCCCTACCTTTGTGTATGTGGGGACGGGGCCACCTCAGTCCCTCCTGTTCTCCACCCTGGGGCACATATTAGTGTAGCCGGCTGCAGGTTGTAACACTAGGGTCTGATTTTGGGTGTGTGGCCTGTGATATACAGGAGGCAGGACTAGACGATCTGGTGGTCCCTTCTGACAGGAAATGACACAATGAAGGTTGTTTGTGCACCCCCTTGTAGGTGCACGATTGTAACTCCCAGGACTATTCCTCATTCAGTGGACAAGATGGATGGTTTGCATTTAATGAACAGTATTCACTATTCTGTTCTCCCTCATTTTTCAACCTGCAGCTCCAGACATTATCTATCACATGCTATTCAAACCCTGCGCTTATGACACCAGTATTAATTCCCTCATGGACTTTTCTATGGCACTCACCACTATCGTAACCGAGCGCTTTGCAAACATTAACCAACTTATTTTCACTACACCTCTGTGGGGGGGGGGGATTATACCCATTGTACAGATGCAGCAACGAAGGGTCCTGTGGCACCTTATAGACTAACAGAAAAGTTTAGAGCATGAGCTTTTGCGAGTTAACTCACTTCTTCAGATGCTGGTCCTGGAAATCTGCAAGGCCAGGTATAAATAGGCCAGAGCAAGGTTGGGGATAACGAGGTTAGCTCAGTCAGGAAGGCTGAGTTGTATTGTCATCAGTAGATCTGGAGGTCTGAACTCCAAGAGAGGGGAAGCTGCTTTTGTATTTAGCCAGCCATTCACAGTCTTTGTTTAATCCTGAGCTGAGGGTATTGAATTTGCAGATGAATTGTAGCTCAGCAATTTCTCTTTGGAGTCTGGTCTTGAAATTTCTTTGCTGCAGGATAGCTACTTTTAAATCTGCTACTGTGTTTCCTGGGAGATTGAAGTGCTCTCCTATGGGTTTTTGTATATTGCCATTTCTGATGTCTGATTTGTGTGCATTTATTCTTTTACGTAGAGACTGTCCAGTTTGTCCGATGTATATGGCAGAGGGGCATTGCTGGCACATGATGGCATAAATTACATTGGTAGATGTGCAGCTGAATGAACCCACGATGGTATGGCTGATCCGGTTAGGTCCTGTAATGATGTTGCTGGTGTGTATATGTGGGCAGAGCTGGCAACGAGGTTTGTTGCATGGATGGGTCCCTGAGATAGAGTGACTGTGGTGCGGTGTATAGTTGCTTGTTAGGATTTGTTTTAGGTTGGCAGGTTGTCTGTGAGCAATGATAGGTCTGCCTCCCAAGGCCTGTGAAAGTGTGGGATCATTGTCCAGAATGGGTTGTAGATCCCTGATGATGCGCTGTAGAGGTTTTAGCTGAGGACTGTAGGTGATGGCTAGTGGTCTTCTGTTGGTTTCTCTCTTGGGCTTGTCCTGTAGCAGGAGGCTTCGTGGCACACGTCTGGCTCTGTTGATTTGTTTTCTCACTTCCTCACGTGGGTATTGCAGTCTCAAGAATGCTTGGTGCAGATGCTGTAGGTGTTTGTCTCTGTCGGAGGGGTTGGAACAAATGTGGTTATATCTAAGTGCTTGGCCAAATCAACAAATCAACAGAGCAAGACGTGTGCTAGTGCTCTGCACTTCTGCAGATCAATTCTCAGGGTCTCAATTCAGGCACCCAGAAAAAAGAGGAACTCACACTTAGCACTCAGCTATGAAGAGTCTGGTGTAAGTGACTTGTCCAACAGCTCATAGGAATTTTGTGGCAGAAGCAGGGACAAAAATCCACTTCTCCAGGACATTGTTCAACTCCCTTAGCCACAAGACCCTCTGTTCTATTGCCAAAATCCCCTGCCTCTTTCGGAGTATAACTTCTAACTGCTGCAACCAGTGAAACGGGGTCCTCTTCCCTACACAATACATCCCTAAAACAGGCCATTCCAGCGCACTGAAAGAGGCAGGGATCCCATGGGAAAAACCAGTCTGTGAGAAGCGTAGCTAGAGTCAGAATGCACCTGCACACAGAGCCTCGTGGGCTCCCCAGCCCAGGGGCTGGGCCTGCTGCCTGCTTGCAGGGTGCAGCACAGTGCCCAGGACAGGCAGGTCAGACAGCCTGTCTCATGCTGCTGTGCAGGTAATTCCAAGCCTCAACCCCCCACCTCACTCTGAGTCCCCCCCAGAGCCACCTCCTGCACTCCAAACCTCCCCCACTCCACCCCAAACCACATCCCAGCCCAGAGCCTGTGCGCTCTCCTGACCCCACCCCCAGGCCTGAGCCGCTCCCCCAGCCTGCAGCCCTCTCTCACATGCCAAAACCCTCATCCCCAGGGCCATCCCAGAGCCCTCCTTCCCTCCTGCACCCAACCCCGCTGCCTCAAGCTACAGCTCCCTTCTGTATTCTAAAACCCTCGGCCCCACCCTGGAGCCACCATCCTGTACCCCACACCCCTTACCCCAAGCCCCAGCCCAGAGCCCACATCCGCCTTCATCCCAACTATTTGTTCCCAGCCTGAGTCCTCCCTCACACTCAGAGCCCCTCGGCCCCACTCCTGTCACCTGCATTTTGTTAGGAGCAAATTAATCGAATCCCAAGGTAGGGAATCTGGATCAAAAGGGACGTGCTGCACATCACTCCACATAGCTGCACACAACATTCATTCCGCTCAGGGATGGGCAAAATGTGAGGCAACACTAGTTACCAAGTGGTTTCCTTAAACTCGCTGTTGGGTGTACAAAGGTGATGTGGACCAGCATGTAGATTCAGATGTGGGGGAGCTACATTACCTCTTTCAGTGAGCAGGCTGTGTGAACAGACTCTGGGGGTGGGTGCCCTCTGCTGTTTAGTTTCTGTAACGGTTCCTTTATATCTCCCCCCAGCACACACGTCTCCAGGGCTGCTTCAGGCAATCCTGCTGTATGTAGAGTGAGGAAAAGGGATCTGGTTGCTCCCAACAGGATCCAGTTCTCCAACCATTCCAAACTGCAGACCACGCTGAGGTGCACATCATGCAGATTACAGTCATAACCAGTGGAACTGGGATCTGGGGGTCATTGTGGAACACAAGCTGAACATGAGTCAGGGTAATACTGGTGCAAAAAAAGCAGGCATCATTCCAGGAGTGTCCTAAGTAAGAAACAAGCAAGTAATTCTTCCACTCGACTCTGTGCTGGAGTATGGAGTCCAGTTCAGGCCACCACATTTCAGCAAAGATGCGAACAAATTGGAAAAAGTCCATAGAAGAGCAACAAAAACGAGAGGTCTAGGAAACATGGCCTATGAGGGAAGACTGAAAATTATTTAGTCTGAAAAAGAGAAGACCGAGAGGGGATGTAAGTTGTCAAATACCTGAACGGTGGTTAGAAGGAGAAAGATTATTCTCCTTAACCTCTGTGGGTAGGACAAGAAGCAACGGGCTAAAACTGCAGCAAGGACGGTTTTGGTTGGATGTACGGGAAAACGTCCTGTCAGGCTGGTTAGGCACTGCAATAAATTGCCTGGACAGGCTGAGGAATCTGCACGAGTGGGGATTTTTAAGAACATAAGAACATAAGAACATAAGAATGGCCATACTGGGTCAGACCAAAGGTCCATCAAGCCCAGCATCCCATCTGCCGACGGTGGCCAATGCGAGGTGCCCCAGAGAAGGAGAACAGAAGACAAGTGATTTATCTCCTGCCATCCATCTCCTGCCCTTGTTATGAAGGCTAGGGCACCATACTTTATCCCTGGCTAATAGCCATTTATGGACCTGACCTGCAAAAATTTATCAAGCTCTTTTTTAAACCCTAATAGAGTCCTGGCCTTCACAGCCTCCTCGGGCAAGGAGTTCCACAGGTTGACTGTGCGCTGTGTGAAGAAAAATTTCCTTTTATTAGTTTTGAACCTACTACCCATCAATTTCATTTGGTGTCCCCTAGTTCTTGTATTATGGGAAAAGGTAAATAATTTTTCTATATTCACTTTCTCCACACCATTCATGATTTTATATACCTCTATCATATCGCCCCTCAATCGCCTCTTTTCCAAACTGAAAAGTCCCAGTCTCTCTAGCCTCTCCCCATATGGGACCCTTTCCAAGCCCCTAATCATCTTAGTCGCCCTTTTCTGAACCTTTTCTAATGCCAATATATCTTTTTTGAGGTGAGGAGACCACATCTGCACGCAGTACTCGAGATGTGGGCGTACCATAGTTTTATATAGGGGAAGTATGATATCTTTTGTCTTATTATCGATCCCTTTTTTAATAATTCCTAACATCCTATTTGCCTTACTAACTGCCGCTGCACACTGCGTGGATGTCTTCAGAGAACTATCCACTATAACTCCAAGATCCCTTTCCTGATCTGTCGTAGCTAAATTTGACCCCATCATGTAGTACGTGTAATTTGGGTTATTTTTTCCAACATGCATTACCTTACACTTACCCACATTAAATTTCATTTGCCATTTTGCTGCCCAATCACTCAGTTTGCTGAGATCTCCTTGTAGTTCTTCACAATCCCTTTTGCTTTTGACTGTCCTGAACAACTTGGTGTCATCTGCAAACTTTGCCACCTCACTGCTTACCTCATTTTCTAGATCATTGATGAACAAGTTGAACAGGATCGGTCCCAGGACTGAGCCCTGGGGAACACCACTAGTTACCCCCCTCCATTGTGAAAATTTACCATTTATTCCAACCCTTTGTTTTCTGTCTTTTAACCAATTTCCGATCCATGAAAGGACCTTTCCTCCTATCCCATGACCACCTAATTTACATAAAAGCCTTTGGTGTGGGACCGTGTCAAAGGCTTTCTGGAAATCTAGGTATATTATGTCCACTGGGTGCCCCTTGTCCGCATGTTTGTTAACCCCTTCAAAGAATTCTAATAGATTAGACAGACACGACTTCCCTCTGCAGAAACCATGCTGACTTTTGCCCAACAATTCGTGCTCTTCTATGTGCCTTGCAATTTTACTCTTTACTAGTGTTTCTACTAATTTACCTGGTACTGATGTTAAACTTATCGGTCTATAATTGCCAGGATCTCCTCTAGAGCCTTTTTTAAATATTGGTGTTATATTGGCCGTCTTCCAGTCATTTGGTACCAAAGTGGATTTAAAGGATAGGTTACAAACCACTGTTAATAACTCCGCAATTTCACATTTGAGTTCTTTCAGAACCCTTGGGTGAATGCCATCTGGTCCTGGAGACTTGTTACTATTCAGCTTATCAATTAATTCCAAAACCTCCTCTAATGTCACTTCAATCTGAGTGAGTTCCTCAGATTTGTCGCCTAAAAAGGCTGGCTCAGATTTAGGAACCTCTGTAACATCTTCAGCCGTGAAGACTGAAGCAAAGAAATCATTTAATCGCTCCGCAATGGCACTGTCTTCCTTGATCGCTCCTTTTATATCTTTATCATCCAAGGGCCCCACTGCTTTTTTAGCAGGCTTCCTGCTTCTAATGTATTTAAAAAACATTTTACTATTGTTTTTTGAATTTTTGGCTAGCTGTTCCTCAAACTCTTTTTTGGCTTTTCTTACTACATTATGACAGTTAATTTGGGAGTGTTTATGTTCCTTTCTATTTTCCTCACTAGGATTTGACTTCCACTTTTTAAAAGCTGCCCTTTTCTCTCTCACTGCCTTTTTAACATGGCTGTTTAGCCATGGTGGTTCTTTGTTAGGTCTCTTACTGTGTTTTTTTATTTGGGGTATACATTTAAGTTGGGCCTCTAGTATGGTGTCTTTAAACAGTTTCCATGCAGCTTCCAGGGATTTTAGTTTAATTACTCTACCTTTTAGTTTCTGTTTAACTAGCTTCCTCATTTTAGTGTAATTCCCCTTTTTGAAATTAAATGCCAGAGTGTTTGACCGCTGCGGTGTTCTTCCCAACACAGGAATATTAAAAGTTATTATATTGTGGTCACTATTTCCAAGCGGTCCAGTAACAGTTACCTCTTGGACCAGATCCTGCGTTCCAGTTAAGACTAGATCGAGAACCGACTCTCCCCTTGTGGGTTCCTGTACTAGCTGCTCCAAGAAGCAGTCATTTAAGGCATCAAGAAATTTAATCTCTGAATCCCGTCCTGAGGTGACATGCACCCAATCAATATGGGGATAATTGAAATCTCCTATTATTACTGTGTTTTTTATTTTGATAGCCTCTCTAATCTCCCTTAACATTTCAGCATCACTATCACTGTCCTGGTTAGGTGGTCGGTAATATATTCCTAATGCCATATTCATATTAGAGAAATGAATTGTTATCCATAATGATTCTATGGAACATTTTGATTCCTTTAGGATTTTTACTTCATTTGATTCTATATTATCCTTCACATATAGTACCACTCCGCCACCCGCACGACCTGTTCTGTCTTTCCGATATAATTTATATCCCGGTATGATAGTGTCCCACTGATTGTCCTCATTCCACCATGTTTCTGAGATGCCTATTATGTCAACTTCCTCCTTTGATATGAGGTACTCCAGTTCACCCATCTTATTAGACAGACTCCTAGCATTAGTGTAAAAGCATGTTAGAAAACTACCACTATTTATATGTCCGCCTTTCACAGACACGGTGGATTTTTTTATGCATGATTGTTTTACATCTGATCTTGCCCATATATTATTTCCCACGTTCCCTATCTGACTAACTTCTAGGGAATCCCTGTCTATGGAGCCTCGTGTAAGAGAAGTCTCCGTCCGATCCAGGTGCTCCCCCGCACCAATCGGCTTTCCCCCACCTCTTAGTTTAAAAACTGCTCTATGTCCTTTTTAATGTTTAATGCCAGCAGTCTGGATCCACCTTGATTTAGGTGGAGCCCATCCTTCCTGTATAGGCTCCCCCTACCCCAAAAGTGTCCCCAGTTCCTAATAAATCTAAACCCCTCCTCCCTACACCATCGTCTCATCCACGCATTGAGACTCTGAAGTTCTGCCTGTCTATCTGGCCCTGCGCGTGGAACTGGAAGCATTTCAGAGAATGCCACCAAAGATGTTCTGGATTTCAGTCTCTTTCCTAGTAACCTAAATTTGGCCTCCAGAACATCTCTTCTACCCTTCCCTATGTCATTGGTACCAACATGTACCACGACGACCGGCTCCTCCCCAGCACTGCCCATAAGTCTGTCTAGATGCCTCGAGAGATCCGCAACCTTCGCACCAGGCAGGCAAGTCACCATACGGTTCTCCCGGTCATCACAAACCCAACTATCTATATTTCTAATGATCGAATCCCCCACTACTAAAACCTGCTTCTTCCTAACAGCTGGCGCTCCCTCCCCCGGAGAAGTATCCTCGGCACGAGAGGATACAACATCACCCTCTGGAAGGAGGGTCCCAACTACGGGATGGTTTCCCTCTGCTCCCCTTGACTGCTCTCCTTCCCTGAGCCTTTCATCCTCCGTAACAGCCTCAGGACTGTCAGATTGGAGGTGGGACAGCCCTACTATGTCCCGGAAAGTCTCATCCACAAACACCTCTGCCTTCCTTAGCTCCTCCAGTTCAGCCACCCTGGCCTCCAAAGCACGCACTCGGTCTCTGAGGGCCAGGAGCTCCTTGCATCGAGCGCACACATACGCCACCCGCCCACAGGGTAGGTAGTCATACATACTGCACTCGACACAATAAACAGGATAGCCCCCACTCTGCTGCTGGGCTTCTGCCTCCATTTCCTACTCTAGTTATATATGAGGGTTAATTAAATGTTTCAGATAGAGGTTGTTATAAAGGATTTAGTTTAAGGGCAACAGAAGTCACTGGCTCCCTCCAAGCTCCCCCTCTAAACTCCCCTCTCCAAACTCCCTCCTGTTAGCACACACCCTGTTTGCCAGCACCCGGTCGCAAAGCTCCCTGGTCGCTTACTAGCAGGGTTTAAGTGCTCGGCCTCCCTGATAGCTCCTCCCTCTGCCTACAGCTCAGCCAATCAGCACACGGTGTTTCAATTCAAACCTAATCAGCTTCCAACTGCCTGCCTGCCTGCCTGAGCACACGGCCTTTCAAACAAACAAACACACACACTCAGCTCAGCACTCCAAACAAACAAACTCCAAACTCCAAACAAACACACAAGCCCAAAACCTCCAAATATAAGCAGCCACTTACCCCAAGGTGCTTTAGTTTGCTCCTTCCTTCTCCTCCTCCAGGAGAGCCTCTCCAAACTCCCTCCTGTTAGCACACACCCTGTTTGCCAGCACCCGGTCGCAAAGCTGAGTAGGTTACATAAACATCTGTCAGGGATGGTCTAGATCAGGGTGGAGAACCTCTGACCCATGGAATGGATTTGGCTTGCAGCTTTCCTGGATCCGGCTGGTGAGCCTGGGGGATCGACACTTCCCTGCAGTGGGGAGCTGGCGCTCCAATTCCATGGCCCCCTCCATGTGGCTGGGGCACAAGCACTGGCTCCTCGCTGGGGAGGGCAGTCGGTGGCAGAACCTCACAGACCCGATCAAGGCAAGCCAGGGCTGGATCTGGCCTGTAGACTCTGCCAGGCAGGGGAGGAAGCAGCTCTGCGCCCTGCCACTCCCTCTCCCCTTGCCTCAGGACCAGCAGTGCAGGGAACTGCTCACCTGGAGGCTTTTCCCTGCCACTCCCATTGGCCAGAATAGCAGCCAATAGGAGTGGCGAGGGGTGTGGCACCATGAGTGCCCCTGGGGAACTGTGCTAAGTAAGCAATGACTCCCATTCCCTTCACACACATCCCTCCTGCCCAGCCCCCCACTCCAGCCTGCTCCTGCCCAGCCCCCACGCCCCAGCCTGCTCCTGCACCCTCCCTCCCACTCTGCTCCTGCACCCCATCTCCTGCCCAGCCCAGCCCCGCCCCACCCCAACCTGCTCCTGCCCCTTACTTCCTGCCCAGACCCCCCAACCCTCAGCCTGCTCCTGCCCCCTACTCCTGCCCAGATCCTGCACTCCCACCCCTGCCTGCTCCTGCCTCCCGGACATTGCACCACCATCACAACCCACTTCTGTACTCTCCCTCCCACCCAGATCCCACACCCCCATCCCTATCCTGCTCCCTGACAGCCCCTCCCCCACACTGAACCCCTCATTTCCTCCCCCTAGAATTTACAGGTGGGGGGGGGCCCAGAAGAGTTAATTCAGCCGCAAACTTTGATAAACCCTCCTCCTCCCGCACCACCCCATAAGGCTGAAGTAAGCAGGGCATGAGGTGAGTGTCTTTTGTCTGCTGCTCCATGGGGGGTGCACTTTTTCCTTCCACTTCTTTCTTTGTGTAGAAGCAGCCTTTGATGTGGCCCCAACTGACTTTTCTGTCTGACAGTTCCCTGTCCCTGGTCTAGAGCGTGCTTGGGCCTGCCATGAGTACAGGCAACGTGATGACCTCTCTGGGTCCCTTTCAGTCCTATGAGTCTATGATTCTCACCCATGCTACAGAGCACCCACCAGCTTGCAGCTTTAATAGCACAAAAGTGAAGACTTCCGTACTAAGGGCCCTCTGTAGTAGGGGACTTAAGTAAGTAAACCTAACGGTAAACACTGAACATAACAAGACTGTTCATATGCTTGTGTGTCTTGCTAGATCAGGCTGAGATCCCCACAACCCCAGCTCACAATATTGCTTTTCACGAACCGTCTTAATGATCACACAGGCTGCAGCGTGTGTGTTTTCCCACTTACAAGAAAATGGTCTCTTGACCATGAAACAGCGCCCACAATTCACCTTGTGCACGCTGCCAGAGCACTGTCAGCAAAACATTCACCTGCATTCATAGTTACAGAGAAAAGCCCTCCCCCTTCATTCTATTCCTTCCCATCTTCTAAAGAGGTTGTCAAATTTGGTTCTGCATGACCAGGAAGCAACAGACTACTCTGAATAGGCCCATACAAGAAGGCAGAGGTTGAGGATACCAATGGGCCTTCGCCCTGGACGGTCCTGATGTGCGATTAGAGCATGAGGCTTAGCCTTTCATTCCTTCTTGGCATATAATTTTGGTTTTCTTATAAAATAAAGAAACAAAAATTAAAAAGGCAGCTCATGCTCAGTGCTGGTCACTTTGCACAGTCAGTGGTACCCACCCCTCCCAAGCATGAGGATCCCACACAGCCCTATCATGCACAAGTCTTCTCTGAGATGCTAAGGTGCCAATGAGGTCCAACACCTGGGTTATGGAACAGCTAGTTCCCAAGATTTCTGTGGATTATTATTGCTCCTCCTGTAGTAGGCACAACACCGTATTCACAAAATTTCAACAACCACTTTTGTGCTCTTAAGATTGAACTTCGGGTCCAAATCAGAGTATCAGCACCTCTCAGTATCCAATGCCAGGCACAAATCTTAGCGTGAGCTAGAGGATAATGATTTCTGTGGATTATTATTTGTCTTCCGCTATCACCAAGAGGCCCCGTGTGCTTGTTACTACAGTAAACTCTTTCATATCTGGCATTCTATCACCTGGAACTCTCAAATAACCAGCATTGTAACCATTAGTAAATTTTAATTACATTTTCTGTAAGTATAATACAGTGAAAGTAAATACAATACAATAAATACAGCAAATACAGTATGAGTTTACGGTGTGCAATACTACTGTTGTTGATAAAGTACTGTGCATATATTTTTGTTAGTTTCTTAATATCTAATCTTGTTTTCTTTAGTTGCCACGAATATCTCCCTATGGCCCAGAATATCTGAGTACCTGGCAACCTCCCAGTCCCAGGGCTGCCTGATATGAAAGAGTTTACTAAATGCATGTCCCACTCTCCAGTGGTACTGGTGCAATTTTTATATTGGGGGTGCTGGCAGCCATTAAGCCCAACTGTAAACCCTGTATATAATGGAAAACACTTCAAGCTGGGAGATGCTGCAGCACTCTTCCACTCTCCACTCCCCTAGGTACCCTTAGTCCCAGCACTTAGGCCACTTTTGCCTTTTTGTGTGTGTCTGGTGTTAATCTGTCTTGAGTTACAGGCTGAAAGTTCAATTTGAATTCACTGGGATCTAATCCAGCTTCAGCTGAAGTCAATGGAAAGACTCCTACAGAAGTCAGTACCAGTTGAACTGGGCCTTTCCACTGATCACTGGTTGATTTGTTCTGCAAACCAGTAGGTCAGGATGACTGGCCTCATATTGGATATTCCTGCCGTACAGATTCCATAAGAATCTGATCCTAAATGTGGGGAAGAGACACAGAAGCAGAATTTGCTGAATGATGTTCCTCGGGAGATGAACAGCAGCCTAAGCATGGTGCACACAAAATGTGCCACAGAATATTTCATGTTTACTGTAGGTTTATTCTCATGTATTTGAAAACAAAACAAACAAGTATGAAAATTAATTTCCAGAAGAATTCCCACAAATCTCATTGAAATGTGCAGCCAACATCTGAGACTCTTCAGAAATAACTACAATTTCAAAACTGACAAAAATAAACCTACCAGAAGACACCAGGGCACAGAGTGTACAGGAAATAAAACAAGCTGAATCTGAACTCTTCCACAGCCTCTGTTCAAACAAACTTTTCTTTCCTTTGGAGGGCTTTTCTCTCAGTACTGAGCAGGCCCAGCCAGCTGCCCTCAGCCTCTGAAAGCTGACGGTCATTGCTAACAACAATACGGTTGCTGGCTATCTCAGTCTTGTTCACTTGACAGTATCCATATGTGCTTGTCTTACAAAGTCTATTCCCCTTTGACCTGTTTTGGCGCAGAGCTGTGCTAGAGCATCTATGTGGGGGGATGATTGGAAGCAGCGCTCCCTGGGGGATGGACGGAAGGAGAGGAGGAAGAGACCTATGGGAAGTGGGGAATGGGACTATTCCTGACTGAGACTCCCCAGCCCCTGAATGAGAGAGAAGGACTCTGCTCAGAAACTCGGCCCATCCTCAAAGCAAGAGAGAAGGAGAGAGAGAGAGCCTGGCCTGGAACCCATCCCTCAAATGTGAGACAAAAGACAAACCCCATCCTGAGCCTGGAAAAAAAAGTTCTCTTCTCCCCAGTGCCTGGGTCAAGCAGGAAAGAAACTCCATTTCCTGGGGTCTCAGTGGCTCTCCTCTGATCCCTCCCATACCAGGCCTGTACTTTCCCCATCATTGCCTTGTCTCTCTCTCTTTCCTTTGGCTGCCTCCAGTAATCTTTCCCCCAACACTATCAGGGAACTACCTTTCCTGACCTCTTGGGGGGAGGGGGAGTTGTTCAAAATCCACTGCCATCCAATCCACCTCGTCAGTCTTGAAGTAACCAGGCCCTCCACCCACTCCCACACTCAGCAGCAGCAAAGTGTTTATGCTGACTCAGCCCGCTGTCCCTACCACACAGCTGTTCACACTTGGCCAGGAAACCCTAGTGTTGTGGAACTGGCTTCCCGTCGCCTACAGGAAACCGGATCCACTGGGATAATTTGCTAGGCAGACGTCCCTGAGCAGAGTCGACAAAAGGCAGGGAAGTCAGAACCATCAGCAGGAGGCTGGATTCATTATAACAGGATGGAGAAGCTGGTGAAGGAAGTGTGGCTGTTGCCATGAAAACTAACCCTTTGAATAGGGATGGAGTAAGCCTGATTTCATTGCTCACTCTTTAAAAAAGCAAACAAACAAAACCCCATGCAGGATGCCTCCTGTCCATCTTAGAGAAGGTCAGGAGTGGGGAATGAGGCTTGTAAGGTCTCCCCTGAAAACAAGAGTGGGAAAGGGGTTAAAAGGCCATTGAGCTGCCGTCAAATGACTATCAAAGTATGTGGTGTAGGAGGCTGCAGGAGAGGCCTGGTGGTGAAAGTACCCTAGCAGTGGGGGATGGGGCGGAAAGTTCTAGTCCCTGCCTGTCCTGGCTGAGAGAAAGTGGCCATGCTTCAAAGCCTAAAGGAGATTCCACTATGTATCTATGGACTGGACATGCTTCAGCTATGGTTTTACAATCAATCAGTAGTACAGTATAACACCCCAGTCTGAGTGTAACAACCCAGCTAGAACACTAACCTATCCAAGTCCATGCAGCCCAATCCTGTTTTTCTTTTAAAAAAAAAAAAAAAAAAAACGACGTTGACAAACCCGTACACTTTTGCAGTCAAGCAACCCATTAATTCTACCCCCTACTGTCACTTACTGTGACTCCTATAATTTATCTTCAAAGGACAGGCACTTTGTTGTGGAGATGACAAATGGAGATTAGCGCAGCAGGATGGAGAATGAGCAGTGCTTGCCCTGAGAGGCTATATAAATTTGCTGAAGGATTGTGTTGGTAGATTAGCGTGTTGGTTAGCATGCACGTATGTCTGTTTGTACCACTTGTTCTCTAAGCAATAGAGCTGCTTAGCTGTTTCATAGGTCTTCATATTAATGCAACTAACACAGTAAGAGGCTATAGATTTGAGGCAATGTGCTCTATCACTGTAGTTGCTAGACAGCCATGGTTTTCTTAAGGTCTGTCCCCCTTGATCCTCGACTACCAGTTAGTCTTAAACTGTAGAAGCTTTTCTGCATTTGGAGGATGTTAGTTGAGGGTATTACACAAGAATTAAACACTCAGATGGAAGGCTGGTGTGAAAGGTACAGACACACTGACAACTGAAGACACCATACGTAATCTGTACTGGCAAAGAGTGCTTAATTTGCTCCTGGTTCTGGGGGTCAGATACAATGACAAGGAAAATATGTAAAAAACAGAAATTGAAGATGGATGCATTTGTCTATGTCTTTGTCTATATCAGTGTTTTCTACGTCATGTTATACTGTTTGCCGGTTTAAGGCACTTCTTGTTCTGTTCCAAATTGCCTTTTGTCTATTGACAATTGTTATGTTTGCAGGGCCTTTTTCTATTTTATGTGCTAGGTTTTTTGCTGCTTTTGACAAGTGAGGAAAACACATGATTAACATTGACTGCTACACAGTTATTGTCTTTAAAGACAATTTTTTTTAATACACACTTATATTGTGATAGCGCTCCATGGCATGCAATGACAAGATAAACCATATAAATGCCTGGGCTCGACTATAAGTGCTGCAAAGGCTTCTACTATTTTGTTTTAAATGGTATTTAATGATATATGCATCTAAACAGTTGTAACAGAGATGGATATGTCGGGTCGGTAAATGATACATAATTAAAAAAAAGTGTATAAATACCTGTTACCCAGTTATAATAAAATTAACTGCACTAGTATACTTAAAAGGTATGTTTAAAAGCTGCCTTTCTTATGATTTAGAGACCATGAAACCATTCCTCAGTAACCAGTCTAGTCAAGTTAATACATTAACAATTACATGATTTTTCAGTATCAAAACAAAAAGCAGTTTTTGCTTTTTGTTTTGATAGTGTATAGACTAGCATGGCTCCCTCTCTGTTATTATTTTTCAGGGTCAGCATTAGACATGTAGGAAGAATCCCACAGTAGAACAGAAGTCAGAAATAGCTGGTCTCATCTCTTGTTCCATTAAACAAATGTTTACGATAATGCAGGAAAGACAAAAGGAAAATGAAATCACTAAAAATAATCTAAATAAAGGTAGTTTGTGACATAATTTTTTTAAAATTGTGAACTTTTCTGGCATTAACAGCTTAAATATCACCTAGTATGACCTTTCAGACACACTCCATTTCCCTTCACATTTCACAAACGTTTCACGGACACAACCTCATGTGGCCCCAAATTCACAATAAATGCAGTGCCCAAGGGGGTTAAACAATTCCAACATTTGCTGAGGTCATAATCCTAAAGTAGGTGAGTGGATGTTAAGTGCTGATTTGTACCTGGGGTCCTAGTTTTGGTCACCTGTTTTTGTTGTCTTTTAGAGCAGTATGTCTATGGTAACAAGTATTACAGAAGTAGCAGTGTTAGTCCATATTCATGAAAACAGCAAGAAGTCCTGTGGCACCTTATAGACTAACAGCTATTTTGGAGCATAAGCTTTGATGTGGTTGCTAGGAGCAGAGACCCTAAGCGGGTCATTGCCCACGAAAGCTTATGCTCCAAAATAGCTGTTAGTCTATAGAGTGCCACAAGCCTTCTTGCTGGTAGTGCACCTGCAGTTGGCATGATGGGCTCCTTGTTTGTTCACGCTCCTGTGATTCTCAGGCAAACGCAAAGCCCCCCAGTGACTGGCCTGGCCCTTATGGAGGACAGCGCCTCACACTTGCATGGCTTCCGGACAGCGCCAAAAGCACCTGGCTGGCCAGGGGGTTGGAACAAGTTGGCCAGGGGCTGCGAGAGCCACGGAGCCAAGCCAGGGCCCCTGTCTGTGACGGAGCCCACTTTAAGGCCGGGGCTATGGGCCGGGGGGGCGTGGCTGCTGCACCCCCAACACCCCCTTTCCCAGCAGCCGGGGCTGGCCCGGCCCGGCGGGAAGGACACCACACAGCCCCAGCCCCAGCGAGCTCGCAGGGCCCCGTGTCCGCAAACAAGCGCCGATCCCCGGGGCGCGGACTGAGCATCCTGCAGCGGGGCCCGATCCCAGGGTGGCACAAGCCGGGTCCCCACGTTCCCACCCGCGCCCCTTACCGGTAGCAGGTGGTGCCGGGCGGGGAGGGCGCGGGCGGCGGGCGCTGGCCCCCGGCGGGCAGGACGTAGACGGGCGGCCCCTCGCCCCGGCCCGCCCAGGGGGAGGCGCCCCGCTTCTGCGGCGGCCAGGCGCGGAAGTCCCGCCGGTACTGGGTCTCGGCGCGGGGCGGGCTGGCGGGGGGCGCGGGCGGGCCTCGCCGCGGGGCGGGGCGGCTGTCCTGCGAGGCAGGGGGCCCGGCCGGCAGAGGGCCGCTCGCCCGAGGGCCGCCGTCCGCCGCCTCGGCCTCCTCCAGCTCGGGGCAGCCGCGGCCGGTGAGCGGCAGCGCCAGGTCCGACGTGTCCCGCTGCCCCCACAAGCGGGCGAGGCAGCACACGCGGCTGATGCAGGGCCACGCCATGGGCCCGGCTTGCCCGGCGCCGCGCTGCGCTGCGCTGCCGGCCAGCCGCGGACGGGGCGGGGCGGGGCGGGGCGGGGCCGGCCCCTCCCCCCGGTCCTGTGTGCGCCCCCCCGCCGGCCCCTCCCCCAGGTCTTGTGCGCGCCCCCCCGCCGGCCCCTCCCCGTTAGTGTGTGCGCGGCCCCGGTTCTGTGTGCGCCCCCATCTCCCCTTCCACCCAAGCTACCGCGCCCCCTCTCCAGCCGACGCCTCTCCTTCCACCCTTTCGTGCGCCCCCCCTTCCAGCCCCTTTACTGTGCGACCCCCCATGACAGCTCGCACACGTGTCCCCAGCCTGCCGCTGCAGCCAGTGAGCTGTGCAACGTCCCCCCCGCCATTGATCCCCTACGCTGCTGTGTCTGCTGCGCTGCAGCCCCAGCTTCTGCCAGCCCTTTGGAGCCCGCCTCCGCGTCACCTACACCAGCCCCGCCAAAAGCCCCTCGCCAGCTTCGCGGGCGAGTTTTACGGCCAGGATCTCCATTTCCATCGCACTCCGCTGAAGCGCCACCTGTCCTCACACGCGAGCAATCCCAGCCTCCAGCGTGCAGCGGAATGGTTCAGTCCTTCCCCAGCAACTACTGTTACCTTGCAAGTTTAGCTTGGCTATAGTCTGCGGTTGCAATGTGGCATGATTGTAACTATGAGGCTATGCGTGAAATACTATGCAGAATAAGCACTAGCTGGGCATACAGTGAGAGCCACTGCTTATTAATCAAGGGTCTTTGCTGACATGCTGCATGACAAAAAAGAACCACTTCCACAGTACAGATCATTGGAATAGGAAAATTAATACTATAGCAATTAGCCCACCTCTTTTTTTCCTTTCGTCTATGAACTGCCTTCAATCGTTTCCTAATTTACAATGCATTCCATTGAAATAATTAAGACAAATTGTAAGAATAGATTTTTATTCTTATATGTGATTTATTCACACTTTACATTTTTGATACTTGCCTGCCAACTGAATCTAAACCTGTAATGTGTTTTTATAGGTTGTATACAGCCGTTTACATGATCTGAGGCATGCTAGTGACTGTAAATTAAATCTCTGATGCAACTCCACTGAAGCTAATGGAGTTACATCAGAGATATCTTTTTAAAGAATTTAACAGCTTATTTAATAAGTGGCTACAAGCCACGATGTCATGATGCAATTTATGGTACTGTCCAGAATCTTTCTTAATGATACACTCAATCACTGGTATTCACCAAGCTATCAAAGACACGGCTGTAAAAGTTGGACACTTTTAAGACTAAGGTCAAGTATCTATGTGTTATAAAGTTACATATTTAAAGGCTAACAGAAACCTCATTTTAGGAAGCAAGAATCTAGCTCCAAGTGGGTGTCAAAAGAGGTCAAATCAGTGAGGCACAGATGTGCAGTAAGCCATTCGGAATAAGACACTTAACATATCAGAAACCCTTAATCTTATCAATTATTTAATATTGAGGCTGCCATCAAGATTGGAGCTAGATTGTGCTAGGCCCTATACCAACATAGGAGGAAACACCATGGCTGTGTCTACACGAGCACAAATCAACAGCTAGGAACAAGGGGGTTTCAAAGTTACTGGGGTCCTTTTGAAAAGGGCCCCTGTCTGGACAAGCTGTGCAGCAGCAAAGAGCAGCAATTTTGAAAAGCTGCAGCTGCTATAATGCTAATGAGACACTAAATATGCATTTTAGCACCTCATTAGTAATCTTTGAAATGGCCATTTTGAAGATTTGGGCTAGCGTAGACACAGCCTTTGTCTGGTATGGGGTGTCTCAGATATGGACAGAGGAATGCCTTCCTGACCCCACAGGCAATCCTCTCACCCCCAGAGTAGGGGGGGGCAAGACTACACACACATCTCCTAGGACTGGAGAGGACCTCAGGAGGTCATCTTGTCCAGTCCCCTGCCCTCTTGGCAGGGCCAAGCACCATCTCTGACATCTATTTTCCCCAATCCCTAAATGGCCTTCACAAGGATTGAACTCACAACCCTGTGTTTAGTAGGCTATCCCTCCCCCCACTGAGCTCTTAGATTTTGGTAAGTGGTCTAGGATGGAGGTTGGGTGCAGAAGAGAGGTTGAGATGTAGGAGAGAGTAGGGAGAGCTGAGAGGGAGTTTGGATGAAGGAGATGGTTATGACCTGGGGCAGGGCCATGGGAGGCACAGTGTGGGAAGGGGTGTGAGTGCAGGAGAGGATTCTGGCCTGGGATTGTAGGGGATATACAGAGGATTTGGGAGGTGACAGGGAGTTAAGGTGCCAGAGGCAGGCACTGGCTGGATGGTGCTTGCTTAGGTGGCTCCCTGCCAGCAGGCCTCTGACGCAGGCTGCAGCCCAAGACCAGTCAAGCATGCTCCATGTGGCTCTCTGCTCCAGATATTAAGGGGCTGGGGAAAGCTTCATATGTTTCTCCTGCTCCTCAGCCCCAGCAAAATTGTTGTGTTCTTATTGGCCAGAAACTGGCCAATGGGAGCTGAGATATTTTTGCTGGGGGCAGGGGTAGGGGCAGCTTCCCGCTCCCCAAGAGGTCTGGAGCAGAGCTAATTGGGTGACCAAACATTGAAGCAATCAATCTTTGGTTATGTCTGAAAATCTTGGCCCAACCTCTCACTAGCAGAGGTGTGCAAGATACAGCCTGTGGTCCGGATCCAGTCCACAGACCACCCTGCTGGGACCCCACATGCTTTAAGCAGCTTCCTGCTGAGTGTCTGATGGTCCCAGCAGGGCGGTCTGAGGGCTGGATCTGGACCACAGGCCAGATGGGAGAAAGTGTTAATGTACCCTCACTGAAAATCTGGTCCCTGCTAGGCTTCTCAACTTAGATATCCAAAAATGGAATCAACCAAAATCACTAGTCACATCTAAAAAATTGGCTCTACTACCTCAATAGAGAAATAGTTACAAATGCCATTGACTTATTGGAATATAAACAATGCATATTACAAATGAATTTCCCAGTGCTGGGGCCTACAACTAATACTTATTATTCTGCATGTAATTACTTTAAAAACAAATAGCATCTGGGTCAAACACAGCACACTGTATCCTGAGAAATGGATTTTACAGTGAGGATGTGGAAAACAGGACATCCATTTTATTATCTCTTATTTTCACTGGCATACTACAAATCATGCTCTGATCCCTATTTCTAAGCCTGGCTTAGAAAAATGCATGAAAGAATAAATCTAACATCTCTGCCCTCATTGTGCTGGCCAGTTCCTAGCACTGAGTTCAGCTTTGACACTACGCATCTCAGAGAGCGCCTACACTATGAACCAATGCTTTGAACTGCTGCTCAGTCAGTGCTCAAACACATCTGTTTTGGTGATTTGGGTATTTACAAACTATTCTGTTAAAGAGACATGGGCTTTTTCAGGCAGGGAGTTCTTTAAACCTGTCCAAGCCACAACAGGTTTTTAAAAAAGCAAGTGTACAGTTACATTTTCTAAAAGCCCTTAACAAGGTTCACAGGATGGATTGATTTAAATCATGATTTAAATAACTAGAAAAAAAATCATAATTTTAATCAAGTTGCCAAAAAAAGCTAAGACTGTGTTTTGCGTGCACTGAATTTTGGAATAAGTTCCACTGAACTCACTGACACTTGTTTTTTTTGAGAAAACAAGTACCGAAATACAACTTACATGGGACTACTATAAAGCAGGTGCATAACTGGCTGGATAACTGTTCTCACAGAGTAATTAATGGTTGGCAGTCACACTGAAAGGGCATACAAAGTGGGGTTCCACACAGATCTGCTTTGGGACCGGTTCCATTCAATATCTTCATCAATGATTTAGCTATTGGCATAGAGGGTATGCTTATTAAGTTTGCAGATGATACCAAAGTGGGAGGGGTTCCAAATGCTCTGGAGGATAGGGTCAGAATTCAAAATGATTGGAACAACTGGAGAATTGGCCTGAGGTAGACAGGATGAAGTTTAATAAGGACAAATGGAAAGTACTCCACTCAGGAAGAAACAATCAGCTTCATATATACAGAATGGCAAACAACTGTCTAGGACGGAATACAGTAGAATCTCAATATTCACAGCCGCTGCTTCCCTGGGCAGCTGCACCAGCAGACACCACTTCACCTGGGCCCTAGTCAGAAGCATCGGCAGCTGCGGGCTGCCATATTCACGAAATTCAATATTCGTGAGGGTTCCCAACAGAGAGCCCTCATGAATGTTGAGACCCTACTGTACTACAGAAATGGATTTAGGGGTCATAGTAGACCACAAGCTAAATATGAGTCAACAGTGTGATGCTGTTGCAAAAAAAAGCAAACATGCATTAACAGGAGTGTTGAGAGCAAAATATGGGAAGTCATTCTTCTGCTCTACTCAGTGCTGATTAGATCTCAGTTGGAGTATTGTGTCCAGTTCTGGGCACAGCATTTCAAGAAAGATGTGGAGAAATTCAAAAAGGTCCAGAGAAGAGCAACAAGAATTATTAAAGGTCTAGAGAACATGAGCTATGAGGTAAGACTGAAAGAACTGGGCTTGTTCAGTTTAGAAAAGAGAAGACTCAAAGGGGACATGACAGCAGTTTTCAAGTACCTCAAAGAAAGTTACGAGGAGGCGGAGAAAAATTGTTCTCCTGGGCCTCTAAGGAGAGGACAAGGAGCAATGGGCTTAAACCGCAGCAAGGGAGATTTAGGTTGGACATAGGAAAAACTTCCTGTCAGGGTGGTTAAATATTGAAATAAATTGCCTACAGAGGTTGTGGAATCTCCGTCATTGGAGATTTTTAAGAGCAGGTTAGACAGACATCTGCTGGAGATGGTCTAGACAGTGCTTGTCCCTGCCATGAGGGCAGGGGACCAGACTCTGTGATCTCTCCAGGTTCCTTCCAGTCTAGTGTTCTAAGACTCTATAAACAGGGTTCCCTTAGGAAACCTGAGTTATGCAGAAGTAAAATAAGGAATAGATTCATAGCACCACCCTTATGATCTGTGGCCACGATGTTCCAAAATAAGGGGTATTTATTTATTATGTAATATAAAATCAGAAAATGACACTCATGGCAAATGGCAACTTTAGATTTCCTTACTGCAGCATTCAAATCCATCAATGTATTTTGTATCACAATATAAACACCTGTTTTATAACACCAAGTGACAAAGACTGTAACTGAGTTTAAGCAGCATACGTTGGTAAGGAGATGATATTTGTTTCATGATCTATCTTTTAATACATTTGGTATTTGCATCAGCTTTAGTTTGCCAATAGGAAAAGCAGACATTACATGTATTTTCTACAATGCCTCATTACAAAAGTAAAAAGTTTACATTTTATTTTTACTTATTGTAATCAAAAACATTCTCATCCCGGTGTAACCCATCAAGCAAAGAAGGGTAACTGGTTTATTAGGGCCTTGATCCTGCAAATTACTTCTTCCAGGCAAACCTTTGTGCCCCACTGCAATTAGGGCTCCTGGCAGGGATGTGCCTGGCATGGCTACACTTACAGGGTCGGGGCCCAGATTAGGCATTTGCAAAACAACCCTGCCCTCCCTCACCAGACTTCTGTACAGTATTTACACAATAGGAACAATTTTCATTCTTGTGGTCCACCCCATGTCAATCTCAAATTTTTACAGTTATTTCCAGTTGTCAAAGAGTGCCTGTCATGAGAAAAACAAACAGAAGTTGCTGCTACTACTTACTGTTCTCATCCTCAGCCTCCACTGGCACGCTTAGAGCCATATACTATTTTCAAGGCCTCAATATAATTTTAAGTGAAACTATAGGACTGGGAAGATTTCAAAAAATGCAGTTCATTGGGGAGAGAAATGTTGAAGGTGGAATGTCTCCTGTGATAACTCATGGCAAAAATATCCACACATGACACGGGACATTTAGCTAATAGCATGCAACGGGACAAATAAATCCTCCCGTGACAAATTATAAATCCATGAGTTGATCATGTCTTGGAAGTAGAAAGAACCAACAGCTAGAATACATTGAACAAGAGTCTGCCATCAAAGCTTAAGCCAGACTCTTAACATTATTATGTAGTTTTGCTAAGTGTCAATGCTCCTGTATTTCTCAGAGTCATAAAATTTATGGTCAGAAGGGACCATTAAATCATCTGCTCTGACCGCTCTTATAAGACAGGCCATTACATTGCAATCACCTATTCCTGTAACTAAGTCTAATACCTTATTTGCAAAAGCGTATTCAAAAAAGGTCTTGACTGAAGATATCAAGAGAGGGTGGCACTATCATCCTTTGGTAGTTTGTTTCAATGGTTAATCACCATCACTATTAAACAAAAATCCATGTTTAATTTCTTATTTGAATGTGCCTGGTTCAGCTTCCAGACACTAAATTGAAAATGTTTTTTTTCTTGTCAAGTTATTTAACGGGAAGCACATCTTTACTTCATAAACCGATCACATATAAACTTTATTGTTTGAACAGTGTCATTTCATTCTCTACCAAACTGCATATATTTGCAAGTGTAGCTTACATTAGAAACAACACATCCTAAGAGATTTTCAACGGAGCTGCAAAAAATAATTCTAGAACCAATTCACTTTCATGTTTTCAAGTTGCACACCATATTCTGCAGAAGTAGGCTCTGAAATCAGAAATCAGCGAGATTCTCCACCTCCTTTTCCTCGGCTCTTAGACCTCATTTCATGCCAAGCCTTCACCAGCACTTCTCTTTTCTTCCATATGAGTTCATGGCCATAAGTTACATACCACCTAAAAACAAAAACAGATCTTTAAATGAAATTACGTCATGCAAAGCTAAAGCCAAGAAGGAGATAGAACACCAAGGCCGTGTCTACACTGGCACAAAACTTCAAAATGGCCATGCAAATGGACAAATCGAAGATTACTAATGAGGTGCTGAAATGCATATTCAGTGCCTCGTTAGCATGCCACCAGCCACGGATCTTCAAAATTGCTGCTTTTCACTCCCGTGTGGCTTGTCCAGGGGGGCCTTTTCGAAAGGACCCCGCTAACTTCGAAATCCCCTTATTCCTATGAGCTGATAGGAATAAGGGGATTTCGGAGTTGGTGGGGTCCTTTCAAAAAGGACCCCTCTCTGGACGAGGCGCGTGGGAGTGAAAAGCAGCAATTTTGAAGAGCCACAGCCGGTGGCATGCTAATCAGGCACTGAATATGCATTTCAGCACCTCATTAGTAATCTTCAATTTGCACGTCATATCGAAGTTTTGTGCCAGTGTAGACACAACCCGAAGGATGATAACTGGAATATCTGTTAAACAGCATATTAGAAGGGATAACCCAGAAGAATCTGTAATAGGAATAAAGAGGATAAGTTCTGAAAAGAAGTCTGACAAGCTTTCAGAAGAAAATATTGACAACTTCAGGTAAGCTTTCTGATTCCATTTATTCCTAATAACTCGCATAGTTCTATATTTCCCTCTGTCCCCATGCAGCTGAACAGTAGTTAGCACCTCAAATTTCTATCTCCTGTAGAAAAAATTGCCAAAAAATTTGCACCAAATATTACTCAAAAGAATATTATAGCGTATGTTGCGTACATAAATGAATTCCAGTCTTATTGCTGCAGAGGTATTTCCTGATATGCAAGTAAGTTCAGAAAAAATTTGACCAGAGTCACTTCATTTGAAGCAAACTGGCTCCACAAACTGGATGGGTGCAGAAGTAATACATTGGAAGTAATGTTTGTGACACGCAGACACTTAAACATCAGCACCAGGGATTAGCAGAAGGTTATGGGCAGGTTAGAGATTATGGTAGCGAGAACCCAACTGTGCTAGATGAAGCCAGGCAAAATGTTGTCCCCCACAGTTCTTACTAATGGGCCTAAGGATAAATCTTCACTACACAGAAGATCAACCTGGTCAGGTTCTTCTGGGGTTCAGTTTTGCACGCATAAAAGGGACACACAAAAATCGAACTGAGGCTGGCAGTAGACCCCTGTCCTCCTCACTATCATGAGTAAAGGTGCTCAACAGGAGATCTTTTCCTGGTGACCTCACTCTGTGAGGACAGCAGGGTAAATCAATTGTAGATAAGTTGATTTTAGTTATGCAATTGCAGTAGCTAGAATAAGTATCAGAGAGGTAGCCGTGTTAGTCTGTAGCTTCGAGAACAACAAGAAGTCTTGTGGCACCTTACAGACTAACAGATATTTTGGAGAATAAGCTTTTGTGGGCAAAGACCCGCTTCACCAGATGCATGAGTGGGGGCGGGGCTGATGAAGCGGGTCTTTCCCCACGAAAGCTTATTCTCCAAAATATCTGTTAGTCTATAAGGTGCCACAAGACTTGTTGTTGTTCTAGTAGCTAGAATAGTGTATCTACAGTTTACTTTAATGCCTAGTGTAGACCCACCCTCAGTTCTGACTTAAAATAGTTTTGTATCCGCCCTCAGCTCCTGTTAATCAGATTGTCAGTTACACCAAATCATGTAGTCGGCACTGTGGAATGGACAGTTTTCTACAACAGTTTATGTTCATAATGCTCATTTCACCCGTGACCTAATTAGAATATAAACCTAGATCTTCAATAACGAAGTGACTGAACTGGTTATTTACAAGTCTAAAGAATGGGTCCGTATGGCAGAGACAACAAAGGAGAAAGGGAATGGATTGGTGTACATGTGCTTCTGAGGTAACCTTTTCTCAGATTGCCTAAATTTTCTCCCTTCCCTGAGTAATATCAGACATCTGTTCATGATGTTTAAAAAAAGCTGCAGTATAATGAAAGCTAATATAGATAAATCAAAATGACATGTTAGCAACAAATGCTTTAGTGATTTAAGAGAAAAGGTGATGAGGCAAATGCGGCAGCTCAGACTTTGCCAATGTTAAGGAGTCCAACAAACAGTAAAGAGAAAGTGAAATGGAATTTGGAGGGCAAGATGAAAGCATTCACTAATTCTTTTACATTGTATGAATTTCTTGTCAGATAAAAAGAACAACTGTTCTGTTCACAGTGCTAAGAGTCAAGCGGGAGGTGCCGAGGATAATTTACATGTTTCTACAGGACTTTTTAGATGTTTTGATGAGCTACAGTAAACCCTTGAGAAGCATGGATTTCGATTTGCACCTCCCTCTCATTGATGCAAATGAAGTGCAAATCAAAATCACCCCTACCCCCTTTAGTCCCCCCCTCCCCGAGAGAGCCCGGCAGGCACACAGCTGCTTGGGGTGTGGTTTCTCCCAGCTGGGGAGCCTGGCATGCAGGCAGCTGCTTGTGGTGCAGTTGCCCCACAGGTGGGAGAAGCCATGGGCCACATGGCAGTCCCCTCCTCCACATCTCCCAGCTGCCCATTCCCTCAGCCATCCCCCAATTTATGCAAAATTCAATTTATGCAGAGGTTGCCTAGGATGCAACCTCCATGTAAATCGAGGGATTACTATATTTATATACATAACCTGCTGGCCAAACTTTTGGGATTTTCATTGAATTCTTCATGCTCTTGAATAGCAATACTAAGTATCACTTTAAGTATAATAAGTTTCATACTATTAAGCGTGTTAGTTTGACCAGTGGTTCTCAATGGGGTCTCCACAAACCAGTGTCAGGAGTCTGCCATGTAGGACTAGTATTAGACTGACTGGGGCCCATTTGAGCAAGCCAAAGACACAAGCCCCAGTTAGACAATCCCATACTCAATTATAGCAGAGAAAAAGATAATGATTTCCTACATTGTTTCCTACATTTTCTAGGCTACGTCTACACGTGCACCCAACTTCGAAATAGCTTATTTCGATGTTGCGACATCGAAATAGGCTATTTCGATGAATAACGTCTACACGTCCTCCAGGGCTGGCAACGTCGATGTTCAACTTCGACGTTGCTCAGCCCAACATCGAAATAGGCGCAGCGAGGGAACGTCTACACGCCAAAGTAGCACACATCGAAATAAGGGAGCCAGGCACAGCTGCAGACAGGGTCACGGGGCGGACTCAACAGCAAGTCGCTCCCTTAAAGGGCCCCTCCCAGACACACTTTCATTAAACAGTGCAAGATACACAGAGCCAACAACTAGTTGCAGACCCTGTATATGCAGCACGGACCCCCAGCTGCAGCAGCAGCAGCCAGAAGCCCTGGGCTAAGGGCTGCTGCCCACGGTGACCACAGAGCCCCGCAAGGGCTGGAGAGAGAGTATCTCTCAACCCCCCAGCTGATGGCCGCCATGGAGGACCCCGCTATTTCGATGTTGCGGGACGCGGATCGTCTACACGTCCCTACTTCGATGTTGAACGTCGAAGTAGGGCGCTATTCCCATCCCCTCATGGGGTTAGCGACTTCGACGTCTCGCCGCCTAACGTCGATTTCAACTTCGAAATAGCGCCCAACACGTGTAGACGTGACGGGCGCTATTTCGAAGTTACTGCCGCTACTTCGAAGTAGCGTGCACGTGTAGACGCAGCTCTAGTGTTTCAACTCACTTACGGATAACCTTTGAAGGCATCATATAAGGAGATGTATGCCTAGCACTTTATGTACCAATAAGAGTAGTATTGTACACTGTAGGCTTATACTGTATTTATTTGTATTTACTTTCACTGTACTGTACTTATAGAAAACAATTAAAATTTACTTATGGTTAAATTGCCAGTTATTTGAGAGTTCTGGATTACAACAGAAGGCTGAATATGAAAGTTTACTGTACACTGAAACATGGGACGCTTTACTGAGTTAGGCAGGTGAAAACATGTTTTCATTAGTCCATCTGTCCTTCACTGGACTAACGCAGTGGAAGGTTTAAAATAGTTTCTCTTTTTCTAATACAGAATTGTTTGTGTGTAATTGACAAAGGTAATAGGGAACAACAAACTTACATTCCAAACAGAACTCCTCCAAGATGTGCTGCATGGTCAAAAACTTTCCAACCCAGAACAAGCCCTGCAGTATCAATTGCAATTATGGCTTTTAAGGCCTAAAAATGAACAAAGATTGTGTGAGAAGACCCAGCAGTGGTCTCTAATACCCAGCAGTAGGAACACATCATCATTTCCCATTAAGCAAATACTGAAATTATGGAAACATTCCCCATGGCATACAACAGTTCCTACTAGGTAAAGATTTCTCTTGGCATGCTCCAAACCTAGTTCTGCTGTTCTCTAACCAGACAAGATTCATGAAGTCTACTTCTAACTTTAGCCACAGAATAAGAGCGGCTAAGAATGTGATTGTAAATATACATTATTTAAAATACTGTACAGACCTAAAAGTAAATATATTACATTTTAAATAGTACCAGCTTTATTGCAACATCAACCCAGAAAAGGAGGTAAAAGGAATACCAATTAAGGAAGTGCAGCAAGAATCTCATTTGCACATCAGTTCCATACAACAGAAACTGGGAATGGTTGGCCAATTACAAAAGCAGTTTCTCCATTCTTGATGTTCACACCTACACATTAGCTACTGATAATGCGCCACGTCCTCTCTCACTGAAGTGACTTGATTTCATCTCTCTTGATGTTCACAACTCCACATTAACTGCTGATAATGGGCCACATCTTCCGTGACTGAACAGACCTTGTCAGCTCTGGCCCTCCACTCGACCAAGACTCCCTCTTTAAACTCTCCTCTGGAACCGCCCCCCACTTGTACATCTGACGAAGCAGGTCTTTGCCAACCAAAGCTTATGCTCCAAAATATCTTAGTCTATGAGGTGCCACGGGACTTCTTGCTGTTTTTAAAGATCCAGACTAACTCAGCTACTCCTCTGATATAATTCACAATCATTCTTTGCAGTAGCATTCTAGATTTGTATGTCTGTGTTCCCAAATACTCTTCCCCCATCCCTGCCCAGTCATGTGGGTATGTTCCCCTCTGGCTCCTGTAGGGATAAAAGATGAATTAATGAATTATAGCCACCAGTATAACATTAGGTAACCTCATGAATTGTGACCAATTTAGAACTAATTTGTTAGCAGCCTGTTAAGAATTACTTTCAAGAATCTGTTATTTTAACTTTCTTTCATATTTTAACTCAAACACCATTTTAAAAACTCTGTACTGCCTTGACTCTGAACTTAGGTGTAAATCTGTAATTTCACTTGGAAGCATGAATGTGGGGATGTGCGCATTAGGGTCAGTCCCCAAAGCCAGCCTGACTGGACGACCCACTGTCAGCACTGCCTTGACATCTGAAGACCAGTGCAAGTGAGTCCTGCGAAAGAACCCACCTAAGAAAGAGACACAAAAGCCCCCATCAAGAAAAGATCAAAGTTCTATTTGCTGTTAACTGATGACTAACGGTCATACACTGTCCTGGGACAGGACAAGAGCTATGGACTGAAACGCATAAAATGATGGGTGAAAAACTAGAGGATTGGGTCTCATCAGCATCAGAGCATTAGTTCGGAGTGACAGAAGCCCGGCTCCTCATTCCCCCACACGTAACTCACTGGCCAGGGTGTGTGTGTGTAAGAGAGATAATATGCATGGGTATTGTTTATTATATGCATATAATCATATACTAACAATCAATATGGTGTTTTGCCTTATCCCTCAAAAAGATCTTGTACTTGAAAGAATTACACAACACTTTAAAGGGAAGGTCTGGGACTGCATCCTCAACTTCCCATCCAATGAGTATCTACTACTAGTACCCATGCTTGATGAAATCTGAGACCTATTTAAGAACAGAAAATCAGGGTATTCTAGAATGGTTAAGTACTACTGTATAAGCAGAAGTACCGAAACTAATATGTCATCTGTGAGCGGATGCATGTTAACTATCAGCCTTACGACTTAAACGAGTGTGCATGTTTATTGGGTTATACACGAGAAGTAAAATGGGACAACAGAACATGTCATATTTACCATGGTATTAACTAGAATAATCAGCACCTAATTATACTTACTCAGCATTAAGCTAATTGCCTTCGATTCTAATACACAGATTTACACTCTCACTTTTGGACTATAATCGTTAGATTTTGGGGGTGGGGAAGGGACAAAGTAATTAAAGAGAGAGGGATTGAGGTAAAAGCCTATCTCCTTCACCAAAAAGAGTTAGTCCAATAAGATATTACCTCATCCACCATGTCTCCCTAATATTCTGAAACCAACATGGCTACATACAACACTGCAGATAATGGATAGCTAAATTTTATGACGGAGTTATTTTTATTAATTTTTTTTTAACTTTAAAACTACAAATAATTGGGTTTTAGGTGTACATTAAGTTTCAAAATGTAGCTAAATGGTTTTTGGTGGAGGCAGTACAAGAGATTAAACTAATCCAAGGTTTACAGTGAAATAACCCACGTGTTTTTACACTGTTTTAGAGCCACCGAAAGGATGGTAAACTGGACGCTAGAAGAACTCATTAAAGAAACTAGTGGCTTTAGTGCCTCAGGTTATGTCTAAATGTGTCCTCAAGTAACATGTTTCAGAAAAGAGACAACTGAAGGGTTGGTGTAAACATAATACAGATCTGCATAAAAATGTACCACAGAGGCAAGAAGCATCCAAAGCAGGAGAGAAACATCCGCAGCAATGTAATCAGAAATTAGGGATGTAAATGCCTGTTTAATTAGTTAACTGATTAATGTTAAGTTTAACCAATTAAATGGGAGAAGGTGCCATAACCCTAAATGGATGAGGCTTATTGGTTGACCTGTTAGCTGTAAACACCCTATCAGAATTATATTTTTCTGGAAAATTAAATTCTCAAATCTGCCTGTAAAGGTTACTTTGCAGACCACCTCTCTTTCTTCCTCATCCCTGAACTACTTTTTTCCCCACACAATGCATTCAAAGTTGCCTGAAATAACTAACTAGGACTTCAAGTTTACCCCTAACAACCACACCCACACATTCTATGGCACACTTCTGATTAATAATATGTTCCCAAAGTGCTTGTACACAATTTTGTTGCATTTTCACATTGGGATCCAGTTGCCTTTCTCCACCCCACATTTCCCGTAGCTTTAATAATTTGGTTTGAAACAGATCTGCAGGGTGGAATCCAGAAGTTAAGTTCTACAACACAAGAGAGAAAGAGACAAGCAACTGAAAATAAGAGGTTCAATTCTTTATTGCTCTGCACCTTGTTTAGCCATTTATAACAGAAGAGTCAGTGCAGAACTCGACCAAATGATAATGGTGATCCTGTATGCCCACTTTGCCTTGGTGTAAAGACTATACAAAGTTCAGAACAAACATGAATCAGGCCCCACGACTTCAAATAAAAACAAACAAACATAGGGCATGTATTCAGATCAAAATGAGACATGCAGACACTGTTGGGGTGTAGGGAATGAAAAATACTTCATGTATACGATTTCTTCACATACTCAAAGACACTTACACTTCCTGCCGTAAACGTGAACAGTGGAAAAAGTATGATGGATAGCTTTGCTTCTGGAATCTTCGTACATATTACTGCAAGGACAGCCATTATTGCTCCTGACTGAAAATACATTAAAATACATGAAAGTGAGCTATTAAACAGGGAAAAATATCTTGCTGCATGTGGACCTGTTTTGCTTGTTGTTTTTCCTTCCCAAGGTAGCCCTAATAACAAGTCCCAGAGCACAAAGCAGTAAGGTAAATTTACTATAGATATAAATCAAGAAATCATTGCTCTAATTTGAAACCTGGATGTATAAAAAGTTGAACAAATTGCTTCCTACACCCTCACTGGTTGACCTCTAAAAAATAAGTGAACAAGTTGTAACCTTTTCTGAAACCCATGCCATTTGCAACAATAATAAATAATCAATATTAATATAGTGCCTCTCATCCCAATGAACTTCAGAAGTATACATGCAACAATGCTGACATACAGTTGCGGCTAAAGTGAAAGCCACTGCTCAGTTTAAAGATAACCCAAGCAAAACCCCTGCTCTAACATCACAAGCCCATAGGCTCTTACAAGCATATGAAGGGACAGGAACCTCAACCTGTATGCAATTTTGTGTGCTACATATGAACATCTGATCAATGAGAAATTTACTCTGTAGCAAATACAAACAATTTGCAGGTTAGTTGAACAGTATGTGGATGGCATTAACTAAAATTCAATGTACAATCAGCTGGGGATATAGTAGTTTAACAAGTTCCTACCACCATTTGAAAAACAAAACCATTTTTAAAGCCAAATCATTACAGGAATAAAACCTTCAAAAAACTTAAATCTTAACCCAGCAGTAAATTCACTTTTACCTTACTGAAAGTTGAATACATTAAAACTTACCAACGTTTGATAGCAAGTATTTTCGTTTAGAAAAACTGAAGCAGAAGAGAAAATGAACACAGCACTCCTGTCAACTGATTGACCATGCTCAAGCAAAAGTTTTCTATTTTTGGGAAGCAAGTTGTTGGGAGACATTTCACCAGCACCATTTGTTAATATCTGCAAGTATCCCTGATCATATGAGCTCTTCAAAAAGCACATAATTTTCAGTAAGTAGAGAATAATTATGCATTACAGTTGCATGTAACATTTATAAACTAATGAATTCCTTTCTACAACTTCTCTTACAAATGGTCCTACTGCTAAGCATTAATTTACAACCCATTAGCATTTAGTAACATCTGGTGCCAAAGGCTCAGAAAAATAACCCCATTCTGGTACAGGAATGACTGTTTGTTCACTCTCAATGCTGAGAAACTCTGCCTGCCTTCCCAAGTCAACACATCCCTGATTTCTAAACAAGCTGTGGAACACGGTGCTTTCGACTTTTTAGTAATGCAATGGGATTTGGGTATTTTAAAACACAAGCTACTCACAGCTCCAAGTGACGGTTCAAATGTTCTAGTAACCACTTTACTGACATAACTGACAAAAGTGGAGATAACACCTAAAAAAGAAGAAAATACAATTAGAAAACATGCCAGGAGTATAACTGAGGAGCAGAAGCACTAAAACGTCTGAAAGTTTGCATGAATTATCTTGCACAGTAATTTTCTGAGATAGACATGGAGACTAGAAACAGTTATAGTTTTTGTCAGTCATCTCAGGGATGCGATAGGAGTATTAAAAATACACAGTTCAGTAATGAAGCATGAATTAAACGTGGAGCTTGTACTTCGAACACATAAAGCCAAATGCTCCAAAGTGATCAGTGTTCTATTCTGCAGTAGTTCTTTGGGCAAAGACAATTATATTGTTCTTTGTTCAGTGCATTGCCCAATGGAGTCCTGATCCATATTCAGGGCTCACGGATACTATGGCAATACAAATAATCAAAATAAGCACTGTAGTTTGTGTACAACAGTCTATGAGAATGAAGAATCAGTGTCTGCAGACAGAAAAACATATATTAGTTTTTCCTCACTTCCTACCTGCATGTATATGGTCAGGACATTTCTTTAAAGTCTTTTTGAAAAATTACCTGCAGAGAGATACAGGGCTACGAACTGCTCACGTCCCAAAAGAGACATTATACTTGAAGAAAAACTCCAGAGCGCACACATATTTACAGCCATGTGGACGAAAGAGAAATGACTAAAAGTAGATAGCAGCATAGGAGAGCAAAGGACTCCTACAGGAAAGGATAAATACAGAAAATGTTAGTATCACTGGTGTGCATAAGCACTTACAGTATAAGCAAGAGAAAACATCATCATCAGACTCAAATATTTTAATAAGCTTTAAATACATAAGCTGTGAAAAGTGTAATGAACATCAGATTGAGAATGACTGGTGAACCACACAACATATTCTGAGACATTTGTAATCCATGTAAAAGTACATTATACATTTCCTTGTGGAGGAAATTATATGGATTTTTCAAAAGCTTCCATTCCAGTCTTTACAGAGATAGCGAGAAAGTCACTTTTCTTAATTATGAAGGTTTTGTCCAATTATTAGTGCTTATGCTTAGATATAAATGAATATCTTCGTTCTCATTTAAAATTTTTCTAGTCCTTTCATTGCAGTTGTAAAGGTAAACAAATAGAAACCAATCTCTGGTTCGAAGACTGAAAGTTTCAGAGAAGCCTAAGTCAACTGGGAGTCCAACTCACTGCAGTTCAGTTAGTTGCCTATTCTCTTCCACTTTCAAAATTCCAGCACAAATATTTGGGTTCTACTTCTACAGGAGTGAGGGGATGAGAAGTACAAGAAGAGTTTCTTCTCTCATGTGTCTTCCACATCCTTCTTTCTATTTTGGAAATGGACCCCAACTGCCTAAGCCTTTAGACCCTACTGCTTAGTTTTTATCAGTCAATATTTTCAAGGCTATTTTATAATGAATGAAAGCTGAGATTCTCCTTCATCTGAAGAAAAGGCCAGCCTCTGTGGATAATGACTTGTTTGAACACCCTCAAACTCACCTGTGAGCATACAATTAATATTATTTAATACTAAGCAAATGCACAATATTCTGGAGGTGCAGTGCTGATCATCTCCTCTGCACTCAGGCCACTAGTTCTTATCAGCAGGAAATATTAATGTTCAAAAATAAAAAAAAACAAAAAAACTTCAAAACAGCTTTATAGAGAACAATACAAATGGTTTGCTTCCTCCCAAAAGAGCAGGAAGCATAATAATCACACCAGGGCTATGACTTCATTCCACTTCAGGAAATTCACCTTTGCAAAGACATGAGCCGTTTGTTGTTCAGCATGGCAACTTGAAGATAGTGACCCTTAAAATCTGGACATTATGATCTCTAGAAAAGCTATTTTTGGAGAAGAAATTGTAAGTTTCCATAAATGTGTTATTTATAATTTATCCCTCCCAAGGTCTGCCTGTTCAGTTGGGCAAAATTGTTTGGGATGGCTAGCATAATTTACTTGCAGCTTCATCTGAAAAACTTTGCCATACTGCCGTGTAGTCTCTCACCCACCTAAAATTTGCACATACATAATTGCTACACACTTACTAGAGGCTGGGTTAGATGTGAAGTAAGTAAACATTGTCCGTTGCATAGAAGGGATTCTCCACAAACAAAATACAAAGACATTTGCAGCTATGATACCTAAGACGACAAAATCCAGTTTGAAGACAAAGTATATCTAGCATTCAAGTAAAAAGCACATGGTAGGAAAGTTTCAGAATTTCAGAACCACATTTACAACAATATCCATGTTTCAAATCTGTTACTCCCATACAACAAATGGAAAAATGAACTGGAATTCAGAAATCTTTACACAGTGAAAACTCTTTAACAGAAGCCAAATTTTGAATCTAAACTAGTGTTGCACAAAAGAAACACAAATACACTGTCCAATCAATCACTTCCAAGAAATCCGCACTAACTACATATTTGACTTTGTAATTTACAACTTGTTTACTTACTAAGTAATTCTGATCACAGTCTAATTTAGGTAGGAATGTAAATGATGAGCACACTGATGAAAGTTTACATCCTTGCATGTTTCCAAGTACTTTGCAGACTCCTAAAACCAAATTAAAATATGGCTGTGGCTCCATAAAGCATATAAAGCTGTTTTTAAAGATATGAATGGATTCTCTTCTAATCTGGAATTCCTGGGGAAGGGGAGCTCATTTCTTTCCTTGAGAAAATCTAGAGTCCCTATTTTCATGACTTATTTGAAAGACTCCTGTTGAATTTAAATTACACAAGTATTTTTTAAGGATAGTTATATCTGAAATTCTCTATTTAGAATCTGTATAACCTACTTTCTTTCAGCTGCTTTTAGCTATAAGAAAACTCTTGTATACTATGGTGCTTTCTTATTAACCAAAAATCTCAGTGCTCAACAATACAAAATTACAGATCTTGGCAAGAAAATTTTGAAAAAAAATTCTACCTTTGTTTTGGTGCAACATGGCAGGTCAATATGTTTGAAACATGTCAATGTATACCAATTAAAGTAGTAAAAATGTATACCAATTTAAAGTAGTAAAGCCCTACTTCACTAGCAATACTGTGGAAACTGCAAATAATGCAGTATTAGATTTCCATCTCAATTTTTACAGTAGAAGCGCTGGGCAGCTGTGAACAGCGGAAAATAACAGAAGAATATCAATGTCCTTTATTACGTTACAAATAATATGGTCCATTATTAGTTTTCCACAATTATCCTTGACTAATTTGCAACTCAGACACAAACTTTTGACCATCGTCTCATAATTTAAGTAGGGCCTTGAATACAATTATTAAACATATATTCAGAATTACCACAGAAACCATGCTAGAAATACTGAATTGAATTTCGTTTAATCACCATGGTTAATATTCTACCTAATTTTTTCACATACAGTATCGATACCACTTTGTTTAGACATAAAAAATGCTTAGCTTGGCTGTTAAGAGTAATCCAGAATATTGTACACAACCAGCCGATTGCACCTTCTATTTAGGTGGAATTCTTTAATGTCGCTACGATTACCCTAGGCATTCGAGACTTAAATGCAATTTAATTTTAGGCTATCAACCAGTTCTTTACGTAAGGTAGAAAGTGGTTAAATCAAATTTAAATATTTTGTCCTTAAAAGACTTACTTTTTCCTCAATAAATATATATTTTATGATAAATGAGAACACATTATTTAGATTCTAATATGATTAATAAAATCTGCTCAGGTACTCAGGAAATTTTTTTTACATACAGCACACAGAGCAAGTTATGCCTATTTTATGGCATTTAACCTCCCTCATCACTTTCTCTTTCATCTAAATAGATATTTACGGGAGCCGTCTATTAATGGAATTTCAGTTATTCTCTATGAAGCAGTCTTTATGTAATCTCCTGTTAAATATAAATATCTGTGTATCACATAAACTCAGATACACAAGATAGCTACCTCCTGTTTGCAACAGTGTGCATGTAGTTGTAAGATTAAGAAGAAGCAGTGAGTTTATGCTGTAACACTTTACTGAGAGAAATTACGTTTCCAGTGTTTCTGATTATGATGCATAAAACTGACGACAAAGTATATGTCAATCAAAAGCAAAACAGACATACATGGCCACTTTACTCAGTATTGTAGTACCCCATAAATCTACGTCTCATGAGAAAGCTGTTAATGGGAAGGATGGGAATATCCAACATGCTTTGTAATGGTACCACTTTCAAGCTCTGGCAAGGTTACAGAAATTTTTTATTATGCTGTTTCTAAAGATACCTCATGCCTAGTTTTTACTGAACTTATACATTATATACAGACAGAGAGAGAGAGAGCGCGAGAGCACGCGCATAAGGAAGATTCTAACACTGCACAATATTCCAATCAAGGGAGTGGAAATTTCAATTTAACATATAAGAAATATGTCCTGAGAAAAGGAATGGGTACCAAAGGCAGATGGGGGAATGAAAATATCTGTACATACATCACTTGCTTTGTTTCTAACAATAGTTAAGCATGGTATAAAAGCCATCTATGGTGACATACTGTACCTGTTTGCCATATTTCTCTTCCTGTGAATGTCTAATACTTGTAAGCTAACACAAACCTGTCATAGTCCGCTGATCCTCACTCAGGCTATTCCACCACTTGTTAATCTGAAAGATAATAAGTAATATTCACTGGCCTCCTAAAATAGCCAGGATCTCAGAACTATCTGAAAGTTTACACATAAATAAAATCAAATTCTTTTTAACAGAAGGATTGAGTGAAAATAAGTTCCTAATATTCACTAGATTGAAAATGAATTTTGTGAAAAGTTGTATTTTCTGTTAATGTATTTTTGAAATCTCCTCTTCCAGTGAAATATCCTGTTCAGGCCCTTCCTTTACAATCCAGTTTCATTCTTAATACAAACTCGGAATAACACACACAGTTATTACCCTGATCAAAGTCATTTGCTGGGGACCAGAAGCTATTCGTCGTGCATCTTTCCCCACCTACTCCACAGCCAGCCAAGGGAGCCAACGTCCTTCTTGCAGATCCCCTAGCCATTTATAAAGAAATCAGCTGACCTGTTGCCAGTTGGGTCTGATAAGGAACAGGGTGGGCTGCCTGGCTCCGAGCTCCTCACCCTTAAAGGGACAGACTATCCCATTATATAGACCGCTGTCATTTTTGCTACACAGAACTAAGAAAAGTTGTTAAAGTGCAAAGAATTTGATATTATACAGTAAAAGAAAATTATTACTGCACTTAACCAACACAAAAGGCAACAGTATACAAGCCTGATTGTGTTTGGTTGATAGCATTGACCACATGGTGGTCTTCTAAGGTTACATTTCTGAAATACATTACATCATATTCTGTAAACCATTAAGCGCCTATTCATATGGGCTACATCTACACAGAAGCATCTGTTGACAGACGTAACTGTCAGAGAACTCTACACAGAACCTGTCAACAGATTGCTGCTACACACAGCTTGCTCTGTCAACAGGGAACTGCCAGAATGGACTGCCTTCTGGTGACAAAACATGGAATGGCAGGTCTTCATACAGGGCTGCCGGTGAACCGGAAGCCCTCTCTGTTGGCAGAAGTGTCTACACAGCACTTCTGCTGACGGTACTCTGTCAACAGATTGTTATGCCTCAATTTTTAGAGGGATAATACTGTCAAGAATTTGTTGACAGAATGCTTTCAATGTGTAGACGCTCCGAGAGCTATGTTGACAGAAGGCCCCTTCAGTCGACAAAACTCTCTAGTGTGGACCCAGCCTGTCGAAAGAACGCTTTGTGTGTGCAGACGCTTCCTGAGTTATGTCAACAGAAGGCCCCTTCTGTCGACAATACTTCCTAGTGTAGACACAGCTACGCAATATTTGTTATTGGAGTCCCATAGTCACATTGAGTACATTGAAATTCACAAGATACTTATGTTTTACATACCTGCTTTCTGAAGTCTCCTTTTTTCTGAGGTCGTAACCTATCCATCCAATCTGCTCGAGCTTCATCAAAATAGTTCTGAAGCCGGGATTTCAGGTATTCATATTGCCAAATAGCAGCTGATCCAAATGCACAGCCTGTAAACTATGTAACAGATGCATTCAAAACCAAAGTCTAATATGGAAGACAAATCCATCTACAATTTTGGGTAAAAAAATATAGCTTATGGTATTCGTGCACTTACACATATTAAAAACATTCAAAAAAGGAGGTTTCTCACTGAATTATAGAGCAATGTTGATTGTATTACACATTATTTAATAAGAGCCTTCTCTTAGGGTTATTTTGAAAGGAATTTCAGATTACTAGTTAGCTTCCAGTTTGTGTCAGTATTAAACAGTACTGTGCTACAAAAATTGAGACTCCTGTTGTAAAATTTCAGGTCAGTGTGCTATATCCTCCGCTCCTTTCTACTTGCTAGGAGAAGTCTTAATTCCCTTTCTTTCTGTTTGGAGGGAGAAGGGAAACAGGCCCCAGAGGATGGGACACTGATTGGGTTGCACCAGGGAAGAGACTCTGACCTTCAAGGATAATTTACAAAGGCTGTAGAGTATATGCAAATAGCTAGCAACTTATTTAACTTCAAGCTGATCTTTGAACCTTATTCCGGAAAGACAGAAGTACAAAAATACTTAGGAATCAATAAGAAACTAGCTGTAGAGTATATGTATGGGAAATACATTCAAAAATATTCTCTTCCTGTAAAAGGCAGCTCCTTTAGGACGGACAACCAAGACAGGCACAGATTACAAAAAATACAGCACTATTTAAGCAGGCACTCCCGGACTAATGGGGTAACAATTTGGTAATATGCCTCCTGGAAGAAATCCAAACCCATCGAAGATAGTGAATTAAAACAGAAAAAAGCATGCTGTGAGAAAACTTTTAAAAAATAAAAGGTACCTTGATGGTGACAGGCGTACAGCCTCATGTAATAAGCTTCTGTGATTAAACAGGATTATTTTTAATGGAATAAATTTGCTTTTCATGCAGAAATTCTATTGCAGTTGCCTGCACAAACAACTCCACAGCAATGCTATTTCTAATATATGTGACATGCTGGAACAAACAATTACCCCAATTGTAAAAAAGAATGGCTTCACAAGACGCTTCAGAGAAGGGGATGTAGTATAATGGATTGTTTCCTCTACTGGGGGAGACAAGCTGCTTTTATGTAGTTTGGAGCGACTTTTTTGGTGTTGTTTTCCTGGTTCAGTCTTTTGTGGCATTCTTTTGAATCCATGTCTCTGCTGTGCATATAAAGTAAATCTAGGAAAAGAAGAAGAAATGTGTGTCATATACAAAGTCAATATTGGCTCAGTCTAAATGCTACCTCTAAACTCAGATCATCTGATTATCTAGATATTATGCAAACTTCATGAATGGGAGCAGAGAGAAGGAGCAATTCTCAGGATATAGGGATGGATCAACTCACTTCTTTACACAGCTGTAAAAAGATGGGCTCTCCTCCTAGCTTGAAAAAAAGAAGATTGAGGGGGGACATGATAGCGGTTTTCAGATATCTTAAAGGGTGTCATAAGGAGGAGGGAGAAAACTTGTTCTTCCTGGCCTCTGAGGAGAGAACAAGAGGCAATGGACTTAAACTGCAGCAAGGGAAGTTTAGGTTGGACATTAGGAAAAAGTTCCTAACTGTCAGGGTGGTCAAGTACTGGAATAAGTTGCCAAGGGAGGTTGTGGAATCTCCCTTGCTGGAGATATTTAAGAACAGAGTAGATAGATGTCTATCAGGGATGGTGTAGATAGTGGTCGGTCCTGCCGTGGGGGCAGGGGACTGGACTCGATGGCCTCTCGAGGCCCCTTCCGGTCCTAGTGTTCTATGATTCTATGATACAGAATTTCCTTGCTTCAGGGATTTACTCTGCCCTTCCCAGAATGGGAAAGCTAATTATCTTGTGTTTGTCTGTCTTGTGTCCATGCCAGCTTGCACAAGGATAGGAAAACTCTATAATCATGGTATCAGCATGAGAAGTGCTGGCATCCTGGTACAACTTTACCTGTTCTTTATAGCATTATGAAACCAACCCAAACAGGTCGTGGTCGAGGACTGAGGAGCTGCTCGGCAGCAGTTTAAGTGTCAGGCCTGGGAACGATCAAGTTATTTTTCTGTTACTTCCTGTGCAAAACATGGCTGCTCATATTGATTCAAGTTAGGCACATGCATGTCACATACACAAGTGTTTGAAAGTTTTACCCTAAGATGTTACCTATAGGGTGGGGCTATGAAGCCCCCTGGAGTGGCGCTGGTATGGAGCCCTACATATGACCCTGCCAACCCAACTGCCTCTCAACTCCTTGCCAACTACTCTGACAGTGGGGAAGGAGGATGGGTATTGAATATACATGAGCAACACATCTTGAAGAATAACAGTTACAAAAGCGAGTAACCATTTTTATTTCTCGGAGTACTTGCTCATATCTACTCAAGTTAGGTGATTCACAAGCTATAGCCAGGAGAAGCAGTTGGAGTCAACATGTCTGACTCAAGGACAGCAGCCCCAAGTGCTGAGTCCCATCCAGACTGTTGCACGACAGCATAATGTGACATGAAAGAGCATACAGAGAATCACATTGCAGCTTGACAGATTTCCTGCAGAGGAACATGAGCTAAGACGACAGCAGAAAAAGCTTGAGATCGTGTAGAATGCACTGTAACAGGCGGGGGATAACCTTAGTAAGGTCGTAGTAAGTTAATACACAGAATGTAATCCAGGAAAAGATGCGCTGCTATGAAACTGGAAGCCATTTCATATGATCACATACGGCCACAAAGAGCCGTGAAGTCTTACAGAAGGGCCAGGTTTTGTTGATGTAGAAGGCAAGTGCCTGTCACACATCGGCTATGTCTACACGTGCCCCAAACTTCAAAATGGCCATGCAAATGGCCATTTCGAAGTTTACTAATGAAGCGCTGAAATGCATATTCAGCGCTTCATTAGCATGCGGGCGGCAGCCGCGCTTCGAAATTGACGCTCCTTGCCGCCGCGTGGCGCGTCCACATGGGGCTCCTTTTCGAAAGGACGCCGCCTACTTCGAAGTCCCCTTATTCCAATGAGCTCATGGGAATAAGGGGACTTCGAAGTAGGCGGCATCCTTTCGAAAAGGAGCCCCGTCTGGACGCGACGCGCAGCAGCAAGGAGCGTCAATTTCGAAGCGCGGCTGCCGCCCGCATGCTAATGAAGCGCTGAATATGCATTTCAGCGCTTCATTAGTAAACTTCGAAATGGCCATTTGCATGGCCATTTCGAAGTTTGGGGCACGTGTAGACACAGCCATCGAGAGAGTGCAGTATCTGCTCCTGCAGGGAGCTATAAAGTTTAGGATAGAAAACAGAAAGGAAAATGTCCTAGCCAATATAAATACCGGAGCCCACTTTTGGAAGGAAAGCTGAGTGAGGGTGGAATTGAACTTTGTCCTTATGGAAAACCAGGTATGGAGGTTCCAACGTGAGGTCCCAGAGCTCAGATACCCTCCTGACAGAGGTGATAGCCACCAGGAAGGCCACAAGAGAGGTAGAGGAGGTAAAACATGGCCAAGGGCTCTTAAGGGGGGACCCAGGAGCACCCAGAGGACCCAGTTAAGGTCCTAGGCAGAAACCGGCCAGACAGTAGGTGGTCCATGCCCTCGAGAAAGTGCTCAACCACGAGACTGCGAAAACAGAACGCCTGCCCTCCCCTGGATGGAAGGCTGAGACAGCCGGCAGGTGGACCTTGAATGAAGAAGAGGCAAGATCTTGTTGCTTCCGAGAAGAAAGGTAAACCAACACCAGTTGGCCAGAGGTGAACTGAGGCATGAGGTCATGCTGATGACATCAGCAGGAGAAACACGTTCACTTAGCCAAGTAAAACTGCCTTGTGGATGGCTTACAGCTGCAAAGAAGGATGTGACACACTTTTTCTGAGCACAAGTGTTCAAAGAGGTTTATTCATGAAGCCACCACACTGAGAGACGAAGGGAGAGAAAGCCCAGGCGGTGATGACGACTGTGGTCTTGCACTATTAGGTCTGGAAGCGGGGAAGTGGAAGAGGAGAAAGCACCAAGAGCTCCATCAGCGTGGGATACCAATGCTGATGAGCCCAAGCTGGAGCTAGCAGGATAACATTCACCATGCCCCTGTGCATCTTGAGGAGCACCTTGTGCATGAGAAGGAGCAGAAGAAAAGGCACAAGGCAGCCTCTAGTCTCACTGAATCTGCTAAAGAGCTGGGGCTCAGGCCCCAGAAGAAGCAGATATTATGACAAGTGAGAGTGCTTTGGGATAAAAAGAGGTCCAGCTGGGGGAAGCCCAACTTTTGGAAGACAGAGTGGGGGACATTCGTGAAAAATAACCACTTGCAAGCAAGGAAACAGTGATTGAGATAGTCCGCTGACCAGTTCTGGACCCCCAGGCGATATGATGCCCAGAGCGTAAGGAGGAGGAGCATGCACCCACAATGGTTGATGTAATACATGACTGTTGTGTTGTCCATTAGGACTGAGACATAGTGGCTGTGGAATTTGGGTAGGAAGGTGAGACATGCAAGGTGAACACCCCAAAGCTTGCGCACACTGATGTGGAGAGAACTCTGCAGACTATATTGCCCAAGTGGTGAGGCACCCTAGATGGGATTCCCAGCACAAAGCAAACACGTCTGTTACTAGAGACATGGTAGGCTGGGGGCCATGAAGGGGAACACAGACCAGCAAGTTCCAGGGTTCTAGCCATCAATGAATTGCATTGGACACATGTTGCAGCACCATGATGACCATGTCCATACCCTAAGTGGTGGGCAGAATAGCCGCAGGAGTGGGCCAAATGGTGATTACAGAGGACAGGATGGATTAGTTGAAGGGAAGAGCAACACTTGAAGGACCCTCCAAAGTTGATGTCTGCCATGGGGTCATCCTACTCAGCAATCTCTTCTATGGGAAGGTTGAGGCTAGAAAAGGTCCTGAGGTCTCCGAAGCTCGCTGGAGGAATACCCGAGACAGAAGTGTCTGCCACTGCCTGACAAGGAGAGGAGCTGGAGACAGCCATTGAGGGGTGCCATCTGCTGCATGTCCCCAGGTTGTTCAGGAGGCAGGGTACAAGGAACCTACCCTCGACGAAATTCAAGGCAGGTTGAGGGTCCAGCTGCAGACAACTAACGGTGGTCTCAGATACCAAGGGAGTAACTGAAGCTGCAAAGAGGGCACAATACACTGTGCCTGGTGATACACTCAGGGTGTCCAAAACTGCCACTGGGGAGTCCCTGTGACACTGGGCAGATGATGGTCCATGGGGTTGAGCAGTCAAAAAGGACTGAGACCTCCTGGAAGGAGCAAAGTGAAACCGAATAGGAAGGCCATGGCAAAGCCAAACCAGCAGGACCCACTGAAGGAGGGTGGCGGCAAGCTGAGCCAAGCCAGGACTGTAAATGCTGATGACACTGGTGTGGCAAGAGAGAGAACAGTGAATCGAGTGGGACCAGCACCGAGAATTAGGAGAACAGGATCAGAATGCTGGATGAGACTGGTGCTGGGAGAGCAACTGATGTTTCTGAGCGGGACCGGGACGCTGCAGGAGACAGGCACCAAGAACAAGACTGATGCGCCAAATGAGACAGGCACTGGAACTGGGACCAACGTGTGGAACTACACCGGCAAGGAGACTGGGACCGGCCTACTAAGCTGGACCATCACAGAGAACAGGAGCTGAGCATCGGGTGGGAAGGATGCTGAGAAGCGCCGCATGTTGAAGGGAATGGGGCAGAGCCAGGGAGTCAGGGCTTAGCAGCAGACTCATCAGCTGGCCCTGGCGGTGAGCTAGGGCATATCTAGGGCTCCGCACGGGCACCACGCAGTAGGCCCCACAGCCGATCGCAGGGGAGCAGGTAGGGTAAAGCTTTCCGCCCGCCCGGGAGAGCTGAGCGAGCCCTCAAGGAAGAGTCCTTGGGGTCAGCTATGGTGGCTGGGGCGCCCCAGTGGCGCGTGGGAGGGGCGGGGAACTGCCTGGCTGGCTCTAAGCACTGCCCCATTAGAGCCCTGCAGGCCTCCCGCGGGATGACTCAGCCCGCCCTAGCCAGGGGCGCGCGCGGCCCCACAGCGTGCCGCTACTCCGGGTGTCGGCGCGCCCCTCACACGGCCCCCCGACGGAGCCTGGGGGCTGGTGGCAGCCCGCAAGGCGGCGGGGCCTCGCCCAGCTACGGGGCGCGTTCCCGGTCCGTCACAGACCCCGTACCTGGGCCCGCGGGAGCGGCAGCCGCCCAGCGCCTCTCGGCAGCACAGCCGGGCCCAGCAGCTCCAAGCCATGTTTCCAGCTCGTTCCGCCCCGCCCTCAAACACTTCCGGAGCACCCGGCCGCCATGTTGCCAGGGCAGCGCGCGGGGCGTGGCGGGGGCAGGGTGCCGGCCGTGCCACCGGACCGGGGAAGAGGAGCCGGCCGTGCGGGAACGGGCCTGCCCGCCGCTCTCGTTGCGCAGAGGCTTCACGATCGTTCCCCAACGCGGCGCAGAGAGCGGTCCTCCCGATGCAGCAGACAGTGGCCGCCGGTGCCGCCATGTTGAGAAGGATATCGGCTGCAGCCCACTCCGGTCGCCATGTTGGGAGGGTCGTCGCCTGCCGGCGCGCTCCTCAGCCACCTCGGCCCTGTTGAGAAGGGCACTTCCGGTATTCCGTGCTCTGCCGAAGCCGCCATGTTGAGCAGGCCGGGCCACATGGTGCCAAATACAGGCAATGGCTTAGCCCAGTGGTTCCCGACACTTCGGCATCACGCCCCTCTTTTGACTTTTTGAGAAACCCTCACATCCCCCACCTCTTCTTTACCACCATCCAACCCCCCTCTTAGCAAAAAATTCAATTCATAACTTCAACACAAAAGCCTCATGTAAAAATGTTATTTAAAATTAAACATACAAACAAATAGTTTTTCTTGGCCCTTTGCGGGTGGTTGGTGCAGCTGACTGAGCCTGTGCCAGCCACCTGCGCACCCGAGACCTGTGCTGACAGAACTGCAGCCAGCCACCTGAGCCCCATGCCGCCAGGGCCAGCTGCTCACCCACCCGCCCAAGCTGCCCAAACCCCACGCTGCTAGGGCCAGCCAGCCGCTTGCCAGCCCAAGCCCCACACTGCTGGGACCAGCCACTCGCCCACCCGCTGCCGAAGCCCGCGTTGCAGGGGCCAGCCGCCAGCCCAAGCCGCCTGAGCCCAGCGATACTGGAGCCGCCCAAGTCCCACAAGCTGTCCGCCCGCTTGAGCGTCTCCCCTCCCACAAAGCCAGGCACCACCAGCCTTGGTGTCTTACCCCATCCCGGTCACCTGAGCCAGGCACCTTCAGACCCCCATCTAACCCCTCCTCCTCTTCCTATCCCTTCCCCCACCCCAACCCATGCTCTCTCACCTTTGCAGAAGGCAGATAGCTTCATGTGGGTCTTCGCCGGCTGCCTGGTTTTATAGCAGCTGTGTTGGGAACCGCTGCTTTGGAGTCTACAAGGCCGCTCAGTCCTACTTTTTGTTCAGCTAATTGTTCAGCCAAAAAGTCAGTTTACATTTGCTGGAGATAATGTTACCACTTCTTGTTTACAGTGTCTCCTGAAGGTGAGAAGAAGTATTCACATGGCACTGTTATAGTTGGCTTGCCAAGATATTTGCATGCCAGATGCTCTAAAGTTTCGTATATCCCTTTATGATTCAACCACCATTTCAGAAGACATAGCTTCATGCTGGTAACAGTCCAAAGCAGTGCAGATTCACACACGTTCATTGTTGTCATCTGAGTCACATACACCCAGCAGAAGTTTGTTTGTCTTTTTGATGGATTTGGTTCTGTAGTTGCCACATCAGAGTGTTGCTCTTTTAAGACTCCTGAAGGCATGCTCCACACCTTTTGAGTTTCAGATTTTGGAAGGCAGTTCAGATTATGGGGAAGTTGGTGGATATACAGTACTTTGACTTTAGCAAAACTTTTGCTACTGGCTCCCACAGTATCCTTGCCAGCAAGTTAAAGAAGTATGGCTTGGATAGATGGACTGTAAAGTGGATAGAAAGCTGGCTAGATTGTCGGGCTCAACAGGTAGTGATCAATGGGTCTGTGTCTGGCTGGTGGCCAGTATGAAGCAGAGTACCCCTAGTGTTGGTTCAGGGTCTGGTTTTGTTTACCATCTTTACGAATGACGTGGAGGAGGGGATGGATTACACACTCAGCAAACTGGAGGATTGGGCCAAAAGAAATCTCAACCCTGTTCAACAAGGACAAATGCCAAGTTCTGCTCTTGTGATGGAGAAATCTCGAGCACTGGTATTGGCTGAGAATTGACTGGCTAAGCAGCAGTTCTGCAGAAAAGGACCTGGAATTACAGTGGATGAGAAGATGGATGTAAGACAGCAGTGTACCCTTGTAGCCAAGAAGACTAACGGCATACTAGGGTGCACGAGTAGTCACACTGCCAGCAGTTCTAGGCAAGTGATTATTCCCTTTATTTAGTAATGGTGAGGCTATGTCTGGAGTAGTATGTATAATTCTGGGACCTCCATCACAGAAAGTATGTGGATGCACTGGAGAAAGCCCAGTGGTGAGTGACAAATATGATTAGGGGTATGGAGTACATGACTTATGAGGAGAGGCTGAGGGATTTGGGCTTATGTAGTCTACAGAAGAGAAGAGTGAGGAAGGATTTGATAGCAGCCTTCAACTATCTGAAGGGGGGGTTCCAAAGAGGATGGAAAGAGCTGATCTCAGTGGTGACAGATGATAGAATGAGGAGCAATGGTCTCAAGTTGCAAATACGGAGGTCTAGGTTGGATATTAGAAAAAATACTTCACTAGAAGACTGGTGGAGCTCAGAAATGGGCTATGTAGGGAGGTGATAGAATCTCCTTCCCTAGAGGTCTTTAAGTTTTGACTTGTCAAAACCCTGGTTGGAGCAATTTAGTTGTGATTGGTCCTGCTTTCAGCAGTGTGTGTGTGTAATCAATGACCTTCTGAGATCTCTTCCAACACTCTGATTCTATGCTTCTTAAGACTTCTGTAGAGTGCTGTAGCTAACTTTAAAACCCTCATGTTGGTACTGTGATGAACTGGACCATGGAGATTCCTTTCAGACTGTCACCTGATGGGCTGAGCATACCATTGAACCCCTCTACCTGCCCCAAGGGGCAACCCACCACTCTGCCATGCTGAGCCAGAACCTCTGCCCCCGCCAGCAAAGGCACAGAGTTGGGGTAACAGCCCCCCAGCAAAGTAACACTGACACTGATAATAGCTCAGCTCCGGGAGGTTTCAGTCACAGGCACTTGACAGCACTCAGGAGCACAGCCCCAGCGCAACCAAAACCAGAAATAAATGTGGCTTATTCCGTATAAAAGTCTTACACAGAGAAACCTCATGAAGTTTTCTAACCTTTATAATGAAAGAGAAATATGAGCAGCTGTTGTTTCTCCAACCCCAGCCCCATAACAATTATGTACACTGAGTCTGATAATAAACAAAGCTGATTTTGTTAAATATGAAAAGTGGGATTTAAGTGATTGCAGGTGACGACAGGAAGATGAAAGTAAGTAACTAAGCTAAAATTAACAAAATATGTCAGCTAAACTTAATACATTGAGAGAAATTGTTACAAATCATAATTTCTAACCCTAGTGTTTATTTCAGGTAAAGTTCTTCAGGCCAGAGCTGAACTTGTTTTCTGACCTGGGTCCAGTTGCTTCTCCGTTAGAGTTCCTGAAGTTTTCTTCATGCTTCATTTCTTCTTCTTCTATCATAGGGAGCACTTTGTCAAGCAAGCAGAAGACTCTCATTCTTTGCTTTTAATTTCTTAAATAGAATTTCCTGAGGGCAGGAAGTCTTTGTCCCATTCCCACCACTCCAGCGGAAAAATACCAAATTCAGGGTGGATTCCAGCACCAATTCGCATAGTCAGATGACTTTGTAGGACCAGCCACAGTTTTGGCATACAGGGAAAGCAAATGTAAGGAATGTGGCAGCAGGAATGCAATGCTGCTGAAGGCTGGGAGGAATTTGCCTCCCAGAGATCATTTGCATGAGAATGCAAAGGGGTGCATGTGTGATACCTTTCAGGCAAAGCCTAATGGGTAGCAAGTAAGCCATGAGATTTTGTCTATTATAAACACATTGTTGTAAAGTCACAATTTATGCTGACACTCAGGGGCTGGGTCTACATGTGCCCCTTCCTTTTGAAAGGGGCATGTTAATGAACAGGTTCGAAATATGCTAATGAGGTGCTGCAATGAATATGCAGCACCTTATTAGCATAATGGAAACCACAGCAATTCGAAAGTGTGGCTTTTCGAATCACGTGCCACCCGTGGAGACGGGACCTTCTGAAAGGACCCCCCCCCGAGTTTTCGAAAACCCTTCTTCCTATCTGTGATCGGAAGAAGGGCTTTCGAAAACTGGGGGGGGGTCCTTTCGGAAGATCCTGTCTCCACAGGCGGGGCGTGATTCGAAAAGCCGCACTTCCGAATTGCTGCGGCTGCCATTATGCTAATGAGGCACTGCATATTCATTGCAGCGCCTCATTAGCATATTTCGAACCTGTTCATTAACATGCCCCTTTCAAAAGGAAAGGGCACATGTAGACCCAGCCAGGGTGTGTCTACACTTGCATTCCTCTTTCAAAAGAGGTATGCAAATGAGGTAAACTGAAAATGCAAATGAGGTATAAATGTGCATATTTAGCACCTCATTTCATATTCTAATTTCAAAAGCGCTTCTTTCGAAAGAAGAAAGCCAGTGTAGATGCTGCTCTTTCGAAAGTAAACCCATCTTCGAAAGAATCCTTCTTCCCATTAAATAAAGGGAAGAATGATTCTTTCGAAGATGGGGTTTACTTTCGAAAGAGCAGCATCTACACTGGCTTTCTTCTTTCGAAAGAAGGTCTTTTGAAATTAGAATATGCAAATGAGGTGTTGGCCATGCAAATTTACACCTCATTTGCATTTTTGATTTACCTCATTTGCATACCTCTTTTGAAAGAGGAATGCAAGTGTAGACACACCCTCAGTGTGGGAGTTGTGGGATCTCACCAATGCTCTGGGTTGTTGTGGGGGACAGGGCAGTCATCATAGCTGCATAAGACATTGATTACACAGGGCTCCCTGGTTTAAAGCATTGTAAGGCAGGAGTGGAGGGCTATTAGTTGAGCCAGCTTGCTGAGTGCCTTGACCCTGTCTATGCCTTGGCCATATACCTACGAGCCTGGCTTGACTAGCCCTCCCCACCTGTTGAAAGATAGAGCTGGATACTAGGGTTTTCATGAAACTCCACACTGGAGATATTAAGAGTTGAAACCATGGAGTGGCTGCTGAGGCCCCGCAGAGCTGAGATCACAAGGATCTGCCTCAGGGCGCTCCCCAGCAGATGCTGGTGGGTGGCTGGTAAGGGAGCAGCGGCAGAGGACGGTGGCCGGTAGGAGGAGCGGCGGCAGACGACAGCGACCGGCGGGCGGCTGGTAGGAGGAGCGGCAGTGGATGACGGCGACCGGCAGGTGGCCGGTAGGAGGAGCAGCAGCAGACAATGGCGACCGGCGAGCAGCTGGTAGGAGGAGCAGCGGCAGATGATGGCAACTGGTGGGCGGCCGGTAGGAGGAGCAGCGGCGGATGATGGCGACCGGCGGGTGGCTGGTAGGGGGAGCGGTGGACGGCGTGACTGGCAGACCGGCAGGCGGCTGGTAGGAGGAGTAGCCAGCGGCCAGTAGGTGGCAGTCAGTGGGATGCTGCAGACAAGTGGACAGCTAGTGCTGCCCTGGTGATGTAGCTGTGGGCTCTGGGTCTGGGACTGCACCGCGAGAGGTACATCCTGTAACAGTGTGTGGGGTAAAGGCCAAGAGCCCCAGCAAGAGAACCAAAAACGGTCAAGGTTGGCAAATCAGAAAAAAATGATCAAGGTGAGCAAATCAGAGAGCGGGGGTAGGGGAGTCAAGAACTTAATCTAATTCTTGACTTCCCTCCCCCCAACCCCTCTGCTCTCTGATTTGCTCACCTTGACAATTTTTTTCTGATTTGTCAACCTTGACTACTGTTTTTGGTTCTCTATGCCTTAAATATTGAGTCTGTTCTGCTGGGCTATTGTCTGAAGAAGTGTGTCTGTCCCATGCAAGCTCACCTAATAAATTATTTTGTTAGTCTTTAAACTGCTACTTGACTGCTTTTTTGTTTTGTTAGAAATAAATGAAATCTAACTGGCATGTACAAGGCCCTCCATTCTCCTACTGCAGAGTGTACACTCTTTAATTATCAAAGTTCCAGTTGCTTGCGTTGGCATGTGGCCCGGCTTGCAGACAGCTTGTTCAGGATTCTGTGTGATAATCCAGACAAAGCAACCAACTGACCAAGCACTCTGCCCTGGAGCTGGCCTCTGCAGCACTCTAACTGACACAGATCAAGTTCCTTCCCTTCAGGGTCTCCTCACTAGCAGGCTGCAGCTCCCCAAAGCAGTTCCTGGCTGGGAGAAAACTGCTCCTTTCCTTGAAGCAGTCTATTCAATCAGCATTCTCTCTCCAACAACAGGAGACTACTTTTTTCTTTTCCCAGCCTCACCAAAGAGCATCCTTTCCTCCTCAAAGTCTCATGGGAGATGTAGTCTCCAGAGTCCGAGTGCCACACACAGCACATACAGAAGGGCCTAGATTAGCAAAACAATTCCTGTATTTAGAAGTTGCATTTTCACTATAAAGAGACTGCACAACAGTACTGTATAGAAGATGAATGGGAAAATACTATTTCTGTTATTTTTACAGTGAAAATATTTGTAATAAAAATATAAAGTGAGCATTATACACTTTGCATTGTGTGTTTTAACTGAAATCAGCATATTTGAAAATGTAGAATAAAATCCAAAATATTTAATAAATTTCAATTGGAAATCCATTGTTTAGTAATGTGATTAAAACTGCAATTAATCACAATTAATTTTTTAAAATTCATGAAGAATTTGTAGTTAATTGTGAGAGTTAACTGTGATTAATTGACAGCCCTATTAGTAAATATTAAACATTCTGTCTTTTAATGGAATTTAACACAAAGAAACAACAGGAAGCTGAAACAATGTGAACAACTCTCTCTTATCAGGCCACCAGCAAGTGATCCCCAGAATATTTTGAAAACCTCTGGCAATTAGCTTCTCTAATAGCATGATTGATTTTAATTTGTTTAATTCGTTCATGTTACTGAAGTCAGACTGTAGTAATATTATGAACTCTTATCCACCGATCAATGATCTCGCAGGGAGGCCTTGATTTTCAGTACAGGGGGAAGAGTCCTAATACAGTACAAATTCTGTGTTTAACCAAACTGAGCCTTGCATAGTGCAAACATAACGGTCCAGCAGAAAGGTAACTGAAATAGACAGAAATCATATCTGCAAACGTAAGTGTCAATATTATTTTGTTTGAAATTTGAGTATATTTAGTGTAATGTGATAGAGTATAAATTGATTCCATAAAATGATTTTTATTCTTCTATTTGATTGCCTTAATTTTAGAAATAAACTGAATTGGTAAACTAGTGAAATGGAAATGTTGTAACATGAGCTGCATTGGAAGCTCAGAGTACTGGAATACCATTTTTAACAAAGAAAAAGATGTAGAAACCTAATAGTCTGGAACAAACATCATGGTATAGCTAGAATACTTCTGCTTGATTTCCAAATAAATTATCAAGCTTTAACTATCATGTGTACTGTTAAATAATGTTGCTAATACTTTCACTGCTAGCTTGTCATTTACATAAAGCATGGGCAATGTGTCTAATGTAAATGTAACAATCTAGTGAATGTATTCAAACTATTTTCATAGGTTTCTTGTATCTGAATTTTTCAGGGGCCACTTTGAAAACCAAGGAATGGCATCATCACCTTTACAAGTTTCTGCATTGCTTCTGGCTTTGGCTGGACTCATCATTTTACTTGTTACAACTGTGTCCAACAAATGGAAAATTTCCAGCATTGCGGTAACCGTTACTACTGCAAACTGGGATTATGGAGGCCTCTGGATGAACTGCACAGCTACTGCTTTGGGTTCAGTTCAGTGCAAGACATATTTCTCTTTGCTGAGTTTGGACAGTAAGTGTACGGTTTACATTAATAAAACCTTAGTGTGCAATTCGTGTCCTCCTTTGGGTATAAGTTAGGGAACTGGATTCACTATGAAAAGGCCAAAAGGCTTCAACCCAGCCCCTTTAAGACCACTACTGTAGCCTATGGTTTAAAGTAGTAAGATCACCTCTTCTAACACCTCCTCCCCTTCCCCCATTCAGTGGAATCATTAGGTCCCATGGTTGCCCTCTGTCTCCAACAGCAAGCATGAAGATACTGCATGGAGGTGAATTTCACTCTTACAGTTTTGGAAAATAAAGAGTCTCGTATTGTTTGCTTAGTTTTTGTTCATAATTATGAACATATCACATCTCACTATATTGGCTTGGAATATAACTTTGCTGGTACTCCAGAACTCTGTGTCCTAATCAAATCCCTCAACTATTTTTCTCTTTGTCAGAATACACACTCTTTTGAAGAAAAACATATCTACTAATCCCATAGCTTAGATTAATTTAGAGAAAAATTTTGTCTTTAAATATCTAAAGTAGGCTGACAAAATTGTTTGCCTGCAACTAAGGTTTGCTGACAGTAATTTAATTTTTGTGTGCCACAAGTCAAAGTGCTTCTAAAATGTTGATTACTCGAAAGTGACAGATTTAATATGTACAAATTTTTGAAAAGTTTCTTAGTGCATCTGTTGTTTTCCTCAGACAAAATATAATAATATAATAATTTAGTATCAACTGTAGCAACAGAAGAATGGTTACATGTAGGGACTGAAGAATATTCTGGTTTGAATTATTATGGGGTTTCAGTATTTTTTTCTCGGAGCCAATGCTAAAAACCCCTGCTAGTGGAAGACTGACATGTTTGTAAGTTCTTACCTCACAATTAAGAGAAGAAATAGTTGCTGTATACTGTTGAAAGGTTGGCATTTTGCAGCTGTTCTGTGAGATACAGTTGTTTTCAACTGGTTAGTAGGAGAAGATATATTGCCTTTTAATACTACAACATTCTGATTACTCTCTTCTCTCTTCTTGAACCCTCCAGCCACTGTATTAGCTTTTTACTTGGAAGGTAGAAGCCAGCATTTTATTCCATTGGAAAGTAGAAAAGATTGATGCAAAGGTACAGTATTGGTGGGACAGTACAAAGTTTCCAGGATCAGGAAAGATTTCTGAGCAGAATATGTTCCCTGAAATCAGACCACAGAATAGATATACGGTAGTCTAGTTTCCTGCTTCCAGCAGTGCCCAATGCTTCATGCATTGAACTAAAATGATCCTCTTCTGTAACGTATCGGCAACATTGTAGCAGAGAAATGCTTCTTAAGTACCTCATCCCATCTTTAAATAAAACATTCAGTTTCTACTAGTAATTTCATATTCTACACATTTCTGCATTTAGTATTTGTATTCACATGGATTTCTAATATGGCTGTGACATCACTGGCAACCATCTAAAGCTGTGATTTCAGAAAGCAGCTCAGTAACATGTTTTGGGGTAACTTTCAGTAATCATCTGCCTGCATCGCCCACGAGAAACTCGTAATGGAAAGTAACTAGAGTAGGAGTTAATAGTTGAGCATTTTTTCTTCCTCCACTTGTTTGGTTCGCATTTCCTTCCCTTATAACAGGTAAGACTTGTAAAGATGACTTTTGCTCTTCTTCCATTATCATGTTATTGACCAGCATCCAAATCTGTTATTGCTCAGTAAATTGGACATTTGTTTTACTTAAAAGGAATTTTTAGTGATCTTTTAATAGTTGTCCTTAATCCCACCCCAATCCCTTTCCCATTTTTAAATGTCATAGTTTGTCAGTATTTAACTTATTTTTGTTCATGATTGTACAGAACTATTTATTTAGGTCATAACATAGTGAGCAGGATGCTGAATTTTGTTTCTTTGTTCTTTTAGCTTGGTATGTAGAAATGTTAAAAGACCTCGAGTTCCTGATAAATATCTGCTGTAGTAAAATGTATATAGACTGCAGTTTTGAGGCTCAGGCTAAGGATTAAAAATCCGTGATTTGCAATGCACATTTTTGGAGGTACATTAAGCCTGATACTTAAGTTTTTAAACCAGCTTGTAATTATTACAGAGTAGGATCATAACTCATGTGGGGCAGGGAAAGGCAGATCATCCTACATCTGCTTACTCGGGGATTTCTTTTAAACCTTCCTCTTGTCACTGTTAGAAACCTTGCCCTTGAAGAGAGGGGGAAGAGCAGGTCAGTGTCAGGCTCCAGTGGTCTGCTGCATGAGAGGTGCATGGGAGAGGGAATAGCTGGGTTCTGTAGGCTGCAGGTGGAGCCCCAGGGGGCCGCGGGTTGCCCACCCCTGAAGTAGATAGTGGCATAAGTTTTTAAACTATCCAAATGGTTTGGTGAAATCAGATATAGGATTGGATGAGATTAATCAGCTGTTAACAGTGTAAAACCATGCCACATTAAAGCCCGTGAGGAAAGGAAATATTAAACTAAGAAGGAATGAAAAGAAATATGTACTGGACTTTCTGGTCATACCTAATGAGACAGTAATATCACTCTAGACATGAAGACTGCCCAAGCAATGCATCTGATAAAAGTACAGTTCCAGAACGTAATTAAAGTGGATAGCAGGTTGACTTGATTTTATTACCCAGGCCCTGGAAATTATATAGGGGGAGTATAGAGATGTGTTTCAGGAAGGTGGACAACTAGAGGGAGACTGACACCCAGTGCTTAGAATCAGAGAATCCTGGGGCTGGAAGGGACCTCAGGAGGTGATCAAGTCCAGCCCCCTGCCTAAAGCAGGATCAACCCTAACTAAATCACCCCAGCCAGCACTTCGTCAAACTGGGACTTGACCATCACTTCTATTTCTGTCATCAGTCACTACTGAGAACAGCATCTGTCCATCCTCTTTAGATCCCCCCTTCAAGAAGTTGAAGGCTGCTATCAAATCACCCCTTACTCTTCTCTTCTGCAAACTAAATAAGCCCAGATTCCTCAGCCTCTCCTTGTAGGTCATGTGTTCCAGCCCCCAATCATTTTCATTGCCCTCTGCTGAATGCACTGCAATCCTTTCGATAACTGGGGGGCTCAGAACTGGACACAAAACTCCAGATGTGGCCTCACCAGTGCTGAATAGAGGGGAATAAGAAGTTCTCTAGATTTGCTGGAAATGCTTCTCCTAATGCAGCCCAATATGCCATTAGCCTTCTTGGCTACAAGGGCACACTGTTGACTCATATCCAGCCTCCCACCCACTGTAATCCTCAGGTCCTTTTCTGCTGCACTGCTACTTAGCCAGTCAGTCCTCAGCCTGTAACAACACTTGGGATTCTTCCCTCCCAAGTGCAGGACTGTGCACTTGTCCTTACTGAACCACATCCGATTTCCTTTGGCCCAATCCTTCAGTTTGTGCCAGGGCTAATTTGTGCAAGGACTTGCCAGGCCTGGCACCTCTAAGCTTGGTCATTCATAGTCTTGGCATCTCTGGGAATGCTGCATCAATTAAGAAAGTAAAAAACATTGTTTGAGCCCCAGTACTTAGTTGCCTGAGCCCTGAGACCTCTTTCGTGACAATTAAGCACTGCTAACAGCAGTGGAAAGCCAGTTTAATTGCCAAAAAGGAAGTTATCCGTTTCATTACTATAGATGCTGAAAGATGAACTGCAGAGCCCACAGAATCATGAAATGATACAGTCTGCAGAGAAGACACAAACTGTAAGTAGATCTGTGGTGATAAAAAAGCCAGCTGCAAACCAAGGATAAGTCTGCTCTTAAAGCACTACATTGGCATACCTGCACCGATGTAGGTGTGCTGCTGTCACATGGCTGGTGAAGATGCATGGTGCTGATGGGAAAGGACTCTCCTATTAATTACTCCACCCCTGCAAGAGGTGCTGTGGACAGTACTTAAGTCAATGTACTTTGCATCACCCCACAAGGTGTTTTTTCACACTTCTGAGCAACATAAATTACATTGAATTCTGCAGTATTGTAGACCAGTTCTAAAAGTATGCATAGACCCAATGCCTTGATCTGACCATTTTCCAAACGGGGACATATTATCAGATCTGTCTAAAGTGAGACTTTTTACACTATGTAATGTGGAAAATGGATTCTGGCACCGCAAACTAGGTGAAGAATCCAGTTACCTGACAACCTGTGTAACTCCATTCTGGCAATATTAGTTAAGGTTGCTAGTGGGAATCCTTCTAGAGCCGATTAACCCAAGCATGATGGGAATCGAGCAGTAGCAAACAATGTGCTGCTAGTCAAAGAGGGTGACAATCCAGAATAAGCATAATGAGATCATGACTACAAATTACTACAGTCTTACAGAGATGCAGAGAAAAACTATTAAATTGAACTTAGACAAGCTCAGGTTGAGAGTAAGCAAGGTGCAATACATTGGGCATTTGTTGACCCTCTCCTCAGTGGTCTAAAAGTAGACCAGAGACAGTGAGGACACTTGGAGAATTCCTAAGACCCACTGATGTTTTGGCACAAAGCTGCAGTAGCGCGGCCAGGAAATCAAAGATCCTATCAATTGCAAATGGACAGTGGACAGTGAGGTAAAACTGTAGGTGATTTAGAAATACAAAAGAGACTTTTAAGGACAGTATGGGCAACATGTATCTTAGGGTTCTACTATGGAAGAATACTGACCCAGAGCTGTTAGAAGAGGACAATGTGAGGACATATCAGACAAAAGACAAGCAAAAGAGAATGTTGACAAAATGCATTTTGTGTGTAGATGCTCTGTAAGTTTTGTTGACAGAATGAACCCCAGTTTTGTCTACAAACTATAGTGTAGACGTAGCCATCAAAATGGAGCAGACACTTTCAGGTAGCATTCTGTTTCCTAGAAGAACCTGTTTGGAAGCCATGTTTAAGCAGTCATAATAAAGTTGTGGTTTGTTAATTGTCTCTGTGTCAGAGGCAGGTCTTGTATGACTGATGATCCAGATATGCTGGAGGGTAGGGATAGGGTCCAGAGTGACTTAGACAAACTGGAAGACTGGGCTGCAAGAAATCTGATGAGGTTCAATAAGGACAAATGCAGAGTCCTGCACTTGGGCCGGAAGAATCCCAAGCATTGTTACAGGCTGGGGTCTGACTGGCTCAGTAGTAGTTCTGCAGAAAAGGACCTGGGAGCTGTAGTGGACAAGAAGCTGGACATGAGTCAACAGTGTGCCATTGTAGCCAAGAAAACTAATGGCATATTAGGTTGCATCAAGAGGAGCGTTGCCAGTAGTTCTGAAGAAATGATTGTTCCTCTTTATTCAGCTTTGGTGAGGCTGCATCTGGAGTACTGTGTCCAGTTCTGGGCCCCCAATTATAGGAAGGATGTGGATACACTGGAGAGAGTCCAGTGGAAGGCAACCAAAATAATTAGAGGGCTGGAGCATATGACTTATGAAGAAAGGGTGAGGGAATTGGGACTGTTGAGTCTGCAGAAGAGAAGACTGAGGGGGGACTTGATAACAGCCTTCAACTTACTGAAGGGAGGTTGCAAAGAGGCTGGATAGAGGCTGTTCACAGTGGTCATGAATGGCAGAACACAGAACAATGGTCTCAAGTTGCGGTTGGGAAGGTCCAGGTTGAACATTAGGAAAAACTTTTTCACTAGGAGGGTGGTGAAGCATTGGAATGGTCTACCCAGGGAAGTAGTGGAGTCTCCATCCCTGGAGGTGTTTAAGTCTCACCTCAACAAAGACCTGGCTGGGCTGATCTGATGGGTTTGGTCCTGCTTCGAGCAGGGGGCTGGACTCGATGGCTTTTTTAGGTCTCTTCCAGCTCCATTGTTCTATGATTCTATGACAACAAGGCATAAAATACAAACTAACCTCTCAAGAAAGTGTTTGAAGAGATTGTGCTCTAAAGATTAAGGTTCAGATCTCAGTGGTTTGAGCATTGCTCTTGTAAACCAAGGTGGTGAGCTTAATCCTTGAGGAGGCCATTTTCGGGTCTGGGTAAACAGATTAAAAAAATCTATCAGGATGGTCCTTGGTCCTGCCAAGAGGATAGGGGGCTGGACTTGATGACTTCTTGAGGTGCCCTCCAGCCAGGGCTTTTTCTGGCAGAATGGAGGTTTTTTTCCATTAGAACACCAAAAAAGTTTTTCACCTCCAGTCCCACAGCAGGACAGTGACTGGGGCAGCCGCCCCCACCAGTCCCACAGCAGTGCAGGGAACAGGGCAGGCATCCCTGCCAGTCCTGCAAGAGCGTGGGGGCTGGGGCATTAACATTTAACACCCTAACCCCTATGAAGAATCATCAGACTTGAGCTCCAGCACCCTGTTTTTTCTAAAAAAAAGCACTGCTTCCCGCTGTATGCGATATGGATGAACATCAAGGAAGCCAGAATGACTCAAGGCCCTTCATTAAAAACAACTGGCCACCACAGCTAATATAAAAACAGCATAACTTAATTCAGTTGTGCTAGAGGCATGTGGGAAATGGTGGTCCATCAGTTAGCAAGGATGAAAGCCAATGTAGGGATTAATGAGCCTGAAATTCTCCCTCTTTCTCTTTTTTTTAAAACAACAAGTTCTTTAAAGGGATATAAGTACTGCTACAACAGGCAGATCTAAAGTCCCAGTATGTTAAAATTGCAGAGACCCCTTGGGGCAGATGTGCAGGATTGGTAGGATTCTCTTGCGAAGTTAAGTCATTGCCATCCTTTTTGATCCACGTCTTCTGAGTAGCTAATCTTCATGGCCATCATGGAGCTGTAAAAGATTGTCTTTCAAGTGGAAAGGCACAGTTGAGTACAGGAGGTATGTCATCATAGCTGGAGAGTTTTAAAAGTAGGTTAGACAAACACATGCCAGGAATGGTCTAGATAATACTTAGTCCGGCCAGGAATGACAAGGAGTGGAATAGATGACCTCTTGAGTTCCCTTCCAGTCCTATGATCAGCTAGCTGGTGTCAGCCGATTCAGCCTACAAGGCTGTTTTACAGCCCTTTAGCTCAAGCCTCGTGAGTCCACATCAGCTGACATGGACCTATCGTGGGTGTTTAGTTGCTGTGTAGACGTATCCTTTGAGTCCCAGGTTTGCTTTTGTCTAAGTCAACAGCAAAACTCGCACTGCTGGCAGCTGAAGCAGGCATACGGTGTTCTAACATCCTTTGTAACCAAAGGCCACCCTTCTTAAATCAAGCCAGAGAGGCTTGGCAAACATATCTAAAAGGGTCGATGAATCTAGTTTACTAGGAATTTGTGACAGTTGTGTTGAGTGGTCCTTTTGGAAGTTTGTATGCAAACTTTACATACAGCTATCACTTCTTAACTGTGTTGTAGCAAGTTGCATATCGATATATTTCTAACACAACAAAAGGATATAGTTTATATAGAAATTTTGCTTTCTTTTCCAGGTGAGGTAAAAGCAGTTTACCACCCTGTGATTAACCCTATTTATATTTGCAAGCAGTTTAAGTTTTTAAAGTAATAAAGTGCATATTTTTTCTGTGTTGCTAGACTGGGATATAATTATACTTTTAGTCACTAGAATTCTAGAAAAACAATCAATCTTTGACAATCCTTTTAATAAGCTGATATTGCTAGCCATATAACTGTTTTCAAATTGTGATTCAATCCACCTGAGACTTTGTCTTATTTCACTGTGATTCCATGAAACTTTTGTTGTGGTACTTTAATTTTCTAGTGTAAGTGGAATGCAGTCATGAGGCCCCTTTAACTAGAGATCAATAGTCTGTAAAATATTAATGTTTACCTTTTCTCCACAAACTTAACATCCTTTGAAATACTCAGTGTAGTAATACCATAGCAGTCTATGATAAACTAAAATATATCTTATGATGGTCTGACTTATTTCTATGTACAATAAAGTTCCAGAAGTGTTGTATGTATAAAACAAAGTTCCTGTTGTTAAATTTACAGTCTAATTTTGTCTTAAAGCAAACAGCATAAGAATATTAAACTTCCAAAGCAGCAATCAAATTCTAAGTGATAGTAGCATTATGAGAACCATGATTAAAAATAAGATAGCGATTCTATGGCCATCACAAAAGTTTACCAGTCACAAATGCTTCACAGGAGGAGTAACAGAGATGTAGTTGTGCTAGTCTGTACTCCAACAAAACAAAGCAGCAGAAATGGAGCACTTTAAAGACTAACAAAATGATTTATTAGGTGATGAGCTTTCATGGGACAGACTTCTTCAGATCAATTTCATTTCCAATACACACTTATATATGTCAGTCTGTATTGGAAATGAAATTGATCTGAAGAAGTGGGATTGTGCCATGAAAGCTCATCACCGAGTAAATCATTTTGTTAGTCTTTAAGTGCTACTTTTCACAGGAAGAATGTTACTCAGAACACTGGTTAGGCTTTCTGACTTCGGGTGCATGATGGGCTCACTCTGTAACTTTTAATCACAAAAAATATTAAAGGTAATTTGTAAGTTTGTCAGACTATTTCAATTAATATCTTTCCCAGATAAATCTGTCATGCATGAAAAGCCTTATCACTCTGTGAGTTGAGCAAAGAGCAAAGGTAGCTTCATTTTGGAGTGAAACCAGAGGTAGAGCAACACATAGTCTTCTCAAGGGAGCGATACATTTATACAATTCGTCTTAATAAAAGATAGGCATAGTTGAGACTGTTAATAGTCACAAACATGTCTGTTGCTTTGGAAATCACTGGCTTTCTGCTGAGCTTATGTGGGTGGCTAATTGTGGGAGCCACTTTATCAAATAGTTACTGGAAAATCTCCACCATGCATGGGAATGTGATTACAACTTCTAGCTTGTTTGAAAATCTGTGGAAAAGCTGTGCAGAAGATAGCACTGGAGTCTCCAACTGCAGAAAATTTGAGTCTATGTTGGCACTTCCTGGTATGTCTCTATTTTTGTGTAACTTTTTTTATGTAGTAGAAGATTTTTTTGAAAGAAGTCATGTCATTTTTTAAAAATCTAGTCCTATATCCTGTTTAGATGTAATGGAAAATAAAGGCGTGGTGAATTAGGGATATGTCTGTACAATTTATGGCTTCGGTGTGAGATTATGAAACCTGTGTTTAACCTGTGTCAGACAACAAACTCCTCCACCTGTTCTGTGGTCTGTTTGTCTCTATGTTGGGATGAAAATTCCAAAGATGTGTAGCAAAAGTCTAATTATAGAGGGCAGTTCACTCTTAAGTACCCTATCCAAAGGCTGGTTGTTCCTGCCAGAGTATGAGTGAGCAGAGTCACCTGTTGGGTTTGTGCTCATGTGAGGAATCTGACAAAGATGTCACCTACCTGGTACAGAGAATGGAAGGTTTTGAAAAAACAGTCGGGGCTGGCTGGGGAGGCATTCCCTTCAGTGCGTGATGGAGTGTAATAGCGTGCAGTAGGCAGGGTCACCCTCCATGTCTTCTGGGACCCAAACGGCACCTGCAGGACTCATGAGGAAAGCATGAGCTAGAAAGTGGGGGACATGGTAGTTTCAGGTATTTATTGCTTTGTATGATCTGTACGCTTCTGTGATTTACATGATTAATTATGCAAGAAAATTAATTTTGTGCTGCACTGAGATCTGTACATGTGTGTGTATAACTGTTTTACAGCTGTTGCAGGCTCTGTAAACCGGAAGTAGAGTCCTAGGAAAGTTGTGTTTAAATAACTGAGGTATTTCAGGAGTCAGTTCCAGTCCTGGAGCCTATGGCAGATGGACTGAAGACACCCATTTCTGAGAAGGGGTACAGACTTAGGCCAGGTCTACATTAAACCTGAAAGTTGATTTCAGACATGCAAGTCTAGCTATGGCAATTGCATAGCTAGAATTGATGTATCAGAAATGGACTTATGTGACTGTCTTCATTCAGAAAGGTCGACAGGAATATTTCTCCCATCGACCTTCTTTACTTCTTGCAGTAGCAAGGACTACAGGGGTCAACTGCTAACCCCAAATATATCGATTCTGTGCCTCTTTACCAGATGCACAAAATCAAACTCCAGAAGATCAACCTTGACTGGGTCGATATTCACAGAAATGAAGATGTGCCTTTATATTCAGTGCCTAACAAAAGTGCCAGAGAAGCCAGAGCAGGAACTAACATTTGGCTTGCTGGATCCAGAGCACTGAGGCTTGGATTCTCCTTACAGCAGTGCTACTGAGTGAGCAGGCAGGGTGATCACTAAGATGTATGACAAAAGGTAAAATAGGTGGGGTCTTTGGATCAGTAAGAGCTTCTCGTGCTATAGCAATGGAAAAAGGTCTATAATGGGTCAAAGAAACCACATTAGAAAACATTATAAAAATGTGTATCAACCCACTTCATCAGGCAATGATACTTTGAATTGACATTTTAATCATAATGTAATGTGCTTTCTGACATCCTGTGGAAAGGTAACTGGACATTGTACCATTATGGGCCTTAATGAGTGTTTCATAGTGTTTACTTTTTTCAGAGAGCTATTTTATAGACATAGTCATAATATTTCACATTTGATATTTAGAGGTGCAGCACTGGGAGCTTTTGAATATAAGTAGCCATGAATTAGCATTTATGGTAAATTGAATGTTCAGACTATTATGAAAGTATGCGACTTCTGAATGAAAGGAGGGTTATACAGGGTATGGGGATCCATTTCTTCAGGAAACACAACTGTTTGTGGAGATAGATACCAACCAATCAGCTGCCCACAAGTTACAGCAGCCGAAGTATATGGCTGGGTCTGCACTAGAGAGTTTTGTCGACAGAAGGGGCCTCCTGTCGACATAACTCTGGGACGTCTACACACTTAAAGCATTTTGTCAACAGATTCTCGATAGAACTCTGCATTTGCCTCAACAGCATTATCCCTCAAAAATTTGAGGCATAACAATCTGTTGGCAGAGTACTGTCGACAGCAACACAGCGTAGACACTTCTGTGGACAGAGAGAGCTTCCGATTGCCTGGCAGCCCTGTTTGCAGAGCTGCCATTCTGCTGTTCTGTCACCAGAGGCAGTGCAGTCTGGCAGTTCTCTGTTGGCAGAGCAAGCTGTGTGTGGCAGCGATCTGTCGACAGCGGTTCTGAGAGATTTCCCTGTTGACAGTGACTTCTCTCTACAGAGGCTGCCAGTGTAGCCGTGACCAAGGAATTGAAGGTAATACGCTGTCTTTTCAGAATAACATTAGCCATTTAAAATACAGAAAAATCCGTGTTACTGTGGTATAGCCTGTGATTGTGACAGGCCTGTCCTTTCCTATAGACAACTTCCTAACTTGAGCAAGATTCTCACCAGCAATCATGGACTACACCACAGTAATACGAATCCTGGAACTTTTCCTTGCAACAAACCCCGCTGCCTACTTTGTCCAGTTATTTATTCTGGGGATACCATCGCTGGACCTAATCACGTTAGTTACAAGATCAAAGGCACATTCTTGTGCACATCCAGCAACATTATATATGCTATTATGTGCCAACAATGCCCTGGCATTAGGTACATTGGGCAGACTGGGCGGACATCAAGAAACTCAATACACATAAGCCTGTTGGTGAACACTTCAATGGGGTGAACCATTCAGTTAAACACCTGAGAATTGGTGTCCTGCAACATAGAGAATTTAACAACAGATTAGATGGAGAGATTTCTGAGTTAGAGTACATATTCATATTCGACACATTAACACGTGGTATGAACAGAGACATCAATGACCTCACGCATTACAAGGACTGCTTCCCTTCCTTTGATGCTTGTAATTATCTCAGACAGGACAATTAACATCCCCCCACACCTCTCACTCCCTTCCTTCTATCCTAGTTGATTTTTCAGTTTTTATTGCAATTTGTTTTTCTTTTTGGTCCTCTGTACTTACAAATCTCAGTCTGTATTGGAAATTAAATAGATCTGATGAAGTGGGTCTGTCCCATGAAAGCTCATCACTGAAAAAATCATTTTGTTAGTCTTTAAAGTGCTACATTTCTGCTACTGTAATATAGGCGTAATTTTTCACATGTATGAAAACCTTTATCATGTTATTGACAAACCTTTATCGTGTTGCTGAAACTATGACACCCCTCACCCACTTTACTAGTTAATCTATTTCAGCATTCAAGTTTGCAGCCTTGTTAATTTTATATTGGACAAACATTCTGATTTTTAGATGCTTCTGTAGACCAAATATCTAAACCTTATAAACTTCACTCATCGCTAATTCTAATAATTATTTGATGTTTAGATGAATATGTGCTTTCAAAATGGAATGTTACTAAATTACTTGTTCAGGAACTGATTTTTCTCCCCTCTTTTCTAATGTAGCTTATATACAGGCATGTCGTGCCTTGATGATCATTTCCATCATCTTGGGTCTTGTGGCAACTGTGCTGTCGTTGTTTGGTTTAAGGTGCATACAAGTTCAGATGAGTAATGAAAACACTAAAGTAAAGATTTCTGTAACCGGTGGAGCAATCTTCATTTTAGCAGGTAAGATACCGTCATTGTGCATTGAGATGGAAATTGGGACACCACTGCTTTCACAATTAGCAAACTGAGTGAAATGTATCTCTGTTTTCTTAAATGTAAAGCTGGAGAACTATTTAGTGGTTTATTTAAAGATGTGCATTTTGAATTTTTCTCCATAGGACTCTGTTCCATGGTGGCTGTGTCTTGGTATGCTGCAAGGATTACTGCTCACTTTTTTGACCCAATATATAGTGGAACCAAGTAAGTTAATGGACCTGTTGTACTAAATTGCTGAATATTTTTCAGATGGTATTAGTCATTTCAATGCACAATTTAACCTAAGGCTTTTCCAGGCCCCCATACTCTGTGCTGATCAAGTTATCTCATCCTACTTAAAGAAAACTTTATCAACAATTGAGCGATTGAAATATTCTTCCCCTCAGGATGGAGAGATTATTGCTGGTTGGAAGGACTGGGGCATGACTTCATTTGCAAGGAGTCAAGGCACATGCAAGGCATACCAGCCTCAAACTCTCAATGGTGGCACATTGGCACAGAGCGTACAGTCCTCTGTTCTGTAGCCATGATCCTTTGTCATTGATTCCCCTTGCATTGTCTGTCTGCGATCCTTTTGGAGTTTCTAGAATGCAGAACCAAAGTCAATGTGACACAGAGCACTTACCAGCAAGAAATCCCCCAGATCCACAGTCATGCCTCTTCAAAATGGTTCCTTCAGTGTTCCCTCTTTATCTGACCTATCATGCTCCTTATAATTCAGAGCCTCTCTTATGTGGCTGCACCGAAATTTCTGCGGGAAGATGGAACGTACAGAATAGCGGGAGCTCTGGCAAAGCCTTGGGGTTATTAAGAATTATTTTTATTACCATAGCACCTAGGAATCCCAGTCAGGGACTGGAATCTCATTATAGTTGTTGGTATACAAACTTGGAATATAAATACAGTTCCTGTCCCAGAGAGTTTACCAGCTAAGTAGAATGGATACAACTGAAATTGCTTTTGGAACATCTTGGAGGCCAATTTGTAGAATGGCAATAACAGCTTTGCACATTTTGGCTACGTCTACATGTGCAGCCAACATCGAAATAGCTTATTTCGATGTTGAGACATCAAAATAGTCTATTTCGATGAATAACGTCTACACGTCCTCCAGGGCCGGCAACGTCGATGTTCAACTTCGACGTTGCTCAGCCCAACATCGAAATAGGCGCAGCAAGGGAACGTCTACACGTCAAAGTAGCACACATCGAAATAGGGATGCCAGGCACAGCTGCAGACAGGGTCACAGGACGGACTCAACAGCCAGCTGCTCCCTTAAAGGGCCCCTCCCAGACACAGTTGCACTAAACAACACAAGATACACAGAGCTGACAACTGGTTGCAGACCCTGTGCCTGCAGCATAGATCCCCATCTGCCGCAGAAGCAGCCAGAAGCCCTGGGCTAAGGGCTGCTGCCCACGGTGACCATAGAGCCCCACAGGGGCTGGAGAGAGAGCATCTCTCAACCCCCCCAGCTGATGGCCGCCATGGAGGACCCAGCAATTTCGACATTGAGGGACGCGGATCGTCTACACGGTCCCTACTTCAACGTTGAACGTCGAAGTAGGGCGCTATTCCTATCTCCTCATGAGGTTAGCGACTTCGACGTCTCGCCGCCTAACGTCGAAGTTGGTGCCGCTACTTCGAAGTAGCGTGCACGTGTAGACGCAGCTTTTGTGTCCTGCCCTGCCATGTAGAGAATCCACAGCGCTATGATGTGTGCCGTCAGGTGATGAAATGGGTTTTGCTTAAAAGTAGCCAAACACATAATTTTAATATAAACCTTCTTACATAATAGAATGACTTCTGTCCATGCCAGGATCCCTTTCTCTGTTTAGAATATAAATTCCAAACAAGGGCTGTAGATACACGGGCAAGTTCTGTTGACAGAACAGGGCACCTGTTGGCAAAACTCTAGAGCATCCACGTGGCTAAATTGCTCTGTCAAGAGTTTGTTGGCAGAAGTCAGCTGTTTTGCTGGCAGTGTTATCCCTGTTTGGCTGTGTCTACACTAGAGAGTTTTGTTGCCAGAAGGGGCCTTCTGTGGACATAACTCAGGGAGCGTCTACACACATAGGCCATGTCTACACTACAGGGCACTTTTGAAAGGCAAGCTTCTGGAAGGCACCTTTTGAAAGACGGGTTTCAGAAGAGTGCAGATGCACCCAAAAGCGGATCAATCCACTGATCCATTCTTTTGAAAGGGAGTGGCGATCTTTCAAAAGGAATATCCACACAGCCCTGGAGCCCTTTCAAAAGAACAAGCCAGGAAACACTGCAGACAGGGTTGTATGGCAGATGAGCCCTTCCTGGCCCCGCAGCCAGCCGCTCCCTTAAAGGGCCCCTCCCAAACAGCCCTGTTCTGCATATGCAGAGAGCCATTGTGGCATGCACAGCAATGCAGACCCCATGCCTGGAGATACTGCCAGATCCAGCTGTCACCCATGGATTCCATCCAGCTCCTCAGTGGGGATGCCAGCAGTGATGTGGTGAGGCTTCTGGCCACAATAATTGCTGCAGCCCTCCTCCTCCTCCTGAGGCCGACCCCCCAGCCCTGGTCCTGCAGGCTCTCACCACAGGGCACCACCCACGCCCCATCCTTTGTGCCATCTGGTGCATGTGGCACCACCCCACCAGAGCCGAGTGATGGGACTGGGTAGTCATGGGGAGTGGGGGGGCATGGGAGCCCCCAGGAAAGGGTGAACATCGGAGATGGTAGAGGGGTCTGGGGAGAGGTCTGGAGAGGGGCCCGGGGAGGGGCCTCGGGAGGGATCGGGGGAAGCCCAGTGAGGGGGCAGGGGCTTACCCAACTGCTTTGGGGCCCTTGATGGGACCCATATCCCCATCTGGGTCCCAGATCACAGCACGGGCCGTTACATTAATAGAAATGGGTACCACTCTGTGGTCCTGCAGGCCCTCTTGAATACCCAGGGCTGCTTCCTGGACATCTGTGTGGGATGGTTCTGGTTGTTCCACGATGTCCAGATCTTCTGGAAGTCCTGGCTGGGCGGCAAACTGCAGGAGGGGACCTATGTGCCCCTGCGGGACCTCCCTTTCAGGGACAGCACCATGCCCCCATGCATTGTGGCTGATGCCACTTACCCCTTCCACCCATGGCTAATGCATCCCTACACAGGACAGACCGACCCCACCCAGGAGCACTTCAGTGAGTATCTGAATAGGGCCTGGTGCATGGTTGAGCAAGTCTTCGGCCGGCTCAAGGGGCGCTTCCGCTGCCTCCTCAGAAGGCTGGAGGTCAGACTCAGAAATATGCCTGTGACGGTGGCGGCATGCTGCGCTCTCCACAATAATGTAGACAGAAGTGCAGTGTAGACACTTCTGTGGACAGAGAGAGCTTCTGGTTGCCCAGCAGCCCTGTTTGCAGAGCTGCCATTCTACTGTTCTCCCGCCAGAAGCTAGTGCAGTCTGGCAGTTCTCTGTCAACAGAGCAAGCTGTGTGTGGCAGCGATCTGTCGACAGCGGTTCTGAGAGATTTCCCTGTTGACAGTGACTTCTGTCTACAGAGGCAGCCAGTGTAGACTTGACCAAGGAATTGAAGGTAATACACTGTCTTTTCAGAATAACATTTACCATTTAAATACAGAAAAATCCAGGAAAAATTTCAGGACGAGTCTCAATGTTGCTCCATATCTATGCTCTTCCTCTGTCTCTAGGCTTAAAAATTTACTTGTTGACTAAGGCAATAACCCTTACCCATCTTTCCAGGCTATAACGTATACAAAACTCTCTCTACTACTTCTTGGGAAATATTAAAGTGAATAAAGGCAGATTGTTGAGATTCACAATTGGCAATGGACAGGGCCCAAATTTGTCATAACTCTAGTACACAGACAAAGACAAAGGTGGATGTCTCAGCCAGCTGCCTTGGTAACTGGACTGAAGGAAAGGCGGGTTGTGGGGTATTTGGAAGCTAGCAGGTGCATTCTTCCTGAGACAATAGGAATCTGCCAAGCATATAATATGTACTGCTGCTCCTCTGAGTTTGGGCAGCATTTAGAAAAGCAATATTTATTGAAGTTGCATGAATGCCTCCTTGTAACACTGGCTATTTGGAGCTGAAACAGTAAGAATGCGTTCAGTACCTGGCAACCTCTGTTCTGTTATTTCTTGGCTAGCCATGGGCACCGTAGTGTTCCTGTCGCTCTAATTCTGTTTAATCGATGAATTTCATTAAATTGCTCTGTAGCGTCTCTCATTTCATTAACAAAGCCATTACCAAAAACAGAGTCTAGCACAAGGGTCGGCAGCCAAAAGCACAAGAAGAGCCATTTTATTTTCAAATTCAGTAAAAAACTGAATAATTCAGGAGATGCAATGCATGTGAATATGAGATGGCCCTTAATCACACCATACTTTTCGTAAGCCCTGTTTTAAGAAGAGTGCACGTACATATCCCATAATGCACTGCACATATTAAAGGGGGAATTATTCAACATTCCAATATTATATATTGCTTGCTATTTAGATGAGTTGTTCATGGCTGGGCTTTTAGACATTCACCAAAATAGGGTTAAATAACCAGAATGGGTTTTTTTAAACTGGGCAATTATAGTGTCGGGAATCACAAAGAAGTCCTTAAAGAGCTGCATGTGGCTCCAGAGCCGCAGGCTGCAGCCTCCTATTCTAGCAGATACCTGTGGGACACCCTTGTGCCTGTGGTCACTTCCTACCCTTCCTTTCTTTGCATTGTTTATCATTACTCTTGTTTGTTCACCTTTGTTTATTACACTTTCACCAGTTTTCAAAGCACATTTTTGGTAGGAAGACGTCAGGAAACTCACTACAGTAAACCCTCGCTATAATGGACTGATGTTGGTGGAGAAGGTTGTCTGCTCTTCCCAAAAGTCCATTATATGCAAGGGTTTAGAAATAAGGGTTCTTTCAAAAATGAGGTTTATTTTCGAAAGATCCATGGCCACACTGCTTTTTTTCTTTCGAAAGAATCTCTTTTGAAAAGAGATTATGCAAATGAAGCATGAGATATGTAAATCAGCACTTCATTTGCATGTCCAATTTCCTGCATTTGCATTCCTCTTTTGAAAGAGGAATGCAAGTGTAGATATGGCCTGCGTGCATACCAGACCATGCACATATGTCTTGTTTTCAGACACTGTAAATGTCTGTCCTTTATGACCAGCTCTTCAGTATCCCTCTATCTTCATGATGCTTACTAAGTTTTTGTTTTTTAAAGACCTGATTCAGAAAAGCACTAAAGCCTATACTTAAGAGCTCTGTTGATTAGAAATACAAATGCTTACATTATTAGTTGCATAATCTATTATGTAACAGTATGTAGGTACTGACACTAATCTCTGGTTTATAATTCTCTGCATTCTGAGGCTAGTTTTTATATAATTAGAACATCTGCTAGCCAGGACAGTGTAAAATGTAATACTAAATATATAATATCATGGAGAAAACATTAAAATTTCCATGTGAGATCCTATTGTATGATGCTTCCATAAAATCCTTTATATTCCAGGTATGAACTAGGAGATGCACTGTACTTAGGCTGGGCTGGATCGATTCTGTCTATGCTTGGTGGGATCTTCTTGACTTGTTCATACAGAGGGGGGAAAAGAGGAAAACACAGGTAGTGCTTCATCTTAAAAGGTCAAAATAAATGCTATACTTCAGTCAGTGTCACTTTATGCATTGAAAGTAGGTTTGTCTCCAATCATTCACCTTTGTATTGTGTAGATGAAAAAAAAAAGAGGCTAGGACTGTCCAACCCTGAGTCTTGCCATAAACATGTGACACCCTTTATGCTGCCCTTCTAACCTCTGATGCTGGTTTGTTAAGATTTGAAATAATCCGTTGTATTTATATGATATAATTATGGGCGGTGTTGGTGCATGCTTTTAATGTATGTGCAGTGGAATTGTGCACTCAGAGCAGAACTTTCCTTTTATTGGTAGAACTGTGATATGGACCTTTATTTGTTGTTTGTACTATGACAACAGTGCTACCATTTTCTAATACAGTAAACCCTCGATTTAATGGACCCCAGTATAACGGACTTTGGAAATAAAGGACGCTGGCCTCCAGCCTTCTCCCACTCCCATATAAATGCTGGCAACTCACCAGAGCCGCCACTGCTGCTGGAACCACCAGTGCTGGAGGAGCTGCCACCAGGAGTGGTGATGAGTGGCTCGTGGCAGGCGATCCCAGAGGCTCTGCTCTGTAAGCAGTGTAAAGAGCCCCCTGCGGAACTCTCTCTCCCAAGCCCACTGCATTCCTCCCAGGTCTTAGACAGAGCGCTCCCTAGTGCACCTTGCAAGGTGCCTCCAGTCCTACAGATTTGGATTTAACAGACTTTCGGTATTAATAGACGCCCCTTTCCCCCATTAGTCTGTTAAATAGAGGGCTTGCTGTATAGTTTCACTACCATTAAAAATCTAATTCCATTTATCTCGTAGAAAATAAAATCCTTTGCTCCTAGAGCAGCTGGTACAACTTAAGACAGTCTAAGATTTGCTTATTTCTTGTACTGTTCTTGTAGAAAGGTGTATTTAGCAATAAAGTAAACCCTCAAGAAGGCGATTTCAGTTTGTGCTTAACTCGCATTAACAAGAGTTAATTGCAAATGGAAACTGCCCCCACCCCAGTCCCTGGCTCCCCCAGCTGGGGAGCCCAGCTCGCAGGCTGGGGAGCCCAGCTCAGCTGGGAGTAACCGTGGCGTAAGCAGCTGTGTGCCCTCCAGCTGGGAGAAGCTGGGGGCTGTGTGGCTGCCCCTCCCCACTTCCCTCAGCTGCCTGTTCCCCCAGCCAGGGGAATTCTGGGGATTTCCCCAACCCTCCCCCCAAATTACGCAAAATTCAGTTTATGCGGAGGTTGCACAGGACGCAGCCTCCATGTAAATTGAGGGATTACTGTGTATCAGAAAAATCAAGATTTCTGACCTGGCAGCTTATTCTTTTTCACTGGAAAATGTAATCTTTATTTGAGATAAATCAGAAGTGCTGCAGTTGTCTGGGAAATAGTTGTAGCTGTCAGAAATAGCAAAGGTCTGTGCACCCTGGAAGTGGTCCAAGGAATATGAGGACCAAAGTACATCTCAACCAGGTTTATTTAAACCTTAAAAACACGGATCCACACAGCAAGAAGCACATTGGAAGATGCTTTACTTAAACATTAGCAAAAGCTCTGTGAGGACAGCTAATGGGAGACAGTATTACTGTGACCATGACAGAGAGCCTGGTTCAAAGCCACTGAAGTTGAAGGACCAATTCCATTTGATTTCATAGGCCTTTGGATTTTGATCCACTGACTCACTAATTTTAAACACAATTTTATTAAGTCCTGTAGGGCTAATCTATACTTATGCAGCAAAATTGACCTCTCTAGACTAGGCTGTGGACACAGGATTCTTTATCTTGTTGATTTGTGTTAAAAATTACAAATAGTGTAAATAAAGACTCCAGAGGTATAACTGCTTGTATGAGTTAAATTGATTTTGTCAAAGAGCATGTGGATATACAGTACTTAATTATTTACATTTCATTTTTCTTAATTACAGCAATAGCAAGTATGACTACTCTGCTGATGAGGCAGCACAGACACGTATTTACACCAAAAATTCAGATACAGATTATGTGTAAACTCTTCTCTTATTTTTAATTGTTTGTATGTTAACATCTTGTTAATCCAAATAAAAAGATAAACTAATTTTTGACTGTTCTAGCTTGGGTTGTAATCTTTGTCTCAGTATCAAGGTTGTTATATGTTTCAGTACTTCTTTTTGGGAATACTTTGAAAATGGAAACAGTTAAGTTTCTGGAAAGATATTGCCACATGGAGATTTCTTGTTCAGTGACAAAATGAGCAAAACTAACTTATATAAGGTGTACCCTGACAACAAATCAAGGGGGGCTATTAATCTGTTTTTGACTGGCTCAAGGAGTGAAACTGACCTGTTGCAACTAGTCACAACCTAAGAAAATTACAGTGCTATAAAGCTAACTATAATTTTATTGATACTTTGGCTTCCTATTTTTTTAGAATGTATTCACTTTTAATGTTAAATGAGCATTGACTCTGGAGTGAGTTGTAGCTCTTAATTAAAATTGCTATGGCCAGTAGTAGGGAAATGTTAATTTTATTATATTTGCACTTAAAGACATGATTTATTGATAATCATATTATTTCTAGTACAGAGGTTCACAGATTGAGGATCTCACCTCCTTAGGGTGTACTGAATGTATTTGGGGTGCAGGGCATGTGAAACTTTAAGAGAAATAAATACCTTACTGAACACATTTCACCCACACCAGCGGTTCTCAGATGGCTCTGTGCATTTTGATGGACTTCTGTTAAATCTGCACAGCATTACACAAAATTGTCACCATCTGTACATTAATCTGTTTGCTACAAGGCAACGCGCACATTCAATGGCAAGTTGTTAAAACCTACTCAAGTGAAAAACAAAAAAGCCCAAATTGATTCAAGTGGAGTACTGCACTCTAGTGGCAGGAGTGGGGGCAGGCTGTCCCACAAACTACTATACCACACAAAGAAAGAGCACATATGATCAAATAAATTTGATAACAACTGGTCTAGTATGTGGGACTTGCAGTACGACATTTGTGAAAACAATTGCACAACACAACATTCTAAAATCCTTGTCTAGTGGATGGCAAATATACAGATAGGTAATATACGAGAAATGCCAGAAACAGTCAGGAGTGAAGTTATCTGATAAAGAGATGCTTTCTCTATTGTGACAAGCCCCTTGACAGTCCTGCCTTGGGGTTCTGCACTTCTTGGTGGTTCCTTGTGTGCCTCAGAGACTCATGTATCAGAGGGGTAGCCGTGTTAGTCTGGATCTGTAGCAGCAACGAAGGGTCCTGTGGCACCTTATAGACTAACAGAAAAGTTTAGAGCCTGAGCTTTTGTGAGTTAAGCATCTGAGTGAGCATCTGAAGAAGTGAGTTAACTCACGAAAGCTCAGGCTCTAAACTTTTCTGTTAGTCTATAAGGTGCCACAGGACCCTTCAGAGACTCATGGTGGCCCTTTTGCTGCCTTGAGTCTTCCCAAAGGCAAGGGTCTCCATTTACCGAGCCATTCTTATCATGGACAAGTCCCAGGTGGGAGGGAAGCAAACCCCCTTCAGCAGGTCTTGGGCTGCTCCTGTACCTCCAGTAGGGCAACCCTCCAGGGGAAGGGTCAGGGAGCCCAAGCCCACCCACTACTCTGGGCTCCAGCCCAGAGACCCTGGGAGAAAGACAGCTGGTGGGGCTTTTTCCCCTGTTTCAACACAGCGGTCTTCCCTGGGCTACTTCACCTTCAGATACCCTCCCCCCAGTACCTTGCTGAATTGCATTGCTCTTCTGGACCTCAAACCTCCAGCTTCTCTTCCTTGCACACCACTCAACTCCTTCCCCCACTTCTGCCTGGAGGGGGAAGTCTTTTATAGTGAGCTAGAAGACCATAGCTGGCAGTAGGTGTCTAATTGGTCCTTTCCTGCAGGCTGGTCCTTAATGAGCTGCAGCTGCCTCCAACTGGCTGCTGGGCTGCACTCTCTAGCTACATCTACACTAGGACAATGGCGGCCGTGGCACACTCAAAGTGCTGCTTTCGATCGCATGTGCCTCGTCTACACAGGGTCCTTTTCAAAAGGACCCCACAGTTGTTGAATAAGGAATAAGGATTAAGGAGGTTTTGATGTCTGCAGGGTCCTTTTGCATATTCATTGCAGCACCTCATTAGCATATCCTGATGTGTCTCATTAGCATCCCTCTTTCGAAAGGGGGGTGCTAGTGTAGACACAGTGTCTGTGAGCCTAGTTGGGAAATAAGAAGGCACTGACCCACACCCATAGCCTGTGATTGGCCGCACTGTCTGATGCTTTATTCCTAAATCATTGATTCCTTTTTTTACTTACTGTTTTGTGGATTAAAAAATCCCTTTATACTAGATTTGAAATCTGAAAAACCTCGCTGTATGTGAATCATCTCACTGAAACTATCCCACAGGGACGCTGTTCTACACTTAATTTTGTGGCTGTAGCTTTCGGTCATTTTAATCTCAAGTTACTTTGCTGCTGGAAATACCCTTTGTATTTTATAAGCCATGGTTTCCCAAACTGGGGTGTGTACCCCCCTGTGGGGGCATGAAGAAATTTCAGGGGGGGCCCAAGGTGACCCAGACCCCCCCCCCCGTCATTCTCCCACCAGAAGAAAAATCCAGCCTTTGCTTCCAGCTCTCAGCTCCTGCCATTTTACATGGGTGACCTGGCACAGCCGCTTTAAAAAGCAGGCAGCCAGCGAAGACTGACATGGAGCTAGTTGCCTTCTGCAAAGGGGAGTGAATGTGGGTTGGGGAGGGGAGAGGGAAGAGGAGACAAATGGGGTTAGATGAGGGCTGGGGATGTCTGACTTGGGGGAGGGGGATGGAGTGAGAGTGGGGGCCTGGGGGTGCCTGGCTTTGGGGGAGGGGAGTGGTTGGGTAGAGGGGCTCGTGGGGCTCAGGTGGCTGACTTGTGGGGCTTGGGCGTCTGGCCCTGGCATTGCAGGGCTTGGGTGGCTTAGGCTGGCGGGCGGATGGCTGGCCCTGCCAGCGTGGGGCTCGGTCAACTCTGAAAGGTGGCTCTAGCAGCACAGGGCTCAGGAGGGCAGGCAGCTGGCGCAGACAGCTCTAGTGGCTGGCATGGGGCTCAGGCAGTTGGCCAACTGGGGCTACACCAGGCACCCACAAGGGGCCAAGAAAAAATATTTGTATTTATTTTTAGTTTCAAATAACATTTTTATATCCAGTTTTTGTGTTTATTTTAAATTACAAATTGAATTTTTTGTTAAAAGGGGGGGTTGCATGATGGTAAAGAAGAGCTGGCGGGGCGTGAGGATTTCTCAAAAATCAGAAGGGTGGAGGCGAGATGCTGAAAATTTTGGGAACCACTGGTCTAAGCATTTATTCACTGAAGTATTAGTTAACCTTTGTGAAAAATTATATTGGTTTGCCGAGCAATGCCAAATGAAATTTCAATCTGACAATTTTCCAGCTTTCATAATTATTTTTTTAAATTTCAGAAGTATTAAAATAGTTCAACAAAATAATCCTTTACTTTCTGATTTTGAACCACATGAGTAAATTTAAATATAGCTGTAGTTGTAAATTCTATCTGTGTCCAAGGTGCCCAGATAACATATTTCCTAGGAAATTATATCAGGGCTCTTAGCAAAAACAATGTTTTATATGAGTGTGGTTTTATAAACTGGTGACCTAGTCTGCAAAAAGGCAGTTTGTGGACTGTTAAGTCTCATATGACTTAATAATTGATGATAAAAGAATATTACAATGGCAGTTCCTTCTCCTTTGTGTCTTTTAATTGTTTTTCTATTGTGATGAATATTTCAGTTTGGGAAAACTCAGATAAACCAGCTGTATCTCAGTTTGCAGTACCCCTCTGTGCTAGTTCTAGATCTACTCATGAAGAAGTGTGTACTGTTAAACTTATTTTGTGTGGAGGACAAATTGCACGCCTATCTATTGCCCAAGATTAGGGTGCGGGGTAACAGAGTCAAACTATATACTGTTCTATGCCACTTAGGTTATTGGGAGCTTTGTAGCAAGATCAAGACTAGGATACAGCCTGTATAGAGTAATGCAGAGTTATTTGTTAAGCAACCTACTGTCATATTTAGCATAACTCAAACATGCTCACCATTAGGACTGGGCCACAGGTTTTTTTCCTTTTTTTCTTCTTACCCCATCCTTTATATTTGTTCCTTTTCCCTGTTTGTTTCTCTTCCTTGTTTCCCTCCATACCTTCTCCCTTGCAGCAATTTCTGCCACCTGTGGTGCTGCTCTCCTACCCCATACCATACCATTTGCCAAAATGATCGCCTGTTAAATACTTCATTAGGCTTTAAAGTTAGCACCCCAGTGAGCTGAATGGAGAATAAGGACATTCACAACTTATGCCAATGTGGATAGTTTAAAGGGTCAGGAAAAATAATGCTGCGTTGGTAACAGTTCATATTTGAGGGATTATCTTTGCACCCATAAAGGATAGAGCTTCTGAAAAAATATCTGCTTAGTCTGCAGAATCTGAATGTCATACAAATACATTGAGAAGGCTGGATGCTGTATCGTCTTGGTTTTGCAAATGGATAAGCCTTTCAGAAGCAATTGTGTTTGTAACTTTGAAAAAGGAAAATTTTAATCAGAATTATATTTATTTTGAAGAAATCATTTTTTCAGAAGAATGACCCAACAGATGCTGCATCTGTAGATGTTCTTCATATCTCTGCAGCTGTGACCAGAATCCTGTATTGGGCTCTACTCCTGGTCGGGCTGTCTTCACAATCTAGAAAAAGTAATACACATTGCATGTTTGATAGAAATTGTGCAGGAAATCAGGCAAGATAATTTTTCACTCTAGATCTTTGAGAAAGTTGATTTTGATATTTCTCTGTGGGAGTCATTGTGAAATCTCTGGAAGGAATCTCAAGAAGTCATCATTCTAGTCCTCTTAGAATCATAGAACCATAGAATGCTAGGACTGAAAGGGAACCTGAGAGGTCATCAAGTCCAGCCCCCTGCCCTCGTGGCAGGACCAAGTACTGTCTAGACCATCCCTGATAGACATTTATCTAACCTGTTCTTAAACATCTCCAGATATGGAGATTCCACAACCTCCTTATGCAATTTATTCCAGTGTTTGACCACCCTGACAGGTACTTTTTCCTAATGTCCAGCCTAAACCGCCCTTGCTGCAGTTTAAGCTCATTGCTTCTTGTTCTATCCTCAGAGGCAAAGAAGAACAAGTTTTCTCCCTCCTCCTTATGATACCCTTTTAGATACTTGAAAACCACTATCATGTCCCCCCTTAATCTTCTTTTTTCCAAGCTAAACAAACCCAATTCTTTCAGCCTTTCTTCATAGGTCATGTACTCTAGACCTTTGATCATTCTTGTTACTCTTTTCTGGCCTCCTTCCAATTTCTCCACATCTTTCTTGAACTGCAGTGCCCAGAACTGGACACAATACTCCAACTGAGGCCTAACCAGCGCAGAGTAGAGCAGAAGAATGACTTCTCATGTCTTGTTCACAACACACCTGTTAATGCATCCCAGAATTATGTTTGTTTTTTTTGCAACAGCATCACACTGTTGACTCATATTTAACTTGTGGTCCACTACAACCCCTAGATCCTTGTCTGCCATACTCCTTCCTAGACGGTCGCTTCCCATTCTGTATGTGTGAAACTGATTGTTCCTTCCCAAGTGGAGCACTTTGCATTTGTATTTATTAAATTTCATCCTGTTTACTTTAGACCATTTCTCCAATTTGTCCAGATCATTTTGAATTTTGACCCTATCCTCCAAAGCAGTTGCAACCCCTCCCAGCTTGGTATCATCTGTGAACTTAATCAGCATACTGCCTATGCCAATATCTAAATCGTTGATGAAGATATTAAACAGACCTGGACCCAATACAGAGCCTTGCGGAACTCCACTTGTTATACCTTTCCAGCAGGATTGAGAACCATTAATAACTACTCTCTGAGTATGGTTATCCAGCCAGTTTTGCACCCACCTTATACTAGCCCCATCTAAGTTATATTTGCCTAGTTTATTGATAAGAATATCATAGGAGACTATATCAAATGCCTTACTAAAATCTAGATATACCACATCCACCCTTCTCCCTTATCCACAAGGCTTGTTATCCTATCAAAGAAAGCTATCAGATTGGTTTGACATGATTTGTTCTTTGCAAATCCATGCTGGCTGTTCCCTATCAGTTTATCACCTTCCAAGTGTTTGCAGATGATTTCCTTAATTACTTGTTCCATTATCTTTCCTGGCACAGAAGTTAAACTGACCAGTCTGTAGTTTCCTGTGTTGTTCTTATTCCCCTTTTTATAGATGGGCACTATATTTGTCTTTTTCCAGTCTTCTTGAATCTCTCCTGTCTCCCATGATTTTCCAAAGATGATAACTAATGGCTCAGATACCTCCTCTATCAGCTCTTCACTGCTGGTGGGACCAAGCAACTTCTAGACCAACTTCTAGACAGATATTGCTCTTAAAAATCTCTAGTGATGGAGATTCCACAACCTCCCATGGCAAGTTATTCCAGTGCTTAACCACCAAGATACTTACGAAGCTTTCCCTACTGTCCAATCCCAATCTCCTGTGCTGCAATTTAATCCCATTTCTTCTTGTCGTATCATGAGTGGTTAAAGAGAATATTTTTTTCTTCCTCTTCCTTGTAACAGCCTTTTAAGTACTTAAAAGTTGTTATCATGTCCACTCTAAGTCTTCTTTTTTCTAAACAAACCCAGTTCTTTCAATCCTTCCTCATTGGTCACATTTTCTAGACCTTTAACCATTTTGGTTGCTCTTCCCTGCACCTTCTCCAAGTCCTTCCTTCCTGGATTGAACACAGTACTCTGACTGAGGCCTAATCAGCACAGAATAGAGTAGAAGTGCTTCCTGTATCTTGCGTACAACACTCCCATTAATGCATCCCAAAATATTTGATTTTTTTTTTTTTTTTTTTTTTGCAACAGTTTCACACTGTTGATTCATATTTAGCTTGTGGTCCCCTATGACTCCTATTCCCCATGTATTTACCTAGTTCTTTTTTGAACACTTGTAAAGTCCTGGTCTTCACAACATCCTCTGGCAAGGAGTTCCACAGCTTGACTGTGCTTTGTGTGAAGAAATACTTACTTTTGTTGGTTTGAAACCTGCTTCCTATAAATTTCATTTGGTGACCCTAGATCTTGTGTTATGGGAACAAGTAAATAACTTTCTCTTATTTACTTTCTCCATGCCAGTCATGATTTAATAGACCTCTATCATATCTCCCCTTCGTCTCCTCTTCTTTCTTAGATGAAAAGTCCCAATCTCTTTAAACTCTCCTCACATGGCAGACATTCCAAACCCCTAATGTGATTTTTTTCCAGTGCCAGTGCACCTTTTTTTAGATGGGGCAACCACATCTATACACAGTATTCAAGATGTGGGTGTACTATGGTTTTATCAAAACAAAAAAGCAGTCCAGTAGCACTTTAAAGACTAACAAAATAATGTATTAAATGATACCTTTCGTGGGACAAAGATATTTTCAAATGATTCATAACATTCTATTTGTTTTGACTGTTGCTGTACATTAAGTGGATGTTTTTAGAGAACTATCCACAGGGACTCCAAGATCTCTCTTGAGTGGTAATTGCTAGGTTAGTTCCCATCATTTTATACATATAGGCTATGTCTACACTAGTACCCCCCTTTCGAAAGGGGGATGCTAATGAGACATCAGGATATGCTTATGAGGCACTGCAATGAATATACAGTGCCTCATTAACATAATGGCGGCCGCGGCACTTCAAAAGTGCCACTTTCAATCACATGCGGCTCATCTACATGGGGTCCTTTTCAAAAGGTCCCTACAGATGTCGAAATTCCCTGATTCCTATAACCAAATACAAATGTTATGAATCATTTGAAATGGTGCTAATTATGCTATTCATTGCAACACCTCATTAGCATATCCTGGTGTGTCTCATTAGCATCCCCCTTTTGAAAGGGGTTGCTAGTGTAGACATAACTGTAGTTGGGATTATTTTCCAATGTGCATTACTTTGCATTTATCAACATTAAAATTCATCTGCCACTTTGTTACCCAGTCACCTAATTTTTAAAGGTCATTTTGAAGGTCTTCACAGTCTGCTTTGGACTTAATTATCTTGAGCATTTTTGTATCATTTGAAAATTTTACCAACCCTTTCATCCATTTATGAATATGTTGAATTGGATTGGTACAGACCCCCTACGACATCACTAGCTACCTCTCTCCTTCTGAAAACCTACCATTTATTCTTACCCTTTCTTTACTATCTTTTTAACCAGTTATCACGATATCCATGAGAGGACTTTCTCTTTTACTCCATGACAGCTTACTCTGCTTAAGAGTCCTTGGTGAAGGAACTTTTGCCAAAGGCTTTCTGGAAATCTAAGCACCCTATATCCACTGGATCTCCCTTGCTCACATGCTTGTGGACGCTCACAAAGAATTCTAGTAGATTAATGAGACAGAAACCGTCCTGACCTTTCTGCAACAAATTATGTTCATCTGTCTGACAATTCTGTTCTTTACTATAGTTTCAACCAAGTTGCTTAGCACTGAAGTTAGACTTGCTGGTCTATGATTGTCAGGATCATCTCTAGAGCCCTTTTGAAGATTGGCATCACATTAGCTGTCTTTCAGTCATTTAGAACAGAAGATGATTTAAAGGCTAGATTACAAACCACAGTAGTTCTGCAATTTCACATTTGAGTTCTTTTAGAACTCTTGGGTAAATGCCTTCTGGTCCTGGTGACTTGTTATTATTTAGTTTGTCAAGTTGTTCCAAAACCTCCTCTAAAGATACCTCAATCTGAGACAATTCCTCAGATTTGTCACCTTAAAAGAATGCCTCAGATTTGGCATTCTCCCTAACATCCTCAGCTGTGAAGACCACAATGACCTTATTGTTTCTGAGTACTGCTTTAGCATTTCAATCATCCAGTGGCCCCACTGGGTGCTTAGCAGGCTTTCTGCTTCCGAGATACTTAAAGACATTTTGTGATTACCTTTTGAACTTTTGGCAAGATGCTCTTCTTTCAGGGACAGGAGCTTCTTGCATTGAATACACAGATATGCCACCTGCTCATAAGGCAGGTAATCATATATGCTCCATTGGGTGCAATAAACTGGATGGGTCCCCACTCTGATGCTAGGATTTTGCCTGTATTCAACTTTTATTCCTAGAGTGAATAAGGTTTATAGCTTTTTTATTTTTTAATCAGGTGGTTTTGGTTTTAGTTCAAAGAAAATTAAAGAATGACAAGTATATTTAGCCTCCACCAAATGCCCCGTTTAAATTCCTTCCCAAACTCCCCTGTTAGCTGCTCTTGCTTGCTAGCACCATTGGTCACTTAGTAGCAGGCTTTTTATAGCTCTGGCGTTCTTGTGTAGTCCTGCCCCCTTGTTAAGGCTTTGTAATTTTATTTGTCCCGGAAACCATATTTTAAGAGCTCTCCTTGTCCAATCAGAGACCAAAAACTTAGCAAGGGGTCGTATCCAGTTGTAACAGCTCACATCTGGAATGCTGAAAATTCTTAAACTGCTTACAAGCGACAGTCCAGTAATATCCTCAGGATTACAAGTGAATAAATTTGAAAATATTCAGACAATTTTTGAACAAAATTGGAAAAGCTAAAAAACATTGATTTGTCCTGTTTTAACATGCAGTAAAACGGATTAAGGACACTAAAATGCAACTATAAAACTACACCAGATTTTGTCGGTATTATCAGTAATGCCACTCATTGGTTTTCAAGTTCTATAAAGCAATTTACATAATTTTATCTCCAGGTGGTTTTTTTTTTCTTTTTTTAATATACAACGGCTGTATCCTGTACTGTCTGTGTCTGGTGGCCTTAGGAATCGGCTCATTATTCATAACAAGACTTGAAATGAATTTCTTATCAAACATCAGAGCTAGAAGTATAGCTTTTGAGAATGAGTACAGTACCTCAAAGGCATCCTGGAGAGAGAGCTTTTGGTGTCTCATCAGATAGGCAGTACAGATTGTTGCAGATCTGCTGTGACCATTTTTACAGTAAACTAAGCATTTTCCACCACTTTGTACTGTGTCCTCTATGGCGTTGCTGCATTGTTCAAAATACCTATATAAGTCTTCCAAAGCGTCGTCAAAAACAGGAACGCGTAGGCCTTGGACGTGGAGAAGGCCTGGGAATGGCTGCTGCCTGGAGACATTAATACAGAATGTAACGCCCTCTTGAGTGAGGAGTTCCTTGTTGCAGGCTGACCTAGAATTACTGATTAGCAAAGAGTCGGTGATCTTACAGAGCTGTAACATTAGCAACAAAGCATGTCACCACTGCCCTCTGACGCTCTCACAGGCTTCTTTCCATGAGAAGCATTAAAGACTGTGGCTGAACACAAAATGATGTGTAAACCCTGGTTAATTGAAAGCTCAGTTTGTTTCCAGCAGTGCTTTGGCTTGTGTCTGGTGTCCTGTTCTTTAGCCATCTGTGCTGTGCTATATTTACTCTACACTTACTGTACCAGAGCTAAAGGATTCCGTCAGGCCCTAGTGCCTCTATGGTGTAATAGAAAGGGTTGAGAAATTAAACCACATCAGAGCCCACAAAGCAGTTGTAGAACAGCTTAGAAATTTGAATAGCACCGATTTCTGCACCGATTTTGTAGCTCTCAGCACTGAACTACGAGAATACATTGCAGCAAGTCTGGAGCAGTAGATTGCTTTTGGGAACTGGGAGTGTTTTGCAAAATGCTACTGTTAATAAAAACCGGCACACCCATTTCGCTCAGCACAACATTCTGCCGTGTGCAGAATGTTTGTGGATGAAAATTGGCAATAATTCTGCATTTTTGTAAATAAAAGTGACCAAAGACAAGATATATTGAAAGATACTGTAGAACTGTAAGACATTATATATTATTGTGAAAGGTGATGGGTTGAAAGGTGCAGGGACTTGGTCAAAAATTAATCTTAATAAATTTGCCCTAATATACTAGCATAGACCTACCCTAAGTGTTCCACAGATGGTACTGCTAAGCCAGCGTGAGAGGGATGTTGGGAATGAGCCAGGGAATAGAAAATGTTGTTGGGAGGTTGGCTGTAAAGTTAAAATAATAAAATCATAGCTGTTCAATATTGCTTCAGTGAGTGGCTTTGTGCCATAATTAAATTTGTCCATTCCATTACAAGTGTGATAAATAAAACTTCTCTTCTAAACTCAGTCTTCCCCCAAGCTCTAATTTTGGCCATTTCAAGGGTGAGGGGAGCAGGAACCGGAGGCAAACTTCCCTCTCCCCAGGGCCTGCTTTTTCTTGCCTCTGCTTCCCTGCCCATATGCCTCATTGAATCCTTTCTTCAAAGCCCCTCCATGAATATGCTGTTTTCTGACCATGGCCATGCCAGAAGCTTCAGACGGAATGGCAGAACAGAGGAATCTATCATGTGATCCCTTCCACTGTTGTCCAGCCCCAGCTTCTGGCAGCCAGAGGTTTAGTAAGATTTGTTAAGTTTGAATGTGCTCTAGCAAGGAGATGAGTCAAGCCCCAGTCTCCATGTAAACACAAACTGCTCCATGGGCGGGAGAGCCTGGTGCCTCACCCAGGTCTGTTACAGCAGCACACAGCAGGTTTGCCCATACCGTGCCCTCTGCTGCAATGGCGCCGTATGAGGACACGTGTTGCAGGGAAAAGCTTTGGGGAACTCTTTTCCCAAGGCCACAGCTCCAGCCAGCGATGAGGTAGAAGGCGTGTACAGTGACAGGGCAGCAGGGCAAGCCCAGGCACACTGCAAGCCTGGGGCTGCCAGTGGGTGCAGGAAGAGGGGGCGGGTAAGGAGAGAAGAAGGCCTGGAGGTCTGGAGAAGGGAATGTGGCGGGGGGAGGTCTCAGGAGAGGGCCAGGGAAGATCAGAAGGCGGAAATGGCAGAGGGACATGGCTGGGAGGGACTCAAGAGGGAAGGGGGGCAGGGCGGGTGCAGAAGTGGGCACAGTCCTGGGGAGCAGCAGAGGAGCCTGGCTGGGAGGGTCAGAGGGGGAGTGCACAGCACAGGGGCACTGATGGGGCGGTCGGTCCCCGGGGCACCAGGCTGCCCCGCCCAGAAAGCCCAGCAATGGGCGGGGTTGGCGGCGGTGCGGGCGGGCCTTGCCGGCCACCCACGACGGGAGCAGGCCAATGGCGAGCGAGGGCGCGCCCCGTTTCACAAACACACACTTGGGTCTCCATGGAAACCCGGACTCTGGCACAGTACATGTCGGCTGGCGGGGCGGGGGGCGGGGCGTATGTCAGGCCGCGTGGGCTGGAGCCGGCGGCGGCCGGGTTGCCCTCCACGCGGGACGCGCCGCGAGCTGCGCTATCCGTCCCCGCAGTGGTAGACCCTGCGGCGCGGCGCTGGGCCGAGTCGGGCGGGGCGTGGCCTGGCCGGGCCGGACCGATGGAGCCTCCCGCTGCTGCCGGGTGGGTGCCGGGAGGTCGAGGTGCCCTGTGCCCAAGCGCGGCGCAGGGCAGGGGGTTTGGTGTGTGCACACACGTGGTCGCGTGTGCGGGACATGCTAAGCACACGTGTGTCAGGGTACGGCGTGTGTTCACGCACACGTGGGGGTGTGCGTGTGTGCAACGTTCCTGCTCATCTCCCATATATGTGCAGACTAAGTTTTGTGTGCACCCCGCGGCACGTGTGACCGTGCAGCACCGTGGATGCCCTTCTAATCAGCTGGGCGGCATTTGAACCTCTCCTGAGTGGCTGCGGAAGTGCCACAGCTAACAGGTGTCCGCTTCGTGTGGCCACAGGTGCTTGGAATCCGTGCTGCATACACATGCATGTGGGCGTGCACAGGTGTGCAACGGGTTCAAATACATGTGTGAGGCGTATGCATGTGCCGGCTTTCAGCTGTCTCCACACACACCTTTGGCATATTTGCCCTCACACACGAGAACACATTTGAACATGGAGGGCCTATATGTGTGTGCAGGGGTTCCAATTGTGTGTGTACACGTGTGAGGTGTGTGAAGTATGTGTGTATGCAGGGATTGGAGTGTGTGTGCAGATGCCTGGCGTGGGGTGTATGAAGTGCATGTGTCTGCCAATGACAGTGTATTTTGGTGTGTGATGTAAGAGTGGAATTATACACGTGAAGGAGTTGGCTGTGTCAGGATGTAATGTGAGGGTTTGTACATATTTGTATTAAGGGGAGAGAAGAAACACCCAAGGTTCTGGGGGGTGTTGGTGATAGATGTGTTCTAAGAGCACATTGTGAAAGGAACCTGTGTTTGCAATAGCAGCGAAGGGTCCTGTGGCACCTTATAGACTAACAGAAAAGTTTTGAGCATGAGCTTTCGTGAGCACAGACTCACTTCATCACGAAAGCTCATGCTCAAAACTTTTCTGTTAGTCTATAAGGTGCCACAGGACCCTTCGTTGCTGTTACAGATCCAGACTAACACGGCTACCCCTCTGATACTGTGTTTGGAATGGGTTATATGGGAGTGAGATTTTTATATCTTGTATAAAGCAAATTAGATGCAGCTTCATATGATTTTAATGTGCGACTTTGATTTGAATTTTGTGTCCTTTCTGAGTGCAATTTCAGGCTGATTGAAGAAGATGCAGAAAGTGATTATGAACAGGGTTCTAGTCTGATCAGAGAAATGAAAACAGAAGATGATGTTGAACAAGATTCCAGTCTCTTCGAAGAAGATAAAACATCAGTGACTAGAACGGATGGTGAACCACTAGTGAAATTGTCTGAAAATGACCTCGACAGTAATAAGATCATACTCACCAGTGGCATACAGGAATGGCCAGATGGTTCTAGGTACAAAGGGGAATTTGGGTTTGATCTAAAGCTTGGCTATGGAGAATTCTCCTGGATCAATGGCGAGGTAAACTGGCTTATTCTCTTTAAAATTTACATTAAGTCTATCTGATAGCCGGTTTGATTTGTCAAGAAGATACATCGGTAAGTTTCTCATTTTTCAGTATACAAAAATGTAATACATTTTTCCAGTTAGATGGGATGTATAGCTTTGCCTTTTATGAAAGTTGCACTTACATCACGTGGCAAAGTATACTAAAAGACTGCTCCTCATGTGTGAACTGGGAGTTCTATTACAGTTCTTACAGTAAATAGGTTTGCCCATATCTCCTGTTGGCAACAGTTGTGTTCACAGATAGTTACAAAATGACGCATTAAATGGGTAGGAGCCAGATATCAGAAATTGTGAATTACAGGTTGAACCTTTCTAGTCCAGCACCTTTGGGACTTGACTGGTGCTGAACGAGACAATTTGCCAAACCACAGGAGGTCAATATTGTTTAGCAGCATTACCAACAGTGGGCTCTCAGAAGTCATTTAAGGATAAATTACAGCTAAATAATAGCACAGAACGCTGAGGGCCAGGACTGGTGGCTGTAAACAAACTTTATGGGACTATCGGAAATTTAGCCACACCTATAAGTGATTGAAACAAAAAGCTGTCAAGTAGCACTTTAAAGACTAGCAAAATAGTTTATTAGTTTATTTATTATTACCTAATAAACTATTTTGCTAGTCTTTAAAGTGCTACTTGACTGCTTTTTTTTTTGATAGTGTATAGACTAGCACGGCTTCCTCTCTGTTACTATAAAGTGATTGTCTGGATAACTAAAATCATGCCGTATTTATTACGGATGTTGCTGGACAGGAGAGTGCCAGACTTGAGAGGTTTAACCTCTAACTTGCATTTACAATAATGCTTGTGGTTTTAATACTGGATGAAGAACTTGTCAGATTTAAACATTAAATCACTTTATCCGGGGTGGAAATTAGTTTACAATTCAACATTCAGCTGTCATTTTGTTAATGCAAATGTAAATCCGGCTATTAGTTATTTTGTCTGCTTGACACTACTTGTAGGCTACTATCAGTGGGATTTATTTAATATTTTCTTATTTCTGTGCAGCACCACACATTTTACTCAAATCAAGATTTGCTCATGCTACCATTTTAGGCCTTGATATTTTCATTTTGGGTTTGAACACAGTAGAGTTGTGCATATCTCAGGTTAACACAACTGAGTGGCAGGGAGCTGGCCACTACTTAGAGGAGAGGGGAAGCTGACCAGCACCGTTTCTTCGCTTCTGACGAGATGCCTCCCCTGACAGGAGCAGAGAAACTGCTCTTGTCAAGGGCAGCAGGCTGACTCTTGCTGCCCCGACAGGAGCAGTTTCCACACTCCTGTCAGGAGCAGTGAGAGTCAGGCTGTTGCTACTGATAGAAGTGGGAAAACTCACCAGCGTTGCTGCACTGGCTCCAGTAAGTGGGGAGCCTGCGAACCAGGCTCTGGTCAGTTTCCTCACTATTGTTGGTGACAGCAGCCGACAGCCTGATTCTCCGCTGCTGTCACTGACAGGAGCAGCTGCCACCCCTGACAGGAGTGGAGAGTCAGGCTGCTGTTCCTGATGGGAGTAGCTCCCATTCCCAGAAGGGGTGGCAGCCAGGAGTCAGACTGCTGCCCCTGAGAGAAGCAGAGGGGCAGAGCCAAGAATCAGACAGGAAACTGACCAGCTGCTGCACTGGTCGGTTTTCTGGCTCCTCTGACTTGCGTGAAATTTGACTTACGCAGGGTTGCTCAAGAACACAACCCCCACGTAAGTTGGGGTCTACTGTATTCATAGTGCAGTCTAAAAATCCATCATCTTTTTCTTCATTTTAATACAGGATGTTATATTGAGCAGTACTTTCCTGATATACCAGTCTGATTACTCTAAATGGGACTAAGATCATCCCATGTGTTCCTTTGGGAAGTGTGCTCAAATTCATGTCTCCTATGATGGTGTTGTGGCGGGCAGTGGAGCTGACAGCTGCTGTGTGCCCAGGGGCATACTGGGAGCGGGGCTAGGCTCTGTGTCCTGGAAGGGGTGGGGCAAAGGGCAGAAAGGGCAGGGCCTATGGCAGTCAGCACTCAGTGCCACTGTGACCTCAGCGCTGCCCTGCATCACTCCATCACAGCTGTGTGCAGCATGAGATCAGCACTGCCGAGGCACTTCAAGGGGACTGGAGCTCTGGCTGCTGCCATTGCTGAAGTAACAGCAAGGGTGGATGGAGATCCAGGCCCTTTTGCAGCACTGGGCCTTGGGGTAATTACCTCCTTCCCTCCACTCCCTTATTGGTGGGTCTTGTCGTAGGAAGATGCCAGATTCACTTAGTGACACCTGTTGAATTTGTGAAAGTTATTAGCGGCCCTCAGATATTTGCATCAGGAATTGTGATGGAGAAACAAAACCATTTTTATTGTGTGCTGGGACAGCACCTAATCCCTGATCTAGGATAGGGGGTGTAATCACTACAGCTATAATCAGAAAGTATTTTCTACTGTTTAAGCCTGGGAACAAGAACTCAGTGATCTAGTCCTGGTTCTGTCATTGATGTGCTATGCAGCTCTGAGCAAGTCAGTTAGGCCCTGCCCTGTGTTCCTTGGGCCTTCAGATTCCCCAGTAGTTTTTTTGGTAGTTCTGTGTATGCAGTGGTATCTCTGTTGGTTTCGTTGCCTGTAAATAGGTACTCAGGTTGAACCTCTCTAATGTGGAATGCTCTCATCTGGCAACATGCAGAATACAGAATGGTTATAAATGGCTGGATGACCACTTATCATGAGTTTGGCCAAGTTTCCCATGGTCCCATAAAGTTTGTTTCCAGCCACCAGTCCTGGCTCTTGGTGTTCTGTGCAATTATTTAGCTGTAATTTACCCCAAATGCCTCTAAGAGCCCATTAAGCAGTGGAAGTGTTGGTAATGCTGCTAGACAATATTGACCTCCCATCATCTGGCAAATACTCTCATTCATTACCTGTAGTAGCACTCTTGTGATGCAAACAAATAGTGTGAAAATGAATTATAAGATATCCACGTAGACTCTAAAAATGACTGTAATACTTGCTTATCTCATGGGGATGCAGTGACAAATGACTGAATGCATGGACAAGCATGAAAAATTTAAGTGCTATAAATAACCGTGAGAAGATGTACTAAGACTCTAACGCTGTTAAAGATAGAGCCATTGGAGAGAACTTTGCAGCTGATAACAGAGTGGAAGGTTCAGAGCCTTTGGAGGAGGTGCAGGCACCCATCTGTGTAGATGCCTCCTGGATCTGTTGGTCTTGAGAGTCCTTTCTCCATGTGCCTCCACAGCCATGTTGAGAGGCTTTTCCCCTCTAACTCTGTAGGCTCTCTAGTCATTTTCCTGTAAAGGGAAGCCTTATAGAAAGCCATGCAAGAGCAAACATATGGTGTTTTAACAATCTGCAGGGCCAATCTGTCCCATAAATCAGTTAAGACATGCAAGCATGTAGATCTTGCTGTGAAGATGGAAACATCTTGAGTGTTGTAACCCATATTATATTTATTTTTTCCTTGCAATTTTTCAACATATTTCCCCACAAAGTAACATGTACAATTTCCATGGATGCCAACTAAAGACCGTGTAACTTATTGTTTATTTTAAAGGTAGTGATGTAAACAGAATACTTTCTTAATTAAAACAAAAAAGTAGTCCAGTAGCACTTTAACAACTAACAAAATAATTTAGTAGGTGATGAGCTTTCGTGGTACAGACCCTCTTCTTCATATCATAGCCATACCAGAACAGACTCAACACAAAGAACCAAAAATAATAATCAAGGTTGACAAATCAGAAAAATTATCATCGAGATAAGCAAATCACAGAGCAGAGGGGCAGAAGGGGTCAGGGGAAAGTCAAGAATTAGACAAAGCAAAGTATGTAAAAGAGCCCCTGTAGTGAGCTAGAAAATTGTCATCCTGGTTCAAACCATGTGTTAATGTGTCAAATTTGAATATAAAAGAGAGTTCAGCAGCCTCTCTTTCCAAATGGCTGTGGAATTTCCTTTTCAGTAGAACACAGACTTTCAGTTCATTGACAGAATGGCCCACTCCATTAAAGTGCTGGCTGACAGGTTTGTGAATCAGGAGTGTTTTTATGTCTGTTTTGTGCCCATTAATTCTTTGTCTAAGAGAGTTTGAAGTCTGTCCAATATACAAAGCATGTGGGCATTGCTGGCACATGATGGCATATATGATGTTAGTTGAGAACATGAGAATGTGCCCATGATTCTGTGAATAATCTGGCTAGGTATCTCCAGAATAGATATGTGGACAAAGTTGGCAATGGGCCTTGTTGCGAGGAAAAGTTCCAGGACTGGTATTCCTGTGGTGAGAATCCTCATAAGGTTGGGAGGTTGTCTGTAAGAGAGAACAGGCCTGTCACCTAGGGCCTTCTGGAGTGTGGCATCCTGATTAAGGATAGGTTGTAGGTCTTTAATAATGTGTTGCAGTGGTTTGAGTTGGGGACTGTAGGTAATGACCGGTGGTGTTCTGTTCTTGGCTTTTTTGGGCCTATCTTGGAGTAGCTGGTCTCTGGGTATTCGTCTGGCCCTGTCAATTTGTTGTTTTATTTCTCCTGGTGGGTAACTCAGGCTTATGAATATGTGGTAGAGATCTTGTAGTTTTCAGTCTCTCTCAGTAGGATCAGAGCAAATGCGATTGACCGTAAACAATGGATCTAGTTGTGTGTGCAGGATGGAAGTTAGAAGCGTGTAGGTAAGTATAGGGAGCAGTGGGTTTCCGGTAGAGTGTGGTACTGTTCAGGCCATCCTTGATTTGTACGGTAGTGTCCAGGAAATGTATCGCTCGCTGGAGTAGTCAAGGCATAAGTTGATGGTGGGGTGCAGATTGTTAATGTCTCTGTGGAATTCTTCTAGAGTCTCTATACCACGGGTCCAAATCATAAAGATGTCATCGATGTATCATAAGTAAAGGAGGGGTAATAGGGGATGAGAGCTGAGGAATCATTGTTGCAGGTCAGCCATAAATATATTAACATATTGTTGGGGCCATGTGGGTGCCCATAGCAGTTCCACTAATCTGGAGGTATAAATTGCCCCAAATTGGAAATAATTGTGGGTGAGAACAAAGTTACAGAGGTCAGACACCAGATTGGCTGTGGTGACATCAGGGATGGTATTCCTGATCGCTTGTAATCTGTCTTCGTGTGGAATATTAGTGTGCAGAGCCTCTACATCCATGGTGGAAAGGATGGTGTAGTCAGGAACTTTTCCAATGTTTTGTAGATTTTGTACTCCTCTGTCTGATCAATGGCTACATTTTTGATCAGTAATTTACATTTAATCATTTGGAAAAAAATTGAATTGCAATCCAAAGATTGAGTTCCAATCTTGCAGAATCACCATGTTTGATTGAAATAGAACTACTGTACAGTAATAAGTCTAATTTTAATGACATTTTGCAAGTAGGTAGATCCTGGATTGGAGAAGGGAACTTGCCTTGTTTGAATGTTCATTTCTTGTGCTGAACTTTTATTAATTTTAGTAATTCTCAATGTTTCTATTACACTCATTGATCAGATGAGCTGTTCTCTTGCTAATTTAATCACTGTAATTTCCAGTGGATGTAGCCTAGTGGAGGATATGTCTGTTGGCCTTATATGATAAAGGTAGCATGATCATACCCTGTGAAAATGTTAAAATTAACATTTCTCTTTTCTTTTTTCTGTGAATATACTGATCATTATCAGGGAGCTGGCTGAGGGTCTATGCAGTTAGCCATAACTTGTTATTCCTTATAAGATGGATTTTGGCCCTATTAAATTGCATGTGAAAACAATTTCTTGAAACAGTTATCCAGTATGGTTTGCCTGCCTGATGAGAACTAAGTAAGAAATTGTTAGAAATCCTCAGACCCGAAGAAGAGCTTTGTATGAACTCGCAATCTTGTTTTTCTCTCACCAACAAAAGTTGGTACAAAAAAAGAGATGATCTTGTCTAGGAAATTGTGTGATTAGTTGTCTAGGAGATAGAAATATTTGATAAATGAGTGTGTTCCAGTTTTGCTGTTTATGACTTAAAACTGTTGTGTTGCTGACACTGGGCTGTGACCAGTGCCCAGCACCTGGAAGGCCTTTCTGTGTGTTGTTTTGAAGCACCAACTGGTAAATTTCTTTTCTTTTGAGATGTTGGGCTATGAAAACTGCCAGGGCAATATGTTATTTTTAAGGAAAGAAAAGGAATATTACAGTTGTGAGGCATTCAATACCATTTCTCCTCTTTCTTCCAAGCATGTAGAAAAGGTGTTGTATAATATGAGAATCCCACCAAAGTCTTTGTTGCTGCCATCCATGTTTCTTTCCACTGGGCATAAATGCCCAAAAAAAGTGATGCGTTCCCAAAGGATTTAGATCCTTTTTAAAGGAATGAGTTCAGGAGCATTGACTTACTTCTTAACACTTTCTCTGGAACTGGGAGAGTAAAGAATGAAATGAGTTATAATTGTGGTCTGAAATGTTCTCCCAAAGTGATGTTGGCTTTGGATAATTGGATAAATGGACAGTAAGATGGACGGAAACTGGTTAGAAGATTGGGCCCAGCAGGTAGTGATCAAAGGCTCAATGTTGGGATGGCAGTCAGTTTCTAGTGGAGTGCCCCAACCTTTGGTTCTGGGTCCTGTTCTGTTCAACATATTTATCAATTACCTGGATGAGGGGTTGGATTGCACCCTCAGCAAGTTTGTGCATGACACTAAGCTAGGGGGGAGAGGTAGATACGCTGGAGGGTAGGGATAGGGTCCGAAGTGACTTAGACAAATTGGAAGACTGGGCTTCAAGAAATCTGATGAGGTTCAATAAGGACAAGTGCAGAGTCCTGCTCTTGGGCTGGAAGAATCCCAAGCATTGTTACAGGCTGGGGTCCGACTGGCTTGGTAGTAGTTCTGCAGAAAAGGGAAAGGACCTGGGAGTTGTAGTGGACAAGAAGCTGGACATGAGTCAACAGTGTGCTGTTGTAGCCAAGAAAGCTAATGGCATATTAGGTTGCATCAAGAGGAGCGTTGCCAGTAGATCCAAAGAAGTGATTAGTAACAGAAAAGGAGCCATGTTAGTCTATATACTATCAAAACAAAAAAGCAGTCAAGTAGCACTTTAAAGACTAACAAAATAATTTATTAGGTGAGCTTTCGTGGGACAGACCCACTTCTTCAGACCATAGCCATACCAGAACAGACTCAATATTTAAGGCATAGAGAACCAAAACAGTAAGCAAAGTTGACAAATCAGAAAAAAATTATCAAGGTAAGCAAATCAGAGAGTGGGAGGGGGAGGGAGTCAAGAATTAGATTAAGCCAAGTATGCCAAAGAGCCCCTATAATGTCCCAGAAGGTTTGCATTGTTCCTCTTTATTCGGCTTTGCTGAGGCTGCATATGGAGTACTGTGTCCAGTTCTGGGCCCCCAATTATAGGAAGGATGTACATACGCTGGAGAGGGTCCAGTGGAGAGTGACCAAAATAATTAGGGGCTGGAGCATATGACTACGTAGAAAGGTTGAGGGAATTGGGACTGTTTAGTCTGCAGAAGAGAAGACTGAGGGGGGACGTGATAACAGCCTTCAACTTACTGAAGGGAGATTGCAAAGAGGCTGGAGAGAGGCTGTTCACGGTGGTCATGGACGGCAGACCAACATGGAACGATGGTCTCAAGCTGCGATTGGGAAGGTCCAGGTTGAACATTAGGAAAAACTTTTTCACTAGGAGGGTGGTGAAGCATTGGAATGGTCTACCCAGGGAAGTAGTGGAGTCTCCACCCCTGGAGGTGTTTAAGTCTCACCTTGACAAAGCCCTGGCTGGGCTTATCTGATGGGTTTGGTCCTGCTTAGAGCAGGGGGCTGGACTCAATGGCTTTTTTTAGGTCTCTTCCAGCTCTGTTGTTCTATGATTCTATGATCCCCTCTGTGAGATCATCTTGCAGATGCTCTGTTCCCTCAGGTCATGAAGAACATATGGATGGCCACACTGGGTCAGACCAAAGATCCAGCTAAGCCTGGTAGCCTGTCTTCCGACAGTGGCCAGTGCCAAGTAGCCCAGAGGGACTGAATAGAACTGGTAATCAAGTGATCTATTCACTATTTCTCGTTCCCAGCCTCTAACAAACAGAGATTAGGGATACCATCCCTTCCTGTGTTGGCCAATAGCCATGGATGAAGCAATCTTTCATGAATTTATCTAGTTCTTTTTTAACCTTTTTATTGTCTTCACCTTTGCAGCATCCTCGGGCAAAGAGTTCCCCAGGTTAACTGTGTGTTGTGTCGAGAAATACTTGCAGTTTTAAACCTGCTGCCTATTGATTTCATTTGGTGACCCCTCGTTCTTGTGTTACAAGCAGAAGGAAGTGCTACTTACTCATCTACTTCCTCTGTACCAGTCATGATTTTCTAGGCCTCAATCATATCTCCTCTTAGCTGTCTCTTTTGCAAGCTGGAAAGTCCCAGCCTTATGAAAAGCTCCTCCTGTTGACACCCCGCTAACTTTTGTTACCCTTTTCTGAACCTTTTCTAATTCCGTTCAGTGATCTCCTCCCTCTCTGCTTTTGGCAAACCCCCTCTACTGCTCTTTTCCTGCTTGCTCTCGGCTACTTCTTATGCCTCACTTGGTCACTCCATTTTGTCAATGTTAGATACGCATTTACCCCTGGGCTGCTCACTTGCTGTTTGCTGGGCTGTTTCACTTTTAGCTTTGCCCTGGACACTTCCATACTTTGCTTCCCTTTTGGGTCTTGGGTTGGGTTTCATCTCCTGAGTGGCTTAGGGCATGCACATGGTGGTTAGCAGGGAGTTTCACCTTTGTTTCTCCATTGCCCCTTTGGTTGTGTTTCAGATCCCTCTCCAGGTCCACTCTCTTCACTCTTCCTTTCTCTATACAGTTGAATACCTTCTTAAAGACTAACCACCACAGTACAACAGAATCCCTTTCACTTCTCCAGCAAAGCTAACCCAAGCCCCCTCCTCCAAAGCCTGCCCCTCAGGTTTCCTACAGGTGTTTTTGTGAAAGGCAGGTTTGTGCCCGGAGCCTCCCTCTCTCCATACGTAGTTCCATTTGCTCTTCTGGCTTAAAGGTTTAGTTCTAGAATATAGTGATGTATCTGCTTATCCTAGTGTTTGTGCCAGCACTCTCAGGTCCTTTTGGGCATAATTTCATCTGTGGCAATCATGACTGCATCCTGTAGTTTGTTCAGGAGGCAGGGGAATGCTCTCAGAACAATGCAATAAGCAGCCTCTATTGGGGACTAATTGCTTGAGGAGTTGGGGCATCTGAGGTGCAATCCAGAGTTCTTGAAACACACAAATGGGGATATTTTTAACTTATCCTGTCTGTGTTCTCTCACATTTCATTTAAGGGGCTTCATGTCACCAGCCCTAGAAATTGGACCTCATTCTAGTAAAGAGCCACAGTGCAAAAACCTCACGTTTCTCAACTTTGATCTGCCAGGACCTGCTCAGAGACTCCAGGGAATCTCTTGTCTTTCTCCTGAGAGTGCCAGAAAATGTTGGGTAAAACCTCTAGTGCTGGCTCAGTGTCTTTGATGATGCAGACCTCTGTTCAGCTCCTCCCAGGCAGATATCAGCCATTTGCTTTATGGGCAGTAATGATTTTCAGTCTCTGACAGATAAGGCAGGATTCAAATTGTAAAGATGCACCTCAGGTTCTATTACTAATCCCCCAGCTATCCAGTCATCCTGTTTGGACCATACTAATTTTATTGAGGATAGTCACCATGCTGTCCACAAAGCAATAGGACATTTGCTGGCCATCTAGTGCTTTGATGCCCAGAACCTGCAGAAACATTATGATGTGGAGAATGGTATATTTTAAGGTATTTGAGCACCAAATGATTTTAATCCCAAAATTACTATGGAAAGAGAAAGAAGAAACAGTAAGCATGTCTTAGTGACTGTCCCACTCAATTGTCTCTTACTAATTGTCTTTCGCATGGGAGCAGTACTTTGCCTTAGGCAGGGTGAGCAAACTTTTTATGTCACGCCCCCCTTTTCCGCCTTTTAAGCCCATGAGTTTAAATTGCAGCGAGGAAGATTTTGGTTAGATTTTCGGTAAAACTTGCTGATTGTAAGGGTATTTAAGCATTGGAGCAGATTACCTATCGAGATTGTGGATTTTCCATCATGGGAGGTTTCTAAGGATCAGGCTAGATACAGTAGAACCTCTGTAGTCTGAGTGTCCCCAGACTGGGTACACTCAAGGTTTAGACACTGGGCAGGGTAGGAGGAGGCAGCTCTGCATGCTGCCATTCTCCCCCCACCAGCTGGGAGAATGGACATGCTTCTCCGACAGTGGGGCTGGAGTACATGCGTTTTGAGGAGAGGCTGAGAGATTTGGGCCTGTTGAGTCTACAGAAGACAAGAGTAAGGGGCAATTTGATTGCAGCCTTCAGCTACTATTCCTGATCAGTTTCATCTCCCCAAGTGCCTCAAAAAGTATTTCTAGAGGATCTTCTCTATGATCTTTCTAGGGTCTGAGCTGAGGCTGACTGGTTTCTAGTCCCATGGATTCACCTTCTTCCCTTTTTTAAAAGATGGGCATGACATCTGCCTTTTTTCCAATTGCCTGGAACCTCCCCAGATCACCACAAGTTTTCAAAGATAACAGTCATTGGCTCTGCAATCATATCAGTCAACTCCCTCAGCACCCTGGGATGCCTTTGGTTGGCCCCATGGAATTGGCATGGAATTGTTAACTTCTCTCTCCACTGAGGACTTCCCACCTCCTTCCCACTCTGAACTCCCTCATTTAACACTCTGGAAGGTGACCTTGTCTGTGAAGACAGAGGCAAAAAAGCATTGAGTACTTTAGCTTTTTCCATATTGTCTGTCACTAGGTTACCTCCCTCATCCAGTAAGGGTCCCACACCTTCCCTGACCAGCCTTTTATTGCTCTGATGCCTATAGAAATTTTTCTTGTTCCCTTTCACATCTATTGCTAGCTGCTACTCCAATTAACCTTCCTGACTACACATGTGCATGCTTGAGCAGTATATTTATACTCTTCCCTTGTTATCTGTCTAAGTTTCCACTTCTTGTAAGCTTCATTTTTTGCATTTAAGCTCATCAAAGATTCTTCTGTTAAGCCAAGCTCATCACCTACCCTGTTTGTTTTTTTAGTGCACATTGGGATGGTTCATTTCTGTGCCTTTAGTAAGGCTTCTTTAAAATACAGCCCTCCTGGACTCCTTTCCCCTTTATGTTAGTGTCCCAAGGGATCCTGCCCATCAGTTTCTTGAGGGAGTCAAAATCCGTTTTTCTGAAGTCCATGGTCTGTATTTTGCTATGCCCCTTTCTTCCTTTGGTCAGGATCCTGAATTCAACCATCTCATGATCACTGCAGCCCAGGTTGCCACCCACATTTACTTCCCCTGCCAATTCCTCCCTGTTTGTGAGCAGCACGTGGATCTGAGCACGACCCCTGGTTGGTTCCCACAGCACTTACACCAAGAAGTTGCCCCCAACATTCTCCAAAAACTTCCTGGATAGTCTGCGTACTGCTGCTTTAGTTTCCCAGTAGATATCAGGGTGATTGAAGTCCCCTATGAGAACCAGGACCAGTGCTCCAGAAGTCAGTCTTTGTTGTTTGAAGAAAGCCTCCTCTAACTCATCCACCTGATCTGGTGGGCTACAGCAGACCCCCACCATTACCTCACCCTGGTAGCTGTTGCCTCTAAACTTAGCACAGGAACTCTCAACAGGCTCTTCTCCATTTCGTATTGGAGCTCTGAGCAGTCATATGGCTCTCTTCCATACAGTGCAACTCCACCACCTTTACTCCCCTGCTCGTTCTTCCTGGACAGCTTAAACCAGAGGTCTGCAACCTGCAGCTCCAGAGCCACATGTGACTTTTTAAGGACTTCTTTGTGGTGCCCGACAATATAATGGTAAAGTGAAAAAAACAAACAAACAAAAAACCAACCTGATTATTTCCAATATTTTGGTGAGCATCTAAAAGTCCAAAAATGAACAGTTCATGCCCAAATAGGAAACAATATGTGATCTTGAAACATTGGATGACTCCCCCTTTAATATGTGCAGTGCATTGTGGGATATGTACGTTTGCTGTTTGTAAAATAGGGGTTACAAAAAGTACAGATTGATATTATTTATTAAGGATTGTCTCGTATTCACATGTATTGCTGCTCTTGAATTCTAGCTATTTTGGTTGCCAGCTCCTGGCTTATACCTTTCCATGACGCTGCTTCAATCACATGAGACATCAGTGAAATTTTTCTGTGGTAAGGGAGTTTAACAGTTAAAACATACATTCGGTGATTGCTCATGTCCATTTCAAGTTGGGTGTACGTGGGCACATGCCCAGTTGCCGGAAGCTTTTTGCCCTATCCAGTAGCTGTAGGGTTGGTGTGGTGCCCCCGGACTGGCGCCGATATGGCAACCAATATATGCGCCGCCCCACCTCCACCATCCCCTGTTCAGTTCCTTCTCGCCGGGCTGCCAGTCATTGGAGCTCTTGCTTTCTCTGCTCAATTCTTTAGCTAGTAGCCTATTGTAATGTAAATAGTTCTTGAAGAGGTGTGAATAGTTTTAGTGCTTGATAGCTAGTCTTAGTATTTAAACTAAGAGCCGAGGTGGGGCTTTCTGTCCCCTGGCCTGGCTCCCCAGGCTTTGACTTGTTCAAAAGGCATCAAACATATGCCCAAAAGTGACCCCCCTTCAGCCTGTTTGATTTGCTTGAGGGAAGGACACTTGTGTGATCGCTGTCCAATATGTAAGGCCTTTAAGCCCAGAACTTTGACAACTAGGGTCCAACGCCTTAAAGTCCTCTTAACTGAGGGGGCTCTTAAGCCTCAAGAGTCTCCAGCAGGAGCAGAGAGAGGAGCCTCCTTGGTGCAAAGTGTACAGGTGCCATCAACCATGGTGCCGCCTAAGGACTCCTGGCACCGAGAGAAAGGTACAGGCACAGTCGCCTTCTCGGCACCATAGGAGTCAATCTCCAGTGCCGACGGAAGAGGAGAAGGCATGAGAGGCATTGCTCGCCAAAGTCAAAGTGGGGCAGCCTCAAGTCCAAGGCTCTGGCTCACACTGCTGAAGGGCAGGCGGCGCATCCATTGAAGCTGGTGCGGAGTGGGAGCCCATAGGTGCTGGACTTACCCTCAACACTGGAAGTATTTTGAGCAGCACAAGGACTTCTGCAGGTGCTGGTGCCGGGTTCTTCTCCATCTATGGAGGACAGGCACCATAGCACTGAAACGGAGTGCTGGGGGCTCATGGATGTGACACTGGCACCGACACCATATTTGGTGCTGAGCGCTCTGGTGCCAACCCAACAGACTCTGGGACTCTGGCACCAGCAACATCCTTGGTGAGCATGACATCAGTGCCGACTCCTATGGCCCCGCCGTGATCATCTACTTCTGAATCGGTGTTGGAGTTGGACTCATTCTACTCGAGCTCTGGATGGAGCGTGAGCTTGAGAAGGTTGCACCATAGCCATCACAGGCACCATAGTCATCGTTCAGATGATACAGGTTGGCCACCGGCTTTACAGATGACTCAGCAGTGGCCCTTGTGGACCCCGTGGGCATTTCATGAGGTGCAGGGCCAGGCCATTGGAGTGCCTTTTACAGTGCTGGGGGCCCCACTGTTCTTGTGCTTGGCACCGTCGGCATCACTGGGTGCCCCACCACTGGAGCAAAGACAGGAAGCGGCAGTCATTGTGGAGCCGCCTGCATCTGTTTCATTGCCGCCATCCTCAGCACCGTTTTTGGTGCTGTTGCAGCGGGACTGGACCCCTTTGGTGTCAGTGCCATCTGTAATTGTACCTCCAGTCCCAATGGGACAGGCACCAGCCTAGGCACCGACACCAACTCAAGTGCAGATAGCGGTGATGGCGCCGTTGTGCCATCTGTGTGGGGTTGTCTGGACAGCCAGTGCCTATGCCAGCCTGAACAGGTCACTACTGCTCTTCCCCTCCAAATGGAGGCACAAGGGCTTCATCAAAGGCTGCCACTGGCTGGGCTGGAGCTGCAGCTGGCGGCACTGGAGCTGCAGCGTGGCATGGGCAGTGAGGGGCCAGCGGCTGCCCATGCCTCAGCCTGCTGCCCACGCTGGAGGGGCCTGGCCACCAAGGAGACCAGCGACATGCTGCTGGTGCTTGAGGTGCTGGAGCCTGACGAGGCTGGCAGCTGCTCCGAGGAGGATCTGGGCAGGGGCGAGGCTGGGGGGCCGGGCCCAGCTGCAGCCATCTGACGCTCTGCCCAAGGGGGGAGGTGGCGGCAGCGGTGGCAGTCCTGGCACTCAGAGGGGCTCACTGAAAATCTGCTTCAGCCACTTCTTCCACACCAAGAGCTGCAGTGGCACCTCGGCCATGGGGCAGCCCGCCGCCAGCAGGATGCGCTTGGGGGAGCTGGCCGCCTCGGCCAGGAGCCTGGCTGATATGTGCAGCCCCAGGGGCCGGGAGCAGGACCCGTGGAGGTGAGGAGGTCGGGACATGGGGGACCACAAGATGGGGGAAGGAGGGGGCAGCAGGCAGCTAAGGGGTTGGGAGCAGGACACTGATGGGCTCAGCAGCCTGCGGACAGGGCATGTCCAAGGGGGCAGGGAGTGAGTGCTTGACAGCAAGGGGTTGGGTAGGCAGGGAGGCAGGACTATCCTACCTCACTAAGCCCACAGGCCTGAGGTGCAGGGGCAGTGTTTGCACAGCACCCCATGCTGAGCTCCTGAGCTGAAGGCATGTTGGGCTATGCTGGGAGCGTGTTTTCCATATGATGGTCTGAATGGGCTGGTGGGGGTTGCATGTGAGTAGCAGTAAACTGTATTTAGTCTAAGAGTATGGGGAGGGAAGCCAGGGTACATACTGGCCTGTGCTCTTTGTGCATGGTGCCAGAGAAGCAGTTTGAGGAGGCATGTGTATGCCAGGGTATATACCTTCAGCGCGTGGAAGGAGGGAAGGCATGTAGAGGCTACATAGTATGTGCTTTCAGTGTCAGGGTGGGGAGTGGCAAGTGGTTGTGAAATTTCCATTGCTGTAGATATTTAAAGTCAGATTAGATAGACATCTATCAGGGATGGCCTGGAAGGTGCTTGGTCCTGCATGGGGGCAGGGGACTGGACTCAATGACCTCTTCAGGTCCCTTCCAGTTCTAGTGTTCTATGATCTTCTTCATCCCCAGATGAGGCAGTGGCAGGTTCGTTGGCCTCTCTTGTATTGGAGGATGGCAGGGCCTTTCAACAGCTCCTTAGGAGAGTGGCCCAAAACTTGGAGGTGCAAGCGGAGGAGGTCTGGGATGAAGTGGACCCTGTCATGAACATTTCATCCTCTGCAGGCCCCCAGGTTGACTCTGCCCATAATCAAAACAATTGCCACCATGGCTAAAACAGTTTGGTAGACCCCTACTTCTGCCCTTCCTACAGCCCATAGGAAAGAAAGACGGTACTTTGTCCCATCCCAGGGCAATGAACATTTATTTGTGCACCCCCCACCTGACTCCCTGGTAGTGGATGCTGCTAACTATAGAGAGCACTAAGGGGTCCAGGGTCCCTCACCAAAAAATAGAGACACTAAATGCTTGGACCTCTGTGGGAGGAAGGTCTATTCAAGGGAAGGTTGTAATTAACAATTGCTAACCAGCAGGCTCTGGTTGGCAAGTATGCTTATAATACTGTCAGTGCCCTGTCTAGGTTGTCTGAGATGGTGCCACCTGAAGCCAAGCAGGACTTCACAGCCATAGTGGAGGAGAACAAACTGATTTCAATGGTGGCCCCGCAGGCAGCAGTGGATGCTGCAGACGCTGCCATGGGGGTTATGGCCTACAGAGTGGCAATGTGTAGTGGGGATTGGTTGCAGGTTTCCGGCTTGCCTCACAAGGTCCAGCAGAGACTATCCAGGACCTGCCCTTTGATGGCCCTACCCTATTTTTAGATAAGATAGAAAAAGACTGCATAGTCTGGAAGACTCTAGGGCTGGGCCGCCCTCTGCTCCTTGGGCCTGCATACGCCTGCCAACCAACACAGGCATTTTAACCCCCATCCTCAGCAAAGACAGGTTCTGCAGCCACAAAGGGATGGCAGTAGAAGGCAGAACAGGATGAGCAGGCACCGTCCAGGCCAACAACCTCAAGGCCACCAAAAGGCCCCACAGGGACCCAAGCCTCAGGTTTGATGGCAAGATCAGGAGTGTCGAGTCAATCTCACCCATGCCAGCATCTGCACTTTTTTCGTTTCACTTATTGCCCTTTTGCCATACATGGTGCAGCGTCACCACAGACCGGTGGGTCTGGTGTACGGTAGAGAGGGGATGTGCTAGTTAGTTCTCTTCATACCCCCGCTTCCCAACCCCTTTTCCTGTCTCTCTTCAGGGACCCCTCTCACGAGATCCTGTCATGGCAGGAATTGCAATCTCTCCTGGGTTCTGGGGCCATCGAAGAAGTTCCTCCCAGTTTCGAAGGACAGGGGGTTTTATTCCCAGTATTTCCTAATTCTGAAACCAAAGGGGGGCTTGAGACCCATCCTGCACCTAAGAGGTCTCAACAAGTTTGTGAAAAAGATAAAATTTCATATGATATCCCTGGGTCTCTTACTCCTGATGCTGGAGCAGGGGGATTGGTTCGCAGCTTTCGACTTATGGGACACATATTCTGTTTTTCAGTCTACCCTCCTCACAAGAGGTTTCTCAGGTTCATGGCAGATGGGAACCATTATTAGTTCACAGTCCTGCCTTTTGGTTTGTCTGCGGCCCCAAGGGTCTTCACCAAATGCATGGAGGTAGTAGCAGTGCGCCTATGCAGGCAAGGGGTGCAGCTGTTCACGTAACTGGACAACTGGCTAGTCAAAGGTTGTCCCAGGGAGCAGGTGATTCAGCAAGTACAGCTGATCTGCCAAACCTTTGCAAGCCTCGGTCTCTTGATCAATGAGACAAAGTCGGTGTTGGTCCTGTCTCAGTCAGTAGAGTTTGTAGGGGCATGACTGGACGCCAGGTGTGCCAGGGTGTTCTTGCCAGATGACAGGTTCAGGTCCATGGGGGCCATCATCTGAGGCATCTTGGCAGTTCTTACCAGGATGGCCAGGTGCCGTCTGTGTTTGCTGGGTCACATGGCAGCGTGTGCCTTCGTGGTACATCATGCCAGCTTAAGGATGCGCCCTCTACAGCTATGGCTGTCATCGGTGTGTCACCCTGTAAGAGACAGGTTAGATTTGGTGGTTTCCGTGCTGACATGGACTTTGTTGACCCTGCACTGGTGGTTGGATGAGGGAGTCGTCCTCACAGGAGTCCCCTTTGCCCCTTGGCAGCCCTCACTTTCCCTAGTAACAGACGCTTTGGACCGGGAGTGGGGAGTGCACCGGGGTCAGCTATGAACCCAGGCTCTTTGGAGTGTGTTGGACTTTCGGCTCCACATAAATGTGAGGAAGCTCAGGGCCATCAGACTAGTTCGTGTGACTTTCAAGGCCAATCTGACAGGATGTGTGTGTGTGTCAGTCAGTACAGACAACACGATAGCAATGTATTAGATCAGCAAATGGGTGTGCACGCTCCTCTTCCCTGTGTCACGAGCCCATGGTGCTCTGAGACTTCTGCATACAACATAACATCATGCTGCAGGCCCTTTACCTGCCAGGTGTGCACAATTCACTGGTGGACCAACTCAGCAGGTCCTTTATGGATCATATGTTCTCTCTCCATCAGGAGGTTGTTCATTCTCTTTTCCGGAGATGGGGGTATCCCCAGGTGGACCTGTTTGCCTCCAACCTCAATGCGAAATGCGGGATGTTTTGCTCCTACCGCAATCAGAGCCTGGGGACCTGGGCAGATGTCTTCAGCGTCCCCGGGCAGGAAGGCTGATGGATGCGTTTCCTCCGATTCTGCTAGTTCACAGGGTCCTTTTTAAGATTCGCTCAGAAGGGCCATTGATAATCTTGGTGGCACCAGCATGGACCCGTCAGCACTGGTACTTGACCCCCCTGCACCTGTACATCCGCAAGCTGAAGACATCGCCGATCCGGCCGGACCTGCTGACGCAGCAAGAGGGGAGACTGCAACATCCCAGTCTCCAGTCGCTGCATCTCACGGTGTGGATGCTCCGTGGCTGAGGGACCGGGAGCTGGCCTGTTCAGATCCCATAAAGGAAGTATTGTTAACTAGTAGAAAGCCCTCCACGAGGGTGACTTACTTGGCTAAGTGGAAAAGGTTTTCAGTGTGGGTGTCTCGCAGAGGGCTATCTCTCTTGCAAGCCCCCATCCCATTGATTTTAGATTACCTATGGGGTCTGGTACAGGGGGACATGTCCCTCTCCTTGGCCTGGGTGCACTTAACTGCTATCTCAGCCTTACATTTGGGTCATGGGACATCGTCTGTGTGCTCAGACCCCATACTCAAAAGGTTTCTGAAAGGTTTAGAGAGAATCAAGCCCTAGGTTCAGGCATCACTGTCGCCGTGGGATCTCAATTTGGTGTTAGCCAAGCTTATGGAGGGGCCCCCTTTGACCCCCAGGCTACCTGCTCCCTGCTGTTTCCGAGTTTCAAAACAGTGTTTTTGGTGGCAGACACCTCAGCCAGGAGGTATCTGAGTTGAGGGCACTTTCAGTGGACCCCTTGTACACTGCGTTTCACAAGGGTAAGGTTGGGCTGAGACCTCACCATGTGTTTTTACCTAAGGTGGTCTCCGCATTTCATGTTAACCAAGAGATTTCCCTACCGGTATTTTACCCAAAGCCCCATGCCTCCCCAGGGGAGCAATGTTTACATACCTTGGATGTTACAAGGGTGCTGACCTTCTGTATGGATAGGACTAGGCCCTTCAGAAGAACACAGCAACTCTTTGTGGAAGTTGCTGATAGGATGAAGGGCCTTCCGGTCTCCTCCCAGCAGATTTCCTCCGGGATAGTGACGTGCATCAAGGTGTGTTACAAGCTCACAGGGGTTCCTCCCCCTCTGGTTAGGGCACAGTCCACGAGAGCGCAGGCATCGTCCGTGGCATATTTGGCACAGGTGCCTACTATCTAGGATATGTGTAGGGTGGCCATCTGGTCCTCACTTCATACATTTACAGCACATTGCGCTTTGACACAGCATGGACGGGAAGAAGCTGCTGTGGGCAGGGCTGTCCTGCAGTGCGTTAGGGGCTCTGACCCCCACCTCCTAGGCATTGGCTTGTAGTCACCCAGCTTGGAATGGACATGAGCAATCACTCAAAGAAGAAAAGACAGTTACTTGTTCTGTAACTGGTGTTCTTCGAGACGTGTTGATCATGTCCATTCTGAAACCCTCCCATCTCCCCCACTGTCGGAGTTGCTGGCAAGAAGGAACTGAAGGGGGTGGGATCGGGCGGTGTATATATTGGTTGCCATATCGGCACCACTCCAGGGGATGCTGCACCGACCCTATGATGACTGGCCAGGGTGAAAAGCTTCCAGCAACTGGGTGTGCACCCGCGCACACCCATCTTGAAATGGACATGAGCAACACATCTCAAAGAACAACCGTTACAGAACAGGTAACTGTCTTTTCCTTGTTTTTGTAGGGGGACAAACCTCAATGTTGATTATCAAGGATAAATGAAATTATAATATGTAGCATTCAAAACACCAGGGAGTGATCAGTGAAGAATGAGGGGGTCTGGGGTGATGTCCTGTTCTTCAGCTTAGAGGAGATGAATGGGAGGCAGCTGCTCCAGGCTCCAACTCTGGTCTTCAGCCAGACATACTGTGAGCACCTGATTTTGAGCCAAACAGATGCTGTTTGTGGATATCTGGATCTCACTGGTACTGCAGCTTCAGCACCATCCTACTGTGTATACACACACAAATGGCTATGTGTGAGATGCTCTGTGCGTAAATAGCTGCTGGCTTATGCTGTGTCTCGCTGAGACTCCAGGCACTTGGATGTGTCAGCATTTGGATGTATTTCCTTCTGAAGCACTGGGAGTTACAGGCCCTGCTATATGTCAGTGGAAAAATAATAGTTGAAATCCTGGCCTAGCTGAGCTTGAGGGGAGTTTTTTTCATTAGTTTCAGTAGGACCAGGTTTCCTAATCTGTGTCAGTGCTTGGTACTCTGGGTACAGCAAGATCTTGTGTTGGCATCTTCTCTAGTATTGATCCATTGTAGAGACGAGTATCTACAAACCACAGCTGTATAAATGCGCTCTGTTTTGCGTGTTACAGAGATACGTGGGGCAGTTTTACAAGGACCATCGTCATGGCAGAGGAACGTACTTTTGGCCTGATGGTTCCAAATTTACCGGATCATTTTATCTTAGCCACAAAGAAGGCTACGGGACCATGGAATTCAGCGATGGCAGAAACTATCAGGTAACAGGATAATGAATGTGTCCTCCTGATTGGTAGCACTAACAGAATCTGAGTTTGCTCTTGCGCCATGACCCCTGTGGCTTTCCCACAAAGCATGGGTGTGAAGGCTGGAATTATTTCTGAAGCAGGTACAGATCATCACTGGCTAAGGGTTGCCCTCTGGTAATAAAAAAACATCCAGAAAAGGCGGAAAAAAGAAGGCTTAAGCTTCTAAAGCAGTCGTTGAATTCATGCCTCACATGGAAGTGACCAAACCAGGGATCTGCAATTGATCCAGTCCTTCCAAACCCATGTGCCTGAGACAGGTGTCACTTTGGTGTGTGCTTGTAGATGGGCAGGGAACAGGACAGCTGGAGCTGCAGATTCTTGCTTCTGAAGGTAGTGACAAGCTTGGGAGCAGAGCAGCCTTGTTAGGCTCCAGCCACCAGGAAGCAAAGGCCTGACAGAGCAAAAGGAGAGAGATGAAAGGGGGAAGTGTCTGAATTCTTTTTGTTTTTGGCTGCATCTACGCTATGAGATCAATCAAATTTATTGGAATTGATTTTAGAATGCCGTTTTTTTCTAAATTTGCTTTTGAGCATCCTCACTTCCCTCAGGCTCCCAACAAAGTCGACACATTGCTTCCATGCTGAAATCACCAAACATCGACTGTTGCAGCAGTGCATTGTGGGACCCTATCCCACAGTTCCCTCAGCCCTGCATTTGAGCCAGTTGCAGCAGCGCTGTCAGTTTCCCAGATCCAGCAGCTTGGGGGACCCGGGAAACTGACAGCTCAGCAGCCTCGGTCAATTTCCCAGCTCCCGCTAGAAGAGTAAACCCTCCATTTAATGGACTAATAGGGCTGTCCGGTTTATCCCCCTCTTCCCAGGCTCCCCCAGCCCCAGTCCTACCCCAACTTCCCCCAAAAAACAACCTCCTGAAAACAGCCCCCTGAAACACCCAAACCCCTGCCACTCACCGGCTCCAGTAGAAGAGCTGCTGGAGCCAGGTGGCTGGGGGCGCTTGCGGGGTGGGTGCCTGCCCGTGGACATCAGGCCCTGTGTAGCTCAAGCAGCCTGGCGGCAGGGTGCCTGGCCCCACGTGGCTCGAGCCACCCAACCCCAGGGTGCCTGGCCCTGTGTGCGGCTCAAGCAGCCCAGCAGCAGTGTGCCTGGCTCCATGTGGCTCGAGGTGTCTGGCCCTGCCTCAGGAGTGCAGCAGCGTGGTCAGTATCCCAGCTCCCACTAGTAGCCAGGTGCAGCATGCATAGCTATGTAGGATAGATAGGGGACACTTCTGGAGGCTAATACATTCGATTTTAGGTCGTGGCGTTTCCACACTGGCCTTTAATCAAACTTCTGAATTTGAGCTTGACGCAGTACCCTTCAGGTGACTGCGATTTTGTAACCTCGAGGTTAGTGCACCCTAAATCGAGCTAACGGTCTTTCCAGTGAAGACAGTCACGTGGTGATATTGAGCTAACTGCCTTAAAGTTGAATTTCTCTCGCAGTGTAGATGCAGTGCTAGTGTTGAGGGCGGCAGGAGCAGGAGGAGAGCAGGGGGTTGCTGCTCTCCTTTTCAGGCTGGGCAGCAGATGGCCGAGCTGCTTCTGTTGTTTGCATGGGTGGGAATGGGAAGCCAGGAGCTAGCAGAGAGGTAAGAGGTGGGGGCAGCCTGGGCAAATGAGCGATTGAGAGCAGAGATGTAAGAAAGCAGCGTGGGAAGTAAGGAGACAGTGTGCACACGAAGCAGTGCAGCACGATGCACAAAAGGAGCCAAAGAGGAGGGAAGCTGGCCAGGCAAAGGAGGGATCTCAGAACGTAGCAGGCAAGTGAAGTTTATAAAGGGAAAATCAAGGGGCAGCCCTACACAGTGGGTGATCCTTTAAACTGCAGGCTTATGTGGGCATGTGCGTGTGAGAGCGAGAGGGCTAGTCATTTTCATCTCTAATAGTCATCTTAACAGCCTGGTCGTCTTTCCTTAGTAAATATTTGTGCTCGGATAATACCCAAAAGCCCAGGCAGGATCAGCCCCCACCCCACTTCATTGCACTAGGCACTGTACACAGAAGGGAGACAAAACTTGCCCTGAAGGCGCAAACAGATCAAAAGGCAGGGGATGGGATACAACACACAATAATTGTATCCAGTGTAGAACTGGCACAACTTGGTTAGCTACATGGCTTGTAGCCTCCTTCCAAGTTCAGGATGGAGATAGAGGGGAAGGGCCTAGGAGCATGAAGGAAGGGAAGAAGAGATGGTCATAGCTTGTCGGCTGTGTCATCATGATCCGACAGCTGGGCTTCGAGGAATTGCAGCAGAGAAGAGTCAAAAAGAGGATGGGATGGTTCCCTAAAGGGTGTATTGAGGGACTTTCCCCCATTCGTATGGGGCATCAATAGAGAGCAAACACAGAGCTGTTTGACAGAAGAAGCTGCCTTGTGCAGAGTGAAGGCTGGGAATGCTGGAGGGAAGGCAGGGGTCAATTACTAGTGTAGGGCTGTGTTCTGAAGGACCTTACCATGAAAGACAAGTGACAGTCTTTACAGTAATCCCAAACTGCTGTAAGTCAGTTTAGCTCCACTGAAGTCATTGACGCTGTGGTCATTCCACAGCAGCTAAAGATCTGACCCAAGAAGCAAGAGTTTGATGGGGTGGTCAAGGGACAGCTAATGGAAGGGACCCCAGGAGGGGGCTGATCTAGTCTGGGTGATGAGCCAGGAAGGTGACTTTAACAGAGCAAAGTTTGAAGTGTCAAGATATGAAATGACTGACATTTCCAAGCCTGGCTCACTCTATTAGAGGTGTTTTAACTGCTTAATGCAAACAGTGGGAATCAAAGAACTTACCCCTTCTGCTCAAATTGTCCACAAACCAAACGTAATTGGTAAAAAATATGTTTAATTCAAAAGTGAAAAGTTTTTCTATGAATATGGTTGAGCCAACAGTGGTTCAAACCGCTCCTGGCAAGAAGTATGTGGGGAGAGCTCAATACAGAGAATAAAAGAGCCTGATTGGCTTTAGTCAGAAATCTGTAGCTCCACTGCCATCAGTGAAGTCACCCATCCTACCTTATTTCAGCTACTGGGTTTCATTCAGGCAGCTTCAGTGGGACCAGCCAAAGTGACTACAGAATAGTCGAGCAGCTTGTTAGGAGTTTGGATTGTTTTAAACGTTAATGGGGAGTTGACACTGGGACAGTAAGGTCAGACCAAGGACATTTCAAAGGAAGCCAGTGTATAAGTTGTGTCATGTATGACCTACATGTCTTCTCTAATACTAGCAAACCTATTGCTCTCCTAAGGGACTATACAAAGCAGATGAGCGGTTTGGACCAGGAGTTCAGAGCTATCCAGACGGCTGTCAGGATGTGGGCTGGTGGCTGAGAAGTCACATAATTAAACTATGTACAGAAATACCTGGACGTTTTTCTTTGTCGGATTATCCAGAGCACTGCAGTTATTTTGATGACGATTCCCAGGGAGAACCTCTCTCTGGTGAGGAAGTTCCATACTGGGATCTGCATGAGGAAAAGGACCCCTTTTTCTACAACTACAAACTTCTGCTTTTAGATGACAATTACACATTGCCTGAAAAAATGTGCATATACTCAACTGATACAGATCACCTGCCTCTGACTCACACCTTCCTGAAGGAGTTTGATTCACAATATTTTCAGAAAAACAAACAGTTGCATGATGAAGAACCATGGCCTATTAAAAACAGAAGCCCTTTAATGGTTAGAATGCAGAAGCACATCTATAAGTACAGGTAGCTATTGATTATTATGCATGATTTGTGTCTGTTGGGATGTAAACGGGATTTTCTTTTCGGGTGATTGATAGACAAAGATCATCTCTGGCACAAATTGTTGTACAGAGGCTCCACAGAGAAATTTATAATGTCCATGGTTAAATTTAGACATGCATTTGACAATCTACAAATTAGGTTTTGGGAAAGAAACAGCATATTCCTCTCTCACTTCCTTAGCCTAAAGGAAACACGCACCTTTCCTTGAAATAGACCATCAACTCAGATCCTAGTATGTGCCTGCAAGACATCATTATTATTAAATCACATTAGAAAATGCCTAGAAGTCCCAACCTAGATTGCAGGATCCATTATGTGCTATGGGGTTGTACAGCAAAGTGGCAGAGCCCTATCCACTAGATTATATAAAAACATATTCCAAAATATCTTCAACTGTTAATATACTCAAAGATGCCATTAGCTGTATGTGCAGAGAGGTATTTGCACGTGCAGATACCTGCTTACACATGAAAATACCCTGTATGCACAGGTATGCACTGTTTGCAGCAGTAGTGCTGGCATGTGGGTACTTTTCAGCCTCAGCTGAGGTAGCACAGTTTGGAAATAAAGTGCTTTGTGCGGATGCGTGCTTTGTAGGCTTTCTTTAATCTTCTGAGTGCACCATGTTGCCTTTGCCTGTGTTGGAGAGCTTGGGATTTAATTTTGACTTGCAAACCTCCAGATTCTGTGAACTGGATATTTTTGACATTTAACCCCTTCTGTGAATGTGATTAATGCCTCTTGTACCACAACTTTTAACTCCTTTCTGCTCTCTGCTGGTGGGAGCGAAATGGAACCGTCTGAAATGATTTAATGAATAGTTGTCCCCTCATCTCTCATGTTACCTGGCAAAGATCTTTATGATCAGTGGTGTTTTTCTTAAAGCTCAGTAGCATAACACGTCTGTGCTGCCTAACTGTTTTACAGTAAATGTGGAGTCTGCAGCTGTTTAATGTTTTTCTGTTTCCTCTGCTCGAGGCACTGTCAAACAGAAGTCAGCTGGGATATGAATGTCATTCGGAATGGCAGTCGAGATACCTTTGGACCCAAGGGCCCCAAAGAGCTTGCTTCGGAACAGTTGATTCAGAAGGCAGCAGCAGGAGACTTCAACAAGATTTATGAGATTCTGAGGGACAACTTAGCTTACCCAGATGTGGCCGACACACATGGATACACTGCATTGGCTGCTGCTGCTGTAAGGTTCCAAATGTGACGCTTCCCTGTGTGAATGACGCTTTTTTGGTTTCTGCTGCATCTGTATCTCTCTGTTGTACAATAAACGTGAGACTTGACAAGCTCTTTACTTAATGATATTTGCTCTCAAGCAACATGCTAAAGGAGATGTCTGCCAGATGTATCCCTCTGTAATATTAAAGATGACTCCAAGCCTAAAAATTCCAAATCTTTCCAATGCTCCTATTGCACTGGGCTGGACTGAAATCCATGGGTCTGAAGTTGCCCCTGCAGGTTTTCTGCTTTCTTGTTCCAAGCTATATTCACACCCAGAAAAGATCTGTTTTTTGGTTACAGTGGGGTTGTGGCTAGACGTTACAGGGACTTCTATTTGTGGGAAGAACTGGATTACTTATTTCAATATATATCATTGCTCTGTGCACCTTACATTTATGTAAAAGCAATCAATAAGTCCCCAGAACAAGAACATTAATTTCATATTAATTTAGAACATGAGTCTTCTCTTTCTGAATAAGCCTCTCATCCCAGGAGTTTTAGAACCTTGTAGCCATTAGTTCTCTTCCCCCAGCAATCCTGGGACAGGGCAGTAGATTTTGGGGAGAGCTTATTGAAGTTACAGGATGACAGGGGTTAAGTGGTTTGTCCAGTGTAACACAGAAAGCCAAAAGTGAGCAGGCATCTGGAGACATAAGATAATCTAATGCACATAAATATTGCGCTTTGCAGTATATGCATTGGGACAGAGTTATAGTTGCAACAGTAACTGAATTTTCTAATAACAAGCAGTCCCATAGCATCTTAGAGACTAACAAATGTATTAGGCCATTAGCTTTTGTGGGTAAAACCCAACTGTGGAAGTGGATTTTGCTCACAAAAGCTCATGACTTAATACCTTTTTTAGTGTCTAAGGTGCTACAGGACAGCTTACTATTTGTGAAACTACAGACTGACACTGCGAGCTCTCTGAGACTATTTGGATTTCCTGACAGCTTTGATTTTTGAAATTCTCGCTCTCCAACTGTTGTATTAATATAGCGTGTTTTGTATTTAATTCCTGAGTTCCATCGTAAGCTGTATTATAACAGTTAAGAATTCTCTGTCAACATTACAAATCATCATGGAAGAATATTTTATTTAAATGAAGTGTGCTTTGCAGCTAGCTCACTGCATAAGAAATGCTGAAATGCCTGCCAGTAGTATCAAGTCCAATTTGAGAGGTCAGATTTAGTAATTGAGATTAGTGGATGAAAGATCCTTATTTGGCACAACAAAATACAATCTGATCACTTACATCTTTATTGTTGTGCCTGCTTGAGATCCCTTGTGGACTTCAAAAACAAACCACTTGCCTTCCAGCTATGGACTGCCCTCTTCATCATCGTATATGTACTTGACATCTCCAGATGCAGCTTATGTGATAGGGACTAGTTCACTTACCTAGCATTTAATTCATTGTGCCTTTAAAAGCTGCACTCCAGAAGAAAAGCAACTCTAAACCTGCCTTGCATTGCGTGCACCTACAACAGTTTTACTTTTTTGAGAGGTTTTTTGTTGGTTCTGCCAGCCTTACCCATTAACTATAAGGCATATCTTAAAACAGTAGAAACATTTGAGATCACAGTTAACATACGAGCCAGATTTAGTGCTGGCATAAACAGGAAAGAAAGTGAAATTACAAAACACTTGAAGTCAGTAATAGTGATTTGAGTCTATCTGAAGTCAGGGTTTTGATTATTATTAGTGTTTTAACTTTAAATCCAACTGCGGCTTAATTTAATTCCACACGGAAAACTAAAATTGTATATGTGCGCACATATTCATGTAAAGCAACATCCACATGTTTTCACTCTACAGGTGAATTACCACGATGACGTCATTAATCTTCTTCTTGATAATGGAGCTGATGTGAATAAATGCAATGATGAAGGACTGTCAGCACTATCTATGTGCATCATTCTTTATTACCCTGTAGAATCATTCAAGGAAAATATTGCCGAGAGGAACTTTAGAAAAGACAAGGTCAGTACATTATTAATCTGTAACTGTGAAATCAGAATTCATTGTGTCCTCCAATAAGCTACAGGCCTGCTTTTTAAAATTATTTTACTCTGCATGCTCCAGCTGTTGGAAGAAGCCATATTTCTTACCTCTGTCGAGTTGCTGAGTGCTCTCGACTTCCATTGATAACACCCAGTGCAAACCATCAGTCTCCAGTATGGTAGCAGGGCTAGTCTGCAGTCAGTTAATGTCTCACTTTACCACTAGAGATTTTTGGGCCAGATTTTCCAAGGTGTTTAGATGCTTTAAGTTACAGAGAGAGAGAGGCTTAGTGGTACTTAGATTTTAAGATCATTAAGGCAGGGACAGTCTTTTATTTTTGTTCTGTACAGCTCTTAGCTTTGGGGGGTTGTGGCTAATGGGTGAGAGTCCTGTGTGATGACAGTACAAATAAAATAATTTATAAAAATACATATTTAGATTAAGCACCTGATTTCTGTTAACTTAAAAAGTCTCTGGGCTGATGGAAGAAAAAGAGACGGGGGAAAATGTACACGCGCACACACACACACACACATACGCGCATCAAAATGTTTCCTGAGAATGATGGATTAAGGTTGAATAAAATGACTTTCTACTTTAACTCAGCTGTAATCTACCAGATTCAACACATAGTTAACCTGTGGATCTCCTTGCCAGAGGAGACTGTGAAGGCTAGGACCATAACAGAATTTAAGAAAGTGCTAGATAAATTCATGGAGGTTAGGTCCATAAAAGGCTGTTAGCCAAGGCTAGGAATGGTATTCCTGGCCTCTGATTGTCAGAGGCAGGAGATGGATGGCAGAAGACAAATCACTTCATCATTGTCTTTGGTCCACCCCCACTGGGAATCCTGGCACTGGCCACTGTCGGCAGACAGGCTACTGGGCTGGATGGACCTCTGGTCTGATCCGGTATGGCTGTTCTTATGTTCTTAGATTGCAAAACCCTACTGTTGATTTGCTGATCCTTGTGGTTGAAGGAAGAATTTTCCATATTTTCTTCATTTTTGAGATTCTGACTGTGTTAACACTTTAAATAAGGACGAGCAGTTGGAAGACGGCCCTGCTCCGCTTTTGGTGGCTCCAGCCAAGCAGAAGTGTTTAACAGACACTGTTCGTCAGTCATCCATGGTAGCATCTGTGTCTGGGGAGAAGGCTGAGTCTCTTTCTGATGACAGAAGCACATTGGACAAAATGGAAAGCTTCGGAAAGATGACTGTGTGCAGCACTGAAACCAACTTTGAGTCGAACAATACAGTTTTCAACTATGGGACCAAGATTTCTCTGAAAGCTTTGCAGCAGAGTGCAGAAGCCTTCAGCCCATGTTTCCTAAAAGTTCCTTCCTACTCCCATGTCAGTGGGCCTGGCGGGGCTGAAGGCACCATGAGAAAAATGGCGTTATCGATATCTGAGTAAGTACTACTTAAAAGGAAATCCTGTATCAGTGTTATTGGAAAGGTTAGACAAGCTCTCCTGAACCTTAATTCCCAGAGAAAGTGGCAGATGTCCTTTTACACGTTTGTGGGGAAGAATTGACGCTTCATTTGCCTGGCATAGATCAGCAAGGCATGCCTGATCATGAGGCATTTCAAGGGGCCTTATGTGACAGAGCGAGGACCTGAATTTCACTCTTAGCAACATTTTATTAAAAGTATTGTCTTTGGTCTTTTTTTTCACGATTTAGTATTATACTCTCAATGTTTGCATGCAGATTCTTAAAATTGTGTATACTAAACCTTCAAGATATGCACAACCAAGTTGCACATGTCTCGGGTTAACATGACTGCCACCCGACAGGAGTGGGAAACCACTCCTGTCAGGGACAACAGCCAAGAGTCAGGCTGCTGTCCCTGACAGGAGCAGGGAAACTGCTTCTGGTATGAGTGGCAGCTTGACTCTTGACTGCTGCCCCTGACAGGAGCAGTTTCCCGGTCCCAGGAGTCGCAGGGAGCTGGGAACCGGGAAGCAGCCTGGCTCCTGGCTCCCCTCTGCTTGCAGAGCTGGGAAACTGACCAGCACAGCAGCCCTAGTCAGTTTCCTGGCTCCAAGGAGAGGAGGGGAGCTGGTGTCCCTCTGCCCCTGGTTCCTGCTCCCTTCCACTGGCTGGAGCCAGGAAACTGACCAAGGCTTCTGTCTTGGTCAGTTTCCTGTCTCTGTAAGGGGAAGGGTGCCAGGATCTCTGTCTCTGTAAGGGGAGGGCTGCCTGGTTCCCAGCTCCCTATTACTCCCAAGATCAGGAAACCTCTCATGTCAGGGGCAGAAGCCAAGAGTCAGCACTACTGTGCTAGACAGTGCAGTATGGGAAGGTGGAGGGCAGCCCTTGGTGGGAAAGAAATGAGTTAAGAGCTTCTAGAAAAATTAGATATACACAGATCCTTGGGTCTGCATTTAATGCACCAAAGGTACTGAGGGAATTGGCAGATGTCATTGCCGAGCCTTTGGCCATTGTCTTTGAAGACTCTTGGAGATGTTCATCATTTACCTTGATAGACCTTGACTTCAGCAAAGCTTTCGATAGAGTCTCCCACAACATTCTTGCCCATAAGTTAAGGAAGTCTGGATTGGATCCATGGACTATAAGATGGATGGAAAGTTGGCTTGGCGGTTGGGCCCAACGGGTAGTGATCAATGGCTCAATATCTGGATGGCGGTTGGTTTCAAGCAGAGTGCCCCAAGGCTCGGTTCTTGGGCCAGTGTTGTTCAACATCTTAATTAATGACCTGGATGAAGGACTGGCTTGCACCCTCAGCAAGTATGCAGATGACACCAAGCTAGGGGGAGTGGTACATGTGCTGAAGGGTTGAGAGAGGATCCAGAGTGACCTGGATAAACTGGAGGATTGAGCCAAAAGAAATATGATGCAGTTCAACGAAAAGAAGTGTAGAGTCCTGCACCTGGGGCGGAAGAATCCCAAGCATTGTTATAGGCTGGGAACCGACTGGCTAAGCAGCAGTACAGTGGAATGGAACCTAGGGATTACAGTGGATGAAAGGCTGGATATGAGTCAAGAGTGTGCCCTTGTAGCCAAGAAGCCCAATGGCATATTAGGGTGCATTAGGAGGAGCATTTGGAGCAGAGCTAGAAAAGTTGTTTTTCCCCTCTATTTGGCATTGGTGAGACCACATCTGGAGTTTTGGGACCCCCAGTATAGGAAGGATGTGGATATGCTGGAGCAGGTTCAGTGGAGGGCAATGAAAATGATTAAGGGGCTGGAGCACAAGACCTATGAGGAGAGGCTGAGGAATTTGGGCTTATTTAGTTTGCAGAAGAGAAGGCAGAGGGGTGATTTACCAGCAGCCTTCACCTTCCTAAAGGGGAGCTCTAAAGAGAATAGAGAGACACTGTTCTCAGTAGTGTCAGACAGCAGAACAAGGAGCAATGATCTGAAGTCACAGAAGGAGAGGAGTAGATTAGATATTAGGTAAAACGACTTCACCAACAGGGTGGTGAAGCACTGGAATGCGTTGCCTTGAGAGGAGGTGGAATCTCCAGCCATTGAGGTTTTTAAGTCTTGGCTTGACAAAGTCCTGTCAGACTTAGTTGGGGTTGATCCTGCTTGAAGCAGGGGTCTGGATTTGATGACCTCCTGAGGTCCCTTTCAGCCCTAGGATTTTATGATTTTATGGTCAGTCCCACAAGCAGCAAGGAGCTGGGAACCAGGCTGCTCCCTGGATCCTGGCTCCCGGCCACTCTGGGAGCCAGAAAACAGAACCCTGGTGGGTGTGGGGGGGCCTGCTGGCGGTTGGGCTGGTCAGTTTCTTGGCTGTTGTAAACCCAGTGGAGCTGGGAACCAGGCTGCAGTCTGGTTCTAGTCTCCGCCTCCCCGACTTGCCCAAAAATTTGAGTTATGCAGGGGTTGACGAGATGCAACCTGGGCATAACTCGAGGGTTTACTGTACACTGCAACAGCTTCTATATATTAATTTCATAGAACACTTCCGTATCATGCAGGTTAGCCTGTGCTTTACTGACTATAGCTGTCACAGCCTGGCACCTCTTTAAAAAAAGAAATCTGGATATCTTGCCATGGCTGTCTGAACATGTGGACAAACGAAGTACATGTGCAGGGCTCAGATTGATGGGATGGGATGGGAGGCTCCCAGAATCACAGGCCAGCATCTTTCTCCTCCTCTGCTTCCTCTCCTGGCCCTGACCATGTCCTGGCCCTGGCCCTGACCCAGGGGGCTCTGACCATCTCCAGCAGCAACCTTCAGCATGGCTCTGCAGCTCTCAGCCTGGCCCTGTGCACAGAGGAGGAGTCAGGAGGCACTTGGCTGGAGAGAAGAGGGCTGGGGTAGAGGCACAGTTCAAGTTTGGCCCTGTGGCCCCTCTCTCATGATGAAGTGGGAGTGACTGGGTCCAGTTTGAATGGCTCTGACCCTGGGAGCCAGTGTGAGGAGTTGGGTCCAGCCCTGCAGGACAGGAGCAACCATTGCAGAGTGAGTGTAGGCTCTTCAGATTGTCCACACTCACCCACCCTTTGGCCTTCCCCTCTGCACCATGCCTGCAACCTATCTAGAGCCTTCCTGTAACCACCTGGTGGGTTGGGCCCTGCTGTTTGGGCAGCACTGCCTTGAAAAACTGCAGGACTAAAGGTCTTTAGGCCAGATTAGAGCTCACAACTGCAGAAGGTGCAAGCAACTTTCCCTTCACCCACCTCACTTGTGCACGCATGTAGCGATCTTCTGCATGTGTAGTCTGTGGGATCTCCTGGTCCCTGCTAGTCCCTTCAGGGATTTCTGCTGCTGAAAGGGCCTGTGACAGGCCAGGACCCCACCACACCCTGTTGACAGCATAGGTTTGCTATGGAGTGCATCGTACACTCAGTGGACTGTCTGTCCCTTGATACAGCTGCCAGTTTGCAAAATCCTAGAGTCCAGGTCCCAGCCCAAGCCCCAATGTCCTCACTGCAATTAAACAGCCCAGGAGCCTGACTCAGCTTAAGAACCTGTGTTTAGAAATTTGTACCTTCATACTTTCTTTATGAACAATTGACCCCTTGTTGCTATTTGCCTTATTGACTCTAGACATCGAAAGAAATGGACCACGGTCAAACTACTTCTCAGCAGAGGTGCAGACCCCAATGTTTGCCAGATCCCTCTGCACGTCCTCTTCTTTGCTGTTAAAGCTGCCGACGCAGAGGCAGTGAAACTACTGCTAGAAGCGGGAGCAAGGACGGACATACGACTTCCATTCAGGGTAATGGATAATTATTACTAACAACAACCAAATGTAATGTCTTAGAGTGATCAGTGATACAACTTTCATGTCCCTGTGTAGACTCATAAGTCTAATAACAGTCTGGGTAGGGCTACACAGCAAAGTAATTTCAAAATAACTATCCTAACATCTATACAATGCATCCGCTATATAGAAGTAATTTTGAAATAACTATCCTAGCATCTATACAGCACAACTGCTATATTGAAATAATTTCAAAATAACGGCCGTCTTATTTCAAAATTGGTAAATCTCGTCATTCGAAGTGGAATAGGGCCCTCCCTCCACCCGCCTTCCCAATGATGCAATAAACAGTCTGTTTTCTGAATGCAAACGGGGGCCTTTCTTTACAGCAAGGGTGGGGTGCGGTGACGGGGGTAGAGGCGACCAGGAGGAAGGGAGTAGGGTGGAGGGGGTGCTATTAACTCAGGTGGAAGGGGTTAGCTGCAGGTGGGGTCCAGGGGACGGGGGCTTTCAACATCCTGGTGCATGAGGGAGTGAAAGTATGGAGGGAGAGGAGCAGGGGTGACTGACTGGGGAGGGCTGTGCTGAGGCAGGACACCCGTGTGTACACCCGCTTGCCCACCTCCAGCAGCAGGGCCTGCTTATGTTCCTGCTGCATCTAACAGGGTCTTGCACCAGAGGGAGGAGGTCCTCGACCACCCAGCTGCGCCGGGTGCCCTGTATGTCCTGCAGCTCTTCCAGACGCTGCTGCAGGAGGTCCTCAGTGCCCTGTGCATGCCGGTGGTGTCCCCGGGTCTGTGTGGACAGTCTGGGAGATGCAGGACGCCCTCCCATCAGAGCTTGGTTGGGCTGTGGAGAACAAGGATGGGTGGTCAATCAGCCCAGGGGACATTCTGCCTGCAGCCTGGTCTGCTGGTTCCTGGTTCTGCTGCTGTAGTGGGAGCCAGGCCGTGTGTGTCATGCTGCTGGCCTCTGGTGTCAGTAGAAGTGGGAGCTAGCACAGGGCTGTGGGAATGCCTGTCTACAGGTGGTCTGCTGTCCCCTGCCTCCTTCCCATGGTGACTTGTGTGGACAGGGTGTCCCACCCAAGGTTTGGAGGCATGACAAGCCTCTCCAGCCACCCTGTACCCAGTATTCCCCTGTGGCAGCCTCCCGAGGCTGTGTGTCTGGGAGCAGCATGGCACATAGTCCCCTGTGCATTGGTGGCTGTATGCACCATGGCCCCTCACCGTCTCCTTGAGCAGCCCCTCCACACACATGCCTGGCCAGCCCTTCCATGGGGAATGGAGGTGGCACTTACTGGATGGCCCCCTCCTCCATCGTCCAGAATGGCTCCACAGACAGGCCCCCTGTCGCCAGGCTGGCCTGGCTGCCGCCCCTGGGTCCAGATCTGGGTCCTCCGCCATATCACGTGGAACTGGAAGGGACCTCTAGAGGTCATCAAGTCCAGTCCCCTGTCTTCACAGCAGGCTGATCTATCGCCATCCTGACATATTTCTTTTTAAATACATAACTTGCCCCAGACCCTTGAAAGGCCCCTCAAGGGCTGAACTCACTACCCCGGGTTTACCAGGCCAATGCTCTAACTACTGAGATATTCTCTCTCTCTGCCTTATCCTCATCCCCACTGCCCAGCTCCAGCTCTGCGAAGGGCTGGACTCCACCACAAGGGTTGGTGAAGTGACTTCCCTGCCCCCCACAATGTGCTCCAAGTCCTCGAAGTAGGGGCAGCTGGTGGATGCTGTCCCAGACCTGGACCTGTCCTCCTTGGCCCTGATGTAAGCCTGGTGGAGCTCCTTGGCCTTCCTGTGCACCTGCTCCTGGGTGCGCTTGTGGCCACAGGCTGCCAGACCCTCCACCATGTGACCATAGATGGGCTCAGGTGTGGATATCCTGGGAGATAGCCTCATGCCCCCTGAAACTGCAGTGAAGTCCTGGATCTCCTTCCCTGACCAGCGCCAGGGCAGGCTCTTGGGGAATGTGGACCGGTCAGAGCCCTCTTTCTAGCTCATACTTGTCTCTGGGCTGTTGCACAGGGAATAGGCTGTTGGCTGTGGAGCGGGCCCAGAGCACAAACCCAGTCTTCCAACTGTTTGGGTTGTGCCTTTGAGGGCTGGAAGCTGGGGGAACTATGGAGGTTTTACTGCCTCTGGCCAGCAAGATCTTCTGGCCATGCAAGGCATGCTGGGGGCCTGGAAGCCCCTTAACTCAAAATATCCCATATATCCCGGAATAACACAGTGTAGTTTGGAATATGTAGTTTGAGCTAAGCATTATTCCTGGTGGAATGAGGGTTACAGATTTCAAATTAACGTATCTGCTATTTCAAAGTTATTTCAAAATAGCGCGTGCATAGTCTAGACGCCAGCAAAGTTAAGTTGAGATAACGGCTGCTATCTCGACATAACTTTGCAGTGTAGCCCTAGCCCAACTGTTTCAGCCTAAGACATTTTAGGCTAGCTCTGGCACTGAAATATGGCTCCCCCTTTATAGTCCACCTTCCTGTTGTGTTCTGAGTGTAGTTTGTTCCCTACACTTGACCTTGATGTGTTAGCTTGGCAGACTGCACCTGGACATTTTCCTCATATCTCACCTCAAATAGACACTTGTCTGCAGAGTGTTCTGTTTTCCTTCTAGTCATTTAGCTGACAGTTTTAAAGCTTAGTGTGACTTTGGTGCCTGTGGGCAGTAGTGGAGTGGTACTCAACTTTCTTGTGTATGGCCCTCGGTTGGTTGGCTTCAGTGTGCTTTGTACAGGATGTCAATATCACTATATTCAGTTCTGGTGTCTGCCTTTCCTGCTACAGCTGAGGGCTTTGGTTACCTCCTGCCCTGGTGCCAGTGAAAGCTGTCTTTCCTCTAACCTTTTCGCACACAAAAAGTATGGAGAAACCGCAACCCAGCAGGCAGCCTCAGGATTCATCAGCCTTGCCTGTCTTGTCTGGTTGTGCTGTGAGATTTGCTCACAGGTGCAGACAGAGGGCCTGAAAAGCTCTCCTGGCTTTTTTCATTGCTTCTGGGTCCTCCAAAATAGATGTGGGGTAGAGCTACACTACCTGGTTCCTCTAGGTTTCGATTTTGATTTCTTAATACACCATTGTGCTAGGTCTTGGCCTAGGCGAATGTGCCAGCATGTGGGCCTAGAGGAGATGCACAAAATTGAACTATCGAGGTCGGCGGTTGACCCTCTTACTTCTCATTCTCATGAAGAGCGAGGGAGGCCAGCAGGAGAGTTTGTCCCGTCAACTGCCCTCAGTGAGGATGGCCAGATAAGTCATAGAATCATAGAATGCTAGGACTCTAAGGAACCTGGAGAGGCCATCGAGTCCAGTCCCCTGCCCTAATGGCAGGACCATCCCTGATAGACATCTATCTAACCTGTTCTTAAATATCTCCAGCGATGGAGATTCTACAACCTCTGTTGGCAGTTTATTCCACTGTTTGACCACCATGACAGTTAGGAACTTTTTCCTAATGTCCATCCCAAACCTCCCTTGCTGCAGTGCAAGTCCATTGCCTCTTGCTGTATCCTCAGAGGCCAAGAAGAACAAATTTTCTCCCTCCTCCTTATGACACCCTTTTAGATACCAGAAAACTGCTATCATGTCCCCCCTCAATCTTCTCTTTTCCAAACTAAACAAGCCCAATTCTTTCAGCCTTTCTTCATAGGTCATATTCTCTAAACCTTTAATCATTCTTGTCATTCTTTTCTGGACCCTCTCTAATTTCTCCAGATCTTTCTTGAACTGTGGTGCCCAGAACTGGACACAGTACTTCAGCTGAGGCCTAACCAGTGCAGAGTAGAGCAGAAGAATGACTTCTCATGTCCTGTTCATAACACACCTGTTAACGCATCCTAGAATCTTGTTTGCTTTTTTTGCAACAGACTCATATTTAACTAGTGGTCCACCACAACCCCCAGATCCCTTTCTGCTGTAGTCATTCCTAAATGGTCTCTTCCCATTCTGTATGTGTGTAGCCAACCAGGCTCGGGTTCCCCAGAAACGAGGCTGCACCCAGAAGGCGAGTGCTATATTTGGTTTATGGAAAGCACGTGACACCCATGACGGGAGCCTCGGAGACGCCACAGTCACCAGTGAGGGAAAACCCGACACGTCACAGCTTTGCTCAGGGAGAGGCTCTGTAACATGCCTCCTAACACTAGCTGATAAAGCTGAACTCATTAACATAAGATTGCCTAAAATTGCCTATGCATTTCTTATCACTATCTCTTGTGGCCTACTGCCAGCGTAGCCTTGAAGGCTTGGCAAGCACTCCTTGTTCCGCAGTAGTTTCCATGGCAGTTATTTTGCAGCTTTTCACCTTGCACAGACTGGTCTGTTTAGATTCTCCTGAGGATTCGCAGAGGGGTCGGACTGCACTCTTGACCGTTACAATGTCTTCTCGCACCCTACAATGTGTGACACTGATTGTTCCTTCCCAAGTGAAGCACTTTGCATTTGTCCTTATTAAACTTCATCCTGTTTACCTCAGTCCATTTCTCCAATTTATCCAGACCATTTTGAATTATGACCCTGTCTTCCAAAGCAGTTGCAACTCCTCCCAGCTTGGTATCATCTGCAAACATAATAAGCATACTTTCTATGCCAATATCTAAATCATTGATGAAGATATTGAACAGAACTGGTCCTAAAACAGACCCCTGCGGAACCCCACTTGTTATACTTTTCCAGCAGGATTGAGAACCATTAACAACTACTCTCTGAGTATGGTTATCCAGCCAGTTATGCACCCACCTGATAGTAGCCTCATCTAAATTGTATTTGCCTAGTTTATTGATAAGAATATCATGCAAGACCGTATCAAATGCGTTACTAAAATCTAGGTATACCAAATATTCACCGCTTCTCCCCTATCCACAAGTCTTATTATCCTATCAAAGAAAGCTATCAGATTGGTTTGACATGATTTGTTCTTTACCAATGCATGCTGGCTGTTCCCTATCACCTTACCACCTTCCAAGTGCTTGCAGAGGATTTCTTTAATTACCTGCTCCATTATCTTTCCTGGCACAGAAGTTAAGTTGACTGGCATGTAGTTTCCTGAGTTATTCTTATTCCCCTTTTTATAGATGGGCACTATATTTGCCCTTTTCCAGTCTTCTGGAATCTCTCCTGTCTCCCATGATTTTCCAAAGATGATAGATAAAGACTCAGATACCTCCTCTATCAGGTCCTTGAGTATTCTAGGATGCATTTCATCAGGCCCTGGTGACTTGCAGACATCTAATTTTTCTAATCGATCATAGATAAGTCAATTCCAGCTGTGCAATTGCTGTAGCGTATCTATGATCGTCTGTAAGGTCTTGTGTAGAGCTGGCCTCAGTCCAAGAAGGATTAAACAACTCAGAGTTGAGCCACCACTGGAGCAGCACCAGCAGCTGTCAAGGCTGTTATGGAACCTGACACTGTAGTAGGATTGCTTGGCAGACTTCCGAACAGCGCGTCATAAGACGATGCATGTGCCCCACCCATGTGCACTGTCTTATGAGTCAGGGACCAGGCATAAGCCCTCTTCCCTCTTGCGCTTCATATGCGCACTTACTTGTGATGCAAAAGTGATAGTAACACTGAGTCACAGTCTGTTTTGGCAGTGCAGTGCCCCTGCAACCACCGGTTGTGTCAGGAATAGTCACAGTCCCAATAGGTTTAGAGGGAAATGGACATTGGGGAGTAATTGCCATTTAAACTGACCATAAACACAATCCCTTAACTCTATTTCTAGGCTATCAAAAATGGAGTTGCAGGGTCACTGCTGGAGAAATATCCTGTACCTTAGTTTTGAGAAGTTACTTGTGATAAAGACTTAATGCCACTTTTATTTTTCAGCTGGGAGGTTTAATGCCTCTTCATATTGCTGTAGCCATTCCTGGTGAGGAAGGGGTCAAGATAACGGAATTAATCCTTCATTCAGCTACAGATCCTGATGCCAGGGCAGGAGATGAAGATGAGATGTATGCACCAGACTGGGTATGCTGCGTTGTTGCTCCACCCTCATCCACCCATTTAGCTGTGTCAGTTTAAAGACCCCTGTCTTGAATTCTTCCTTTAAAAAGATAGTTCTTAAGCTCAGCCTCAATTTCATATGCAGCCAAGAAAACAGACCTAAAACAAAACAAACCACAGAGCTCCACTCAAACCAAACAATATTTTATCGCGTATTAGAAAAAGAGCTTCTTATTCCGAATGTGAAATGGACAAAAGTGTGGAGAACCTAATTCTCTGGAACCCAAGACATAACTGAAGGCTGCTGTACAGCTCTGCCTCTTCATGGGGCTGCTCAAACACATATCATGCATGGAAAACATCCAGATGGAAGCGTCAAAGTACATTCTGCAAGGACCTTAGGGTGAGATGCGCAGAGGTCTGCAGTGAAGTCACTTGAGAAGAAGCAATTCCATGAAGCAATACAGCTGTGTCTATGCTACAAAAATAACTTCAAAGTTGCTTACTTCAAAGTATAACACACATGTGTCTACACACATCCTACTTCAAAGTTAAAGTAGGGCACTACTCCGTTCCTGAGAATGGAGTAAGGACTTCGAAGATGTGTGTGTAGACTCTCTGCTGGCTACTTAGATGTAGTGCCTAACTTCAAAGTTAACTTCAAAGTTAGTTCCTAGTGTAGACTCTCACAACAAGACTGATTTTCTCTCCTCAGCTGATGCATTATTTTGGTTCTTTCAACTCCCCTCGATTTAAACTATGCGAGTAATAAAATGGAAGAAAAAGTGACTCAGTAAGGCAACCTTTACTAGAGATCTCTGTGTGGCTCTTGAATTTGATTCCGTTCTTCCTGTTCTCTACTTTTCACTAGCAATGTCCGTCTGATGCATGTCCCATGTAGAGAATGAAAATTAGTCTCCTACCATGTAACTTTTGTTTCTCAAAATGGAGTATGGTCATCGGGGTGGGAAGTCGTGTTCCTTTCCCCCTCCCTGTGTATCAGTGGTTGTAGATGTGAGACTGAAAACAATCTAAATGCTGCTGATGGACAGTGGTTTTGCTTTTCAGGATGCAGAGGTGCAGCAATCCAGCAGATGGAGCTTGAATCTAAAGCAGGAAGTGGGGAGGGTGGGGTTGCTTGTGCTGTGGCCGGGTCTGCGCTAGACCTTAAAGTCAATCCTAAATATGCAATTCCAGCTACAGCAATTGCCTAGCAGGAATCGACATACCAATGATCGACTTACCTGGCTGTCCCCACTGAGGGAGGTCGATGGGAGAAACTTTCCCTTGGCCTCCCTCATTCCTTGCTAGAATGAGGAGTACAGGGTTCGACAGATTTCACACGTCCCCACTCGGCACACAAAATCAAACCCCCAAAGATCGACGCTGACTGGGTGGATCTCCCAGGTAGTTTAAATGGACTGAGTTGTAAGGAGCAAAGTGGATAATGTCCAGACCAGGGGGCGTTTGACACAGATTTATTTTCTATTAAATTATACCCAAGCAATACTGAGTGTCATCTGGGTCTGATTTTTTTGTTTTTGGTTCTTTACATTCAGAGTGAGCCTACTGAATCGCCGGTTATTATTGCCATGAAACTTAATAATGAAACTGGACCTCCTCACAAATACTATTCATCTCCTCATCTGATCCCAGAGGAAGGTGGGAGGACCCCTTTGCATATTGCCTGCGAAAGAGAAGATAATCCTAAGGTAGGAGCACAATGTCCCTTCTTTAGGTTGTGGTTTCGCTCTTTTCTGAAGAATACACATAACTTACAGTTCTCCGTTGACATATCTTACCCTGCTGGTGACTCCTCTATAGGATCTGATTTCATGTGGCTTCTGTAGAAGGAGTAAAACTCTCATCTCCATTCATAGGAAGCATCTGATCTTCCAGTCTGTGTGATCTTGGCTGCTCTGGGGGTTTTAGCTTGGGGTCGCCAGTCACCCATGGAGCTGCTCTGGTGCAACAGCTTTGAATAGACAGGCACAGCTAGAGTTTGCAATGTGCATGATTAACTCTGGTAAGAAGTAGAGGCAGATGGCTTTGGGAAAATGTAGCTTTTGTTGGCATTGTACATTTGCATAAGGGATTTGCTCTGGAACAGCTGGGACAGATCCTCCGTGGAGACAAGGCCTGTGTGCACAGAACTGTTTTTGGCTTCCGTGACACCGAAGGGCAGCAGGCTCAGGTCCGCACCAGATCGTTTTTATTGTGCTGAGAGCACTCTTCTGTGATTCTCTTAAGAGAGGTCATAAGTGGAAGGAGAGTGAGCCAGACAAGGAGCAGTCCAAGAATTGATTTGATTAACCTAGTGCACCCCACCCCCTAATCATTTTCATTGCCCTCCTCTGGACTCGCTCCAATGCAGCCATATCCTTTCTATACTGGCAGGCCCAGAATTGGACACAGTACTCCAGATGTGCCCAAATAGAGGGGAATAATCACTTGCTGGAGCCAGCAAACTGACCGCCGCAGCAGCACTGGTCACTTTCCCGGCTCCAGCAAGTGGAGGGGAGTGAGGACCCAGGCTGCTCCCTGGTTCCCAGCTCCCTGCCACTCATGATTTTGACTTGTGTTATTACAAGAAACACGCAAGTCAAATCATGTCAGTCGGGGGAGGTGGATGGGATGGGGGAGGCAGGGTCATGCTTGGTGGGAATGGACAGAACAACCTGTGCTCACTATGGAGCACACTCCCCTCCAGAACCACTGAACCTCACCGCTCCTGTGTTACTAGCAAACCCACTTGACAAGTGTCCCATACTCGTGTAGTGCTGGTCCACACAGAGGATTACAATCTCCTGCTGATATCAGTAGTTACTCCATTAGTTAAGGTGGCAGCAGGCTGTGCGATTGATCGAATGGCACCATCCATTAACCATGCATTAACAGGTGTGTTGTGAACAAGACACGAGAAGTCATTCTCCTGCTCTACTCTGCGCTGGTTAGGCCTCAGCTGGAGTGTTGTGTCCAGTTCTGGGCACCGCAGTTCAGGAAGGATGTGGAGAAATTGGAGAGGGTCCAGAGGAGAGCAACGAGAATGACCAAAGAGAACATGACCTATGAAGAAAGGCTGAAAGAATTGGGCTTGTTTAGTTTGGAAAAGAGAAGATTGAGGGGGGACATGATAGCAGTTTTCAGGTATCTAAAAGGGTGTCATAAGGCAGAGGGAAGGAACTTGTTCTTCCTTGCCTCTGAGGATAGAACAAGAGGCAATGGACTGAAATTGCAGCAGGGGAGGTTCAGGTTGGACATTAGGAAAAAGTTCCTAACTGTCAGGGTGATCAAGCACTGGAACGAATTGCCAAGGGAGGTGGCTTGGTCCTGCCATGAGGGTAGGGGGCTGGACTCGATGGCCTCTCAAGGTCCCTTCTAGTCCTACTCCTCTATGATTGTATCCCTGCTGAGGAGGCACGTGCAGCTACACAGTAGAAATTCTGTTGTCAGTGTGTGTTGTTAAGCTTGGGAATTACACACACAAAACTTAGTAAAAACCACTCTTAACCTTGCATTTTCAAGCTCTCAAAAATTAGGAAATGTAACCAGCCTTTAATTACACAAGCACGTTCTGCTCCATTCAGTTTACTGACTGAGCAATATTTACGGAACAAGATGCTATTCAGTACTTTTTCTCCTCATTCCGTCTACGGTCCTAGGCCTTATTTAGCGACTAGCCTGCAACCCATGACTGAAGTATTGATTTCCTTATGACATTTTTTCATGGCACTTATCACTGTAATATTAGAGCACTTCTCAAATATTAATGAAGTTAGTGTCACAACATCCCTGTGAGAGGAGGGGTATTGTTCCCATTTTACACATGGAGAGCTGAGTCAGAGAGAGTAAAGTAAAATGTGTCCATTAATTGGGAGTACCCAGTTTGAGGTGACCAGGCCCTGAGTTCTCAGTGCACCAAGGCTTGGATAGCACTCCATCTGTGGCAAGCACAGCTTCTGTTGTCTTCAGTTGTAGCTTTGTGTGCTCAGCACTTCTGCCAATAGATCTGAAGCTCTCAAATCAGGCACCTGGAAAATGAAAAGTCACTTAGTGACCACCTGTGAAAAGTTGGGCTTAGGTCACTTGCTCAGCATCACATGGGAACCTTGGGGCAAAGACAGGAGTAGAATACAATTCTCCAGGGCAGTGTTCAGATGCTATAACCTTGAGGCCCTCCTCTCTCTTCTTGCATCCTCTGCCTCATTCACTGCACATGCCTTCCAGTTTCTGCAAGGAAAGAGGCAGGGACATTACAGACAACAGTCTCTTCCATGCTAAAAATCACTTAGAAAAATTAGATGTCTGTAAGTCACCAAGGCCTGCTGAAATGCAACCTAGAATACTCAAGGAGCTGATAGAGGAGGTATCTGAGCCTTTAGCTATCATTTTTTGGAAAATCATGGGAGACAGGAGAGATTCCAGAAGACTGGGAAAGGGCAAATATAGTGCCCGTGTATAAAAAGGGGAATAAGAATAACCCAGGGAACTACAGGCCAGTCAACGTACAGAACGCGTCCTTCATGTACACTGCATGAGGCTGGGGTCTTATGGGAAAAATTGTATGTGATCATGTAAATAAAGATTGAATTCTAATGTATATGCAGAAGAGGATCTAATTAAGATTTTTCACACAACCTTAATTTTAGTAGTTCCCAGCTTTTGAAGATTAAGGATGTAACCTTAGTAATCTTTTCAGTTTTTTTCTGTGCTATACTTATACGTGTTTAGAGCAAGTGTTTAATGCTGTGGTTTTTCATAAGCATAATGTCTTGATTTCCTTTTATATGATCTAGGCTGCGTCTACACGTGCACGCTACTTCGAAGTAGCGGCAGTAACTTCGAAATAGCGCCCGTCACGTCTACACGTGTTGGGCGCTATTTCGAAGTTGAAATCGACGTTAGGCGGCGAGACGTCGAAGTCGCTAACCCCATGAGCGGATGGGAATAGCGCCCTACTTCGACGTTCAACATCGAAGTAGGGACGTGTAGACGATCCGCGTCCCGCAACATCGAAATAGCGGGGTCCTCCATGGCGGCCATCAGCTGGGGGGTTGAGAGATACTCTCTCTCCAGCCCTTGCGGGGCTCTGTGGTCACCGTGGGCAGCAGCCCTTAGCCCAGGGCTTCTGGCTGCCGCTGCTGCAGCTGGGGGTCCGTGCTGCATATACAGGGTCTGCAACTAGTTGTTGGCTCTGTGTATCTTGCACTGTTTAATGAAAGTGTGTCTGGGAGGGGCCCTTTAAGGGAGCGACTTGCTGTTGAGTCCGCCCCGTGACCCTGTCTGCAGCTGTGCCTGGCTCCCTTATTTCAATGTGTGCTACTTTGCCGTGTAGACGTTCCCTCGCTGCGCCTATTTTGATGTTGGGCTGCGCAACGTCGAAGTTGAACATCGACGTTGCCAGCCCTGGAGGACGTGTAGACGTTATTCATCGAAATAGCCTATTTCGATGTCGCTACTTCGAAATTAGCTATTTCGATGTAGCGTGCACGTGTAGACGTAGCCCTAATTCTACACTTTCTCCACTACCAGTATGTCAGAGATGTTGTCCGCCTCCTGTTGACTCATAAGGCAACGCCTAACACATTGTGGAGCGGCCATTCACCGCTTTCCCTGGCAATTGCCAGTGGGAATGACTTGGTGAGTATCATCTAATTCCTTTTTACTTGGTTAGTTTTTGCTTTAGTTCCTTCCCCAACAGAAGGTAACATGTTACCTTACCTGTTGGAGGGACCCATGCTTATTTCCAATGGAAGTATCTAAAGTTCTTCTTCGAGAGTCCCCGTGGGTGCTCCATGATAGGTGTCGGGCTCGCCCCGGCGCCGCACATTGGATCTTTCCAGCAGTTTCTGCTGGACTGCGCATGCGCCAGCACGCGCCAATCCCTTGCGCGCTCCCAGCCACGTGCGCGATCCGGTCCCCGCCAGTTCCTTCTTAACCGCCATTGGCTGCAGACGGAATCTGCTCAGGCTGCGGCCAGAGTCAGCGTATTTAGAGTTTTCAAAGTTTTAGAGTTTCTTTTCAGAGTTCTTAGTTAAATTGTTTGTTTCTTTATTGCAAAAAAAAAAAAATATATATATATATATATAAGTAGAAAGTCTTAGTAACGAGAAGGAGGAGCGGAGGCAACCCGGGGACGTGAAGGTCAGTAGACCTCCTGGTGTGGCAGGCTGGAGTCCGTGAGAGGGGAACAGGCACAGAGAAGGTGCTAAGTACCCTATTAACAGCTCAAAGACTCACCGCAATGTCCTCTTCAGCGCACGTGGCAGAGGCTGAGCCTCCGATTACTAAGCAGCCGGCCCGCGCATTCAGAGCGGCAGCCAGGCAAGCGCCGGAACAGGCGGCACTGCCGCAAGCGGCACAGACCCCCGCAGCACCAACAGTGCAGGGCCAACAGGCGCGCAGCCTGCAGGCACCGGAGGAGACCACCCGCGCGGCACAGCAGATGAGCGTGCCGAGCGCGGCGCCGACAGCGGGGCCGAGATCCCCGGCACGGGAAGGGGTGGAGCCAGCACCGCAGGGGAGGGGAAAGGCAGCAGCGAAAACCCGGCACCACAGCCCTTCTCTAGACAGGGCTGCAGGGCTACTCTCAACAAGTCCTCCCCTTATGCTGCGAACACCAACCAGGAGACATGGGTCTCCCCCAGCTTACCCAGAGCCTCCTTCTCTGTTCCTCCAACCAGCATCACCATGGCTCGGGCCACCCTCGCCTTTTCTGGGATTTGACCCTCTGGAGTACTATCACAAACCAGTTTCACCATTGTCTCAGTCATCCAGACGATCTCGCTCCCCCAGACATTGGGGGTATGCACCTCGAGAGTGGTCCAGGTCTCCATCCCAGGAACTGTGCCCGTGCTGCCACGGTCATCCTTATCACGCTGGGCATAGACACCACAGGCATACACCTAGGGGCAGGTCCCCCTCGACTGTCCAGTACCCCCGCAGGCACTCACAGACGGGGACAGAAACACAGCTGTCTCAAGGGGAGCTGATTTTGGAACCCTGAGATTTTCCCTCGCAAGCCTCCAGTGAGAGGGTGTACCACCGGCAACAGGACCCTGAGAGTTCAAGGGAGGTCTACCCTAGTGGTTTCTCCTTGTCCTCCCCCGACGAGGCTACGGCCCCTGGGTATGTTGCCTCCCCCGGACGACCTCAAAAAGTTTCAGGAGCTGTTTAAAAGGGTGGCTTTCACGCAAGGCATCCAAACAGCAGAGGTGCAGGAGAAGCACCACAAGCTCTTCAAAAACCTGAGGCCTCCGGCCTCGTCCAAAATTGCTATCCCGCTCAACGAAGCAATCATGGAGTCTGCTACTACCATATGGCAGACCCTGGCCTCCGCTCCACCTATAAACAAGAGGGCGGATAAGAAATACTTTGTCCTGGCGAAGGGCATGGAGTTCCTGTTTAGTCACCCACAACCAAATTCTCTGGTGGTAGAATCGTCTCAGCAGAGATCGAAGACTTCCCAGTACAAAGCAGGGGGAACAGATAGAGATGCCAAGAAGCTAGAGCTATTTGGCAGAAAGGTATACTCCTCCTCCACCCTGCTGCTGAGAATGGCTAATTATGCAGCACATCTAGTGAACCACAATTTCGACAATTACTCCAGGCTTACTTCTCTCATGGATTCACTTCCAGAAGATAAGAAGCTGGTGCTGAAGGCCATCATGCAAGAGGGCTATGCAGCTTTGAGGACAGGAGTCCAGATCGCCCTGGACGTAGCGGACACGGCGGCACGCTCAACGGCTACGGCAGTGGTCATGCGCAGGGAATCCTGGCTCCAGACATCGGGTATCCCGAGGGATCTGCAGGCAAAAATTGTCGATCTCCCTTTCGACACGCAGAAGTTGTTTGCAGAGTCAACTGATTCGGTCCTTCATTCCAGTAAAGACTCAAGAGCCACACTCAGAACCCTGGGTATTTATACCCCTCCACACAGAAAGAAAAAGTATTACCCTCAACAAAGGCGATACCCGTACCAACCACAGCGTGCTCAGTACCAACAGGGCTACGACCAAGGGCGGCATCAACAGCAACAACAGTATAGAACTCCTAGGCGACGTTCCCAACAAGGCCATGCATCCTCGGGGCAGGCCCAAAGGCAACAACTTTGACAGACAGGTTGAGGGCTGCACTATTACTACCATCGCGCAATGTCATCCACAATTAATGTTCCATCATCGCCTCCGACCGTTCCACTCACAATGGCAAAAGATCACCACAGACAAATGGGTACTAGAGATCATAGCCACGGGTTACGTGATCCCATTTCAGTCGCTCCCACTGCCAAGACCTCCGCCCAGGCCTCATCTCAGGGATGCCTCCCACAAGGCGAAACTCAAGCACGAGGTGGACCACCTGATGCTTATAGGGGCGGTGGAAAGAGTGCCGGAGCGACTCCAGGGGAAAGGGTTTTATTCACGATACTTCCTCACAGAGAAGAAAACAGGAGGCTGGAGGCCCATCTTAGATCTTGGAGGCCTCAACCGGTACTTGCGCAAACAACGCTTTCGGATGATCACAGTCGCCTCCATACTCACGGCACTGGACAATGGAGATTGGTTTGCAGCCCTCGACTTACAAGATGCGTCTTTTCGTATAACAATCCACCCAGCTCACAGATGTTTTCTGCGGTTTATGGTCGGCAAAGAACATTTCCAATACAAGGTTCTGCCGTTTGGCCTCTCCTCAGCCCCCAGAGTCTTTACCAAGACCCTGGCAGTGGTGTCAGCCTACCTGCACAGACAGGGGGTATTTATATTCCCATATCTGGATGACTGCCTACTGAAAGGGGCCTCAAAGGCAGAGGTACTATGCATGATACGCGTAACAGCAAACACGTTTTCTTTGCTGGGCCTGGTCATCAACCTTTTGAAGTCAAAGATCGACCCCACACAGGACATAGAGTTCATAGGGGCACGCATAAATTCTATCACAGCAAGGGTTTATCTACCCGACGCCCGCTTTCGCGCCATCGGTTCCCTGGTACAAGTCATTACATACAGCCCCACAGTGCCGGTTTTAACGTGCTTGCAGCTGCTCGGCCACATGGCAGCGGCAACGTTCGTGGTACAGAAAGCCAGATTGCATATGCGCAACCTACAACATTGGCTGGCGAGCGTTTACAAGCCGGCATCCCACACCGTCCGCAGGGTGGTGTCGCCCACGACAGAGGTGCGCAGATCCCTGCAATGGTGGGTAAACCCCAAGAACATGCTAACAGGGATACCCTTTCACCAACCACAAATCTCTATTTTTCTCACCACCGACGCCTCCCACATAGGGTGGGGAGCACACATTGGTGAAAAGGTGACGCAAGGACTGTGGTCCCCTGTGGAACAGTCACTGCATATAAATATACTGGAGCTCAGAGCAGTGTTCAATGCCTGCAAACATTTTCAAGACCACATACAAGGCAAGGTAGTTGGGATCAATACAGACAATATCTCCACCATGTTTTATATAAATCTACAAGGTGGAGCTCGATCCCGTGCCTTATGTGCAGAAGCAGTCCAGCTGTGGAACTGGTGCATCACCAACAATATAACGTTGAAAGCCTCGTACTTACCAGGCACTCACAACGTGAAGGCAGACCAGCTGAGCAGGTGCTTCACACTCACACACGAGTGGCAGATCCGCTCCGATCTGCTATGACCGATCTTTCATGCATGGGGGTTTCCCCAGGTGGACCTGTTTGCCACTCAGCTCAACAAGAAGTGCCCCCAATACTGCTCCAGGGCAGGACTGGGGCGGGGGTCCTTGGGGTACGCGTTCGTGATTTCGTGGAAGGGCCCCCTGCTTTACGCGTTCCCCCCCACGGTGCTCATCCACAAGGTCCTGCAGAAAGCCAGGAGGGAGAGAGCCCGCATGATCCTAGTGGTCCCCACATGGGATCGACAGCAATGGTTCCCCTTGCTTCTCCGCATGTCGGATCGTCCACCGCTTCCCCTTCCGGTAGCGATGGACCTGCTCACGCAGGCCCAGGGGTCCATAGTGCATCCACACCCCCGAGGCCTGCGCCTACAAGCATGGTTACTCCATGGCTCAGCTCCCTAGAAAGTACATGTACGGAGGGAGTACAACAAGTCCTGGAAAGTAGCCGAAGGATCTCCACCAGGAAGACCTACAAACAGAAATGGACTCAATTCACTGCATGGTGTTCCACCAAGCAGTTAGCTCCCCTTGAGGTGCCTATACATGTAATACTAGAATACTTACTGGACCTCAAGAGAGGCGGGCTCTCCCTCTCCTCGTTGAAGGTCCATCTCGCCGCTATATCGGCTTTTCGGCATGAAGAGGAAGGGCCCACGGTGTTTGCCCATCCTATTGTTACCAGGTTCCTGAAGGGGCTGGTAAACCTGTACCCCCCTCAGAAACCGCTTCCACCATCGTGGAGCTTGGACCTGGTGCTCAGCGTGCTAACGGGACCATCCTTTGAACCCTTAGCCACAGTTTCCCTCCGTCTTCTTACGATAAAGACAACCTTGCTTCTTGCAATCACGTCAGCTCGCAGGGTGAGTGAGCTCGCAGCAGTTATGGCAACGCCGCCCTGCACGGTATTCTCAAAGGAGGCGGTGACCTTACGGCTGCACCCAGCCTTCGTTTCGAAAGTTTCTTCAGAGTTCCATCTTAACGAACCTATAGTTTTGCCCTCGTTTTACCCGAAGCCTCATAGCTCCAGCAAGGAGGCACGCCTGCACCTCCTGGACGTGAGGAGGGCGTTGGCCTTCTACATAGACAGAACTAAGTCCTTCCGGAAAACGGACAGACTCTTAGTCTCTCTCACTCCCAGGTCAAAAGGAGAGGGTCCCTCTTCACAGAGAATCTCGAAACATATTGTGTTCTGCATAAAGATGTGCTACGAACTTCGAAAGACTCCTTTGCTGGCCCCGCCTAGGGCTCACGCCACCCGGGCGGTGGTGGCATCAACAGCCTTTTTCAAGGGCATCGCACTAAAAGACATCTGCAGAGCGGCGACCTGGTCATCCTATGAGACCTTCACCAAGCATTATGCCCTACAGCGCGTATTCCAAGAGGATACCCGCCTCTCGACAGCGGTCCTTTCGGGGGCAAGCTGCACATAACTCGATTACCCACCTCCTTTCTTGGGTTACTGCTGGGTAGTCACCTATCGTGGAGCACCCACGGGGACACTCGAGGAAGAAAGAGAAGTTACTCACCGTAGTAACAATGGTTCTTCGAGATGTGTCCCCGTGGGTGCTCCACTTCCCGCCCATCCTCCCCGCTTCGGATCTCTGTTTGGTGTTTTTCAGGAGCATCCGAGGCGGTTGGTCAAGGAACTGGCGGGGACCGGATCGCGCACGTGGCCGGGACCGCGCAAGGGAGTGGCGCGTGCCGGCGCATGTGTGGTCCGGCAGAAACTGCTGGAAAGATCCGATCTGCGGCGCCGGGGCAAGCCCGACACCTATCGTGGAGCACCCACGGGGACACATCTCGAAGAACCATCGTTACTACGGTGAGTAACTTCTCTTTATTTTTCTTTCAAACATATTTCCAGAATTTTAAATTGTGATTTTCTTTTTATGGATTGGTGGCTATGAGCTTAGCAGGATTCAGAAAGGGTCCAACTGTAATGCATCATGAAAATATGCAATTGCACTGCAGGATACCCTGGAAATGTTACAAAGAACATAAACTGTCATACTTCTGGGTCTAAATCAACCACTAACTGATGGGATTAGTAAAGATCTTCCTCTGTGAACAGGTTATTAAGTAAGGCTACGTCTACACAGCAAAGTTATTTCAGAATAACAGCCGTTATTTTGAAATAAGTTTTTGACCATTTACATACGCATGTGCTCTTTCGAATTAAATTCAAAATAGCAGGCATGTTACTTTGATTTTGTTATACCTTATTGCAGGAGGAATAATACCTATTTTGAAATAGCAATTCAAAGACACGGAATAGTGCTATTTCAAAATAAGCCATGATGGAGTCCAATTGGTCTATTTCAAAATAGGCGGTATATGTCCAGACATGCTATTTCAAAATAGCTGGGTTCAATTTTGAAATGCATTCTTGTGTGTAGCTGTGTCATTTCCAAAAAAGTTGTTTTGTAATAGGTGTTCAAGAATGGATTATTTCAAAATAATGCTGCTGTTTAGACGTAGCCTAACTGTCCACTAACGTGTGCCATCGAATGCTGACCACTCTCAAAGTAGGTCTACATAGCAAAGGTATTTTGAAATAACAGCAGTTATTTTGAAATAGCTATTGTACTGTCTACACAATGCAACCACTACACTCATCCCTCGTTAAACGAGTACTTCATTTACGAGTACTTGCTTAAACGAGGGACACACTTACCTACCCTAGTTCACTCAACGAGTGAACTCCACCCGCTAATACAAGAGTTACTCCCTCCTCATGTCTCCAACCCGCTGCAGCCTGACTCCCCGCCGGCCCCGCAGACACCAAACTGCCAAAACTTAACCCCCTTGCTCCCCCCTCTACACCCAAACCGCTGAAACTTAACCCCCACGCCCCCGCCGGCCCTGCGCACCGGAACTGCCGAAATTTAAGCCCACTGCTGCCCCTGTGCACTCCAGACCGACGAAATTTAAACTCCCACCAGCCCCCGCACTCCCGAGCTGCCGAAATTTAAACTCCCTGCTGCCCCTGCGCACCCCGAACTGCCAAAATTTACCCCCCCGCCTCCCCCGTGCAGCCCAAACCAACGAAACTTAAACCCTCCGCTGGCCCCACAGACCTAACCTCCAACAGCCTGAACCCCCCACCCCACCCCCCGTGGACCCAACCCACCACCATGTTTTAACTGTCCCTCCCACTCATGTCCCCAAACTGCCCCCAGCCTTTAACCCTCCCCAACCCCAGGCTCTCTTACCTGTCAAAAGCAGCACCATCTGCTGCCACTCCGAGCACTCGGAACCAATCAGAGACTTACAAGTATTTTAGTAGGAATTTAGTGTCCCTCTTAGGAGTTTTCGCCTACAAGCAAAAAGTTAGGAGCCAATTGTGCTTGTATCATGAGGGATGAGTGTATTTTGAAATAATTTCAAAGTAGCAGTCGGTGTATTTTGAAATTGGTAAACCTCATTTTATAAGGAATAAGCCATAATGTGTCCAATGGCTTTATTTTGAAATAGGCTCTGTGCATAGACGCTATATTATGAAATAGCTAAGTGCTGTTTCGAAATGCATTTTTGTGCATAGCAGGCTTATTTTCAAAGCACCAGTTAGCCATAGTTTACAAAGAAAAGAAAAAAATATGTCTGCTTTCAGAAACAAGAAGCCATAGAATATCAGGGTCAGGTTTTCCATTCAGATAAGCAGAGCCCACTGAAACTGGTAAAGTAATTGGTATAAGTAATCTTAGAGACAATGATTTTTGCAGGAACTTTATGGTGATTTGAGAATCCAAGAACCGCTGAGATCCCTGACGAACTTTGGGGAAGCTCTTTGACAACACGGGGGACCATTGATTTATTATCTATCATAATTTCCCTCTTTAAATAGAAGGAAATTGGGTGATCCAGCAAATTGTAGAGCAACAAGTTTAACTGTCATAACTGTTAGGCCAATTGATAAAGCAGTATTTATAGCCACTTAGAGCAGGAGCAGGCAAAATACAGCCCACAGGCTGGAGCTGGCCTGCCAGGCATTTGGATGCAGTCCACTGCAGACCAGCAGGACCCACAAGCAAGCTCCTAGGGAGCCCCAGCGCTGTGCAAAGGGGCCAGCTGTTGGGGCTGGCATGTACATCTCTGTGCAGTGTGTGCCCTTGCAGGGAGGGGAGCAGTGGGTCTCCACCTGCTCCACACATTTGCACATACTGGCCTTGCAACTCCTATTGGCTGGTTTCCAAGGGACGCACCCTGTGCAGGGACATATATGCTGGACCCCACAGCTGGCCGCTTTGAGCAGCGTGTGTGGCTGTGGCAGCCTGCGTGAGGGTCCCAATAGGTGACTGCCCAGGAGCTGCCTGTAGTGAGTGTTTCCTGGCCAGACCTTGCACCTGGCACTCTGTCCTCTCCTGTCTCTCACCTCAGTGCCCTGCCCCAGCTCACAATCCCCTCATGCACCCACATACCTTCCCTGACTCTGCTGCCCTCCTGGATCATTGGCCCAGGTCAGAACAGCCTCCTGAACCCAAACTCCACCCCAGGTCCTGCATCCCCCTCTATTAATATCATAGAAAGATGTAGTCCCGGAGAATTTACCACATTCTTTGAGTGCCCCCAGTGCATCAAAAGTTATTGCCGACCCCTGACTTAGAGGACAGGGAGGGAGGTGCGAAGCAAGAGAGAGCACAAAATCAGCAAGACTCATGTCTGATTCCCTCAAGCCGAATGAAGCCAGTTACAGTGTCCAGGGTTAGACAATGGGTTTGTGGGGGCCTTACACTGATCACTACCAAGAAAATAGTTGAATAGAAGAGGTCTGTAAGACTCCTTTGGCTTAGAAAGCGCTGTTGTTCTGGGCTGATAGCGGCTGCTGTTTGGGTTAAAAGAACAGAATTCAATCTCATGTTTGAAAGGGCTGCAATCTAAGGAGGAGAGTTTCTGAAACTGTCTGGTGCAAGGATGGCCCAATAGGCCACAGGTGTAGTGCCTGCTCTGTTTTTCTTGTAGTGCACAGGCTTTGTAGTGTAGAAAAGCATAACAGCAGCTGGCCTGTTAAACACTCCACTGTGAAGCACTTGACACATGGCTGTTCAGCATGGAGCTATGATTTTTATCATGCTAAAAATGCAATACAAAGCAAGTGCAAAATTATTCTCAAAGACCAATATTTAGATGTTATTTTATGCATGTAAGTTACTTTGTATAATGCTAGCCTGCATTCCAGGTGGATTGTTTTAAAACAGCGTACATTTTTGACACAGCTGTATTGTACATTTTGGATCTCACAGTCCTGCTGCAGAACTGTCTAAGACCACATCATCATCAATTTCTATCTCATATTTAATTACACCCGTTTGCAGGCAGTGACGGAGCTCTTAGCATTTGGAGCTGACCCCAATCTTCCTTTAACCAAGGGCTTAGGTAGTGCCCTTTGTGCTGCTGTCAACACTGCTTATGAACAGAAGAGGACTTTAGCAAACAGGATTTTACTGGTAAGAAAACAGACTTGTGATTCAGTTGCCTCTTCTGCTTCAGTAATGCTGGTTTTATTACTTAGTAACTCAGTGAATCAACCGCCAGTTCCTTTGGTTCTGTTCTTAGTCTGCGCTGGGAAAATAAACGGTTGTTAAAACATGGTAGGTAGCACATTTTCCTATCATGTTGTCATTTGCCTACTGTACATGGGGACAAGTCAAGTTTGAAATATGGTGAAGTCCCAATGTAGATAAGGTCTCTCCAGAGGAGACTGGTTTTGTCCTTTGAACGTGGCTTATTGCATTTCCTGAGGTTTAGAGGGAAAACCAGATGAAGCCAATGTAATAAAAGAAGAACCTGGGTTGTGACACATCCTCCCTGAAACTTTTGAAACTCCACACCAATCTGAAACTACATAAGTAGAATTCTGTGTACCAGGCACTGTATTTCTTATATTTTGTTCTTTAGCAGGAATTCCATCTTCCTGATGTCTGCCTCTGAGTCATAATAGTTTGACATCTTCATAATTTTTACAGCAGCCGGTTGTCATATCACAGGCAGGATTGATGGCTGGTGGGCAGTAAAATTCAGGAACAGACAAATTGTGGGCTTCTGTGATTCCCTTACATTTCAAAAGAGACTAATACAAGCTATATTCTTGGTGTAGCCCTGTTCAGCATGCCTGGAAATGTATGTATTTTACTGTGGGGTCTGCCTGAAATAATATATTGTAATTTCCAGGGTTACAGATAAACAGTTAGAGGTAATGTTTCCATAGATGTCTGAACAAAAGTGGGAATTAGATGAGATTGATATCCCTGAGAATCAGGGCCATGATTGACTACATGGGTGTTGGAAATTTTCACATTCAAAACTGTATCTGGACCTCTGAAAACTTATCGTTAGAGTTTTTCACTTGCTAACACAGATGTTTGTGATGGAAGTGCGCTCTCTGTTGTATTCTCACAGTGACGTGTGCCAAAGGTCGCTATGGGGGTCCTTTCAATTTATAGCAGGAGATCACAATTTGAACATCTTGCCTTTTATAATGCTTTTCAGTTTTGTTCTGGATTTCATTTCTTTCTCCAGATTGATAAACTGATCGAAGCTGGGGCAGATATGTTGATGCCAATTACTCTGAGCCAAGGGAGGAGAACTGCTGTGGGAACTGTTGTAGACTATGCATATTATAAATACTTCCAGGTATCTCCTTGACTATTAGAACTTAAAATGAATGTTGATATTAATCATGTTTTTCAGATCCACACATGAAAACAACCAGATTTTCTAGATCTCTGCCTTACTTTGGCAGGGGTAGATCATGCTATAAGCACCCTCCTATGCTTTCTCTTGTCCAGTTGTTTTGGGGCTCATTCCATTCTCCACTAAACTTTCACCCAGAGAAGGGTGACAGAGGTCTAAAGAGCTCTGGTAGCTCTGCCACGGGAGAGAAATAATTTGATCACACTTTCTAGCAAGGTTCCATTTATAAATGGCTTATAAAAAGTGGTTAATGGCTATTATTAATGGTGTGCTACAGACCTGGGTAGTATAGATTATTAATGGTGAGAAGCACCTCAGTGAACAGCGTTATGGATGGCTATAGCCTATGACTATAAGCAACTTACTGACTGATAGAACTCTACCAGAATCTTGTGCAAGGTATTAACCATTCATATTAATCATTTATTAACACTTTATGAAAGGAAGCATAACACAAAGTTTGACTAATTAGATGCCAGATTCAGAAATTCTCCTTTCCTTGAACTTATTTGCTTTTGAAATAGGGGTCCTCTACTGTTTTCTTTTCTGAGGGGCTCCATCCACCAACATGCTGTAAAAGCTCCATGGCTCACCTGTGCCACAACAACTGTTTTTCTGCATAAAAAAGGTGTTAACCCTACAATTTTGGACCCACAGCCCTTTCATTTTCAGCTTCTCTGTGACCATAAACTGATCACCAGTGTAGTTGGTCCAAACAGGTATAAGGTGGCGTCCCACCCTATAGGAATTGCCAGGGTATTATCAGTGGGTGTATCTCGGACCTGTAGGGGATTCCCTAGAAGGAGCTTAATTCTTTTAACCCTGGGGAGGAAAAAGGTACAGCCTTCCGCTCAAGGGGTGATAGACAATTATTCTTCCAAGCCAGAATTTTTGTTTATTGAAAGCAATTACAGGTTAGTGTAACAGAGAAAAAGAAAAAGTAATATAGTAAATAGTAAAGCACAGGGGTATTATAGTTAGAGATTGGACGGCTAGAACAGCTTGATAGTAATACACTTGTATGGCTGTTACAGTGTTAGAATATTGACAAGTTCTGACCCCTTTTTACATATGCATGGGACCTCTAATGCACATACATCAGACAGTATAACAGTGTAACCAGTGAAGCACATTAATAGTATAAAACAACACAAGTGGATTAAGAGGAATAAGCTAGATATAGTTACTCTCCAGGATACATGGAGCTCTTTCACACACATCCATACAACTCTAGCACAACACTACAGAATTAATAATGGAAGATACGGAGCTTCAATAAATATGCATGGAAGGGGGAAGGTTACAATATTACAGTAAAAATACATTTTCTTAACTCTGGCATTCTGTGAGTGTTGGTCATACAGTCACAGAATGGGTGAGGTGAAATACTCAAAACTGCACGCATCCAACTTGATTTACAGGCAACCCCACACATAACCTAAATAAAACAGAGAAGGCAGCCTTATACTCACTCTTAGGTCCCCCTGATTCATCTTCGGCCTTCTGATCTCTCTCTCTAGTCTTCTGTTCTCTGCTCAGATCTTCTGCTGCGTGGTGCGGCTGCTGTTGTTGCTCTCTGTCTGTATGTCAACCCCTTTATTCACTCCTCCTCACACTTGCACCACAGACTGGGCAGTTTGGCAGGGTAGATGCAAAAAGGTACGTTTTTACATCTGTGTTAGGCATCCCTGCCTCTAGGCAGGTTTACTTCCTGCTAAGAATCCTATGGAAGCACATGGTTGCCATGTTAGCTGTCTGTTCCCTACATCTTACTGGCTACGTCTACATGTGCAGCCAACATCGAAATAGCTTATTTCGATGAATAACATCTACACGTCCTCCAGGGCCGGCAACGTCGATGTTCAACTTCGACGTTGCTCAGCCCAACATCGAAATAGGCGCAGCGAGGGAACGTCTACACGTCAAAGTAGCACACATCAAAATAGGGATGCCAGGCACAGCTGCAGACAGGGTCACAGGGCGGACTCAACAGCCAGCCGCTCCCTTAAAGGGCCCCTCCAGACACAGTTGCACTAAACAACACAAGATACACAGAGCTGAGAACTGGTTGCAGACCCTGTGCCTGCAGCATAGATCCCCAGCTGCCGCAGAAGCAGCCAGAAGCCCTGGGCTAAGGGCTGCTGCCCACGGTGACCATAGAGCCCCGCAGGGGCTGGAGAGAGAGCATCTCTCAACCCCCCAGCTGATGGCCGCCATGGAGGACCCAGCAATTTCGACGTTGTGGGACGCGGATCGTCTACACGGTCCCTACTTCGACGTTGAACGTCAAAGTAGGGCGCTATTCCTATCTCCTCATGAGGTTAGCAACTTCGACGTCTCGCCACCTAACGTCGAAGTTAACTTCGAAATAGCGCCTGACGCGTGTAGACGCGACGGGCGCTATTTCGAAGTTGGTGCCGCTACTTCGAAGTAGCGTGCACGTGTAGACGCAGCTACTGTGTGTTAATTGTGTGTTGCAGGATAGGAAGATGGCACATACGCCATACCACGCACTGCTGCCACCGGAGCGGGAGCTTTTCAATATGCGCAGGGAGCTGCTAGAATGTATTAGTGACCGGCTTCGTGAGCGCGTCACCTCGAAAGAGAGAGAATGGGATCGAGAACAACTTTGGAAATCCAGGAAATGTGAGTTCAAGCTAAGCCTCCAAGCTGTGAAGTGCCATATAAAGGCATACAGGGATTTATACTTGTGGGTTCCAGTGACGTGATATTAAACTGTAGCCCCTAATGGTGAATATATTCTCCTAGGATGTCTTTCACCCAGGGATCCTAGTGCTTTACAGAATCCCATTGCCCTTCTAGAGTGTGTGCCATTCTCCTGTTATAGCTAGGGACGCAGCTAAGTACACTGGGGTTAGGTGACTTGCTCAGAGTCCTGCTCAAATCTGTGGCAGTGCCAGGCCTAGATTGTACATCTCTCCCTGATACTTGTGTTGCAAACACAAGATTATCTTGCCTCTAGAAATTTCCTACAGTTGGGTAAGTAAAGCTTAGTGTGAGATTGTTTCCAGCTGCAAGTCACAACCTGAACGTCTATAGCTTGTGTTGTGCAGGATGTTGAGATAATCATAATGGTTCTTTCTGGCCTTAGATATCTGTTAACCTCGCTGTACCTCAGTCTGTGAACATATTACCAACCTTTGCAGGTCTTACCCTAAAATATTTTAATTTAAAAATCAGAGACAAGCCCCTCTCGTGTTCTTTGGTTGCAGTGAAAATCTGTAATATATCTGTCGGTGGGTGTGTCACATGTACTCATCGTTTTTCACACTGGTCTTTAAGAGAGCCAGAACCCGGAGTAGGACACGGAACATTATTTGGGGTTTTTAAAACATTGTACAATACAGTGTTGTCTGTTGCTTCCATTTTGTTCTGGCCTCTCCAATACCCAGTGTTGGTGAGGGAGTGAGGTATGGTTGAGGAAAAGGACACTGTTGTGGCATAACCTTAGCACTGGGCAGAATGCCATTTTAGTAGAAGTGGCCCTAGTGACCAGTATGTTTTATTCTCAGACTCTAATCATGAGGCCTAATTTTCTCTTTTATGTGTGGGTACAGTAGATGCAAGTCCTTGTGCTCCCTCAGTGAGGTGGAAACATGCGGAGAAACGTGGCACAATAACACTAGAACAGGAGGAAGTGAGGTACGGTAAAGATACTGAATACAAAAACGTATAGCTCTTAGCCAAATATAGCACTTTATGGCTCTGCTTCCCATGGGCTGCTGTCAGCACCATTCCGTCTCCAGCCTCACTGACTTTCCCCTTGCTCCTTCAGTTTTTTTTGCTTTTCAGCAGCTAAAATTATCTTCCCCGCCTGCTCTGATGATATCAATCCTTTCTCCCGCCCCAAGTCCTTTCGCTAGCACCCTGCTGTTTCTGCATAAGGGTCAGACTTCTCATCTGGCTGGATGTGTCTGTGAGGTTTAAGCTGCTTCATATCACATGACCTAAGAGAGCTTACAGATGCACGTGGTAAACTTCCTAAGAGCAGACTCTGTAAAGTCCATGGAAGTAAGTGGTAGGCACAGAGATTACTGTATCCACATAAGTATTTATGGAATTTGGAATATTCATAGAATTTCTTTTTCCATGTGTTTTGAACAGAGAATAGTCTTAGCACCCTGGTGATGTTGGAAGTAGACAAAATCAGGGTAGAAACAAGTTTCAGATTTCTAACAGCGAGGGACAATAATTCAGGGTTGCGGTGGATTGTTTTTTTCCTGAAAGAGATGCTCTGGTTCCACAACAGCTATGACTTTTTAAGTATCAGAGGGGTAGCCGTGTTAGTCTGGATCTGTAGCAGCAACGAAGGGTCCTGTGGCACCTTATAGACTAACAGAAAAGTTTAGAGCATGAGCTTTCGTGAGTTAACTCACTTCTTCAGATGCTGGTCCTGGAAATCTGCAAGGCCAGGTATAAATAGGCCAGAGCAAGGCTGGGGATAACGAGGTTAGCTCAGTCAGGAAGGCTGAGTTGTATTGTCATCAGTAGATCTGGAGGTGTGAACTCCAAGAGAGGGGAAGCTGCTTTTGTATTTAGCCAGCCATTCACAGTCTTTGTTTAATCCTGAGCTGAGGGTATTGAATTTGCAGATGAATTGTAGCTCAGCAATTTCTCTTTGGAGTCTGGTCTTGAAATTTCTTTGCTGCAGGATAGCTACTTTTAAATCTGCTACTGTGGCTACGTCTACACGTGAAGCCTACATTGAAGTAGCTTATTTCGATGTAGCGACATCGAAATAGGCTATTTCAATGACTAACGTCTACACGTCCTCCAGGGCTGGCAACGTCAACGTTCAACATCGACGCTGCGCAGCACCACATCGAAATAGGCGCTGTGAGGGAACGTCTACACGCCAAAGTAGCACACATCGAAATAGGGATGCCAGGCACAGCTGCAGACAGGGTCACAGGACGGACTAGCGCTTCTGGGGCAACAGCTAGCCGCTCCCTTAAAGGGCCCTTCCCAGACACATACAGCCTGCACAGCACGCGGTCTGAGGAGCCATAGGCACACAGACCCCGGGCGACGCAGGCATGGACCCCCAGCAGCAGCAGCAGCCGCCGCCAGAGGTCCACCCAGCCCTCCCGGCGGGAGCAGGGCTCGCACTGATCCATGCCATGCGGGAGGCAGCTGAGCACCTCCTTGCTACACCGGAGGAGGAGCTGCCCCCAGGGCAGCAGGGCTCAACCCCCAACCCTGCAGCACCCCGCCCCCTGCCCCCGGCCTCACACGCCGCCGCCTGTGGAGCTACCCCACCAGCACCGACTGGTGGGAGCGGCTGGTGCTTGAGGAGTGGGACGACGACCGCTGGCTCAGGAACTTCAGGATGAGCCGGCAGACATTTATGGAGCTGTGCCAGTGGCTCACCCCCGCACTCAGGCACCAGGACACTGCCGTGCGGCGTGCCCTCACGGTGCAGAAACAGGTTGGCATCGCTGTCTGGAAGCTGGCCACTCCAGACAGCTACCGATTCGTGGGACAGCAGTTTGGTGTCGGCAAGGCCACCGTCGGGCTGTCCTCATGGAGGTAAGAGGACCCACAGGGGAAGGGCAGGGCAGGGGAGGGGGGCCCGGCCAGAGGAGGGGCGGGCAGGGCAGGGCAGAGGAGGGGAGGGCAGGGCAGGGCCACGCACACCCTGCTCACCCCTCACTGGTGCTTTCCCATGTGCTTTCCCTGCAGGTTGTGCGTGCCATCAACGCCATGCTCCTGCACAGGCTCGTGAGGCTGGGGGACCCAGATGCCACCATCGCGGGCTTTGCCACCCTGGGCTTCCCCAATTGCTTCGGGGCTCTGGATGGGACTCACATCCCCATCCGCGCCCTGCATCACAGTGGAGGACGCTACATCAATTGCAAGGGCTACCATTCTGTGGCTCTCCAGGCCTTGGTGGGCAGCCGGGGCCGTTTCCAGGACATTTATGTAGGCTGGCCTGGCAGCACCCACAACGCCCGGGTTTTCCGGAACTCGGGCCTGTGCCGCCGGCTGGAGGCGGGGACCTACATCCCCCAGCGGGAGATCCCTGTGGGGGACGCCACCATGCCCCTCTGCGTCATCGCAGATGCGGCATACCCCCTCCGGCCCTGGGTCATGCACCCGTACATGGGCCATCTCTCCGCTAGCCAGGAGCGCTTCAACCAGCGCCTGAACCACGCGCGCCAGGTGGTGGAGCGCTCATTTGGCCACCTGAAAGGGCGCTGGAGATGTCTCCTGACCCGCCTGGATACAGGCCCCAACAACATCCCCCTGATTGTGGGTGCCTGCTGGGCCCTGCACAATTTGGTGGAGAGCAAGAGGGAGGCCTTTTTCCAGGGCTGGGCTGTGGAGGCCGGCAGGGCCGATGTGCAGCCACCCGCTGCCCCCAGTCTCCAGGTGGACCCCGAAGGGACCCAGGTCCAGGAGGCCCTGCGGGCCCACTTCGATGATGAGGCCGCGGGGTGAACTCTGCCAGGCCCCCCACTGCCCACCCCTTCCTCCACAACACTCCCTGCCCCAACGCCCACACCATGGAGCACCCAACCGCACCCCCCCCCGCCACACTTTTCCTGGACAAATGACAGCACACACTTGTGGCTGAACTTAAACTGGTTTTCCTTTGAGAACTTTGTTTTTTTGGAACTAGAATTAAAACAAGAACAAACTATATACAAGACGTGTGTAACAAAAGTAATGTGTACAAAGAAAACAATAGTAATAAAAAAGTTTGTTCACTAAAAAGAAAACCAGGGATGATAAAGGGGAGAACTATTTACATGGAGGGGGATGGGGCAAAGGGGGGCACAAAAAAAAGAGACCTACAACTGTCCATCGTCCTTTTTTAAAAATCAACTATATACAAGGGGAGGGGCCCACATCCCGGGCCCCACAAAGTCCAGCACTGGGGTGGGTGGCCGGGAGCCCCGCCGCGGCCGCAGCCCTGTCCGGGGCTGGCTGGGGGCGGGGCGGACCGGAAGATATGCCCAGCGAGTCTCAGCTGGCTCCAGGGGTCCCTCGGTGGTCCGGCCCTCGCTGGTGGGTGGCGGGGTGATGGCGGACAGGACGGCGACGAGTGGATCAGCAGGTGGTGCGGCAGGTGGAGCAGTCAGGGCGGGCGCCGCGGCGGCCGGTGCGGCATGGGGGGGCCAGGTAGTCCACAAGGCGGTTGAAAGTTTCCATGTAGGCCCCCCGTGTCTCTTGACGCCAGGCCAGCGCCCGCTCCTGCAGGTCCAGGCAGCGTTGCTCCACCCGCAGGCGCTGCTCCACCACCTCCAGCTGCTGACAGTGGATGGCCAGCAGCTAGGGGTCCGTCGCTGTCGGCTGGTGGTGGTGCGGGGTCCGCCGTCTAGCCCGCCGTGGGGCCGGTCGGTCCTCAGCCGAGGGGCTTGCCTGGAGCGGTGGCCCCGGAGGGGTCTCCGGGCCCACTGATGCCTCGCCGGCGCTCTCTTCCGGTCCTTCCGATGGTGCAGGTGCGGGACACAGGAGAGGAGGGGGGGAGAAGAATGGAGACAGGCGTTAGTGTGGGCCCCGAGCCGTGGCCTTTGTCCCCCCAGCCCTGTGCTGCAGGTTCCCCATCCCCGGGAGATGCTGCTGTGATGGATGGGGTTCAGGGGTCCCCCTGCACTGCACCCCATCCGCTGGTGGGAGCGACTCTCACTTCACTCCACAGGGTCTGACAGGAAAGGTTTCTTAGGCCACAGATGCCCAGCTTCTCCCAGGAGTGACAGCACCAGCTGTCAGAAGAGACAGTCCTTCCAACCCGTCCTGGGGAGAAGACCCCAAGGGGGGCCCCTCTGGGGTGTAGCTTTCCCCCTCCTCAGGCTGGCTGCCTTCCAGCTCTCCCTTCCCCTAGCCTCTACCTGTGGCCCCCGCCCCCCCCCCCCGATTCAAAGCCAGCTCGGCTCCTCCCTCCTCTTTGTCCAGAGCAGAGGTGTCACCTGCCAGCTGTAGCCCCAGGATCATCCTTTGCCCCTGGGAGCTATTCGGCTCTTGTTGCTCATATCTAGCCTGAGTCTCCCTTTTCCACTCCCCCCCCCCACTCCATCACATGCTGCTGCTGCTGCTGCGGGGTGTCCCACCCCCCTCCTCCTGGGGGGCCCCTCGAGGTTCCGCTCCCCCCTGCCCCGGGGATGGGGCATGGCACTTGTGTGCGGGGTTGGAGGGGGGCAGGGGCTGATGCAGTGCTGTGAGGGACATGGCCCTGCTGTCCTTGGGGCCATGGCCATGTGAGGGGCCCTGGACACATATGTATTACCCCCGCCCCTCAAGCCCAGGGGTGTCCACCAGAGGGGGGGTACCTACCTGTCGGTCTGCTCCCATGGTCCGGAGATCCCCGGGGGGGCGGAGGCCCAGCTGCTGCTCCGGGATGGAGGATCTGCAGCCCGGATTCTGCGGAGGAGGAGCTCCCCTCCTCCTCCTCCTGCCACGATGGCCCAGGGGTGGGCTCCGGTGGGGGCCCCTGGGGTGCGGGGCTTATCTCCGGGGCGGACTCCAGCTGAAGGGCCTGCTGGGGCTCGTCGGCCGAAGTATCAAGGGTGGCTGGAGGGGAGGTGGTGTGCCGGGGGCCCAGGATGTCCCTGAGCTCCCTGTAAAAGGGGCAAGTGACGGGGGCAGCCCCAGATCGGCCGGCCGCATCCCAGGCCCGGGCATAACCCTGCCGCAGCTCCTTAACCTTACTCCTGACATGGTCAAGAGTGAGGGCAGGGTGACCCCGGGCGGCCAGGCCCGCGGACAGCCGAGCGAACGCATCCGCGTTATGCCTCTTGCTCCCCATTACCTGGAGCACCTCCTCCTCACCCCAGAGCCCCAGCAGGTCCCGCAGCTCGGCCTCCGTCCAGGAGGGGCCCCGCTGCCGCTTCCCAGCCTGGCTGCCGGGCTGGCTGGCCTGGCTGCTTTGGCTCCCCTGGCGGGGGGGCTCCCCTGGGGGTGCTGGGGGGGGGCTGCCGGGCAGCCATGGCAGGTGCTGGCCCTGTTCTGGGTGGCTGAGGGACGTGCAGGCTGGCCGCGTGTCTAGGCTGCCGCCTGCATGTTCCCCCAGCTTCCTGCACAGGAAGGGAGTGGGAGGGGACCTTTAAGGGGCCGCTCCACACGGCCACCATTGAGCTGAGGGACTGGAGAGAGTGTCTCTCAACCCCTCAGCTGATGGCCGCCATGGAGGACCCCGCAATTTCGATGTTGCGGGACGCGCAACGACTACACGCTCCCTACTTCGACGTTCAGCGTCGAAGTAGTGCGCTATTCCTATCTCCTGATGAGAACATAAGAACATAAGAATGGCCATACTGGGTCAGACCAAAGGTCCATCCAGCCCAGCATCCCATCTGCCGACGGTGGCCAATGCCAGGTGCCCCAGAGAAGGAGAACAGAAGACAATGATCAAGTGATTTATCTCCTGCCATCCATCTCCTGCCCTTGTTATGAAGGCTAGGGCACCATACTTTATCCCTGGCTAATAGGCATTTATGGACCTAACCTGCAAAAATTTATCAAGCTCTTTTTTAAACCCTAATAGAGTCCTGGCCTTCACAGCCTCCTCGGGCAAGGAGTTCCACAGGTTGACTGTGCGCTATGTGAAGAAAAATTTCCTTTTATTAGTTTTGAAGCTACTACCCATCAATTTCATTTGGTGTCCCCTAGTTCTTGTATTATGGGAAAAGGTATATAATTTTTCTATATTCACTTTCTCCACACCATTCATGATTTTATATACCTCTATCATATCGCCCCTCAATCGCCTCTTTTCCAAACTGAAAAGTCCCAGTCTCTCTAGCCTCTCCCCATATGGGACCCTTTCCAAGCCCCTAATCATCTTAGTCGCCCTTTTCTGAACCTTTTCTAATGCCAATATATCTTTTTTGAGGTGAGGAGACCACATCTGCACGCAATACTCAAGATGTGGGCGTACCATAGTTTTATATAGGGGAAGTATGATATCTTTTGTCTTATTATCGATCCCTTTTTTAATAATTCCTAACATCCTATTTGCCTTACTAACTGCCGCTGCACACTGCGTGGATGTCTTCAGAGAACTATCCACTATAACTCCAAGATCCCTTTCCTGATCTGTCGTAGCTAAATTTGACCCCATCATGTAGTACGTGTAATTTGGGTTATTTTTTCCAACATGCATTACCTTACACTTACCCACATTAAATTTCATTTGCCATTTTGCTGCCCAATCACTCAGTTTGCTGAGATCTTTTTGTAGTTCTTCACAATCTGTTTTGGTTTTGACTGTCCTGAACAACTTGGTGTCATCTGCAAACTTTGCCACCTCACTGCTTACCTCATTTTCTAGATCATTGATGAACAAGTTGGATCGGTCCCAGGACTGACCCCTGGGGAACACCACTAGTTACCCTCCTCCATTGTGAACATTTACCATTTATTCCCACCCTTTGTTTTCTGTCTTTTAACCAATTCCCGATCCATGAAAGGACCTTTCCTCCTACCCCATGACCACCTAATTTACATAAAAGCCTTTGGTGTGGGACCGTGTCAAAGGCTTTCTGGAAATCTAGGTATATTATGTCCACTGGGTGCCCCTTGTCCGCATGTTTATTAACCCCTTCAAAGAATTCTAATAGATTAGTTAGACACGACTTCCCTCTGCAGAAACCATGCTGACTTTTGCCCAACAATTCGTGCTCTTCTATGTGCCTTGCAATTTTACTCTTTACTAGTGTTTCTACTAATTTGCCTGGTACTGATGTTAAACTTATCGGTCTATAATTGCCAAGATCTCCTCTAGGGCCTTTTTTAAATATTGGTGTTATATTGGCCGTCTTCCAGTCATTTGGTACCAAAGTGGATTTAAAGGATAGGTTACAAACCACTGTTAATAACTCCGCAATTTCACATTTGAGTTCTTTCAGAACCCTTGGATGAATGCCGTCTGGTCCTGGAGACTTGTTACTATTCAGCTTATCAATTAATTCCAAAACCTCCTCTAATGTCACTTCAATCTGAGTGAGGTCCTCAGATTTGTCACCTAAAAAGGCTGGCTCAGATTTAGGAACCTCTGTAACATCCTCAGCCGTGAAGACTGAAGCAAAGAAATCATTTAATCGCTCCGCAATGGCACTGTCTTCCTTGATCGCTCCTTTTATATCTTTATCGTCCAAGGGCCCCACTGCTTTTTTAGCGGGCTTCCTGCTTCTAATGTATTTAAAAAACATTTTACTATCGTTTTTTGAATTTTTGGCTAGCTGTTCCTCAAAATCTTTTTTGGCTTTTCTTACTACATTATGACACTTAATTTGGGAGTGTTTATGTTCCTTTCTATTTTCCTCACTAGGATTTGACTTCCACTTTTTAAAAGCTACCCTTTTCTCTCTCACTGCCTTTTTAACATGGCTGTTTAGCCATGGTGGTTCTTTGTTAGGTCTCTTACTGTGTTTTTTTATTTGGGGTATACATTTAAGTTGGGCCTCTAGTATGGTGTCTTTAAACAGTTTCCATGCAGCTTCCAGGGATTTTAGTTTAATTACTCTACCTTTTAGTTTCTGTTTAACTAGAACATAAGAACATAAGAATGGCCATACTGGGTCAGACCAAAGGTCCATCCAGCCCAGCATCCCATCTGCCGACGGTGGCCAATGCCAGGTGCCCCAGAGAAGGAGAACAGAAGACAATGATCAAGTGATTTATCTCCTGCCATCCATCTCCTGCCCTTGTTATGAAGGCTAGGGCACCATACTTTATCCCTGGCTAATAGGCATTTATGGACCTAACCTGCAAAAATTTATCAAGCTCTTTTTTAAACCCTAATAGAGTCCTGGCCTTCACAGCCTCCTCGGGCAAGGAGTTCCACAGGTTGACTGTGCGCTGTGTGAAGAAAAATTTCCTTTTATTAGTTTTGAAGCTACTACCCATCAATTTCATTTGGTGTCCCCTAGTTCTTGTATTATGGGAAAAGGTAAATAATTTTTCTATATTCACTTTCTCCACACCATTCATGATTTTATATACCTCTATCATATCGCCCCTCAATCGCCTCTTTTCCAAACTGAAAAGTCCCAGTCTCTCTAGCCTCTCCCCATATGGGACCCCTTCCAAGCCCCTAATCATCTTAGTCGCCCTTTTCTGAACCTTTTCTAATGCCAATATATCTTTTTTGAGGTGAGGAGACCACATCTGCACGCAGTACTCAAGATGTGGGCGTACCATAGTTTTATATAGGGGAAGTATGATATCTTTTGTCTTATTATCGATCCCTTTTTTAATAATTCCTAACATCCTATTTGCCTTACTAACTGCCGCTGCACACTGCGTGGATGTCTTCAGAGAACTATCCACTATAACTCCAAGATCTCTTTCCTGATCTGTCGTAGCTAAATTTGACCCCATCATGTAGTACGTGTAATTTGGGTTATTTTTTCCAACATGCATTACCTTACACTTACCCACATTAAATTTCATTTGCCATTTTGCTGCCCAATCACTCAGTTTGCTGAGATCTTTTTGTAGTTCTTCACAATCTGTTTTGGTTTTGACTGTCCTGAACAACTTGGTGTCATCTGCAAACTTTGCCACCTCACTGCTTACCTCATTTTCTAGATCATTGATGAACAAGTTGAACAGGATCGGTCCCAGGACTGACCCCTGGGGAACACCACTAGTTACCCTCCTCCGTTGTGAAAATTTACCATTTATTCCCACCCTTTGTTTTCTGTCTTTTAACCAATTCCCGATCCATGAAAGGACCTTTCCTCCTATCCCATGACCACCTAATTTACATAAAAGCCTTTGGTGTGGGACCGTGTCAAAGGCTTTCTGGAAATCTAGGTATATTATGTCCACTGGGTGCCCCTTGTCTGCATGTTTATTAACCCCTTCAAAGAATTCTAATAGATTAGTTAGACACGACTTCCCTCTGCAGAAACCATGCTGACTTTTGCCCAACAATTCGTGCTCTTCTATGTGCCTTGCAATTTTATTCTTTACTAGTGTTTCTACTAATTTGCCTGGTACTGATGTTAAACTTATCGGTCTATAATTGCCAGGATCTCCTCTAGAGCCTTTTTTAAACTAGCTTCCTTTTTTAAACTAGCTTCCTCATTTTAGTGTAATTCCCCTTTTTGAAATTAAATGCCAGAGTGTTTGACCGCTGCGGTGTTCTTCCCAACACAGGAATATTAAAAGTTATTATATTGTGGTCACTATTTCCAAGCGGTCCAGTAACAGTTACCTCTTGGACCAGATCCTGCGTTCCAGTCAAGACTAGATCGAGAATCGACTCTCCCCTTGTGGATGAGGATAGCGGCTTCTCCCCTTGTGGATGAATCGACTCTCCCCTTGTGGATGAGGATAGCGGCTTCGACGTCTCGCCGCCTAACGTCGAAGTTAACTTTGAAATAGCGCCCGAGACGTGTAGCCGTGACGGGCGCTATTTCGAAGTTAGTGCCGCTACTTCCAAGTAGCGTGCACGTGTAGACACGGCTTGTGTGTCCTGGGAGATTGAAGTGCTCTCCTATGGGTTTTTGTATATTGCCATTTCTGATGTCTGATTTGTGTGCATTTATTCTTTTACGTAGAGACTGTCCAGTTTGTCCGATGTATATGGCAGAGGGGCATTGCTGGCACATGATGGCATAAATTACATTGGTAGATGTGCAGCTGAATGAACCCACGATGGTGTGGCTGATCCGGTTAGGTCCTGTAATGATGTTGCTGGTGTGTATATGTGGGCAGAGCTGGCAACGAGGTTTGTTGCATGGATGGGTCCCTGAGATAGAGTGACTGTGGTGCGGTGTATAGTTGCTTGTTAGGATTTGTTTTAGGTTGGCAGGTTGTCTGTGAGCAATGATAGGTCTGCCTCCCAAGGCCTGTGAAAGTGTGGGATTATTGTCCAGGATGGGTTGTAGATCCCTGATGATGCGCTGTAGAGGTTTTAGCTGAGGACTGTAGGTGATGGCTAGTGGTGTTCTGTTGGTTTCTCTCTTGGGCTTGTCCTGTAGCAGGAGGCTTCGTGGCACACGTCTGGCTCTGTTGATTTGTTGATTTGGCCAAGCACTTAGATATAACCGCATTTGTTCCAACCCCTCCGACAGAGACAAACACCTACAGCATCTGCACCAAGCATTCTTGAGACTGCAATACCCACGTGAGGAAGTGAGAAAACAAATCAACAGAGCCAGGACACACAGTAGCAGATTTAAAAGTAGCTATCCTGCAGCAAAGAAATTTCAAGACCAGACTCCAAAGAGAAATTGCTGAGCTACAATTCATCTGCAAATTCAATACCCTCAGCTCAGGATTAAACAAAGACTGTGAATGGCTGGCTAAATACAAAAGCAGCTTCCCCTCTCTTGGAGTTCAGACCTCCAGATCTACTGATGACAATACAACTCAGCCTTCCTGACTGAGCTAACCTCGTTATCCCCAGCCTTGCTCTGGCCTATTTATACCTGGCCTTGCAGATTTCCAGGACCAGCATCTGAAGAAGTGAGTTAACTCACGAAAGCTCATGCTCTAAACTTTTCTGTTAGTCTATAAGGTGCCACAGGACCCTTCGTTGCTGCTATGACTTTTTAGTAATCTGTTTTTAGAATAAGTTTGGAATCAGCCAAGATGACTGCTAGGAATGGACAAAGATGTGAAAATTTTCTGGTTGCTGACAAATTGTTCATTTGTGTATAGAGCCTAGTAATTCAAATGAAGCCAATATAACCACAGACACTGCAGACAAATTCTCCAATGGTGCAACACAAAGCATGTGATTCTGCCATCTGCAAAGATGTTTTTTTCAAAGTCTAGAGCCAAAACTTCACTTCAAATGGAATGGAAACTTCCAAACTTAGATGCCATGGGATGGACAATGGAAGCCAGAAGTATTCTTTGCTTATTCCAGAATACGTTAGTGTGCTGTGTTTCCAAGTTGCTCTTAATCCCCAAGATTACAACACTGATACTGGCTGGTAGTATTCATATAAATACTTCAGAGACTTGCTTAGATCTTTTTTTCCCTGTCGTGCCATTTTGTTAACAATATTGATTGTGTTGATGATGCTGACGCTGAAGAGCCTGAAGAAAGACACTAATAGAGTCCATGATACACTGCCAGAAATGCTATAATAATCAAATGTCAAAGATGCTGGATGGTCCCATTGCATTCAGTACTGCCTTTGGAAACAGTTAATGAAAAGAGGCACTGAAATACTTACAAATTATATTAATCCAGGCGGTGCTTTCCCATGCACAGAGAATGCCTTCACTGGCTAGCCTGTAAGTCGTATCCTTGTGCTGTGATACTGTCAAATCTCACAAACTAAGCAGAGTAGAATGTGGAGTTCTCCCATCCAAATTTGTCAAGGAAATCAGAGCTGGAAAGGGTTAGCGATGCAGCGTGAGTTGGCAGTGCTTTTTGGTCTGGCTCCAGACTGAAGCAATGATCTAGTATGGTGTGCAGCTATCTATGCTGGGGTAAGGTTAGGTGATGAATGTGAGGTGAGAGGAACAGAGGTCCTACTCCTGAGCATTAGTGGTGCTTAAAGGTCCTAAGATGCTCTGAAAAAGCACAGGGTTTTTATGTGTAGTGCCCAGGCCGCATTGCCACCAGGGTGAGAACATCCTGCCTATCTGAAGATCTTCTGAAGTGTATATGGGATAGAATGGTGTTCACTTCTGGTCCTAAACTGAACGTAAGTTGCTGTGCTTCAAGCACCATGCTCAGCAATGGCTATGTTGTGTTCCTCAGGACTAACAAGGGTTTTACAAACCTTCTCCCCACCCGACCATTTGGACTGTTTGTGACCTGGCTCCCAAATGTCATTTTGCATTAACGCTCACTCCCACATTTGGTCCTGGAGAAGGAGCCAGGGCTTGGAGCTGGCTGGTGTACACAGTGGATTGGGAAGCAAGGGACCTTGGTATGGAACAGGTTTTGAATCACTGACCCATAGAATCCTAGGTGTGGAAGTGTCCCAGGCAGCCCAAAGCAGGATCAACCCCAACTAAATCATCCCAGCCAGGTTTTGTCAAGCCAGGACTTAAAAACCTTCAGGGGTGGAGATTACTGGATGAGGGAGGTAACCCGCTGACAGATGATGTGGGGAAAGCTGAAGTACTTAATGCTTTCTTTGCCTCTGTCTTCACGGACAAGGACAGCTCCTGGACTAATGCAATAAGTGATGCATTGTGGGATGAAGGTGGACAGCCTTTGGTGGGGAAAGAACAGGTTAGGAGCTATCTAAAACAGCTAAATGTACATAAATCCATGGGCCTGGACCTAATTCAACCGAGGGTTCTGAGGGAGTTGGCGTATGTTGTTGAAGAGCCCTTGCCCATTATCTTTGAAAAGTCGTGGAGATCGGGAGAGATCCCGGATGATTGGAAAAAGGCAAATGTAGTACCCATCTTTAAAAAAGGGAAGAAGGATGATCCAGGGAACTATAGGCCGGTCAGTCTTACATCAGTCCCTGGAAAAATCATGGAGGGGCTCCTCAAGGAAGTCATTTTGAGGTACTTGGAGGAGGGGAAAGTGATCAGGAATAGTCAGCATGGATTCATGAAGGGCAAGTCATGCCTGCCCAATCTGATTAGTTTCTACGATGAGATAACTGGCTCTGTGGATAGGGGAAAATCAATGGGTGTGATTTATCTTGACTTTAGCAAAGCTTTTGATACGGTCTCCCACAATATTCTTGTCAGCAAGTTAAAGGAACGTGGATTGGATAAATGGACGGTAAGATGGATAGAAAGCTGGCTAGAAGGTCGGGCCCAGAGGGTAGTGATCAACAGCTGGATGTCGGGATGACGGTCAGTTTTTAGTGGAGTGCCCCAAGGTTCAGCTCTGGGTTCTGTTCTGTTCAACATATTTATCAATGACCTGGGTGAGGGGTTGGATTGCACCCTCAGCAAGTTTGTGGATGACACTAAGCTAGGGGGAGAGGTAGATACGCTGGAGGGTAGGGACAGGTTCCAGAGTGACTTAGACAAATTGGAAGCCTGGGCTGCAAGAAATCTGATGAGGTTCAATAAGGACAAGTGCAGAGTCCTGCACTTGGGCTGGAAGAATCCCAAGCATTGTTACAGGCTGGGGTCCGACTGGCTCAGTAGTAGTTCTGCAGAAAAGCACCTGGGAGTTGTAGTGGACGAGAAGCTGGACATGAGTTGACAGTGTGCTCTTGTAGCCAAGAAAGCTAATGGCATATTTGGTTGCATCAAGAGGAGTGTTGCCAGTAGTTCCAAAGAAATGATTGTTCCTCTTTATTCGGCTTTGGTGAGGCCGCATCTGGAGTACTGTGTCCAGTTCTGGGCCCCCAATTATAGGAAGGATGTGGACACACTGGAGAGGGTCCAGTGGAGGGCGACCAAAATAATTAGGGGGTTGGAGCATATGACCTACGAAGAAAGGTTGAGGGAATTGGGACTGTTTAGTCTGCAGAAGAGAAGACTGAGCGGGGACTTGATAACAGCCTTCAACTTACTGAAGGGAGGTTGCAAAGAGGCTGGAGAGAGACTGTTCCCAGTGGTCACGGATGGCAGAACACAGAGTAATGGTCTCAAGTCGCGGTTGGGAAGGTCCAGATTGAACATTAGGAAAAACGGTTTCACTAGGAGGGTGGTGAAGCATTAGAATGGTCTACCTAGGGAAGTAGTGGAGTCTGCATCCCTGGTGGTGTTTAAGTCTTGCCTCGACAAAGTCCTGGCTGGGCTGATCTGATGGGTTTGGTCCTGCCTAGGGCAGGGGGCTGGACTCGATGGCTTTTTTAGGTCTCTTCCAGCTCTATTGTTCTATGATTCCACCACCTCTCCGGGCATGTGACTTTTTGGGACTCCTCTTTTTCCTAAAATGAGCCCTGCTGCGTGTGTTCATTTGTCCACCAGTAGCAGCAGAAGCAGTGCGCCCAGCCACAGTGCCTTGCTCCTCTTGCTTACGCTGGTGGATGAGGGCAGACGTTTATTCCTGTAACAGTAGACATTTTGATTTCCTTTGCTATGTACAATTTAAATATGTCGGCAAAGCTGTGAAAAACGAAACAGCAAAGATAAACTCCCCTGATGGCCCTTCTCGTCCTGTTTCTGTTCCAGGCAGCCCTTCTTTAAATACTGCTACCACTGCGGGCGATCCATAGGGATTCGACTCACTCCATGCACACGCTGTTATGAGATCTTCACTTGCAGCAAGTCCTGTAAAGTCAAAGCCTGGAACGAGCGTCACAAGCACGAGTGCTTTGTCGCTACAGGTAAGTTTGTCTGACCATCCTCTCTAGAGCACAGAGAAAGCAAAGCATGTGGGACACAAACAGGCCTGTTGAAATACATGAAGTCTGGGCCCTATTTTTAATGGTAAAGTTAAAAGTATTTTAGTTAAGCACTAAGCTAACATCGAATTCAGAGCAACAGGTAACGTACATATAAACTGTTAAAGTTAATATATCAATTGACTTGAGTGAGCTCATATTTGTTAAAACTGTTAGATGTAAGAAGCTTAGTAAAGTAGCTTCATCATTGATTTCAGCCTTGGAGACTCTTCAAAGGTGAATGGCAAAGCGGAAATAAAAGTCAAGTCACAGCAAGCACAGATTTCTTTGCCTCAGGCACCCAATAAACCAGGTTATATGGGCCCTTCAGCACAGAAATAACCTGCTGACCTTTATTTACTTACAAACGAAAAATGAAATCCTCTTCTTGGTCCACTGACTCACAAATTCCATGCCTCTTGTAAGCTGCAGTATTGGTATAATAAGTATGAAAGCACACACTGATCGTAGAAAAAAGTTCTACCTCTCAATGGAGGGCTTGTATAATAGAGTGAGACAGAAAAGCAGACTCGCTGTCACTAGGTCAGATGCTCATATATTTGAATGAATGGGAAATCTCAAATGTGAAAGGAAATGCGTGTCAAAAAGGCCAGCTATCTATCACTGAACTACTTTTTAGGAGGTGCTCAGTACGTGACTCTACCCTCTGGATCTATATTAAACCTGTGCCTTGTGAAAATGCTAGATCTGTGCTGTCAGAGACTAGCACAATGGGAAATGTGCACATCCACGCTGGTAGCCTCTAAAGCTCCTCTGGATGCTCCCTAGTGAGGATTAACCATGTTGTCCAGTCAAATTACTATTTGGATTAAGTTTTACTTACTAGCAGTAAATTTCCCCTGCTTTTTAACAGGATATGCTGGTGTTCTTCTTCCTATCCAGTCTTTAAGCTGATGTCACCCTGCTGTGTGCTGTTTCTGTATTTCATGCCACAGATGGCAGCTGCTTGTTTGCATAAGTCTGTGCTATATATAAGGTACATGTGTTCATAGATGCTTTAAAAATCCTGGCGATAAAGCAACTATGGAATCATATGAAATGCTGTATTCATTACTGCTACTGCTTCAGTGCATGTGAGCGAAGACAGAAATACTAGAAAGAACACTAGTTGCAGTACCCATCACAAACCACCAGATGGCAATCACAGAATCATAGGGCTGGAAGGAACCTCAGGAGGTCATCTAGTCCAGCCCCCTGCTTCAAGCAGGATCAACCCCTACTAAGTCATTCCAGCCAGGACCTTGTCCAGCCGGGACTTTAAAGCCTCAAGGGATGGAGAATCCACCATCTCTCTTGACAACGCATTCCAATGCTTCACCACCTGCCTGGTGAAGAAGTTTTTCGTAATATCTAACCTACACCTTTCCCTCTTCAACTTCTGAACATTAGTCCTTGTTCTGCCATCTGACACCGCTGAGAACAGTTTCTCACCCTCCTTTTTAGAGCTCCCCTTCAGGAAGTTGAAGGCTGCTATTAAATTACCTCTAAGTCTTCTCTTCTGTAAACTAAACAAGCCCAAATCCCTCAGCCTATTCTCATAGGTCTTGTGCTCCAGACCCTTAATCATTTTTGTTGCCCTTTGCTGAACCTGTTCCACCAATTCCACATCCTTTTTATACTGGGGGCCCAAAACTGGACACAATATTCCAGATGTGGCCTCACCAGTGCCGAATAAAGAGGAATAACTACTTCTCTAGATCTGCTCGAAATGCTCCTCCTAATGCACCCCAGTATGCATGAACATCAAGTGATGGGGTTGGCCCTAGCTGACAAATCAATACAACACTTTGAACAAGAAGATTTTAAAGTTTCCCACTAAGATCTTAACTACAAGACAAGTTCTTGGCCAGAGTGGTGCTGACCTTGCTTGAACATAGCCAATGTATTGGTTTCTTTATTATGCTAACCAATCTACCGTTGCATATTGACCACAGCAAAAAAGTAAGGACAGTGCGTAGGACGTCTGCTGAGATGGGACAGCTCCTCCCATGTGAATTAATAATAAAGGCAAAAAAAGAAACAACAGAAAAGTCATATTCAACCTCATGGATCTTGTTTGTCTTCAGAAATATGACAGCTGCATGACCAGAAGACTGATGTGTTTAGAATACAGCTGAGAGGTGATTAAGTCGTATCCAAGCCATAAATAGTGGTGGAATAACCATTGTGTTGGCTCCAGTACAGGTTGGAAGATTCTGTTGGGAAAAACTTAGATCTGCTGCTTTATAAGTGCCAAAAATCTAAGAGGCCTGTTAAAACTTTCAGGGTGGTGATGCGCCTCATTGCAAGCAGTTCCGTGAGTCAAGAAACCACGGCATCTGAGTGCTGCATTAGAGCAGGAATGTCAGTAATGACAAAATTCTCCTAAATTATATTCCTTCGAAAGCTAAGAAAATCTGGCGTTGGGCTTACCATTGCTAAGCCCAAAACTGAAGCTGGGGTTAGGAGCTCAGCAGAAGTACTTTATAATATTAGCACTCCACTTTATTGCAGCTGAAGGTGATTCACCATTAATGGACTCTGGTGGTGTTGGTGAACTGTGACAACTTTACTGTGATAAATATGATATGCCTCCACTCACCTCATCTTCTCAGAACACAAAGACTCATCTAGAGACATGGCAGCTACGTTTACTTATGTCACCAATATATTGAAATATGAATGAGTAGTTGATGAAAAATATCTAATTAACACTAATGGAAAACTTTGTGCTTAGCAAAAAATGTTGAGGGCTTGGTGTCAAGGGCCCATGATGAGGAGCCAATGTTATTAGCTTCCAGTGAGAATCTTTATATTGATAAGTAATGGTATTGGCTAAAAGAATTAGACATGCAGGGAGGCCATTAGAGTGTGAAGACAAAATGTTGGATTGGTACCACGACGGCCTTCAAAAGCAGAACTTCTTGAAAAGAGCAGAGGATCAGAAAACACTTGCTGCGGACACAAGCTACCATGAATATTTTATGCACACCTGATGACTTTATTACATGTTCGGAGAAATATCTTTTAAGAACTTCTCGTATTCCCAAACCTTTGTAATAGCATGTTTGGGTTGCATGTTGCAAAGGTGTCTTGAAGCAGATGCTTTTACAATGTATTTGCTAGACCTATGCAGAGTATAGCACCAGCTATTGTCGATATCTTTTTGATCATGTTTTTCTCCCATAAAAAATGCTAATGGTTTATTCCTGGAGACTGTAACGTTCAGCTTGTCCACAAAAAAGGTGCAGGAGGGGTCGTCGCTGTGAAAGTGAGTTAGCTTCTGAGACTATTCTGTTTTTGAGCACCCTTGAGAGACACTGTCACTGAAGGACTCCAGTTTGTGCAAGGTGCAGTCCTGGTTTGTGCAGAGATGACTCGTCCCGTATGGGCTGGATTGAGACAGCAAACTCATTTCATGCAGGCTGATAACCATCTGTTGATGGGAGTGGATTTTTTTTTTTCAGTGATACCTAGCCTGCCTACATTTGAACCGGTGACCTACAGATGGGCTCCACGTGTCATAACCAGGTCTGTGAGCAGAGCTATCAGGAGGAACAGTTGAATGGCTTTTGAGGGTGCTGAATAGAACCTGGCATGAAGTTATGATAGCCCACCATGCTGTGATATGGATTCATTGCACATATCCATGATGACGTTCCTTTTCACAGAGGAAGTATTCCCTAGGCTGGAGTGTTGAAATCCAACAGATTGTTGGTTATGGACCTGACCCTGCATGCTAGATAACGGAGGCCACAAGGCTGCTTAAAGATCTCGTTAGCTCTGATTTTCCCACAAAGACGTAAACTGGAAGGCCATCAGACATTATCCTTACCCCCCACCTCTTGCCTGTGTGATGCTGGTTTTTCTTTAGTGAAAAAGAGTACAACTCCGGCGACGATATGACAAGGCCAACCACTGCTCAATGGTAGAGCACTGAAAAATTTGGCATGCTTCCTTTGTAACTTTACCCAAAGATAATTCTTTTACTGACATGTTCCTTGTGTAATGTTTACAACTTGCTGCTGCATTTGTATATCTGCTTTATGTAAACATTATTGTAGAACTGCAATGGTACATGCACACTGGGAAATCTAATGCAATGATTTTTTTTTTATGAGCAAGTGTCTATAAAAATAAATGTTATTGGTATTTATGACTGGTATCAACTTTTTAAAACCGCTTAGAGTGCGTAGAAGTGGTTGGTCCCTCCAACCACTCACAACAGAATCTTATATGTGACTGTTCTGAAATGTGTTTGCACCTTGTTTTATTGCTGCTGAAGGTGGTTCACCATTAATGGAGTCTGACCAAGACAGCCTTCAGTCTGAGGGTGAGGGTAAGTGAGTTTTGCCTATTCACATCTTTTTCACCATAAAGAAAGAATTGCACTTGTCAGTCACTCTTTGGTCCTTTTAAGCTCATCTCCAGTTACTAGCTCAGTGATGCTGGATGCACGCATTGGAATTATTCTGTAGAATAAATACTGACATTTTAAAGGAAAGCCTAACAAACGCCTGCAAAGCCAACTCATTTGTAGGAGCCATAATTAAGGCACTTCCCAATACAGACAATTTACTCGCTAAAGAGAAGGCTCCTAGCGTAGCCATTAAGGCTCAGCTGTAACCAGTTGTAGTGCATGGAGAGCTTTGGGTATGTCTTCTCTACCTAGAAGATCTGTCTTCTGTGATTGGAGTTTGCATGCCTAGTAGGAACACAGGAAACAACTATCAGAAGCAAACAGTCGACCCCTGTACATCTCAATCTTGTGAGGTGTAAGGGAGGTCAGCCAGGTAAGTTGACTGTAGGTAAGTCAAATCCACCTATGTAGTTGCTGTAGCTGGAATTGCATATCTACAGTTGACTTTAAGGTCTAGTGTAGAGCTGGCCTAAGGGTGAGCAACTGCTGCAGTGAGGCAAGAGTTACAGTAGGTTCCTTTATGGCAGCGCAATAAGCCAGCCTAACCATTTCAGTCCTAATTTCTATCAAAAACTTAGCACAGGTTGGTCATTTTTAATTATTTGTAATAACAAATTTTCAACAAAAGCTGGGCTGATATGGGCTTTAAAATGGAAGCCACAGAAATCTCACAGTGCCACCCTTCACCAAAAAGTGATATGGCTGAGGAGTAGGCTATGCTCTCTGGGACCGTGGCATGGAAGAGGAATAGGGGTGACAAAGATGTGTCCCAGCAGGTCAGCACATACAGCCATAGGGGCACAGAGCTTTATCAAGGCCAAGGATGAGCTAGGGCTCATGTTTCCTTTTCAGCGCCTGTGGTCCTTTTACACAGGGAACTTCTCCCTTATTGTGCTCTTCTGCTAGAAGAAATGGACTTTGCTCTGCCCTTGTGATATACACCCTTAATTGGCCAATAACGTAGGAGCTGGAATAACTGGATTTGCGTTATAGGGCTGGCTCATGACAGCGTTTTGAAAGCATTAGCTATTAAAGCCAGGCCAGGTGCTTTGCTGTTCTCTCTGGCTGCTTCAGTTGTCACAACAAGCCAGGCGGAATGGCTTGCTTTTGGGCCAGCTAGGAGCTGCTGACGTGATGCTTCTGCTAGTCAAGCTTCCTATCAAGTGCCTTTAATTTCTTATTTATGCCATTGCTGCATTAGTGCCTGCACAAACATCATGGTCTTAAGTTCCTCTCTCACACGAAGTGGTGGATTTTATTTGTGGGGACAGTGGCCTGAGGCTGCAGCTACACAAGCACATTCTTCCAGAAGAGCAGGCCCTTTTTCAAAAGAGCCCATGGCCTGTCCAAAAACAAATGCACTTTTTTGAGCTGAAATTGGAAGAACACGGCACTACTTCCAGCGGGCCAATTCCACACCCAGACCAGGAGACGTGCCTTTTTCTGAAACAATTCTTTTTTTTTTTTTTTTGGAAAAAAAAAAAAAAAGCATGTGTAGATGCCCCCGGTGGCGTGGGTCCTTCTTTCGAAAGGGCAGTCTTCACGGCAGTGGATTTTTTGATCCGTGGCCTGTTCTTTTGAAGGAGCGGAGGCTGTGCGGCCACAATCTGTCAAAAGAGCAGCTCAAGCTTTTGAGCCTCTTTTTTGCGTGTGGAGGCACTCTTTTGAAAGACTTTTTTTTTTGGGCAGACAGCTTGTGGAAGAATTTCTTTTGAAAGATTGCTGTAGTGTAGACATAGCATAAAAGACTGGACGAGGAGCAAAGAGCCATTACTATTGTTTGCCAAGACCAAACTATCTGCAAAGTGCCTGGATGATAAATTCACATACACAAGCAAGTTTTGAGTTAAAAATGCTAACGAACAGATACAGAAAACTCTTTCATAGCTGGCATTCTATCATCTGGGCCTCTCAAATAACCGGCATTTTAACCATAAGTAAATTTTAGTTCTGGTGTCCAAATGTTCAGCACAGTGAAAGTAAATACAAATAGAGCGTTTACAGTGTACAATATTACTGTTGTTGGTAAAGTACTCTGCATACATTTTTGTTTTGTAATAGCTAACCTTGTTTTCCTTCAGTGTTATGCATTGCTAGGTATACCTCTCTATTAGCCAGAATATTTGGCTATCTTGCAACCGCCCAGTCCCAGGGTTGCTCGATGGGAAAGCATTTACTGTATGTTTTTGCCATCACCGATAATGGTCTGACGTAATTTATACACCAACAAACTCTCTCTTTCCCCGTGCAACCTTGTTCCTGCTTTGTTGTCAAGCATTTAGATGTATTTTTCTTGATGTGTCTTGCTAGCAAAAGGCAGCTTCTAAATTAAAGAGAAATGGTAGTGTAACCCAATGCTGCAATTTGTGGTTGAGGTTTTTTTTCCATAGCATCTACTGGATTTAGACACTTTTTCCATTTAAAATGAACCAATGGCTAAATAAATTCCTTGGACTACTTGGAAAATCTTGGCCTGTAGATCCTGCAGATTGATTTTAGGGTGCTCTGTGGTAATCTAAACCATGGAGGAGATTTTTTTTTTTAATGTTTTACTTTGATTTTTAAATGTAGTGATGATGATGTTGGCAATCGAATTTTGAGGTAGCTAGCTACAAATTAATACTGATAATTTAAAACTAGCTTTTCACAGTAAAAGCCTCAGAAGTAGTCATGGGATAGAAAAAAAGTACATCATTGTCATATGTGATCCCTTTAAAGGCCAGCGGGGTAGGTAGTTTGTGCCATGCAGAAGAGATACAGTGCATCCATCCTGTTGTTGAACTGATTGAAGCGTCAGTAATTTAGAAGCTTCTTGTTGTGTCCAACTTATTCTTTCAAGGAAGCCAGTGTTGCTTCAGAGACAAATCTTTTATTTTTATTTTTTTGTAAATACAGGGAAGCAGCAACTTAAGACTAAGTCATGCATTTCAAGAGGTAGGCAGAGTCCTGTTGGCAGAAAGGGAAGAGATGGACGTGAGGCAAGCGAGGGAAGGAGCAGAAGAGAGGTCTTCGGAAAAGACGACAAGAAACCAAGTCCAGGCAGAGCACGTGCAACAGCTGAGGACATACGTCCAAACCTTCCTTACACTGGGAATTACAGTTACAATTGATCATACAATAGAAAACTATGAGCATGCTGAGTAAGTTGAACTGACAACGCTTGCCTTTATCCAGTAAGTGCTATACTAAATAAGAAGCATTAGAATACTAATGATAGGCATGCCATGACAGCCATTTTCTAGGGACCTGTTCAATATTGATGCCTCTGTACTTAGAGATGTAGCTAGAGTGCTGGATGAGAACAGTGACCGCTTTTCAGGGTAAGCCTTTGCAAGAGCTACTTATGCACTGAAATAGCAAGTAGAATTTGAGTTTATTGCATTTCTCATCAACTCCATGAGGCATTTCCTGCTCCTTTTTCTTTAATTTCCCACTTAATCACACTTATTGGTGCAGGGCACCTTGGGTATTACTTAGTTAATCACCTTTAGCAACCTTCTGAATGCAGATTATGCTCCAAGAGCATTCAACATTTTGTTTTTAAATTAACAGCACTGAAGGAGTCTCTCTCTCTCTCTCTCTCACACACACACACACACACACACACACACACGTGCGCGCTCATCATGTTGCACCAGGAGAAGTTTTTCTCTGATCCGGCAGCTCTCTCCTCCCAGCCCTCCCTCAGTTCCCGTGTACTGGCAATGAAGGATACTTGACCACTCAAAGGACAAGGCTCAGAGGTGGTGACTACTTTAGAAACCAACACTACGCTGGTCAGGTCAATGGATCCATGATTAGGGGTTATTTGCTCATGTGGCAGGCAAAAGCTACCTCTTGGAAAAGGAGGCAATTGTCTGGTTTGGGTTTCTAATGTGTAGAGATGCCGAGTACCAACTGGTATTGGATGTAGCTGGGGAGGAAGTTGCAGGCACTCAGCACCTCCCAAAGATCCTGTTTATGTGCTTAGCTGTGAATACCCATGGCCATAGTACCTATAGGACCAGAATATCATTCCTCACAACCATGTGACTGACCTAGGGAATGGATGAATGTAACTGAGGCAAGTAGCTGACCCTTGGATTGTATATAGTTTAAGACTGGTGATTTCCCAATGGCTGGCCTAGCTGTAGGCGATTTGCAAATGAGCGTGTGTGTGCTCTCTTTAACGTTACTGAATTGGCTACAAAAGTTTTTTTTTTTTAAATGTTCCTATTTGTTTGCTAGTGGTAGTTATTTTAAATAAAGTAATGCAGAAAAGAGTCATGGGAGATGTAGTTTTGAGATGACTGAATTGTAGGGTTTTTTTTAATCAATACTGGTCCTTGTAGAGGACCTGGGCATACATATTCATTAGTTTTATATTGCTATTAGCTGTTAGAGTTGCGTACATAAAGTAGACTCTAAACTCCTGTAACTGAAAGATTTTGGTATTTACTAAGTAAATGGGTAAGTGACAAGACATTGTTTCATTTCTTTGTGACCAAAAGGGGAAGGAAACCTGGAATTCTTAGGTGTTGTTTACTTCCAGTCATGTGACCAACTTCTCTTCATATCTAATTACCAGAAGTGTGGGGAATCACCTCTTCAGTAGCTTTCCAAGTTCAACAACCCCTGGGAATTGTGTGCAGTAGACCTTTGATTTTTGTGAGGGTTGCGTTCCCACACAATCTCGCATACCCCGAATTTTATGTAAATCAGTGGTGGCACTTCCCCAGGGATGGGAGCACCTGTGGGTGCCACTTCCCCAGGGCTCGGGGCAGGGGGTTTTAGCCTGCCTGGCTGCCCACAGCTACAGCCAGCTAGACAGGCTGATAGCCCTGGAGCTTCACCTTGTGCGAAACTCGCATTAATGTGAGTTTTGTGCAAGGTGAAGCACGTAAAAGGAGGGGTTACTGTACATCGAAAAAAGCCAAATCTATTTCAACATCATTTCATCCAAAGGAAGCGTGACTGTGGATTATTTAATTCCAAAAGGTTCTTTGTCAGGATTAGAATGCTCCCTTTTTTTCAATTAACTTTCCAAGAAGCAATATCTTGAGTGCAGCAGAGTAAATAATTAACACGGTGCTTTATGGTCACAAATATTTAGCTGTAAATCTAAACTTTTTTTTTTTTCTAATTTTTCTCTTTTTTATTCTACTCTCCCCACCCTCTCTCTCACACACAGAATTTTAGTTTATTCACTTTCTTAAATGTCAAAGAAATTTAATCTTGTTTTTACGCAGCTCCCATGCCTAGAGTTGGCTGCTCTATTGTGAACATTTTTGAGCATCTGAGAGGCTCACAGTGTCCATACTATACTGTTGTTATCGGAATAACCAAGGACTGACTATGGGGCTGTTCAGATAAAATGTAGAAGGAAAAAAACTGATTTGTAACAGCAGGACAAATATAGATGTAAGTCTCCAGCCTTTTTATTTATACAAGGATTCAAAGAACATATTTCAACTTTAGATAAACAGTGCAAGATTGTTACAAGTACCTTGGTAATAGAAAGAAATATATAATTGGCCAGATATGGCAACAAATGAAACAAATCTTAATCCTGCAGATAGAAATGCATTTTTAAAGCAAAAGTGTACCTTATCTCCCCAACCAGCCCACCAGAAAACAATAGGTTGTTTGTCATTTGTAAAATGATAAATATCTGTGGTCTCAAAGCCTGTAATGATCCCACCCTTAGTTAAAACATACAAATTATGGCACAAAAGAGCAAGTTGAAAGACAGAGATGAGTGTAAATCCACAACTCCACTTTGCTGGTTCTCTGCCTTCCAGGGATGTGAGTGAGTGTTTAATAACTCAGATAAGAACAGTAACATGAACAAACCCAATGTATTTTTTTTCCTTATCAGAACACTGAGCATCACTCTCCTGCTAACACAGAAGCGAATGGTCCTCTTCCCCTTCCAAAGTGAGTCATACTCCCCGGATAGGGGATATAGGATAACCGTTAACAAGAGAGTCCCCCAGGGCCATGACCTGTGGGTCAGTGCTTTCACTGGCAGGTACCTGCTAGGCATTTTTTCCCCTTCCATTGCATATGGCAATATCTGCCTAAATAGTTATAAAACTATTGCATGTGGTGTTCAGATTTTATTATTTTTGAAAAATCAACTCTAACGCCCTTTTTACATGTAATATTTGCCATTCTCCCACCACAACTGGGCTAGGCATTACATAAACATTGTATACGTGTAACGACATTCTGGGTAACATCATCACACTAGATGCATACGTGCAAACCTGTGTTAAACCACCTCATAGCTGATAAGAGTTCCATTAGCATCACCTTTCTTTAAGTTTTATCCAGCCTCTGGTGCAAAGAAGTACTGGCATCAGACTACAACCCCATCATCAAATGAAATAGTCTGTGCGAAAGCAAGGTGTGCTCTGGACACTGAATCTCCCCAAACTGGCTAACCACAGTCCAAGGTTTGGTTCCGGTGTATCAGTGTCGGCCCCTAATTAAGTGGCTAGGTTAGAAAACAGTGGTAGTTGCCCAAGAAACTAGGAATTTTAACTCCATGTGGGGGATGCAGACATCACTTCACCTGCTGTCTTGCAACATCTGTGAACTTTCCTAACTCGCTGACCCTAGAGTCGTACCTTAAACTGCACATTCCAAAACCAGTGACAGCACAAACAAAATTCTGCTTTTTCCACAGATTTTGTTATGCACTAAAACACATTCGCCCCCCAACCCCCCCGCCCTTTATGAGACACCAGAGTGCTTAAAAGGCTGATAACCCAATACACGTCTTACACATAAGATATGCTCTCCCTCCCCAAAATAAAATTCACACTAGTAGACAAAATTAGTAAGAGCAGAGCCCAGCCTCATGGTTGTGTATTGCCAAATACAGTCAACAGGACAATATTGTTACTCTAACGATACCTTTCTAAACCATGGTGGGAAGCAGATTAGGGAACCAAAGTGCATAGCTCTGTAAACCGAGATACCCCAACAGAGAGATATGTATGCGTGTATATTTATATATATCATTTGTTGACAGAAACAAAGCCTTTAGTTGGATCCATGCCCAACACTCACGTCATAAGCTACAGAAAAATGACTGGCTAAAATTAGGAGGCTGTGACTCTATTGCTTAGAGCAGAGGGTTGGATGGGCTAGACTCATCCTGGGCTTCAGTACCAGAAGATCCACTGACTCACAGCGTGTGACTGTAGATCAGACCCATGACCGTCTCCTTCATCAGTCAATGCAGTGGCAAGGTTAGAAGGGGAGGTGTGGGGCAAGCAGGTGTTCACTTGAAAAACTCCCCACGCCCAGATTATACGTCCCAGTCATTTTCCTGGGCAAGCAAACTGCCGCGGGACGTAATAACCCACTGACAACCAATTCTGTAACCAAGTTACTTTAGGTGTCATAAATCTAGTATGTCAGATTTCACCAAATTGCACTTTGGGGTGATTCCAGGGTAGATGGTTACTGTTGTCTCTGTCACTAACAAAGCACTTGTATCCATGGTTGAACAGAAATCTCTCACCGTACACATTATCCCCTCAGTGTTGCATGTTGTGATAGTGTCTTGCAGTTTTCAATTAGACCATCATAAATAGTGAACGTCAATGGTTTCAGGTATCATGCAAAATCTAAAAAGCTCTCTCCCACTCCCTCCAAAGTAGGAGGATCGTTAATTGCCACTGCTTGCTACTTTTAGGAAACAAAACGACTTGTGGGCGTGTACACAAAAGGACTGTTGCATTTTGGTTGCAAACACTTGGACAAAGAATCCCATTGCTGACTGAGTTTGATGGAGGTTTTTTCAACTACTTCCTTATGCTAATCAAAGCAAAGAAGTGAAGACATCTCTCTGCCTGCGTAAGCAATACAGTAGAAAAACCACAAAATAGCTCCTGTACATGACAGAGTGCTGCTCTTGGCCATCCCAGTTTAAAAGTTGCTCTCCCCTAACACTCTGTCATGCTTTAGCTGTTAATGGGTTAAGTGGCATTCTTGGCTATGGTTCTATAATAAGTCAACTGCGCATTCTGAGGCAGTCAAGCAAATGGTGACCCTCTGCAGGTACTTTTTTCTTTTCCCTATCTGCAAAGGCTTGTCTGAGGCCCCAGGAGCCTCTCTGTGGCAAAATAATGAAATAAAAAATGAGGTACAAAAAGCAGGGCCCAGCGTTCCGAAAAGACCAAACAAGGACGAGACAGCTCTAGCACTGCCTGGTACCACACACAATTGAAACCTTTTTTTTCTCCCTCTTTTTTGCCAAGATGAATTAAATATTGTCTATTTTTTTTTTGGCAAAGTTAAGACCTCAGCCACAGTCTCTTTCATGGCTGTACAAGTAAGTTACCGCCACAAGTACTGCGTTGCAATAACAGCCAGAGAAAGGAAGATTAGGAAGGAGGAAGGCAAATGTTTGCAGCTGGCCCCCTTCACACCACGTCCAGACTGGTTCGGAATAGCGTGTATTTCGGGTTGCCTGGTGCTCGGATTCTTGGAAAGTCTTTTGCCACAGACTTCATCAGGGCAGCCCTCGCCGCTCCCAGAGCCACTGATGTCATCACCTGCACATACAGAGAAACGCAGGATGAGACTGACCAGTTGAACTTCGTGCCTAGCACAGGACAGCCACCAATTCAGCCAGGCCAGGCACTTGGAGTCAGAATGTCACGCGAATCCCAGGGGAACGAATACACCAACAGACTCACTGGTTGCCCATTGGATCTCTACCGAGCTGGGCTGGCATAGACTGGAGCATCGGTACTGCATGCACTTGAATGAACAAGGGCTGGCAGGGTATGCTCAAGAAGGGAGTTAGCTCTGGTGTCTGTGAGTGAATCAGTCAGGTCCCTGCCAAACAAAGGTAAACACTGAGAGCACACTCACCCTTCTGTACTTGGTCTCACCTTGCTGTTCAAATGGCCTATTGCAGTAGCAGGTAGGTGCCCACTGGAAAATTTAAAAAAGTGACAAGACCACCCATGGGAGGCAGCATTAACCTGTTGTGCTTTGGCGAGGGAGAATTCATGATCTTTTGGCTTAAAGTTGACCTAAATAAGAAAAAGGGCTGGCATGACATGCAGGGCTCTTATGGATCAGACCCAAATCCCTTGGAAGGCAACAAAAACCCCCATTGACTTAACAAATGTTCAGATCCAGCCCCAAGTTAACCTAGCTCCAGCCCTAGACTGTTTGACCCCAGAACAATCCTGGGTCTCTTCAGCTGAATATAACTATTGCTGCTGGATATAGGGGGAGTTCCAGACTCACAAATCAGCTTCAGTGCTTAATTTAACGTGCAGTACATAATGCAGATTGCTTTGAAGTGAAAAGAAAGCTGCTGACTGGGGCAGCCATCAAGTGTAACTCTAAGCAGAGCACATAGCAGCATTCTATTCTGCTGATAATCAAGATGGAGACAACTTGTAAGAGTAATTTTCAATTGACTATGTTTGCCCTCAACAAGGTAGCAAGGGGTGCCTGCTGGGCAGCCTTGGGCCCTGCGGAGACACTTTACGGAGCAGTGCAGCTTCTGTAAGTGCACTAAAAATCAGCTTGCTTAAGGTTTTGACCTGTAGGACTTGGCTGGTGATAGTTTTTCCAATAGCATAAATGGGCTACTGTAACTGAATATAGTTATTTAAAACAACAAAGAGAAAGCGAAGCCCAGGCCTACGTGAATGTTCACCTGAAACACAAAGTGTTATGCAAGACATCATGCCTTTCTTTCGACTCTACCAAAGAGCCTGGCTCAACGTTCCTTGTTTACTTATTTATTTAGACAGAGATTTTCATATTCTGAAATAAGAAAAGATTAAAAAGGGCAGTTTTTCTCCTGAGACTTCTATATGCAGGATTATTTTGATGGCAAATCCCAAAAGCAAACATAGACTTTAGTAAAAACAATGAGAAGTCCTGTGGCACCTTACGGACTAACAGATTTATTGGAGCATAAGCTTTCATGGGCAAAGACCCACTTGCCCACAAAAGCTTATGCTCCAATAAATCTGTTGTCTATAAGGTGCCATAGGACTTCTCGTTGGTTTTGCAGATACAGAATAACACGGCTACCCCTCTGATACAGACTTTTGTGAGACGCTCCCCTTTGCTGCTCTGGGGGTCTCTAAAAGCTTTACCCCGCCTTCTACTCTGTCAGTTAAACACAGATGGGTTTGCTACAGCAGAGCTGAAAAACACAGGGACTGCAAAACACTGTTTCTCTCAGGTGGGTTTTTTATCTTGCCCAGGTGAACAGCAGGGTCAGCCTGGGTTAGATCATAATGATGGTGTACTGGGTTTTCAGCCACAATTACAGCCCATTTCCATGGCAGCTGCAAACGTCTTCCTGCAGTGTCCCTCTGATTGCTTTCCTTCAGAACTATCCAGATGGATTCCATTCCATTGTATTGGGGGTGGGCATGGGTGCTGGAAATGCCATGCTGCTGAATCACACCAGCTGGGAGGAATTCCTCAGACGAGTTAATGGTTGTACAGATATGGAGATCAAATATGGCTGTGGGTGATTGTGGTTGAAATGGTTTCACTCAGCCCTAGCTGCCAGTAGACTGTGCCTAAGCATAGCAAGAGTCACCCCAGCACAAAATTCAAGCACACACACCACTACCTACTTAGTCTGTGACTGTACCTTGACTACACACCCTTGCTAGGGGCCTAACAGAAGGGTGCAGGTTCTACAGTCTTAAAGGGACGGCCATGCTCAGCGCTGACCATGCATGGCCTTATAGCTGGGCGGTGAGGCCTACTAGCTGAGGTGAGAAATCAGAACTTCCCTGCTTTCCTAGCAGCTGTTCAAAAGACATCTAAAGATCACATTGGGGGATGGGTAGCAGCCCGTGTTGTGGCCAACATCCTTCCAATCCAGAACAGGCTCTTGCCGCAGGTGCTGCAGAACACAAAGAGTGGTGTGCGCCAGCCCAGGACTGCCCCAGGACACCTCATTCTGTTGCTCTAATGGCCTTTTGCATGCGAGAATCCCACAGGCTGGATGCAAAACCCACACGCCACACTGTTCAATAACAAGAGCCAGCAGTTGTTCTGAACGGCCCCGTGCTTGCTGCAGCGCAGGGAACTGCAACGTCCCGCACGGGTTGGAAACCAGTACCCCATCGTTGGTTCAAATAGAAATAAAAATACCACCCCAGGAATGGGGGCCCTCAGTCTCTCTCGTTTCATTGTGCACTGCCAGGAACTGGGACTAACGGACTTTTTCCAGCTGTCATTCAGAAATCACTTGGTATTCCCGGTCTGCCCTCCTCCCTCTCCCCTTACTTGTGATGAATTTCTGTTGTACTCACTAGCATCCTGGAAGTCCACGTCGTTCCCATTGTAGGCATTGCGCAGACGGTTTGTCATGATCTTCAGCTGCATGATTTGCTGCCGAATGGTCATATCTGGCTTGGTGATGTCCACCTCTACTTCTGGATTATTAATCTGATTGGCCAGACCATCTCCCATCACCTCCGGTAAATACCTGCACAGCAAATCAATTTGTTCAGGTTACTTTCCCCAAACAGCACGTTCCCCAATGGTGTTCACACCTGATAATCTGCAGGTGCGAGAGGGAGGGTGAGTTTTGCAGCTGGCTGACATCACTGTGGCATTGACTTGTGTTCCAGTCCCGGCCTCCTGTGCCTGGTTGGTTTGTCTTTCTGCTCACACTCCGGCAGCAGTGCAGGACCACCCCCTCCCTTAAAACTGTGCAGCGCGGTGGAGCAGGTGTGGCATTTCAAAGGGGCCTGAAGCTCCAGCCACTAATGCTGCTGCTGCTCTGGCAATGGTGGCAGCTGGATCTCTGGGCCCCATTTGAAACGCCGGGGCCTGGGGCAACTACCCTCATTTACCACACGGCAGCGGGCCTGGGAAGAGGCCAGCAGATTTGCCACTGTATAAGCACCCCAGTGCTACCTCTTTCTGCTGGAGGCTGGACTGCACATTGCTACTGGCTATAGAGTTGAAAAAAAATCTCAGAGGGGCAGCCCTGTTAGTCGGTCACATCACAACTGGTCCCGCTAGTGACAGGTAACTCCCTCCCCTCCACCCCCACTTCATAAAGCTTGGATTCTGATTTTCCACTCCAAATCCGTATGCCTGATGCACTGGATTTTCCCCAGAAAAGCTCACGACCTAATACATTAATTTGTCTCTAAGGTGCCACAGGACTGCTCCTTACTGATAGACTTGGGTATTTCAGCTGAGGCCATACAGCCTCTTGCTTTTCAAGACAAGTCTCAGGCTCTCCTTGTGCTGCTGACAATGAGCTCAGGGACATCACACAATATGTGTCCATCTGGGTCTCTGTTTAAGGGTATGTCAGCCCTAGGGAGGGTCTCAGCTTCTGAAAGGTAGCATGTCCCACTGCCCCAGGGCTTAGATCATCCATGTGCTGAGATGCTGCCCCATGCCGGCACCAGTGGGGTAGGCCATGTGGCACCCAGTCCATTACACACAAAAGGGGTTTATCCTCACACGACAGCACTGGAACTGTTGGATTCACTATCTGCTGTGATTGACAAGGCAGCTGGGAAATCCTTATGCCCAATGAAGTGGGAGCTGGGCCGCTAGTGACTGACACTGTATTTCTCGCTCCTCGATGTCACTGTCAATCAAGCCACTAAAATGTCTGCTGAGGAACTCTGGCATTTGAGGCAATGCCTGAAAACATTTTTCCAGACAAAGGCCCAGATTCCCAGCTGCCAGCGATCAGGCTGCCTGGGATGGTTGTAGGGTGAGGGGCTTTACAACAGCTCAGGGTGCGGTATGAGGTTTGAACCTTGGGCAGAGCGTCTCTACAGAATATCCGAGGGGTGAAGCTTAAGAGGGCCCCTTGCCAAACCCAGGGTAAACGTTTGCAATTCCTGGCAGCACCTCTGGCTTTCTCCCCCAGCGGATCAGCTCACTCTACTAACGGCATTCCACGCCTCTGGAAAGCGGGTGGAGATTCCGTGTGTAAGTCTGTGGCAAATGTGCCTCCCTGTGTAACAGTCTAAAATGCGAGACAACAGAGCACACTTGGAATTCAAGGCCTGGACCACAGTCAAGCTTTGCTTTGGTTCCTGAGGGGCTGGAGCTGAGCCCTTTAAACTGGCCAGAGCTGAAAGCAGGGCCAAGTCGAGGGCTGTCGTTGAGAGACTCACAAGGGATGTGGTAGCCACAGCCAGACTCCTGCGCATCGGACGGATTAGCCCTGGAGGGGCTCAGAACTGGGGCGGAATGAAGGTGGAGGGGAGCTGCCTGTAACTGTGGTGTTCAGCCCTCAGGTGCCGGTGCAGAGGCACTCAGGCAAAGGCGCGCCTGATTCCCCTGATCAGTCCCCTATGGGTCCTGGTCCTCACAAGGCCCTTGCTGGGGCCGGGGACCGCACTGGGGCCTTAACACCCCTTGGTGAGTAGCGGACACAGGATTAGGGTTGAAGCAAGCGGGGGGAACTGCCCTGGAGGGAAACCCCTCCATGACAGAGTTTGTGTTTGCAGGCTGCAGAACTCCATGGGCAGGGAGGAGGGAGGAATTAGTTTCTCTCTGCACCTTAGGGATGTTCGGAGTTATAGGTAGGGGCTGGAGTGCTGTCATGGGGGTGCTCCAGCCAGGCCCATGGATGGGGTGGGGTGGCTGGTCGTGGGGATGGGACAGCTGGTGAGATCCCCGTGCTGTGGACAGAGGCTGCTCCACCCCAGCTAGAGCTTCCACCCCACAGTGCACTGGGGGCTGTTGCGGACAGAGGCTGTGCTGGCTGGGCTGGAGTGCTCCTGCTCCCGACACTCCTGGGCTGGGCCTCTGCCAATGGAGGCTGCTCTGGACATGCTGGAGTGCCCCCAACCCGTGGCGCTGCAGCCAGACCAGAACCACCCCCATGACTCGGGTAACCAGTTAAACCTAGCATTAAATTGGTTAACTAATTAAACGGGATTTCACAGCCCGACTGCACCTGGGAACTCCAGCATGGAGACTGGGTGCGTCTCTGTCCAGACTCCTGCTCCTTACCTGCCCTTGGTCATTCCGTTCCAGCACTTGTCCTCATTCGTTGAGCTGGATGTTATTTTCTCATTGCAAAGAGTACTTGGAAGGGCAACCCAGTAGTCCTGGAGATCTCTCAGCTTCCCTTTGGCATCAGAAACCTGTAAGACAGAGGGATAGTCTGGGCCCAATGAAACATCTATTAAACCCCAGAAGGCGGTTCGTCTGGCTAAATGCTTCCAGCTCATTGATCGTAGAGCACTGCTGTTTTTACACGTGCAGGGAAAGAATCACAGAATCCTAGGGCCGGAAGGGACCTCAGGAGGTCATCTAGTCCAGCCCCCTGCTTCAAGCAGGATCATCTCCAACTAAGTCATCCCAGCCAGGACCTTGTCAAGCCAGGACTTAAAAACCTCGAGGGATGGAGAACCCACCACCTCTCTAGGCAATGCATTCCAGGGCTTCACCACCCTCCTGGTGATATAGTTTTCCTAATATCCAACCTACACATCTCCCTCTTCAACTTCAGAACATTACTCCTTGTTCTGCCATCTGACACTACTGAGAACAGTTTCACACCCTCCTCTTTAGAGCTCCTCTTCAGGAAGTTGAAGGCTGCTATTAAATCACCCCTCAGTCAACTCTTCTGTAAACTAAACAAGCCCAAATCCCTTACCCTATCTTCGTAGGTCTTGTGCTCTAGCCCCTTAACCATTTATGTTGCCCTACGCTGAACCTGCTCCAGTACATCCACATGCTTTTTATGCTGCGGGGGGCCCAAAACTGGACACAATATTCCAGATGTGGTCTCACCAGTGCCAAATAGAGGGGAACAACCACTTGTCTAGATCTGCTTGAAATGCTGCTCCTGATGCACCCCAGTATGCCGTTAGCCTTCTCAGCTACAAGGGCACACTGTTTACTCATATCCAGCCTTTCATCCCCCATTACCGCTAGGTCCCTTTCCGCTGTACGGCTGCTGAGCCAGTCAGTCCCCAGCCTATAACAATGCCTGGGATTCTTCCGCCCCAGGTACAGGACTCTACACTTCTCATCGTTGAACCGCATCAGATTTCGTTTGGCCCAATCTTCCAATTTATCCAGGTCACTCTGGATTCTCTCTCTACCCTCCAATGTTTTGTGTCATCTGCAAACTTGCTGAGGGTGCAATCCAGTCCCTCATCCAGGTCATTTAATAAAGATGTTGAACAACACCAGCCCCAGAACCGAGCCTTGCAGCACTCCGCTTGAAACCGACCACCATCCAGATATTGAGCCATTGACCACGACGTGTTAGGCCTGATTCTCAAGCCAGCTTTCTATCCATCTTACAGTCCAAGGATCCAATCCATATTTCCTTAACTTATGGGCAAGAATGTTGTGGGAAACTGTATCAAAAGCTTTGCTGAAGTCAAGGTATATCACATCTACTGACTTCCCTATGTCCACAGAGCCTGTTACCTCATCACAAAAGCTAATCAGATTGGTCACCAGGACTTGCCCCTGGTGAATCCATGTTGGCTACTTTTGATCACTTTCCCTTCTTCCAAGTGCTCCACAATGGATTCCTTGAGGAGCCCCTCCATTATTTTCCCAGGGATTGAGGTAAGGCTGCCCAACCTATAGTTCCCTGGATTGTCCTTCTTTCCTTTTTTAAATATGGGCACAACATTTGCCTTTTTCCAGTCATCTGGGATCTCTCCCGATCTCCAAGAGTCTTCAAAGATAATGGCCAAAGGGTTTGGCAATGAACTCTGCCAATTCCCTCAGTACCCTTGGGTGCATTAAATCCACACCCATGGATTTGTGCACATCTAGTTTTTCTAGATAGCTCAGAACTGGTTCCTTCCCCATAGATGGCTGCCCTCCACCTTCCCATACTGCATTGTCTAGGACCGTAGTGTGGGAGTTGACTTTGTCTGTGAAGAGTGAGGCAAAAAAATCACTGAGTGCAAAAAAAGCACTGAGTATTGAACACTAACATTGCCTTAAACAACAGCCCTCAAGCACAAAGAGCCAGAAAACAGAACTCCATGTTTACGTGTTAAGGACTGCTCAGCTGCATCCAGCTGTTTTGTAACACAACGACAAATTTGAACCCCTCTAATCTGGAACTCTCTCATCCGGCAACATCCATAATCTGACATGATTTTAGTTAGGCGGACGACCACTCTCATGGGTGTGGACAAGTTTCCTGTGGTCCCATAAAGGTTGTCTGCAGCTGCCAGTCCTGGTTCAGTGTTCTGTGCTGTTATTTAGCTGTAATTTACTCCTAAATATCTTTTAAGAGCCCAGTAAGCAGTGGAAGTGCTGGAAATGTGCTAGACAACATTAACGTCCCATGGTCCAGCAAATTCTCTCGTCTGGTACTGGTCAGGTCCCAGAGGTGCTGGATGAGAGAGGTTCAACCTGTAGCATTATAGCTGGCTTCTTCCTAACCACGCCCCCAGGCCCACCCATTCAAATCACCATAAGGGAAGAGACCATTCTGTAGGCAACAGAAGATGCCAAGTGATCCCATACAGGGTTGACGCCTACAGCTCTTGAAAACACTGGGCCATAGGTCTGTGAGAGTCCTGACCCATGACAAGGACAGACACAATATGCAGCAGGAGACACATTTTATAAACATGTTTCAAATATGGAATACACTTACTAGCTTCTCCAGCCCAAGCCCGGAGGATTTATCATCGGTGACAGCTTTCCCCCTTCTTTTCTTATCCTCTCCGCTTGATGCTTTGGTGCTGATTTTGGGATTTCCACAACCTTGGAAAACCTGAAAAAAATGCACAAAAATTCTTTTGTATTGCATTTGAGCAGTTTCACCCATTAGCTTGTGACACGTGTTTCTTACTTTTCCTGTTAAGTTCCTCATTTACTCCCACTCACCTGATCTTGTCAATGTTCAGACCTGTCATGACAATTTATTAAAAAGAAAAAGAAAAAAAAATATCTCCAGCAATTTTGCGTTTTTCTTCCATGATTCTAAAAACTCATCAAACTCTTAAAAGAAAAAGCCAGGCAACTCTCTGCCTTTCCCTCCAATGCAATCCTTGTGTATTATCCAACCACGGCACGAGTGCAAATGGCAGCTCAGTGGTAAGACCTCTAGTGAGGCCATCACTGGACAGTAACACAGATTGTCACTAATTCACACAGTGGTTCACGCTGGTGCACTACCATCTGCGAGGACTCTTACCAAACTGGACGTGAAGGCTGGATGTGAGGAGAGAGGGAGAGAGAGAGGAACACTGACTTGCTGTTCATAATTATAATATTATTGTACAAGACCAACTCTGAGACACTTGTTTCTAATGCACCTTATTGGATTCAGCAAGAGCTACACGGTAGCTGGGTGCTGAGTTTTAGTCTGTAATGCTAGGATCTAGCTCTCTCCTGCAGCTATTCCACAGCGTGTGCTTTTCAATATTAGCCTTTGAAGATTTACCGTCAAACATTAATATTAAAATAACTAACAATTCACATTTGCTCTCATTGACACCAGTGAATGCATATTAATAGTTTATTCTCTGCTATGGTTTATGAAGCAATAAACTGGTCTAAATAATATATTACATATAGGGTAAAACATGAACTCCTGGTTTTACAAGCTGCTGAGTCAGTAAAGCAGTCTCAGCTTCTTTCCTCAGAGTATCAGATGAGATTTCAGGACCACTTAATGTTTAGTTTTAAATGCATCCAAACACTGACAGGAATCATATAATCCCTGGGGCTGAGAATTCTGATGACCGGGAGATATATCCGAAATCTGTCTCTCTGTAAATCCAACTAGAAGAGCTCCACTTTTGAAGGAAGACGCGTCAATAAATATTTCTGTTCTACGTTTGAAAAGAAGCTTGTGGATTCTCAAGTACTTCCAAGGCAATTAGTAACTCGGGAATATGTTCAATAGCATCTGCTAAGACTAAATTTTTTAAAATCAATTGGCCCAGATGAGTTACACCCAAGAGTTGACTAAGGAGATGTTTGATGCGCTGATGCTAATTTGTAAATAAGTCCTGGAAAACTGGGGAAATTCCAGACTCCCAGCAGTGTGATAATATTGTGGCAATAGTCACAAAGGGCAAGTAGGATAACCTGGGTAATTATAGAGCGTTCAACTGGACATCAACTCCCGGTAAAATAATGAAAAGCCTAGTACAGGAGGATTGCAAGGACAGGAATATTCCTAAAACTGTTAGGATGCTTTTTAAGAAAACTAGGAAACCAGGTTTGTTCAATGGTATGTCTTGTTTAGATTAATGGAGCTCTGTAATTGCTCTGAATTTAATAATGCACAGCATTTAGATTGAAAAGTTCACACTATGCAATATCAATAAAGTGCACATTAAATGGACTCGGAGCTGGCTAATTGGTTGCCCTGCACTCTGTGCTTTTGGGGGCCCCATAGGGCCCAGGGCAGTCTGGGGAACTACTCCCTGGGAGATTACCAGAGGGCCTGGTGCTGGCAACAGGGGTCAGGCCATCCCCGACAATCACCAGTGGTGGTGAGAGCCACAGGAGGTGGAGTAACCCATTCCTAACCTGCTCTGCTCCACTCCGCCATCTCCCAGTTGGGTCATTTCGCTTCATCATGGGGGCAGGAAGTGGAGTGACCCGGCTCCAGCCTGCCCCATTCCCCAGACATCAGCTCCCAGCTGTGATGCTCGGGGGAGCAGAGCAGACTGGGTCGCTCCACTTCCTGTGCCTCCTGCTGTCACAGTGAAGGGGGCAGGGCTTCCTGCCAGTTCTGGGCCCCCGGCAATCCCCTGGGGTTGCACTGCTTGGGGGCGGTGACTTGATGACAGGGTAGAAGTACCTTCATGGGGAGTTACTAACAGGCTCTTTAACCAAGCAGTGGAAAACAGGAGAAACACCTGTGACTGGCTGGATGTTAAAGCCAGACAAATCTGAATTAGAAATGAGGCACAAACTGTTCACAGTGAGGGCAATTAACCATCAGAACATACTCCCAAAAGAAGTGGTGAAGTTGCCACCTCTTGATGTCTTCAGCTCCAGACTGTCTGCCTTTCTGGAAGAAGCCTGAGTTCAACACAACCTCCTGGGCTCAATGCAGAGGTAGGTTAGCGGAATTCTCTCTCCTGGGACATTCAGGTCAGACTAGGTGATCCAATGGTCATTCCTAGCCTTAAACTCCATGAATCTGTGAGATTTCCAGCGACCACCTATGGCTTCTGGGTCAGCCCCAAAAAGAAATGCTTCACTAAAAGAACAGTCTTTCTGTGCTAGTCTAGTTTCCTACCTCAGAGGCTGAGGTAGAAAATTTGCCCGAGTCATTCTGCTTTCACTACATGTTTCAGGTTTGGTTCTTACTTCATCCAACTTCATCCAAACTCCTTCTTCTTCTTTTTTTTCCCTTCTCCTGTCAGTACTGATGCAGACTTACTGAGGTGCTGCTGACTCCACACAGCACATCCTGGTTAAGATGTGGTTGTGTACTGGACACCACACAGGACACAAAGAAAGCCATAATCCACGCACCCAGGCAATTACAAGAGGTGGTGAAAAGCAGACACACAGTACATGACAGGGGTCAGAGGAGACTGCTGTCTTGCAGCTGGGCTCTTCTCAACAACTTCAGGGGCTTTGTTCTAACTTTATGAGTAGGCGACTGCAATAAAGTTAGGGTTTTTGCATCTGAAGTGAGTTTTAAGGAAGGACCGGTGTAGACAGAGAGTGGAATGGCCGTGCACCCTGTATAAGAGAGAGACTGCATACAAGACAGCCCAATCGCTTGAAATATCAAAAGAAAATTGTTGTAAAATATCAGAAGGCTGTAAAAAAAAAGGTCCAGCCCAAGGTTATTTGCAATATGAGGATGAATAAGACTAGAGAGGTCAGCTTGATAAGACAAACTGGACAGTTTCCTTTACCCAGAGGAGTGAAGTTTTGATTAGTTACATCATTACTACCCAACTGTCCATGTTCTGAAAGGGTTAAGAAAGGTTTTAAGATCCATTGAAAATTCACACAGAGATCTGCACCTGCCCTTACAATAAGATTACCACTGCACAGTTTTCCTGCAGAATTTAAGATCAGCTTCAATCCAGAATCTTAGAACAGAATCTCAGTACAGATTTGCCATTATTTTCCACTGCAGCCATGGGCCACTTATTTATTCTCCCTGCCTCAGTTTCTCTATCTGTAACCTTGGAGTGATAATACTGTAAACCCTCGAGTTACACAACCCCACGTAACTCAAATTTTCGTGTAAGTTGAGGGAAGGCAGGAACCAGACTGCAGCTAGCTCTCAGAATGGTGAGGAGTCCTGGCTCCCAGCTCCCCTCTACTTGCAGAACCAGGAACTGAGCAAGACAGCAGCCTTGTTCAGTTTCCTGGCTCCAGCCAGTGAAGGGAAGCTGGGAACCAAGGGCAGCCTGGCTCCTGACTCCCCGTCTTTCCTTGGGGCCAAGAAACTAACCAGGGCTACTGCTCTGGAAGTTTCCTGGCTCTGGAAGCGCAGGGGAGACAGCCCTGCTGCCTGGTTCCAGCTCCCCACCACTCTGGGGACCAGGAACCTGCTCCTGTCGGGGTGGCAATTGTGTTAATTTGAGATGTGCAACTTGGTTGCATGTATCTCGAGGGTTTGCTGTACTTATTTGATGTACAGGCACGTTGTGAATGTTAGCCAGTCAGTGTTGACAAAGACCCTTGAGGATGAAGGATATTAAGCATTATGTTTATTTTGCATCATACTGGGCCAGAAGAAACTTTTACATGACTATGAGACTGACAATCTCTCTGCATTCCTGTCTTTGAATGGCGAGCTGCCTCTTTGGGCATTTTCATTCTCTTCTGTATCATCAGTTTTCTGCAATAATGGCCCCGCCTTTTTTCCCCTGAATGCTCCCTTTCTGTGGATTGCTTGTCTGACGTTAAGCCTCTGCCTCCATATAGTGTCACTGGCTAGCACGTTCATTTACCTGTGTACCAGTATTTAGCACTGCTGGCTGGATCTCATTTTTATGGCATGGCTGGTTACAAATAGTATGCTCAGAACTTTTTGTAGGACCCCTTTCGGTTATTAATACAAGCAACCACATATATACATCAGTACAAATGGGCTCCATGGTAGCCAATGCAACCCAGAAACATCCTGCCTCAAACACCTAGTCATATCAATGGTTTCTGTAGCCTTCTTGGAGGGTCAGCAAATTCAGGCTCCCTCAGACCAACAGAACAAATATCTGGAGATCTGCGTGGCCAAATGAGGAACCAGGTGCCTTAAGCTGACCTGCAAAATTGTAAGTTGATAAATAAGATGGTGAACGAAAGGGAAGAATTCACATGGTTTTTGAAAGATGATTTGTGTGAGTGTGGATGGGTAGGTGGATGGGGGGCTGGTTCTTGTAAATTTAATTCAAGAAACATCTTTTTCAGAGTAAGCTACTTGCTTCTTTGGGAGTCTCAGGCTAGTTGTTTATTTAATCAAGTTTGAATTTGCTAGCGGATGTTATGAATAAAGATCCTAAAATAGTAGTACATTAGCACACAATTCCTTAGTGCACAGAGATCAAGCATTTGAACATTAGCAAATGTTGCCAACTCATTTCTGAGTGCTCTTCATATGCTGACAACTTGTCACATGTCTAAACTGTAGCAAGGATATTTAGGTTAAATATTAGGAAAACATTTCTAATGGTAGTTTGGTTTGGAATAGGCTTCCAAGGGAGGTTATGGAATCCCCATCACTAGAGGTGTTTAAGAACAGGCTGGACAAACACCTGTCAGGATGGTTTAGAATAGATGGTGTACTCCATCTGGCCTCTGTGCTGGGCTTTACCTCCAGTGGTCTATTCCAGCCTTCCATTTCTGTGAGTCTGTGACATCTCTTGTTCCATGGTAATCCAAATGTTTCATCTGTCTACTTTTGGTCCAAAATCTTTGAAAAATCTTTAAAAGTTGTACATAAAGTATTAAAAACTGGGTTGTACAGAAATAAAACTAACTAGTTTCATTGCTGCAGTTTATCATTTATAGTCCTATTACTATGGCTGACATGAACAATTCTTTCAGGGAAACAAAAACATAGAAGAATAATGAAAAACACTTTGTGGCATTTATAGATCCAATTCATTCCTCTATTTTCTTTCTTATTGTAATTGATCACTCTATTTCTAGGTTATATTAGCATTGTGTTTTGTGCTGCACTGGTAGTTCTATCCATCTCCCTGCTTGGTCTATCATTGACTTATGTATTTGCCATCCAGATTCATTTTCCATCAGAATCTGTTACAGAACTTCAAAAATGTGGGAAAGGCGGGGGGAGGGGGGACAGGAGTCAGGGGGAGCACAAATAAAAATTATTCTGCTGGTAGCAGCAGCCTGAATGGGTTGTTGAGCAACAGCATTAGAAAAATGACACTAGGATGAATTCATTCCAGCACACGGTGATACAGACAGCTAATGTGTCAAATTCTGCTCGGAGCTGCTGCTGGGCAAACCTTTATGGACAAAGGGTGAACAGCTGTAACTAGCAAGAAAATGTAGTGTTAGTTTCTATGCTGGGGAGGAGGAGATTTCAAGTACATACTTCCTGCAAAGATGAGTCTGTCTAAGACACTGATGGGCAAAACCACAAAGCTGAGTACCCGGGAAAGGGAACTCCCCTCTCCTCCCAAACAGAACATCTAACTTTTCTGGAAAAACCACCCCAAAACGGCAGCTTGTGTTAACTTTCCACAAATTGTAATCCCGTTTCCTCCCCAAACAACCAGAGCCTCTAGCCATGCTTAAAGACAGACAGCCTGAAATCATTTTATGAACCTGTCTTTCCTTCAGCATGTCCCCAGGGATGTGAAATCACAGTTCCCACAAGCAGAGAGTAACAGAACTAACCTCTACTATCACTATCACCTGAACACGTGAGAGAACGGCAGATCAAAGGTGGGCAAATGAACTGGGTGAACTTCAGTTGAACGTTTCTAAAGCAAGTATAGAATCCCAAACCCGAGGTGCATTTTTCAGACATTAATTCTAGCAGCTCCCTATTATGGTAGCACTAGGGAAACTATATTTCCCTAGCCCAAATATGGACTCCCTGGTGGGGGCAGCTCCCTCACTGCCACATGCCTCGTGGCGCTGCAAATTGGACTGCCACCCCATGGGAGACCTCCCAGGCTGTCCCATGCCTTGGGGCACTTAGCAGGGGTTTGCCACTCCTGTGAGGGATGTCCCCGGCTGCCCCATGTCTTGGGGCACCAGAAAGGGGCTGATGCCCTGTGGGGGACTTCCCCGGCTGTCCCACGCCTTGGAGCACCAGAAAGGGGCTGATGCCCTGGGGGGGACTTCCCCGGCTGCCCCATGCCTTGGGGTACCAGGAATGGGGCTGCCATCCTGAAGGGGACCTCCTCAGCTTCCCCATGCCTTGGGGTGCTGGAAATGGGGGGGCAGCTGCACCAGTGCTCCTCCTGGCTCCCCCGAGCTGTGGGAAACCAGGTGCTGGTGCTCCTCATGGATCTCCCAAGGTGTGGGGAGCTGGGAACTGGGCAGCAGCCATACCCCAGTGACACGGCCCCCTGCTGGCTCTCTCTCCTGCATGGCAAGGGAGCTGATGAGCATATGCTCGCCATCCAACAGGTGCGCCTGCACAGCTGGGGGAGGGGGAAGGGCCAACTCAGCAGCAGCCCTGAATATGGGGCATTTGCCCCCTTTGTTAAAATAAATCGGGATGCCTTCCCAGCACCTGAAATACAGGGCTTTTCTGGCCAAAATGGGACAGATGAGTCAACAGTGTGATGCTGTTGCGAAAAAGGCAAACATGATTCTAGGATGCATTAACAGGTGTGTTGTGAACAAGACACGAGAAGTCATTCTCCCGCTCTGCTTTGCGCTGGTTAGGCCTCAGCTGGAGTATTGTGTCCAGTTCTGGGCACCGCAGTTCAGGAAGGATGTGGAGAAATTGGAGAGGGTCCAGAGGAGAGCAACGAGAATGATCAAAGGTCTAGAGAACATGACCTATGAAGAAAGGCTGAAAGAATTGGGCTTGTTTAGTTTGGAAAAGAGAAGATTGAGGGGGGACATGATAGCAGTTTTCAGGTATCTAAAAGGGTGCCATAAGGCAGAGGGAGGGAACTTGTTCTTCCTTGCCTCTGAGGATAGAATAAGAGGCAATGGACTGAAATTGCAGCAGGGGAGGTTCAGGCTGGACATTAGGAAAAAGTTCCTAACTGTCAGGGTGATCAAACACTGGAACGAATTGCCAAGGGAGGTGGTAGAATCTCCATCACTGGAGCTATTTAAGAAGAGGTTAGATAGATGGCTTTCAGGGATGGTCTAGAAAGTGCTTGGTCCTGCCATGAGGGCAGGGGGCTGGACTCGATGGCCTCTCGAGGTCCCTTCCAGTCCTACTCTTCTATGATTCCATGATAACGGGACAGATGGTCAACCTAAATATGTGGATGTACACAGACCTCTGGGATACACATGGACGTAAAATCTAACTCATTAAGTTAAAAAAAACTCCAGCTGAGTGCGTTTCCCACACTATCTGCTACATTGCAGAGCCTAGTCTCCTACTGAGCCAGAGGACTGACCTGAGTAACACTCGGCAGGCTAGTGAAAGCCCCCAGCCTTTTAGACTAATGGATGAAATAAGAACAACAAGTCCTGTGGCACCTTATAGACTAAAGCTGTGTCTACATGAGCCCCTTCCTTTCAGAAGAGGCATGTTAATGAGCGAGTTCGAAATATGCTAATGAGGTGCTTTCCTGAATATGCAGTGTCTCATTAGCATAATGGCAGCCATGGCGATTCGAAAATGCGTCTTTCACCTTGCGTGCTGCCCATGGAGATGGGGGCCTTTCGAAAGGACCCCCCAGTCTTTGAAAGCCCCTTATTTCTAACACCAGACAGGAAGAAGGGGCTTTCGAAGACTGGGGGGTCCTTTTGAAAGGCACCGTCTACACAGGTAGCCCGCAATTCGAAAGCAACTCGTTTGAATTGCCGCAGTCACTATTCTGCTAATGAGGTGCTGCGTATTCACGGCAGCGCCTCATTAGCATCTTCTGAACTTGCTCAATTACATAGCCCTTCCAAAAGGAAGGGGCTCATGTAGACACATCTTAACAGATACTCTGGAGCATAAGCTTTTGTGGGCAAAGACCTGCTTCATCACATGCACGAGTGTATGAAACACGAGTGTCCCTTTATGCAAACAGGAAAATGCCATCTTTTACAGTTTGTAACAGGGACCGCCAATCCGTTAGGGACTAAGAGCCTCATCTAGAGTGTAGAGCCATGTGAACAGAGTGCAAAGAGACACAATTATATATTTATTTTATCTGTGTTTCTATCTACAGATAGATAAAGTAAACTTTTCCTCTGAAATCCTCTTCATCTGAGTCATCATTTATCAGAGTTTTTCAGGTCTGAAGAAGTGGGTGTGTCCCACGAAAGCTCATCACCTAATAAAATATTTTGTTAGCCCTTAAAGTGCTGCAGGTTTGCTTTTTTGTTTTGTGAAGATACAGACTAACACAGCTACCTCTCTGTGACTATACTTTCATATCCAGCAGTCCAAGGACTGGGCAGTTGCTGGATAGTCAAATATTCTGGGTAATAGAGAGGTATACCTAGCAATGCATAACCCCAAAGAAAAACAAGGTTATATATTAAGAAACATACAAAAATGTATGCAGAGTACTTTATTTACTAGCAACAATAGTATTGTACACTGCAAACTTATACTGTATTGGCTGTACTTATTGTATTTACTTTCACTGTACTGTACTTACGGAAAACATAACTAACATTTACTTATGGTTAAAATGCTGGTTATGTGAAAGTTCCAGATGATAGATTGTTGGATATGAACGCATTTACAGTATATAGCTATATAAAAATAAATATACAACATGTGGCTCAATGCCCTCCTCTTCTCCCCATGCCAGGCACTGCCAGCTCCCCATTATAACCCAATCCCCTCTCTTTCCCCAGAGCCAGCCCTCCCCCTCCCCCAGGCACCTCCAGCCCCACCTGCTCTAACTCGATGCCCTCCCCTTCCCAGAGGGCCAGGCACCCCCAGCCTCTCTTCCCCCCATTCTAACTCGATGCTGGCAACTCATCGGAGGCACCACCACCACATGCTTCTCCCACCAAGCACTGGGCGCATGCGCAGCATGGTCTGTGACTCTGAGAAGGAGCCTCAAGTAATGGCTCAAAGAGCTGAATGCAGATTGAGCTGGTTTATACTGTCGGGAATCCAGGACATAACTCTCAGGAGTGAAGGTGAAGGAGAGAACCAGTTCAGTACCCAGCTAAGAAGTTTCTCGGAAGGCGATGGGAGAAGGAAAAGTGCTGGTTGCAGTGGTTTCAGATAATGGGCCCTGATAAAACACAACGGCACTGTTTGCTCAACATGACAAATGGCAGTGAAACAAACAAGTGATGAGTCAGATGTCCAGTCTGGGACCATGGGTTACATGCATGCGTCTCTGGTTAGAACAGCAGTACGGATGTCTCCTCACTGCTCACCAGTCTGGCCTTTGGGAGTAGCTGTGCTCTGGGATTTCAATGTGTGCTCTGAGCAGTTTTACTCTTGGCCTGGGTGGATCAGACCATGTGAGGGAAGAACTCACCCTGCCCCCATTATCTAACTGAAACAAACGTGAGAAGAGGATAACATCTGCCTCAGCTCCCAAAGGGCCAGAAGGTCTCTGTTACCACCACCAATGCATGAGGATGGCAAGAGTGGCAGTTAGATGCAGCACCTCTTCCTATGTAACTGCCTTACTTTTTGTGGATAGGCTTGTGAAAAACTTTATTAGCAACACCTCTGTCACAACTGCAAACAACTGCTGGCCACCAGGATCGCACCATTACGTACAGACCTAGCCTGAAGAGTGGAGAACATCAGCCAGGACTACTGTTTGGGATACATCCCAAAATTAACTGACCCACTTTACACAGGAGAGACTCTGAATTCCTACTGCTCAGGTCACATTTTCAAGGAGAAGGGCTAAAATAAATGGAAGCCAAGAGTCACTCTTACATTTCTCATTGACCCAGACCAGTCAGAACCAAGGTTGCTGGGTCCAAAGGCCATGTCTGGCTCTTCCCGTGAATGAGAAACTCTGCCCAGAGGCTGTGATTTTCAAAAACTTTCAGTGCTGGTTTTGCTTTGCTCCCATTTAAGTCAATGGTAATATTCCCTGTTGACATCATCCCAGGCACCAGAACTGGTTGTGTGCTGTGCACACCATACGTCTTTATCTCTGTGCCAACAGCCTTTGTTCAAACCAAGGTTATATTTCTGTATATTTCTGTCTTTCTCTTGGTAAGAAAATAAAAGTATCAGCCGCTTCCTAAAGTTTAAATAAAGCCTTTGATATGGACAATCACCTGCTGATAGTTCAAAGGCACCACATCTGGCAGCAGCTCAAGAGCCTTGGCTGATGTTTCGCAAGTGACCAGAGAAAGGCCGTGTACCGAAATGAGCCAGATGTGATTTGTTTTTTTCAGTAATTTCAGCCTGTGCTCACAGACTGAAGTGGAAAGGGAAGCAGTGCAGCTCTTAAATTTCCCTTTCCTTCCTCTCCATCCTCCAGCCTTCCCAATTTGTCACACTCACCATCTCAGTGATTCGCCAGCACCCATCCTCTGCTACTTGGCACCACATGCAAACACAGTCAATTGCACTTTGTTACAGGATCCAATTCAGGAAGGCTGTCAAATGCACTTTGCTACTCCAGTCAAGTACGGACTGGACTAGCATATCCACCCACGATGAATGGTGGCATGGCACCTTACAGAGCGCACTGCAGTCCAGATGATGTTCTGCTTCCCTATATAATAAAAGCACCTTCAATGGTGCAATTTCAGCCTCGAATCACGCGACAAGTTAGGAGGCTTGGTGGTATATTTGTGTGAAAACAGGACCTGGGAAGGTTGTTCGGTTTGGCAAGGTTTCTCACATCTGCAGCTGCAGCGTGTGCTTTTGATCAGTGAGTTAAATGTGCTGCAAGTGGAGATTAATAAAACAGCTCTTGGAAATACGATTCTTGTAAGACTCTGAATCCCAACACAACTCATGTCCCAAAACAATTAGGCTCTGTAATAACCCTACCCCATACATACAATCCAGCAAGCCAAATGTCTCCATTGCTCGCTGTTCCTATGGCTGTCAAGAGGGCTTGTCCACTGGGTTGAGTGTGAGGAAGCCCACAAACTAGCTGTACCTAGCTCAGAGAGAATACTAAACCCCTGGGGCTGCAGAGTGAGAGCTACCACAATACTTTGCGACCACACATTCCACAGGGATTCAGGACTCAACACCGCACTGTACTTAGTCTGCATGTATCAAGTTGGTTTGCTGGAGGCTGGTTGTCTGCATGGGATGAATGGTTTCTTAAGAGAACCTGGTATTTAGTCTCTTGGCTAAGAACAAACATATGGTACGCTAAGGCAACTGAATGGTGTCATGAATGAATACCTGTAAGGGGTTAAACCCAGAGATAGGAGGTTCTGTGTTGGCAAGCAGCCAGGTGAGCCAATGGGAAGAGAGAAGGAGATTTTTTAATTGAAGCAGTTACCTGCTAAAAGAGTCTTTTGTGTGGCCAGAGGGGAGAGACAGAAATGGTTTAAGCCTGGAGCAGGCTTGGTAGATTTCAGTAAATATTAAGGCCTCAAAAGAAATCTGGGAATACAGATACATGAGTAGAAAGGAAATGTTTAGTCAGGCATGATCAGTTATTTATTTTATTTTATTTTATTTATTTAGGGTTTAATGAGGGATTTCTCAGGCTGGCTGATGTACCCCCATCCTGTACACCATAACTTTTAAACTGAATCCCAGGGAAGTCAGTCTCTGTGTTTTAGTCTACTTTATTTTAATTGCTCTGTAACATCTCATAACCAGTTATGCTATATTAGGCATATCTTTTTGTTTTGTTAATAAATGGCTCTTTTTAAGGCAATGATTTGATTCCTGTGTATGCATGCCTAAGCCTGAAAGATCAGCTACCAGAGATTGCAGTTTATTTTCTTTTTATTTCCTAGGTCTCTCCTAAGGGAGGGTTCAGAGCTTGGGGTTACTCCACAGGGAGACATCCCAAGTGTGTCTTCCTGGGTTTTAAAGAGGGGTTTTCTCACTGGGATGGTGGCAGCTACCTCGCAAGGTCAGGGAATCTGTGACCTTGGGAAGCTTTTAAGCAGAAGCCCATAGAGACAAGGTATTTTTAAGGTCTCTTGTGGGCCCCCACCTTCTGCACTCGGCATGTCAGAGTGGGGAAGAGCCTTGACAAATAGGATTGGAAGAATACTCACAAGGTTGTAGCCAGAGCATTCTCAAGTGACTTAATATCAGCTTTAGTAGTAGTAGTAGTAGTAGTAGTAGGCATCCTTCAGTCTGCATAGACTATGGATCGCGCCCTTTAAAGTTTCAATTGAGGACTTCATTTACAGCGTCTATTGTGACTATAAAGACCCACACAAGAGTGACAGCTTTAGGCAGAGGTATCAGATCCTTACCTTGGCTGTGATAGTATCTTTGTTTTCTTGCATGTTAGAAATGGCTTCAGCAATTCTCATGTGAATGGTACCAATTACAGTGTCTACATTGGATGGTCCATCAAACCGGTCAGCCACCAGCAGCATAGAATCTAGTAAAGCAAGAGAGATGGAGACATCCTTTAAGTACATAAATATACAAATCAAATTATAGTGCAACTTAAAACATACACACATTCATATTAGGTGGACTCAACCTCTCACCCCTCAGTAAATATCTTCAGTGATTTCAGGTACCTGTGTTTGTAAGGACTGTGACAGACCCAGGCCAGTTGGCTGCAGTAGTTTGAGAGGAGGTAAATATGCTGGCCGCCAGCTTCCTTAGTAACCAGGGCAGAGTCTTCTAGAACAAGGGAGCATGAGGACTAAGGAGGGTTCTCTACCCAAACCCATTGACCGGCCCATGATGAAGGCAGCTCAGTAAGCTGTGACCCTTGCCTCCAGAAAGTAAGAGAGGCTACGTTGGGGGTCACAGTGAGCCTCTGAGGTGCCCCCTAATTGCCTAGAAGGGCAGGACTCCTGAGGCAAAGCTAGAGCTCTGTCATAGCACATATAGAGCAGTTTTACTTTCTCAATTTGGCAGCTTTCCAAACAAGGCCCAGATACCCAAATGCATTAGAAAGGGCACCTCTTGTGCCAGATGAGCACCACAGGAAAGAAACGGCTATTATCGTATCTCTTTGCAGACTGCCATGTCCTTACAAAATAACCTAGAGCATTAAGCATTGTACAGAGGAACGTGTGCAGAAATGTAAAGCAAGGATCTTGAGCTAACCCTCCTTTACTGACTTGCATTCAACTTTCAACCACGTGCTGCAATGAATGGAACTCTGAAGACAGCATTTACACAAAGTGACCACTGAAGGGTAGTAGCACTTGTGTGGCTCCCTTGCCTAGGACAGAGGGAAAAAACCTGGTGCCCAGTGAGAACTTCCCAAGTGCCAGTTTGGAGATGAGTGCTTTTGTAACTGCCCGCAGGCAGCCTGGAACCTCTGGAGCTCAGTGCAGGAGACTCTACAGCTTGAGCTAAAGGCCAGCTGGCACTCAGCTCAGCCTGTAGAGGAGTCTTATTCTTTCTCTGTGATGTGGTCTAGGTGCCACTACATGGGACAGTGAGCCACACCTAGGTGTGTGGGTTAGACTTTGGCAGGATAAAGCATTGCTAGCAAGGCTAAAGCATTATGAATAAAGCATTACTAGCAGTGTCAACCTCACAGTTGGTGCACTAGAGCAGAACACGGCAATTAAGCAGGTAAGACGGGAGGTGAGGTGGGTGAAAGGTGCTAACGGTTCTCTGTTGATATTGATTTCTGTACCTCACAAGCTCAGGAGCTGAAACGACAATGGATCAGAGCAGCAACAGAAGCTGCTAATTGGATTTTTGCCTTGCTGGATTGTGCTCACAATACAAGTTAATGCAGAAGGAAGTTTTATACACACCTAGTACAAGAGATCAAAAGAACATAATGCACATGCAAGCTGATATCCCGATAGTTCAGGAAGACTGCGAACAACCAAGACTTTAGAGGTAAAAGGAATGGGCTAAAAATGGGACTGTTTGTACACTAACAACTGGAGGTTCAGAACAACTGGAAACTGCCACCAAGTTCAGACTCATCTTTTGAGAACTGCCCTGCAAAGTCTTCTCTTGATGTGTTTGTTTATTAAGAGATGCCATTCAGCTTCCTAGAAATGCAGTCCCAGTGTCATAAATACTGTATTGCTCTACGTGTATTTCATTGCATAGATCTGTGAGCGGAGTAATGGGCGTGAGAGTGAAGGGTCTACCAGTACAGCATAGCTTAACATAAGCATGGATACATATAAGCCATGCACACACTGCCTTATGCCACCCCTGTGCATGAATGGTATGCCAAATGCATCTCAGACCTGCTCTGCTACACCTACCGCTTTCTAGAGAGAGCCCCTGGACTGCCAGTTCTGCCACAGCATCTAAATCTGGAACTGCCATCCTTGTACTCTGCTATTTTCTCTAGTTAGTGCTCCAGAACTAGAAACAGAGTGACACCCGCACTAAACACTACATATCCAGTGCGCTGGAAGAGACGCTCGAGTCAGCGATGAGTTCTGAAGTTGGTATTGAATCCAGTCTAGTGAGACCATCACATCACAAACAGACGTACCAGTAATGCTGATTTGTATTGCCTTCATTTTCAGCCACATAGTTTGACATAAAAATAGCTCATAACCACACACTGGCCATTGGCACCTGCACTCCTTTCAATGTACTTTTGCTTAACAAATCAACTAGACTCCTGAACTGCATAAAACCAGACCGTGGAGGGAAATGGATATGAACAACCCTGCTATCTGGCCACATGGAACACTTTTCTGTCTGTTCCAAGCCCTTTCCCCTCTGAGCGCCTTAATTTAAGAAAGCAACCACTGACTTCAAAGAGACCAAGCAAGTTCTTGTCTAGTTTTTCTGCTCTGTCCCTCAGCTTGATACTAGCCTGCTCACAGGGAATGGTGCCGTGTGTACAAATGTTTACTCAGCATGAGGATGTGTTGCCAGCATTACTCATTTCACACCCTCCTGCATTCTGTACCCGTCACATTTCAGGGTGATATTGTTTTATGGTGCTTAAATTTATTTCTATTAGTACAACTTTCTGTTCCATTAACCTGCACAGCCAGGTGCAATTATACCAGGACCAGGAGTCGAACTGTACAGGGCTCAAAGAAAGAACAATAAAGGCTTTTTCATAGAAGCCACTCTGAGCCTAATTCAAAACTCACGTTAATTGATGAAAAAACTCCCATTCGTGAGGCTCTTTCAGACACACACATGACGTATGGGGATAACGTCCACAATAAAGGGCTTGATGCAATTATTTTAATAACACAGCTCAGCTGACAATACGTAATATAGTATGTACTGTTTATATTGTGGCAGCTCTTCTAGGCCTACCAGGCCTAGGTCCCATTGTGCGAGGCACTGCAGACACACACCGTAGTCTCTCAAGTTACACGAGGGTTGCGTTCCCACACACCCTTGCATAACTCAATCTTTGCGTAAGCTGGGGGTGGCTTTTTCCCCAGCCGAATGCACATTCTGCAGCTGGGGAAGCAGCAGGCACACCTGGAGCTCCTTTTGAAAGGTAAGTCCTGGGGTTGGCGGGGGGCAGTCGGGGAGGGTTAAGCCTGGTAGTGGGTTGGGGCCATGGGAAGGGGGCAGGAGGGGTTGAGCTTGGGGTGGGTGAGGACTGCGGGGGAGGGGCAAGGGGGTGAAATTGAGCCAGAGCTGTGCGCAGGGGGTTTGAATCGGGGCTGGGGGGGTTGAACCAGAGCCACGAACAGGGGTGGGAAGCCAGAGCTGTGTGTGGGTGGTGAGCTGGGCCGCGGGGGGCTTGAACCAGGGCTGCACGGGGCTGAGCCAGGGCCAGGTGGAGTGGGATTTTGAGTTGCGCTTAACTCACTTAAGTACACTTACTGTGCAGAAAACAGGCTCTGACCAAAGCTCATGGTCTAAACGACCTGACAGAGCAGGGTGATGAAAGAAAAAAGCAGGCCAGAGCAGAGGTTAACAAAAACAACAGTTTGTACTCAAACCTCCTCCAGCCAGGAGCAAGGATCATAAATGGCTACTTGCCCACATCAACAGTGTGGGATTTGGCAAGTGCATAGTCAGGGAGGGTTAGTTCGAATGCATTTCTTCTACATTGTTATCAACTTATAAAGAATTGCTTTAGCTGTCTTTCAAATTTAAACAAGAACTGAAAAAAATTACTGTAATTTCTCCATAAAAATGTTTTTCTTTAGGAAAAGCCAACCGCTACTTGGCTACAGAAAGTCAAACATAGCACATAATGGTGGTCTTGCTCTGTGGTATTTTCTGAACACCCTGCCCCAGTCAAAGAGCTGAACTTTAGCTCCTGCTCCTTTTTAAGAACAGAAACATATATTTTTAAGACATCTCTTCTAAACAATTTTGGCTCGTGGTTGCATTAATTCTGGGGGGACACAGCGACAGATGAAAGGAAATCCCCACAGTTACTGATCAAATTCAATCCATCACTCATTGTGAAAGATCTCTCAACTTCACCTGCCCTAATCTGCCCATACAATACAGTAGTACAAGTTTGTCATTAAAATCTCACCTTGAACTACAAGCAATGCAGTAAGAGTGCAGGATGCAGAATGGCAGTGAATTTCTACCCTCTATTAAACATTTTGGCTATGTAGCTTGTATGAATCATGACCTTTAACACTGCAGTGTGCAAGTGTAATTTGAATACCGATCTGATTTACTCCTAATGGTCAGCTACTGTCAAAAACAGTCTCTTGGGCAAGAAGATCCTGGAACAAGAGCAAACATTATACAGAAATGCCACCTAATCCATCAATTAGACTTGCAGATTGACCTTTCAGGAATGGCGGCCAGTCATGCTGTGGGAGTGAGATGGAGAGCAATGACAGATAACAACTGCTTGTCCTTGTCAGAAAGGCCAATGCACAAACTCTAGGTTTAACCCCTGGAGCAGATTTGCCACCCCTCCACTTCTTTTAACTGGATTCACCAACCATTCTCACTGGATTCACCTCCAATTAGCTGTGGTAACTGGCCACCTGGGTCATTAGAAGTGAAAGCAAATTAGCAAAAACTAACATGGATAAAACTGGCTGATGCATCATATGTAACAAGAGCTTAGTTTCATCTGATCACTGATTCGACTGTTAGTTTGCAACATCCCGCTGAAGTAAGGAGGAGACGGGAGGGCTTGGTATTTTAACAATCGCAGGGAGAAATACTGAGTAGAAAGACAGCTTAACTGTAAGAACAAGAGTATGACAAAAAAAGCAGTTCTGTGAGTGCAAGAAAAGAAGGAAGAAGAGTGAAAAATCTAGTTAAATAGACAGTTGAAATGCGTATGAAAGATTTTACTCGTGCTATAATGATGAGCTACCACAATACTTTTCCTCCTTGACAAACAACAAGCAGTTCTGTAGCACCTTGGAGACTAACAAATTTATAAGCTAATGACCTTTCATGGGTAAGACCCACTTTCTCCGATTTTGGTGTAGACAATCAGAACCCAGGGTTTATATAACAGGGAGGTTGCAGGGGTGGGTGCTGGGAAGCAAAGAGGAATAAAAGGGGGTTACCTGTCATTAATAGGACCTGTGGAAAAAATAAGTGGGATGGGTGCCATTCCTATGACTATCAAAGGTAGGGAAATTACCCTTGTAATGGATAAGATCATTAAGAACTCTTAAGGCCTAATTTAAAAGTGTCAGAAGAGTAACAGAGAGGTAGCTGTGTTAGTCTGTATTCAGTCATAACAGCAGAAATGTAGCCCTTGAAAGACTAACAAAATGATTTATTCAGTGATGACCCTTCGTGGGACAGACCCACTTCATCAAATCATCAGGTCAGGTTTTGATCTGATGAAGTGGGTCTGTCCCACGAAAGCTCACCACTGAATAAATCATTGTTAGTCTTTCAAGGGCTAGATTTCTGCTGTTTTGTTTTAAAAGTGTCAGATTTGAAAATGAATTCCAATTCAGATGGCTCCCTCTGTAGTCTTGTGGCAAAATCTTTTTGAGAAGAATGGTTACCTTTCAATCCTTTATTGCGTGCCTGGGGAGGTTAAAGTGTTCCCCTCCAGGTTTATGTGTATTTCAATTTCTGTTGTCGGACGTATGTCCATTGATCCTTTGGCGCAGAGACTGTCTGGTCTGCCCAATGTACATGGCAGATGGGCATCACTGGCACGTGATGGCCTAGATTACATTACTTCACTTTGCTCTAAATCTGCTAACTCAGGCAGATCCCAATCCAGAAAGGTACTGTGTGTGGACAGCTCCCTCCATCTACAAGAACAATGGAATTCTGCAGAGACGTCTGACCTGGCCGAGTTCATTGCAGTATCAGAGCCAGAGTGCCTATGAGGCTCTGTAAATGTTTAGTGGGCCCAGACAGAGGGCAGCAGACACAAGTAGAGCTGCAGTGCTTTAGCACAGCATGTTGAAAAAAAAGCATTTAACCCTCAGCTGTCAGTCTCCTGTGGATTTTGGCAGGACTCGTCATGCTATTTTGAACACATTTCTTTGAGTACCATTATACTCCCAGGAGAAGACAAACTTTGACGAAGGAGAAAAGGTTAAAGTCATTATGGTAGAGGGCCATTAAATAAGGCTCTTACAGCTTCTTAAAGTCTCATGGATGCTCCCTAGAGTTTCCAAACTGACTCTAGAGCACCAACACCAGAGCTAAAAGCAGTGACTATAATTTTTTGTATAAGCATTAAACTGCAAAGAGCACTTGACCAGCTGATGCAGGGACATTAGTCTAAAGTTACTAGTACCATAAATTAAGGAACATTCACTCACATGGTATGCAAAAAACAAGCAGTCTCATAGCACCTTAATGACTTACACATTTTTTTATTAGCTAATGAGCTTTTGTGGATAAGACCCACTTCTTCAGCTTTTGGAGTAGACAGAAGAATATCTGAAGAACTCAGTCTTACCCACAAAGCTCATTACCTAACAAATAAAGTTGCTAGTCTCTAAGGTGTTACAGGACTGCTTGTTTTTTGCAAAGCTACAGACTAACACAGCTACCCCTCTGAGGCTATTCACGTGCTATTGTGGATCTATGTGGAAGCAGAACAAGTATTTTAGCTCTGTCCTCATCAAAACGGAAACCTGAAGATGGCTTTGGCCTGTGCACTGTGTCTGGAAGGCAGACAGCTGTCACAACTGATGGTGTTGAACAACATTACTACTGTGGAAGTAGGGGAAAGAGCGAAGACTTACAGAACGACTTTTCCACTGACCCCGCAGTCCGTTTGGTGCAGCACAGAGTAGCTTAGAAGCACACAAGGAAGGCAGAGTGGTCTAGTGGCGAGACTAAAGGACTGGGAAAAGGAAGACCTGAACCTTTACCTGAACCACTGGCTCAGTTGTGTGAGTTCAGACAAGTTGCGAGACATCCTCAGCCCTCAAACCATCACAGGACTCAGGCTGTGAATGTTTATTAAAAGGAGATGGAGTCACTTGGAACGGTGCTGCTTTGTTCTGCCCTAGGCAACCAAGTTCTCCCTTTCCAGCTCTCGCTTCAAGGAAAGTTGTGTTCAGTCACCGGGGGTCACATAAGGAGAGGACACAGTCTCACAGCCGGGATCCAAAGCAGGTTAGGCATTTTAGGTTGAAAACAAACCGTTGGCTTGGACCCCCACAAATAACCTGGCAGCTTGCACTGACTACAGAGCACAGGGCTAATGCCTGCCCTGCAAGTTTAACCATTAGCTGAGCAGCCGGCGGCCTGCTGAACAAGGAGATGCTTGTGACTGGCTTTCAGGTGCAGCTAAGCCCCACGATGAGTGCAGTGCACATGCAGGAGGTGAACCAACCAAGGACACAAGATCATTCCATATATAGCTACACTGGAGCTTTATAACTGGCAGGAGCAGAACTGAAACATCTTTGAAATGAGATGAAAATGTATTTAAAACAAAAACAACTTTCAGCTAATGGTCTGTTAAGGGGGGGAAAAAGAGCCTGAATCCCAGTGTAGGAGTGTTTGTTATTATGGTCACCTTGTCCATTACCTTGTATTTATCACCACTTCCCTAGGGTTAAACCAGTTACACTGAAAATAAAAATCTCCTGGATGTACTTGCTGCTGATGCGGTGCTGATTCAGTACAAAGCCCCACTCACCAGTAATCAGTTAGTTTATCTGCAGAGGCTGTCCTTGGGACTATTTGTGAAGGGCAATTAGGAACAGCAAGGGGTCCTCTGACTTCCCACAGAGCTCCATTACTTCCAGTGACAAATGCTAACACAGATCTGCAGTCTTCCCTTTTTCTCCCTCCCCAGCACCGCCCGAAAATCCTTCCAGTTCACATTTAAAGCAGTAGCTTTTTATCACAAGCTTTCTGAAAATCCAACTTAATTCTATACATTGGCTTGTCTTCCAAAGGCGACGGTCTGGCTCAGCCAGCAGTTATGATCCAGAGGCAGGTATCACTCACTGGGTGAGGTTCTTTAGTCATAATGGCTCTTTCTGGCCTTAAAACCTGTGACTCACACCACCAGGCAGACACTCCGCTCCCCTTCCTTGAACAAAGGCTGGTCACCTTCAAAGTGAAAGATGCAGAATTTGCTGACCCATGACCTGCTCTTGAAAAGTTTATCGTTTCGGCTACCACAGAATTGCTTGCTAAGCCTTTTTGTTTATGCAAGCTATGAAAGCACTAACAGTCTGGAGAACAAATAACAAGTTATCAGGTTTGCTGTGACTACAAGCTATTTGTACAAGCTTGAGGCCTTGTGGGAGTACTTATGCTAATGGCTGGGATTTAGCTGCACTGTGTAGACCTCGAGAAATAACCCAGGTCAGATATTTTGCACTCTCCTTCTGAGACACAAATGAGTGACCACAACCAGATACAGCAGACCACAGGGTTCTACAAAAACGGTGCATCAGAGGGCTCTGGCGGTTGTGTTACTATACAGTATAAAGCAGTTAGAGCACATTTAGAGATGGAAAGTATTAAGAAATAAGTGATGATGTACATTATGAGAGCTAATGTTTAATTATGGATATCTTACAGGCCTCATACGCATTGGGGCTATTCATAACCTTATTATAATCAGAATAAAGGATCAAATACAGTATAAGGAAGGATATAAAATACCACACTCAGTTCCTAATTTCTTTGGGTTCAACAAGTTCAACAGGTTCCCAAGAGGCATAAATGGAACCAGAACCTCCCTTCTCATGGGTTACACTTACTTACCTTTCTGTGCTTGTTTCCAGTGGGCTCCATAAATTATAAGCACACAATGCAAGATTGTAAGGATAAACAACACAGGAAACCACACAACCACGCTCATTTGAGTCATACCGTTACACATATTGATCCTCTCCCATGATTCCAATTATAGTTGTCTGTATTAAATAGTTTCTGTGTGTGTTTTACCAAGTCCCACCTTACCAATTAACGTTTAAGTATCTGCCTAGGAAAAAGAATCTGTTATTGGTGACAAGTGCATGTTGCATTCCAATACATAATCTTAAAAGTATAATAAATTTTCCAGCTATGTTCCCTTACTGATTTTATTCTTGTTTTCTCCTAGTGTTGATTTTTTTTTTTGGCTTTGTTCTTGATCTTGACCCCCAGTATTTGTACTTAAATATAAAGCAAATGAGCTTAACTTTCATTTATAGATGAGTCTTATTCCTCCAAAACAATTCCCAGTTGTTTTGAAGGCATATTGTCAGGGTTAAAAGCCCTCTGCTTTGATTTCTTTTCTCAGTGTATCCCACTGAAGCATTTTTTCTCCCTTTTAATCTCTACAGCACCTTCCCCGGGATGATCTAACAGTGCTTCCTGACTAAATTTAGTTTACCCTTGGGCATTTGTGAAGGATAGTTCTGCTCAGCCAAAGGAAGTGTGGCAGAAACTGGCCCTAAACCTCAGAGGTAGGAAGGGCATACGGATTAATTGAGTTCCTTTAATTGGTTTAATTGAAAAGGTCTCCTGCCAGCCCAGTGAGATGAGGCAGTCTAAGGTGACAGGATCAAGGGTCTCGTTAGCCAGTGTAGCACATTCTTTGTAATGATCTGACTGTGTCATTACTCAAACAGAGCAAATTGTTGTTCGGGTCCTTTTACAAGCCATTTCCCAAGCTGAGCACTTTCGGTATCAAAGGCTCTTATGCCCTTATAGCTGTTCTAATGGCATTTCATTCATTCTCCAATCCCGGTCTCACGAAGACAGAATGTGAGCATTAAGTGCCAGGGAGGAACAGGCGAAAAACTCAGCAGTTTTACTGGCACATAGCTCAGGCTCCTTACCAATCAGGTTCCTCCATTCTGTGTCCAGGTCAGCTTGATTGGCCAGGCAGCCCTTCATGACGTTGTGGCAGTAGTTGTTGCACGGCTTCACGCTAGACATGCCCCGGCAATAAGGACAGTACACCAGCTTCATTAGAGCCCGCGTGCACTCCTGGCTAAGAGACACCTAAAAGAGGGGAAAGGACAATCATTAAGCATGGAAACGAGTGGAAGTCTCTTGGTAAACAGGGAAATACACAGTGCATTATTTTAAAGCCCTAGTCAGACAGACTATATTGAGCCGTACGCAGGCCCCATGTAACTAAATGACCTAAGTGCTTTGTGATTCAGTGGCCAGGACTCTGGACTGAGAGACAGGGTTCTATTTCAGTTGGGCCAGTGAGCCGCTGCATTTTCATGGGCAAATCACTTTGTTGGACTGTACCTCTGTTTCTCCTCCCTCACTTCATCTGCCTTATTTATTTAGCTGTAAGCCCTTCCGGTCTGTGTTTAGACTATCGTGTCCCTGTCCCTTACAGTGTATGTCTTAACGACTCCCCATGACTACAGCACACACGTACCCACTATATATTTATGCAGCACCTAGCACAATGAAGCCCTAAACCTTGACTGGGGCTTCTACGCATTACCATAATGCAGGTAAGTATCAGAGGGGCAGCTGTTGTTAGTCTGTATCTGCAAAAACAACAAGAAGTCCTGTGGCACCTTGTAGACTAACAGATTTTTTGGGTGCATAAGCTTTCATGGGCAAAGACCCACTTTGTCAGATGCACAGGATTTCTCGTTTTTGCATAATGGAGATAAAGATGATAAAATCAAAGTGGGACAAGAAATGAATTATACAGAGATAACAATAGTAGCTAATAGGCGTGAATACAAAAATACACCAAAGAGCATTTTAAATAATCAAGTTAATATGACTGTATTATGACTTGTTGACAACAGTTCACAAGAAGTGTTTAATGATACAGCAGGGTAGCACTGATATTACGTTCCTCTCTCTTCCTTGAGTACCTGCAGGGTGGACCCTTACAGTTGGCTTAACTCACATCAAGCGATGGCCAGTTATATTAACTTGGGTTTCTCTGTCCTTTCTGCTTTCTCTGTCCCTGTATCTTGAGGGTGAACTGTGACATGATAACTCCTGAACCTGAAGAATCTTTTATAAGCATCAGCATCTCAAGTTGAGAGGTCTAAGCTGAATATGAGAAACAACTATTTCACCAGGAGCGTGGTAAAGCCCCGGAATGCATTACCTAGAGAGGTGGTGGAATCTCCATCCCTAGAGGGCTTTAAATCCTCGTTTGACAAGGCCCTGGCTGGTGTGATTTAGTGGGGATTGGTCCTGGCTCCTTTCATCTCTTCCAACCCTAAGAGACTATGATTTTGTTAGGTAAGTACTTTGTTTTAACCACCTGGCAGATTTGGATAGAAACAACCTCTTCCTCCTATGAGCTTACATTGACTGCACTGACAGCTTGCTCCTGAACTTCACACTGCCTCTGATGCAAGGCTGAAGCCCTGGGACAGCCCAAAGATTACAGATATTCTGCTGGAGTCACAGCAGGAAAGAAAGGTGGGGTGAAGCGCATGAAAGAGTGAGCCAAAGGCTCAGCCTGAACAATTTTCAAAACACCTGCACTGTGGGGCACTCCCAAAGCTCAAAGAAATTGCACTTTTAACATGTTTTGTGAGTCTCAGTGACAGAGCATTTTTGGAAGGGATGACTAAGCATGGGGCATGGGAGAGGGAGATAATCATCATGAGAGGAAGGGAAGCCTTCTGTCCATAATTTGGTGCAGAACCAGATCAAAATGTTCCTGAGAGCTCCTGGAAGATCACTTCTCTCCAGACCATAACCACAGTACAGGGCTGCAACCACTGGCTCAAAGCTTTAAAAGGGACCATGACAAACCTGGCCAGTCCCTAAAATTAACAATTTGGGGAGGGGGCTAATATCCATTTGAAATTTCCCCATTAGTCTTCACAGGTGGCTTTAATAAAATGGCCTAATGTTGCCCTTTCAATGAATCCATCCCTCAATCAATGCTAGTAGCTTAGCAATGACAAGGTAGTGGGTAAATGTGATGGACAGGCAAAAGAGATCCACGTTGCAGGATTCAGTTTCAACATCAAGTTTTTTTTCTGGTAATACAGTATGAAAAATATGTCAATGTCCTTTTAAGCTTGCTGTGGTTCAAGAATAAGCAATACCGAGGCAGCTTTAGAAGAGTAGGAGCATGCTGAGCCCACCATTACAGGTCAAGGGAGAAAATCCCTAAGGTCTGTCTGTCTTCCTCTAACACTCTCTCTGTAGCTCTTTATTTTCAGAAGCCCCTGAAAAGGCTATCTCCAGCTCTGCCACCTTTTTTTCTCCAAGAATGAATTTAATGTCCTCATGAGAAGTCTTCCTGACATTCAGATAGCATACAGACAGTGCTAGGGCTGCTCTCTATGTTAAATGTTAGAAATAGGAGGTTTCAATTTCTTTAGTATCTATAAAACAAAGTTTCCAAACCCCACAGAAAACTGATGCCATAAAATAGAAACATTGTAGATGACACACATACGCTGAAAGATCCGAGACCAAATCCAACGAGGGCTTAGTCATTGTACCTAACTTTCTGGTGTCTAGTCACAGGGATAAAATACCTTGTGCTCTTGCAGGATCCCTGGTTTGGCCTCATCCCAAGCCAGAATGTCCGCACACGCTGTGGCTAGACTAACCCCCAGCTTCGAAGGGGGCATAGTAATTAGGGTGTTGGGAGATTACTAATGAAGTGCTGCAGTGCATATGCAGCACTTCATTAGGCTAAATCTCCCCTGTGGCAACTTCAAAGTGTGAAACTTCAAAGTTCCGGCTTGCATGTAGCCACAGGTCAGCTGCGGGTACTTCGAAGTGCCCGCTCTACTTCAAAGTCCCTTTACTCCTCAAAATTTTGAGGAGTAAATATCGAGTCTGTTCTGGTCTGGCTATGGTCTGAAGAAGTGGGTCTGTCCCACGAAATCTCACCTAATAAATTATTTTGTTACTCGTTAAAGTGCTACTTGACGGCTTTTTTGTTCTGCCAAGAATGGGATCCACGAAAGCAAACTTGTGAGGCAGGGAGCCATCTAAGCTAACCAGTGGGAGGTAAGAAGTCCTTCACCTAGCCACCACCATGGAGTCAGAGGCTTCATACATGCTGGAGGGAGGCTCCTGTCTTGTTCGACGTCCACAGCCAGGAATCCTCTTGTAGAGACAGATGCCGAGAGTGGTTTCTTGGCACAGCAGCAGCAGAAGCTACACAAATAACTGGAGGGCAACATTCCTTCTAATTTTTTCCATCCATGCACAGAATAAATACTTTTATGTGCACGGAGGCATGTGTGAATGCGCACCACCAGCAGAAACACAAAACCTCACTGTGGTTGCTCTGCAAATCAGCTGGGCAGCGTTGGAGTCCCTCCTGAGCAGCCACACAAGTGCCCAGATTACAGGGAATACCACAGGAGGGAGGAGGTAGCCTCCTATGCAACCTCTAGTCCAGTGGTCAGGGAACTCCCCTCAGAGGCAGGTTCATTTGCCCCTTCCCCGCCCCCCCAGACTTGTGACTACAGTATCGTTCTTATTGTGGCTGGTCCAACATATGTTTTAGTTATTTATACCAAGTGGAATGGCTTCAATGGGTGAAAGAGATTACATGAGATGATCCCCTAGCTCGATAGCCAGGGCACTCACTGGAGAGGGACGAATCGCCCAGTTCAAATCCCTCCTCCTCCACAGGCAGAGGGGGCAACTCAAGTGGGTTCTCATATCTTGGGTGAGTTCCCTAAGACTTCCTTTCACCTCCAAGCCACAGCCATTTCGTGCAGATTTAGGTGTGCTCAGAGCATACCTACCAGTCTCGGGCCCTGCAGGTGACAGAGGCAAGGCAATGCCCATCTTCTCCTCACTTTAGGATCATGCTGGGATTCAAGGAGGCATCTGGGTACCTGAGGCAGCAGTGCACATGCCGCCCAGAGGCGGAAACGCAGGAGCCTACGGGACTTTTTACACAGCGAATTTAGGCACCAAGTGAGTTTCAGCACCTACAGGAAAGCTGTGATTGCAGTGGTGCCTAAATCCAATTTTAGGTATCTAAGTCCCTTTGAAGATCTGGGTTCTAATACTTTAATTCTGCTAATAAAGTACGTGCTCACCTGCCATAGAAATACGAAGCCATCAATTTTGAAGAGAACTGCAAAAGTTCTAATGCCCTCCTTTTTATTTTTTTTAAAGGAGGGTTCTTTTGTCACCAGCTGAAACACTGACACACACAACCAAAAGCATAAAATGAATGCACTCATTACCCAAATCCCTACTACAAAGGATGTTTAATGTCTGGGATTCACTTTGATTAAAAGTGTAATGTTCCAGTCATACCAGCAGGTGACGCATTTGCTCTGCTGAAATAGCAGAGGAGCAGCAAGCCAGAAAAGTTTCAGAAACAAAACCAGCCTCCATCCACTTTGTTACCTAAGACAACTTTACATGGTAAAAATGAAAATACTATTTAAAATATAAGTTTTTCTTCGAAATCACAGGGCTTGAATAAAATGCACTGAATGGTAAATGAGGGGGACAACATTTAAAAGTTGATTCAGTACAAATGCATGCTACAAACAGGCTAACACCAGCAAGAGGCAATCTATTCATCTTGAAATATTTGAAATTTAGTTGGGAAGGGACTGCTACTTTTTCTTCTAATGCGTCTTCATTTACCGCAAGCGCCCCATGAAATTCCAGTATAGGAATTCAACTTGCATCTTCATGAATGCTCACAAGAAACTCCTGAGGAGAACTTAGCTGACTGTTCTTCTGGACCTACAGAAGAGCCCTGTGTAGCTTGAAAGCTTGTCCGTGTTGTACCACAGAAGATCACCTACCTCGTCTGTCTGAGCACGTAACTTAAGGACATTTTTCCTTTCATGGCGACCGTAATGCTCACAAAGTCCCCCAGTGGAGACTGACAAACCCCCTTATCACCAGGACAGTCGCAGCAGGGGGCCATACTTGGGCAAGCACTAGTATGTTCTGCCTCCACATAGACTTGATAAGACCCCCTCTTTGGGAGAGGCTAGTTAAATCTCCATGCCCGTCTCTTTATGTCCTCACCGGAAAGACTGGCCAACTAAGGGTCCAACTATTGTGCTTTCTTGTGATGTGGTGGACACCTATCCTCTGACCTGCAACTGGCTTCTCACAGGCTGCTTGACAGCTAACAGAGGGTCACGGCTTGGCTAGCCAGGCTAACCACCACACATTAGGCAGAAGCATCCTGAAAAAAAGGGAAGTGCCAGCCTACTATTAATGCCTGCCTTTGAGTGGCCATTTCAAAGATTAGGCCCCAAGAATGCTTCCTGGCATTCTGAGTTCTCCTGAGAGAAGAAATTGAAAAAAACAAAAAACCGACAAACCCAATGCCTTTCCTGCATTACTGAGCAACCATGACTTGGATGTCAGACAGAGAATATTTGTGCATGACCAAATTGTCATTCTTGCAAAGTGACTTTTTTCCCATAAGAGGGACACTTTAACAGTACAGTGTATGAGGTAGCTTGGAGGCAGCGTGCAAAGTGCAGTCTAGTACAATAACCAGGCATGTAAGCCCTTCCCTGAGAACCCACCTGCAGTTATCTGTCCTATGTTCAGGCTTGGCAGAGTTTGATTTTTAAAAATAATTTTTACAGATAACGCCACTGCATATTTAAGCAATATGATTTATTTAAAATCTCACTGGTGTGGGAAATTATGAGAGGTCAAGAGTTTAATGACTGTAGGCATGAGATTCAATAAGTTAAAGCAGGGTTTCCCAAACCTTATATAGTTGGGACCTGATTTTTTTCAGTATCTTTTTTCTGTGGCCCAAAAATATAAACACATATAAAACAAAAGAATTAAAAATGAATACATGTTCACTGTTTATTATTTATTCACAAGAATAACAGGACATAGTGATAATTTGTATATTTTCTAAGGACCGGTATTCTTTTTTTCCCCAAGGACTGGTACCAGGCCACAGACCACACTTTGGGAAATGGTGAGTTAAAGATTTATATCCATTAAAACACAAATGGTCAATATCACGTCAAAATATCCTTACCTCAAACTCTGTTTTTCTCACAGTATTTTTCTCACATTAACTACTTGTAAATTTCAATTATGGTCACTGGAAATATTTTTGTCTTTTTGCATGTATGGTGACATTGGTGTTTCCTGACATTTCCCAATAAAAACAAAACCTTTCTAACCCTACCTGTGTTTTCCTTTCTCCTGTGCCTGTCCATGTGCAGTAGCTGATCAGTTCATGCACTGAGTGCTGCATGTTAAAATGATCTCAACCTTAAATCTGTCAGATTGTGAGTGTCCAACTTTATTTCTGAGCATCGGGGATTAGTGGTAGTTTCTGGTGCTAGATGATTCCAGGTTTCTGTCCCCTTGTCACCTCCTTGTTCCACTCATCAATGATCATGTTCCTCTAATTTCGCAGACAGAATGGGCAGATGTGTCTAAAATGAACATCAGTGTTGCTCAGTGGCTGGGGATCTTCCCATAACGAGGAACGTGAGATAATGGGAGCATTTTCCACATAGACTTTGGCCCTGATAACGCCCAGTCCTACTCTCACATGTGTCCATATGGGGCCATTCACTTTCATGGAACTCATCCCACTGTACATCTGTGTCAAAGGAGAATCAGGCTTCTGAGTTCCTCCGTCTGCTGCTGCTACGTGGGGATGGGGCTGCTCCACCGCTGGGGTGACTGAGTTAAAATGCAGCATCCTGTAGGGGACTTTATGCAGCCTAATGGGGTCAATTTAAAATGTCTTTAGGGACTAAGTTCTACGAATTCAGCTAACAGGCCCCAGAGGGCACACTAACCCTTGCAGGTTAAAAGGCCTGTGGGGTAGAGCTGTTAGCATCCAGGATGGCTGAAGCTATAGCATCCAACAATGAGCCCCAGTTTTTGAGAACTTGGGCTGAGGTTTGCTAGCAGATGGCACCTTGAAGTCAAAGCACAGGAGCACTTACTTACATCACTTATCCAAATGTCCTGATACTTGGCCCACCCCAGAGAAAAAGAGCAGTGACTATGTTCTTCCAGCAAGCATCTTAATTGCAGGTCATATTTTGAAATCGGGCCATTGTAGTATCTTTCTCTTTTTAAATTATTAAGCACACAGAAACTCCATCCACACTGCACTTATCAGTGGAGTTGAGATGTCTAGCTTTGAAAGGGGTTTCAGAAGTAGCTTAGAGACATTGAATCAGAAATCTTTGTAAACTAACATTGTAGACTTTAGATCATGCTGTACCAAAAAAAAACTGAAAAAAACCCCAAAAACGTGTCTATGTGAATCACTCTCCCCATCTCTTGGATATGGTGAGGTTACGGGATGGCAGCACTGACTGTTTCGGCGGTCTGTCTTTCCCCCACTCTGGTGGTTTTGTGCCTGTAAAACTATTTTATTGATAATGCATGATGAGTTACTTCTACAGTCACACCTCCCCTGGCCATGTGAAGAAAATCTTAATAGGGAGCGAAAGGAGACCACACAGCCTTACGGGTATACTTCTGCAATCCAGACAAATAGCAGGTTGAAAGTATTCACACAAACAGACCTTTTGAAGAAAGATTATGGCAGAAGCAAATCCAGGAGCCAAGATATTCCAAACAAAAAGGTAATGTGATGCAAGTGATGGAGAAAACAGTGACACACATGCACTCCCAAAGCACAGATCTGCAGTAAGTGCTGTAAGTCAGGCATATTTGCATTGGAACCCCTTATCGAGTCACAGGGAAAGCCTCCAGGAAAGCCCAGGAAGGAGTATCAGTGACCAGGTGCCCAAGGCCGAGCTGGCTTCCCCTTTCCATTTCCTCATTGCCCTTACTTTACAAAACAGAGATTTGGGCATTTTTACCACAGGGCTGTGTTTAGAGGCAGTTCTCTGGGGCCAGGGAAAGCAATGGTGTTTACAAAGACTGTGGGATTCCACTTTTGTATGAAGAGTGAGGCACTGAAAGTGCTGCTACTTTCTTACACAGAACCCCATGATGCAGTATTAAGAACATAAGAACAGCCACAGTGGGTCAGACCAAAGGTCCATCTAGCCTCGTGTTCTGTCTTTCAACAGTGGCCAGTGTCAGGTTCTTCAGAGGGAATGACCAGACCAGAATCGAGTGATCCATTCCCTGTCACTCAGACCCAAGTTCTGGCAAGCAAAGCCTAGGGGCACCATCCCTGTCCATAATAGCCAATAGCTATGGATGGACCTCTCCTCCATGAATTTCTAGTTAATTTTTGAACCCACATGCAGCTCCCCATGGAAGATTGTGTGGTTTTGTTGGTGGTAGCCTTTATTCCTGCTTGGCTGGTGGTAAGGCTAGTAAGTCTTTTCACAGGGAAAAAGAAAATAGCTGTTTGTCAAGGTACAGACCAGCCCTTAAAACCTCCTTAATTACAGACTACTGTTTAGGGTCTACTCCATGTAGGGTCGATCTTCTGGAGTTCGATTTCACATGTCTGGTAGAGACAGCAGTTGTCCCCTGTACTTATTGCTACTGCATGGAGTGAGGGAGGTCAGTGGGAGAGTTTCTCCCATCAATCTCTCTCCATGTGGACAGCCAGGTAAGTGGATTGCAGATAAGTCGATGCTAGCTACGCAATTGCTGTATCTGCAATTGACTTGCCTGCCAAGTACAGACCAAACCTCAGCAACATGAAACTAGGAGGTACATAAGATAAGTTAGACTACTGCAAGGGATACAGCAGTCTGGAAAGACCAAGAGCTACTGATCTAATGCATATACACATAGAATTGAAATGTCTGTGACAGAACAAAGCAGGGGTACACATTCTTCATCTTGGACACATTTCAGGACAGAAAGCTCAGTGCCAAATTTGTTCTCTAAGTGTTTTTGTTTGTTTTACTAAAAGCAAACCATAGCTTCCAGACCAAAGAGAACTGCTATTTTACTGAGAATAAAATAGGGCATAGGAAGAGTCAGGTTTGGTCTACACTAGGAAAGTAAGTTGACTGCAGATATGCAATTCTAGCTATGGCAATTGCATCGCTAGAATCAACATATCTGAAATGAACTTACCTGGCTCTCCTCACTAAGAATGGATGACAGGAGCGTTTCTCTCATTGACCTCCCTTACTCCTTGCCATTTAACTGTGAGGAGTACAAGGTTCGACTGCTGACCCCCAATAGGTCGCTTTTGCACACCCCTACCAGGCACACAAAATCAAACCCTGGAAGGTCGACTCTAATTGGGTTGATCTTCTGGGTAACATAAACATATCCTCAGAGGGCTGCAAAAGAAAGCTACGAATCAGAGATCTGCAAAGAAGTACTGTGGTGGTCTAGAACGTCTTCTGGGGAGGAACAAGATAATCTGCAGGACAATTTTAGGAGGATGTCGAAGATGAGTCAGATGATCAAGGACAAGCCAATATATGAGTAAAAAGTCAGGTTACAACTTCCGATCTGAGTAACAATTAGTGTTTGCTTTTTATTTTAAGAAAGTCAATGTGCCTTTTTTTTTTTTTAAATCCAGTCTTTCCCTCATAAATGTCTGTAGGACAAGGAGAAAATTCTGCAGAACTTGGCCATATTCCTCCTATTCCTATGAAGGGGCCAGTAGGATCTGGTACACATCAAAGGAAAGATCGTCACTGACATCAGTGAATAAAATCCATCAGTAAGCTGCTGGTAGAACCCAGCCCATCCTGATTGATCTGATGACAGCTTATTTTCCTAACTGAAATGTACTGCTGATATTCTCAGACCAGATCCACACAGACAGCCCCATATTACAGAAGCTATTAGAATTGGCAGTACTTCAGAGTAATGAACACGTCGTGAATGAACGTTGTTCATAACTCTGAAATGTCTGTAATGCTGAACAAAATGTTATGGTTCTTGCTTCAAAAGGGTACAATTCAACATGGACTTAATACAGCTTTTCATCTAAATTATGCGAAAGCAAAATGCTTTTAAGCATCTTATTTTAAATGAAACAAGCACAGACCTTCTTATCTTAGCAGACTTTTTTTTTTAAATCTTGTCAGATCTTTCCCTTTTTCAGTACTTTACATTTAACACAGAACTGTTTTGTTTTGGTGGTTTTGATCTCTGCAGCTGCCTGCATACGGCCAGTCCCAAATGAGGGGCGTGGTTGACTGGCTAGTCTGTAACGCTGGTGTTCATAACTCTTCGGTTCTACAGCAATTAGCTGCCCTGTGGACTATCTCAGCAGACACACCAAAGACGGAACAGGCTTGGTGACTGAACGCAACTCACCTCTTTAAGACACCTTCTCTCAGGCCAGGGTTCAGGCACATTAGGAGAATGTATGAAGAAGCTTACTTTGAAGATGCTTGGGCTCTACCTTTTATGTCTATCTGATAACTAACTTCTCTACTGCTCGCTCTCTCTCTCTCTCTCTCTCTCAAATGAAAAAAGAGTACAGTACTTGTGGGTCTCGACACACTATAGAATTACCATAAGAATCAGGATTTTTTTTTTTTTTTTTAAGTTTCCAATCTGACAGCTGTAATTTCACTAGTTTCCCTTCAGGTGAGGGCACTTACTCATACAGGAAAGAAGAAAGATCCCAAACCAAGCAGTCTCTAAAGTCCAAGGTCTTTCACTCTTACCACCTCCCCCCGCCAATCACTTAAAAAAAAAAAACACACTTCACTTCTCATTCAGTATCTGAACAATCAAATATCTGGTGCCAATTAAAAACTGATGAAAAACACTAGGTTTCCCACTAACATTCGTAATAACGACCAGTAGTCAAAGCCAGCTATTAATAACTGGTGGCCAAAAATCAGAAGCATGAAAGTTCTGAAAATTACATACATCATTTGCTCATCTTTAAATAACGTAGCACTGCACGAAGACAGCAGATGACAATTACTGATTTTTCTCAGCACTATTAATCTGTCCCAGTCTAAAGTACCAGCTGTTGAAATACCTGGCTACACTCCTCTCAATGCCATGTTTATTACAGTGAGAATGGCATTAAAGTCACTTCATTAGAGAGCAAGTCATCAGGATTCTGAAGTCGCTCCTAATGTCAGTCCACAGCTCAATCAAAAGAAACAAAAAAGCCTTTATGCAAACAAAGATCTCTAACATTTCTTCCAAGGCTCACCCTTGCCACGCCCCTCCCATTTGATTAGAGGCTGGAGTTGCTGCAGGGTTTAGAGTCTGGGCTCTGACATCTCTCCTTAAAATATGTTCCTACTTGTTCTCAGAAAGCAGGTGTGGTGGAGTAATGTGATGGCAGACATTTGATATTTGTCTTTATATGTTAATGGAGGAGAATCAAAGGGACATTTTCCAAGGGTCACATTGGGAAGGTGATCTAAGCTGTTCAAATTGTTTAAATTTTATGGGTGGAGACTCCCAAAATATATGCAGCTGGAATCAAATACAGATATACTTAGATACAGAGACAGAAATAGATAAATATAGCGAGAGACTGATAGGGAATAAATAATTTATACAAAATAAAGGTCAATCCAAATGTAAAATAATTGTTTCTCAATTACTTTACATAAATTAATTCCAAAATATTCTTGCTGTAATTTCACTCAGCTACCCTTTTCTCTGCTGCTGAAGCCTATGAGGTTACATCTACACTGCAGAGTTTTTGACAAATAACTTATTTCAACATTAGAAATACGTTATTTCTGACAAGAGCATTCAAACTGCAAGAGAATTTCAAAATGGAGCACTCACACTAGAGAGCCCAACTTTGAAATAAGAGCCATGATAGGATGCTGCCCTGGAGGCCAATTTAGTCATAACTACCTCTCCTTTGCACACAGAGTCAATTTTGAAATTGAAAGCGGGGTGTGTGCGTGTGCGCATGCGTCATCGAAAGTCGTTTGTTTTGGTGGAGTTACTATTTTGAGTTAAATTATTCCAGAATAAAACACTTTGCAGAGGGGAGACAAGGTACTCCCCCCCTCCGAGAAAAAAGGGGTATTTTGGGGGTGGGAAACGGTGTAGACAAGCCCTAAGAGTTTTGCCATTGACTAAGTTAGACCAGGACTGGGCCATGGGAATTTCTCTTTCAACAGCTACTTGTTTAGCTGCAGATACTGTAATATTAGGGATCATCCGATACAGATATAATTGACAGACGTGATTTACTTCAACAGCTTTCAGTCTCCCCCCTTTCATCGGTCTCCTTCCCCACTAGTATCTACTGGAGTCTTTTCTTAGTACTGTGACCTAGAAACTACGCCAAGACATTAAGAATAGAGTCACAATAGGTTGTGTGACCTATCCCTAAGGAATCTGAACCTAGCTCAATCAAATCAGACTCAGCAGTAAAAACATGTACTGAAAAATACAGATTTTAACTTAGACTCAATGCACTATTCAGTCATTTGTCAGATGAAGAAATAAGCATTCAAAACACAACTAAGAGCAATTTTAAAATAATTATTTTAATTGCTACTAAGTTAAAAAAATCACATGCCCAATCTTGCTCCTACTTTAATTAAGTCAGTGGGAGTTTTGCTTTTGACTTCAGTAGGCATAGCCCCAGCATCCCCACCCTGTTCAAAAACCCCAGCTAAAAATGACCAAAAAGTTTAGCATACAAACAAGTGTTGTATGGCATGTCACTCGGATTAAAACAACCTCCCAGCTGGGTATCCAGTGTTTGATTTTAGTGGCAATGAGCTAATGCAATGGAACAGAGACTGCCCCTGTGAAATGCATTGTTCAGCCACAAGCACTGACATTTCAAGAAGGCTGTCATCAGGTTTATAATCAAGAGATGAACTCTGTGGTCCTCTGTGGCTACTTCCCTTTCTGGGCTGGCTCCATTCTTTGTTGATAAAACCATCTCAATCCTCCAGTGTGAGCTCCTCCCCCGGACGGCAATCATTTAGAAAACTCAATGTATACAAACAGAATTTAAAATTTTGCAAAGCTTCCGCTACCACCACACTGGCTGACTAACGCACTGAGGCACTGTCTGACTGTTCATCCCCAGCATGTGCAAACCAGACAGCAGAGCCTTCAGGGAGATGTGCGCTTGAAGGGAAAACATCAGAAGACCCATAACCCATCATAATTCTCTGCATTCAAGGTGGCAGTTGTTTCCTTCATTTGCCTCCCCTCCAGCGCAGCGTCTAAGTCAATTACTGTACAATTAATGGTTTGTGTGCAATTCTCAGTGTGGGGCACATCCAACATTTTTGAACTCTCATGCTATTTTTAAAGGAATCAGTTTGGGAGAACTCTCGCAAAACGAGTTCCATGCTACTTCATTGATTGCATGCAGTAAGAAGTCGTTAAATGATAAGCATTGTACAGAAACGATCTGTAGATCGAGAGAATACTCCATTAACAGGACAATGGCAAGAAGGTGATCCAGTGGGGAGACTGCCTGTGATTCCAGTAGCTGTAATCTGGTCATGATATACACAATTACTGATAACAGGTTAGACCTCCAATTCTTTGTTGCATTTGCCCACGGGAAGGTTATATTTTTGCAACACATGGGGGGAAAAAAGACAAGTTTTGTTTCAGCTTGATACATGTAAAAAGCACAAATCACCAATTTGTGCCTCCAGCGTATGACTTCCATGTGCAACTTGAGTGGCCACCATTCTGCATGCGCACACGCTTACAGGAGATATTCATGTGGCACATTTCTCTTACATCCATGATCACTTCTTTTGCCCTCCTGCCACTAAACCACATAGGCAGATTTTATTGGAACCTTCCAAACCCACAGACTGGCTGCCACTGAAAACAGAAAGGCACAAGGCCAGAGCCTGGTGCAAATAACAGGATCAGAGAGAGAGGAGGCAGCTCCAGCTGATTGAAAACTGCACCAAATACTGCACCCAAACCAACCATTTTCCTCCTGCAGGTAAGCTGCTAGGAAAGAGACACACTGTTCAGACCTTTCCAAGCTGCAGGGGTCATGTCAACAATGCAGGAGCCGAGAGCTAGCTTGCCTGTCTGGAACAGGAGAAAACCAAGGGACCCTGAAAACTCTTCAGAAAGATATATTGGTCCTACATGTTACAAAAATCTGCCTCCATACTAGATAGCCACATTGCTCCCACTGATGTCAATTGCAAAAAAGTCCACTTGATATCACTCTTATAGAATCTGGCCCCAGAACTAAAAATGGAATTATTTTTTGAGGGGGGGCAGGCAGGGAGGGGACAAACTACCTGCTTTAGGCACAGGTGTTGCCAGTAGAGAGCAGCAATTAGCAGGGCACAGAAACTGAGCTCATACAACTAAAGTGGACTTCCAGGGTAGGGCTCAGATGGTTGGCAGAAGATGTTGAATTCAACTGGAGCACAGGGACCTGAAGGTTTGGGGCCCAAGCCAACCACCTTGCTCACCTTGCCATAAGGCTGGGCCTGGAAACTACAGGAGAGGAGTCAAACGGACAGAATCTCTTCTGAAAACCAGGTGTTTGCTGTCAAGGAGGTCAGAAACACCAGAGAACAAAGTCTGCGTTCCGCACAGCTCCACCTTTTGATCCTCAGGGGATACACATGCAGTCCTGTGCCTCCTAGCAACTCTACACAATCCCATATCGACATGGGAAGGTATTATAGGAGTCTCCGTGGGTAAAAAAGAGAATAACTATTTCAGTGGCCACTGGATCACTGCTCTTACTTTTCACTCACTTTCAGGAACAGCCCAAGCATGGAAAAAGACACATTTTTAAGAAGTCATGAGCACTGGCAAATTAGCATCTAACATTGATTATAGGCTTTTCTGTCACACTCCCTTCACCTGCTGCCACTTATAGGCTGGCAGTGGTCAGAGACAGACATGGCTGGCTTGCAGCTACTAGATGTTCATCAGGTTTCATTCTCAACATTGCCAGTTGGTCCAGATTTGCTCCTTTTGAAGTTAATGGCAAAACTCCCATTGACTTCACCAGGAGGAGGATCTGGTCCACGGGCCTCCGGACCTGGAGGAGCTGAAGCCAAGTTACAAATGTTTCCTTTTGAAATGCTGATTCTGAATATAAAAAACAAACAAACAAAAAACCCCTTTTTCCTTTCGTGGTCTATTTTCAAAGGGAAATCTGCATCTCTGCTGTTGCAGGCTGAGGCTCCTCAGGCTACAGCAGCTGTTATGTATATTTTAAAGGTGTTTAATAGCAGTAAAACAAGCACAGTATCTCTCAGCTATTTCTTCCACTCTTCCTTCCCCATCCCCCCAACACACTCATCATATTGGTAAGAGACACAGACCAGCACTTGGACAACGAGGTGGGTGAAGTCCTTTGAAATATGGAGGAGTAGATGGGTTATATTTATGGAGGGATAATGAGGTCAGCTGATAAATACAAGACACCACCAAGCCACTTTGGCTAACAACCACCAGATTGACTTCATGCAAGGACAACTCATTTGGCTAATGGAATAGGGAGGCTGAGCTACAACTTCAGGGCCAGATCCTTAACTGGCACATAACTCCAGTGACTTCTAGACAGAGCTTCCACAGGCAGATGCTCTCTAGCGCTTCGCTGTTTCACATGGCTGCTCTTACTGGAGCTCCGCTGGAATAAAAGCTTTTCATGAGATGTGACCTTAAAAGTTCACTGTTTTGTTATTTAAAACTCCCGACTTCCTCCACTTTTACCTCACTTTGTCATACCTACTGAACTACTCTATTGACAACAGCTGAAGTCCTGCGCTGCAGCATAAATCATCTTCAGTGGCCTCACAGCACCAATTTCCACATATGGGGCCAGGATAGCATTGCTTTGTTACCTGAAGCAGTAAGTAGCAGTACACAGCTTTTATTTCTGTCCAGCTTCACAGCCTGTCCCTGCGGCAGAGAGGAAAGCAGTCCCTTCACCGCTAGGGCTCAAACATGCTCCCTTTGAACTACCTTTGAGTTTTCCCAATGACTCCAAGGGGAACAGGATCAGGACCAGAGTGAGGGAGAGATGGGGCGTAAAAGCAGAGCTGGCATTTAATATCTCACGGAACCTGTGACTGAGAAGAGGAACCTGATTCTCAGGGGACACGTGGGAGAGAACCTACACTTCAGTGTCTGATGGCTGGGATGGTTTCACTCTTTGCTGAGTCCTATGGGGATTAGGAGAGGAAAACAAGTGGGGTGGAGGGACAAAAAGATTAGAAAAAAGATTCAAGTGACTCTGTTCCCTGCTCACTATGGTCCCTCAGAACCCTAAAATTGACTGGAGCAGGGGGACTGACACTCGGCCAATTTCCTGCATTGTTGGGATTGCCTAGGGGCACAGACCTGAGAGCGACAGCCTACCACTCAGCGTGCGCCTCCTTTTCTTGTACTCCTCTCTTCAAAAGTGCCAAAGCTCAGTGTGGCGCATCCCAGGTCTCTCTTTTGGGTTAGTGTTTGACCCCTCTGAAGGGAAGATAAAAGATGGCCAGAAGGGAGAGATGGTCACTGAATAGCACCATTACTAGCATTCTAAGAGGTTTATCGCATTCTTGCAGCAAAATCACACTCACTGCATGGCTGCCAGATACCTACAGCTCTCAGGTTACTTGCCAGCACTGTCCTCAGAGGAGCAAAACAGCTCTGACGTGCACATACGCACACAGAGAGACACAGATAACTAATTGTTCGGCTCTCTTTATCACCACAAGGGTGGTGTGAATATAAAACACCTATCCATAAAGTGAATGTAAACATTATTTCCTTACTAAGTTGCATATTTATTGAATTTTTCTTTCCCCTCCCCTTCTTCCAGTTCTTCCACCACAGGCTATCTACCTATGAAAGGTCAATGCAGCTTTGACCAGCACCAGCCTGACAGCAACTGCTGGACTAATGCCTGGACTTGAAAACAAAGCCCTGTTTTGGAAGTAGGGGAATGATGGGCTTTCAGGTATGCTTTCTGGATCATAGCTACGCTTGTGCTCTAGACAACTAATGCACTTGTATTTTAGAGAGGTATAGAAAAGGCTATTAGCATCTGTACTTGGGAGACTGCAGTGGAATGTGAGGTTTTACCATTACTCCTGTGCAGCACAATTTTTTGAAGAGATTTGCTGCTTTAAGGCCATCAAGTTCAAATATGGGGCTGGTGCCTGAGCATCTACTGAAAGCCCCCAGTCTTAAAGTAACACATTTTTGGCAGGAAAACACCCCAGACTTGGCAAAGTCCTTGCGTGTAAGGTCAGATGGACCACCTGATCACCTAATCTGAGTGCCTCTATATCTCCGGCCACTCTGAGGACAACCTTCACTCCAAGCCAACAATCAGAATCAGATTGAAATATTACAGGCGTCGTGAGAATAAATTGTTGTGTGCCACAGTCAGAGACCAGGAGTGACCAACGTGCACCAAGGCAAAGGTCAGTTGGCTCCTGCACACAAGGAGACTGGAATGGCTGTGCAATATATGGTACCTGTTATAGTCTCTGCATCCATTCCCAGCTGGTACAAGTGGCACTTCAGCAGTAAGGTGTGCGAGTGTTGGGGAGGGGTTCACATGGAAAACACATATTGGGACAACGTTTCAGAGAAGGGAGGGAAGCTTTTCAATCAGTGAGACAGGAAACAGTGAGGAACACAGGCCGGTATTCAGAAAGACCCACTCGGATTATCCACACTCCATGGGTCTGAACTGCACAGTCGGAAAGAGGTTGTTAGGTGAAGGAACAGAAAGTGCCAAAGCAGTCCTGGGGGAGAGCTGCTGAGCACCTTGGGAAATGAAGGGACAAAGTGTGGACTTGGCTAAGAATTAGCTAGTCCCATGTTCTTGATATCTTGCTACTCTAAGCTAGAGGAGAGCAGAGAAAGGATCATCTTCCCAGCCGGGAGATGACCAGATGTGTGTTTGGGGGTACTGAAACATGGATGTTACTGCTATGGCAGCTTCACTGTTATACAGCAAATAATATTCACTTTGGGCTCTTCATGTGAGGACCTCAAAGCACTTTACGAAAGGGGCTATGTACCATTATACTGCTTTTAAGATGATAGTTGGGTTACTTATTTCTGCCCAAATGTAACGAGCATCCAAGCACTCATTAAAATGTGTGGGAATGGTCGGTATTCTCCATCTTTGAAAATGAGGCTGTAAAGTGACAAGTCCAGGTCACCAGGTGGACACCTGGCCACCTCACAAAGGTGCACTGTCAGCCATCAGTTTGTACATGTCTGTGCCAGGACTTCCATTCCATAATTAGCCTCTTGGTGAGCACTAAAAGGAGAAAGCTTCCATCCTTTCAGAATAAAACTCTAGAAGCAGCAGCTGCTAGGTTCACACAAGTAGGATCCCTTTACAGGTATTGCTGCTCTGTTTAATCATTTGAGTCATCATTTGCCTCTTCTCAAAAACAGGTGGTAATGAGCCCATGAAAACACTGTGAGTTGCAAGTGTTATCCAGCACATCAGTCAAGAGATTGAAAAGACGTGAACTGTGTTTTTAAAACATCTTTTGAAGATCAGAAACAAAGCAGAACACCTCAACAAAGTTCCAGGCAATCATGAGGTTGATTTTCATCAGCTTTTAGGAAACCTGCATTTCCACAGCCCACACAATAACTGAGCTGTGGACAGAGACAGCACTTTAGTGTCTACTGCTGTCAAGCTTATTCCTTGCACCAGAACGAAAACCCCATCACGCTATAGCGTGAAGAATCGTGTTGGCTCAGGAGAACAACACAGACCAGTATTCATGCTGTTCAGTACAACAAAGCAACTATAATTTAAGTGCCATTAAAACCAAGCAGAATGAATCACAAGTTCAGCTCCCAGTAACAATAGTTACTCAGGAACCACGATCATCATTTTGAAAAGGACCTTAATAAGTTGCAATTTGAACTAACTTTCCTCACATTGGGACACCACTGGCTCCATCGCCCCACCACTACAGCCAATCAGGTTTCTCTGTCTTTCCATGTTTTGACTGTAATCCCAGAGACACTGAGACCATATACTAGAGAGAGAGTGAAGTCTCTTCTCTACACCCTTGGATGAGAGTCAACTGGCTTTTAGCTTAAACTGTAGAGGTGTCTGCACTAAAGCTCCAGAGGTCCCAGGGTCAAGTCTGCCTGTGGGCAGTTACAACTGGGAGCTCATCCAGGACTGACTGCTAGAAGGTCTCAGAGCTTTTCGAAAAAGAGAGTCAGTGATTTCCTGCACTAAGTGGAAGATGTGAGACACACATTCATGTTTGTCTACAATATCTGTATTATTTGTCAAGTGCTACTGGTGTGTAAGATGTTTTGCCTTTTCAAAATCTGGCATTTTTTCTCCTTCATTGTTTACCATCTATAATAATATATTGGATGTGTAAAATAGCGAGCTCTTATGAAAAATGAGGTGGGATCAGAGGATAGAATAGGAAAAGAACAAGTTAAAATTAATTAGACAAGTTTGATGTCTTCAAAGCACTGGGGCTGGATGAAATGCATCCTAGAATACTCAAGTTGCTGACTAAGGTAATACTGGAGCCTTTAATGATTTTCTTTGAAAAGTCATGGAATATGGGAGAGATTCCAGAAGACTGGGAAAGGGCCAATCTACAAAAAGGGAAATAAGGACAACCCAGGGAATTAGAGATCAGTCAGCTTAACTTCCGCACCTGTAACGAAGAAAATTGAGCAATCAATTTGCAATCATCTTGAACAGGGGTCTGCAATAAGAGGCCCATGGACCAGATGCTGTTCACCAGGGTTAGCCCCTAGTGGGCTGCCAGACATTTAATTTAACTGTGTGCTCACAGGTACGGCCGTTGATCACAGTTCCTGATCAATGGACACTATGGGAAGCATTGCAGACTGTGACGCTACTTCCTACAGATCTCATTGGCCGGTAACAGTGATCCATGGCCAATGGGAGCTGTGAGACATAAGATGGGAGCAAAACTGTCTGGAAAACCATTCCCAGAAAGTAGTTATCAATGTTTCACAGTCACACTGAAAGGGCATGATGAGTGGGGTCCTACAGGAATCAGTTCTGAGTCTGGTTCTGTTTAGTATCTTCATATGGTTTACATGATGGCTAGAATAAAGTTCGAGGGTGATACCAAGCTGTGTGGGGTTGCAAATGCTTTGATGATAGACAAACTGAAAAAATGGTCTGAAGTACACAGAATGAAATTCAAAACAGAGGAAAGGAAAATATTCCATTTCGGAAGAAACAATGAACTGCACACACATGAAATGGAAAACAGTGGCCCAGGAAAGCGTACTGAAGACAGGGATCTGGGCTATAGTGGACCAAAAGCTAAATCAGAGTCAACATTGTAACACTGTTGCAATAATAAGTGAACATCATACTGGGAGGTATTAACATTAGTGTTGTAAGCAAGACACAGGAAGTCATTCTTCTCCTCTACTCTGCGCTAATTAGGCCTCAACTGGAGTTTGTGTTTGGTTTTGGGTGCGACACTTCAGGAAAGATGTGGACAAGTTGGAGACAGTCCAAGGAGAGCAGTAAAAATGATCAAAGGTCTAGAAAACATGACCTGTGATGCAGGATTGGGGGAAAAAAAAAACCCTGGGTTTGTTTAGTCTAGAAAAAGAGAAGAATGAGAGGAGACATAACTTCAAAGTACATATAAGGTTGTTACTAGAAAACTGTTCTTCTTAACCTCTAAGGATGGGAGAAGCAGCAATGGGCTAAAAATGTAGGAAAGGAGGTTTAAGTTGGACATCATTAGGAAAAGCTTTCTACACTGTCAGAGAGGGTAAGCACTGGAACACATTGCCTAGGGAAGTTGCACAATCTCCGTCAACGGAGATGTTGAAGAGCAAGTTATTCCTATCAGGACTCAGCGGTTCCCAAACTTTTCCAGACGGCGACCCATTCTGACAATTCAGGAAGACTTGGTGACTCAAGACAATTCAAAAATTGGGGGCGGGGAGAGCAGTGCTGTAACTAGCTAATTTTGTGCCTGAGGCAAGAATCTAAAATTGCACCCCCTCATGTTTATACAGTCATAGTCGTTATTTCATAGAAAAAGGGAGACTGCATTTATAATAAAATAATAACATGATGTATTATAGGTGATTATTATTTTATTATTGTAGTTGATCTGAAAGGTGATGGGGGAAAGACCCTCAATCCCCAAACTGCCCCTGCATCCCAAGCTTAAGCCCCACACTCAGAGGCTGGAGAGGGTGAGGGGAAGTCACTCTCAGGGGCTGGGGGGCCACACTCAGGGGTTGGGAGTTGTGGGGAGTCACACACAGGGGCTTGGAAAGTCACACGCAGGGGCTGGTGGGGAGATACAAACAAAAAATGAAAACTGACAAATCAGCTACACAGAACAGATGGGGGCAAAAGGCGGAAGGGTGGAGGGGGCAGTGAAAATTATGTACTGCAGGAGTCTATTAAGTGGCTTGCCTGGGATGACTATGAATATCGAAGGTAAAGCGTAATTGCTTCTCTCTTGATAGGAACAGCTGCTGGATGTGGCAGCATTAAGGAGCTGCAAGTGGCTCCTTTAAGATGCACATGCAGCTCTGAGCTGCTAGCGACCCTTAACAAATCTAATCATTACCCATGTTTGGATCCCAACCCATAGGTTGGGAATCCCTGGTCTAGGTAATGCTTAGTCTTGCCATGCATGCAGGGGCCCGGACTAGATGACCCTTCAAAATTCCTTCCTATCCTATGGTTCTATCAGTGAAAAAAGAGGTGTGAAAAAACAGGCTAAAAATGGTGTGGATGGGTGGAAATGCGAGCTCACCCCCACCAATCCTGTTAGAATTTGTCAAAGAAATACAAACTGTACAGCAGAACTAATTCCTGGCATGTGTCTGGCAAGAGAATGCCACCAATATTGGGAAATGGCTGGCAAAGAACCAGTAGATTCCTGCAGCTCATTTCTACAGCGTGGGGATAAAGCAACTGGCATTTTTCCAGACGTGGTTGGCCTGCTACTGCCATCCACTCTCCAAGGATAATCCTATGTAGCTCTCCTGAGCAGCACACACATCATCACCTTGCAATGTAGTCTTGGTTTACCTTTGCCAAAAACCCACAGGGTGTGGAGCTCATACAGCATAGAGACATGAAATATGAAACAACAACACTCGGCATTTACTTGTTGTACAATGCTCCCATTATAGACAAGATGCTTCATCTCTTGTCAATCTCATCACCTGCCTGTCCCCCTTAAGGACTCAGAATCCTGAGGCCTGGAATGGAGGTGGTTCAGATCTTTGAGAGTGAATCATTCCCCAGGACAGACTAATCATTCAAGCCCTGCCTTTAACTATCAACAGATAACTACTTGGGAACAGCATGGGTATTGTGTGCTGGGATAAACAAGAGAGGCCACAGACAAATATTATGTTACTTGCTGCCTCGTTGTACAGATACTGTACCTGCCTGGAAGTTCATGGAACATTTCACCAGCTTTCAAAAGGAGGAGTTGAGCCATTCTTGATGACGGAGATTACAGACACTGCTGGAATTGTTACATTACATGCAGCCTAGAGAGAGAACAGCAGTCCAGCCTGTAACTGTGTTTTACACCCATAAGTATGTCCACAGTGGTCAAATTGATGATTCACTGGCCCATTATCCTGCATCTGAGAGTGGCCAGTACCAGAGCATCAGGACAGCATTCAGAACAGGGCAGTCAGAGTGATCCTCCCTGGGCTTCCCCAGCCAGCTTGTGACAGTTCGAGGTTTAGGCCTGCTCTACAAATTGGGTTGCATCCCTGACTATTCTGGCTAACAGCCATTGGTGGGCCTACCCTCCCACACACTCATCTCGTTCTTTTTTGAAACCATATTTTTACAAAACTTTTGCCTTTATAATATCCCCTGGTAGCGACCTCCACAGGCACATTTTGAATTATGCATAAAGTACTTCCTCTTTTTTGATTTCCATCTGCTGCCTATTACTGTAATTGGATGACCCCTGGTTTTTGTGCTGTGGGAAAGTGTAAATACTTCTCTCCATATTTCCACAACATTCATGATTTTATAAATCTCTGTCATGCCCCACTCAGCCATCTCTTTTCAAAGCTAAAGAGCCCCAATCTTTTTACTTTCTCCCTGTACGGAAGCTGTTCCATACTTGTGATCAAGATTTTTAAGCATCTCTAAATCTTTCCTAGTCCTATCATAGCCTTTTAGTGAGATGGGGTGATCAGCATAGAACACAATATTCATGCTGGATTTACCTAGTGGAATTATAATATTTTCTGTCTTATTTTCTATCTCTTTCCTAATAATTCCTACCACCACCTTTAGGCCTTTTGGCCACTACTGTGAAATGAGCAGAAGTTTTCAGAGAACCATCCATGCATGGTAACTCCAAGAGCTCTGTCTTGAGTGGTAACCGATAATTTTGAACCTAGTCACAGATGTGCCTGTATGGCTACAGAAGGTGCTAAAAATAAGTTATTTAAAGCACTAAGCAGCTGAACCAGACAGCCAAGGTATCTGGTTTTGCCAGCACAGCTCCACGAAACTGCTGTCTCCTCTGAGACAGATGATGCACTGGGAGACTACTATGGTCTCTTTTCATCTCGAAAGATGGGGTTAGCAGCAGCGGTGGGAATCTATGGGCAGTGTTTGAGTCTGCAGCTTCTCCCATGGCTTATCCATCCAATATTGGATTTGCATGGTCTATTGCAATAACCACCCATCAGTCTATTTCCAAATTCTGGAGTCTGAGAGTTTTTCCTTCTGAGACAAAGTTCTTTTGTGTGACTTGCACACATACTACCGCAGGATGACGTGCCCTGTCGTAGCAATCGTTGCCAGGTATTTCAATCTGATGATGTCGATTCCCAGAATTTTGGATTGATGTTGAACTTTTTCATGGCATTTTTGCATGTATCCTTGTATCTTAGCTTTGGTCTTCCTCTTGTTCTGTACCCACATGAAAGTTCACTGAAGAAACTTTATCTTGCCAGTTGATATTCATAATTCTGTGGAGGAAGCGAAGATGGGAGCTGTTCAGTTCTTATTCCTGGTTTCAGTAGGCGGTCCATGCCTCAGAACCATACAGCAGGATACTCAATACACATGCCTGGTATATTTGTATCTTTGTTTTCACTGTCATCTTAGGATTGTTCCTTGCTTGCTTCATAACCCTACCAAAAGTCATAGCTGACTTCCCAATTCTGATGTTCAGTTTTTCGCCCATGGATAGGTTTGTGGTGACAGTAGATCCAAGGTAACAGAATTGTTGAACAACATCTAATGGGCTGTTATCCAGAATGACATTGGGTCGCTGAGGCATACCTTGAGTGAACAAAACAGTTTTCTTCATGCTTATGTCAAGGGAAAACCACTTGCAGGCTTTGGATGGAGAATCCATCAGTGACTGTAGCATGGTTTCACTATGAGCAATGAGAGCTGCATCATCTGCGAAGAGGAGTTCCCTAATGAGGATATTCAACCTGAACTTGACAGCCTCATCCCATGCACAATCAAATTCTCTATTCACAGAACAGATATAAAGCTGGAAACAGAAGTGTAAAGCTCAGGGGAGCTGACAGTCTCTGTGTGCCCCTGGGCAAAGTTGGTGGGGGGTGGGGGTAGGGGGGTGGCTCTGCACTCCCAGAACAGGCAGAGACCAGGGAAGAAGGGGCAGAGACAAGGGCTACTGGTCCTCAGCATTGCCCTGAGTGTGCTGTGCCCCCTCCTCGCCTCCAGCTCCTACGCAGTGCCCAGCATGCACCTCGGCACTCCAGCAGCAATTTAAAGGGCCTGGAGCATGAGCCACTGCCATTGGTAGGCCCAGCAAAGCATTTCCACACTGCACGTCAGCAGGCACTAGCTCTGAAATAGGAGGACAGCCTTCATTTCTGTTCACCCCCTCATCTATCTGCTGACACTGCTACCAAGCGTGCTCACGTTCCACAGCCAATGGACCAAGATCTCCAAAGTCACCTCACACAAGCCGCTGAACAGACAGTAAATCTTCTGTCACTCAGGCGGCAGCGCGAGGTTTGTACCAACAACCGAGGAACGAAAAGCTTCAGGTTGAAGTTTCTCTGACTATTTTTAAAATGGAGAGTGATTTATACTGTAAGGAGAAATGTTGGTCATGATTTCGTCCTTTTCTGACAGGCTCCCACCAGACTGCCTATCTCCACTGGTAGGAGCAGTTCCGGCTGCAGTCAGGCAGCTTCTATCCACTTGTGTCGCAGCTGAACCTGCCCATGAACTGTTCAATCGTACCTGGAACGGCTGTGCAAAGGAATGGGCTGATGTGGTGTGCTCGATACGAAGTCTGGCAGCTGCTGGCAAGGGAAGAAGTGGAGCTGTGGCAAAGTGGGAGGCAGCAGCCATTAGAAATTCCAAAATCCTGCCTGTCATGCAATCAAGGAGTCTCTCCCTCAACCTTCCCCATTAGCCTCTCCCTCAACTCTCCCCTGCCTGGCCAGTGGTAGCAGAAGACAGGAGACAGAGCCCCTGCTTGCTCTGCAGCAGCAAGGGGGCAGGCTGGAGCCCTCGCCTTCCCCAGGGCAGCTGAGGGGCGCAGGGGCTGAAGCCCTGTTGCAGCCCCTGGGGTCCTGGGCTGGGGCCAGAGTCCCAGGGAGGGAGGCTGTGGATGTGGCAGCCCTAGTGCACAGGCCTGTTTGCATTCAGAAGACTTAGACGCATACCCTTCGCATGGCAAATTCTCTTGGTCAGGACCTGTCAGGTCCCAAGCATGCCAGATAAGGGAGGTGCAACGTATACTGGTCCTGTAAAAGCAGCAACTCACATCAAAACCAAGCAGGTCCCTGTGCAGTCTCATTCTAAGGGCTCAATCAGGCAATACATTTCACGTAGGGCCAGGTCCACTCTTGTGCAGCAGCTTGCAAAGCAAGAGGCCAAAGCAGATTGCCAGTTCAGAGAATGCCTACAAATGATACTGTTCACTGTGTTCTTACTGATCACCTAATTAGATGTTCAGCTCACTGAGGAAAATTAAGCTCTGCGCACACTTAAAACACACATATCGTCACTTACAATGTCCCTGCTTCTTAACAATCACTCTTCTAACTTAAACAACGACTAAGTAAGAACTTGCCACAGTTTAACTAAAATCAGCAGCTTTTGTTCTTTGAGTGCAAAACGAGTCAAAACAATTTCTTAAAAGTACAAAAAATACTAGGTTACACTGTCTAACTCAAAGCAGTTCAGAGGGTTCTCTGTAGACTTTGGAGTGAAACACCCACACCTGGTTGGAGCCCAAGCATGACACTTCAGTTCAAACGTTATTTTTAAAGAAGTTTCCTGACTGAAAAAGTTTCTGTCACAATCTTTATTTCTGGTAAAATCTCTATAGTCACACAAACAAAGCAACACAAAACATCTGTCAAAGCAAAATGTTGGTGGAAAAGCTTGTTCAGATTAAATGGGATTCTCGAAAAGGCCAGTACTCTTAACTGTTCTTTCCTTTGGCATAGTGGTGGAATCCAACAGATCGCCTGGGACTGCAGATAAAGTGGAAGAATCTAATCTTGTTCAGGTTAAGTTTGCACCCTGTCATCATCATCATCACCATCAGCCATGGGCTCAGCTGTGGTCTGACAAAAAGTGCTGATGATTATGTACAGTTTTAGGGGCCATATTCTCCAGCATTTTATCTGTCATTATGCAGTTATGTACTCCTCTGCCAAGTGAGTACAAAACCCCACCAACATCTCAGTGACTGCATTTCACATTAACAAGAATTCAGTGTGTGGCCAAGGACTGCGCTCTTCCATGATATTAATGGAGGTGGTGCAGGGTCTGGGATGGAGGCTGGGTGAAGAAGGGAGCTTGGGATAAGAGAATGGGGTCTAGAAAGGAGTGTGGGTGAAGGAGGGGGTCTGGACCTGGGGCAGGGGATTGGGGTGCAGGAGGGAGTATGGGTGCAGGAGAGGATTGTGACCTGGAGGAGAGATGCAGGGTCTGGGAGGGGATTGTGACTTGGAGCAGGGATGCAAGAGGGGACACAGGGGTTTTGGCTGTGACTGGGGGCACAGGATTGGGGTGCAGGGTCTGGGAGGGGTTATGGGTGCAGAGAGTTGGGGGGAGGGAAGCGGGGAGATGCCAGGTTCAGGCTCTGGCTGAGAGGCACTAACTTTAGGCAGCTCCTTACCAGCAGCCCAGCAGGATACGTGGCCAGGTTCCTGGCCTGCTGTGCCCCTGCATGCTGCTCAAAGCAGACAGCTGTGGGGGCCACATGTCGCTGCATGTCACATGCCCCTTGAGGGTTGCTGTGTGCTGCCTGCATCACATGCATAGCCAAGACATCTCCCATCAGCTGGTTTATGGCAAGAGGGTGGCTGGGGTGTGGGCAGCGTGCAAAGTGTAGTGAACCCATGTTCCCAGGGCCACACAGGCACTATGAGGAAGAGGGCCACAAGTGGATCTTGAGGAGCATCTTGTGTGTTAGCGGGAAGGGTAGGAATACATACAGCAGGTGACTGGATCTTAAAATGTCAAGTGTATCTGCCTCGGAACGGCAACCGTGGTTCTGGAAGGAGCAGAACCAGGAGAACTTCCTCTTTCTGTGTCACAAGCAGGTCCATACGGGGATGACATCACCTCTGGAAGATGGGAAAGATGACATCTGTCCTCAGGGGCTTCAAGGCTGGTGCACTGTGCTCCGAAGAGATTGGTGCCAATTCCTCCAGCAGAGTTCAGAGTGCTGACTCCAGAAGCAGGAGTTTCAAGTGCTGGTCTCTCTCTCTCTCTCTCTTTTGGTTCTGGACTTAAGGCCCTTTCAGATGCTGCACTTCCCTGGTAAGTGGCCCTAGGCACCGTAAGCATTTCCTCTGGGCAGAAGTTTGCCGCAGGGGCTGCATTGCTTACAACCCTGGGGGTGCTGCATTGCCGGGGGGGAGAACAGACAGCAAGAAAGGGAGAGAACCCAACATAGGAAACTTACTTCTAAAAAGCTATCTATAGTCTAAACAACTACAGAGTTGAACTGTGTACAACTAGAGCAGCCAGGGATATTTTGCCAAGCAAGAGATAGAGCACATCCACGATCATCACTGGTGATAAGGAGCTGGATGGGTGGCAGGTTGGCAGAGCCCTACATATGCCACCATAAAGGTGCCACTCCATAGCAAACCCAACTGGTCTCATGAAGGGGAACAGCCTTCTGGAGATCATGCGCATGTCACGCACACACCCCTACTGGAATGCACATGAGCAAGCACTCGCATTAAAAAAAATCAATATGCGTCAATATATAACAGAAGATGATACTTCATTTCAAAAGCTAGTGGGGCTGAAAATGAATCAATTTATGACCACCCATGACTGCATTTATGCAAGGAAAAGAGAATGGGAAACCCTGGGGACAAAGAAAAGAGAAAAGGAAACATGGCAGCTATTCGCCTTAGCTTCTCAGATCCACCTACCCAGGGCTAAAGTTAGACTCAGGGGGCATAAAGCTGAAATGCTCAGCAATGCAAAGAGAACATGAAAAATATTAACTTTGGCCCCTTTTAATGTGTAACAGTTTCCTCTTTTATCTGTTGTAAGTGGCACAAGAGTTGTGACATTAATAATATGTGCAAAGGCTTTTGCCTACCAGAACAGTTTTATAGTTCCACCTTGATAAATGAAAGCATTTATCACTGTTAACCCATTAACGTGTTTCTTGGAGATCTAATATTGGACTCACTGTAGCAAATAATGCTGCCCTCTACCTAGCATTTTCTTTCCAGAAAATTAATTGGTATTTCAATTTTTGCCTTTGTAATTTAGTCACACCCCAATCCTTATCTCTGCCAATTGCCATCGTCACTTGAAGTATGCAAGTAATTTTATAAAATGGATTTTCCAGCTTTCAACTGTAGACGTGGAACAACTACATCACACTACCTCTGTAAAAAGCTCGGCTACCTTTTCTGAGTATTATAACCTCTCTCCTGCTCTGGAAGGTTCCTCTTGTACTAGAGGATGCACACGATTTTCATCTTACTAAAACATCACATTCAATAGTATTAATTTACATGTCTAGAGCACCCTTTATCCCCAAAGACTCCAAAGGACTTTATAACTCACTCACTCTGTACACACACACATGCTCTGTATAAACAGATGTTGCTATCTGAACTAACAACCTCCCACTACTAAAATGGACCTCTTGTGTGCATTCCCAGCACCTTCTTTCCAAGTCAGTTTTCCATGCCTTATGTCATGACATGCTGTGATTTGAAGGCAAGGCAATATACTTGCTAGGAAAGTCCTGGGAATATATACAAGCAACTGAACATTTATACAATCTGGTCACTAAAGCTTCCTTGGCATCAGGCTACAAAGGTTAATCTAATGTAAAGTTGGAGCTGTGGTGAGCTGCACCTCCATTCACTTGCTTGGTCAGTGTTTACAATGTCCCCAGTTTGCTACTTGGCAGATGACCCTCTGGCAATTGTTTATGCAAGCAAAAGATGTTCATTATCAGCAATCCTGCCTGCCTAATGATGAAGATCTAAGAAAAAAACAGCATCACAACGCAATGCTCATCAACAGTGAACAGGGTCCCAGAAATGTTTGGAAGGAGAAGGTGGATACAGAGAATATTGGTCTCATGACCTACCTGAGAGACCTTTTTGACGACCTCACTGCCCACGCTAAGCCCCTGGACGTAAGAGCGCACTGCGATGAAGGCCCTAGTTGCCTTCAACTTCAGGTCCCTGGGAACTTCTCCAAAGGGCTTGTGCTGCTCGGAGTGTTTCCCCAGGCAGTCCAGGTACTCATCAGTGATGTGGTACTGTGGATTCATCAGTTTGAAGAGCCGTTCCAGCAGACGTGTCCAGAACTCGTTGAGGGCCTCTTCCAGGTTGATGTTGGATCCCCGGTAATAACGCCTCAGCTCGCTGTATAAGTCCTTAAAGAGCTTGATGTTTTGACTGTACAACTCTCCATAGATGCTAGGAAAAGTATCATAAAGCGTCTTCTCTGACTTATTCAACAAATCCTGAAAATAACCTGCAAAGAGAGGAAAAGAGGGTGACAGATCAGCAGGAGAACTAAATATCTCAACCAAGCATCTACATGGTTGCATCAATCAGTAGGCTGAGAAGAGGACCCAAGGACAGCCTAGTGTTGCTTCAGCTGCACATGACTGTGAAGGAGTTGGGAGGGGGCCTCCAATGCCACAGTGAAGGTGATGATAAGGGCTGATTGCCTTTGGCCCCTCCCACTCCCCTTCTGTTATTGGCCCTGCACCTAATAGGGCGCAGAGCTGGGCTCCCATCCCACCTTGTCTCAGGGTCTGCAGTGGCTGTTGGCACCACTGCTTTCTGACTGACCTCCTCTTCCACCCGCTATTTGAGGTTTCAAGCTGTACAACCAACACATAAGAATGGCCTACTGCCACCTGGATCCTTCCCGCCACCAACTTCTAGAAACAACACCAAGTGCAAGCTCTTCATTCAGGGACTCTAGGTTCTTCAAAATCTGCTGTGCAAAATTCCACCTTCTGACACTAGGCTTTGAGAGCCACATTTCTCCTTGGTGAGTGCACAGCAAAGAAATGCAATCAATCCAGCCAGGGCAGAAGTTAATGGCCAATAGGCTCGATATGGAAATGCCCATTCTTGGCCTTCATCAGTCCTACAGCAATAATGAATGGCTACAGCAAAGTGAAAATTCAATAAACCCACTTCTGCCTCTTTAGCTGCTCAGGGTAATGTATGGAAATCTCTCTTGAAATCAGTCTGACAAAGGGCTGCCAGGATTAAGGATACTAAGAGCTTCTCTCCCATGCTGTCACTGTATGACAGGAATTCATATGCACAAGTTAGCAAGCCTGTTTCAGAGAATACAGCAGAATTAACACACACACGCAAAATTGTCCAAACAATTCTTCAAACTTGAATGCTAGCTCATAGTTGGAGAGATGCAAGACAAGTGCTTAATACAGTATAAAAGCCATACAGTATTTGATAAAAGCCAGAAATTAAACTACATTATCCTTGATCTCATTAATAACAAATGGCAGCTACACCGTATCTGCACTAGCTGCAAACTTCAAAATACCCATGTAAATGGCCATTTTGAAGTTTACTAATGAAGCACTGAAATACATATTCAGCACCTCATTAGCATGTGGCTGGCCGCGGCACTTCGAAATTGATGCGGCTCACCGCCGCATGGCTCGTCCCGATGGAGCTCCTTTTCGAAAGGACCCCGGCTACTTTGAAGTCCCCTTATTCCCATCTGCTCACAGGAATAAGGGGACTTCGAAGTAGGTGGGGTCCTTTCGAAAAGGAGCCGTGTCTGGACAAGCCGCGCGGCAGCGAGCCACATCAATTTCGAAGTGCCGCAGCCGCCCGCATGCTAATGAGGCACTGAATATGTATTTCAGCGCTTCATTAGTAAACTTTGAAATGGCCATTTGCGTGGCCATTTTGAAGTTTGGGGCTAGTGTAGACATAGCCCTAATTTTATATTTCTTTTAAACCATACTGCTACAGTGCTTCTGCAGTTAAAGGAAACGTTTTCTTTCACGGAATTTGTAGGATTCTAAATATTAAGGCTCCAAACAGCAAGGTATTTTAAGCAAGGACTTAACTTGAAGCACAGGAGTAATCTCTTCTTCATTTGGAAATAATTTAAGCAGGTGTTCACTTTTGTAACTTAATGTTGACTGCATTGTGACTACCCATGTGAGTAATGCCACCAGCATTTGACCCCCCCAAGAAGTAAACTATGGCATAAACTCTCATTAACTCCCAGAAAATTTTAAAAAAATATTCTTTTCTGTTATGTGGAGTCGCACATTTAAGCTATATTAGCAAGGCTGCCAGACAGTAACACAGCTGTCAGATAAACAGGCAAAACTGGAAGTAGGGCATTCTACAAACATAAGACTCTTGGAAGATCTGGTAATGCATCTCAGCCACCATTAGTCTCAGAATTTTTAACCTATTAAGGGGAAAAATTAATAAAATGTTAATGATTAAAAATTTTTCTTTTTTAAAAATATTAGCATTAATTAGGTTAGCTATTAGGAAAAGCTTTCTAGAGCTTTAAGGATAGTTAAGATCTGGAATAGGCGTCCACAGAGGCTGGGGAATCTCTGTCTTTGGAGGTGTGCACTGATAGGTTAGACAAACAGAAGCGTGCCAGGGTTACTTGGCCCTATCTCAGTGCAAGGATCTTTATACACCATTAAGTGGCACCAGGACACTCCAGAAAAAGAAAATGACCATATTCAGCTCAGGAAACAAAAATGTAGGTAAGTGGATTATACGGCAATTACTCTTTTAGGAATATGAATGGGGCACCCGAGGCACCACCCCTCCCATTTCCAGGCCTCAATTCTGCATTTCTACCACCCATCTCCTCTTCACACAGTGCCAGAGCAGTGACTGAGTGGTTACTAGAGGGACAATTCCCATCTCCTGAACTGTCACAACCACCTTGTTCCCTCTCACCCCCCAAGAGGTCACCTATCCATCCAGGTACAGTCCAGGATGGACACTGCTCATCTTAGCAGACCTACCAAGATCACTGTACAATGTGGCATGTTCAGGTCACATGGCACTGGGATGTACCAATATGCCTAAATGGGACAGAGTCACATGTTCAGGATGGCTTTTGACCTCAACCAGCTGGTGATATTTTGCATTCCTTCACTCGCTGCACCAAACGTAAGTGCTAGCTGATCTTCTCCAGGTGAAAGTCTCTTTGGTACTTGGGTGATTAGGCTGATTTCCTGTCTAGCCTTCCTCTTTGTTTCTACCGTCTACCTAGTAAGTGTCCTTATTGGGCTCCAGGTCACGTAGTTTGATGAGTGTCTTCCGTGTTCTGTGACCCAGGGGGATGGACGGGTAACTGAGAACTGAGGTTGGAGATTTCTCTGAATGACGAATGTGCACATGGAGTGCGTATGTGGCATAAGTCATTTATAAGGAGGGACCTACAACTGCACAACTGTGGATTAACGAAGTAATCCAAACCCCTAGTGGATGTACACACGCAGAGGTTACAGGCCATCCTGTATTCATTAGTGTTCTGTGTGCAGGAGCTTTGACAAGAAGAAATATTGCCAAGTTCAGAGAAGCTCTGGTAATTAGGCCTCCAAAGTGTAGTTGACTAATGGGAACCCTAGCAAAGGCTAGAAACAAAGACCTGTATAAGAAATACAGGGCAGAAAATCGTATGTGGCGATAACAAGCAAAAGGAAATCATGGAGAATGTTTATCAAAGATATCCAGTCTCCCGTTCCAAGATTTAAACAACAGGAGCTTTGAGTGGCAGTTCTGATCCTGATTCTGCTACTGACTGCTAATTCTAGTCTCCCCTCAGGTAACATGCTAAATCTCACTTCTGCAGCCAACGGGTGAGATGGTGAAATTGCAGTCATAAGGGGGAAGAATAAGCATGCTACGACATACACTGGTGCTGTCTGAGAGAGGTATTTATTAGTTCCATCCCCACAATATCTGGGGACTTTAAGAACACTTCAAAATTTAGCATCCTCTGTGAGGAAATAATTATCCACCTCCTCATGTTACAGCTGGAGAAAGTAAGCGTGCAAGAACTGCTCAAGACATTGGAAGAGAGTGGAATAGACAGAGTCAAAATTCAGGAGTTTCTGGTTATAACGTTGTGCTCCGCCCATTAAGCATCTGTGTCAGCACTCAAAACACCCAAGTCCTCCATAGGAAGGGGATTGGTTCTAAATATTTTTCTTTTCTTTAAAAAAAATGGTTGTTGTGGCTGGTTGGTGCAGAAAGGGGCCAGCACCAGGGAGGAGGTCTCTCTTACGGAGCTGTGGGGAGGGCAGCTGTTCGTTTGAGATGAGATTGCTTGTTATGGTCATCAGCTGCAAATGGCGTTAGTTCCTTCCCTTGCCCCTGCCTACCACTTGATCAGCCAGGCTGCCTTGGTGCTCACTCTATCTTGTTTTCACATGGAATCCTGATGCTTCTTTCCCTTCTTTAAAAATAACCTTGGAGCTTGGCTGTACACTGGCTTGCCCCCTGCAGTGGATGTTGTAGCACTGGGCAGCATTAATAGATTTCCACACTCCACAAAACCAGAGGCTGCAGAGCATCACGGGCTCCTTTGTGGGATATGTCTTGCATCAAATCAATGCAGGCAGTGCCACGCCAAGGCTGCAATCAGACACAGATGGGGCTGAGGGTTGCAACAGGGCCAGTTCCTAGCCAGCCAGCTATTATCAGAACTGGAAAACAACACAATTTCAATGTAATTGCCTGAGACATTCATGGAAAACCAGGACGTTCCCAAGGAATTAAGTGAACTGGCCACTCTAAGGCTTGGCTTTGCCTCAGCAGAGTCTGTCAGTCACATTCCAATATTATTGGCAGCCACACATTTCAAACCTGACTACTGATTGTGAGTGACTCAGTGTGTGGGGATGCCTCATGAGACACTCAAAGCCTAACTTATCCATAGGCACTACAAGCATCCCTACCTCCCACTAGGGAATATAGCACATCTCCAAAACAAGCCTTCCTATCTCAAGCTGGGCACCAGAATGGACTCAGTCCCAAACCAGGGGCCACCACAGGTTGAACCTCTCTTGTTCAGCACCCTTGGGTCCTGACCGGTGCTCGATGAGATAATTTGCTGACCCATGGGCCGTCAATATTGTCTAGCACTTTACCAACACTTCTGCTGCTTACTGGGCTCTTAAAAGATGTTTAGCGGGAAATTAGAGCTAAACAAAAGCACAGACCACTGAGAGTCAGGACTAGCAGCTGTGAACAACCTTTATGGGACTGTGGGAAACTTGGCCACACCCAAAAGAAGTGGTCATCCAGCTAACTGAAATGATTCTGGATTACAGATGATGTCAGACAAGAGAGTAACAGACTATAGAGGCTAAACCTGTACATTTCCAGCCCAGTTTTTATATGACCTAAATTTCTCTAGAGACAACGAGACCTTGGATACGTCTTACGCTACAAGATATATTTGAATTTATTAATATTGATTTTCTAATTCTGGAATTTATAAGTTCAAATTTGACCATCCTCACTTCCCACGCCCTCCTCACAAAGTCAACTTTTTGCTGCCACACTCAAATTGGTTAACATCGACTGTTGCAGCAGTGCATTGTGGGAACCTATCCCACAGTTCCCTCATCCCCATAGCATTCATGGTATGCTCACTGGTCTTTGACATTATCTTCCCACATTGCATCTTCCTCATTCCCCTACCGATCCCTGAAAATATGCCGGTCCTTGGAAATAATGCAGAGACCCTCAAAGTTAGAAGAAAGAGGACAGAAAAGTCTAAGAAAAAAGAATTTTTGGTTTCCCCCCACATTACATTGCCAACACGAGTACAGTGACGGTATTCTCAACTGGCCATCCACTTGTCCCACCTCCCATCATTGCATGCATGTGATTCCTGAAAGTTATACCGGGGCCTGCACTATATTTAAAAGCAAGAAGAAAGAGGATAGAAAAGTGGAGGAAAGAAAGAATTTTTGGTTTTGGAGAGAGTCTTTGGCTTTCCAGTGACTCTAAGGCTTCTGTGCAATGACTGTGTTCTCAGCTGGGATCATTGGAACAAAACAGAACAACACAGAAAGAATGTCTCTGTAGCTATAATAAGGTGATGGTGGAAGCCCCAGATTTCATTGATGGAGACAGCGGGACAACTCGTGTTTTCAGGGGTGGAGGGGTAAGAGTTGACTGCCCAGTTGACCTGGTCCCTTCATGGGGAATCAGCCCCCTCAGCTCATGAGACTTTCACCCCAATGGCAGCAAGACCCTTAGCTGATAGGGGAGACTCCTCTCCAGTGTCAGCAAGCTCCGCTATGGGTGTGGGGAGGTTCAGTGGGGGAGAAACTTGAAGTAGTCCTTCCCCACAGCAGCAGCAAAACCCCCAGTATCGTAGCCGCTGGGGGAGACTTTCCCATGGTGGCAGCAAAGCCCAGAATATCTTTCCCACCCTTGGAGCCCTAAGCATGGGCAGCAACGAACGGCAGCCACATCCTTTCATTGGATTTGGGGCTACCCTTGTGATGTGTCAGAGTGTGGGAAAGACTCAGACTTGCCTGGCACCTGTGGGGGAGGGAAGGGGGTTCACACACAAATGTAAACTGATGAGAAGTAGTTTCTTGTTGTGTTATGCAAGCACGAACCCCAGCACAGCATTGTTGACACATGGTACGGTGGGGAATCAGCAGAAAAAAAATGGCAGGTGTACAGACAGAACTGCAAATTCCCAGGAGAGGCTACCTGAATGGGTAGACACGCTCCCAGTGCTAATAGCAGAGAAAGAAAGAAGCCATTTCTCAGGCTGTCATACTAACATGAGCCCACAGCTAAAGGCTCGCTGCTCCCACTTGGAAATTCTGTCTTCATGTTACTGGAGAGCAGCAGCCAGAGTGGAGCACTGAGGGGGCATTGTGGGTTACATACGGGACACCTCTGGAGGCTAATTTGATTTTAAGACATGGTGCTTCCACACTGGCCTTTAATCCAACTTCTGAATTCGAGCTTGTCGCTGTACCCGTTAGGTAACTGCGATTTTGTAATCTCGAGATTAGTGCACCCAAAATCGAGTTAATGGTATTTATAGTGAAGACAGTCATGTGGCAATATCAAGTTCACTTCCTTACATTAGAATTTATCTTGTAGGGTAGATGCAGCCTCAGACTCTAAGGCCAGAAGGGGCCATCCTGATCATCTTGTCTGATCTCCTGCATATTGCAGGCCATGGAACCTCACCCAGCCATTCGTATACCACACCCCTCACCACTGGCTGAGTTACTGAAGTCCTTAATCACGATTTAAAGACTTACAGTTACAGACAATCCACCATTTATACTCATTTAAACCTGTAAGTGGCCCGTGCCCTGGGCAGCAGAGGATGGTGAAATAAACGCACATCATTTTCACTTAATATTTAAACTGCAGTAGCACCCAAAAGACACTTTTTTGAAAGTAAATAATTTTAGACCCTGGCTCATCTCACCAGATTAAAATCTATTCTTTTCTCAAAAGATACCCTCTCTATGCCTGTGTGCAGCTGACATGTTGCCTAAGAGCCAGGCAAGACATCCAGCCATCTGTAAAAGTGCCTGGTAATGGAGGGTCCTTGACATGGAGAAAAATCAGATGCTGATCCCATTAGCAAGTGCTTAGCTGAAGATCTCATTTTAATGAGTAGTGAAAGTGCCTTAAGCACTGGTTGTCCTAACACACAGTTTATCAAATGCACTCACCTTGAATTGCTTATCAAGATGAATAGCAATTCAGCTCCTTCCTTCTCCTTGGGGAACGCTGCCACGGACAGAGCCTAATTTCTCCTTTGTTTGCTCTTATCACAAGAAAGGCCACTGGAGGGAGGGACACTATCTCTCCTGAGGCCAGGCCTGGGTCTGCTGCTATCTCAGACCTGGTGATCTTGTGGAACCTGGTCATTCTGTGTTTTTGCCCTTTGACAATTTTACTATTGCTAGGCCTGAAATGGAGGGAAATATTGATTTGATCCCCATTGTAGTAGAATGATCACTGTTTCCACATCCTGCAAGTGACCTAACCACTGTTAATGCTGGCATCAGAGTTTTCATTTCACTAAAAGGCCTCAAACACTCTGAAGGGTCCCACTGTGTGCCATTCACAAGCCTGTCACCTGCCTGCTATGCACAGGCCTGGTTCTGAGCTTCCATGTAAGTAATTCCACTTCACTTGCATCTACCCACACGGCTCTGTCTACACACAGCAGTAAAGGGCATTGCTCCCAGTAACCTCGCACAAGAGCTCTGACATAACAACTATGTGCAGGTGTTTCTGAGAGACACTGTGCATTGTGGGACAGTGCTAACAGGATTGCTGACAACATGCTGGGGTTTCTCACCCATATTAGCCCCAGTGAAGAAGCCAAACATTATTCAGAATTTGCAGCAGATCTAATGAATGGTCTAAAGCAGGGGTGACGAAGGTTTTTACGTCAGGCCCCACGGCTTTGGCCCTGCAATTAGCTGCACCCTCCAACCCCGCAACCTGTGGGAGGACCACAGGAAGGGCTATGAAGGGGGGATGCTCAGGAAGAGGGTGGGATGCTCAGGAAGAGGGTGGGATGCTCTGGAAGGAGGTGCTAGGGGACTCCAAGGGGAGCCCTGAAGGGGGAGAACCGGTTGAGGGGAGGACCCTAGGATGGTGTGGGGGGAACTTAAGGGGACTGACAGCTGCACTGCATTCATGATCAGTGCCCTGCATCCCCACAGGCAGAAGCATTCACTCCACACTGGCACCTCGGGGGATTCCCGGGGGCCAGCATGACACAGGCTGTGGGGACCAATATGGCTGCCTTACTGAGCCGGGAGCTCAACGCTTGGCCCCACCGCTTGGCTCAGGGCCTCTGAACATTCCAATTGGCCCAGCGGCTGGACGGGGGAGGGGGAGGTGTTCCCTTGGTGTCAGCAGAGGCGGAGGCTGCAGGGGAGAAAGCAGAGGGCTGGCGAGGCAGCAGAAGCCATTGGGGGTGGGAGTGGGGGTGGGAGAGGGAGAGTGGATCACGTTGCACCCCCCACTTTGCACACCCCTGGTCTAAAGCACACCTTGCCAATATGTGTAACAAATGTCTGCCCAGAGGCTCCATGTGCTGGTGACAACTGCTCTTATTTAGCTTGGAAAAAATTCCAGGGTAGCGAACCACAGACTCATAGACTCCTAGGGATGGAAGGGACCTCAGGAGGTCACCAAATCCATCCCCCTGCCCAAAGCAGGACCAACCCCAACTAAATCATCTCAGCCAGGGCTCTGTCAAGCCAGGCAGAAGTAGGCTTGCCAGTGTTTGTCAGACGTATTCCTGGAGGTTTCATTGCATGCCATAACGTTCAATTAAAGATTAATCTTTAATTCCTGGAGACTCAAGGACACTCCTCCAGGATGTGCACCACCAACAGAAATGCTGAAGGGACTGTAGAAAGTGAGTATGATCTGCTAGTATCTAGCTGCTCAGGCCTGGTACTGAGAGTAAAGTGTTATCGTTTCTGTTCTTGATTTTGCATCTAACTCAGTGCAGTCTTTGGCAACTTATCTAAGCTGCGTGTTCCCCTGGTTTTGCCACCTGTAAATTAGGTGAGCTAATACTTACTTTTCACCCACAGAGAGGTCGTGGTGTTTAATAGCGGATGTGATATACCTTAACTTCAGCGAGGCTTTTGATACGGTCTCCCACAACATTTTTGTCCATAAAATAAGGAAATCTGGATTGGATCGTTGGACTATAAGATGGATAGAAAGCTGGCTTGATGGTCGGGCCCAACGGGTAGTGGTCAATGGCTCAATATCTGGATGGTGGTCTGTTTCAAGCGGAGTGCCGCAAGGCTCGGTTCTGGGGCTGGTGTTATTTAACATCTTTATTAATGACCTGGATGAGGGACTGGGTTGCACCCTCAGCAAGTTTGCGGATGACACAAAACTAGGGGGAGAGGTAGATACGTTGGAGGGTAGAGAGAGAATCCAGAGGGACCTGGATAAATTGGAGGACTGGGCCAAAAGAAATCTGATGCGGTTCAATAAGGAGAAGTGTAGAGTCCTGCACCTGGGGCGGAAGAATCCCAAGCATTGTTACAGGCTGGGGACTGACTGGCTCAGCAGCAGTACGATGGAAAGAGACCTAGGGGTTATGGTGGATGAACGGCTGGATATGAGTGAACAGTGTGCCTTTGTAGCCAAGAAAGCTAACGGCATACTGGGGTGCATTAGGAGGAGCATTTCGAGCAGATCTAGGGAAGTATTTATTCCTCTTTATTTGGCACTGGTGAAGCCAAATCTGGAATATTGTGTCCAGTTTTGGGCCCCCCAGTATAAAAAGGATGTGGATTTGCTAGAGCAGGTTCAGCGAAGGGCAACAAAAATGATTAAGGGTCTGGAGCACAAGACCTATGAGGATAGGCTGAGAGATTTGGGCTTGTTTAGTTTACAGAAGAGAAGACTTAGAGGTGATTTAATAGCAGCCTTAAACTTCCTGAAGGGGAGCTCTAAAGAGGAGGGTGAGAAATTGTTCTCAGTGGTGTCAGATAGCAGAACAAGGACTAATGGTCAGAAGTTGAAGAGGGAAAGGTGTAGGTTAGATATTAGGAAAAACTTCTTCACCAGGCGGGTGGTGAAGCATTGGAATGCGTTGCCTAGAAAGGTGGTGGATTCTCCATCCCTTGAGGTTTTTAAGTCCCAGCTGGACAAAGTCCTGGCTGGAATGACTTAGCAGGGGTTGATCCTGCTTGAAGCAGGGGGCTGGACTAGATGACCTCCTGAGGTCCCTTCCAGCCCTACGATTCTGTGATTCTGTGAATTGATGCTTGTAAACTCACTGGAATCGGGAAGATGCTCTGTAACCTTAAAGTGTCTTTAATGTATAGAAGTACCTATAATTTAATTAGAATTCAGTCAAGCTTTCTTTCTTATATAATCAGTCTTCTTTTCAAGGTAACTGATGTTTGCAGCACAAGTTGATAAGTGATCCCATATTAAATGGCAACTTGCCATTCATCCGCACGAGAAGTACAAGTATAGACCTATTTGTCAATTCAAGGTAAGGCTAATTTTTTCTTCACTATGAGAGAAACAGGGTATATATCTTTCTGCCAAAAAAAACTAGAAACTATTTCTGGAAAAAGTTCAACCTAATTAACCATTAGTCACTGGCCCGAGAACAATTTTTCGGGTAGGAGGACTGAGCTGTGCCCCCTTGCCATACCCTGTCTGTGTCCCTCACCACTCCAGGCAGGATCACAGCTTGTGATGGCTTCAGAGCCAATGGTTGGGGTGATGGAGCCTACAGCAGAACCACGAGGACCCCTGGAGGCAGCAAAGCCCCTGGAAGCAGAGCTCACAGGGCTGGTGGCCAGAACTCCCAGAGGCAGTGGGGCTGATGGCTGGGACTCACTGGAGCTGGCAGCCAGTACCCTAGGCAGTAGCTGAGCCCCCAGGTGCAGGCTGGTGTCACTCCCCTTCCCATCTGCCCTCCTGCTTTCCGTGCCTATGGAGCTGAAGAACTGTAGGTAAGAACTCAAAGGACAATATACACCTTTGCAGAAGAATTAGGCTCTTCTAGATTTCACAGACAGAGGAAAAATATCTACATTACCTAAGAAAAATTAATTAGTAATTAGGCCCATATATAGTAATTAGGACCAATTGATAGTCAGGCCTCAGATTTGTCAGGAGAGATGGTGCAGCAGCTTGAATTATTTACCATTGTAATCAGTGCAGGCATCCTGAATCATCCAGTATATACTGCACATTGCTTGTTGAAGTCACACAGGTATTGTCACAGTAGCATTGCATCTTCCCATTAACCCAGCTCCTGCTTATACCTGTAACTAGGGCCCTGATTCAGGAAGGTACTTAAGCATATGCTTAGTCCCAACGACTGTAATGAGAGCATCATTACGTTTAATCATCTTGCTAAATCAGGGCCTGGAGACGCTGACCCTGTTTTTAAAAGAGAAACAAAGCTCACTAAAATGATTCCACACAAAAGGTCTGTCTGTTTTACCCCCACGTAAAAGATAGGCAGGGAAATAAAGTAACTAAACCCAGCACCTTCTCCAGCCTAGGAGCTCACAGAATAGGTTGCAGGTGATTCATAGTACTGCCAACTTCAAGCATTTAAAACAAAGTGAGTCAAAAAGATCAGAGATTGCCTAAGAAAACTCAGGATATTTTTTAAAAATAATACATATTGAGTTCTGTACCTCCCACTTCCGATTCTTGAGCCTTTAGGGTTTGCATTTTCAAGCTGTTCTCCATGAGCAACATGGCAAGACACTAACTTTATCAAGAGAGAGAGAGAGAGGGGATTAAAAAACCCAGCTGAGATTCTTGCAGTCTTAGATGACTCCCCAACTTGGGACATTAATAAAAAACACCAAATATCATCAAATGAATGATGGAATTGCAAAAGCCAGCAACATGCACATTTTGCTCTCTAATATTTTCCAACCAAGGGCAGAATAAATGTTACGTGCACCAAGGCACAGGAGAATGTGCACCAGCACTAGAAGCACATGCTGCTAGTACTGGCTGGCTGTGAGCGCTCTGCTAATCAGCTGGGCAGCAGCTAATTCTCTCCTGGGCAGCTGCTCAAGTGCTCAGCTTACCAAGAACAGGGAACACAAGGCACGTTTTGGAAGGTCTCCATCAGCAAGATGCACCCTTGCGCAACTCAAGAGGTATTCAAGAAAGCTCTTCTCACACAAAATGTAAGAGCTTGGTGAGTGATGGATGTACTTTACTCACAAGGCACATCTGAGTGGGGTTCCCTTTCGTGAATCTCTCTAACCTCTTCCAGTTTTAGGAGGCCTGCAAAGAATGAGGCATGGGCTCTTCACCAGGTATGCAAAAGCTCTGCCTCCATCACATCACAAAGCCTTTGGGCTCAGCCCCTGCATTACTACAGAGCTAAAACAATCAACCTTTTCTCCTATCCACTCGTTGAAAGCCTTGATTTAGCTGTGGCACATTTATCCAAGTTTTCTCTACGGGTGGATCCTGCTTCACACATGATATAAATTTAGCAAAAAAGTTACTCACATAAGCTCAGCTGGGGATTTTCTAACGCTAACAATTCAGACAAATGAAACCCAGTTTCCTCTGGGACCATGCTCTTTGGTGAGGGCTGTGTCTGCCCCAGACTTCACCTTTCAAAATCCTACTGTACGACAGTTGAAAACAAAGTCACCAAAAATGGGGGGAGAGTCCCTACTCACTCTCATGCTCAAAAAACCCAAACCACCAAGCCAGTATTTTTTCTCAAATGAATTCACTTTTAGACTGATGCCAAGTCTGAAATATAAACTTACAGAAAATTCCAAACAAAAGAAAACAAGGATGGGTTCACTATGCAACTTTGACTAGCGCCACTGTGGCTACCCCTGCTGTGAGAGTGACAAGAGACAAGAGAAGGTACTTATTACAGGATTCATCTTTTAAACCACAATCTGTACTCACTGCATTTGAACGAGATTGCAAATCTCTACCTGTTTCTCCATCTTGCAACTTCCCAATGTTCACAGTTCATATTTTCACTGCAGCTGCATTTTCACAGCTCTGAGTTCAAACTGGCGAGCTGTGAACAGTGAGGTAGGAACTAACTAACTGTTTCTCTCTCTAAAGACTGCGATTTTTAGCCCCCATCCTCCCCCCAGGGAAATGTATTTTCCTTCTGTCTTTTGATGCCATCTGGTAATTCCACATAGGGATGCCACTGAGTTTACCTCAATTAACAAGGTGGTGAGGGGAAAGCCAAAGAGCTCTCACTTGGGCAGACAGACACCCTGTCTTTCTTCAAAGCACATACATCATTTTAGAAATAAACCATTGAAATATGAAAAACCAAAAAAAGCCCTGTCTTGCAGCTGAATTACACAAATTAACACCTCTAAATGGGGGAGGCTGTGATCAGACAGGTGCAACCAACTAAAAGAAAAGAGCAGTTTTGAGAAGTGGGGAACTAGCTAGCAGAAGGAAGCTGTCTCCCAGCTGCACACAGAAGGCTACGGATAGGCAGGGGAATGGGCTAGTGAATTCTGGAGGTTCCCCCCAGTCCTATGAGCCTAAGATTATGCACATGAGCAGTCAGCTGGTGTTCTTCAAGATGTGTTGCTCACATCCATTCCACATTAGCTGTCTGTGCTTGTCACATGCATCAGTGTCAGAAGTTTCTTCCCCTAGCAGCATCAGTAGGGGAGTGGCGCCATGGCACAGTGTAAAGGGTCTTGTGTGCACCCCCGGCCCGCCATTCCTTCCTGCAGGTGACTCTGACAGGGAGGAAGGAGGGACGGTTGTGGAATAGACAGGGACGACATCTCCAAGACAACCAGTTAAGAAAAAGGTAACCGTCTTTTCCTCTTTGAGTGATTGCTGACATTCGTTCCACATTAGCGTGACTCCATGCAGTATCCCTGGAGGCAGGTAGCAGTTCATGGCCTTATAGATTGCACTCCAGCCCTGCCAAACCCAGCGTCATCTCTTGCTTGCTGCATTAACATTTACTTCTTGAGTCACCTTTCCCCTGTATTGCTTTTCCCTGAATACAATGGCCACTGTGTCACTTCTCCCAAACTCTTGCTCTCATCTTGAATTGCCACCAGTACTGCTGGCCTACAAAGGCTGGATGTCTAAACATTCCTCATAGCTATGCTAAAAAAGTGATCAAGCAAGACTCCCATCTGGCTTTGTGAGTAATGCTACTAGGGTTAGCAAGGAGACCATTTTTAAAGTACATGAGCCGTAACATGCTTCACAATCTATTTCTGAAGACGCTTTCAGCTGTGCTAAGCTATAAGTGAAACAGCACGAAAGGATAAAGATGGTTAAATGCAAGCACAATTTTGCTTTGTGCTGAACTTTTGCAAAAATTAGTTAAAATTGTTTTGAAAATGTAAAGGCCTTAAGAATAGGCTGGCATTTAACAGTGATTGGTTAATGCGAAAAGACATAACATTTGCAAACTGTAATATGGAACAAACATAAGCAAGGTGTTTATGGTACAAAAATTATACTGACATCGAATAATTTCTTTATGCATAGAGGCCAAGGTGTGAATATGGGTGTGTCTGTGTCACAGTCATGACAGTGGCAATCAGACCTAATGGTTAGATCGGGAGTCAGGCTGAGTTAGGTATTGGGAGGTCAAAGTGCAAGACAGAACAGTAACCTAAGCCTGTCTGCATTTCTGTGAGACTGGGCTCACTGGGCTACCGGCAGCAATGGAACAGCCAAGTGGCAGATGAACCAAGATCAGAAGCTGGAGTCTAGGGCTTATTGCAAGTGGGGTCCAGAGCAGAGAGAGGCAATCTGTGTTGGTGCTCAGATATCTCCTCTTCACGGCTTCCTAGTTTAAAAGTGGTGATCAGCCAATCAGGCTGCTGTGAGGGGCTGCTACTCAGACCCTGGTGGGCAGCACCTCCTGTCAAGCCTAGGCCAGCAGTCTCTCCTAGGGGAAACCCACCTAAGCCTTGTAGGTGCTGCAGAGGAATCTTGCCATGTGGATTCATGAATTATGAAGCTAGTGGCTCATGTGATCTGAAAACATAATTGACATAATCTATACTTCTCTCAAAAGAGCTGCTTCACAGTTAATGGTGAGCAACATCCACATTTTCTGCTTATCATCTGGTACGGCCACAACTCTGCTTACAGAGACGGCTTGAAATTGACAGCAGGAGTCAGTAAGCTGACTCTGTGTGTGTGTGTGTGTGTGTGTGTGTGTGTGTGTGTGTGTGTGTGTGTGTGTGTGTGTGTGTGTGTGTGTGTGTGTGTGTGTGTGTGTAGGCAGGTAGATATGGAGTTGGAAAGCAGTGAAACATAACACTGCGGCTGTAGAGAATCCTGGTGGATCACAGATGGGGGAAGCATGTGCTCCGTTTGGCTTCCAGGCATCAGGGAACATACTGTGTGAGTTCCCACAAAGACTCAATGTCCTTCTCTATGAAGGACAGGTCCCAACCCTGGCCCAGGAATGAGCTAAAATTAGTTTTGAACGATGACTCAGCATCTAGCCTACTACTGTGGTTATGAAAATGCAGCCTTTTGAGAAAAACAAGAAATCTGCTTCTTATCAAAGGAGGCTCTGGATCTTTTATGGAACACATGACTCTCATCCAGTGTGCTCAGAGGAAGAGACAGCTATAGACTTTCAAAGAGCAAGGATTCTTTTCTGCTAAGCTTGACATGAAATTTTGAAATTTGTAACAAAGCTTTCTACCCATCTGGCTGTGCTTTCTGTTTCTATTGGGATACTACAGTCATTGTGGGGTGAGGTTTTTGGGCCTTCTTTCTCTACCATTTGCTAACAAAATTTGCTTTCATTGAAAACAAGTAGAAATGGATCTGGAATTCTGTATTGGGGAGGTGGAAGACACCTACAAAAAAGACACCAACTCTGATCTTGGGAAGGCAAAATAAGGCAGATGAGACTCCTCCCCTGCAGACAGTTCCTCAGTGCTACCATGGGCACAGGGAGAGCCAATGAACCTGAACATAATGAGCATGGGCACGGAACAACTCTCTAAGCCTCTAAACATGGCTTAGTGTATGGTCAGATGCATTCAGTCTCCACAGCTGTCAATCCCACAAGTAACAGAGAGATAGCCATGTTAACCTCTACTCCAACACAACAAAAGAGCAATCATGAAGCATTTTAAAGACTAACAAAATAATTTCTTAGGTGACGAGCTTTCGTGGGACAGACCCACTTCTTCAGACCCATAAAATTTCCAGTCTTTATTTACTTTCAATGAGAACATGCAATTTCTAATGACTTTTCTGAATGCTATTTATTCCAGTAACTGTGCAGAGACCAGGGTTACCTGAAGGCAAAAAGTTTCTAATAGGTAGTGGCATGGTCCTCACTGATACTTTTGGCGCCTGTCTATGTGCTAGGACCTGCTCAGGAGGCTGCCAGCAGCTTTACAGTGCTAGAATAATTCTTTCACGTGGTACGCCCTTCTGACTGATGGAAAATACCAAAATGCATATATCTGCAAGTGGCAAAAAACATGCAACCCCCATTCTGAAAGTGATTCCTGACACTGGTAGATGGACAAGCAGTATATCATCCTAGCAGCAAGATGTCTACAAAACATGATTAAACTCCATACAGCTGATGTGTAAACTATCAGCTTCGGTGCCTTTCCTATTGTTTAAACCTTTTATTTCCTTTTAGGGATAGCTACCCTGTTATAATACTAATGGAAGGAATAAAGTATGGTGCTAAGGCTTGTCTTCATTAAATGTGTATGCAACTGCAAGCACCAAGTGCTGGCTCATGCCTGGGAAGTCAAACTGCTCACAAATGCACTTTCAATAGTTGTAACATCAGGACATTCTGAGGCATGTGTTTGCAATTGGGCTTTACAACTGCAAAATGACAACCCTTGGACAAGTGAAAGCATACACGCAGGTGTTGACATTTTCAAAGCTGTACCTGTTGTCCAACATCTGGGCCTCTCTTCCTGGCCTTAAGGATCACATCCCAGTCTCACCCTCTGTTGTGGCCTCTCACAAACCAACTTACTGAGAGGCCTTCACCCTAAGCATTTGTCTTCACTGTGTGGAAGATCAACTCAGTCAATGTCGATTTTCTGGGTGTTCGATTTCACACGCCTAGTAGGGATGCATGAAATTGAACTAGCTGGGGTCAGTAGTCAACCCCAGTACTCCTCAATATCAAAAGGAGTAAGGAAGGTCAATGGGAGATTTTCCTCTGTCGACCTCCCTCTGTGAGGATGAGCAGGTAAGTCGATGGCCAATAAGTCAATTCTAGCTACGCAATTTCCGTACCTAGAATTGTGTATCTATAATCATCTTTAATGCCTAGTGTAGATGTGGCCTGATATGTTAAAGCCAACAACAAATTGTTTTGTGACCTTTCAGATACGTTGACTATTCTCATGAGCAGCAACAGTCATATAAGCAGATCATACAGGTGGACCTGGGCACCTGGTCAAAATCTTGCTGAAGTCAGTGGGGAAAAAAAAAACATCTGTCTTCATGGAGCCATAGGCAGGCTCAGAATCTTCAGTTGTCAATTAATTGTCAATATTGCCTCTTTTTTAACAGACTGATTCTACAAGATCTAAAGAACCACATTTCTGTAAGCGCAAAACAAGCTCAGGAGCAACATAAAGTATTGTGAATGTTGGCCATTTTCCCCACAACATATACCACCGCATAAATGCATCATATGTACTTACAGTTTTGCGGTTTGCGGTTCAGGGGTCTTTGGGCCAGAGACTCAGACTATTTGGCAGATGCTCCATTGGTATTCCTGGTGCGATACGCAATTATCAGCCATAATAAAGACTTTAATCCTTTTAAAATCTGGTCTTCATTTCACCTCACACATCTCAGATGGTTGCTATTTATTTAGCAAGGACTATTTAAAAAAAAATCTGGTCTCCTTTTAGGTGTGTTTCTACTACAACTACAGACTGTTGAGACTGGGGTATCATAGAGTTTTACCCAGATCAGGACTTATCAGAAGAGTACCACAGCATGAAAAAACTCCGGATATAAAATACTTCACAAGGACAAGGGAAAGAATGAAGAGAGCTTCTTAAATTGAACTTCTTATGCCCCCCTCCCCTGACCTATGAAGAAAATCTGCAAGGGAAGCCATGATGTAGTAGTGTTCTTTGAAGACACTGTGTTTGTTACCTGAAAAAACCCACATACAAAGGCAAGTTAACTGGTGGAAACAGCTCTTAGTGACTGGAACAAGAAGGGTGACAGAATTTATTGTCAATATTGCCTCTTCTTTAACAGACTGATTCTACAAGATCTAAAGAACCACATTTCTGTAAGTGCAGAACAAGCTCAAGAGCAACATAAAGTATTGTGAATTGTTGGCCATTTTTCCCACAATGTATACCACTGCATAAATGCATCATATGTACTTACAATTTTGTGGTCTTATTTTGCATTCAGGAAATAAAAGTGACTGTTTGCTACTGTTGAAATGGACAATCAGCTATATACCAGGGCTGTCAATTAACACGTGTTAACACCTATGATTAACGCAGGGCAGATTTAACATATTAAAAAAATTAACGTGCATTTATCCCAGTGTTGACAGCCCTACTTTAAAGTGTGTAGCTGGTGCGGCTATGTGCCAGGCTGGCTCCCAGCCCTGGGGCTGCTGGGGTTCCCTGCCCTGGCCAAGTCCTCAGGACTAAAGCTGCTTGCGGAACTTGGTGTCCCAGTCAGCTCCCAACCCCGGTTAGCTCCTTGCAGCTCCAAGGTTGCTGGTGGGGCTCTGTGCCCTGTGGCTGCCAGCGGCTGGGGCACAGAGTCCTGCCGGCAGCCCTGCACCTACAGGAAACCCCGCCTGCACAAAACCTTGTCAGTAGCCTCACGATTAACTGCATGTTTAATAACGTGATAAAAAAATTAATCATGATTAATTATTTTATTCGCTTGACAGCCCTATATACACAGATCATGTTCACATGGTTATATTGTGAAGGAACATGGTCAAGGCAACTTTTGTAAGTATACACAAACAGACAACTACCACATTGTTTCTCCATACGATTAATTGGGGAGGCATGTTATAAATTGCAGAGGCAACTGATTCACTTATCAGATGTCTGTGAAGTTTATCACATGCTTTTGACCACATTACTTTCCTGCTAATCAATCTCCCAGGGACTTACTCTAACTTTCCAAACCTTTCAGCAGTTCCAGACAGCTGCCATTTCTACAAATCAACCTGCTGGAGAAATCATGGCCTCCAAATCTCTTCCCACCAACCCCCAACATGAAATTAAATAAAAAAAATAATAAGAGCTTGACTACTATTCTGTGTTTGCCTTTTAGATCACATCTCCTAAATTTCAATTTGTTACTTAAATGAGGGCTTGACTGGGGAATTTCTTTTATTATAGGGATGCCCGTTGAAACCAGGACTATCTACTTTGACCTTTGATGTTCAAAAACACATCAACGAAATTATTAGATTTTAAAAACCACACACAAATATTTACAGGAGTTCCACCAAAACCAAAACACCACCCTCCACCCTGATGCCTATTCATCCTTGACATGCATCCCATTTGAAGAGGGACTTCTGCACTCATACTATTTTTGGAACCCTCATGCCAACAGACTTCATACATGTTAAATAAATCTGTAGATGCCGTCCCACAGTAGTAGGTCAGAACTGACTTCTGCTTTTTGATTAGTTTGTTCTCTGCTCAAGATGCCCTCACAACAAACTGTTCATTGGTGTCTTATTTTTATTTATTTATTTTTAAAAACCCTGCATGCTACTACATTTTTGCTCCAAAGAGTATCTAAGACACCCAGTGGCTCTTTTCCGGGAATGAGGAGGACAGAAGTAACAAAATGCTGGGATAACATTTCTACAAGGGCCAGATTCTCTCTACTGCATTTTTTTTCCATATTTGCTTAGTTACATTTATAAACAATTTTATTTGAAGCTTTCCTTCATCCTCTGCTATCAAAAAACCCTACACTCCTTGCCTTTTTAAAAAAACTGGCTGTCTGAAATCCCCTCTGACTACATTAGTGTACTCATAACAAAGTAAAATGACACAATGCAGTTATTTTTACTCATCTCTCTTCCAAAGCATGGGAGCACCAGGGTTTGTCTGAGGAAAAGTAACTTAAAAATACAGGCTACACCACATATATTTTTCCAAAAATGACAGGATGAGGTAAACACTCAGCATGGAGAATTTCAGGGCAAACGGTTGAAGTTGGCCAAAACTATAAACACCTGAAAAAAGGGTCTTATAATTGGACATGTCAGACAACTTAAATAATAAATTGAATGAACTACTATCTTTTATTCAACCAATTTTTTGTTGGTTGGCTCTGCTGGGTCTTCATCAGGTTAAGCTTTATGAAAGTCAAAAGCTTGTCCCTTCCACCAAAAAAGAAAGCTGAAAGAGTATCCTTTCCCAATAATGCATATTTACATCGCTGGTGTTACTGGGGGATAAGGCCAGTACATGATTCCTTTAACCGGAAAAAAAGACTATGCCCTCCCTACACATGGATAATTAAAGAGATGTGACTTTTTTTTCTTTTCTAAAGAAAAGCTATTGCTTTACATCTTGCACTGAAATTTAGAACCCCAAGACAAGATTCTGATTTCCCTCCCATTTGAGGACTTCTGTTCTGGTTTGGTCATAATAGGAGATTCTCTTAACATTTATGCAGACCTAGAACCTAAAATTTGCAGACAAGATGAAAAAAAGTGCCCTAAAGTTTGTTCAGTTTCAGAAACCTAAATAAGCAGACAAAAAATGTCCCCTGACTCAACCAACCGCACCAAGTCTCAGTGTCTTGTTCAACCGGTTTAATGACCAGTTATGTATAATGGGTTAATAAGATGACTCAGGCTCATAGGGACTTGGGTTTGAGGCTAAAAATAGCAGCACAGCCATTCGTGCTCAGGCTGCAGCCCAGGCTCCTTCTCTGCCTGGTTTCACAGCCAAGCTCCAGCCCAACTGTGCTGCTACATTTAACCCCTCAGTACAAACCCCCGAAGCCTGACTCAGTTGCCGGAGGTTCTGGGACTTGCTGTTTTGTGGTTCTTTGTTTTGATATCTCCAGTGTAGATGTGCCATGAGGGCAGGGGAGCAGACCTGATGACCTCTCGAGATGTCTTCCAATTTTACGATTCCACCCTGCTTGGCCCAATTTTCAAAACTGCTCAAGACTCACCACCAGCTCCCACTAACTTGCAGTTCAAGCCACTTTGACCAACTGCTTAAATATGGCTTTAGAAGTTTAACTTTTGGCATTAAAATTCTTAGCCCGCGTAGGTAAATACTCGAAAGCGTATAATGGCTTAGTTTTCCGTGGCTTCAATTGAGCTTACAGTTGAAAGGTTTTACTTTTCTGGGTTTTTTTAAAGATAATTGCACAGCTAAAATGACTCAACTCATCACTGCAAACTCATGGCCATCTAAGCTTTACATATAATTTTGTAACATCGAACTAAACGTGCAGGATTGTTCCATTTCACTGAGATTCACAGCAGAAGTAAAATGTAAGGAAACCTGTCCAGTATTCAGAAGCTTCTGCATGATGTTGCCTGAACACGTTTTCTGTAGGAAATGGATAGGAGAGATCACTGTTTGTTCGTTAAATGCACACATTTTACTGGAGTGTAAATGTAAATGGGCAAGTAAATTTGTGTAAATATACACAAATTATTAGACTGATTTTGTAGTCATTTACCAACCATTTTAAAAACATCACATTGCGACTGAGACCAAATATGGAAAAGTTTGACCCTAAAGCTATTTATTTCAAAAATTTGTGAGTCAAAAAATAATGTCTGTGTGGATGAGATTGTAATTTAACTTTAACTGCAGCTCAGAGTGCTGAATAAGTTACATTACCCTCACGTTAAAGACTTACTCTGTGGTGGTGGATGGTGAAAGGCTTTGATGAGGGAAAAAAAACGCACATCACATGTATAAAAATAACTAGTATTTAGAGCTAGCAGTTGCTGGGATAGCTTTTCAGTCTAGCTACCAGAAACATGATGATTAGGCTCTTGTCCTGTGTGTGATGAATGTAGCCAGGCATGGAACGCTGTCACTTTCTTCACTTCAAGCAAGTTTTCCCTAAGAACATACACAACGTAGAACGACCATTGGGTTCCCAAACCAGCCGTATCATTTAATTTAGAAAACCCAAGATCTGTCCATTTCATCATTCAGTACCATCATCTGTGCAGATGAGTGAGCCCTGTCTACACTCAGCATACTGGAAGCAGTCTTACAGATGGTTTTAAAGCCACTTGGGCTAGAACTGTGTTTTGCTATGTTTAAGATGGTCAGCATGCATTCCTCAGAACCTCACTCACCCACACCTGTAATACTTTCCTATCCTCTGAGTTACTGGAGTCCTCACAATCATGGTTCAAACTGCCAAGTTACAGAGGAGCCACCATCTGCAGTAGCTTAAACCTTCAAGTGACTCGTGCCCCCATGCAGCAGAGGAAGGCGAAATACCCTTACTGCTTATTAGTCAGGAGGCTCATTAACATGCTATTCAGTCCTCTCCCTTACTACCACTGTCATATTGTCTACTAGCTATAACACTTAACATTGAAGTGTTTCACCAGTGCTCTTTTCCATGTTATTTATTTGTTTGTAGTGCATTGGGATAAGTGCACTAAAAACACACAGTATGAGACAAAGGCTTCCTCAAGCTGCATAGGCAGACAAGGAACATGAAGGCAAGGGGAGGCACCAACTGGCAAAGTGACTTGCTCAAGGTCACACAACTTGTCAATATCAAAGATGGGAACAGAACCCACAAGTACTGACTTCAGTTGGGCTAAACTAAACCCTAGATCTCTGAAGTTCCAGTGTCCCGTCCCCTGGTCTATACCACATCTTCACTTGGCCTGAGGAAAAGCTTAGCTCCTTAATCCAAAACAGAAAATGGTGGCATTTTTGGAATCACAAACAGAGCTCTCTTTCAGCGGTCACGTTGTGTAGCACTGCACCGCTGCATTAAGCTCACTATTTAAAGGCCACAGTTAAATGAAAACAGAACCAGACTTCTGCCTGATAAGCCCTCCTCGCTGGTTGCCTTGCACGTGGAGTAGCCTGATTCCCCCCCACAACATAGCCTTAACTGGAGGAAGACTGTTTTAAAGGACATAGCAAGAGGCTGGGGTGCAACACTGAAGCTAGAAATCTTCTCCTGCCCTCCACCCTTTTAATGTATGCAATTTAGGGGTGTGAGCAATAAAACCCCTTTGGGATGTTGTCAAATATCCGTACCCAGGCCCACTGGGTGCACAGGGAAGCTCAGGTCTACAGGCAGGGCAGGCTGGTGCCCCATACGCCACACGCTGGCATCAGACTTTCCAAATGGAGATCACCAGTGTCTGTGGAAGGAAATATAAGCTGCGTAACAGAGATTTTAACCACCCTTCAGGTGACAAAGATACTTTCATTTACTAAAATAGGACAAACACATGCGTTTCGTAAAAAACCCTGGCTGCTCGAGCTGGCACTTTCCTTCTGCCTCAGCTCAGCCTGAAGTTTTAACAGAAGGGAGGAACTGACACTTGTTCAAACTCTGAAAGCCTTAAATCTCTGATTTTTTCTTTACTTTTTAATTTTGGTACATCAGATACTTTTTCCCCTAAGTGCACTGCTCCAGTGAACCTGGTGAGTCTTAAGTCCTGACTTTGTGTTTGCTGTCTCCCAGCAGCAGGGGTTATATGTTTTGTTAGCCAAGCGGAAAAATAAATGCACCTAGCTGTACAAATTCAGCCAGGATGTAATTGGTACAATCTAGAGGTATTATGGTAGCTGAAATCCTTGTTGGATTTGGATTTTTTTTTTGTCCAACTGTTTTCACCAACGCCGGGGCTTTATTTTGTCAGCACACAAACATTTGCTTGCAATGCCCTTGGGATGCTACACTTAGGTTCAGATTAATAGCTGGCTTAGATCTCATGTTCAGCTCAAGTATGCTTTTGACTCCAAGACTATAAGATGCTTAAATAAAAAGGCTGGTATGTGAACAAAAAAATGTTTGTAGTTAAGTGCTATGAATTCCACAAACATTTTCTTTTGTCTGGCCAAGCTAGGTTTTGGATTCTGCACGCGATTTAAAGAGCTCTGGAGCTATCTCCACTGTAAACGAAACCCCACGGCAATGAGTCTCAGACTTGGGGTCAACAGATTTGGACATGTGGGCCTTGAGCTACGGGATTAAATATAAGAGTGTAGCTATCCCTGCGTGGGCTGGAGCCCAGATTCTGAGACTCTTCACCATCACTGGGTTTCAGCACCTGGACTCCAGCCAAGTGGGAACATTTACCCTGCTAGTAGGAGAGCCCTGTGAACCCAAGTCAGCAGACCTGGTCCCTGACAATACAGCAAGTCTTTTTTCCCCCAAATACCTCCAAACTCGCAGGGACCTCAGAATCCAAACTCAGCTCTGAATCTGGCAAACAAGCCCCTCTGTGGGATGGGAGCCAGGTGAAGGATTTCATTCCCACCTCTCCCACTGACATGCTGTATAACTTAAGGTAAGTCACTTTAGGCAACTTCAACATTATTTCCTTAGGGCTATGTCTATACTTGCCCCCAGCTTTGAACGGGTCATGGTAATCAGGGTGACGGGAGATTACTAATGAAGTGCTGCAATGAATACACAGCATTTCATTAGGCAAATTCTCCCCCGTGGCAACTTCAAAGTGTCAAACTTCCAAGTGCTTTTACTCCCCAAAATTTTGAGGAGTAAAGGCACTTCGAAGTAGTGCAGGGGAGAATTTGCCTAATGAAGTGCAATAGGAGTGTGAGCAATAAAACTCCCATATTCATTGCAGCACTTCATTAGTAATCTCCCATCACCCTGATTACCATGCCTCCTTCAAAGCTGGGGGCAAGTGTAGACATAACCTAAGTCTTTTACAACTGCTTACATCCTGCTCAGCTGCCTATGAGGGATCAATGTCATTACTTTTCCTTCAGTAAGTTCAATTAATGGACAATTAAAATAGCAACTTTCCTTCACTTTATGTTTTCATGTACACTGCATTCATGGTGACTTTTTTAGCGGGTTAAATTTTATTAAGGAGTTGAAGCATCTCAGGTCCAAGTAAATGGCTGATAAAGCGACTTCCTCACACATGGAACACAATCAACTCTCTCCAGTGTGCTCGAGAGTAGGTCTGTGTTCTAGGTTTTATAAAATGCAGCCTTTCGACACCCACAAATGGATATGGATGCTGGGGCTTAAATTCCACCAGTGTGCTATTAAAAATAATGATAAAGAAAGAACAAGAGGCCCATTGTACCTGAAAAACCATAGGTAAAATAAATGTATTACAATGTATAATCAGACTTCAGAACCTCAGAGACATCTGAACTAATCTCTCTCTTTGGCCATTATATATAAAACACACATACTCAAGTGGTATGGGGCAAGAGTTTCATGATTATCATCACCTGCCTAACTGCTCCTGCTGATGTCAATGGGAGTTTTCCCATTGACTTTAAGTGGAACAGTTAGGCCATAGCTTGACCCCCCATCTTTAATGTGTGGGGCAGCAACATCATCTGTGCGGCACATGTGTCAATGTGATGATGTACAGGACTTTGGGATTCACAGAAACACTTTTTGTTCCTTTTCAGAGCCCTGCACAGATTTTCCAAAGTATCCACCAGCTATGCTAAGAGCCATGGGAGCTCGTTGGTGCTAAGACCTGATTGGGGTGACCTCCATAACTCTTATGTGGCTCCCCACTTGTGTACAAAGGACACTTTAAGCCATTGTTAATAAAACTGCACAGCACATCATTATGTGTTCTCTGCTCCAACAAACAGATATGGAAATAGCCATGAAATGCAGCCACATCTACAGTGAACCAAGGATCTGTCTTGTCAGGCGTGAAGCCTTTGTAGATTCCCTCTTTCAACACTAGAGATGGGTGCTCCTGACCCAAGTATTCCTCTTCTTACGAAGTTCTTGGAGGATGATGCCAATTCATGAGTTAACCCCTTTGCAGACACATATCCCAAGACTGATGAAAAAGAAGGGATGAGAACCAGATGAAAGCACTGTGCAACTCTCCTTCCCCTCCTCACTCCCAGATAAGCTCCACACTGGGCAGCGAGAAGCAAGATTTCCTTTCTTACCACACATGGGCATCGTTAAAATCACCCTGGGAAAATACACACCCCCACCTTCCCTCAAGGAAAGGCTGGCTGCTAGTATCTCACCATGGTTGGCCAGTGTCAGTCACCAGTCAGGAAGACCATAGTTTGGAAAAGTGGGCGGAATGACACAAGTGCATTTGAGGCACAGAATTTCCAACTATAATGTTGCATTGCTGGGGCTGGAGGATAAAACTGAATAATGTTATACTGAGATTAGAATGACACTGTTTAGTCTAGATTGGATCATCATATTGCTTAAACTCTTACTGTTGCAACAGATAAAGTTCACAGATTCTTCCCAGGTAGCCTACTTGTCAGGCTGTATTCTGTTGCCAGATTTTGATAGAGGAGGACATTTTACCTGTTATACCAGTATAATTTTATTGATATTGTTAAACAAATATAAATCCCTGTATGAACACTTTCCTTCCTGCATCAGAGTGGTTCTATTCAGTTCAGTATAACTCTTTCCAAAGCTATATAAACTAAACTGAAACAGGAGGAAGTCCAACGGTTGCACTCAGCCTATTGAATGCATGTCTCCAAATTGATTTTTCATGTTATAGCTGACTCTTGGTGCCTGTCTACTGCCCCATGTTATTCAAATGAATGTAGAAAGACAAAGTCAGCAAACTTGTTCAATCTGAGCCTCTCTCTGCATTGTTCTACCAGTCCAGACCCTGCAGAGGGCAATTTTAAAAGGCCTTTGTACAGTGATACAGTTCAGCTGGCAGAGAAGCCATTCGAGTTGCACTTCAGCACAGGTTGCAGAACGTCAGTAACACACAGTACTGTTTCTCTTTGGTATTGGCGAAATAGGAGAAGAACATGAAAACCTTCACAATTTTTTCAACAGCCTCTGAAACTCACTGGCAACACTCCCCTTTGAATGCTTACTCCATTCACAGGCAACTCACAGTGTTGCTAAGAAGTCTCTCAAAGCAAGATGAAACTTTACTGGGAACAGACAGACTGAAACACAGCAAAGAGGTTGGAGGAGGAGAAAATGAAATGGTAAGACAAATTTTGAGCTTTGAAGAGGCAAAAGCAAACAAGTAAGTCAAAAGTAAACAATAACTTTCAGTCTACCCATCAAATTGCACTCTTTTCCTTTGCACTCAGTGAAAACATTTACCTGAAAAGTCTATTAAGTATTGATAGAAAGGATGTGATTGACCTGAAGATAAGACGAACCACAACCTGTTGGACAACTGTAGTAGCAGTAATGGGTCCATTGGCTAGGGGTGCCTAGACAGATCCATGATGAACCTTGACTTTTGATATGGTCTCCCACAGTACCCTTGCCAACAAGTGACAGAAGTATGGACTGGATAAATGGACTGGAAGGTGGATAGAAAGTTGGCTACATCATCAGGCTCAAGAGTTAGTGATCAACTGCTCTACTATGTCTGTTTGAAGGCCAGTATCAAGCGGGGTACCCAAAGAGTCAGTTTTTGTTCAACATCTGTATTAATAACATGGATGAGGGGATGGATGGCACCCTTTGCAAATTTGCAGATGACACTAAACTAGGGAAAGAGCTTGATGCACTGGAGGGTAGGGATAGGGTTCAGGGAAACCTGGACAAATTGGAAGATTGAGCCAAAAGAAATCTGCTGAGGTTCAACAAGCACAAGGGCAGGGTCCTGCATTTAAGATGGAGGAATCCCAAGCAGTACTACAAGCTGGGAATCAACTGGCTAAGCAGCAGTTCTGTGGAAAAGGACTTGCGGATTACAGTGGATGATAAGCTGGCTATGAGCCAAAAGTGCGCCCTTGTAGCCAAGAAGGCGAATGGCATAGTGGGCTCAATTAGTGGGATTATTACCAGAAAAATCTAGAAAAGTGTTCATTCCCTTTTATTTGGCACTTGTGAGGCTGTATCTGGAGTACCGTGTCCAATTCTGGCCCTGCTCCCCGGTTACAAAAAGGAAGTAGATGCACTTGAGAGAGGCCAGCAGATAGTGACATAAATGATTAGTGGGCTGGAGCAGTGAGGGGGCACTTGATAACAACCTTCCACTACCTGAAGGGGGTTCCAGGACGGATAGAGGCTGTTGTCAGTGGTGACAGATGATAGAATGAGGAACAACGGTCTCAAGTTGCAGTGGTGGAGGTCTAGGCTGGATATTGGGAAAAAGTATTTCACTAGGGCTAAGTCTACATGAGAGGCTTTTCCCAGCGAAACTGGGCTTTTGTCTGGAAAAACTGCAGAGCATCTACTCGCAAAATGTGCTGGGTCGATAGTTTGTCGACAAAACCCAGCACACCCACCAGCAGTGTTATACTTCTCTCCCTTCAGGTACAACACCTCTCTCAACAGTGTTCTGTAGAAAAAACAGCCATGTAGATACTTCGGGGCGCTTCTGTTCACCAGACAGCTCTTTTACAGAGCTTCCAGTCAGCCATTCTGTCAAGAGAAGGCCAGGCAGTCTGGCAGCTTTCTGTGCAGAGAGGGGCTTGCTCTCGTGATCTGCTTTTATGTACAGATGCAATCTGTCCACAGAAGTTTTGCCGGGAAATCCCCTCCAACAGTGACTTCTGTCGACAGAGACTTCTCATGTACACGTAGCCTAGGAGAGTGGTGAAGCTCTGGAAGGGGATCTCTAGGGAGGTGATGGAATCTCTATCCCTAGAGGCTGTTAAGTCCCAGCTTGACAAAGCCCTGGACGGGATGATTTAGTTAGGGTTGGTCCTGCTTTCAGCAGGGGACTGCACTTGATGACCTCCTGATGTTTCTTCTAGCCCTATGATTCTATGAACATAAAGGTAAAAGCAGCTTCTTTAGGGACTGTGCCCAGAATAAGATGGTGAATAACTCTTTAAAGGGTATAATATTTCTATGATTAAAAAACCTAAGTTTCTTTTTTGAATTTCTTGTGCACTTAAATACCTACATTTGGATCCAAGAGAAAATGGTTAAGCTTATAGTGGTCAGTATTAGATACCTCTACAAACTTCACAGGAAGACACAGCAACTCAAGTGGCGAAGGGAAAAAGTCATACATATTTCTTAATTATGTTGCAATACTCTAATGGAAAGGAATGGAGAAATTGCCTTAAATCTAATTAAGATGCATCCCATCGCAAGGGGGTGGATCCCATAATCAGCTCATTGAAAATCACACTAGTAAAGCAACTCTGACCAATGCCACCTGACTTCAAAGAGCATTGGGGGTTGGGAGAGGAAGACATATGGGCTGTGTCTACACTTGGCCAAAATTTCGAAAGGCCCATGCTAATGGCCAAATTGGAGAATACTAATGAGGCACTGAAATGAATATTCAGCACCTTATTAGCAGGCTGCTGGCCGCAGCACTTCGAAAGTGCTGCCTTTTAATCATGCGTGGCTTGTCTTCATGGGGCGCTCTTTGAAAGGACTCTGAAAATGTTGAAAACCCCTCAGCTGATAGGAATAAGGGGATTTTAACATCTGCAGGGTTCTTTTGAAAAGGGCCCCATGTAGACGAGCTGTGTGCGATCGAAACATGGCACTGTCAAAATGCCACGGCTGGCAGCCTGCTAATGAGGTGCTGAGTTTATAATAATTCAAGTAGTATGCACCACTCTGAGGTAATGTTGGTAATGCTGGGTATTTGTTATTCTTCCCTTATGGTCAGAGTATACGGTCACAAGGGCTTGTTGAGAAATCTGGATGGATTCTAGAGTTAGAGAGACCAGATGGAGTGGGTTCAGCAGAGGGCAATGAAAATGATTAAGGGCCTGGAGCACATGACCTATGAGGAGAAGCTGAGAGATCTGACTCTTAATATGGAGATACATATTTCTTAGAACTGGAAGGGACCTTGGGAGGTCATCGAGTCCATAAACACTTATGGCACAAAAGGAATCTGATCTCCAGCTCATCATCAACAAGTTTGCTAATGCCATTCGCTCTTTGGTTTGACCATCAGCCTAGGAAAGACCGAGGTACTGTTTCAACCTGCTCCAGGATCTGCTGCTGGGATGATTTAGTCAGGGTTGATCCTGCTTTGAGCAGGGGGTTGGACTAGATGACCTCCTGAGGTCCCTTCCAGCCCTAGAATTCTATGATTCTTTGAAATTACGAAGAAAGGGTTTGTTTGGGACTGAGTGCACAGGAATAACAGGATTCGACAGATGACAAAACTCCTAATGTCAGGATAGTCCTGATCAAATGTCCCAATTTTATCATCCTGCAGGTTAAACTTCTCTAATCCAGAACTCTCTTGTCCAGCAACATCCATAATTCAGCATGACTTTAGTTAGCTAGATGACCACTTAGCATGGGTGTGGCCAAGTTTTCCATAGTTCCATAATGTTTGTTTCCATCCACCAGTCCTGGCTTGCAGTGTTCTGTGCTATTATTTAACAGTAATTTACCTCTCAATGTCTTCTAAATGCCCAGTAAGCAGTGGAAGTGTTGGTAACATGTTACATAATATTGACCTCATGTGGTCCGGAAAATACTCTCGTCTGGCACCAGTCAGGACCCAAGGGTGCCGGATAAGAGAGAGTCAACCGATACTTAAAATACTCATCTGTCAGGGCTATATGAGTTTTTAAGGGAAATCTCTTTTCTGACATTTCTTTCAAGTTTTGCTTTGAACTATTAAAGCCATTTTAAAATGTTAAATGTTAAGGATTAAAACAAAGTACTTTTCACCCTTGCAACTCTTCTTATGGCTCCATGGGCTCTGAACAGGTTGGAGGGGCTTCTTCTGTCTGGAAGTAAATATATGCCACAAGACCAGGTTTTCTTACTGTTACTTAAGTTGTTTGAGTCGGCAAATACCACATGGGCTTTGAATGGGTTTCTAAAATGTTTGAGTGGTAGTAGACTTTGGGAATAATTATACCAACTTTGGTCTGCAACCAGCTTTCTTCTCAATTATAATAAAGCTACTGTATTCCCAAACCCTCTCCAGAGATCGCACAGTTAGTTTACAGTTAAACTTTTCTAGTGTCTGAGAACATGTTCGCCGCCTCCATGAAGCATATTGGACTTCATATACTTGGACTTCCTTTGTTCTATTCTAGTTGTGAAGAAAAGCCCTTTATGGTGATGTGACACTATAAAAAAATCCATAATCAAAGTTAAAAATAAAATCCTAGCTGAATATGCTGGATTTCCCCTCCTCCAGAATCATATCCTGTTGCAAAACTAGTATTTAGCTCTACTATGTACTTTCACATTTCGATTCCACATGTGCTTTTTCTTCAGTGGTTCGGATGCCTTTAAATACTCACCTGTTACTGCATACACCATCACCCTATATTTATTCCACCAATAAGGCTGCACAAACCATCAGGTTGTTTCACTTCATAGGGCGTATAAAATTCATTAATTTGCCTTTTTTTTTTTTTTTTTAATGATTCAGAGATTGGCACCTAGAATCACCAAACTCTACAAAAGGGGTCAGCAACCCCTGGCACAGGTGCCAAGAATGGCACGTGAGCCAGTTTTCATTGGCACCCAAGGAGGGAGCTCAGCCCTATCCCTCCTCCCCCATGCAGCCAGGAGCTTGCTCAAAGCCATGCTACCTGTGGATTTACCAGCTAAGGCTACCAAACATCACCTAAACAGTAAAGCTCTGCATCTTCATTTACTTATTAATGAAGCTGTCGTAAGTAGGACTATTAGTGACTTGAAAAAGTATAATTGGCACTCAGACTGTACATAGAGGTCAAAAGGTCATATTTGGGCACTCCTCCTCGGAAAGGTTGCTGACTTCTGCCCTACAGTCTACTGCCATTAGCCACCTATACACAGAACACTGGGAAAAGTGGCACACACTTTGTGACTTGACACTATTGTTACTTGTATTGCATTGCAACTGAAGACCGCATTGAGGATGAGGGCCTCGCTGTGCTGGTGAAGCAGCAGGCCTTGCCCCCAAAAGCTAACAAGAGAATAAAATGCCATGATCAAATCTTCTCCACAACAGGAACAAAAGGGATAGAAGAACACTACCACTTGCATCTTACTCTTTCCAGTCAGCCATATATCTTGCCTGGAGAGTCAACGGGAAAGAAGAACGTGCATTAGAACTCTTGATTCAGAGCACTTAAAGAAATCATTGGTCCATCTCCCCCCAAAGGATTTAATATTTCACCAGCCAGTAACTTCCCACTATGTAGAATGTCACTTATCCATAACGTAGGCCCACTGACAACACTGGAGATAACTTCTGTGAACAAAGCAAAACATTAATTGCTCTTACCAGGAAAATACATTGTAGGGTTTCAGCCTGGGATTGCCCCACTGGACACAGAAGCAGATCTGAAAGGCTTTGTTTCCACGAGCTAGAAATGGCATGTGTATGTACAGTACTAGAGTCTGAGCATAAAAGTTAATGAAAAAGAACCACAGTTTCCAAGCCTATTGGCATCTTCATGTTAGTCCAATCCCCGGTTAGAACTTCCACTGTCTTTTGATATGAGAATTATGGTTCGATCAAACCACTCCAACACCGAATTCTCTGATGACTTCGCCATGCTTTTTTACAACGAGAAACCTATTGATCTAAAACAAATGGACAAACAGCAATGTCCTTTGAAGTAAGAGTTTCGGTTGTTTTAGGGGATTTTTTTTCTGTTGCTAAGTTATTATCCACTAGAAATCAAAAGCAGTCTGGTTGAGAGACACAAGTGAAGAGCTAAATCCTGCCCTACTCCCAGTGACATCTCAAGGACTACAGGGGTTTTCCTCAATGTTCACTGCCTTGTTAGAGTACTGGCTTCAGCAGCATTCATCCATTCTAGGCATGGGGAATACCATTGAAGGGGTTCAACGGAATGAACTTTTGAAATGTAGCCCCTTGTAATCAGTATGTATTTCTTTCTGCAGAGAAAAAGGGGGTGGAGGAACTCAATCTACAGATTTCTGCATGCAGGACTTATGGCCCCAAGTGTGCTTGGAAATGGTATAGCACCACACTCTGCACTACTCCTCCTGGGGGTACAACCAGCACTCAGAACACAGGTAGGGGGAGTTCCAGATTGCTTTATACACCATTTGGGTCTTCCAAATTCTGGATGGCTCAAGGAACCAGCACAGTCCTCAGCAGAAGGAAGAAGACTCAACCACCAGGGTGGATAAAAATAATGATTTCAAATAAATAAAATCATTTTTAAAAAATTAAACCAGAAAATTTTATTTGTAAGTTTCTGGCTCTTTACTTTCTTCCTATTTTATAGTCTTAAATTACTAGAGTAGATGTTTTCTACCTGTTTCTCTCATTAGTTGCCTAATTGCTAGTAGAATTTTATATTTTACACCCAGGTTTTGCTACTAGCAAGTTTCATGCTTAAAATGTTCATCTCTGCTGAAAAAGATTAGTCTCAGGCCTCATTAACATGCTTTCTGTGAGAATAAGGCAAAACACTGATAATTAAATAACTCACCCTGTATTTGCAACCAACATCAGCCTCTTATCTACTGAACTTCCATAAATCACAAAAACTGGACCGCTCCAACCAAGCTGTACTTTTCTGTCAGGCAAGTGGTACACTCACTCCTAGTGCTGGCAGCTTGAGGCAAATGAGCAATCTCAACAAATGCAAAGTGACCATTCACGTGCATATTCGAGTGGCTCAGCTGCAAATTCACAGGAGCAAACAAGCAGTGAAGATGTGGTCCTGCTGTCAAAAAAACCCTCCATCACCAGCCTCTTATCTCAGCAAAAAATCAGGGATAAGGAGCTGGCAACAGAGGGGAGTTTTGCTGGCAGAACCACGTCTTTGCTGCTTGTTTTCTGCCGTGAATATGCAATCCAGCCACTCAAATATGCAAATGAGCAGCCATTTTGCATTTTTGAGAGTGGTCCTAGGGGTGAGTATAGCACTAGCCTCAATGTTTGCCATCTGACATCAATGAGACTTGTGTCCCTATGTTACTTTAGAGGTTTTGCAAATCCCATCTGAGGATGACCTAGCTAAGGATACAGGCATCTACCTTTAGGTCTGAGTGTTTTAAAAAATGTAGAATAATTCAGATAATGTAGTGATTAGATGCATTAATGTAAGGTCTAAATAACTTTTTATTGTTAACATAGAAGCAATTTTTACTTGAAGTGACATTTCACACCATGAACAGGAAAGATCTCAGCAACAATACAATTTTAGCATTAAACAATTACGTATATGCTTAACATTACACACACTGGTGGTCCCAGTGGAGTCAATGGGACAATTCATGCTTCTGCTTATTAGTTTATTTGTTTACTACAGATATGGGCCTTAATTTGCAATACAATTTTCTTTCTACAGAAGTTTTGAAAAATTCAGAAAAAAGATCCTACCAGTATTAGCCTTAAAAATAAAAACCAAACATAAGACAGTGTTTATATTCACTTAGAAATTTAATCTAAAGTTGCAGCAACACAATTTTCCAAGTTATTTTTGCAAAGCCTTAAAGATTTAAATCAACTATTTAACCTCCTTTCCCGCCCCAAACCAGCTCATAGTTTAAACTATTCCACTGGGCTGAGAGGGCCCTTCAGTGGCTGGCTGCCTTGGGGATGCAGTACAGCCAAGAACAACTAGAAAAAGAACACACTGACCACTCTTCAGCCTGCTTCCTCTGTGCTCCAGCCCAGCACTGACACTGGGGGGGATTTGTTTTCTGCTTTTGGCCTACATGGGTTTAAAGCACAATCAGCAGCTGCCACAGAGTGAGGCAGTAGGGAGCCACCACAGGGTCACGCCGCAGGGTGTGACGTCTGCCCTTGCAAGCACCATTTCCAAGATGCTGATTGCTGAGTGGTTGAGTACCATACCAGGTACACAGGGTAACCAGGCACATCACTGGCATGGGTTGGGGATGGGGAGGGGGACACAGCAAAACTTTTTATCCCTGATGGAGCTGTCAAAGGGGTTGGAGGGCAGGGGGCTGGACTTGATGAGCTCTCAAGGTCCCTTCCAGTCCCAGCATTCTATGATTCTCTGGAGCTTCTGCTGCTCTGGAGGGCAAGATTTCCAGTCCCACTCTTACCTCTCAGAGGGCAGCAAGATGTCAGTGACGTGCCGTGGGTAGAGTGCTGGACTGCAACTCAGGACTGAGGCTCCACCAGCAGCCTCTTGAGTGACCTTGGGCAAATTAGGTCCCTATTCCATGCCTCAGATTCCCTATATGAAAAGGGGGATCACGATACTCCTCTCTTGTAAAGCATTGAGCTCTAGTGATGGAATGTGCTCTGCAAAGAGCTCCGCCAGCTCCTCTAAACCCCATGGTATATTTTACTAATGGAAAAGTGAACCAATTTGGGCCTATCCTTGCTGGGCAATCTAGAACTTCTGGAAGTATGCCTGGGGCATAAAACAGCCACTGCAGGACCGCGATAACACCCACACAGCAGTTGGGTGCTTGGAGTCTCCATCTTCTCGGCTGCCACATGCAGCGACATAGTGTGTGTGTTCAGAAGTCCCGTGACTGCATGGCATGGCTCTGCTCGCATGCCAGTCTTAATGTATACACCATAAACATGTTATTTTAAAGTGGCCCTTTTTTATGCCAAATACTGGTAACATGGGGGAAAAGCTTTCCAGCGGCAAGAGAAGAATTTCCTCCCTAGTGACGCCAGGGTATTTGCTTCTCTGGCAAAGGAAAAGAAAATCTACCTTGTAAAGTTTCTCTTACAAATGCATGATTGGCAGAGTTTAAATTTTTTTTTAGTTTTTCCCCATGCTTCAGCCATAATGATATGCCTAATGTGTAGCTAACGTAGTGTAGCAATGTTTACATCCTATATTAATTAGCAGTTACAAGTATATTAATAATAGTATGGAAAGGGAGACCAAAAGCCATGTTGGCCTCAACAGAGTAACTTACTTGCTGCCTACACATACTGCCTCTGCAATTTCAGCTGATTATAGTATTTTTCCTTTAATCCTTGCCATAAAGTTACTGTTGTGTGCAAACAGTCGCTGTACTCTACCCCAAAGACGACTGCCCTTCAGTGTTGAGTAAAGTGAATCCTTACAAGGAAATTGTAATGTGTTTTGCTATATTATTGTGAGTAATAAATCTGCTCGGTATTTTCAACCCAGCTTTATTTATCATTCTCAAGGAAAGGAAAACTGAGCACTAAATGGGAAAATGATGTGTTTGAGTACACTCATTTTCATTACATTGGGATTCTGGGACACAGACACTAGCCTTTAGACCCCGAGTGGTTTATATTTCTAAATAACTCAATTGTTTAGATAACTGGCAATTTGCAAATCTTGAAACAGAGTTGATGTGTAGCTACTGGCTGGTGGAATTTCAGTGCTGATCATCCCTAATAGTTAACTATTTATTCTTCATATTGTGAAATTCTTTCAACACATTCTTCCAGTATTAGCTCTTGCTTTGCAAAATTTTGTCTCAGTTCCCTCAGTGTCTCCAACACTCCATGAAACCGATGGGTTCGTGGATGGGCAAGCCATCAGATTGTAAGAGTTTGTGCACTGTATTTAAAAAACCCCCACATGCTATCACTACCATCTTAATTAAAAATAAAAACTTCTATTGCTCTACTTACTTGTGTGGTGCAAGAATACACAGCCAATGGCAGTACTAAAGCAACCTCATTCACAATAGAGATGCCTTTCTAGAATTAGGCCTGGGAGTAGAAAAGAGAACTTTATTCTTAATTTATCACTTTTCCATTAAGGAAAATGTAGACAGGTTTTCTCCTTGTGGAATATAACTTGTTCAGTTCTGCCTTCTTTCAATTAGAAGTTTTGGGGGAAAGGAACAGAAGCCACTATTAGACCTAACCCCCACTAATTCTCATAGTTTTGCAGGGGCTTGTTATCTCCTTGAAATTCATACAGGTGAGTCTCATTGACGGGGATGATTGAGGCATACATGTAGGTTAGAAGCAAAGCAGGTCTCTCCTGGTTGACACATCACTGCAGGAAAAGTTGTCATGCTCTCTCTTCTCTCTCTCTTTTTTTTTCTTACAACACAGTTCCCAACTTTAGTTTAATCAGATGCAAGAACTCTCTTCCTCTAAAACAGTCAATGTGATAAGAACTGTGCCTCAGCATCAAAATGGTTCAATTGAGACAAGTTATCATCATAGTTCCTTGGTATTAGAATAGCAAAGTGGTTTCTCTGAAGTGCCTTCATTGCAGGAATGTCTCATATCCTGCAAGGTTTGGGAAAGACCTGAATGGCTTATGAGAAATAGAAGGAGGGGAGATCAAAACACCATTGAACGAAGCATACCTCCTTCCCAAAGTGTTATTAGGAGTCAATGAACAGTAAGGAACCTTCACCAGAGGAAGGGAAGGTATTTCAAACAACAGCTCTCAAGACAATGGGCAGGGGTCACACCAGCGGTGGGAGACGGGTGATTTCATTGTTTCCTCAAGGCTCCCTGCCCCGAGGTTTGAAAGTCTTTCAAGCCTCGCTCCAGGAGGAATGAAATGAAATTTTCCCCATGGGGGCCCCTTCTCCTGATGCCGAATGTGTTTTTATTGCTGGAGGGAAAAAATGTACCAAATCTGTTGACTTCTGGTGGAGCTCAATTGTCCCTCTTGGTTCAGAAACATGCTGGATTAATTTGAGTCAAGTAAATACACAAAATGCACTTGAAAGACTCAGAAAAGGAGAGGGCTGCCTTTATATTAGTTCATCTAAATTAAAAGAAAACATGCTGCCACTTAAAAATAAACACTGCACAACACAGTGCTTTCAAATGTCCCTCGGTATGAGAAATACTCAAGTCAGACACCGGTTCAGCTAGTCCCCTACACTCTAAGGAATCCATGAGCAGGGATTTCTTGGTCGTTTGTTTCCTTGGAGCACATCTTTCTTCTTCTGGGAGGGAGTGGAAGTGAAAAACATTTGCCACTATTCTGGTGGCTGGTCAGACTACCCGTTTTCCAACATTTTGACCGTGCTTTTCTCCACAGGATATCTGCTCTTTTTGTGACCAGTAACCAGGACTCCAAAGGACGTCACTATCTATGTCAGATCATTCTGGCATCCTCAGTTGGAATTACCACTCTGCCATCCATGTTAATGAATGGATCGAGGATTCCAACCCTTTCCCACAGACTGGGCCACTGCAAACCAGAGAGTGCCATACATACCTCCACAGAATTATTATTATTTGTGTTACAGCAGCACGAGTAGGGCCTCCACAGAGATTGCAGCCTCATTGCAAAAGGCTCCGTACAAAGAGATTGGCATTGCCCTGCGGAGCGTACCATCTAAGTAGATAAGACAGACCACGGGTGGTGGGAGGGAAGGAATGCACAGGGTGATGGTTTTCAAGCATTGTGTTAACTCTATCATTTATTTTTGTGTCGTGTGGTTGGCTGGTTTGTTGGGAGTGGAGGTAGTCGTGGTGGGCGTTAGAAGACCATTAGCTAAGTGAAGAGGCAAAGAAGGGAGATGAAGACTAGGAAAGAAAGTGGGATGGCAGAAGAGGGAAGAAATCCATTTGAGCAAGAACTAAACTGAAGTGACGAGACTGCAGAAGACCAGGGACAGATCCAACTCCCCCTCCTTTGCTTATATACACATTTTCCCATAAACATGGCATGTTTTCCATGCAGCTGTGAGTCTTTAATGCCGTACCTCATTTGCAGCAACAATAAATCAAGCTTCTTTGAATCTGGTAATTTGGCAGATTTAAATTATTAGAGTTTAATTTGCTACTGTCCACATCTGACACAGCTTTGATCTTGATGCTGCCTTAGAAATTGTTGCATGGCCAAACTTTGTCAATTATCTTTAAACTGTTGGCAGGTTTTGTTATGTCACCAACCTGGTGACTTCCAAATACAAGTCTTTTCATTAAAGTGCAAATTTCTAAATGCAGAGGGAACTGAACAAATGGAACTGTTTGAAGAAGCTTCTGTATGTCAACAGGCATCAGTGCTCATACTTTTTTATTTCTCAATTATATATGTGCAAGTGACCTAATGCAGCAGGAAATTCGAAGATGCGACGGGCAAGATTAACAGACATTTATAATGGTTTGGCATCCCAAGCAACTGGGGGTGATGCATGACAAATGTAACCACATATAAAACAGCTGCTGGGGCTAGTCTTGTGGGGAAGAAAATGCAGGGTGAAGCAAATTGCTTATTGCGAAGCAGATGTCAATGGGAAGTAAAATAATACAGAGGGAGAGGTTACTTCCACATTCTGCTGAAACGTGTAACACGTTGCACATTTGTGCAAAAGCTAAGAAGAACAGATTTTTAAAAAATGGTAGCTTTGTATTGCATTACAAGAGTAGAACATCAAACAACTTGGCCATCATCCAGAGAATGCAGAGAAATGCAATCTCTGCTGTCCTTCAGGGAGTAGAAGGGATTATGACAGACAGCTATCCGTTGGCCTGCTGCAGCTGGCCCTATTTCTTGGGAGCTATCCTCCCACAAACTACAATATCACTTCCGCAAGAAAGATACTAACCCAGCGCCCTTCAAGGCTCGCTCCATCTGTTCATATCACAGCCGTGAGTGCTTGCATACCAGCCACAGCTGCCCAGCACAGCTGGTCCCTCCTGGTGATCATTCCCTGCAACTGTCAAGGCTGCTCTTAGCAGTCGCCTGCTATCAAATCCCACACAGAATGTCTACAAGGCACTGGCACTGCCCCACTCTCAATATAGTAAGCATTTCAGAACTAATGTATTCCAACTGTGACAACCAGTGAGCATGAGCCTGGCTTTTTGAACTAGCCCCAATGCCGCAGAGCGATTAAATCTTTATTTTAACAAGATTATTATGGTTTCCTAGGCAATCCCACGCATACAAACAATGGAACTAACAAAACTTCATATAAAGACAGATCACGTTAATTCCCACATACTGTGAAATATCGCTTGCCCTAGGGGAACTCTGTAGGCAAGATGAGAACATTTCAAGTAACTTAACCCCAATGAAACAAGCTGAAGACTTGAAGTCTGAGTAGTGTGAACCAGTTAGAGATTGTATGTACCATCTCTATTCTTACTGAGCAAATTATTCTGCCTCGGAGCACCGCCTGAGCTTTCACTAAAAACGCTAACACCAAAAAAATAAACACAGATACTCTTATATCTACACTGGAGGCCCGAGTTTAGAACTTTAACATGGGCATGGGACTCAGAGCTAACTTTACTGCCACCTTACAGCTTTCATCACCAGTAGCGATAGATTACTTCTTAACAAATACAAACAAAGGTACATTGTTAAGGCTATTGTCAGAAGACAGGATACTGGGCTAGATGGACCATTGGTATGGCTGCTCTTCCATTCTTTGTCTCTTGTCTTATGCTTACGTAGTACCCAGAGGTACTGAGAACTCATCTGGGGTGAATGAAGTCTCTGCTCTACAGCGTCAGCTGAGTGCCAGCTGGCCTTTAGCTCATGTGGTAGAGTGCAGGGCTTTAGACCCTTTGCTCACAGGTTCTATCTCTGGTGCCTGCAACCCTGGGTCTGCCAGTGTTACACTTACTTGTTGGGGCAAATACTATCTGTTACATATCTGTACAGTGCCTAAAACACTGAGGCTGGGACCTCTGGATATTACCATAATGTAAATAATTAACAATGAGGCATGCTCCTTAACCCTGTTACAGCGGGAAAGTCCCTGAGCAGTAGAACACACAATGACTCTCCTGATCTACTGTATACGAGTAGATTTTCCCTACAACGTTCACCATTTCTGCCCTAAGTACACACTTAGGAAGGGGAGAAATGAGCTCCCCTATCCTGTGACATACTGAATACCTCCTGCCCAGTGTTCCCTAGAAACTGTGTGCTTGGGCAGCTGCTCAGGAGAGCTTTCAATGCTGCCCAAGTTAGGAGAGCGCCCCCAGTTAGGCACTGTTTCTATGGGTTGTGCACATTTGCACAAGTCTCTGTGCACACACAAAATTATTCTGCACGTGGATGGAAAGAAGTCAGCCCATGGAGGGAAAAGGGCAGAGGGAACATTAGTCTTTACCCTTCCAGAACAATGCTCCAGGCTAGATGAATGCTAAGAGCAAGAATGCCCATGGTCAGGATGGAAATATTCATTTGCACACAGCCTGCCAAAACCAATGACAACTCTATAATCTCAGTCCAATCAAACACATAACCGTGATTAAGTCAGCTAGTTTGTCTTGGAGGTTTGGATGCAATGAACTTTCTAGCTGATGAAATTCTCCCTGGCCCAGACTTTAAACCAGTCTTTCAACTTCTTCTGGAGCAGACACAAAAGAAGCAAATCTATGTTCTTCAGACACTCCACTGCCAGCAGTGATGATCTGGGGGAAGGCAGCCATAACAACTCATAAATCTGAAGCGGTCTCTGGGCACTAGACTGTACACTTGCCCACAGAAAGCCAACTTGCAGCCCTAACTGCCCCTGACCGCTGTTTGAATAGCAGAGAGTCCACCATTATAAGTAAAGACAGGTTTACCAACCAAAACCAGGGCAGGAAATCCCTCCAACAAATTGGGTGCAGTTTTTATTATACAATTTGAGCAGGGTAGGAGAAGTGCGGAAAACAAACACCACTCTGGAAAAATGAGTGCAGCACTCAGTAGGATGATGCTCTGCTATGCATGTAGGCACGTCCCCTTCCCGTCATATCTGCCTTTACTTTCAATCTGGGTGTTCTACTTTTTCTAGACCTTCCTAAACTCTATCTCACTATTTGCAGCTGCTGATCTCACTGCCGCCCCAACTCTCCCAGACCTTGTGGCTGTCCTTGAGGTTCCTGTATCCTCAATGCCACTGTGTTAGTGGACAAACAGGGAAGGCTAATTCTCTCTCTGTGCCTTACCCTACAGCACCAGTCATCTAGATTGCTTTTGTTAGAACTGATTTGACTCTCTTCCCAGCTCTGTCACACAAAAGTGAAAAGTGTGAACAGAGGCAAATTTTTTAAGTTCCCTGTGTCTCAGTTCCCCACCTATAAAAGGGTGTTAGAAGTATTCATTCAGAAATAGGCAAAGTGGTCTGAACTCAAAAAAGCAAGTGTTTTCTAAGGGCAGATTTATTTTTGCATGGAAGTTGCATGGATTTTTCAAATTATATTTAATGGGAATGGAGTGCTTTTAAATAAAATCTGTATTAGCTGGAGAATTTCAGCTAGTTCAGAAAACTAATAGGCTGCGTAGTGGAGCTAACATGAAGTGATGTCACCTTTCAGAATCTGCAAAATAAAAATGAGAACCTCCTTTTCTCCTCCTGTTCAAGAAAGAATTGAAGAAACCTACAGGATTCTTAGTCAGCACTTGCTACAGGTTGATCCCCGAATCTGGAACTCTCTCACCCGGCAAACTCCATAATCCAGCATGATTTTAGCTGGACGACCACTTACCATGGGTGTGGCCAACTTTCCTCGGGTCCCTAAAGTTTGTTTCCAGCCACCAATCCTGGCTCTCAGTGTTATGTGCTGTTTAGTGTAATTTACTCCTAAATGTCTTCTAAGATCCCAGTAAGCAGTGGAAATGTTGGGAATGTGCTAGAAACTATTGACTTCCTGTCACCTGGCAAATTCTCTCATCCAGCACCAGTCAGGTCCCAAGGGTGCTGGATAAGAAAGGCTTAATCTGTACTGCATTCAGAACAACAAAATAACATTTCCATTAGTTATTGTCAAGGGGCATGTAAATCCCGAGTAGAAATTTTAAAATTTTGGACAAATGCATCAGAAAGTCTTAAATACTTTAATCTTACTTTTAAACATACCTGTTTAAAAACTTTAACAGGTATCAGTCTTGCACATAACAGTGGTTAAGCTATGCAAACACTTTATCAGTGCAGTGTAGCTGGCAGATGAGTCAGAAAAGGATGGCCTCCTCTTAGCAGGATATCACTACTGATGGTTGTCAGAGGGAAAGCAGTTGCTACATCTCTACCAGGATGCTTTCTTGGAGCTAAATCTCACTCATCATCACATGAAAGCAGAAACAACACCAAATACATTTGCAGACAGAGGAGCTTTTTCTAGAACTGAGGAAGTGGTTTTCCCCATTCCCTTCATTCTTGAAAAACAGCTCGACCATTTTGGTTCAAATGTTTCAGAAACATGCACTCCTGTACTGAGAACAAACTTGCCAAATTTTGTGCCACTCTCTAGTTTTAAAATACACCACCTGTTGAGCAGGATTTACCTAATGGCTTAGAGTAAATGACTCAAAAGCCAAGCAGAAGACTCCAGATAAACCCAAACAAACCAAAACAGGTTAACTCTAAACCTTCCACGGCACTGGCAAACTTAATAAAGAACCTTATTAGTCCTCCCACCCCACCATGTCCCCACTAATCCTACAAGCTTCTTTAAAAAAAAGAAAAGAAAAGGGCGAGGGGGTGGGGAATGGACACCTGAGAATTCAGACTATAAAAACACATTTCTCAACAAGTCATGTATGGTAGAATGATACATTTTTTTTCCTCTCCGCAAGAAATCTGGAATTAGTTCCCTTGCCAAATGAACACCATCCACATTCAAAGCCAAAAAGCAAGGAGACCTATAATGCAGGATAACATGCCATGCCTGTTTTCATTAAACCACTTACTATATACATTCTTTAAACCTAACTTAATGCATTCCAAGCACCAATCTTACCCATTGCCAAAATTTTACCCACTTAAGAAAATTAATTATATTGAAAAATATAAAAGGACTGCTGAGAAAGGGAGCAAATTAATAGGATGATCATGTAACCTTAGAAATACTTCTTTTCATGCTAGTGTTCCCGTGTCAACACAGACTCCCCACTTCTTTGTAATGCTCTGAGATTTGAGCTCTCATTTGAACCTACATCTTCCACTGTTCAAAATATTTTTCATAATTAAATTCAAGTGGTGCCACACTGGAAACCACCTGAATGAGGACTCGCAATAGAATCACTTGAATGATGACTTGCCACAGAAGTCAGCCTGTTCAGAATAAATTTGTTACATATCATCTTAGAAAAATAAATGTTGCATTTGCATCTCAGCCCACTTCAATAAATATTGGATTAGTGATGTTTCCCCAGAACGACACTCACTCTCATGAGGCTCCTGTTTTCGCTGAGAAATTTGAGGATTAACTATTGCACAGAGGGAAAGTTGCAAAGACAAACGTTCTACCTGCAGAAGAATTGAACCAAGACACAGCTATAGCTAAAAGAGGATCCGTTTCTCAAGACTGGGGAATATGGTTAAGTCATATATGCAATATTAACAGTCAGGGCCATCCCTTGGGGGTTCTGGGCCTGGGGCAACCCCCCCATCACAGGCCCTTGGGTGTGGGGTGCAGAGCAACCCTCCTGATGCAGGCCCTGCTCCACTCCTGCTCAGCTCTGTCCCACCCCTTCCTGCCCTGACCATACCCCTTTGCCCAAAGCCCCCTGCCCCAAGCAGAGCAGGCTGCTGGGGCTCTCTGGTTCCCATCATCTTGGTCAGTGGGACTCCCCACTGCAGCCATGCAACAGACCATCAATGTAATTCTCTGGGTCTCCCTAGGCCCCATCCACAGGATGGTTTAAGTGGCCGCCACAGGGCTTGCCAAAGCATTGGGCTTCAGGTGGTCACCCCAAACCGTCCACTGGACAAGATGGCTCCACCCAGAGCATTATATAGCAGTACAAAATTACTGGTGGACAAAGATTCTTAGCAGAGGTCAAGGAAAGAAAAATTTGACCATGAGAAAAAGTGTAAGGCACTGACTGCAATTTTGTTTTCCTCAGCACTTGTAATTTTTTTCTGGCTTGAGGATGTTCAGAACAGCTGAAGGACTAATTTAAAGCTCACTAATGTTAATGGAAACAATGAAAAGCCCTGTGGCACTTTATACACAGAGATTTTTTTGGAGCATAAGCTTTCGTGGGCAAAGACCCACCTCATCAAACATCTCGTGGAGATTCCAGAGCTCATGCATGCATCCTCTGGGCCTTGTAAATTGTGTTAGGCAATTAAACAGTCACAACAGTACCAAAATATATGAGAGAGAGAGAGAGAGAGAGAGAGAGAGAGAGAGAGAGAGAGAGAGAGCACGCTCATTTAGAAACTGAATGTTGCATTTTTATTACAGGCTGGGGTTTGGGGACAGAAGGGAACTGGTTTGAATCAGAGTGCTACCACAGCTTCTGAGCCTACATTAGAGAGCTGAGAGTTTCTAATAAAGTTCCAAGTGAAGTCTAGCTGCAGCCTACATGTTAGAATTAGAGTAGGGTTTGTGATTGTACAGAAATAAATATAAATATAAATAAATATAAAAATAAATATTCTTCTGTACCAAGAAAGAGATTAACACATCACAGTCAAATCTTCAAAATCAGTCTCTAACATCTAACCGTGGCTCCCTGCTTTAGTGTTATAACTGCTTATTCACCAACCATTTGTGCAATCATGCACACCTCCTTCCCCACCCAAAATAGTTTTTCAGAATTGCTGGAAAAAAGGGAATATTCTCAAAGCTCTGGATTATTCCATTTTAAATTGTACACTCTCATTGCAGGCACAGGAGTTAAGTGCAACTGTAAGCAAGAGAAAAGGTGCACAGAAACTGTTTGGAGAGTTGGTTCAGTTAACACAAACACATTCCACACTCACAAGCTATTAGTATTTAACAATTTAAATGAAGAGGAATGAACTTTAGTGTAGCCCTGTACTTAAAAGAAGGTACTATTCGGTAAACAAGAAACTAATTCTGTCAATACATTTTTCAGCATTATAACCCTTTGAGAATAGATGCATTATAAAAATGCTGAGGCTGTATCTGTGGTAAGCTATAAAAATCAGGACAATCATTAGGTTATTCTAATGAAAAACCTTGCTCGACAGGATTAAATTCATTATTATACGTGATTTACACTTCATACACAATCTCTTTAGCGATTTACTTTAATTTACTTTGGCTGGCAATGCTACTCATTCAGTTCCTGCTACTTTGGAGATGAAAGTTTAGAACATCTCACATATGGTGAATGCACAATATCACTAGACAGGTGGGGGGAAATGGTCTTGTTCATCAAGGGCCTTTAGTAAAAGGAACTTTTGAACTTTTTACACCATCTGTGCCCATATCCACATACCCTATCTGGATACGGCAGTGAAAGTATTGTCTTTGAGCCAGATCTTCACTGTTGTACATCGGCATAGCTGAACACTGAATTCAGTGGAGTGAGGCTGATTTACATGAGATGGGGACCTGACCCTTTATCCCTTACACCAATATGGATTATATCTTCAGGATGCTCAACCTCACTTAGATGATGGGGATGACTGAAGAAGACTCAAGATGTCCTGAAAAGAATTGCTGTCGCAATGAAGAAGTAGGTGAAATTCACTTGACATGGGTATACCAAAACAGAGCACGGACATTGCAACATTTTCAACATTGCATTTACTATGTCCATAACCACCGACAGCGGGGACAAGGCCAGACAATGAATAGTTAATGCAGCTGAGGATATAACTTAAGACAGAAAGAAAAAGGAAAATTTAAGAAGCAGAAATCACAATCTTGACTAGTTTAGTATGGAGCCAGACTGGGAGACAGACAGATGATACATCTGGAAAGGCAAAATTTACCAGGACATGGACTACCTTAAATGGAGTAAATCTGAGTGGAAAATTATACTAGGGAAAGAGACAAAGAAGTGAAGTGTAATAAAAGAAAAAGCATCACATTCACAAAGCCTGAGCGTACCCGTTAGGAATTAAAGGCTTGATCTCTTAATATTTCCTGACACACACCATTTGAGTCCTACTCACAGTAATGAGATGACATACATGAGTGAAGATTACTTGAAAGAGGAGGTTGCCAAATTAAGTCATTATAATGACCCAATTACTGACTCTGTAAAATTCATGCAATCTCACTGCCGTAATTCAGTTGTCAAGAGTTTTGTTTGGTGAAAAACTGGGAAGCTGCTATTTTGAGGGTCCCAGTGAGCCTCTGAGGTGCCCCCTAACTGCCTAGAAGTGTCAAACCCCTAAAGCAAAGATGGAACTCTGATATGCATTGTAGAAAGTGTATAGTTTTACACTCTGGAAACTCTACAAACACTAAGTATCGGAGGGGTAGGCGTGTTAGTCTGGATCTGTAACAGCAACGAAGGGTCCTGCGGCACCTTACAGACTAACAGAAAAGTTTTGAGCATGAGCTTTCGTGAGCACAGACTCACTTCTTCAGATGCTGGTCTTGGAAATCTGCAGGACCAGGTATAAATAAGCCAGAGCAAGGGTGGGGATAACAAGGTTAGATCAGTCAGCAAGGGTGAGGCTTACTACTCTGTTTTGCTCAAACATTGTAAACTAGCGCACATGGTTAAAACCAAACTGACTTCAGAGAAATCAGAACTTTTGAGAACTTTAAAGGAAGCGACAAGGATGTTAAAAGGAAAGCAGTGTGTTACTTTAACTAGCATTTGCCATACATAGCATCTATAATGACCACATTGGTTGAGATACAAATGGAAGACATATGTCACCACAGAACACTTTACAACAAAGAAAGGAAGCTAGGTGGATACTTCACAGAAGGACACAACCATGTTGAAACAACAGAGAGAAAGCCGTGCTAGTCTATATACTAACAAAACAAAAAAGCGGTCCAGTAGCACTTTAAAGACTAACAAAATATTTTATTAGGTGATGAGCTTTCATGGGACAGACCCACATTTATGGGTCACATGAAAGATCTGAATAAGTGGGTCTGTCCCACGAAAGCTCATCACCTAATAAATTATTGTGTTAGTCTTTAAAGTGCTACTGGACTGCTTTTTTTATGTTGAAACAAGGTTGCTATGGGACAGCAGTGAAACATTAAGTAGCAGTAACCTGGAAGCAAGTGGCAGCACCTAAGAAATGTCTGTAGCATTTTTTTTCTTTGAAAGCAGCTGGAGTACAAAGTATATTGCCCAGTTCCTATGTGTGCCTGCACACGCACGCGCACACACACACATACACACACACAAAATTTGTTCAGGATGAAGCAAGACATGAAACAGTTCATTTGATTTACACGTGTTATGCTGAGCACACCTGGATAGCTTTTGCTATCTAGGTTTTGAAGGGCAGACGCACTTAGCTATGAGCCATATATTATCCAGTCACCCTTAAAGGGCCTTGTCCTGCCAGCTACTGAGCCGCCAGAACTCTTCCCAAAAACAGTTGGAGGTTAGGGCGCTTGGCAACATGGATAACTCAGTCTCTAGATTATACTTAGACTACCATAGTTATCCCAAATCCCCCATTCTGCAACAGAAATGCTGCCTTTGCGATATAAATCTCCTTCCACGGGGACAACAAACTGTAATGCAAACCCTTGTAAATTGTTATTTTATGGGTGTGAATATTCTCAGCTTTACAAACACGCATCCCCCATCTGCTTGTCGCGTGCCCTTTATGGAAACTTCCCTCTCAGGCAAAGCAGCAGCATCCCTTTGAAAGGCTATACTCACGGCACACCAGGGCTCAAACTAGACTCATGCTGCTCTGACTCTGGTAAGTAGCCAAAACTCTCGGACTCTCACACCCCTGGGTTCCAGGATCCCAGGTTCCAGCTCAAGCCTGGAAGTTTACACAGCCATGAAGCAGCCTGGCAGAGGTGGCTAGCAAGTCCCAGCTGCAAGTGACCAGTTGCCGTGTAAACATACACAAAAGGTTCAAGTATACCCAGAAGCTCTATGCTGTCCTCATTGGAAAAAGGCATCAGTAGGGGGAGTGGAGTGTGTGAGGTCTGGCAGGAGCAGCCCCTGAACTTTTCAAGACCCTGATATTTAAGCCTGAAATATGGTTTCCAGTCCTCCTAACTTCCTCAGATACCTCTGGAAATGCAGGGGGAGGATGTGCTCCCTGACTGCGTGCACAGAGGTTGTACCTTGGAAAGGGAGCTCTGCTGCCTGCATGGCCCAATTGTTCTTCCCGGAGGGCTCTGCAGACGGCACTCGGTGGGCTCATGGAGTCATGCAGAGCCAGACTCATTGGGCTGGGTGAAGGGGAGCGTGTGCGTGAAGGAACACAGATTATCTCCATGGAGTTTACACAGGACAGAGATTTAGCCCCTGGCCATATCACCTCTGTGCCGCAGGCTACCCCTTTAAGGACAGTCTAACAAGCTGCTGAAGCAACAGGAAGCAGCTTGTAATGTAGCTCCAAGACACTGGGAGGGCTGGCAACATGTGAGGTGTGTACCAGGGCTCCTGAGTTGCTGTGGAGGCAAAGGGTACCCAGGTGGACAGGCCTGATTTCCTGCTGCAGCTTTGCAATTCCAGGGTTGGGGGGAAGGGCAGGAAGGCAGCAGGGGAATCCAGACCCCTCGGCTCTCTCTGACAGAATGGCAGGAGGGAATCTCTGTGAGCAAAGCCTTGAGGAGGCGGCTTCCTTCCCTCAGCCCCTTGCCCCCAACGGGTTCTGCCAGCCAGAAGGGTGTGATGCCCCAGTTGGGGCAACATGCTTATTGGCAGCTGCTCTGCGAGGGGAGCAAGAACAAGCCTGATCCCAAAGGGCACAAGGGGTTAGTCCAGTCTCCCTCTCCCCACAGAGATGTCTGCAGTTTGCTGGAGAGTGAGAAAGGGGAGCCTACCGGAGCGGCTTGGCAGAGGGACTTTTTGCTTAGCTCTTCTGGCAGCTGTTACTTTGTTTGGCCTATGTTTGTGAGGAGGCCCTGATGCTGACCAACCTTCCTGCCCATTGCCGAGCTCTGTGTTTGCTCCGTTAGCTGACCACCGTTGGAAAGCTGATATTCTGTTGAGTGAGCATAAACCATGTTCGTGTTCCCAGTACGCCTGAAGCAGACTGCTACTCTACAAGCGAAAGCTAACTACCAGGCCAGATACTCAGCCAGCATCAATCAGCATCACTCCGCTGACATCAGCTGAGGAGTGCGCACTGACATCCAGGGCTGATTCGGCTCAGCAGCATCAGGCTTGGCTTGTCTGACGGTCCTCCTTGACATGTCAGAGTAAACCAGCACGAAGTTCAGGAGTTTCAAAGTTCTGAGTTGGCTTTTTCCTCTGTTTTCATAAGAAAACAAATAACTTTCCTATTTGGTTCCTGCACACCTTGGAAGGAGACCTCTATGAAGGGTATACGAGGGAAGAGAACCTTACAGCCAAAAGCCAAGGGCACCTATACTAGTGGTGTGCAAGGCAAATTCATCCGAATGCCACAGCGCCCTGCCCCCTAAGTCAGGCACCCCCTAGGCAGGCACAGCCCGCCTCAGTCAGGCAGAACCTCCCCACCTCCCTGTCGTGAGATTACTCCCTGTGGCTGGAGCTGCCCTGGGCCTGGAGCTGCCACCATGTGAGCTGCCCCAGGGCTCGAGTTACTGCCTCTGTGCAAGCTGCCCTGTGTCTGGGGCCCGGAGGAGCTGCCTCCACCATGCGTTGTCCCACCAGTATGTGGTGGGGAGCCTATGCAGAGCGGCTGGATGGCTGCCCCACATGTGCAGCTCTCCTGAGCCGTATTCGCCACATCCTGCTGCCTTTTCACCACGTGTGGCAAATGGGGAACGTATTGGACACCACAGGCCTGTACTTTGAAGGACTGTAATCTTGCCCCAGTAAAGGCCAAACCTACAGAGGACTGTGTGGTTAAGACACAGAACAAAAAATATTACCAACTTTGCTCTTCTGCTTGCTGCTGTAATGAGGGCATCTTTTTAAGCACTGTAAGTCAAACAGCAGAGGGTTTGTTTGTTTGTTTTGGTTTGTTTGGTAAGAAAAAAGAAAAAAAACCAGGAACACTAAAATATCAAGATGAAGAAATCAAGCTTGCAAAAGCCTGAAGATGTCAGACTTCGATGTTCCTCTAGCAGTGTTAGCTCAGCTATGTTGCACACACAGATTCTCTTCTAGTCCTGTTTCTGCTGTTAAATAATACTTCAAAGTTTACAATTGTGGCCCAGACTTGCACTCTGGTAGGCAGGTATGTAACAAAAGAGCTGCACTCTCATTCAGATAGGCCAGTATAAAGTAAGTGAAGCCCAAATGCTTGGACAGATTACTGGACCTTGGACTTAGTAATACCAAACTTAAGCCTCTTTTCTGTACATTTACAGGGAGGCAGCTGTAGGTGGAGCTCCATGCAACTGCCCAATCAGACCACTTCAGCTGGAAGGAGGCACCTGCAGAAGCAGGTCACATATTGTCCTTGTGTTTGACGGAGAGAGAAATTGAGTAATGGCTCGAGAGAGTTTAGGGGAGAGGAGCCAAAGGAATCAGTCAGGGAGGAGAAAGCCAGAGAACAAAGAGGGCACAAACACTGAATCTCCTTTCAGGGAGATGAATGAAGGAGAGGACAGGCCTTTACCTGGAGGGCAAGATTAATGATGTCAGAGGAGCAGCAGCTCCAAAGGCACACGCTCGATGCTCATGGGACCCATCAGCTCTGAGAGTGACTAGGAAGAGCCTGGAGTGGGTCTCTCTCAGGAAAACGCATTACAATAAATAACATTGTTAGTCTTTAAGGTGCTCCAGGACTGCCTGCTCTGTTAGACTCAGCAGAGCCCTGCCCTGACTGTGACAGTCCAGGTCACGTGGCCACAGGAGTGAACCCTCAAACTCCACAGTAGTCAGCCAGGCCCACATGCAGAGGCCAATTTCTGGGCACGTTCTGCAGGAGACCTGCTGCTTCCCAGAGGAAACTGAGCCAAGAAAAAGTTGGTACCACTAATTTCTGATTCCAGGCTCACTTCTCCCTCCCAAGAGGTTCACCTACCAGTTCCCTGGAGTGGTTGGACTGCTGCCATCTGAGTTTTCACATACGGTGTCTAAAATGCATGCAGGCACCATCCTTAGCATATGAGAAAATAACACGGCCATTAGTATCTGCACAATGATACTGGATGCTAAAATCATAGGACTGGAAGGGACCTTGAGATATCATTCAGTCCAGTCCACTGCACTCAAGACAGGTCTGAGTATCCAAGACCATCCCTCATATAGCCCTTAAGTGGTATGCCCAAAGTTACGAACATGCTGAGCACCCTCAAATACTAGTGTAGTCCAAGGCACCAGAGAGCATGCAGCCCCTTGCAGAATCATCCCCTTTGCATGAAAAATGGTATTTCAAGGGCCACCCGCTGAGCCTGAGCTGCGCAGGAAAAAATCATGCACAATTTTTCAGAATTCCATAATGATACACACTCAGCGCAGAGCTACACATTTGTATATTTCCAAAAATACTACTGCAATGGGTCTAGAACATGACAATTGCATTGTTATTGTGGTCTGGGCTCCTCCTGTTAAATAGACTGGCACACTAAAGCAGGGATCTGCAACCAAAATAGCAAGAAGAGACATTTTTTAAAATTAAGTAAAAAAAAAAAGAGCCGCAATGCATGTTAATAGAACCCAGTCCTTACTACGTAACATCAAACTGTACCTTTTGTAACCCCTATTTTAAGAATAGCGCACACACAATGATTCATAATGCGATAATGTTCACTGCTGGATGTTCACTGTTTACTGAAAAAAAACAGGTTTTTTACTTCGCGATTATAGCATCAGGAGCTACAAAGACTTCTTTAAGGAGCTGCTTACGGCTCCGCAGGTTGCAGACTCCTGGGCTAGAGCTGCTGAAGGTACAGGATGCTACCCAGGAAACAGCCTTGCCGATTCTATGTCTTAGAAATGTGAGTTGCGGGTCTTTTCAGTGGCTAGAAGTGCATTCTGCTCTCCAAACTAGCTTCCAACACTAAAAATGTTTGCTGACAGAAATTAAAAGGGGAAGACAAGTTTCTATTTACAAGCAGAACTGAATCATCACGTGTAAAAATCTTCACAACAAATCATTTGCAAAACATAGACACAGTAAGAGGTCAGAGAGTGACAGTTGCCAGCGACAGTCTGCAGGTCCATCAGATGGGCTTTTTTCCCTGTAAATATTGAATCAGTTGCTAAGGGACTTCAATGGACAATATGATATCATTCTGTTAGGGCACTGATGGTTATATTTCATCCCCAGAAAACAAACTAGTGTTGTTCAACCAGAACTGAATTTCTTGTCAATACAGCTGTGGTGAGAAATCCTGAAGAATCCACTTTATAAGCCAGTTCTTGTCAGCTGCTGGACCTACCCATATTATTTGGAGCAAGAAGCAATTATTATACTGTATTTCTCTGCCATGATGGGGATGCCTCAGAACATAGTTTGACAAGACATTGCTTAGTTTTAAAGGTATTACCCTTTCCTATTAAGGCAAACATACAAAAGCTTGTACCAAAAGAAACCTGCTACTTCGAGTGAAACTTTCAAAGGTCAAAAGCAATTATAATTGGAACAATTAAATAATATTAACTTTTATTTGGTTACAAAATCTTATTCAGACCAATAAATTAAGACACATTACAAAATAGGTCTATAAATATTAGAAATGAAAAAAGTAATTCAGTTTAGCTTCTCTGTGTTAGCCTAACTGCAACTTCTTTGAATTTATTTGGCTTTACCCAATGAATTTTTGCCCATTTTTCAGGTTTTTTTAAGTTAATCTATTTATTCCAAACAGTTTGCAGGGAGCATTTGATCCCTGACGTTTGAAATTCCAAGTAGTAACCAAGTCACATGATGTTGCCTGAAAAGAAGAGAGGGCATGAAGACCCTGAGAGATTTAATCATTGAGAGAGAGGTAACATAAGTAGAAGTTCTGGACTTTTTTCCTTTCCTCACCACAGACCTCATTTGAGGCATCATTCCTAGAAAAATCAGGCTTTTTGTAAGATTTGTTGCCTGTGTGTAGTCTTAACATTTCATTTTTTGCATCATAGTCACAGCAGGTAATAGCTTGCGTGAAGTGGTCCTGGTTGCTTATAAGCAGCATCCTGTCCCCATGTAAAACGTATTTGCACATTGTTCTTATATGACTGTGATTTTCCCATGACCCCTACAGCAGCACAAAATAACTGCACATGTGGGATGAGCAACAAAGGGCGTGGCCATGTTGTAGTTTGTTTGAATTGTCAATGTGCCGGGACTCTGGTTTAGGGAACTTTGTTCCCCTGTTCTGTTACACAGTGTCCCTTTGCAAGCAAAGAAAAATGCTACCATCAGTGTGACTACTCAAATGGGCAAGTTTAAAATTAATTATACACAAGTAAAATAATTTATTGATTGACAGTGCAAAGGAAACAGAGAAGAGGTGTCAACATGGCTAAGAAGTCCTGTGGCACCTTTTAAACTAACATATTTTGGAGCATAAACTTTTGTGGACCAAGACCTGCTTCATCAAATACAACTGAAGTAGCTCTTTGCCCACAAAAGTTTATGCTCCTAAATATCCATTAGTCTATAAGGTGCCACAAGACTACTTGTTGTCGTTGGAGGTACAGACTAGCATGGCTACCCCTGGTACTTGTCAACATGGCTAAGCTAAATTCACTTAAAAATCTGAATGCACACTAATAGAAATCTTTTTACTTTATTTGCCTACTATTTACAGCTATTTCCAATACCATGCCCTAGACACTAGGGAATGAGATTGAACTTTTGTGCCCACATTTCTAGGGAGCTTTTGGAAGGTCAGTTTATATAGCAGTTTGGGAAAAAGGTTTTCAAATCTGAAGCTTCTTTTCCCCCCTTCCTCCCTCCCAAAGAGACAGAGGACATGGGCAGCTGCTCTCTCTATACCTTCCCTGGGGTGGGCCCCTTGATGGAGAGCAGCAGCTATTAAGCTCTCTGCTACCTGATTCAAGCAAGCCTGATTCAAGGGAGGGCGGGCCACTCAGTTGTGTTGAATTCCCCTATGTGAAAGTCATTCCATTTATTTATGATGATGAAATTGGCTTGTATGGGGTTTCTAATGGCCTATATGTTGTAAGTCACCGATGAAGGATACATAATCGGTGATAAATAACCTCCTACCATGACCACCACATTTGTTCTTAATTAGCCTGTATTCACATGAAAATAAATTTATGTTATGGCCATTAAAAATCATTGCAGAGGACAATCAATAAAAAGTTATGATGAGAGCAGAACAGTAACAGGCAAGGAGTTATGCCTGATTTTTAAAAATCATCACCCTGTATTAAGGTGACCTAGAAAAACAACATTCACATTTCCAATATGCCTTCTTTCTAGATAAACTGCTTTTATTGGCAGGTTTTGGCAGATTATTCCTAAAATCCTCTCTCCAAATACTAAATGAAAATTAATCAAGATGACAGATATAATTAATAGTCTTACACTTCAGGAATTTGTATGAATTTTTCCATCCTCTTCCTCCAGGACAAAAATGAACCCAAAATAAAAACAATGCAATACTATTTACAGTCTAAAGTCATAGTGCAGCTGGTAGAAGCATGCATTTTAGACAGATATGCAGCTGTTTGATTTTATGAAACACAAGGTGCAGCATCATCCGCCCACCAGGATTTATAAGATTAAATTAAGGCTTTTTGCAATGATGCAAACCAGTGAATTTTCCTGGGTGAGGATAAGAAGTTACACAGCATGAAATTCTTGCTGTTGAGTCAGGACCAAATAGAGAAAATAATTTAATTATTTTACATGCTTCAGAAGAAAACCTTTCAGACACTGAAGACAAGTACAGCTTATCTAAATCAAACATATGAAAACTCATCAGACCTTTTATAGCATTTATCATTCCCACTGTACAGCACTTGCATGGGTCAATGCTCGAAAATGCTGGTATTCTGTACACAGCTTTTCCTGTTTTGAATTTCCACACCATGGATGCAACACTCTAGGGGCTCCACAGCCAACCCAATGGGTAACATTGGGGAAAATCTTCTGAGGACTAGTGTCAGAGAGGTAGCCGTGTTAGTCTGTAGCTTCGAGAACAACAAGAAGTCTTGTCGCACTTTATAGACTAACAGATATTTTGGAGCATAAGCTTCCATGGGCAAAGGCCCGCTCTGTCAGGTGCAGGATTCTGGGGGCATTGCTTTCAGAGGGGTATTTAAAGAATAGGGTCCCAGAAAAAGAGAGGGCCAGAGCTGACAGGGTCTGTTCAGGAAGATGGAAATGCCATTGACTGCTTTTTGTTTTGATAACAATAATATGGTGTAATAACCACTTGTCATCACCTATAGCCCCCAACTCAAACCTCTCCAGTGGACTATCAACAATCTACAGCCTATACTGGAACAAGACGCTACACTCTCAGCGGCCCTGGGTGAATGGCCTGTGCTGTTCTACAGACAACCACCCAACCTCAGGAAAATTCTCACTAGCAACCACACACCATACCACAGGCCTAGTAATCCTGGAACTTTTCCCTGCAACAAACCCTGTTGCAAACTCTGCCCACACATTTACTCTGAAGACACCATCACTGGACTGAACCATGTCAGTTACATGATTGGGGGCTCATATTCCTGTACTTCCACCAATGTGACATATTCCATCCTGTGCTGGCAATGCCCCTCTGCTACGTATATTAGACAGACTGGACAAATGGCTTCACTGAAGTGGCCATAAATCGGCCAGTGAGAATTTCAGTGGAGCAGGCCACAGCATTAAAGACCTGAAAATCTGCACCCCACAATAAACGTACTAACACCAGATTACAAAGGGAGGCATCTGAACCGGAATTTATTATCAAGCTCAAAACTTTGCACTTAGATCTCAACAGAGATAGCAATTACCTTACACATTAGAAGGGCAGTTTCCCCATCTTTGATATTTGCAGTGATCTCAGGCAAGTCACTTAACTTAATAGACGCTTGCAGTAAGGAATTTTTCCCCCTCTTCCCCAACCCTGTGTCCCCCCCTCCTTCTGTCCTACATAGCTGATTTGTCAGTTTTCATTTCATTTTTTTCCTTCTATCTTTTGCTTAAGTTCTCATTGTGCCAGTTTACTTTCATCAGAATTTCCATATCTGATGAAGTGGGTCTGTCCCATGAAAACTCATCACCTAATAAATTATTATGTTAATTTTTAAAGTGCTACATGACTGCTTTTTTGTTTTGTGAAGATACAGACTAACAAGGCTACCTCTTTCTGGCCACATCTACACTTCAGCAATCTTTTGAAAGATGATCTTCCAGAAGATCACTTCCGGAAGAGATCTTTCAAAAGAGCACATCCACACACAAAAAAGCGGATTGAAAGATTGATTAACTCTTTCAACAGGGAGCACCCACACAGCCCCTGCTCTTTTGAAATAATGGAACAGGGATCAAAAAACCCAGCGCCATGACTGCTCTTTTGAAAAAAACCACCCGCGGAGCATCTATGCATACTTTTATCCAATGAAGCTTTTGAAAGGAGGCGCTCTTCCTGATCTGGGAGTGGAAAAGGGCTTCCGGAAGAAAAGCTGCGCTCTTTCAATTTCGGATCGAAACAGCATATTCTGTGTGTGGGTGCTTCGCATGTTCTTTCAAAAAAGGGCCTGATTTTCCAGAAGAACTTGCCAGTGTATATGTGGCCTTGCACTATTCACTTTTCAAGATTTACTGACTCTTGTTTACAGTATCCATTACAAAATGGCCGTGTCTACACTAGCCCCAAACTTCAAAATGGCCACGCAAATGGCCATTTCGAAGTTTACTAATGAAGCGCTGAAATGCATATTCAGCACTTCATTAGCATGCGGGTGGCTGCGGCACTTCGAAATTGATCCCATGGACTTTGAAGTAGGAGGGGTCCTTTTGAAAAGGAGCCCCGTCGGGACGAGCTGCGCAGCAGCGATGCACATCAATTTCGAAGTGCATTTCAGCACTTCATTAGTAAACTTCGAAATGGCCATTTGCGTGGCCATTTTGAAGTTTGGGGCTAGTGTAGACATAGCCAATGATTTTAACTTGATTCTCCACACTAGTACATAGGAAAAATCTATGTTAGTCTCTTAGATAAGGGTTTAGTGCTTATAATGAAAGGGAGAAATTTATTTTCTAATTAACAGAATACAACTAAGGATAGTTTTTAAGGACATCTGCTGGACATTCTGAAATTTCTAGTGGATGGATTAGTTAACATTTCCCTAACCCTCTACTAAAATAACTAGAACAAATTACATTATTAATTGTTTGAACTCAGTAGGGCTGATTGAAAACTTTCTATTGAAACAATTAAAAAGAACACAGAAAATTGGATTTTTTAATGAATAAAATTTTCACAAAGTATTTGCTTTCCACTTTCCCAGTCATCCAAAAAAGCAAAAACTGAAATATTTCAACTTGGATATTCTACCACAATTCTTCCTGAAAATTGTAATTCAGCATACTTGTGTCCCCATTCTTCTCTATGCACCACACTTCCTAGGCAGGCTACATCTCTCAGGATGCATCAAGGCTGAGGCCAACTCATCATATAGGTGAAGCCTGTCACCATGAAGGAAGACATGATTCAGCACGGGAGATATAGTTTGACCAAGGACTCTAGTCTATAGAGGAAAACAGAATTATCAGGCACCTGAACTACAACCCCCATTCAAGGATCAGAGAGGTAGCCATGTTAGTCTGTATCCGCAAAAACAACAGGAAGTTCTGTGGCCCCTTACAGACTAACAGATTTTTTTTGGAGCATAAGCTTTTATGGGCAAAGACCCACTTCACCAGATGTAGTGTCTGCACCTGACACATATCTGACAAAGTGGGTCTTTGCCCACGAAAGCTTATGCTCCAAAAAATCTGTTAGGCTATAAGGTGCCACAGAACTCCTATTCATCAGCACTACACTATTTCCAAATTGAAACATTGCTATTTTGGCTCAAATATTTTGATGTTAGTAGAGGAGCATGAGAAAGTGCCCGTGATTCTGTGAGTAACCTGGTTAGGTCCAGTGATGGTATTTCCAGAGACGATATGATAAGATAAGATAACATCATATATGCCATCATGTGCCAACAATGCCCAGATGCTTTGTATATTGGACAGACTTCTAACTCCCTTAGACAAAGGGTCAACGGGCACAAAACAGACATCAAAACACTCCAGATCCACAAACCAGTCAGTCAACATTTTAATGGAATGGGCCATTCTGTCAATGACCTAAAGGTATGTGTGTTACTGAAGAGGAATTATCATACCATTCTGGAAAGAAAAGCAGCCGAGCTGGCTTTTATATTCAAATTCGGCACATTAACACATGGTTTAAATCGTGATGGGAACTTTCTGAGTCACTATAGGGGCTCGTCTGCATATTTGGCTCAATCTAATTCTTGACCTTCCCCCCCACCCCTCCACTCTCTGATTTGCTCACCTTGATTATCTTTTTCTGATTTGTCCTCCTTGCTTACTGTTTTTGGTTCTCTGTGTCTTAAATATTGAGTCTGTTCTGGTCTGGCTATGGCCTTAAAACCCTAAACTAGCGCATGTGTTTTCAAAAACATCCTATTCTGATTAAAAACTTTCCAGCGATGAAGACTCTATTACAGCCCTTGGCTGTTCCAGTGGCTAATTACACTTCGTATTAACATTTATATCTTATAGTTGGTATGAATTTGTCTCACTTCTACTTCCAGCCACTGAGTCTTGTCATACCTTTGCTAGACCGAAGAGCCCTTTATTATCAAATTTTTGTTCCCCACAGAGGTACTTTTAAGCTATGATCATGTCACTCCTTTGCCTGTGACAGTCTACTCTTCGTCTTTGAGGAACTCAGTGAGCAGAAACAGGATGTTCTGGTAGAAGACTGCAGAAGATCTCATAAAGCTAACAGTAGCTGTACTGAATGCAAGGTCTTTCTGTACCTCATGCTTGGTGGCACCTTCCCATTGCAATGCTAATCTACTGGAGAAAATATACAGCAATTTAGTAACTCTATGGCCAGTCCCTCTTCATATGCCCTTTGAGGAATAACGCTAATGTTGCTCCTATGGCATGATACAAAAAAGATACAAAAGCCCAAGATACAAATGAGGACTGAAAATTTCAATATCTTCTCAGGACATTAATCTGCACCAGAGTGCCAAGTCAGGAAAGGGATCTACAGAACCAAGATAATAAAGAGCTGAAAAAAAATCACCCATCACTGATGAAAAACTTAAAATCCATACACCCAAGCATGTGCACGGAGGGACATATTCAGGCTGACATTTACATAAAGTTGTTTTTTTCTCAAAATCTTAAGACTCTTCAGATAGAGAAGATCTGCAGGCGACCAAAAAATCTGTTGGTGAGCAAAAGGTAGCAGGGAAAAAATGGCTTATTTTTAATCCTTGAAATCTATGGGACTCAAGAACAGATGCTGGACAATATCACACAGCAGACAAAGTAGCAGCTTTGATGGACCACAAAGAATGCCATTCCATCTGAAACAAGCAATTTTTTTATTTTAAAAAAAGCTTCTTGCTAGGTCACAGCAGCAGTCCACAATACAATAATGCTGCTTGTACCAACAGCAAGGTTACAGAACAGTATTTGCTTTCTATGCAGAAAGAGATGATTATGAAAAGCCTCTTCTATTCAGCAACTGTTATAATACCTTTTGTGTCTCTTTAACATCCCGGGGAGTAACTGTAGGCATCTTGGAAAACTCACCAAAGTAATGCACAATAACTGCACTGAAGCTCGTCTATCTGACCCACAATTGTCTCGGCCGTTTCTTCCCCCATTTGCCCCATACATATGTAGAATTCTATTACAGATCTGCTTTCTTTACATACATCTCCCATATGGCACACTAGCCTATCTTAGTGTCATTTCCTTGTTCTTTCTCCACCAATCATTGCCCTTCAGGAGAGTTACTGCAAGTCCTTTTCTACTTTGTAAACTGTATGACAAATCTTTTCAAATAAAGTAACAAACTCTTCTCATAATCTTCTTTCAATGGTCTGTTGACTGCTTAAACACAAAAATAAGCATGAGCTAACAGAAGGGCTACAGGCACCAATATACTGCAGTCTACCTTTTCTTCCAAGCATAGCCGAACCCAAGCTTTACAAAGTCTGGATTTATACAGAGATTGCTTTATAGTCATTCAGTCTTGGTAGCTTGCTTTGAACTCAGCTTTACTTCCAACACTCTGAGAACAGTCAAACACTGTTTAACTTTTAGCAAGAACTGTAAAATGTAATAAACACCTCCCCTTTCCCTGCTGCCGAGGACACGATTCAATACAGGACGTGCAGCCTCTCTCTTCTGTCATGTGTGAAGATTGGCTGGGTGACATTGCCTTTTGGATAAGGTTTCAAAGAGTGTCATCTACAATAAACGATGCAGTCTGTCAGCATCAGATATCTGTGCTCTGGAAGGATCAACCTCTGACAGAATAAACTTCAATGTTAGTGCTCAAATACACCAGCGCCTAAGGGTATGTAAGGCCTTAGAAAGGGACCTGCTGTAGTCTTTCTATGAAACCATAGCGTGAAGTTTATTCACTCATCTTTTAAGCAGTTTCTTATTAACAACAACAATTTCTATGCTCCTGATGCTTAGAACATGAGCACACACAAAGTAAAATAGCTCCACTAAAGGGAAACATCGATGGAACTGGGAATATAGAATTTTAGTTTTCACTAACACTCAGTTTCTAGTTACTCACTTGCCTGCGCCAAAATCAGCTACCTTTTACAACAGAAATAGCCATTTCCATTCTCTGCCAAACTGTCGCAGCCCCATCCACACCCCTGAAAAGTCCACATTTCCCTCTTCTGCAATCTGATGTTTAGACTATGCTCCTCTCTCACCCACCCCTCAAAACTGGGTGCTTTATTTCCACCTCTGAAAACAACTTTTAAACTCTTTCTGGCTCTCAAGTGCTTAGAATCTTAGCACTGTGCCCCACTGGAGGAAATCAGGTGTGTCTGACTGACATGATCCACACTGAATTTCAGCAAATATGTTCCAGGCTGCTCCAAGGTTGAAAAAAAGTGCAAAAACATGCAGTAGGAACATTTGAGGAACAGGAGAATGTCAAAGGAGTCCTTTGCTCTGATTTCATCCCTCTGCTTCTCACCTGCGCACTATCACTTAGGCCAAGTCTACACTAAACCTTAAAGTTGAACATAGATACACAATTACAGCTGGGGCAATTGCGTAACTGAAATCGACTTATCTACGATCAAGTTATCTGGCCGTACTCACTGGGGCAGAAACTCTCCCATTGACCTCCCTTACTCCTCATGAGATTGAGTTCAGGGATCAACTGTCGACCCCTGATACTCTCAAAATCGAACCCCAGAAGGTCGACCCTAGCTGTGTCAGCCTACCAGATAGTGTAAATGTATCCTAAATTGGATTCTTCTTACCCTCTTCTCTATCCTGTCGGCTGTGTTCCCCTACTTACCTTTTCCAGACCTGAAAAAGAGCTTAATGATAAAACATGGAGATACACATCCCATAGAACTGGAAGGGATCTCGGGAGGTCATCGAGTCCAGTCCCCTGCCCTCTTGGCAGAACCAAGCACCATCCCCTCACTTTAAAAAAAAATGTATTTGCCCCAGACCCCTAAATGGCCCTGTCAAAGATTGAGCTCACAACCCCAGATTTAGCAGGCCAATGCTCAAACCACTGAGCTATCCCCCCCACACACACAAATAAAAAAAACTCTTTCACCACTTGCCTACCTTGTTCCTCCTAGCCAGGGACCAACATGGCTAAAGTAACACTGCATACAATTCTTTATCTTCTCAGTTCCCACTTCTCGCCCGCTCACCCTCTCATTCTCAGCAGTATAGCCTAACAAGTGGTTCCCATTACTGATCTACTGCTCTACTTCAGAAAAGAGAGCAGTCTTTTTTTTTTTAATTCCCCTCCTCATAACAAATGAACATCTGTGTATTAGAACAGTACAAATATACTGTGTTTGTTATCTCATCCCTTGAGTGAAGTGTAACAGGCCCATTCCAATTCGGTGTCCTTTATATGGAAATGAATGCATTTATTGTTCACCATTTTAAAAGCATATTGCCAAACGATAACAACTAAACACCCCACAGGGCTTATTACAGATTCTGTCTGAAAAAGAGGTAGGTATGGATATGAGAAGCTACTGCAACCCATACAGTGTGGTTCACTCTCCCATGTGTTGGCACTTACACCACTTAGAGAAAACAAAAAGCAGTCAAGTAGCACTTTAAAGACTAGCAAAATAGTAATAAACTATTTTGCTAGTCTTTGAAGTGCCACTTGACTGCTTTTTGTTTTGATAGTGTATAGGCTTGCACGGCTCCCTCTCTGTTACTACCACTTAGAGAAAGAATGAGTCTCCTCTACAGACTTAGCTGAAAGCCAGCTGCTTTTAGCTCAAACTATAGAGGCACCTGCAGTAAGCTCCAGAAGTCCCAGGTTTAAGTCTGCCTGTGGGCAGTTACACTGATACCTTCTGATAAATCTTGATTTCAAGACTCTTGATTGTATTAGGTAATATTTCAAAATGTTCAGGTCAGCTTAACAGAGCTCCTTGGAAGCTTTTAAAAAATTGACTGAAAGCTAAACACTTGTGCTGCAATAAAGAAAAATATATAAGTGCAATAGAACATTAAATGATAAATGCCTGTTAATGAAATTTTTTAGTGCTTAAATGATTTTACAAAAATGTAAATCACCACAAAGGACAGCTATTTATTTATTATTAACATAATACGGATGAATATCTGGTAAACGTTGTCTATGGAACAGCAGTCAATATCTGGCTCTGATTCATTTAAGCCTGTGCTTTAGTGCTCTCCCACGATTAGGTATGCTGCACTGAATGGGAACCTGTATCCTTTGTGAAATTGCCTCGAATGAAACTCTTGATAAAAGGTGCTTAAATTTAAATAAGCGCTAAAGCATTAGAGGAACCCAAAGCCATTTGGAACAAACCAACAATCAACTCATACTGAAAATGTAGAAACATTAAATCAAGATAAGTGAAAGTTAGTTAGAAAACCTAAATTCTACCACTTAATATACTCAAGACATGAAAAAGCAGGTGCACCACCCTTTCAGACATTTGAAAACACTTTGGCATCTTAGTTCCTATTTATGCTTGTTTGGCAGTGCAAAGGATCTGCAAAACAGATGTATCTGTAATTTGGTTCTATTTTAAGGCACCTTTAGACTGAGAAAGAGAAACAGGGCTTAGAAGATTTCTGAACCAAGGTTTACTGTACATTTCTGACTTTGACAGATATTCATGCTATAGATAAAGTTGGCATTCACATGTGGCATTACAGACCTATGAGTGCTCATTTTGTCAGGATAGTCTGAATCAATGCATGTTAAAGCAAGCTAACATACATAATGACTATGGCACTGAAAATTATTGGCAGGAAGCAAACGGGGTGTGTGTGAGTGAGAGAGATGCCTTTTTGTATCAGGAAAGTGGTCTTGGAGAATGTCTAGTAAATAAGAAAACTATTTCTGTTCTTCTAAAATTAACATGGTTATTACTTAACCAGGGTTAGTGGGTCTGGAAACGGAATTTTTTACATCTACATTTCAAAGGATTCCAGCAAAGGCAAGGATTTTCAAACACTAACTTGAAACACAGGTTGCTGCCATTCAACCTGTGAGATAAGCTAACAGTTCTGCCCCCAAGGAACGTTGCCGCAGCCACTTCCTGAAGATAGATTATTTACATAAATTTTGTCTAGCTCCCCTAAACCTGTCCTGAGTATCAGATGACACCTCTCCCTTAGCTGACCACAAAAGTTTTTGTATGCGTAATCTACATTGAGATGTATCAGAGAGGTAGCCACGTTAGTCTGTATTTTCGAGAACAACAAGAAGTCCTGTGGATCCTTATAGACTAACAGAAAAGTTTTGAACATGAGTTTTCGTGAGCACAGACTCACTTCATCAGATGCATATGATGCAACAGCATCTGATGAAGTGAGTCTGTGCTCATGAAAGCTCATGCTCAAAATTTTTCTGTTAGTCTATAAGGTGCCACAGGACCCTTCGTTGCTGTTACAGATCCAGACTAACACGGCTACCCCTCCGATATAGACTAACAGATATTCTGGAGCATAAGCTTTCGTGGGCAAAGACCTGCTTCATCAGATGCATCCTGGATGAGCCTCCAAAAATGTAACCCTTCTGCTGGAAGGAGTTGGCAGCAACCAGGGCTTAGTTCAATATCTAGGGGCTCCTCTTCATCCATCTCACACAGAACTGGCTTGAGCCTCCACCCAGTAGCCTGGGAAATTCACACACCCCCAGGCACCTCAGAGAGGCCATGCTTCCCCACTAGGAAGCACAGAGTCTGAGCATAGAAAAGAAATTTTTAATGAAAAAGGCAGAAAAGTCAGATGGTATAAACTTAGGAAAATACCATACCCAGAGTTCATAACCAATCCTCAAGTAACTGTCTCAGCTCAAATGAATTGAGCAGTGGCCCTTGCCTCTCAGGCTCCCCAGTCCAGTACTGTAACCAGCCAATCCACACACCCAAACTTTCTCCATACCCCGTTTTCCAAGTCCCTCACTTACAACTCGGTCCAGTCTGTGCAGGCCCTGACAGATCACCCTGATGCATTCCTCACTGAGCTTGAGGCAATGCCCTCTCTATGCCGGTCCAGCATTCCATTTACTCCCCGCCAGCTGCACCACCAGCTGTAACGTGCCGTAACAAACAAACCAGCTGTCCTTCTGTCTGCTGCTGCTCGTCATACCAGCCGTCCACCAGTCGCATTGTCCGTCTGCTGCTGCTCCTCTTACCAGCTGTCTGCCGGTCGCGCTGTCCATCCGTCCGCTGCTCCTCCTACCGGCTGGCTGCCAGTCGTGCCATCTTTCCGTCCATCCACTGCTCCTCCTACTGGCCGGCCATTGGTTGCGCCATCTGTCCGTTCGTCCACAGCGGTCTTATGGGTTTTGCTGTAGGCAAAACTCTGTGATTCCAGCTCCTCGTGGCATTCTGAATGAGGTGGGTCTTTGCCCACAAAAGCTTATGCTCCAAAATTTCTGTTAGTGCATAAGGTGCCACAGGACTTCTTGCTGTTCTATGTTGAGATGATCATTACAGGGCACCTTAATCCTTCTCTTCTAATGCACACCCTAAGTCAGGACCAGAAAATTATGACCAGAATAGAGAGAGGTTCTTTCCTGCCGTCCGCATACCAACATTTTAGAATGAAATCTTTTTTTGTTTGTTACAGCATGTTCCATCCCACATGGCCACAACATTCTTCACAGCAAATGAAGGCCTAAGTATAGAGACAAGTACAGGATTGAGATTCACGTGCTACAGCCAATACAACACAGTAGGGTGAAGAACAGTAGAAAGATCCCATTAAGTGGTGAGCATGTGAGGAAATAAAGGAGCTGGGAGCAAAACCTGAGGGGTGTCAGAACAAAAGAGCTTGGTGCAGGTGTCAGACAGGCTCTTGGTAACGGCATATATTTATGCTGCAGGTATCCTTACAGGAAACCTCAAAGCTGCAAGACCCAGGCCTGGCTGTAAAAGTAATTTCTAATCTCTCAGCTGCTGAGCTTGTGAACAGTGGCACTTTGTAATCTTACAGACAAATCAGTTCTAGTGCCAGCTGGGCACATGCTTCCAGCCAAAATCACTTAGTGCAGGCTGCAAGGAAACGTTGTGCGCTCTTCTAAAAATCCCAATTATGTCAGCTGGGCCAAAAGGTCACTTGTGCATTGAAGAAGCTCAGCTGTCACTGCCCTTTGCTGAAGATGAGGAGTGGGCTGTCGTGCCGAAGCAGAGGAACAGATCTCTCCTAAACAGCCAGAAGTTACTTCTGTGACCGCTGAAAGGGGGAGACTCCCAACGGGAATGCACATATAGTTCCTTTCCGCCAGACTGGTTCATCTGCAGCTAAGAACTAACAAAGGAGCACACAGGTACTGAGAATGGTACCACCATCTTGAGGGGCCAAACTCACTGCTCTGGGGAAGTCTGGGGAAGATGACGACACTGTGCTGCTGACTGTGGTGGTTGGCTGGAAGTGCTTTATATGGAGCTAGTGAAACCACCACCACCACCATCCCACCCTCCAAGCAAAACAAGGTGTACAGGTAATAGCACAGCTCTGTCTGCACTGGAGGTGTCTGCTGGTAGAATGACACTGGTCCGCGATTACTCTTCTTCAAGCCCCTGACTGACACAGCTGTGCCAACAGAAAGCATGGCACATGTACCTGGTGTAACACCTACTGATGGCAATAGATAACAAGCAGTCCTGTAGCACCTCAGAGACTAACAAATCTATTAGGTCATGAGCTTTCGTGGGTAAAGCCCACTTCCTCAGATGAAAGTCAAGAGAATTGTACTAATATAAAGTCAAAGTGAGACCAGATTTAAGTGCTGTGTCTTCACTTCCCTCGCAAAGCAGCCTGTTTCACATTTTGTTTATCCAGATAATATTCTGGCAAATTTCTTTTTTTTTTTTTCCAGCTTACACTAGAATTCATCATTTACGCTAAGCGGGAAGTAAATGGTGCCTCTTCCACAATATATGAAAAATAAATGGGAACACAACATCATTATCGCAGTAAGAAATTACTGATTTGAGAGCATCTAGTTTCTGTAGTTACTTCCTAAAATATAATTTTATGGTTATGTTGCTGCTAGGATGCAGCTTGTTTGCCTTATATATGCAGGTAATCACAGATGTCTTTAATTACAATGAGAGCAGGATACATAACCTCTAACAAATGCAGAAGTGGTACAGGAAACAATTGCTTGCTGTCTTATGTCTAGCTAAAATAGATTTCTGGTACATAGCAGCACTACCTTCCAGAACCTCTACCAAGCTAGCCTGCTCTAGCTGCTCAATTCAAATGGTAATGGGAAAAAATAAAACACAACTCATTTTAATGACAAAAAATGTGTGAGTTGTGTGTTTAGCACAGTAGAAATACTATTTTCAGAGCCAGTAAAGGGACTATTTCATTGACTACTTTTGACATGTTCACGGGGGCTTCATTTCTGCAGCTATAAAAAAATACAAATGTCTACACAACTAGTGCAGGAGATGCTTTTCATCTCTTTCCATGAAATTTGTAAGTACTTTGGGCTGCTTGGGTAAAAGCACCTAACTGTGAATATAAATTCTGAAAGGAAACTAAATATTAAAATATCCCGAGTTAATGGAGAAGTCACTCTCCTTCATTTCACCGGTATTCTGACTTGCTTACCCAGTCCTATGTCTGACCTCAACTCACAAAAACTTATCCAAATATCACTATGATGTGTGATTGTCTGGAAAGACCTCGATATCTAAGCTTCCTTTCCAGTACATGTTTGTAGTCTTCCTCCCCAGAATATCTACTGATTGTTCATAGTTTCCTGTGCAGCACAGGAAATGCACTTCAGATTGCAACTTGTATTTCACAGCTTCAGAAATGTCTTAATTGTATCCATTGCCCCAGCCTCAGCCTGTTTCTGTTCCTGAAGCTCACTCAAACTCCAACTGACTTCAGTGGAAAAGCAAAGTGTAGGACAATCAAGCAGGATGAAGCACTTACAGTCCCTGCACCTCATAGCCAGCAGTTGGGGGAATCTGAATCCCAGTTTCACACATCACACACAAGTAATCTAGCTCCTGGGCTATCCCACAGACGTCTTTCTGGCACCACAGTTTGTGTCCCATGGCACAATTTCAGGATTTTGGCAAACTGAATAATTCTGTATATAATGGATACTTGACTAATGGTTCCAGAGACTTTTCATAGAATGATGGAATCGTAGGGCTGGAAGGGACCTCAGGAGGTCATCAAGCCCAGCCCCCGGCTCAAAGCAGGATCAACCCTACCTAAATCATCCCAGCCAGGACTTTGTCAAGCTAGGACTTAAAAACCTCTAGCGATGGAGATTCCACCACCTCTCTAGGCAACGCAGTCCAGTGCTTCACTCTCCTGGTGAAATAGTTTTTCCTAATATCTAACCTTTTGTAACAGTTGTATACATTCTTAGGAATCTAAAACTGGTGAATATGTAATAGGTTCATACACATGGCAATCATAACTTTGGGACCCTGTTGAGCAGTAAATAGAGCACAAGTGTGCTTCCTTAGATGGATAAATTTCTCTACTGATTTCTCTTACTTATAGGGGAGGACATAAAATGTTCATTCTATTTATTATAGACTCACATACTAGTAGGTTAACTACATTAATCATATGAAGCATGGTGTACTCAGTTTGCATACATGAATTCATTCATATCTATAAATAAGCAATTACAAGTTTTTCCTTGGATATTAGTTTCCTTAATTTGATAGGAAGTAATAGAATAAGTCATTGCAAATAGGACCTGATGAGCTACTATTTCGTTGTCTGAATTATCTGGATCCAGCCATCTGTAATATTAGTTACACTAACTTAGTCTTGGCAGAATTAATTTCTCTTGTCAGAGGAAAAACAGCACCCAATAAATGTTTCTAAGAAACCAAGGAGTGTGGGCTGTTCCCAGATGAACCTTGCTGTGAAACCTCCTAATTCTGTGTTAACACTACACATAAATGCTTGAGCTTTAAAATGTAGAGAGGCCAATGGTAGAAAACTAATAAAATTCATTGCGTTGATTTGGCTGTAAGAAAGGAAATTTATGGGAGGGATTTGAACTGATGTAAATTTAAGCTTTTGGTGTACAGCACAGGAAATATCAAACAGTCCAATTACAATGATGAAAGTGCCCAATCAACACGTTCCGGCTCATCGCTCTGCTCTGCTAGGAAAACATTTTCTCCACATAGCAGTTTGTGACTTGCCCAGATAGCGGCCGTTATCTCAGACAGCTGTCCTTTTAAAATACATCGCACAACAGAAGGACTGCAGTATTTATGACAGCACAGATTCCAATCTTTTTAGTGCTTTTAAGGAAAGTTAATCATCTTACCCTTTCTGAAAGAGAAAAACTGCCCACGAACATGCTGCTGCCACTCACTAGTCGTTCAAATGTGAGATTTCTGCTCACAATGTTTCCTCTACTCATCTCTGGCTAAAAATCCCAATCATCTATTTCATAGATGTCTCCATGCAACCTCTCCTGATGAGGCAGCTTCTTGATGTTCACTGCCTGCCAGTTTCCTGTGTATACTTAGCAGTACGTTCCCAAACACACCGAATTATTTATAGATGTGTGTGTGTGTGTGTGTGTGAGGTGTGCAGTGTCAGATGGGGGACTACATGTACACTTGTTGGGGTTACCTGACCTCTCTGTACAAAGGAGAGTCACCTTTCACTGAGCTTCCTTTGGCTCTGTAAACTAGGGGCTATCATGCATGTGTAAATTTCAGCTCTGATGGGGAAGAAGGCAGAGAATTAAAGTCCATGGCTCCACAAAATGGAAGAAATAGGTCAAAGCTATTTTTCAGCTATACATTTAGGGCCCAATACAAAAGCCATTGAAATGAGGGATTTGTATCAGGCCCTTACAATACATTTTACACAAACAAAACATATTTTGCACTTTAGGAAAAGGATAAAGATGATGCAGGATGTATCTCTCTCGTTATATGTAAGACCAGAAAAGTTAATGACACAGGAGTTGCTATGGAGGATGAGACCCATGATCACTCTGCTTCAGTGCTTACGTGCTCTCTGGCAGTAGCCTATTCCTTATAGTACAGAGAAAAGTGAGAAGCACAACCCAGCTGGCCAGCTATACAATTCTTTACACTTGGGTTAAACTGCTTCCAGACAATGGCATACTGCCCTCTTGCAAATGACTGCAGAGAGACCTAGTTACCAGTACCGCCTTATCAAGATTGTGTCTTATAAGTCTACCCACATTATTCCCTTTGGCATAGCAAGAGTCTCCTCCACATCTTTGTTACAACAATCCATGAGACAGTGCACTCATCCCTCATTTAACTAGTACTGTACTAATGAGTACTCACTAAAACGAGGAACATATATACCTAACTTTATTCGTTATATGAGTGAACTTCCCCCACTTACGTGAGCGGGGTCCCTGGCCTGGGACAGGGAGACCTGCAGCCCTGCAGATGGAGCCTTCTCCCTCCCTTCCCTCAGACATGCAGCTGTCTGAGAGCCCTTCGGCTGAGGGAAGAGAGGGAGAAGGCTCTTAGCCTGGTTCCCTCCGCTGCAATGGCAGGAATGTGAAACTAATCAGCCATAAGCTGATCAGTTTCCCAGCCCTGCAAGTCATGGGGAGACTGAACCAGCCTGCCCCTGGGTTCCCAGCTCCTGTCACTTTGGGAGCCAGGAAACTGACCAGCCCTGGTGGTTCTGGCTCCCCTCCCCTTGCAGGAAAATTTGAGTTATGTAGGGGTTGCATGAACAACCTCTGGGTAACTTGAGGGTTTATTGTATGAGACCACACCCCCTTGCCCACTCCACAGATCTCACCCATGGCCAGGTTTTAACCATCCCCCCAAAGGCCCCAAACTGTCCCCAGCCTTAACCCCCCCACAGCAGCCCCAAACCATCCCCAGCCGTACAACCCCCCCTGCAGCCCCAAACTTCCCCCGGTCTTATACCCCCCACTGCATCCCTCAACAGCCCCAGCCTTAGACACTTCTCCTCCCACAGCCTCTTCACTGGGGCTGCTAGGCTGGGTGGCTCCCTGCAACCCTCTTACTCTCAGCAATTAACTCAAGGGTTAAGGTTTCAGCACCTAGGCATAAGGTAATTGTTATCCCTAGTGACAGAGAGAGCTGCTGGAGATGGCCGCTATTGCTACTGATAGATATCTCCCTGAGGCAGCAGTGTTAAGAAATTACAAGTGGCTTCTTTAACAGCCACATGCAGCTGGGAACTGCCCAGCTGGTGACCTTTAACAAATCTAATGGGACCCATAGGTTGGGAATCCCTGCACTACATACATACACTACATCCTTCTGGTGCCAAACATTCAAACACATCAGAAAAGTACCTAAACTCAGCTCGTTTGTGTCAAGTTACAAGCACATGGAACGAAATGGAGACTTTTACATGTATTTTCATGGGAATTTAGTGTCATTCTTATGAGTTTTCGCCTACGAGCAGAAATTTGGGAACCAATTGCACTCGTTTAGTGAGGGACGAGTGTATTCTCTTCTAGACTCATTTCTACTCTAGAAGGATTGCTAGTTACAAGTTATGTTCACCTAAAGCAAGTATTTCAATGATCAATGCTTGCCTGGATATTTTTTCCCCCTGCTTTGGAATGACAGAAGGCTTCTTAGAATTCCATGTGAGATGATGACTTCATCCGCTTCCAGTCTAAGGCTACATCTACACATGCCCCTCCCTTTCAGAAGGGGCATGTAAATGAGACAGGTGGACGTAGCCTAAATGTTTAATTCTCACTGAACCTACACTTTCAGACTTTTTAGTCAACAAAGCTAAAGCAAAGGATTTTACAAAGAAAGCACCATTGTTTGCATAGGTGGCGAGATCTAACTCTAACCCTACAATTTTGTAGGGCTTCCAGTTCTGTATTCATTATGTTCATGTGTGTATCAGAGAGGTTGCCGTGTTAGTCTGCATCCACAAAAGCAATGAGGAGTCCCGTGGCACCTTACAAACTAACACATATATTGGAGCATAAACTTTCGTGGGCAAAGACCCACTTCTCATTGTTTTTATGTTCAGATGTTAAGTCTGTTACAGATCTACACTTGCTGCCCATTTTCTTTAGCCATTATGTGTATTAATCCGACAGTTCATCTAAGCAAACCCTAGGTTTGCTATGGTCAGGGCCATATATTTCCCTCTGTTGTAGATGGTAAATATGAGTTTATTTTATTTTCTTGTGTCCTGGGAACTGCAATTTTACAGTCTGATGCAACAGATCTAATTTTCTGAGAACTACAATGTGTCACAGTTTCATTATTGTTTTATTATTGTCCACACATGAAAAATAATCAGTGAAGCTCTGTCTCATTTACATCAATGGAAATCAAAGTCAGAATATACCACACCTGTTTCGAACAAACTGCTTTCCCATGACATACATTCTCTTGATTTGCTCAAATACAGTCCACGGACAGTCTCCTTGTTCATGATTATGTTGACCCAAATAATTAAAAGTAATTGCTGGGTTCTTAATTTCTAAAGGAAACTATTTGAATTATTCAAGATGAAAGAGGTATGGAATTTTGAGGGATGAATACTCATTCAGTAAGTAACGTACGCAGAAAAATTACAATGCAATTGTTCACAGCGGCTAAAGGTAAAAAGGGTCAAATGTTTATTTCCTGTGTTGTTCCTATCGTTGCATTGCCTGAAATCTTTAAATTATATTTTGTGGCACTCTGAACTTGTAAAAGGTCATAAAACGTATTTATAGCTCAGTTAATCTCTCAGTAACGAAACAGCCAGTCTATATGGGTGGGACCTCTGATAATCAATTGAAGAGACTCGGTATTAATTTTCGGAATACATAAGAGGTAATTATGCATTTTTGTGGAGGACAATTGCCTATCAAACTTGAAGGGGAATTATAGGAAAAGTAAAATATTTGTTGATTGCCATTTAGTCTAAATCAATCCATCTGCAATTTAGTATTAATGAAAAAAGCAAAAAACAGATACAAAATATATCTTCTGCCAATGTATATTATGTTTTACTATTGCAGCACCCACAGTCATGCTTTGGCAAACAATTGAACAAAAGCATAATAGGACTTATGTCCATGAGGAGTTATTCTGCAATAGCCATTTCTGATTCTCTGAGTGGGTGCTTTCATTTTGGAGTAACAGCATTCACACATGACGTTAATCAGAAATATCCTGAATGAGCTTAATCCACTCTACATTTACATACCTCATGCTGGATTAATTTTCATGTGTAGATAAGCTCAAACAATGATGATCCCTGGCCTAAACCATTTACAGTAAACCCCCGACGTGTGAGTAGATAGCGTTCCTGGGCAACGAAGTTTAAGTCAAATTTCGTGCAAGTCAGGGGAGACAGGAAACTGAACAGCGCAGCAGTGCTGGTCAGTTTTCTGGCTCCTGGGACTGGCAGGGAGCTGCGAACCAGGCAGCAGCCTGGCTCCCAAATCCCCTTCTTACAGGAGCCAGGAAAATGACTGGGCAGTTTCCTAGCTCCTGCAAGTCGAGGGTAGCCAGGAGCCAGGCTGCCATCTGGTTCCCAGCTCCCCGCCACTCCTGGGAGTGAGGAAACTGACCAGTGCAGCAGCGGTGGTCAGTTTCCCAGCTCCCGCAAGCAGAGGGGGGATGGGAGCCACCTGGTTCCCAGCTTTCTACCACTCATGATTCTGTCTCGCATTAATCCAAATAACACCCAAGTTGAAATGGCGTAAATCAGGCTTTTACTCTATAGTCCGAGAATGTGTCCTCTTCCCACCTCTAGATGGCAAAAAAGTTCATTCCACAACAGAGTGAACTTCAAGACATTTCAAAGTTCCATTCTTATCAGTGGAGCTTGATGCAAGATACTAATGAGTAAATCAGAGAGCCCAGTTAGCATTCTGGTGCTGTAATTATATTATGGGGAGGGCTGACAGCACCATCCAGTGGGAAATTGCCTGCCACCTCCTATTATGCTACTTTTTTTCCCAAGTGTTTGTAACTGTCAACCATTTGGGCTGAAATGCTCCATACTGCGTATCTGCCTCAGGGTGAGATTTTGGAAAGTTTCCATCAAAACAGGTCAGCTGCTTCCGAGAGCAAGGTCTGAGAAAATTACATTTTGCAATCTTGAAAAACTCTGGTCCCCTTTTCTTTAAGAAGCTCTAGAGCCCTCTTGTTTTGGACCACAAACCATAAATTTGCAAGGCAATTGGCCGATACCTTTTGCCTTTCCTCTGAACATCTGCACAAATTTGGACAAATTATAAACCCTGGGGGGGGAGGGAAAAAACCCTTTCAACCAGTAAAAATCAAATTCCTCACTCTAGTTCAAATTTTGCAAGCTGACGAATGTTACTGTCCATTATTCATGAGCTAGCTGGAACTAGCTTCTGGAAGCACAGGTGGAGACCATGTCTCCATTATACATTGCATGGGTGAACCTTGCTGAACTGGACTGACACGTTCTGCCTGAAATATCATAAATTGAGCATGCAACAGGCCATGTCCCTCTGTTACTTGCTGTTGGGTACAGTTATCTGGCAGGCGTGTGTGCACATGTTATTTCTGTGACTCAGAAATCAATCAACAGTAGTTAATCCACTCTACATTTACACATCTCATTCTGGATTAATCTTCATGTGTCAATAAGGTCACACAGACAACCTGCCAACCTGAAGCAAATCCTAACCAGCAACCATACACCGCACCACAGTTACTCTAACTCAGGGACCCATCCATGCAACAAACCTCATTGCCAGCTCTGCCCACATATGTACACCAGCAGCACCATTACAGGACCTAACCAGATCAGCCATACTGTCGTGGGTTCATTCAGCTGCACATCTACCAATATAATTTATGCCATCATGTGCCAGCAATGCCCCTCTGCTATATACATTGGACAAACTGGACAGTCTCTATGTAAAAGAATAAACGCACACAAATCAGATATCACAAATGGCAATATACAAAAATCCGTAGGAGAGCACTTCAATCTCCCAGGCCACACAGTAGGAGACTTAAAAGTAGCTATCCTACAGCAAAGAAATTTCAGGACCAGACTCCAAAGAGAAATTTCTGAGCTACAATTCATCTGCAAATTCGACGCCCTAAGCTCTGGCTTAAACTAACACTGCGAATGGCTGGCTAAACACAGAAGCAGCTTCCCCTCCCTTGGTGTTCACACCTCCAGATCAACTGCTGGTAGTAAGCCTCACCCTTGCTGACTGAGATAACCTTGTTATCCCCACCCTTGCTCTGGCTTATTTATACCTGGCCCTGCAGATTTCCAAGACGAGCATCTGATGAAGTGAGTCTGTGCTCACGAAAGCTCATGCTCAAAACTTTTCTGTTAGTCTATAAGGTGCCACAGGACCCTTCGTTGCTGTTAAAGACATTTTAAGTTAACCAGTCAGAGCAGTTTAGTGTGTTGATAACAAAGTTAATTGCTTTTATAAAAAGGGAATACTAATTTATTTTGTGTAATCTCTATAACAACATATACGTTTATACAATTTCACCATATTTTATGTTAAAATGTTTCCAAAGATTTTAGGCATAACAAAGGATTTATATCTGACTTGTGGGACTGACTGAGTGGGCGATGGAAGGATCTCATCTTCTGTGATGCCACTGGTGAGCAATTAAACCAAATCTTGATCAGCAGAGCCAATTACAGATGTCACATAAAAAAATGCCAACTGTAGGCATTATACGTTCTTTTTGGATCCTATGCTCTTCCTGTAGCGCCTGGATATGCTGACTCTCAAAGAATTTTAGAGCCTGTACTGTGGTTTGCTGCCTGGACAAATCGGTCCTGAATTAGATTTTCCAGATCATTGGGAGATACGACTTCACGCTAGCCTTTAAGCTGTCTTCATAGTACTTACACTGACCACCGACAGACTGCTTTCCATGAGCAAGGTGGCCACAGAAGACCATCTTTGGTATCCGTGTATCATCCATCCTCATAACACAACCAATCCAGCAAAACCGTTTGTTCATAAGCATGCTTCTGTCCATTGCTTAAGAACCTCTCTGTTAGGAATTCTGTCCCACCAATTCATGTTTACAATCTTCCTCAGACAGGATATACGGAACTGAGTGAGTTTCAAAACATGGCAGTGATATACAGTCCATGACTCTGAGTCATACAGCAGGATATTCAAGACAACTCCCTGATAAACTGCTACCTTGGTATGGTGTTTAATAGCGTGGTCATTTCTTAGGCATTTAGTCAATTTTCCAAAGGCAGTGCTGGCTTTGGCTAATTGAGCAGATGCGTAATGATCCACGTTTATACTAGAGGACAGTACACATCTGAGGTAGCAGAACTTGCCTACGGCCTGCAGGAATGTACTAGCAGCAGTATCACTGGAATGCTGGGCTCTTTCCAAACAGGCCGAGACATAACTTCCGTCTCCCTGAGGCTCGCTGTGAGTCCAAAGCAATGAGCAGAAGTAACAAAGTGATCAAAAAGCTCCTGGGGATCCTTCACTGAATGAGACAACAATGCACAGTCATCAGCAAACAGGTGGTCACGGATGTTGTAGTAACCATTCTAGTGACAGCCTGATGTCTCCAGAGATTGAAAATGCTGCTGTCTGTTCAGAATGGAATAGGTATGCCCTACGTGCATATAACGTTGATGGAGGGCTATCTTAAAATTAGGTAATCAAATAGAAGTACAGAAAAGGAAACTCACTTGCCCTGCTTCTGGAAGAAAAGGGGTGTTGTCCCTGTGAGGGGTTTACTTCACAGAGGCCTGGAGGACAAAAATGACACTAGGGATGGACAAAAAGACAGGAAGACACAAGAAGCAAGTTTTTTGTGCCACAGTAGATTCCCGACTTACACGTTTCTTGCAATAACGTGAGTTGAAATCCTGAGTGGCGGGGAGCTGGGAACCAGGTGGCAGCCTGGCTCCTGACTTCCTTCTGCTTGCTGCTGCACTAGTCAGTTTCCCAGCTCCTGGGAGCACAGGGAGCTGGGAACCAGGTGGCAGCCTGGCTCGCAGCTCCTCGCCAGTTGTGAGACCTGGAAAACTGACCAGCACTGCTACGCTGGTCAGTTTCCTGGCTCCTGGGACTGGCGGGGAGTCAGGAGGCAGGCTGCCACCTGGTTCCCAGCTCCCCACCACTTGAAACTGACCAGCGCAGTAGCACTGGACGGTTTCCCGGCTCCTGCAAGAAGAGGGGAGCCAGGAGCCAGGCTGCCGCCTGGTTCCTAACTCTCTGCTGCTCCCGGGAACAGAGAGACAGATGCAGCCAGGACCAGGGATGGAAGGCAGCAGGGCCCCCTCCCCCACCCAGTCCTAACTTGTGAGAAATTTGACTTATGCATTGTTGCCCAGGACCGCAACCAACATGTAAGTTGGGGGTCTACTGTATAGTAATTAAAACTAAAATGCTTATTTTAGATGAGGGTGGTCTTTGGAAGACTTTATTCAAAAAATCTCTATGCCTTTGAAGATTCATGCATTTAAGACTAAAGCTGAATACTCAGGATTGTGCATCTGAAAGGATTTTTCCGATGTGACCTTTTCAATCTTCATCAACAGACTAATGACATATATAAAGTAAATTTATTCTAAGCTCCTGTAGACATATTATTGTAATACATAAAACTGTTCTTGTCAGTAGATTCAGAAATTGACATTAGATATCAGGTTTAGCACACGTTAAATGGTTTCATTACCACTTAATGGCTCTTTCACAGGTTCAGTGATATGCTAATAGACCTGGCAAGCTGGAAGGCTTTTCACTTTTAAGATATTAGATCCCTCTTGCCCCCAGGGAAGACTCTTCAGGCTGAAAACAGCCCACTGTGGGAGCCTGCAGAAATGGTCAGAACAGGGACAGGAAGAAGTAAGATAGTTGGGCATTAAGACCCAGGAGAGGTAATGACTTGCCCTGCCTCTTAACCCTGCCCCTGCCATGAACACCAAGCAGAAACCCCATTTAAAGTGTGTCAGTGAGATCTGGGAGGGTGGCCAATGGGTCCTTCATTCTCAGCAAGATGCAAAGACTGTTCTGGGGGACTGGGTGGAGGAAATCAATGTGCAATTCCAGGGCTATGAAGGTGGTTCAGCAACAGGCTGTGGGGCACAAAGACCACAACAAGGTCCTGAACAGGTCTTAGTGACCCACTACAGCTAAGGAAAGCCCCAGCTGTAATGATTCCCTGTGCCACTGGAATCTGGCTTCCATGGTTGGGAGGGTGGGACCACCCAGGTGCAACACCATTTTCATTCAAAAATTTCCAACACGGGTTTTCCTGCAACTCGGAACCCATTAACATTATCTTACCAATATCATCATCATCATGTCATTAATCCAAGTCATGAGGCAATGAGGGTCTGGCAGGAACAGGTTGAGATGACCACTGGCAGTCATAGTCACAATTCCACATGTAGGCATCCTCGGGACTCATGAGCCTTCAACTTCATCCGCAGGGCAGTGGAGAAGGTCAGCAGCATGCCAGGCAACTGAGCAGCTCTTCTTGAGATACACTGATCACCCTTTTTAAGGGAAGGTATAGAAAAGTTGCCCTACATATAGCCTGCTCTCAAACATTTGGCCAATCTACTTCTGCCAGCAGGTCCTCCTAGTCCCCAAAAATCCAAAGAACAGATTCGCTCTTGGAGCATGGGATGTCCTTTCCCATGTGGGCAGAAGTGATGCACAAAGGCCTGAATGAAGAACAGCTTTTATTTCTGGAGAACTTGCCAGCTACAGTACTGATATGGCAACGCTGAGTGAGACTAGACTGGCTGGCAAAGGTTCTGTCAGTAAGCTAGGAGGAGATTAAGCTTTCTTTTGGAAAGGAAATGCAGAAAATGAAGACAGGATCCATGGAGCTGGATATGCTGTAAGAACATCTCTCCTGAAACAACTCCCTGATCTCCCTGTAGGCCTGAATGAATGACTCATGAAGCTTGGATTTCCCCTGCTTCCTTTATGGCATGAGACTCTCATCAGTGCCTATGACCCTTCAGTGACCAACACAAAGGAAAGCAAGGAGCAGTTCTGCTCTAACGTGGGATGCATCATCAGATCAGTCCCTGCATATGACATGCTCATCTTGCTGAGAGAGGTTAATGCTAGAGTTAGTAGACAACCGTGCCCAGAGAAGCGTGATAGGATGACGCAGGATGGCAATGATGAACAGTAATGGACTCCTCCGCTTGAATAAATTCACAGTCTGTTCATCACTAATGCCCTGGATGTACCCACACTACAAAAAATGGCAACTTGCCAACTATTATCTGCCAAGGGCATATCAGTAATGTCAGAATTATGAGCTCTATGCATGGAGCAGAATGCCGGACCAACCAGAGTCTGGAAAGAGCAGAGCTAACCTGCATATAGTTCTTTCACAGTGCAAGAGCCTCAAACTTCATAGAGCAGCCTTCCCCATAGCAAAGCCAAGCTTGCCAACTATCAGTTCCAGGTTCAGCAAGGCTACTTGCTCCAATACCATTCATCTTGTTTTTTGCCTGTGTCTTCAGCCATGCCACAAGGGACTTGTATCAGTGGATATGCATCCGCTACTGACACAATGGATCCCTCTTCAATCTAAGGAGACAATGTTAAAGCCACGCTGATGGAGAGAGATCTTGTCAAGGCATTTTTTGCAGCTGACTGCCATTGTTATGATGACCTTCAGGTTATCACTGGTATATATCCTGAAGCATTCCAGCTCTTGGGCCTGATCAACCATCACACAAAGGAGGAGCTCTTTTTCCATGCAGTCCCTCTTTCCAGTGCCCCACTGCCAGTCATTGTCATCCAAGGTACATAGGTGAAAAGTGTGGGTCAGTTCAAGTATTTGGGCAACACTGTATCAAGTGACAGCGGCACTGATAAGGACATTTCCTACGGAATTTGCAAAGACAGCCAGGCCCTTGGCCAGCTTTGAACAAAAGTCCTTAACCAACACATTTGTCTCTCCACCAAATTGAAGATCTACTGGTTCTAAGAGCTCTCTTACATAGATCTGAGATGTGGTCTCTTTATAGCTGTCACGTTAAACAGCTTCAACGATTTCACAGATCAATGATGAACACTCACTGGCAGGACAGAACAACCACACTTAAGGTCCTTGAAAGAGCAAACATGAGCAGTACTGAAGACATGCTACTGAGACACAAGTTAGATGAACCAGACGTACCATTAGAATGGAAGACCAACGTCTCCCAAAATGGACCTTGCAAGTTGAGTTTGGACAAAAGAAAGTAGGGTCATCCATGTAAGTGCTTGAAAGATAATCTGAAGAGCAACCTGCCGTAAGCTGGTATTGATCCCAGAGCACTTGAGCAAGTGGCTTGAAACAGGAGTCACTGGTGGTCTTGGACAAGATCAGCATGTAACAAATTTGAGCAGCATATTAAAAATCATCTCCAGACTGCATGTGAAAGGCACCACAGAACTACATCAAACATAATAAATATAGACTTCCCATGCCCTCAGTGTGGCCTACCCTGTACATTAGGGTTCAGGCATTGGAGCCATGTGTGTAGCCAGAGAAGAACAATGGTAATATTGTGATCATCGACACAATGTACTATCAACTATAATTGGCCTTGTGCTTCTGAATTGTATTGCCACCAGGTGGTTTTAAACTATAAGCTTCCTGGGGCAAGGACCATGTCTTTGTTCACCTTGATCTGTCCCGCTCTAGTCACTCCACAAAATGGGATGGAAAAGGATTCAATGATGAGAATGACTACACTAAAGGGAATTCTATACCCTCTCTGTTTCTTGGGAGCTTCCCAAGCAAGAAGACCTGAGCACAGACTGGAAGGCACATTAGACCAGACGACCAACATGCTAGTTTCCTTTCTACATTGCTGAGTGATGGGATAAGAAGTGAGTCAGCAAAACTGACACTGATAGGAACAGATGGATCTGGAGTAGCTGAAGAAAGCAGCACTCTTTTCCTATGGGAGTAAATACCGGCCTTGCCACCTAAAACAAGTTTAGCACATGCAACAGCACAGTATGTCTGCAGGTACTCATTACTCCTCAAGGGCCAATTTATTAATTTTTAGTGGCATTCAAACAGGGCTTTACATTTTAAAAGTAAATCACTATACCACTGGAGCAGTCAGAAACAGCTCCATTGTCTCCAGCATTTTAAAAGCTGTCTCTAGACCTTATATTAATGTGGCACTGTAACAAACATTTACCAGCACCTTGATTAATGGGTGGTGTGACACCTAGTTTTCAGCTCTCCCACTTTTTTGATTACTGATACACAGCTTGGAATACAATTGAGCATTGACAGACATTACTGAAGCTATGTCACTACTAGACTAAGAAAGTTGACCACAGATATGCAATTCTAGCTGTGCCAATTGCATGGCTAAAATTGATGTGTCTGCCCTCGGCTAACTTGTCTGCCTATACAGGGGAAGGTCAATGGGAGAGTTTCTCCCTTTGACTCCCCTTATTCCTCACGTCTTGCGAGGAGTACAGCGATCAACTGAGACCCCCAGAGAGCTCAATTTTGTGCATCTACACTAGAGATGTGTAATGGAATTGATTGATGGATTGATCCATGAGTGGATCAATCTTCCATGGTAGTGTACATGTAGCCTGAGTTGGTTGATGATACTTTACTTCCAAGACACTAATGGACATCAAAACAACAGTATAAAGGCTCAAAATAGTCACAGTGAAATTGTGTACTTACAGCTTCAGGGCTCTCCATAAAATTGGTGATCTTCATTTATGTTTTAAAAGACCCTACATACCACAACTTAACTCACCACATATCCTTGGATTTTCCTGCATTTCCAAAGCCAAATTAATTCATTCAGTCTCCCCTTACCAGACCCCTAAAATTATATTTACGGTACGCACTATTATCGACTGCAATTGTTAACTGAGCCTCAGGAAGTTAAGTACCCAAGCCCTATGAATTTCAATGCAAGTTGACAGAGCCCTGCACATCCGTGAATATCCACTTTATCTCTGCACACATCCACATCTGAGGATGTCAATATTTGTGGCACATTTTTGTGGATATGGATGTGGAAACCAATTTTGTATCTAGAACCTTGGAATTCTGCAGATATCCACTTTATGTCCATGGTTATCCTCATCTGCAGCTGTCAATTCAGATGTCCCTGGATCATTTTTGAGAATAAAGATACATATGCAAATACAAATTTTGTTTCCGTGCAGGAGTCTGCAAGTTGGGAACTTATCTCCTTGGCCTCCTTAAAACATTATAGTCTTAATTCTTAGCCAGAACAACGTGAACAATTTTCATAGCATGCTACAGGTTCATTTCTCCTGATTTGTCCTATTTCCTTTCAAATTATCCTTTAGCAGTAATCACACACTAAGCTACCAAAAGATATTTTACCTAGTGTTGTTTTAAGCAGCAGGAAAAGTAATCAGTATTGAAATGAATGCATTACGTTTAGAAAAGTGATTGTAGCAAATGCAAAACAACGCACATTAAACTAAAGATTCAGAAGCTACTACACTAGTTTCAGAGGTGCAGTATTATTTTCTTTCCCCAGCAAAGACTGGGATCTTCCATAGCTTCAACAGAGCTTATATCCCTCTGCACTTTACAGACCCCAATTTAGCGGACCCCGGGAACAACGGACATCCACCAGCCCATTGTTCCTGAAGTCCGCTTAAGTGAAGTCTATAAAATCCTAAATCACCCCAAGAAAGTATGGTAGGGGACTTAACGCCACGGCCCGGAGGAGCCACTGCCAGGCTGCCATGCACTCCTATCAACAGGGGAGGGGCACGTATGTGAGCAGATGGCACTCGCATACGCGACCCACCTGGGGTGGGAGAAGCACATGATGGCTCCAGTGGTGGCTCCCGCAGGCCATGGCGTGGCTTTTGCTCCCATGTGCAGTGGGGGCTCCCCCGCCGCAACATAACTTTTGCTTCTGTGCACGGCATGGTGAGGTCCCCGGCCCTGGTGCAGCTTTTGCACGCGACAGGGCCCTTGCTGGCACATGGCACAGCTTTGGATGCCGTGCACGGCAGCGCCCTGAGCCACGGTGGGGTCCTCAACTGTGGTGGTGGGCTCTGGCAGATCCTCCAGGGCAGAAGTTCCAGCAGCGGTGAGTAGCTGGTATTCTGGGATTGGGGGGCACTGGGGCTGGGGGAGCCTGGTGGGTGTGGATGGGAAGTAACCCTCTTATTTAATGGACTTTTGGCTTTAACAGACACCCCTCCCCCATTGTTCCCAGCTCTGTCTCTGAGTGTGTGACACCAATAAGGCACTTCACCTCCATTTCCCTTTCTGCCCTCAGTCTGGCTTGCCCATTTAGGGTATTTCCACAGCACCAGGACAAGCCTGCAACCAGTCAACTTGTGGTCGTGGGACTTAGGCTGCAGGGCAGTTTCATTGCTGTGTGGACTTGCAGGCTCAGACTCGAGCCCTGCACTGCTCCCAGTATCTATACAAACACTGGAGCCCTGATAATGGTGAAGGCACCTATACGCTTCTACGACACAACAGTAATACAAAAACAACTGCTTGTAAGAAGAACAATGTGTGTGGACAGAACAAAGAACCAATATCACCCCAAATTAAACAAAACATGCTAAGAAATGCCCCCAAAAATCCAATGTACCCTGCTATGAGTGACCTTGCCATGTTTAATTTTACTCAATGTGCGAGGAACCCTCACCTGCCAGTTTCTGGAATCCTGAATACACCTCACTTGGCGCTTCAGCTGATTAGCAACAAAAGGACAAATGCACAGAAGGGCTGAGCTGTAAGTGCACAGACCTTCTCAGGATTTGGTTCACACAGCATAAACAGCATTGCAACAGAGCTGGCCAAAGACATTTTATGTCCTTACTTCACTGAGAAAAACTGAGCGAAAGAAGGCTGAAGGCTGGGAGCTGCTCCAGCTGAAAATGAGTTAACTTTAACTGGCTCATTGTACACTAGCTCACATAATGGGCTCCTCTGAAATGAGAGATGAATGGATGAAATTTTCCTGTGTGGCTTTTCAGTGTTCTGACCTCAGTTCGGCCATTTGAAATCAACTGCACCGAGCATAACGGTTCTTCCGTAATGCATGGTGACATCCAGCACTTATAATAAAACCGGATTGGCTGTATATTCAGTGAAATTGATGGTGTTTAGAAAGACTCATGCATTAGTCCCTAAACATTAAAAATAAAGCTATCAACACAGACTTCCACAGTGACATCGTTAACTTCTTGGGAAATCAGTCTGTGCCATCCACGATCCCAGGGAAACAGGTGATTTCTTTCATGTCCTACAACAGATGTGCATTTCACTGTTGTCTGAGCACTTAGAAGAGAGGGGTTCTTTTCTGGGGTGGTGGGGAGGAGGCAAAGTGTGGCAACATCTACTGTTTTACTGCATGTGTGTAACAGACATATGCTTTATCTTTCCCATGTATCCTCAACATGAACAAGCAGCCCATAATACCTTGTCTCAAGGCACCCAAAAGCACTGAGTTTTCTCACCCAGTCATCACTTCCCTCCTGCCCCGCCTTTTGTAGAAAAATATATTGTGCTCATGTCACTCTTCAAACTGCTGCATGTACAGTAAAACATACCCTGAAGCACACAGTGCAGGTCTGCAGCTTCTGCATGAAGAGAACAGGCTGTGAGGAGAAAGAAAACTCCAGGTGCTAAAAGTGCGATAGGTGAATATAAGCATTCGCTTCCCTGAGGCAGCTACCGGTTAAGAGCCATCTCCCTACATTCTGGAATGTGCTTTTGATGGTCACCATTCCAGTAAAACCAGAAACAGAAACCTGCCTCAGACCTACTCAGTTTCTCCACTGAAAATGGGATTGACATCAGGCTTTGTTGTGGCCACAGCTATGATGATGCAAGTAATACAAGCGCAATTATTCAGGGATGCAGGCAAAGATGAAAGCACAATGCGCTGGTTGATTACATACTATGTGCTGCACACTCACTCAGCCTGGTTGGCAAGCACAGACTGTCGTGTTGAAGCAGTTTCTTTTTCGGATCTGTCTAGGAATTGTATATTTTTTTTTCTCTACATAAACTAGTTGCTGGATGATTCTTAGGGATTCACTCGCAAAGAGATGCCCAGTGCCCAAATCACTTCCAGAGACACTGTGGAGTGCCACACTGAAGCTGTCCTGGGACACTGTAACAGCTTGGAATCACTAGAGAACATCAAGGATGATGAAATCTCAAAAATCAGCAACAAGAAAAGACTCAAAGATCCCGAGTGACGCAAAGCACACTTTAGAAATGGCTGTATGGTGTGAGGTCTGGAATGATATCCTTCAGCCATTCAGCAGGTACAGTCTAAGCTTGCAAAGTGCTCAGATTTTCCTTTCCACTGCTGTAAACCTAATGAGGAGTCTTGGAAATGTTCTTCAACAAATGCTAGACACTTTTGGTGAGTATGAAATTCAGGGGACTACAAGGACTACTAACTTTGAGTATAAATCAGCTAAATGACAGAAGACACTCCATCACAACCTGAATTCTAGCTCCAAGCAAGCAGCACATTTCCTGAGCTTCCCAGTCAGGATGGCAGATGGATGATTCCATCCCACTCAGGACAGAGTCTGTGACCACAACACCTGCCTCTTCCCCTTCGGAATGGTGGTCACAGAACCTTCAACCCTAGGCCAGTCTTCCTCCCTGCTCTGCACTGCCCTCTCTGATTCTGCAGCACGCTGTGCCTGAAGTACCAAATGCTAACTTTTATTCAGAAAACTCATTTTCTCTGAAGCAACACAGGGTAGATACTTGGGCCTCTAGTCCTGTAACCTTCTCTCCTGACATGGAGGCCAGCTTATACTTTGTACAGACGAAGTCACATCTACACTCTGGGTGAAAGACAAATATGGTACATCCTGTGCATGTCACAACAGCTGATTGCTCCTTATCCATATTGTCCTCCCTTCTAGGAACCTCCTCAGATGTGGTGTTTACTGCTCACAGAACCCTGACAGGCACAAAACCAAAAACTGTTTGCCTGTCCTCTGTTCAGCAGGGTTGTTTTTCAATAAGGCTACTTGCTCAAAGCAGTTGGCCTGGCTCAAAGGCTTCCCTCTACTCAACCTCTCACCTGGGACAAATCACTCTCACTGCACACTTTTCACATTTCTGATTCATTTTATTAGGAATATGCAATTGTGTAAGAACAAGTCCAAAGTAATGTTCTTAATTATGGACACTGCCTTGCGTCACAACATACTTGTTCTCTGGCTACTCACATTTGAAATTATGTACTCACGTAGCAGCCATCAAATATTCAAGTAGATAATTTACTAAAACACATTTTATTGTTAAATAAACTGTGATTAGTGAATCTTATAAAAGCTGGACTTTATGTCAATTACAAGTACTTTTCTGTGCACTGTGCTGTGTGGTAGGAAAAGTAGATTATCAATTTCATATTTTGATATTCTCTTGAAAGGTCTAAATAATTATAAAAAGACAGATTTCCTGGCTCACAGCTGAAGGTCAACAGCCGCACAAGCAGCGCTACTAACTGCACTGAAGGGTTTGAGAAGAAAAACACTGGCACAATATTTCACTCTTATTTAAAAGTCATTTAAAAATGGGAGAGAAGGAGATAGATTAGGGTTGTAACAATTAAGCTTTGATTAATACCATAAAAACAGCCTTGTTCCTTTCTGTTTGCAGCCCCTTGCTGTCACTTCCTATTGACACTTGCTCTTATTCATTGTTTTTACACATCTATGCCAGCAGTGTTCAGAATATAATTACATGCTGTGCAAGTCCCAGGGACACAGCTTCTTAGATGAAGGGGTGGAGTAGCTATCCTACAGGCAGCTAAACAATTACAGTAGCTAGCATCACCTGTAATTAAAAAGGGAGGTATAAATGAGATAAGATGTAACCACCAATATCTAGTATAACGCTCCCAGATCTTATATTTGCATTCTTCAGGTAGATCACAGGTTTACCAGGCATTGGTTTTAATCAACCAATTTAAAACAAACAAACAATGTATTAGCTGAAATCTTGAAAGTGTAATTCAAACTCTTAAAAATACTGCCAAAACAAAAAAGCAGTCCTGTAGCACTCTAAAGACTAACAAAATAATTTATTAGGTGATGAGCTTTCATGGGACGGGCCCACTTCTTCAGATCATAGCCTTACTAGAACAGACTCAATTATATAAAGCACAGATGTCCAAAAATTGTTATCAAGGTTGGCAAATCAGAGGAGTGGGATGGGGGGAAGTTAAGATTTAGATAAAACATCAAAGTATGTAAAAGAGTCCTTATAATGAGTAAAGTAATTGCTGTCCCTGTTTAAAACACATGTTAATGTGTCAAACTTGAATATAAATGTTAGTTCTGACCATTTCCTCTGTAGATGGTTGTTAAAAGTCCCTTTTTACTAGAATACAGACTTTCAGATCTTTAACAGAATGGCCCACTCCATTAAAGTGCTGGCTGATAGGTTTGTGTATTTGGAGTTTTTTGATGCCTATTCTATGTCCATACATTCTCTGTCAAAGAGTGTTTGCAGTCTCTCCTATACACATGGGCCGTTTCTACATAGGCCACTTTCTCTGAAAGTGGCATGGTAATACACGGCCCAAAATATGCTAATAAGGCACAGATGCAAATTCCCTGAGCCTCATTAGCATATGGTCACGTGTTTTGGAGTCTGGAAGACCGTTTTTCTGGACTCCAAAACGCCTTTTAGAAGCGCGGCCCTGGGGGAGCTTCCAGAAGGAAGTCCTTCTTCCAGAGGCCCCTTCTTCCCAAAAATGTGCTAATAACCTTATTAGCACATTTCGGGCTGTGTATTACCATGCCACTTTCGGAGAAAGTGGCCTGTGTAGAAATGGCCATGGTGTATGGGCATTGTTGGCACATGATGGCATATATGATGTTAGTTGAGGAACAGGAGAATGTGCCCGTGATCCTGTAATTAACATGGTTAGGTCCAGTGATGGTATCTCCAGAACAGATATGTGGAAAAAGTTGGCAATGGGGTTTGTTACAAGGAAAAGTTCCAGGATTGGTGGTATAGCCTGTGGTTGTAGTGAGAATCCTCATAAGGTTGGGAGGCTGTCTATAGGAAAGAACAGAGATGTCACGTAGGGCTTTCTGGAATGTGGAGTCATGATTTAGGATAGGTGGTAGGTCTTTAATGATGCGTTGCAGTGGTTTGAGTTGGGCCTGTAGGTAATGACCTCAGCTTTTTTGGGCCTATCTTGGAGTACTTGGTTTCTGAGTGTTCATCTGGACCTGTCCATTTGTTTTCTTCTTCTTCTGGTGGGTAATTCAGGTTTATGAATGTTTGGTAGAAATCATGTAGTTTTTAGTCTCTGTCACTAGGATCAGAGCAGATGTGATTGTATCGCAGGTCTTGACTGTAAATGATTGATTGTGTCATGTGTGCAGGATGGAAGCTAGAAGCATGTAGGCAAGTGTAGTGGTCAGTGGGTTTCCCGTAGACAGTGGAATTGATCAGACCATCAGTGGGTTTTACTGTGGTGTCCAGGAAATGTATCTCTCGCGTGCAGTGGTAGAGGCATACGTTGATGGTGGTGTGCAGATTGTTAACATCACTGTGGAATCTGGAGTCTCTTTACCATCGGTCCAAATAATAAAGATGTCATCCAGGTATCATAAGTAAAGAAGGGTAACAGGAGACAAGAGCTGAGGAATCATTGTTTCAAATCAGTCATAAATACATTAGCATATGAGGATTCTCATCAGCAACCACAGGCTATACCACAATAATACTAATCCTGGAACTTTTCCTTAAAGCAAACTCCATTGCCAACTTTTTCCACATATCTATTCTGGAGATATCATCACTGGACCTAACCATGTTAATTATAGGATCATGGGCACATTCCCTACAGAGAAAATGCTCAGAACTAACACTCATATTCAAATTCGACACATTAACATATGGTTTGAACAGGGACAGCAATTACCTGACCCATTGTAAGGACTCCTTTACATACTTTGATGTTTCATCTAAATCTTATTTCCCCCACGCCCATGCGTTCCTCTGCTCTTCTGATTTGCCAACCTTGATAACAATTTTTGGACCTCTGTGCTTTATATATATTCAGTCTGTTCTGATATGGCTATCATCTGAAGAAGTGGGCCTGTCCCACAAAAGCTCATCACCTAATAAATTATTTTGTTAGTCTTTAAAGTGCTACTTGGCTGTTTTTTTTATTTTGACAGAACACAGACTAACACAGCTATTGCTCTGTCACTATTAAAAATACTGTGTGCGCGCATGCAGGCACACGTATCTGGGATGCAGAAAGAACACAGAATAGCAAATGTTGCCAAAGAGGCTTTTAGAAATAGAGTGACTTCGACAAACTGGAAGACTGGGCCACAAGAAATCTGATGACGTTCAATAAGGACAAGTGCAGAGTCCTGCACTTGGGCCGGAAGAATCCCAAGCATTGTTACAGGCCAGGGTCCGACTGGCTCTGTAGTAGTTCTGCAGAAAAGGACCTGGGAGTTGTAGTGCACGAGAAGCTGGACATGAGTCAACAGTGTGTCATTGTAGTCAAGAAGGCTAATGGCATATTAGGTTGCATCAAGAGGAGCGTTGCCAGTAGATCCAGAGAAGTGATTATTCCTCTTTATTTGGCTTTGGTGACGCCGCATCTGGAGTACTGTGTCCAGTTCTGGGCCCCCAATTATAGGAAGGATGTGGACACACTGGAGAGGGTCCAGCGGAGGGCGACCAAAATAATTAGAGGCCTGGAGCATATGACTTACGAAGAAAGGGTGAGGGAATTGGGACTGTTTAGTCTGCAGAAGAGAAGACTGAGGGGGGATTTGATAACAGCCTTCAACTTACTGAAGGGAGGTTGCGAAGAGGCTGGGGAGAGGCTTTTCACAGTGGTCACAGGTGGCAGAACACGGAAAAATGGTCTCAAGTTGTGCTTGGGAAGGTCCAGGTTGAACATGAGGAGAAACTTTTTCACGCAGAGGGTGGTGAAGCATTAGAATGGTCTACTCAGGGAAGTAGTAGAGTCTCCATCCCTGGAGGTGTTTAAGTCTCGGCTTGACAAAGCCCTGGCTGGGCTGATCTGATGGGTTTGGTCCTGTCTTGGGCAGGGGGCTGGACTTGACAACTTCTTAGCTCTCTTCCAGGTCTACTGTTCTACAATTCTATGAACATGACTCAAAGTTTGTTGGCTAACTCCTGCTTTCCAACCAGCAGAGGAAGCACTACATATTTTCGACTTTTCATCCATGTAGGGGGATTTTTTTTTTCAAGTGAATTTCACATACACATTTCCCACCCACCCATGTGCGGCGGGTTTGCAAAAAGACCCCCAAAATTTGTGGTGCCCTGAATGCCTGGTGCCTGTGCCATTCCCCCTGTCAAACTCTCCCCCAACACCTGCCTAAAGCTCTGGGAAGGAGTTTGGGTGGGAAAGGGGCCAGGCTCTGGAGGGAGTTTTGGTGCAGGAGGGGTGAAAGGTGGAGCTGGGGGGGGCTTGGGTGCAGGCTGAGGTCTTGGGTGCATGTTCTGGGAAGGAATTTGGAGGCTGGAGAGGGAAAAAATTTGGGAGCAGGATTACAAATTGGGGAGTAGAGGACGAGGGCTCTGGAAGGAGCAGGGTGCACGAGGGAGTGTGGGGGGAGTGCCATACTTACCTGAGGGCGCCCACCTCTGGCAATGGCTCCTGGGGTTGCAAGGGTCTCTGGATGCTGCTGCCTCCATATGATCCCTTGGCCTCTCTACTGCCTCATGTACACCCAGGCCCTGCCTGCCACCCCCAGGCAATTTAAAATGCACCAGGCGTCCCGCTGGCCGCTCAGCAGGCTTAGAGTGGTTTCCTGCTGCTTGCTCACCCCAGCCGAGCAATGCATGGGGATGCCCCTCTTCCCCTGCAGCTATGGGGACACACATGACAGCAGCTGGGGTGAACAAGTGGCCAGAAGCCACCCTAACCTCCCCTGGGGCATTTTAAATCACCTGGGGAAGGCGGCAGGTGGGGCTGCAGGACTCATGGGGGGAGAGGACAGGGAAGCAGGAGGGCTGGCGGAAACTGGGGGTGGGAGGGCAGACAGGCAGTGGGGTTTCATAGAGCCCAGCCCCGGGCCAGGAACAGTCCTAGCGTTGGGACACCATAGGCCCATATAACTTGCCATCTATAAGCCCGGCCAGGCCTCTTCCTTCTGACTACATCAATTTGAAAGCAGGGCAAACCTCAGCGTAAAAATCTATGTCCTTTTCAAGTCAGAAAAATAGTTACTTTTAAAGCAATCTCCACACACCTCCCTCCAAACAGCCAGTCCCAGTTCTCTTCCAATTTCTCTCCCAACCACCTGGAATACAGAAGCTGGGCAGGTCTTCCATACATTGCGGGTAAATGAGCCACAAGAAAAAAGTTCACCAAGCCAGAACTTGGAAACTCATTCTGTCTGTGTCCTATACATCTCTACGGCCCATATCGAGTTAAACTGCTGGGGAATCTGGAATTCAGATACTCAATAATACATGGAGAACCAACTTTTAGGATAGCAAGAGGAGAGTGTCATTCCATAGTTTATGAAGCTTTTTACTATCTGAATTTCATGCCTAAATAGTGTATTAATGGCTGCCCTAGAAATACATTCGACCAGACTGAAAATTCTCTGTCATTGGCAATGGAGAATTTGTCCCTGCAGCAGACACTACGAGTGACTCAGTGGATTGTAATTGAAAGCTGTCAAATCATCTCGGGTTTTACACATCAAAACCAATGGCCTGAGTTTCTCCCAAATCAGCGCAGGGAATGGCAGCGCTGAGGACAGTTCTAACGACGTGGGCATTTTCTAGATGAAGTTTCTGGGTCCCTCACACGTAAATGCTACTGCAGTGCTCGGCACTGAGATTACAAAAGACACGATTTGCTGTGGCATAATCTGCAATGGAAAGACAAAGTGGTAACCTCCAGCCTGAAAGCTCAGCATGTCATCCCTGCCACCAGAGGATCCATGAGTAACAGGACTCCAGTCCTATAATGAGGAGAGGAGGTGCTCAGGGTTATCCACTGACTGATAATGCTGCATGCCAGAACATAGCGATCTCTCCCCCCTACAGGCCAAATATATGCATCAAACAAGCAGAAAGAAAAGATGAAATCTTGCTGAGCTCTGTACACAAGCAACCAAGACAAATTGGAGGATTGGGCCAAAAGAAATCCGATGAGGTTCAACGAGGACAAGTGCAAAGTCCTGCACTTGGGAGGGAAGAATTCCAATCACTGTTACAGGCTGGGGACCAACTGGTTAAGTAGCAGTGCAGCAGGAAAGGACTTGGGGATTATAGTGGATGAGAGACTGGATATCAGTCAATAGTGTGCCCTTGTAGCCAAGAAGGCAAATGGCTTATTTCATTAGGAGAAGCATTTTCAGCAGATCTAGACAAGATATTAGTTCCCTTTATTTGGCACTGGTGAGGCCACATCTGGAGTACTGCGTCCAGTTCTGGGCCCCCCGGGCATGAAATAATGTGGATGCACTGGAGAGGGTCCAGTGGAGGGCAACAAAAATGATTAGGGGGCTGGTGCACATGACCTACAAGGAGAGGCTGAGGGATTTGGTCTTATTAAATTTGCAGAAGAGAAGAGGTTGTGTAATCCTCAATGTTTTGAACCAAATTCTACTGTTAATTATCTCCAGGACATGGCACTGTATTCAGTCACTTGCCTTGGATGCCAGGGTAAGAATATGTATATGGGCCATAATTTTCTAAAATGCTACTGACACTATTACAATATCAGGGCACACAACTGGAAGGCACTGTAATGAGGCCTGACGGTAGGAGGGCAGCAAGTGTGCTCAGCCTGGTCCGAATATCAGGCCCTTTTACAGTGGGCAAATAATCACAGCCTTAATCTTTTCTCAGATTACAAATGAATCCCAAGCTTTAAAGAAAAGCCTTTGCTACAGTCAGCTTCAACAACACAGCTGCAATGCACTGGGGTGAGATGCATTGCCTTGGTTTTTTTTTTTTTACTCTTCAGTGAAAAAGACCTTAATCTTGACTATCTGCTTCTAAAGGTCAGGCCAACTTCTGTGTATGTGTGTTTTCTCGAAATCTCCAATTTTACCCTTCTCTCCATTATTACTTCCCTCCCACACACTGCTCTGTTAACTATAGCTCCATATGACAATCACTGATAGAGGTAAGAGGACTGTGATTCTAAATGCCTGGCCTTTTTCAAAGAAGGTATTGCCAATAAGAGAGATGGTTTCAGAATCATAGGTCAGCTCTATTTTGCCAGTAAAACACTTATTTCTACTGGCCTTAAGACCTCAAAGCTTACAGCTTGTGCTATAAAACAAACTCCACTGGCAACAGCTACAGCCAGCCAGCCATGTTCTTTGCTTTGTGCTTTGAAAGTGCTGCTGTATTCCTGACATCACACTTAATCCACAGGAAGGATGAGTGCTATGTTCCATTTCTGCCCTTTTGCCATGAGTGGCTGAAGGCAAATGACACTTGCTACTTTTTTTAATCAGGAACCTAACGATAGACTCAGTCTTCCCTGGCACTGTGCTTTTCACTTCCAGCTCTTTTTCCCTCGTGGTACCCATCAGGCCAGCTCCTGAAGGGACCCTTGCATGGCATGGTATGGTATATAGGGCTCAGCCAATCCTCCAGTCCCTCAGTTCTTTCTTGATGGTTCTCCAACAGAGGGGGAGTGGGTGGGATTTGGAATGGACACAACCAGCAAATCTTGAAGAACAACAGTTGCAAAAGGCAGGTGACTGTTTCTTCTTCTTTGAGTGATTGCTCACGTGCATTCCAGTTGGGGACCTTCAAGCAGTTTACCTGGAAGAGGGGTCGGAGATCAACAAGCTGCGGTCCGTAGAACTGCTCTACTAAATGCTGCATCATCCCTTGTTTGCTGGGCAATGGTGCAGTGCACTGCAAAAGTGTGGATGGAGGATCATGTCACTACCTTGCAAATGTCCTGATTTGGAACTTGTGCAAGGAATGTGGCTGAAGAAGTCTGAACTCTTGTGGAGCGAGCTGTCAGGGCTGAGCTGGGACCTTGCCCAGGTCATAGAAGGTCCTGATGCAGGATATGATGCATGATGAGAAATGCTGGGATGAGATGGGCAGTGTCCTCATTCTTCCTGCTAACACAATAAAGAGTGGTGGCAATTTTGGAAACGGCTGGGTGCATTCAAAGTAGAAGCCCAGAGTGCACTTGAGCTCTATGGAATGAAGGCCTCTCTCCTGAGAAGTTGTCATGAATGAATGCAGAAAAAGGGTTAACCCCTACAGAGACAACTCTTCACAGGGGGTGGTCAGGTAAGCCAATGGGAGGAAGAGAGGCTTTTTTCAACTGAGAACAATTGCAGTCTGAGGGGTCTTTTGTCTGCATGGCTAATGCAGCAGAGGCAGAGAGCTGATTCCTCCTGAGCAGCTGGAATGAATCCAGTAAATATCCAACCGTTTCATAATCAGCCATACATAAGTAAGTAGAAGGGACATGCGTAGATAGAGTTGATCAGGTTATAGTTGTTTTGAATTTGGTGTGGACTATCTTTTTTCAATAGCTTTGATTAATGACTTGTTTCTTTCCCCTGTAACTCTAAGATGAATCCCAGGGAAGTAAGTCTCTGTACTGCAACTGGTATGATTAATTTTTCTCTTGTGAATAAATTGCATTTTTAAAGCAAATGATGTGATCCCTGTGTCCTAGAGGAGTCTGTGTATGTTCATGCCTTAGACTGAAAGATCAGCAATCAGAGTACAGTTCTTTGCATCTAAGCTTTCACCTGAAGGAGGAGTAAGAGCTTGGTGTACCCCCATAGGGAGACACCCCGAGTGTGTCTTCCTGGGTCAAAATGTTTTTTTTTTCCTTACTTGGGTGGTGGCAGTGATTACCCCCCACCCCTCCGCCCCCAAGGTCAGGGAATCTGTGGCCTTGGGGAGCTTTTTAAGTAAAGCCTTTTACAGGCAACCTATTTTTTCTAAGGTTTTTGCAGGACCCCACTTTCTGCACTCACACTGTCAGAATAAAGCAGCAGCCCTGACAGGAATGGTGTGGGGTTTTGGGGAGAACACAGGCAGCAAAATGTCCTGGCTGACATGGAAGTAGGAGACCACTTTAGGCAGAAAAGCTGAGCAAGGACAGATCTGTACTTTGTCTTTCTAAAATATGGTATATGGAGGTTTGGAGATGAGAGCCTGGAGCTCTAAAACAGCCTTGCTGAGGTTATGGCCCCTGGGAAGGCCACCCTCCAAAGGACGTAGGATGGGGACAGGCTGCCAAGGGCTCAAAAGGCAGGTCCACGAGCTGAAAATGGACCAGGTTGAGATCCCACCGAAGGACAAGGTGTTGAATCTGGGGGTATAACCTTTCCAGGCCCCTGAGGAAGCAGCCTACTGTGATTTTAGTGAAGAGAGACACAGGGGACTTTGCCTCTGACTGACATCACTCAGAGCAGGACCAATCTGCAATGGAAAGGCACAATGGCATTGGAGATCAGTGCCCAGGAGATGGAGAGTGGGAATGAAAATATGGCCAGCTGGCCCTGATGCTGAACTGGAGGTGGTATAAGCTCTAGAGCCAGTGCTGAAAGTGTTGGTGCTTGGAGAAAGGGCTGCACCACTGGCAGCCCCGCTGGCTGGGTAGACATTGGAGTGTGTGCTAAGTGCTGTCCTCCAGCCAGTCCTGGAGCATGCACCAGTGTCTGCATCATAGCCAGTGCTAGTGCTGCCTACTCCACCATTTGGACAAGCTCCAGAAGTTGTGGCCCCAAAAGTGTCCTGCGTGGAGGGGAGGACCTGGGCGGTCCTCTTCCAGAACGCCATGCACACAGGAGTCTAACAGGCCCCCAACTCAACAGTCCCATCCTCGGGCTGGAATTGATGGTGCCAGCTGTGCCGCACTGTCCGTGCAGTGCCCTGAGAAGGGACGTGCTGAAGTGCTGTGAATGTCTGTCCAGCCTGGACTTCTTGTGTGGCATTGGAAACTGGGAGTAGTGCATCACCGAAGAACCGGCCTGATGGGTCAGGGACCAATGACGGTGTTCGTTGCATCCCACTTTTTGAGCTGCCAGTGAGTCATGAACAGACTGACACACTGTGCATCGAGGAAGCTACCAAGTGTTTGGCAAGGAGGGTGAGTGCGCTGACTCTATGGGCAGGAGTTTCAAGTGCTGGTCCCTCTCTCAGCTAGTTCTCATCCTGAAACTCCTGCAGACACCATGCTGTTAAAATACTGTTCAATGTCCTTCACCTAAATGCTCAAGCAAGATACATGCAGATCCCCACCTGGCATAGGCTTGCCACAGGAGTCACCATGCTTAAACCCCCATTGCACGCCCAACAGGAAGCACTGCTGGAATCAAAAATGAACAACAAGATGGGGTGGGGGAACCCTCTAATGAGAAATAATTAAAGCATCTACTGCTTGAACAACTAACTACGTATATGAAAAAGTGGGGAAAGAGCTAGGGTTGTCTTGCAGAGGCAGAGAACAAGTTGGGTTAGGTTAGGTTAGCAAGTTAGTGTTGATCCTGCTTTGGTCAGGGGGCTGGACTAGATGACTTCCTAAGGTCCCTTCTAGCCCTAGGATTCTATGAACAAGTCCTCCAATGACCATTACTGACAGTAAAAAGGAACTGAGGGAGGAGGTGGAGAGTCAGCAGAGCCCTTCCTACCACACCACTGCAGGGGGCTCCACTGTCAACCCAACAAGAACTACTAGAAGAAAAAGCTTCAGACGATGTGTGTGAACGCTGTGCACACACCTACTCCAATAGGTGTAAGCAAACTTTCCAAGTAGCAATGAGGGGTCCTGTGGCACCTTATAGACTAACAGAAGTGTATGAGCATAAGCTTTCGTGGGCCAAGAACCACTTCGTCAGATGCAGGTCACCTGCATCTGACAAAGTGGGTCTTGGCCCACGAAAGCTTATGCTCATACATTTGTGTTAGTCTATAAGGTGCCACAGGACCCCTCATTGCTTTTGCAGATCCAGACTAACACGGCTACTCCTCTGATACTTTCTAAGTAGAATACTCAATATTGTCACGGTTGTCTGTAAAATACCACTTCCGTATCTACGGATACAGGTCTTAGCTACATACGGTGGCTAAGAGTCCAGCTGAGAAAAATGAAAATGAATAGGGGACTGAGGCATGTGACTTATCAAGAGAGGCTGAGGGAACCAAGTTTATTTAGTCTGCAGAAGAGTGAGGGGGATGAACTTAAGCTATTCTCAGTGGTGGCAGATGACAGAACAAGAAGCAATGGTCTCATGCTGCAGCTGGTGAGGTCTAGGTTGGACATTAGGAAAAGCTATTTCGCTGGAGGGTGGTGAAGCACTGGAATGTGTTGCCTAGGGATGTGGTGGTATCTCCATTGTTACAGGTTTTTAAGCCCCAGCTTGACAAAGGCCTGGATGGGGTAATTTAGTTGGAATTGTTCCTGCTTTGAGCAGGGGGTTGGACTAGATGACCTCCTGAGGACTGATCTCTTCCAACCCTAATTCTCTATGATTCTATGGCGCCAAGAGTCCTGAAAGGTCCTTAATAAAACTGGGTTTTCTCCAGTGAGAATGCAACATGTGCTAGAACTCATATTAAAAGACATGGTACAATAACAGCCACAGAAAACAATACATAAAGGCAGAACCAGCTGGCAAAAAACCTGAATTCAACATGCAAAGACCATCTACATTCAAAACTGGGGTAATTCTGTATATTTACTTACCATCAAAGTTTTTGTACTGAGATGTTAGGGTCACCTGTGCAGAGCGGCTAGCTTCCGTCATCATGTCTTCAAATTCACTTTGGCTTTTTTTTGAGAAGTTCTCTTCCATCTCACTGGTGCAGCAGGTATAACCTTGTGGGCAGATTCTCAGGTGTTCCCCTAAAGTGAGAAAAAAAAATGTGTGATAAAAGTGTTAACAAGAGACTTCAACCAAGGTGACCTTAGTATCAAATGATCCAAGCTACAAATGGCAAATTCATTCTACCCACATTTTGTTACGTAACTCAGGGCATAATTAGGAGCCACCTATTTTATCTGATAAGTTCATTTTGCTATTGATGATGTTTTGTGTTTGAACAGGGATTTTCTCACTTATAATCAGGGTGTGTGGATTGGGAGGAGAGGAATATTGCATTTATTCAAACTCTGCCCAGAACCCCAGATGAGATGGATGTCACTGATTAAATTACAAGATACTGAAACTGTTGTCATTAGGCTTCAGAATTAACATATCAAAATTAATGGTACAGCTCACTTTTTTCTTAGAGCAATTGTTTGAGACCCCCTGCCAGAGGAGTAAGACAGTGTGACCTCTCTTTCCATTCTGGAACGAGTTTCCACTATTATGCCTGAAGAGCGGAAGTTTGAAAGCCAAAGGCTCTTGGGCACCAAACACCCCTGTGTCTTTTAAAATCTCCTCCTTTACTCTTTTTTTACATGAAAGCTTTTAATTCGCTGACGCTGACAAGAAGAGCAGAAACAAAGCAATATAGTGCATTAGAATGGTCCTCGCTCACATGCAAGCTCTTTGTTCCACTAGAGACCCTGCTCATGTTTGACAAAGTATCAGCAGGAAAAAAAAAAACTCAGCTGCCCCAGCTTGGACACTATCACATCCCAAGCGGGCAAGGCAATGAACTCTGGGGGTGAAAATCCTGTTTTAAACCATTCTTTTTTGATAATGAGTTGCAATGACAAGGAGTCAGGACATGTAAGAAAAACAATATTTTACATTTGATACATTCAACAAAATTCTATGGGATGCATGTCCTTCCAGTGCCTCCTCCACACTCACTGTTGGGGAAGAATAAGCATTTGCCTAGGCACAGTTAGCAGCATCATTTAACAATTACCTGATTTTTTAGGATTCTTGACAAAGAGCCAGCCACCTGCAAACACTGCCTGGATTTCCGCCCGCCGGCTCCCAGCCTAAGTACATTTGAATGTAATCAGACATTTTAAAAAAACTCTTGTTCTAACCATGGACTGAGATAATCCAATTACACTGAAGTCAACATGTTTAATGTAATTTGATTGTGGCTGCCAACAATTTTGCAGGCAATTTTTAGAGCACTGTTGTCTTAATGTCATAGCTGAGCCAAAACATATACTTAAAACTATGTCTTGTCTTGTGTTTCTCTTATATATGCTGGAGCCTGATCCTACAAGTCCTGGAGAACATTCCATTAAACTCAGTGGGAGCATCTGATGTGTAATGCCCACAGGCTATAAGTTCTTGAGGGCACACACGTGTTTTACTCTGTTGAGTGCTATGTTAATTTGTGACATACATAACATTTTTTTCTGCACATCATGCTGGCCCTTTTGGGTAAGTGTCATTTAGTATTTGTTGCCAGCAGCCCCTGTAGGCGCCACGTGCCCTGCCATTCAGGGCAGGAACGCCCTGGCTATTGCTGCCATCTTTGTGAGGGGGAAGCACACTTGTACAGCGAATTCAGGGCCCACCACATCAGACTCAATGGCAGTCTTTCCAGTAGGTTTGCCAGGCCCAGGACAACTCCAGCAAGTTCTGTCTGAACTTCTGCTTCTCTCACCTGCAGCCGTGTCATGTTGCCCAAATGTGATGGCCATTATTTTGAGTCCCAGTTCTTCCTGAGGCTTTTCCCCTCTGCTACTGAATCACTGGGTTGTGTAAAACAAGGTAGTACAATTTTAAGTTAAACTCTGGCACCTGAATTTCCATGTCTGGCCTCTATTTGCTCCCCCTTTCCCACTCTTTCCTACAAGGTCTCCTGACTCAAGAGAGACTCTTCTGTCCCCTTCTCCCATAAGAACATAAGAATGGCCATACTGGGTCAGACCAAAGGTCCATCCAGCCCAGTATTCCGTCTGCCGACAGTGGCCAATGCCAGGTGCCCCAGAGAAGAACAGAAGACAATGATCAAGTGATTTATCTCCTGCCATCCATCTCCTGCCCTTGTACTGAAGGCTAGGGCACCATAATTTACCCCTGGCTAATAGCCATTTATGGACCTAACCTGCAAAAATTTATCGAGCTCTTTTTTAAACCCTAATAGAGTCCTGGCCTTCACAGCCTCCTCCGGCAAGGAGTTCCACAGGTTGACTGTGCGCTGTGTGAAGAAAAATTTCCTTTTATTAGTTTTGAACCTACTACCCATCAATTTCATTTGGTGTCCCCTAGTTCTTGTATTATGGGAAAAGGTAAATAATTTTTCTATATTCACTTTCTCCACACCATTCATTCAAAGAAAAAGCACCACAGAAATCCCATTGGACCAGGTAGGCAAACAAGCAGGAACAGAAAGAGCCCATTTCGGAAGAATCACACACAAACCCTGTGTAGCACAGTGCTCCTGGCAAATAAACTTCCAACTGTCTTGTCAAAAGCCCCCTTTTCTCTCTCATTACTAGCCTCTTATAATCCATTGCCCCTGCCCCATCCCAATAAGCCTACATTTGCAGGGAAAAGCCAGTGTAAGGATTAAACCCTTGCTTGGAGGCAGAGGTGGGACAGTAGATATATGGTTTCTCACCAAGACATAGCCTTGGCTCCTGTCACGGAAAATTAAAAACTTGCTTCTTGCCCAGGTTTTTCAGTTGCTGGCACATGCTTTTCTGACCAACACTAGTTTAACAAGAGAGTTGGTTTTATTCATACTTGCCCCACTGAAGTACGCATCCATTAAATACAACATTATGGCCTTGCTACTTTGCCTTCACTGGTAACCAGTGTCAGACTTCAGTTAAGGGTATCCAAACAAACTCACTCATAAGACTGCCTACACCAACACTCAGCCTGGCACAGAACAGCTTTCAAGATATTTTTAAATGCTGAACTAAGACTAAGGCTTGATCCTACATGTATTTAATAATGGGAGTCAACCGCAAGTGGCCCCATTTTTATTGCGCGTGAAGTTATTCACAAGCTTAAGTGCTTATAGGGACAGATGAAAGGTCATTAGGGACTCTTTAAAATCCTGCTAATAAAACCACTGTCTCCCCCTTGCCCCAGAACATATCCTATGGCCTCACATCTATTTCTTTTCTTCTTTCCAGCATAACAAAAGGCTTCAGGTTATGGAGTGGGTACAAAAGAACAGCCCCTTTCAAACATGAGACCGCCAAGGTGGAAACCATGGCAAGCATGCTTCACAGCACCGCTGAGGAGACAACTGCACTTTCATCAGAGTTGCAGGTTGGGCATATTCCCTTGCAATGGGATTTTTATAAACAAAAGAAAGAAACAAACAAAACTCCAGGCTTTCCAGTCCAGAGGAGAACAGCACTGGAAAACAGAAACCAGCACGGTGTCTAAGTTCCATTACACACAATGAGGAAGAGCAAAAATTTGAGTTGTTAATTCAAACATAACATGACCAGACTAATCTCCCCTCTCCCAGCAAAGCATGGGGTACATCTGACTCAATGGCATCATTCCAAAACCTTTCTGCTGATTGAGCATCAAACTGCTTTCAGCCAATGCTTTTCAGAGAAAAGGAAAGGAAGACAGACACATAGAAAGGCAGAAAAGAAAAGCCTCTAAGCTAAAATTGCTTGCTTTTTCTCCATCTTTGTGGCTTGAACCCTCCAAAAATCTATTTTAAGCATGCTAACCCAAAGCAGATTCAATTCTTTTTAAAAACAATATTTATTTTCAACACTACACTAATGTATCTCAGTGGGAGAGTGAAGTTTCCAGCATTACTCTTTGCAATTCAAATGCATTGCACAAAAAGAGAGGAAGAGTTGTAAAGCCCTCTGAAAAACCTCTGCTTTGGTTTTTAACCTGATCCGTACTTGCATTGTTCAGTCACTATTTACAGGTGTGCTACACAGGGTATTTTTGCTTTCCATTTATTTCAGAGTGCACTCGTTTGCTAATTTGCCTTTATTTTGTCATATCTTCTGTTTCTGAGGATGTGCTAAAAATCTCTCTGTGCATCTGGCAAGAGATTGCCTGTAAATACTTACACTCAACATCCAGGTAGAGAAGTACTGTAAGCAGTAAATCGGTGAGATGCATTACTTCTTTCCCATTCAGATTTTCATTAAAAAGCTTCTCCTAGTGTAAAGATGACGCACATTGCTACCACTCTGTTTATCGCCACATTACTGACTCCTACCTCCCAAGAAAAGCTTTACAGAATGGAAGCACAGAATTACAGAAGCAAATTTAGCAGCTGATTTAGGGCCCAAGCCAAACCCCACTGGAAAGAATCCCAATGACTCCAATAAACTTTGGATCAGATTCTAAGAGAACGATCCTTTCAGTTTCAGAAGCTTGGCGTCCAATAGTATCTAAGATCATGAGTCCTGCCACCTCTTCCTCCGATCACCACAAAACTGTCAGCAAGTGATCAAGGCTGGAGGTAAGGCACCAATGATGCTGAGTCAGGCAGAGCTGTGTGGGGAAGTCTGTCCAGTATCTGCCCACACTGTGCTTGGCTCAGCCCAAAGCTCCTCGCTTTCTTCTGTACTCACGTCACTCCCACCAGTCTTCATAAGGAGAAGATACATCTTCAAAATACTTCTTTACTTAAGGAAAAAAAAAAAACCAGACCAACTGGTAGCAGAACACACTGTCCTACAGGAGACCGAGATTTCCTGAAAAACTTACAGCTTCTCTTCTTTCTACACCAGTGGAACCTTGGAAAAGCCAAAGGGCCAAACTCTTTGCTGATGTACACACCGGCTTCAAGATATTGCATGGTGTGTAAAGTCAACAGAGAATGCAACCCCTGAAGTTAATGGGAGGTTGAAGGGGGGCGGGTATTAGTACAGAATCACGTACTTATATGTCTTATTTGTGATTGACTAAGCTGGAGTGGAAAGGGTTGGGTGGGAGACTAGTGAAAAGGAAGTATCACACCACCCTAGCCAATCAGTCAGCTATGGTGATAAACTGTGCTTGAAATCACAGGATTGCAGGTAATCTGGAGATCAAACTCAAATATTTTAAGATGTTGACTTTGGCCAAGTCTCTTAATTCTCTGGGCCTCAGTTTGCCCATTTCATATAAACATAGGGCTGGGAGGGACGTGGAGAAGTTATCTAGTTCAGCCCTCATGCAGAGGCATGACCAAGTAGACCTAAACAACCCTGGGGTGGTCACGCTTTAAAATCCCTGTTTCTCATTTTTACAGCTCTCCTCTGGTCTCTCCCCAGTTTACCAACAACTTGAAGTCTGGCTCCCAAAACGGGACTCAGCGCTCCAGCTGAAGCTCAGCAGAGCTGAAGTGGAGTGGAATGATCACCTCCTGTGTCTTAGAGATGACATACCTGCTTACCAACCCCAGAACATTAACTTTGTTAGCAACATGATCACACTTTGTTAGTGGATTTTCAATTTGTGACCCATTATAAACCCCAGATCTTTTTCAGCAGGACTGCTGTCTAGCCAGTTTCCCCCAGGTTGTAGTTGTAGATCCTGGTTTGTCCTACCTAAGCATTTTAGCTTGCACTTGTCTTTATGGAATTTCATCTTGTTGATTTCAGACCAATTTTTCAGTGTGTTAAGGTTTTTATGAATTCTAATCCTGTTCTCCTAAATGTCTGCAATGCCCTCCTCCCCTCACCAGCTTGGTATCAAGAGCAAATTTTATGAGCAAAGGCTCCACTAAATTACCCAAGTCATTATGGAAAATATTGACTAGTGCTGTTTGTATAATAATAATACTCCCCTCTCTCACAAAGGAGCTGAGAAATTTAACTGATTGCTTGTAAAGCGGTTTGGATCACTTGGATGGAAGGCATTTTAGTATAAAAATGCAAATTATTTTAGAATTATTTCTCCAAGAGGTTCATTTATTTCTGGTTGTGACAAGTAACACAGAAGCCGGGCAACAGGAGCAAGTTCCACGTCCTGTTTCCAAGGGGCATTTCAGAGCCTTTTCATCTGAAAGTGGTACCGCAATGGAAGAAGTAATTCTGTGATGTAGGGTAGGAGCCACTATTTAACTACTGCTACCCTTGCATTTATATGCACTAGGGCCTCTCACCTAAGGATTTCAAAGTACCTCACGCACCAGGCAGTGACCTCATGACTATTCTTGTAGCAGCACTAGTACCTTCTCAGCAGCCCCCACTGCTGCCATCTTGGAACTCCAGGCACATCTCGCCAGCCCCACCATGTGTGCGCCCTAGAATCTGGTTCCCCTCTGATTGCTGAGATGGGTACATCCTTGCCCCTCCCCTCAACCTCCAGAATCAGAAAGAGCACGCTCTACCCTTTCCCCCAGCTGTTCCTTACCCTCCCCAGCGTTCCCTGGCTTCCAGAGCAGGTGAAAGAGGCATGTCCTGAGGTGCTGCACAAATAGATCCGGCCCCTTGGCAGATATTCCATGGAAGAGTGGTAGGTACATGGGTGCTGAGGGAGAGAGCAGTCTGAGCTTGCCAGCAATGAGCTCAGAGCTACAGGTCAGAGAGCCATTCCCTGTACAAAGTAGCAAATTATCATTACAGCCACACTGCGGTGAGGCACGGAGGGGTGAAATGACCAGCCCAATATCACTGGTGGCAAAGGGAGCCCACTGATGCTGCTCACTAAATTAGAGGGTAAAAGAAAGGCATTTGTGGGGGAATCAGGTATCAGGCAGCCAGGAGAAGCCCTTTGAAGGGTTGCATATCTGGCCAAACTGGTTATTTTGTTAGCCCAAGGGGTAAACACGAGTTCGTTTGAATGTCAGCTGATTGGTTACCTTGCAAAATGCTGATGTCTTGGTTTTAGGTTGAGCTCGCATGCCAGGGAGTCACTGAAGTGCTTGCACACCTTATCACAGCAGCTATTTCACGGTGTGCCAAAATACTTCGGGCTACATTTCCTCTCTGCCCTCAGAAGTAACCGGGAAGAAGGCCCGCCTGAGGCCAGGAATGGAAGGGGAGCACTGGTTCTAAGAGATGGAGACTGGGTGGGTGGGTGAGGGGAGCTAGGCAGGAGCAATGCCAGCTCAGAAGCACAGGGTGCTACGCCATGGAAGGTAAGCGCCAACTCAGAGGTTTCAGGGAATGGAGGGTGGGAGAGCTATCTTGGATTCACAATTCCTCTGACTCCAAGGGGCTCTCTCTGGATTGCAAGGCAGGGAGGGCAAAATGGAGCTGGAAGCCTAATTTGTCTGGGCCTGCCCCACTGCAGGCTCTCTGAATACTGGACATAACTGACCAGAACAGAAGTGATTGCTGCAGCAGGCAGGAACTTCTCTGTGGCTGTTAATATACAGCTACAGAGGGAGAGAGGGAGAAAAGCCATCACTGCAGCTGTGCTGACATAAAGGAGCCCCTCTGGGTATCGCGGGATTCAGGTGATTCTGCAGAGACTCACTGAACTGGGGGGAACCTCACAGAACAGTTGCCTGGTGGGGTAACTTCACTGTAGCAGGGGTTACTCACTTTGTGCAATAAATGGGATTCCTTCAGATGCACGCCGGTCAGGGTTCTCCACTACCGGTGTGTGCATGGACCTTCCAAGTCCTAGATCAGAGATTTTCAGACAGAAGGGCCTAACCTGTGCACGGTTCCTATGTGTCCTCATACCAGAGATCAAGGCACTCTAGGGGTATGGCTGAACCACTCACAGTTACTTCTCCACCCAAAGCAGAGGGGAAGAAGGGCAGGTATTGGAGCTGCCCTAGGGACACGCATCTCAAAGAACTGCAGTGAATGCACAGAGTGACTAAGAACTAAAACTTTGAGTCACTTCAGGTGACTTTCAAGAAGGATCGCCAGATGGACAAGAATCTTCATCATGAATTTGGGATGTGGATAGAGCAGGGATTCCAGTTCATCCATTACAATGAGATCACTTTTTTGTCTAAATTCTTGTGGTGTCAAGTATGGGATTGTTACCCGTGAGACAGCTGAGACACGGTCATTGAGACAGATGATGCTACTGAGAGCGGGGTGATACACCAATGGCATCTGATGGAGTTATCCGGTGCTGCATGTGCTGAGTGTACAGGTAGCAACAGCTGGGCTGAGCTCAAGAGCACCAATCCTGAGTGCCTATGGTCATCCTCCTTGCTCACTACAGATAACAAGACCCAACTGGAGCTGGTCTCTACTATTAGCTACACCACCAGTAGGCATCCTTCAGTCTAGGTAGACTATGGATCGCGCCCTTCATAGTTCCATTTGGAATCATCATTTGCAGTGTCGACTGTGACTGCGAAGGCCCACATGAAAGTGACAGTCCTTGCTGCATCTGTTGCATGTGTAATGGGTGTCTGGCAGGTCCTTACTGTGCGTTCTGTGGGCTCGCTTCTCCTCTGCTAGCTGTCTGATCCTCATCTCACCCTTCTGAAGGCCCTTGTGTAGTTCCTGCCTCCGTCTGCTGCAATCGTCTGCCAGCTCCTCCCAGCTGTCCGGCTCGATGTCTACCTCCCTGAGGTCCCTCTTGCAAACATCTTTGTAGCGCAACTGGGGGCGTCCGGGAGGTCTTTTGCCAGAGGCTAGCTCGCCATACAGGATGTCTTTTGGGATCCTTTCATCATTCATCCTATGGACGTGGCCAAGCCAGCGGAGCCGCCGCTGCCTGAGGAGGGTATGCATGGCTGGGATTCCAGCTTGCTCAAGGACAGCGCTGTTGGACACTCTGTCCTTCCATGATAGTCCAAGGATGTGCCTGAGGCAGCGCAAGTGGAAGACATTCAGCCTCTTTTCCTGGCGGGCGTACAGGGTCCAAGACTCACTGCCGTAAAGGAGGGTGCTGAGGATGTAGGCTCTGTAGACTTGCATTTTGGTGCAGGTCTACAACTTGATGTTATTTCAGACTCTCTCGCTGAGTCTGGACAAAGTTGTGGCTGCTTTACCAATCCTCCTATTTAGCTCAGTCTCCAATGACAGGGTGTCAGTGGTGGTGGACCCGAGGTAAACAAACTTGTGGACAACCTCTAACGTATAGTTGTCAATGCTGATTGATGGAGGTTCAGCAACGTCCTGACCAAGTATGTTTGTCTTCTTTAAGCTGATGGAAAGCCCGAAGTCCTTGCATGCTTTGGAGAACTGATCCAGCAGTTTCTGAAGCTGGTCTCCTGTGTGTGACACTACAGCGGCATCATCTGCGAACAGCATATCTCTGATGAGGACTTCCCGCACCTTAGACTTAGCTTTCAGCCTTGCAAAATTAAACAGTTTCCCATCAGATCTTGTGTGCAAAAAGATGCCCTCTGTTGAAGATCCAAAGGCGTGCTTCAGGAGGAGTGCAAAGAAGATTGCGAACAACATCGGAGCAAGCACGCATCCTTGTTTGACGCCACTCCTGATGCTGAAAACATCTGATAATGTGCCGTCATATTGGATGGTTCCTCTCATGTCTTTATGGAAAGACTGGATCATCTTGAGTAACCGTGGTGGACAGCCTATCTTCTGGAGCAGTTTGAACAGCCCATCCCTGCTGACCAAGTCGAAGGCCTTGGTCAGGTCGATGAAGGCAATATAGAGTGGCTTCCTCTGCTCCCTGCATTTCTCCTGCAGCTGCCTCAGAGAGAAGACCACGTCAACGGTAAATCTCTCTGCACAGAATCTGCACTGTGATTCGGGATACACCCTCTTAGCAATCTTCTGGAGTCTGCCGAGGAAGACGTGAGTGAACAGTTTACCAGTGACGCTTAGGAGGGAGATTCCATGGTAATTGTTGCAGTCGCTTCTGTCTCCTTTGTTCTTATACAAGGTTACAATGTTAGCGTCATGCATATCCTGTGGAACCTCTTCCTCTCTCCAGCACACGCACAGTAGCTCATGTAGGGGTTCCAGAAGGATGTCCGCGGCACACTTGATTACCTCTGGTGGTATTCCATCCTGGCCTGGGGCCTTTCCTACCGCAATGCTGTCAATGGCTTTCTTCAGTTCGTCCACAGTTGGTTCCTGATCCACTTTGTCCATTACTGGTAGGAGCTCGACGGCATCAAGGGCTGCATCAACCACAACGTTCTCGCATGAGTACAGCTCGGAGTACCATCTGTTTGGCTTTGTCAGTGATGACTTCACCAGATTTGGATTTCAGAGGTGCCATCTTGTTCTGGGTGGGTCCTAATGCCTTCTTGATGCCCTCGTGCATTCCCCTGAGATTACCAGAGTCAGCACTGGTCTGGATGCTGCTGCATAACTCGAGCCAGTAGTTGTTGGCACAGCGCCTGGCTGTCTGCTGTACTGTTTTTCTGGCTGATCTGAGTGCTTGCAGGGTACTCTGGCTCGGTGAGCGTTTGTACTCCAGGAGTGCAGCGCGCTTCTTTTCGATGGCTGGAATCATCTCATTGGAGTTAGCTTCGAACCAGTCGTTTGTGTTTCTAGCTCTTCTTCCAAACACCGACAAGGCTGTGTTGTAAATTGTATCCCTCAGATGTTGCCATCTGGATGTCACATCGGCACCCCCAGGGCTGCTGCTGAGATTCTCCTCAAGGGTCACTCTGAACTTTTCGGCTCTCTCTGAGTTTGCTGTCTTTGTGGCATCAATGCGGGGCCTTCCAGTTGGTTTAGAGTGGTACAGCTTCTTGGCTCTCACCTTGAGTTTCGAGCAAACTAGCAAGTGATCTGTATGGCAGTCGGCACTGTGGTAGCTGTTTGTCAGAAGGACGTTTTTGAGGTTATCACATCTAGCGATGACCACGTCTAGATGATGCCAGCGTTTCGAGCGTGGGTGTCTCCATGACACTCTGTGCTGCAGAACAGCACCAAATGGCAGGCACATCCTTTTGTTGGGAAGTGGCATGACCTGGACCAATCTGCCTCTGCCTCCCCAGCTCCTAGCTGTGTTGCTCCATTTCACCATCAAGAGTGCTGTGGGCGCCAGGTCCCCCACCAGTCTTGGGCCAACCGGGGTTCCTCAGGGCCTCCCAAGGCACAGGGCCCACAGCATTTGCCCTAGATGGAATGGAGAGTGTGACCTACAGAGCAAATCACCCTTAGAAAAAAAAACCCAGTTCCAACCAGAACTCTTTAAAAATATCATGTGTGTCTGGTTGTAGGAGAGAGACACATGGAGTTTAGCATTCTTTCTGTTCACTTCTCTGAAGAGGGCAGGAGGAACCTGTCAGGCCTGTTAGACAAGGCAAGAATTACCCTGATTTTATACACAAGACTGCTGAGGAAATATTGACACTTTGTTCCATCATCCACCACAGCTGACCACTTTCAGAGCTGTCCTGAACGTAGCAGCCTCAAAGCTGATGTTCTGGCTCGCAGTTTTTTAAACAGTGATTTTTTTAACCACAGCTAGATCTTATACTACATTACAGTAAACTGGTTCCTGTCTTATTACATGAAGATTAATCAAAGTCTTCTGGACAATATAAATACATTTTTCAATTCAATTACATACATGCTGGTCTTCATTAAGTGTGTAACATCCTTATGGAAGGAGAAAAGCAATTTATTAAGCTGCATCTTTCTCCATTAGATTAATACTGAGCATTCTAATTATTTCAAGTTATGATATTAGCTATTATGACATAAAGCTTTCCATCTCTTCCATTGGTAGTTTGCTACCTAAAGGAAGCACATTCCCATAAAGAACCACTCGAGTAAACCCAAAGTTAACATGATGATGAGATTCCTCCAAAGGTTTCTTAAGACGGAAGGACTCCTTGAATTTTGATGTTGGTGTATGCCCTAAAGCAGGAGCATTAATATCCCTTTCACAATTCCAGGGAGTTTTGTGCCATAATCCCACAATTTTTTCCATTTGTGGGCAGAATAAATATTATGTTCACTGAGGAGCTTGGATATGTGCACCACCAGTAGAGAAACCGGCTGCTGGTTGCCAACACTCTGCTAAATCAGATGGGCAGCATTTGAATCTCTCCTGAGTGGCTGTCCAAGCACTGAGCATACAGGGAACACTGGTTGTTTGTAGACTGTTTGGTTTGTACTGTTTCTCAGCTTTGGAACTGCGGATCTTTATCATCATCCATGTAAGTGTATCAAGATTTCCTTTCAGTTTTTACCCTTTCCTGTTTTGACCAGCAGTAAAAGAGCTAAAAAGCTGTGAGACACTGATCATATGTTTATATCCATCTCAAAAAGAAGTACCAAAAATCTCATAGAAGTGTGAATTTCCTGGATTTTCCAGGCAAAATTCACATACAAATTGGAATTAGTATTTCAATGCCCAAGTGATTATCAAAACCTACCTCTGGATATTAACCCATTGCTAGTGTACAGCAACATTTTCAGGACAACTCATGGTAAAAGGAATTCTGATATCCACCTTACTTTTCTGAATGTCCAAAGAAACACGGGTGTAAAGGAACACGGATAAAATCTGTGTCACAGCTTCTCTTTTTACATTTCACTCTGCTTGTTATAATTATGCATCCCTGCAGATTACAGATCTATTTAAGGAAAATGCTTAAAAGTAGTAAAGGATTCAATGGATATTAAGACTGAGCTACTCTTTCATGCTTAAGGGTGGCCCATGTCATTGTGTGCTGAGGCATGTTGACAGCGTGGAGTGGGGGTCTCCAGCCATCCTGAAACTGTTATGTGGATAGAGAACTTCACTCTTCAACACCATCAATTCATCACCTTTCAGCACCACTCAAACATAAAAGGACCAGCTTTAGATAGCGATGAGTGCAACTCCATTGCCTTGCACCATATCTGTATTTGATCCGAAGCAATTTCATGTGAAAAATAAAATCTTACTAGGGAAACTTATTTTAAGCAATGGTGATTTGAATATTTAATGAAAATGTGTACAGTCTTAAACTATAAAAAGGATATAGTTGTTCTTCCCTCAGCATAAGCCACACATGACCAAGAAACGTTGCCAGCATCCATCTTTTAGTCAGATTAGTGCTGGGTTTGTGTGGTATCCTATTTATAGCTTTGACAAACAGCTCACCCAATCATTTCATAGCTAATCACAGTTGTCTGCCCTTCAGAGAATGTTTACAGAAAAACATGTGCCAACCAAGTATGAACAAAAGGGAACAGACCACATACAGAAACTGCTCCCAAAACCATCAAATGGCAAATGTTCATAAACTGTATAAAAATCAGGTCTTGGTGAATCATGTGAGGTGTAATTACAGTGTCTCCTTTTATGATACTGTATGGTGATAGCTAGTCAGTGTTTCCACTTCAGATCCCTATTTTCAGAGGGGCTTACAGCTCAGCTGTAAAGCATTAGTCTGGGATGGCACTTGGCAGGAGATGTTTCAGTTCATGACTGATTCTATGTTGTTTTTTTAAAAAGTGTTTAAAATGTTTTGCCTTTTTCTGAAGCTGCAAAAGAGCAAACAGAAACCACTCTGGGAGCTTCTGATGTTTGGTTTGCTGGAACTGAAGCTTTCAGTGCAAGAAAGTGAGAAAATTCACAGTCATGGTCCCCATGCCACATAACTCAACTCCCTCAGGCCTATTTGTATACAGTGCTGTATATGGCACTCACTCACATGCATGAATTAAGGGACCAATTCTGCCCTGACCTTTGGTGCAAGAGGTGTTATTGTACTTTGTAGGATGGAACTGCTGCTGCTTGCTTTAATTTTCTGGTCTTTGAACTGAAATCTTCAGAGGGTCCTGAGAGGAGAGAACTTCAGCTAGTGGGACTGACATTCTTCACCCCCTCCACCTGCTATGGGCCACTGCTCCATCTGGGTACACAGCACTTTGGGATTCAGGGCAGCTTGGGGCTGCTCAAGGGGATGGAACGGGTGGGGAAGAGCAAGGACCAGAGAAGCACCTTGTATCTTGAAGAGCTGCTCACCACTTTCTTCGAAATATTTAAAAGATGACATTTGCATAAAAACATTTCGCAACTCATGCTAATGCCAAAGTACCTCAGCGGCTCCACCTTCCTAGACGTGAATGAGAGAGTTTTATCCACTGTGTACAGAGACCACTCGGCTCTCAAATGCAGCCGCCTCTGGGATGGAGCACAACTGCCAATCTGCAGCAGCAGCACTGCCCATCCAAGTTACGGAAAACAGGCAAACCAACCAATAACCCCTCCAACCATAAATGTAGCAGGAATTGATTTCAGACAGGATGAATGTCGCTCCCCTTTGGAAAATGGCTAAACCTCTGGGATTAAAAATTTACAAAGATCACCATGGAATTTTAATTAGCATGAATGGATGTGAATATCAATGTGGAGTGGGTGGGTTTGTTTGCTTGAAACAAAAATACCTGTTTAACTAGGTATTTTTAGTTCTCCCATCACCAGAGATGCCGAGTATGCAATCAGTGATGCGTACAACAGCACTGTATTCTCAGCCACTGGTTCTTTACTAACATTTTACAGCACCCACGAGGTTTCCAATCCACGTACTAATGAACTGGATACTGCTTAGCTTTAGAGAGCCAGCGAGAATGGCCTAGCTATACGGCTTTCCTTGCAGTTGGCACACGACACTCCAAAGACGAAATATTGATAAGTCATTTTGGAACTCCTCTGTACGTTAGGGGATCATGCAACTGCTCCTTGTAATGCTACTGAAAAGGCTGAGTAAGGCAGACATAATGATAGGCCTCTGCACTTAGATTTGTGCAAACAAGAAGAGGTTACTCACTGCGCGCAATAACTGTGGCTCTTCTACCATAGAATCATAGAACACTAGAACTGGAAGGGACCTCAAGAGGTCATCGAGTCCTGTTCCCTGCCCTCTTGGCAGGACCAAACACCACCTAGACCATCCCCAATAGGTGTCTATGTAACCTGCTCTTAAATATCTCTAGTGATGGAGATTCCACAATCTCCCTTGGTAACATATTCTAGTGTTTAACCACCCTGACAGTTAGGAAGTTTTTCCTAATGTCTAATCTAAATATCCCTTGCTGCTGTTTAATCCCATTGCTCCTTGTCCTATCCTCAGAGGCCACGGAAAACAATTTTTCTCCTTCCTCCTTGTAACCCTCTTTGAGGTCCTTGAAACCCGCTATCATGTCCCCTCTAAGTCTTCCCTTTTCTAAACTAAACGAGCCCAGTTCTTTCAGTCTTCCCTCATAGCTCATGTTCTCTAGACCTTCAATCATTCTTGTTGCTCTTCTCTGGATCTTTTCCAACTTCTCCACATCTTTCTTGAAATGTGGTGCCCAGAACTGGACACACGACTCCAATTGAGGCCTAATGAGCGCTGAGTAGAGTGCAAGAATGACTTCTCGTGTCTTGCTCACAACACTCCTGTTAGTACATCCTAGAATCATGTTTACTTTTTTGGCAACAACATCACACCGTTGACTTATATTTAGCTTGTGGTCCACTATGACCCCTAAGTCCCTTTCTGCAGTACTCCTTCCTAGACAGTCACTTCCCATTCTATATGTATGAAGCTGATTGTTTCTTCCTAAGCGGAGTACTCTGCATGTGTCCTTATTAAACTTCATACTGTTTACCTCTGACCATTTCTCCAGTTTGTCCAGATCATTCTGAATTATGAGCCTATACTTCAAAGCAGTTGCAACCCCTTCCAGCTTGGTATCATCTGCAAACTTAATAAGCATATTCTCTAGGCCAATATCTAAAGTGTTGATGAAGATCTTGAATAGAGGCGGTCCCAAAACAGATCCCTCCAGAACCCACCTTGTTATGCTCTTCCGGTGTGACTGTGAACCATTAATAACTACTCTCTGAGAATGGTTTTCCAGCCAATTATTCACCCAACTTATAGTGGCCCCATCTAAGTTGTATTTGTGTAATTTATTGATAAGATGATCATGTGAGTCTGCGTCAAAAGCCTTACTAAAATCTAGGTATACCACATCCACCACCTCTCCCTTATCCACAAGGCTTGTTGTCCTGTCAAAAAAAGCTATTTGATTCATCTGACATGATTTGTTCTTTACAAATCCATGCCGGCTGTTACCCATCACCTTATTTTCTTCCAGATGTTTGCCGATGAACACCTTAATTATTTGCTCCATTATCTTTCCCAACACAGAAGTTAAAATGACTGGTCTGTAGTTTCCTGGGTTCTTTTTCCCCTTTTTATAGATGGGCACTATGTTTTCCCTTTTCTAGTCTTCTGTAATCTCTCCTGACTTCCAGGACTTTTCAAAGATGATAGAGGAGGTTTCTGAACCTTTAGCTATCAGCTCCTTAAGTATTCTAGGATGCATTTTATCAGGCCCTGGTGACTTGAAGACACCTACATTTTTCTAAGTAATTTTTAACTCATTCTTTATGTATTTTATCCTCTAAACCCACCCCCTTCCCACCAGTATGCATCATACATTTCTGCATCAACCTTCTTGGTGAAGACTGAAGTCATTAAGCACTTCTGCCATTTCCAAGTTGCCTGATATTGTTTCTCCCTCCTCACTGAGTAGTGGGCCTACCCTGTCCTTGGTCTTCCTCTCACTTCTAATATATTTATAGAATGACTTCTTGTTACCCTTTATGTCTCTAGCTAATTTGAGCTCGTTCTGTGCCTTGGTCTTTCTAATTTTGTCCCTGCATACACGCATTGTTTGCTTATATACATCTTTTGTCCTTTTTCCTACTTTCCACTTTTTATATGACTTCTTTTTGATTTTGAGATCATGCAAGATCTCCTGGCTAAGCCAAGGTGGTCTTTTACCATACTTTCTAGCTCTCCTATGCAGCACTATAGTTTGCTTTTGGGGCCTTAATAATGTCCCTTTGAAAAACTGCCAACTCTTCTCAGTTGTTTTTTCTCTTAATCTTGCTTCCCATGGGACCTTACCTACCAGCTCTCTGAGTTCACAAAAATTTGCTTTCCTGAAATCCATTGTCTCTATGTTGCTCTTCTCCCTTTCACTATTGCTTAGAATCATGAACTCTATGATGTCATGGTCACTCTCTCCCAAGCTACCTTCCACTTTCAAATTCTCAACAAGTTCCTTCCTCTTTGTTAAAATCAAATCTAGAACTGCTCCCCCCCCAGTAGCTTTTTCCACTTTCTGAAATTAAGAAGTTGTCATCCATGCAGTCCTAATGCTTTCCAGATATTCTGTGCCTCGCTGTGTTAGCTTCCCAACAAATGTCTGGATAGCTGAAGTCCCCCATCATCACCAAATCCTGCATTTTGGATAATCTTGTTAACTGTTTAGAGAAAGTCTCATCCACCTCTTCTACCTGGTGAGGTGGTCTGTAGTAGACCCCTATCACAACATCACCCTTGTTTTTTACCCTTTTTAACTTAACTCAGAGACTCTCAGCATGTCTGTCTCCTGTATCCATCTCCACCTCAGTCTAGGTGTGCACATTTTTGATATATAGGGCAACACCTCTTCCCTGTTTACCATGCCTATCCTTCCTGAGTAAGTTGTACCCTTCTATACCAATATTCCAATCATTCGTATTATCCCACCAAGTTTCTGTGATACCAATTATATCATAGTTGTGTTTGTTTATTAGGATTTCAAGTTTTCTTCCTGCTTATTACCCATCCTTCTTGCATTAGTATATAGGCATCAAAGATACTGGTTTGCTTTTGCCCCCACTCCCCCAGTTCTGCCTTGTCCCTCATTGCTTTTTTTTTTTTTTTTTTTTTACTATTATAGCCCATGATCCCCACCCCCCATTTCCAACCCAACTCCCAGGTCTCCAGGTTTTTTACTTACCTGTGGGCTTTGGTCACCTGTCCCCATCAAATAAACTTTAAAGCCCTCCTTGCTAGGTTAGCCAGTCTTAATCCAAATACATCCTTCCCATTCCTCAAAAGGTGAAGTCCATCCCTGCTTTGCAGTCTTTCATGGAACAGCATCCTGTGATCAAGGGAGCCAAAGTGCTCTTGGCAACACCAGCCTTGCAGCCAGGCATTTACCTCCAGAATGCACCTGTCTCTGCCTGGGACCCTACCCTGGACAGGAAGGACTGAGGAGAATACCACCTGCACCCCCAGCTCCTTCACCTGTCTTCCCAGAGCCCTGTAGTCACGCTTGATCTGCTCTAGGTTACACCCTGCAGTATCATTCGTGCCCACATGGATGAGTAGCATGGGGTAGTAGTCATAGACCTGATAATCCTTGACAATGTCTCATAACGTCTCAGATATGGGCTCCTGGCAGGCAGCATACCTCCTGGGATCACACATCAGAGCGACAGATGGGTGCCTCCATCTCCTTCAAAAGAGAGTCTCCTACCACAACTACCCTATGTTTCTTTCTCATTGTGGTGGCAGCAGACCTCCCAGCCTTAGGGCTGCAAGACTTCTCTGATTCATCTGCAGGGTGTCATTCCTTATCTCCTGTATCTCCCATATCCAGAACAGCGTAATGGTTTCCCAGTACCACAGTGGGAGGATTGGGAGCAGGAGTAGAGCGCTGCCCGCTGCCAGAAGTGACCAGCTGCCAGTGCCCCCACGAGCCATCTCCACTGATGGTGTGTCAGTACTCTTTTGTGGTGGGACAGCTATCTTAACTTCAGCTGTTTCCACATGAATACTGTCCAGCGATTGCTCATGGAGTCGAATAATCCTAAGTCTAGCTACCTCTTCCTGTAGCTCCATCACCTGCTTCCTGAGAGCTTCTCTCAGAAGACACCTTCTAGACTGGATGGTCTCCGCAGCCTGGACTTCAGTAGGCAGGAACTGCATGTCACAGTCCCTGCAAAACCACACCAGGGTCAGGGTAGAGGCATCAGGAGGTCAGGACTGACTACAGGTGCAGGTGGAAGAGACAGGAGCAGTTCTGGCACATGTGTTGCGGGTCTTCCTAACCATAGTGGAACCCCTCTGTCAAACTCCCTCTTAAAACTCCCCTGTCTGCAGCCCCGTCTGCTTTGCACCCCTGATTGCTCCGACTCTGGCTTTTAAAGCCTGCAACCCTCAGTCAGGACTCCCCCTTGTTAGTCACACAGGCAAAGGCTGATCCTGAGGCTGATCGAAGGCAATCAAGCGAACAAAGGATCAAAAAAAGATTCCAACCCTCCCAGGCACACAATCCCAACCACCACAGTAACTGAAACTGAAATCATCGGCAATCAGAAATCAAAATATAAACAGTCAGGCAAACTCGACGTGATAGTTTGGGATATAGTTTTTCATATAAAAGTTCTTGACAATGCAAAAATGGAACTAGCTCCCTTCCCAGCTCCCTTCTCAAAACTCTGTTTGCAATCACTTGTTCATCATGTGTTTCCCTATGGGTGCTCCACTTCAGGGGCACATGCCCCACACACCTCTGATCCGAGGTTTTATTACCAGTGTCCATTCAGCGTGGGCATCTGCTGCTGCTCTCCTCATGCCCACACTGAGTCTATATTAGTCACCTTCACTTTCGTCTCCACCCCCAACTCTCAGAAGAAAACTCCACAGCAGAGGGAAAGAAGGCTGGGTAGTGGGACAGGGACACGCATCCTAACAAACTATATGAAACATATTCTCACCACCAAATATAGACCACACCACAGCAACTCTAACTCAGGAACCAATCCCTGCAACAAAATTTGGTGCCAACTCTGCCCACATACCTACACCAGCTACACCATCACAGGACCTAACCACATCAACCACATGATCAGGGGCTCATTCACCTGCACATCTAGTAATGTAATATATGTGCCAGCAATGCCCATCTGCCACATACGTTGGCCAAACTGGACAGTCTCTACATAAAAGAATAAATGGACGCAAATCAGATATCAGGAACAGTAACATACAAAAACCTTTAGAAGAACATTTCAATCTCCCTGGACACTCAGTATAAGATTTAAAAGTAGCCATCCTGCAACAACAAAACTTTAAAAACAAACTCCAACAAGAAACTGCAGAGCTACAATGCACTGGCAAATTTGACACCATTAATTAAGGACTGAACAAAGACTGGAAGTGGCTGACCAACTACAACACAGTTTCCCCTTTCTTGGTGTTCACACCTCCACATCAGCTGCTTGAAGTGTGCTACATCCTCCCCAATTGAATCGACCTCGTCAAATCTGACCTTCCTCTTGATTGGTACCCCCACTTCTTCTCATGAACCTGTATTTTTAGACCTGCCTCTAGAATCTCCACTATATGCATCCGACAAAGTGGGCCTTTGCCCACAAAAGCTTACACTTCAATAAATTCGTTAGTCTACAAGGTGCCACAAGACTTCTTGTTGTTTTTAAAGACACTACTGTGAGTGACTAACCTATGTTTCTTCCTTGAATAGTGTCCCTGTGGGGCACCACTTCAGGTGACTCCTGACATTTTGGCCATCGGGTCTTTTTCACATGAACATTGCAGAAAAACAACAGTTGTCGTTCAAATATTAATAGCAAAAGAGACTCTCTTTCAATATTTTTCTTCCCTTTTTCTTTTTCTAAGATAAGGACAGGTTGAACCCTTCTAATCCGAACACTCTTGTCCAGCAACATCCATAATCCAGTATGATTTCAGTTAGCTGGACGACCACTTATCATGGGTGTGGCCAAGTTTCCTGCAGTCCCATAAAATTTGTTTTCAGCCGCCAGCCCTGGCTCTCAGCATTCTGTGCTGTTATTTAGCTGTAATTTACCTCCAAATGTCTTCTAAGAGACAACTAAGCAGTGGAAGTGTTGGTAATGTGTTAGAAAATACTGACCTCCTGTCCTGCTGCAAATTTTCTTGTCTGGCACCAGTAAGGTCCTGAGGGTGCCAGATTAGAAAGGTTCAACCTGTACACGGTATTCTGTTGCATATAAAGGAGTATAACTACAAGACCGAAAATCATTACTGAACAATAGTCTTTAAAGGCTCCTTAGGAGGCTTTATGGGCTAGCTAGTCAAGAGTACCATTTTAAACTCTTTGTTTAAGACTGCCTTACACAACACTAGGTCACACAGCACATGTAACAGGCTCTTCTACTAGGGAAAAAAACTGAAGAAGTTCAAAACCTAATTTAATGTATCAGGTCTGAGGCGCTTAATCCAGACACCTATATCCAGGTGTCTAAATAAAAGTGGCCAGATATACGAAGGTGATGAGCATTTGGAGGTCCCATGTTAAAAACCCAATTTCAGCTAGCTGGGCCATTTTCGCTATTGGAGGAGTAACGTTTCCTGTAGATTGGGATATATGATTTTACCAACCTTTTCTATATAGCTGTATTTACTGTCTCCCAACCCCTAGTCCCAAGCTAAGGGCTACATTATAACTTCCTGCTTTTAGGTACAAGGCACACCTTGATTAGAGTCGACAATCAACGTTATTTCAGGAAACGCTTTCCTTTGGGACTGAACTGTACTGGTCAGAATCCAACACCCATTAAAAAAAGGATTACCATCACTTGTTCGCTTAGATTTGGATGTGATAAAGATGCAATTCCAGGCTGATGGGCAGTCAAACAGTATTTTAACGACAACCTAGATATATTTGAAAGAGTTTGTGTGCCTGTCTGCCTGCGAGTCCATTTGGTTAAGAACTCCTATGTGGTAAGAGCTAGAACCACCAAATTTGGTATGCAGCATGACCCTGTGGAGTAGCTGCCAGCTGTCCCCAACCTCTGACCTGATTTCTGCACCCCCAATCTCCTTCCCCAAGCCCCTCACCTGCCAACCCCCTTCTCTGAGCTCCTGCACACCTCCCCCGTCTCTAAGTGCCTGCCCAGCTAACACCAGTAGTTTGACAATTTTATCATCCTTTTCTCTTTCTATCTGTTTATTTTTGCTTAAACTGACCTATGTGTCCTGTCCCACTCTTCTCTTGCATGTTGCCCTTTCACTCAGCTCTTTCCTACTGCTTCCTTTGGCAGTTGGCAACAAGGAAACAGCATCCAGGTGGCAGTGGAAATCCCAGCAGCACCTATAAGACCAGACTATGGTTTTCCAGCAAACCTGCTCACATCCCTTCCCACTGAACTTCAGTTCACTTCACTTATTGTAACCGGAGGTGATGAAGCTTCAGTGTTTTCATCTTCAGCATTACTGCCCACGTGACAAATCACTTCCCCTCTTTAAGTAGTCCTGCATTTGTCTGGATAAGATATTTATTAGAGTGCACAAATAACAACAACTGTACTTTGCTCAGCAATTGCTTTAAGCAGACAGCGACAGTGAATTGCCAATTCCTGAAGAGGTATCTGACAAGGGGAGCAAATGGGAACACATCGGATCTCCTCTAAGAAGACACACCTTGGAAAATCCTGCTTCTCTGCGACATGTGAGGCTTTTGCTTTAACTTTACATGGTTGCTCACCTAAGGCGAGAACTACTCCCACTGGACTCAAGAGCAAAATTCCCACTGACTTCAAAGGGAGCAGCACTTGCTCTCTGGGGTTTTGAATCTGGCTGCATTTAACATTTAACAGCCCTTTAGCCACACTGGGAAAGACTTTAAGATCTGTCTTTAGCTTTTTCTAAACAGGGAAGAGAGAACGTCATTATTTTCCCAGAAACGCTGTACAGCAACTTGAGCTGGTGTCAGTGGTTAGAAGAGTTCCACTTTAGTCTGACGCATTGGAAATGTGTGCGGTAATTTCCAGCTATCGATTTTATTAACAGGCTCATGATACCTGAAAAATAATTAACAGAGATCAGCTTCCTTCTTTGGTCATGATAACTGCATTTCACTTGTCTGCACTTTGCCTGTTTAATACTCTTGAGCTTCTACCTGGCAGCTGATCTCATTTTCAGTACTCAACGGGACAAAACAGTAAGTGATTCAGTGGTCATGGAGAAAAAGCTAAGCTCATGAGAAAATTTAGCTCGTGGTTCCTAAAGGAACGAATACATTCAAAGCTGCCAAGCCATTTCAGAACACTAAGTGGACTTTCTGTTCCATCACATGGACAATTTTCAAGCTGCATCCTTGTTCACATGATTTATTTCCTCTAATCCGCAATAAATGCAGCATTCCCTGCCAGCATGTATCTAGAGAGGTTACAAGAGCACAGCCTGCCTGCAGTGCTGCTGGAGAAGAGGTACTGTTCTGGAAAATTATTATTCCTCTCCCCAGTTCATTTGATGGTACCGTTTCTCAATTCCAATAGAGCCCAACTTCTTTTGAAGAGTTATTATATATTTGAAAGTTAACTGTGGAAAATACTCTCTACCCCATACATACTAATGTGATTTTTATGACAGACAAGAATTAATATCCAGAACTTTGGAAAAACACTGATTCAGCAATTACACTGGATTCAGGAAACACACAGCATACAATGCTTACAAAGGAGATAAGTCAAAGACTGGCTATGGTTAGGACACTGTTCACTTCATCCCTCATCACAGAGCCCAAGTTTGGTTCTTCTCTTACTTTTCAAACGCCTTCTGTGGGACCCACAATTTTTGCCCTGGGTCCTCCATGCTCTGCTCTCTCAAACCAGTTTCTAGACAAAAATAGTGCTTGCATTACATCAGCACTAAGTGTTGTTCTGTTTATCATTCAATAGTTTCAGTAAGAGCGTAGATGCAAACACATTGGTAATGTCATTTCAAAGAAAAAGGAATATCTAAAATATGCCTGCAGATAAAGCAAGTACTTCAGGCAGTGGCAGCAACAGGAGTGCAAAATGCAACACTCTAACCTAGAAATCGCATTGCTTTTCATGTTAAATGATGAAAATGAAACACTGAAAAAATGAACAGTAGAAAGAAAATTCACAAATCCACGTTAACGACTGGTAGAAACAATCGTGTCCGTTGTAAGTAGCCAGGAGACAAGCTTGTTAGCAAATGTGGACTGGTCCAGATACCTTGCAGTAGCCAGCTTCATTCTTTTCCATCTCCCTTCCTACTTAGCACCATGGGAAGAGCAGAATAGTTGCAATAAGAGACATAAAAGCCAAGTTCTACTTTAGGCAGAGTCATTTGAGTCCTATCAACTGTGTTATGAAGGCAGTCAGACCAGAACACCACTGCAGTCCCTCCTCACTTTGTCAAGTATGAACTAAACCCCTAATGCTTATTCCTGAACCCCACAACAAGAACAACTGGTTCAGATAAACCAAGAGCAAAGTGTCTCTTCCCCTCACCTCCCTTTCCATGACATGATTCTACTCAAGTTCTCTGCATATGTTTAATACATCACCCACCCCTTTTCCTTCTGCCTCAGAAACTAGCAGTGGCAGTCTGTCCAAAGGGTTGAAGCTACTTTTATTACATGAATGTTACAAGGTCACTAGCCCACTAGGTGGGAACAAAACACCCGCATTTCTGTATTGTTTATTTTGATAAGACCGTTCACAGTATCTCAAAAGGAATGTTTATCTGGACGGCCTTGCCACAAGCCAGCAAGCTGAACTGAAGAGAAGGGGGAAAAAAGAACGGCTAGTGTACAGCCATAAAAATCCCACATGTCTTGTTATTTTCTCCCTTGGGGGTTCAGTAACCATCTCACTTCTTTGTCCCTTCTTGTGAGTATTTTAAAGAGAGAGACAAACAGACTTGAGGACAAAAGGAGACAGTGTGGTCATATTTCACTTGCTTTTGCATTTACCCCCTCTATCTATGGTGTTTATTTGGATTCAATTACTGAAGTCTTCGAGCATTAATGTGTTTTTCTTTACAACTGCCCTGGGAAATCAGCAGTGTTGCCACATATAGAAACTCGGGCTGTTGCGCCCATTTTACAGATTAGAAACTAGGGACATTACTGGCAGCAGAGCTAAGGTGTTGTAATGCCAGATCATAGATGTTTCCTATAGCGATTGAGAGGCAGAGCTATCAATGTAGTCAGTCCTCCTCTCTGAGATGATTAGGTCAGCTAGAAGTTCAGTCAGGGTGTGAATTTTTTATAACCTTAAGCAACGCAGCTAAACATATTTGCCTTTAAGCGCAGACCAGCAAAAGGTGTGCAAAATATAATACTCTAATCTAGACATTGCATTGTACTGAATATTAAATGATGAAATGCCAAGTGTCTACACTGCAATAAAACCTGCATCAGCTGACTTGGGCTCAGTCCCCACAGCTATACAATTGCAGTGTACATGATGGGTCTCAGGCTGGACTTGGGGCTCTGAGACCTCAGGAGGGCAGTCCAAGCTCTGCAAGGAGACATAGGGCACCCATAGCACTTTACTATAGCATGCACACACCCAGAGCAACTAAGTGACTTGTCCGGAGTCTGTGGTGGCACAGAGAATTGAACCTGAGATTCTGAAGTGCCAGGCTGGTATGCTAAGCAGTTGGCCATCCTCCTCTCCAGTAAAATACACCATGTGTGGATTTTGCCAGAGAAGATAGATTGGACGATAAAGGTGGCTTTCAGTCATGCCAAAAAAGCATGACTCTGGATGCAGATCTCAAAAAGGCAAGGCAGGAAGAGAAAAACATGGAGCCATCTTGAAACATCTCAGAAGGAATCTTCTCCTCCACCACTGACATATTGAGATGTGTGTCATCTCTCACATCCCCACACACCTTTCCCTTTCCCTCTCAGTTCAATTAATTTACCTAGGAGGAAAAAGCAGAATGATGTCAGAATCTAGCTGCAATGAGCCTAATGTTGATGCCTCATGCCAGAATCTCCTTAAATGGCATGTGTGATTTTGGAGAAATCTCCGAAGAGCAAGCAATCTGTGGCCACAATGCCCCATTTGTGTGCTGCACCCCAAGAACAAACACTGAGTCTTTTTGTAATCAAAATAAAAAAGAACAAGAGGTTTTAATGATAACCCTAAACAATTTTAGTAACACCTGCTATGTTTATATTAAATCTAACTACATTACATGAATAATGACTTCATTCTTTGCAAGCATTAGATATTCTAAATCTTTTTCTAAAAGGTTCTTGTAGGCACATCACTGGGAAGAGAGGGAACAACCGGAATATAATCTAGGACATAACTGCTTCAGGATACCACAACTGAAAATACACATTTTCTAGGCTGCTGGGATTTGAAGATAGCTTCTTCTTAAATCACCTTTGCTGGATCCCTTCATATATCACTTAACAGCGCTAGTGAAATCTAGTAAATGCAATTCTGGACTGTCACTCCTGCTGGCAGTCACCACTCATTTGGTACATGTTCAAGGGACACTGACAACTAGGGTGGCCTATGTTTTCTTCAGGTAGGATAAAGAAAAAAAATCAAGAAAAAATTTGAGGACACCAGCATTTCTAGTCTGTCATTCGTTGGGAACTGTCTCAGTGTCTTCTTTTGGTTCATCTTTCACTGATCAGGATAAGGCAGCAAGTTGGTGCAACAGAATCATGCCTGCAACAGTACTAGCCTCCTGCTGGTGACAAGTGAGTTGCAATGCCATGCACACATAGCTACGGAGCTGAATCCTTGTGGGTTACAGTACTCTAATCATCTGGCTGCTGGTGGGATGGAAATATTTCAAGGGGAGAATGGAGAGGGCAAGTCTTTTGAGGTGAAGAGCAACAAGCTTTCTTCTGTGAGTTTTTGCCAGCCTGTTTCAACTTAGAAATCAGCAAAATCACAGTAGCATCTATTGGCCAGTCTATATGCAATAGCTGCATGCAGCTGGTGGAGGCTGCTAAAGTGAGAATGACTAACCAGGAAACACTGAGTGATCGTCTTTCTCCCATTTCCCTGGACTTGTTTGCCTCTCCTTGGGGAGTGACTGGGATGGTGACCTACCAGTTTTGGAAAAACAAACAAACAAACACCATTGCAATAGAGCCAATCTAACATTGGCATCTGATACCAGCCGTTCCACAACATAGTCCACCTTCCAGTTCCCTTCTAGTTGCAATTCAAAATGCGGATTGGATTCATAAAAGCTTTTACAGTCCGAATGGTGGGAACTGCAGAAACAATCCCTCTGTTTCATAACCTATCAGTTGAGCTCAGCTGATGTGTTGGAGCCCACAGTGTCTGAACATGGTGCCTGGAGGTGGGGGTGGGCTACAGCAGGTAACCAGAAGGCCCTCTGCTCTTGAATTTGCTTGTCCCCGTTGCCCAGGTCAAGCCCATTGACCTGCCAAGTGTCGGAGAAGACATCCATACATCATGGCTCTCAAGAGTGATGGGTTTCTGTGTGGAAACAGCTACCACTTCCAATGCTTAACACTTCTGCTGTTACTGCTCATGGGGCCTAAGACCGTAGTGCACTATGAATTACAAAAGCCACTTTCAGATGGAAAAAATTGACACAGTCCCCACTGGTTCGGTCAGGGCAAGACTTTCATTGGGCTCTCCAGTTCAGCTCTTGCTTTGGTTAATACAGAATCCCAGCAGCAGGGTGTAAGGTATATACAGAAAGAGCAACTACAGTCAAGATACTGGGCAAAGGAGACGAGAGAGACACTCCTGCCCACACTGTAAAACAGAGCACACTGGGAATTACAGAACCATAGAAACAAGTAAGCAGTCAAGTAGCATGAGGGGGCACTTGATAACAGCCTTCAGCTTACTGAAGGGAGGTTGCAAAGAGGCTGGGGAGAGGCTGTTCACAGTGGTCACGGATGGCAGAACACGGAACAATGGTCTCAAGTTGCGGTTGGAAAGGTCCAGGTTGAACGTTAGGAAAAACTTTTTCACTAGGAGGGTGGTGAAGCACTGGAATGGTCTACCCAGGGAAGTAGTGGAGTCTCCATTCCTGGAGGTGTTTAAGTCTCACCTGGACAAAGCCCTGGCGGGGCTGATCTGATGGGTTTGGTCCTGCTTAGAGCAGGGGGCTGGACTCGATGGCTTTTTAGGTCTCTTCCAGCTCTATTGTTCTATGATTCTAGCACTTTAAAGACTAACAAAATAATTTATTAGGTGAGCTTTCGTGGGACACCACTGCAACGAATTATTAAAGACCTACAACCCATCCTTAATCAGGATGCCACACTCCAGAAGGCCCTGGGTGACATGCCTGTTCTCTCGTACAGACAACCTCCCAACCTCATGAGGATCCTTACCAACATCCACAGTCTATACCCCAGGAATACCAGTCCTGGAACCTTTCCTTGCAACAAAGCCCACTGCCAGCTTTGTCCACATATCTTTTCTGGAAATACCATCACTGGACCTATCCAGGTTATTCACAGAATCACAGGCATCTGACTGCTACTTGACTGCTTTTTTGTTTTGATAGTATATAGACTAGCACGGCTCCCTCTCTTTTACTAGAACCATAGAAGTGTAGGGCTAGAAGGAACTCTCACTAGGTCATCCAGACTAGTCCCCTGCAGTGAGACAGGACTACACATTAGAGGTTAGATCTCTCTGGTTTGGCACCCTCGAGACCTAACCAGTCCTGAATGAGGGAGCTTGCCTGACCAGGGGAGGTAAAATTCCAACCCCCCTGTTGTACCCTAAATTATCTAAGAGCATTCGGTTTCTGGCCTCTGGCAGGCCTGACACAAGTCTGTGTAAACACAGGCAACGTTTTCTGTGAGAATCTTAACCTGCAGTGATGGAGACTCTACAACCTTCTTTGGTAATTTGTTCTAATGCTTAAGTACACTTACAGTTTGGACATTTGAAATATATGCCTAATCTATGTCTCTATTGTTGCAGTTTAAGGCCATTAGTTCTTGTCTCTTAGTACCCTCAGTAGTTAAAGAGAACATTTATCATCCTTCTCTTTATAAACAACATAAGTAGTTGATGGCTACTATCACGTCTCTCCTCGGTCTTCTTCAAAATCAACAAACCCAACTTCTTCTACCCTTCCCCAGAAAGCATGTTTTCAAAGTCTTTGACAATTTGTGTTGCTCTTCTCTGGACTTGCTCCAATGTGCCCACTTACTTCCCAAACTGCGGTGTCCAGAACTAGATATAATACTCCAGCTTTTAAGTGTGGTTACAACATGATGGTCCTCTATCATGGGTTAAGTATGGCTTCTTGCTGCACAGATCAGATGGAAGCCTGCTTGAACAATGTTCCCAAAAATATGTTATCCTGCAGAATTTCAAAGGCCCTCAACAAAGTGGGATTTACAATGAAGGTAGAATCTGCAACAACTGTCAGAGCATTTAGTCTCTGGCTGGCAGGCATGGCACATGTCCATCTGAATACAGATAAGATTTTACGAGCTCCAAGTTGAGAGGGAAAGCCACAAGATGACATCTCTCTGAAGATGCTGGGAATTCTGAGGACAGTTTATATGTTTCTAAATAATGCTGCTGTGACTGACTCAAATTCTTTGCACTGAGCTGAACAGCTAAGTTTGCTCTTGAGTAAGGAATACTGTATTCAGCACAGCAAACCGCAGGATCAAAGAGAAGCATCACACGCCACACAACCTAGCCAGGGGAAAGAGCTGTTTCTTCCCCTCTGTTTTGCCCACCACGCTCTTTGGAAACCTCCATGGCATTTGGATGGCATTTCAAATGTCAAAGAACCACCAGGTTTCTGCAGGGCACAACTGCAATCCTTGTATCTGCTCCTCCGCTGACACAGTGTGGGAGATGAGTGAATAAGCGATGCTGTGTGAATCACAGTGAGCCATGTTCCAAAAACAACACTGCATTTGATCTCCTGGCAATGAGGGGCTGACAGTTTTGTCTCTGTCTTCCAGGCTATCACCGATGCATGAATGAGAGAGAAGAGTTAGCCTGGAAAGCAGTTTGGTCCACCTTAGACAACTATTAAAGTGACTGAGGAGCAGCACGCAACTTTCTGTTGGGTGTGCAGTACACAAGAGCAAAACAGAATGTAAGCAGCTGACAACACTGTGTGCTTTGCATAGCCCATCTCTGGAAGGATTGCTACCACTGAGGCACAACTTCATCTGGTGCAAAGCGCCACTGCCCATTTCCAGCTCACCTCCAGGGGCAATTCAAGGATGTACAAAGCTCTAAATGATTAGGGTCTCTACTCCTGTAGAGACCAAGTCTTTGTCCACATGATACACGACAGCTGAAATGTGTTGGATTACTTGTGCTAACAGTCCCTGCCCTGGATAGACAGGAACGGGACGGGATCAGTGCATTTCAGTGAAAGATCCTTGGCTTTGGAATTAACTACCCTTCTGACCCGGTCTCCCAGAACCAACATGTGCTGAATGCAGGACAGGCTGCAAGACCTATGGCTTTCCCCACCCTTGTGTGGAGAGGATGAGTTGAGTAAAAAGGGGAGAGATTTTAATAGGCGGGGTAGGGATTGTGTGACTGCTTAACATTTTGTTATCTACAGTTCATGTGCTACGGCAACTGATCGATTTAATGAACTAAAATAAATACTAAAAATCATATTGTTAAGATAACTAGTTGGAGTACATGAGCTGTGCATACACCTCAACAGCTCCCATATACAATTTTCTGGGGGTTTACACAGTCCCAGCTGTACCACAATACTATGAACGTAGCACTCTCTTCTGAGAACAAAGTGGGGGCGTGTGGATACTGAACAGCAGTAGGAACTAGCCAATAAAAGCCATCAAATCAGATTCCAAGATGGCTACCATTCAGAGTAATGCAGGGAAGAACATAGAACAAGTAGTTTGCTTTTCACGACATAAGCTCATCTGTAGCAATGGCTATTAGAAAGCACTCACAGTGGAGACACTGACTTATGACTAACATCCCTGCAGCAGATGTCGAAAAAGCTTTAGAATCCTTTTCTGGGGTTTGTATTAAAGTAACAATATACTGATCGCAATACAGACAGTGCCTGAGTCCTAACAGTTGCTTTGACATTTTTACAATTTCAGCTACCTTAAAGTTACAGGAAAAAAAGGCACCTGAAAATACTCAAGGGTCAATCCTTCATCAGAGTAAAGCAGTGTAGCTTCATTCTTGTCACTGGAGCTACACTGATTTACAGCAACAGAACAACTTGCCCTCTGGAGTCTCTGTTACATACATAGAGACATGAACACAAATTTCCGTTCTGATTCCCAAATCTTCTTAACTAAGCTATCATGTCACGGACTACAGACATGGTTTCCACGCCACGGACTACAGACATGGTTCCCAACCTTGTTTTTGTTTAAAGCAAACTTCTGGGCCTGTTGCAAAACAGAAGTTCTCCCAGGTAAAACTGATTACATAACAAAGCAAATTTTGGTGGCCTACATAATCCTTGGTGTTAGGTACCAGTGTCAAGGCAAATTACGTTAGCAGCTATTTCAACAGGTCTTGAGGGTTTATATGCAGAGGGGTCTGAAAGACAAAAACCCAAACATACTATTTGTTTCCAAAGTTATTTATTTTTGCTAACATCTCTGTTCACTCAGCCATTTGCGGGACTGAATGCTCCACGGATAGCCTGGCATTTCATTTCTAACACCAACAGCACCCAGCAATATCTGTTCACTCATAGCCGAGGCCTTAAAAAATACCATTTTAATTCACTGCAATGGCAAAAAAAGTTCAAGAGCCACATACTTCATCTTCCTCTAATAGCTACCCTTCATCTGACCTCATTTCATCTTCCTACCAACCATCCCCAGAGTCCACATTTAGATAAAAAGGCATGCCATGGAGTCTTCATGTTTCACTCTAATCATTCAAGTGCCAGCACTTCCATGGAATTCTTAAATCTCATGCACAGCAAGAGCTGTCACTTGAATCTCTGATTTCCATAGTTTTTCAAATAGAATTCACATTACTGAGTGCATCTCACAGTACCCTGTCTCACTGCCTTTTTTTACTCGGAAAAGTGATATTCTACAATTTGTTTTGTAAGGTCTCTTATTTTCCACATTAGCTATGCTCAGTTTATAACTACGTAAGTGTTGAGTCCATGTCTCTTTCCTAATTCCAGTTTCCTTTGGTACAGTTGCTCTGAATTTACATGGATACAAGCTTCACCAAAAATCAGGCAACTTCTTTCCCTTACACCCAGCCTTGTGAACTGGCTTTAAAGAAACAAGCTGGATTGTTTATTCTCAAAACATGTCCTATTGTACTGAAGATTCTGCAGGGCAAATTAAACTCTCAATTACACCACTGTCTCTAATGTTCAAAGAGAACAGGTGTAATTGACTGGAAGCAACTGTCTAGGAAGGAGTACTGCGGAAAGGGATTTAGGGGTCATAGTGGACAACAAGCTAAATATGAGTCAACGGTGCGATGCTGTTGCCAAAAAAGCAAACATGATTCTAGGATGTACTAACAGGAGCGTTGTGAGCAAGACACGAGAAGTCATTCTTCTGCTCTGTGCAGCACTCATTAGGCCTCAATTGGAGTAGTGTGTCCAGTTCTGGGCACCACATTTCAAGAAAGATGTGGAGAAACTGGAAAAGATCCAGAGAAGAGCAACAAGAATGATTAAAGGTCTAGAGAGCATGAGCTACGAGGGAAGACTGAAAAGACTGGGCTTGTTTAGTTTAGAAAAGAGAAGACTTATCAGGGACATAACAGTGGTTTTCAAGTACCTCAAAGAGGGTTACCAGAAAGAGGGAGAAAAATTGTTCTCCTTGGCCTCTGAGGATAGGACAAGGAGCAACGGGCTTAAACTGCAGCAAGGGAAGTTTAGATTAGACATTAGGAAAAACTTCCTAACTGTCAGGGTGGTTAAACACTGGAATAAGTTACCTAGGGAGGTTGTAGAATCTCTGTCGCTAGGGATATTTAAAAGCAGGTTAGATAGACACCTACCAGGGACGATCTAGATGTTGTATGGTCCTGCCAAGATGGCAGGAAACTGGATCTGATGACCTCTTGAGGCCCCTTCCAGTTCTAGTGCTCTATGATTCTATGACTATTTAGGAGCACATGTGTCACCAAGGAACCTACTGTGGGCAAACTTTCCCAGCAACATGTCAAGAATGGTCAAGAATGGCCTGCAGCTGACATCAGAAACTGATCTGAGCATGAATGTATCCAGCTTTGATTTGCCACACCACTTGTTGGCCCTTCTGAAGCCATTTCCAACAGGCTACGGTCAACATGAAGCCAACCTTCATGCCTGGGACCAATGGGAGGATCCCAAAGGCAGCTATGGCCTTGTATAGACAACATCATGAATCACTACGACAACAGATGGCAACTCAGCTGAAGACTGGACAGCAGGCTGGGGACAAATGCTAGGTGAATGCCGGTTATACTGGTTTTCATCTTTAACTTACCCTGCTTTTAAGACAGCCAATGATACTCCAAAACATCACCAGTCTCTAGCATCTTGCTACTCAGGCTTCCCATCTCAATCTGCTTTTGTATATTTTTTTAAAAAGCTGAGCTATACTTGCTTCTACTCTCAGAAGCTACACAGCAGGCAAGTACCCAGCCACTAGATCCTTAATCAGACATCACCCAATGACTCATGCTTGTCTGTCTGGGAAAAACAAAAGAAAACAAAATTTGTGAAAAAGAATTCTATATTGTATCGTTGGAAACTTTGACTGACCTAAATCAAATCCCACCATTTTGTGTTGAAAAAAAGAACAGAGTGGCAATATTGGAGAAAACTTACAGTACCTTCCCTCCTCAAGGCCTCATGCACCTAGACACACTTGCAACAATTCAGAACTCTTCAAACTAGCTTTGCGTCCCATACAAGTGGTCTTTTGTTTGTTTGTTCCAGATAAGAATGCAGGGCCAGACCCTCGGCTGGCGAAACATGTTTACTAAGGCTAGAAATTCTTTTTACCAAGACCCCATCTTTTACTGAGGGTACTCTATCTCCCACCACTGGCCTTTTTATTCACCACTGACAAACCTTGGTTCACATCATGCTTTTCCTCCCCTATATGTCTGTCTGCTTTATTTGTATGAGCTGACAGATTACTGAAGCATATAGGGCCACGATTCTCATAGCTGAGCAACCCACCTGTTCTGCAGAATGAATAAGTTGATCTTGTGGACATGATGGCCGTGTCTACATGTGCCCCAAACTTCGAAATGGCCATGCAAATGGCCATTTCGAAGTTTACTAATGAAGTGCTGAAATGCATATTCAGCACTTCATTAGCATGCGGGAGGCAGCGGCGCTTCGAAATTGACGCGGCTTGCCGCCGCGCGTCTCGTCCAGACGGGGCTCCTTTTCCATGAGCTGGGAATAAGGGGACTTCGAAGTAGGCGGGGTCCTTTCGAAAAGGAGCCCCGTCTGGACGAGACGTGCGGCGGCAAGCCGCGTCAATTTCGAAGCGCCGCTGCTGCCCGCATGCTAATGAAGCGCTGAATATGCATTTCAGCGCTTCATTAGTAAACTTCGAAATGGCCATTTGCGTGGCCATTTCGAAGTTTGGGGCACATGTAGACGTAGCCGATATGTGCATTTGGGATCAGAAAAGCAATCAGAAACCTTTGTTTGGTTACTGGAGTCTGACCCAGGAAGAATTTAATTTCTTTAATTTCACTGCCACCTTTGTTCTGAGGAATAGGTAGATTTTAAGAAGTCCAAGAGGGGGTAATTTTCAAGTAAAAATAGTATCCACAAGTTTTCCATTTGGAACTTAAAACTTAGCCTTAAACACAGCAATCTAGACAATATACTGGATCTTCAGCTGGTATCAGCAGATAGCATCAAAGGACCTACATGAATTTACAGAACACACAGCTCCTAATAGACCTCTCCTCTGAAAACAAAAGCTACTCCTAAACAAAAAAGCAGTAAAGTAGCACTTTAAAACTAACAAAATAATTTATTAGGTGAGCTTTCGTGGGACAGACCCACTTCTTCAGACCACAGCCATACCAGAACAGACTCAATATTTAAGGCATAGAGAACCAAAAATAGTAATCAAGGTTGATAAATCAGAAAACAAATATCAAGTTGAGCAAATCAGAGAGCAGAGGGGTGTGGGGTGGTGGGAAGAGTCAAGAATTAGATGAAGCCAAGTATGCAAAAGAGCCCCTATAGTGTCCCAGAAAATTTGCATCCCAGTTCAAACCCTGTGTTAATGTGTCAAATTTGAATAGACTTATAACCACATCTGGAGAAGAAGCTGGCTTTTGGCTGACTGGTAGCAGCCAGATTGGGGGACAATATTTCTTCCTTCACTGGAACTCTGAAGAACTAGAACAGGGGCCTCTTGAATGGAAAGATAATCATGGGCACATTCTCTAGTCTTATTTTTATCTATTTTTCCAGTAGTGCTCAGAGGCCCAACCCTAGACTAGACTTACTACCTAAGAGACAACACATGAGTAGGGCATGAGAAGGGAGCTTTTCTCATCCCCAGTTTGCCGAAGAAGTTCTGAGACACTGAGCGTCTCATTCAACGTCACAGAAGGAGGCCGTAGCAGAGCAGGAAGCTGTATATAGATCTCAAGTTCTAGCCCAGCCCTGAAACCACAACAGCATCAGTTTCCTTGGTGTGACTTACTGCAGAGCAGCAAGAAGGCCCATCAGTACAAGACTAGAAAATGAAGTGTACACATCTCATTGCCCATGTACATACAGTAGTTCTGTGACACAAGTCGGTCCTGGGGAAGACAGCATTTCCGTACGATCACTTTCCTTACAGGCTTGTTTTTGAAAAGACAAGATAGTTTAAAGCTGGCAGGGAGCATTGAGTAATCGTAATCCCCAGCATCTCTCAATATCTTTCATTCATCTTTTTTTTCTTTTAAATATGTTTTGGTAAACTCTCATACCAGAGGCAGAGGCAGGAGGAAAATTTCCATTGCAGCAACCCAAGCTCCTGAAGGTTTAGCAACAAAGAAAACATGTTTCCTTCTATGGTAATCTATCACATCATGGGCCAAACTAATTTTTTGGTTTACCTCCAGAAGAGAAGAGGAAGTTACACCTGGGATGACACTTTCCCTTGTGTGTCCAGAATTGTACTACACCATATTAAAAGGCAAATTCTATTTGTTTTTTAACCTTACAATCTTAACAGGTCTGTAATGGACTTGCCTCTCATACCACACTTACCATGGGTAAATTCTTATGCTTTATTTGACATATCAAATCAGAGAAGCAGCTCTCCATTGATAGAACAAGTCTACTATGTGTTTATCTATCCACAATATTATTATATGGAATAAACACAATGATACTATGCAATTCAAAGCATTTTAGGTGGCATCATTTTGAACATGGCTACAACAAGAGAGGGCATCAGGAAATTTCTTAAGAAACCTACCCCACAAAAATTTTCAGCCATGCTTCAGATTCAACTTATCAGCAATGTCTCTAGTATTTCAGTAGGCTGGATAAAAAGTCAGAAACTAGGGAAATGATCACAGTATTTAGTGCAAGAGCCAAATTCATAAAACCTTCTTGCAGCACTTTATGATAAGATAAAGAGAAATTTGAAACTAGTGAGCAATCAACATGATCCATTGTCCAAGGAAAACGCAGATTCCCACCATTTAGAAACACGAAAAGAAAAGCATCTCTACAAGTTCAACTTTTGAGACAAAAACTGTCTTTGTAAGTTCTGATAGGCTCACATGGTACAAGTTAGAATATTTATGTGGTCCAATTCCAGAGCCAAGCCCTTAAGTCAAGAACAAACAAGATTTAACTAGACAGCAGACTATGCCAAAGTCCAACCACTGAAGTAACTTTACCTGTTGCAAAAACAAGTTGCATTGGGGTGTGGATAAATAATGGGACTAGTAATGGAACACTGAGACTTTTACATTCAGACCATTAAATCTGAAACCGGCCCACGACATAGGAAACAAAGTTGCCATCATTTCAGATCTGTTTTATGTCTTATGTGAAATTCATTGCTGGTCTTCTACCTGCTCCAGACGAACAGGTATCTTCAGCCACACAGACCTGATCCTGCAGGCTCCTAGTACAGAAATCTTCTGTAACTTGTGGCTTCCCTTCAAGTATGTAAGACCTGCAGGATCAGGCCCCTAATAGCACCCTTTCTGGAAATTTCAGCAGAAACAAGTAGGACTGGATTGCCATGAAGCATTACTTCAAGGAGCTCTCCACCACCACCACCTCTACCCAATGCCCCTCAAGCCACGGAATGGGATAGGGTTTTACTGCTGTCCACCAAGAAGATTAAGAGTTGCTACTCCAGTATTTTAAAACAGTAGGTTCAACAAACATGAAGCACTCAGGTGTTTGGCAACAGGGCAGCAATATAAATATCTAAATCCATACTTATGAAAGAAAGCTCTACGTATCTGACACTAGCTCATGTTCCTCCACCTACTTTCTGTGTGCTTTCTAGATATTGTCACAGTCATTTCCACAGGAGTGGTTGAGAACAACATAACCACTCCTTAGCCTTTTCTGAACCAGAACAAGGGCATGGTAATCTGCTTGCCTTGGGTCCTTCCTACAGATGTAAGTAACTAGAAGAAAGTTAGACACAATGTGTAGGTTGAACCCCAACACCAATATAAATGGAAGGGTTTGTTTTTCTGTGTCCAGACAGGTAACTGAAATATTTCATTAGGCAATGGCACAAGAGGAGTGTCACAACAGAGTTTTAAAGACTGATTCTTAATTCATTGACTTGAAGAAGTGTCATTGCACAGCTGCTCACTATTCTCATAGGTGACTTTCTTGAGAATTTGGGACAATCGCAGAAAACCAGGACATACACATAGGGCTTGTCTACATTACCACCTGCCTTCGAAGGAAGGATGGTAATTAGGGTGTTGGGAGTTTACTAATGAAACTTCATTAAGCAAATCCCTCCCCCTGCCCCCGCAGCAACTTCGACAAAGTACCAGCACGCGTCTAGCCGCGGCTCACCTGCCGGTACTTCGAAGTGCCGGGGCAACTTCAAAGTCCCTTTACTCCTCAAAATTTTGGCCCAGCACTTCAAAGTACTGGTGGGTGAGCCACGGCTAGATGGGTGCTGGTACTTCAAAGTTTTAAACTTCAAAGTTGCCGTGGGGGGAGGGGGGAATTTGCTTAATGAAGTGCTGCCTACGCATGGCAGCACTTCATTAGTAAACTCCCAACACCCTAATTGACATCCTTCCTTCAAAGAAAGGTGGTAGTGTAGACAAGCCCTATGTGTATTAGAGAAAGTACCTGACCAAAGCTAATGCTTTTTTTTTTCCCAAAAAATTTCTTCCTTCCTTTTGACAAAAGGAAACATGTTTCTGGACATCTCTGCAGATGGAAACAACACCTAAGCTCCCCCTTACTCAGCCTTTCTTGGAGAATTTTTCCACTCTCTGCAACAACATTTACCACATTGTCACATAAACCCTCATTGAGGTCTCAAACTAATACGAAGTCACAAACACACTTTGTTCTGGAGGTAGTTGTGCAGGTTAGGACTAAGGCATGAGAAGGAGCCAGAGCCAGGATCTTTACACTGAACGTACTGGATGAGAGACCCTAAAGAAACCGGTTGTTTCACACCTCACACAACCTACTCTTTTAAATTAGGTGAAAATCTTACTGAAAGCCTGATGTTACACTGGAGCTGAGATATCCCTGGAGAAATACCTAATTATTTAATACTCTCTTGATCTGATGGGTCTCTGGAGAAAGGAGGGAAGCTCACATGAGAGAGAGATATTTCTGAAGATGAGAATAAAACCTTTACATCAAGAAACAGTCTTTGAAGAGGTAGACCATATATCTCAGCACTGTGTCACATCACACAGAACCACAGCGGGATATTCAAGGAACAGAGTGGGCCAGATCTACAACTGGTATAAACCAGCACAGCTCTGGCACTGCATCAGTTTAAAATCAACTGAAGGTCTGCACCCGGAGCTCCAATTCCAAGTGCTACGATAAACAATAGCAAGAACAATTTCCAGGTTACTGAAGGCCGTAAATCAATGTCTTAAATTGTCTAACAAAATACCCAACACACTCCACTGTTTGTATCCCATCTGCTGTAAAAAGCAATGTTGTTTAATCTCCTTTGGTTTTGCAGAGTTTGCATAAAACATGAGCAGGTCGTATAAATGCTGGAGGCTTAATATGACAACAGTGTATCTTTTAATTGGCACATCAAACAATTGCAGCACACTCCTCCTCACCTCCAAATATCCAAAAACTGCCTGAAAAATCCATTCCTTCTCTCATCTGCACTGCTGGTGGCTTCCAGTTAGTGCTGCTTGAATTTAAAAAGTGAAATCTTTGACAAAGCACCCCAAAACAGGAGCAGATCTAACATTTGCAAAGGGATTTATACCATTAAAGACTGACTCTTAATTCAATAACTTAAACTGTCATTTCAAGACTGCTCACGATTCTCACAGTTCATAAGTACATAAGACAAGCCATACTGGGACAGAGCATAGGTCCATCAAGCCCAGTATCCTGTTTTCCGACAGTGTCCATTGCCAGGTGCCCCACAGAGAACGAACAGAACAGGTAATCATCAAGTGATCAATTCCCTGTCGCCCGTTTCCAGCCTCCTGCAAACAGAGGCTAGAGACACCGACCATGCCCACCCTGGCTAATAGCCATTGATTGACCTATCCCCCATGAGTTTATCCAGCTCTTTTTTAAACTTTACTATAGTCTTGGCCTTCACAACATTCTCCAGCAAGGAGTTCCACAGGTTAATTGTGCGTTGTGTGAAAAAATATTTCCTATTGTTTGTTTTAAACCTGCTGCCTATTAATTTCATTTAGTGACCCCTAGTTCTTGTGTTGTGAGATGGAGTAAATAACAATTTCTTATGTATTTTCTCCACGCCAGTCATGATTTTACATACTTCTATCATATCCCCCCTTAATCATCTTTTTTCCAAACTAAAAAGCCCCAGACTTGTTAATCTCTCCTCATATGGCGAAGCTCCATAACCCTAATCATTTTTGTTGCCCTTTTCTGAACCTTTTCCAATTCCAATATATCTTTTTTGAGATGTGGCCACCACATCCGTACACAGTATTCCAGATGTGGATGTACCATGAATTTATATAAAGGTAATATGACATTTTCCGTCTTATTATCTATTCCTTTCTTAATGATACCTAACATTTTGTTAGCTTTTTTGACTGCCGCTGCACACTGAGTGGATTTTTTAGAGAACTATCCCCAATGACTCCAACATCTCTTTCTTGAGTGGTAACAGCTAAGTCAGGCCCCATAATTTTATAAGTATAGTTGGGATTATATTTTCCAAAGTGCATTACACTTTGCATTTATTGACATTGAATTTCATCTGCCACTTCATTACCCAATCACTGAATTTATTAAGATCCTTTTGTAGCGCTTCACAGTCTGCTTGGGACTAAACTATTTGGAGTAGTTTTGTGTCATCTGCAAATTTTGCCACCTCACTCTTTATCCCTTTTTCCAGATCATTTATAAATATGTTGAATAGGACTGGTCCCAGCACAGACCCCTGGAAGACACCACAATTTACTTCTCTCCATTCTGAAAACTGACCATTTATTCCCACCCTTTGATTCTGATCTTGTAACCATTTACCAACCCAAGAGAGGACCTTCCCTCTTATCCCATGGCAGTTAACTTTGCTTAAGAGCCTTTGGTGAGGGACTTTGGTGTCAAAGACTTTCTGAAAATCTAAGTACACTACATCCACAGGCTATCCCTTGCCCATGTGCTTGATGACCCTTTCAAAAAAATTCTAATAGATTGGTGAGGCACGACTTCCCTTTAAAAAGCCGTGTTGACTCTTCCCCAACAAATTATGTTCATCAATGCATCTGACAATTCTGTTATTTAATAGACTTTCAACCAGTTTGCCCAGTACTGAAGTCAGACTGACTGGCCTGTTGTTTCCAGGATCACTTCTGTAGCCCCTTTTTAAAGATTGGCATCCCATTAGCTGTCCTCCTGTCATCTGGAACAGACGCTGATTTAAATAACAGGTTATAAACTACAGTTACTAGCTCTGCAATTTCACTTTTGAGTTCCTTCAGAACTCTTGGGTGAATACATCTGGCCCTGGTGACTTATTACTGCTTAGTTTATCAGTTTGTTCCGACTCCTCTTTTAATGACACCTCATTTTGAGACAGTTCATCAGATTTGTTACCTGAAAAGAATTGTTCAGCTTTGGGAATCTCCCTCACGTCCTCAGCCATGAAGACTGATGCAAAGAAATCATTTAGTTTCTCTGTAATTACCTTTTCATCCTTGAGTGCTCCTTTAGCATCTTGATCGTCCAGTGGCCCTACTGGTTGTTTAGCAGGCTTCCTGCTTCTGATGTACTTAAAAAAGGTTTTGCTATTACTTTTTGACTCTCTGGATAGTTGTTCTTCAAATTCTTTTTTAGCCTTCCTAATTATATTTTTATACTTCACTTGGCAGAGTTTATGTTCTTTTCTATTTTCCTCACTAGGATTTAACTCACATTTTTTAAAGGATGCCTTTTTGTCTCTCACTGCCTCTTTTACTTTATTGTTTAACCACAGTGGCACTTTTTTGGTTCTCTTACAATGTTTCCTGAAGTGGGGTATACATTTAAGTTGAGCTTCTATTATGGCGTCTTTTCCCCTGCCCTTAGTTTAAAAACTGCTCTACAACCTTTCTAATTTTAAGTGCCGGCAATCTGGTTCCATTTTGGTTTAGGTGGAGCCCATCCTTTCTGTACAGGCTCCTCCTTTCCCAAAAGTTTCCCCAGTTCCTTATAAACCTAAACCCCTCCCTCCTACACCATCATCTCATCCAAGCATTGAGACCCTGCAGTTCTGCCTGTCTAACTGGCCCTGTGCGTGGAACTGGAAGCATTTTGGAGAATGCTACCCTGGAAGTTCTAGACTTCAATCTCCGACCTAGCAGCCTAAATTTGGCTTCCAGAACCTCTCTCCTATCCTTCCCTACATCATTGGTACCAATCTGTACCATGACCACTGGCTCCTCCCCAGCACTATACATAAGCCTATCTAGCTGTCTCGAAAGATCCACAACCCTTGTACCAGGCCGGCAAGTCACCAAGGGGGTCTCCTGATCACCACAAACCCAGCTATCTAGGTTCCTAATGATTGAATCACCCATAACAAAAACCTGTCCCTTCCTAATAACTGGGGTTCCATTCCCTGGAGAGGTACCCTCAGTGTGAGAGGATACTCTGACATTATCTGGAAGGAGGGTCCTATCTACGGGATCATTTCCCTCTGCTCCAGGTAGATGTTCTCCATCCCTGAGACTTTCATCCACCTCAACAGCACTGAGGCTCTGAGACTGGAGGTGGGACTGTTCTACTATGTCCTGAAAAGTTTCATTTATGTAGCTCATTATCTCGGGAATTTGGGACAATCCCAGGAAAGTTTTAGATTAAAGCAGACACTTGTTTTTTTCAGTCCATGTTGTACATGAGTGGAGAGATTTCACACAAGGGGGTGCAGCCCTCCACAGCAACAAACCAATCTGAAAACTCTGTACTTAATTTGGCAAAGCACCTGTTATAGCAAAAATAGCAAATCAGATGCAAACACCTGCAACCTGTCCCTACACTCAGAGCCAATGTCTACACTAGAGTGATCTGTTGACAGAAGTACCGACAAAACTGTAGGCAGATTGTGGCCAGACTGCCAAGTGGATCAAAAGAGCGCTCTGCTCTGTCGACTGCCCAGCCACTCTCTTGACAAAATGGCCAACTGGAAGCACAGCAGACAGGGCCGTCCCTGTCTGGGAACAGCAGAACACTGTTGTCATAAGTGCCGCGTTCTCTCGATTTACTGTCAACAGACGCTCTGGGAATGTGGACGCTGCGGCAAAAGGGAGGGCTGGTGGCTAGAGAGGGAGAGAGTGTGTGTGTGAGCTTCCCTGTGTGTGTGAGAGAGCCTTTGTGATGCAGACTGTGTGTAGGTGGCACAGAGAGAGGGAGAATGTGTATGGCAGAGACCAGGTGTGTGATTACATGACAACAAGTGTGTGTGCTGGCCATGCAGCTGGGTAAGTCCCTGAGAGATGCCATGCGTGGTCTCTAAGTCATGGAAAGCTGATCTGCTCTGTTACCTCCCCCTCTCCTGCTCTACAGGGATGGGGTGCATGAGGGCAAGGAGCGTTTGTACGTGAGAGGGGGAGCGGGCACGTTGACCGCTGGAGAAGTCTTAGAAATGGTGCACTGCCTCCTCACACAGCAGTCATGTCAGTCACGCAGCAGCCAGGCTGCAGACTGGAACAGCTCCAGGGTGCGTCTGTCCCCCAACCCCTCCTCAGCAGATATGGAATACAGGGGCTGGGGGACCCCTGATCTCAGCACCCCCTTCTTCTTCCCCACACAGTTAACTGAAAGGGCCTTGGAGCAGCTCAGTTGCAGGATGGAGCAAAGTGAGGGGAGGGGCAGTTGAACACTGCTAATCAGCTGAGCAGGCTGAATAGAAGCGCTGGGCTTCTATTAGTATTAGTATTATTCCCACCCCTGTTCTAACTCGACCCAGACCTCGGGCTGCAGCTATGATATTTATCAGCTGGTATAAAACAACATTTTGTCTTGAGCCCTCTCTGCTTATCAAAATGAAAATACCATCTACATCCTTTCGGAGGCGAGGGAAACCCAAGGGCAATCTATCCCGAGAGCCCCTGAGATGAATCCTCCATGGGGACAAGCTGGCTAATTCAATGGAGCCTTGCCAGTGTACACCAATGGCTCACGTGGTTTAAAATTATCCCTTCAGTTTGCAATAAAACAATGATGCAATAAGAACAGAGGATTTCACTTCCCTGGCCTGAAAGCTAAACACAGCAGAACTGGCTCATTCATGTGCCAGATGGACCCATAGTTGAAAACTAGGGAAATGTGGCTTAGCTGTAAGGGGACGGCAGCCTAAACTCAGGGATGAGAAAGAGTAGTCTGATGGTCTGTATTGTACCAGTATGTGAGCACTGCTGTAATCTAGGCTTACGCACTCCCTCCCATTGAAGGTGTGGGGCTACTCTTTACAGCTCTCTAGGCTTGCAAAAACCTGGCAAGAGGCACACAGATTTCACAACCTGAAACTAACTGCCTAGACTACTCTGCAGTGCCTTGTCCCAGGCCCTTCAGGAGACCTTCTACGCCTCTCTCTTCCATGACATTAGGAAGTCCCCCAGAGTGAACTCCTGTCCTTTTAACTTTGGGATCTGTGCAGCTAGGGATGACAATCTGATGCCTATTGAATTGTGTTAATACTAGTTTTGTGCATGGAATAAGAGAATTGCATCCTATACAACTTATATTATTCATCCTAATGCAGTTCACATTACACAGCTTGTGGTCACTCCAACACCACAGAAACATAACCGCCGGTGGAACATATCAGCCACTGGGCACAATTAACTACACTAGGCATGTGTAACCCACACACCTATGTGTGGTTCACTGTCCTGTGTAGCAGTACCTAGACCACTTCACAGCCTAAGCTCAGAGCCAGCCAGCTGGCCTTTAGCTCAAGCTGTAGAGATTCCTGCACTAAGTTCCAGAGGTCCCAGATTTGAGCCCGCCCGTGGGCAGTTACATGTGTATATACAGTATGTAATATCATTACAAGTTCCTCTCTAATTGTTCATGGACACTGAATGGCAGAGGCTTTATTGGAACATTTGAAGGACTAAGGCCAGTCATGTACATGAGGCAAAGTAAAGACATTTTTCCTGTTTAGAGCTATGAGAATCCACTGGATTACGTTCCTCCTAAATATTACGTTACCACAGACTTTCTAGTAGTAATAAACCAAGACAATGTTCTGTGCCTGAGTCATCCCATAAAGCAGCAGTCACTTTTATCACCACAGTGATTTTTAAAAGTTAAATTCTGTTATAAATCTTCATTTATACGCTGAGAGAGTACAATACAGGAGTGTGGCATCAGACCCAGTACTTGAAAAAAACACGTCATTATCATTTACTCCACAAACAGGCTGCTTTGGTAAAAAAGGTTTCCAATTTCCACAATAGGGCTTGCAAAACTGGACAGACTCATTGCAACTCAGAGAGAAGCTGCCTGGAAATCTAAACCTCTGTTTAGATACACAATGCTAATTTAGCTCAGCCTCGCTGAGGCAAATTAAAGGTCAAATATAGATGTGAAATCTTGCTTAAGCTTCTTACAGCCTTAACAACATGAAGATGCTAGAGAATTTTCTTCAGTGAACATGTGTTGTGTATCTCCTTTCTCCAAGCAAATTATTTCCACTAGCTCATTTCTCCAGGTAAAAATGGCTGCTCTGTGGCCCCAAGTGCAAAATTAAAACATATTGCACAGAGAACGACATAGTGCTCCTCAGTATCCAGTGATCAGAATCAATGAACTGAGGGAAAATAAACCTAACGATCAAACATTTCAAAACCAGAACCTACCACATTTCATTTGCTTGCTGTTTAAGGAAAACTTGCATATGTTTTGCTAATCTTAACAGTTGGAAAGTTCACCTGACAAAAATACCTACCATCATGAATATGGTGACATTTATTTATATCTTAATTAAATTGTTCCATGCAGAAACAAAGCAATACAATGTGGCTACATCTACACTAGCCAGCTACTTCGAAGTAGCCAGCACAACGTGGAAATAGCACGCGTCGCGTCTACACGCACCATGTGCTATTTCGACGCTCAAATCGAAGTTAAGCGGCGAGACGTCGAAATCGCTATTCCCATCAGAAGATGGGAACAGTGCCCTACTTCGACGTTCAACATCGAAGTAGGGTGTGTGTAGATGATCCACGTCCCGCTACTTCAAAATAGCGGGGTCCTCCATGGCGGCCATCAGCTGAGGGGTTGAGAGATGCTCTGTCCAGCCCCTGTGGGGCTCTATGGTCACCGGGTGCAGCAGCCCTTAGCCCAGGGCTTCTGGCTGCTGCTGCTGCAGCTGGAGGTCCATGCTGTGTGCACAGGGTCTGCAACTGGTTGTCAGCTCTGTGGATCTCGTGCTGTGCAGGACAAGTGTGTCTGGGAGGGGCCCTTTAAGGGAGCAGCTTGGGGCTCTGCTGGCCCCTTATTTCGACGGGGAGCGCTTGTGCGTGTGGACGCTCCACATTTCCTTCTGGGGCGGCTCCTTTCGATGTTCCCCGTTGCTACTTCGACATGGAATCTCGACGGCACCAGCCCTGGAGGACGTGTAGACGATACACATCGAAGTAGCTTATTTCGATGTCCTTACTTCGAAATAGGCTACTTCAACATAGTGTGCTAGTGTTGACGTAGCCTGTGTATCCTACTGATATGCTGAGGCACACAGTTTGGCATGAAGGCAAGTGTTGCAAGCACCCAAAAAATTCGAGATGTGCACAACTTTTGGAAATCAAACCCCACTAATTTGGGATTATGGGTCAGGGCAGAAAACAGGGTTCATCAGCTAGTGACCTACATCTAATGCCTGGCACTTCTGAGGCACAAAATTAGCACAAAACCCTGTTTTCTGTCAGTATCCAAGAGGCAAGTCTAGAAAAAGGAACAGAGAGAGGTATTTCTGTCATCTTGGCATATCCATGCTCAAGCACCAAATACAAACACTGCAGGGCCTTCCTCTAGTCCAGAAGTTTGCCATCCTGGAACAGAATAAGTCAATTAATAAATGACCATCCCAGCACAAAACAATGCTGAAGGCTGCTAGTCCATATCACCTTTTCTGATAGAGCTATAAATAGACTCAGCTCCACCGCAGAGGCAATGAGAACTTGCAGCTGCTGCCACCACCTGTGCTCATGGCATTCCAGACAGGACACTCTCAACCACACTTGTGGAGAGCCACAGAGACACCAACAATAACTCAGCCTGGAGGCAGAAAATGGAAGTAGATTTTTTTTCTAGCTTAAAAACTGGAGGCTATAATGGGAAACAATTCTACCGACTGATCACTGACGTAGGTGGGAGTCTATACACCCCATGCACAATTCAGATGCCGTCCCACCTTCAAAATCTGCAGCAAGAGGAAAGTCAGGCCAAAGCCTGCAAGATATACACTCTTGTATAGAAAACAGCAAGGGACACTGCGCTGATCCAGTCAGAGGAGAGGTCACATGCTAACTGACTTCCTTAGCATGCGCTGGGATGAGGGAAAATGAGAAGAATTACACGCTTATTCTTCTCTTCAGTTAACACCTTAATTGTGAAAATGTGTTTTTCCTGTGTTGCAGTGGACTTGAATATAGCTTCTAACCCGCTCACAGCCAGATAAACTAGGAGAGAAAAAACACTTACTTACTCCACTGGTTTTTAGTAATTTTCGGTAGCAGGACTAAAGAGCACAATCTGGCTGCTTTTGAAGTCAGTGGGAATTCTGTCATTGGGTTGAAATAGGACCAAGCCCAATGTTAACCATGGCTGGTCAAGGGACAGGGGAGAACATTAAAAGACAGCAAATCAACCCCGTACTCTGAGGGAAAAGCATAAGAATGAAGACCATAGGGATGAACATGCTAGACATGAATAGGGAGAGAAGAAATATCGGTATTCCTTCCAGTGCAATCATGCGTCTAGCAGCTAATCATAGACTCCCAGAGAATGTGTGGCTAACAATGTCCTCGCCTGGCATGGAGAGAACCTGAGATCTCTAGATCTTAAATCATTTGCCTTCAGTGCTTAAGGTACAGAACAGGAATTCATATTTAGGAACGACTATAAATCTTCTACCAACTGGAAGGAGACAAATGCCTGTAGAGCAGTGCTTCCCACTGTGTATTATGCATACCACTGGTGGCATGCAAAAGGATTTCAAAGCGTATGCAACAGAAAATAAATTACTAAAAATCAGGAGATAAGCAGTGGGTCTGCACTCAGAGGGGTAAGCCAGTAAGGACAAATCCCAAAAGGGGTACGCGATTGTTATACCTTTGGGAAAGGCTGCCATACAGTGTTAGCATGAGTGCATTCTTTTTGCCCTGCCATGATGTATTTCTGCCTCCAAATCAGTGATGCCAGGCCTGGTTCGCTCAGAACACGCAGTGAAGTATTCTGTTTTATGTCATCAATTAGCTTTATCTTTTCACTAGTTCTTCCCTTTATTAGATTGACCAGTAGGTGCACAGCTATGTTTATTCTTCTCTGATAAATTCAACCTTACTTGATACCAATAAAACATAAAGGTAAAGTTTACTAAAGGCAGAAGGAAATGGGATTTTTGGAGGTGAGATGAAGAAAATTCCCTCATTTATATCAGAAAGAGAGCACTGAACAGAATTCTATGTCCCACAAATACATATAGCTTCAGAAATCAAAAACATTCTGTGCTGCTGGATTTGCAGTAGTTGGTAGCCTTGGGTTAATACTAGTTAGACACCTCTTTTAACTTTTCCTTCAATTAATATGAACTCATGGACTGTAATGAAAGGCTGGAAACTGGGAAAAGGAACCACCTTGGTCTGTTTGTCATTTTCAAATTGGCACAGAACCCAAATGTTGAAGGTAAAAAAATAAATCATGGAAGCTAGAAAATGTAAATATGAAAGGGAACACCCTTTCTCTGCAATAGAAATAGTCAGGTGGAACAACCACATCAACACTGTTTATGTATGTGTACACATTTCATAGTCATTTTAAGTCAAGCTAATTAAGAGATCTACTCATGAAAATTCAGTACTTTAAGAATGAAAGTTTGGAAACGGTAGTCCTTATGCTCCATACATAACAAAGAGGTTGCCATGCTTGGAGCTTTGCTTAGTTTTAACTCTGGAGACATAACTCGTGCTTCCAGAATACAGCCATTAATACCACTCAAAGAGAAGGCACAGGAGCACAACAATTCAAGGAAATAAATGCAGGTGACCAGCTGAGTCAGATTTAGACAATTATACCAAAAGCATCAACACCAAAATTTACGTGGCGCCAGAATTAGGTTTTCTAGCTCTAACTGGAAGAGCTTTGGAATTTACAAACTTCCTGAACTACAGATATATAAATTAACAAGTTTGGGGTTTTTTTGTGCAAGTATAATCCACACACCTGTGGGGTGTGGTTCACGATCCCATGTAGTGGCACCTACACCACTTACCGAAAGAATGAGTCTCCTCTGCAGCCTTAGGTGAGAGCGAGTTGGCTTTAAGCTCAAACTGTAGAGGCTCACACACTAAACTCCAGAGGTCCCCGTTCTGAGTCTGCCTGTGAGCAGTTACACAAGTCTGTGTTTACCTTAGAGCCCGACCCCGTCCCCCATTTGATTACACAGGAGCTGAGATGTTCCAGCTAACAGCTCACCCTGAATTAAGTGGGAAGAGGCTCCCCACTCCTGGACACATGTTCCCTTGTAGCCTGCGATTAATGTCCATTAGCTCCCAGTGCCAGCTCTGCTTGCTTTTTCCAGATTGCCTGTTCAGCCTCTGAGTGGGGTTGTGGAGCTGATGTTTGGGGGATAAAATAGATCTTTTCTGAACTGAGCTACTTGCAGTTGTGCAACTACTGCTTCTAATTTCTGAACGTGAGCCAAGGGGATTATTGATTAATACTGGTTATAAACCCAAACAAATAAAACTCTCCCCCAAAGCTGTCACAGACATGGATATTAACAGTACTACACAAAATCACATTTCTCTTTGCTTATGGGACAGACGTCATAGTACAGTACTCCTTTAGCTCGGTTAACAGCACCCTCCTTTCTAGACAACAAAGCTGTGAGTTCAAGTTCACACTACATCACAACTTGGGCGTCCTGCAGGAAGCAGCACAATTACACATGCATCAGCTGATACTGCAACCCTCTGTATGGCCTTTCCATATAGGCAATAAAGATAACAAGACGGGGAATAACCATGGTGCTCAGACCAACACTCCCTTGCTAGAGTAAAACAGGTTAAAATACTCAAGCCCATGCACTAGCTATTACAGATCTGATAACTGGTACAGGAATGGCAACAGATACATTCACCCTACTGGTTAGTCTGATAAGCTCTCAGATGCTTTCTTCTTAGTGTTTCATTCATTTCATTACCCTGTAAAATTGTCCGATGTGCGGGTCTTATGAAATGTGCATCTACAGCTAAAATCTACTCTGACATTTTATCATGAAAAGGAGATGGGTTGAGTTTAGTTAGCGCTGGCATAATGCCCACCCTGGCCCGCAATCTTTCATGCAACAAACATTCAAACTAATTTTAGACCCATAAGTAGATTTACTTGAACATAGTTAATTGGCCCCTCATCCTTGTTCATCTTGTCTGAACATAATTCAATTGTATTTTTCCAGGGACAGTAAACCTAATAAGAAGGGGTTATTCCTCGGGCCCTGAGACAAAGATGGGCATGTCTATAGTCATCTCAATGCCTTTTAAGAGGGCCATGTCTCGAGATAACACTGTAGTTTAAAGTGTGTAAATAAGTAGATTATATTTATTCAGTTAACTTAGATTTGGTTTCTCCAATGCAGCTTTTGAGATTTCCTTTAAAGACCGAAAATATTGAACTTAGTTAATTTTACTTTCGCAGGAGCCTAAAGTTAATCTCTTCAACGTATATTTAGGGTCTAAGAAAAATGATGAGTGCTTGGTACTTTTGAAAATCAAGCAGGTAACTAAACTTGGATCTCAAAGGTCTTGTCTACACTAGCTCCCTACTTCGAAGGGCGGATTTATTAATGAAGTGCTGTGGTGCACACACAGCGCTTCATGAAGCAAATTCCACCCCGCAGCACAAGTGCCGGCTCACGTCTAGCCACAGCTCACCTTCCAGTACTTCAAAGTCCCTTTACTCCTCTAAATTTTTAAAACTTTAAAAACTTCGCAGTTGCCGTGGGGGGGATGGGGAATTTGCTTAATGAAGTGCTGCATATGCACCGCAGCACTTCATTAATGAACTCCCAACACCCTACTTACCATTCCTCCCTTCGAAGTAGGGAGGTAGTGTAGACACAGCCAGAGTGTAACTTTAGGCTCCATCAGACAGGGTGTACTGGGTGTTTGTAGCCCCCTGGTGGAGGCTCTGCCACCTAGGTGCACCTCAGCAGAACAAAGAAACCCTTGGAGGGAAAAAGATCACTGCATTTAGTTTTTCAGGCACTGCCTAGAAAAGTAATCCAGGATCAGCTGAAGGGAGCACCAATAAGTATCAGTTCTCCAGCAACTAGAAGGACAGGAAGTAGGCACCAATCAGGGTCCTGCAGGCAGCATAAAAGGGACAAGCTGTTTCCTTCAGTGGCCAGGTCCAGGTGATTCTGGGGCAAGGAAGGAATGTTCTTCCCCTTCTTAACTCAAGGGGTCTGGCCTTGTTAGGCCTAACTCTGAGGGCACCTTTCTGTTTTAGTCAGCAAACGACTGTTCCACTTTATGTCGTGTAAGACTCAGGTGGGAAATCTTGAGTTGAATATTAATTTGATTTCCATAAGACTTAATGAGCTCACTCCATGAGTTGCTCCCCAGCTCAGGTGAGCTCAGGACTCTCCTATTTTCAAAAATCTGTAGAGATTAATTCATTATGCAAAATCCTACTGAAAAACCAGGATAGCTCCAAGCCAAAGAAACAGTGGGAATGGAGCCTGAATGGGATTCTCTGCTGTAACACCAAAGTATTTGCCTAGTTCTGCTCCCACTCAACTCAGGCCACCTTTGATCACTTTCCAAACCTCCTGTCCAGAGGAACTGTTTGGACTGTTCCAGGCTTCTGACAACATAACAAAACTGCTACAAGCAACGGGCCAGAATTTCTTAGACTAGCATCAGGACTATCGGAAATGTTTGCTGATTAGACATCTTCAATGACAGGCTAATCTCCACCCCTTTTACTGATTATTTGTCAAGGACAGAATCATCATCCATTTGACACTTCCCAGAACTAACATCCTAGTGGTACCACTGCTGCCCAGAGCTGAGATTTGCCATTGAACTCTCGATTCCAGATGATGTTCTGACTCCACCAAAGAGAGGAAAACAGATCTCTCTCTCTCAATGGCTGCATTTTCAAGAGAGCTAGTCAGAAAGAAAATGGATTGTAACTTTTATCAAAGGACACATTCTTTTTTTAAAGTCAAATCTAAAATTCTGAAAAATTTCAAAGAGCTCTAGTCCTGAGGAATACCTCAGATGTGACCTTAAGTCCCTATTTCCCTCCCAAATGGGTCCATTTCTACCCCATTATATTCCGCCCAGCTCTTTGCTATCTCTTGGCCTTTACTTTTCCAATCAGAGTCTGGCTAGACTAATCAGCACCAATACCTTACAAGACTGAGCTGTGAAAACATGCTGAAAACAAAGCAGAACTAGCATGTCTGCAGCAAAAGTTCTGCCTCTTACAGCCCGCTGAAAGGAATAACAAAGCAAAGCAATCTACACAAATGTGGAGAGCTGAGCTCCAGGAATCACTAATTGAGTCAGGCAACTTGTTGTGCCTGTGAGCTCCCAGCAACTGATTAAAGCCCAAAGATAAAAAGCTGCATTTTCTTCTCTTCTGCTCTTCTTTTCAATTAAGCCTTCTTTGCATGACTGTCTTGTTTTGGCATCAGGTTAGCCAGGCTCATCTGACAGCATCACAACCTGTGAACTACCATCTCAGTCTGACTCACTGTGTTCATTAGGAACAACAAGCCACTTAAGAGATTTTTCAAGTAAGGGTTTTTCACATACAGAAGCTACATAAATTGCCACATCTGGAACAAGGAAGTTTATTTCAATTAAGACTTACTTGTAACACTGTTAAATGTTTTGCCTGTCATCTACTTTAAAACCCGGAGTGCGTGTTCAGTAAACACCACAAATTTCCTGTGGAGTAGAGGGTGAACCAAGTGAAAAGCCAACAGAAAAGAACCCCCTTTTGAAATGATTGTTAATGCTATGGCAATATAAACAAGGGAATCTTAAAAATTCTACACAAAACAAAACAGCAGTCCTGTAGCACTTTAAAGACTAACAAAATAATTTATTAGGTGATGAGCTTTCATGGGACAGACCTACTTCTTCAGATCTGGAAATTCTGATAAAAGAAAACTGACACAGTGAGAGGCAAAAAAAGAGGGGAAGAGGGGGACGAAAGATGCTCACTGATGGATCTCTCTCAGTGGAGCTGGCCATGGCACCCAAAACCTGAAAACCCACGCCCTTAACTTAGAGACACTTGCAATAATTTTCTTCCTTACCCTTCTGTCCTATGTAGCTGATGTCAGTTTTCATTGCATTTTTTCTATCTTTCTGTTAAATTTTCTTCATTCATTTACTGTTATCATCAGAATTTCTAGATGTGAAGAAGCAGGTTTGCTTTTTTGTTTTGTGAAGATACAGACTAACACGGCTACCTCTCTGTGACTATTCAAAATTTTAGTCTCAGAGAGCTGGCTGTGTTAGTTTATCTCTTCACAAACCAGCAGTCCAGTAGCATCTTAAAGACTAACAAAATGTTTTATGAGGTGATGAGCTTTTGTGGGACAGGCCCACTTCTTCAGCCCTGGAAATATTTAAAATCCCAGGCCAGTTCCTCAAAGGGGGTCTATGGGTGTAGCTCCATGGAATCTAAGATGATTTACAACCACTAAGGAGCTGTCTCTCTAACCCGAGGATCACACAACATCAGCAGCTTCTCCACCACACACAGCTGCTCCATGGGGCATGTCTTGCAGAAGGGAGCACAGCATGTCTGCAGAAAGGCAGAGATAAAGGCACCAGACACAAACAGTGGCTGACTGTGTTTTCGCTGCTGGAAAAAGAACAAATAGTTCACTTAGTATAACTCTGCTGTCAGACACTGAATGACTTCCAGGAACCGAGCCAACTAAGCCCTGGGGAGCTGAGGGAAAGGGAACAAAATGCTGCAGAAACTAGTCCTCAGGGAAACCTCTGCAAACAATCGTCCAGTGAAAAACACCTACACTGGAGCTAAAGATACATAAATAATGAGGGGAAACCCACCCACCCCCCAGCACTGGGCAAAACTTTGGCTCTTGCCAATGCTTGTTAGTCCCTTACACAAACTATTAAGTGCACTCATGTGGAAGAACAAACCGCCTACAACTTGTCCAAGAATATTTTTCCTCAGCATACGTATCTTCTCTCTCTCTCTCTTTTTTTTTTTTAAATAATTCTTTCCAGCAACAAGACTGTACTGCTTTTGTCTTTCCCCAAGAAAATGTTAACATCCTGGAAACGAGGGAGAGACCGTTCAGCTATCTTGTGAGCAAGAGGTGGGCTAAAACAGGCCAGGACCTGACAAAGTTTCTGGGCTCCCCTTAAAATCCCCTATATACTTCCTCACCAGCTGAGAGGCTGGGGTTGCTGGGACAGAATTGTGGACACCACCCTTCACACCTCCTCACATGGACACTCCCCATCCTCCGGATGTTGAGACCTAGTGTAGAGCAGAAAATAACTGTGTCCCCTTCCTTATTCCAGAGGGTCTCCTCTCCCTCAAATGCTGCACTGGGGCCAGCACACATGAGAAGTAGGGACACCACACACCCATCCTGTAGCTTTGCATACGAACCAGCCTGCTAGCTTCAAAATGCTACTTCTTTTTGGTGCTAAACTCTGCAGCAGGCAGTCAGTCCCTTTTACCCACTCTTAAGCTGAGACAAGCAAGTGCCTGGCCATTCTCTTGGCAGTGAAAAAGGCAGACCCATGCTTTGGGGTTCTGCTCACAGCTCAGCGTCCTAGGAGTGCAGGGCTCCATGGTGTCATACAGAGTCCCTCTAAACTTGGAGCCTCCATCCAGCCTTCATCTCCTTCAGGCCACCAGAATTTAGTCAGTCATTCTACCTGTCGTTTTTGGGATACTTCTGTCCCAAGATTTCTTTCCACCCATGTCCGTTTCCCTTCCATCTCTTGGCACCGCATAAGAAGTGTAGTCTAAGGACTTCTTCTGTCGTATGGTCCTTTTAGGATTCTAGAGCTCTCTGCAAACACTGAGCCTATGCAAAACCACAGAAAGGAATAACCGGAAATACTGTATCAAGGCAGTCACCTCTTTGCTCTAAATATAAGATACGTGTAGGTTTCTGAAATCATGGCTGAGCATTGACATAAAACACAGTCTTCAACTGGGGGCTGTATCAAACCCAGGTCCGCTACACTAAATAACCACCCGGCTTTTCTTTTCCTCATCACTAGAAGCTAGGAGCACATTCCCTCAGGCAAAGCAGCTGTTTGACAGACAAGCCCCGCTGGCCAGTGACAACATGACGCTGATGATGTTCAGTCCGGCTCACCTCAACTAGGCTACTAGTGGCCATAGTATGGGCATCAGTCACCAGGGAGACCTGAGAGGGTCCTCAGAAGGGAGGGAGGACACTACCTGTCTCCAGAAAACATCATTAAGTTTTCCAGATAGACTTATTTTCCAACAAAAGGCTCCACTGTGGCTTTTAAAGATGTAATTTATGTGATGAAAGAATGAATGCATTGTAGAGCATGTGCTTCAGAGCAGCTTTTCTGTTCAATACTCATTTGAATCTCGGCTATGCTGTCATGCCCACGTGTATTTCTCTTTGGTGTTGGTGGGTGCGTCCTCCAGAACGAACAATGGGTAGCTAACTAATGCATGCAGCGGTGGGTCATTGGTTACCCCCATTCTGCTCACCCAATCTTGGGGCACTTCAACTGTGCTTTCATCACTTTGCTGTACCCACACTCAGGCTGGGAAAGACTTAGGATTCTGGCTACTTGCTGTCCATGTACACAAGAGGGGTGGAGCCCCTTGGACATGTTTTCCTCCCTTCCTCCCCAAACAGAGGTGTAGCCAGAAGTTGACCCCAAAAGGTTCATATGTGATAGACAGCACATATAAATGCCACGCTGAACCCCAAATGCTACTCAGTGCCCTCTCTATCAGTGAGCGTCTCAAAATTGCCTGGGGAACTCTAGCTACTGCATCAAAAAACGTTCAACCAGCTTGTAACCAGTTGCTATACTGAGAGTCATGGACAGTCTAAAACAAACTTACTCAATGATTGCCCGAGCTCTTTTTTAGAGCTAATCTGCACTCGTATAACAGCTGCCCATAATGACCCAATCTAATTATAAAATATTCTGTGAAAAGCAAAATATTAAAGTCTGGGGAGGGGCAGAAAGGCTACTTTTCATTCTGTGGTCCTATTGTGTGTATAGCTGTGCCTCAGATGGCAACACAAGCACAGCCCATTAAAGTGCCTTTATTGGGAGATACTTCTATCTAATGTGTTTGTGTTGTGGGTTTCTAAGGCTACAGACCAGAACAGGCAGAGGTAACAACTAATTGCAGAGCAAATTCCCAAAGAGACATACAATAGGGCTTAGCTGCTGAATGCATCTTAGTCAGGAGAGATGCTGGAGCTGTTTTAATTGTTCATCAATCAATTACCAGGACTCTCAAATGTCTAATTAAGCAGACAACTGGAATTAAACACAGGGCATCTTTGAAACGCCAGGCCTCTTAATGAAGGCACTTCTTACATTCAAGTGAGTGCTCGATTAAGGTGCGCTCACTTGGAGAGGCGTGCATGAAGACTACTCAGCCACAGGCTTGGAATGCCTCTACAGATGCATATGAAAAAATCCGTTCTTCGTTGTGCAATTTAACCTTCGCATCCAACAGTGAGCGCTTGAGGACTGCAGAAAGCAAAAATGCACGAGCCCCACTTAGCGCACAGAAAGGCGGCACAAATGTTGCAATGCCCTCAACCCTGATGCTAGAGTTGAATATGAAAAAAAGGCAAAGAGACAAGGACCATGGGTGCAGTAAGAGAGATGATGAGGATAACACTGAAAGCCAAGCGAACCAGAGATTCTATTCCCACTAGCTCGGCCCCCAGTAGCAAGTGTCTCCCTCTTCCACAAAGCAGAGCGGGCAAGTCTAATGAGAAGCTATAAATCACTAACACCATAAGTGGGGCAAAAAGCCTCAGCAACTGCTGTTCAGCCATACCAACCCAAACTGGTGAGGGAAGGAAAGGAGGTGGGAGGAGAAGGCTTTGCTTGTCTGGTACTGAATTACCGATCCAAGTGAGTCATTCAGGAATCATAGCCAGGTTGAAAATGAGATGGAGGGAAGAAGGCAACACTGAAATGTATATGACCATGGCAGTCCAGCTCCCAATCATTCATGCCAGGTGATGAAGATAACATTGCCAACTTCACCTTCCCACAAACTGGTGGAAACCCCATGCCATGAACAAAAACACAAGGTTAAAAACAGAAGGGGGAGGACATGCCAAACATATTCAAAGATGTTCCTCTTTGGTACAATGACCACATGATAGAGACCCACAGCACACTATCAATCCTGCTCAAATTCAATGACCACTGTGTACAATAGAATAGGTTCCTTACCTATTCTTACCAGCAGGTTATTTAATAGGATCGCTTCTTCAGCAGCTTCTGACAACTTAAAAATTATAGTGCTTATATGTTTTTCCCTCTTCAGTCTAATCTAATCTACGGTGAAAGGCAGGGCTCTCCCATCTACCCCCACGAAGAGGAAACAAAGAAAATACTTCCTATTGAAAACAGGAAAGGGAAAAACCTAACTCATTCGACTGTAGGGCAAACCTGAGGCTCCTCTTGCTTAAGAAATAGCCATATTTCAAACTCTTTCCTTCTCACAGAATGTCAATCACAAAGCAAGTCAACAAAAGTTAACCATACAATACTCAAAATCCCTAGCTGGTGCTTGGGCCTGCAGGTCTTGCTTAGGACAAATATCCATTTACATCGATTGTCTTTGGCCTTGGAACCTAGAGACAATGAACAACACTATACTAGTGTGATGCCTTTTTCTTTTCTCTTTACTGGTAGCTTTCTTCATTGCCCTGAACAGATATTTTTAAGGCTCCTTTTAATACCCACTGGCAAAGAAAGAAAGCCACTACTACCAACCCCGTATGTTTAAAAATCAGAAGTCAGACCACCATATCTCATGAGATTGGTTTAAAATACACAAATAATAAATACAGGGTTCTTTTACTTCTGTTTGAGTAACTGAGGCATATAATTTCAAGCTTTACTCTTCAACCACAAAGGTTGGCAGCTTTTTTTTTTTAAAAAAAAAAAAAAAAAAAAATCAATAAATACTGAGATCCAGGAGTTAAGAGAGCTTTGAGATTTATTGATGAAAAGTGCATATTATCATGTAATAACAAGATTTCAGGAGCTGGAGATACAGGAAAAAACACCAAGTATTTCAAGTCTTGCAACACTGGAAATATGATCTATGTAGAATTATTTCCCTAAAGCATAATATGAAGGTTGGAAAGGCCTATAATTTTTACTTCATTTGCTTCTTAAAGCCTTTTTCAAAAACTGATTTCTCATTTATATGCTTTTTTATGAAAGTAAACACTTGTGGGAGAGGACGCTCCCTTAAAAATAAAAACAACTTGCTATGACAACTACTCCACCCTCCTATGGAATTCTACAACAAACCAACTCAGTGCAAGGATCAAGCAGAAGGATACGGACACAAAACTTAGTTTCAACAAAATGAAAAACATACAAAAATGAATTCTCAAAAGGATGAAGCCTACTTTTAAAAATGGCCTGCACAGAAGAGAAAAGTGGATCAAGTGCTCTCTCCCACAAAGCAGATTACCATCAGAACTGATGCCTCCTACCATGTTAAAATTCCAACAGGCAATTATCTCTATATATTCACAGCAAACTCTGACACTTCCATTACTGGTGCTGACTGGAGTCATCCTGTTCTTAGGAGGCTAAACAGTAGGCCAAAACAGAAAAGAGCAAGCTGCTGAACTAAAATTCCTATCAGTCATTAACTTAAAAATACTCCTTGGTCAGTTGGTAACTAAGCAATGATTCCCAAACATGTTAACCATGGAAATGCAGAGGACAGGCTCAGGAGACTAACGTGAAATTCATAGTTGGAAAATGGACTCCAGAATAATAATTCAATGCTAAATTATTTAGCAGATCTTCTGATCAATTACAGGAGACACACCGTGTATAACTATACCCAGCCCAGTGCCATAACAAAAGCTACGTTTTCAAGAGGTGAATTAAGCAATTGCCAGTAACCACATGCAGAATGGCTGCAAACCCACTTGGGTAGTTCTGAGCATTAGAACTCCCAAGACAGCATTTTACAAAAAGAAACTGATGATGCTGATGGTCCACCATGGAAGGCTGCTAGGAAAACAGTCTCCTTTTAATCCTTCCTTTAAACCTCTCCACCTAGCACATTGATTAGCTTCCTACTGTCATTGTAATGACTACCATACAATATGCTGTCTGTCAGCGATTCAAACGAAGCACCAGTGCCAAAACTCAAGTGCATTTTCCTGGCTGACAACCAGATTCTTTATTTAAATGGTATTTCTGGGAGTCTTTGCTTGCTGATCTGCAGCCAATCTTAATTCCTCTGGGGAGGCAAAAGAAATTGCCTTCTGACCTTCCACCCTACATTCTCTCTTTCAAAAACAACCGCCCTCCCCCCGCCACCCGCCTCCACTTTTTCCTTTTCTCTTTTCAAATTATGGGCCAGGTCCTCTTCTGCTGGGTGTCAATGGCAAAGTGAGATCAGACCCTGTACCTGAATTTTAATTTTTAAAACTGATGCAATAAACAAAAAATTAATATCCCATGTACAGTGAAGTACCTTTACTAGTGATAATAGCCCACTAGAGGGAAGAGGCTCTTGATTTTGCAATCACAATCTGCCCAGGACTGAACCTTCTTACAGGATCAGGGAACAGGGTTTTCTAAGATGTCTTTTAGTAAAGTGTTCATTTCATACATTTTCAGAATCTGAAGGAAAGGACAGTTTATCATCTCTTGGCTTCATAACACGGATGAGTGCAGAAATTGATAAGATCCTTAATAGCACTGATAGGGCTTCTATACAGAGGCGCAGATCACTCAGATGCAATGTCTAGACGGCAGGCTTCTGTCGACAAAACTTCTGACAACAGTTTTGTCGACAAAGTGCGCATCCAGACTGCAGATTTCTCAGAAGAGATCTGCCAGTCAGGAGCATTCTGTCGACATCCTTGTAACACCTTGTTCCACGAGGAAGAAGAGATGTTTCGGCAGAGGTTTTTTTCCCCCCAGTATGTGGCCCTGTGTGGATGGCCCAAGTGTCAGAAAAGCCTCTCCTGACGGAACAGTCAGCAAAAGATACGCAATGCATTGTGGAATTTGCATTATCTTTTGCCGATAGTTCTCACCAATCCAGACACACACACAGAGAATGGCTAGCTTAGACAAGGGGTAAAGGACAATGAACATTTCATCTCTTTATCACTCTTGTTTGGCTCTGGTCCAGGTGGTTATCAATATCTAACGGATGTTTGTGAAAGTAGTTGGTACCCTAGTAATTCTTCTGGGAAACACAGTATGTTGTTGAAACAACACAAGGAATTTGCATTTCCATTCATTCACATACTTGTCCTGTGGCTACTAAAAGAATTCCACAGTTGGGAATCACTGGTATCCAAAGCAGACTGGAAGCCTTTATGGTGGTAGATCTAATTGGTCGGGTAATCTAGTGACCAGGGCACTGAAACTGGGAGTTAAAAAATAGGTTCTCTTCCCAGCTTAATCAACAACTTTTATGAACCTGGACCCTTCTTTGCATCTCTCCCCTTTACTACCCTTTGCCCATCTTCTCCATTAGACTGTCAACTATTCAGAATAGGGACAATATCTGACTGTGGGTTTATATGAAGATTAACATTCTGAGGCCCTGATCTCGGTCAAGGGCTCCAAGTACTACTGAAATATAAATTAAAAAACAAACAAACACCACATCAGGGAGTGGGGAGATGCAATGCCTTCTCTCTAGTTATATTTTGGGTAGTCTCAAAATCAGTGTTTTCCCTGGTAGGTAAAATCTTGAGGGGAGACACTGGTCTACCAGTCTTCCAGAGAGTCAACACTTCCCTCTAAGTATGGAACACTTCAGCATCTCAAAAATTTGTTAGATTTACATTCTTTCTAGGAGTCATCTTCTCATGGTGGTATTCTCAAGAAAGTTGTGACAAGCAAAGGAACTCTGAAAATACCTTCAGTTCCTTCAGGTTGGTTGCCGATTTGGTATGGTACAAGGGACATGATTGTCCACTCACTTAAACTAAGCTTCATATTTTTGTAACTTCAGCACATTCAAAGGAACCACTTCTGGTGTTAGTGGCATACATCAGAGCACACTGAGGTCCACCCACTGTACTTCGCTTGTTAATAAATGGAGCTGTTAAAAAAAAAAAAAAAAAAGAAAAAGAAAAATGGAAATTTAAAAGTTTTGAATGTCAACAAATGTTAAGTACAGTAATTCTATTGCACAAACACCTCTTCTCAATGGGCAAAAAAGCTTGATTCTTCCTGCTTTGTCCTTGATGTAGCTGTTTACACTTGTGCAAAGGGAATCTGCAATAAATAAAAATATAGGACCAATACATCTTTAGCTACCTATCTAAATCAGTGTGGTTGCTAGATTTTTCCAAGATGTCTGGCTTGCTATAGAACAGAAGCAAGAGTGGTTGGCTCACGGAAGCACCCAAAAGAATTAGCAGGCATTATCCTTTGTCCCTTTGGCTGAAGGAATATGCCCTTGTGTTACTTCCCTCCCATCATTTACAGAACCTAGCTCAGACCCTCACAAATCTCCAGACAGTGGCCACGACCCCTTTTTCAGTTTGTATCTGGATGACAGGGTGTAGTCACTTCTCTAAAAACCTACACAGGCATCCACACATAGGCCAACTTCAAGCTTCTTCTTACACAATGCTATATTAGAGAGCACTCCAACTTCAGCTACTGCCAAAGACAACTGCCTGCCTAGATATGACATAGGTGAACATCTTTAGCAGAAATGTTCCTTAGATCACAGTGGTTTCCTGCAGCACTTCAAGATGTTGGCATTGATCCAAAAAGCATTATGTCGTCTCCCTCCTGAAAATCCACCTCTCTCTTCATCTACTCACTTCAGGCGAGTGTCCCTTGAGCAACACAATGGGTGAGAAGAGAAGGAGCACAGTGGGGCAGTCTCAGCACACAGAGAAATGCATCCTTCCCAATTTAAAAACGTAACTTTTCCCAGAAACAGATATTTTGTTTTGCTGACAGGAAACAACATGTCAATTAGGAGAAAACAAATCAAGAGAGCTCTCTGAACAGAAGATCAGAAGACTGGGTGCTTTATATTTTTCAAGCATAGACATTACTGCTTGTTTCTGTAGCTGTTACTGCTACAATAAAAAGTCTTCCTTGACAAAGCTACAGATGCAGACATTAAGTGTAGCAAACAAAAAACTGCGATACCAGCTATGTTCTTCCTTGCAGTGTATTTTTACCCCTCCACTTTTCAGGGAACTGACAAAGTAATAGCAGCACAGCCAGACAATTTCACAGCTTCTAAACGACTGCATCCAAGAACAGCCTCACGGGAAAAGCACTACATGTTGCTCTTTGTATACACCACAGTCCATAGGCTCACTGGGATTTCAGAGAAGCTGAATCCCATTCTTAAGACTAAATGTGTGATAAACATGTCTGGAGGAAAGAAGACTCACTCTAAAAGTCCAGAGGTTATGTCCAGTGGTAAGTATGAGAGGTCCGCATGCGCTTTTTGTCTGCGTCTGTACCTATGCATGCACTGGGCAGAGTCCTGCATTATTCACAATGGGGCTCCCATAACCCCACATGAAGGGGAGGGTCCACTTAATGGGGCCCAGAAGACGAGGCCCAGGCTACAAATTGTGATGTGTGGGGAAGGAGCCCATGTTATAAATTTATACAGGGCCCAAAATAATTACGCTTGGGCCCTGAGTCATGGCAGGGTTGCCAACCGTCAAAGACAGCCTGTGAGTCTCCAGGACTTAGGATTAATCTTTAATTAAAGGCCAGTTCTCGTGATGAAACTTCCAGGAATACAGCCAACTAAAATTGGCAACCCTCACGCACAGCCCCAAAACTCCCAGCAAACAAGAATGTGAAGAACAAAAGATGAGATCCCCAGTGACTTAAGCCTTGTCTATACTAGAATAGTAGTGTCAGCAACCCTGCTCGTACAAGGCACTCATAGCATCTAAGGAATGCTTTTGCTAGTATAACTAGTACTAGCTACTCAAAGACAATTAGATCTGCGGGCACAGACACACTTCTGTCACTTATAACTGTGTCTATACTAGGGCTTGTGAGGAAGTGAGAGAGAGCTGTACCATATTGTGGTTTCTCTCAGAGGCTACGTCTACACTAGCACACTACATCAAAGTAGCCTATTTCGACATAAGAGCATCGAAATACGCTACTTCGACGCGTATCGTCTACACATCCTCCAGGGCTGGTGCCGTCGATGTTGAACGTCCAAGTAGCGATGGGGAACGTTGAAAGGAGACACCCCGGAAGGAAGCGCAGAGCATCCACACACACAAGCACTCCCCGTCGAAATAAGGGGCCAGGAAAGGCCGCGGACCAGGTCACAGGCTGGACTAGCCCTTCCAGGTCAACAGCAAGCTGCTCCTTTAAAGGGCCCCTCCCAGACACACCTGGCCTGCACAGCACGAGGTCTGCAGGGTACTCTCCACACTCTCGCAGACCAAGTCACAGCAGATATAGACCCCCAGCAGCAGCAGCAGCAGGAGGAGGAAGAGGCGGCCCTCCAGGTAGTCATCCAGGGGGCAAGCGCCCTTCTAGGTGCTGCCTGGGAGGCTGTCCAGCAGCTCCTGCCAGAGGAGCCCTCCCCGGGGGCAGACGGGGATGCCCCTGACCACCAGGCTCCCCTCTTCCTCCCCCGCCAGCTGCTCCCCCGCCTCTGGAGCTACCCCACCAGCCCCAAGTGGTGGGAGCAGCTGGTCATGCAGGAGTGGGATGACAACATGTGGCTGCGGAACTTCCGCATGCGCCGGCAGACCTTCCTGGAGCTCTGCCAGTGGCTCACCCCCGCACTGAGGCACCAGGACACACGGATGCAGCACGCCCTCCCCATCGAGAGGAGAGTCGCAATAGCCACCTGGAAGCTGGCCACTCCAGACAGCTACCGCTCCGTGGGACACCAGTTTGGAGTGGGAAAGGCCACAGTCGGGGCCGTCGTCATGGAGGTAAGGAGGCCCAGGCATGCACCCATCGGGGGGAGGGAGGGGCCAGGTATGGGGCTGGGGAGGGAGAGGTGCCGGAGAGTGAGGGGCTGGGTGGGGGGGTACCCGGGAAGGTGCCCGGGGAGGGGCCTGTGGGGAGGACCCTGGGGCACCCTGCACAGCCTCATGGGAGCCTGTGTTCCCGCCCCACAGGTGGCCCGTGCGCTCAATGCCATACTGCTCCAGAGGGTCGTCCGACTCGGGGACCTGGACACAGCCATTGCCGGATTTGCCGCCATGGGGTTCCTGAACTGCCTTGGGGCCCTGGACAGGACCCACATCCCCATCCGTGCCCCGGACCACAGTGGAGAAAGATACATAAACCGCAGGGGCTACCACTCTGTGGTCCTGCAGGCCATGGTGGACAGTCGGGCCACTTCCAGGACGTGTACCTGGGCTGGCCCGGCTGCACACAAGATGCCCGTGTTTTTAGGAACTCGGGCCTGTGCCGCTGGCTGAGGCAAGGACCTATATCCCCCAGAGGGAGATCCCTCTGGGGGACACCACCGTGCCCCTCTGCCTCGTGGCGGACGAGGCCTACCCCCTCCAGCCCTGGCTCATGCGCCCGTACACTGGCCACCTTAACGCCAGCCAGGAGTGGCTCAACACCCTCCTGAACCACACCCGCCAGATGGTGGAGAGGACCTTCGGCCGTCTGAAGGGCCACTGGCGGTGCCTCCTTGCCCGACTGGATGTCAGCCTCCAGAACATCCCCCAGATTGTGGGCGCGTGCTGCACATTCCACAACATTGTCGAGAGCAAGGGGGAGGCTTTCGTCCAGGGGTGGGCAGTCGATGCTGGCACGGGCTTCCCCCAGCCAGCTGCCGCACCCTGCCGCCAGGCCCACTGTGAGGGGGTATGGGTCAGTGAGGCTCTGTGGGCCCACTTCGATCAGGGAGACCTCTGAGCACCTCCCTGGCCTTCCCCGAAGGACCCCCCCGCCACAGCCCGCACACCACCCCCAACACCCACACGCCACCCTCCCCCAACAAGCACACGCCTCCAGTTATTTGGAAAATAAAACCTTTTTTTTTTTTTTTTGAAAACTGCTAGCTTTGTTTTGTGCACAACAGCAACTGCAACCAATGTACAAAGGGGACAACTATATACATGGGGGACGACTATATACATGGGGGCCAGGTGGACGGCTTGACCGTTTGCCCATCAGTCCGGGGTGGGGATAGAGGGGTGCGAACCCCGGCGGGTACGGCTCATGACCCCCCACCCGTGTCCACGGTCCCCAGCATGGCTGGCTGGGGGCTGGGAAGACTGGCAAGTATGGCTGGGATGCCTCCACTGGCCGGTCTTCAGCCCCAGTGGGCTCTGGTCCTGGGGAGCTTGCAGGTGGCGAGGTGGGTGGGGCAGCAGGCAGCGAGGTGGGCGGAGTAACGGGTGGAGCGACGGGGAGGGCGGCCTGGAGGGCAGTGGGGGGAGGGAGCCAGGCAACGGACTCCCGGATTGACCCAGCTACATCCCGGAAGACCCCCATGAAGTCCTCCCACGCTGCCCACCACCGGGTGGACTCCTCCCTGTCAAAGCAGAGTCTCTCCTCCGCCACCTGCGTCTGCAGCTGTGGAGCTGGGGGTCCACAGGGGCCATCCCCAGGGTCCGGTGGTGGCAGGACCGTCCCGCTGGCCTTGTGGGTATCTCCGGGAGCTAGCACTGGCTGACCTCCGGCGGGTTGTTTGGGACGACGGAGGGTGCCTGGCTGCCAGGGGCGTTGGATGGTGCAGCTGCAGAGAGGGAGGGGAAGGCTGTTAGTACTGTGCCCTGGTCCGTGGCCCATTCCCCCCACCCCCGCTTGGATGCTGGGTCTCCGTCCCCATCGGTGGGTGTGATGTCCCTGTGGGCTGTCCCCATAGCATTGTCCCCCCGCCCCGGGGTTAAGGCACAGTGCTGTCCATGGGTGCGGGTGCTGACGGGTGCTGATGGCCGTGCCACCGCCCTGGGACCGTGCTGTGGCTGGGCGGTTGCAGGCTGGGGGTCCGCTGGGGGTGGGTGAGGCTCCCAATCGTGTCTGGTGCCCCCGTCCCACGGCCCGCGGGTGTGCGCCCTGTGGGGTACGTACCTGACCGTCCATTGCCACGGTCGGGGGAAGCCCGGTGGGCAGATGCCCAGCTGGTGCTCCAGGAGGGGAGGTCGATGAGGAGCCCGGCCCCTCCCCCCGCCCTCGCTGTTGGACCCCTCCTCCACTGTCCTGAGTGGCGGCTCCTCGAGTGGGCCCCAGGGTGCAGGGCTGGCCTCTGGGCTGGAATCCAGCTCCAAGGCTTGCTGGGGCTCATTGGCCACGGTGTCAAGGGTGGCCAGGGGGAGGAGGTGTCCCAGGGGCCCAGGATGGCCCTGAGCTCCCTGCAATAGGGTCAAGCGGCAGGGGCGGCCCCAGACCGGCTGGCCGAGTCCCAGGCCTGGGCGTACCCCTGCCGCAACTCCTTCACCTTACTCCGGACGTGATCTGGAGTGCAGGTAGGGTGACCCCAGGCAGCCACGCCCTCAGCCAGTCGGGCAAACGTGTCTGAGTGCCACCACTTGCTCCCCATCATGTGGAGCACCTCCTCTTCATCCCAGAGCCCCACCAGGTCTCGGAGCTCAGCCTCCGACCAGGAGGGGCTCCACCTCTTTTTGGCCCCCCACTTGGCTGCCGGGGGTGCCTGGATCCCCTCAGGAGGGGAGCTCTAGGGGTGCTCGGGGGGGCTGGCTCAATGCCATGGGTGGTGGGTGGATGGGTCGGGGCCTGTAGAGGGTGTGCAGGGCTAGCATGTGCGTGTGCTGCTGCCTGCACGCTCTCAGCTTCCTGCCACAGGAAATCTAGGTCTGTGGTGCTTTAAAGGCTGCTCTGTGCTGGGACCATAAAGCCCCACAGGGACTGGACAGAGCATCTCAACCCCTCAGCTGATGGCCTCCATGGAGGACCCCGCTATTTCGAAGTAGCGGGACGTGGATCATCTACACACACAACGTTCAACGTTGAAGTAGGGCACTATTCCCATGTTTCGATGGGAATAGCGATTTCAACGTCTTGCCACCTAATGTTGATTTCAACGTCGAAATAGCCCACGGCGTGTGTAGACGCAACGGGTGCTATTTCGACGTTGTGCCAGCTACTTCGAAGTAGCCGGCTAGTGTAGATGCACCCAGAGTGTCTCATATAGTCAGGGGAAATGTGCTGACCTCAAACAGTAAAAAAAAAAAAAAAATTAAAAGTAACTTTTCTTCCTTTCTATTTGCCTCCTTCTCCCTTAAACATTAAACAGGAAACTTAAAACATGCCAGGCCAGATGCTGCTCACACCTGGAAGTAGTGCAACAGGAACTTGAAACTGATGGGGTGCTGGAGGGATGAGAAGGGTTGGAGGGGGAGAGTGATGCACTCTGGTGAGCCTGGCTAGCCTAATGGTTCTAGAAGGTCTGTACAAGGCAACACAAATCAGATGTGCCCTGAAGCATGTTTAGCTTCTGCTGAGGGCTAGAGCCCTGCATGGATACAGAATTGGTACCCACAGCTGCAAACATGAGCCCCAGATAACTGCATCCACCTCTGTAGCTGCTGCTACCCCTGGATATAAAGTGGACATCCACATATTTGCATGGTTCTACCACTGATTTACAGGGTTCTACCATGAACACACTGCCACCTTTTGCCTTCTTCTTACCAACTGCATCCCTCTTCTATGCATAGGTGAGGCTCCCTCCCTGTTAAGACAAAACTGCACACTCTCCTTTTCCACACCATGTGTATCCATGGAACACAATTAAGGTCACATTTTGCCTTCAGTCACACCCAAATAACACCACAGACTTCAGGGATCTCAGATGCTTTGTCTTCTCCCCACTGCGGACAAGCTGCACAAGAGAAGCAAAAGGCAGAATGTCTATTATTTTAACGTAAAGGTGTGTGCCTGCATTTCTCTCTCTCTCTCTCTCTCTCTCTCTCTCTCTCTCTCTCTCACACACACACACACACACTCATCACAGTGGGATACCATGATACCTATAGAGAAACTATTGCATATTTGCATATGCAGATAAATCCAGGTTTCTCTAAATACCAATATCCAAATCTCAGTGTTAGCCAAAGTTTGTATCAGATCCCCCCTCTGCAAAAATCTTGCCACAATGAACATTTGATTTTCTGGATTCCAGGCTTCAAAGACTTTTGGCTCATATCCAGAAACTTCCAAAGCACCCAGTTTTTGTGCACCTGTCAAAATCTTGTTTGGAGATGACTGCAGAATGCCAGAAGTTATTTCCCAGCTCATTGTATCTCTGCATCACATATCTACAAATGATCTTTAATTCATTACCAAAATGAAGTCAAGTCCCATAACTTAAGAGAAATATTGAGCCCATTTAACCTGCAATGACTTTACAAAAGGTCAATTAATTACCGCTCCTATTTGGGCTTACAATTAAACTTCACATGTGTGTTCTAAGCCTTGTCAAAAAATCCATTTGGAGAAAAAAGTCTCACTTTGATTTCCAAGCTTCATTAGACCCAGCTTCACTAAGAAGGGGTTTAAATGAAAATTGGATGCGATATGCCCAGTTTTCTTTCACTTTAGCAAGGCTGACATTTTACACAATATATAACATGTTATGGATTTAGTTCCACTGCCCTAGAAATTGGTCTGGTTCTGTACATCCTCAGCACAGAGAATGTCCATTGACTTCAGTGAGAGTGCTACACACGGAAGCCACGCAGGAATTGGGTCACAGTGACAGAACTGGCTCTCCAGGCCAGTCACTGTATGAAGCGCTAGGTGGGATATGCCTGTGTGGAACAAGAGGACACAAGATGCAGGACTTGGATTAGCTTTTGCGACTTGAAAACCTTCTCAGTAGGAGAAAGTCAATACACAACATTTGTAACTGAGGAATGCGACCCCACCAAAAGACCAGTACAATGAATTTAGCTTCAGTGGGCTTTCTTTTGCAATTAATTGCTGCACAAACATTAACACCAGGCCACAGAGAGATTACCACAATCCAGTTTCCCTCAACATCAAATAGCCTATAGTGAAATTGACCAAAATAGACTATGAATTTGGTAGGACCCAAACATAAACATGTTTATGAGCACATTTGGAACCAGAGATTTACATTTGAAAAGTTCTAATGCAAAGCCAACCACCCTATAGCTACGTCTACACGTGAAGCCTACTTCGAAGTAGCTTATTTCGATGTAGCGACATCGAAATAGGCTATTTCGATGAATAATGTCTACACGTCCTCCAGGGCTGGCAACGTCGACGTTCAACTTCGATGTTGTGCAGCACCACATCGAAATAGGCGCTGTGAGGAAACGTCTACACGCCCAAGTAGCACACATCGAAATAGGGGTGCCAGGCACAGCTGCAGACAGGGTCACAGGGCGGACTAGCACTTCCGGGGCAACAGCTAGCCGCTCCCTTAAAGGGCCCCTCCCAGACACACTCAGCCTGCACAGCACGCGGTCTGCAGAGCCATAGGCACACAGACCCCGGGCGCCGCAGTCATGGACCCCCAGCAGCAGCAGCAGCAGCAGCCGCCGCCGCCGCCGCCGCCGCCGCCGCAGGTCCACCCAGCCCTCCCAGCAGGAGCAGGGCTCGCCCTGATCCATGCCATGCAGGAGGCAGCTGAGCACCTCCTTGCTACACCGGAGGAGGAGCTGCCCCCAGGGCAGCAGGGCTCAACCCCCAACCCTGCAGCACCCCGCCCCCTGTCCCCGGCCTCACACGCCGCCGCCTGTGGAGCTACCCCACCAGCACCGACTGGTGGGAGCGGCTGGTGCTTGAGGAGTGGGACGACGACTGCTGGCTCAGGAACTTCAGGATGAGCCGGCAGACATTTATGGAGCTGTGCCAGTGGCTCACCCCCGCACTCAGGCACCAGGACACTGCCATGCGGCGTGCCCTCCCTGTGGAGAAATGGGTCGGCATCGCTGTCTGGAAGCTGGCCACTCCAGACAGCTACCGATCCGTGGGACAGCAGTTTGGCATCGGCAAGGCCACCGTCGGGGCTGTCCTTATGGAGGTAAGGGGACCCACGGTGGTGGGGGAGGGCAGGTGGGCCCTGGCAGGGCAGGGCAGGGCCACGCACACCCTGCTCACCCCCTCATTGGTGCTCTCCCATGTGCTTTCCCTGCAGGTCGTGCGTGCCATCAACACCATGCTCCTCCACAGGCTCGTGAGGCTGGGGGACCCAGATGCCACCATCGTGGGCTTTGCCACGCTGGGCTTCCCCAATTGCTTCGGGGTTCTGGATGGGACTCACATCCCCATCCGCGCCCTGCAACACAGTGGAGGACGGTACACCAACCACAAGGGCTACCACTCAGTGGTCCTCCAGGCCTTGGTGGACAGCCGAGGCCGTTTCCAGGACGTTTATGTGGGCTGGCCTGGCAGCACCCACGACGCCCGGGTTTTCCGGAACTCGGGCCTGTGCCGCCGGCTGGAGGCGGGGACCTACATCCCCCAGCGGGAGATCCCTCTGGGGGACACCACCATGCCCCTCTGCGTCATCACAGATGAGGCATACCCCCTGCGGCCCTGGCTCATGCACCCGTACACGGGCCATCTCTCTGCCAGCCAGGAGCGCGTCAACCAGCGCCTGAACCACGCGCGCCAGGTGGTGGAGCGCTCATTTGGCCGCCTCAAAGGGCGCTGGAGATGTCTCCTGACCCGCCTGGATGTGGGCCCCAACAACATCCCCCAGATTGTGGGTGCCTGCTGCGCCCTGCACAATTTGGTGGAGAGCAAGGGGGAGGCCTTTTTTCAGGGCTGGGCTGTGGAAGCCGGCAGGGGCGACGTGCAGCCACCCGCTGCCCCCAGTTGCCAGGTGGACCCCGAAGGGACCCAGGTCCGGGAGGCCATGCGGGCCCACTTCGAGGAGGCCGCGGGGTGAACTCTGCCAGGCCCCCCACTGCGCCCCCCCCCCTTCCTCCACAACACTCCCTGCCCCTACGCCCACACCACGGAGCTCCCAACAGCACACCCTCCCCACTTCTCCTGGACAAATAAAAGCACGCACTCGTTGTTAAAATGAAACTGGTTTTCTTTTTTTAACTGGTTTTTGAACTAATAACGACAAAACTATGTACAAGACCTACTAACTAAATCATAACATAAGAGTGAATAATAAAAAAGTTTCCATATATTTACATGTAACAAAAAAGAGAAAACCAGGGATTGCAAGGACGGGGAGAACTATTTACATGGGGGTGGGGGACTAGGCAAACGGGGGGCACAAATACATAAGTCCAACTATATACGGAGGGGGGGGGCATGTCCTGGGCCCCACGCCCCTATAGTCTGGCACTGGGGGTGGGCGGCCGGGAGCCCCACCTCGGCCACAGCCCTGTCCGGGGCTGGCTGGGGGCCGGGTGGACCGGAAGATACGTCCGGCGAGTCTCAGCTGGCCCCAGGTGTCCGTCGGCGGTCCGGCCCTCGGTGGCGGGGCAACAGCGGACGACGCAGCGATGAGCGGAGCAGCGGGTGGCGTGGCGGGTGGAGCGGGCAGGGCGGGCGCAGCGGCGGCCAGCGTGGCACGGGGGGCCAGGTAGTCCATGAGACGGTTGAATGTCTCCATGTAGGCCCCCCATGCCTCTTGGCGCCAGGCCAGCGCCCACTCCTTCAGGTGGAGGTGGCGTTGCTCCACCCGCAGACGCTGCTCCACGACCTCCAGCTGCCGGCGATGGATGGCCAGCAGCTGGGGGTCCGTCGCCGCCGTGTGGTGTTGCAGGGTCCGCTGTCTTGCCCGCCGTGGGGCCGGTCGGTCCTCCGCCGAGGGGCTGGCCTGGAGCGATGGCCCTGGAGGGGATTCCGGGACCACTGAAGCCTCGCCGGCGCTCTCCGGTCCTTCCGATGGTGCAGCTGCGGAACACAGGAGGCGGGGAAGAAGAGTGGAGATAGGCGTTAGTGTGGGCCCTGAGCCGTGGCCCTTGTCCCCTGACCCCTGTGCTGCAGGTTCCCCATCCCCGTCCCCGGGAGATGCTGCTGTGATGGGGTTCACAGGTCCCCCTGCACTGCACCCTGTCCCCTGGCGGGAGTGACTCTCACTTCACTCAGCAGGGTCTGACAGGAGAGGTTTCTTAGGCCACAGATACCCAGTTTGTCCCAGGAGTGACAGCACAGCAGTCAGAGACAGTCCTTCCAACCTGTCATGGGGAGAAGACCTCAAGGGGTGCCCCTCTGGGGTGTAGCTTTCCCCCTCCTCAGGCTGGCTGCCTTCCAGCTCTCCCTTCCCCTAGCCTCTACCTGCGGCCCCCCCCCCGATTCAAAGCCAGCTAGGCTCCTCCCTCCTCTTTGTTCAGGGCACAGGTGTCACCTGCCAGCTGTAGCCCCAGGATCATCCTTTGCCCCTGGGAGCTATTCAGCTTGTTGCTCATATCTAGCCTGAGTCTCCCTTTTGCACTCCCCCGACTCCATCACATGCTGCTGCTGCTGCTGCGGGGTGTCCCACTCCCTCCTCCCGGGGGACCCTCGAGGTTCTGCTCCCCCCTGCCCCGGGGATGGGGCATGGCACTGTCGTGCTGGGGAGGGGTGCAGGGGCTGATGCACTCCTGTGAGGGACATGGCCCTGCTGTCCTTGGGGCCATGGCCATGTGGGGGGCCCTGGGCACATATCTATTACCGCCGCCCCTCAACCCTGGGGGTGTACACCAGAGGGTGGTACATACCTGTAGGTCCACTCCTACGGTCCAGAGATCCCCGGGGGGCAGACGCCCGGCTGCTGCTCCAGGAGGGCAGGAGGAGGATGTGCAGCCCGGACTCTGCAGAGGAGGAGCCCCCCTCCTGCCGTGATGGCCCGGGGGTGGGTTTCAGGGGGGGCCCCCGGGGTGCGGGGCTTACCTCCAGGGCGGACTTCGGCTGTAGGGCCTGCTGGGGCTCGTCGGCCGAGGTATCAAGGGTGGCCGGAGGGGAGGAGGTGTGCGGGGGGCCCAGGATGTCCCTGAGCTCCCTGTAAAACGGGCAAGTGACGGGGGCGGCCCCAGATCGGCTGGCCGTGTCCCGGGCCTGGGCGTAACCCTGCTGCAGCTCCTTAACCTTACTCCTGACGTGGTCAGGAGTGTGGGCAGGGTGACCCCATGCGGCCAGACCCTCGGCCAGCCGAGAGAACGCATCCGCGTTCCGCCTCTTGCTCCCCATTACCTGGAGCACCTCCTCCCCGCTGCAGAGCCCCAGCAGGTCCCGCAGCTCGGCCTCCGTCCAGGAGGGGCCCCGCTGCGGCTTGCCAGCCTGGCTGCCCGCCTGGCTGCTCTGGCTCCCCTTGGGGGGGGGTCCTCTGGGGGGGCTGCCAGGCAGCCATGACAGGTGCTGGCCCTGTTCTGGGTGGCTGAGGGACGTGCAGGCTGGCCGTGTGTCTGGACTGCCGCCTGCACGTTCCCTCAGCTTCCTGCACAGGAAGGGAGGGGGAGGGGACCTTTAAGGGGCTGCTCCATGCGGCCACCATTGAGCTGAGGGGCTGTAGAGAGCATCTCTCAACCCCTCAGCTGATGGCCGCCATGTAGGACCCCGCAATTTCGTCGTTGCGGGACGCGCAACGACTACACGGTCCCTACTTCGACGTTGAACGTCGAAGTAGGGCGCTATTCCCATCTCCTCATGGGGTTAGCAGCTTCAACATCTCGCCGCCTAACGTCGAAGTTAACTTCGAAATAGCGCCCTACACGTGTAGCCGTGACGGGCGCTATTTCGAAGTTAGTGCCGCTACTTCGAAGTAGCGTGCACGTGTAGACACGGCTTATGTGGACAATCCCCACATTTATATTAGTTCAATTGTTTCTCTTCCTCATAATCAGCAGGCTTAGGAATACTGGTTGCATATTTACTGATGACTTGTACAGATCGTGTTAGCTGGGTGTTCAGAATATAAATATTCTGTTCTCTGTAGGTTTCTATATTGCACTCATTAGGCTTTTTGCATCACAACCCATTGACCACAGAAACAAAATCAACTGTGGGCCACACACATTCAACTCACCCACCTTCGGGGCCTACTGAGACTCAAAAGCTTTGTCCCCTGTGGCGGGATAAGCCAGAACCACAGTTTCAGCCCCACAAGGGCACCAAGGCTCAGTCCCCTCCCCACTACCGCTCCATCTTCCCACTCTCCCCGCTGCCATGGGGAGAAACCATGAGTCTTGACATGTCCCCAGGCAGGCAAGTTTAATGTGGGCGGCCTGTGGGCTGAATGAAATTGAACAACGGGCCAGATCCACCTGCGGGTTGTAGGAGCCCCACCCCAGCCATAGCATCTCAGCATTTTCGAGTAGTACATCAGCCACATGTATTCTCACCCCCTGGCTAGGGGGAAAAAGATGTGCAGGGGAGTGTTTCATTATGCAATGTTTTAATTATATACACAGGTCTCTGCATAAGCTACCACATATTTGAGGGAGTTTGTGCATCAGGCTGCTTGCTGTCCATGAGTCCGGTTAGAGCTAGGACCACCAAATTTGGTATGCAGCTTCCTCTTATCATCACTTAAAGCCAGGGCAGGGTATGACTGTGCCACAACAAAGGCATGTGTGTGGAGTGCAACAGAAAGGGAGGGTGCTGGTAGCAGGGACAATTATACTCCAGAATGAGCAGGCGGGGACAGGGGGGTGGGGGGCATGCAGCAAGCAAGAACTCTCCTGTGAGCCCTAGAATGACAAAGAGCATCCAATGGCCAGACAGCACGGCCCCATTCCCTGCCCTGAGCCCCTCCCCACTCCTTGCGTTGACTTCTGCACCCCATACATCCCAGCCATTTCCCCTGAAGGACCCCAGTGATGCCACATAACTCTTCTAGAACTACAAATAAAAAATCCATACACATATTTACACCCACTAACTAACTCTCCCTCTCTCTCTCTCTCTCCCTCTCTCACACACACACACACACACACACACACACACAAAATACCACAGCACCCAGCAATCTAAGCACAATCAGATCTCTATAGTGCTAGGCACTGTACAAACACCAGAACCATAAAGAGATTCTAATCTAAAATCTACCCGTTCAGAGTCAACTACAAGAGAGAGATCTAGGACATGTGGTTATATGAGCCTTGTCAGCCCATGAAACAGCAACATAGATAACAGTCACATGAGAACTGCTTGGACACGTTTTACATATCACCCTCTTACGCTCTGTGTACAACTTGTGAGCTTCTTATTCACATCACGTGTTGAGGGGCCTGATCCTGTGTCCCTTCCCTAACAACCGTGACTGTGAACATTTCCTGCAATGCCCTCAGTTCACACTGATGCCACGTGAAGTGAGGAGAGGTGACACACACTTGCAGGACCATGTTCCACATCAGGGTCAGCCATATTTCCCAGGTGGAATGCTGAAATTTGATCTTTTGACCTCTATGTACAGTCGAGTGCCAGTGATACTTTTTAAAGTCACTAATAGCCCTACTTCTAACAGCTTCATTAATAAATACATAAAGAGGCAGAGCTTTACCATTTAGGTGGTGGTTGGTAGCATTAGCTGATCGTTTGTTAATCCAAAGGCGACATGGCTTTGAGCAAGCTCCCAGCTGCATGGGGGAGGAGGGCCGGAGCTGAGCTCCCACCTCACATGTTGATGAAAATTGGCTTGTGGACCACTCTTGGCACCTGTGCTGGGGGCTGCTGACAGCTGTGCTACAGCAACATCAGTGAAATGGGAAAAAAACTGTCCACCAGGATAACTGTACAGGGGAGAGATAGCTCAGTGGTTTGAGCATTGGCCTGCTTAAACCCAGGGTTGTGAGCTCAATCCTTGAGGGAGCCATTTAGAGTTCTGGGGCAAATAGATTTTTTATTTTTTTAAATAAGACAGTGCTTAGTCCTGCCAAGAGGGCAGGGAACAGGACTCAATGACCTGCCAAGGTCCCTTCCAGCTCTATGAGATGTGTACTTCCATATATTACTATGTTCTACCCTAGCTGTGTAGACACCATTCTCCCTGGAATATTATGTGGTTGTAAGGCAAGGGGCCAGAATACCCTGCACAAGACCAATTTTCTCCTGAGGTAATGCATTACATTGCCTAGGGAGGCAAGGCAACTAGCCCTGCACAGAACTGCACCAGGGTCAGACGAGTGCAAAGGTGGTGCTCTTCGCACATGCGCGCACACACACACATACACACTGTGCCCTGGGCCGATCAGCCACCGTACTGCTCAGATCTAGCCCACAATGTACAAAGACCTGTTAAAACCCTGTTTTAATTGAGCAGCGTAAGCAAATACTCTATAAAGGAAACAATTAACAGATTTAGGAAGAGGGCACACAAACAGGAAACAGGCATGAAATTCAAGCGGAAGGTCAGCGATGTGAAGTTTCAAAACATTACTCTCTGTGAGCAGGGAGCGCAGGAAGCAAACATCAACTGATATTTGCTGGAGATCTATTGTCCCACATGATTACAGGGTTAGTCAGGCAGAGGTGATAAGTGAGCTGGGTGCAGCCATTAAACTACACCATCTGGGGAGATTTATTTAGGTACATCAGAAGAAAATGAGACAGCACTGTGTGACCTGACTGGAAATAATCTTCCAGGAAAGAATAACAGAGACCAGGAATGGTGCAGAAGCAGGTAACGAATGTGCGACTGCAGAGGCAAAACAATGCACAATAAATGACAGTGAGCATCAAAGGTCTGTGATGAGAGACGAACTAAAGGGCATTCGTACCTCCCTCTTTTCCGGGAGCTACCATATTGCTTTGTCACACTCGTAAGTACCTGCCAAGAGATCGCATTTACTGGATTTTTAATAACGATTTACTCTGCTTAGGTTGCCCTGTCTCACTAGATGTAAGGCAGAACTTCACTGCCAGATCCAGTCCTAGGGAAGCAGAAACAGCATAACCTCATGGGGCTCTTCTTATCCACAGCCCCAGCCCATGGGAACCAAAGTACCGGGGCAGGGATTGTGGACAAAGACTTTTACCTTTCAGATATTGAAACTGGAGACGTGTGGAAGGGGGAAGAAAGGGACAACTGTTATGGGCAGGAGGGGCTGACTAAGGACAGCCTATGAGTGCACAGGAGAGCAAGGAAAGGGTTTGAACCTCTTCGAAAAATATGTAAGACCAGCAGCACTGCTCACCTCATGCACCATGATCTGTGGTCACCAGGCATCTAATCGCAAACTCGACTGGCTGAACCCCTGTCCTCTGTCTGACCCACCCCTAGTGCCCTCTAACCGAAGGTAGCCTACGTGGGCAGGTACAGCCGTCAACCGGGAGTGTGCACGATTGTTCCCTGTAAGCTGAGCACTTGAGCAACAACCCAGGAGAGATCCAGGTGCAGCTCAGGTGATGAGCAGAGAGCCCACAGCCAGCTGCATGTGTTTTGACTGGTGGTGCACGCCTGCACATGCCTTGGTGCACAAAAAATTTATTCCACCCACCGATGGAAAAAAAAAAAAGAGGGAACATTGGTGTGCATCCAAAGTGCACTGCACTGCTGTGCTGCGGAACCATTGCTTCTGGAGACCTTCTGCTTCTGGGCGAGCTTTATGCTAAAAAACTGCAACTGTGAACGGACTCACTATGGCCTTGTGTTATTTTACTACACCAGGGTTGGTTTCTCATTTTCAGCCACCCTTTGTCTACGAACTTAAGAGTCAGAACACTGGAGAAGGAGCTAATCTGAGACATTTGTCTTTAGGATTTTGTTTCCATTTTTATTTAATGGGAGTATTACAAACTGTACATATGGGAATTACACCTAGCAGCCCGCAGTCCAAATGAACATGGAACTTTCCTGGCACACAGTTATGAAAACAACATTCTGACAGGAAATAGATCCCAAACTTGCAATGATGTTCTTCTAGCCACTGTCCCAGTCTGAAGGGGAAACTCCATGGACCAGTCCCAGGTACAGTAATGCCAGAAAGCTGGTCTACAGTAGAAAGGCCAAATCACTTGAACAAAGCTAATCCACTTTAAATCACTGGAAGCACCTAATGTATACAAACTTTTACAGCCTTAACTCTTGCTTAAATTGCTTTAGTGTCACTCAGTTGTTTACTGATGCATGCAAAATGGGGTTAAGCAAAAGTTAAAACTGTTTTAATAGGGCTATTTGTGTGTTTGCACCAGTTTAAACTAGAGGGATTTAAAATCTGTTTCTGCACAATTTTCTAATACAGGTTTCTCAAATAAAGGGGAATACGTCTGCATAGCCATTCATTTGTCCCACAACTATTAACAGGTGTGTTGTGAACAAGACACGAGAAGTCATTCTTCCGCTTTACTCTGCGCTGGTTAGGCCTCAGCTGGAGGATTGTGTCCAGTTCTGGGCACCGCAGTTCAAAAAAGATGTGGAGAAACTAGAGAGGGTCCAGAAAAGATCGACAAGAATGATTAAAGGTCTGGAGAATGTGACCTATGAAAATAAGTTGAAAGAATTGGGCTTGTTTAGTTTGGAAAAGAGAAGATTGAGGGGAGACATGATAGCGGTTTTCAGGTATCTAAAAGGAAGTCATAAGGAGGAAGGAGAAAACTTGTTCTTCTTGGCCTCTGAGGATAGAACAAGAGGCAACGGGCTTAAACTGCAGCAAGGGAGATTTAGGTTGTACATTAGGAAAAAGTTCCTAACTGTCGGGGTGGTCAAACAGTGGAATAAATTGCCAAGGGAGATTGTGGAATCTCCATCGCTGGAGATATTTAAGAACAGGTTAGATAGATGTCTGTCAGGGATGGTTTAGATAGTACTTGGTCCTGCCATTGGGGCAGGGGGCTGGACTCAATGGCCTCTCGAGGTCCCTTCCAGTCCTAGTGTTCTATGATTCTGTACTTAAAAGACATCCTAACTAGGATAGGAGGAAAATCTGTACTTCCCATTAACAGGAAATACCATGGTCTATGTTGGGTTTTTTCTAACCTCAACCTATTTCTTTTTAGGAGCTGGTAAAGAGCTAAAGCATTAGCTACGGAACATTCTGACTAACCTGGCCCCTGGCCTTTCACCACAGTTACAGCTAACCCAAGCATATGGAGCAGAAAAACGCTCCAGAAAAATGGTGCCAGCTCTACTCTCTTCCTTACCTACTCAAGCCTAGCAGGAAAAGCCAGAATTTAGCTATTAAACGCTGTAAGAAATGCGATTCCTTTAGTTGGTAATACTGTCAGCAGCCCACGCAGATGCTGAGGGAAAGCTCTGCTGCGAAAACAGGAACAAATTGATTTAGAACTTTAAACATAAGAAAGCAAGTTGTTTTCGGCTTTATTAGAGGAGACAGGGCAGAAGACAATTTTACACTGCCCTGATTATCCCTTGGCACTGGAAAGGAGAGGAGGAAAAAAACAAAACAAGGACCCAAAAAGCAGAATGCAGCTAGGTGAAGCACTGCTGTTTATGTAGCAGGCTGCTGCCCTTAATTTAGAGCAGTTGCAAACCTGCGTAAGAATGACAAGCAGTTCTGTGGCACCTGATAGAGTAACATATTTTGGAGCATAAGCTTTCGTGGGCCAAGACACGCTTCGTCAGATGCATCTGATGAAGCAGGTCTTTGCCCACAAAAGCTTATGCACCCAAATATCTGTTAGTTTATAAGGTGCCACAGGACTTCTTGTTCTTCTCGAAGATACAGACTAATACAGCTACCTCTGTGATACATACATAAGAATGGCCATGCTGGGTCAGACCAAAGGTCCATCCAGCTTGGCCTCCTGTGTGCCAACAGTGGCCAATCCCAGGTGCCTCAGATACCTGAACAGGTATCGATCAGGTGATCTCTCTCCTGCCAGCCATCTCCAACTTCCGACAAACAGAGGCCAGGGACATCATTCCTTACCCAGCCTGGCCAATAGCCATTAATGGACCTAACCTCCATGAATGTATCTAGCTCTTTTTAAAAATCCTGTTACAGTCCTAGCCTTCTCTGGCAAGGAGTTCTACATTTTGTGTGCTGGGTGAAGAAGAATTTCCTTTTGTTTGTTTTAAACCTGCTGCCCATTAATTTCATTTGGTGTCCTCTAGTTCCTATGTTATGGGAACAAGTAAATAATTTTTCCTTGTTCACTTTTTCAACACCACTCATAATTTTATAGACCTCTATCAGATTCCGCTTAGACTCATCTTTGCTAAGCTGAAGAGTCCTAGTCTCTTTAATTTCTCTTCATATAGGACCTGTTCCAAACCCCTAATCATTTTAGTTGCCCTTTTGTGAACGTTTTCTTGTGTCAATGTATCTTTTTTGAGATGAACAGACCATATCTGTATGCGGTACTCAAGATGTGGGCGTACCATGATCTTATATAAGGGCAATAAGATATTCTCCATCTTATTCTCTATCCATTTTTTTTAAATGATTCCTAACATCCTGTTTGCTTTTTTAACTGCTGCTGCACACTGTGGGGATGGCTTCAGAGAACTATTAACAATTACTCCAAGATCTCTTTCCTGATGAGTTGTAACTAAATTAGCCCCCATCACACTGTACGTATAGTTGGGGTTATTTTTTCCAATGTGCATTACTTTACATTTATCCCCATTACATTTCATTTGCCATTTTGTTGCTCTATCACTCAGTATTGTGAGATTCTTTTGAAGTTCTTCACAGTTTACTTTGGTCTTAACTATCTTGAGGAGTTTAGTGTCATCTGCAAACTTTGCCACCTCACAGTTTACCCCTTTTTCCAGATCATTTATGAATAAGTTGAATGGGATTGGTTTTAGGACCGACCCTTGAGGAACACCACTAGTTATCCTTTTCCATTCTGAAAATTTACCATTCATTCCTACCTTCTGTTTCCTGACTTTCAACCAGTTCTCAATCCATGAAAGGATCTTCCCTCTTACCCCATGAGAACTTAATTTATGGAAGAGCCTTTGGTGAGGGACCTTGTCACAGGCTTTCTTGAAATCCAAGTACATTATATCTATTGGATCTCACTTATCCACATGCCTGTTGACCCCTTCAGAGAACTCTAATACATAAGTAAGACTTGATTTCCCTGTACAGAAACCTTGCTGACTGTTCTTCTATGCAACTGACAATTTTATTCTTGATTATGGTTTCAGTTAATTTGCCTGGTACCGACATTAGACTTACTGGTCTGTAATTGCTGGGATCTCCTCTAGAGCTCCTTTCAAATATTGGCATTACATTAGCTATCTTCCAGTCATTGGGTATAGAAGCTGATTTAAAAGGATAGGTTACAAACCACAGTTAACAGTTCTCCAATTTCACATTTGAGTTCTTTCAGAACTCCTGGATGAATACCATCTGGTCCAGGTGACTTGTTACTGTTTAGTTTATCAGCCAGTTCCAAAACCTCCTCTAACAACACCTCAATCTTGGACAATTCCTCACATGCCACCTGCAAAAGTCGGCTCAGGTTTGGGAACCTCCCTAACATCCTCAGTCAGGAAGACCGAAGCAAAGAATTCATTGAGATTCTCCACAATGGCTTTGTTATCTTTGGGAGCCCCTTTTGTATCTCGATCGTCTACGGTGCTCCACTGGTTGTTTAGCAGGCTTCCTGCTTCTGATGTACTTAAAACACATTTTGGCATTGCTTTTTGAGTTTTTTCCTAGCTGTTCTTCAAACTCCTTTTCTGCTTTTCTTATCACATTTTTACATTTAATTTGCCAGCGTTTATGATCCTTTCTATTTTTCTCACTAGGATGTGACTTCCACTTTTTCAAAGATGTTTTTTTTTAACTCTCACCGCTTCTTTTACATGGTTGTTAAGCCAAAGTGGCTCATTGTTGTGTCTTTGACTATGTTTTTTAATCTGGGGTATACATGTATATTGGGCCTCTATTATGGTGTCTTTGAAAAGTTTCCATGGAGCTTGCAGGGATTTTACTTTAGTCACTGTACCTTTTAATTTCTGTTTAATTAACCTTGTCATTCTTGCATAGTTCCCCTTTCTGAAATTAAATGCCATAGTCCTTCCCACCACAGGAATGTTAAATGTTGTTATATTATGGTCACTATTTCCAAGCAGTCCTATTACAATTACCTCTTGGACCAGATCCAGCACTCCACTCAGAACTAAATCAAGAACTGCCTCTCCCTTTGTGGGTTCCTGTACTAGCTCCTTCAAGAAGCAGTCATTTAAGGTATCAAGAAATTTTCTCTCTACATCTCATCCTGAGGTGACATGTACCCAGTCAATATGAGGATAATTAAAATCCCCTACTATTATCGAGTTTTTTTTTTTTATTTTGATTGCCTCCCTAATCTCCCTGAGCATTTCCTAGTCACTGTCACTGTCCTGGGCAGGTGGTCGACAGTATATCCCTACTGCTATAATCTTATTAAAGCATAGAATTTCTATCCATAGAGATTCTATGAAACCTTTTGATTCATTTAAGCTATCGACGTTTCTAATGATTGAATCATCTATTACTAATCCCTGCCTTTTCCTACTGATTGGAGTTTCCTCTCCTGGAGAGGCATCCTCAGTGCAAGAGGATACCATAATATCATCTGGAAGGAGGGTCCCAACTATGGGATGGTTTCCCTCTGCTTCTATTGACTGCTCTACTTCCCTGAGCCTTTCATCCTCTTTGACAGCACAGGGGCTCTCGGACTGGAGGTGGGACAATTCTACAGTATCCCGGAAAGTCTCATCAACATACCTCTCTACCTCCCTCAGCTCCTGCAGTTCTACCAGCCTGGCCTCCAAAGCCTGCATTCGGTCTCTGAGGGCCAGGAACTCCTTGCCCCGAATGCACACATAGGCCACCTGACCATGAGGCAGGTAATCATACAAACTACACTGGATGCAATGCACAGGATAGCCCCCACTCTGCTGCTGGCATATGCCTGCATTTTCTGTGGAAAATCAGATTATATATGGTCTTATATAAACGTGGTACTTAGGGGTACAGTTTAGTATAAAAGTTTTAGAGACTGTCAGCAGGAACTAGCTCCCCTCTCAGCTCCCCTTGTAAACACTCCTCTCAAAACTCCCTCCTGCTTGACCACTGAGCAGACGGTTCTAGATTTCCAAGCCTAACTGCCTGCCTCAGCACACGGATCTCCAAAACACACAAACAAATACAAGCCCAGTACACAGTAACAAGCAACTCCCAAATACAAACACACACTCCGGACAGCCTCTTACCCCAAGGGCCTGTGAACTGCTCCTCCTTCACGTGGAGAGCACTCCTCTCAAAACTCCCTCCTGTTTGCAATCACCCTGTTGCAACACAGTTCAAGACTAAGCAGGGAAAGATGAGCCAGTGGTCAGCACAATAGCATCTACTGCATCACAGATTTCCTTTGTTAGCCTGGACAGGCCACGCTTGGTGTCTGCACAGTAATGGGGCTCAGAGCCCAGGTCTAAAGACCTAGGCTAGTACGAGGACACTAAAAATAGTTGTACAGATGTTCCTGTTGGGTCACCAAAGCTTACCCCCTTCATAGAATCATAGGGCTGGAAGGGACCTCAGAAGGTCATTGAGTCCAGCCCCCTGTCCAAAACAGGATCAACCCTAACTAAATTATCACAGCCAGGACTTTAAAACCTCCAGGGATGGAGATTTCACCACCTCTCTAGGTGACACATTCCAGTGCTTCACCACATTCCTGGGGAAATAGATTTTCCTAATACCAACCTAAACCTCCTTCACTGTAACCTGAAACCGTTGCTCCTGGTTCTGCCATCACTCACTACCAAAAACAGCTTTTCTCCATTCTCTTTAGAGCGCACCTTCACAATAGCTGAAGGCTGCTATCAAATCGCCCCTCCGTTTCTTTTCTGCAGATTAAATAAACCCAAATCCCTCAGCCTCTCCTCGTAGGTCACGTGCTCCAGTCCCTTAATCATTTTCATTGCCCTCGACTGGATCCTCTCCAATGCAGCCACATCCCTTCTATATTGCGGGGGGGCCCTGAAATGGGTGCGATACTCCAAATCTGGCCTCACCAGTGCCAAATAAAGGAAAATAACAACTTCTCTAGATCTGCTGGAAATGCTCCTCCTAATGCAGCCCAATATGCCATTACACTTCTTGGCTACAAGGGCACATTGTTGGCTCATATCCAGCCTCTTATCCACTGTAATCTCTAGGTCCTTTTCTGCTGCACTGCTACTTATCCAGTTGATCCCCAGATTGTAACAATATTTTGGATTCTTCTGTCCTAAGTACAGGACTCTGCACTTGTCTTTGTTGAACCTCAGATTTCTTTTCACCCAATCCTCTAATTTATCTAGCTCACTCTGGACCCTATCCCTACCCTCCAACATAACTACCCAATCCCCGAGCTTAGTGTCATCTGAAAGTTTGCTAAGGGTGCAATCCATCCCCTCATCCAAGTCATTAATAAAGATGTTGAATAATATTGGCCCTAGAACTTATCCTTGGGGCACTTCACTTGAAACCAATCGCCAACCAGACATCCAGCCATTGATTACCAACTGTTGGGCCCAACCGTCTAGCCAGCTTTCCATCCACCTTACAGCTTGTTTATCCAATCTATATTTCCTTAACCTGCAGGGCAAGGATATTGTGAGACTATAAGAAAAGCTTTGCTAAAGTGACGGTTTATCACGTCCAGCACCTTCCCCATATTCACAGACCCAGATACCTCACCATAGAAGCTAATCGGATTGGTCAGGCATGACTTGGCCTTGTTGAATCCATGTTGACTATTCCTGATGACCTTTCCCTCTTCCAAGCAAGTGACCCTACACAGCTCCCAACAGTAACTACCCCATTAGCATGGATCTTTGCCCTTTGCCTTGGCAAGCCCTAAAGTCTTCCCTGCAGGACTCCCATGGTCTGGGACCTAGCTCACTCTACAGGGGCTCCTGAGCAGACATTTAAAGTTATTGGATATGGGGGCAGGAGATCACAGCTATCTCTTCGGAGAGTTGCTGTTGGCTAGTCACATTAAGTCTGTGCCCATCAACTCAGCTGCAATCAGTTAAAAAAAAAATCAAATTTTGTGGCAAGGAATGAGAGGACTACCTTTTTCTGAGTCACCATCAAGGGGAGAACTGAGGTAAAAATAATCAAAATATAAAACAAAATCTAAAATCTCCTGCTGGAAAGCGCTCTGACTGGGTGATTAATAAATGTGCATGAATGACACACCAGCCATAGCTACTGAGGTATACCCCCCAGAACCATTTTGGAAACAAACTGATTTCTCCTTGGGGGGAATTCATGTATTAAAAACACCAAGAATCAGTGACTGAACAGTTTCCCTCCTCATCCGCAGGATTTCTTATTACTTTTGAATAACCATATAGCCCTGTGATGTAAACTAGTAACGAACTCACGACAGGCTCTGATATTTGAACTTGTACAGCAAGAGAATAGGAAATGCTAGTACCACAGGGAAGGCTAAGACTGAAGGGAACTATTCATCTTAGTGATCTACAGGGAGGCTTTGCTCAGCAGTGAGCTGTGGTGCCCATTATACTATAGATTTATACAACACTCCATTTTCTATTCCTGCTCTGTAGGGCAGAGACAGCCAGTACCTACAGGCTGCTACAAAACAGCTTATCAACATCCTCTACCTGGGAAATCCACCACAACTACCATTCCCAGCATCCAACATGCCATCTGGGTTAAAGAAGCCACCTTGAATCTTTGTACTGAAGGTCAGGAGGCAGCAATCTGCCTCTATTCTATGTAACTTAGGGAAGGCCTGAAGTTTATGGCATTCTGTCAATGCTGTCTCCACTTGGGAAATGTCTGGGAAGCCCCCTGCCCTTGGGATCAGCTTACTCTATTTGCATCTAAGTGATGGCAGCAGATAGAAAGAACTGAGTGCAAAGGCAAACTTTAAAAAAGTTTACATACACACTCCACCTCAATCACCACCACATACGATATAACTGCTAACTCACAGCTTCCAACTACCAAGTCAATTCCTTCTCCTGCAGGCACCCTATCTGAACAAGCAACAGGAACTCTTCAAAGGGTTCTCTAAACCTAAGCTGATGGTAAGCAGGTGCGTCTCAAGAGAAGAAGCCAGCAAAGCACACTTTCATAGATACTGTCTTCAGATGCCTCACCAAGCATCTCTACTGCCAATGCTTTTGAAGTTTTCAGACCTCCCTAAGAAGGCTGTCAGCTCCTATGGGCTTAAACAAAATGGTAGGTCCCACGTGGGAAAGGTTCTTCCAGAGTAGAAGAGATCTTGAAAATACAGAATCAGACCACAAAATGTGAAATACAGTAAAACAAGCTTAGCATTTTCTCTTTATCCCCTGGTAAAACACCCGAGCCACAGTCTCCAGTGAGAGGATGTCCCTTTTTAAGAGGATAACACATTCCAATGTAATTCAACATGCAAGTCCCATTAAATTCATAGGCTTCACATTTTATTCGGCCCTCATAAAATTCCTGCCCCTCTTTGTCAGGTCCCATGGAAAAGTTAAGCTGTACTAGTAGCTTTGTAGTAATGATGCAATGCACAACACAGCCATTGGGCGATCCAGGCCTAGAGACATAACAAGGCACTGTCACTGGGGAGACACAGCTCCAAGGCTGCACACTGTGCTGTAAAATTATGGGTCCTGCTCTAGCTGTAAACTAAAATGCTGAAAAAGAATATCCCAGAACCATGCCCCGTCTTAGAAGGATTTCAGATCCAACTATTCAATCACACTGAAATACGTGAACTTACTCATCTCAGCAAGGACTAGCTAAACATGTAACTTTGAAACATCAATTACTTCAATTGTAAGCTCCTTCAAGCAGATACCTTGGTGTTGATCCTTCACCTGTTAGAGGCAACAGATGTTCTGCCCAGAGCTTACCAAAAGCAAGACGAGAACCCTTGTCTCAATACCTGCCTGTGAAGCGTCCATCACAAGGCTTGAATTAGGGGCCTGAGTTTGAGAGATGCTGAGGACCAACTGCTCTGGAGGAAATTAAGCAGAGTAGTACTTAAGTCCTTTGCAAATACTAAACATTAACATCTATCCTGAATGATGTGTCATCCTGAACTATGGAAGTGGTACCTTCAAAAAACAAACAAACAAACAAACAAACAAACCCCTAAAGCCTGGATAATTATGCATGTATTAAAAATAAACCAATTTTAATTAAAAAAGCTCAAACATGCTTCTGAGCACCCACACCGCTGCTCAGTTAGCTTCAGTGGAGAATTTATTTATCTGACATATATCAACCCCATTCACAAAGCAATTCAAATCAAGGTGGCTCATTATAGCATTCAAAAGTACTAAGTCAGGAATGTTCCCAACAAACTTGTCAGTCAAAAGAAGCCACAAGTCTCTCTGGACAGATTAATTAATGTCACTGGGTCTACATCCAACAAACTTCCGATATCCACTTCTTTTATTGTATTAAATATTTAAATTATTTTGCTGCTTGTTGAAGGTGACATTTGATAGAGCTGAACAAATAAAGTTCATGTCCCTCACTCGTGATGTGTGTAACTCTTTGCAGGTAATTCAGTTTTCCAGTCAATCTAATCATAGTCTGAAGTTATTGAGGCAAAGACTTTCAAGTACAGAGACATAAGAACCGCCCTGGAGTGAAAGCCATTCATTAATCTCAGACTAGCATTAGAAGAAGTGACTGACCCTTTGGGCTGTTTTTCCACCTTGGAATTCAATTTGTATCTCACCGACTATGTGAATCAGGTAAAAAATATGTTTCTTTCTTTAAATCATGATCATACTCAGACTGTGGTCACACAGGTACTTCATTTTATTACATGAGTCTGTGTCCGTTTCTCCTAACATCAAAGCTTCCTGTGAAAAATCTTGAGAATGGTTTTAACTGAAAGAAGCCTGGAAAAAAGAGAAGTTCCCTATGTATGAGGAGTTTTTGTTCTACAACATCTCTTAAAAATAAAAATCCTTCTCATCCTCTTTGACTTTTCCTCTATCACAAACCAATTATGTGACTTTGTTCCTACCCAAGACCATTTCAGGTTTGGGGATAATTTATAACTACATGTCAGTGGCACTGTTATGGGCACCCATTTGGCCCCCACAACATGCCATCATTTTTATGGCCAACTTAGAACAATGCTTCCTCAGTTCCCATCCCCTAGTACCACTCTTCTGCTCACACTAGACTGATGATACCTCAATCATCTGGACCCACGTGAAGGAAGTCCTTGAAGAATTCCACCAGGATTTCAGTGATTTGCACCCCACCATCAATCTCAGCTTGGACCACTTCCTAGACTCTTCTGTGCAAATCAGTGATGCTCACATAACCACCACCCTATACTGGAAAACTACTGACTACTGTACTTACCTGCACTCCTCCAGATTTCATCCAGAACACATCACACAATCCATAGGCTACAGCCAAGCCCTCATATACAACTGCTTCTGTACCAATCCTGCAGACAGATACAAACACCTACAGCATCGCTATTCAGCACTCCCACCTGGGGAAGTGAAGAAACAGATTAACAGAACCAGGTGGGTACCAAGAAGTCACCAACTACGGGACAGACCCAACAAAGAAAGCAAGAAAACCCCACTGGCCATTACCTACAGCTAAAACCTCTCCTACATGTCAAGGAGCTACAGCCTACCCTAGATGACAAACCTTTGCTCTCACAGACCCTGAGAGGCGAGCCACTGCTTGCTTACAGACAACGACTCGCCACACTAACCTACTCACTACCAACCACACACCTCAGAACAGAACAGTAATGCAAGAACTAATTCCTGCAACAAACTCCACTGCCAGCTCTGTCCACATATTCACTTTAGTGACACTGTCATAGGACCTAACCACATCAGCCAGGCTCATTCACCTTCACATATGATGATATATGCCATCATGTGCGAGCAATGCCCCTCTGCCATACACATTGGACAAACCAGACAAATCTCTACACAACAGAATAACGGACACAAATCGGACATCAAAAATGGTAACATATAAAATACAGTGGGAAAGCCCCCTGGACACACAAGCTACGAAACTCGCAGAACATCTACACACAAAACATGTTTTGTCAACAGTCTGTCGACAAAATTCGGCACTGCTACCGACAGTGTTCTGCCTCTCCGCAATGAGGAATAACGCCTTTGTCAATAGCTTCTGTCAACAAAAGAGCTGTGCGGGTGCTGTTGCGGGCCCTGTGTCAACAGACAGGGCTTCCGGTTCATTGGGCAGCCCCGCTTGCTGAGTTTCTGGTTGGCCTTTCTGTTGAGAGGGCAGCCATCCTCAGGCAAAAGAGCCAGGCTGCAACGTGAGCCTGCTGAGCAGGAATTCATATCCAAAGTTAACATCAGAATGCCTTTGAACAGAGACCGACTCGCTCCTTACCATAAGTAATTTTTAACTTTAGGTGTTCTGACCTTCTTATCCACCCTACGTGAATTAGCTCTTATGTAACACTCCCATCCCTGTATTCCTTCTATCATTTTTCTTTTACTTCATGCATCTGATGAAGTGAGTTGAAACTCACGAAAGATTCTGCCTCAATAAAACCGTTAGTCTTGAAGATGCTACTGGACTCTGTTGTTTAAACTCATTGTGATCACAATACAATTTTCAGTCACATTGACATACAATCTCCAATTTGAAGCATAATTGGCTCATTGGAAAAAGTAGTTGTAGGCATAAATTTGGCTCTTTTTTTTTTTTTTTTTTTTTAACTTTACAGTTAAGATGGGAGCATTTCTTTCTAAAAGCGCCACACTGACATTTTGAAAATGAAAAGAATCAGAATTGTATAATTCAGAATCCAGGACAAGATGACCATTCAGGCAGGACAGCTCTGTTATTTGAACAGACTCAGTGCTTGAGAGGTTTCCAATTTCATAGCATATTCTTCCTTCTAACATGCACTCATCTGCAACTCAGCATGCATAAAGACAGTCAGAGATCTACAAATCTAGGAGAACACCAAGGCTGTGGTCACACTAGCCCCTCCGGGCTATGGTAACGTGGCACTTTGGGATATGCTAATGGAGAAGCTGTCATGACTATGCAGTGCCTCATTAGCATAACTGGCAGTCACGTGCACGCCAAAACTGCTGGTTTCAAAACCATGTAGCCAGGGGACCTTTCAAAATGGACCCCTGATTTTGAAAGACACTTAGTCTCAAAACCAGATGGGAAGAAGGGGCTTCTGAAATCAGGGGTTTGTTTTGAAAGGCCCCCTGGCTACATGGGCAGGTGTGTTTCAAAACCGGCAGTTTCGAAGCACGAGCAGCTGCTATTATGCTAATGAGGCACTGCACATTCGTGGCAGCACTTCATTAGCATATCCCAAAGTGCCACATTACCACAGCCCCTCCAAATGGAGGGGCTAGTGTGGCCACAGCCCAAGTGGAACAAAACTCTTTGAACTCCTTCGAATTGAAGTGCCAACCTTCAGGGTGTTGCATGAGAGAGAGCAAAGCAAGAGCCTTTCACTGCTCAGCTCTTATTAGGTATCCAAGAAAAAACAATAAGCAATGAGACACGGAAGTGATTGTTTTCATTAGCTGCATCCATAGAATCAGCAAAGCATCACAAAATCCCTTCTCTAACCCCTCTACTCTGCCACAAAAGCAAGAACCAAAACCATTCATATCACAAAATCTACACCTGGGGTAAGCAGCCCTTCCGAGGCAAAAGAGCCAGTGATAGTTTTTAAAGTCACTAATATTCCTCCTTACAACAGCTTCACTATTACACAAATGAAGATGCAGAGCTTTAGCATTCAGGTGGTGGTTGGCAGCATTCACTGGTCTTTTGTTAAACCACAGGCGGCCTGGCTTTGAGCAAGCTCCCAGCTGCCATCGGGGAAGAGGGGCAGGGCTGAGCTATTGCCTCCCGTGCCGATGAAGACGAAATCACGTGCCACTCTTGCCACCCACGCTAGGGGTTGCTGACCCCTGATCTGCACTATGAAGCAGAGCTTTAGACAGAAGCACGGGGGTGGAGGTAGAGGAGGAAAGAGACAGACCAAACCTGGCACATAATGAACAAACCAGAAGTAAGTACAATGTAAACTGAACTTTTACATTTTTCCATCTTCATTCTGTAAGATGAACTGACAGCAGAATAGCCTGTCTTCCACAGGGCTGGGAGAGATCGTAAGGAAAACTGCTCAGACACAACTATGTCTACAATTCAGGAACTAAAATCATAGTGAATATACAGGAACCCAGTTGTAGGGTTCTAATCCCAGCATCAGACACAACAGAATCAGGATTATCACATTCAAGGTCTGGTTAGGAGCCTGATACGCACTAAGACCTAGTTAATCTGCTCAGAAAATGGAGATTTTGCCGGCATATTACTCAGCCAGAAAAAAAAACAAAAAACAAAAAAACAAAACAATGCTGTTACTAAGAACCCAGAACATCAACACTTCAGTTTCCATCAGCAGGGCCAATAGCCATTGGGGGCCCAGGAGCAATGCGAGAGTGGGGGCCTGGCTCCCACCCCTGGAAGGAGTGTGGACCCAGGTGGCGGGGATGGGGATTAAGCAGTCAGAGCCGCGCACCAAGTGGTGACACAACATTGAAATGCTGGGCCCAGGACAACTGCCAGCTTTCCCTCTCCCCACCAGTCGGAGGTCCTGCTTTCAATTACTGTATTAAGTAGAGTTACCATCTCCTGATCCTGCACTGAGCTCTATAAAGGAGCTCAGCTGATTTCTGTGAGTTCTACATCAGTGCAAGGGCCAGTACTGCCAATCCTAGTAGTCAAAAAGCAGAGATCACATAGCTCAAAAATCCGGAGATCAATTTAGATCTCACTATCTTTAAACCAAAGAAGTCACCCCCATGTGCCTTTAGTTGTTGTTCCAATTATTAAAAATATTTTATCCCACCTCTCTGTTTCAAATATTCAAGGCGGCTTTCAAAATATTTTAAAAATATAAGCATATATAAAAAGATTTAAAAACACAAAACTCCAAAAGGAAATAAAACCTACTGAAACATCTCAAAAGAAGGATCAACACACACACAAACTTGAACACCAATAAAAGCCTGAGTAAAAAGGGTGACTTTACCCTGGTGCCGAAACAACGTTAATGTTGGAGCCATGCAAATATCTCAGGGAAGAGAATTCCACAGCTGGGAACAAAGGCTGAAAAGACCCTGCTCTATGCTGATGTTAATTTTATCTCCCTAAGTAGGGGAACAGCGAGCAGAGCCTCCCCAGATGACTCAGTCCCCGGATGGGTTCATAGGGAAAATACGGTCCCTTAAATGCCCTGGCTTTAAAAGTCATGACCAATACCTTAAATTGTGCCTGGAAACACAATGGAAGCCAGTGCAGCTGCTGGAGCACTGGCATAATGTGCTCTGCATAACAAGTGTTCATTAAAACTTGAGCAGCCGCATTCTGGACCAGCTGAAGTCTCTGAAGACTCTTTAAAGTCAGTCCCATGTAGAGTATTACCAACATACAGTCGAGATGTGACACGAGTGTGGATCAATGTGGCCAAGTCATGATTGTTCAAGAAGGGTCACAGCTAGTAGATCAGGTGAAGCTGCCCAAAAGCACTCATAGCCACCAAAGAAATTTGATTTTCAAATGTCAAGAAAGGGTCCAGGATGACTCCCAAGCTGCATACATGTTCTTTCAGGGGAATAGTAACCCTACCTAAAACAGGTTATATGGTTTCCTGATCCACATAACCTCAGTTCTATCCGGATTCAACTTCAACTTATTAGACTTCATCCAGTCCATCACCACCTCCAGACACAGGTTTCGATCAGTTACTGCCATACCTGGTTCTTGTGTCACAGAGTCACAGGCAAATAAATTTGGGTATCATCTGCATATTGGTGGCACCGTCCTCCAAAACTCCTTACAACTTCTCCCAGAGGCTTCATGCATATGTTACACAGCATAGGAGAGAATATGGAACCTTGTGGGACCCCACAGCACAATTGCCATGGGGTAAAATCACAGCCCCCTAGCTCTGCCTTCTGAAAACATCCCAATAGGTAAGACCAGAACTACTGCAAAACAGTGCCTCTGATACCCAACTCCCCTAGGCGTTCCAGAAGGAAACCGTGCTTAATAGTAGCAAAAGCCACTGAGAACTCTAAGAGAATAAACAGGGATGCGTGTCCCCGTCTATCTCCTGGTGTAGGTCATCCACCAGGGAGACCATGAAGGTTTCAGTTGCAAACCCTGGCCTAAAACCAGACTGAAATTTCCTCCAAGAATGCCTGAAGTTGCAATGCCACCGCTTGCTCAAGCACCTTGCCCAAGAATGGAATATTAGCAACTGGGCGCAGTTAGTCATGTGGGTCCAGAGAAGGCTTTTTAGTAGCAGTTTTATCACTGCCTCTTTCAAGGCAGCTGCAACTATACCAGATCTAAAAGAAGCATTAATAACCCTCTAGACCCAAATAGTGATCCCTTCCCTCCTAGATTTAATAAGCCAAGAAGGGCAGGGGTCAAGCGAGCATGTGACTGGATGTACTCCTCCAAACACCTTGTCCACATCCTCAGTCTGCACTAACTGAAACTGTTCCAAAGAGAAACAACTGGATGGTGCACTCGACATATTCTGTGCCCCATTTACATGGCAACCAGAGTCCACGTCAGATCGAATGCGAGTGATTTTAGCTTCAAAGTGCTTTACTTGTCTTGCAGCATTTGTGCCTTCAGGGTCACACTTTCAAGCTTTTCTCCTTAAGTGTGAGGTTTATGGGTGGGGGGGGTTTGGGGGGGAGAGGGGGGTTTGCTTTTAATTACAGGAGAGATTCTCAGAGTCTTCCCACAGAGATTCTCAGAGTCTTCCCACAGCTGAGACTTTAAAAAAAACCACCAACTGCCCAAGATATTATGCTAATTGAGAATACTGGGATCTACCCTCACAGACCTGCATTATCCAACCTAAAATTTCCCATTAAGGGCCCCATTCTGCCAAAACATCAATAGAGCTATTTGCAGTACAAAAACTTAAGCATATGTTGAATAGTAACAGAGAGAAAGCCGTGCTAGTCTATATACTATCAAAACAAAAAGGCAGTCCAGTAGCACTTTAAAGACAAACAAAATAATTTATTAGGTGATGAGCTTTTGTGGGACAGACCCACTTCTTCAGATCATAGCCATACCAGAACAGACTGAATATTTATGGCACAGAGAACCAAAAATAGTAATCAAGGTTGACAAATCAGAAAAATATTATCAAGGTGAGCAAATCAGAGAGTAAAGGGGCAGAAGTGGAGGGAGGGGGGCGTCAAGAATTAGACTAAGCTAAGTATGCAAAAGAGCCCCTATAATGACCAACACGTGGTTTGAACCAGGATGGGAATTTTTTAGGCCATTATAGGGGCTCTTTTGCATACTTGGCTTAATCTAATTCTTAACTCCCTCCCTCCCCCAGCCCCACTTCTGCTCCTGTACTCTCTGATTTGCTCACCTTGATAATATTTTTTTTGATCTGTCAACCTTGATTACTATTTTTGGTTCTCTGTGCCTTAAACATTGAGTCCGTTCTGGTATGGCTATGATCTGAAGAAGTGGGTCTGTCCCACGAAATCTCATCACCTAATAAATTATTCTGTTAGTCTTTAAAGTGCTACTGGACTGCTTTTTTGGTTTTTTTATGCATATGTGCCACCATTTGCAAGAGCATCAAGGGCATTTGTGTACATTAAAAGCAAATAAACATACTAACTGCCCCATTGCCTTTTGACAAACAGGTCCAAATTAATAAGGCTCTGTCAGTGTTTATTCTGCCCTCAACAGAAGTTCCATATTAGGATATTATGTGACGACCAAAAACAAGCTCAAATTAATTCTCTGAAATCTGTCCTCCTCTTTTGATATCATTAGGAAAATAACTGAAATCAATACAGGAAAGAAAATACATTTTAAAAATGCATGTTAATGAAGAAAATAGCCATAATGCTGCTCATTTTCTCTAGGGGTTTTACTTTTTATTATTTTAAGTAAATATTCACAAATCATTACAATTAATACCCAAACAAGAATTTATTAGTAAGTTTACTTAGGGTCAAAGTTGCTTTTATATACACTACTAAAAATAAATTACTTTTTGATATAATTGTTTGTAGTAAGCTACCTATTAGAGTAAAAGTTCTTCCATTTGAAAATGTCCAGAACAAACTTTCACACAGTTCATATAGTATTATTAAATTGATCTGCTTTCTGGTTTAGATGCTGCACGGCAAACGTGTTTAAACGCTAGACCTCAGACTCTGAGGCACTGTAAATACACATCAATATTTAGTTAATTAAATAAGATTACCTGAAATACATCTTGTACAGGCTTCCATAATCTGTGCTTTTCCACATTCACCGATATGGTTGGAAATGTGGGATACAGTTATTTCAAGTATGGAAGGATAACTCTTTAGTTATGTCAAAATTGTTTAAAAAGAAAGCAGTTTGCTCCTCTTTGTACTTGTTAAATTTCCACGCTTTGCTGCTCAGATATCTACCCCATCTACCAATTTTTTTTGCTTCCACATGCAAGAATCCTTCTGTGTATAGCCTTTTTCTGAAAAGAGGTAATGACAGAGGGTAAGTCCATAAGTACAATGTACAAATGTTGTACATTTTGTTATACATTTTAAAAAGCAAGTTGATGAGTAGCTAAAGAAACATATTATAAAAAGAATATATTAAACAGGTGAGTAAAAATATAGCTGTGTAATTCTCCCCACCACAGACAGGTTTTCTAATATTCTTGAAATCCATCTTGCACACTGTCAATTCACAGAAATCCCTCTGAAATTGATAGGAATTCTAGAATTAGCCTGATTTACTCCAATTCTGTGCCACTGAACTCACCAGCATAAAACCAGGACCACTGAAAGGTTGCAGGATCAGAGCCTTTTCAGGGCAAAACTAAGGTCTGAGCAAGTGATCCTAACTTAGGCTGCATCTACACTATGAGATAAGTTTGATTGAAGTGTCCACAAACCTTCTTGAAATTTGACCCACCGTTTTCCGTGTCAAGTTTTTGCATCCCCACTACCCTATGCAAGTTTGACAATGTGAGCGGTGCATTGTGAGTACCTCCCCACAGTGCCTTGACACCAGTTGCTTGTGGGTGTTTCATGTTAGAGTCCCAGAATGCAAAGAACTGTCCCAGAATTCAGAGCATCCATTAACAGAATTAGGCCCTCCCACAAACCCACCCAGGTTCCCTGTGCTGCGTGTCCTCTGTGGACGTTGATGTAGCAGCGGGCAGCTGTGCAATCAGCCCTGTCCACCCGTACACGGTTCCGTCAGACGTGCATCCGGATCTTTATATTTGCAGGCCTGGGTGCTGCAGATTTCAAATTCTAATTCTAATTCAATCAAAAATTCATGGGCTTCCTGTGACATTCTCCCTGAGCACCTGGATGGAGAGCATGGAGAAGGAAGCAGCCATGGATGGAGGGTCACCGCGTAGCTTTGTGGGATACATACGGGACACTTCTGGAGGCTAATAAGTTCAAATTAAAGACAAGGCACTTCCACACTAGCCTTTATTAGAAGTTTTAATTCTAAATTGATGCTATATCCCTCTGGTAATATTGACTTTTTTTATCATTATTAGGGTTGATACTAATTCAAGCTAATGGTATTTACATTGAAGACAGTAACAATTTAATATCAAGCTAACTCCTATAAATTCGATTCTACCTCGTAGCACAGACACAGCCTAAGGCACAATTCCCATTGAAAACAAACAGAGTTCTTGGTGAATGAGAAATCTGTGAAGCCGTTCCTAGACATCACTCTAGACACTGAACCTGCTAAGCTGTGTGTATCTCCAAATTTGTTATGATCTATTATTTCTGCTGGAATTTCAGCTGTGGTGTCTTGCATGGATGACAGTCACCAACAGGTCTGATGATTTAGGCAAGTCTCAATTTATATGAAAGAATAATCATCACAGAATTGTATAGCTGGAAGGGATCAAGTCCACCCTGAAGAGAGGAAGGTCCAAGAAAGGAAGGACCAAGAAAACCTTGTCATCCCTGATATTTCTTTATCCAACCTGTTCGTAAAAAGTCTGATAAGGGGGAATTTCATAGACAGACTTAGAAGCCTATTCCAGACTTTGGCTGCCATTATAGTTCTCAGTTTTTCTTAATAACTAATTTAAAGCTCCTTGCTGCAGATTAAGCCCATTGCTTCTTGTCTTAACTTCAATGGACTGGGAGAACTACCCTTTCCTCAGACAACAGGTTTTCAAAGATTTTTATCATTTTTACTGCTCTCCTATGACTCTCTGCAGCTTGTCTACATCTTTCCTAAAGGCCAGTACCCAGATTTGGACATGGTACTGCAGCTGAGGCCTCACCATGCCAAGCAGAGCTACACTGTTACCTCCTATTTCTTACAGACGACACTCCTGTTGACATGCTCCAAAATAACATTAGTCATTTTGCCATTGCATCAACTTGTCAACCCATATTCAATTTGTGATTCACTATAACTCGTACATCCTTCCCTGCTGAACTAGCATCTAGTCAATTAATCCCCATGTTGCAGCAGCACATTTGAGTTCTCCTTCTTAAGTCAAGTATTTTGCACTAATTGTCACTGACATTCATCTTGTTGAATTCAAGCTGATTCTTCAATTTGACAGGATCATTTTGAATAAGTCTTGATGTGAACACGAGACTTTTCCTGTAGAGAAGTCACAAGCAAAGATCAACAGCTCACATTTCAGTGGCCTCTCAGGCCATAACATACAAGTAGTCTTCCATTCACCAAACCACTCAAGACTAAACACAGCAAAGAGTCCTGCACAGTGGTACACAGCCTAGAACTACTACTAATGGAAAAATTAACACATTTATTCCTATTGTTCTAATAAGTGAGGGGATGATGGGGGAGATGAAGCCTGCTCATGTACGTGAAATGCATAAGTTCTACTTTATTTTTCCCCCGTCATCACCACCAAACAATGGGACCCAACTTTTTAAGAAAGTGGCCTTGGATTCAGGGGATGTGACTTCAATTTCCTGCTCTGCCTCAGACTCCTTACATGACAACTGACGAGTCGCCTGAGGAAAGATTTTCAAAAGCACAAATGGACTTTTAAGGGGCAATAGGTACCAAACAGCCTCTTATGCCTTTGAAAGATCTGCCCCAATTACTCTCTGTGGCTGAGTGCTCCACTTGTAAAGTAGGGCTAACAGTACGGCTATACCTCACAGGGTACTGGCAGGATAAAGACATTGGAGGTTGTGAGGCACTAATGGGGACCAGACACACACCTGGGCACAGTGAAGTCCAATCAGCACCCCAAAAATTGTATTCCAAAGTAAACCTCAATCTGTAATGTGTTCTTGCACAAATCAAGGCTCTGGACGAAGTGGGTCTTTGCCCACAAAAGCTTATGCTCCAATAAATCTGTAAGTGTATACGGTACCACAGGACTTCTTGTTGTTTTAGCAGATATAGATTAACACGGCTAGCTCTCTGGTATCTATCAAGCTTCACATTCATGCCTTCACATTCTGACTCCACCCACATTGTTACATTCATGGGCATGGATTTAAATTCAAACCATTATCAGCTGATCTTGGGGTTCTTCATGAATAAGTAGTGAACTCACCATAGACCAAAGCTGCTGTGACATTACACTCCAAATTCCTTATAAAAATATGCTTATGACATAACTGAGATGTACTTCATGCAGAACAACTCACATAAGAAATCACTGGAAAGGTTATGCCTTACTGAATGTAATTATCCAGTTTATATATCTGTATTATTTCTGTATCTGAAGTTAGAAATACTGACCATGTATGTGTGTCTTGAATGTGCTGCTTTGAGTGTTGCCCATAAATACCCCTACAGGCACAACAACAAGAAAGCCAAATAGGGCTGATGGCTCATTAGCCAAAACAATAAGTCTGAAGATAATCTCTCTCCCTCCTGAGTGGAGTCCTGGAACACAGTTGTGACACTATAAGCTTCCACTAAAAGTAAAAGGATGGTGGGGGTGGGGGTCATATTAGGGAAACAAAAAGATTTCCACCTTATGTACATCTTATTTAAGTGGAGAAGAGGTTGGCAAATAAGGTTGCCTACCTGCCTGTCTGCCCACCCAAGAACAAAGACTGCTAAACATGCCTGAAGGGAAGGCAAGAGTTTATACTCAAGACAGGGGTCCAATCAGAAAAGACAAATAACTGGAACTGTATGCTTCAGAACCCTTGAAAGCTGTATAATGTAGCATTTAAAATAAGAGATCATATCTTGTAACCTTTTTGAGTGTACACATATATATTTTGTTTAATAATTGGATGTGAATCTCCAATTCCAGTTCTAGGAGATGTGAATCTCCAATTTTATATATATATATATATATATATATATATATAAATAAAATTGGAGATTCACATCTCCTAGAGCTGGAAGAGACCTCAGGGAGTCATCTAGTCCAGTCTCCTGCCCTCTTGGGAAGACTGAACACCATCCCTGACATATATTTTCCCCACTCCCTAAATGGTCTTCACAAGGATTGAACTCACAACCCTGATTTTAGAAGGCCAATGCTCAAACCACTGAGCTATCCCTCCCCTATTATAGCTCAGAGTATCTCTGGAGGGCAACAACACCTACTTCTAGAGAAAAACTTCCAACTATTTACACAGCTATACAGGCCAGATAAAATGCACATGTCTTTCTATAAAGAAGATAAGTCTCCATCAGCTCACCACATCAGGTTTCCAGTCCTCATCTTCAAAGATCCCCCAAATGCTGTCCTTCCTCACTGCTCTGCTCGTGTTTCTTCTCATGTTCCCTTCCTTCTCCGCTCTGCCAATGATGCCAGCCTCCTCTGTCCATTGGCCAGCATCTCAGGTACACGTTCCCTCCCTAGTGCTCCTGAAGCATGGAATGCTGACCCAGAATGGATCTGTACCACTTCCGCCCTCTCATCCTTCACAGCCATTCTCCAGGCCTGCTGCTGCTGCTACTCCTGCAAGAGGCCAGCCAACCCACAATGGCTGCACTCAAAGACAGATGGGGGTAGCTGGCACATTAATAAATAAATGATAATGGTCAAATGTCCGTATTTATGTAATAAAAAAGCACTTGCTTGTACAATGTATGCCACCTGTCTTCTTTACAAACTGTCTTCTTTACAAATATTTGCAAACTTGCTTAACTGTCCACATAAATACACCCACTGGAGCAATTTGTATGTATATAGTCAAGCGCATGGGTCTTTTCAAGATATGGGGCATGGGGAGAAGGAATCTTTAAGTGCAGGTTCTGTGGGACAGAAACCGCCTTAGTACGTTCCAGTATACAATGGGGATGTGACTTTCCTTGTGGCAACTGAACTACATGACAGTATTAAAAACAACAATATACAAGGTGGCCAGAGATCAAGAAGGAAGCTGGCTGGTACAGTGGTCAGGTCTGTATCAGGGTAAGAAGCTGTTCAATCTGTGTACATACTGGTGGGTCAGATTCTCAGATGGCTTAAGCCAAATGCAACTCCATTGAAAATAGGGTCGTGCTGTTGTACACCACCTAAGGACCCATCACTATGTGTGTATGTCTGTTTATGAGCATTTTTGATATTGAAACTTAAGACACATGAGAGACTGATTGTTCCACAGTCATCCTGTTTAATACTGGTGAAGGGGCAAGAGGTCATGGAGATATTGGTTCTTGCTAGCTTCGTCGACCCAGGCACTTAAAAATCCCCTTTTAATATCTCCAGTTTTTGTTGGAGAAGGCTGAGAGAAAACAATGGCCACTGGGTTTGAGCTCAGCTTTTTAACAGACATTAAATAACCACTTTCAATAACAGAACTTTGAAAGCTGGTCTATTGTGTATAAATTAAACAGCAAGAGCAGACAAGTTAACTGCAAGATGTGGTAGGAAGCCCAGTGCCTTTTTTGTAAAAGAAGTAAACTCAGCCAGTTCCCTGCCTTCTCCCCTGCTGCCTAGGTGCTCAAAAAAAGCACTGGGTAAGCCCATAAAGTAACCGCTTTCATAAAGGTTTTAAACACACAACTGAAACCCACGGTACAGTGCCATTTGCAACATGCAAGTAAACGCCATTCCACCACCATCATATCAAATCTGAACTTTGTTAAATAAAAAACAAATCATTAAACAAAACAAACTTTAGGGATGTAAATATTATTTAAAATTCAATCCTTTAAACCAGCGTTTCCCAACCTGGTGTTCTGTGAAAAAAATTTTATGCTAGCGATATTTTTCCTTCTAAACTATTAAATACGAAATTACTTAATATGAATATTTAATATTCAATACTAAGGTACTTGAATAGTATTTAGATTGTAGCTATATTAATATTTAACACTTTCACAGTGGTATAGTTGTTATGATGCCACTCATGCCAAAACAATCTGAGTCAATTTGGACTGTTTCAGCATGAGCTGTGTTCAGTGAAATCACATGAATGCTGCACCTGATACGAGGATTCAACCCTCCAGCATCTTCCCTGATATTAAGCAGATTTGTAATCAAATGATGCAAAAACACTCTTCCCATTAGAACTGTTAAATGTTGTTTTTATAGAAAACTACTGGAAAATAAAAAGTAAATTTATAAAAACAAAAAAATTAAAAATATTTTCCATACTTAACTTGCTTTACATTTCTTTTTCATAAAAATGTTTTTTTAAGCTTTAATGAAGGACAGGGACTTTTTTGAACAAGACAGTAAACCCTCAAAATGCACAATTTCGAGTTGTACTCAACTTGCACTAACATGAGTTAAGTGCAACTCAAAATCCCACTCACCCTGGCTCGGCCCGGTTCAACACCCCCAGCCCCAGCTCAAACCCCCCATGACCCAGCTCACCCACACAACTGCTGTTCTGGCTTCCCACCCATGCTCCAGTTCAAACACTGCCCCCTGGCCCCAGTTCAACCCTCCTACCCCTGCCCTGGCTCACCACCGCCCGCGCATGGCTCTGGCTCACCACCCCAAACCCAGGTCAAACCCTCCAGCTCCAACCCCCCACGTGTGGCTCTGGCTCAACTCCACCCCACCCCAGCTCCCCTTGCAGCCCTAACCCACCCCAGGTTTAACCCCCTGCCCCCTTCCCATGGCCCCAACCCACTACCAGACTCAACTCACCCCAGCTGCCCCCCTTTGAAGCCCAGGACTTACATTTCAAAAGGAGCTGCAGGTGCTCCTGCTGCTTCCCCAGCTGCAGAATGTGTGTTCCTCCAGGGGAAAAAGCTGCCCCCCGACTTACGCAAAATTCAAGTTACACAAAGGTGCATGGGAACACAATGCTCGCAGAACTCGAGGGACTACTGTACTGTACCTCCTACTTTTGTACAAAAGAATGACACTCAGTCTCCTTTTTCAGCTATTTTATTGATGTTTTGCTTCGGGTTTGTACTTAATTTTTAAATTTTTTATACTCAGTTATAGAGTTGCTAACTGTTGTCTGATCAGAAGGACACTAGTTCTTCATTCAAATGATTTTCTCTTATATTTTATTCGTTGTAAAATAAAAGATCTCAAAACCCTAACTTTAAATCAACTTTTGAGAATTATATGCAACTATTTTTTTAAATAAAACCCTCCACCTGCCAACTAGCATGTATGCGTTCTGTCAGCATATTCCAAGCCCAAAACATTCGGTGGCCAAATTAGTTTGAGAAACACTGCTTTAAACAATTAAAGTGATACCTTTTAACCAGTTAACCAACAGAAGGGAGAGGGGCTGAGGCTACCCTACACCACATTACCCCAGATTTAAACAAGGTGAACCTTGAGGGTGGCTGATGCTTTGGCATTTACAGTTAGGCCATCCTAAAGAAGTGTAGTGCAGAGAAAGGTAGATAGAAGGGACTGAAAAAATGCACTTCCTGATTAGTTTAGTCCAAGAAGGAGTGCTGAAATTTGACCTTTTGACCTCTATGCACAGTCCGAGTGCTGGTGATACTTTTTAGAGGCACTAATAGTCCTACCTACAACAGCTTCGTTCATAAATAAATGAAGATGCAGAGCTTCCCCATTTAGGTGATGGTTGGCAGCATTAACTGGTCTTTTGTTAATCTAAAGGCGACACGGCTTTGAGCAAGCTCCCAGCTGCATGGGGGAGGAGGTTCTGCCTTGCATGGCAATGAAAATCAGCTCACGTGCCACTCTTTGCACCTGTGCTGCAGGTTACTGACCCCTGGTTTAGATGATTGAGAGAACAATTCTGAGACCAGTTTATTTAGGTTACTGAGAGTCTATTGGCTTTGGCGGGCTTTGAATCAGACCCTAAACACATTTCAAAAATGCAACAGGTAAACATATTTGTTTTCAGAGGGAGCTGGAGCAGAGAACTGGAGGGAGAGGTGAAAGAAGTACTTGTTATGTGCTGTGTCAACAAATGGCTATTTCATTTGTCTTAACAAGTAGCAAGTGAACTGAAATAAGGCTCAAGGAATAAGAATTGCCAGGGGCAGCTGCAGCTCATACACCAGACTTAGGAAATTCGTGGAGTCTTGTGCAAAAGGAGCCAAATGCTATCACAAGTGACTCCAGATCCTTTCTCCCCCTTCAGAATGTGTTCTACCCAGTTCTCTATAGACCAGCCAGGAGTCACTAGACAAGGGAGAGAGTATGGCAGAAAGGAATAATTATAATTCCATGATTTACAAATGGGGGCTCAGAGAAATGAACAGCTTTTCCCCTACTACCAGAGGAACTCTGTGATGCAGCCAGGATTTGATCCCAGATATCCTGGGTCACGTCCAGAGCCTTACTTGCAAGTACACCCTTATTCTCCTAGGTCAGAATAAGACTGATCTCAGAGTGCAACTTGTTTTCTAGAATGACGTCTTTAGCATCATTCAAGAAGAAGCACCTGCCAGCTGGCTGATTTCTGTCAATCATTTCTGAAATATTACATTGCATCATCAAAATAAGGTTAACAAAAAAGAGTTGGAAAGACAGGGACAATGAAAAAAGACAGCGTTAACAGAAACTAACAGCAGCTACAGTAACTGCCAGAGGACATTGGGAAACGTGATGTATTAAAATTAAAGACAACATTTTAAAATAATGGCCTAGTTAACTGATACTAAATTACAGTTGAAAGCCTGTGTAAGTACTTATGACATATGCATTAAAACCAGTTGAATTAATTAGGATTAATGTTATTCCGATATATTCCAAAAATTAATTAAAATTTTATTTTAAAGTCCCAGTATTTAACTGACACGATAAACTACATCAGCTTTCCCCAAAACGTTAGACACTTTTGCAAAGCTTCTTAAGGAACAGAAGCATTTTCACCAGGGGAACGAGCATTAGTAGTTGTCTTCTACATTCTGCAACCCAAACCCAGAAGACACCTGTGTGTGACTTCATTTAGAGAGGGGAGACTGGTGCACAACAGTCACCACGCTGTCCGTGACAGACAGAGGGCTTGAAACCAATGGCACGGACGCCATAACAGTTGGAAATCCTCTGTCAGCTGCAGCCTTTTTCTGCCTTCACAACCATAACCACCTTGCACAACAGGTTCACCTCGGTTGTGCCGTTATCCTCCATCTAGAGAATTAAGACCTTGGAAAGAGGCCAACTCCCCGAGACTCAGCTTCCTAGCCTGGGAAGACAAATGCACCAGCATTAGTGTTCTGGAAGAGGCAAAGACCACCAAGACAATGATCACCGACCAGCAGCTATGCTGGACTGGTCACATGGTCTGGATGCCAGACCAGTGCCTCCCAAAAGAAGGTCCCGTATCATAGGAGGCATTATAAGGACTTGCTGAAGGATAATTTAAAGAAGAGTAACGTTGACATTGACAGTTAGAAGACACTTGCCCAAGATCACTTAAAATGGAGAGAAGTCCTAACTGATGGTCCCCTGCATTTTGAATATGCCTGCTGACAAGAGATGCAGGAGGGAGGAGAAACTGGCTTTCGGTCTCCATGTTGACTCTCAAAATCACTTGTCAGATCAGGGTTTGGGGTTTTGCCCCATTGTGCTAAGCACTGACAGCTCCTAGAAGGAACGAGTCTGTGCCCTGAAGAACGCAAAGACCTTGGTGGTCTTTGCCTCTTCCAGAACATTAATGCTGGTGCATTTGTCTTCCCAGGCTAGGAAGCTGAGTCTCAGGGAGTTGGCCTCTTTCCAAGGTCTTAATTCTCTAGATGGAGGATAACATTCCCAATAAACAAGGCAGGAAACAGAGGTACAGAAAGGTGGAATGACTCTCCCTAGATCAAATGTCAGATCAGGGGTTGGGTTTTTGCATGAGAACGGAGTGCTAGGTAAGTCCTCTCATATTTCCTCATCAGGCTGTCTCTCCAGCTCCTAACTACTTTTTTGGGTTCTTTCTGTATTCCCTTCAATATCTTTTTTGTGCTGCTGTGCCTTGTGACATAGGAGTGAGCCATCCTCATCATCCGAAGAAGGAAGGGATGGTGCGGGGACAATCACGGATTCCTTTCCACTATTGAAAAGTAGCTTTTGTTCCAGCAGAGCCTCCTCACTTTCATGCAGGTGTCTGAGGCATGACCCACCATGCTGTTGTTACTGGTGTCTTTTCCCTCCCGTCCAGTTTTTTCTCTCTCTACTTGGCAACTCAGCCAATCTGCAGGCCTGTGTTTGATGTCCAAATCATATAGCACTGATGTAATTGTTACCTTGAAATGTCATAGAATCATAAACTCACAGAACACTAGAACTGGTCAACAGTCCCCTGCCACACCTGGAAATATCTGTCCTCGCTGTAATAGAACTTGTGGTTCTAGGATAGGCCTTATCCATCACCTGAGGACCCACAACTCTCCTGGAAGATGATCAAACTCAAACAAGTGATTGCCATCACATTCTGCAACCAATCTCAGTTCATGCAAAGCAGAGAGAGTGAAACTGACCAGACTAGCATATGGCTAACAGAAATGCAAAAATCTAACAAAATGGGTGATTTTAAACTGGCTGCAGCTTCTCTAACAGAAGTCAAGTCTGATATATTACCTCGTAACTTGTTGTTTCAGAGAGAATTCAAGTTATAACAAATATAACTTATCTAGAATGTTTTGGATGACTGATGCCTAAACACTCCTACCAGCTAAGCTGAAGTCACAGTAATAGAAGTATCAACTTCTGACCATTTTCCCACTCCCCACAGAGACACGAGACCTGCTGTGGAAACTGGGGCAGGATACAGGAATTCCAGGATACCTGTATAACTGTGGAGACCTGTCCATCAGAACCTTCTTGTCCCAGAGCATAGAGGGCAAGAAAAGAGAGCACCATAGGTAAGGACAGTGGATCAAAACCCCTCAGGTAGGCCAGCCAATTTACCTAACGGAAACTGGCGTCATCTGCCATTAAAGCTACTGCAGTACTGAGGCACAGCAAGACCCACTGTAAGGTGGGTACATAACTCGTTGAAAACCACTGATGATAGGACAAGCAGCAATGACCTGAAATTGCAGCAAGGGAGGTTTAGGTTGGATGTAAGGAAAAACGTCCTAATTGTCAGGGTGGTTAAACACTGGAAGAAATTGCCTAGGGAGGTTGTGGAATCTCCATCACTGGAGATATTCAAGAGCAGGTTAGATATACACCTACCAGGGATGGTCTAGATGATACTTGTTCCTGCAGTGAGGGAGGGGACTGGACTTGATGACCTCTCAAGGTCCCTTCCAGTTTTAGTGTTCTATGACTTTATGATTCTATGACATTTCAAGGTAGCAATTAGGAGGGATGTGAAGAACTACAAAAAGATCTCAGCAAACTGAGTGATTGGGCAGCAAAATGACAAATGAAATTTAATGTGGGTAAGTGTAAGGTAATGCACATTGGAAAAAATAACCCAAATTACACGTACAACATGATGGGGTCAAATTTAGCTACGACAGATCAGGAAAGGGATCTTGGAGTTATAGTGGATAGTTCTCTGAAAACATCCACGCAGTGTGCAGCGGCAGTTAGTAAAGCAAATAGGATGTTAGGAATTATTAAAAAAGGGATAGAAAAGAAGACAAAAGATATCTTACTTCCCCTATATAAAACTATGGTACGCCCACATCTTGAGTACTGCATGCAGATGTGGTCTCCTCACCTCAAAAAAGATATATTGGCATTAGAAAAGGTTCAGAAAAGGGCGACTAAGATGATTAGGGGTTTGGAACGGGTCCCATATGGAGAGAGGCTAGAGAGCCTGGGACTTTTCAGTCTGGAAAAGAGGCGATTGAGGGGCGATATGATAGAGGTATATAAAATCATGAATGGTGTGGAGAAAGTGAATACAGAATAATTATTTACCTTTTCCCATAATACAAGAACTAGGGGACACCAAATGAAATTGATGGGTAGTAGGTTCAAAACTAATAAAAGGAAATTTTTCTTCACACAGCGCACAGTCAGCCTGTGGAACTCCTTGCCGGAGGAGGCTGTGAAGGCCAGGACTCTATTAGGGTTTAAAAAAGAGCTCGATAAATTTTTGCAGGTTAGGTCCATAAATGGCTATTAGCCAGGGGTAAAGGTAAAGCCTTCAGTACAAGGGCAGGAGATGGATGGCAGGAGATAAATCACTTGATCATTGTCTTCTGTTCTCCTTCTCTGGGGCACCTGGCATTGACCACTGTCGGCAGACGGGATACTGGGCTGGATGGACCTTTGGTCTGACCCAGTATGGCCATTCTTATGTTCTTATGTAACAATTATATCAGTGCTATGTAACTTGGACATCAAACACAGGCCTGCAGATTGGCTGAGTTGCCAAGTAGAGAAATAATAAACTGGATGGGAAGGAAAAGACACAAGTAACAACAGCATGGTGGGTCATGCCTCAGACACCTGCATGAAAGCGTGGAGGCTTTGCTGGAACAAAACTACTATTCAAAAGTGGAAAGGAATCCGTGACTGTCCCTGCACCATCCCTTCCTTCTCGGGATGATGAGGATGGCTCACTCCTAGGTCACAAGGCACAGCAGCACAAAAAAAGATATTGAAGGGAATACAGAAAGAACCTGAAAAAGTAATTAGGAGCTGGAGAGACAGCCTGATGAGGAAATATGAGAGGACTTATTTGGCACTCCGTTCCCATGCAAAAACCCAACCCCTGATCTGACAAGTGATCTAGGGAGAGTCACTCCACCTTTCTGTACCTGTTTCCTGCCTTGTTTATTGGGAATGTGAGTTCTTCGGGGCACAAACTTGTTCCTTCTAGGCGCCATGGGAGCTGTCAGTGCTTAGCACAATGGGAGCCTTTGGCACTAATGGAATATAAATAACGACTACTGCTAATATTTGCATAATAATGTGCTTCAAATGCAAGGAAGGAGACTAGCAGAAGACATGAAGGGACAACAAATTTAGACAAATTATTAAACTGAGTATACGTATCAAACAAAATAATGCTGGTATGAGGCACTATGAATTTCTGGGGCTGGTTTACCACTTTGGAAATAACTAAGTCACCAGTGGCTCTAATGAGTAACACGATCTTACAAAAACTGATCCAGAACAAACCTTCCAACACTCACATCATCCTATTCCCTGACTTTTGCTCTCAGTATAGATACAGGTGCATATTTTACTGGGTATTTTAAACATATTTCAAAAGAGAGTTGAGAGTGTGAAGTAAGAATGGATCCAAAAGATGCTTTAAATGAGTCTGATGGTCTAATGAATCACACAGAGACAGCAGGACATACATACAGTCTATTGAAAAACAAGGCTGACTTTGGAGGACAGTCCTGCATTCTAGGATGAACTGTGCTTACTGATTCCTAGAACTGCCCTTTGTGTAGGAGGGAGGAGGAATCAACTTCTGTTGCACCCTTTCAGTAAGGGCAGTCAACACTCCCTTGCGGGGCTGGTGGAAGGGGTAAGAACGTGGTCAAGACTCCTACTGCTCCACTGAGTGAGGTTAACTGGATTTGTATGGATATAACTAAGAGGAGAACATAACCCTGGATATTTTAAAACAGATACAGATATTATATACTTCTTGGGGGCAGAGAGCCTTTGTCCTGTGTTTGTACCACAACCAACACAGTTGGGTTGTTGTCTATGACTAGGACTTTGTGACAGGATGGACTAGACCCTGAGGACCCCCTGCTGGAGGTCTTGTTGTCATGGTACATCCTGCCCTTAGAAAGGGGAAGTAGAGACGTCCCCTGAGCTGCCTAGAGTGGATGCTTGGGACACAGCAGTCAGGGCCCAACAGCCCACATAAGAAGAGCTGCATGTCCAGAGGGAATTCAGTTCCCTGCTACAGCTGGAAGAGAGCAGATGATGCTCTGGGCTGGCTGCTGGGACTCCCCTGGGACAAGGTCCATGGGGAAGAGGCCCAGGGAATTAGAGCAGCAACTGTTAAAGGGGCACTGCAGACATCTGCTACCTACACTGTAGAGTGAAGGGCAGGCCCAGGTCTTCCCCAACCCCTATTAGTCAAGGAGGGGAAGTGGCCTGAACCTTGAGGCACCTGGGGTCAGGGGGAGGGGAGGAAGCAGAACTGAACTACTGTGACCCAGCTGAAGAGCTGGAAGCAGAAGGGCCCTGCGATGAAGACACGCACAGCTTTGTTTTGCACTGGGGACAGGTGGAGGGAGACATTACCAAGGGCATGGACAGAGGTTGCTGCTGGGACATGTACCTGGAAGGGGCTTGCTTTGTTCCATTGCACATACGGACTGTGTGACACTTGGCCGGACTGCCCCTCCCCTCTCAAATCAGAGCCTTTGCAGCACCTCTGTGGGATGTGGCCAGACCTTCCATTGGTTTTAATTTATAACGCTCTGTAATGACCACAGTTCTCCCCATAAAGTAAGAGAGCAGTGTGCTCATGCTGCACTGGAACAGATTTTTATTTCTTCTTTCGCAATGAGCTATATTTATTAGCCACCTGGATCGCCAATTTATTTAAAAAACCGGGATGTAAACCCTTTAATAGCACCCAAGTCTGAATGCTTCCTTCTATAGTAATTAATACTGATTTAGAAACATTCAGGATTAGGGAACAAATCCTTAATTCTATCCTAATCCCTTCAGCAGCATGACTTTGTGTTCAGCGTTCACGAATACAGATTATCCAGACTGAAGTTAATAGCATTTGAAGGACAGAGCTGATCAACCATGCACAGCACCATAATACTGCATTCTGCTTCTACCACAAATTACTGTAACTTCTGGGATTAAGACAGATTCAGGACACTGCCATATTTCTGTTTTATGCCTAATGCAATGTCCAGCTTTCACTACAAACCCATATTCAGAGAGATTAAAGACATTAAACCCTTAAAGGATCAGATCGGTTGATGTCTTGTAATAGCACAGAATAATCAATTATACTTTAAAATAGTGTGTTATATGTAGCTCATTTAACATCATAACTACTATCACCATAAGAGTTGTGTTGATCTTCAGGAGACCTAAATTCTATTCTTGGCTCTCACACATGACCTCCTGGAGGACCTTGAGCAAGTCACTTTACTTCTCCATGCTAACTATATGGTAGTATTAATCTCTTTCCAATTCTTCTTATCCGTACTGTCCTCTGCTTTGGAAACTAGTAGGAAATCAACGCAACATTTAGCAAGGCTCTATGTCACATCGCACTGCTTCAATTACTTCTGTCTTCTCTAGGTCTTGCTGTTAACGCCCACTCTGTTCCTACCTGCCACTTAAACGCCAGTCTTTAAAATGAAAAGTTTTCTGGATCTAAGCACATTTTTAAAAATCAAAAGTATATGCACTACTGCAATGTCTTGGGATGAAAACTGCTGCTGAGAAATAACCCAAACCTGATCTCAGCCAAAGTGCCGAAGAAATGCCTTCTGGCTGGATTGTTTGAGAGCAATTGCTAAAAGCACGAACACAACCAAAGCCAGAAGAAAGGTAGACTGTTCAAATTGGCCAAGGCCCCAGTCTGCTAATATTTTAAATGCAGACACAAAGAACCAATAGGAAAACAGTTACACAAAGGCAAACAAAGTACTTCAGTCTCACTTATCTGCTGATAGGCTCATTTGTCTACACTCAGATTAGACACCCACGGCTGGTCCAAGCTACCTGGCTTGAGCTGGCAGGGTCTGGGCTAAGGGACTGCTTAATTAATCTATACTGTTATTAATCAGCCCCTTAGCCCTAGCCCAAGCCAGACAGCACCGGTGAGCCGTGGGCATTTAATTACAGTGTAGACCATATCAGTGCCAGGGAAAATAAAAAACACTTAAATCAAGAGCTCCCTTTCCTGCTGCAAATAATTATTTTTCATTGGTACCTTAAGCCTCACATAGGGTCACCAAAGGACTAGCACTTCATTTAACACAGCCATTAGTTCAAGGACTTCACATGTACTAGAGTTTACCTTCATCCACAATACAAACCTGGTGAGTTCTGCCATTCTCCCTGTGTTCTCGGGATGGATGGGTGTTGACTAAGAGTACTTGTATGATGGAGCAGGGAATACGTTATCCGAGTAGGACAGCCTACTGCCCAAACATCCTTGTCCCCCACGCTGCCCTGGCACAGCCCTCTCACTCACTTTCACCAGGCTGGGGTGGGCTAGGGCCCAGGCTCTGAGCTAGGGCCCTAGGGTTCAGAATGGGGAAGGTGCAGCCGCTGGGAGGGCGCTCAGGGCTGGAGCCGAGGGTTGGATAAAAATGCAGGCTTTGATCGAGCAGCATTTCCACTGGATGGCTCCCTGCCTGCCCTGGCCTCGAGCCATGCCCAAAAGCAGCCAACATGTCTGGCTCCTTGGTGAGGAGAGCAGGAGGTGCCATAGGCTGCTGTTCTCTACAGATACTACCCCCTGCAGCTCCCATTCTTCACAGTTCCTGGCCAATGGGAGCTGCAGAGTCAATGCACAGGGCAGGGGTGGTGTATGGAGACACCCTTCATGCCCCTTCTGGGGGCCTCAGGTCCATGTCAGCTACCTCCTGGAGTGACAGGGAGCCTGTCTTAGCCCCCAATGTGCTGCTGGACTTTTGGCAGCCTAAATTCTCCCACTTTGGCTTCTGCAGCCTCTGGGAGATAGAGCCCAGTTCCAGGATCCTCCCAGCAAAACAGGAAGGGTTGGCTCCCCTCATGCTCTGCTCTGGCTCCCATGCTAGAAATCACTGTGTGGAATGTTGACAAGGCGTCAGCTCAGGCTCAGTGGCCATTTACACAACCTAGGAGTTGGCCGTGCCGGTACTTAAGTGGCTGACTCAAGGGGCTGGGCCATTTGACCCAAGCCTGGCTGTTAGTTTTAGCCTGCTAGCCCAAGCAGAACTTGCAAGTCTACATTCCTCCAAGCTAGGAATTACACTTCCCCCAGATGCTGCATGGACCTCACCTGTGAGCACCAACTCGCCCTCAGCTATGAGAGGCAGATGGACAATGTCTGCAGCTGCCTTTCACTAGGTCTTATAATAAGACTCAGATGGTGTTTAACTATGCACCATGTGTAGGGGTCACTTCTCCCCTCGCTAAAGCACAGGCATCCCAGAGATAAGCGACAGATGCTGTGTAAAGATGCGCAGGAACAGTTTATAGTGAGAAGCGAGTACCGCTCTGTTCAGCTGGAACTGCCAGGACACGAAGGTATGTAAGGCTCTGACTGGGGCAGGACACCAGGACTCCTACAAAAACTGCCATGGGAACTTAAGTGGTCTGAAGAATTTGTGATCTTGGGCCCAAAGCTCATCAGGAAGACAGAGCCACCAGCAGCACGGGAACCCAAAGTGCAGCAGCTGGGACTGACCAGAGCAGAAAATGATCTCCACCACCTCTTTCTGGGCGTCATCGAGGGTACATGTGCTGGAGGTTGGATTGCAGCACATGCAGACATATCATGCTAGCGCTACTCTAATTTAGAACCTGGCTACCTACCTGGGCAGCTAGCCTCACTGCTCTTAGTGCCGACACTAGCTAGACTACAGCCGGCTCTGGCATAGGTCCTGCATTTGCATCTGACTCCACTACAGACACATCCTTACATGCTTCTTGGAAATTTCTGGGCGGTTTTCCATTGAAGTACTGACCTGGCCTGCTAATGCGCCTGCAAAGTGTGACGGGATCACACTACTATTGTTTAGTGTTCATGTTACCAAAGCTTTGTGCCACTAGTGTCCAATTTACTCAGTTAAAGCCATCTGTAACACAAGCTTATCATTGTGAACCTCAAAAAATGCAAGTTCAGGCCACCTGCTCTAGAGTCACGCAAAGAACTCCTCTCATGTAGAAGGACACTGTAAAGACTGTTGTGTCAGAATGTCCTGGGCCACTGAATCTTCTCCGTACCATCACAACAGCTTTACCGCCACAGAGTCAAATCCCGCTTCTGGAAGCAACCAGGCAGCTGTCATTGGCTGCAGCGGGAGCCAGCAAATCATGGCCAACGCAGAACGTGCTTTTTGTTCACATTCCATTCCCTGAGCACACCGAGCACTGTCCCCATTCTACACCTTCATATGTTTTTGCCGCTTGCGTGGGAGTGACATTCTGCTGCAGCAGCCGCGATCACAACTAGCCGCCTTTCACTCAATTGCCAAACGGCCTCCCAAAACAGCTCTCTGGCCCTTTGCTTTAAACATCCGCTTAATTTCTCTTTCTTGTTGCTACTCTGAAGTGGTGATTTTAATTTATTTGGATGGGCACAAGGGGGACAAGAGTTACAAGCTTGTTTCTCTGGAGGGACTAAAACAAATACAATTTTATGGAAGGTATTACCCAAAACAAAGCCAGGTATTGTGTTTATGTGACCCAATCTCTAATCCTGAATGTCCGCTCCAAGGAGTCAACCCTGGAGCTGACTGAGCAAAATGAGCTCTGTTCACTGTTTCAGGCAATTAGGAATTGGTTGCTCTCCCAGCTGAAGCTGTGCATCCATAGCTCAATGAATGAGCTTCTTTCTGAGAGATGGAGGATGCCAGAGAGGTCAGGGTTGAGATAAACAACAGAGACCGCTGCACGTCCCGATTCTCTCCCTCCATTGGAGAGGCTGAACAGGCAACGCAGAGATCGCCTACCTCAGCCAATCCAATGGAGCAGGTGAGATTGCTACACACTGGCAGAATGTAACAATTCAGCACCTGAAAAGCAAACATGGCTGGAAGACCAAATTTGCACCTGCATTTAAATGTCTGTAAAGCTACACATGCTGGGCTCTGATGGGAAAATAAAAACCCCATGTTACTCCCTAGTCATATGCACTAAATAACCCAATTTTGAAGCATTACCAATACGTGTACCGTTAAAGGGAGGACAGAGTCATTCCCTATCATTCCACACTAACCAATGCTGCTCTCGGCCAGCATCTAGCAGGCGCATCTTCTGTGCCAAAGGCAAGTTCTAGAAGTGAAAAGCAAGTCTGTTCCAGCTAGTCATTTCACACAATGAAATGAGCACACTTCTCCTTGCACACCGTAGTTACAGGTAGCAACTTTTCAGCTCTGCCATAGATAACTAGGTAACTTTATTTCACTATTCTGACTCAGCGGCTCAGCAGAGGCGATATTTAGGGACTGAAGATTTTATAAGCACAACCTCTGAAGCAGGAGAGGACAGAAACTAGCACGAGCAGGCTATTTATTATTCCTACTAAGCCCTCCAGTCAGTCAACTGGAACCTGGCAGAGTGCATAATTGCAGAGAGCTCGCTGTTCAGCAGTTTATTCTCAGGGCCAGCTCCATGAGAAGATGCTGCCAAGCTGGTATTTAAAAGCTGTATCCACAAAGAATAATTAAATTGAGCAGATATCCATTATATGACTCCATTTAAAATAACAACCATTGATGATTATAAATGCAATGCATAAAAACAGCCCCATCCCCTGCATTGTGCTCGGTACCGAGCACATTGTGAGAAACAGTCCCTGCCCCAAACTGCTCAGAGTCTAAGTGGACAAAAGGTTGGAAGGGAACCAGAATGGAGAAATGAAGTTGTTTGACAAGGACTCAACTGGGAATAGAACACAGCTCTCCAGATTCCCAGTCCATGGCCTCACCCAGCAGGACACACTGCCACATATCACAAGTGCCATTCATAATACAAAAGATAATGGTAAAGTAATCTCTAATCCTCAAAAGTGCTCATCTCCAGCAACAGAACTTCAACGGGAATTACCAATGACCAGCACCTCTCAGGACTGGCCTGTAAAACCTTTCTAAATACATCTGGTTTTAGCGAGGTTTAAAATCAGAATCATCTGGGTCAGATTCCCACCTGCTCTCCTGTTACACACCCACACTACTGCACCCAAGTGAATGGGTCAAATGTTAACAAGTCTCCCAAGGCCTGGGGACATGATTTATGTGTAATAAATACATTATTTCATTCTTGTCACCAATTCTTCCACTGTTTTCTCTGGTTACGTTTGTATAATTAAGCTCTTTTGGGGACCTGACTCTACCCTGGTTTGAACCCCATCTCCTACACCCATGCAGCATGCACGTAAATCACCATCAAATCTGAACAGCTGTGCTTTACATATGCTTTGTATTCACTCCAACTAGGTGTAAATGACTACACAGGGTACAAAGCACTGGAGAAACCCCTTTTTCTCGCTTTCCTTCCCCTTATTCACAACAGACACACAGTTTTGTTTTATTTTTTACATCTATTCATCTATTCCAAATGATTTTCTCCATGAGGGGGACATTAGGCTGAAAGCACACAGATGAAATAGTCACAACTGTAGGGATACTTCATATATGTGGGTTATGCCCTCTACTACATGGGTTATTCGATTGTCCAATATTTAAGATTATATTTATGGGAGGACACAAAACCCAGAACTCGAAATATTCCAAACTCATCTATCCCCCAAGCTCCACATTTTATTTATTTTTGGGGACTTAACTCTCCCGAGCATCATACACGAGTCAAGGAAAGTGATCACTTAGGTCCTGACCCTGCAAATGCTATTCTAAGGCCTGTAGAGTCTCATGGTCTCTTCTGCTCTAAATGCCAGTGAATACGTGAGCCATTATGTCTGGGTGGAGAACCCCCCAGCCCATGGTCTAGGTTTGGACTGCGGCTTGTCTGGATCTGATCCCCAGGAGCCGTGGGCTCCCCTCCATAGCACCCAGCCCATGGCGGGGTGGAGGGTTCAGAGCCCTGAGCCTCGCAGGCTGGATGAGGCAAGCTGGGGCCGGATCCAGACTGTTGGCTCTGTCCAGGGCAGGGAGCAGGAAATGGCTCCGGGCTCCACTGCCAGTCGCTGCTGGTCCCCCAGCTGGGAGAAGGGGAATGTGAGCAGCAGTGGCCTCGCTGAGGCTTCATGCTGCCGCTCTGATTGGCCAGAAACCTGGCCAGAGCATTGCAGGGCGATGACCGGGAATGGGGGTGGGGTGGGGCAGAGCCATGTGCATGGGGGGAGGGGGGATAAGGTAAGTGTCTGCCCCGCTGCCCAGACCTCTCTCCTGCAACCCCTCCCATCCAGACCCCCATTCCCACCTCCTTCCCGCACTCTCCACCCCACTCCAACTACCCACCCACACCCGGCTCCTGCCCCCTCCCTACCCAACCCCTCATCCCCACCCTGGCCCCTCCCTTCCAATGATCTCTCATAAGAAAGCCAGTAGGCTTCTCCAGGTTAGCTTATTTGAACATCAGTTCCAGTGAATCTATTTTTTAAGGTGTTCAGTCTTTTTGGACTCTTGTTGAAGGAAAAAAAAAGTATAACAGAGCCATTAAATGTATGGCTTTTTAATGTCTTTTGTACGTTCTGCAGCTCATATTCATGCTAGTTGACATAGATGATCTCTGTAGTGTGTATAGGATAGATAAGCCTTGTGCCCCCTTTTTTTGCGGGGTGGGGGAGAACTTTGTACTCCACTATGACTTTCAGAGATGTTTGAAACTCCAAGAAATGCAAAAGCAGCCATCTTTCTGTGCTTAATTTATGAGCATTGAACTCCTAAGATGTCACAGATGCAGCTGTGTCGTCTTTTACTATCTGAATAATCTATAAAGCATCCATTGGCCTAATGACTTAGTTCTTGATGCCTATTTGCATCGGTGCTTTCATCAGCCACATGTGCATGTTTTTTGAATGTGGTCAGAAAGTCCGTTGTTTTTTTACCACATGCTTCTAACCAGTCAGTTGACTTTTTTGCAGAACAATAGTGAGCATTTGCCAGTCTTGTTCTGGACCAGAATTCAACTTCAGAAGTATGGAGTGTCAATGTACTTGACACTGACCTACAGTTTGTAGTGTGTGATATCTCTTGCTTAAATACAAAGTATGATGCAACAGCCGTACTCATTCACATAAGAATTCTGGAGAGGCACAGTTTAATAGTCTCATTAAATACTTCTAAAACTGACGTTGGCAGTTCTGGTTTAAGAGATTTTCCGCATGTCAATGCAGTCCAGAGGTGTGGTGTTTAGTAGCCTTTTCATGCAAGCCAAGCTTCTCCACTTTTATTACATAAATCCATGACACACCCACATCTTGAATACCGTGTGCTGTTCTGATTGCCCCCTCAGAAAAAAATATACTGGAATTGGAAAAGGTACAGAGAAGGGCAGCAAAAATGATTAGGGATATGGCACAGAGTCCATATGAGGAGAGATCAAGGTGACAGGGACTTTCCAGCTTGGAGAATAAAATGGGATACGATAGAGCAGCAGCAAGCAAACTTTTTGCATCAGGCCCAACTTTTTATCCCCGCAATTAACAATCCAGCTCTCAACCTGTCTAATACAATCCAAACCCATGGAAATTTTGGTTATGTTCATATATATAAAAGCTTTCAGCATGTGTGAGGAAATAAGTTTCTAGAACGTAAAAACTTAAGTAATTGGTGTGTATATATATGAGAATACTCAGACATAAACACAGAAACATATTTCAACATTTTTAATAAGGTGGATGAGCCTGAGACCCAGCAGCCAAGTGAGGTGCCCCTCCCCCCCGGAGGGGCCCACCCTCCACTTTACTCACCCCTGTGATAGACACCCATAAAAACCTTGACAGGTGTGGATAAAGTGAAAAGGATCTGTTATTTCTTCCAACCAGTGGAATTGTTTTTGCCCAGGCTGTTGCAAAGGCCAAACTTTTAACAGGGTTCAAAAGCGAACGAGGTTAGTTCATGGAGGTTAGGTCCATCGATCGCTATTAGCTGGGATGAGCAGGGATGCCACACTTTGCTCTGAGTGTCCACAGCTCTGTTTGTCAGAAGCTGGGAATGGGCAAGACGGAGACTGCCTCACAGACTCAGTGACTGCCTGTGCTGTTCATTCCCTCGAAAGCTCCTGGCATTAGCCGCTGCTGAAAGACAAGATGCTGGGGAGATGGACTTTTGGTCTGACCCAATAAAGCCATTCTCCCATAAAATGTAATAATAATAATTTACTACAGAAACGCCCCAAGATAATGACCTCTTGAGACAGGAATGATGTGAGACAGTGACCTTGACAAAGAATACATCTGTGAAATGTTGGGCAACTAGGAGACGTACACCTATACACGTTTCCCAGTCACAGACCTAGCATTCCAGAGTGAAATCGCTAAACTACAGTCCACATAAATGTTCTTTAACGGGTCCCACTCCTCTCCTTCCACTGCACCCCACTCACAGTTGCTCTCAGCGGAGAGCCAGGGTTCAGTTTTCACACAAGTAAGACAGGGAAAAGGGGCACTTTGCTGATTCCTGAGGTCACTTGCTCTGGCTGCTGCCCTTCACTCCACTGCTCTGTCCCCAAAGGTCCTGCAGTATCATCTTCTGCTGCCACCTGCCACTGAGAGATCTGGGAGTCAGTTATCTCAGGGCTCCATGCAGCTGTCAGTGGGGGAGTCCAGCTGCTAGAGCAGGCTGGGCAGTCCTGTCTGCCGGAACAGTGTCTCACAACATGTAGACCTGATTATCAGTGATTTCAGCTCTAGTGGTAACATTACAAACCAAAAGACTCTCTACGGAGCCTTTAACGGAGGAGGGGGCAGGTTATGTCATGCCTGTAACTCTCAGAGCCCACACCACTGAGGGAAACACCCCTGGCTCCAGCCTGCATCCGTCTCTTTCTGTCTCTTCACCAGGACATGGCATCCAAAGCTGCTCCCTAGCGAGGTCAGTTCAGCTGAGGGTGATCAGTGCTTAAAGAAAGGGGTGTGAGGGCTCAAGTGAGTTTGTCACTCCTCTAAGAGAAGAGGCAAACCCAAGGGTCCCCAGGGCTGTGAACCACCAAGTCAAGAGCTGCCAAGGCTCAGCTCCAGCACAAACTGAGCACTGAGGGAGACTCCTTCATTCAGGCAAGCTAAGCAGAGTTCTGCTGCCCTTTACTCACGCACATGGATGGCAGCTTTTCATGATTCTCCCCACCCCACATTGCAGGAATCACCTGTAACCCAACACCAGCCAAATTCAATCACTTAGGCAGCACAGCTCTGTCTGCTAAATACCTACGCAGAGTAGGAAATACAGTCTGAAGCCTTTCCACCCACCCCAGCTCACTGCTAGCTGTCAGGAGAGAGTTCAGTCAGACATTGCTTACCAATCATAACGTGAAATTATTAGGTTGAACAATATACCCGAAACAAATGCACTGACATCACCATAAACAGCAGCTGTAGGAAGAAGCTAGTCTTTGCTCATACTTTTCAAACCATTATGCTTTCCCAGGTACAAGTGCTCTGTCACATACTGTACATGCTTTCAAAGGGGGTATTCACATTTCAATTTAAATTTAGATTTCCAACTCCCCTTAACCTGTAACATTGCATTAACTGGTTGCCCATCAGCAGGTGTTCAGGAAATTCAGGTGTCGGGGAGGGTATAGGGAAATCCCTGGACAAGCCCTCCTCATGGCTCCCAGAGCCCAGCCTGAAGGCCAAGTCCAGACATCTACAGTGCAATTTTATAGCCCTGCAAACACAAATCCGCTGACGTGAGCCAGCCACCCACAGCAATTCCATTCCCCTCACACCCCAGAGATGTTTGTTAGCTCTTCTGCTAATTAGAGAATTTCACTCCGTTTTTAAATTACTTGGCTAAAAGGCTTTTTTGTCATAAAAATGCTGCTCAATAGCAGCTGTGATTCTTTATCTGGCACCATGGCATTTTAAACACAAATAGGAACCACAGCCGCAAGCATATGACACCTGTTGGGATGAAGATACAGGCTTGGACTGCTGATCTCTGCAGAAGCATCTTTGAAAAATGCATCCCAGCCACAAGATGCTTGGTCTCCTCCCTCTGGGCCTTAGAGCCTACAGTTCCTTCCTAACCAAGGGAGGCTCCTTGCCATGAGCATGGACTCTTGAGTTTCAGAGGCTGTTCTCAGAGTAGAAACAGAGCCAGCCGCTCATGGCCTGTCCTGTGGGCATTCTGACAAATCACATGTTTTGCTACAACTCATGCTGCTCACTTAACATTAATTAGTGGTACCATGACTGTATAATGCCGATTATTCAGCTGTTGTGTTATGTCCATTTATAATTCAGCTTCTCTGTTGCCGGGCTTCAGTAAGGATCAGTGAAAATTTTAGCTTAGTTGGTCTATCTGATCTGTACATTTGGAATCACCAGTTCAAAACCTAATATAGCCAGACTATGTGTGTGTCTTCACTGTAAACAGATACGCGACTGCAGCAAATATACATAAACCTAAGCAAGCTTTGCTGTAGTTCGATCAAGTGAGAATTACAGTAACGCTACGGCAGCATGGGCTAGCCACTCAAGTTACATATCCAAGGTCCTGGATGGGTCTTTTCAGTCTGCGCTGCTGCAGTTCCACTGCTGCTATTATTTGAGATAGCTACAGCAGAATTAGCTGGGACACATCTACGTGTACTCCCGTCCTGACATACATGACTCTGACTGCAGTACAGACACACCCAAGGAAGCATTGGTCTCTTCTTACGATAAAGGGACACAGGTAGATGGAAATTATGCTTCTTCCAAAAGACAAAGCTGAACATGACACTGATGCAGAAGACAGAAGGACAAGGAAAAGGAAATGAGATTGCCCACCATTCTTTTAGCAGAAAAATCCTCATTTTAAAACTCAAGCAAGCTGACCTAGCTACTTGTCTCTTGCCATCTACTGTCACTGCAGTTTCACAGTAATTACCATTGCGAAGCAACATGATGCACAGTTAAACAAAAAAAAAAAAAAAAAAAAAAAAAAAGACAGCAAAGAATGCCGGCACACAAAGGAACACAAGAAAAGTAATTCTAAACACTGTGCACATTGTGAAACCTTGCTCCAAATCACTGTTCTCTGTTCTTCAGTTATTCCATCTGTACAACAGGGATAAGGTAGCTTAGCCACTACTATATACAAAGTGCTTTGAGATCTTTCATGATAGCCACACTACAAGCAAAACACAAGATGACAAATATTAACATTTGCATCAGTTATCCCTTTTGCACAATCTGCTGAGTATTTAACATGACAGCAGAGCAATTCCAGCAATTAACTAATGAATCACTTAAGGACAGTAACAGAGAGATAGCTGTTAGTCTATATACTATCAAAACAAAAAAGCAGTCCAGTGGCACTTTAAAGACTAAAAAAATAATTTATTAGGTGGTATGTTGATGAATATAGTGCCTTGCATGTTGAATAGTAATGATCTTTGAAGTGCTACTGGATCGCCCTTTTTAAAAAAAAAGGCCAGTGTAATTGTTCTAATTGCCTAATAACGTGAGGCCACATTACAACAGTATTGGGGACCAACCACAAACACAGTTTCCTCTCTTGGAACACGAACAGTTACAGTGGCAGGTTGTGACAGATGACCCGTCGTGCAGCTGCAGGTCAGAGTCTTATGTCCCATCTGGGATGTAGGCTCAACAAGTTCATCCTCAGAACTACCCACCAAACTACCCTGAAGATCCTTCCACTGTTCCCGGTGAAGTACATGGCCAAGCTCCCACGGATTTCAGTGAAGCAGGAACAAAGCCATAACTCCCCCCTGCACCCACCCCCACATCAGTTAAATATTTCTCAAGAGAATTGCTGGGGAATTGGACTTTCAGGGTGCACTGTAGGACCAAAATGTTTCACTGGCAGCCAAGGAGATACAGGAGAGAACAGAGAGCTAGGGTGGCAGTATGCGTATTTAGAGCTGCTGCTTGGTGGAAGTAGCAAGCAGCTGACTGAAATCTGCACTTAATTTTATCATTATAAATGTCAGGTGGTTGGTGTGAGCAGATGGGCCCATTTCAATATTTCAAACAGAAAGAAAAACAAATCATCAGCCATGCGTCTCAACACATTCAAGTTCAAACAAGATGACAATGTACTCTGAGCAACTGTCAGACAGTGGCTCTCAAACTATTATTACAAATTATTCTCCACAGAATGCAGATAAAAGAAAACAATCTTCGCCTTCAATCATGTGTTCAAACAGAACATTCTCCAACCCTGCTTCTCTACTACACTAGCTACAAAATGACTTCAGAAAGGGTTTGATTGGGTGGCTAGGGCAGATCAGGTTTGAAATCCAAATATGTCAGGCCTTTATAAACTGGAAGAAACCTGCTTCCTCCATGCCAAAGCCCTGGACCGTGTGCCAGACAGGCAAACTTCACTACTGTACTGTTTGATGGAGCATCTGAAAACCAAGACATTTGTTCAAAGGAGCCTTACGTCATGAGCACATAATATTGGGATGGAAACCTCACAAGGACCAGTTCTCTTGAGAGGTATCCAACACGTGCAAGAGGAACATTTCCCATTGCCTTTCGGCCCACAGAAATCAACAGTAGAGAAAAACTAAACAAATAATATAGACTCTCAAAAAAGTTTCATTTTTAATTCAGCTCTAAATACAAGGGCAGCTAGGATCTTATTTCATCTGGTCTCATTAGTTCATCTTCAACACTGTTCCTAATACCAGAAAGTCCTATCTCAGCATTTTTAGGATGTGTTCAAAGAGGGAGAGTTGCAGAGTATTTTCACAAAAGCAATCTTCCAATTATTATACCAAAAAACAATGCAGGGGCTAGTACGTCTGCAATCCACATAACAAAACTCTATGTGATCTGGATCACCCACATTTTTTCAAAGGGTTTATTCTGGATTACCTTTTTAGAAGAACTTTTCCCACTTTCATTACTCCTTGGAGACAGAAAGCCAGGTGTTTTGTAGGAAGCTCAAAGGTAAGGGAAGGTTTTGGGGGGGACTAGCAGGGGCAGAAGGTGAAATACTATCACTAGAGGCAATGTAAGAAAAAAATATATAAAAAGGGATTTCAGCAAACACATATTAAAAAAGCTTCCACTGCATCTTGGATGTTCAGATGTGTGAATGTGCACAAGTGTTCATCCAACACACTCTCTCATAGTGGTCACACTCACGCTAGAAGAGACTGGACTAACTTACAGCACATTTCTATTAGGTGCTTCTGAAGGTCCCATCCTGCCTGATTCAGGTGCACGTCCTTCTGACTTTTCGTGAAGCTTGTGCTGTGCTCCTAAGTGGGGTGACCATCTGTCCTGATTCCTCCAGGATCGTCACTTTGGGTAGGGCTGTTTTTTTTTCCCCCAAACAAAAAGGCTAATTGTCTCACATATTGACTCTCCCTGCTGAGCTGCCCTTTCCCCAAGTCAGCACAGCTGCAGGTAAAATCAGCCAGGAGCTGGACGGACAGCATGTGCTGACAGTACAGGCAGCAGCAGGGCAGGGAGCCAGGGGCTCTGTCATAAAGGTAAGGCAGGGCATGCTGAAGGGTGGGGTACTGTGTTTTGTGCCCCTGTAAGATTTTAAGGGCAATCAGGTCCCCCAGCAGTGTTGGGCAGCCACTCTGTGGGGCAGCTGTCCCTGCAGCCAGGGAGACCACTGCAGGGAGGTAGCTCAAATCCTCCTGTGTAGCTGCCCCCTTGCCGTTCCCCCCAGGGCAGCCACCTCCGCAGCCAGGGAGCTCTCCCGAAGGGCAGTCGCACTGTCCTGGTGACCTGTGGCATGGGGCAGTCAGGGAGCTGCACTTGCTTGGCAGCCACAGGCAGGGAACCACCTCCCCTCCCCGCATCCCGTATTTGGCAGAGGGAAATATGGTCACCCTTCTCTTAGGTTAGGGAAGTTCTTTTGAAGTCACCACCTCTGCAGAGCTCTGGCATATTAATTCGAAGCACCAGATCTGAACTACAGACAGACATTAACAAGGAAAAATTCTAAAATGTTAATTTATAACGCTGGCATAAAACACAGGATACTTTCTAAAAGGAATGAAACCAAACACATTTACTAAGCACCTCTTACAGGGACAATCCTGACACACTGCCAAGTCACCCACAACTGTTTGTAGCCGTGGCTGTCCAGGGAGCACTTAAAAATAAATTAGCAATGGAAGTCACTAGACTGGTAAGAATTCCAACCAACTGGAGTCTCAACAGCAAAAAATGAATAAAACAATCAAAATCACAGGCCAATGCTGGGCAAGATGACATTGTATCAGACAGGCCGTTTTCTTTATAAAGGAAGCACTAATTGTGAAGAAGTCAAATAGTCAGCATACAGTAAAAATCACCCTAAAGAGACCCTCTTCCTTGTGTGGGCTATAGATGACTTCATGCTTTGCATGTAAGCTCAAACATCACCTGATTGCCTGAAATCCATTCTCACAGATTACCTGCAGCCCAGAATAAGGTTTTTGTGATAGTAACAGAGAGGCAGCCATGTTTGTCTGTATTCTAACAAAACAAATCAGCAGTCATGTAGCACTTTAAAGACTAACAAAATGATTTATTAGGTGATGAGCTTTTGTGGGACAGATCTGAAGTGGGTTTGTCCCACTAAAAGCTTATCACCTAATATATCATTTTGCTAGTCTTTGGGTTTTTGTGATGTTTAACTGCATTGCTTTTCCACAATTAAGAAGGGGACAGAGATCCAATTCCCACAATGTGCTGCTCAGAAACAGTTACATTGTGCTTCTCAGTGACCAATTTATCTTCTAGCAAGGAGGAAATTCAAGGACATCATAAACTGAAGTACAGTGTTCAAATTACATTGGTATTTCCTAGCACCAATTCCACATAGCGAAAACTCATTTTAGAGCATCATCATTTGTGGGAAAAAGGAACGTACTGCAGGAGACAGAAAGTTGTATATACAGCAACAAAGTACTGACCAGGGACACTGAAGAGTCCAACTTGATTAGGGAAGTTTTCACGTACCATCCTAGCCTCCTTTTCTACCCACAAAGTCCATCCTAGGCTCTGGAGGAGCACTTCCCAGTTTCCATAGAATCCCATGGCTTCCATAACCCTTTCCTAACTGCAGCTAATGCTTAGAGTTGAACTGAACTGCACAAGCTCAGCACAGCAAGACAATAACCAGTGCAGAACTCAGCAGTGCATGCATAACTCAGGAAAACTGCATGAGTAATTTGCAGCAGAGAAACAGCCATGCCATTACAAAGAACTGGAGACCACATACGCCTCATCAAATGAAGGGCCTTGACAGTGGAGATGAATACTGAAAACGAGACAGCCTTTTTGTTCTGCCACTGACAAATGTGACGAAGAAAACATGTTCAGGATGCACCGATGTACACAAACCATGGAGGGTTCATTCCTAATAACAACTAGCCATTCCATTCCAGAAAGCATCCAGCCCACTTTTCACAGGCTTGTTCCTTTAACATCTCCCTCCCCTGGGCACACAGCATCTTTCTACTGACTAACGGTGCATTTGTCATAGACTGCCTTGTCATCAGGTCATTACAAACAAAAAGCAGAATGTGGACAGATGATTGGCTTTCTTTGCTGATGGAGCCTTGATGACACAAAGAACCAGAACTGAGGCTCATGCACTCAGGACAGTTTGAAAAACAGCCACGCCTTGTTCTAACGAATGTTTTATCCCTCAGCCCTACAAAGCATTAAATACAAATCTTCACCCGCTGTAAAATTCATGGTGAGGTGCCATGGGCTGGTTTATTCACAGTAATGTAAATGATGCTGAATGTTAACATCCAACCTGTCAATCAGTAAGCTCTTTGATTCCAATCCTTATTAGTGAAGACTACATGGACTCATATTTAATACAATGCTGTCCAAACTGGCCAACTCGGGTTTAAAATTAGACTGACAGTTGCTCCCTGGGCCTTAGTACCCAAGAGGCTAATTCCATCTCTACTTTCCCCAAGTTCCCAGGAGAAGGTTTAGGAGATGCTTTTACACCTGCTGAAGAATCCTGCTGATTCCCGGTAAGACACCCTGTGAGCCTCCAACGTACAAGATTTGCGTGGGTTTGTAACCACACACATTCACATGCTGACAACCTGAACACACCTGGAACTGTGGAAAAGTCCAGTTGTTTGGATTCACTATATATAGGTTGCAGAACAGTTGTGTGTTACAAGCTTATTTTCAGGGACTGAGTTTTTCCAGGTCACTGTGGGGCTGGATTTTCAAGGGCACTTTGCATTGGCCTAACTGCTCCCATTAGGGTTAATGAATTTACTATTGGCATCAGTAGAAGGAGCCTTAGGTCAGCACAGTGCTTTTGAGAAGCCACACATGAAGTCGTTCACCTCCTGAAAGCTGCTTGGCTGGCCAACATGGAAAGAGCTGATCGCTTCAACATGTTTCCTACTATACAGGTGTTCCTATCACAGACCCACCCACATCAGCACAGGCCTTTGGTTGTTGGCAGCTTCTGTTGCAGTCACAGATAAGAAAGGGAAGAAGAACTGCCCTCTCATGCCTGAAGATGCTACTCCAAACACAGAGTTAGCGGGGAAGCTGGTATTGCTGCCACCTGGCTCATGTCGTGCCCCATCTTTGAACAAACAGAAGACTTCTGGCTCCAAGATTGCAGGTAACACTCCTTCCACCATCACTAAATTCACTTAAAGAAATACAAGAGGCCAAACCACAGAGGGAGCGATAGCTCAGTCGTTTGAGCATTGGCCTTTCAAACCCAAGGTTGTGAGCTCAGCCCCAGAGGGGGCCATTCCAGGATCTGGAGCAAATAGATTTAAAAAAAAAAAAAAGGGGGGAGGGAGGGGATAGTGCTCGGCCCTGCCAAGAGGGCAGAAGACTGGACTTAATGACCTCTCAAGGTCTCTTTCAGCTCTATGGCTGTGGCCGCCCTAGCCCCTCTGTTTGAAGGGACTCTGATAATGTGGCATTTGGAGATATGCTAATGAGGTGCTTATATGAATATGCAGTGCCTCATTAGCATAATGACAGCCATGCACTCTTGAAAACTGCCAGTTTCAAAATGCAGCTGCCTGTGTAGCCAACGGGGCCTTTGGAAAGGGACCCCTGATTTCAAAAGCTGCTTATTCCTAACTGGTTTTGGGAAGATGGGGCTTTTGAAATCAGGGGTACATTTTGAAAGGCCCCCTCCCCCCCAGGCTACACAGGCAGCTTTATTTCAAAACTGGCAGTTTCAATGCACATGTGGCTGCCATTATGCTAATGAGGCACTGCATATTCATGTAAGTACCTCATTAGCATATCTCCAAGTGCCATATTACCATAGAGGGGCTAGTGTGGCCACAGCCTATGAAATGTATATCTCCATGTGTGTATTTGCTGCATGTTGCATTTTGGTTCTGTAACCTGGACAGCTTGTCTTTAGATTTCCCTAACTTATCTCAGGCATCTCATGTGGACCACTAGGGTGCACTTAGAACATATTGTAAGGCCTTACCAGGTCACTAAAAGTGAAACTGCCTGGGGAAGGAAAAGGCTCACCTCATATAAAATAAGCTCTGGGCATGCAGAGGTGGCTGTAATCTGTCTAGACTTCTGTCCTCTCTGCTGTTGTTTATGTAAACAAAGCAATTGCAGAGTTCACAGTGGTGACAGACAGCCTAGACAGATTAAACAAAGGCTAGGACTGAGGATCAGGTTGCTTCTTGAAAGTGCCTTTTAAAAGGTGCAGTTAACTAATGGTTGGGTAAAGTAGAAAGCAGTCATTCATGCATTACTGATCAACCGCCTGCTGTAGCAAATGCCAAATATCCTGATACTCAGCCACATTAAACCAGGAGGGTTGCACGCAAGGATGGCTCAGCATTCCTCATTCCATGCATGTATTCTATGTTTATGCATATTGTATTCTACATTCATGCATCAGCCAGGGATGTTTCACTTTATAATCAACTATTTTAGAGGATCAGGGCCAGATATTCAAAAGAGGGACAGCACCCAGTAGCTCCCCCTTAGACACCGAAATACACGCCTGGAGCTGCAGAGAGCTGCTTCTATTTAGCCACCTAAATGAAGCTGTTGTTTACAAACAGCCGACAAGGACAGTTGAGAGGGAAATGTGTTCTTCAGTAAGTGGGGGCTTTTCTTTTCAGCTCCCTAAGCTCTGTTGCTTCTGATTCTTCGTAATGATTCAACCACTTTATTGTGGGAACTCTACTGCTCCCTCGTATAATCTGCTCTGGACTGAGCACTTCTAAAATTCTGCACATAATGTTTTAAACAGAACTGAGATAAAAGGAGGGACTGTGTGGTCAGAAGTGGATTCACAGGTGATGTGGATGCTGCTTAAAAGCACTCATCCTTCCAAACATGAGAAACAAATTAATAGGGTTTGAGAATAATTCACAGATATACAACACAGCTTATTAACACACTGGCTTCTCTAGGTGTCCATGCAGACCAGACAGACAGGTGTGGAGAGTGAATGGGAGATCTGACATAAGAAAGGGGTTAAATGAGACCAAAGAAACAGGAGTAAAACAGCATGATAGATCTTGACAATGAAGCTATACACCCCATTTATTGAATGGCTGGATGTTTGGACATTGAGAGTTAAAAGATGCTCAGCTGCCCAGTCAAATCTGCACACTCTGCCGGTTGGGCCCAGCTGCTGCTTGTTCACAGCTCTGCTAGTGCCACCAGTAATGACAAGTTCCTGGAGAAACTAAGCTTTAACAGCATGTCAACTACATCTGATGAGTAAAGGGAAACTTCTCTTGTTATCTGCACAACAAACCTTCAAAAAGTTCTACAGCCTACATGATCCATTTTAAAATAATTCTGGTTCTAACTCAGTTGCAACAGTTACAATCTGTAATCACTTCAGACCTATTATTTCCTCCAACTTCCTTTTTGCTTCTTGCCAGGCATTTGCACTACTGTGTAACAGCAGACCAAAGAAGAGACAAGGGATTTATTAACCCTCCTCCCCCCTGGCACATGCACCATCACAGAATCATAGAATCCTAGTGCTGGCTGGGACCTCAGGAGGGCATTGAGTCCAGCTTCCTTTAGGAAACAGCAATTTTTTTTATATAGACAAATTCCTTTCATTGCCACTACTTGTACTTGGTGTCACTCTAGTCCTGAACCAAGAGCTCTTTCTACCCACCCCTTTATTATGCTATAAGGCTCAGGAATTAAAAGGTATGGCTACTACTCTCAATACAAAATGGGAAAGGAATCAGTGATAGCAGATAGGTACTCAAAATCTTCATTGAGGATTGGTGGCTCAGAGACCTTACATTAAACTTTCAGTTTGACTACCACAGCCATGGCTGCCCATTGCCTCGACACCGGGTCCCCTCACGTCCTGGGTTGGGTTAAAACTTCAAATAGACACCTGAATAGAATTTGTACCTGTGAGTTTCCCCAACAATGTTTATCCTTATAATACAGGATTCATCCTTCTGAAGGAGCATTTATCTATGATACTTCTGTAGCCCTCATCACTGTATCATCTGAGCATCCCAGCATGAGGAGTAGATTTTTATCCTCAGACCTTTGTGCTAGATGCTTCTTAAACCAACAGGTAAGGCACTGAGGCACAGGGCAGATTAAGCTACTTGCCCCAGGCCACACTGGGAGTCTAAGCCTGAGGCAGGTCTTTTGAATGAGCTATCAATGCCTTATCCACCAGACCAGCGATTCTCACACTTATTGGATCAGGCACCCTTTCCACCTGTTGTTGTTTATGAGCCCTTCCTCCCCCTAGACACACCAACCAGCTTCAAAGGCACAGCAGAGAGCAGCGGCTGCTGGTTGAGCGCACAGCTCTGAAGGCAGCCCTACACCAGCAGCACACAGTAGTAGGAAAAGTGATATTGGTAAATATCACTCTTGCCCCATTGCTTCTATGCTGCTGCCACCACCTCAGGGCTGACAGCCAGACCCCTAACACAGCCAAATACAGAATGGGGCGGGGAGCCAGGAGAGCCAGAGCCCAGGCTGTCTCCCAGTCAGTGTGCACAGCCCTTCTGCAAGAGCCTCAGCCACCCAGGGCTAACTGCCAGGATTCCTCCTTCAAAAACAAAAACAAAAACAAAAACAACCAAATGCAAGACACAGCTTGTGCCTCCCTTGAGATGCCCGTCTCGCCGTTTGAGAGCTGCTGCACTAGACCATCCTCTCCCACTGGGACTTAGTGAAGAAAGGAATTCAACAAGCATGTTCATTTAAGTGCTCTACTTCATTAGAATATGTTCACACATTGTAGAAAGAGGGGAAACCTCAGGATATGGGAGGTACAATAAACCCTCCATTTAATGGACTAATGGGGTGGAGAGATGTCCATTATTCCTGAAAAATAGTTAAATGCGAGGGTTTACTGCCCACCCAGTTCTCCTAGCCCCCCACTCAGAAAAGCCCACCCACCTCACAGCCTGCAGGAGACACCGCCACGGGCTCCTCCCACCAGGCTGCAGTAGCAGTAAATCTCCCCCTCTCTTTGGAGGGGGTGGGGGGGAAAGGATTTAGGATTCTACAGATCCCAGTGGACTTTGGGAACAAAGGGGGGGAAGGGGGGCATGGAATTTGCACTGTTCCCAAAGTCAGCTAAGTCAGGGTCCATAAAATCAACGGTTTACTGTATATTAAACTCTCTAGTGCCTCTTGCTATTTTGCCATTCCCACCCCACCCAAGAGGATTTTTAAGAGCCAACTTTCTCACCAGTTCTAGTCATATCTCCTTCTCAGTTATCTTCTTGTTAATTTAAAGCCCTGTCATCATATATTATATATTTACAAAATAAACGATCCTGAATAGAAGCATAAGATCTGTCAAACTGATGGGTTAGCCTGCATGCGTGTTTAATGGGTGGCCACTACTGTCAACCAATTTTAAACAGAAGGTAATAAGCCATAAAAATCAGATCCACAAATTTTGAGCTAACTTCAAAAGAAAGCCTTAAGTATCAGAGGAAAAGGCCATCCCAAGAATAGGACTCTTCCCAGCAGGCAAAGGAATTGTTTTCAAACAAAAAATAAACACGGTCTGAAAGCAAATTAACTAGTTGGGAAGAATGTTAGTCGAAAAGCAAATATTTAAACCTGAGCCAACATCTGTTAGGGGCAGACAAAAACAGTGATCACCATAGACTTCTTTTCTTTAGCAAGAAAGGACAATTATAGAGTTTGTTAGTACTTACTGCTTACTTTCTGAACAAATGTGTATACTCAAGACATCGGCCTTAAGTTGGTTCACCAGTACAAATTCACTGAATCTTCACAGCCAGTTTATATCCTGAGGTGAAGTGGATTTCTTTCATGCAACCCCTATTTTAAAACATGCCTCCTTACCCTACCTCTCCAACCGCCATTGCAGCACTTGCTGTTAGCTGATGCCAAGATTAATGCATCTCCATAGAGACTGACAATCTCACTGTAGCCATACCTGATCTCGATGGGAGGCTTCGGAAGTTGGAAAAGCACTACCCAAGAGAAACCAGTGAGAAGGAGAGAGGTGCTAAGGACAGGCAATCTCCTGTTCCACAAAGTACCCAGTTTGCTCCTCTTTGGAACCAGAGATACTCAGATCACTAGTCACAAAAAAGTTTTTATCAAAAATGGTTCACTAAACAATTTATCTATTAAGCTATTTATCTGCAGGCAGTGAATTGAACTGAGTCTCTCTACACAAGCAGGAGAGGTGACTGCTCTCAACAGCTGATTTAAACACACCACCTAACTCTGGCAACCAATACTGAACCAGCAACTTCCCCAAGTTCAGTGATTTACTTTTTTTAAAAAAAATTCAGGAAACTTATTTCACAAGACAATATTATTTACTTTATTTGATTTTAATAAAAAATATAGTAAATGTAAGCCTTCATGTAAATTGTCACATTTAACATTAAATAGATTTATTTTTAAAATAAAATTTTATTTAAAACCAATATCCCAATTTCAGTTTAATAATACTGTTATCCACCTTGGCCTCTCTAACGCATTCACAAAGCTTGAGCCTAATAGTAAAGGCCTCTCCTTGAAGTGGTGCTGGAAGCCCCAAATTCCAGCCATGTTTGGCGAGTACAATGGGCAGGCAGAAAGCCAAGGCCTTCGGATATGATGGCTCAGAGCATCAGCACCTTTTGGAGGATTCAACAGTAGCTGCATCCAGCGGGCTCAAAGGCTGCCCCTCTGTAGTCTAATTCGCTCTCTGGACTAGCTGAGGGTCATAAGTCCTCCATTTGCAGGAGAAAGAAACTGTTGGGATCGGAGAACTGGCTAAAGTTGTACATAAGGGACACAGGAGATCATTAGAAGCGTTCGTTCAGCTCCACTTGCGGGTCTTTGCCCACGAAAGCTCATGCTTCAAAATACCTGTTAAGTCTATAAGGTGGCACAGGACGCCTTGTTTTTGACGATACAGACTAACACGGCTACCTCTCTGACACTTGAGAGGAACAGTAATAACTCAATCTCGCATTTTATTTGTGAGGTTCTGGTTCCTGTTCCCTGCACTCAAACTGTTGTACACACTTTACAGTACAAATCACCTGATTGGGCAAAACACGCTCCTTATACAGAAAACCCTTGATTTTATGGATCCTGATTTAGCAGACTTTGGGAACAACGGATGCCCGCCTCATTGTTCCTGAAATCACTGGGATCTGCAAAATCATCCCCACACCAAAAAAAAAAGGTTAAGAGACTTATACCTGCTGCAAGCTGGAGGAGCCACCACCTCCTCTACTGAAGCTGCCACGCGTTCCTCTCACCAGAGGCGGGGCGTGTACACAGGCAGACCAGCACTTGTGCACATGCCTCACCCCTGATGGCAAGAGCACATGGCAGCTCTGGTGGTGATCCCTCCAGCCACACAGAGCAGGGTTCAGTGGCTCCTCCAGCAGCGGTGGCTTTGGTGAGTGGAAGGGTTTGGATTGGTGGGGGGAGCCTGATGGGGATGGGTGGGCAGTAAACCCACATATTTAGCGGACTTTTTGGAACAGCGCACACCTCTGCTCCCCATTAGTCCATTAAAATCGAGGGTTTACTGTGATTCTAGGACGCTTGGTGTTTAGAGGTTGGTGATCTGAACGCAGAGGGCTGGGAAAAAAGAGTGACAAACACATACAGACATAAAAACAAAAAAGCAGTCCAGCTGCACTTTAAAGACTAACAAAATAATTTATTAGGTGAGCTTTCGTGGGACGGACCCACTTCTTCAGAGCATAGCCGTACCATGATCTGAAGAAGTGGGTCTGTCCCACAAAAGCTCACCTAATAAATTATTGTGTTAGTCTTTGAAGTGCTACTGGACTGCTTTTCTGTTTCGATAGTATATAGACTAGCACGGCTCCCTCTCTGTTACTATTCATACATACATAAGAAGCAGAAAAAATTTTGTAAACACACACACACACACACACACACACCCCCTGAAGCCACATCTGCATATCTAACTAGTGGGTGCAAAAACCTGTGTGTGGATAATTATGGCCCTTTGCATGCACTATTACCCATTTGCACATGTACTCATGTAAATTCCACATTTTACGTAGGCATGAAAATACATAAACATTTTTATGCCCAACTAAAAATATCTGTCCCTTTGTACTTAGGAGAATCCTAAATGGAATAGCTGTAAGAACAAACTTTTGAGTGTTATTAAGTGGTATATCCTAAAGACTAGCAGGGCAGATGCAAATGGACATGCAGCATAGGAAAGCTCATCATGCTACCACTGCTGTATTTAAAGAGAATCAACCACATACTGCCATAACAATGGTTCAAAGGTCAATTGTTGTACACTATTTTCATAGCGTGATGCTCTTGCAGTAGGTTAGATTATCCTATGAATTAAAAGCCAACATCCCCTTCCACCACTGCTCATGCTTAGCTTCTCAAGCACCATTAATGCTAACAAATCTGTGTTAGGACAAGTATCAGAGAGGTAGCCGAGCTAGTCTGTATCTTCAAAAACAACAAGTCCTGTGGCACCTTATAGACTATCAGATATTTTGGAGCATAAGCTTTCATGGGCAGACACCCACTTCATTAGATGCACGAGTGGGCATCTAACAAAGCAGGTCTTTGCCCACGAAAGCTTATGCTCCAAAATATCTGATAGTCTATAAGGTGCCACAAGACTTCTTGTTGTGTTAGGACAGTATATGAGTAATAGAGCAGAGCAGCACAAAACACATATAAGGCTGAATGCCCCTAGTTCTAGTGTGTGACCATAGATTAAATACACAAAGAGCTACCGATACCTCTCAATAGACATCGTTTAGTCAGGTGCTGAAGGTAAAAATAATCTAATTGGGACAGGAAGCAATGGACCTGAACCTCCTTCTCCACAGCATACCTCCACCCCAAGCAGGGAGAACGCCCTTTGTGGTGCTCCTGGAACACTAGAGTTGAGCTTGTTTTTTTCCAGCTGTTTTACAATTGCCATCCTCAGCTGCTACTGCATTGCTTAAGGGCTGGGCAGCGCTCTCTCCGGAGTCCTTATTCCTACCAGCCACTTATGCTGTAGCCATGCGTGGGTCGCGCTACTATAGTTTAGGCTAGTCAACGTTTTCATTAGATCCCTTGTTTAAAACAAGGTTTAGACCTAAGCTTTCAAATTTTGCTCCATGCAGAGAAAGTCTTCTCTCAGAAATGAATTAAAAATTGCAAAGGGGTAAAACTGAACCGACACGACAAGAGTTCAGCAGTAATTTCTGTAAGGATGTTTTACTTTGCTATGAAAACAAATAAAAATATACTTTTAAGACTATTACAAAACCCTTTTAAAACTAAAGCAAACAAACCCTCCTCTCTCCCACACATGAACACACAGAAGAAACCACTAAACCTAATAAGTTAAAATACATTTTTATTCATATTTTTGTAGTGGGGAATCTGAAATCTTTCAAAGTGAACATATCACTCATTAGCGCCTAATAGCGCTGAAGATCTTATGCCAATTCCCCTGGCTGTGATGAAGGAGATACTGCACCACCTTCCTATGACATGAAGCGGTGTACCACCTTAGGCCTGGGCTCAGTAGGCTCCTGTGTAGGGGGCTATTAGATCTAACAGGGTATTGCCTGAATGTAGCACTTGTATCATCAGCAGTCACTCACCATCCAACCAAAACATGACTTCTTTACTGTGGTTATTGAATTCCTGAGCCCCTCTATTTTCTACATCTGAAAGGGTATGCTGGTGTAAACAGGGGAATGGTCCTGCCCATTGAGGGGAACTTTCCTGGCTTCTCCATTACCCTGGGGAAATGGGCTAGCGAAAGAATCTGAGTTCCCACTCCCACTTCCTGTACCCAAGGGCCTCCCTGACCCAAGGGCTCCACTAATACTCAGGAGAGGAGAAGGGTATTTGTAGGGCCAAGGATTCCAAGGGAATCACCCTAGTTTTCCCCCTCCCACCCAGCTGCAGTTCCAGACCTGCCATGGTGAGGAGAGAGACTGGAGGAGGGAGTTCTTGCTTCTCACCACAGACGAAAGGCAGCCTGCATCCCAAACCTCACATTCTAGCCCCACCTCAGAGCCTGCAACCCCACACCCTCACATTCCAACCCTAAGCCCCCTCCCACACTCCAAAACCTTCCTCCCCACCCTCACCACACATCAACTCCATACTGGGGCATGTAAAATTTATTCTCCACATGCATGAGAACAATTAGAGGAAACAGTGACGCTGTGTGAAATGTGCTAACTGTGGCAGAGGAGTCCAAGCTGAACAACATCTAAGACAAAAGAGACACCAAACCTGTGCAGTGTGAGGCATGTCCCACCTGACTACTGCTGTGAAAGCTGAGAACACCAGACTGGAGCACCACAGGCTTCCCTTAATGTTCAACGTTGCAAGCAGGGCTAAAGATGCAGCCTCAGGTCCATGCCTGTTGCCTTGCTGAATAAATAACGTTATCTGATCCTGATCCTGTGTCCTCTGCTTATCTCAGATCAGAGGAAAACTGGCAAAGAAAGAGTTAGGTGTAACCTTGGGTGGACTACAGTTCACTTCATTGCCCTTCTCCAGTGCCTGTAAGAAACCCAGCTCCCACAGAAAGTACACGGAAACTGAAAGTTCAGTCTCTAAGGATTGCACAGGGTCAACCTTCCCACACGGAGCTCCTACAAGGCACTAAATAAATGAAATTAAATAACTTTATAAAACCTTATGAATAATTTAATTTTCACAGAATAATTTAATTTTCACAGCAGAACATGGCTATTTTATGATGCACTGATATTATCTTCGGTTATACATGAACAGAAATAAAACAAATTAAAATCTGAACAGTTCAGTCCCCAAAGAAACACAGTGAGGAGAAACTAAGGGCAGCTCGACACTAAAGGGGAAGGCTGAATTAAGAGATGCATCGCCAGCTACATTAGATATGCTAATTACATATCTGGAGTCTTTGTAGAATAAACACTCGATTTAATGAGCTAATGGGTGGAATGGGGGTCCATTAAACCCAAAAGTCCGTTAAATAGGGGGGTTTACTGTGTGCCCCACCCCCAGGCTCCTCCAGTCCTTCCTGCACCCCCTGCCTCACCAGAACCTCCACTGCTGGAGGAACCCACGCGGCTCAGGCTGCCTTGTGCAGAGCTGCTGCTGCCACCGGAGTCACCACATGCTCCTCCCACCACGGAGTGGTCTGACCACATCTGCTCCCCACCTCCGGTGACAGAAGCGCGTGGCTGCTCTGGCAGCAGTCCAGGCCATGGCGGAGGTTTCCGCATCCGGAAGCAACAACTCCGGTAATCACCTGTCCTTTCTGGGGAGGGCGAGGGGTGGGATTTAGGATTATATGGGCCCCAGTCAAGCAGACTTTAGGAACAACCAGGTGGGGGAGGGGGTTGGTTTAAGCCACAAGTGTCTTGATTTAAGGACAACCTTGCAGCAAAATGCTTCAGAGTTAGGATCAATAGCTCAACTTCTCCCAACCCACCCAGGACACTTGGGCCTCAGTGGAGGGGTTGTCCTCCTGGAGTCTAACCCCAGGAACAGAGTGAAAACTTCGGAACAGACCCCAAACTACCGACCCAATTCCAGAAGCTTCTGGGTGTCGATGACTCAATCTGCCTAGCAATAATGACCCAGGCGCAACAGCTCACACCTACCTCTTCCCTTAGGTCTCTTAAAGAGATATCTTTAAGATACACAGGTTACAATCATTACGCACACAGTAAACAGTCTTTATTTGCTTAATTAGAAAAGCTCATCCTATGAGAAATCCTAATTTACTGCAAAATGGGTACAGGCAGTAACTGCAGAAATGTGTCTCTGCATACTTGGCCAATACTTTTTAAATGAATTGTTCTCCCTCCTGCTAACACAAACCACAGACAATACAGAAAGGCAGAAGCTTCACATAAGGACACTCTTTCGAACCTCCAAGCTGCCAGCTTTTCCTATCTTCAGGGAGGGTTTTAAATTAAAACCAGATTGTCTCCAAGAGAGTTTCTGGTAACTGTCTAACTGGCAAAGCTGACAGAAATGCAAATGTGATTTGCAGATTTGAAAGTGTTATAGTCTCCTCTTCATACAGAAGTTGGCTGGTAGCATTAATATTAAGAGGAGCTGTGTGGGCAACAAGGGACAAGTAAAAAACCCCTGCCCTGGAGCTAAAAGAACAAACATCTGGACTAGAGTATGAACTCAAAGCCAGATTAACATTCTAGTCCTGGCACTGCTGTTTCCAAGATAACGTAACGTGAATGTGATGCTGAGCGAGGTCAGACACTGAAATGCCTTCAGCTGTCTTCCTTTGATGACTGGACAGGATACAGTAGCAGCCAACAAGAAACTTTTCATGCAAATCTTTGACAAACGCACAAGTCCCAACCAGTTCCAGTTGAGCAGCAGTACTCTTTGCTTTTCCATTGAATTGTCTCCCTTTCTCTTTGGTTTTGCCTAGCTGAAAAAGCTGATCAATACACTGATGGGAAAATTATATTTCTGCCAAAAGCCAGGGTCACAGAAGGTCTGCTTTCAGATCTTAACACTGGCAAAAACTAATGCTAAGGGGAAGTCAAGGAATCATTCTCCTTCATACATGTCTGAAAAACTGAAAAGAAGACACACATTCACCAACATGCATAAACACAACAGCAGAAAGCAAAGGTTGAATATGGTTATATTAATTTTTAGAATAATGTCTGACTCCACATTCATTGTTCCCTCACCATCTGTGCTAGATGCCCTCTAATCTTCTGTTTTACAGTCAAAGGAGACTGGTTGTGTTATGTTAATTAGTAAGTAAAGTGTTTGAAAAAATATTATTGTGCTTTATTTTTATTACATTGAACCCCAAGTACCTTGGCAAGGAGGAATGAGTAGAATTAATACTTTGAAAGCAAAATTACTACTGCCACCAGACATCTATACATATAACTATTTCTCTCTCTCTCACACACACTCACACACACAGAGTTTGAGCCTCTTATATCTGGTACTCCCTCTTCCAGCAACATCTTTGTTCTGGGAGCACCACAGAAGTTGCAGCACCAGAGACTGCGGCAAGATAAGGTCAAGTGTAGGAGCTCCCACCAGGCCCACAGTAGCACAGGGGCTGAAGGCAGAGGCCCAGCCTGCCTGGCCCCAGCACAGGATTAGAGTGCCCCACTGGAGCCCTCACCTGTTCCACCACAGTGCAGGGGATTAAGCTGAAGGCCCGGCTGGCTCCACCGCAGTGCGGGGCTGGGACCAGAGCCCTCACCAACTGGAGTCCCATGGGAGCATGGAGATGAGGGCCAGAGCCCCATGGCAGCCCAGCGAGCCTGAAGTCCCTGGAGAGGAGGAGGCTGGAGCTGCCGGAGGAGAAGCCCTGGACCTCCTCTTGTCCAAAAGTTCTGTCAATGTCAGACCAGGGAGGTGCAACTTTATTTGAGTACCTGCCAGTAATGCATTAAGAAACAGGACTCACCTCTTTCATCTGTGGTTGAATAGAGTCTACATGATGAAATAAAAATAAAGGAAACAACACTTAAAAGCGATGACAAACACTTATTGTGAATTGAGACTGCAATATGGCATCTACTTTTATTAGCACCAAGTCAGAGACCATAGTGCCACTACCATGGAATGAATTATTTATCCCCGTAGCTCTGCTTAAAAATAAAATGTTTAAGTTCATTGTGAGCAGTGTTGTGCCTCATGAAATGTTACCATAGTTTCATACTGAAAAGCTGTCTGTAATAATTAAAGGTTCAACTACATGAAATTCAATTGCACATAGTTTATCGAAATAAATATAAGACTACATACTACTTCGTGGCTTCAAACCTTGCTGAAAACAATGCAACAAACGTAATGCAACTCCAAACATGTGACCAATTAAAAGAAGTCTTAACCTACATTCAAATTTCCAAAAGGTGACATCTGCACTCTTCATGGGTAAACTTTACTCTTCATTCTATAGTTAAGTATTCACAGACTTGCACAATATCATCAACACTGGAGTTTTCTGAATATCTCTTAGAGGACAGGCACATGAACACTAGCATCCTGGAAGAGTTGGATGTGTCCAGCACTGAAGCCATTACCATTCACTAACAATTTTGTTGGACTGGTCAGATGGTTCGGATGTCTGATCAGTGCCTCCCAAACCAGATTCTGTTTTCAGAGTTCAAGGAAGGACAGAGGAGCATCAGGGGACAGAGGAAGCAATTTAAGGACTTGCTGGAAGCACATATGAAAAAGTGCAGCATCACTGTTGACACTTGGGAGAACCTTGCCCAGGCCTGTCCCCAGTGGAAAGCAGTAATCCAAGAGGTGGGGGCGCAGTTTGAGAGGTCAGGCCATGGTGAAGAAGAGATGGAGAAGAAGAAAAGAGCAGCAAAATCCGTCCCATCCCCAACACCTGATCCTTCTGTAATAAAGCCTGCAGCTCAAGAACTGGGCTGACCAGCCATCAATGGACTCACAAATAGGAGTGTGACATGAAGACATCCTACTCATTGTCGAGTGACCACCAAGAAGGAGGATTCACAGACTCTAGAATTTTGGCTCCTGACTTTGACTAGAGTCTCTGGGGATGCATGGATTCAAGTTGTATTTTTTCCTGAATGTATAATTTCCACAACAACAGTTCCTTTCCACCTCACTATGAACAGAGATCATCACCCACTGAATGAAATGCAAAGTAATAAACTGGAGATAATTAGTAGATTGAAACAAATACATATTAGAAGAATTTATTCTTTTCTCACTAAGTAAATTGTTTGCATACCCGAAAGCAATGACTAATGGTAAAAGAAAACAAAAACACAACCCTGCAACAAGCCCATAAAAATCAGTTCAAAAAACGTCAGAGATCTTATTCAGGTTGAGTTGTATTGAATTCTGTTCCACAGGCAAATAGCCCAATTGACTCTTCTTATAATAAGTAAGGGTGGCAAAATCTGGTTGTAAGCATTGTTATTAGTGCTTATTATTTTTACTACAGTATGACCTTAAGGCCCCAAAGGACAGATCGTGCCTCAAAAGAAGATATAATATAAATACAACACAATGGAAGTTTCATTATCCCTACTGACAGATGGGCAACTGAGGCCCGGAGAAGTTAAGCAACTTGTCCAATTTGCATCAGAAGTCAGTGAGAGAACAGAAAACCCGACTCCAGTCTTGAGTTCCAGCCAGCCTGTGCCTTAATTACAAAACCATTTCTTTGTTCCCATGATGTGTCATATTTCAGACACATCAGAAAAAAGAAAAATTAGAAAAGGATTTTATTTTACATTTTGTTAACTAAAAATGCTGCACACTATTGACAAGATACACTTTCCTCCAATTCCCATATCTTCGTTAAGGATGTGCTTTTAATCCATCAACATCCAAAATTTTGTTTCTTAACCTGAACTTTATTCTAAGGGACAAGGTTGTGGGAGGATTTAGAGGGTTTCTGCGTTTTATTTATGAAATTTTACCAACTGGCATCTTCTGCAAGTTAGCAGAACAAAGATGTTTTCTCGGGGCTTTGTTCTGGGCACTTTAATATCTTTATTTTCTGCCCCTGCTCTTTGGGGTTCTCTTGATACGTATAGGGTCGCTGGCTTGTTGAAAGGAACCCCATCATTTCCATGGCAACAACAAAAACAAGTCCAAAAATCCCAACAGCGCCGCACATACAAAGTACACAAGCAAGGTAATTTCACAAGTCTGTTCCCAAAAGGACAGTGAATAGTCAATAACGTAACATGATAACAATCAACTAGTGAGGTCACGATAATTCAGGGTATCACGTATACTGGCTATACATACACCAGTCTAACAGCAGACACATTTAGGGATTTAGGTCCTAAGTGCTGCCTTTTAACTTATCCCAACCAGGGAAAATATTTAATTTATGACTGACAGGAGATTGCTTCACTATAATACAAAGTGCAATGTTACTTATACGGACACAACTCAAACCCCCAGATGGCTGACCCAAAAGACTGCAGCAAACAATACCATATCGCACATTATACAGAGCGGCTCTCTTCCTTGGTTTAATAGGAAACGTGCCCTGAGGCTGAAAGCATTCAGTCTATAAGAGCAAAGGTTCCCACTAGTCTTTGCATAGGTGCTAGCACATGTAAATGAGATGTATTTAAAATTTTACTGTAATTAGCCTGGGGGGGGGGGGGAAGAAGGGGCTCCTGTTCCCAAAATTTTGATTGTAGGTTTCTATTTTCCAGGAAAGCCCAAGCAACGTAAAACCAGCAAAGTCAGCAAAGGACAGTAATCTCCACAACAAAATTATTTTTGCATCATTGAAACATCAGAGGTTTCAAATGGTTCTCTGACCAAAAAGGGAAGTACAGACAAAGGAAAAACAATAGGAGCTCTAATCTATTGTCCAGATTGTGATATCTGGTTACACAGCAGGCTGAGCATGGTTCTGGTTTATATGTAATTGCTCACCTTCATTCTTGAAGCAGAGCTAATTATTGCAGAACTCTTTTCCTGAAGAGACAATAGATACCACATTCAAGCCCTGAATACTTTTCACAAAGACAGGAGAACAATAAAGCTGCAATGTTAACAGTCAGCTGAGGAGTGGGTGATCAGCCCTGTACAGCTGACATGAGCATGACTAATCCCAGAAACAGAAGGTGTATAGAGGTAGGAAAGCAAACCCTAAAACACGTGTGTTCCTCAGTATGGAAATTCTCAGACCGTAACTTCTGTGGAGTTTCGGGTACAAAAACTGGACCTCCTACTTCCCTCTCATCCACGGCTCTAAAGTAGGATTGGGGAAAATACAGCCCATGGACCAGGCCTGGCCTGCCACAGCCCAAAGCGGCTAGCTGCTGGAGCCAGCATGTCTCTCTCTGCATGGTGAATGCCACTTGGTGGGAGAAGGGCGCCACATGCTGTCCACACCCCCAGCACAACCCTTGCAGCTGCCATTGCCTGGAAACCAGTCAATGGGAAATGCCTGGGCCATCCTTGCAGGCACATGCAGCTCAGAGAGCCTCTCTCCCGCCAGGGCACACACTATGCAGAGGCACACACGCTGGCCCCAGTAGCTGGCTACTTTGAGCAGCATGTGGGGCCATGGCAATCAGGGAGCCTACCCAAGCATCCCATTGGGAATCGAAAGGCTAGATCCAAATGTTTGGCAGGCGGAATCCAGCCCATGGGCTGAATTTTACCTGCCTTTCCTTCAGATCCATTGCTGGGAGCGAATACTCTGCCCCAGGTCACAATCCCCTCTTGCCCCAGGTCACACCCAAAACTCTCTGCACCCCCTCCGCAACCCTGCCCCGGTCATAATTCCCTCTCAGAATTTGCATACCGCCCCTGCCCCGGTCAGAATCCACTCCTGTACCCCAGTTCCCTATCCTGCGCGCTTTCTGCAGCCAACCTCCGTCCGAGACCCTGAATGCCCCCCTGCATTGACCTCTTAAACAAGTGTGGCCCTTGACCACTTACCAAATTCTCAGCATGCTCTCCCCTCCCACTGTAAAGTCACATGCCTATACAGAGCAGAACCCTGACATACATGCATTCAAGTTGGGCAAATTTCAGGTTAACACAACTCTGAGTGGTGGGGAGCTGGCACCTGGCTCTGGGCTGCCAGCCACTCAGGGGAGATGGAAAACTGACCAGGGCTGCTGCTCTCCCCAGCTACGCAAAATTTGACTTACGTGGGGTTGCACAAGAATGCAACCTCCATGTAAGTCGGAGTCTACTGCACTGCCCTGGGCTACATCTTGCCCATAGTCAATGCAAACTGTACCCAATATTTTGTGATTATTTTATACAATAGAAATATGAAGCCCATCAGAGCAACCATACTCTCCCTTCATTTTTGGGGCAAAATTGCTGTTGATACCAATGAGACTTTAGTACAAAAAAGGGACAGATAGAGTATGGGCTTCATTAGCAATATTCATGTACGGTAGTCTTAAAAAAAAAAAATTCTATAAATTCTCTTAGAAAAGTTCGTGCCTTTATATGCGTAGGAGAGTAAAAGTCATTATACAGCACAAAACAGGATCTCAAAAGCAATTTTTGGCAGCCCATTCCTATTATAATCCACAACAGATTACATATTTAAATTGCTCTTCTTGAAAATAAGTAATTTGCAGTACCATATTACCACCCCCAACTTGATAAACCTGGAATGATTTAAGATTACTAAAATTCTGCAGCTTTAAATCAATCTGACCTGCACTTCCAATTTATTCAGCCAGGTTTTGTGTTTTTAACAAGTAACCACCATTCATCATCAAGCAATACAAATTAACACTATCCAAAATGATTTAATTTTGTTAACATTTCCAACAGCCAAGCTCCTTCTGTGCTTATTTGCAGGCAGCATGTAGTAAAGATTTCCCAGAAGATTTACCTTTACTCATCATCTGGTCACCTATTATTAATACTATAATTAACAATGCTGAAACTGCTTGTTACCTGAGCAAATAAACTTATACACCACAGCCTGGACACAAGTGCTACTCCTGTAAAAAAAATCTTAATGAAAAAAAAGAGAAGAGAACTCAGTAAAATAATTTTGCAGCATAGAGCAGATGTCTACCAGCTGCAAAGAGGTACAAGATGAGCACGCAAGGAGTCTTTCCCGCTCTTTACACTGTCTTCATGAACTCCACCATCACCCCCATATTCTACAATAATGGTACCTAAAGTTTTCCTGTCATGCCCACTCCCAAAACACACACCAGTAATGGAATCAATCCACCCCACACCAGAATTTGGGCTGAAAGGAGGGCTGGGGCTCAGGAGGCAGCAGAGATGTGGATGGAAGTCACTTGCTCCTTCGTCCCTCCTCACACCCCTCAGAAGGGCTAGCTCGAGCCCCACCACGTGCCACCCTGACTGTGCTTCCCCCGCACCCCCAATGGGGTATGCTCTGGAGTTTGGGGATCACTATTCTATAGGCTCCAATCCCGCATATGCTCAACTTATTTATGTGCTTAACAACAACGTGAACTTCAATGCAACTTCAAGTCAAAATTTACACTTCACAAGGCCTCTGTTACTGTCAGCAGTTCGAGTCAAAGGCAAAATGGAACATACACTATGAGCCACTCCCACACTCTGCAGCAAATGCCAGTAGGGCTCAACCAGAACCAGCTGGCAGAGCTCCCCCTCCAGCAGAGCCTCAGTCCCAATAACAGTCTGAATGAGTGGGTGGGAAGGCCACCCATCACAGTGCAGCCTGGCCTCAAACACCCAATGGGTGTCCTAACCTCACAATCTGGCCACACAGATCCAATTCAGTAAAGATACTCTACTCCCACAAGGTGAAAGCCTATGAAAGACCTCCCACAAATGGAAAGCTTTAGTAAGAATTTATTGGGAATTCTACAGCAAAGCCAAACATATGTTTGTAAAGTAGGACAACTGTTTTTAACTCCTACAGCTGGGTAGAGCCAAGCAACAATGTCAGAAAGAGAGCAACACTGCTCTTCTATGTCATCTTCATCTAGACATCTCAATGTGCTCTAAGAATCCAATAAATTAAGCCCCACAACCCTCCCACTTCCCCTGAGATAACTGAGAAAGAACATCCCTCTTTAATACTTACAAATGAGAAAACGGAGTCACAGACAGAAGTGAAATTACCTTCTCACTTTCCCACAAAACCTAGGACCTCCAGATGGGGAACAGAACCCAAATCTTCCTCCCACTGCTCTCTCAGTAACCACAAGACCTTCCTTCTGCAATTTAACTCCTTTATTGAGACAGCTGGACTTAGAGAGACACTAACACAGTTAATGCCCCTTCAAGACCATATGAAACTCTCTAAACCAAATCTGGCTCCCCAATTATGCCAATGCAACCCCAGAGGCTTTACTGGAGTAGCTCAAGTTAAACTGAGGATAGAGCAGGTTGTGTGTGTCTGTTTGTTTGTAATGTTGTCACCATTCAGGAGTCTAAGAAAAAGGCACAGGAATTCCTTTCAGTTTTTATACCAACTGTAGAGTTAAACTTAATTTCTGAACACACCTTTTATTTTACTTTTCTCCTGTTGAAACGTAGACTAAAAGATGAAAGTAATAACTTTTCAGTTTTCCCTTGTCCCCTCCACCACACCACTCAGAAAACAAGAAACTTGTGTGAATAAAAATCTAAGAGATTGACAAAATTATATACTATAGTTTACAATACTATAAAATACCATTTTTGCAAGTCAACACTATTACACAGTATCTGCATTTGAATCATATGAAGTTTTGAATGTTGCACAAATGCTATCACATTTCTCACTGAAACCATATTACATATTTTTAGAAGTGCTTTAGTAGAATGCATAGTAGTCTAAATAACAGTTTGCTTACACTGACAATTATTGGCATTTGTAAGAGTCGGGTAATTCTATGCTGCTTATTCAGACTGTTGTAAACGAAAGAACAAAATGAATTACCTTCATAATGTCAACAGAGGTGACAACTGTGATTACTGTATTTTCTAACCAAAAAAAAAAGCGTACCACACAACACAGATCTAATGTGTTCTGAACAACAATCACAACACACACACACACACACACACACACAGTATTCAAGTCCTCCGGTTGCGGGGGGGCAGGGGTAAGGTTGTTTTCTTTTTTTTTTATGTGTGCAGTATTATAACTAAAATAGAAACCAGGCAGCCATCACTGACCTAACTTGCAATTCTGTCCCGTACACACAAGCGTTTTAAGTGTCACTCAAAGCTACATTATTTTTCACATCAGACTGTTAATGGAGGATAATCTGATCCCCTAAGAATCAAATGTTACCTATAGGCATAGTATCAGTAGTCACAAGCACAAACATAATCTAAGGAGTCGGACAGTGGAGAAGGGAGTGGAACATCATATTTAAAAAGGGAACTCTGCTTTAAGTCAGAGTTTGGGAGAGGACATTAACTACCAGAAGGGGCCATAACCTGACAGTAAACAAGCAGCTGCTCCTGCAAACACTAAATACCAAACATAGTGCTGGCCACCAGGAGCAATCAAGTGAGTTAGATGGAACCACTAACACCACTAGGGACTAGGTAGATAAGGTATTTACAAAGCCCCTGACGTGGCAGTAAGGGAGCATCTCACAATCTTTCAATTTGTTTTATTTGCACAACACCCAAGAGAAAATAAGTGCTTTTATTCCGAGAGGATAGATGGGGCATGGAGGCACAAGATGGGCAGATTTTTATCCCTCAGAAGGTGCCTAAAGATGCAGACACTAAGGGCATGTCTTCACCACCTGCTGGACTGATGGGCAGCGATCGATTTAGCAGGGGTTGATTTATGTCCAGCACAGATGCAATAAATCTACTGCCAAGCACTTTCCTGTGGACTCTGGTACTCCACCAGATGAGAAAAGTAGGGGAGCCGACAGGAAAGCATCAGCTATTGACATACTGCAGGGAAGATACTGCAGTAAGTAGATTGAAGGACATCAACTTCAGCTATGTTATTAGATCGACAGACTGAACTAGTGTTGACTAGGCCTAACGTGTGTGCCAGGTCAGGGAACTGCACTTGAGTCCCATAAATACCAGTTAGCAGCCTACCAACCCCACAATCCCTCTTCTTTGCTACATCAAATAGTAAGTGCCACAGCCTCCAAGGTAGACCTTCATAAGGGCTGAAAGCAATGGGCAGAATTCTGATCTTATATACTAGAGTGGAACGCCAGAAAAGTTCCACTGAAGGCAATGGAAGAGTTCTACCAGCCCACAGTCACCATTGAACAGAATAGACAGGGCTGATTCCCCCAAAGGTGCATCCCACCTTCATCCACGATATCAATACAGGCAGTGAAAAGGGATTAAAAAGGCATAGTTCTGTGTTCAAAAAGGGAGAGGCATTTTGGGACTTAAAAGGGTGCTCAGTGTGTTTGAGCCAATACAAAGGAACAAAAGGGGTGGGCACTTCTTAGGGAAAATCTCTGCAGGGTAGAACAGATGGTGACATAACCATGCCTGGGAACATACAGTCCATGGAGATTTTTATATATATTTAAATAGGGTTGTTGCAATGTGACAGATTCAAAGGAATACTAAGGATATGTCTAATCAAAAACAGAGTTAAACCAAGTTGTTACAAGCAAACAGATGCACACCACCCTGTCATTGCCCCTCTGAGCAGGTGTAATGCATCCTGCAAGCTAAATACACCCCTTTTCCTATGTTCTGTTTAATCATCAAGCTGAGATTCAGTTGGCAGTGACCAAGAGTGCTCCAGGACAGAACACCCTCTTGCTTTCCACATCACATATAATGATGCCCGCCCGGTATTTACTGTCGCTACCCCTTTGTATTTCTTTCATTTGTATGTTTCAGGACAAGAGCTACAAGTACATTAAAGCAGTTATGATGGAAAGAAGAAAAAAAGGCCAGAGTGCTATCTAAAACAGGAGCCAGGCTAGAATGGCACATAAAGGCGGGCTTTCAAAGCAGACTAAGGGCTCCATCAGCAGCCTACGTTTTCAAGTTTAATGACACAATTAGATCCCAGCTGGCTCCCCACTTCCAGTGACCCTCCTGTCCTCCCAGCCACAGTTTCATAATCTCAGCTGAGAACTCTGAAGCAAGCTCCAATAATTCCAAGGAAGCTGTCAGTGCCACGCTGACCGATGTACAGGAATGTGGAAAGAGAGAACACTACCCACCGGCCCATGTCAGATTACCCTAGTACCTGGTCATCAGGCAGTCAGTATTGTTACTCAGACTTTGTGGTCTTTTGGGACGGGGACAAGCTTTTTCTGTTGTGCTTTACACAATGGGCTCTGGATCCATGACTGGAATTCCTAGGTGCATCAACAATACAAGAAATAATCCAGTGTCTGACTCCAGCAGCAACTGCCAGTTAGATTAGGCCACCAGACTCACAGAAAGGTTCCCAGTCACTGGGAATAGCAGATTTTTCCAAGATCTCTATTTTTAAATAAACAACTATTTTGATTTAAAAAATATATTATCTCTGGCTCTGAATTCAATCTTTTCATAGCCAAGTCAGCAACCTCTTTTTTTCCAGTACAAGCACAACTAGTCATTTAAATCAAACACAAGACTGAGTCCGTATCGTCCCCGAGCACAACTAGTAAAACAGAATCACCGGCATCAGCCCTACCCAACCTAACAGCTCGATCATCTGAAAAGTGCCCATCTCGGACGTTATCAAACATACTTGCAGGTCTTGAAATCTCACTGATATTATTAGGCGCTCTAGATAAAAAGAGGAGAACTGAGCAGTCACATGGCAAGATCAGAGGGAGAGAAATACGGGGGAGAGGCTATAGATTTTCAAACAAAAGAATTCAAGCTATACATACATTCAAATGTTCCTAGGGAGAGGAGAGAGGAAACAGGCTTTAATAATCCTTTGCTTTTCCAACAAAAGGAGTTGTTGAAATATTTTTGTCAGATGCAGTTGATAATGATAATTATGTAGTGAGAATTTAGTCATCCATCTCAGATTGAAAGAAAGGAAAATCATTTAAAGATGAACATTGTAATATACAGCTTTCTAGATTTTAAATACGAATAAGGCAGGCACTTGGGACCCAATATTTAAATCTATTTTGGAATTCCTTTCTTCAGCACTGCAACACTAACTGATTCTGCGTAGGTCTATACAGCAGCTGGGCGGTGTAATTTGCAACTCAGGTAGCTAGATATACTTGTGGTAGCTCTGCTTGAGCCAAAACCAGCAGTGTGGCATGGCCACGGCAGCATGTGTGGTGAGCTAGTCAACCAAGTACGCTCTCAGGGAGTCAGACAGAAAAGTTTTTGGTGGCTGGTCCACACTGCTATCTGTGCTGCTTGCAACCCCATTGTTACTTTTAAGGCACTAGTTCAAGTCTACTTGAGTTGGATCCCACCCCTCCCAGCTGACACAAAGACATAGGTCTTGTTTTGAAAAGATACTTATCCACTTAGGCATCTGAATCTCATTTGGGACCTCAGTCAGTTATCAGACATAACATCTACGAACGTTTCCAAATCTGGGCCTCAGACCAGCAGCGTACACCTAAGGGACGAAGGCATCTATTTAGTAGGGTCTGACCAAATTCCTGGTCCTTTTTGGTCAATTTCATAGTGATAGGATTTTTAAAATCCTTATTTTCAGATTTAAATAGCTGAGATTCTAACATTTCACACTGTTGTATTTTCAGGTGTCCTGGCCCAAAAAGGAGTTGGGGAGGAAGAGAGGGCTGCAAGCTTATTGTAAGGGGCTTTACGGTACTGCTGCCCTTATCAATTTGCTGCTGGTGCCAGCATCGCTGCCTTCAGAGCTGGACATCTAGAAAGCAGCAGCTGAGAGCCCAACGCTGAAGGTTACCAACAGCAGCACAGAAGTAAGGATGGCCTACTATGGATGGTATTGCCATGCTTATTTGTGCACTGCCGTTGTCAGGGCACTGCTTTCAGAGCTGGGCACCTGGCCAACAGCTAACGCTGCCAGTCCACTCCACTCTGAAGTCAGGGCAAAAGGATGACAATGCTTCCGCCCGGCTAAAATAACCTTGCAACTACTTTGCAACTCTCTTTTGGGTCAGGGACCCCAATTTGAGAAACATTGGTCTTCCCCACAACATCTGTATATTATAGGCCAAAAAACACACAGAAGACCAAGGATCAGATTTCATGGTCTGTGATGCAGTTTTCATAGCCTTGAATTTAGTAGACCCTACTAATCAGCCACCAGAGGGAACGTCTTTTGTTCAAAAAGTGTGTATGCGCACATATTATACTGAGAACTTGACAGAACAATCACCAAACAGAAAATATGTAAACATTTTTAAATGAGACTGTTATGAAAGGGGATCAAAGTCAACCAAAACCTGTTCTAACATTCACACCAAGATCATCAAATTTAGTAAAAATAGCATAATTTAGGGTGCGTTGCTTCTTCAGACATAGTACTTGCAAGTGTGCAGGACCAGGAGATTTTTTTCTACCCTTCAGCTAATCTAATTTCTTCATAACAAGCTCCCCAGTACTGTACCACACCAGTAAGCACGTGCGATCCTGACATCCACCTGTGGATGCAACACAAAGGTAATATAATATATCCTGCTACTACTACTGGGAGTCAAGGGAGACTGACTTTCAGTTCAAGAGGCAGAGTCCTTTGTTTGGAGAATAAAAGTCCCACTTGTATTCTTTATAGCTCACGTGCAGTTTTGCCAGTCTGTGCCTGTAGTTTTATTACCACAAGCCTCTACCAAAAAAAAAAAAAAAAAATCAACAAATACAATTTCAGTACTTGTGATAGACACAGCATCACCCTGAAATCCCCACCAAATTAGGTCCCAAACAGAGAGCAAAAGGACAGTATGGCTCAATTCTTAATTTAGCTAACATCTCTATAAATGACTGTCATACATATGCTTGACAATTTCTCATGTGCGCTCTCTTTCAAAGAGAGTCACAGGAACAATTTGTGGGAGGCTAGAAGAGCTGAGAAATGAAAGCAAGTGGTTCTTACTCAGGCAAACTAAAAAGCCAGAAGTCACACACTTAAGTGATACTTACACAGGTAAGTGCCTGGAAAAATGAGCACCCAGACTTGGCCCAGAGAATAAATGCTGCAGCATGCTCACCCTTTGCCTATGGTACGCCCATCTCACACTCTCTCTGGCTCAGCATGAGACAGAAGGATATGTTGAGAAGGAAAGTCTTGGGCTAAATGAATTTCAAACAACCTCTGAGCAGCTGCATTTAAACACATAATCCTGTTCAAGAATCTGTGCAGAGGTCCCCACCTTAACTCATAGCACCGCAGGCAACGGGCTGAGGGAGTGAAATAGTACACAGAAATCCCTACCTTCCTAAGGCCCTTGCTCTTTCACACAGCTTTGTGATCTTTATGGAGTGTAAAAGGGCAATAAAACTATGATTCCTGCATTGGGAATACTCTCCAAATGACAGGAAACCTGTGCCCAGCCAATCACCAAATACCAACTAAGTAGATGTGGGTTTGGTGAGTGTTGCCAACGGCACCAAGTGCAAGAGGAGAGAATAGAGAGGACATTTACAGGAAAATCAGAGGGTGGGATGCAGAGTTTAATTATATGGATGGACTTTTTTTTTTTTTAAATGTTTGGGAGTTTTGCATTGTCTTCAAAGCCATGAGATTAACACCATGTCTCTTCCTAACATATGATTAATAATAGTACCTTACACATGTCAAGTCCTTGCTTATACACATCCAATGCACTGTGCCACCATTAATGTAAAGTTAGAAATCCCGCCCTTGATGTTTCATGAGAAAGTAGGGATGGAAGTGGGGAGGCTGGAATCTTTCCTTAAGCAGATCTGTGTAAGTTACTACGCTAACAACTGTAATAGTGTAGCCACCTCTCTAGCGGATTTGTACGGTTATCTGATCAACAGCTGAGCCAAGCAGTTTTTTATAGTAGTCATAATCCTCTTAAGTAATTAAAAATTGCAGATTAAAACACATGAAATGTGCTAAAATGAATATAAATGCAGCCTACTCCTTCTGAGTCACAGCCTGAATGACTGGTACACCCTCAACTTCTTCCGAAGTTAAAGAGGAGCTGGGGTTGCACAGAATGTGTGATTGGGCACTTTAATGATGATGCCAGACTCCTGAGACCGCCCCAATGCTCTAGGAGCAAGCAAAAGCAATAAAGTAAGTTCTTCCTTTGCTAAAGAGAAACACTATGGGAGCAGCAAAAAAGAAGAGCAACTTGGGGATGAAGTGTAGTTGGTCCCAAAGAGTGAGAAACTGATGACTCAGGGTGATCCTTGCCCTAGTCTTATAAGCCACAAAGGTGGCATTGGGAACTCTCCCCCACAGGGGTTTCAGTGAAAGCAGAGCCAGACTGTTCATTAACCCTAATCAGCCCTGCTCACTAAATTAAAATTGCTCCGAGTGTTTCGTGTTGTGTAGACATGTACAGAAAGGCCTGGAATCACAAGCTGATCAGATTTCTGTCATGTGGATCACAGTGGGTTACAAGTATTGTAATGCAGTACTGGTTAGCCAGCCATATTAAGATACGTGTCACTGTGTTTAAGTGACCACCCAAAGGGACAAGAGAATTTGGTTGCATAACACAAGGGAGATGCGAGTAAAGGCAGGGCTGTGTTCTACCTAGTCCTTTTGGGAATACCATAAAGCAGTCTCTTTAGACAAGATGATCCCAGATATGGATGGTTTCTTGCATAGTTGTCACTGAAAATCTATTTAAAAGATCCTTAATCTGACAAAATAAACAGTAAGCGTATCCTGTATATAAAATAGTCAGCAACCCAGAAGCATACACAATATACAGCCTATGCCCAATTAAAACTGTCGTGCATTTTCAAAAGTAAAATACCTTCATATTTTATTGTTACTACACTGGTATTAAGAGAACACAGAGGAAAGTTTCTAAAGTGTAAGTTCTAAATTCTTAGAAGTCTGATGTGCATAAGACAATCGCCAACCATGGATGTGAAGGGTTCCCAGGTTGTATTTTAAGCACAAAATGGGCTGCACTCTATCACCAAAATGTTCATATGTCAAGACAGTCTTCTTCCATATTTTCTCTGTTCATTCCACCAAGTGTTACCATCTTTGTACTCTTTCCCTGTTTACAATACTGTATTTTCAAAAGGTCAATGTGGTACTACAATTTCCATCACTATTGCTTAAGACTACAAGCATCAATGCTGGTAGTTATTTAGAAATAATCAAGCTGGTTCCTAGAAATCAGTCTCTTCATATTTCTTTAAAAATCTCAGCATTTCTAGGCATGAGCAATTTTGCAGAGTGAACCAAAAGGCACAAGACATTTACATCTTAGACAATGCATGTCACACAGTTACAAAATATTACCAACAGGGAAGCCTATACCACCATCATTTCATTTAAGGTTTCATCCACTCCCATATATTCTCTCTTTCATGAGAACGCTTCTTACAATATTTACTCCTTTGAAGCCGTTATATGCAGCAGGAAATACTAAAGATAACCCTTAGCGATATCGGGAAACAAGAAAAAAATCATCTTTTCTGCTTAATTGGATTTATTGTATTCCCCCAGAAAAAAGGGCCCTCCATTGAAATGGTTTCAAAATTCTCCACTACTTCACTCTCTGAAACCTCTCATTTTACTTTAAAATCCACCTTGCAACAAAGAAAAAGTTTACATTTGTATGGCGACAAGTTCAGCTTTCTCCATTTGTATGTCTGAGGATGATATTGTTCCCCATAAAACTACACTATGAAGTATTCATCATAAGAAATTCTGCAGCTTAGAAATGAACCACAAACTGCAATCAATGTCCCCAAAGGTTGGCTGTGGCACGTACACTAGCATTTCTCATGCTTTGTCTGAGCTAGGCAGCTCCCAGAAGTGAGCCAAGAAAGCTCTTGGATATGGGTCACAAGTCTATGAATCAGAACTTGCATTTATTTTTGTTTGTCTTGTTTTTAAACCTCGGTTTAAGTCTCAGCAGGCATTTCCCTCAAGACTTTTCAAAAGCCTAAACCAGACCTTGAAATATTCTTTATGTTTCACAGCTTCTTGGAACAGAAAACACCTTTGTATTTGCCAAAACACCCACATACAATAAACCCCACATCTAGTTTATATCCCACATACAAGATTAATGTACCAGGAATAAATTCTGATCTAGGTGGCCGGGGTTACTTTTTGTTTCAACAGCCCCACAAATGCTATTTACATTTGATGTTTTAACTGACAAATGCCTTTTAAGCTGTTTTTCCCCCCCTTTCAAAAGACTGTGGGGGGGAACAATTCCTCTCTTCTGTAACCCTGGGGTACTTTCTAGCTTTGAAATCAGACCCTCAGGATTTTGACTATCCTGAGTTCTGACCCAAACCCCCTAGTTCACTGCATGAGTACCATAAAAGGACAACAACCACCTGACACCTCAAAGGCTTTTCATTGCAAACACCCCGCACCAGTGAGAAGCAAGTAAAACCTGGGCTAGCCGGAGACATGCAAAGGGCTCAGGCGGCTGAGGTGTGGCACAGCTGCCCTCCTGAAGATATGGAAGGTCTGACTTCAGCACTCCCTTCCAAGCCCCCCAGTGCTTCCTCCCCTTCGGACACACCAAATCAGACTAGGCTCCCGTGCAACAAACACGAGGGGAAAGCTCATGCGCCAAGAGATCTCTTAGTCTGCAAGGTGCCACAGGACTCCCGGGTGGTTTTGCACTCCCTGGGCAGGAGAGACGAGGGACCCCACCGCATTGCTTGGCTGGGTCGCTGCTGAACCGGTGGGATCCGATGGGAGAGGCGCGCGACTGCTGTGCAGAGGGGGGAGCCCCTTGATTTTGGGGACCCCCCATGTCTCAGTAGCCGGCGCCCAGCAGCACCCCAGGCGGCAGCACCCAGCCAGCAGTGCAAAGCGGGATCTCTTTGTGCCCGGGCAGCAGGCTGGGGAGGCGGCTCCGAGCAGAGGGCGCCCCCTGCGGGCGAGCCGTTCGGCGCGGCGGGGCTCACCTGAGATCTCCGCCTGCGGTACCCCGCTCAGGCTGAATCCTTTGGCGGCGTAGAACTGGCGGACCTCGGCGCAGCTCCTCGCCTTGCCGCCGCCGTCCCCCCGCGCCGAGGAGGAGGCGACGCACAGCAGCCACCAGCCCCACGGGAAGAAGAGGCGCATCCTCCCGCTCCGCCGAAGGACAACGCCACGGAACCGAGCGCCCGGCGCTCGTTCGCTCGCTCGCAGCCTGCAGGCAGGCACGGGGCGCGGCTCAGTCCCGGCGCCCCGCTCGCATCCCGGAACCCCGCGGCGGGGAACCGGGCGGGTGCAGTCCCCGGGGCGCTCGGCCGAGCCTGCGAGTGCCCCCGACCGCACTGGCCGGGCGGCGGGAAAGGAGACGCTGGGGCGTGGGCGCTGCCCGCGAAGGACAAAGTTGCGGGCGGCGGCAGCGGCAGCAGCAGAAGCAGAAGCAGCGAGCCCGGCCGGCTGCAGCCGCGCGCCACCTGCAAAGAGGGCGAGGGCGGGGAGCTCCGCGGCGAGGCCGGGCTTCCCCCGCCGGACGTGGCATCATGCGGCCCCTGCGCCAATCCGGGCGGGGAGCGGCCCTCCCCCCGCCGGGCCCCCAGGCTCCTCCCCGCGCCCCGCCGGGGGCCGCGCCGCGCCGCTCTGCCGGGGAGGGGGCCGCGACCGGCTCCGCCACCTGCTCCCCGCCCCTCGGCCCCATCGCCCGCCGGCTCCTCTGCAGCGCTGTGCCCCGCGGCGTCCCGGGAGCGCGGCGCGGGTCGGGCATCGCCTGCCGCGCGGCTGCTGCGGCTCATCCCGGGGCGGGCGGTTAGGTCACCTCCGCCTCGCCAGCGCCCTCCCCAGCGGGTGCGCGACAGGGCCCTTCGCGGTCACCCACGCAGCTAAGGGAGGCCGGGGGCACGGGGGTCACCAGCCCCCGGGGGGGGTTACCATCAGATTCATAAATAAGGGACAAGGGGGGGGCGCACCGGGCCCTGACCCCCCTCCGCACTCAGAGGCGACTCTCACTCCGCAGGGAGAAGGGGGGTGTCAGGCGAAGGGACACAACCCAGCGGTACCATCCGTTTTGGGGCGGGGGTCCCCCAGCCGGGCGCTGGCCCTCCTCCTCTCCCTCCCGTCCTCCCTGCCTCCCCCTCCAGCGAGACGCGACTGCTCCACTCAACAGCCCAGTTCCAGTTCAAACCAGCCAGGCCCCTCCTCCCGCCTTTGGCCGGCATCCCGGGGAAGAAAGGGGTCACCTGGTTGCCTAGGTTACCAAGGGCCATTGAGTACCTGTGAGAGGTCATCCCACCGAAATTCCCATCACCAACACTGCCTAGGGAAACTGAGGCACACTGTGGGCTAGTACAGGGCAGTAGGAAACAAGCCACCCCGTGAGGGCTGTACAGGCTTTGGGGTGGAGCTGTGGATGAGGGGTTTGGGGTGGTTGGAGGGGGCTCTGGGCTGGAACCAAGAGCTCTGGAGTGTGGGAGAGTGCTCAGGGCTGCGGGGAGCTTGTTTAGGTGCAGGCTCTGGGGTAGGGCAGTCGCTGAGGGGGAGCAGGAGGAGGGGACTCAGTGTTGAGGCAGGGGGTTGGGGTGCAGGAGAAAGTTTGGAGTGTGGCCTTCAGCTGTGTGGCACTTACCTCAGGTGGCTCCCAGTTGGCAGTGAAGTTGGACTAAGGGCTCCCTGCCTGCTCTGGTTCCATGTGACTCCTGGAAGCTGCCGGCCTGTCCTCCTCTGCTCCCACAGGAGACACCCCTGCACTTCCCATTGGCCACAGTTCCCAACCAATCAGGAGCTGGAGAGCAGGTGCTCGGATTGTGGGAATTGCACACAGCATCTCTGATAGGTCTTCTGCCTAGAGGCAAGAAGGACATGCCTGCCGCTTCTCAGAGCTGCATGGAGCCAGATCAGGCAGGGAGCCAGCGCTGGCCCCACTGCACCTCTGCCTACACTGTAATGGCCAGTCAGTGGTGGTATCAGAGAGGTAGCCGAGTTAGTCTGTAGCTTGGAGAACAAGTCTTGTGGCACCTTATAGACTAGTAGACAGGAGTCACCAGGGTCCCTTTCTGAGCAGACGATTCCAGTCCAAAGCTAGGCACCTGGCAACCCTAGTCAGAGGTGGCAGCCAAGGTCAGGCTGCAGCCCCGCTTTGTGCTGTACAAACCCCATGGCAGAAGAATTCCCTGCCCTGCTGGTTTGAGACAAAAGATGTACTATCCACCCCACCTGACAGTTACAGAATTGAGAGATCCAGTTGTGTTTCCCAGCAGCACAGTGTAATTCTGAGCCCGGGTCTGCCTGCCTCTCTCTCAGACAGGGTATGTCTGTAATGCGATAAAAGACCTGTGGCACCAAGCCTGGGTCAGCTGATGTGGGCCCACAGAATTATGGGGCTGCCACAGGAGACGCATCACGTCTCCTCGTGGTTGAGACCAGGTTAGTTCTCTCACAGCAATGTGAGTATGTGTACGCTGCACATGGGTGAGGCTAGGCCTGGTCCCTCTCTCACTGCCCCCCTCCCTGCTAGAGCCCAGAGCCCATCCACTGGCCACTGCGTTCCATGCCCCCCGCCCCAGTAGTGGCCAGGCAGGCAGGCAATGTAGCCAGAGCTCTGGATGGGCAGTGCTGTCCCGGTGCCAGGAGGACAGGTAGCACAGCGCAGCCCCACCCCAGGGGATCTTGTGCATACTGGAGCCCCCATCTACCTGCCCCAGCCCCTGGCATAAAGGGAATGGCAGACAGGAGCAGGGTCCGGGGGCTGTAGCCTCATGTGGACATGTTTGGGAAGGGAGAGCCTTCCTGTGCCTAAAATCCCCACCACCCATGACAATACAGGCCCACAGCTGGCCCTGTTCAGCTGACTGAGGCTGATGGGGCTCAGGGTGTAGGTCTATATAACTGCAGTGTGGACACACAGGCTGACCAAGGACAGTATCAGTCTAAGCCCAAACATCTTCCCTGAAGTTTTACAGCCCCATAGTCAGATATCCACTGGAAGGGACCGAACCCAGCCTCAAAAATGGGGAGACACAACCTGTCTTCTTGTGCTATATTGGTATCTAATGAGGTACTGGGAGTTAGCAGCCCCTTGCTAAACAAGAAGTGGGGGGAAACAGCATTTGCAGGTAGCAATTGCACTCTCTTGTTTCCTGGATCAGAGTACAGAAGCTTAATGCTCACAACCTTGTGATTAAAGCTCTAGATTGGCCTAAGGAGATACTAGTTTAATTACCAGCTGTCAAAGGCTTCCTGCGTGACCTTGGTCAGGTCCAGTGTTCCCAGTAAACTGAGCACTTGAGCAGCTGCCCAGGAGAGATTCAGGTGCTGCCCAGATGATTAGCAGATTGCCTATAACTGGTGCGGATGTGTTTCTATCAGTGGTGTACATCAACGTATACCTTGGTGCACATAACAAAATTTATTCTGTCCCTGGATTGAAACATTTAGAGGGAACACTGATCAGGTCACCTACTCTCTGTGACATATTATCCCCCTTTTAACAGAAAGGTAACTAATACTTTTCTCTCCATGCCATTGTGAGAATATATTAATACAAACATAAATGATTGAAGTGTTCAGATACTATGGTGATGAGGGCCAAAAAAGTAGATGCATTTTTGATTCTAGACACATGTGCTTTCAGAGTAGTGCGTAAATTGAGGCTCTATAAAATCTTGAGACCAGCATGGAAATTCACAGACTAAGAGTGATTGGTTTCAGCATGCCATTACTACACGAAATATTTCACTCAATCTCAATGGCTAGGAAAATGTAATCAGACTACTGCCACTTCTTATCACTGAGAAGAACAATGTTCCAGAGGCCAATACTTTTGAAAAGAGATTTGTGTAGAACTGAACAGCATGTCCCCAATTCTTTCTCCTGTTGGATCTCAGGCTATATCATCGTGGCATTGGCATGGACAATGACACTACAGCACTTAGTGAAAAATGTACAGTACTCCACTCCTGTTAGTACTAGCTAGAAAGTGCATGCTCAGGGGTTGGCCCACAAACATGTTCAAATTGGATCAGGACAGACCTACACTGGTTTCCTGGGCAAAAAATTAAATCCTTGAATAAGGTGATCTGCAGAGCAGCAACGTATGCATCTCGACTGTAATGGAACAATACAAAATTGATGCTTTATCTTCAACTGATGCTATATTCACATGACAGACCAAAACAGCAGAAAGAACTAATACAACCATCATATATTCTATTCAAGTGTTTATTACCCTCCCCACAGCCAACAAATAGAACCTGTTTATATAGGGAAATTGTTTCTGATGTAATGAAATGTCAAGTGGTTTCAATGTATTAGCATGGACTTCCACATTTCTCAAACCTTGTCTAATTGCCTATTGCTAACAGCAAGCATCAGCACGAAGTCCAGGTAAACTGTACCCAAACATACTTTCACTGCAGGTCTGGCCAAAGAGATTTCAGGGCCCAAGGTTGCACACTGAGAGCATGGCCAGGCTGGTGGGTGGTGCATGCTGAATGCGGAGCCCTGAAGGGACAGGGCGTAAGTCAAATGTCTTGCTCACCTTGCCCTAAGGCTGGACCTGTTTCACAGCCATTGCAAATCCTCCTCAGCACTTCTTCAAACACAATGGATAGAACCTTGCTGTGGTTACACCTTTTTTCTGGAAATGACGTATCACATAGTATTTCTCTATGCAACTGGTAAAAGGTTTAAGCTACATAATGGTGCTTATTTTAAATAGCCCAAATTCATCTGGTAGAACCCTTCACAGGTTCCTGGAGTTGCGTCTGGGAAGGAATTTGTCCAGAATGTTTTCTTATTTTTCAATTGTTGTGAAGCAAACACATCACATGAACGGAGATAGAAAATACATTATAACTATGTAAGAGGTAAAGGCATTATTCCTGGGCCTGATCCACAGAGGCATAAACTGGTGCCACAGTGGAACCATGCTGCTTTATTGCAGGAGGATTTCATTCGTAACCTAACTTGTGCTGCCTGATGCCAGGACCAAATACACATCAATAGTGTTGGATTTTACATGATGCACATCCATGTTCCTGAGATTAAAAGAGAGCGCTTAATCTGACTCTCTTCCAGCTGAGCTCCTAATGAACAGAGATCAGGAATGGGAAGAGAAAAATGGAGAAAACCAGGAGTAGCAACAAGTCAAACTCAACACTTACAAATTTTGTCTGCGAGTTCACAATGTTGCTTCAGAGCACAAAATAAAATTGTTGGCAATTTTTGCCCAAGACCAGGGCTTCTTCCTTGTGTCTAAGAAAGTAAAATTTAGCTCCGCTGCCTCTGTTGTAAAGGATGCCAGGAAAATGCCTTTTAAAAATGCTTGAAGCAGAAGTTGGCTGGGGAAAAAATGGAATCTCGCTTTCAATCATGCCTTGCTCCTCAACAAAAGCTAAGTAGTCAGGTGCAGTGACTCACTCCTTCTGACATTTTTGGAGAGAAAGCTGTCTTTTCTAACATCAATATTCCCCCAGCAGTGTCTCAATGCTAGCCAATTTAGAAAAGAAATATGTGGGGCAGGGTTGAAAGGTCATAGGCCATCCAGAAAACTCAGAGATCATGGGGCCATGAAATAAGTACAGCCTTTAAAATATAATAAAATAAAATAAAACTCAGAAACTTTGTGAAAGGCCAGCATTGAATTTGAGCTCTTCCTCAATGTATTGTACAAATATAAACTTTATTGCAAAAGCCACTGAGGAGTCCTGAAGGGTTTACCTCTAGGTGTCACTTTAATCTATATTGAATGGAAGGAAGACAGAAAGAGGAAATCTTCCATTCGCTTTTTGAAAGCCGTCACCCTTCTTTAGACTCCCATATTGCCATTGTCAGACCAATACTCCTCTTAGCTTAGTCTGCCCACAGCCCGCAATGTCTCTGCAGTCTAGTAAGTGTGAAATTAAATAATGAAATATTTCACTATTTTACTACATTTGTGGCTGTTGAATTCTGCTGCATCCTCACTGGTTTCTAATGCCTTTTTCACTCTCCTGGAATTTTTTTTAAGTGGTGAAAAGGGAGTAAGAAAAACAAAGTCACCAATGGTCTACAATAAAATACATATATTTGCACAGTACATTAGATAACCTGATATTTGTATCCCAGTTGGATTTTGTATCTGAATTTTTAAAAGGACACTAATATTTTTATTAATTTTAACTAAAATGGTTACTGTCTGATGAAGAACAGCCTTCAGATTCTAAATAAAACAGATTTTAATATCTGCTGTGGTGCAGGACCTACAAAAACATCATAAATCTTATGTGTTGTGCTGTCCTCTGTTTATTCTGCAGGAGCAGTTAACTGACAAATTTTATTTGCTGATGCAATATACATAAGCCAAATTACTTTGGTGCAAGAATACATTATATAAACCAAGTTATTAGGCAAACAGACACCTTAATTGCAGATCCACTTAAACTAGAATAAAATGGTTTCCCAATGGAATATGAAACAAACAAGGGAAGAAATTAAATATTCCAAGTTCATCATTTCTGAGTGTAAGGAAATAAAAAGAAGAAAACCTAACAACTTGGTTGTACAATGTACTTAAGTCCAGAAGGTTTAAGGAAATATTAGATACCCATCTCACGCACAGTTCTTCCATATTATTTAAGTTTAATCAAGGTTGAACTTTCTCATAAATTTCAAAATAGCCCATGGATCAAATAACTCTCTACCCCTTTTGAATACACACAGACACTTCTTAAATCACATTCTTTAATTTAAACAAAAAAGCAGTCCAGTAGCACTTTAAAGACTAACAAAATAATTTATTAGGTGATGAGCTTTCGTGGGACAAACCCACTTCTTCCGATCATAGCCATACCAGAACAGACTCAATATGTAAGGCACAGAAAACCAAAAATAGTAACCAAGGTTGATAAATCAGAAAAATATTATCAAGGTGAGCAAATCAGAGCAAATCAGGTCTTTATTAAAGACCTACAACCTATCCTTAATCAGGATGCCACACTCCAGAAGGCCCTAGGTGACAGGCCTGTTCTTTCCTACAGACAACCTCCCAACCTTACAAGGATTTTCACCTGCAACCACAGTCTATACCGCAGGAACATCAGTCCTGGAACTTTTCCTTGCAACAAAGCCCGTTGCCAGCTTTGTCCACATATCTATTCTGGAGATACTATCACTGGACCTAAACAGGTTATTCACAGAATCACAGGCACATTCTCAGCTAACATCAGCTAACATCATATATGCCATCATGTGCTAACAATGCCCAGATGCTTTGTATATTGGACAGACTTCAAACTCTCTTAGACAAAGAATTAATAGGTGTAAAGCAGACTGAAAAACACTCCTGATTCACAAACTGGTCAGTCACCACTTTAATTGAGTGGGCCATTCTGTTAATGACCTGAAAGTTTGCGTCTTACTGAAGAGGAATTTTGACAACACTTTGGAAAGAGAGGCTGCTGAACTCTCTTTTATATTCAAATTTGACACTTTAACACATGGTTTGAATCAGCATGGGTATTTTTTAGCTCATTATAGGGGCTCTTTTGCATACTTGCCTTTATCTAATCTTGACTCTTCCCCCCACCTTCTGCCCCCTACTCTCTGATTTGCTCACCTTGCTAATATTTTTCTGATTTGTCAACCTTGATTACTGTTTTCGGTTCTCTGTGCCTTAAATATTGAGTTTGTTCTGGTATGGCTAAGATCTGAAGAAGTGGGTCTGTCCCACAAAAGCTCATCACCTAATATATTATTTTGTTAGTCTTTAAAGTGCTACTGGACTGCTTTTTTGTTTTGATGGTATATAAACTAGCACGGCTTTCTCTCTGTTATTATTTAATTTAAACTGTTAAAGATAAGGGTGTTATGTACATATGAGATGGCCATCTCATCCCTAAAGAGTCAGGGTGTCATACCTTCTTCTGAGTGATAAAAATCTGAGCCACACAACATAAGTCCATTGCAAGCTTCTCCTTCAGCTGCAAAGCAGGAGGTTAAAAGTCCAGATCCTGAAAGGTATTTAGACTCCTGACTTCTGCTGAAGTTAAAAGTCTAAATACCTTTCAGGATCTGAGCCTACCAGACATAAGCAGGTTAACATAACTTAACTAGTTAACATGTCATAACATGACATAGGTTTTTAAGGCCTGGCTTGATGTAGTCCTGGCTGGGATGATTTAGTTGGGGCTGATCCTGTTTTAGGCGGGGGGCTGGACTAGATGACCTCCTGAGGTCACTTCCAGCCCTAGAATTCTATGCTTCTATTCTTCTATTCCTTGGTTAATCAAAACAAAAAAGCAGTCATGTAACACTTTAAAGACTAGCAGAATAATTTATGAGGTGATGAGCTTTGGTGGGACAGACCCACTTCTTTAGATCATCTGAAGAATTTGAAGAAGTGGATCTGTCCCACAAAAGCTCATCACCTAATAAATTATTCTGTTAGTCTTTAAAGTGCTACTGGACTGCTTTTTTGTTCTGATAGAATACAAACTAACACGGCTATCTCTCTGTCACTTGGTTGATCAAGTTAACCAAGATCTACCATATGGTACCTTCCTGATAATAGTTTGGGTTGTGCTCTGTGTATTTCCTTTTTTCCTGAGAGAACTCGATTGAGTACCTCTTTTGACTCTCTGAGTGTAGAGATTTCTAAACACGCCTTTCTCCCCAGTGATCCCTCTGTTTTCTCCAGGTTCCAAGATTACTCCAGTGACTTACACCCATGGGCTAAGTCTACATTTGCATTCCTCTTTCGAAAGAGAAATGCAGATGACGGAAATCAGAGATGCAAATGAAGAGCTGATTTACATATCTCACGCTTCCTTGGCATAATCTCTTTTTGGAAGGGATTCTTTTGAAAGAAAAAAAGCAGTGTAGAGGGGGGCTTTTTCAAAAATAAACCCCTCCTTCAAAAGAACCTGTCTTCCTCTTTTGTTTCACGAAGGGTTCTTTCGAAGATGGGGTTCATTTTCAAAAGAGTCCTGTCTACACTGCTTTCTTTCTTTCACAAGAATCTCTTCCAAAAAGAGATTATGCAAATTAAGTGCAAGATATGTACATCGTGCCTTTCAAGAGAGGAATGGCAGTGTAGATGTAGCTCTGAAGAGTCTGTAGACCAGAAAAAAAAAGCAAGCAGGATTCAACTACCAGCACCGACCACCTATGTTCTGTTAGTCTGATCCTTATCTCCTCTCCTCTGGCTCTCTGCCACCTGCACCAGATAATTACTGGACATTAATAGTAATAGTAGCATCCTTCAGTCTATGTAGACTATGGAACGCGCCCTTCATAGTTCCGTCTGGCATCCTCATTTGCAGCATCGGCTGTGACTCTGAAGACCCACACGAGAGTGACAGTCCTTGCTGCATCTGTTGCATATGTAATGGGTGTCTGGCAGGTCCTTGCTGTGCTTTCTGTGGGCTTGCTTCTTCTTTGCTGTCTGTCTGATTCTCAACTCACCCTTCTGAAGGCTCTTGTATAGTTCCTGCCTCCATCTGCTGCGATCGTCTGCCAGCTCCTCCCAGCTGTCTGGCTTGATGTCTACTTCCCTGAGGTCTCTCTTGCAAACATCTTTGTAGTGCAGCTGGGGGCGTCCGGGAGGTCTTTTGCCAGAGGCTAGCTCGCCATACAGGAGGGAGTTTTGAGAGGGGCTCTCCTGGGGAAGGAGGGGGCAAACTACAGCACCTTTGGGTAAGTGGCTCTCTGGAGTGTGTGGGTGCCTGGGTTTGGGGGTTCTGGGCCTGGGTTTGTCTGTTTTATTTGGCGTTTGGAGTGCTGAGCTGTCTGTTTGTTTGAAAGGCCATGTGCTCAGGCTGGCCATGTGCTCAGGCTGCGTGCCGATTGGCTGAGTGGTACTGGACATTACAATTGCAGCAAGCCTTAAAATCACATAAATGTTACCTATCTCACTAACCAGAGAGTCTCATGCTGGGCCTTTTCTGCAATGTGTGGAAGCCTATGCATCTACACAACGCTGCATAACGTGAATATAGCAAAGAGAGGGGGCTCTAAACTGGGGACAGATTTGTTTGAGCTGGGTCCTAAATGAACAACCCCATTATTGACAACACCACTTGAATTAGCTTAGAAAAGAAAATGTTGTCATTTACGGGTATGGCTATATTTACCAGGAGACTGACCCAGTCAGGGTTGATCTTCTGGGGTTTGATTTCACATGCTTAGTGTGGACATGTGAAATCAAACAACCAGGGGCACACAGTTGACCCCTGCACATGGCATGCTTGCCAGGAGTAAAAGAGGTTGACGGGAGAGTTTCTCCTGTCGACTTTCTCAGTGAGGACAGCCAGATACGTCGACTGTAGATAAGTCAATTACAGCTACACAAGTGCTGTAGCTGTAATTGCTTGTCTACAATCAACTCCAAGTGTTCCTCACAGCTTCTGCTGAGACGGCCACTCCTAAATCCTCAAAGAGATAGAAGATAATTTAGCCTTACTTCACTCCTCATGGGTTTCTTAGGGTACTTCCAGCTCTGTGGCAGCCCAGCTATACTGGTGCCACTGTAGCCCACGTTTTGGCAGTGCTCTATGGGAGGAGAAAGTGAGATAAGCCCTATAAGTGATATACAGTGTGCCACTGGGAGAGCTACCCTGGGTCAGCATAGCACTGTGCACAGCAGCACTTGTGTTGGTGTAATTTCCATCACCTAGGGGTAGCACTCCTGAGAGACCTACACTTTGCCAACATAGGCAGAAACATAATGGAAAAGTCTGCTAGTTAAAGTTGCACAATGCTCTGAGAGTGTACCTCTGAGACACTGATATCAAGAAGACCAAATGCCTATAAGTATTAATAAATTATAATGACATGCTAGCTAATCTCCTTACACATACTTAAGGCAATTTTCCCCTCGTTTTCTGCCTCTCATAAATGTCTGTTTCACCTAAGCAAGAAGAATGAGTCTGTGAACTCCAGAGCTCATAGCTCATTTTTAAAGTGGAAAAATGGAATTTTCTCCAAATGTTTTGTGAAACGAGCTATTCGAGACCTCTTCCTCATCCTCCCGAAGTGGCATAATAAATGCACATCTGGCTCCTCTTGGGGTGCATGAAAACTTTAGTTCTGAGTCTTAATGCATAGATTTTGCAGACATCCATTATACTTTCTACAGGTTGAACTTGTCTAATCTGGAACTCTCTCATCTGGCAACATCCATAATCCAGCATAACTTTAGTTAGATGCATGACCATGTATCATGGGTGTGGTCAAGTCTCCTGTGGTCCCATAAAGTTAGTTTACAGCCACCAGCCCTGGCTCTCAGTACTTAGCTGTAATTTACCCTTAAATGTCTTATAAGAGCCTCATAAGCAGTGGAAGTGTTAGAAATGCTGCTAGACAATATTGACCTCCCAGGGTACAGCAAATTCTCTCATCTGGGAATGGACAGGTCCCAAGGGTGCCAGAGTAGAAAGTTTGACCTGTACTCACATAGGCTTACTTGACAGGTGTCAGTTTCCTTTTTCCTTTTAACTGTTGGTTTTATGCATGGAAAGAAGATCGAGAAGTGGCCAAATTCAGAGACAAACAGGACAAAAACTGTTCCTTGTTTGGGTCACAGACAATAGAGTCTGACTGCAAACTCTTTTCTTAGAGCATGTCTGTGTTTGCCATTTAAAGCAGATCAATTGCCTTTTTTGAAGCAAAACCTGTGGAAACATCTACACTTGCCAATGACTTTTTGTGGTGAAACTCAAAAGGCATAGACATCTGACCAGGGCTGCTTTTGCGCTGATGTTCAGGTCAAGATGCATTCAACTTGTTTACAAAGCTTTCAGCATCTGGAAGATATCCCAGGGTGCGTAAGTGACCACCTCTGTCCAGCACCTCCATCCACCCCTCCTGTAAAGGCCCAGGAACACTGACACTCTCCTTCCTGTTTTCTGGCAAGTACTCACTTATCATCTGGCCAGGTGGCAATGGCTAGTTCCACTGAGCAAACAATGGCTTGCTTGGAGCAATGCTGATCTACTGGAGTAAAAAATGTTTGGAGAGATGGGTCTGGGCAGGTACTGAGGAAGACCCAGGATCAGCTTCCCCTATCCCACAAGACCTTCTGTCAAAGGGAGAGAGCTGCACTGTGGAATAGCTGCCCTCCAGGGGCTGCTCTCATCAGCAACGAAAGTACTGCAGAAGCAAATGCCCTCTGATGCCTCTGGAAGTAAGCGAGACCACAAACCTGGTCTTCCTTATCAGTCCATTGCCACCTTTGAAACTGACAAAGCAAAAAATCTGCAAGTGGAGACATGGCCTTAGGCATGAAATTTTGCCTGAGTAAATTCCAGACTGTGTCCTTAAACGTCAGAGAATATCCAGTTATAAACCTGGTCACTTTAACCACTTTCAAGTTATCCATAAATAATTGGGTTAATATTTTCCAACCCAGGAGCCTACGGCTGGGTATATTTAAATGCCTCAACATAGGCATGGGAGCTAGGACTGTGTGGGGGCCTGCCGTCCCATGCCCAGGATTCTGGTGCTGCTTTCCCAGTGCCCAGGGCTCCCCTCCTGGCCCCGCACCTGCAGTTCAGGCTGCAGGATCCATGCTTGTGGCTCTGCTCCCAGACCTACATGCAGGGCCCTGGCTGCTGCCAGCCCTGCACCTGGGGCTCAGCTCTGGCAGCCACCAGCCTCATGTTCAAGTTTGTTCATGGCCCTGTACCTGGGGTCTGCACATGGGGTCCCAGCCGCCCCTGGTCCCACACCAGGAACTCTGCTCCCAGCCCCACAAGTGGAGTCCCAGCCTTAGCCTCCTTAACCCCATCTGAGTTTCCCACCCATCCACTCTGAAACACAGCTCTGCTCCTGGCTCCAGCTCTGAGGGTGGGCTGGTATGGACAGGACTAAGGGGGAAGGGGAGGACCACTGGCTTTCAGCACCCCCACTGTAAAAAATGTTCTAGCACTGCTGTGCTGCAGTGGAAGGGGTCTGCAGGTGGTTAGCGCTGGTAGGCAACAGGGTCACATCTCCACAAGCAGTTTCAGCATCTTGTCCACAGCTGCCAGCAGAGGTGGGAGCAGTGGGTATTCAGGCCCTGCAGGAGCTAGAACTAAACATTACCCAATGGTGGATACCAGTGGAACTGAGACCTGTGAACACTGTTTATGTCAAACCTTCCGAAACTGTCCTTAGTGCTGCATAGTATAAGCCTATCACGATACCATTAAATAGGCTAACGTCAGCCATACCAAGGCAGGTCAGGTGGTTGCACGAAGCTCCCCTTTCACCACTCTGCTGGTGAGCATCTCTGCTGGAGCTCTAAGAATCGTCCCTTTTCCTTGTCGGTTTATCCTCCTCCACTCAGCTCGCAGGCCCCATGAATGGAACCGCTTTCACAGCCTGTCAGCAATGCTCTTTCATCAGCCGGAGGGGTGAGCTGCCAGACTCTCCTTTCCCTTTGAGGGCAGAGGGCTTTGCCTCCCTAATGTGCCGGCAGGCCCTGCTAGCCAGATGGACTGAAGGAACTGAACTTGGGGCTTCTGAATGACAATGAGGAGCACTGTGACAGATGACCTTTTAGTTAACCTGTTTTATATTCGTTCTGCAATGTAACCTCTAGGGGTTAACGGCGGAGGGGCTTTTGTTTCTTTACAACAATAGCCAGAGCTGGTACAAGAAAAGCAAGGGCTCTCTGTGAAGCCCTTAATTTGTCTTCCCATTTTTAATACCTGTAACTGAAGGTACTCTGCAGCTTGATTCAACCCCCTTAGTAGTTTGTGGTGCTACCCTAGAAAAGCTTAAACAAAAGCAAATAAAGCCAGATTACTAGCATCTCTGCAGTTCACAGGCTGGGAACTAACCCTGGCTGCTTTTCCTTTCATATGAGCCAAAACCATGGACTTAATCAGAATTCTGCAAATATTAATTAAAAAAGAAAGAAGCTGCTAGGTCTACAACAGTGGCCATGGAGAATAAGTCAGAAAGCTTTAGTGGTAGATTGCATGAGACTAAATGAAACAAAATAAATTTGAAGGCAATTAGAAATTAAGACAGCACCTGTCAGTGATAGTCTAGATCAGCATTTCTTATGCCTATCTCATAAAGCCAGAAGTTACCGTCAGAGGTCATTGAAGCCAGTCCCCAGCACTCTTGGCAGGACCTATCACCATCTCTACCAGATTTTTTTGAACTCTGTTTGCCCCAGATCCCTAATTGGCCCCCTCAAGAGCTAGGCTCACAACCCTGGGTTTAGTGGGCCAATGCTCAAATCACTTAGCTATCCCTTCTCCAAAAATTAATGGCGATACATCTATTGCATAGAATTGGAAGGGACCTTCAGAAGTCATTGAGTCCAGTCCCGTGCCCTCACAGCAGGATCTGTCACCACCCCGCCAAACTTTTTTTTTTTTTAATTTGCCCCAGATCCCTAAATGTGCCCCGACCCAGGATTAGGGTCACAATGCTGGGTTTACAAGGCCAATGCTCAAACCACTGAGCTTCCCCTCCCCCACTTAAACTTTTTGAGACCATGGAACACCGAACAATAACATTTTATGCAGAACACCTATGAAAATTATCTTCAAAAGCATTGTTGGCAGACCAAAAAACAAAAACAAACAACCCCCCCAAACAGACGTCAACATATACACAAAACCAAAATGAAGCACTGTAATTGAATCAGGTCTCACACACATCATATCTCATAGAACTGGAAGGGACCTTGAGAGATCACAGAGTCCAGTTTCCCCTGCACTCACAGCAGGACCTATCACCATCCCTGACAGATTTTTTTTTAATGTAACCTACCCCAGAACCTTAAAAGGCCCCCTCAAGGATTGAGCTGTCAACCTGGGTTTATAAGGGCAAGCGCTAACCACTGAGCTAGCCTTTCCCCGAGTTGATGTGGATGTAACATTGTATGCAGTTTTAATAACAGAAATATAGCACATCTGTGTATAGCCTCAAAAAAACATTAAATGCTCATGGCACACCTGCGAGTTGCTCACTGAACACCAGTGCTCTGTGGAATGTGCTGGATAACTAGTTCTGTCTTGAGTGCAGGGAGTTGGGGTAGAACACTTCTCGAGATCCTGGCCAGTCCCAGGACTCTGTGGCTACGTCTACAAGAGAGGCTGTTCCCGGCAAAACTGGGCTTTTGTCCAGAACACCCACAAAGCATCTACATGCAAAATATGCTTTGTCAACAAAACCAGGCACATCTGCCAGCAGCATTATGCCTCTCCCTGTTCAGGTATAACTCCTCACACGGCAGTGTTCTGTCAACAAAACAGCTGTGTAGACGCTCCACGGCCCTTTTGTCAACAGATAGGGCTTTCGCTTCATTGGGCAGCCCTGTTTGCAGAGCTTCCAACTAGTCGTACTGTTGAGGGTTGGGCAGTCTGGCTGCTCTCTGTTGACAGAGAGGACTGCTCTTTCGATCTGCTTTTATGTGTAGACACAATCCATCAACAGAAGTTTTGCCAGGAAATCCCTTCTGACAGTGACTTCTGTTGACAGAGGCTTCTCATGTAGACGTGGCCTGTGATTCACTGGAGAATACTGAAAGCAGCAAAATATTGAGAAACCCCTGCCTCAGGTAAATCACCCACTGGAGTCCATGTCTGCTCCTTTGCTATGGGGAAAACAGCAGTCATGGAAAAGACACATTTTGGTAATTTAATCCGTTTTCTGCCAATGGAGGATTATCTCCTAGCTATTGTAGATTTGTACATGCACTAGAGTTTCTGCAAATGTTCTGGAGATTCTGAACCTGCAGGTGTGCAGAATCTTTTACTGCCATAGTCACCAATCCATTGATCGTAATTGACTAGTCGATCCTGGAGACTCGGGCAGTCAATTACGATCTCCCAGCCACTGAGATCCAGGAGTGCACCAGGGCTTGGACAGGCTGGCCGTTGTTGCAGGCTCCTCTGTGTGCTCCTGTTGTGGAAGGGGCCAGTGTGTATCTGCAAGCTGCTTATGCCTACAGTTCCCAATGGCTAGCTCCTGGGAACAGGAGGCAGTGTCTGGAGACATGCTGTCGTCTTCCCAGACCAGGGGGCACAGAGACAAACCTGTAGCTGGCTGTTTCTGGGATCAGCATGGGACCATGGCAGACAGGCAGCCTGGCTGGGGCCTGGAGCACCTCCCAGCTGGAGTCTGCACCTTCCACCTCCTCTTCCCCCATCTCAGCCCTGACCCCCGAGCCAGCACCCCACAACTCACCTGCACCCCAAAAGTGTGCCCCAGCCTGGAGTCCCCTCCCTGAGACAGCACCCCATACCCCTCCTGCACTCCAACATTCTGCTGCAGCCAGGAGCCAGCACCCTATAACCCCCCCGTTCCCCTGCCCCAGCCCTTCCAGAACTAGCAGCACCTCCTCAACCTCCTCCTGCACCCTAACACTCTGCCCCATCCTCGAGCCCCCCACCAGAGCCAGCACCCCAGAGAGGGGGAATGGACTGTGGTAGATCCTGGATCGCCTGAAATTTAAAAAGTGATCTTGGATGTAGAAAGGCTGGAGATCACTGTTTCACTGTATCTCTTGCACTGGCACAATCTGCCTGGTGGCAGCAGACTTACATGGACATTCTTGTCCTTTCTACGTCTCTGACTTTGTTCCCTGCTGGGATGTATCCATATGATACCAGCCAACTGAAGGTAGCCGTTCTAAAGAGAAAATAGACCCTCCACAGCACGTACCTTTTTACATCTCACTTTTTGGTTGAGGCAGAAGCATGTTCAACGTTGACAAAGACAAACATCCCACAAGTAAATGACAGGAGGGTTTTGCTGATTAGTGTTATAAAAACTCACTTTTGTTGATCTAGCTGCCACTTGAGCTGGGCAGAGACATAGACAGCTTGTATTCTTTTAACCTCAGCAGGTTGTCACTGGCTTTTGATACAGCAGCTGTCTCAAATCTGCCACTAGATTTCAATTAAATCAGCCTACATTTAGGGTGAAAATGGGGTTATTTTAACTGTCGTATCTGCCAACTTTATTCACTCTCAGCAGCAGTTATTTTATTTGATGTTCCTGATTTCAATCCATAAAATTAAAAGATATGGAGTTGTGATGTATTTTATACTCATATCACCAAAAATCCATTATTAAAAGAGACACTTCTACTGAGAGGAACATGCTTAAATATGATAAATAATAAAATGCTCTCCACATGTAGCCAATATTGTTAGCGTAGGCTTTCAGTGGTAGGGAAATACAAATGGCTTTCCTGTGCCAACAATATTAAGCTCAATATATTTTTCACTGATCACAAGGGTCCGTTTCTCAGAACATTAGTGCTCCTGAGCGGGAGCTGGATTGTGGCACATGGGCATAACACCTTTTGTATTGACAAACACAATGCATTTGTCAATAACAAATTACGTGGTCTAAACTAAAATGGTCAGCTGCTAGTGCAGTGTTTCTTATACCATGTTCCGCAGAACACTGGTGGTCCATGAGTAGCTCACAGCTGTGCTACGAGCATTTGGGAGAACAATTCAAAGTTTTACAATAAATAACCATTTTACGATGAGAACAGTAATGGAAAACCAGAGACAAGAGTTCCTCATAATGCATCATTTCAGTGTAGACACTATCTACACTGATCAGAGGGCACCTTCTGTCAGCATAGGTAATCCACCTCCCTGAGAGGCGGCAGCTGGGTTGATGGAAGAATTCTTACATCAACCTAGTGGTGGCTATGCTAATGACTAGGTCAATATTGGTAAGCATCTCATCTCGGGCTGTGGATTTTTCATACCTCTGAGAGACAGCTATATTGAAGTGAATTCCTAGTGTAGACTAGGCCTGAATACCTTTCCCATGCCTGAGGAAGAGCTCTTTGTAGCATATTCTCTCTCCCCCACCCCACGTTTTACCTATAGGAAAAAACACTTGAGGCTATTGTTCATCTATTTTAAAATACAGTGCTGTAACCATTTCTCCCAAATGGACCAACAAGCTGAGAGGGGGACACTGGCATCTGGGCAGCCCAGGGTCCCAAAAAAAATTGCCCAGGCTCGCGTCTGGAGAGGTACTCCAGCATCGCTTAACAGCGTTGAACCAACACGGGAGGTAACAGATACCGGTTATAAGCTCTTGCTTGATTGACGTAGAGAATGAGCGCCAGGGGTTGCCTTCAACGGTGGGAGAGATTGTCGCATCTCACTGGACAGTCACCGCTAGCCTCAAGCTGGGCGGTCCCCGGCCAGAAGGGTACTCTCCCACCACAGTTCACGTGCCTCACTGGGTGTGGGAGGCTTAAGGTTCCCAAACCTGACAGGTGACTGAAATTTGAGCACCAGGCAAACCAATAAGAAAATCAACAACAAAAGGAAACCATCAAAGTTTTAAGCTTGCTTGCTGGAATGTGTGGACCATGCTGACCGGTTTGACTGAAGATCTTCAGGACATCAGCGACACAAAAGACCGCTGTCATCAATGAGGAACTGAAGAGGTTCCAAGTTGATATTGCTGCTCTGCAAGAGATGTGACTTGCAGATTCGGGATCTCTAAAGGAAAAGGACGATACCTTTTTCTGGCAGGGTAAAGCCCAAGATGAACCCAGGGAGCGTGGTGTTGGCTTTGCCATTAGAAACACCCTTCTACAAATAGTGGAATTAGTCATGGGCAGATCAGAAAGACTCCTTCAGGTCATACTTCAAACTTGCGCTGGTCCTGTCCACCTGCTCAATGCTTACGCTCCAACCCTGTATGCCACACCAGAAGTAAAAGACAAGTTCTATGACGTGCTTAGTGCTGCCATAAAGCAAATACCTGCTCGCGAACAACTGTACATTTTGGGGGACTTCAGTGCAAGAGTTGGAGCCGATCATGACTCATGGCCTTCCTGCTTAGGCCACTTTGATGTGGGAAAAATGAATGAAAACGGACAGCGTCTTCTCAAACTTTGCAAGTGCCATAATCTGTGCATCAAAACCACATTTTTCCAAACCAAGCCACAGCACAGAGTGTCATGGAGACACCCACACTCGAAACACTGGCATCAACTAGACGTGGTCATTGCTAGATGTGATCACCTCAAAAACATCCTTCTGACACGCAGCTATCATACTGCCGACTGCGATACAGATAACTCACTAGTTTGCTCCAAACTCAAGGTGAGACCCAAGAAGCTGTACCACTCTAAATCAACTGGAAGGCCCCTCATTGATGCCAGAAAGACAGCAAACTCAGAGAGAGCTGAAAAGTTCAGAGTGACCCTCAAGGGGAATCTGCGCAGCAGCCCTGGGGGTGCCGATGTCAAATCCAGATGGCAGCATCTGAGGGATACAATTTACAACACGGCCTTGTCAGTGTTTGGAAGAAGAGACAGAAACACAAATGACTGGTTCGAAGCTAACTCCAATGAGATGATTCCAGCCATCGAAAAGAAGCATGCTGCGCTCCTGGAGTACAAACACTCACCAAGCCAGAGTACCCTGCAAGCACTCAGAGCAGCCAGAAGAACAGTACAGCAGACAACCAGGCGCTGTGCCAACAACTACTGGCTCAAGTTATGCAGCAGCATCCAGACCACTGCTGACTCTGGTAATCTCAGGGGAATGCATGAGGGCATCAAGAAGGCATTAGGACCCACCCAGAACAAGATGGCACCTCTGAAATCCAAATCTGGTGAAGTCATCACTGACAAAGCCAAATAGATGGAGCGCTGGGTCGAGCACTACTCCGAGCTGTACTCACGCGAGAACATTGTGGTTGATACAGCCCTTGATGCCGTTGACCTCCTACTGGTAATGGACGAACTAGATCAGGAACCAACTGTGGATGAACTGAAGAAAGCCATTGACAGCATTGCGGTAGGAAAGGACCCAGGCCAGGATGGTATACCATAAGAGGTAATCAAGTGTGCCATGGACACCCTCCTGGAACCCCTACATGAGCTACTGTGCCTGTGCTGGAGAGAGGGAGAGGTTGCACAGGATATGCGTGACGCTAACATTGTAACCTTGTATAAGAACAAAGGAGACAGAAGCAACTGCAACAATTACTGTGGAATCTCCCTTCTAAGCATCACTGGTAAACTGTTCTCTCGCGTCATCCTCAGCAGACTCCAGAAGATTGCTGAGAGGGTGTATCCCGAATCACAGTGCGGATTCCGTGCAGAGAGATCTACCGTTGACGTGGTCTTCTCTCTGAGGCAGCTGCAGGAGAAATGCAGGGAGCAGAGGAAGCCACTCTATATTGCCTTCATCGACCTGACCAAGGCCTTCGACTTGGTCAGCAGGGACGGGCTGTTCAAACTGCTCCAGAAGATAGGCTGTCCACCACGGTTACTCAAGATGATCCAGTCTTTCCATGAAGACATGAGAAGAACCACCCAATATGACGGCACATTATCGGATGTTTTCAGCATCAGGAGTGGTGTCAAACAAGGATGCGTCCTTGCTCTGACATTGTTCGGGATCTTCTTCGCGCTCCTCCTGAAGCACGGCTTTGGATCTTCAACAGAGGGCATCTTTTTGCACACAAGATCTGATGGGAAACTGTTTAATCTTGCAAGGCTGAAAGCTAAATCTAAGGTGCGGGAAGTCCTCATCAGAGATATGCTGTTCGCAGATGATGCTACTGTAGTGTCTCACACAGAAGACCAGCTTCAGAAACTGCTGGATCAGTTCTCCAAAGCATGCAAGGACTTTGAGCTTTCCATCAGCCTAAAGAAGACAAACGTACTTGGTCAGGACGTTGCTGAACCTCCATCAATCAGCATTGACAACTATATGTTAGAGGTCGTCCACGAGTTCGTTTACCTCGGGTCCACCATCACTGACACCCTGTCATTGGAGACTGAGCTAAATAGGAGGATCGGAAAAGCAGCCACAACTCTGTTAGACTTATTAAGAGAGTGTGGAATAACATCAAGTTGTACACCCGCACCAAAATGCAAGTCTACAGAGCCTGTATCCTCAGCACCCTCCTTTATGGCAGTGAGTCTTGGACCCTGTATGCCCGCCAGGAAAACAGGCTGAACGTCTTCCACTTGCACTGCTTCAGGCGCATCCTTGGAATATTGTGCAAGGACAGAGTGACCAACACCACCATCCTTGAGCAAGCTGGAATCCCAGCCATGCACACCCTCCTCAGGCAGCAGCGTCTCTGCTGGCTTGGCCACATCCACAGGATGAATGATGGAAGGATCCCAAAAGACATCCTGTATGGTGAGCTAGCCTCTGGCAAAAGACCTCCTGGATGCCCCCAATTGCGCTACAAAGATGTTTGCAAGAGGGACCTCAGGGAGGTAGACATCGAGCCGGACAGCTGGGAGGAGCTGGCAGACGATTGCAGCAGACGGAGGCAGGAACTGCACAAGGGCCTTCAGAAGGGTGAGATGAGGATCAGACAGCTAGCAGAGGAGAAGCGAGCCCACAGAACGCACAGTAAGGACCTGACAGACACCCATTACACATGCAACAGATGCAGCAAGGACTGTCACTCTTGTGTGGGCCTTCACAGTCACAGTCGATGCTGCAAATGATGATTCCAAATGGAACTACAAAGGGCGCGATCCATAGTCTACGTAGACTGAAGGATGCCTACTACTACTACTACTACTAGACCTAAGTTCAATGTACATTCAAGCCATAGCTAATATACCAAATTCTCTGCTGCAGTAACACCACTTCAGTGGAGGTACGGCACGAGAGGATTTGCCCCAATAACTTTTGGGAGTATTCCTAATGAATTCAGCTTTTCGCACTTCTTATGCTTTTTGGTTTTTCCAAGCACAGGGTTTTCTTTAGTTGTGGCATGGTGTGTGAGACAAAACCCAAACAGCCCCAAATGTTCAGGATGGACTTTGGAACTGTGATGAGCTCCACCTGAGAAGTGCTGACTGCTTTCATATCTTGTCATCATCACAGGAAATTGAGGGTGAGTGGCACCTCAAATAATCTGTCTTTAAATGCTTATGATGTCACAGAGAGAAGAGAGGTGAGGTAACATCTTTTAATGGACCAACTTCTATTTCTGAGACAAATTTTCAAACTTACATGGAGCTCTTCAGGTCTGGGAGATGTATTCTGAATAATGTGTACCTGTATGCTGGGACAAGTACATTATGCACATGTATTCTGTGACAGCTAAATACAAGGTGGAACAGATAGTCAGGCATAACTAGTAAATGTATCTTTCATGGGACCAGTCAAAGTGACATGGGCTGTTAACACTGTCCAATCATAGAAGGAAAGGAAAACAAAAGGTGAGGTAGGAAGGATAAGTGTTACAAATTACTACAATAAACCAAAAATCCAATATCCCTCTCCAGTCCATGATTTTTAGACTTTTTAGACTTACCAAATTATAGGTGAGGTGACAGTATGGTCACATGCCAGTTCTTTCTCTCACTGCTTTAGGAAAACCACCTGCTCCAATGCTGGGAGCCTGTACACTGGCACTTAACAGTGATGAAATATGCTGAGCTTGGATAGATGGGTGTTCTTCACACCTCTAAGTCAGAAAGCTTCAGTGCAGTAACTTGCCAGTGTAGAGAAGCTCTTGGTGTCTAGCAAAGTTATGACTTTAAACTCCTTGGCTCGTCTTGTGAAGGTGTGCAGATTTCTTTTGAGAATGAGGCTGGAGAAGTCAGTTATAGTGTGACTGTTGTGGAAGACATTCATTTGTAAGTGTTAAGGGTTTTTTTTTCTATCTTTTACCATTTTTCAGTATGAGGTCATTCAAAAGCATCTTATTTTACCCTCCCCACCAGTAGCTACTGGGGCATTGAGTGCATTGGATGGGGCACACCCTGTTGGGATAGGCATGTCTTGGACCAATGGATCTTGAAAAGTGTGTTGTGGAGGAGTATTGATCATCATAGAAATGGAGATTTGTCTCCAGGTTTTGCATCTGTTGATTTGGCAGGGTTTGGTGCTGCTTTGAGTTGGTTTGTTTTGCTCTCTGGGGAGTTTGCTTTTTATGATGATCTTGAAGGGGGTTCACGCAAGATTCCTCTCAGGTTGGCGTCCTCATTGAATACCGGTTGTAATTACTTGATGGTACCCTCTGTGAGGTCTAGTTTGTATTGAAGGCTCTAGGGATTTGTGTGCACCATTTCATGACGTGATTTACTTCACCTTCTCTAGGGACAGACATTCCACCAGTAGTTATAAGCGAGTTAAGACGTATCGTCCAAACTTTCTCCTCAGAGCATATTGTGTGGTATCTCCATGTCTGGCTGTCACTACTAGATTTCTCGGTGCGTTTGAAGTAGTTATCAGATCTGTGAAGATAGGTGTGGTGATCTGTGGGTTTCTTGTCTATGGCTGGGTGGAGGTTTCTGTTGTTGAAGCTGATCATGATATCTGGGAAGCTGATGCTAGGGGAGGTGTGTTCTAGAGCATGCTTAATAGAAGGATGGTGATTGTCCATGTTGTGGTGTGAATCTATGGGGGATCCTCCAGATCTAAGATTTCTATGCTGGCACGACTTGAAAATTGTTCCATAGATTAGATAGCCCAACTGGCTTTCTCCTAGCCATTTTCCAAAACTGCAAGACTATTCCAGGAGGCTGTCTCTAGTACCTCCTTTGGAAGAGTTTAAACAATCCGTCTCCCTCAAATAGAAGGTCAAATTTTGCTCTCATATCTGGCAGCATCCCAGAAACCATAGCCATGCATGTTGCCAAAGGGATGTATCCAAAACTACTGATCAAGAAAGAGGGGTTTGCAAACTTCATTGCACTCAAACCCACTACTGACAATACTACACAACTCTAGGAAAGGGAACTGACTGCTGGGACCTGCTGCCCTCTGTGGAGAAGGCAAAGCATGAGCTCCACCACCACCCAAGGGGGGGACCAAAGCTCAAAGGCTTCATTTCCAAGTGGGGGCCAGTCACCTAAGCCTCGACACCCAGGGCTGGAGCCCGTGGTTCTTCAGCTCCACCCTGGTGTGGCTTGGGCTTGGGCTTGGGCTTGATCCCTGGGCCCCAGCAAGTCTAAGTCCTGGTGACCCCATTAGTATGGGGTCCTGACCCCATTTGAGAACTGCTGCTCTAGAAGAAGTATCTGAGGCATCAAATGTTGTTCTATGCTCATGCTTGGCCAGATTTGTCCTTCCATCAGAATGGCATTAGTCAACGTTCTCTGATCAGCTACAAGAGTGTTAATGAGGAAAATCACCTAATTCCGAAGATCATGATCCTGTGCCACGACAGCTTGGTTATCTTCATTGGCTAGCCCCATTCCTGGGGTTGCTGAGGAAAATATTTTCTCCCCCCATGCATCCATTGTTTTATCTTTTTATTAGTGGGCATTGAGTACAAATCACCATTCTCTGATCATTGAATTGATGGTACAACTACCAGTGAATTGGGACTCAGTGATTATGAAACTTCCCAAAACCCTCCTGAGGGAACTGACATAGTTCGTTAGGCTTTCTGGACATGGGTGGAGTGTAGGCAGCTGGGCTCCTGGGCAACTTGGGAGGTGGGGACTCAGTTCTTTGTTCCTAGAAGAGGCGGGGGCTCAGGCAGAAAGGACAGGTCTGGGCAGCCAGCCGTCAGTGCCACCCGTATTCTCCCCCACAGCCAGCCGGTAGTACTGCCTGGAGTGTACCATCTGGGTCTCAGTTGGCAATTTAAAGGGCTCAAGGCTCTGGCTGCTGTGGCAGTAGCCAGGAGTCCCAGGCCCTTTTAACTCACCAGGCCTTGGGGCAGTTGCCCCCTTTGCAGCACTCTCCCATTGGTGGACCTGTTGGAGTGGATGATGATGTGGACCAGAATGACTTTGCTGGCTGTGATAAGTCATTCAAGAATGGCAAATCAGTCTCACTCTTGCGGAGCAGCTCAGTGTGTGAAAGGCTGGGCTTGAAGCCGGGACTGAAAGCAAACTTTTCCCCATTCTCTCAACCAGATTTTGAAACACAACCATATCCTCTGGATAACACAGAACCAAATGTACCCCAATGTCTGCCTCCTCCTCCTCCTTCATATCAGATTTTATTATTCTGAATTAGGCACTACTTGGTGCTCAGTTTCAGTCAGCTCTGGCCCCTATTTATTAGAAAAAAAACACATAAAAGTGAAGGGGCCTTGCCCTTAAAAACAGCTTCAATTCTCAGACCCAAACTCTGCAGGTCTGGAGCTTTAAAGTCCGTAAAGGTATTCATTGTGGGCAAATCAGAATTACATGGTTTTTTATATTGCTCAGATTCTGTAATATCTATTGTTTTTGAAATCAATTATTGTCACCTAAAAGAGTTCTTGTAGCAGTGGCATCAGCCTTTCAATAAGGCGTTAATTGTGTGTGATTTTGGTTAGAAAGTTTCTCAAAGGATTAGCTAATTTATATGAGTCAGTTAGCTCTCTGTATCTACTGGGGATCTCGGCTTTTCCAAAAAGCATTTGTGAGCTCTTGAACCACTGGTGAAATGTTCACTATTTCATCTCATACTCAAAGTTTTTTCTTGCACCATGACATCAGCTAGAAGAGTAAGCAAATTAATAGAATGACAGAGCTGGAAGGGACCTCAAGAGGTCATTGAGTCCAGCCCCCCTACCCTAAGCAGGACCAACCCTAACTAAGTCATCCCAGCCATGACTATGTCAAGCCGGGACTTAAAAACCTCTAGGGATGGAGATTCCATCACCTCCCTAGACTTTAAAAACAGATCTCGTATTTGTGGTCTTTTGTAAAAGTAAAGTAGTCTTAGGTTCACTGCTAATAAGTTTTCCATCATGCCATGCGCAGCCAGCTGGCACATCCCACAAGGATAAATATGCAAAGCTCATCATGAAGAACTCCAGTCACAGGTAAATAACCTTTATTTTGTTTTTCATCATTGTATTTGTTGAGATGCTCAAAATGTGACAGCCATATGACAGTCTTATGCATGGCACCCAGTTCTGCAACTCTTCCATGAATAATGCAAAGGGACATCTCATGTGAGTGAGGGTTTCAAGAACAGCACAATTTCCAGTACTGCAACTGTACTGAAGGTGAACCGTTTTTTTAAAAACTAAGCATTCCACCTTCTTAAATACACTGCTTGCTTATTTTCATGGTCAGTGAAGTCCATCAAGAGTCATTAAAATGCTGTACATTCTGTAGTCTACTGTAGTTGTGATTCTAGCCAGGTAATAAGATCCTATCATCTCTATTCAAAAATGGAGAAATAGCCCATATTTCTAGATAATATAATTATCTTCATGAAATGGATGGTGCATATTTTACATGAACAAAAAAAGGAAAATCTTATTTATGAGCATTGTCTAAGATTTAACATTCTACTAATGTAATTAAGACAAAAGAAGTGGTTTATTCGGCCAATAAGAGCAGCTCATTGACAGTTCATTTTTTCTTCTGGTTTCTGGTTGGAAGATGTGGATTTTATGAAGCAAAAGGGTTCTTTCTTGAGAGGAGTGAGGATAGAGAACAAAACCCAGCTTCTTCACATCTTGATATCTCATTTATTTAACATGTTGCTTGTTTAATGAATGAAGCATCTACTTCTGAAAGGTGTCCATCACTCTCAACTCCAACCCAAGTCAATAGGTGCTCGGAACATCTCAGAAGAGGCTCAACATCTTGCAGGACTGAGCCTTAAAGGCACTCCCCCACTACAATAAAATGTGCTGGGGGAGCCACGTTAGACATCACCCCATCTGTATATGGCATGACTGAGTTGGTTATTGGAATACTATTTCCAGTTCTGACATCCAGTCTTAAAAAAGGAAGATGGCAAGTTGGAAAGGCTTCAGAAAAAAGCTACAACAGCTATAGGAATGATTCGAAGTCTGGAAAACCTGCCTTGCAGTAAGAGAATAACCAGACTGAATGTATTTAGTTCATTCAAGAGAAGATTAAAAGATGTCTTGGTCACAAATGGGGAGAAAAATCCTCAAAGCAGAGGACTCAATACCCTGTATCACAGCCATTGTTCTTTAGGACGAGGATTGGATGGGATTCTTTGTAGCTCAACTCATGCATTTGCCAGAGAAATCATTAAATCATTATTAAATCACACCAAGAAATCATTAAATCATGATTAAATCACACCAAGCCTCTCTTGCTCTTGGGGGTGCTTTCATATCAGCAGCTGATCAAAAACCCTGGGAAGGGATACAAGGTGCTGCTTAAAATCAGAGCCCTTTTAGTGGGCCTCATCCTTTTAATGGTACCAACAATAACTTTGGAAAATCTTGGCCCATGTCTCTGCATGAGAGCACTATCATTAGGCTACAGGACTGGACTAGTTCTGTTAAACCTCACACCTTCGCACAACACATATTCAAGTGAGAGTCAGCATGGTTGATTTACAAGCTCTAATCTAATTGTATTTTAATTTTAATAAATTCATCTTTGTCTCTCTGTTTTGAGCTTCTTACATTTCCTTTTTTGGCTGCAGTTGAGCCCCATGCCAGATCTCGACTGATAGTCTGACATTTTTCTTGATCACTTCACCTCACCCTATAGTTTAGTACCACTCCTGACATCTCAGCGTCTTGTGTCAGTTTAACAATACTCTTCATGATTTTACCTCTCTCTAGGTCTTCATTGTTCTTGAGCTCCAAGGCCCTCGTAGTTTTCTGCCACTCCTTGTCAATTTATTCCACTTCTGATTTCTGTGTGCTGGTTGCCAATTTCCTCCCACTCCTGGGCATGAAATTGACAAGGATCACAGTGAAAGTGACATGAAGAGGCACAGAGCTCATTCATGAGTGGTATGAAATTGACAAGTGGCAGTGGAACAAGTGGCAGAGAACAGGTTTTAACCCTGAGATCTCATTTCACATTTAACATTCTATGAGACTATGTGAACAAACAGGTATTTTAGCTTTCTTCTTTTGTGATGTATATTAGGAAAAGTGAGTAGTGCCTGCAGAGCTAAGTCTGTATTGAGGTTTATACTAAACACAGCTGTTCTAAAATTTCACTGTATAATTTTAATATCCACTTTGGGCATCATAATAGGGACAATAGATTATTTTTGTGTTATTTTTAACAAAATATTTTCTAACTGTCATTTTTTAACATTTCCTTCTTTTGGAAATGTTGTCCCATTTTCTCAGCTTTCCTTAGGTTTCTCAGGTTAAAGAGCTGCAACACTCAATTCACACGCACACGCACACACACACGCACACGCAATCCCTCTACTCTTCACGAGATGCCAGGAGTAGGGGAGGTCAGTGGGAGGAACTGTCCCATTGACCTTCTTCAGTGAAGACAGCCAGCTAAGTTGATTGCAGATATATCGATTCTAGCTATGCAATTGCTATAGCTAGAACTGTGTATCTGCATTTGACTTCCTTTGCCTAGTGTTGGCATAGTCTAAGGGTGGGTGGAAGCAAGCAAACTAGTTACTCCAAATTCTCTGCAGAGAAAACCTCCAGCAGCAGGTGCTGGTGATGAGTGTATAAATGTTCAAAGCCCAGATAGGAGGCTTTGGGCAGGATGGAGGATCAAGGAGCAGGTGGAGGGTTGTAGGGGGAAGCGAGAGAGTGAGACATTCCATGATTCAGAGGTGCAGGAGAAGGTGCCTGGACTCTCAGCAGATTTTATCCTAAGCCCAGGGAACACTGTGGAGTGGAGAGGAAACAGGCAGGAAAATGCACAGTGTGATTATTTTTTTTGGTCTGGCTCTCTGTAACTGTGCTTAGAAACCCTCACAAAGCCCATGTCGCTCTGCTTGTCACTGTCCCATGCCCCTGAAGAGTAAAACCAACTGGCAGAGCTCTGGGAAAGGATGCATGGCAGCTGTGGGGCAGCTGGGGGTTCAGCACAGGGTTGGAAGGCCTAGGGCAGCTAGGTTGTGGGGTCCCAGTTTGGTGAAGGAGTAACAGAGAGAGCTCATGCACCAAAGGAAGAAAGTGTGCTGCAGCCTACTTGGAGCAAGGGGCTCAGGGAGCTAACTGCAAACACCATCCTGGAGAGCATCCAGGTAAGGGAGTTCAACCAAGGAAATGTGTGTGACAGCATCCAATTATACAAGCACATGCAGGTGTGTGTGGTGGTTTTTCAAAACTCTGTTTTATGTGCATATGCACAGGCCCACTGATGGGAGGGGCAGTGGGGCAGTTGCCCCTGGGCGCAGAGCCCTGGCTGCCACTGCTGCTAGTTCAGCTCTGACAGTGGCCAGAGCTCCAGGCCCCTTTGAAGTGTCTTGGCCGCTCTGCTCCACTGCCTCATGTGGCTGGGGATGGGAGGCCTAATGCCACGGTGTGAGCAGCTCTAGGGCTCACTGCCCTGGGCCCCACCCCTTCAGGCCTTGGCCCTTTCCCTTCGAGGGGTGCAGAGCCAGGCCCCTCTTCAACCTTGCTGTGGTGGCTGCCAGGCCAACTGCACATGCATCCACCTGTCTCTGTGTGTACACGTGTGGGGATGGATATAGAATCAGGGAAGTGCAGGGACCTCAACAGCCCATCTAGTCCAGTCCCATGTGCTCCAGGCAGGACAAGGATTACCTGCAGCATCCCTGACAGCTGTTTAACTTGTTTTTAGAAAACTCCAATGATGTAGATTCCACAACCTCCCTAGGCGATTTATTCCAGCGCTAATTCACCTGACAGTTAGAAAGTTTCTCCTACTGTCCAACCTCAACCTCCCTTGCTGCAATTTCAGGTCATTGCTTCTTGTCCTATCATCAGTGGTTTTCGACTAGTTATGCACCCACCTTACAGTAGCTCTTGGCTTTCCTTGTAGCTGTCCTTTATGATTTGACCTACTTTCCAGTTTTTGTAGAAGCCTGTCTTTGAGTTTCAGATCATTTAAAGCAGAGTGGTCTCCTGCTATCTTCCCTATCTTCTGTATACAGTGAGGTACTTTCATCTTGTAACCTGCTTGTAGTCTGCACAGATACAGCTGCAGAAATATACGTTGCAAGTAGCATATAGTTCACAGTTTAAAAGCATAAGCTCACAAATGCCTGGTTTCTAAAGTCTCACAGCTAACTTCTATCCGTGCAGAATTCTCTCTATAGAGAAGATGTTTTGCACTGGGAATACCTAGGATGTTTCAGTCTGAAAGATGCTGGTATGAGGACAGATTTTAAATGATTAGCTGTGTGCTGGAAGTTCACTTGTAAGATACGCAGAAATATTTTGAATATATTAATTTGCTATTACAAGTTTATCCTCTTAAATCCAGTATTCTCTTGCCTGGCAACATCTGTGGTCTGTCAGAACCAGAGAGTTTGGGGGCCGAGGCTGGACCTGCATCAGTGAGGTGGGGGCTGGGGCCAGACCAGTGGCTGGCAGCCTGTCCTGGCCAGCTCTAGAGCAACCACCCTTCTGCAGTGAGCCAGCAGGAAGCTGGGTGGGGTTGGCTGGTCAGGTAACAGTCAGGAAGCCAATGAGGGAGATGTGGACCATACAGCTGGCGAGCCAGCGGGATAAGAGAGCTGGCCAGGAAGATGGCTGGGGAGAAGTGGAGAGCAGTGGGGCTCTGGCTGCCAGAGTGAGGAAACCTCAGGTGGGACTGTGAAGCCCATGCCCGTGGACCTGTAAATCAGTGTCCCTGATCCCAGGGAGTTGCAAGTGCTATCAGGAAAGTGGCTGGGGCTGGTGACCAGGAGGGGAACCTAGAGGGCATTTCCCTCCCCTGGTCTGGCAAAATCCCTCATCCTGGACTTTCAGGTACCAAGGATGCTGGACCATGGAGGTTCAACCTGTACTGTGTTTTCAACTTGTTTAACTATGCAGTCCACCTGTCTTTTCAACACAGGTCAATCCCTCTTGGGAGCTCTGGGCAGCCCCAGAATGAGAACAGAGAATTTATGAAAAAAGAAAAAAAGATAGATTTTTAAAGTGATTTTTGTAGAAACTGTACAGAAATCTTTACTCCGCCCTCTTCCAGCATACAATACTGTATAAACCCCATCAAAACAGGGCAGTTGTCTTGTTTTGTTAGCAAGACCATAGTGTCTTCTGCCCAGCTAAGAAATGTTAGTAATTATTTAACCTTTAGTTTTATTCTTAATTCTGTAAAAATTAAAGACACTTCAAATATACTTCACAATGGATACTAGGAAATAGACAGAATTACTTGCCTTTTTGAAGCTAAAAACAGCACATAAAAAGGTTACATAGAAAAACTAAACTATACTTACTGGAAGAAAAATCACTGCATATTTCTTAGTAATTTGTACTTTACAAATGCCAGAATTACATTTTTTAAAAATGGCACCGAAACCACCTTCCAGGGTCTGAATCAAAGTACTGACTGTGGCACAGTATGTTGGAATGAGGTATAAATGCTCATACCACCCTGAAGAAGCAGAAGCAGACAATTGTGTGGGATTGTACCCAAAAAGTCTTGTTGTTGTGAAAGGATAAGATTTTTTGAGGGAAGAGGACCTAGTTCAATATTAACCTAAAATAGATTTGGGTTGATTCACCGTTTTGTAGCTTTAATGTTACTCCTTGCATTGGCATTGCTATTAGTACTATTTTACTCTTACAGATTCTTGTATGGTGAACCCATAAAGCCACAAGATTTCTTCCAACATTTTGGTTTGGATAGTGAAGATACTGACTTTTTCTCACAGCAGACTAAAGACAGAGAAGGGAAAGAAGGAAACATATGAAGAAAAGTCAGAGGGGAATTTAAATTATTCACATTGAGATAGCTCTACAAGGCTGTACCATAATGAAATTAAAATCTCGTTTTTAAAGAAAGCATGCAAAATTTGCAGCCCAGGGAAATCAGCAGGAGTCTTTCCATTGACTCCAGTGTGCTTTGGATCAAGCCCCTGGACTGTGAGCTTTTTGTGACAACAATTTTCCTCTTGCCATCTGTACAGCACCTAGCGGAATAAGGTCCTGGTCTTTTCTGAACTCAGTAGGCACTAGTGAAATCCAAACAAGAATCACCATGAGGTTCTATTACCTGTCATTGGATGCATTTTCAGTACAAAAGACAAAGGGAAGGGTAGGCCCATTACTCAATGAAGAGAGAAAAACAATAAAAAATGTGGAAATGGCACAAGTGCTTAGTGACTTCTTTGCTTCTCTTTTCACCAAGAAGGTTGATGGTGATTGGATGCATAGCATAGGGAATGCTAGAGAAAATGAGGTAGTTTCATAAATTAAATAGGAGAAGATCACATTAAAAATGACTTTGAAAAGTTAGACATCTTCACATCACTGCTGCCTGATGAAATGCATACTCAAGGACCTGATAGAGAAGGTGTCTGAGCCATTACCTGTCATCCTTGAAAAGTTTTGGAAGATGACAGAGATTCCAGAAGACTGGAGAAGGGCAAATATAGCCCCCTTCTATAAAAAAGGGAAATAAGGACAATCCAGGAAACTACAGACCAGTTAACTTCTTAACTTCTGTGCCAAGAAAGATAATGGAGCAAATAATTAATAAATTCATTTGCCAACATCTGGAAGAAAATAAGGTGATAGGTAACAGCCAGCATGGATTTGTAAAGAATAGATCATATCAAACCATGCTGATAGCTTTCTTTGAGATGATAACAAGCCTTGTGGTTAAGAGGGAAGCAGTAGATGTGGTATATCTAGACTTTAGTAAAGCATATGATACAGTCTCACATGACCTTCTTATAAATAAGCTAGGGAAATACAACCTAGATGGGGCTACTATAAGGCGATTACATAAAAGCATGGATAACTGTTCCCAAAGAGCGGTTATCAATGGTTCACAGTCATACTGGAAAGGCATAACAAGTGGGGTTTTGCAGGTATCAGATTTGGGACCGGGTTTTGTCAGTATCTTCATCAACTATTTTGGTGATGACATAGAAAATATGTTTATAAAGTTTGTGTATGATACCAAACTGGGAAGGATTGCTTTGGAGGATAGGATTAACATTCAAAATGACCTGGACAAACTGGGGAAATGGTCTGAGGCAAATAGGATGAAATTCAATTAGGACAAATGCAAAGTACTCCACTTAAGGAACAATCAGTTTCACACACACAAAATGGGAATCGACTGCTTAAGAAGTGCTGCAGAAAGGGAATTAGGGGGCATAGTGGACCACAAGCTAAATCTGAGTCACATATATCATTCTGGGATGTAGTAAGAGGAGTGTTGTAAGCAAGACATGAGAAGTAATTCTTTTGCTCTACTCTGCACTGATTAGCCCTCAACTGGAGTAGTGTATCCAGTTCTACGTGCCACATTTCAGGAAAGATGAGGAGAAATTACAGAAAAGTCCAGAGAAGAGCAATCAAAATGATTAAAGGTCTAGAAAACATGACCTATGCAGGAAGATTGAAAGAACTGGGTTTGTTTAGTCTAGAAAAAAGAGAAGACTGAGAGTGGACATGATGGCTACGTCTACACGTGCCCCAAACTTCGAAATGGCCATGCAAATGGCCATTTCGAAGTTTACTAATGAAGCGCTGAAATGCATATTCAGCGCTTCATTAGTGTGCGGGCGGCAGCCGCGCTTCGAAATTGACGCTCCTTGCCGCCGCGCGGCGCGTCCAGACGGGGCTCCTTTTCGAAAGGATGCTGCCTACTTCGAAGTCCCCTTATTCCCATGAGCTCATGGCCATTTGCATGGCCATTTCGAAGTTTGGGGCACGTGTAGACACAGCCGATAACAGCTTTCAAGTGGCTAAGAGGTTATTATAAGGAAGAGGAAGATACATTTTTCTCCTTAATATCTGAGGATGGGATAAAAAGCAATGGGCTTAAATTGCAGCAAGGAGAGTTTAGGTTGGACATTAGGAAAAACTTCTGAAACTGTCAGGGTAGCCAAGCCAAGCCAAGGAATAAATTGCCCAGGGAAGTTGTAGAATCTCCATCATTGGTGATTTTTACGAACAGGTCAGACAAACACCTGTCAGGGATGTTCTAGATGGTGCTTGGTCCTGTCCTGAGTGCAGGAGATTGGACTCAATGACTTCTTGACATTCCTTCCAGTTGTGGTATTCTATGATTCTACATTGATCTAGAAAAGTGACACTTCAGAGAACGCAGAATTTAAGCATTGTCCAGAGAGATTTATTCTCTCACGTTCGTTTCTGAGACTCATGAGCTAAACACATTTCCCTTCTTCACACTAGACTCTAGCTTCAAAGTACCATGTCATTATAGATTAATTAATTCCCCAGCGGATTTGAGATCATATCACTAAATATGCTTTAAAAAGCTAAATTATACATCTGTTGAAACACTAGAGCCCACATTTTAAAATTCAGTTCTTTAGTTACAGTAAATAGTTAGGACTTTGCAGCTGATGGTAAATTGACCTATATTTCTTTCCTTATTCTTTGTAATCAGGTGATTGGCGGCTAACTGGTAGCATTCAAGGGGGATGAAATATGAAGCTCTTTAAGAATCACAATTTAGCATTAATTAACATCCATTTTACATAACGTTAACAGCCAATCTAGTTGTCTGTTGAAAACATGAAAATGCAAATTAAAGCCTAATTGATGGACATGAGGACTAGAGTGAATCTGGGAGACATAATTTTTTAAATTTGATTTAAATCTAAAATCAACTTCTAGACACAGAGTTGTGCCAGGAAAATCTCTTTATCCTTCAAGTAGGGCAAAGTTGAATAAACGAACATTTGCCAGTTTAAACATTTTAAAAGAATATCCATGGGCCTAGGTCAGGATAGGCCTATGGTATTAGTGAAATATTAAATATGAACCCCCAGATGTCTCTCCTCCATTTTAACAGGGAGATTGTGGCTATTCTGCATTAACTTCAGTGAATATCCAGATTGAAATAGGGCCAGATCTCTGAAATCTGGAAATTATGCTAGACATCCCTTTGACCATCTTAAACAGATGATCCCAATTCATTCCACATGCTCCATGACAGCTGGATAATAAAAGTGGTATCATGCAAAGATAGCAGCTTACCATTAGTTTCTCTGGCTAAGGAAATTTCTGGTATGCGTTTAGCTTGCTGAGAGATTAATACATTTTCCCTGCAATATCCTGCTTAATAAATCCTCAGTCCTGCATTCTGATCTATATCAGATCCTTATGGAAGTCAGGGACTGCATCTACACTAGCAGGGTCTTTCAGAAAATCAGGCCCTTCTTCAAAAGAACACACAGAGCGTCCACTCCCAAAATGAACTCTTTCAATCTGAAATAGAAAGAATACGGTTCTTCTTCCAGAAGCCATCTTCCACTCCCAGATCAGGAAGAATGCCTCCTCTTGAAAGCTTCTTTTGAACAAAAGTATATGTAGACGCTCCTTGAGCCCTTTTTTCAAAAGACCAGTCCTCAGGGTGCTGGATTTTTCAACCTCTGCCCTGTTCTTTCAAAAGAGCCAGGGCTGTGTAGATGCTCTCTACTGAAAGAGAGAATCGATCTTTCAGTCTGCTTTTTTGTGTGTGGATGCGCTCCTATGAAAGAAATTTTTTTCAGAAGAAATCTTCTGGAAGAACTTCTTTTGAAAGATCTCTGGAGTGTAGACGTAGCCAATGGGATTTTATATTGTTGTCAGCAGCTTCCCATGGGAGTTGGTTGGTAGGACTGGGGCTGAGTTACAAAATTCATCCAGTGCAAAGGGACTTGGGGTGAAAGGGCTGACAGGTCAGCGGAGATCTGCCTGCAACATGCTGGCTCACACTCCAGCAGGAGAACTAGACTAGAGTGTAGTCCTCCTGGAGTACTTCATACCTTGGTCTGGGTATAGGGTCCCAGGCTATGTCTACATGGCAGTGTTATTTTGGAATAAGCTATTCCAGAAGAGATTTTCCAGAATAGCTTGTTTCAAAATAGTGTGTCTACATGCAAAATGCGTATTGAAATAGAGCTTAGTTGTTTCCTAATAGAGCATCCAGACCCAACAAAGTCTATTTCAGATTAGAGCCCCTGGAAGCACTATAGTTTATTTTGAAATAGCCCCTATTCCCTGTCTACACAGCCCCTAATCCAAAATATCTCTTTTAGAATAGGCGCTATTCTTCACAGAATGAGGTTTACAGAATTCAAAATAAGCCTCTGTTATTTCGAAATTATTTGAAATAGTGGTTTTGCCATGTAGATGCTCACAAAGTTATTTTGGGATAGCAGCCATTATGACAAAATAACTTTGATGTGTAGACGCAACCTCATGGTCCAAATATCATAGAATCATAGAATCATAGAATACTAGGACTGGAAGAGACCTTGAAAGGCCATCGAGTCCAGCTCCCTACCCCAATGGCAGGACCAAGTATTGTCTAATACATCCCTCATAGACATCTATCTAACCTGTTCTTAAATATGTCCAGCAATGGAGATTCCACAACCTCCCTTGGCAATTTATTCCACTGTTTGACCACCCTGACAGTTAGGAACTTTTTCCTAATGTACAACCTAAACCTCCCTTGCTGCAGGTTAAGTCCATTGCCTCTTGTTCTAACCTCAGAGGCCAAGAAGAACACATTTTCTCTCTTCTCCTTATGACACCCTTTCGGATATCTGAAAACTGCAAGCATGTCTCCCCTCAATCTTCTCTTTTCCAAATTAAACAAGCCCAATTCTTTCAGCCTTTCTTCATAGGTCACATTCTCCAGACCTTTAATCATTCTTGTCACTCTTTTCTGGACCCTGTCTAATTTCTCCACATCTTTCTTGAACTGCAGTGCCCAGAACTGGACACAATACTCCAGCTGAGGCCTAACCAGAGCAGAGTAGAGCGGAAGAATGACTTCTCATGTCTTGTTCACAACACACCTGTTAATGCATCCAAGAATCATGTTTGCTTTTTCTGCAACTCATATTTAGCTTGTGGTCCACCACAGCCCCCAGATCCCTTTCTGCTGTAGTCATTCCTAGACAGTCTCTCCCCATTCTGTATGCGTGAAACTGATTGTTCCTTCCCAAGTGGAGCACTTTGCATTTCTCCTTATTAAACTTCATCCTGTTTACCTTAGACCATTTCTCCACTTTATCCAGAGCATTTTGAATTATGACCCTATCCTCCAAAGCAGTTACAACCCCTCCCAGCTTGGTATCATCTGCAAACTTAATAAGTGCACTTTCTATGTCAAAATCTAAATCACTGATGAAGATATTGAACAGAACTGGTCCTAACACAGACCCCTGTGGAACTCCACTTGTTACACTTTTCCAGCAGGATTGAGAACCATTAACAACTACTCTCTAGTAACAGAGAGGAAGCCGTGCTAGTCTATACACTATACTCTATAGAGCACTATAGGGGCTCGTCTGCATACTTGACTCAATCTAATTCTTGATCTTCCCCCCCACACCTCCACTCTCTGATTTGCTCACCTTGATTATCTTTTTCTGATTTGTCCTCCTTGCTCACTGTTTTTGGTTCTCTGTGCCTTAAATATTGAGTCTGTTCTGGTCTGGCTATGGTCTGAAGAAGTGGGTCTGTCCCACCAAGGCTCACCTAATAAACCATTTTGCTAGTCTTTAAAGTGCTACTTGACTGCTTTTTGTTTTAACTACTCTCTAGGTACAGTTATCCAGCCAGTTATGCCCCCACCTTATAGTAGCCTCATCTAAATTATATTTGCCTAGTTTTTTGATAAGAATATCATATGAGACCGTATCAAATACTTTACTGAAGTCTAGGTATATCACATCTACTGTTTCTCCCCTATCCACAAGGCTTGTTATCTTATCAAAGAAAGCTATCAGTTTAGTCTGACATTAGTTTGACAAATATCTCCTATCTCTTCAGGGTATTTGGCCATTGGTAGCTCCAGCAGATCCTCAGGGTTCTCATCACACTCCCATAGGGCAATGGGGCAAGGTCCATGGCTTGGCTCCTAAAAGGGTGTCTGGCCCTTTGAAGAGACATCCGTTCTCTGCTACGGCTCAGCAGTGACTGAGCTCCAGAGCTCTCCTTTCCTACTTCCCGTCTCTCCCTGATACTTCCGGTGAGGAGAGCCAGGCAAATCTGGCTCCACCCACACAGGGGAATGTAATGGTCCCTCACATTCCATTTCAGAAGGAGGTCTCTTCACCTCACCACACAAGGCTGATAACGGACTTTGCAGGCCCTGGGTAACGTCTGGGGGGGCTCAGCTCCAGACCCCTGGAAGAGGTGGGATCTCAGATGAAAGGTGCAGCCTTAGCGACAGCCAGCCCTCAGCACTCACTGGACTGCACCATGCCTCCCCCTGCAAACTCTCAGCACTGACCAGGACTGAAGTGGTGATTTGAAAAGCCCAGGGCTCTGGCTTCTACAGCTGCTGCAGTAGTGGTGGCAGCAGCCCACAGCTTTGAGCCCGTTAAATCTCTGGGCCCCAGAGGTAAGACAGAAAGGTTGGGGCTTCAAACTGCAGACTCCCTCCCTCCCAGAAAGCCATGTCGAGTGGCAGAGCAGCACTGCTGGGGCATTTCAAAGGGGTCTGGTATTCCGGTCTTTGGAACACCGAGCCGCTGTACAACTGCCTCCTTGCCTCCCCTGTGGGTAGGCCTGGCCATAGGTGACCATAAAGGATTTGAAAATATACTCTTGACATTGGTTAACACACCGAGACTGACACTGAGGAGATTCTGTGCTCAATTCCAAGTTCTGCAATAGATTCCTGTGTGATCTCAGACAAGCCTTTCTAGCCTTGCTTCTTGGTCCCCCAGCAATTCCCTGCAGATAACTATATTTCTTTTGTCTGTCTGGTCCACTCCAACAGTAAGTTCTTCACAGCAAGGATGGTCTTTTGCTGTGTTTGTACATTGCCGAGTACAATGGAGCCCAGTTTGGCTCCTTAGTCCCCAGGCAGTATAATTAATGAGTCTTCTCCCAAAGCAGTATTACTTTAATAGCAGTTGAGAATTATCAGTGCGTTCAAAAGCACAAAGCAATTTTGTGACTCCACTCCCCGACCCCATAAAGAGAATTAATGAGGGAAGTTTTATAACTGAAACAATCTATTGTTTTCTCCTGTCAATATTCTGCAATAGTCCTTTATTCTCCCAGTGAAACCTACAGGTCGTGGTGGTGGGAGAATAGCACTATATGTAAAAGAAAATGTAGAATCAAATGCAGTAAAATTTTTAAATGAACCAAAATGTTCCATGGAATCTATATGGATAGCAATTTTGTGCTCTAATAATAAGAATATAGCAGTGGGGGTATATTACCCACCACCTGACCAGGAAAGTGATAGTGACTATAAACTACTAAGGGAGATTAGAGAGATTACCAAAATAAAAAAAAAACTCAATAATAATGGGGGATTTCAACTATCCCCATAGTGACTGGGTACATATCACCTCAGGATGGCATGCAGAGATAAAATTTCTTGATTCCTTAAATGACTATTTCTTGGAGCAGCTGGTTTTGGAACCCATAAGGGAATATGCAATTCTTGATTTAGTCCTAAATGGAGAGCAGGATCTGGTCCTCAAGTGGTAAATACAACAGATGGCATTCACCCAAAAGTTCTGAAAGAACTCATATGTGAACTGGCTGAACTATTAACTGTGATTTGTAATTTAGCCTTTAAATCAGCTTTTGTACCTATTGACTGGAAGATAGCTAATGTGACTCCAATATTTAAAAAGGGCTCTAGGCATGATCCTGGCAATTACAGACCAGTAACTAACATCAGTACCAGGCAAATTAGTTGAAACTATAATAAAGAATAAAAGTGTCAGACACGTCATAACTTGTTGGGGAACAGTCAACATGGAAATCCTGCTTTACTAATCTACTAGAATTCTTTGATATGGTCAATAGGTATGTGGACAAGGGGGATCTAGTGGATATAATGTACTTAGATTTCCGGAAAGCCTTTGAAAAGGTCCCTCACCAAAGGCCCGTAAATAAAATAAATTGTTATGGGAGAAAGGGAAGGTCTTCTCATAGGTTGAAAACTGGTTAAAAGACAGGAAACAAAGGGTAGGAATAAACAGTAAGTTTTCAGAATGGAGAGAGGTAATTTGTGGTGTCCTCCAAGAGTCTGTACTGGGGCCAATCCTATTCAACCTTTTTATAAATGAATGGAAAAAGGGGTAAACGGTAAGGCAGCAACCTTTGCTGATGATACTAACCTGCTCAAAATAGTTAAGCAGACTATGAAGAGCTTCAAAAAGGTCTCACAAAACTAAGTGATTGGGCAACAAACTGGCAAATGAATTTTAATGTTGATAAATGTAAAGTAATGTGCATTGGAAAAATAATCCCAGCTATACATACAAAATGATAGGGACTAATTTAGTTATAACCACTGAAGAGAGAGATCTTGAAGTCATTGTGGATAGTTCTCTGAAAACATCTATTCAGTGCACTGCAGTAGTCAAAAAAGTAATAATTAAAAAATGGCTTGAGAATAAGACAGAGAATATCTTATTACCTCTGTATAAATACATGGTTTGCCCACATCTTGAACAGATCTCAAAAAAGATATATTGGCATTGGTAAAGGTTCATAACGGAACAACAAAAATGGTTAGGGGTTTGGAATGGGTGACATATTAAGGAAGATTAAAAAGATTGGGACTTTTCAGCTTAGAAGAAAGGTGACTAAGGGGCATGGGGATATGAAAGAGGTCTATCAAATCATGACTGGTGTGGAAAAAGTGAATAAGAAAAAGTTATTTACTTGTTCCTACCACAAAAAAACTATGGGCCACCAAATGAAATTAATGGGTAGCAGGTTTAAAACCAAAAGAAAAAAAATATAAGAGAAATTTTTTCTTCACACAGCACATAGTTGGCCTGTGGAACTCCTTGCCAGAGGAGGCTATGAAGAGCAAGACTTTAACAGGGTTCCCAAAAGAACTAGATAAATTCATGGAGGTTAGGTCCATTGATGGCTATTGGCCAGAATAGGTAGGAATGGTGTTCCTAGCCTCTGTTTGTCAGACTTAGGAAATGGATGACAGGAGAGGGATCACTTTTGTGATTACCTGGTCTGTTCATTCTCTCTGGGACATCAGGCACTGGCCACTGTTGGAAGACAGGATCCTGGGCTATATGGACCTCTGATCTGACCCAGTACGGCTATTCTTACGTTCTTACAAAAAGGAAACAAAGGATCTGATTTTTTTTGAAAGCAGGCCTAATTTATATATGTAATTACCACAGCCATGTACCGAAACTTAACCATTATTGCCATGCTACAAAGAATAAGGAGAAAAAGAAATTGACATCAAGCTAACAGTTAACAGCCAGAATCAAATTTTTATTCTTGGGGAAAATTCTGCACCAATGTGTGTGCACAGAATTCATGCCCCCTGCAGATTTCTTTGCTTCCCCACAGAAAATGACTTTGACAGGGAAACAAAGGGAAACCCCAGAGTGGTTTCATGCCCATCCACAGCAGCGTAGGTGCACTCTTTCTTAAGAACATTAGAGCTGTGTCTACACGTGCACGCTACTTTGAAGTAGCGGCACTAACTTTGAAATAGCGCCCGTCGCGGCTACACGCGTCGGGCGCTATTTTGAAGTTAACTTCGACGTTAGGCGGCGAGACGTCGAAGTCGCTAACCTCATGAGGGGATCGGAATAGTGCCCTACTTCGATGTTCAACATCGAAGTAGGGACCGTGTAGACGATCCGCGTTCCGCAACGTCGAAATTGCCGGGTCCTCCATGGCGGCCATCAGCTGGGGGGTTGAGAGATGCTCTCTCTCCAGCCCCTGCAGGGCTCTATGGTCACCGTGGGCAGCAGTCCTTAGCCCAGGGCTTCTGGCTGCTGCTGCGGCAGCTGGGGATCCATGCTGCATGCACAGGGTCTGCAACCAGTTGTCGGCTCTGTGTATCTTGTGTTGTTTAGTGCAACTGTGTCTGGGAGGGGCCCTTTAAGGGAGCGGCTTGCTGTTGAGTCCGCCCTGTGACCCTGTCTGCAGCTGTGCCTGGCACCCTTATTTTGATGTGTGCTACTTTGGCGTGTAGACATACCCTCGCAGCGCCTATTTCGATGTGGTGCTGCGCAACGTTGAAGTTGAACATCGACGTTGCCAGCCCTGGAGGACGTGTAGACGTTATTCATCGAAATAGCCTATTTCGATGTTGCTACATCGAAATAAGCTATTTCGATGTTGGCTTCACGTGTAGACGTAGCCTAGAAGAGCCATAATGGATCAGCCAAAAGTCCATCTAGCATAGTATTCTGCCTTCTGACAGTGTCTAGTGCCAAGTGCTCAAGAAAAGGAATGAACAGAACAGCGTAATCATCAAGTGATCCATCCCCTGTTACCCATTCACAGCTTCAGGAAGCCAAAGACTAGGGACAGCAACCTTGCACATCCTGGCTAAATGGCAATGATTGTCCTATCCTCCATGAACTTGTCTAGCTCTTTATTTGAACCTGTGTTGGCCTTCACAACATTCTCTACCAAGGAGTTCCACAGGTTGATTGTGCATTGTGTGAAGGAATAATTCCTTTTATTTTTAAACCTGCTTCCTATTAATTTAATTTAGTGATCCCTAGTTTTTGCATTATGAGAAGGCATAAACAACACTGTTTTATCTCCCTTCTCTACATCAGTTATGATTTTAAAGACCTCCAGCATATTCCCACACTTAGTCATTGCTTTTCCAAGATGGAAAGTCCCATTCTCATGGCTCTTCTCCCATAGAAGCTCTTCCAACTCCCTAATAATGTTAAGTTGCCCTTTTCTGACACTTTTGCAACTCCAGGTGCCCAGAGAAGCAAATCACCACAAGGGGAAGAGAGGACCCTGACTGGTGGCAAGCTCAGCTACTAGTAATGGCTGAGCTGGGGAGAACAGGACTTGTTCTTCTCCTGCAAGGAGTATTAGGGAAGGGTCACACTCATCCCACAAACCTTCCCTAGCAGAGGAAGTGAGATACACCCACACACACACCTCCTAGGACTGGAAGGGACCTCACAAGGCCATCGAGTCCAGTCCCCTGCCCTCTTAGGCAGGGCAAAGCACCATCCCTGACATCTGTTTACCCCAATCATCCCCTCAGGGATTGAGCTCATTACCCTGGGTTTAGCAAGGCCAATACTCAAACCACTGAGCTATCCCTCCTCCTGAGCTAGTCAAATTTATTTATGGAGATTCCCATCTCATAGAGCTGGAAGGGACCTTAGAAGGTGATTGAGTCCAGCCCCCTGCCCTCTTGACAGGGCCAAGCACCCCCCTCACAATTATCTATTTGCCCCAGATCCCAAACGGCCCCCTCAAGGATTGAGCTCCCAACCCTGCAGTTAGCAAGCCAATGCTCAAACCACTGAGTTATCCCACCCACTGGTAAAAAAGTGTTTCATACCTGCCCCCACCTACTGCCACCATCACTCCTCAGCCATGGAGGGAGGGATCACCTGCTCCCCTGTCTGCTTACTCCCACCCATCAGAACCTCCCACACCTAGAACCTCCTGAGCTTCACTCTCTCCTGCACGCAGACACCCCTACTGAATCCCCTGCATTCAAACCCCACCCTGATAAGCCCCACCCCACTGCATCTCACCAAGCCCCACTCCCCTAACACTTGCACCCCCCTCACCCAGACTCTTCGTTTGCCTATTCCCTCTCCTGACCCCACCATCATGAGCCACACCCACATTTAGATAGACCTCCCTATAGGGTCCTGTTGCCCCGGTACCTGGAACCTCCCAGTGAGCCCCTGTGTATCCATATCCCCCCACACTGGGATGGCCAACCCTCCTGATTTCACCATGAGACTCCTGGAATTAGGCACCATCTCCCAGAGGCTGCCGAATCCAAATCAGGTGATTTCAGGCCTATAAAAGTGGGCTTCCTGCCGGCCCTGACTCTGTGCCACTCCCAGATGAAGCCAGTGCATCCCTGTGGCCACTGGGAGCTGGCCAGGGGTCTCCACAAGCTGGCTTTGCTTGCAGACACCACCCATGCAGCTCCTACTAGCCACATAAAATGTTTGCAGTCACGTGAGTCCACTAGAATAAAAAAGTCAAGTAACTGATGAGATATAGTATTGTTATAATCACTAAAAAGTTGCATCACAGTCAGCAAACTTGTGACACTCCCAGGACACTTGTGGATGCTCCCAGGCTGTGTATTATGTACGGACTGAAAAAAATTGTGCTTGAGCCCTAGGTACAGCTTCCTCTTGGCCACATTTTTTTTTCACAGAGATATAACCTAATATTTGGCTGCATTAAAACACATTTTGTTTGAACGTATTAAGCTTGCCATGATCCAGCTCAGGAGTGGGTAAACTTTTCATATCAGGCCCCACTTTTCATCCCTGCAGTTAGCAGGATCTCCCCAGCCTGTCTAATGTAATCCAAACTAATGGAAATTTCAGTTTTGTTCATACAGAAAAAAACAACCCCACAACCCTTTCAGCACATGTAAGAAAATAAGTCTGTAGGATGTAAAAACCGTATTTATCAGTACATAAATGTGAATACACAGACATAAAAGCAGGAACATATTTCAACATTTTTAATGAGATGGATGAGCCTGAGACCCAGCAGCTGATTGTGCTGTTCCCTGATTATGAAATTTCATGGAGAGGACCTGCCCTCTAATTTGCATACCCCGGCTCCAGTGCACCATGTATGACTGCTCAGTTGTCAGCATTATTTAACATATCCAAACATTTTAATTTGAAATAATTTCATATTTACTGCCAGATCATGGATGTAAATGTTGAATTGTATCATGCCTGGTTGCACCTCCCTGGTCTGGCATCCTCAAGGACCTGAGCAGTCCCAGATGAAGAATTTTGCAGGTCCAGGAGAGGCAAATGTCTTCAGGGTTCCCCTCCTGATCACCAGCCCAAGCCACTTTCTTGACAGCACTTACAGCTACCTGGGACCAGGAATGCTGGCTTCCACGTCTGTGGGTGTCTGTGGGTCCCAGCTGAGGTTTCCTCACCCTGGCAGCCATGGATGTGAAGGGAATGCCGGCAGGTAGTATGTTATATCAGAGCCCCAGCCCTGTGCTCTAGAGGTGCTCTGACCCCACCCCCCCGACCACTGCCCTGGCCCCAGACCCTGCCCCACTGATGCAGGTCTGGCCTCAGGCCCCGCACTCTCTGGTCCTGCAACTTCCACAGTTGAGCCGGGCCATGGATATTGCTGGATGAGAGAGTGCCAGATTCATGAGGCTGAACCTGTAGCAGAAGCCCACTAGAAACACCCATATCCAATCCCGATTCCATTTGAGGACTAATTTGAGATATGTCAGCTGGTTCTCAATACATTTAACCTGTGCTTCACTGGTATTGCACAGTGCTAACTTTTTTCTAATGAAAAAGAAATGTAGCATAGACATAAAAGTCTCTATGTACAGTAGATCTACAAAGTTACTTTTGTCAATCAAACTTGTAATAGCATCATAAAATGAAATCAAGTTTGTTTGAAAAGAAAGTTTATGGTTCTATAAACTATGCTGACTGACATTAATCATATTCACTTTCTTTATTAACCAAGTCCTTTTCCAGCCTTTCCATGATTTAGCCTAGACTACCAGGCCTATAATTAATTGAGTCATCCCACCTCCCATTTTTCTTAATATCAGTCGGTGAGAAAGCTCCTTAGTCAGCTCTTTAAAGAGATTGAATGCTAGTTATCCAGATCCATTGATGTAAAAATATTCACCTCTCGATGTTTTTAATATCCTCCTTGGTTACTAATAGACTAGAAAGTCATCAATCCTCATGTGATATGAATATATCATCCTGCTTCTGCTTTTATACAGAACAAATATTTACTGAACACTTTTACTTTTTCTGTGTCATGAACAATTTTACCATCTTTATCTAGGAATTTATTATTTCTTTTGTTCCTAATACACTTTTCTCCTTCTCATCCTTAGATCTGTGCAGCAGGGATTTTCCTCAATTTTCTACACACGAAAGCTGTGTCTGCACGAAAGAGTTCTGTCACCAGAAGTCACTGTTGACAGATATTTCCTGACAGAACACATCCACACCTAATACAGGCTCCCTGTCTCAATGTCCTCTGCCCACAGAAAGCAGCCAGACTGCTCAGCCCTCTGTTGACAGAACAACCAACCAGCAGCTCTGCAAACAACCTGGTGAACCAGAAGCCCTTTTTGTTGACAGAGAGCCCCCTGGATCGTCTGCATAATTTTTTGTCGACAGAATCTGTTGACTGAGGTGCTATGCGTAGTAAAGTGAAGACAGAACTCTGCTGAGTTTTGTCGACAGATTTTCGACAGAATGCATTTGTAGCATGTGTAACCCTTCAATTTAGTCTGTTTATGGGCTTTATGGCTCTATCTCGCCTATTGAGGATGGGGATAACAGGGGCAGGGTCCTCCTCTGGCAGCAGGGGCAAGGGGCGTCCACCCGGGGACTCCCCCTCCACCCGCGTTGGTCCTTGTGTCTCTTGCTCACAGACTGGGATATCCTGGACAAAAATGTCTCCGTCAGTTAATGGGGGTGTATCCGCACATGCTTGGTTCTCCTCCAAACTGTCGGCAGTTGGGGCAGGTTCATCATCCCGGACGAGCCCCCACTTATGTAACCCTTCTGTTAACGCCAGATGCCTGCCAGGAGGGCCGGGTTCAACTCTTGTGGGGTTTTCCTATCAAGGATACAACCAACCGGCTCGAGCCCCCACCCAGTGGCCTGGGACAATTTCACCCCCGTGCTGGGTGCCTGTAAGGCGGTTCTCCCCGCCCCTCGCAAGCACGGAGTCTGAGATAGAAATGGCTTGTTTAATGACCGTAACCTACCCCAAGGTTACAGCGACAGATGCAGTATATCTCAGCACAGAAGAGACAAAACCCCTTTTACCCAGATACCATCCCCATATGCAGTAGAACCCAGTCTCTTGCTGGGGCTCTTGGCCCTTTTCCACACACACACAGTTACAGGGTGTACCCTCTGCGGTGCAGTCCCAAACTCAAAGCCCACAGATACATCACCAGGGCAATACTAGCTGTCCACTTGTCTGTAGCCTCCCCTTGCTGTCACCAGCCGTCTGCCAGTCGCCGTCGTCCGCTGCCGCTCCTACCAGCCAGCCGCCTGCCGTCGTCTACCACTGCCGCCGCTCCTACCGGCCACTCGCCGGTCACCATCGTCTACCGCTGCGCCCGCCAGTTGCCATCATCTACCGCTGCTCCTAACAGCCGCCTGCTGGTTCTGCTGTTGTCCGCCAGTCCTAACCCCACTGCTTGGGACTGCCCTAAGGCAGAACCCAGTGATTTCAGCTCTGTGTGGCCTCAGCTGTCACTCTGTGATTTCAGCTCTTGGTATCTCTAGTGTGGGGTTTCACAAACACCCTAGTATTCAGCTCTATCTTTTAACAGGTGGGGAGGGTTAGTCAGGCCAGACTTATAGCTATATGGCCAAGGCATAGGCAGGGCCAAGGCACTCAGCAAGTTGGCTCAACCAGTACCTCTCCCTTCTCTCTCACAATGCTTTAAACCAGGGAGCCCTGTGTAAACAACGTCTTACACAGCTAAGGCGACTGCCCTGTCCCCCACAACAACCCAGAGCATTGGTGAGATCTCACAACTCTCGCATTAAGTGTCAGCTTAAATTGTGATTTTACGACTACATGTTTACAATAGACCAAATCTCATGGCTTACTTGCTACCCATTAGGCTTTGCCTGAAACGGTATCACACATGCACACCTTTTGCATTCTCATGCAGATGACCTCTGGGAGAGTCATTCCTCCCAGCCTTCAGCAGCACTGCCTTCCTTCTGCCCCATTCCCTGCACTACCAAAGACGGGGGCAGACTCGCTTGCTCTCCTGCCTCTGGAGGCAGCTTCCTGTCCCCTCCTCTTTCTATCTTCTGGGGCGGGGGAACTGCTGCTGCCCCCCACTTGAGCAGCCCACCTCCTCATCCAGCAGCTGCTGCATCCTCCCCACCCAGGAAAGGTAAGGGGCTTTTTAAAGCAGCGGTTGGGCCCCCTCCACAGGCCTCCTCCTGTGGAGTGGCCTGGGAGGGGTGAGTTTGGGCACAGCCCTTCTTTTCCATCGGGTCTCCAGAAGGGTGGCTGCATAGCCAGGGGTGGGGTGTTAGGGTGTGCCCCTGCCCCACCCCTGCAGCCACCCCCCCCTTACTGCCCCCCCACCCACACCCAGCCGCCACTGGGGGCCCCTCCTCCACCTAGGCCCCCTTCTAACCAGCTGCCCCTTCCTTCTCCCCCTGGTTTCCTGAGGGCTCTGCAGCAGCTGCTGTGGGCCCCCCCCGCCTCAGGCGCACGTGGGCACCCCCTTCCCCCCCCATTTCCACCAGGTTGGCTGTGCCCACGCCCCCCCCCTTTTTACTTTCACTTCACCTAAGCGCCTGAGCCCCACCGCACACGCATAAACCTTAATCCCTCACGTCCCAGTGCAGAAAAGGAGCCATCTTACCATCTTGTGCTGGGAGCAGCGGCCATCTTAGGTCTCACCTTCCCCTGACCTCACTGCCCTTGCTCTGCCCTTCCCCCATCTGACTAGGTCCTCAGCCTGGCCGGTGGGGGAGGGGCAGCCACGTCTCCACCCTTCCTTTCCCTCCACTCTCCTCCCCTCCCCCGCTCTCTCTTAAAGGCCCCACGCCCAACAAACTTCCCCCATCTTTCAAACCCACCACCATGACCCCCACACCCACCGGAGGGTCATCCGGTGACCCCCTCCTCCCCTCGTCTTCCACTGTCACCCCTCCCACCCCCGAAACGGCGGCCCACTCATCCAGGGCCGCCCAAGACTCTGCCGCCATGTCGGCTGAGGGCGCGGGCACAGGCTCCGGGGCTTCCACCACCTCCGCCGCGGCGTCCTCCAGCAACCTGGCCCCGAACCCACCCCCCCAAAAGGGCAGGAAGGGCCAGGGGAAAAGAAAGGGCAAGAGCCCCGCCCGGAAGGCTAAACCCCCCACGGCGGGGACTCTCCCCCCGGCTGCAAAAGCATTCGCCGCAGCCTCCCCTTCTCCCCCTCCCCCTGCTCCCTCCACCACCCCTGGGGGCCCCAACATCTCGGCCCCCAGGTTGTATGCCCAGGCGGTGGCCGCCACCCCGCACCCTGCTCCTTCCGCCTCCGCCAGGACTACCATCCCCGACGGTCGCGGCCCCTTCCCCGCGCTCACCAGGAGGCACAGGGTCCGCTGCCTCCTGGTGGCTGCCTTGCCCCACGTGGAAACCTACGTGCGGGCGTTGGCACGGGTGGTGGGGTCCGCGGCCGTGGTGGCGGCCTCCCGGATGTTCGGGAAGATCGTCTTCTTCCTGGCTTCGGAGGCCGCCGCCCAGGAGGCGGTGGAGAGGGGCCTGGCGGTTGGGGGCGTGCACGTGCCCCTGGAGCCGCTGGAAGACCTGGGCGTGCGGGTGGTGTTCTCGTCCGTCCTGCCCTTCCTTCGCAACGCCGCCCTTCTGCCTTTCCTCACCGCCCTGGGCCGGCCTTTGATGGTCCTGAGTCCCCTCCCCCTAGGCTGCAAAGACCCCGCCCTCCGGCACGTGCTCTCATTCCGCCGGCAGGCCCGGGTCCAACTGCCGCCGGCAGCAGCACAGGGCGGGGTGGCCCAGGAGGGGACTATACTGGTGCCCTATCAAGGGGCCCAGTACCGGGTCTTCTACACCCTGGGGGAGGCCCGGTGCTTTGGGTGCCGGGCGGCGGGGCATGTCCAGAGGGATTTCCCCCTGGCCCGGCACGAAGAAGAGGAGCCCGGGACCTCCTCCGACCCGGGGGGGGTCAGCCACGGGACCGGCGGCGCCCTGACTGCGACAGGCCCTGGGACCGCCCCTCCTCTTTTAGGCCCGGACGGATCCATCGCCGCTCGGGCGTCGGAGGGCGCCCGGCAGCATGGTGCCGGGCGAGAAGAAGCGGGCGCCGGCACCCGAGCGGGCACAAAAGCCGGGCCCGTGGAGGAGAGGGAGGCAGGGCCGGCGGCAGGACCAAAAGAGGGCCCACCCCAGGGCGGGTTGCCCCTCTCCCTCGCCGCCCCACCCCCCTCCTCCCTCCCTCCCTCCTTGTCGGCCCTATCCCCTGGCCCCTCCTCCTCTACTGCCCAGCCCGCCTCCTCGGAGGGCTGGGTATTGGTGGGGGGGAAAAGGAAAAAAGGGGGTGCGCGTGTCCGGCACCCCACCCCGCCGGAGGATGGGGTGGAGGTGCCGCGCAAGGCACCCAAGAGACCCGCCAGCCCCGCTCCACCCGCCGAACCCCCGGCTACCAACTATCTGCCGGGGGTGACGGAGGTTGCCGCCACGGCGGCCGAGGAGATTAACACCCCCTCGGCCCCGGAGCCAGAGCCAAAAGAGGCCGAGATGGCCCTTCCTGCACCCGCGCCCTCCTCCGACACCCCTCCAGCCGCTACCCAGGTGGCTGTAACGGAGCTCCCGGAGGAGGTGGCTTCTGGCCTCACCCTCCTCTCGCAGGAGGTCGAGGCCCTGGGCCTCACCCCGGTGGCCCTGGATATGGAGGGCCTGCTATTGGAGGCCTGTGGGCCGCCCATGGACTCTCCACTCCCCCTCCCACCCTCCCCCTCTCCTCCTACCAGCGATACCCTGACTGCCACCTCCCTCTGCCCTGAGCTGTCCCAAGGGGCAACCCCTCCCTCAACTAGGGACAACCCCCCGGCGGAGGTCGGCCAGCCCCCGGACGCCCCAGGGGAATCAGGACTCCCCTTGCCCCCCCCCTTCGTCCCTGGAACCAAAAACCCCGACACCCTCTCCCCCGACCTGCCGGCGCCTCCCGCTGAGAGTGCCGGCACCTCAACCTCTACCCTGCCATTGCCTGAGGAAGCCCTGCTCCTGGAGACCTCCTTGGCCCGTGTTTCCGCCCTTGCTCCCACCTTGGCCTCACTGCTTGCCACCCCCGCCACACCCCTTCCCGGCCAATGCCCCGCTCCAGAACCCGCAATCCCCCCCACTCTAAACCCTCCCCTTCCTCCCCTCCCCCCACCCCCTCCTTTCCTTCCCCCCCACGACCCCTCCCTTCCCCCACCGATCTCTACCTCCCCTGCCCCCATCCCTCCTCCTCTTTTCTACTTCTGCCCAGTCATACCTGCCCCCAAGGTCGTAACTCCTCGGGAGGCCCCTCTTGCACTGCCCTCTCCCAGCACTTCCGGGGCTGCTCTCCCTCCGCCGCCCCCATCCCTCCCAAACTCAGGCCCCAGTCCCTACCCCAACCTCTTCTCTGGCCGAGGGGCCCAAAAGAATGCGAGGCCGACGGGTTCTCAAGACCCCGAGGCCTCGGCACCCCACGCGCTGGCGGGTGAGATGCGCCAGTTCTTGGAGGACGTTCACGGCTCCAAGAGCAAGGTTACTCTCGCCCTCAAGCGGTGGGGAGACTTCCATTCTGCTTTAGAGTCCGTGAGGGTCCTTCTGAGGGAGGGCAAGGGGACCGGGAAGAGGGACGCCGCGGTCTACCAACGGGCCCGTGGCTTCCGCGATGCCCTCGTCACCTTCAGCGTGGCTCACGGTTTGCTGCGTGGCTCCACGGGAACCGCCGGCGCTCCCTCTGGCGAGGATCCTCCCCAGCCCTCCAAATGGCGCCATTCATCTTTGCCACACTAAACGTCAGGGGCTGCGGGTCGGGTCTCCGCAGGTGCCGAGTGCTCTTCTTCCTCCAAGAGGGCGGGTACTCGGTCACCTTTCTACAGGAGACCCACACTACTCCGGCCGCCGAAGCCAAGTGGCGGCTGGAGTGGGGAGACGGGGTCCACTTTAGTCATCTCTCGGCCCAGTGGGCCGGGGTAGCGACCCTGTTCTCCCCAGACCTGCAGCCCGAGGTGCTGGGGAGCGTCGAGGTCGTGCCGGGCCGCCTGCTGTATCTCCGGGTGCGGGTGGAGGGGCTGCCTCTCCACCTTGTCAACATCTACGCCCTGACACTCGGCCCGGAGATAACTTCCTTCTTCCGGCAGGCGGCGGCCTTCCTCGACACCATCGATCCTCGCGAGTGCCTGGTCCTCGGCGGGGATTTCAACTGCACCCTCGAGGAGCGGGACCGCACGGGGACCGAGAAGTGCCAGGCCGCTGCGGACGTCCTCAGGGAGCTCATTCACCATCGCTCCCTGGTGGACGTCTGGCGCAGCCACCACCTGGACGAGGACGCCGGTTTCACCTACGTCCGGGTGGTGGGCCATAAACCTGCACACTCCCGGTTGGACCGCATTTACATCTCGCGGCACCATCTCTCCCAGGCCCACGCCTCCAGCGTACGGCCAGCCCCCTTCTCGGACCACCACCTGGTGGCCGTGAAGGCTTCCCTCTTGCCGGAGAAGCGGGGGTCGGCCTACTGGCATTTTAACAACAGCCTGCTGGAGGACGTGGGCTTCGTGGCGTCCTTCCGGGAGTTCTGGCTGGCCTGGCGCGAACAGCGGCATGCCTTTCCCTCGGCACGGCGGTGGTGGGACCTGGCAAAGGTGCGCGCGCGGCTCTTCTGCCGTGACTATACTCGGGGCCAGCCGGCGGCGGGATGCGTTGATAGGGCAGCTGGAACGGGAGGTCCTTGAGCTGGAGAGGCGTCTAGGCGCCAGCCCCGGAGATCCATCCCTCTGCGGCACGTACCAGGAGAAGCGGGACGAGCTCAGGACCCTCGACGCCCATCCGGCACAGGGGGCCTTGGTGAGGTCGCGAATCCAACTCCTCCGGGAGATGGACCGCGGCTCCCGCTTCTTCTACGCCCTGGAGAAAAAGAGGGGCGCCAAAAAACATATCCTCTGCCTTCTGGCGGAGGATGGCACCCCTCTTACGGATCCGGTGGAGATGCGCGAGAGGGCTCGTGCCTTCTACGCCGCCCTTTTCTCCCCGGATCTGACCGACGCCGACGCCTGCAGGGCGCTCTGGGACCAACTCCCGTCGGTCAGCATGGGCGACCGGGACCGGCTGGAGCTTCCTCTCACTCTGGCCGAGCTCTCGGAAGCCCTCCATCTTATGCCCACCAATAAATCCCCAGGCATGGACGGGCTGACCGTGGAGTTTTACCGCGTGTTTTGGGACGTCCTCGGCCCAGACCTGCTTGGCGTCTGGGCCGAGGCCCTGCAAAGCGGGGTGCTCCCCCTCTCGTGCAGGCGTGCAGTCCTCAGCCTGCTACTCAAGAAGGGGGACCCCCGCGACCTCAAGAACTGGCGTCCCATCTCGCTCCTCAGCACGGACTACAAGATCATTGCCAAAGCCATCTCCCGTCGCTTGGGGTCCGTGCTGCAGGACGTGGTCCACCCCGACCAGACCTACACCGTCCCGGGCCGCACCATCTTGCAGAATTTGTCCCTGGTCCGGGATCTCTTAGAGCTTGGGTGTAGGGACGGCCTGTCGTTCGCCCTGCTGTCCCTGGACCAGGAGAAGGCGTTCGACAGGGTGGACCACGGGTATCTCCTGGGCACCCTGCAGGCCTTCGGCTTCGGACCCCGCTTCGTCGGGTTTCTCCGGGTGCTGTACGCTGCCTCGGAGTGCATGGTCAAGCTCAACTGGACCCTGACCGCTCCGGTCAGCTTCGGATGGGGAGTACGACAAGGCTGCCCGCTCTCAGGACAGCTGTACGCTGTGGCCATCGAGCCCTTCCTCTGCCTCCTTCGGCGAAGGTTGACGGGGTTGGCGCTTCCAGAGGCAGGGCTGCGGCTAGTCCTGTCGGCGTACGCCGACGACGTGCTCCTCGTGGTCCAGGACCCGGGAGACCTGGCGCGTCTGGAGGCTTGCCAAGCTATCTACTCGGCAGCCTCCTCCACCCGGGTCAACTGGGTCAAGAGCTCTGGCCTGGTGGTTGGGACCGGATGGCAGACGAGCCGCCTCCCACCTGCGCTTCAGGCCATTCGGTGGAGCGCGGGTCCGCTGCTCTATCTAGGCGTCTTTCTATCCGCCACGCATCCCTCTCTGCTGGAAAACTGGCAAGGCCTAGAGAGCAGGGTCGCTGAGCGGCTGCGGAGGTGGACAGGGCTACTCCAGTGTCTCTCCCTCCGAGGGAGAGCACTGGTGCTGAACCAACTCGTCCTGTCCATGCTCCGGCACCGCCTCAGCACCCTGGTCCCACCCCCCGGGTTCCTGGACCAGCTCCAGAGGTTAATCCGGGAGTTCTTCTGGCCAGGACTGCACTGGGTCCCTGCAGGGGTACTCCATCTTCCCCCGGAGGAGGGGGGACAGGGCCTGACCTGCACGCGCACTCAGGTCCATGTCTTCCGCCTCCGGGCCCTGCAGAGGCTTCTCGACACCAACAGTGCAGATAGTCCGGCGTGGAGCACGCTGGCGCACGCTTTCCTCCGCCGTTACCGAGGGCTCCGATACGACCGGCAGCTCCTCTATTTATCCTGCAGAGACCGTCCGCGAGGCCTCTCGGAGCTGCTGGCCTTCTACCAGGACCTCCTCCGCACTTGGCGGCTGCTCGCAGCCTCCAGGTCCTTAGGGGCCACCGTGGGAGAAGACCTCCTCGCGGAGGCCCTGCTACACAACCCCCACCTTCGTGTGCAGGCGGCGGAGTCTCGCACGGTGCGCCGGAGGCTGGTCCTAGGTGGAATCACCAGGGTCGGAGACCTCCTGGACTACGAGCGGGGGGACTGGATGGGGGCCCCGGCGCTCGCCCGGCGCATGGGGCTCTCCGACCTACACTTCCCCAGTCTCGTACTCCGGGAGGTGAAGGCTGCCCTGCCTCCCACCGCTCACAGTTACCTCGGCTGGGTCCTGCGAGAGGGTGCACCCCGCCCCCTCCCACTCCTAGCCCTCCGGACCTCTCCGTGGGCCCCCGGCTTCACGATCCTGCCCGCCCCCCTCCCCCCCATCACCTCAGCCGGCTGCACACTGTCCAGCCGGTCCCCTTCCAAACCGCGCCGAGACATCTTCTGTACACGCTCGTGCTTCACACGCTCCACTTCCCCACCCTCGTGTCCCGCCCCGATCACAAATGGCGGGACCTCTTGCCGTCATCGGAGGGTGGGGAGCCCCGGTGGGCCGGCCTCTACTCCACCTTGGTCCCGCGGCCTGCTGGGGACATCAGCTGGAGAATCCTCCACGGAGCGGTGAGCACGGGCGTGTACCTGGCGCGGTTCACCCCCATCCCGGACACCTGTACCTTTTGCGGCACGAGGGAGAACCTGGCGCACATCTACATCGAGTGCGTCAGGCTGCAGCCCCTCTTCCGGCTCCTCCAGAACCTCCTTTTGAGGTTCTGGCTGCACTTCTCCCCACACCTTCTCATCCTCTCACACCCTATCCGTGGCCCCACAAAGTCGCGGGACCTCCTCGTCAGCCTCCTACTGGCCACGGCCAAAATGGCCATTTACAAAACCAGGGAGAGGAGGCTGGCACGGGGGGCGACCTGCGACTGTGGGGCCTACTTCCGTTCCTCCCTCCGCTCACGAATCCGAGCAGAGTTTCTCTGGGCGGCGTCCACCAATTCCCTGGACGCCTTTGAGGAATGGTGGGCGCTGTCCGGGGTCCTCTGCTCAGTGTCCCCCTCCGGCTCCCTTCTTTTAAACCTTTGACCCTCACTCCCGTTCCTGGTTTTTCTTCGTTGTCCCCCGTATTTACTTGGGACCGGGCTGTTTTTAATGGGTCCCCTCTCATCGTGAGAGGGGCCTTGTAGCCATGGGTAGGCTATGCCTGCCCACTCCCCCGGCATCCAATATGTACACATGGATGCTCCCTAGTTTTGTCAATAGAAGGCCTCTTCTGTCAACAGAACTCTGTGGTGTAGACCCAGTTTATAACTCCTCACTTTTACTATCACTTTTCTGTTTTTGCTTGTTTTATCTAAAGCTGTATGTATTATTTCTAAATATCTTCACTTTCCAACTGAATCAGGAAGAGCTTTAACTCAAAGTTGTCTTCTTTCTTTATTTGTGACCTTGTAGTCACAATAATTAATTTGCCTGTTTACATTTTTATTTAAATTTTATTTTCGTATTTAACTTTTTCCTTCAAAAAAATTTCGCTCAAATATTCCTTACTTTTGTTAAATTAGCTCCTTTGAAGCATCTAGTATACATATGACTGGATGTGACTGTCCTGTTTAAAAATTTTGAATATTATCGGGTCATGATCTAAAGACACTATGAACTTTTAGTCCAGAGAGTAATTAATCTTCCTCCATTACAATGAAGTCCAAAGGAGTTATCTCATGTTAGCCGTGTCTACACGTGCACGCTACTTCGAAGTAGCGGCACTAACTTCGAAATAGCGCCCATCACGGCTACACGTGTAGGGCGCTATTTCGATGTTAACATCAACGATAAGCGGCGAGACGTCGAAGCCGCTAACCCCATGAGGGGATAGGAATAGTGCCCTACTTCGACGTTCAACGTCGAAGTAGGGACCGTGTAGTCGTTGCGCGTCCCGGAACATCGAAATTACGGGGTCCTCCATGGCATCCATCAGCTGAGGGGTTGAGAGACGCTCTCTACAGCCCCTCAGCTCAATGGTGGCTGCGTGGAGCAGCCCCTTAAAGGTCCCCGCCCCCTCCCTTTCTGTGTAGGAAGCTGAGAGAGCGTGCAGGCAGCAGCAATAACACGCGGCCAGCCTGCACGCTCTTCAGCAGCCCCAAGAACCCCCCAGTGCACCGATGGCTGCCCGGCAGCCCCCCCATCACCCCCAGGGGACCCCCCCCAAGGGGAGCCAGGGCAGCCAGGCCGGCAAGCGGCAGCGGGGCCCCTACTGGACGGAGGCCGAGCTTCGGGACCTGCTGGGGCTCTGGAGTGACGAGGAGGTGCTCCAGGTAATGGGGAGCAAGAGGCGGAACGTGGATGCGTTCGCTCGGCTGGCCGAGGGCCTGGCCGCCCGGGGTCACCCTGCCCGCACTCCAGACCATGTCCGGAGTAAAGTCAAAGAGCTGCGGCAGGGTTACGCCCGGGCCCGGGATGCGGCCGGCCAATCTGGGGCTGCCCCCGTCACTTGCCCCTTTTACAGGGAGCTCAGGGACATCCTGGGCCCCCAGCACACCTCCTCCCCTCCGGCCACTCTTGACATCTCGGCTGAGGAGCCCCAGCAGCCCCCGGAGCCAGAGTCCGCCCTGGAGGTAAGCCCCGCACCCCGGGGGCATCGCAGCAGGAGGAGGAGGAGGAGGAGGAGAGGGACTCTTCCTCCGCTGAGACGGGGCTGCACATCCTCCTCCCATCCCGGAGCAGCAGCCGGGCGTCCGCCCCCCGGGTGTCCCCGGACCGTGGGAGTGGACCTACAGGTATGTACCCCCCCGGTGTACACCCCCGGGATTGAGGGGCGGGGTTAATAGATATGTGGCTAGGGCCCTCCACATGCCCAAATGACCATGGCCCCAAGGACAGCAGTGCCATGTCCCTCACAGGAGGGCATCAGCCCCTGCCCCCCCCCGCCCAGCATGACAGTGCCATGCCCCATCCCCGGGGCAGGGGGGAGCGGAACCTCGAGGGTCCCCCGGGAGGAGGGGGTGGGACACCCCGCAGCAGCAGCAGCAGCAGCAGCAGCAGCAACAGCAGCAGCTGCAGCAGCATGTGATGGAGTGGGGGGAGTGCAAATGCGAGACTCAGGCTAGATATGAGCAACAAGCTGAATAGCTCCCAGGGGCAAAGGATGATCCTGGGGCTACAACTGGCAGGTGACACCTCTGCCCTGAACAAAGAGGAGGGAGGAGCCGAGCTGGCTTTGAATAGGGGGCGGGGGGGGCGCAGGTAGAGGCTAGGGGAAGGGAGAGCTGGAAGGCAGCCAGCCTGAGGAGGGGGAAAGCTACACCCCAGAGGGGCACCCCTTGGGGTCTTCTCCCCAGGACGGGTTGGAAGGACTGTCTCTGACTGCTGTGCTGTCACTCCTGGGACAAACTGGGTATCTGTGGCCTAAGAAACCTCTCCTGTCAGACCCTGCTAAGTGAAATGAGAATCACTCCCGTGAGGGGACGGGGTGCAGTGCAGGGGGATGCCTGAACCCCATCCATCACAGCAGCATCTCCCGGGGACGGGGATGGGGAACCTGCAGCACAGGGGTGGGGGGACAAGGGCCACGGCTCGGGGCCCACACTAACGCCTGTCTCCACTCTTCCTCCCCGCCTCCTGTGTTCCACAGCTGCACCATCGGAAGGACCGGAGAGCGCCGGCGAGGCTTCAGTGGTCCCGGAAACCCCTCCGGGGCCATCGCTCCAGGCAAGCCCCTCGGCGGAGGACCGACCGGCCGCACGGCGGGCAAGACGGCGGACCCCCAGCTGCTGGCCATCCATCGTCGGCAGCTAGAGGTCACGGAGCAGCGTCTGCGGGTGGAGCAACGCCGCCTCCACCTCCAGGAGCGGGCACTGGTCTGGCGCCAAGAGGTATGGGGGGCCTACATGGAGACCTTCAACCGCCTCGTGGACTACCTGGCCCCCCATGCCACGCCGGCCGCCGCTGCGCCCGCCCTGAGTGCTCCACCCGCCACGCCACCCACTGCTCCGCTCGTCGCCACGCTGTCCGCCGTCGCCCCGCCACCTGCCACCGAGGGCCGGACTATAGGGGCGTGGGACCCAGGACGTGCCCGCCCCCCTTGTATATAGTTTTGGGACTTATTTATTTGTGCCCCCCGTTTGCCCCATCCCCCCCATGTAAATAGTTCTCCCCTTCCTTGTAATCCCTGGTTTTCTGTTTTTTGGACATATAATATATGCAAACTTTTTTATTATTCACTTATATAACAGTTTAGTTAGAAGGTCTTGTATATAGTTTGTTGTTGTTAGTTAAAAAAACAGTTCAAAGAAAACCAGTTTCATTTCTCCAACACGTGCATGCTTTTATTTGTCCAGGAAAAGTGTGTGGGGGGGTGCTGTTGGGTGCTCCGTGGTGTGGGCGTAGGGGCACGGAGTGTTGTGGAGGAAGCGGGGGAGGGCGCAGTGGGGGGCCTGGCAGAGTTCACCCCGCGGCCTCATCGAAGTGGGCCCGCAGGGCCTCCCGGACCCGGGTCCCTTCGGGATCCACCTGGCGACTGGGGGCAGCGGGTGGCTGCACATCGGCCCTGCCGGCCTCCACAGCCCAGCCCTGAAAAAAGGCCTCCCCCTTGCTCTCCACCAGATTGTGTAGGGCGTAGCAGGCACCCACAATCTGGGGGATGTTGTTGGGGCCCACATCCAAGCGGGTCAGGAGACATCTCCAGCGCCCTTTGAGGTGGCCAAATGAGTGCTCCACCACCTGGCGTGCGTGGTTCAGGCGCTGGTTGAAGCACTCCTGGCTGGCAGAGAGATGGCCCGTGTACGGGTGCATGAGCCAGGGCCGGAGGGGGTATGCCACATCTGCGATGACGCAGAGGGGCATGGTGGTGTCCCCCAGAGGGATCTCCTGCTGAGGGATGTAGGTCCCCGCCTCCAGCCGGCGGCACAGGCCCGAGTTCCGGAAAACCTGGGTGTCGTGGCTGCTGCCAGGCCAGCCCACATAAATGTCCTGGATACGGCCCCGGCTGTCCACCAAGGCCTGGAGGACCACTGAGTGGTAGCCCTTGCGGTTTACGTAGCGTCCTCCACTGTGTTGCGGGGCGCGGATGGGGATGTGAGTCCCATCCAGAGCCCCGAAGCAATTGGGGAAGCCCAGCGTGGCAAAGCCCGTGATGGTGGCATCTGGGTCCCCCAGCCTCACGAGCCTGTGGAGGAACATGGCGTTCATGGCGCGCACGACCTGCAGGGGAACCACGTGGGAGAGCACCAATGAGGGGTGAGCAGGGTGTGCGTGGCCCTGCCCTGCCCGGGCCCCCCTCCCCTCCCCTGCCCTGCCCTGCCCTGCCCTGCCAGGGCCCACCTGTCCGCCCTGCCCCCCGGTGGGTCCTCTTTCCTCCATGAGGACAGCCCTGACGGTGGCCTTGCCGACGCCAAACTGCTGGCCCACGGATCGGTAGCTATCTGGAGTGGCCAGCTTCCAGACAGCGATGCCGACCCGTTTCTCCACTGGGAGGGCACGCCGCATGGCGGTGTCCTGGTGCCTGAGTGCGGGGATGAGCCACTGGCACAGCTCCATAAATGTCTGCCGGCTCATCCTTAAGTTCCTGAGCCAGCGGTCATCGTCCCACTCCTCAAGCACCAGCCGCTCCCACCAGTCGGTGCTGGTGGGGTAGCTCCACAGGCGGCGACATGTGAGGCGGGGAGGGGTCGGGTTGCTGCACGGTTGGGGGTTGAGTCCTGCTCCCCTGCAGGCTGCTCCTCATCCAGTGTGGCAAGGAGGTGCTCAGCTGCCTCCCGCATGGCATGGAGCAGGGCAAGCCCTGCTCCTGCAGGGAGGGCTGGGTGGACCTCTGGCTGCTGCTGCTGCTGCTGCTGGGGGTCCATGACTGCGTTGCCCGAGGTGTGTGTGCCTATGGCTCTGCAGACCGCGTGCTGTGCAGGCTGAGTGTGTCTGGGAGGGGCCCTTTAAGGGAGCGGCTAGCTGTTGCCCCGGAAGCGCTAGTCCGCCCTGTGACCCTGTCTGCAGCTGTGCCTGGCATCCCTATTTCAATGTGTGCTACTTTGGCGTGTAGACGTTCCCCCGCAGCACCTATTTCGATGTGGTGCTGCGCAACGTTGATGTTGAACATCGACGTTGCCAGCCGTGGAGGACGTGGAGACATTATTCATCGGAATAGCCTACTTCGAAGTAGTCTTCACGTGTAGACGTAGCTGTTGAGTGAGATATTTTTTTGTGGTAGAAAATTACTCTCTATAACTTTCAAATTGGCTGCTTTCAATGCATATGCTATAATAGTCTTTGACTCATCTCCATTTCCTAATGTTTAAACTTGGGTAAATTACACCACTAAATTCCTTTATACCATTCACCATAGAAATGGAAAAATACTTGAGAGGTCATCAAATCCAGGTCACTGCATTCACAGCAGGCACTGTCTCTAGATCATCCCTGGCAGTGGTTTGTCTACTCTGCTCTTAAAAATGGAGATTCCACAGCCTATCTAGGCATTCCAGTCACTAACCACCCTGGCAGTTAGCAAGCAAGTTTTATCTAATGTCCAGTCAAAACCTCCCATGCTGCAATTTCAGCCCACTGTTTCTAGTCCTGTCTTAAGAGGTTAAGGAGAACAACTTTTCTCCCTCCTCATTGTAATAATTTTTTAGCTACTAGAAAGAGGTAAAGTGCCCTCAAAACCATCATAAGTGGTTGTAAATTACTTGTGATGGATGACGTCCACTGCTGGGATTGCCTAGGGTTTAGGGACTATGTTCACCTTGCCTTCCATATTTTCCCCCATACCACAGTCACACCCTGTGGCAGTCTGCCTTTTGATAGGGGGTGGACATGACCCTTGAGTCAGGCCACCAATCGGTCTTATCTCATTTTGAGGATGATGGAATCCCAATGGGGTTCCCTTGCCTCATGTATGGGTGGGGGTCTATCAGTCCATCAATTGTTCTTGCGGGTGTCCAGTCCCAGCTGTATGATAATATAGATCTTTACCCTGTTCTTGTGTCCCCGAGGATGTATCTGGAAATGTGGCTTTTCATGGTCTTCATAACAAGGGGTGTTGGTAGGGGGCTTGGGCCCTCCCACACCAACATATTGTTGGTTAGGCCTCAGAAAGAGGCACCAATGTCCAGGAGTGCTGTCGAGGCTGTCTCTTCAAGTAACTGCCTACCACCTCCTCTCCCATCAAAGTCATATAGTTTACCTGAAAGTACTAACAGAAAAATAACTGCAACTTCAGCGCTGCTGGGCTCAACAGGAAAAATCACTTTTTGAGAATACATTCCTTCAGTAGCTTGCAGGGTAGGTCTCTCCCTGCCCAGTCAGGCCCATTCTGAGGCACCTGGCTCCATGTAGGCTTGACCTTTAGCTGAAGAATGGTGTGCAGCTGGGGTCACCTGGCCCCATTGTTGCATCTAAGCCCTACGTTGGAACTAAAGGGGCTCATACACATCACCTTTAGGGAGAAGGGACCTAATTTATGTCACCTTCCCATGTTGCCCCTCAATTGAATCCTGCCATATGGTGCTGACTTCTGACTACCAGCTAGCACACAACAAACACACAGAAAGAAAATTCATGTGTGCAAAATAATGGAAATAGTCATCTTTTGCACTATGGCATTATCTACATCAGACAATAAATTTTAAAATGCTGGTTTGATTAAAACTGGACTGAAAGGGCAGGGTTACCTGATAGCTGTGATTGCTGTCCCTGTCCCCTCGAAAAAGGATATTTATACCTGGTTCTGCGTGATCCTTTAAGCTTAATTATTGAGGGCATTTGGTATATCAGGTAAGTGGAGTCTCGAGTACGTTCTTTGTAGTTTCTCTTGAGCATTAGCAGATTTTGAGGGCAGACATTTATACCCCGTTATATACAGATATGCTTCATATCTTCTAAAACAAAGACTCTCTCAGATAGATTTGCACGCTAAAGCTATGTCTATACTACAGCAATCTGTTGACAGAAGTTACTGTCATAAGATATCTTCCTACAAAACTTTTGTTGACAGATTGCATCCACATATGAAAGCGAATCGCTCTGTCGATCCACCCTGTCAACAGGGAGCGTCCAGACTGCCCAGCTGCTCTCTCGAAAGAGAGGCCGACTGGAAGCACAGCAGACTGGGCTGCCCAGTATTGTGGAAGTCCTCCCGTCTGTCAACAAAGGGCTCTCAGGGGCATCCACGCTGGCTTTCTGTCGACAGATTCTGTTGAGAAAGGTATTCTGCCTCCTGGGGGGACAGCAGAACACTGCTGACAGAAGTGTTGTGTTCTGTTGATTTACCATTGACAGAACACCTTGGGAATTTGGACGCTCCTTGAGTTTTGTCAACATAACACCAGTTTCGTCGATACAACTCTCTAGCATAGATGTAGCCTTATAAGTTTCAATACATAATGTGCTTTTAAGGCTATAGTATAAACTCTTCAAAATAGGTGGTGGTTTTTTCATGGAAATCTGGCAGATCCTTAACTACAGTGTTGCTAGTCATGAAACTAGACTAGAGCTCTAATAAGGTTCTATATTGCTACATGCAACATTCTCTTCTGAAACCTGTACTTACTTTCAACGGAACAATTGCAAATCAGAAATGCTGACCTGACTTTTCTTCTTTTAGGAAACGCCTGAATCATCTTCTGCCCACACAAAATAGAAAGGCAGATATCTTATTATGTACATTATCATTTTTGGTTTAAAATAATGTTCAGATTGATCTAGTCTTTACAATTGCAGTCACCAGGGCAGATATTCAACAGATATAAACTTTTGTAGTGCCAATGGAGCCCCACCAATTTATACCAGATGAAGATCTCCAACACAATTCCATATATCTCAAGTATTAAATACCAGTGAATACAGTATTTTAACTTCCTTCAGTAGGTGTTGTCTGGTACTGTGTAGATTACCTCTTATGCTAGTCTGGTATACTAAAAGGTATAAGAAATCTAACAGCATTCCAGCGTGAGTAATTGAAAATATGGCTTTGAAAATGTTCCTTGTTTATTGTATTGACACTCAGTGCATGGTCAAGGATGGAAAAGAATAGCATTTGGGTCATGCGCAGCCTCCCTGGATTCCTTGCTGATGGACTTTTGATTGTCAGACTGTAAAATTTACATAATATAGGACATAAAAAAAAGCTGGTGTGCATTGATGTAGTACAATATGTAAATCAATAGTTTCAAAACTCTGACCTGTACATTTATTTTGTTATAGAGCACATAATGAAAACAGACTATTTCATATGTTTGTGAAAATACTGAGCACCAAGGTCACATCAGTTTGCACATGCCAAAATAGGATCACTCTTCAAGCTATTAACTGAGTTTGATATAGAATCATAGGGTTGGAAGAGACCTCAGGAAGTCATCAAGCCCAACCCCCTGCTAAAAGCAGGAGTGATCCCAACTAAACTATCCCAATTAGGGATTTGTCAAGCTGCAACTTAAAGACCCCTAGAGATGGAGATTCCACCACCTTTCAAGGTAATGTATTTCAGTGCTTCACTACCCTCCTAGTGAAATAGTTTTTTTTTAATATTGAACCTAAATCTTTCCCACTGCAACTTGAGACCCTTGCTCTTCGTTCTGCCATTCGTAACCACTGAGAACAGCCTCTCTCCATCCTCTTTGGAATCCCCACTCAGGTAGATAAAGGCTGCTACCAAATCCTTCTTTACTCTTCTCTTCTGTAGACTAAATAAGCCCAAATCCCACAGTCCCTCCTCATAAGTCATGTGCTCCAGCCCCCATTGCTATAGGAAGGAGCTCAGATACAATGGTGAGGGGTGGGAATATAAAAGTTGAAAATAGATAATACCCCTTCATTAATCAGTCTTTCCATTACACTTATTTTTTTTGTTGCTATCCCATGTATTCCTGAAGTACACTGCAGAAGAATGCCCCACCCAACAAAAAATCTCTTTTATCCCCAGGGACTTCTTAAACCATTTGGAAAAGAATTGTGGAACATATTCTATCTTCCAGGATTCTCATTCGTCGGCTATTCTTTAATCTAGGTTTAATTTTTAGACCCTCAGTCCAATTTCTCTGAGGCTGGGTCTACACTTGCCCCCGTCTTCAAAGAGGGCATGTCAGTCAGGGTGATGGGAGATTACTAATGAAGTGCTGTGGTGAATACACAGCAATTCTTTCTGCAAATTCTCCCCCGTGGCAACTTCAAAGCATCAAACTTCCAAGTGCTGGCATGTGTGTAGCCACAGGCATTTCCAAGTGCCCGCTGCCACACGCATGCTGGCACTTTGAAGTCTGACACTTCAAAGTTGCCATAAGGGAGAATTAGCCTCATGAAGTGCTGCATATTCACCGCAGCACTTCATTAGTAATCTCTTATCACCCCGATTAACATGCCCCCTTCAAAGTTAGGGGCAAGTGCATACAAGCCCTAAGTGCTTGAGCTGTTTGTGATTTTTCTTAGGATTGTATCTGTTCACTGGAGGGGGGAGCAATGTGAAGTGGGGGCTTTCCCCAGCCGTATGAATATTTAGTAATTTGCACATATCTATCACAGACTGAAGGCAGAGATTATCGTAATCATTGCTGCAACAGCTGTATGTTTGCTTTACATTTTGCATACTTCGCTGGCTGCTCTAGAGTAGTACATTCCATACAGGAGAGATTGTGTAGCCTTGATATTCATATTCTATGCATGATGTTCACATTCTATACATTCTATTCTATACTTTCTATCACAATTTTCCATTATTAACTATGTTTGTCTAGACACCTACACCATATACGAAAAAGTTTATGCATCTAAGTCACTCCTGGCAGAAATAGATACAACTCCACCTTACATCAGTGTAAGTTGCACCCAGTTATGTTATTGCCAACATCAAATCCCTACATCCTTTATTAATTTATAAGGTCAATAGGAGGACTAAGCATCAGCTCCTGCCATGATAATGTATATCAATTTGTTTAGTTGGAACCTTCATTATTCTGCTCATTTGGGTCAATAATATTCTTTCTTGTGTTTTAGCCATCTCATGATTTGTACCTGCCCAAATGGAGACTTAGAAAACAATTGCCATCTACATCTTTTTATATTTTTGTATCTCAACTTCTGGGAAAAATTACAGTCAAGTTTCTTAGAAGTGGTGGCATGACTAAAACAATCCAGTGAAAACCGTATGGGAATTAGCTGTGAGCACTGGCTAGTGGGCAGGTGATGGAAATTGCCATTTCAGGAGTAATGGTTTCCTGTTTCATATGAACATTAAACGTTTTGTCAAAGCCCTCTGATGTAATTTGCAGTTTTTCCATTGTTCTAAATGGGCTTTATGTGAGGCCCTAGATTCCATTCAAAACAGATAGGCTACATCTACACTAGAGACTTTTCAAAAAAGCTTGGGCTCTTTCAAAAAATCTTGTGGTGCATCTACATAAAAATGAGTTTTTTCAAGATTAAATCAGATGAACACGGCACTTTTTCTGGTGGCCCTCTTGTGCTCCCGAATGGGGAAGAGCACTTTTTTCAGAAAGGTCTGTTTGGAAAAAAATGTGTGTAGATGCCCAGGGGCCCTTTTTCAAAACATTAATCCTCCATGGTGCCGGATTTTTTGATCTGGGGCATTTCCTGGTCTGCTCTTTTGAAAGAGTGGCCAGAGTGTGGCTGCTCTCTATCAAAAAAGTGGCTTGATTTTTCAACCTGTTTTTTGTGTGTGGCCACCATCTTTTGAAAGATGTGTTTTTGGAAGAGATCTTCCAAAATAACTTCTTTTGAAGGACCGCTGTAATGTAGTCCTAGCCATACAGACAACCCTAGGGAGGCATCCAGAATGGATGTGTAAACAATATACCAGTCAACAGGACATTTTATTTAATTAGATATGAAACAGAATGTGTTTGTCTCTAACATCTCTAGACTCCAGTTTCTGAAACACAAAAGAAAATGAAAGGAAATGGCTGTGGGTTTAACAAACAGAACTACAAAAGTCGCTTCACATAGGCAAAAATGTGCATTGCTCTATATTAAACTTTAATCTGAATACGTAAAGGGGATGGGGCGCTGAGGTCTAAAGAAATTAATCATAACACAGGTAGTAAGTTTGACTGTGCTCCAAGGCAATGAGGCTATGGTTACACTAGCGAGTTTTGTAGACAAATCTGGGGTTTTGCAGACAAAACTTGTGGAGCCTGCAAGAAACCACACACAGAAATCATTGACAAAAAAGCTGTGTGGATACTCTGGGAGCCCTTTTGTCGACAGAGTGGATCAAAAGATCAATCTGCTTTTATGTGTAGATGGGATCTGTCAATGGAAGTTTTGTTGGTACATGTTTTCTGACAGTAACTTCTGTAGACCGATTGCTGTAGTGTAACTGTAGCCTGAGAATTACGGCACTTCTAGCACTGAACCTACTGTATCCTGACCACAAAAATCAAACTTATCTCCTCATGTACAAGCTCTATCAATGAGGAGACTGACTGCAGCACTTCAATGCAACCTACAAACAACGATGCAAGGGACTATGGCTTACTATCATTAAGAACAAATTAAAGGAAACTGTGAATCCCCAAGCTCCTCTTAAGAAGTGTAAAGGGAAAAAAATGGCAATTTTGCAGTTAGTCAGGGGGCAGACCAGCTGTCATTGGCAAGGTCTATTCATAGATATTTTCAAAGAAAAGCCCTGATATATATTGTTTCATGAAAACACAATGGCTATGGTTACCTTAGTGTGGACCATCTACACACAAAATGCACTTTGTCAACAAAGTATGGTCTGGAGGGCCCTTCTGTTGACAGAGTGGATTCAAAAGTGCAATCCGCTTTTATGTGTGGATGCCATCTGTCAACAGAAGTTTTGTCGGAACACCTCGTCCGACAGTAACTTCTGAACACAGATTGCTGTAGTGTAACGACAGATAGCACGTTTCTCCTACTTTGGGCTTGCAAAGTACATGGATTTTTGCTAGTGAGGACATCAATGCTGTGTAAAAGTTTGTCACAATGTCACATTCAGTCAGTCCATTTTTGTGACTCACCTGCATGTTTCAAGCATCTGATGCTCTTTAAATTAAATACTCCTGTGTCTGAAGAGTTCTACCTTTTCTGATATGAATGCACCACAGATTCATATTGATAAGGTGTGCCCTTTTAGCACAAAATTACTTATGTTCTGTTTCTAAACAGTATGGATCAGGTTTTCAACTGGTGTCTCCATCCAGATTTCCATGGAGCCATGCCAATTTACAGAGGCTGATGTTCTGAGTCCATATGTTTTAAGAACCTGCATCCTGCACTTCTTACTGAAGCAAAAATCCACTGATGTCAACAAGTATTTTAACTGTACAAGGAGTGGAGGATTAGGATTTACATTTACACATGCACAGCCCAAGTGTTAGAGTTACTGATATTTCCCCTGGTGCAGTAATGGAACAGCAACATAAATACTCGTGTTACTTTTACCTCAGAAGATATTTCCACATTAAGTTATGCCCATGAGCTTTCAGAAATAGATTATTCAACATGCATCTTACGCACGACTTGTTTGCTGCCTGTGACTTTGGATACTACCAATCACCATCACTATGCGAGGAGAAAGAAACTGAAAATGATTGTTGGAGTGGCGGTTTTAAGTTTTTATAAATAAATATTTCTATATTAAAGCGGACTGCAAACCTCTCAATAAACAGTTGTGCCAGGATCTGAATAACCCTCGAGCTCTCCGAGCAGGATTTTCAAAAGCAATCTGCATTGGACTATCTCTGCTCCCATGGACTTTAGAGGATGTTTTACTATTGACTTCAGTAGGAACAGGATACAAATTTATAAAATCCAGGACCAGAAGGGGCCTCAATGACCATTTAGTCTGACCTCATGTGTAACACAGGCCATAGCATCTCCTCGACATAATTCCCAGAGCAGGTCTTTTAAAAGAAACCCACCCAATCCTGATTTAAAAATTGTTGGTGATAGAGATTCCACTACATCCTTTGGTGATTTGTACCAATGTAATAAAATGGCTTATTCTGCCACAGTAAATAAAACCTGTATTATCTTACACAGAAAATGCAACTTTGTACACATTCAGACAATCCTGGCTCTGCAAAAGCTTGGTAGGAAGGATGGGCAAAAAATAGGTATCATATGGTTTAGTATCTTACTTATTGCGAAGGGCCAGACAGCTAACCCATTGGGCAGGGTTTATTGTATTCTCCTTTATAAAATGCTGTATGTCCAAATTCTAATACTGTACTTTGGCTAATCCTATTGATTGCAATGGGCTACTCAAGAAGTAAAGTACTACAGGTTGAACCTTTCTAATCCAGAACTCTCTCATCCAGCAACATCCATACTCTGACATGATTTTAGTTAGCCAAACGATCACTTATGATGGGTGTGGCCAAGTTTCCTTTGGTCCCATAAAGTTTGTTTACAGCCATCAGTCCTGACTCCCAGTGTTCTTTGCTGCTATTTTCTGTAATTTACCCCTAAATGTCTTCTAAGAGCCAAATAAGCCGTGGAAGTGGTTGCACTGGTCAGGTCCGGAGGGAGCAGGATGAGAGAGGTTCAACCTGTACTATAAAAATGGAGTCCAGGGTTTGGTGGAATTTTGTGTTTACCACAGACACAAAATGGTTAAAATCAATGGAGCTGCTCAAGAAGTAAGACACTAGCCAATAAGAGAAAGACCCATTGTTTAAGAATCTTTCATCTGTATGGTGAGACTTGATCATCTTCCAGGTAGTAAATACCTTGAGAAGAAACAGAAATGAGAGGAAGGGAAAGGGAGAAAAAGAAGATGGTGGAAGGAGGAGAAGAAGAAAAAAAAGAGAATCATGGTAAAGAAAGAAGCGGAGGATTAGAAGAGGCATTGAATGGAAGAATGGTTATGAAGCAGAAAGGAAAACAGGAGAGCTTCTGACAGTAATCCGATTCTCTCTGATCGGCAAACAAATGTGTTGATGTAGCATCTAGTCCTTTTTATCTTTTAAAAATTAACAGCCTTGAGTCTCAGGGCAGAGTGCAAAGGCTTCAGAACACAACAGTAAAAAAGCAACACAGAGGAAAGGAAGGAATATTGCATTGTGTCTAAATACACTGTGGTGAGAAATGTCATTACTGAAGCTACGGCCCAGGATGAAGCACAAGGCACTATTACAAGAAAAAAAATCAAATGAAAGACTCTCATTGAAAAGCAACAAGAAGTCCTGTGGCACCTGACAGACTAACAGATATTTTGGAGCATAAGCTTTTGTGGTCAAAGACCCGCTTCGTCATCTGATGAGGCGGGTCTTTGCCCATGAAAGCTTATGCTCCAAAATATCTGTTAGTCTAACAGGTGCACAGAACTTCTTGTTGTTTTTGAAGATACAGGCTAACTCTATTACCTCTCTGACCCTTTTTGGAAAAAACCTCTGGGGTTGCTTTTGCTGTGCTGAACACAAGCTAGAAACCAAAAGCTCAGCCTCTCCTTCACTTATATTGTGAACGGAAGTGTTTATCACTTCCTAAGGGTCAGATACCCTGGCACTTTACTGGAGCAAATTTTTCTGAGAAACCTGTTCCATACACAGTACTCATGGCAAAACTGCAATATAGGCAATAAAATCTTATGCCTGAATTCAAAAAATAAATTTGAATTCATTTCTAGAGGAACTGGTTCAGTGCTGTTCTTTTAATTATTATTTTATTCATGAAAACAACATAGTGATGAACTCAGGTTGTCACTCAAAGGCATACATACATACATACATACATTAGTGGAAATTAATACAGCTCTGGACACTTCCCAGGGTAAGCCACAATTAAGTGCTGAAAACAGGCTACCATGTGATGTGGCCAAACCAGTACATTTATTAGGCATGCAAAAAAGGCTGGCTACATAATCTTCACCAGAACCTCCAAATCCATGTTTTGTTGTTCAAACCAATGCTAGTGCCTCTTCCCAAGCCACAGAAAGAATCCTTCTACTGACTCCAGTGGGCTTTGGGATCAGGCTCCCAGTGCTGTGTTTACCAGCTAGTAGCTATAGAGAGGTTTCAGGTTGGAGAGACTTTGGTCTAACTTTTTACAGACCCTGCATTCAACATATAATAATGCTATTTACACTTCTTCTCCCCCTACCCCCCACACCCGCAAAGGAAATAGCTCTTAATGGTGATGGATCATACAGCTCTAGCAGTGATGCACACAATGAGCTAATTCATTCTTGGTGTCGCTCCATGAAATTGGTGGAGGATGAATTTGGCTTAGTATGCAGCACTTGAAGTATAGAGGGAAAAATTCCATTTGCCTTAAAGATGGAAACATCCTGCCAGAGCTGAGTGATTTACTGACCCTGGAGCCTCTGGCTTATTGTCTGGTGCTTGTGAAAATGAAGAATTCATCATCATGTGCCAAAGGTTTTTGACTGCCCTAGAAAAACCAAAAATCATTATGGTTTTAATACAGTGTGATTGAAAACCCTGACTGCAGTAAGACTTTCATATCATGCTAGTCCAGGGATTTGTTTTTATTATTCACGTAGGTAGCGGAATAGCCTTTCCTTCCTAATCTGAGTGTTGCTGTCCTGGGCTGAAATAAAAAAGTACTTCTTTTGGTGCCCTAATTTGTCCTTTCAGTATGTGGGCTCATAGGTATTCTCATTCATTCGCATACATCATTCATGCAGCTGCTTGCAGCTAAACCTATTCAAATAAATGCCAGGATCCTTTGGACTACAGGTTGGACTTTTGTAGTCCAGATTCCACCTTTCCAGCAACATCTGTGGTCTGGCATTTCCATGGGTTGCTCCTGGGCTGGAGCACTCATGGGAAAAAATATGGCCCCCATACTCAGAAACTCCTCCCCTGTTCTCCCAGAGGTTCTGGAATGCTGCAAATAGCTCTTATGGTGTTCGGGCTCAGGGAGGGTGGGGAAAGAGTAGGGACAAGGGGTCTTTTGGGGGAAGAGGTAGGGTGGCTGTGGAGTCCCACAGCAGAGGCCAGGGGTGGAGGTCAGCAGCAAACGGTGGGGGATGGGAGCACAGCCCGGTGGCTATGGGACTTGGTTTGCTCCCATGGAACTATACTCCTGGCCACCCTGTCTCTTCCCCTGAGCACCTCCCAGGCTCTGCTTGGTCAATAGCAGCCCGGTTGCCACTGCTGGAGCACAGCACCTCAACCAGCAGCGGCTGAAGGACTGGCATTGACCTCCCTTGGTCCAGTAAATTCCCTGGTTTGGGACTGGTCAGGTCGCAAGGGTGCTGGACCAGGGAGGTACAACCTATATTTCCTGAAAGAGCACTTCAACAGAGGTGACACAGGCAACACTAGTGCGACAGGCTACACAGCGCTTTGCCCCCTAAAATACACCCATGCCAGCAGGGCACCTGAGATAGGAAATGGGGCCCTCACCAAGACGTCTGCTGGTGACACGTAAGGTTGTTCACCTCAAAGAGATGGTAATAGATTAAGTTCTTATGATCAAATGTAGCTGAGACCAGAAAATACCAGGTTTGAAAGGTGAGCAATTCTGTCTTATGTAAGCCAGGACCGGGATGTCATGGGGGATGAGACTGATGTCATACCTGGGAATACTGTAAAATAAGAAATGGGCATAGGTGAATCATATGTCTTAAATAAAAACCAATTACAATTAATTAAGAAGCGATAGCTGCTCAGTGCTAGCAGGAAGCTGGATTATGACTGCTACATCAGACTGCTGGATTGTAATTTATTTCTTCTAACCACAGTGAATGTAGGGCTAAGGGAAGGGACTGGTGTGACATCACTGGATACTCAAAATCCTCTCTCCACTGAACAGATGACTCACAGCTAAGAGGCTGTGCATGTGTCCCCACTCTGCTCTTTAAATGTTGCCTGCATATCCAACTTCTGTAGCCCAAATTGATCCATCTCCGTGTCCCTTCGGTCCTGGTCTTTTCTGCCAAGGGATGCCAGTTAGTTGACATTTTAATTTTTTGAGTATCTTCGATAACACCAGATGATAATTTGATTTCACCTCAGTAGCTAATACAGGATGATGCCAGAAATCTCAGTGTTTTCCTTTTCCCGCATCCTCCTCTTCTGAAAGTCTTCCTGGGGAAGGTGGTGATTTGGGCTTACATCAATGGCACCCACTGAGTTTAAAGTAAACATTCAGTACAGGGTTTAAGGCCAGAAAAAAAACAACAACACTTAAATAACATTAGGAAAAAGCAACATGGCAAAGATATGCCTTGCAACTTTCCATGAAATACACCCAGTAAGTCAATTAAAATATTTGTTTCAATGGGACTAAAGTGTTCTCCTTACTCTGATGTGCTTCTGTACAGCGTGGCCAAGCTCGGCACTCACACTCCAGCCTCCGACTCTATTATGTTTCCCTTGGGCTGTCATTTCTATGTCCTTGTTTGTTCCTTTTATGAACATCTGTCCTGTCAAACAGCACTACAGGCCTGATTGAACAGCCTCTGAAGTCAATGGTAACTCTTTGCTGGGCACATGTAATAAATGGCCTATTTTGTTTGTTCAAGTTGCCACCCATGTGTTATTCATGTGTTTTTGGGAAATGAAGTTTGAAAGGAATTAAGAATTCCACATACTGAAGAGTAAAGAAGCAGCTAGTAGAGTGTAGACCAAAGTTAAGGTACAAGCTTCTTGGTCTTACTGGCCACATAACTTAGCCATGTCTTGGAAAGGCTCTATAGCAAATTTAGTGAGGAAAAGTGGTGTCTGAAGTCTGATTTACTCACAGTCACTGATGCTATCAGCCTTTCTAGTGCAATTTCTGTTTTATGAGGCTGTATTTCCCATAAAGAGCAGTCATTGTAAGACCTCTTAGCTCTATACTGGGTGGCCAACCAGAGACAAAGAGCCAAAATAGCTGTGCATAGGGTGCAAAGAGCTATGTAGTATCGATTTCTCTATCTATGTAGATAAAAATAAATATATAATACATGGATCAATACTCTCCCCTTCTCCGATAGCCCCCCAATCTCCTCCCACCCTAACCTGATGCTTGCGACTCACCGGAGCCACTGCAATTGCTGCATGCTTCTCCCACCAGGCCTGGGGGTGCGTGCGCAGAGTGGCGCTAAGAACGCCCAGTGTGTGGCTGCAAGCAGGAGCCACATTTCTTTGTTCAAAGAGCCCCATAGGTTGGCCACCCCTGCTTTATACAACCCCCTGCCCCCACCCAAGTCAGAATGGAAGAAAACAAGAGATTTGTGCTTAGTAACAATGCGTCATGATTGAACCTGGACTAAGGACATGAACTAATGTTGGATTCAAAGTCAGGAACCTGCTTTACATGCAGAACTTACTGGAGGTCTGTTCTGACTTCCTGTACACTACATAGCACTTTAGAACATAGGAATGACCAGGCTGGTTCAGGCCCATCGTCAAACTAGTCCAGTATCGTGCCCCCAAATGGTATCGACTTTTTGCACGGCAAGCTGCTGAGTGACAACCCCCTTTATACATTTAACATTGTTATAAAAGCTGGGAGGTAAAACTGGACCTGGGGTGGAGTTGACAGCTTGTGATCATCCTCGCAATGCTCTGAGGGGTCCCAACCCAAAGGTTGAGAACTCTGGACCTAGAAAGCATGAGAGATGAGGCTAGAGATTACTAGACTAACAACTTGCAAATGTAATTGTAAAACCCAGAACCCTAAAGCTGTGCTGATATTTATTTCTTGAGGCAATTCTTGTTCTCATGTAATTTACAGAAAGACCTAGCCAGGACTGCAGGTTTTGTTCAACATGTGCAAAACAAGGAAAACTAACATTCTTCTTTCTAAACTCAGCTCAAGCCTGGGGCAATTCTACATAAACCCTCTGCACAGGAATTCCTCGCAATAGATAATGCTGCCAAACTTGATCAAAGCAGTACAGACTGTGCCGATGTTAGTGAAACAACTTGCAATGTGAATTTTAATTGTAAAGCTCTAGGACTGAGAGAAAACAGCAGTGGCTGGAGTCAGTGCTCTTAAAGTAATTGAAATTATTTAGGACCCATAATTTGCCCTCCTTTGACTGTACTTCTTCAACCTCCTGCAGATGAGATTCTGCAAAAAGGCCACAATCATTTCGCTAGCACAATTTATTCCTCGTGTTTCAAATTCTGGGCTGTATCTTGGCAATAAAACCTAAGGACTGTCTGTCTAGGTACCTATGTAACCACTGTCTGAGAATCTGAACACCTCCTGGTGCATCTGATAAAATGAGTTTCACCCATGAAAGCTTATGCCCAAATGAATCTGTTAATCTTTAAGGTGCCACAGGACTCCTCATTATTTTTGCAGATACTGATCAACCCAATACCCTTCCAAGACTTCCACCTCTAAGCTATTCACAATGGCAGGGAATTAAAGAGACATTCACTCCAATGCAAATGGTTATGAAGGATACATCAGTCCCCTGCAACTCTTATATACCAGAACAATGTTACTTTAGGAAGGAGGCTTAGGTCTCGTTATATCACACTGGAAGAAAGCCTATCTTGTTAATTGACTTCAGGATGAGAGCCAATGGCTCATTACAGACTTTGGCCATGTCAATCAGCCAAGGCTACTTATATCCATTAGTACAATGCAAGGACATTTCTAAAATCTTCCCAGACCTGGAAAAGAACATGAATAAGAGAGAAAACATGTCTGTTCAAAATCTTGGGCCTTTAAGTTGCCCTGTCAGTGAGGAGGGAGGGGGACTTGGCTCTATGACTCTGGAAGGGGTGGGACCAAGGACAGAAGGGGTGGGGCCAAAGGCAGTCAGCCCTTAGGGCTGCTTAGGCTGCAGTGCTGGGCCCCTCTCCTCAGAGCCTTGTGGAGCAGTGCTGCCATGGCATTTCAAAGGCATTTCAGTGCCACTGCCTCCTTTGCCCCCCCGATGGGCAGGCCTGTGCTCTGCCACTTCATGCATGTGGTCTTTAGCCATGCCCTAAATCTATTTTATCTTCAGGACTTTCCTGTTATTGCAAATACAACAAGCAGTCCTGTGTCACCTTAGAGACTAACAAATGCATTGGTTCATCAGCTTTCATGGGTAATACCCTCTGGTTAAATGGGTGTCAGTTTTCTCCAAGGTTGTCTTTACTAGACACAGAAAGTAGACTGTGGATATGTAATTTTAGCTATGCCAGTTGCATAGCTAAAATTGACGTATCTACACTTGGCTAACTTGTCTGTGTTTATGGGGGAAGGTCGCTGGGTATAGGATTCAACTGCTATCCTGGAGAGCTTAATTTCACGCATCCAGACTAGATGTGTTAAATCAAGCCCTGGAATATCAACCCTGAGCAGGGTAATCTTCCACAGTAGTGTAGATAAGCTCGTATTTCCTCCTACCATTCAGCTAAGTACCTATTCGTCCCAGTTCTTTGGCAGTCATGCAGTGACTGCAAGTAGGAAGAATTATTCAGAGATATTCTTTCACAGTTCATAACAAAAGCCTCTTTTCTTTTCCAAGCAGAACAAACTTGCTTATGCGTACGTTGCACTGCCAATTACAGTAAAAATGAACATGTGCAAATATGTCCATTAATGTAATGCAATGCAGAGTTAGACTTCCCCAGTCATTAAGATGGTGTCTTTATTGCTTTCCTGACAGTTAAATTGTGGCTCTGATAGGAAATAAGAACTGGTTACAACAAACTTAATTGTTGGTTGAACATTGGAGCCAATTATCACATGATATTTACTAATGCAACCAGTGGTTGGAGTTTTTCTCTCAGAGAGAATTATTAATCATTTTCTTCCAAAGTTACCTCACGTTAGTGAATGTAGCCCATCTGGAAATACAGCAGAGGAAATATTTGAATTCCCAGAACCAGTCAAAGTGTTGTACTAGAGCAAAAGGACAAGAAGGCATGAAAGACAAAACATTTCATTTCTTTTGAGAGGTTCTGGTTTTAAAATATTTCTGAGGAATAAAAGAAAAATATTTTCTCTTACATTTTGCAGAAAGAGTCCATTTTCTGACCATCTCAGCTCATTGCTCCTGTACAAAAACACTTGGCATTCCCTCAATCCTGTCACATTCATTAGCATGGAGCCACTTGGTAAGCTTTTTAGATTGAGGTCATCTTTATTGTGTTGCCTCCCCAGTGTGGACAGTATGAATGATTAATAGAGGGTAGGGGTCTCCTTTGCTTGACAAGCTTTCAGCTTGAGGAGCAGCATGTGTCAAGCTGGGGTTATTTTGCGTGAAAGCCGTGCAATCTCCATTTGCCCTCTGTGTCAAGCCTCACACTGGAAGATGTGTCAGTTTGTTGGCTGAAAGCAATGGAGGCTATCAGAGAAAAAAGCATATTGATTCCAAATAATTTAGATAAATACTCTTTTATTACCTGCCTCCATTCAGAACAAACCTGATACAAAAATGGGGTCATTTTAACTAAATAGAGTTACTTAAAGTTTTAGAATTAAATTTAGATAAGCATGTGTATGAGTATAGCCACTTGCACTCACAATTTAAAGGCATGTGGAGATTTTGATTTAGTTTTTGTGCTCTCTGGCTCTTTACTATGATGTGGCTATTTGTGGGTCAAAGGTGCCTGAAGGCTCTAGACAGGGTACTTTCAAATCGAAAGAAAAAATGTCTCTGTATTTACTATATATCAATTTGTACTTTAATTCCTTTATTGTTGTTTTCTTACTTAAATACCCTACCTATGCTACAGAAGAAAACCTCATTACTATGTTCTAATTTCAGTTTTGCAATTCATTTTTATTGTTACACACCTATTTACATACAGACTCTAGCTATATAAATAAAATATTTGTGTATGTTTTAAATGAGAATGTGGAGCTCTACAAATTTGTAGACATATCCATACACATTAAATTAGAACATCTTACAAATGTTAATTTGTTTGCTATCCTAATCTAATATTATAGCACTATCATAAAATAAAATTTAAGGTAGACACTTACGTATGCAGCATTTCTTGGTGAAGGGTTACAAGGTAGTTAAGCACAGGATGTAGGCATTTAGCACACAGTATAAATCTATCAGCATTAGACTAGAGCTATAGATTTTATAGGACGTTTCCAGATGGTTCAGTGCTGCAGAGCTGCTGTGAATGGGTTGGATTCAAACAATGATTTTAGATACTGGATTCCCAGACTATGCCTACAAGTCCAGGGAACGGGGTTGAGCCACTGGTGGTGATAAGAAGGCTAAATCAGAACACAAGGGAAGGCACTGTGTTGATTTACTATTGTATTCCAACAAAATACCAGCATGTGTGCTGAATTCCCTTCTAATGGAAAAGTCAGGTCAGGTCTGTGTTTGTGCACCTCCTAGCACAAGAGAGTCAGGGGCCCTGACTAGGGCTCCTAGATAGTGAAGTCATATAAATAATAACTGTGACACTATTTCAGCATGGTGAGGGTGAGAACTGACTATTTAAATATCTCTTGGTGAGCTGGACTAGCTGTTTTGATCATTTATCTATAACATTTCAGCAAGTTTGCATTATCTGGAAGATAAAAAGATAGTATAAGAACACAAGAATGGCCATAATAGGTCAGACCAAAGGTCCATCTAGCTGAGGAACCTGTTTTCTGACAGTGGCCAATGTCAGGTGCTTCAGAGGGAATGAACAGAACAGGCAATCACCAAGGCCGCGTCTACACTACCAAGCTCTTTTGAAACATTTTTTGAAAGAAAGGGCTCTTTTGAAATATCCAGCAGCGCGTTTATACACAAAAAGCGTTCCTTCAAAATCAAATCGAAAGAATGTGGTGCTCCGTCTGAAAGTGCTCCCATCTCAGGAAGAGAGTCCTTCTTCTGAAGAAAAACAAACAAACAAAAAAAAACGTGTAGACGTTCTGCGGGCCCTTTTTTCAACAAGGAGCCCTCATGGCACCGGATTTTTCAATCCCTGGCCCGTTCTTTCGAAAGAGCAGGCCACTGTGGATGCTTTCTTTTGAAAGAACTGATCACTTTTTTAATCTGCTTTTCTGTGTGTGGACATACTCTTTCGAAAGATGCTGAGCCCTGTTTCTCCACAGGTGGTGAGGAGCAGAGGCCGTTTCCCACTGCCACAGAGAAGCAGAACTCAGCATGGTAGGAGGGCACGGTGCGGCAGGGTGAAGTGGAGGAGGCTGCCACTGTTGCTGCCCTCATGGTGCATGCGGAGGGCGTGGGTGAAGAGAGGCAACCCCTTGCTGCTGCCGCTGCCAGGCCCTGCCCCAGGTAATCTTCCCTCTCCCCTCCACAGGACATATTGGGCAGCTGCCACAAGGGCCCCAAAAAGTACAGGGCCTAGGGAGGCCGCCCCACCTTGTCCTATGGACAGAACGGCTCTACCAGCACCAATTAATCTGTTTCCATTGTGTGTGGGTCCTGGCTACCTCTCTCTACTTGCACGACAAACTCCAAATTCCTAATCCTTCGCACTCAGGCATCCTGGCCATTGTTAATAAAGTTGAGGACAACTTTATCCCCCGCTAGCTGATGGTTCAGGGTCTCAGCTCTCCTGGGCACACAAAGCACAATGCACCTCAGAAAGGCTTCAGATGACCAGCTGCTCTTGGTGCTCTGCTGCTGTTGTTTGTTGTCTCTGGCTACGTCTACAAGTGCACGCTACATCGAAATAGCTTATTTCGATGTAGCGACATCGAAATAGGCTATTTCGATGAATAACGTCTACACGTCCTCCAGGGCCGGCAACGTCGATGTTCAACTTCGACGTTGCGCAGCCCAACATCGAAATAGGCGCAGCGAGGGAACGTCTAACGCCAAAGTAGCACACATCGAAATAGGGATGCCAGGCACAGGTGCAGACAGGGTCACAGGGCGGACTAGCACTTCCGGGGCAACAGCTAGCCGATCCCTTAAAGGGCCCCTCCCAGACACACTCAGCCTGCACAGCAGGCGGTCTGAGGAGCCATAGGCACACAGACCCCGGGCGCCGCAGTCATGGACCCCCAGCAGCAGCAGCAGCAGCAGCAGCAGCAGCAGCAGCAGCAGCAGCAGCAGCCAGAGGTCCACCCAGCCCTCCCGGCAGGAGCAGGGCTTGCCCTGCTCCATGCCATGCGGGAGGCAGCTGAACACCTCCTTGCTACCCTGGAGGAGGAGCTGCCCCCAGGGCAGCAGGGCTCAACCCCTAACCCTGCAGCACCCCGCCTCCCCGCCGCCTCACACGCCGGCGGCTGTGGAGCTACCCCACCAGCACCGACTGGTGGGAGCGGCTGGTGCTTGGGAAGTGGGACGACGACCGCTGGCTCAGGAACTTCAGGATGAGCCAGCAGACATTTATGGAGCTATGCCAGTGGCTCACCCCCGCACTCAGGCACCAAGACACCGCCATGCGGCGTGCCCTCACAGTGCAGAAACGGGTCGGCATCGCTGTCTGGAAGCTGGCCACTCCCGACAGCTACCGATCCGTGGGACAGCAGTTTGGTGTCGGCAAGGCCACCGTCGGGGCTGTCCTCATGGAGGTAAGAGAACCCACTGGGGGAGGGCAGGGCAGGGGAGGGGGGCCCGGGCAGAGGAGGGCAGGGGAGGGGAGGGGAGGCCAGGGCTGGGGAGGGCAGAGGAGGGCAGGTCAGGGCAGGGCCACGCACACCCTGCTCACCCCTCATTGGTGCTGTCCCATGTGCTTTCTCTGCAGGTTGTGCGTGCCATCAACGCCATGCTCCTGCACAGGCTCGTGAGGCTGGGGGACCCAGATGCCACCATCGCGGCCTTTGCCACACTGGGCTTCCCCAACTGCTTCGGGGCTCTGGATGGGACTCACATCCCCATCCGCGCCCCGCATCACAGTGGAGGACGATACCTGAATTGCAAGGGCTACCATTCTGTCATCCTCCAGGCCTTGGTGGACAGCCGGGGACGTTTCCAGGACATTTATGTGGGCTGGCCTGGCAGCACCCAGGGCTGGGCTGCGGAGGCCGGCAGGGCAGACGTCCAGCCACCTGCTGTCCCCAGTCGGCAGGTGGACCCCGAAGGGACCCGGGTCCGGGAGGCCCTGCGGGCCCACTTCAATGATGAGGCTGCGGGGTGAACTCTGCCCAGGCCCCCCACTGCCCGCCCCTTCCTCCACCACACTCCTGCCCCAACGCCCACACCATGGAGCACCCCACTCCCACTTTTCCTGGACAAATGACAGCACGCACTTGTGGCTGAACTTAAACTGGTTTTTCTTTCAGAACTTTTTTTTTTAACTGTAAATATATGAAAGAAGAACAAACTATATACAAACATGTGGAAACAAACTAATATGTACAAATAAAACAATACTAAGAAACAAGTGTCCTCATTAATAAAAAGAAAACCAGGGAGGATAAAGGGGAAAACTATTTACATGGGGGGGACGGGGCAAACGGGGGGCACCAAATAATAAGTTTAAACTATATACAAGGGGGGGAGCCATGTCCCGGGCCCCTCGCCCCTATAGTCCGGCACTGGGCGTGGCCGGCCGGGAGCCCCGCCGCGGTCGCAGCCCTGTCCGGGGCTGGCTGGGGGTGGGCCGGACCGGAAGATATGATGCCTGGCGAGTCTCAGGTGGCTCCAGGGGTCCCTCGGCACTCTGGCCCTCGGCGGTGGGTGGCGGGGTGACGGCGGATGGGACGGCGACAGGCGGAGCAGCTGGTGGTGCAGCTGGTTGAGGCACGCATGGCGGGCGCTGCGGCGGCTGGCGCGGCATGGGGGGCCAGGTAGTCCACCAGGCGGTTAAAAGTCTCCATGTAGGCCCCCCATGCCTCTTGGCGCCAGGCCAGCGCCCGCTCCAGCAGCTGCAGGTGCTGCTCCGCGACCTCCAGCTGCCGTCGGTGGATGGCCAGCAGCTGGGGGTCCGTCGCCGTCGGCTGGTGGTGGCGCGGGGTCCGCCGTCTAGCCCACCGTGGGGCCGGTCGATCCTCGGCCGAGGGGCTGGCCTGGAGCGATGGTCCCGGAGGGCTCTCCAGGACCACTGAGGCCTCGCCGGCACTCTCTTCCGGTCCTTCTGATGGTGCAGGTGCGGGACACAGGAGAGGACGGGGGGAAGAAGAATGGAGACAGGCGTTAGTGTGGGCCCCGAGCCGTGGCCTTTGTCCCCCCAGCCCTGTGCTGCAGGTTCCCCATCCCCGTCCCCGGGAGATGCTGCTGTGATGGATGGGGTTCAGGGGTCCCCCTGCCTTGCACCCCGTCCCCTGGTGGGAGCGACTCTCACTTCACCCCGCAGGGTCTGAGAGCAGGAGAGGTTTCTTAGGCCACAGATGCCCAGTTTCTCCTAGGAGTGACAGCACCAGCTGTCGGAAGAGACAGTCCTTCCAACCCGTCGTGGGGAGAAGACCCCAAGGGGGGCCCCTCTGGGATGCAGCTTTCCCCCTCCTCAGGCTGGCTGCCTTCCAGCTCTCCCTTCCCCTAGCCTCTACCTGTGGCCCCCGCCCTCCTCCCCCAATTCCAAGCCAGCTCGGCTCCTCCCTCCTCTTTGTTCAGGGCAGAGGTGTCACCTGCCAGCTGTAGCCCCAGGATCATCCTTTGCCCCTGGGAGCTATTCGGCTCTTGTTGCTCATATGTAGCCTGAGTCTCCCTTTTGCACTCCCCCTACTCCATCACATGCTGCTGCTGCTGTGGGGTGTCCCACCCCCTCCTCCCGGGGGCCCCTCGAGGTTCCGCTCCCCCCTGGCCCGGGGATGGGGCATGGCACTGTCGTGCGGGGTGCGGGGGGGCAGGGGCTGATGCACTGCTGTGAGGGCCATGGCCCTGGTGTCCTTGGGGCCATGGCCATGTGAGCATGTGGGGGGCCCTGGACACATATCTATTACCCCCCCGCCCCTCAAGCCCAGGGGTGTACACCAGAGGGGGGTACCTACCTGTTGGTCCGCTCCCACGGTCTGGAGATCCCCGGGGGGCGGAGGCCCGGCTGCTGCTCCAGGATGGCAGGAGGAGGATCTGCAGCCTGGATTCTGCAGAGGAGGAGCCCCCCTCCTCCTCCTCCTCCTCCTCCTGCCGCGATGTCCCAGGGGTGGGCTCCGGGGGGGGCCCCCGGGGTGCAGGGCTTACCTCCGGGGCGGACTCCGGCTGAAGGGCCTGCTGGGGCTCGTTGGCCAAGGTATCAAGGGTGGCCGGAGGGGAGGAGGTGTGCGGGGGGCCCAGGATGTCCCTGAGCTCCCTGTAAAAGGGGCAAGTGACGGGGTCGGCCCCAGATCGGCTGGCCACATCCCGGGCCCGGGAGTAACCCTGCTGCAGCTCCTTCACCTTACTCCTGACGTGATCAGGAGTGCGGGCAGGGTGACCCCGGGCAGCCAGGCCGTTGGCCAGCCGAGCGAACGCATCCACGTTCCGCCTCTTGCTCCCCATTATCTGGAGCACCTCCTCCTCGCTCCAGAGCCCCAGCGGGTCCCGCAGCTCGGCCTCCGTCCAGGAGGGGCCCCACTGCCGCTTGCCAGCCTGGCTGCCCGCCTGGCTGGGCTGGCTGCCCTGGCTCCCCTTGGGGGGGTCCCCTGGGGGCGCTGGGGGGGCTGCCGGGCAGCCATCGCAGCTGGGTGGGTGGCTGTGCTGGCTGAGGGACGTGCAGGCTGGCCGCGTGTCTGGGCTGCCGCCTGCACGTTCCCTCAGCTTCCTGCACAGGAAGGGAGGGGGAGGGGACCTTTAAGGGGCCGCTCCATGTGGCCACCATTGAGCTGAGGGGCTGGAGAGAGCATCTCTCAACCCCTCAGCTGATGGCCGCCATGGAGGACCCGGGAATTTTGACGTTGAGGGACGCGCAACGACTACATGGTCCCTACTTCGACGTTAAACGTCGAAGTAGGGCACTATTCCTATCCCCTCATGGGGTTAGCGACTTCGATGTCTCGCCGCCTAACGTTGAAGTTAACTTCGAAATAGCGCCCGACGCGTGTAGCCGTGACGGGCGCTATTTCGAAGTTAGTGCCGCTACTTCGAAGTAGCCTGCACGTGTAGACACGGCTTCTGTGTCCCATTCCCAATTTCACTGGTGGGAAAGGTGGAAGTTGCCTTGCTCGTCTGTCATCCTTTGCAGTGGATAAGGAAAGAGAGGGCAGTGGGACAGGAGACACTCTAGGAGAAACATGACAACTGGCAGAAGTGGTGAGAGGAAACACAAGAGAGGAAGAGATGTCCCACAAAGATGCTGGCTGGAGAAGATGCCCCAGGAGTGGTGGGCAGTCAGTTCAGAGATTAACTCTTTCAGAAGAGCTGAAAAGCTGAATCTTTAGCCTGAGGATATTGATACCCTTTACTACAGCAACCATGGCTCTCTGGTGACTTACCTGGATTAGGTTCCTGGGAATTTTTTCTGTATACTGTCAACAGTGTGTTTGTGCAGGCTTTTATATTACTGAGCCAGCTCATCCCTCATTTTTCTAAAACCAGAAAGGATACACCAGGACTTTCTTCCCAGCATCGTAGTTCTCCATGGAGATCAAGAGACCACACGTCTGCATTTGATTACAACACCCTCATAAACATGGAGTGGGTGTCTGGGACAGCCCAGATGTTCAGAACCATGTGTTGTGACCAGAAAATTCACTACATATTATAAAAGCCATGGGCTCATGTGGCCAAGTTAACCAAGCATAATGCATCTGTTGCATACCAACAAACAGCTATTGGAAGGCTATTTTTGGACTTCCAGATGTCTGTTGATTTCAGTCTTTTTGTTTTACTTGCTGTTAAGCTACCAGCTGCTGAGATGTTTGCCATGATTTGCTGCATGGAAGCACTTTCCCTCAGAGGAAAAACAATGGAGGAAGATAAAAAAAAGGTGGGGAATACAACTGAGAGGAAAATTGAAAAGGAAAGGTTTGCATATTGTTTTGAAAAAATGGAAAAGTTCAGAAAAAGTTTCTGTGAAAAATCCTTGTGGGGTGGCCGGGGTGGAGACTTTGTCCAAACAAAGCTCAAATGAGAGCTGTGGACCAGCACCAACATTACTGTAAGCCAGGCCTGTGGACGGGACTTCTGATTACTGTATGCCAGGCCTGTGGACAGGATTTCTGCGCCCTGTGGCAAACCAGTCAATGGGCCTTGGGGGAAAGAATGGGAGTGGTGTCCACTATAGCCAGGCACAGGGGAACCGTCACTGCTTCTCAGTCTCATACTCTCTGTGTTTCTCTGAATCATCTTCTCTATACATATTTGCCAACCAAAGTGGTTCTAATTTCAGCTCCTCCCCATGGCTATCCATCCAGCTGCCCTTCCCATCCAGAGACACCAGCCACCCTTTCTCCATTGTCTCACCACAGGAGCTTCTTCCCACTGTCCCTGGGGAGGATGAGGCAGAATACACAGCAGAGGCGACTGGTGCTGGGATTCTAGAAGGGGGCATCAGTCAAGTGCCCCTGGCCAGCCCCTGCCCCAGCCATATGCCTTTCCCCTCCTGCCTCTTTTCTCACCCATGTCCCACCTGTTCCCTGACCATGCCACTGCCCCACCCCGCTCTGCCCCTGCCCACCTCTCCTCATGGAAGTGCCATGCTGCATCTGGTGGGTGCAAGGGCAGCCCCTACCCCCAGAGCGGCACAGCCTAGGAGACATGCTTTTGGCCTGTGCCACTGTGGGGGAGGGGCAGGACTGCCCACATACTCCTTAGAAGTGGCACAACACTCCCGGTGCCTGTGGAAGGGGAGCTGGGGGGTGCATGGCCCCCCTTCATTCACCCACTTACATCACCTGTGTGCAGCAGTGCTGACAGCCGCCACCGGCTCCAGGGGAAGGGGGATCCCAGCTCTGTGACCCCACAAGGGGCAGGCCCTGGAGCATTCAGCCCTCAGCGCTGCCTGGGCCACAGTGCTGCCCCTCCCAGCCACGTGCAATGATGCAGCAATTCAAAGGAGCTCCAGTTGCTGCCAAGTAACAGCAATGGCGGCCGGAGGGGCCCTGTGGGTGGGCCTGCCTACGCGTGTGTGAGTACCACAAAGCTCTGTGTCTGGACCCGGCCCTGTAATAGCTCAGCACTGATGAATTCTCTCTCCCCTTCTTTCCACAGCCTAGAGCGGTTTTATTATTATTTCTAAAAGGTATTTCCAGTCAACTGGTCAAAAACCAAGAATGTATCAGAGGGTATTGAGCACGCAACTGCCAGAACTCAGGCTCCGGCGTGGAACCATTACAGCAGCACCCAGGGGTCCCAACTGAGATCAGGGTCTTATAATGCAGGGGGTTGAACACACTCACGGAGCCGGTTCCCTGCCCCACAGAGACAACAATGTAGGCAGATGAGACAAACAGAGGCAGGTGTGATAGCCTTAATTTACTGGGGCGGCATTCTGTCCCCCCGCCCTGAGCCAGAGCCAGCCCACAAGCAGCCAGGGAATTCCCCTGCACTGTGCAATCGTAGGCTGCCCTACGCTTTCCCCGCTGCACACTCCAGCTGCTGGCAGTAGGACGTTTGGGGCAGAGAGCTGGACACAGAGCTCCTACTGCTGTACCCCTAGGACCAGCCTTCATCCTTGTGGATAAACACTTCCCAGGGAGAAGTGTGAACTTGGGAGGCATTTGAGTAACTACACTGAAAGGCAGTCAGTCTCTCGGATCTATGCCTAAAGCCAGGGCTGCCCTACACAGCCCCAGGACCTGCATCCTTCATCCCCTGGAAGTGGCGGGGGAGTGAGGAGGGGAGTTCCATGAGGTGGGGCTGTGCTCAGGCCTCAGGGGACAGGAGTCATGGGGTGGGGAAGGAGGGCAGGAGGCTGGTGGGGCAACAGGCAGACTGAGTGGCACAGCTGGCTGGGCTGCAGGCCAGTAGGTGGAGCAGCAGGTCAGAACTGCAGGTGGGCGGGTGGAGTGGAGGAGGGTGGAGGACTGGGGTAGGGAGACCAGGAGCCAGGGGACAGGGCCTGTAGGCAGAGCAGGGGGCACAGGGCTGGGGGCTGCTGGAGTTGGTGCTGCCCATGGCAAGGGTGGCCCTCGGCATATGCAGCATTGGGCACCATCTTCGCTGCAGGTGTTGGAAAGCAGTTGCTGAATCCTGAGTCTGTCCCCAGCAGTCCCGTCCCCAGCTCAGCTCCTTCTACCCTGAGCCCAGCTCTGCCCCCAGCAGTGCAGTCACCAGCTCAGCTCCTTCTCTTTACCCTGCACCCAGTTCTGCCCCCCCGAGTCCAGTCCCCAGCTCAGCTCCTTCTACCCTGAGCCCAGCTCTGCCCCCAGCAGTGCAGTCCCCAGCTCAGCTCCTTCTCTTTACCCTGCACCCAGCTCTGCCCCCCCCAGTCCAGTCCCCAGCTCAGCTCCTTCTACCCTGAGCCCAGCTCTGCCCCCAGCAGTGCAGTCCCCAGCTCAGCTCCTTCTCTTTACCCTGCACCCAGCTCTGCCCCCCGCAGTCCAGTCCCCAGCTCAGCTCCTTCTCTTTACCCTGCACCCAGCTCTGCCCCCCGCAGTCCAGTCCCCAGCTCAGCTCCTTCTACCCTGAGCCCAGCTCTGCCCCCAGCAGTGCAGTCCCCAGCTCAGCTCCTTCTCTTTACCCTGCACCCAGTTCTGCCCCCCCCAGTCCAGTCCCCAGCTCAGCTCCTTCTCTTTACCCTGCACCCAGCTCTGCCCCCCGCAGTCCAGTCCCCAGCTCAGCTCCTTCTACCCTGAGCCCAGCTCTGCCCCCAGCAGTGCAGTCCCCAGCTCAGCGCCTTCTCTCTACCCTGAGCCCAGCTCTGCCCCCCACAGTCCAGTCCCCAGCTCAGCTCCTTCTCTTTACCCTGCACCCAGCTCTGCCCCCCGCAGTCCAGTCCCCAGCTCAGCTCCTTCTACCCTGAGCCCAGCTCTGCCCCCAGCAGTGCAGTCCCCAGCTCAGCGCCTTCTCTCTACCCTGCACCCAGCTCTGCCCCCCACAGTCCAGTCCCCAGCTCAGCTCCTTCTACCCTGAGCCCAGCTCTGCCCCCAGCAGTGCAGTCCCCAGCTCAGCTCCTTCTCTTTACCCTGCACCCAGCTCTGCCCCCCGCAGTCCAGTCCCCAGCTCAGCTCCTTCTACCCTGAGCCCAGCTCTGCCCCCCGCAGTCCAGTCCCCAGCTCAGCGCCTTCTCTCTACCCTGTGCCCAGCTCTGCCCCCAGCAGTCCAGTCCCCAGCTCAGCTCCTTCTCTCTATCCCCTGCCAGCTCTTCCCTCAGTTACCCCCAGCCACCTGCAGCCCAGTTCCACCCCCACCCAGTGGTCCTATGTCCCCCCACCCCCGCCTGCTTCTCTCCTTTCTCCCAGCTGGCCCTGTCTACCTCTGGCCTGGCCCCTCCCCTCTTTTTCCTTCCCATCCTGGTTCCTCTGCCCCTCCCTCCCTGCAGTCCCATGCTGGCTCTACCCCCAGAGTTCAGCTCTTTTCCCTTCCCAGCCTGTTCCCACCTCTTTTCCCAGCCGGGCTGTCTCCTCCCTGCTCACTCAAAGTGCACGGTACATCCACTGGGGCAGCTCCTCCCTCCAGCTCTGCCTTCCCAGAGCAGCAGGGGGTACTGTCCTGACTCACCCCATGGCTGCCTAGGGCCCCTTCTGCCCCTCACTGTTCAGTAAGGTCAACCACCCATCCAGTGGCATTGACCTCCTGTCTTCAGCAGGCACTGGGACTTCGGAGTGGGCATCTAGGAGTCTTGCAGCCTGCCCAGGCAATGCAAAGGGCCCAGGTCTCTACAGCACAGGAGGCTGTTTAAATTACCCTGGCCATGGGCAAGTACCCTCATTTGCTCCTTGTTGTTGGCATGCCTGCTATAAATGCAGCATTTATGTTGATGCCTGATAGGCCTCGGAGACATTGTTACATGTGCTTGAAATGGGCATAGAACATGGTGAGACAACTGGGGCAGCAGCAGGCATCTGGCCTGCATGTATGCCCATAGCAAGGACATTGCCAAAGATCTGCGTGTAGTGGAAATAATGCGATTGAACAGTCCTCAGTGTAGTTATGTACATTCCCTAAATCACTTGAGGCTGTTATAAGCAGGTGCAAGAGCAAATGAGTTGTTTACGATATGAACTCTAATTCCATGGAAGGTGGATATATACATCTCATAGAGCTGGAAGGGACCTCAGGAGGTCATGGAGTCCAGTCCCCTGCCCTCTTGGCAGGCCCAAGTGCCATCCCTTTCCCTCCCTCCCCATTTGCCCCAGATCCCTAGATGACCCCATCAAAGATTGGGCTCACAGCCCTGGATTTAGCAGGCCAATACTCAAACCACTGGGCTACTCCACCCCCCCTTTCAGATATGCAGTAAAGACCCACACTTTGCACATGTGTGTGAATAGTGGGTTTGGATGTGGGTGACAGTGGCACAGGGAAGGGAGTTTATAGAAGGTTCAGGTCTGTGGACTGTCAGGGGTGGTGTAAGATGGGAATCATTTTGGTTTTATCTAGAGCTCTGGTTAGTAACTGCAGAAATCCAAACGAATCTATAAACTACAGAACACACAAACTGCTCCTGAGTGATACCAGTGGAAGATTCACCAATGTCCCTCGCAGGAGCAACACCAGGGACATTAACCTGTGGAAGTTCATTAGTAAATGTAAACTTCAGTTTTACAATTTGCTCCATGCAGAGGCGTACTTGCACCCATCAAGATCATGAATCAAGCTGCTGGGTTACTCTCCGTTCATAGTTTCAAGTTTATGTTCACAAACCTCTTGGCTAGAAATTTAACTCAAGCTCAGGCTCTTCAGAGACTCAAAAATGAAGGACTGAGTCCTCAACCTGGTGTACTGTGGGCCAATTTCAGTCCTGTGGGAGGTGATGGGGCGCCATCAAGGCAGTTGGCAGATGTGATGATTCAGCATGTCCTTGCTGCAGTCTCTTTCCTGCTGGAGCATTTTTGGAGCTCCCAGCAGAAACTAAAGTTGCACCTGGAACAATTCTTGAGGGAGACAGAAGAAAGTTCTTTGTATGGCGGAAAAGTCCCCTTGAAAGCAGTGGGCATCTCTGGTCCCAGCCAGAATGCAATTTACACCGCTCTGCATTGTGGGTAAATCTGGCCCTTTTTGTTAGCCTAAAGCTTAAGATTAAAATGTAAGCAAGTTAAATATAAAGAGAAACAAATACATTATACCATACAGAAACTAAGATATGACTAATGAAAAGGCCAGCAACTTCATGCCTCTTGTGTGTGGCTTCTGTCGTTATACAATAAATACTAATGGGAAGTTGGGACACGGGAAGCATGGGGTAAAGTGAAAGCTATCGGGGAGAAGACAGAACTCTCATTAACCCAGCTGTTTGAAAGCATTGGTCTTACCACTATATATCATATGTGTTTGTGTTTTACAGAGAGAAAATTTAGAGGCTGCATGATTATATGGAGAATGTTGGTATTTGGGAGTCAAGAGCTTTGGATTCCACTCCTGTGACTGCCACTGACTTGCTGTATGTTACTGTGTGCCTTGGAGTTTTTTGAACAGCCTATCCTAACTGATTTCAGCTTTTAAATTCCAGTTTCAAAAGTGATATATGCATATAGGAATCCCTGGCTTGTCTCCACTAGAAGGTGGATTAATGCTGCAGTGTTTGATCTATTCGGGGTTGATTTAGAAAGCCTAGTAAAGACCCACTAAATCAACCACCGATCATTCTCCTCTTGACTCCAGTACTCCAGCAGAATGAGATGAGTTAGGTGAGTCAACTGGAGGGGTTTTTCTGTTGATCTCCTGCAGTGTGGACCCTGAAGTAAGTAGATCTAAGATACGTTAAAAGTGTAGCTCAAATCCATGGAACTCAAATTATGTAGCGTAGATTGACCTGTTTGTGTCGTATAGACCTGCTCTAAGTCTCCTTCATTTCAGTGGGAATTAGGTGCCTAATCAGTTTACACACATTTGTAAATCCTCAGTTGCTGCCTAAATACCTTTGCGAATTTGGCCCCAAGACTCTGACTCAGTTTTCCCATCTGTAAAATGGAGATTATTTTGTTTCTCCAATCTTGATATCTCCTGATGAAAGGCACAATGTGAATGCAAAGTATAATCCCTTTTATATAAAATTTCCAATTAACAAAATCCTAATTAACAACAAAAGCAGTAACTTTGAATATATATGAACCAGGCAGGTTCTTTTGCACTCAAATTATAAATTATATTTCATTTTGCAGCAGATAAATATTTTCCACCCAACTTAATCTTACTGAAGAACCTGCAGGCAAGCCATGTCACCCTAAGTCTGAATTGCTTCCAGATGTTAAATAAAGTCTTAATATACACTGACTACCCTAAAGGTACTTATCCCTGCATATATCAGAATAATTTAACATATAGTGCAAAGCTGTCAGCTTCATTGGTATATAACATATTACCTGTGAATATGCAGTGAAAGTTTTTGATAAAAGAATAAACAGAATGGGAGCTAAAACATCTTTCATGAGTTTCTACATATCCATTTATTTAAGCTGTTTCGGAGATAGTATAAAGGCTTGCCATTTTCACAATGCATCTTCCTTTTCATTACATATTCTCAATAAGCTTGAAAGATGTATTCTACATTATTTATTTTATTCTGATGGATCTAGAAGAGCTATGTTAGCATAAGAACCTAGAGAGTCTCCAAATGGTGTTCAGTCTTAGCATTGCTCCATAAACATTATACCCACAATGGTTTGATGAAACCAAAAATAAAGATGCTATTACCAGATCAGATTTTCACTTTGCATAGAATTCCTCTTTGTACTGATTTGCCACCTCCTCCCTCCACTGAAAAAAAAAATCTAGTGGTAGAAATAAATGATGTAAAATGATTGCCTCAGAAAAACTGTCGGAAAAGCCTTGGTTAATGCTACAGTTTTAGTCATTTCTGATGGGAAGAGCGTGGGACTCTTGAGGGTTTTAATTCCAGACTGGTTTATATGTAGTTACTCCATAATTTTTTTTAAACAGAGAAATGTAAGGGAAGCTCGAAAAAGCACAGGTCTGATGGCAGACCAAATCAAATCTTGATCAATATTGCTGTGGTCACCTTGCGGTTCAGCAGACACTGGTGATGTGTTTTGAATACAGTCTGAAAGAAAGCCACATTCTTCCCTATTTTCCTGATGTTTTATGGTAATAAAACCCATGTGAAGTAATTTTGAGTGAAGAAAAGAGCGGTCCTCATTCTATTTTCTTTTCATATCTCCTTTGTGGTGTTGCCAAAATTGCAGAGGAGGCTTTGAAGGCAGGGCCCACAGCCCAAATGATTGAAGATGAGCTAAAGCCTTGCCAGTGAGGTTTGATAGACTTAGAAATGGGATTCAAGAAGGAGTGAGTCAAGTAATATTTTGGGCAATTATGTCCCCCCACATATACACAGGCTAAAAGGGAGGGAGCCAGGGTAAAAAAAGAGAAACCTATTTAGACCATCATGGACTTGAATGTGGAATCTATCATGGATGAATTTTCTTCCATATATAAAGACTTGTCTTGTCCTTAACAGACTTATTTACAACATTTAAACCTTTCATTGGCTCATTCATTCCATCAGAAGCATAGTAACTCAGACTAAATGATTTTATATGCAGTGTAAGGAAACTACAGAATGTCTGTCTGTCATTTGTTAGTAGACAACCACCAGGTTAGATTGTCAGTAAGGGACAGTACAGTGGTTTCTAATCTTACAGTAGAAGGTGCAAGCCTCAACCAAGGAAAAGGCCCCATTTTGCTTGGCACTGTACATGTTGTAAGAGACTATCCCTGCTGTGAACAGATTACATGATAGCTAATGTTGGCAGGGTGAGGATCCTCTGCAGTGTAAGCAGGTGGGAAATTGAGGTACAAAAGATTAAAAGGTTTGGTCAAAGTCACATGGGGAGCGTACAGGATAGCAGGGGACTGTACCTACATCTCCTGAGTCCTGGTTAGTGTTTTGACTAAAAGACTTTGTCGTCCTTTCTCTGTAGGGTTCCATAATTCCCTCAGATGGTTCCAAAGCCACAATTTAGCTCTCAGTGCGGATAACAAAATACCCCTTCATCCCCTTAAGGTTAACCTGCTGTTATCACTTTGGGTGGCCATATGTTACATGCTTGGACGAACAGTACTTGCACTGCAGATAATTAACAGTAAACTGGGAAAGCATCTATCTACTTTCAGAAGAATATTATTGTTTGAGAAGACATTCCTATGGAGTGCATGTACTGAGCCATAAAGTCCTCTTTGGGGTGAGTGTAAGAGAAGCAATTTTATGCAGTGGTGGTGGTAGATGAAAATGCAAAGGTAACCAAAAACCTAAAGTGTTTAAAACATCCTGATTTTTCTTCCACGTCTTTAACCTGCAGACCATTTTTCCTCTCAACTTTTGTTAGCTGTGAGCTGTGTTATACAAATGTAATGTGATTTTCAAACTGTAGATATGGTTTCTAAAACCTTGAACACTTGACAAAGGTGGGGAATGTTGCTCTAAGAACTACAGTCATTTCCAATGACTGCACGAACACGTGGCGAAACAACTATTCCCAATTTCTTTGGAAAGATAAGTTGGCAATTTTAGAAGGAAAGCTAATGAACGCCAAAAGTGAGTCAATAACCCTTCCTGTTTCCAATGCTTCATCAGCAAAAACGTAGCTCATTATCAGAAGTAACATCTGTTGCCACCTTGCTTATAAGAACAATGTAGGATAAAGAGACTGATGGGTGTGTTGCTGCTAGAAAGTGTCCATCAAGAAGAAAAAGATACAAGGCTATGCCTTCAAAAGCAACTAGTGATTTTGTGTGCTTCAATTTCTGAATGTCCATCGAGGGAAACCTCTTAAAGAGGCCTGATTTTCAGAAGGTGTGTTTTCAGTCTGTTTGGAAACCCAGGCCCTCTTTAAAATGCCTCTGTATTAGCACAGGAAGTGAAGCATGAGGGACACCAAAGGATGGAGAATTATCCTGGTCATATGAAGGTTTAGAGTGTGTGGGCAGACGAATCACAGCAGGTTTATTGTGTCCTGCTGCATCATACCAAAACATTATAGGGGATAAAACCCCTTTAAATGCTTTGTATTAGGAAACCAGGTTTGTGTGTACGAGAAGTCAGAGAAGGCTCTCTCTAATTGAGCAGGTGTGGGCAACTGCATACGGCCCTTTGGGATTCAACGTGTGGCCCATGAGACATAACGCGGAATTACATTTTCTTTGGGAAAATCACCATATTTTTTTTTGTGGGTGCTTTCTATAGTGTTCATTCAGTCTCTCTCTCTATCTCCCCTCTGTTCCCACCTCCTCCCCACCGTTCAACTTTCCTTAGTGTCTGGGATGTCAGATTGTGACCTGACATTTTCCAAGTTATTAATTGTACTTTGAGGTTGAAGGTTGCTTGTGATTGGATTGGGTATCTGTAGCCAGACAGAATTCCCCCTGTTCTACTCCATCTTGCCTGGTCTACTCCATCTTGCCTCTTCTGGTGCTTTAAAGCACAAAGGGCCAAGGAAACAGCCCAGTCTGGGAATGCCTGAGGGCACAGATGTGCTAATCTCAAGCACAGTCTTTGATGCCTCAGAGCACAGATGTACTGCCTCCTCACGACCCTGAACAGACCGAAACCAGACAACAAAAGACAAACAGGCTAGCAGATGACCAGGGCCTCAGGCTGCCCTTGACTAGTACCGGTGGTTGATATGCCCACGCATCGTCCCAGGAGAGGAATCTCCCGCCCATAAGAAAAGAATGGCTAAATTATCTCCACCTCGCAGGTGTGAATTAAGCCTTTGAAACTCCCTGTGAGAACTAGTGTCAGGAGGTGATCTAACACAATTGGCATCTTTAAAGATAAGGAAGAGTGTATGTGACCCAATGGGTATAAAGTAGGGTCCGGCAGCCCCCTCTAATTGAGCTCCAATGAGCTCTACCTACTGGTCAGGAAGGTCTTTGCCTCCCGAGGTCCCAGGGGACGCCCTCCTCATATTGCTTCTTCCCAAGGCATTGAGTGAGAGACACTGGCCACGCCACGTTGGGTAATGCAGGGGTGAGAAAAAGACCTGCTATATGTCTTTGTTTTGCTTTTGCATGCATTTAATAATAGATCTATGAATTAAAAGTACTTTTCTGTTATATGCTAGCTATTTGTAATCTAAGAACATAACATATAAGCCTTGTAACCATAAAGTTAAGTTCTTCTTATCAAATAAATAGTAAGTGTTTAAGTTTTAACCTGACTCTTCCTGTTACTGTGCAAACTGAACACAAATAAAAAGAACCCAGCTGGTTTTTGGCTGCTTTAGCGTGGTCGATGGTGAGGGGTACTGAGGAGCTGAGCGCTGAGTCATGCCGCCTCCACGGGGCAGACTCTTGGGGCACCCGTCAGCCTCCCTGGCTGCCCACTGTGAAGGGACTTCTCTGTCCTGGCAGTCAAAGACTCGGGTGAAGGAGGCTCTCAGTACAACTTTTGGGGCACCTGTCAGCCTCCCTGGCTGCCCGCTGTGAAGGGACTTTGTCCTAGCAGTTAAAGACTCGGGTGGTAAAACCTTGGGGCATCCATCAGCCACCCCTGGCTGCCTGCTACGAAGGGACTGTCTGTCCTAGCAGTTAAAGACTCGTATGAAATAAAGGCACACATGGTACCTCACCCCCAGCCATCAGCTAACAGTATCGTCCTGGAGGACAACCACTGTGAGCCAGTTCTTTGGGATTCCAAACCCATAAATGTGATGCACCCTACTACCCAGCAGATTTCAACTCTGGTTTCTCACCAGAGTTATAGCATCCAGACAGCTTTACAGAACTCATTCCATTGCACTGGGCATTACTTCCTGAGCCGTGTTAGGCTGAACATTCCCATCTTATGTAGGCTCATAGACTTTAAGGCCAGAAGTGACCATCATGATAATCTAGGCTGACCTGCACATTTACTCACCCACCTACTGCTGTAATAGACCCATAATCCCTGGCTGAGTTACTGAAATCCTCAAATCTTGATTTAAAGATGTCAAGTTACAGAGAATATACTTTTACATTCACTTTAGTTCAAACCAGGAGGGCCTCTGCCACCAAGGGCCTCTGCCACTCTGTCCTGGGGAAAATTCCTTCACAGCCCCACATACACTGGTCAGTTGGATTCTGAGCAAATGGGCAAGACCCAACAGCCAGACACCTGGGAAAGAATTCTCTGTGGTAACTCTTCCCCTCTCTATGTCTTGTTCCATCCCTGGCCATTTGAAGATATCTGCTGATGGTAGTTTCGGATTGCCCTTATGACAATGTAGGCAATTTCATCATACCATCTCCTCCATAAACAAATCAAGCTCAGACATGAAGTACATTAAGTTTCTCTAGAATCTCTCTCCTCTCATGGCTGGGAACCTTTGTCTAATTTCGAGTCTAAAGTCAATGATGTCCAACTTATATCCATTGGTTCTTGTGCCAGGACTGCCTCTTAGCAAAAATAAGTCCTCTCCCTCCTTGCTGTTTATCCCTCTAATGTATTTATAGAGAACAATCATAACTCTCTTAATCTCTCTTTGTTTAGGCTAAATGAGCCAAAGTCCTTAAGTCTCCTCTTATAGGTTGTCCAGTCCTCTGATCATCATAGTACCCCTTCTCTGCTCCTGTTCCAGTTTACACACTGAGTTCCAGATGTCTCCTCAGTACCTGGTATCATGGCAATAACACACCCCATTCTGCACTGAAAATAACTTGCTAGATGCATCCTAGGACTACCCATTGTTGCCGTGGAATAATCCTGTGATCAAGCAATACATCCAGGTGTTTCTCCTCTCCTGTCGATTCCAGCTGTAGATATCAGATTTCTTGGTATTACACTAGATCACAGATCTCCACCAGCACTTCAACAGCCACAATAAATCCAGTAAACTTACTTTGGAATATTCCCACATTAGCATCAGCCTCCAGGGACTTTACACACAACCATCTACAAGAAATCCACACCTGCTTTCATAGATCCATTCCAAATACACTAAGAACCCTATTTACAGCACAGCATACAGATAGCCCAGAATATAGTCAGAGATGAATGCCTGGGATATACACCTTAATATGCTCAAAACCACCTTCACCTAAACATGGACACTCCACCAGAGAAGTAGAACATATCACGGAATGGCTACACAAATGGACCAAGATGACCTTCAATACAGAAACAAACCCTGCTCCAACCACAACTCCCTAGGTATCACCTACCACTCTACACTGGAACTATGTGGGGTGTCAAACAACTGTATCCCATGCTCAACAGATACCTTACCCTGAAGGAAATCTTTCAGAAACCCCCTCTTCTGTCCTTCAAACAGCCCCCAAGGTCTCCCAGCTCATATTCAGAAGCTGGCTCAAAGGAGAACCAGATCCTGCCAGAACAACAGATGCAGACATATCTCCATTGCTATAATGATTAGTGCCCACACTAGCACATGCTTGGGTCCCACACACGCCTCTTGAGATATGTGGTGTACTTCATCTGTGGCTCAGTAACAGCTGTATGGGTGAAACCATGCAATCAATATGCTCTTGAACGAAATCTCACAGAAAAAGGATAAGAGATGAAAAATACCCTATCACCTGTGTATGAACACTTCTCACAAAGCAATCAATCACTCTGTATGTGACCTACCCACCCTCATTCTCAAAGGAAATCTGCACAACACTTTCAAAAAGATTAGTCTGGGAGCTTAAATTCATAATTGCTGGACACTAAAAGTCATGGACTGAACAGGTTACAACAATCTGTAAGCCCACTAACCTCCTGTTTTTGTGCTGTGACTGCAGAGGTGTTAAAATGGGCCACTCGGCCTACAATTGTCCCTTCATATGTGCCCTAACTGCTAAACAATCTATTCCACTTTCCATTTAGCTGTGGCTCTTAGAACCCCTTTACAACACTGAAGAAGAGCTCCATGTGGATTGAAAATTTCTTTCTCTCCAAAATGATTAGAATTTATTCCTTTTTGTATCTTAGGCGCTTTTGAAAATGTCACACTTCTGCAATCACAAAACAGTTGAGGCTAGCAGTTTTCAAAACACGAGAAAGATTGGTCTGAACTCCCACAGTCTATCAGAGGGAATTAAAGAGTTCTAATTTTATCAGGTGCTTTTTGAAAATCCTTCCTAAAATATTAATCTTGAGACTAACGAGGAAATTAACCGAGCAAAAAAAGTACCAGCTAATGTTCAGCCCAACAGATCATATGATAAAATACAATAAAGTTTTACAAAAGTTGTATTGTGCCAAAACAACTTGATCTCTTGCTTTGAGAAGATGACATAAGAACAGCCACGCCAGGTCAGATCAAAGGTCCATCTAATCCAGTATCCTGTCTTCCAGCAGTGGACAATGCCAGGCGCCCCAGAAGGAATGGTCAGAACAGGCAATTACCAAGTGAACTGCCCCCTGTTATACATTCCCAGTTTCTGGCAAACAGGGAGAGAGACACCATTTCTACCAATCCTGGCCCATAGCCATTGATGGACATATCCTCCTCAAAATAATTAAGGCCCCCCCATTTTTTCACAATAATCAGTTTTCTGGACAAAGGAAATCCACTGGATCTGATCTACCCCAACCAATTTTCCTTGTGTGTTATTGAAAATCCTAACCCCAAAGAATAGTTTTGTGACTGCACAAGTATGACATTTGCAAAAGCACCTAAAATACAAAAGGAAATAAATCCTGTTCATTTTCACGGGGGATATGTGCACTTTTTAAAATGTTACCCAAGCAAAATAAGGAAAAGCTCTTGTGTTCTCAAACATCTATACTGGGTCAGACCATGGCCCAGTTTGTCCAGTATGGGCCTATGCCAAACCTCAATGGGCACGTGCAGAATACAGCAATTTCAATGACAAGAATTTAAAAAAAAATGAAAGCTCTGAAAGCTATGTGAAACTACCGCTGTTCTTAGTAGTCAAAAGCCAGCCTAGCTCAGAAGGCAGAACTAAGCTTAAAGTTAAAGTTAGCTGGATCTCATACCAAGGAACGTTATACACATTAGGCAAAACATCTATAGCTGTGCCTCAGTAACATTCCTTTAATTCTCAGCACGTGTTATCACGAGACACAGTGTAGCTTTTCCATCAAGGGAGAAAACATTTGAAAAGCTAATAAAGAATAAGTAATGCTGGATAGAGCTTTAAGCTGAGTACACCAGTAAAAAAATGACATGCCTATTTTAGAGTTAGAGTCTCCAAAAATTTACTCACATAAGTAATCCTTACACAGCCAAGCAGTACCCATTATAGTCAGTGGGCGAGCATGAAGGTCTGCAGGATCTGGCGCTTACTGTCTATTTTGGAACATGAGACGTGGGCTGAAGGTTTGTTGTTGTGGAAATGGGCTCAGACTCCCTTGCTTCGGAAGGGGTTACTGTCCTAACATACAAGAATAAAGGCTTTGAGGCTTTGAGGCACAAGCGCAGCCCTTCCTCAGCAGCATCACATGACTGGCTCCCAAAATGTACAGCTATATGCCATTTATACATGTTTTCTATCCCTTTGGCCTCACACTACTATGGCAGTCAAGGCCAAAAATATGTTTCTCACTCATCCGCATGTTTCAGGTAATCACTAGCAGAATCAGAAGCCAGACAGTGGCATCTGTCCTCTCTTTGGGTAGGTCTAGATGAGAGGGTTTTTCTGACAAAACAGGGCTTTAGTTGAAAAAACCCACGGAGAATCTACATGCAAAATATGTGTTTGTCAACAGACTATCGACAAAACCTGGCACATCCGCTGGCAGCGTTGTGCCTCTTCGCATTCAGGTATAATGCCTTTTGACTGTTTTCAGTTGACAAAAAAGCCGTGTAGATGCTCTGGGGGCCCTCTGTTGACAGCTAGGGCTTCCGGGACACTGGGCAGCCCTGTTTGATGAGCTTCCAGCTGGCTGCTCTGTTGAGAGCACAGCTGGACATTCTGGCTGCTTTCTGTTACCAGAGCAGATCGCTCCTTTGATCTGCTTTTGTGTGTGGACGTGATCTGTTGACAGAAGTTTTGCTGGGAGATCTCTTCTGACAGTAACTTCCACTGACTGATTGCTGTAGTGTAGATGTAGCCTTTGTGTCATGTGCTCAGGCACCAGCTCTGAGGGCTGTCCTTATAGCGAGGCATGAAGGCCTCGCCACCCCTCCAGACTGAGCCATGGAGCAAGGGGAGAAGAGTCGGCTGTGCTCCCTCAGTGGGTGGCAGAGAGGCTGTGTTTTCTGCCAGCACTTGGCTGCTCTGGGAGTCACAGGTTACTCTTTCAAGGTACCGAATCACTTAGCAATATTACCAGAGGGGTCAAAAATCACAGGACAGCTACTGCTGCAATTTAGCCCGGAAAGAGTGATAGTGCGCATAAAGGTTAACTCTCCTCAGCTTTAGGGAACAGGATTTCATGACCTTTTGTGTTACTCTCTTAAAGCTTCATTTCTGACTAGGAGGACAGCCTGGCTTGTGACCACGCATTACCATAGCAGACAAAGGTAAGTACGTTAGTCCGGCAGTTTTTAAGCTTTGGGTTGGGAGGAACCTCAAAATGGGTCAGGACTCTGTTTTAATGGGGTAATCAGGCCTGCATCAGACCTGCCTTGGCTCCATGCTGAAGGTGAAGCTTGAGCACCAACACCGGGCGACTGAAATGGCTTCAGCTCAGGGTGGTGGGGCTCAGGCTACAGGCCCCTTGCTTGAGGCTGATACACTCCAGCTCAGGCCCCCTCCCCACCCTGGGCAGTGTGGCTTGGTCTTGGGGCTCAGGAGAGTTGAGGTATCGTGTAGCAATGGTTGTTGTCAGCAAAATGACGTTTGAAAACTCCTGAGTTAGTCAACTGGGAGCTCATCAGCTTCTCTTGAAAACTGCTCTGTAAACACTATGAAAATCCATATCATGTCAACAGATACCTATGGATCCTGTCTGCTTTTAAAAAACATCCTGGAGCCAGTCATATAGGCTGACATGATATAGATTCCTGGCACTAACAGATGAGTCAGAAGGAAAAAGTCCCTGTATCATTTTTTTCCCCTCCAGAATTGCCTGTGGGTGTTCTTCTCTCTCGCACATCAGCTAGACTCCATTTGGCTGTTCTAGAAACAGTTGTATTTTTATTACTGTTTCCAAATCCAGCTCTTGCATGATGAGATTTTGGCCACTGCTGAAGGTCATCTGGCAATGATGGGGGAGCTCCAGTCCATACGCTGTCTGCAGCCCTGCCCCACTGATAGGTTAACTGTCTTCCTTCTCCACCTCCTCGGAAGAGCAGCTTACCAGGGCTGCCCAGGAAGCAAACAGAGCTCTCCTTGCTCCCTTCAGAAGCTAAGGCAGGGATTTTAGGTAGGAGCCAGGGAGATGAGAGGAAAGCGAAGACAAAAGGGAGCAGAAAGTGCCCACCAGCTCAGGGAGGCTTGTACAGCCTTTTCTGAGGAGTCTCTCTTATCCCGGCGTCTTTCCTTCTGCCCTACCTCCTCCATGAACTTAATACAGTTCTGTGGTGACCTTGAAGCCTTCTTTCACAGCCTTTTCTGGTGTAACATGGGCCAGCCTGCTCCTCTCCCACCTAACTCCATCCCTGCCCCATGGAAGAAGGTCAGCTCCCTGCAGCTGTTCCCCCCAGGCCTGGGAGAAAGGGTGAAGAACTCCAGGAGCTGCAGGCGAAGCAGACGTGTGCTGAGAGGTGGGGCTAAATGCTGAGAGGGTAGGGCACAGAATGAATTAGAATCCAAGTTTGGGGGAGAAGCTGGATTCTTCACACCAGCACAGACAGCATTCCACGCAAGCCTCTGGAACCTGATCTGGTCTAGGTCTCTTAGTAAGAACTCCTACCACGTTAGCACAACTAACTGCATGTGCAGGGGAGGAGGAAAACAATGGAAAGATGCCAAAAAGCACTTACCTTTTCTTTTTTAAAGCAGTCATTGTTTTGGGCCCAATCTCAATGCCTAACTCACAAATCACGCTGCCTTTCTGTGCGTCTAAATGTAATTCCTTTCTAAGGCTTGGTCTACAGTAGGCAGGTAAGTCGACGGCAGATATGCAATTCTAGCTACAGCAATTGTGTAGCTCGAATCGACCTATCTGTAATCACCTTACCTGGCAGTCCTCACAGATGGAGGTCAACAGGAGTAACTCTCCCATCCCCCTCCCTTACTCCTCGTGATATTGAGTACAGGGGTCAACTGCCGACCCAAGAGCTCAATCTTGCGTATCTCTACCAGGTGTGCAAAATCAAACCCCAGAAGTCTAGACATACACTAAAGGCTACGGTTAAATTACAGCACTCAGTCGACAGAAGTCACTGTCTGAAGAGATTTCTGGACAAAACCTTCATTGACAGAGTGTGGCCACAGACAAAAGCCGATCAGAAGAGTGCTCTACTCTGTCAATAGAGTGGCCAGACTGCCCGGCTGCTTTCTTGACAAAACAGGCACCCGAAAGCAGAGCAGACAGGGCTGCCCATTGTTCTGGATACCCTGTCTGCCAAGAGAAAGCCCCCCACCCAGTGCAGCCGCACAGCTTTTTCATTGACAGAATCTGATGACAGCAGCATTATGCTTCATGGCTGAGAGGCAGAACTCTGCTGGCAAAAGTGCTGAGTTTTGTTGACAAACTGTGGACAAAATGCATTTTGTGCATTGACATTACACCAGTTTGTTGACAAAACCTGGGTTTTGTTGGCAAAACTTGCTAGTGTGACCATAGCCTAGGAGAATTGATTTTCAGAGTCAGAGCACTGGACAAGTAACCATGGGTGCTCGGTCTTCCTCTTCAAACACAATTTAAAAAAAAACAAAACACCTGAGGGACTGGAAGGGATCAGGGAAAGGCTTTAAAAAGATTCACATGATTCCTTTTCCCTCACGTGACACAAAAAAGTAGTGCCGTTCAGAGAGTATTTCAGTACAGTTCTGCTACTACTGGGTAGGCTGCTGGATCTGTGGGTTTCCTGTGCTGTACAATTGTGTACATAAGGGTCAGCAGTGACCCCTGGGGCTACAAGCCACAGACCAAGGAAGAGCTATAAAAAGAGATCACCAGCTCACTGCAGTATTATTATTCCAGCCTTGGTGTTCAGCTAAGAATGTATTAAATGTAGCTGTTGGCTGGTGCCTCCCTTTGGGGATGGCAGACTTTTTGCAGCATTTCTCTTGGAGGTTGGATGACTACCTATTGCCACCCCATACACAGGAATTTCATGGGTGTGCGCACGTGCTATTTTTGTAAGTATGGATTGCAATTTTTAAAAATGTAAATGAGTTCAACATAGACATGCAATGAGGGTGTGTAGGAAAGGGTAACAAAAAATTTCAATGGCAAATGATTTTGTTATAACATCTTAAAAATGCATACGGTAATAAAGATTTTATAGCCATTACCTTCTGGGATCTTGTTGTAATATTGTGAAAAACAATATTCCAAAATATTCCAGTCTTCGGAGGGTGAGATTTGGGCCAAACCTGCCTTCCTCCTGTGCACCCAGGTTCTCAACTCACAGAGCTACCCCTTTTTAGCAGCCCTCTCCATGCACAGCAAATGATGTTCAGGGGCTTCACAGCTTCCCCTTCGTCTCCCTCCCTTTCCTGTTGCTAGTGGCTAAGTGCACACTGTGAAGTGTAGTCCCTTCCTAGCTCCCCAGCTAGCTGTCTAGGTAGCTGTCATGTAACATGCCAGCAGGCCTGTTTGCAGACCAAGAGGCCTTAAAGAGCAGCCTGCAGGCCTCAGAGAGCAAGAGTGGGAACTTCCGTACCTGTGGCACAACCAAGTTCCCATCCCTGTGCCCGCAAACAAACACTAGCTAGCCATAACATCTCCTGACACCTGCATTTAGATGTGGGAACCAGAAAGACCAGTAACCAGGGCAACCTTGGCTTCAGCCCCGTGAAAATGTTGAAAGTGTCACTGAGCCACCATGAGCACACCCAGTAAACAGCTAAGGAATAAAATCACCGTGAGGTCCCACCCCTAGCTGAATTTTGACCAGGGACTCTCAGCTTCAGGAGTGCCCTGGACTTTCTCCCAGGTGGAGCAACATACACCGTGGCTCTGATGTGAGGCACTTCGGGACCAGAATGCCCCATGGCAGAAAGGGACATAAGCAGGCCAAATAGCTTCTTGTCCAGACACATGCATTCATGTGTATTTTGCTTGCTAATTTGTACCTTGTGAACAACGTGCAATAACTTGGAGTAGATAAGCTTAATAAACTACTATTATCTCTAATTGGCTCTGTGTTGAAGTGAATCCCATAAAATCTCTGGCCTTGGCCTTGTGAGTTGACAGCAGGGAGCTGGCCAAGGAACAACAGCTCACAGGGTTCCTTTGGTTACTCCATCAGGCCCTGCAGGCTTCCCCTGCATAACGCAATAGGGAGAGAATCTGGACATGGGGGACATACCCCCTGTGTATGGGCCTGCATGGGATTGCTGAGTGTACTGCCCCTGCAGCAGGTGTGGTATGTGGTACTGTCTGCAGATGGCATACGTTTTCGCTGCTGTGTTTACAGACTTCATCTGAGTGATGGGATTGTCAGAGAACAGCCTTACTTTGTCATTTCCAAAACAGGCTCTTCCTGCTTCCACTGAACTCAAGTGTGGATTTGCCTGTGACTTCAGTGCAGGCTCAGTTGCCTTCTTCTTCCTTACCCCACACGCCCATTGCTTAAAGAATATTTAGCAATTAGTGACATTTATGAATTCTCTGTGTAGAGAAAACATTATGAAAAATGGAAAGCTTTATATGACCATAGTTAATCTTCTGATATTGTTACAGTGGCTGATGGTTTATGGGCCCCTGAGGAGGAGAAATGATCAGGGCATGTATTCACATTGTGATTTGTCTGGAGAGAAATACACATGCTCAGCACTAAGCAAGAGTTATTTGTCACAGCTAATGTAGCCTTAGGACTTTTGAAGGTCGGGAAAGAAAAGTGGCAAGTGCCTGCCTCATTTACAACCAGCTCTTCCCTTCAAAGTCAACTCACACTGACGTAGCCTGGGGGAGTCCTAAAAAGGCTAAAAACATCAAGGAAGAGCTGCTACCATAGCAAGTGCTTCTGTTACCATCCTCATAGTAGCAGAGTCACTTGAGTACAGAACTGCATAAGGGAGAAAGATAAGGTTCCAGCAATAGGACGGTCAAGTTCTCAACTGACGTGAACTGACTTAGTTCCAGTTTCCCTCCTGATACAAAGGATGTATTGAAATTGGCCCATGATGCACTTGATGGATTGAAATATCTCTCCCCCTCCACCACCACCAAGAAAAAGGAGCCCGTAAAGACTGAGAACACTTTTGCTCAGATTCATTTGGATAACAGGAAGATATTCCTAGTTTTTAATTTTTTCTGAATAGAAACCACCATACATCAACTTCAGTAACACTTCGTGGGCACTAGCATAATCGTGCTAAGAGCTATGTGTGGCCAGGGCCATCTCTTCATTATGCATGTCCTGATCCCTGATGCCTCTATGCAATAAAGCTAGCCAAATAATGTCTAGCAGTAAGGGTAATTTCAGTTATAGCCGTCATATTTCTCAATATTTTTTTAAAAAATCATCTAAATTGATGATCATGAAGTTCAGGATTTCAGAAACATTTCATTCTTAATCTAGAATTTCAGTAATTATGGCTAAAATAATTATTTACAACCTGAAAGAAGCTTAAGCTTAGAAACAGTGTTATTTGTCTGACTGTGGCAAATCAAAAGAGCAAGCATTTGTCCCTTTCGGAAATGCAGCGGTCAGTATCTGCTCCCTACCCCTGAAGTGGGTCTTATTTCAATGAAAAGGCTTGGTCCAAAGTCTGCTGAAATCAGTGGTTGTTTCCATCGACTCCTTTGGGCCTTGGATGAAGTCCATATTCTTCAAAGAACCTCGATGAAGTGTAAAACATTGATTCAGGGCCATGTAAAATGAAGGAGGGAAATGAACCATGTTGCCAAAGTAGATATCACGTAGTGCCAAACATCTGCCATTTGACTCCTTCAAACAAAAACCCATTCATTCAGAAGGTGCTATCAAATCGCCTGCAGTAACAGAGCAACTCATTCACACTTCCCAGTTATCTTTGTTCTGGTATTTTGCCCTTCTCTTTGTTTTTTTGCTATTAAAGATAGCAAAAGAAAATTATGAAAATAAGATTCTTTTCTCAAGTCATTGGCTGGTTAAATCCCTTTCTTAAGGTAGTCTTTTTATATTTGGAAAACGATTGAAAATGTTTGAATTTGTGCATCTGAGATCCATTCAGTTATCTCCACTAGCATATCTGGCAGACATTAAGGCAAAGATTTCTGATTTACCTCCCAGAGACACAATGGCAAAATACATTTGAATCCATTTTGCTTACATAGAGGACACTGAATGTTTTCAACACATCTAAAAAGCACATTGGAAAGCACATAATTTACCATAGATTACTGAGGTTACACCATGTTTATTGGATTATTAAGGATAATGTTTACATGCACAAAGCAGTCATATGACTTTCTCATTCATACCCAATACAGAGGTTGCCATAAAGGAAACGATGCCTTGCAATATCACTGTTGTCTTGATCTCTTTTTATGTAACTGCATGTTTTAATTGATGGAAGAGACGTCTAGAGCAAAGTGTCTTGGATATTTTATTGAAGTAGCAAATCTACTTCAGTGGGATTTCACAGGTGTAAATAATGGGAGAATTTGTTGTCTACAATTCAGAGATGGTAGATATCTACCTAGTTGCTCTCTGCTTTATTTTATAGAGTTTTCTACAGCCGTATGTTAGGTAACTCAAATAATGGCACTGCCACAGTTTCCTTTGAGAGACTAATATCAGTTGAACCTCTATAGTCTGGCACTCTCTGGTCTGGCAACATCTGTTATGCAGCATGGTTTTAATTAGCCAGATGTCCACTTATCAGGGGTGTGGCCAAGTTTCCTGCAGTCCCATACAGTTTGTTGAGAGACACTGTCCTGGCTTTCAGTGTTCTGTGCTGTCACTTAGCTCTAATTCACCCCTGAATATCTTTTAATAGCCTAGTATGCTGTGGAAGTGTTGGTGATACCGCTAGAAAATACTGACCTCCTGCAGGTTGACAAATTCTCCGATTCAGCACCGGTCAGGTCCCGAGGGTGCTGGACTAGAGAGGTTCAACTTGTAATGCTAATTGTTTTGAAGCATTGTTAAGAAGAGATATAGTAAACAGTACAAAAAAAAAAAGAATCCCATTCTATTACCATTCCATGAAGGCAGATAACTAAATATTGAGAAAAATTGTAAAGAGTTCATATACAAATGCTAGAAGTCCAAATGGTAAAATGGTATACTTGGGGTATCTGGTATTAAATGAAGATGTTGAAATAATAAGCATCACAGAAATTTGGTGGCACACTAATCAGTGGGACACAAATAAAAGTATATAAAATGTATAAGCATGACAGTAGATTATGCTGCTGGGGGAAGTGGAACTAAATGTCACAGAAAGGATGGAGTTACAGATGATAAAAACTTAAAAGAATCAAACTATACCATAGAATCTCTGTGGACAGAAATTGTATGCTTGAATAATAAGACTCCAGCAGCAGGAATATCATAGAATCAGAGGGTTGGAAGAAGTCATTGAGTCCAACCCCCTGCTGAAAGCAGGATCAACCCTAAATAAGTCATCCCAGCCAGGACTTTGTCAAGATGGGATTAAAGAACTCTAGGGAAGGAGATTCCACCCCTCCCTAGATAACCCATTCCAGAGCTGCACCACATCCCCAGCAAAATAGCTTTTCTTAATATTCAACCTAGACCTCTGCCACCACAACCTGAGACCATTGCTCCTTGCTCTGTTGTCTGTCACCACTAACAACAGCCTCTCTCCATCCTCTTTAGAACACCACTTCTGATGGTTAAAGGCTGCTATCAAGTCCCCCCTCACTCTTCGCTTCTGTAGACTAAATAAGCCCAAATCCCTCAGCCTCTCCTCATAAATCATGTGCTCCAGACCCCTAAACATTTTTTGTAATCCTCTGCTGGACTCTCTACAGAAAATTTTGAGGAGTAAAGGGACTTCGAAGTAGCCCACGCACTTCGAAGTACCCGCGGGTCAGCCGTGGCTACACACAAGCTGGCACTTCAACGTTTAACACTTTGAAGTTACCACAGGGGAGAATTATCTTAATGAAGTGCTGCATATGCACCACAGCACTTCATCAATAATCTCCTGGCACCTTACTTACCATGCTCCCAGGTGCGGTCTCACCAATGTTGAATAAAGTAGAATAATCACTTCTGTAGATCTGCTGGCAGTGCTCCTACTAATGCACCCCAGTATGCCATTAGCCTTCTTGGCTACAAGGGCACACTCTTGACTCACATTCAGCTTCTCATTCACTGTAAGCCCCCAGTCCTTTTCTGCAGAACTACTGCTTATCCAGTCAGTTCCCAGCCTGTTGAGGTGCTTGGAATTACTCCATCCTAAGTGCAGGACTCTGCACTTGTCCTTGTTGAACCTCCGCAGATTTCTTTTGGCCCCATCCTCCAATTTGTCTAGGGCTTCCTGGACCCTTTCCTTACCCTTCAACACATCAACCTCTCCCCTAGTTTAGTGTCACCTGCAAAGTTGCTAAGAGTTCAATCCATCCTCCCCATAAATATGTTGAACAAAACCAGCTCCAGAACTGACCCTTGGGGAGCTTTGCTTGACGCTGGCTGCCAACCAGACATAGAGCCATTGAATACTACCTGTTGAGCCCCACAATCTAGCCAGCTTTATATTCACCTTACAATTCATTTATCCAAGCCAAACTTCTTTAACTTGCTGACAAGTACACTGTGGGAAAACGTATGAAAAGCTTTGATAAAGTCAAATGTCCACCACCTTCCTCATATCCACAGAGGCAGCTACCTTGCTTTAGAAGGGAATCAGGCTAGTCAGGCATGACTTGCACTTGCTGAATCCATGTTGACTATTCCTGATGATTTTCCTCTCTTCTAAATGCTTCAGAATGGATTCCCTGAGGATTCCCTCCATTTTTGTGGGGACTGAGGTGAGGCTGACCGGTCTGTAGTTCCATGGATTCTCATTTTTTTTTTGTTTCAAAGATGGGTGGTACATTTGCCTTTTTCCAATTGCCCTGGACCTCCACCAGTCACCACGAGTTTTCCAAAACAATGGCCAATGGCTCTGCAATTACATCAACTGACTCCTCAGCACCTTTGGATGTATTTGATCTGGTCCCATGAAGTTGTGTATCTATGGCTTTTCTAAATACTTCTCAAACTCTTCTCTTTCACCGAGGACTGCCCACTTCCTTGCCATACTGTGCTGTTATAAAATTTTGAGGAGAAAGGGACTTCAAAGTACCGGCGGGTGAGCCATGACTGCATGTGATCTGGCACTTCAAAGTTTAAATCTTTGGGGTTGCCCCTGCGGGTGTGGAATTTGCTTAATGAAGTGCTGCATATGCACCACAGCACTTCATTAATAAACTTCCAACACCCTACTTACCTTGCTCCCTTCAAAGCAGGGGGGTAGCGTAGACACAGCGTTAATATATTAAGCTTAGAAGACGTGTTTTGTTTCGTCTTAGCTCGGTAACTTACTTTGACTTTCCCCTAAGCCACAAATTCTCAACCTTTTCCTTTCTGTGCCCTCACCCCCACTCATACTATTAACAATTCCATGGCCCACCTGTGCCATAAGTACAGTTTTTCTGTATATAAAAGCCAGGGCTGGCATTAGGAAGTAGCAAGCAAGGGAATTGCCTGGGGCTTGGCTTCAGTCCTGGGAGGCAGGGTTCAGGACTGTTGGCTTCAGCACGATGCTGTGGGACACCTGCTTTCTGCCCTGGGCCCCAGCAGGTCTAATGCTGGCCCTGCTTGGCAGAGCCCCTGATGCCTGCTTGCAACTCTCTAGGGATTGCAGGGGTCTCCTGGCTGAGAATGACCACCCTAAGGTCTCTTACCAGAGAAGTTACTTGCTCCCACTCTGGCAGCAGACAGAGTGGGGCACTTGGTAGCAGTACAAAGGGCCATATAGTCTGCTCTTATCTCCTTTTGGATCAGAGGTTACAGTCTCTGCTGGCAGAGTGGGAGGGAGTTTGGAGTGGGACTTCATTCTGCCAACTTCACCTCACCCCTAATAATCCACATCCTCCTTGTTTTCACGCTCCCCCGCCCACTCCCAACTATCCACATGACAGTTCTCATCCTGACCTGGCTAAACAGGCCAGTTCCTTCACCTTTCCATGTATTGTAGGCAGGGCACCACTCCCCAGCTTGCTTTTTGGACTGATGTTGTAGTTTACAGTAGCAACATCCTGCTGCTTGTTCTGCCCCATAGGCTGATACACCAAACTCACCATCATCTTGCTAGGGCTTGAAATTAGACTTACCGTATGGGAATTGCCAGGCTTTTTGAATTCCACTGCTCTGAGACATGCACAAATGATAGACGACCCTCCTACCACATGAAATGTGTTATGGGTCAGAAATGAACCTCCAAAAAAGGAAGGCAAGGCAGAATCCAGACATGCTGTTCATAAAAGTTCCTGGAATGCAGGATTTTAGCAGCTTAATGAAAGTCATTTGACAGGAATAAATGAATATGCTAGCTGTGCAGACAGAGTCTAGACATAACCAGCTTAGACTAAAGGAAAGCTACATAAAGCTCCTTGGATATGCTAGTTTTATTTCAAATATTTATGTTTAGCACAGTGTGAAGTAGCAGGACTCCAATTTAGAGAGGCCAAGCTACTGGTGGAGGACTTTCACCTCACATTAGGACAGGGGTCAGCAACTAAAACAGCAAGAAGAGCCATTTTTTTCCAATTCAAAAAAAAAATATCAACAATTCAAGAGCCACAATGTATGTGAATAAGAGATGGTTCTTAATAAATAGCATCAAACCATAGTTTTTGTAACCCCTGGTCCAAAAACAGCATGCACACATACAATGATCAGTAATGCACTACTTGTTTACTATAGGACATTCACAAACTTTTAACATATTCTATTTCCTCACACTTTACGTGTGAGTTTTGTACCACTGTCTTCCTGACTTTCACGGCTGAACCTTCTCGCTCTCTCTCTGGAGGATGCTAGGGGGAGCTGTCCAAGGTTTCAAGATCACATACAATTTGCTATTTAGATATGAGTTGTTCATTTTTGCGCTTTTAGTTGTTCACCACTTTTTGAAAATAATTAGGAGGTTTTTCTTTTAAACGTTGCAATTATAGCACGGGGAGCCACAAATAGTCCTTAAAGAATTGCATGTGCACTAGGACATCCAGGCAGTCTGGTGCTTTTGGGGCATCAAAAATGGCAAATGTCTGTACAGAAGACAAAAAATAAGTGTATGTTTTCACAAAATAGAACACCTGTTTGGCTCAGGAGATGCATATGCTGATCTGCATTGACACACAGCAAAGGCAGTTTGTTTCAAGCCCTGCCTCAGGTTTTTTTTTTCTTTTGTCTCCAGCCTGACACTCTCCCATTGTCTCCCAGACCTCAGAGATTTCAGCATGCTGCATCTTCCAGACACCTCATGCCTCCTACAACGCTGCCAAGCAAGCACCATCTGGGCATAGCTTTCCTTTATGGTGTAACCAGCTGAAGCCACTGGCACCTTCTCCCATTGTACTTCTGAGAGTGGGAGCAGTCCTGCAGCCTCTTGCTCTGTCATGATTTGCAACTTTATTGATCCTGGGACAGCAGAAACCAGCACTCATGTCCTACCCAGAATTTATTGTGAGGTTACAATATGTTGGCTATATGGCTCGAATTTCTGCACTTCCCACTCAGTTTCATTGCCAGCTTTCAGAGGGTTAGTTCCTTTCATCTATTCGTTCTACATACAGAATTGCATGTGTGTTTCATCTAGTGGGGAAGGGCTTCCCTCCCTTTTGCCATATTTAAATAGATCAATGCCTAGATCCGACTCACCTGTGCATGACACAAGGTTGTAACTCCTTTCATTGATGGAGCCTCCCTCCTTCCACTCATAGGGTGGGAGGGCGCAGGTCATGGAAAATGAGTGTTGAGGTACATTATTCTGTTTATGAACCAAACCTGCAGGTCTCTGCCTGTGTTTAAGCGCCTAACTGAGTTTGCATCGAGCTCTTCTTTGTTACATGTAACACAGCCATTAATTCCTTCCTAAGACCTCACTACACTGATGACTGTGCATCTACAGAGCTAATAACTCACCAGGAATCCATTTCTGTATGTACAGTGTGCTCATTTTGCTATAATGGCCTATTTTATTTTACTGACAATGACATGTTGATGTTGTGAAGGTTAATGACCCACTGATAAATCCCAGAAAGCACTTTCACAATCAGATAATCTCTACTCACAGCTGCCATGAAAAGTGATGAGAACTTTTTCTGCCTGACTCTCCAGGTTCCTGGTCAGCACTTCCCAAATATCTCAACCTGTTCTTCTACTACCAAGATGTCTTCCCTAATGGTTTTTCTTGGCGGTAGATTGTCTCTATGTAGCATATTGGGTCTGCATGTGAGCTGGCTGGCTTTTCTGTTGCCATCGTTATAGTTGGCATTGCCTGTTCTGTGTCCTGGTTAGATGCCTTTGATGTGCACCTTATCCATGATGCAATCAATACAAGCAGTAAGTGAGCTAATGTAAAGAAAGTAGGGCATTGGAGAGTAATAGCTTGGAAGGACTAGTGTCTGTGAGCAAATGTATTCTGATGTGGTGACAGTTCTGCAAGAGAGGATGGGGCTAGAAACTGGTTTCTGAACCTTTGCTGAACCTTTGGCCATTATCCTTGAAGACTCTTGGAGATCGGGGGAGATACTGGATGACTGGAAGAGGGCAAACATAGTGCCCATCTTTAAAAAAGGAAAGAAGGACAATCCAGGGAACTATAGACCCATCAGCCTTACCTCAATCCCTGGGAAAATAATGGAGGGAATCCTCAAGGAATCCATTTTGGAGCACCTGGAAGAGGGGAAAGTGATCAAAAGTAGCCAACATGGATTCACCAGGGGCAAGTCCTGCCTCACCAATCTGATCAGCTTCTATGACGAGGTAACAAGCTCTGTGGACATGAGGAAGTCAGTGGATGTGATATACCTTGACTTCAGCAAGGCTTTTGATACGGTCTCCCACAACATTCTTGTCCATAAGTTAAGGAAATGTGGATTGGATCCTCGGACTATAAGATGGATAGAAAGCTGGCTTGATGGTCGGGCCCAACGGGTAGTGGTCAATGGCTCAATATCTGGATGGTGGTCTGTTTCAAGCGGAGTGCCGCAAGGCTCAGTTCTGGGGCCGGTGTTATTCAACATCTTTATTAATGACCTGGATGAGGGACTGGGTTGCACCCTCAGCAAATTTGCGGATGACACAAAACTAGGCGGAGAGGTAGATAAGTTGGAGGGTAGAGAGAGAATCCAGAGGGACCTGGATAAATTGGAGGACTGGGCCAAAAGAAATCTGATGCGGTTCAATAAGGAGAAGTGTAGAGTCCTGCACCTGGGGCGGAAGAATCTCAAACATTGTTACAGGCTGGGGACTGACTGGCTCAGCAGCAGTACAATGGAAAGGGACCTAGGGGTTATGGTGGATGAAAGGCTGGATATGAGTAAACAGTGTGCCCTTGTAGACAAGAAAGCTAACGGCATACTGGGGTGCATTAGGAGGAGCATTTCGAGCAGATCTAGAGAAGTAGTTATTCCTCTTTATTCGGCACTGGTGAAGCCACATCTGGAATATTGTGTCCAGTTTTGGGCCCCCAGTATTAAAAGGATGTGGATTTGCTAGAGCAGGTTCAGTGAAGGGCAACAAAAATGATTAAGGGTCTGGAGCACAAGGCCTATGAGGATAGGCTGAGAGATTTGGGCTTGTTTAGTTTACAGAAGAGAAGACTTAGAGGTGATTTAATAGCAGCCTTCAACTTCCTGAAGGGGAGCTCTAAAGAGGAGGGTGAGAAACTGTTCTCAGCGGTGTCAGATGGCAGAACAAGGAGTAATGGTCAGAAGTTGAAGAGGGAAAGGTGTAGGTTAGATATGAGGAAAAACTTCTTCACCAGGCGGGTGGTGAAGCATTGGAATGCGTTGCCTAGAGAGGTGGTGGATTGTCCATCCCTTGAGGTTTTTAAGTCCCAGCTGGACAAGGTCCTGGCTGGGATGACTTAGTAGGGGTTGATCCTGCTTGAAGCAGGGGGCTGGAATAGATGATCTCCTGAGGTCCCTTCCAGCCCTATGACTCTGTGATTCTGTGATTTTCACCCTGGTGGTTTGGAGACTCTGATACTTTTATGCATTTTATTGGTAAACATAAATACCAAAAAGTTCACTGAGTCATCATCATTTAAATTAACATAGGCCACATACAGATGGCTGGAGGAGCGCTTACTATCCTTAACCTGAGGTCATTTACAAAATGATGCATCTGAATTTTCCCCAAGCACCAAGCAGCTAATTACAGTGGAATAGAAAAAATCAGGCACTTTACATTGTGTTATAGGGGATAGTGGGTCAGAACCACAGCAGAAGTACCTCAGTGCAGTCCCACTGAAGTCATTTGAACAAAGGAACTGAGAATATGGCCCTTTGGGGGGAATCTATGTGACTCTATTTGCTTTGCTGGAAATTTTAAAATCCCAAACAGAACGCAGGTGAGTCAAGAAGATTATTCCAATTCTAAAATACCTAGCAATATTGTGTGGATGTGGATATGGCAATTAAAGTCAAAACATGCAACCCCAGTAGTAATGTTAAAAAATAACAATCTTTACTTACAAGCATATATAAAATAGCTTGCTCTGCCTTCGGGTTTACTGCCCTTGACATTGTTGTTTAATTCTAGAAGAAACAGTAACTGCAGAAAAAGCCCATGATTTACAAATGCTTTTTACTAAGCACTGGATGCGGCAGAGCACACAGGTCAAATTCTGTCCTCAGCTGCTGCTGTGCACACCATGAAATGAAGCCTAAGGGCCGAGCCTGAGGACTGTGATTAAAGTCTGGGTTTGGCAGACCGTGGAAGCCTACTAGACCAGTTGAAGCAGTAGGAGGTATATTGTGTAGGACAGAAGCAAGCAAAATGCTTTGAGAGGCGCTCGGGCTTGCATATTGAGGAATGTCTCTTACCATTCTTCTTTGAAAGCACAACATAAGTTCTTCTGAAAGGGCTGGACACTGTCTACTACCAGATGAATGGACACTGGAATAGCAGACCCCGGGCCAGACCCTATCTGTTCAGAGTCTGTAGATAGACTGCTCATCAACCTTACCTACCATGGGCCCTTTGGCAAGTGTAGCACCACAAGGGATGCTAGAAGCCAAGGAGTTCTGGAAGCCCTGACTGCAGGTGCCCAGGGGGAAAATGTCCTCATCCCCTTGTTATGTAAACAGAATCCAGTCTTGTGTGTGAAGGAAGGGGCGAAAGAGCTGTTGGTCTATTGCCTCAGAGGGGCAGCTGTGTTAGTCTGTAGCTTCACAAAAAACAAGCAGTTCGGTACTAATACCTAGAAGCCAGCTACTTCATGATAGGCCCAAGAAGGGAAGTAGCAGAGCACTATAGCCCTCCAGCACATTATTAACAATGTACAACCTATACCAGAACATGATCCCTCACTCTCATAGTCCTTTGGTGATTGGCCTGTTTTTTCCTACAGATCTTAACCTCAAGAAAATACTCACTAGCAGCCACACACCAGACCAGAGAAACACTGACCCAGGAACCTATCTCTGCAACAAACCCTGTTGCCAACTTTGTCCACATACCTACCGTAGACACACCATCACTGGACTGAATCACATCAGCCACCCCATCAGGGGCTCATACGCCTGCACAACCGCTAATGCAGGGATTCCCAAACTTTTCAGCATCACTCCCCCCTGTTGATTTTTGTGAAACCCTCATGCCCCCCCACTTCTTCTTTACCAGCATCCAACCCCCCTTTAACAAAAAATTGAATTTGCAATTTAAAATAAACACAAAAACTGGATAAAAATGTTATTTAAAATAAGTACAAATAGTTTTTCTCGGCCCCTTGTAGGTGACTGGTGCAGCCCCACCTGGCGGCTGCCTGCCCACCTGAACCATGTGATGCCAGAGCCACCCGCCTGCTGCCAGCTGCCAGGGCCCTGAGCTGCCAGGGCCAATCACCCACCCACCAGCAGGGCACCTCAGCCATGGGCCAGCTGCGCAAGCCGCTTGCCCCAGCCCCGCGCTGCCAGGGCCAGCTGCTCACCTGCCAGTTGCCCAAGGCACCTGCCTAAGTCTCACACTGCCAGGGCCAGCCACCTACCCACCAGCCTCAGCAACCCAAGCCCCATTCTACCAGGGCCACCCACCAGCTGTGCTTCTGCGGCCAGCTGCCTGCCCACCAGCCCAAGCTGACTGAGCCCTGCGATGCCGGGGCCAGCCACCCAAGCTCCAAGAGCCCCACAAGCCAGACACCTGAGCCCCGCAAGCCAGCCCACCTGAGCCCCTCCCTTCCCCTCCCTCAAAGCCAGGCACCCCCAGCCCTCTATATCACCCCATCCACCCCCTCCATCCCCCTTCCCTAACTCACACTCACTCTCATTTGCAGAAGGCAGCCAGCTCCACATGGGCCTTTGCTGGCAGCCTGCTTTTTATAGCAGCTGTGCCTGGTCACCCACGTAAAATGGCAGTGGCTGAGAGCCGGAAGCAAAGGCTGGCTTTTTCTTCAGCTGTGGGAAGAGGATGATGGGGGGGACTGGTTTGCCTCGCGCCCCCCACCCCCGGGATAACCGAGGGCAGAACCCAGCCTGCAAAACTGTAGTAATGCAACAGGGGACCTCCTTCAATTTAAAATTGTAAAGGAATTAGTGCTCATGAAAGGTGCTGGATTGATAGCACTGAAAACTAGCCGTACTGTCCATAGAACACACACAGTTAGGGTAAGTATCAGAGAGATATCCGAGTTAGTCTGTATCTTCAAAAACAACAAGAAGTCCTGTGGCACCTTACAGACTAACAGATATTTTGGAGCATAAGCTTTCGTGGGCAAAGACCTGCTTTATGGATTTGACGACGCAGGTCTTTGCCAATGAAAGCTTATGCTACAAAATATCTGTTACTCTACGAGGTGCCACAGGACTTCTTGTTGCATGTGGGCAAGGACACTCTAAATATCTCTCCTCTTGCCAGCCAATGTGCCTTACCTCTCTTAGGGTCTGTGCTACACTAAAATCACTAGTATACAAGCTTTGGCACCTCATTAATACCTAATAGTCTTCCTGCTCAGCGGTGTCATCTTTATCCTGTGCTGCAAAAGAGCTCCGCCTGTTAAGAGCACATCTGATGTGGTGACAGCTGGGGAAAGAGACAAAAGCCCTTTGGGGGAAGGGAGAAAAGCAAAAGGCAAAGCCACAGCTTAATCTCTTCTTCCAAACTCAACTTTTGTTTCTGCTTTTTGGGATGGAAACAAAGGTGGAAGCCATAGGGTCAAGGAGGGGGTCTAGATGAGCAGCCTGTGTTGCTGCAGTTACCTAATGAAGCTATAGGATAGGAAAGTTTCATGGACTATGATGTTTGGTTAACGCACAATAAGGCTGTGTCTACACGGGCACAAATCTTCGAAACAGCCATGCGAATGGTCATTTTGAAGATTACTAATGAGACGCTGAATTGAATATTCAGCACCTCATTACCATAAGGATGTTTCTGGCCATGGCCCTTCGAAAGCGCCACTTTCGAATGCCCATGGCATGGCGCGGCTCCAAAGGGGTCCTTTTCGAAAGGACCCTGCACATTTCGAAATCCCCTTATTCTGCTCAGCTGAATGGAATAAGGGGATTTCAAAATGTGTGGGGTCCTTTCGAAAAGGATCCCGGTGTAGCCACAGCTGGAAGTGTCCTAATGCTAATGATGAGCAGAATATTCAATTTAGGAGCCCCAGTCACAGACATGGGCTGTACAGACACAGAACAAATGTTGATTTACACTTCACAGCACTGGCGGGCAAGTGACTCCAGCACCACTCTTAGAATGTAAAGGGCATTGTTATGAACCAGAGATTATAACATGAAGTAAGACTGCAAGATTTGGGGGCAGGGAGTGTTTCTTTGTTCTGCTGTTACGCACTTCCAAGAGCACTAGAACCCTGATATGTCAGCCTTGCTACCGAGAGAGGTGGTGGAATCTCCATCCCTAGAGGTTAAGTCCTGACTTGACAAAGTTCTGGCTGGTATGACTTAGTTAGATCCTGATTTAGGCAGGAGACTGGACCTGATAACCTCCTGAGGTCCCTTTCAGCCCTAGCATTCTGTGATTCTAAATGTGATGTGTGTGAATACACGTTGCATTTACAGGGCTATGTTACTATACGACACTGGCAATGCTGGAATGTGTGCTGCTTCCATTTACTGGTGCCTATATTTGTGCTTTTGGCCCTGCGACCAATAAATCAGTCACTACGGTAGGAGAGCTGGTCACTGAGTGGGGAAGAATTACTTTTGGAGTGAGGGAGCCTCCACTCGAGCACGTATTATGGCTTGGTATTCTCATGGGTCTCCTGAGACTAATCCTGATGTTGGGTAGATGTTTCTAAAATAATGTAACTGCTAGGTATATGTCATTGTATATAGTGATGGAGAAGCCGGAAGAGAAGTTCAATGGGATGAAGGAATCAGGAATATTAGGTGGGGGAATTGGTAAATTCTTTTCTTCTATGGTAACGACATATACTAGGTACAAAGTTTTCTCCTGAATAGGACAGATGAGTCCTAAGCCCTGCTTCACTTTCAAGACAAGACCTTGGTTTCTAAAATGATCTCTCAGCTCCAAGAATTCTCTGTCTCAATCTTCCAATGCTTTCATCTGACTCTGACCAAGCTGTCAAAGTCCTGAAACATGGGAAGTCCTGCACCTCATTCAAGCTGCAAGAATTGTTTTTTAACCACAGAAAAAAGCTGCACCCAGGATATAACCTTTTGTTGGAAGTCTCAGTTGGCTGTCTTCTGGGGCACACCACTTTGCTCCTTGCTTGTTACCAAGGTTGACTCAGAAGGACATAATGTGCTCCCGCCTTTGTGGCACAGCATCTGGAATGCACACAGGTCTACATAACTGGACAGTGAAAGACTGGACCAGGAAGTACCTGGTGATGAAATACATTGACCACAAAGCAATGGATGGCAATTACGCACTAGAGATAGTGTTCACTGTTATTAAAAACAAATCATTCAAATAATTATAGTCAACGCTCAGAATCCTAAGTAGAAAACTTGCATTTATCTTCAGGGTTCAAACATGTAGAATGGGAACTAACAAAGCTCCCATCTTGGTTTTCTCTCTGCCTATTTGAAAACACCCTCAACAACTCTACACACTTCCTAAATATCCCTTTCAGCACCTTAGTGAACCTCCTCCTGTATGGCCCCTCCCTGACTCCTCCAGAAGCACTGAAAAGGGACAACAAACCATGCAGAAAGCTTCTGTGTCCTCCTCTCTGGCATATCCTGCTGATTTGAGTCTACATATGAAGATACGATCTAGCTCCATGCCTGCCCTGGTCTGTCCAAGGCTGTAGTAGCTTCTCTGAGCTTCAGGCACCAACCAGTTTCCCCCAGTGGGGCGTAGAGAAAGCATAAGTAGGAGATTTAGGAGAAGGTTGCCTCGAAGAGAGAGGATATTCTTGGCAGCAAAGAAGCAGGACTGACTCCTCAGGACAGGATTATCCAGCGCCTTGTTTCTGTAGTGCTTCCCTTTGAAAGGAAAGGAAGACAATTCTGTGGTAGGAGATAACCCACTGAGCATACAAGCTTGATATCTGCTCAGTCATGGCCTTGCTGCTTCCTTCTCCAGGCAGCCTGTTGACTGGTCAACACCAAAGGCTGACAAAATGAATCATTAACCTTCAGTCACAAGAAAGGCTGAGAGAAGGCAGACAGTGGTGGGACATAGAGCTTCAGGAAATAGCAAAATCCTGACAGAAATCCAAAGGTGGTGAGAGAACATTGCAATATGGAGGAGTTGAGTGGCTCATAACTCCAGGCACAGGCAGACTGGTTACCTCGTTATGAAGTGACTGCATATTCTGGATCTTTCATCTCTCTCTTTCAGCTCTTCTTTATACCATTGAGAGTGTGTGCCTCCACCGTGCCAGTTCACATCCCATTAAATTATATCAACTCAGTGTTCAGCAGCACGATATGCCACGACATTAGTTATCTGAAAAGTATCTGTGGCATGTCAAAATCCAAAGCTATGGTATTTAGTATATTTTATATAAATATACAGGGGCCTGACCATCCCATCAGTCTCTCTCCTCCCTTGCCCTCGGCTGTTAAGAGGAACATGTGTCAGGATAATCAAGAACCTGAAGTGGAAGGAAAGAATGAATGACAGGCTATCTGCAGTGGTTTATTTACTACCAACATTTATGTCAGTTAACCTAGCATCTCTGTAATTCTCATAGGAGTCTGTGGAGTATTCACTGTTGTCAGAATGTCAGTTAATGTCATTAAGCCTGGCTAGTCACTTGCAAAGTCTTGAATAAGCTTAAGGAATAATAATGAATTGCTTTAAAGCTATTCACTTTCTTCATTCTTTCTTTGACTCCATCTGCTTTCTGAAAGGTTTCCAGACCAAAGTGGTTACATTTCCACCCACAAATTCTTGTCTCTGGATCTGTATGACTGAGAAAGACCTGGTTTAAAGAAGGCAGCAATTCAGCCCCTTTTCTGCCATGGCTATGGCCATAATTATAACATTACTGCATTTACTGCTATGGAGGCTTCCTTACACTGCAAGGATAAGAAGCATCAGAAATTCTGCCTGGGGTCTAACCTGGACAATGTTAATACCAGCAGCTGTTAATTTTCTCTGTCCTGTGTGCTATTAAGAAATCTTGAGCTGATGCCAGGATGAAACAGACTTCTGCAGATCTGGCATCCACACCTAACTAGAATGTATATAGTCCCTTTTGTTTTGGAGAATTTTTAAAAAACCAAACTATACGTTGCACTGCTTTATCGATCACTGAAGTATAGTATACAACTGGCATTTGCGCAGCCTGCCTGGGAATTTGTAGTTATCACAAGTGATCAGGATTTCAGATTTTCATTGCAGCTGAAGGACTTTTCCTTAGTTATATCTCGGCAGTTACTCAGGATACAGCCAGGCAGATAGGTTAGAGCACCTTTGGTCCCATTCTGTGCTTTCTTTCAACGATTGTACAGGTCATGTGTAGAGGTTAATATGGGTTTCTTACCACCTTTCACCCATATGGGGCAATTTTAAGATTCAGATGACTAGCTGGTGAGCAACAACACTGAGGGGACTTGTGCATTAATCACTTTGCCACTAGATTGAACATTTGTGGTAATGAGAAGAGTTTCTGATGTTCATTTTGAAGATTGTCTCAGCAAACTCAACCAAGCTGTGCAAAAAAACCAAAGGACACAGCACGAAGATTAAACAAAATACAGACATTAGTGCCACTTGAGCAGTATCGCACACGCCTGAAGGTCAAGATCTCCTAGGCACCCAAAGGCTGAGAGTGATAAGTAAATACTTCAGAACAGATCGTGCCAACACACTTCATAACGGGCTGGACAAACCTGTCAGGGGGGTCTAAGTTTACTTGGTTGGCTTCACTGCTGGGTGTTGTACTTGATGACATCTTGAGTTCCATTCTAGACTTACATTTCTAAAACTCTATAAGAAAGGATACAAGTTTGGGGTAGTACAAAGAAATAATGCCACATGATTGGTCAGCACGATAGGCAAAGTTCTCAACTGTTAAGGAAGCTGAAGTCTTGTGACACCTTATAGACTAACAGATATTTTGGAGCATAAGCTTTCGTGGGCAAAGACCTGCTCCATCAGATGCATGAGTGGAGGGGGTGGTGGTTTCAGAGAGGTATTTAAAGAGTGGGGTCCCAGTAAAAGAGAGGGCCAGAGCTGACAAGGTCTATTCAGCAAGGTAGAAATGGCCCAGTATCAAGAGTACTATCAAAGGAGGAAAAAACAAGTCAGATCAGACAGGTGGATGTGAGCCTTTGCCAGTGTCTAATGGGGAGATATTAACACCCAGAGCAGAGAAGCTGTTTTTGTAAGCTGCGAGCCACTCCCAGTCTCTGTTTAATCCATGGTTAATGGAGTCAAATTTGCAAATAAATTGCAGCTCAGAGATTTCTCTCTCCATTTGATTTCTGAAATTTTTTGTTTCAGAACTGTCACCCTTAAATCTGCCACTGTGTGTCCAGGGAGACTGAAGTGGTCCCCCCACAGGCTTCTGTACATTACTGTTCCTGCTGTCTGATTTATGTCTATTTATTCTTTTACATAGAGACTGTCCAGTTTGGCCAATGTAAATTGCAGTGGGGCATTGCTGGCACATGATGGCATACCATCATTTTAACCAAAAGCACCCAGATAATGTTTCTATCTAATAATTTGGCTGAAAGGTAAAGATGGAAAAATGTTTAGGTGCGTGCTATACAAAGCATAGGGCAGGATGCATGGGTCTGTAGAAGAGTAGTGGCCCAGTGGTGGGATGGCAGTGGAAAGCGGGGAAGTCCCATGTGTTAGGATGAAGAGAGCCAAGTCATTCAACAGGGATGCTTTTGGAAGGAGGCTAACACTGCACAGAACTCGGGGAAGCTCACCATGGTCTGTATGCCTGACCGCTTCTGAACTGAACTCCAAAAATGCTGAAAAATGTTTTCACATGCTTAAAATATTAAACTGTGGCGAGAAGCAGCTGCCAGTGGAGCCCATGAGTGTAGTTACTTCCTTGCAGCTGTCAGGAAAGTGAGGGTTTTGATGGAAGCTGTGTCCTTTTTTCCTGTTATGTGATGGGGGATGTGCTGGGGGAATGGAAGGAAGCCCTGGTGTTTGCTTAGGACTGCAAACTATTCCTTGGGCTGCTTCATGAATGTTCTGTCCTGCTTTCTGCTCTGGCAGCAAAAGCTCCAGCAACCTGAGATGACACTTGGACGTGATCAACTGAATCTTAGCTATTGGAGGGGAAGCAGTTTAGAGACTTTCAGACTGGAGACCTAACACCATATTTAGGTGCTTGAATAAAGTGGCACAATTTTCAGAATTGCCAGGTGCCCAGCAGTGCCCAGCAGCAGGAACTCATGGGAGGCTCAGAGCTTTTGAAAACCAGGCCACTGGTTATCTGAAACCTGGGCATAGATATCTCAGTTTGGCCTCCCAGTTTTGTAAATCATAACCCACTGCAAGTTAGGCAGAACCCTTTCCAGCAGAATCCCAAGAAGCTGCAGGCAAACAACATATGACTTTAAAATGTCCAGTTTTGCTGTGAACTGAGTTTTATCAAGAAGATGTCCTGAATTGCCATAAATGTTGCAGAATTAACTATTCTGAGTTAATCAGAGGGTTGCTATCTGTGCAAGTGTTGTTGGGTGTGCTTTTGGTTCTAACCATACCTTGTCTTTGCATGTGTCTTGTAACCTACAGAAGTAGTAACAATGGCCAAGTTTCTCCCCTATTAAAATCTTGTGAACAATTATTAACACACTGGGTACATATTTTGGGTTCCTTAGAAAATGCCAACACAGCCACTGTTGCTGCAAAAGTTGGGTTCAACTGGCCTGAAAAAATAACTCTTGGGCTGCATCTACACTACAAACTTACTTTGAAGTTAACTTCGAAGTAAGATGCTACTTTGAAGTAGCATGCAGAGCATCTACTCACATTTTCCTTACTTTGAAGTAAGGGAGGATAACTTCACAGTCACTGCTCCATTCCCGGCAATAGCGTAGTGGCTCACTCTGAAGTTTAACTTCAAAGTAAAGTGTGTGTAGACACTCTGCACTCCTTAATTTGAAGTTAGCGGTCTGCCAAGAAACTCCCCCCCAGAGGACAGAGACAGTCTGGCCAGCCCAGGCAGGGCTCTGTGGTCCCTGCTGGCCGTAAAGAAAGCAGCTCCCTGGCAACCCTGGGCCGGAAGCTGAGACTGTGCCACAAGCAAGGGCAGCAGGAGCCCCCACTCGGACTGCCCCTGCTTGGTGCAGCACTCAGCCTCCGCACGACCGGCTGCCATGGCAACATACCAGGACCCCCCTGCACCTCAGAGGGCCCTGGACGAGGACTCTGAGGCTGTCGGGGTGGCCAGGCTCCACCGGGCGATGGCCACCCCCTTCTGCCCTGGGACTGCTGGTTGCATCTGTGTGTCCTGGTGCTGGAGGACTGGGGTGAGCCAGTGGCAGAGGTCCTCAAATGTCTGGCGGGTCATCCGAAACTTCCTCAGCCACTGCTCGTCGCGCCAGTCCTCCAGTACCAGGCAGTCCCACCACTCTGTGCTGGTGGCGAACACCCACTGGTGGCGGATTGGGAGGGGTTTGGGGGAGGGGCAGCAGGGCTGTGGCCAGGGTCTGCAGGTTGGGTCCCATGTAGGTGACCTGGCCACACCACTGAAAAAGCAAGGTGACCAGCATGGCCAGCAGGCTGGATATGGTAGAGAGGACATTGTCCTTGGGGAGGGTGTGAGCAGGCATGGTCTCTGGGTCTTCTCCCCAGCATGTGCTCTGCTGCTGGCCGCAGTCTAGCAGCCTTGAGCACATGCAGGGTGGGGGGGTGTTAGGAGGAGCCCTTTAAGGGGGTCGGCTGGCTGCCAGCCCAGAAGGGCTTGTCAGCCATGTTACCCCATACCTTCATCATTTCCTGGCCCCTAATTTCAAAGTAGAGGCTAACTGTGTGTAGACATTTTACTTCAAGTAGGGGAAAGCCTAGTTTAAAGTAAGGGAGAGAGCCTTTTGTGTGCAGATGCTGTACGTCAACAGTTTGTTTATAACATAACTTTGAAGTAAGCAACTTCGAAGTTCTTTTGTTGTGTAGACACAGCCTTGGTGTTCAGATAGTACATTTCATTCACAGCATTTCAAAGTTCCTTACAAAAATTGATTACATTTAACTATGTCCATAGGAATACTGAGTTACAAAAGTTAACTGGTATGTTCAAAACCAAATAGCAAGACAGTGGCACAGCCAGTGAAAGAACAGATTACCCCATACATGGGCCTTCCATACGCAGTGGCTACATCTACACGAGATGCATCTGTCAACAGAAGTGACTGTTGGAAGGGATGTCCCAGCAAAACTTCTATTGACAGATTGCATCTACGTATAAAAGCAAATCGAAAAAGCGATCTGCTCTGTTGACAGAGAGCAGCCAGACTGCCTGGCCCTCTCTTGACAAAACGGCTACCAGATACTTTGCAAACAGGGCTGCCCAGTGAACTGGAAACCGTGTCTTTCCACAAAAGGGCCCTGGAGCATCTACACAGCTGTTTTGTCAACAGAACACTGTTGAGAGAGGCGTTATACCTGAATATGGAGAGATATAATGGTGCTGGCGGATGTGCTGGAGTTTTGTTGACAGACCATCTACATTTTACGTGGAGATGCTCCATGGGTTTTTCCTGACAAAAGCCCAGTTTTGCCAGAAAAGCCCTCTCATGTAACTGTAGCCAGTATGAATAACTACATAATTTGCATTCAAAGGTTTAACAGAGAGATCAGCTTATACATGGAGCTCTCAAGCTAAGTACAGGAGGCCTGGCAAGCCAACATATATATATATATATATATATAATCTATATTTTGTATTTTAAATAATTTAACCAGTAGTGTTGAATAATAAATGATTTTAAACATTTCATAAAATGTAACCATTAAACATTAATTTTTAAAACTTTCAATACTTTTTATCTTATAAGTACTTCTACTCATTGGCTTGCTCTTAAAACATGGTCTTAATTACTTCCTAACTAAACATTTGCAGGGAAAAAACAAAAGCAAAATCCCAATGTTATCCAAAGGTGTTTAATGCATGTGAAAGCAAATGAGTTTTGCTGTGATTTTAAGTTGTGCATCCTTTGCATTTTTCCTTTATGTTTGGTTGAGGGTAGAGGAGGTGGAAATTTATTCCCTACCCCACAAGGGATCTGCTGCACTTCAAATGGAATTTCTATTTTTTCCTAAAAGTCCCTTGTGCATAGTAATAAGGAGCTCCAATTTCCAGTTATTAGAATCTGACATAGTCATAATTTTTGGTCATGGATAATTCCAATGTGAAACATACAGGATTGAATCAAATGAAACATTAGTTTAACTTTCCTTTGTTTTAATAAAATTCGCTGTATAAAGATGGACTTGGGGAAGGTTGATGAAGGAGGACAAAGTCATATGTTTGGATTTTTTTTTATTTTGCTTCAGAAGTTCTTTATTAAAAATTCACAGCAAGATATAACTGAATAATTTACATTGTCTTTATTTCAGCTTTGCTGCCCAGTGAGGTAAGAGAGACTGTGGTCATTCAAGCAGCAGAGAGAATATGTCCTAAGCAAAGCATATTAAAAGGCATGCTCTTTTGATGGTGGGCCAGATGGTTTTTATGTTATGCCAGTAATTTTCTGTTCTAAAAATAGTAGATGGCCAATTTGAAGACTACTTCAGTAGTGGATTTCGATCCCAACCCAGCTTCTCTCACTGACATCATGGAGGAAGGACTTTTGGCATTTCAAATCTTTGCCTAATATTGACGTGAAGGATCACACAGAGGTCTAGTCTTAATCCTGAAGGCGAGACACTTTTATATTCATAGCAGCCCTTGTAAAGATTTGGGGCTACACAGAGCACATACGGAATCAGGAGGGTCAGGAATACACACACAGTGCAGCTTGGGGTAAAGAACTTGTGATCTTCAGCTTTATAAACCCAGACTTTTAACTGGGGGACAGACCCATGAGTAATCATATGAAGTGTACGTATTAATGAACACTGTAGGAGGTCTCATGTAGTTCAAAGGACAATGTTGATATTAGCTCTGTCAGAACACTACGTATTTTCAAAGTTGCCAAAGGGATCTGGATACCCAGCTCTCATTCACATTATTGTGAATGAGGGCATCTAAGTCACTTAGGTTTTGAAAATTCCACCCCCGAAGTTTTTCTTACAGAACCAATGCCAAGCTCTGCTTCATCTCCGGTCAAACTGAGTACTTAAGTCTGCATACAGGAGGGCAGGTGGGTGGGCGCAGGCTGCATGCAGCTCATTAGGTTTCTGTGCGGCCCACCAGACATTTTGCTCACCACTGTCCATGCACAGGGTTGCCAGATTTCGCTGGTTTCTGTCCACGCACATAAAGCAAAGGGACGTGAAGTGAGGTGTGCGCTGACTGGACACAACACTGACTGTGGGAGCTGTACATTCCCTCTGTAGCTGATCAAAGTGCTGTTATCCTTCAGAAAGCATAAATGCCCATAGGCAGACTTGAGCCTGGGACCTCGGTGCTGGATTCTCTACAGTGTGAGCGAAAAGCCAGTTGTCTCTCAGATACGGCTACAAAGCAGACATTTGTTTTCTGTGTAAGTGGTCTAGGTACCACTACATGGGATTGAGCCAACCCACGTGGGATAGGTAGGTGGGTTACATCAGCACCCCCTGCAAATTCTTGGTACGCAGTTAGCAAAACTACTTTGTCTCAGGAGGCCATCTTGGTTACAACCATTCTGTGGCCCGCTGACATGGAGGGCCACTCATGCAGCCCACTCACTGGCCTAGGTAGCCCATTGCCGTTCTAAGGTATGGAATTCTATGCAAATCTGCAAGTGAAAGAAACACCTTAGGTAATGCAGAATAATTGTAAAAACACTATTAAGCCTCTTACAGAAGCGCTAAACTGGACCGTCAGTTATACACGATGGAGTTGGATTTTTTTTAACTTGAATCTACAGAGCAGATACATGAAAAACTGTAATCTTGACTTCTCAGAATTCAATAGAAGTTTTGAAGGAAGACTGGACTCTTTAGTTCATGCCACAACAGCTAAAAACTTCAAGAGTAATCTCATAAAATACACACATGCTCACCGTGGTAAGGCTGGGCCATATATTGCCAAGTGCCTTTAATTCTACAGAGAAGGGTTGATTGATTAAGGTGTCCCAGTCAACCTCAAGCTGCTGGCAGGCCCACTAATGTGGGAGGGGGCAAAGAGGGCAACTGCCCCAGGGTCCAGAGATTCAAAGGAGCCTGGGGCTCCTGGCTGCTACTGGGCCAGTGGTGGTTGGAGCCTTGGACCCTTTTTACCACTGGAGCGCTGTGCAGCTCTGCGTGATTGGGGGGATGGGCACCATGTGGTGGTCTGGGTGGCTCTGAAGGCCATGCCCCTTCCACCTGAAGCTCTGTCCCTTCCGGGGGAGCAGAGCCAACTTCCTCCCTCGCCTGGGGATGCACAGAAGCTGTTGCCCAGGCAATATCCGAGAGCAGGAAATTGAGCTATTTTCAGACGCTTCTAGCTTTCATTGAAATACATGGGAATCTGTGAATTCGTTGAGAGATTAAGTGAAACTATTTTACAACATTGGCTAACAATGGTCTCTCCTTTCTAAATGAAAATACTCTAAGAGACAGGATCGTTGTAGATATACTATCTACACTCTGTACTATGTGTGCTAAAGGCATGTGAAATATCCAGATTCAAAACTGCTATCATGGATTCCCTCCTATACAAAAATGCTAATCGTATCCTAAATATTTCTACAATAAGTGTTTTGTTAGTGGCTCAGATAAAGCAAAGATCAGTGCTGTAAATCTGGGGTGACTCCACTGAAGGTAATCAAGTTACAGCAGAGCACAATATGGCTCTAGAGAATTACTTTAGGAAGCTTATACTATTCCAGTTTTGTTATCTGAAGATGGAGTGGCAATGTACGACTTTAGTCATCTAGGATCTTAATTTAACCATTGTCTCCCAGATAAGCAAGCCCTAAAAAAGATATCCTTTATTCAGACTGTCATATTAATTTAGGAGGAAAACAATTACAATGTGATTTCTCTGTAAAAAGTAATAGCCCAGAATTGCATCAGACACCTTTGTTAGTTTAGTATAAGAAACTGCACATAAATTAAAAATAAGTCTACAGGGGTTCTCCTTCTGAAAAGGTTACAATAAATTGTGCCTCCTTCTAATAAACATGTCAAGTACTCGCTAAACCAAAGAGCTTCTGTTCAACTTCCACAACCCTGGAGCACCATTTAAGTCTCCAGCACATAATTTCTCCAGGGTTGATATGCTCTGGAATATTGGACATGAGGTAGATTTAGCCAATTTGTTTATTGCTTGATGTCACTGAGTATTTAGCAAATCAAACGTTCAAGAACTTTCATGTGCTACCACATTTTGGAAAGAAATAGTGGCCTTCAAACCTGAAATCCTGATGTCCCTTCAAACCTGAAAACTCTGTCGAGTGGCTGATCTTTATCAGCTCCCAGGGTAAATTCCCATTAGCTGTGTCTACACGTGAGCTCCATTTCGAAAGGGGGACAATCGAAGTTCAGCGGTCGAAATAGTGGCCGTCAAAATAGAGCATGTGCTGCCATTTTTCAGATCGGCACTTCGATCTGCTCTTTCGAAGTGCCATCGAGGTCTTTTGAAAGAGTGTCCACATGGCTCCAAGCCCTCTTTCAAAAGAAGGGAGGCAGGAAACGCTGCGGACAGGGTCCCATGGCCGACAAGCCCTTCCGGGGCCGCAGCCAGATGCCTCCTTTAAAGGGCCTCTCCCTCCGCCTTCCCCTCTGCATGAGCCGAATGCTGCCCAGCCTGTCCCAGCCCAGCAGAGACCACTCCTGCCCCCCATGGAGGCCCAGCGACAGCTCCTGCAGGAGGATGCCCTCATCACGGACACATGATGCTCTGCACCATTGCTGCAGCTGCACCCGAGCTCATCGGGTGGCTGGGCGGTCCCCCCAGGCCCATGGGGCTCCTCCCCCGGGGCACCACCAGGTGCCCCCCCACGGGTGCCCTGATGCCTCTGGACCCACCTCAGCAGCAGCGACTGGTGGGCGCGCGTGGTGCTAGGGGCGAGAAAAGGTGGTTGCGGAACTTTCGCATGTCGAGGCAGACCTTCGACAAGATCTGCCACTGGCTTGCCCCCGCACTCCAGCACCACGACACCTGCATGCAGCCAGCCCTCACCCTGGAGAAACGGGTCATGACTACCATATGGAAGCTGGCCACCCCAGACTCCTATTGCACCGTGGGACAGCAGTTCGGGGTGGGCAAGGCCACCGTCAGGGCTGTACTTACGGAGGTAAGGTGGGGCCGGGTGGATGGGGGAGCTGGGGCAAGGGGAACCCTCCGCTGCAAGGGGCCAGATGGGGCAGGGGCTGAATGGGAGGGGGGCTGGGGCTGCATGGGCCAGGGGCTGAACAGGAGGGGGCAGAATGGGCTCTAGGTGGGGGGTGATGGCCGCCAAACCCGCACTACAGCATGTGTCCTCCTTCCCCCTCTGCAGGTCGTCAGGGCCATTGATGTGATGCTGCTCCAGAGGGTTGTCAGCCTGGGGGATCTGGACAACACCATCGCCGGCTTCCAGGACCTGGGCTTCCTGAACTGCATTGGTGCTTTGGATGGCGCGCACATCCCCATCCATGCCCCGCCGCACAGCGCCAGCCAGTACATCAACTGGAAGGGCTACCAGTCAGTGGTGCTCCAGGCCTTGGTGGATGTGAGGGACTGGTTCACCAATCTCTACATGGGCTGGGCCGGTTGCACCCACGATGCCTGGGTCTTCCGGAACTCCGGCCTCTGCTGCCACAAGGGGGTCGGCACCTTCATCCTTCAGCGAGAGATCCCCGTGGTGAAGGACATCACCATGCTGCTCTGCATGGTGGCAGATGTGGTGTACACCCTCCTGCTGTGGCTCATGAGGCCGTACATGGGACACCTCGACCCCATGCGGGAGGCGTTCAATGAGCGCCCCAACCATGCTCACAATGTGGTGGAGTGGGCCGTTGAGTGCCTTAAGTCGGGGTGGAGGTGCCTCCTCATGCGGCTGGAGGTCAGGGTCATCAACATGCCCCAGGTGGTGGGTGCCTGTTGCATCCTCCACAACATTGTGGAAGGAAAGGGAGATGCCTATGTCCCCAGGGGGGGCCCTCCAGCCGGTGCTGTCTATGAGCAGCTGGGTGCCGTTCCCATCCGCCAGGCCAACCGGGATGGCCACTGCATCTGGGAGGCCCTCAGGCAGGCCTTTGCCAATGGCCACCTCTGACCCGTACGCACGCCCACATCCCATGCACATCTGTCACCCACCATCCCTGCCACCCCCACCAGCACCACACCCACTTATCCACCACCCACCATCCCCTGAGGAGCACAGCACAGAGTGGTGAACAATAAAGAAATGTTTATATAACTGGGTGTTGGTAACTATGTACAGGGGGGAACCTAACCTGGAGGGGGACAGGGGGAACGTAACATGGAGCAGGGTGAGGTGCTCATTCCAGGGCAGGGGTGGTGGGCCGTGAGTCCCATTGGCCCCTGGAGTCCCTGCCCTCCTGGGTGCGGGGTCCCCGGTGGGGAGGGTAGGGTGCGGGAAGCACCAGCAAATATTGCCGGTGAGTGGGCCTGGTGAGGGTGGAGGAGGCAGGTTCTGTATTAGGGGTAGAGGGGGCAGGCTCTGTAGTGGGGGTGGAGGGGGCAGGACCAACAGGGGGCGCCAGGAGGAGGGCCACAGTGGCTGTATGGTCCTGGACAGTGTGGCCAGCCCTCCAGGGTGGTCAGCAGTCTATCCCAGGCCGCCCTCCGCCACTTCATGTCAGCCCAGGTGAGCTGGAGATGCTCCTCGGCCACCGTGGCCTGGCACTGGCTGGCTGGGTCTGCCTCAGCCTGGCGGGGGGTCCCTCCGGCCACAGCCCTGACAGTGCGTTGCCTGGGATGGCGTCCGGGCACCTCCAAGGGCTGCGGGCAGGCTCTCGGGGACGAGGGACGGTGCAGGGCTCTCCCAGCCCACGGATCGTGTGGCTGCGTGGAGAGGAGGAGAGCATGTCAGTAGTTGGCCCCGGACAGAGGGGACCCGGCTGTGGCTACCCGCCCAAGCCCACCCCATGGGGCCTCTGCCCCCGCCCCCCAAGGGACACTGATCCCCCAGGGAGCACCGACCTGCCCCCCACGGACTGGGCCTCCCAGCCTGGGTATGATTCCAGGGGTCTCTCCTGCAGGTGGCCCTTCCTGGCCTGTGGTGTGTGGGCCCCAGGCGCTGTCTGGCACTGGCTGGCCGCCATCCCGTGCAGCTTATGGCGCTGTCCACTGAGGGCGGGTGCTGGGTGTTGCTGGTGCAGCGCTGCGGGGTGCTGCACCCCATATGGGGGCTGTCCTGTGTGTGGCCTGGGACCCCTGGTCCCATCTGCGGGTGCCTAGCCCTTGTGTCGCCCCCACCCTGTGGAGTAGGTGTGCGCCCCTCCCTGGATGTACCTGAGGGTCCCTCGGCAATGTCTGGGGATGTCCGGCCCTTGGTCGCATGGCTGGAGAAGCGGGAGGAGATGACTATGGTCAGTTCCCCCTCCTCACTGGACCAGTCTGTGGTCCCCTTGCCCTCCTGTGTCCTCAGTCTGGCCTGCTCCTGCTCCTCCTCCAGCTGCAGCTCCTCCCTGGAGGTGTCCAGGAGCGCTGGGGGTGGGGAGCTCTCCTGGGGCCCCAGGATGCTCTGGAGCTCCCTGTAGAAGGGGCATGTCGCTGGAGCCGCCCCGAAGCATCCGGCCTGGTCCCTGGCCTGGGCATAGCCCTGGTACAGCTCTTTTACCTTGGAGTGTACCTGGTCTGCGGTACGCTCCGGGTGGCCCCTGGTGTGGAGGCCCTGTGTCAGGCAGCCGAAGGCGGCGGCCTTGCGCCTCTTGACCCCCATGTAGCTCAGGACCTCCTCGTCCTGCCAGAGGCTGAGGAGGTCCTGCAGCTCTCGCTCCATCCAGGAGGGGGCCTTTTTTTTTTCTCGCCCTGGGAGTCCTGGGGGGACTCGGAGGGGAGGGCAGTGGGGCTCACGGGGGGGGCTGGCTGCTAGCCATGCAGGTGCTGGAGTGTGGGGCTGGAGCAGGTGCACAAGCTGCTCCTATCACACTCTCAGCTTCCTACCACGGGTTTCCTGTGTGCATGCAGCTTTAGCCATAGAGCCCTGCTGCTGCCGGCTGGAGCGGCCCCGCGCTACAGCTGATCGGCGCCATGGCGGACCTGTATTTCGAAAGGGTGGACTGTGGAGTGTCTACACATGTACTCTTTCGATTTAGTATTTCGAAAGGGGGCGATCTTCCTGACACGGGATCGGGTTCGGATTTTGAAGCGTGCACCCCATTCTTTTGAATTTTTTGAAAGACAGGTTTACATGTGTGGACGCTCCTCCTGCTCTTTTGAAAAAGGGCCACTTCTTTTGAAGTTTTTTGCACATGTAAGCTGTGTCTACACGTGCATGCTACTTCGAAGTAGCGGCACTAACTTCGACATAGCGCCCGTTGCGGCTACACGCGTCGGGCGCTATTTCGAAGTTAACCTCGACGTTAGGCGGCGAGACGTCGAAGTCGCTAACCTCATGAGGGGATCGGAATAGCGCCCTATTTCGACGTTCAACATCGAAGTAGGGACCGTGTAAACGATCCGCGTCCTGCAACGTTGAAATTGCCGGGTCCTCCATGGTGGCCATCAGCTGGGGGGTTGAGAGATGCTCTCTCTCCAGCCCCTGCGGGGCTCTATGGTCACCGTGGGCAGCAGCCCTTAGCCCAGGGTTTCTGGCTGCTGCTGCAGCAGCTGGGGATCCATGCTGCATGCACAGGGTCTGCAACCAGTTGTCGGCTCTGTGTATCTTGTGTTGTTTAGTGCAACTGTTTCTGGGAGGGGCCCTTTAAGGGAGCGGCTTGCTGTTGAGTCCGCCCTGTGACCCTGTCTGCAGCTGTGCCTGGCACCCTTATTTCGATGTGTGCTACTTTGGCGTGTAGACATACCCTCGCAGCGCCTATTTCGATGTGGTGCCGCGCAACGTTGAAGTTGAACATCGACGTTGCCAGCCCTGGAGGACGTGTAGACGTTATTCATCGAAATAGCCTATTTCGATGTTGCTACATCGAAATAAGCTATTTCGATGTTGGCTTCACGTGTAGACGTAGCCATAGACACAGCTATTAGGTGCAGGTCTGGTAGCAAAAAGATTAAGCTAATTCTTTTCAGACCTGATACCTTAACAGAAGCTCCTATATTTAGGCATCTAATTAAAAAAAGCCAAATTTTGATAATGCGTCTACCAAAGATGTTACCATCCTGTTTTCTATGCATTTCATTTCGTGAATGTAGAAGTTTATCTGACACTTTGTGGTTCAGTTCAGAGGCGGCATGGCATGGTATATTACAAGTCTGCTTGCTCAGTTTCTTTCCTCCCGAAATTTTTTACCTGTTATTTTCTTTAGTCCAGAATAAATTCTATTTAAACTGAAAAAAAGACATGTGCTTTCTCTTTTGTCTAGGACACATTTTTCAGTTCCTGTCAAATTGAGCTTCTACTTCTCAATAGAAGTAAACTAAGAGTGACCATCTGTCCCATTTTTGAGATGCCAAAAAGGCCTCCCTACTTATTTTAGAAAAGGGACCAAATATCCTGTATTTTCCACCAGCAGCCATGGCTGCTCCGTCCCTGCCACTGAGGCTTGGGGAAGGCAGGTGAAGTGCTGCATCTACCCTGTCCATGAAGCTTCCTTAGGGCTCCCGGGAGTGCTGGGGGCTGCTGTGGCCTGGGGAGGGCATGTGGCTGCTGCCTCCTTCCCAGCTCCCTGGGGCTTGGAAGAGCCACCCCTCTCCCCATATCTCCCTCTCCTGTATTTGGGACAGGGAGATATGGTCACCCTAGCTTGGATTCTGCTCCTTCTTGGGGGCATAGCAGAAAGCTTCAGCCAGAGTTTACAGTAAATTAATCTGCTTTCCTGTATTAGCTTTTGGACCCTGCAGAGGGATGTGAAATTTGGATTGCAGGAGATTACTTGTATGAACATGAAGGGCCCAATTATAAGAGTGGCCAACATACCCAGGACCAAATGCCCCTTACCTTTGCAGTATTAAAATCTATATCTGTAGGTAAAGCTACATTTGGGGACCTGTGCTCATATTTATTGGCCACCAAAATTTAGACTCTGCAAATGGGAATAAACAGGAGCCCCACCAGTACGGGTAAGTGTGAATCTGAGATCCTGCACTTACATGTGAAAAACGGTATTTCTTTGTACAATGTCATCAGCTGTGTTTGAAAACTGACTTCATAATCTTTTCCTTCTAAGTGGTTCCTCAAATTATCCTGGCACATAACTGTCATTAAAAAAGTATTCAGTTTTGCCAATTCATGATTTTATCATGAGACATCATAGTTTTTTTTAAAAGCTTGGGCTCTCATATTCATAAGAATCTGTTTCAATTAAAAATTAAATACATTTTGAGGGCTAGGCTTAGTGAAGAAAGCTGGGAAATGTGACCTCATAGCACACCAATATCTCAGATGGGCAGGCAAATAAAGAGAACTTAAAATTTAATTTTGAGATCATGTTTTTGTGCATTTGACTCATTTTTGCATGCTTAGGGTTGGATATACCGTATACTAGGAAGGACAAAAATATAGCATATGTAGTCATTACCTATCCTGGATCAGGCGTTAGCCTATGTGGATTTAATAGGATGCTTATTTTTCCCTGGTTAAATAAACCCTAACAAGGAGGGCAGAGAGAGCAGCTACACTAGAGAGGGCTTTTAGGTACTGGAATGAGGTGAAGGACCCTAGTCAACACACTTAATGTGAAGGCTTTATATGAGCTTCACGCTGCTGGTCACCAATGACTATAAATAGACCTGTGCACTGTTTTAAACTACACCATATACTCTGGCGCACCACATAGCTGGAACTTGTATACACTGATGTAGGAAAAATATGAAATACCTGCAAAATTAGGTTAGCCCTAAATTAGTTTCATGCAATTTCTCAGTTAGGGTGCTGGCTGAATGTGCCATTTGTGCATATATTTTCGGTGCATTTATTACGGCTGCAGAAAGCTAGATGAACGTGTGAATACCTCCTCCTGGCTGAAATTCTTCTATTTTAACTGGATGAAGTATTTCACCATGCTTCCTGCCCTAAACATTGTTGTGATGTATTGATGGCACCTTTCTAATGGAACTGGGGCTGCTGCATCCTGTCCCAGCCCTGCCTTTGTTTCAGTGTGGGAAGGAGTTACCGTGGGGGTCCATCTAGTTTGCAGTATGTAAAGAACCTTGAATCTCCCAAAAACTGCTATAAACATCAATAAATAATAATGACAATGCTCAGCTATAAACAATGCCCATGGGCTTATGGCTGTTGTTATTTAGAACTAAGAAATGGACATTTGATATGATGTGTAGCCCTCCCTTCTCCTGCTATTGCTTTAGGGCTGAAAATAGGAGATTGCAGAGCATTTACTTCCTTCAGAATAATGTGTTGCACACATTTTTTCAGTACTGAGCACAAGCAGACATAATAGTGCAATATTCAGCCAATCTTGGCATGCTCCCAAGCATTTTTGCTATTCTTTATATTTCCATTGTGACTAACCTGATTACTTTCCGGCCAAGAAGTCCCAAACATCTTGTTATTTAATATATATATATATATATATATATATATATATATATAGAGAGAGAGAGAGAGAGAGAGAGAGTAGCAGTTATAGAGCATGTTGTCCTTCCTTTCAAACCCCAATCAGTCATGAGGTACAGCTCAAATTCTTTGGTAGAGTATAAGTAGCCATGTGAAGACAATTTTGTTAGACTAATGATACAGATTTTTCAAATTGTTCCAACTGCAGCTTTATAGGCTGAACCAGTAGATAAGGGTTGTGTTCAGTTTTTGGCATTTCCTGCCTTTGTCCATACAAAGAGCTAGCTCAGCAGTTTATTGCTTTAACTCCTGCCTTTCTGGATTTATTCAATGTACTGCTAATACCAGGATCTTTGGAATTTAATAGTTTTAATCTCCATTGCTGTTTTCTAGTCACCTTCACTTTTCAGGTTGAACCTCTCTCATCCGGCACCCTTGGGACCTGATCAGTGCTGAGTGAGAGAATTTGTTGGACCACGGGAAGTCAGTATTGTCTAGCAGCATTATCAACATTTCCACTGCTTTCTGGGCTCTTAGGCACTTAGGGGTAAATTATAGCTAAATAATAGCACTGAATACTGGGAGCCAGGACTGATGGCTGGAAACAAATGTTATAGGCCCACAAGAATCTTGCCCACTCATGGTAAGTGGTTGTCTGGCTAATTAAAATCATGCTGGATTACAGATGTTGCCAGACAAGAGAGTTCCAGATTAGAGAGGCTCAACCTGTGTTAGGATCCTTAAGTATATCTTTGCTTTTGCCAGAGAGCACAGAGGAAAAGCATTTCACAATTTCTCTATCAAGATGACAAACGAGCAAACATTTTGGGATATATTGAAACTTACAGTGGTGTACAATAAATCTGAAGCTAGAGTCTTTCTGCATCATCTACTAGGTCACTTAACCGGATACTCAGCACATAAGTGAACAAAAAGTTTTTTCCCCTGCCCCTTGTGTGAACAAGAGAGAGAACATTACGAGAATCATTTCTAGCAGATCTAGAGAAATTATTATCCTCTAACACTGGTGAGGCCACATCTGGAGGCTTGCATCCTGTTCTGACCCCGTTCCCCAGTACAGAAAGGATGTGGATGCATTGGAGAGGGTCCAGTGAAGGGCGATGAAAATTTTTAGGGGGCTGGAGCACATGAGCTCTGAGGAGAGGCTGAGGGATTTGGGCTTGTGTAGTTTGTAGATGGGAGAGTGAGGGATGATTTCATAGCAGCCTTCAAATCCCTGATGGCGGGCTCTACAGATGATGAAGAAATGCTATTCTCAGTAGTGATGGATGGCAGAAAAAGGAGCAATGATCTCAAGTGTCAGCACAGGAGGCCTAGGTTGGATATTAGAAAACAGCATTTTACCAGGAGGGTGGTGAAGCATTGGCATGCACCTAGGGAGGTGGTGAAATCTCCATCCTGAGATGTTTTTAAGTCCCAGATTGACAAAGTGCTGGCTGGGATAATTTAGTGGGAGTTGATCCTGCTTTGGGCAGGGGGCCGGACTTGATGACCTCCTGAGGTCCCTTCCAGCCCTAGGATTCTATGATGTTTTGATAATACTTGCTGAGGATATCACAACCTACAGCATCTTTTCAGAACTTTTAAAAATATTTTTCACCAGTCTTAGTTTAGTTGTTGATAAGTGATACTTTTCTGTACCCGTCTACTTGGAAATTCTTGCTATTGAACTGAGCTGTATCTAAAAAAGAGGTGACCATCTTGATCATATCGTCTGAACTGCACATCAGAGATCACAGAATCACGCCCAAACCATCCCACAGAAGGTTCCATATTTCCATGGTTTATTTCATTCAAGTCAATTTTCCAGTTGTTGAGCAGCCACCATTGGGACCATAATGTAAAGTGAAGTTTGTTTTCATAGGCCCCTAAATCATGTGGCTATTTTTTGAGAACAGCTCTTCAAACAAGCACTTGCCACTTAGGAGAGATGAGTACCACAGATCACCTGGGTCTTCAAATTCAAATAGTGTCAATTAATTCCTTCGACTGCAATCACTCTACCTCCGCTCACAATACAGAGAGGACCCTACAGCTCCTGGTCAAGTCAACGACACACATAGGCAGTAAGTTATATGGACTGCAGATACTGAGGTACCATGAATACTCAGGGTTGGCAGTTCAACAGCTCCAGCAGTGTTAATTGTGACCCAGTCTGAGTGTAAGGGCTTATCTACACTTTTTTCCCCCAAAATATTTTTTTTAACCCTGTGCATCCACACTGCAAAACTTTATAATAGAAAATACAGGGCATTTAATGTGAAGTAGTAACTCTGCCAAGATGAATGACTTTCATCAACCCCTCCCCATTTTAATTTCAAAATTGACTTAGCGTGTACTAAGCACAGATAATTACAACTTAATTGGCCTCCAGGGAGGGCGCTCCATTTTGAAACACGTATGGTGTGAACACTTTTCAGAAATAACAGATTTCAATGTTAGACTGTCAGAATAAGTTATTCAGAAAAACCCTGCAGTGTAGACATAGTCTTAGTGACATGAATTCAGGAACAGCACAGCCTTTGCGGGAGGGAGTTTGTGTATAATAAGAGGTGGGGTGATGTAATATAACCACGGTTTGTCATTAAAGTGAACTAAGGATCATTATATTATCCCCAAAGCATTGACAAAAGATGAGTTAACAGGAGAGTTTTGCGATGGAGTATAAAGGCAGAGTTTGAGGGACATCAGAGAAACTTGGAAGGAGGATAATCAAGGGGAAAAAGCAATAGCAAGGTACAAAATAGATTGGAAGCACAAAACAGGTTAGGCCAGTGGGGGAGTGGGACTATACACGAAAGAAACTGTAGAATCAAATGAAGTAAAAATCTTAAAATGAACCAAATTATATCAGAATCTCTATGGATTGTAATTCCAAGCTCTAATAAGAATATAGAAGTAGGGATATATTACTGACTGCTTGACCAGGATGGTGATAGTGAATATGAAATGCTAAGGGAGATTAGAGAGAGACTATACAAATAAAACAAACAAACCCCTCAGTAATGGTGGGTTTCAACTATTCCCATATTGGCTGGGCACATGTGTCCTTAGGACAGGATGCAGGGATGAAATTTCTTGACACCTTAAATGACTGCTTCTAGCTGGTTCTAGAACCCACAAAAAGTAAGATGATTCTTTATTTAGCCCTAAGTGAAGCATATAACATAGTTCAGGGGTAAGTAATAAAAAAACCAAAGTGTCAGCCTTTCAGGGTCCCTGGCAGGCCACTGCTGCTTTATTTGGCTGCACCTTTACAGTTATTGAGTGATCACCATTCATGACCAATGGCAGCAGAGGGAAGCAGTGTCCTGGTCTATGCCTCTTCTCATTGCTGCTTTTGGCCATGAATAATGAGCTATGGTCAATGAGAACTGTGACTGCCTGATACCTGTGCAGGCACAGGTGAACATAGAACTAGGAACCTAGCAGGGACTAATCCTGGTGGGCTGGATCCCATCCCTGATATAGCTGGACTACTTGGAAGTTATGAATTAGAAATTTAACTTCCCTATGTGGGGAAAAATACGACATTTAATTTCAGAAAGGGGCTGGTTAAACAGAAACGAGAGGGTTAGCAAAACAAACTTAAAAAGGTATAGTGTTAAAAGTGAAATCCCTGGAAGCTGCGTGGAAATTCTACAAAGACACCATAACAGAGGCTGAACTTGAATGTATGCAGCAAATTAAGAAAACAAAAAACAAAAAACCCACCCACCCACACACAGACACCCCCACCCTCAGTAAGAGAACCAAAAAAGGCCTGTGTGCCTTAGCAACCAAGTAAAAGAAGCAGTGAGGAACAAAAACACATTGTTTAAAAAGTGGAAGTTAAATCCTAGTGAGGAAAATAGAAAGGAGCATAATCTCTGTCAAACAAAGTATAAGGAGATAATTAGGAAAACCAAAAAACAATGTCATAGAATCATAGGGCTGGAAGGGACTTCAGGAGGTCATCTAGTCCAGCCCCCTGCTTCAAGCAGGGTCAACCCCAACTAAGTCATCCCAGCCAGGACCTTGTCAAGCCAGGACTTAAAAAACCTCTAGGGATGGAGATTCCACAACCTGTCTAAGCAACGCATTCCAGTGCTTCACCACCTTCCTGGTGAAGTAGTTTCTCCTAATATCCAACCTACACCTCTCTCTCTAACTTCAGACCATTGCTTCTTGTTCTGCTGTCTGTCACCACTGAGAACAGCCTCTCTCCATGAGCCTTAGCTCCCTTCAGGGAGTTGAAGGCTGTGAAGAACAGCTAGCCCAAAACTCAAACTAAGAGCAACTTTTTAAAAAAGTACATTTTAAAGTACATTACTAAACCAACTTCCTCCCAGAGCCTAAAGCAGGTGGTGGTGTGGAGTCTGGATGGGTGGGGGGGCTTGGACTATGGGTATTCTGGGCAACAGGAAAACTTCCACAAACTTGCTGCCCAGAGAATATAATCCCGTGTTATCCTGGAGTTGAGGGGTGTTTTACCTCAGCATTTGATCAAGCTAATTTTTGCCCCATTGTGCACATTCAGCCACTATAAAATAAAAGAGACCACCAGGTAGATAAGGGTTAATTTGGACAAACACAGCTTTTGGAAATCAGGGGTCAAATACCAGCACAAGGTGCAAGCCTGCAATTAAACTGCATGGGAGGCAGGGAATCAACAAGTTTATGAAACAACAACAACAACAAAAAGGAGATAGAGGTGGGAAAGTACCCAGAAAAGTTACTTGAGTAAAAGTACAGCTGGGGGGGAGGGGGAAATTAAATAAAAGTCAAAGTATCCTTCTGGAAAACTACTTGAGTAAAAGTAGTCTAGGTGCTGCTATATGGGACAGTGAGCCACACCCCTAGGTGTGTGGGTTACGCTAACATATTAGGAGGCTTGAATACATAATAGTGTGTTAGATGTGCCCTGGTTTTTCCATTGTGTTGACATAAAACAGTACAAACGCCATGGAACACTCAAATCAAGAACAGAGAAGCTGAACCAAAATTCTGGCATCCCACCACATCTGCCCTGCCAATGGCTACGTCTACACGTGAAGCCAACATCGAAATAGGCTATTTCGATGAATAACGTCTACACATCCTCCAGGGCTGGCAACGTTGATGTTCAACTTCGACGTTGCGCGGCACCACATCGAAATAGGCGCTGCGAGGGTACGTCTACACGCCAAAGTAGCACACATCGAAATCAGGGTGCCAGGCACAGCTGCAGACAGGATCACAGGGCGGACTCATTAGCAAGCCGCTCCCTTAAAGGGCCCCTCCCAGACACAGTTGCACTAAACAACACAAGATACACAGAGCCGACAACTGGTTGCAGACCCTGTGCATGCAGCATGGATCCCCAGCTGCGGCAGCAGCAGCCAGAAACCCTGGGCTAAGGGCTGCTGCCCACGGTGACCATAGAGCCCCGCAGGGGCTGGAGAGAGAGCATCTCTCAACCCCCCAGCTGATGGCCACCATGGAGGACCCGGCAATTTCGACGTTGCAGGACGCGGATCGTCTACACGGTCCCTACTTCGACGTTGAACGTCGAAGTAGGGCGCTATTCCGATCCCCTCATGAGGTTAGCGACTTCGACGTCTCGCCGCCTAACGTCGAAGTTAACTTCGAAATAGCGCCCGACGCGTGTAGCCGCGACGGGCGCTATGTCGAAGTTAGTGCCGCTACTTCGAAGTAGCGTGCACGTGTAAACACAGCTAATAACTCCCACTTCACCCTCCCTCCTTAGAAGCCTGTTTCCACCCTTTATCTAGCCACTCCTTTCCCTATACTTCCATTCAGTCCCCCACGCCCCTTTTGGGAGACCCTGGGAAATTCTGAGAGGAACAAGGAAGGGTAGTTGTGCTGGAGGATAGCCTTTTACTTGCACAGATAGAAAGCCAGCTTCAGCCATTAATCTCCCAGTTTCTGTGAGCATAGGATGAGGTTTGTGAGTACTTTAAACATCTTATATAAAGCTCCGTTTGAGTGGATTTGTGGTTTGACAGAAGTATTTTGCACAGATTTGCTAAACACGCGCAGGGAACTTACAATTATTTTCAAGTGGGTTTTTGTTAGCACTGTATCAGGTACATACATTTAAACGCTTGGTAAATTTGTAAAGAATCAGATTGCTGTGAATGTAGTTCTAAGGGATAAAAGAGAAATAAATTATATAGCTAGGAAAATTCAACCTGCTAATGTAATCACTAAGTCACTTAACATTTTCATTATCAGCCATACTATTGCAGATTGGAAGGTGTTGACTGGAAACGCTAAAGTAATAACAATAGTTGCTTACTTGAGCAAAACAGTATTAAAAAAGGTGATTTGTCCAGTAACAGAAAATACTTAAGTTTCTATAGTCTGAGGAGAAAACATTTAGGCTACATCTACTCCAGAGAGTTTTGTCAACAAAACTGAGGTGTTGTTGACAAATCTTGGAGTGTCTACACACAAAAGGCATTTTATCGAAAGTCTGATGACAAAATTTGACACTTCCGATACGTTTTGCCTCACTGTGATGAAGAATAATGCCTTTGTCAATGGTTTCTGTCAACAAAACAAGCTGTGTGGATGCTCCGGGGTCGGGGGTGGCGGAGGGGGTGCTCTCTGTCAATAGACAGTGCTTCCAGTTCTCTGGCAGCCCAGTTTACTTACCTTCCAGCTGTCTGTTCTGTCGGGAAAGTGACCGAGCTGTCTGGCCGCTTTGCTGACAGAGTGAATTGCTCTTTCGATCTTCTTGTGTACAAGATCTGTTGACAGAAGTTTTGCTGGAAAATCTCTTCCAACAGCAATATCTGTCGACAGATCACTATAGTGTAGATGTAACCTCTGATTATGGACAGGGAAACAGGTCAGTAACATTTACCACTTAGCTCTCCAAAAATCTTAACTAAACATTCCTTTCCCCATAAGCATTTTACAGATGGGGAAACTGAGGCGCAGAGACTCCCTCCTCCCCCAGCGTGACTTGTGATTTTGAGTATTTCATTTTCGGGTGCTCAACTTGAAACCTGGCAGGCACCTGCGATGCTGAGGCTGGGCACTCTGCCCTCTCTCAATATCAGGGCCCTTTAAGGTGTTTCAAGATGAGGCCTCAAACAGAGGCACCATGTGCAAAACGTGGAGACATTTTTGAGGCGAGGATGAGTGAAATGAGATGCCAAAGGAAGGGGGAAGGCACTGGAGGTTAGGTGCCATTCTGGGAGAGCGGGAGGCTACAGCCATGCATACCCTGACTCTGCTTGCTCCTCCCTTCTCAGGGAGCAAGGGGAAGTACACAGCTTGCATCCACTCACAGCTGGTGAAGGGAAGGGCACAGAGGAGTAATTCATGCACACTGTCTCCTCGCTCCCTGATAGGCAGGGAAATGGGAAGGGGAGCAAGCAGCATTCCAGTATGTACACCGGCAGCCTCCTCACCCTCCCAAAACAGCGCCTTACTCTTATAGCTTCTGCTGCTACAAGCTTTGATTCAGCTTTGGAAGATCTTTTGCTTGCTGAGCTCATAATCGGGCATTGTGTGTGGGCGAGAGGGCTATTGTCTTATTCCCATTCCTTCATGCTTCTGTACCTGCCCTGCTGCAACTCAAGTTTGAAATCCTACCCCCGTTGCTGTCGAAGGCATTTAAACAAACTCCACAGCTGACTGAAATCCTGGTCCTCATTTAACTGTCATTTCCACAGTGCCACCATTAGTAGTAGCAAAACTGACACTGGCACTCAAGAGCTGTGTCTACACGTGCACGCTACTTCGAAGTAGCGGCAGTAACTTCGAAATAGCGCCCGTCGTGGCTACACGCGTCGGGCGCTATTTCGAAGTTAACTTCGACGTTAGGCGGCGAGACGTCGAAGTCGCTAACCTCATGAGGGCTACGTCTACACGTGAAGCCTACATCGAAGTAGCCTATTTCAATGTGGCGACATCGAAACAGGCTATTTTGATGAATAGCGTCTACACGTCCTCCAGGGCCGGCAACGTCGATGTTCAACTTCGACGTTGCGCAGCCCAACATCGAAATAGGTGCAGCGAGGGAACGTCTACACGCCCAAGTAGCACACATCGAAATAGGGATGCCAGGCACAGCTGCAGACAGGGTCACCGGGCGGACTAGCGCTTCCAGGGCAACAGCTAGCCGCTCCCTTAAAGGGCCCCTCCCAGACACACTCAGCCTGCACAGCACGCGGTCTGAGGAGCCATAGGCACACAGACCCCGGGCGCTGCAGTCATGGACCCCCAGCAGCAGCAGCAGCAGCAGCTAGAGGTCCACCCGGCCCTCCTGGCAGGAGCAGGGCTTGCCCTGCTCCGTGCCATGCAGGAGGCAGCTGAGCACCTCCTTGCCCCAGAGGAGGAGATGCCTCCAGGGCAGCAGGGCTCAACCCCTACCCCTGCAGCACCCCGCCCCCCGCCCCCCCGCCTCACACGCCGGCGGCTGTGGAGCTACCCCACCAGCACCGAATGGTGGGAGCGGCTGGTGCTTGGGGAGTGGGACGACGACCGCTGGCTCAGGAACTTCAGGATGACCCGGCAGACATTTCTGGAGCTGTGCCAGTGGCTCACCCCCGCACTCAGGCACCAGGACACCGCCATGCGGCGTGCCCTCACAGTGCAGAAACGGGTCGGCATCGCTGTCTGGAAGCTGGCCACTCCAAACAGCTACCGATCCGTGGGCCAGCAGTTTGGTGTCGGCAAGGCCACCGTCGGGGCTGTCTTCATGGAGGTAAGCGAACCCACGGGGGGAGGGCAGGGCAGGGCAGGGCAGGGCAGGGCAGGGCAGGGCAGGGGGGCTAGGGCAGGGCAGAGCAATATGTACAAAAATAAAACAATACAAAGAAACAACTGTCCCACCGTGGGGCTGGTCGGTCCTCGGCCGAGGGGCTGCCCTGGAGCGATGGTCCCGGAGGGCTCTCCGGGACGACTGACGCCTCGCCGGTGCTCTCTTCCGGTCCTTCTGATGGTGCAGGTGCAGGACACAGGAGAGGAGGCGGGGAAGAAGAATGGAGACAGGCGTTAGTGTGGGCCCCGAGCCGTGGCCTTTGTCCCCCCAGCCCTGTGCTGCAGGTTCCCCATCCCCGTCCCCGGGAGATGCTGCTGTGATGGATGGGGTTCAGGGGTCCCCCTGCCCTGCACCCCATCCCCCGGCAATTTCGACGTTGCGGGACGCGGATCGTCTACACGTTGAACGTCGAAGTAGGGCGCTATTCCGATCCCCTCATGAGGTTAGCAACTTCGACGTCTCGCCGCCTAACGTCGAAGTTAACTTCGAAATAGCGCCCGACGCGTGTAGCCGCGTGTAGCCGAAGTAGCTACTACTTCGAAGTAGCGTGCACGTGTAGACACAGCTGAGGGGATCGGAATAGCGTTCAACGTCGAAGTAGGGACCGTGTAGACGATCCGCGTCCCGCAACCCGCGATCCGCGTCCCGCAACGTCGAAATTGCCGGGTCCTCCATGGCGGCCATCAGCTGGGGGGTTGAGAGACGCTCTCTCCAGCCCCTCAGCTCACTGGTGGCCGCGTGGAGCGGCCTCTTAAAGGTCCCCTCCCCCTCCCTTCCTCTGCAGGAAGCTGAGGGAACGTGCAGGCTGCAGCCTGCACACGCGGCCAGCCTGCACCACCCTCAGCCCCACACAGCTGCGATGGCTGGCCGGCAGCCCCCCCAGCGCCCCCAGGGGACCCCCCCCAAGGGGAGCCAGGGCAGCCAGGCTGGGAAGCGGCAGCGGGGCCCCTACTGGACGGAGGCCGAGCTGCGGGACCTGCTGGGGCTCTGGAGCGAGGAGGAGGTGCTCCAGGTAATGGGGAGCAAGAGGCGGAACGCGGATGCGTTCGCTCGGCTGGCCGACGGCCTGGCTGCCCGGGGTCACCCTGCCCGCACTCCTGACCACGTCAGGAGTAAGGTCAAGGAGCTGCGGCAGGGTTACGCCCGGGCCTGGGATGCGGCCAGCCGATCTGGGGCCGCCCCCGTCACTTGCCCCTTTTACAGGGAGCTCAGGGACATCCTGGGCTCCCGGCACACCTCCTCCCCTCCGGCTACCCTTGACACCTCGGCCGACGAGCCGCAGCAGGCCCTGCAGACGGAGTCCGCCCCGGAGGCAAGCCCCGCACCCCGGGTGCCCCCCCCCAGAGGCCACCCCCGGGACATCGCGGCAGGAGGAGGAGGAGGAGGAGGGGGTCTCCTCCTCCGCAGAATCCGGGCTGCAGATCCTCCTCCTGCCATCCCGGAGCAGCAGCAGGGCCTCCGCCCCCCAGGGATCTCCGGACCGTGGGAGCGGACCGACAGGTAGGTACCCCCCTCTGGTGGACACCCCTGGGCTTGAGGGGCGGGGGTAAGAGATATGTGTGCAGGGCCCCCCACATGCTCACATGGCCATGGCCCCAAGGACACCAGGGCCATGGCCCTCACAGCACTGCAGCCATCAGCCCCTGCCCCCGCCCCCGCCACCCCGCACGACAGTGCCATGCCCCATCCCCGGGCCAGGGGGGAGCGGAACCTCGAGGGGCCCCCGGGAGGAGGGGGTGGGACACCCCGCAGCAGCAGCAGCATGTGATGGAGTGGGGGGAGTGCCAAAGGGAGACTCAGGCTACATATGAGCAACAAGAGCCGAATAGCTCCCAGGGCCAAAGGAGGATCCTGGGGCTACAGCTGGCAGGTGACACCTCTGCCCTGAACAAACAGGAGGGAGGAGCCGAGCTGGCTTGGAATTTGGGGGGCGAGGGCGGGGGACACAGGTAGAGGCTAGGGGAAGGGAGAGCTGGAAGGCAGCCAGCCTGAGGAGGGGGAAAGCTGCATCCCCGAGGGGCACCCCTTGGGGTCTTCTCCCCACGACGGGTTGGAAGGACTGTCTCTTCCGACAGCTGGTGCTGTCACTCCTGGCAGAAACTGGGCATCTGTGGCCTAAGAAACCTCTCCTGCTCTCAGACCCTGCGGGGTGAAGTGAGAGTCGCTCCCACCAGGGGATGGGGTGCAGGGCAGGGGGACCCCTGAACCCCATCCATCACAGCAGCATCTCCCGGGGACGGGGATGGGGAACCTGCAGCACAGGGCTGGGGGGACAAAGGCCACGGCTCGGGGCCCACACTAACACCTGTCTCCATTCTTCTTCCCCCCCTCCTCCCCTGTGTCCTGCACCTGCACCATCAGAAGGACCGGAAGAGAGCGCCGGCGAGGCGTCAGTCGTCCCGGAGAGCCCTCCGGGACCATCGCTCCAGGGCAGCCCCTCGGCCGAGGACCGACCAGCCCCACGGCGGGCTAGAAGGCGGACCCCGCGCCACCAACCGCCGACGGCGACGGACCCCCAGCTGCTGGCCATCCACCGTCGGCAGCTGGAGGTCGCGGAGCAGCACCTCCAGCTGCAGGAGAGGGCGCTGGCCTGGCGCCAGGAGGCATGGGGGGCCTACACAGAGACATTTAATCGCTTGGTGGACTACCTGGCCCCCCATGCCGTGCCGGCCACAACATCTCCCGCCCTGCCTGCTCCTGCAGCCCCACCACCAGCTGCTCCGCCCGTCGCCGTCCCGTCTGCCGTCGCCCCGCCACCCACCGGCGAGGGCCGGAGCGCCGAGGGACCCCTGGAGCCACCTGACACTCGCCGGCCACCGTACCTTCCAGTCCAGCCCGCTCCCACCCAGCCACGGACCAGGCTGCGACCGCGGCGGGGCTCCCGGCCACCAACGCCCGGTGCCGGGCTATAGGGGCGAGGGGCCTGGGATGTGGCCCCCCCCCTTGTATATAGTTGGACCCTGTTGTTTTCGGCCCCCAGTTTGCCCCGTCCCCCCCATGTAAATAGTTCTCCCCTTTATCCTCCCTGGTTTTCTTTTTATTGTTGCGGACAGTTGTTTCTTTGTATTGTTTTATTTTTGTACATATTGCTTTTGTTCAACATTTGTACATAGTTTTTGGTTTGTGGTTCAAATATTTATTTACAGTTAAAAAAAAAGGGTTCGGAAAGAAAAAAAAAAGTTTACGTTCAGCCACAAGTGCGTGCTGTCATTTGTCCAGGATAAGTGGGAGGGGGGTGCGGTGGGGTGCTCCATGGTGTAGGCGTTGGGGCAGGAGTGCGGGGGAGGAAGGGGCGGGCAGTAGGGGGCCTGGGCAGAGTTCACCCCGTGGCCTGTTCATCAAAGTGGGCCTACAGGGCCTCCCGGACCCGGGTCCCCTCGGGGTCCACCTGCTGACTGGGGGCAGCAGGTGGCTGGACATGTGCCCTGCCGGCCTCCGCAGCCCAGCCCTGGAAAAAGGTCTCCCCCTTGCTCTCCACCAAATTGTGCAGGGTGTAGCAGGCACCCACAATCTGGGGGATGTTGTTGGGGCCTGCATCCAGGCGGGTCAGGAGACATCTCCAGCGTCCCTTCAGGCGGCCAAATGAGCGCTCCACCACCTGGCGCGCGTGGTTCAGGCGCTCGTTGAAGCGCTTCTGGCTAGCGGAGAGATGGCCCGTGTAGGGGTGCATGAGCCACGGCCGGAGGGGGTAGGCCGCATCTGCGATGATGCAGAAGGGCATGGTGGTGTCCCCCAGAGGGATCTCCCGCTGGGGGATGTAGGTCCCCGCCTCCAGCCAGCGGCACAGGCCCGAGTTCCGGAAAACCCGGGCGTCGTGGGTGCTGCCAGGCCAGCCCACATAAATGTCCTGGAAACGTCCCCGGCTGTCCACCAAGGCCTGCAGGATGACAGAATGGTAGCCCTTTCGATTCAGGTATCGTCCTTCACTGTTATGCGGGACGCGGATGGGGATGTGAGTCCCATCCACAGCCCCGAAGCAGTTGGGGAAGCCCAGGGTGGCAAAGGCCGCGATGGTGGCATCTGGGTCCCCCAGCCTCACGAGCCTTTGCAGGAGCATGGCGTTGATGGCACGCACAACCTGCAGAGAAAGCACGTGGGACAGCACCAATGAGGGGTGAGCAGGGTGTGCGTGGCCCTGCCCTGCCCTGCCCTGCCCTGGCCCCCCTGCCCTGGCTGCCCTGCCCTGCCCTGGCCCCCCTGCCCTGCCCTCCCCCCGTTGGTTCGCTTACCTCCATGAAGGCAGCCCCGATGGTGGCCTTGCCGACACTAAACTGCTGGCCCACGGATCGGTAGCTGTTTGGAGTGGCCAGCTTCCAGACAGCGATGCCGACCCGTTTCTTCACTGTGAGGGCACGCCCCATGGCGGTGTCCTGGTGCCTGAGTGCGGGGGTGAGCCACTGGCACAGCTCCAGAAATGTCTGCAGGCTCATCCTGAAGTTCCTGAGCCAGCGGTCGTCGTCCCACTCCCCAAGCACCAGCCGCTCCCACCATTCGGTGCTGGTGGGGTAGCTCCACAGCCGCCGGCGTGTGAGGCGGGGGGGCGGGGGGCGGGGTGCTGCAGGGGTAGGGGTTGAGCCCTGCTGCCCTGGAGGCATCTCCTCCTCTGGGGCAAGGAGGTGCTCAGCTGCCTCCCGCATGGCACGGAGCAGGGCAAGCTCTGCTCCTGCCGGGAGGGCTGGGTGGACCTCTAGCTGCTGCTGCTGCTGCTGCTGCTGCTGCTGCTGCTGCTGCGGGTCCATGACTGCGGCGCCCGGGGTCTGTGTGCCTATGGCTCCTCAGACCACGTGCTGTGCAGGCTGAGTGTGTCTGGGAGGGGCCCTTTAAGGGAGCGGCTAGCTGTTGCCCCGGAAGCGCTAGTCCGCCCGGTGACCCTGTCTGCAGCTGTGCCTGGCATCCCTATTTCGATGTGTGCTACTTGGGCGTGTAGACGTTCCCTCGCTGCGCCTATTTCGATGTTGGGCTGCGCAACGTCGAAGTTGAACATCGACGTTGCCGGCCCTGGAGGACGTGTAGACGCTATTCATCGAAATAGCCTATTTCGATGTCGCCACATCGAAATAGGCTACTTCGATGTAGGCTTCACGTGTAGACGTAGCCAAGATTTCCTCTCTCTGAGGTGCTTGCTTAGACCACTAGATAATCCAGCCTTTCATTTCATCAGACACACTGGGAGATGGTGAAGTTTTGTCATTGCACATTTCAAGATGTACATCTGATTCAGTTTTCCCTCAACATATGACACTCATTGGTATTATTGCAGTTCATCATCAAAAGCCCGTTCAACAATGGATTTCAACAAAAGATACCTTCTTCTAGCTGATATGATATTGCAAACTCCAGCGCTGGAAAGTGACCCAATTTTTATAGCCAACCACAACACCACCCCCAAACATTAAAATATTTATAGTTACTAATAAAATTATTTAATTGCATTTTATTTTTTTCCTTTGTAATATTCTTTATTTTCCCCCACTTGGAGTATCAGCTGCGCTTTTCCTGGAAACATGTACAATAGACAGCAAATGAGCAAGCCTGAAGATCTAGACCGGGGAGATGGGAAGCAAGGTGGCACTACCAACAGGAATGGAAAGTGGAGAGGTTTTGGGGAGGGGGAAGAGCTTAGTTTTCTAGGCTACCTCAACCTTGTATAACCCTCTGGTTAGTGTGCTGTGTGTCCTGGCTCTCTGCCTGGACCACAGACCTAGCTCAAGCTGTAGAGATCCGTGCTTTTAGCACTGCAGGGCCCCTGTTCTACTTTTGGAGTGAGCCAAGAAGGCAGCTATCACTTTCAGTGAGGGTGAGCCACCCAAGGCGTGAGACGATGCCAAATGAAATTGTGAGAGCTGGGCCAGAAGTGGAAAAGCCTATCAGCAGAGAGTTGTTGTTTGAACACGTGTAGGTTGACAAGGTTACATAACAGGTAGAAGGGAGGTAGGACACAAGCCCTGAAGAACTCTGTGGTGAGAGTTTAGAGTGTGAAGAACTCCAAGAAACATACAAAAAGAGCAGCCATAGAGCAACTGGCACTCTTATTCTCCACATCTTTTTGTCAAGATCTGGGGTGTCTTGGAACCCAGTCTCAGATATCCACTGCCACCATCATCTTTGGCCAGACCATTCCTCCTGACAAGGTTCCTGTTATAGGACAGGGGGTCCCACAGTAGGTAGTTCACAGGCCACTGAAGAAATCCTCAGCCTCCCGGAAAGGGGAGCAGCAGTCTAGTCTAAGCACACTGACCTGACATTGTAGGTTAATTTTTAAAACTAAATTAATGCAGACATATAAGTCTAAATGGGAAGAAGAGAGATGGTCCAGCGGTGAAGGAGGCATTCACAGTACATCAATATTATCAGGGAGAGAGGGAACTTGAAAGGACAAAATGAAAGAACGTTAACGTGTTCCAAGTAGGAGCACCCAACACATACAAAGACGGCAGTAGAAACTTGAACCCTCCTAACAGGTTGGATGAAGAGACATATGGAAACATAGGGCATATAGCACATAAGTTAAATTCTGTTATGGAACGGAATTCCAGGAGTTCTAATCAAGTGGCTTTGAAACATTAATATAAACACTTCATATTTTGCGTATAGCTTGCTCCAAAATAAGACTTTGCCAGCACCACCCCCTCTGATCTCCCTGTTGCTAAATTCTTTGTCACCATCACTTAGCTTCTTTAAGCAACACCTATCAGCCCACCCCCACAGCCCATCAGCGCTGACTAATAATTTGCTCTCACCCTCTGTACCCTGCCCATGTTTCATTCCTCTTTGCTCTGACTTCCCCTCCCCCTTGCAAGGTCTGTCCTGGTTCAACCCCCATGTCAACTTCCTGAGCTCCTGGTCTCAGGCTACAGAGCATCTCTGGTGACAATCCCAAGACCAGGCAGACTTCCTCCACTACAACTTTCTCCACTTCTGCCATTTTTTTTAATCTACAGAATTATTCATCTCCAATTTAAGTGGATGCACATGTCCTCCATCCTAGTCACCTGACCCATTCTTCAAACTCTCCTGCTCCCAGCTTACCTCACAGGATCTTACTGAATTTTTTCCCCAAAGAAAACTGACCAACTATGACATGGCCTCCTATCACCTCCTCTTCTTTCACAGTCAAACCCAAAGTCCTTCTTCTTCTCTTTCTCTAAAAATCACTTCCCTTGCTAGATTGAGGTCACCTGATACTCACTCTCAGCTCACTGAGGGTAGGTCTACATAGCAAAATTGTTTCATAATAACAGCCGCTATTCTGAGATAACTGTGAGCATCTGCACAACGCAACAACTATTTTGAAATAGCAGATGTCATATTTTGAATTTGGTAAACCTCATTATGGCTAAGTCTACACTACAGAGATCTTTTGAAAGAAACCTTTCCAGAAGACCTCTTCCAAAAGAACTTCTTTTGAAAGAGAGCATCCACACAGCCCATGCTCTTTCCAAAGAAGAGGCCAGGGATAGAAAAAAAAATCAGGTGTCATAAGGACTGCTGTTTTGAAGAAAGGCCCCTGGAGCTTCTACACACTTTTCCTTTAGAAAAAGGCATTCTTCCTGAAATAGGAGCGGAACAGCACTTTCAAAAGGAGTGCCAAATTCTTTTGATTTACTTTCAAAAGAAAGTTTTTGTGTGTAGATGCTCCGCAGGATCTTTTGAAAGAGACCCCCTTCCTTTGAAAATTCTTCCAAAAGAACTTGCTAGTGTAGACCCAGCCCTTACAAGGAGTAGTGCCTATTTTGAAACAGCTATTTTAAAATAGGGGCTATGTATACAGGGAATAGAAGTCAGTTCAAAATAAGCTATTTCTTAATACAGCTGCCGTGTAGACATAGTCTTTTGGATTGCTCAGTCACAATAGAAGCTACTTAATTGCACCTCATCCCAATCCAGATGAATGACGACCATTTAACTACATGTAGATCTGTGGCTAGGGACAGCCAGATTCACTAATCCCATCTCTGTCATCACTAGTCCATCACTGCTGGGCTTGGAAGGTTGGAAAGGTGTTATTCCCTTTGGTAGAAGGCTGTGTGTAATTTCTTTTAAAATGGGGATGCTGCTAGAATCACAGAATCATAGAACAATAGAGCTGGAAGAGACCTAAAAAAGCCAACAAGTCCAGCCCCCTGCCCTAGGCAGGAACAAACCCGTCAGATCAGCCCAGCCAGGGCTTTGTCAAGGCAAGACTTAAACACCTCCAGGGATGGAGACTCCGCTACTTCTCTGGGTAGATCATTCCAATGCTTCACCACCCTCCTAGTGAAAAGTTTTTCCTAACGTTCAACCTGGACTTTCCCAACCGCAACTTAAGACCATTGTTCTGTGTTCTGCCACCCATGACTACTGTGAACAGTCTCTCTCCAGCCTCTTTGCAACCTCCCTTCAGTAAGTTGAAGGCTGTTATCAAGTCCCCGCTCAGTCTTCTCTTCTGCAGACTAAACAGTCCCAATTCCCTCAACCTTTCTTCATAGGTCATATGCTCCAGCCCCCTAATTATTTTGGTCACCCTCCACTGGACCCTCTCCTGTGTATCCACATCCTTCCTATAATTGGGGGCCCAGAACTCTAGATGCGGCCTCACCAAAGCCGAATAAAGAGGAATAATCACTTCTCTGGATCTGCTGGCAATGCTCCTCTTGATGCAACCTAATATGCCATTAGCCTTCTTGGCTACAACGGCTCGCTGTCAACTCATGTCCAGCTTCTCATCCACTACAACTCCCAGGTCCTTTTCTGATGATCTACTACTGAGCCAGTTGGACCCCAGCCTGTAACAATGCTTGGGATTCTTCTGGCCCATGTGAGTGCTCTGTACTTGTCCTTATTGAACCTCATCAGATTTCTTGCAGCCCAGTCTTCCAATTTGTCTAAGTCACTCGGGACCCTGTCCCTGCCTGCCAGCGAATCTACCTCTTCTCCTAGCTTAGTGGCATCTGCAAGGGTGCAATCCAACCCCTCATCCAGGTCATTGATAAATATGTTGAACAGAACAGGACCCAGAAGTGAACCTTGGGGCACTCCACTAGAAACCGACTGCCATCCTGACATTGAGCCATTGATCACTACCCACTGGGCCTGACCTTCTAGCCAGCTTTCTATCCATCTTACCATCCATTTATCCAATCCCCATGCCTTTAACTTGCTGAGAAGAGTATTGTGGGAGACCGTATCAAAAGTTTTGCTAAAGTCAGGATAAATCACATTCATTGATTTTCCCCTATCCACAGAGCCAGTTATCTCATCATAGAAACTAATCAGACTGGTCAGGCATGACTTGCCCTTCATGAATCCATGCTGACTATTCCTGATCACTTTCCCCTCCTCCAAGTGTCTCAAAATTACTTCCTTGAGGAGCCCCTCCATAATTTTTCCAGGGACTGATGTAAGACTGACCGGCCTGTAGTTCCCTGGATCATCCTTCTTCACTTTTTTAAAGATGGGCACTACATTTGCCTTTTTCCAATCATCCGGGATCTCTCCCGATCTCCACGACTTTTCAAAGATAACGGTCAAGGGCTCGTCAATGACATATGCCAACTCCCTCAGAACCTTAAGATGAATTAGGTCTGGGCCCATAGATTTATGTACGTTTAGCTTTTATAGATAGCTCATAACCTGTTCTTTCCCCACCAAAGGCTGTCCACCTTCATCCCACAGTACATCACTTATGGCATTAGTCTGGGAGCTGTCCTTGTCCATGAAGACAGAGGCAAAAAAAGCATGAAGCACTTCCGCTTTCCCTAAATCATGTGTCACTGGGTTACCTCCCTCATCCAGTAGGGGCCTCACACCCTCTTTGATCACCTTCTTCTTGCTAACATGCCTGTAGAAACTTTTCTTGTTATCCTTCACATTCCTCGCAAGTTGCAATTCCAGTTGCACTTTTGCCTTCCTGATAACTGCCCTACATTCTCAAGCTATACATTTATATCCCTCCCTAGACATCTGTCCAAGTTTCCACTTTTTGTAAGCTCCCTGTTTTGCCTAAGTTTTCCAAGGATTTCCCCAGTAAGCCAGTCTGGTCTCCTACCACATTTACTTCTCTTGCTGCACATCAGGACGGTTTCTTTCTGCACCTTCAATAGGGCTTCCTTAAAATACTGCCAGTTTTCCTGGACTTCTTCATGGTAGCATCCCAGGGGATTCTGCACATCAGGTTCCTGAAGGAGTCAAAGTCTGCTTTTCTGAAGTCCAAGGTATGTAATTTACTGCTCTCCTTCCTTCCTTTGGTCAGGATCCTGAAGTCTACCATCTCATGATCACTGCTTCCCAGGTTGTCACCCACCTCTACATTCCCTATTAGTTCCTCCCCATTTGTTAGCAGCAGGTTGAGCTGTGCACGATCTCTGGTCAGGTCCTTCAGCACTTGTACTACAGCCACCACATGACTACGACATGTTGGGGATCTGGGGCCCAGTGGCAGGGAATATCCCGGAAGATTGGAGATCTCCAGCTTGCTGCAGCTTGAGGATGTGTGGGATTGGACTGTGCTCTACAGGTAGAGTAGGTACTGTGTGGATTCAGCCAGCCTCACACACAGCTGCATGTGTCCCACGGTGGTAAATGTGTTGAGAACTACTGCTGCCATTCTGTTTGTCACCCACACTCATAACCCAGCTGTCAGCTTTGCCTGAGACCACTCACTAGGTCCTTGCGACTTCCAGGTAGTGTCCAAATCTCACCTTTCCTTTCTGCCTCACATCTCCAAGAGAGGACTTTCCCCCTATCTATGCGCATGGCTAAAATTCCCAACCAGGCTTTCATCATCTCACATCTGTTACTATAACGTCCTTGTACATGACAAGGCTAGAGGAAATCTCGCCTCGATCATATTCAGCCAAAACGCTGCTGCAAAGATCATCTCCTAGCCTGTTTTCAGAAACTCTACCTACGTGTGGCGGGGACGGGGAAAGTGAAAGCAAGGCAAAATAATTCTTTTATTGAAGAGGGCACACCTGTCTCCAATTGCTTACTCATCTGCAGATAGGAAAATGGCTTCTCTTCGCAAAAGATGCTAGGGAAACATGCATCACGCTTGTCTAAGTCATTAAAACCCACAAAAATTCCACCATGGTTGGTGTGCATGGCTCTTTCCTTGCTCTCCACTTAGAGACCATCAATCATTTTGCACATTTTTTCTGCTTAGTTTTGTGTCCATAGGTTTCCTGCCTTCTTCAATTTGTTCACAATTATATGCTGTGCTCAAAGCACCAGAGTTTTATGGTACAGTTTCAAACCATCCTGCCCACCACTGAGAGGCTTCTTATAATTTATCATTTTTTCTAAACCTGGAGGGGTTGTGTGGGCTTTAAGTCATTCACAGTATGGAACAGAGAAAAATGGTATGAAACAAAAGCTTTGACATTTTTCTGTACTCTGAGAACTCTCAGAAGAATTGAGCACAACAATGAAATTTTTCCAGGTGCAGATTGTTTAACTACAGCACAGGCATTATTTCTGAAACAAGAGCTTTTAATATACAGCCTATTTCATGTTTCTCATCTTAAAAACCAATGGCTGGTTGTCTTTGTCTTACCTCTTTTGTATTTAATGTTGGGGCCTGACAATAGAATTTGCTGTTCATTGAATTTCTTTAACAATCAGGTTTCTCGAGGTCATGTCTGTACTTAAAGATTTCGCTTGACAAACATCCAACATTTTCCAGCTGCAACTCGTGCCACAAGGGACTTGGTTACCAACTTTCCCTGCAACAGACTACCCAGCAGTCTATACTCCTTACAGCTAGAGCGACCACCAAGACTGCATCCAGGAACTAGAGTCCCGCTCTGGGTCCACAGAATTGTGCTTTGTAGGGCCTGAGCTGCACTCTGCAATAGCCATGCCTGGTGTGGTGATGGTGAAGGGCCGGCACTGAAGACCACCTGACATCCCCCAAAGTTTAAGAGCCCCAAATCCACCCTGAGTTGCAAAATCTACACAGCCACTTTTAGAGCACTACCCGGAGCCCCACCAGTGCTGATTGCTGGAGCAGAGCTAGGAGGCTTGCTCCCTAATGCAATATGGGCTTCCCCCAGCGGCCCTGAGAAAATTGTTCAGTATCCACCCACCGGGTGCAGCTTGCAGCTCTCAGACCCACATTCACACTTCTGTGCACCCTGTCTGTCCTGGGACTATCTATTATATGGCTCCATTTTGGCACATCTATGCTGCCAAATCCATACCAGACCCTGGTCACCTGACTGGAGCTCAGAGGGCTCATGCTGTAGGGCAAAGGTTCCAAGATCCTCCTACTTGTTGCATTTCATAGAGGAGGCTCACACATGTACTCTGCCATTTTTAGTCCTGCAGCATGAGTCTCGTAAGCCTGAATCAATTGATCTGGCCACTGAACCTTATGGTTAGGATGGGAGGGGTGTGTGTGAGAGAGAGAGAGAGATTACTGCATAGCCATACCCCTACAGACATTCCCCACCCACCCATGAAAGACAGTTAATCTGTAATGAGCTAGTAACCTCTTGGTTGACGAGTCTGAGGAGAACTGTCCCAAATGTGAAACAGGAAAAAGTTAATTGCAACACACACCGGGAAACACTAAAGATGCAACATGAAAGAACAGTGTTGTATGCACAAGTTGGATTGTTAATGACTATGCAGTGGACAGTTTTCCAGTAGCATTGATTAGTTACATCCTCTCATATCTCTTGTCTGCAGATGAGCAACTCCTCAGCCAGTGTGGCCTGTGCTGGCAAGGCACGCCACAGCAGCCTCTTTGCCTGGCCCATCAGCCATCACACTGGCCATACAGAGGTCTGCTGCTTCTTGGGGCATAGGCCTCCAGCCAGCTCACATTATAGTTTCACCCCTTCCAGGGTATCCACGTGCTCCACATCTTGAATGATCAGCATAGCCTGTCTCACCCACTCTGGATTCCTCTGCGGCATTCCCACCTGTCTCCTGTCAGCCTCACCCCACTGCGTGCAACACCCCGCCCCCGCCCCGGCAAAACAAACCAACCTCCCGCCTGCTGAAACTTAAGCAGCTTGTCCCTCTAGGTTCTCCCCAGCGTCCTGTTCCGGAACATCGACTTCCTCTGCCCAGGACTACTTTCCTGAAGTGCAAAGGTGACCAGATGTCCCATTTTTAAAGGGGCAGCCCCATATTTAAGCCCTCCTGCAGGTGTCCCCACTTTTTCTTAAGACTGGGCAAATTGTCCTGCATTTTGTCTCTCCCTGCCCATCAGTACTGAGGGATCCTACTGCCAGCTGGATCCTTGCTCAGAAGCTGCCCATCCACCAGTGGTGAGTGGCGGGGTTCCAGTGGCTGATGCAGGCCAGTGTGCAAAGCTCATGGCCAGGCACAGCTGCAATGTGTGGAGCCAGGCTCTGCCACCTTATCATCCATCAGTGCAGCCCCTGCAGTGGCTGGTTATGTCACATCTTCTGCCCAACCATCAGTCCTTTGCATGCTTCCTCTCACTGTCCCCTCCTCGCTGTGCCCCTTCGCCTCCTCAGCCTCACTGCTCCTGCATATCCCCATAGCCATCCTGCTGCCAGCGCTGTGCAGAGAACCAGCCCCTGGATCATTCAGCTCCTCGACAGCCTGGCTGGCAGACCCCTTTCTCCCCTGACTGCCTCTGGCTGGGCTGGCACCAGGGAAAGCTCAAGACCCTCTGGGCCCAGGGGACTGGCAAGGAGGACCCAAGCCCTGAACCTGCCAAAGGCTACAGCTACACTATGAAATGAAGTTGAATTTATGCAAGTCAACTTTTGAACTACTGGATTTCATAAAGTCAAAGTTGAATGCACACACCTGTTCACAAAGTCGACGGTGTGTCCGCACGTCAACGTTCGACTGTTGCAACAGTTGCATTTTGGGCATCTCTCTCACAGCTCCTTCAGCCCAGTTGCATGCTGGGTTTTTAGCCAGTGTGTTATGGGAAAAATGGCATGGTAGTGATGGTGGGTGTGTGAGGTCATCTTCCCAGACTGCTTTGCCCTCTTTCTCCCCACCACTGAAGACAGCTGTACGTCAGAAGTCTCTTTCTCCAATGAGAGAAGTTATTTGAGCTGTCTGCTTTATGATAGAGGCAGCTTTTAGAAAAGAGTTTTTTCAAAAGACTTTAAATTGACATTTAATACAACTGAAGAGAGGGTGAAGGAGCCAGGTTTGAATGAGAGAGAAGTTTGTGAGTCATCAACACAAAGAGGTGAAGAACATCCATTTTTTTGAAGTCTCTACTCCTGGTGAAAATACAGCAAATGGGAATGGTACCAAGTGGGCCTATCTGACCACTGAAAGACCTCATTATTCACAACAAAAGAAGAAAAACTATGGAGTCCCAGAGGAAAATGGTGTCTAGTGGTTATCATGACTATAAAAGAAGGAGAAGGAAAGATAGAGGGCATTGGTTTCTTGTGGTTAGCGTCTCTTCCCTTGTGAAAATATACCAGACAGGAATCCATGCAACTAGTGAAAGACTTCATATTATTTGCAAGGAAAGAAGGAAAAGTACGGCATCCCAGAGAGCAGTGGTGTCTAGTGGTTAATGTAACTCTAATGAAGAAGGAAAGACAGAGGGCCTTGGTTAACATCTTTCTCTGGTGAAAATACACCAAACAGGAATCCACATGACTAGTGAAAGTCTTCATATGATTAACAAAGAAAGAAGATACACTACCACTTGTGCCTTGTATCTGGCTGAAGGAGCCAGGTTTGAAGGGGAGAGAGACATTTGAGAGTTGTCACCACAGAAGTGAAGAATGCTCTCGGGAGGCCATTGCACTGATATCTCCACCATAAGAGAACATTGGAAGTAGTAGCTCTGGACTCATTGTAGATCCAAGACTAATTAGAGAGAAGGCTGTTGGAAGGAGCCATTACCCTGTCAGAAGTAGTGCGGCTCCAGAGCAGAATGAAAAGTTAAGAAGCATTAGAAGATAGAAAATTTGTGGGAAAAAATGAAGGGATTCCCTTGCCTCATCTGGTGAAGAGGCCGACTGCCTGTGTGTGAAAGGGAAGGGATAGAGAGAGAGACCACAAGCTCCATTTCATCATAGAAAATACTCCCCCAAGCCACACGATTTGGGAAGGGAGACCATTCCACATGTTCCCCAGTCACATTCTGCTGCCGTCCCAGTCAGGGTATGTCCTCTCTACCAGTGAAGCCCCTCGCAGGACAGGACATGGTGCTTTCTGCAGGCAGGGTCCACACTGATGTGGTGGGGCTAGCCACCTGGTGTGCGGGGCAGGGTATAGCCACATCGGGAGGGTAGGGGGGCCAGGATATGGGGCTAGCCTGTTAGCTTGCAGGGGGCAGCCCTGTAAAACGAGAAGCAGAGAAAACAGCTTTCTCACCATCTCCTGCTGAGCTGCCTCTCTGGCCACATTCACTGAAGTCACTGCTGTTAGGTTTCCTGGGCCACAGTACACAAGGTATCATTAGGGCATCACCCTTTCCTGCCCATATGGTAGCCAGGGGACAGGAGGTGACTGGGTTATGTCAGTGGCTGTCAGCAGCCAGGTAGCATTAGCTGCCTTTCTATGGGGAGGAAGAGACAGGCTGCTTCTAGCCACAGGGGAGCAGGAGGAAAGAACTGATCTCTGAAGATATGGGCCACGTCATTCTTTTCCCATCCCCACCCCCTGTGGCTGGAAGCTGTTCCCGTCCTTCCCTCCTGCAGTGCCAAAAGGCTGCTGCTCCCACCTTCTGGTATGAACGTCACAGAAATCAGGGAAGGGGAGGCCTGTGACCCTGTGTGCCTGCACACATTGCCTGGAGAAGACACAGTGCCAGATACCAGGAGAGGTGGGTCCAGCCCAGGGACCCAGCCAGGCATGGAGGGTGGAGAGCACTGGTTAGGTCAGACTGATAACCCTCTACAACCCCATTCTTGTGGGAGAGAAGTTTACAGGAGTGTGTCTCATCTCTTCCCATGCAAACCTTAAAGATAAGACGGTAAAAATGTCACCCTACTAAGGCCTTGTCCTTTCCCAAGGCCTACCACTGGGCACACCCTCTCTTACACTTGCCCATGGTTCCTCTTCCAGAGTGAGACCGCTACCAATCTCCTTGTTGGGTCTTTGTCCTGGGTCCTTACACAGACCTTTGCCAGCTGTGTCCAATTAATGGCTATCAAGCCACCCAATCAGGATCCCTGGAAGATCACCTTACTGTGACATAGCTGCTTAGCCCACCTTCCTTTACATGTCCCTTATGTGCCGAACATGTGGGGGGAGGCACACAGGGACTTGCCAGCCCTAGTGACAGAATCCACCAAAACATACGGTAACTTGGGGTCTGAATTCTTAGATATCCCATTTATGATGAATTGTGTGAAGAAACCTATTTAGCTTCAGTAGGGTCACCTATAGCAACCTTGCTGCTGTTATTACTGGCAATACGCTGCTCAGTGTGAAAAAATATGGGAATGTGGTAAGGATAATGAAATAGCCCTGGCCCAAGTCAGTTGGCAAGTTTTCCTCCATTATTAACACAAGCAACGTAGAAAGCAGTATAGCTACTGTCACATCTCTGCCGCTCTGGACCCAAAGAGGTCGGTCTCACCAGAGGTAGTGAAATGCACAGAGATTAGTCTCCTATAAGCCATCAAAGACGACAAGAGCAGCAGCAACAGTGACTTTACAGCAAAGATAGGAAGCAGTTTTGCTTTTCAGAAAAGGTCACAGCAAAGCAGGGTCCCTCTGTTAATGAACTCTAGTCCACAGGGTGCTTTCACCCATAATGCTCAGTGCACTTTGCTAAGTTGGTCAGTACCATTACCATTGTGCAGAGAAGCCAGCTGTCCATGATCACTCACTAATGCAATGGCTGAAAGGATTCCATGGACTAATACCTTCAGTCAGTCTGCAGTTTACACTTAAACGTCCCTTTACTCTGCATTTCCAAAAACTAAAAGTCATTGATTGATATCCCCCAGTATTTAGTCATTAAAACACACAGGTCAGTGATACTATTGACTAACAAGAGGCAATAAAACATTGAAGTGAAGCCATTGATTCTTCCCAACACTTCTACAGTATTGATCTCTTTCCCAAGCTTCGCAAATGTATTTGATGTCTCTAAGGCTGTGTCTACACTACAAAAATAACTTTGAAATTGCTTACTTCAAAGTAAGCAACTTTGAAGTTGAGTGTCTACACACACCCTACTTCGAAGTTAAACTTTAAGTAAGGGAAACTGTGTGTAGACTCTCTGCTGGCTACTTCAAAGTAGTGCCTAACTTCAAAGTTAGTTCCTCGTGTAGACACAGCCTAAGTCTATAACCTTGGCCCACCTCTACTGCAACAGCTGTAAGGACTCACCTAATACAGGATGGCCCAGAAAGCTCATAATATTTGTTTTAAAATAATTTTGAAACCGTCAAAATGTGCATTCCCTGATCCAGGAATGCGCAAATAGTCCTCAAGAGTAAATTTAGGCACAGGGATGGACACAATGACCTCCTGAGGGCTCCTCTAGCCCAAGGATTTTATGAAATTTCATTGGCCAAACTGGACAGTCTCGACATAAAAGAATAAATGGACAAATGGACAAATCAGATATCATGAATAACCTACAAAAACCTGTAGGAGAACACTTCAATCTCCTTGAACACTAGGTAGCAGATTTAAAAGTAGCCGTCCTACAACAACAACAAAAAAACCTTCAAAAACAGATTCCAAAGAGAAACCGCAGAGCTACAATTCATTGGCAAATCTGACACCATTAATTTAGGTTTGAACAAAGACTAGGAATGGCTGGCCAACTACAAAAGCAGCATCTCCTCTCTTGGTATCCACACCTTCACATCAGCTGCCATCAGTGAGCCACATCCTCCCTGACTGAATTGAGCTTGTTAATTCTGGCCTTCCTTTGGATTGGTACCACCTTTTCGTGTGCCTGTATATTTATACCTGCCTCTGGAATTTGCATCTGATGAAATAGGTCTTGCCCATGAAGGCTTATGCTCCAATAAATCTATTAGTCTAAGGTGTCTCAGGACTTTAATTGTTTTTGTAGATACAGACTAACACAGCTACCCCTCTGATACTTACCACTATGAAATTTCTGCAACTGAGCTTCATTTGAGTGGTTTTTAATCAAATATTTTTTGGCTACAACCGAAGAACAGCACAGGTAGAACTTCAGGTTCTTGGAAGGACAGGACAGATCACTCATTCGTGTGTAAACAGGTGTTGCTCCACTGTCTTCAATGGAGCTAGTCAAAGCAATGTAAACAAGCAGTCTTGTAGCACCTTAAAGACTAACAAAATAATTTATTAGGTGATGAGCTTTCATGGGGCAGACCCACTTCTTCAGCTCAGTGTGAAGGTTTTTGAGTCCATTAATTGTATTATCTTTTTAAAACGTACAGTTCAGGTTCTCTCTGTGGAACCTCTGAAAGAGTCAAATCTCTTGGCATACAAAATTCTAGGCGACCTGCAGATGGGAGAAGCTGAGCTCAGAGCATTCTGCGCTTTGCTAGTAAAAGACACCTGATAACAGAGTTCCCTGTAACCCAAGCAGATGGGCAGCCACCCAGGAGAGATCAGGTGCCATCCGGCTGATTAGCAAAGCACCCAGAGTTTCCCACAGCATGTGTTTCTATCGATGGTACATATCTGCACTGTCCTTGGTGCGCAGAAGAAAATGTTTAACACCGCCGTTTTAACACACAGTACCATGTACTTCTTGGAATTCAGAACTAGACAGTAAAGGGCAGAGATGGATTTCATGAAGGTTTCCCAAAGAACTCTAATAATGTGAACTTGACCCTCTCTACTGTATGTAAGCTCATCCATTTAACGCTGCCCTTTTGACACATTTTACTCCATAACCACCTTTCCGGAGGAGTTCAGAAGGAACACACTTATCCATGTATAAATGTGATGCATAAATTATTGATTCCTTTTAACATCATTTCAGACAAACTCTCATTTCTTCTGTGTTCCGATTCCCAGCTGATTTGGTGCATGTTTGCATGTAATGGAGAATGCTTTTCCCTTGAACTAGCCATGGGCATTTCATGTCAGGATATTCCTGTTCTGCTCTTTTACATTTTCTAACAGCTTTCACGTATTCAAGAGCAGGGTTGGAGTTGAGATCCAGCATTGCTCCAGGTGAGTGTCTTTGTCCTTGCTAGCCACAGCCCCCTGCTGTGCAGCCCTTTGCTTTCCATGGACTGCTCCTACTGGTCTCCAGCTGTCCACCTCCTCCCCAGCACCTTTGCCTAACTCAGCATTTCTTGTCTTTGGATGAGTGTTTGAAACAGCCTTGTCAGATTGCTGACTTACTTGGCATTGTACGTTCTGGTGGCAGCAGATGGTCAGCAAAACTGTCTGGAGGGGATAATGAACTTTTACAGGTTTTTAGGAGTGACTTGGCAGTGTTGCTCACCATTTGTTTTACCCATGCATCCCTAAGTACGGTGCAGTGGAGCAGGGGAAAGGACTGATTGAGGTAGCAAGAAATACAGCAGCAGCACCTAAGGCAACATCCTCAAAGTGACTCATGGCATCTGGATTTCATCCCCTGCCAGGGACTACCAGATACATGAGCACAAAAAAGAGGAAATGAAACAAATGTTAATTGTTCATATAGCTGTGACCTTGCACTCAGACAGGCTACTGATTTCTTGCTAGACCCCTAGGAACAGGAGCTGGGGTATGGCCAGGCAGTGCTCAGCTACAGGACCTGAGGAGGGTGAATTCACCTTTGTGCTTCCTCTGTCTTGGGCAGAAATCGGGAACGGATCTCAGCACAATATAGAGCAACCTCAGGGCTGCTCTTTACATCAATTGCTAAGTGCTTCCTAGGGCTATTGCACTAGCCAAGCTCACTACACCACAAGGCATTCCATGTACACACCCCTCTGATTACACTGCCCCTATCAGAGAGGCCAGGAGATGGTGCAGAGTTGCTTGTATCAGCTTTGTGCCACCTGCCATTCTTCCTATATGAGGGGGACCCCAGCCAGCTGTTCATGTGGCACACAGATGATGAAATGGGGCCAAGGGTCAGGCTTACGGTTCATGTTTCTAGGTACCTTCACTGTATGCGGGTGCCTTTTAGAAGTACCCTGCCCAGATACTTAAATTGTGAAATGTAACCTGCTATCTACCTGAACAGCAGGCATCCTCTTGAGCTCCCATGGCAGGAAGGTGTCCAGTCACAGAAAGCAGCCACAGCCCCCTCTAACTGAGGGCAGGTAAGTCGATTGTAGATACACAATTCTAGCTCTGGCAATTGCATAGCTAGAATTGGCTTATCTGCAATCCACTTACCCGGCTGTTTTCACACAGGGAGGGCAACAGGAGACAAATCTCTCATCGACCTCCTTACGATATGGAGGAGTACAGGGGTCGACTGCCAACCCTAGACAATTCGATTTTATGCGTCTCTACAAAGAGCATAAAACTGACCTCCAGAAGAACTACCCCGACTGGGTCGATCTTCCACATAGTCTAGATATACCCTTGCTCTGGAGTAATAAGTGCTCAGCGACTCTGGGAACCAGACCACCACTAAATACAGCACTTCCCTGAATTCTTTAAAATAGGAATTTACTTGTACACATGCAGCAGGGAGCACAGTCTAGACAAAATATTTTCTGTTAATAGAAGCCCATTCCCCACCTTCAGTTCTATCTCATTCCATCTAATTTGCTCTTTGCATAGCTAGTCTGTCCTGCTCTGTAGAAAGTGCTAGTTGTGCTCATGTTTGATGGCTTTGCTTGGAGCCCATATAGGAGGCTGTGACTAGGCCCATAAATCAAGCACATTCGGATCCAAAGAGCTTGAAATAATGAAGGTTTAACTCAGCCAGTCACCATCCACATTTCAAGGAACTAAGCAAGAGCCCACATTAATATGGAGCTCAGAATCTTACAGCATGGAATTTCTTTAGATCCTCTTAATTCATTCTCTCAGAAATATGATTTTAGCTGCCAGGAATACATAGAGCAATGTTCCCCCAGAAGCTACATATTCCAAACTAGACAGGTTGTGGATATTTGGAAAACATTGCAAAACTTGTTTTAGCATTCTGCCAGCACTGTAGAATAGTGTTGCTTAAATTCTGAGACCACACAACACAAAACAATAATATTTGTTATGCAGAATACCTGCATTTTATTCCAAAAAATTGTTGTCAGTCCAAAACAAACCTGCCCCACCAAAGACAAATAAACAGCAACATATACAGCAACAGCAAAAGGAAGTAATTTAATTAGATATCACAGCAATGAAGTAGTAACATTGTAGCTGGTTTTAATAGCAGAAAATATATAATTTGAATTATTTTCCAAACACGCACAGCAGACCTGCAAGGTGTTCCCCGAACACAAGTGTTCCACGGAACATAGTTTTAGAAATGCTGATGTAGAAGTAAAAACGAGAAGCCCTATGGCACCTTATAGACCACACAAACACCTTTACATGCCCAGGCTTTACATGCCCAGGCTTCACTGTACATAGTGGCCTCATTACACTCTTCCATTATGGAACATTTTAATAGAATCTCTTGACAAATCCATTATCTATGGACTAATCTTGCTCACGAATGACTCAGTCCTTGCTTTGGAAGAGCTGTTTCCAATAGTTTGCCAACCAGCTTGTCAGCTGTAGTCATAACGGCACGAAGATGGAAGTCGTTAACATGAAACAGCTTTGTGGTTGACTACAGCAAGGCTGAACTTTGAAGTGACTTATTTCTGTTTTAGGCTGCCATTTCATTATGAAATTCCAACGTACCCATTAATGAAACCCAACTGTGGCTTTGCAGAGAGACTGATGGACAATGCTTGGCTGCTTTTAGGATGCAATATGGTCGGTGACTGGTAATGCCTTTTGACAGAAAATAAGGGAAAGCTCAAGAGAGCAGCTTTGGCTACTATTATGCCTGTGACAAAACAGAGTGAGCAATGAAGATACACAGCCCAAGCAAGGGCACGTGAAGGCATTATTGCCACACAAGGGACGCTGTCTCCTCTGCACTGGGGGTACAGCACACTGGTATGACAGGCTCAAGCAGTGCTTGTTCACATGTTGGGAGCAGGGACCATGCCCCTTGTACTGGGGCATATCACCCCAGCGACCTAACGGTAGCATCAGAATGAACCATCTTTCCCTGATGCTTTTTCCTTCCTTCAGGATAATTATATTCACCCTCTACCAATGTTGTGCATCCACAGTGGAGCAGCCAGGATCAGGCCTTTGGGGCCAGAGTTTCAGGTATACATAGCATTTGTCCAACTCAGCTGTAGATCTCCCATCTGCTTTGATGGGACCAGAGTTGGCCAAGGCAGAGAGCGTTTGAAAATCTCACCGCTTGTCCAGAGCTGTGAGGTTTTCCCTGTTTGCCTAGGTTTGGATTGGAGATTAAAGTTGAGTGTATCAGTGGCTGCACTGAGTAAGGATGTGGCTCTTTCGGCATTTTGCTCAATTTCCTGACGAACAAAGGAGGTGAAACTGATCACTGGGGACTTCATGTAAAGCAGGAAGAACTGGAGAGGGCTGGGATTTTCCACATGGAATACTGCTAAGCCATTTGAGTCATGGCTCTAGCATGAGCTTAATAAGGGGTGTTCTCCCCCACCCCATCCTACAAACAGCATATGGGGGGGATGGGGCGTTCTACCATAAGGCACATGGTCCCTTCTGATCTAGGGTGTGAGCCTGTAGAGAGAGCCAAAACAGTGCTTGGCAGCTTCCTGGTCATCAGAAAGTGGGAGGGATGTACTGTGTGACCCAGACAGTGCATAGGGGCAGGTGATCCTGACTTCCCTCCACCCCAGGAGTGGCTCTAAATTCTCAACACAGTGAACACTGACAGAAACCAGCTCGCATTCCTCACCATGAGGCTCTGCAGCACCAGCTGTAGACATCCCACTAGTATTTCAGCCTGTCCTTAGCAGAGTGGGCAGCATGGTGTGAACTGGCTCTGCGGACAAAATGTGGATTTCCATTATGTGCTGGCTCAACCTCTCAAGAAATCAAGCTGCCATCTGCCATTGTCCTGTACCCCTTCACCCCTCGTCCCAAGCCTATGTACAGCCCCCAACACAGCCTGACTCTGAAAGTAATGGATTCCCATTGACTGCCCTGGGAGCTGGGTTGGTCCCTGCATACAAATGGCATGCTTTTCACCTAATGTGCATAGACTGAAGTGATCTGAGTTGCTCACACACCCGTCTTTGCTTCTTCCAAGAAATAAAAGCCACCATTTGTATACCAAGGCCCTAGCGGTCATGGTCACTAGCTCTGTTTAATGTTTCTTTCCAGTGATGTTCATTACAGAGCAAACGGGCCTGTGGGATCAGCTTTTCTCCTAATGGTGGCTCTGGGAGGGTGGGGGGAGAAACTGACCAATCCCACCCCAGCTCAGACTCAGGCAGCCTGCTGGTGTGGAGGTCATCAATTCCCGCCCCCCCACCCCCATGGTGGCTCTGCAAAGAACAGCAGTGAGGGGAAATTGATGAAATTTCATGGCATACTTGGACAGTGCTCTTGGCACACCAGTGTGCGGCAACATGCTGATTGAAAACTCCTGCAATATACCCCCTCCCACCTCAGACTCTTGTGGGCAGTTTATAGAAAGGAAATTGATATGTTCCTCCTTTTTCAGCTCTTTCTTTTTGGATTCACCTCTTTGCTCTTTTCTGTTTCTGATCTCAGTTCCACACCTCCACTGCGTCTAGCCAGCCACTATCTAGTTTCTCAGAAAACATACACTGCTCATAAAATACAAGGCACCCACATAAAATCTGCCTTCTTAAAATAGTTCAGTAAATTTAGCTGTTGCCAGTAGAGAAAGAAATGTTAAAATCAGAATGTCATTGGTTTATCATGTCATATACCATAGACATTCCAGCCTACATATTAGTAGGTCACTTTGAACCAAGAACACAATTACAGTATATATTTAAAAAAAAACCAAACAAAAAAAAACAATAGATTTACAAAGCAACACTCTATGGCAGATGTGTCCCCTCCTTAAGAGGCGTGAATTGACTTGCTGGACATAAAAACACGGTAAGCCTTGGTCCTACTAACCTATACGTGCTGAAGTTTATGTTGTAAGGTGACTCAGAGTGCGCTGATTTAAAGATACTAAGTATTTGCATGAGGGAAGACTTAGTTGTTTCTAATGTTGGTCTCACTGAAGTCAGAAAGTGTTTTGTCATTGACTTAAAAAAGGGAGCAGATCACATAGTATGTTAGCACGCATAACAAAGTGACAGCACAGCCAGACAGCCAAAAGGAAATAAGGGGAAAGAGAATGACTGGTTGAAACAATAAAACACCAGATGGGTAGGTTCCCACTCTTATGAAGTATATAGAACCAAATACTTAACTGCCAGAAGTATTTCCGAGGCAGGACATGACATTTTGGTCTGGATAATTTTGGGTTATGTGGTTTAGTTATGAAAACTCCCCTGAGCAACAGAACAGAAGCCCGAGCAGCATCAAATATTGTTATAATACCCACATATTTTTAGTGAAAATAGTACAATTTATTTAAAAGTTTCAGCTATTAAAATATACCCTGTGCAAAACAGGACTCAATCATTCTTTCAAAAATAAACAAGCAAATGAAAATTAGAGTTTAGACCCAAAAGCGTTAGCTGCATTTTTTCCTTTTGAGCTTTAGGCAAATACTGCCAGTAGTTCAATTCTCAGTTTAAGTGACAACACTGTACACATTGCCTATAATGTATAGTTAAACATATATCAATTACTATTGTAATGCCAGTCATGCTGGAAACGAAAGATGGAAAGAAATATTAAGGAAATAAGAAATTAGGCAAAACAGAGACATAAGAAGCAAGAAACAGAGAGAGTTACACATGAAAAGTCAGGGTGAAGAAATATAAAGTACCTACTTATTAGGCCAACCTTTTATAATGTGCTCATTGGCAGGCAATCTTCTGGATACAGAGTAAAGAGAAAGCTGTGGCAAGCAGTTAGCTAGCAGATCCTAACACAAAGATGATAGGACACCAGAGCCCAATGCAATCAGCAAATGTGAAAAAAAATTTTAGCTGTAGCTGTTCACCCAGACGCCTTTCAGGATTTGTTCTGCAACACCCCCCCCACAAGTATCCCCACCCATAAAAATTACTTGCTTGCAAAAATCTGACCTAAAATACGAGAGTGTCACAGCACACTTACATTGAAAAATTGCTGACTTTCTCATCTTTACCATACTATAAAATACATTGATCGGAATATAAATATTGTGCTTACATTTCAGTGTACAGTATATAGAGCCACATAAACAAGCCATTGGCTGTGAAATTTTAGTTTGCAGTGACTTCACTAGAGCTTTTCATATAGCATGTTGTAAAAGTAGGCAAACGTCTAGAGAAATTGCTGTACCCCTGAACCACTGGTTCAGACTACAGGACATGGTTTAGGTATCTTCTCTTTGTGTTGCTATAGTTCATTACTCTACCTACCTATACTTCTAGTTGTTTCCCCTGGAGACAAGATTTTCAAAGTGATTTAGCAGCTATAGTTCTTGGTGTGCAACTTGTGAGGCCTTAACACAGTCTGTCTTGCAGGGAGCAGGTGCTCAGCGCTTTCAGAAAACTGGGTCGCCAAAACAGAGGGGATGAAGATAACTAGTTGCCTTTGAATATCTTGGGCTTAATGGGCAATTTTTTATAACCACAAACACTGGACAGACTTCATATGGAGGAAGCTGTGTATTTTAGGCACCTGTTCCTCCCTTTCTTGAGACCAAAGGAATCAGTGACGGATGGTTTTAGACTCAGAGGTAGCCATGTTAATCTGTAGCTTTGCAAAGCAAAGCAAGCAGATCGGTAGCACCTTGAACTCTGATGATATTATTTCTTAGGTGATGAGTTTTTGTGGCAAAGACCTACTTCTTCAGATTCTGGAGCAGAACTGACAGAAAACCTCAGTTTCTTTCTCACAAAAGCTCCTTATCTAATAAATAATATTGTATGTCTTTAAGGTGTTATGGAATTGCTTGCTTTTTGGTAATGGTTTTAGGGGCACTCATCTTTTTCTTGTGCTGGATTATGTAGATTAGAAGAATTTGCAAAGGAGGTCATCAACTCATACTTTGAAGTGTAGAAGTGTCACTCAAAGGTAAAGCAGACAAGGCTATAGTTTTAAACTTCACTTACCAGAAGCAATTAATGTTGCATGCACTGAGTAGTTATCGTCCCACCTCCCCCATATAGGGCATATTTGCCAAGTGGTACTCAAAGCTAGGGGACAACATTTCAAAAATCTCAATGAGCCCTTCGAACACAGCTAGGACATTGATAATATTGATCTTCATAGCACACGATGGAGACACGCTTATTGTTTTAAATGTCTGTGAAATACTATGTTTTTGTGATGAACACCATGCAAACTCCTCTTCCCCCACCACAAATATGCTTTATTTTCCAGGGATTCTGCATTACTCAAAGGAATTTGCATGGCATAAGGAAAGAACAAATTCAACATCAGTACTGCAGTCGAAATGAACAGTGTTCAACATACAAGGCGCCCTGAAATCAAGGATCTTCCAGGGATGTAGGAAACCAACTGTTCCTAGGGTGAAGGTATTTCCTATGCTGAATACATGACACCTGGTAAAATTACTTCTATGCAAGTGAGTTCAATGGCAAATATGCAGTACAAAATTTCAAGTTGACTGAGCCCCTCTCAAGAAATACTGCATAACTAGATACTTTTTACCTTCTTATCTTTAAGGCATCAGGGTTCATTCAGGGAGGGGGTGACACCCCCCCCCTACATCCCCTCCCACACTGAGAGAGAGAGAGAACTCTCACACATATGCCCATACACTGTTCTCCCATCAGGGTGATGTGACTGATTGATCCAAACCTCCCTGCCAGAGATCTCCATCAGGGTTCCCTCTTTCTTTTACAGCCATGAGCAGAATAAATGTTGTTATGTGCACCAAGGCATATGTGGATGTGCACCACCAATATAAACTCATGCTGCCAGCTGTTGGCACTGTGGGTGCTCTGGTAATTAGCTGGGCAGCATCTCTTTTCTGGGGAGCTGCCCCAGTGCTCAGTGTCCAGAGAATAATGCTCTTCGCCCTCCATCTTTGAAAACTTGTGGAGATCAACAGATGTCTTGGATGACTGGAAAAAGGCAGATGTTGTGTCCATCTTTAAAAAAAGGAAAGAAGGACAATCCAGGGAACTATAGACTCAGGCTCATCTCAGTCCCCAGAAAAACCGTGGAGAGACTCGTCAAGGAATCTATTTTGGAGCACTTGGAAGAGAGAAGAGTGATCAAGAGTAGTCAACATGGATTCACCAAGGGCAAGTCATGCCTGATCAAGCTGATTAGCTTCTATGAGGAGGTAACTGGCTCTGTGGAAAAGAGGAAGTCAATGAAAGTGATATACCTTGACTTTACCAATGCTTTTGATACAGTCTCTCACAATATTCTTGCCCGTAAATTAAAGCATTATAGGTTGGATAAATAGAATGAAGTGGCCAGATGGTTGGGTCCAACAGGTAGTGATCAATGGTTCTGTGTCTGTTTGGCAGTTGGTTTCAAGAGGCATGCCCTAAGGATCGGTTCTGGGGCTGGTATTGTTCAACATATTTATTAACAACCTGGATGAGGTAATGGATTGTACTTGGGACGGAAGAATCCCAAGCATTGTTACAGGCTGAGATCAACTGGCTAAGTAGCAGTGCAGCAGAAAAGGACCTAGGGATTACAGTGGATAAGAGGCTGATATGAGTCACCAGTGTGCTCTTGTAGCCAAGAAGGCTAATGGCATATTAGGCTGCATTAGGAGAAGAAATTCCAGCAGACCTAGAGAAGTTATTAGTCTCCTCTAGTCATAGGGTGACCATATCGCTGTGTCCCAAATACGGGACAGAGATATATGGGGGGAGGGGCGGCTCCGCCAAGCTCCACCACGCTCCAGGGAGCTGGGAAGGAGGTGGCAGCCACCAGCCCTCCCCAAGCCCTGGAGAAGTGGCAGGGATGTGGCAGCCTCCCACTCTCCTGCCGCTTCCCTGAGGCTCCAGGAAGTAACCCACCTGCTCTCTGGCCAGCAGCTGCTGGCAGAAAATGTTGGGGCGGGGAAGGGCCCAGATAAGGGACAATTAATCCCTTTTAGAAAGTAAGTAGGGACTCCCTTTTGGCATCCCAAATATGGGATCATCCTGCCAAATATGGGATGGATGGTTACTCCATGTATTCGGCATTCGTGAGGCCAGACCTGGATCATTGCAGTCAGTTTTGGATGTGGATGCCTTGGAAAGGGTCCAGCAAAGGCCAACCAAAATGGTTAGGGGCTGGGAGCACATGACCTTCAAGGACAGGCTGAGAGACGTAGGCTTATTTAGTTCGAGGAAGAGAAGAGGGAGGGTGATCTGACAGCAGCCTTCAGCTTCCTGATGAGAGGGTGGGCTCTAAAGAGGATGGAGAGAGGTTGTTGTGAGGGATAGCAGAACAAGGAGCAGTGGTCTGAAGTTACAGAACAGGAGGTGTAGGTTGGCTATCAGGAGATGCTGTTTCACTGGGAGGGTGGTGAAGCACTGGAATGTGTTACTAGAGAGGTGGTGAAATCTCCATCCCTAGAGGTTTTTAAGTCCCAGCTTGACAAAGTCCTGGCTGGGGTGAGTTAATTAGGGTTGATCCTACTTTAGGCAGGAAGCTGGACTCAATGACCTCCTGAGGTCCCTTCCAGCCCTATTATTCTATGATTCTCCATGCCAGGCTGGGCCCCAGGGGTAGACTAGCCTCTCCTGGAACCTAGCACCACATCTTCCCAAGGCAGGAGCAACCTACTGGCACTGTGCAGGAGGGAAGGGAAAGGAGTTACTTTCAAGTGCAGGCGAGGAGGAGGGGAAAAGGGATGACCTGGCCCCTGTCTTTGCAGAGCTCATCTATTCTCTCTCCTTCCCCACAACACTGGAAGCAGCTTGTCCCTTCCTGCCTCCACAGTGTCAAAAAGCAGCAGTGGAACTGGACAGAAAGGTGGCTCAGCGAGGGAGAGAGCCTACGGATGGAGCAGCCCCACACTTCCTGGGGGTAGTAGGGTGAGGAGGGTGCTAAGTCCCTGCCCCAGAAGCTGCTGTGGAATTTGCAGGTTCAGGATATGAAGAGGCAGGAAATTGCTCCCCCCTACTAGGGCTCCAGCGTTTAGCTGAGGGGTGGAGAGGCTTCCCCATGCCAGCACTGTGTAGGGCTGTACAGCGGGGAAAGAAGGAGCCTGCCAGCCAGGTGGCCGGTGAGCTGAGTGGTCCTACCAGGGGCTGGGTCTCTGCAGAGCGCTGGAAGGGGCTGCACCCTGTTGGAGGTGATGTAGAGAAGCAGCAGTGCTGGGGATGGGTAAGGGGCAAAGCAGGAAGAGGACAGCAAGGGGGGAGCACCTGAAGGGCCAATGGCTGGGCAGCAGAGGTGAGTGTAACCAACCACCTCCTGGCGCCCATCTACACTCACCAAGCACCACAGAGCCCAGGCTGGCCAGACACAAGATGGGGTCGGGGGGAGCTGGGTCCTGCCGGCCAAGAGCTGGTACCCAGCGGGGGGCTGAGCTGATGAACTGGCAAGGGGAACAGCTGGCTCTCCATGGTACATGTCTCCCCACAGCACCATCCTTGCACATCCATACCCACTGGCAATCATTGTACCCCAGCTCATGGCTCATGGTTGGGGGGCAGATGCAGGGACCTGGTCAGCAGCAGGACACCCCTATACTCATGTGGGGCAGACAGAAAATATGGGACAATTTGCTGGTTATTAAGCAACAGTCATATGCAGGACTGGCCCTTTAAAATCTGGACACCTGGTCTTGCTAACTCTTCAGTGACATAATAGGTGAGATATTGCACGGTGCCCTATACAGAACATCCGTAGGCAGAGGCCTCACGTCCACATCAGTCTATAGCACCTGGAAGCCAAAGGAGGATTGCTTAGAGAGGATGCAATGAAAAAATTTAGATTGTGCTGCAGTTTGGTCTGTCAGAATTCTACTCTTGCAGGAGAGGTGTTAGAGAGTGAGACATCTGGGTGAGACCAAGATATGATTCAGATGTACGGCTGCTGCAAAATGCTCATGTGATGTAGTTTAAAAGTTTCAAGCATTTGAGAGAACAGGGCAGGTGGGAGGATGGGAGTGGACCCAGAAACAAGCCAATCAAATACACACTTCTAATCTGGTCTCCTCAATGGAGCCAAATGTGTCTCAGAATAAGATGCAGGGCCAGATCTTTGTTCTGGTGAAGATTTTGGCAAAATCAGCATTGACTTGAATGATAACAAGAAATTAGCCAATAGGAAGGAAGTCCAGCAACCAGGAAGAACCAATGAAAAGAAAATCCCCCTCCAACCTTCATCATATTAAGCTTCAGACTAAAAGCTCAGGCTAGAACGGACAGAGACAGTAAGTCATAAAAGAACTCGAGTACAGAGTCCAGAGGAACGGATCATCTCTTAGAACATAAGAACATAAGAATGGCCATACTGGGTCAGACCAAAGGTCCATCCAGCCCAGCATCCCATCTGCAGATGGTGGCCAATGCCAGGTGCCCCAGAGAAGGAGAACAGAAGACAATGATCAAGTGATTTATCTCCTGCCATCCATCTCCTGCCCTTGTTCTGAAGGCTAGGGCACCATACTTTATCCCTGGCTAATAGCCATTTATGGACCTAACCTGCAAAAATTTATCAAGCTCTTTTTTAAACCCTAATAGAGTCCTGGCCTTCACAGCCTCCTTGGGCAAGGAGTTCCACAGGTTGACTGTGCGCTGTGTGAAGAAAAATTTCCTTTTATTAGTTTTGAACCTACTACCCATCAATTTCATTTGGTGTCCCCTAGTTCTTGTATTATGGGAAAAGGTAAATAATTTTTCTATATTCACTTTCTCCACACCATTCATGATTTTATATACCTCTATCATATCGCCCCTCAATCGCCTCTTTTCCAAACTGAAAAGTCCCAGTCTCTCTAGCCTCTCCCCATATGGGACCCGTTCCAAGCCCCTAATCATCTTAGTTGCCCTTTTCTGAACCTTTTCTAATGCCAATATATATTTTTTGAGGTGAGGAGACCACATCTGCACGCAGTACTCAAGATGTGGGCGTACCATAGTTTTATATAGGGGAAGTATGATATCTTTTGTCTTATTATCGATCCCTTTTTTAATAATTCCTAACATCCTATTTGCTTTACTAACTGCTGCTGCACACTGCGTGGATGTCTTCAGAGAACTATCCACTATAACTCCAAGATCCCTTTCCTGATCTGTCGTAGCTAAATTTGACCCCATCATGTAGTACGTGTAATTTGGGTTATTTTTTCCAACATGCATTACCTGACACTTACCCACATTAAATTTCATTTGCCATTTTGCTGCCCAATCACTCAGTTTGCTGAGATCTTTTTGTAGTTCTTCACAATCTGTTTTGGTTTTGACTGTCCTGAACAACTTGGTGTCATCTGCCAACTTTGCCACCTCACTGCTTACCTCATTTTCTAGATCATTGATGAACAAGTTGAACAGGATCGGTCCCAGGACTGACCCCTGGGGAACACCACTAGTTACCCTCCTCCATTGTGAAAATTTACCATTTATTCCAACCCTTTGTTTTCTGTCTTTTAACCAATTCCCGATCCATGAAAGGATCTTTCCTCCTATCCCATGACCACCTAATTTACATAAAAGCCTTTGGTGTGGGACCGTGTCAAAGGCTTTCTGGAAATCTAGGTATATTATGTTCACTGGGTGCCCCTTGTCCGCATATTTATTAACCCTTTCAAAGAATTCTAATAGATTAGTTAGACACGACTTCCCTCTGCAGAAACCATGCTGACTTTTGCTCAACAATTCGTGCTCTTCTACGTGCCTTGCAATTTTATTCTTTACTAGTGTTTCTACTAATTTGCCTGGTACTGATGTTAGACTTATCGGTCTATAATTGCCAGGGTCTCCTCTAGAGCCTTTTTTAAATATTGGCGTTATATTGGCCGTCTTCCAGTCATTTGGTACCAAAGTGGATTTAAAGGATAGGTTACAAACCACTGTTAATAACTCCGCAATTTCACATTTGAGTTCTTTCAGAACCCTTGGGTGAATACCGTCTGGTCCTGGAGACTTGTTACTATTCAGCTTATCAATTAACTCCAAAACCTCCTCTAATGTCACTTCAATCTGAGTGAGTTCCTCAGATTTGTCACCTAAAAAGGCTGGCTCAGATTTAGGAACCTCTGTAACATCCTCAGCCGTGAAGACTGAAGCAAAGAAATCATTTAATCGCTCTGCAATGGCACTGTCTTCCTTGATCGCTCCTTTTATATCTTTATCGTCCAAGGGCCCCACTGCTTTTTTAGCGGGCTTCCTGCTTCTAATGTATTTAAAAAACATTTTACTATTGTTTTTTGCATTTTTGGCTAGCTGTTCCTCAAAATCTTTTTTGGCTTTTCTTATTACATTAGGGCTACGTCTACACGTGCAGCCAACATCGAAATAGCTTATTTCGAAGTAGCGACATCGAAATAGCCTATTTCGATGAATAACGTCTACACGTCCTCCAGGGCCGGCAACGTCGATGTTCAACTTCGACGTTGCTCAGCCCAACATCGAAATAGGCGCAGCGAGGGAACGTCTACACGCCCAAGTAGCACACATCGAAATAGGGATGCCAGGCACAGCTGCAGACAGGGTCAACGGGCGGACTAGCGCTTCCGGGGCAACAGCTAGCCGCTCCCTTAAAGGGCCCCTCTCACATACACTCAGCCTGCACAGCACGCAGTCTGAGGAGCCATATAGGCACACAGACCCCGAGCGCCGCAGTCATGGACCCCCAGCAGCAGCAGCAGCAGCAGCTAGAGGTCCACCCAGCCCTCCCGGCAGGAGCAGGGCTTGCCCTGGCTCATGCCATGTTGGGGGCAGCTGAGCACCTTCTTGCCCCAGGGGAGGACATGCCCCCAGGGCAGCAGGGCTCAGCCCCTACCCCTGCAGCACCCCACCCCGCCCCCGCCTCACATGCCGGCGGCTGTGGAGCTACCCCACCAGCACCGACTGGTGGGAGCGGCTGGTGCTTGGGGAGTGGGACGACGACCACTGGCTCAGGAACTTCAGGATGACCCGCCAGACATTCCTGGAGATGTGCCAGTGGCTCACCCCCGCACTCAGGCACCAGGACACTGCCATGCGGCGTGCCCTCCCTGTGGAGAAACAGGTCGGCATCGCTGTCTGGAAGCTGGCCACTCCAGACAGCTACCGATCCGTGGGACAGCAGTTTGGTGTCGGAAAGGCCACCGTCAGGGCTGTCTTAATGGAGGTAAGAGAACCCACAGGGGGAGGCCAGGGCAGGGCAGGGGGGCCAGAGCAGGGCAGGGGGGCCAGGGCAGGGCAGGGCAGGGCAGGGTAGGGCAGGGCAGGGCAGGGGGGCCAGAGCAGGGCAGGGCAGGGCAGGGCAGGGCAGGGCAGGGGGGCCAGGGCAGGCCAGGGTAGGCCAGGGCAGGGCAAAGTAGGGCAAAGCAGGGGGGCCAGGGCAGGCCAGGGCAGGCCAGGCCAGGGTAGGGCAGGGCAGGGCAGGGGGGGCAGGGCAGGCCAGGGCAGGGCAGGGCCACGCACACCCTGCTCACCCCTCATTGGGGCTGTCCCATGTGCTTTCTCTGCAGGTCGTGCGTGCCACCAACGCCATGCTCCTGCACAGGCTCGTGAGGCTGGGGGACCCACATGCCACTGTCGCCGCCTTTGCCACCCTGGGCTTCCCCAGCTGCTTCGGGGCTCTGGATGGGACTCACATCCCTATCCGCGCCCCGGACCACAGTGGAGGCCGATACCTCAATCGGAAGGGCTACCATTCAGTCGTCCTGCAGGCCTTGGTGGACAGCCGGGGACGGTTCCAGGACATTTATGTGGGCTGGCCTGGCAGCACCCACGATGCCCGGGTTTTCCGGAACTCGGGCCTGTGCCGCCGGCTGGAGGCGGGGACCTACATCCCCCAGCGGGAGATCCCTCTGGGGGACACCACCATGCCCTTCTGCATCATCGCGGATGCGGCCTACCCCCTCTGGCCGTGGCTCATGCGCCCCTACACGGGCCACCTCTCCGCCAGCCAGGAGCGCTTCAACGAGCGCCTGAACCGTGCGCGCCAGGTGGTGGAGCGCTCATTTGGCCGCCTCAAGGGACGCTGGCGATGTCTCCTGACCCGCCTGGATGCCAGCCCCAACAACATCCCCCAGCTTTTGGGTGCCTGCTGCGCCCTGCACAACCTCGTGGAGAGCAAGGGGGAGAGCTTTCTTCAGGGCTGGGCCTCAGAGGCCGGCAGGGCACACGTGCAGCCACCTGCTGCCCCCAGTCGGCAGGTGGACCCAGAGGGGACCCGGGTCCGGGAGGCCCTGCGTGCCCACTTCGAGCAACAGGCCGCGGGGTGAACTCTGCCCAGGCCCCCCTACTGCCCGCCCCTTCCTCCCCCACACTCCTGCCCCAATGCCCACACCATGGAGCACCCCACCGCCCACCCCCCCACTTGTCCAGGAGAAATGACAGGACGAACTTGTGGGTGAACGTAAACGTCTTTTTTGTCTTAACGAATATTTTTTTTTTGTACATAAATAAATATCTGACACAGAAACCAAAAAGGAGGGACAAACGTTCAACCAAATCAAGATGGGCAAAAATAAAACAATACAACCACAAAGCAAATAAAAGTGTGCACCATCAACAAAAAAGAAAAGCAGGGAGAAGAATGGGGCGAACTATTTACAGAGGGGGGACGGGGCAAACAGGGGAACCCAAAATAAACCAGTCCCCAAAGTCTGTCCAACAAGGGGGGGGGCCACGTCCCGGGCCCCTCGCCCCTACAGCCCAGCAGTGGGCGTGCCCGGCCGGGAGCTCCGCCGGGCCTGCAGTCTGGTCCGCGGCTGGGTGGGAGCGGGCTGGACTGGAAGGTAACAGCGCCGGCGAGTCTCGGGTGGCTCCAGGGGTCCCTCGGCATGGTGGCCCTCGCGGGGAGGTGGTGGGGCGACAGCGGACGGCCTGGCGACGGCTGGAGCAGCTGGTGGTGGGGCTGCAGGAGTGGGCATGGCGGGCGGTGGCTCGGCCGGCGCGGCATGGGGGGCCAGGTAGTCAACCAGCCGGTTGATGGTCTGCATATAGGCCCCCCATGCCTCCCTGCGCCAGGCCAGCGCCTGCTCCTGCAGCCGGAGGTGCTGCTCCGACACCTCCGGCTGCCGGCGGAGGATAGCCAGCAGCTGGGGGTCTGTGGCCGCCGCCGGTAGCAGGCGCGGGGTCCGCCGTCTGGCCCTCCGTGGGGCCGGTCGTTCCTCGGCCGAGGGGCTGCCCTGGAGCGAGGGTCCTGGAGGGCTCTCCGGGACAACCGAGGCCTCGCCGGCGCTCTCTTCCGGTCCTTCGGATGGTGCAGGTGCAGGTGCAGGACACGGGAGAGGAGGGGGGAAAGAAGAATGGAGACAGGCTTTAGTGTGGGCCCCGAGCCGTGGCCTTTGGCCCCTCCGCCCTGTGCTGCAGGTTCCCCATCCCCGTCCCCGGGAGATGCTGCTGTGATGGATGGGGTTCAGGGGTCCCCCTGCCCTGCACCCTGTCCCCTGGTGGGAGCGACTCTCACTTCACCCCGCAGGGTCTGAGAGCAGGAGAGGTTTCTTAGGCCACAGATGCCCAGTTTCTGCCAGGAGTGACAGCACCAGCTGTCGGAAGAGACAGTCCTTCCAACCCGTCGTGGGGAGAAGACCCCAAGGGGGGGCCCCTCTGGGATGCAGCTTTCCCCCTCCTCAGGCTGGCTGCCTACCAGCTCTCCCTTCCCCTAGCCTCTACCTGTGGCCCCCGCCCTCGCCCCCCAAGTCCAAGCCAGCTCGGCTCCTCCCTCCTGTTTGCTCAGGGCAGAGGTGTCACCTGCCAGCTGTAGCGCCAGGATCCTCCTTTGGCCCTGGGAGCTCCTCGGTTCGGGTGGCTCATATGTAGCCTGAGTCTCCCTTTGGCACTCCCCCCACTCCATCACATGCTGCTGCTGTGGGGTGTCCCACCCCCTCTGCCCGGGGGCCCCTCGAGGTTCCGCTCCCCCCTGGCCCGGGGATGGGGCATGGCACTGTCATGCAGGGTGGTGGGGGGCAGGGGCTGATGGCTGCAGTGCTGTGAGGGCCATGGCCCTGGTGTCCTTGGGGCCATGGCCATGTGAGCGTGTGGGGGGCCCTGGACACATCTCTGTTACCCCCGCCCCTCCAGCCCCGGGGTGTCCACCAGAGAGGGGTACCTACCTGTGGGTCCGCTCCCATGGTCCGGAGATCCCCGGGGGTCGGAGGCCCTGCTGCTGCTCCGGGATGGCAGGAGGAGGATCTGCAGGCTGGATTCTGCGGAGGAGGAGCCCCCCTCCTCCTCCTCCTGCCGCGATGTTCCGGGGATGGCCTCCGGGGGGGGCCCCCGGGGTGCGGGGCTTGCCTCCGGGTCGGACTCCGGCTGCAGGGCCTGCTGGGGCTTGTCAGCCGAGGTGTCAAGGGTGGCCGGAGGGGAGGAGGTGTGCCGGGAGCCCAGGATATCCCTGAGCTCCCTGTAAAAGGGGCAAGTGACGGGGGCGGCCCCAGATTGGCTGGCCGCATCCCGGGCCCGGGCATAACCCTGCCGCAGCTCCTTGACCTTACTGCGCACATGGTCAGGAGTGCGGGCAGGGTGACCCCGGGCAGCCAGGCCGTCGGCCAGCCGAGCGAACGCATCTGCGTTCCGCCTCTTGCTCCCCATTACCTGGAGCACCTCCTCCTCGCTCCAGAGCCCCAGCAGGTCCCGCAGCTCGGCCTCCGTCCAGGAGGGGCCCCGCTGCCACTTCCCAGACTGGCTGGTCCTCTGGCTTGGCTGGCTGCCCTGGCTCCCCTTGGGGGGGGGTCCTCTGGGGGCGCTGGGGGGGCTGCTGGGCAGCCATGGCCGGTGTCAGGGGCTGAGGGCTGTGCAGGCTCGCCGCGTGTGCAGGCAGGAGCCTGCACGTTGCCTCAGCCTCCTGCAGTCAGGGCGGGGGAGGGGACCTTTAAGGGGCCACTCCATGCGGTCACCAGTGAGCTGAGGGGCTGGAGAGAGCGTCTCTCAACCCCCCAGCTGATGGCCGCCATGGAGGACCCGGCAATTTCGACGTTGCGGGACGCGGATCGTCTACACTGTCCCTACTTTGACGTTGAACGTCGAAGTAGGGCGCTATTCCTATCTCCTCATGAGGTTAGCGGCTTCGACGTCTCGCCGCCTAACGTTGAAGTTAACTTCGAAATAGCGCCCGACGCGTGTAGACGTGACGGGCGCTATTTCGAAGTTGGTGCCGCTACTTCGAAGTAGCGTGCACGTGTAGACGCAGCCTATGACACTTAATTTTGGAGTGTTTATGTTCTTTTCTATTTTCCTCACTAGGATTTGACTTCCACTTTTTAAAAGCTGCCCTTTTCTCTCTCACTGCCTTTTTAACATGGCTGTTTAGCCATGGTGGTTCTTTGTTAGGTCTCTTACTGTGTTTTTTTATTTGGGGTATACATTTAAGTTGGGCCTCTAGTATGGTGTCTTTAAACAGTTTCCATGCAGCTTCCAGGGATTTTAGTTTAATTACTCTACCTTTTAGTTTCTGTTTAACTAGCTTCCTCATTTTAGTGTAATTCCCCTTTTTGAAATTAAATGCCAGAGCGTTTGACCGCTGCGGTGTTCTTCCCAACACAGGAATATTAAAAGTTATTATATTGTGGTCACTATTTCCAAGCGGTCCAGTAACAGTTACCTCTTGGACCAGATCCTGCGTTCCAGTCAAGACTAGATCGAGAATTGACTCTCCCCTTGTGGGTTCCTGTACTAGCTGCTCCAAGAAGCAGTCATTTAAGGCATCAAGAAATTTAATCTCTGAATCCCGTCCTGAGGTGACATGCACCCAATCAATATGGGGATAATTATTACTGTGTTTTTTATTTTGATAGCCTCTCTAATCTCCCTTAACATTTCAGCATCACTATCACTGTCCTGGTTAGGTGGTCGGTAATATATTCCTAATGCCATATTCATATTAGAGGAATGAATTGTTATCCATAATGATTCTATGGAACATTTTGATTCCTTTAGGATTTTTGCTTCATTTGATTCTATATTATCCTTCACATATAGTACCACTCCGCCACCCGCACGACCTGTTCTGTCTTTCCGATATAATTTATATCCCGGTATGATAGTGTCCCACTGATTGTCCTCATTCCACCATGATTCTGAGATGCCTATTATGTCAACTTCCTCCTTTGATATGAGGTACTCCAGTTCACCCATCTTATTAGACAGAGTCCTAGCATTTGTGTAAAAGCACGTTAAAAAACTACCACTATTTATATGTCCGCCTTTCACAGACGCGTTGGATTTTTTTATATGCGATTGTTTCACATCTGATCTTGCCCATACATTATTTCCCACGTTCCCTATCCGACTAATTTCTAGGGAATCCCTATCTATGGAGCCTCGTTTAAGAGAAGTCTCCGTCCGATCCAGGTGCTCCCCCGCACCAATCGGCTTTCCCCCACCTCTTAGTTTAAAAACTGCTCTACGACCTTTTTAATGTTTAATGCCAGCAGTCTGGATCCACCTTGATTTAGGTGGAGCCCATCATTCCTGTATAGGCTCCCCCTACCCCAAAAGTGTCCCCAGTTCCTAATAAATCTAAACCCCTCTTCCCTACACCATCGTCTCATCCACGCATTGAGACTCTGAAGTTCTGCCTGTCTATCTGGCCCTGCGCGTGGAACTGGAAGCATTTCAGAGAATGCCACCATAGATGTTCTGGATTTCAGTCTCTTTCCTAGTAACCTAAATTTGGCCTCCAGAACATCTCTTCTACCCTTCCCTATGTCATTGGTACCAACATGTACCACAACCACCGGCTCCTCCCCAGCACTGCCCATAAGTCTGTCTAGATGCCTCGAGAGATCTGCAACCTTCGCACCAGGCAGGCAAGTCACCATACGGTTCTCCCGGTCATCACAAATCCAACTATCTATATTTCTAATGATCGAATCCCCCACTACTAAAACCTGATTCTTCCTAACAGCTGGTGCTCCCTCCCCCGGAGACGTAGCCTCGGCAGATAAGTCTATTTCAATAGAGAGCCAAAGATGATCGGGCTGTGCTGAACATGGGACACCTGGTAAAATTACTCCTATTTAAGAAAGTGGCCCCCACCTCAACCCCCTACCCCAGCCCTGAGCCCCCCCTCCACCCTCAAAACCCCTTGGCCCCAGCTTTGAGCCCCCCTTCTACATCCCAAATGTTGCATTCCCCAGTCGGAGCACTCATTGCCTGTGCCACAACACATCGACTCCTCCCGCACTCTGAACCCCTGATCCCCCTGGGCCCACAGGGTCCCACAAAATCTAATATCCCGGGCCCTGGAAGAGTTAGCCTGGCCCTGCTCACATGGCTTGGCTGCTCCTGGCCAGTGCCTGAGACCAGGAGGTCTGGACTTTCCTGGCGCTCTGGTCCAGTCCAGTGAGGCAGAGGAAGGAACTAGGCTATTGATGGGCTGAGTGTTCTCCACACTGTGCTGAGAGCTGGAGGAGCCCCATCGTGTGTGTGTGTGTGTGTGTGTGTGTGAGAGAGAGAGGAGGAGCTGCAGAGCTGTGTGCGAAGGGGGAGAGTAGCAAAAGGGGGAGCACGCAATGGGCTGATGGCTGGGCAGCAGAGGGAACACATTATCAGTTGCTACCTGGCCCTGCCCACGCTTACCAGTCACCTCACCCTGTAGCAGGCAGCCAGTGATGGGAGCTGGGGACAGGGTCTGAGAGCCAGCACATAGTGGGCCTGTGCTTATGGACTAGCAGCCATCATCCCACCACCAGCCTTCCACATTCACCCGCTGGAACCTCCCGCTCCCCCCGAAATCACTGCTGGTGGGCAGGCAGCTGCTGAGCAGGGCTCTGGCCAGCAGCAGGACCTACCAGTACTGATGGGGAGTTGTGGTGAGACCTCCAGCCCCTCACCTCTTCTGAGGGCTTTCACAGTGCCCTCAGGCCCCAGTGGCCTCGTCTGTAGCCCCTCAGTCAGGCCCAGCAGCCCAGTCAGCACTCGCAGGTCAGCGCTTCCCCTTCCTGGGAGTCACAGAGTTGGGGGTAGGGGAGCCCAGGCCCTCCCTCTCCACCAAGGTCCAGCCAAGGACCCTCTTACTAGTGGGTGAATCTCCCCGACCACCAGCTTAGCGGGGATTCCCACTGCAACAAGCTGAGCTAGCGGGACCCGTCCTGGTGCCCTGCCCTGGGCTACTTCCTACCCCGTCTCAGATGAGGCGTGCTGTTCCAGCTCTGGCTGCTGCGCCTTTTCAGGCAGCTTGGCCAGCTGCTGAGCCCAGGTTCTCGCAGGAGCTCCTTCCCCTCTGCTGGCCATCCCAACTGACTGGCCTTCCTGGCTTTTATACCTGGGTGCAGTTGGAGCATGCCCAGCAGGGCAGTGTGGGAGGGGCCTTTTACATCCAGCAAGCCTGCCCCCCGCCCACGACTAATGTGGGGTTTCTACACCCCATCACAGGAGCAGACGGAAAATATGGGGCACCTTACTCTTTTAAAGAAAAAGTAAGGACACGGACAGGAAGGCTTTTATATGTGACTAGCTCTTTAAAAAATGGGACATCTGGTCACCTTATTCGATCTCTCACAACCATCACTGTGTTGTGCTGACCAACCCAAACCTATAAAAACAGACCCATAAAGGGTCTGAGACATTCACCTGCAGAAGTAGGGCCGTCCTATGCCAGTTCAAACAGCTACCTTTGCACAGTTAACGGGCGTGAGCCTTACAAAAGTGATGAGTGTAATTGTATGTGCTAATGTGTTTAATTGTATGCAATATCCTCCTGTGCCACAACAGCTCTTAAAAGAAGTGTAGCACATCTTGTTTGCATGCAACATGTTCTGTGCATCTGCTCAATGTTCTCCTCACTGTGTCAGTGAATGGGAGTGTGAATGGGAGCAGCACATCCAGACTGCTCTGTGAATACAAGCTCGAGGAAGCAGAATCTGAAGGAATGCTGTCCTCACAGCTAGCTGGAAGCAGGGAGAGACCCGGAGTGTCTCTAGGTAAATACAGTTTGTTCCTGCTCTGCTTAGGCCTGGTCTACACTAGGCATGTAAGTCAACTGCAGAAACACAACTCTAGCTATGACAACTGTGTAGATAGAATTGACTTATTTGCAATAGGAGAAACTTTCCTGTCAACGTCCTGTACTCCTCATGAGATTGAAGAGTACAGGGGTCAACTGCTGACCTCAGACAGTTTAATTCGTTGTGTCTCTACCCAGGGCATGAAATCTTACTCCAGAAGGTGGACCCTCACTGGGTTGATCTTCCTCATAGTCTAGACGTACCCTTAGCTCTGCTGGAAGGTCCGGAGATGGAGTGGTATTTCCCTTATTGTAAGCAACTTAATTTGTGACCCAGCACCAGCTATGCTTGTATTAAGTGCAGGGATAGCTGAAATAGGGTACTGGTGTCTGTAATTTTTGTGGGAATACAGAAAAGCAGAACTGTGCTAAATTGTTCACAGGAAAGGGCTAACAGCCAAAAAGCTTGCTAAGCAGGGGCTTGATTTCCACAGCTCAGTGGAGAAGAGGGGTGAAGAAAGGTTAGCCTAGACAGGAGGCTATCAGTCCTACTCTGCCTGGACTGGTTTGAACTGCCTCCCCCGCTTGCCCTAGCTGAAAGAATAGAACTAAATAAGCATCATTAAAAGCCTTCTATGTTAATGTGTGAGAGCTGTGTTTCTTCTCTCTCACTTGCTAGCAGTTGAAATCACTGGGAGCTGAAATCACTTGAGACTAATGGGCAGAAGTCACAGCCGGGGAATGGATGGCAGCAGATAGTGGCTGCCAGCCAGCAGGGTGGTGGCAGACAGCTGAGCCAAGAGGCCACCAGGGCGGCAGCAGACAGTTGTGAGCAGGTGGACAGTGAGTGACAGCTGAGTAAGTAAGGTGCTTCTTCACCCCACTTCCCCGCACAGCCCCCTCTGAGGATGAGAGGTGAACTCTGCGAATGCATTGCTGAACGCTCCGTCTGCGCTGACAATGGGCAGCAACTGTGAGTGGGGTGCAGAGAAGGGCTGGACATGTGAAGTGGACATTTGCTGGACTTAAGACCCTGAGAAGAAAAGGGAAACTGCCCAACCTACCTGGAATGAAACTTTTATTCATAGTTTATGAACCTTGTTTGTGGTGTTTTCCCAAACAAATGCCAAGCTACCTCCCTCCTTTTCATTAAAAGTTCCCTTTCTACCCTCAAACCCTGCGCTTGCAACTGGGGAGGTATGGCCTATCAGAGGTGCCCAGGGGAGGTATGGCCTCTCAGAGGTGGTCTGGGGAGGTATGGCCTATCAGAGGTGCCCAGGGGAGGTATGGCCTCTCAGAGGTGCCCAGGGGAGGTATGGCCTCTCAGAGGTGGTCTGGGGAGGTATGGCCTATCAGAGGTGCCCAGGGGAGGTATGGCCTCTCAGAGGTGCCCAGGGGAGGTGTGTGAATGTCCCAGGTTACTGGGTGGGGGCTTGAGCTGATTCTGTATTGGATGAATAGACAGGATCCCATAGAAACTGAACTCAGCCCTAGCTGCTGCTGGCTCCACCTGCCAGAGGAGTTACACTTGTGTGTGTCACATATGATTGCAGTTTACTTGTGTTCGTTTTCCCTCAAGATATTTATGATTAAATTATCATAGAATCATAGACCACTAGAACTGGAAGGGACCTTGAGAGGTCATCGAGTCCAGTCCCCTCCCTTCACGGCAGGACCAAACACCATCTAGACCAACCCTGATAGATGTCTATCTCACCTGCTCTTAAGCTAGTGGAGCTTGTGCCTCGAAATCGCTAACTCACTTACACGTTCATCCTGACTTTTACACTCTCCTCAATAGAGCACGTCTTCTCTCTAAATTTTGAAGTGCCAGGGGGTACAGATGCATTCATTTAAAGTTAGAAAAGCATTAACATATTTTGCGCAGACTGTTATCTGCTCGAATTGCATACCGAGAAGATGTTGTTAAGGTTAATGACCTAATGATTAACTAGCAGATGACACCTTTGCTGGCAAATGAAGTGCAGTAGCTGAATTACTGAGCATTGACAGTGAACTGTGGCCTCTTTCAGTTTTGTACATCAATACATAATGGGCAGGAGTGACATCTTCCTGAATCGTGACCTGTCATTCAACAACTGCCTCTTCAACCTAATGAATGGTGTGACCAAGCTTTGTAATTTTGATGAGGCAGAACTGCTGGTTTAGTAACAGTTACATTTTGAGAAACCATTTCAGATGGAATTGGCAATCATGCCGGTAAGCATTAAAGAAAGGGTTATGGAGCAGCAATAGCTACAGGTCAGGAGAACAGTGGATGCTACCAGCATTTCAGAGAAAGCCTGTACTCTTATAGTATCACTGACGGCAGATTCTGAATAATCAGCTGTGATCTATGGAGTAATGGAAGCTGCATGGTTTTGGCCCTGGAGCTGTAATAAGTTGAGATGAGTGATATAGCTCCACTAAGGCCTCATCCGCATTATATTTTTGAGACCTGGCTGTTACAGTAAAGATAGCTGCTGGAATTTTTAATCCCTGGCTATAACCCGTCTGAGCAGAGGCAGATGGCACAGAAGTCAAGCCAGGATCTTGTCTACACAACACTTCCACTGATGGAATTGTCCCACCGCTGCGCTGGGTGGGAAATCCCATCCCAGGAATGGTTTCAAGATTTTGAAGCTCGCCCTGATCTGTATTAGGCAAAACCAGCCTTTTGAAGTTTTCAGTGGAAAACTAGAGGACCCCAGACCCAAGAGCTTGGTGTGATGAGTGCGGTGGGGTGGAGGAAGGTTACAGCATTGTCTGGATGTTCCAGCCTTTCAGTTACCTAAGTGTGTTCTCAGTAGTTAGCTCTTTACCCCAACCCTAACTGCCTTGCCTGTGTGGGTTAGAGCCATGGACAGTTCTAGAGCATCCCCAGGAATGCTTAGGGAAGCAGGAAGTAAGGTGGCAGGAGGCCAGGTGAGCTAATGAAAACTGAGTATGGGCTTTTGAAATGGAAGCAGCGGCCCTTCCTGTTTCTCTGTGGCCAAATCAGAGCCCCTGGAAAGATTTGTAAGGGGTCAGGCATGGAGAATCCAGCAACATCCAGGCCTAGGGAAGGACTAAGTCCTGAAACTACAGATTTGTGAGTAGAACAGGAATGGTTAGTCAGACACGATCAGGTTATTTGCTTCCATGGAATCATAGAATTCTAGGGCTGGAAGGGACCTCAGGAGGTCATCTAGTCCAGCCCCCTGCCCAAAGCAGGATCAACCCTGACTAAATCATCCCAGCTAGGACTTTGTCAAGCCAGGACTTAAAAACCTCTAGGGATGGAGATTCCACCACCTCTTTTGGTAACTCATTCCAGTGCTTCACCACCCTCCTGGTGAAGAAGTTTTTCCTAATGTCCAGCCTACACCTCTCCCTCCGTAGCTTCAGATCAGTGAGAACAGTCTCTCTCCATCCCCTTTAGAAACCCCTTTCTGAAAGCTGAAGACTGCTATCAAATTGCCCCTCAGTCTTCTTTTCTGCAAACTAAATAAGCCCAAATCTCTCAGCCTCTCCTTATTGGTCACATGCTCCAGACACCTAATCATTTTTATTGCCCTCCACTGAACCCTGTCCAATGCGTCCACATCCATTCTACACGGGGTGGGGGGGAGGCGGGGATAGAACTGGACACAATATTCCAGGTGAAGCCTCACTAGAGCCCAGTAGAGGAGAATAATAAGTTCTCTAGATCTGCTGGAAATGCTTCTCCCAATGCATCCCAATATGCCATTAGCCTTCTTGGCTACAGGGGCACACTGTTGAGACATATCTAGCCTCTCATCCTGTAATCCCCAAACCCTTTTCTGCTGCACTTCTATTTAGCCAGTCCATCCCCAGTCTGTGACAGTGCTTGGGATTCTCCCATTCCCAAGTGCAGGACTCTGCACTTGTCCTTCTTGAACCTCATCAAATTTCTTTTAGCCCAATCCTCCAATTTGTCTCGGTCATTCTGGACCCTGCCCCTACCCTCCAATGTATCTACCTGACCCCCTAGCTTAGTGGCATCTGCAAATTTGCTGAGGGTGCAATCCATCCCCTCATCCAGGTCATTAATAACTATGTTGAACAGTACTGGCCCTAGAACTGATCTTGGGGCATGCCACTTGAAACCAACTGCCCACCAGACACTGAGCCATTGACCACTACCCTTTGGGCCCTTCGGTCAAGCCAGTCTTACAGTCCATGCATCCAACCCATACTTCCATAACTTTTGAGCAAGAATATTGTGGCAGACTGTATCAAAACTTTGCTAAAGTCCAGGTATATCACATCCATTGACTTTCCCATGTCCACACAGGCTACCACCTCATTGTGTGTCTTTTGGATCTGTTGGATTACCCTGTGCTGAGCACATTTAACTACCCTCTACACTGTAACTTCATAAACTGAGTCCCAGGAAAGCAATTCTGTGGTTTTAATCCTTTTTTCCAGTCACTCTGTAACGCCTAACAGCCAAGCAGTTTCACCCAATGTGAAGGGTTTGCAATGAAAACAAATGAGCAAACAAAAATCTCCCTTTTAAGAAGATGAGCTGATTCCTGTACCCTAGACTGCAGGGTGTACTGTGTGCATGTGCTTCAGCCAGCTACTGAAATGAATCCCCTTTTCCAGCTGAGCTCAGCACTGGGTTGCAAGATCTGTTCCATTAGCATTCTTGGTACCTCAGCATGCAGGATGCATGGAGTAGGGCTGGGATATCCCACATGGTCCTTCCACAGAAGGGCTGTAATGCTCCAGCAGAATGTCAAGGATGCAGTAGCTCAGCTAGAGAGCCACATCCTGTCCACTCCCAGCTCTACACAACCCTCATCCTCCTTGTGCTAAGCTAAGGAGAGAGTTTCGCAGGGAGTTAGGTGGAGGAAAAGTTGCCCTTAAAGGAATGGAAAACAACTGGTGCTTTATCACATTGCAACAAGATTATAGTTGCTCTATATGAAGAGTTGGAAAACACATGAGCGTGGGGTAGGTGTGTGGCAATGAAAGCAGTCATAGGAGTCATGTGAATCACAGTTCTTACTTCAGAGCTGATTATTTTCCATTTACTAATAAACCACTTGGCAGATAATACTATCACCACATGGGTAGGAAGCCTCCTACTACAGGACAAGCCCAAGAGAGAAACCAACAGAACACCACTAGCCATCACCTACAGTCCTCAGCTAAAACCTCTACAGCGCATCATCAGGGATCTACAACCCATCCTGGACAATGACCCCGCTCTTTCACAGGCCTTGGGAGGCAGACCTATCATTGCTCACAGACAACCTGCCAACCTAAAACAAATCCTAACAAGCAACTATACACCGCACCACAGTCACTCTATCTCAGGGACCCATCCATGCAACAAACCTCGTTGCCAGCTCTGCCCACATATACACACCAGCAACATCATTACAGGACCTAACCGGATCAGCCATACCATCGTGGGTTCATTCAGCTGCACATCTACCAATGTAATTTATGCCATCATGTGCCAGCAATGCCCCTCTGCCATATACATCGGACAAACTGGACAGTCCCTACGTAAAAGAATATATGCACACAAATCAGACATCAGAAATGGCAATATACAAAAACCCTTAGGAGAGCACTTCAATCTCCCAGGACACACAGTAGCAGATTTAAAAGTAGCTATCCTGCAGCAAAGAAATTTCAAGACCAGACTCCAAAGAGAAATTGCTGAGCTACAATTCATCTGCAAATTCAATACCCTCAGCTCAGGATTAAACAAAGACTGTGAATGGCTGGCTAAATACAAAAGCAGCTTCCCCTCTCTTGGAGTTCACACCTCCAGATCTACTGATGACAATACAACTCAGCCTGCCTGCCTGAGCTAACCTCGTTATCCCCAGCCTTGCTCTGGCCTATTTATACCTGGCCTTGCAGATTTCCAGGACCAGCATCTGAAGAAGTGAGTTAACTCACGAAAGGTCATGCTCTAAACTTTTCTGTTAGTCTATAAAGTGCCACAGGACCCTTCGTTGCTCCACATGGGTAGGGGGGATGAATTGGCAGTTGCACCATTCCATTCTCCACGGGGTGTATGATGGGAACACGCTCTGCAAGAATTAGAAGATTTACAAACCCCAAAGGCATCCCATCTTCTGCCAGTATCTCCAAGGTGGTTTAAATTAACCTGTGCTGCAGGGCAGCCAGAAGCCTTGCATTGTAACAGCGCTTGATGTCTCTCTGCAGCAGAACTGCTCATTTATGCCTCTGCAGTGGTTAAGTTTCATATGCCAACCTCTGCCGGCAAAAAACCAGGATCAGTCCAATTTGCCTGTTGCTAGCTCTGCCGTAGTTTGGTCTTCATGTCTGAGGCCTACAGTGAATATATTATGTAGGGAATGGGGCAGAAGGAACGCAGTGCTGCTGAAGGCTGGGAGGAATGAGTCTCCCAGAGGTCATCTGCATGAGAATGCAAAAGGTGTGCATGTGTGATACCTTTTCAGGCAAAGCCTAATGGGTAGCAAGTAAGCCATGAGATTTCGTCTATTGTAAACATGTAGTTGTAAAATCACAATTTAAGCTGACACTTAATGCGGGAGTTGTGAGATCTCACCAATGCTCTGGGTTGTTGTGGGGGACAGGGCAGTCGCCTTAGCTGTGTAAGACGTTGTTTACACAGGGCTCCCTGGTTTAAAGCACTGTGAGGGAGAAGGGGAGGGGTGCTGGTTGAGCCAACTTGCTGAGTGCCATGGCCCTGCCTATGCCTTGGCCATATAGCTATAAGCCTGGCCTGACTAACCCTCCCCACCTGTTGAAAGATCGAGCTGGATACTAGGGTGTTTGTGAAACCCCACACTAGAGATACCAAGAGCTGAAATCACAGAGTGGCAGCTGAGGCCACACAGAGCTGAAATCACTGGGTTCTGCCTTAGGGCAGTCCCAAGCAGTGGGGTTAGGACTGGCGGACAACAGCAGAACCAGCGGGTGGCTGGTAGGAGCACTGGTGGATGATGGCGACTGGCAGATGGCTGGTGACAGCAAGGGGAGGCTACAGACAAGTGGACAGCTAACATTGCCCTGGTGATGTATCTGTGGGCTTTGAGTTTGGGACTGCACCGCAGAGGGTACACCCTGTAACTGTGTGTGTGTGTGGAAAAGGGCCAAGAGCCCCAGCAAGAGACTGGGTTCTACTGCATATGGGGATGGTATCTGGGTAAAAGGGGTTTTGTCTCTTCTGTGCTGAGATATACTGCATCTGTCACTGTAACCTTGGGGTAGGTTACGGTCATTAAACAAGCCATTTCTATCTCAGACTCTGTGCTTGCGAGTGGGGGGGGGGGAACCACCTTACAGGCACCCAGCACGGGGGTGAAATTGTCCCAGGCCACTGGGTGGGGGCTCGAGCCGGTTGGTTGTATCCTTGATAGGAAAACCCCACAAGAGTTGAACCCGGCCCTTCTGGCAGGCATCTGGTGTTAACAGAAGGGTTACAATTATATCACCACAGCCAGCTCTGAGAGCCCGGAAATGCTGTAGGAGGGAAGTGGCAGACCCAGGTCCAAGGAAGAAGAGAACCCCATGTGGATAGAAAGGTGCAGGGAGATGCTGCTGCAAGGCCCTGGCAGGTAGTGAAGAGCAGGGAGCGTGAGGCACACAGGTCTGTGTGGGAGGGAAGGGATAATCCTAGGGATAATAAGGTGGTGGTGGGGGAGTCAAGACAGCAATAAGGAAGCTGCCAGCTATTTCCTAATGCAGGAGTCTGCAAACTGCAGCTCTGGAGCCACATGTGGCTCTTTAAAGACTTCTTTATGGATCCCAGTGCTATAAATGCAAAGTAAAAAATCCTCCTGATTATTATCGACATTCCAGTCAGCGCCTAAAAGCCCAACAACGAACAGCTCATGTCTCAATAGCAAGTGATATGTGATCTCGAAACGCTAGTTACTCCCCCTTTAATATGTGCAGTGCATTGTGGGATATGTATGTGTGCTCATCTTAAAATAGGGGTTACAAAAAGTACAGATTGACAGTGGCTGTCTAGTATCCAAGTGCATTGCAGCTCTTGAGTTATTGATTCTTTTTTTTTAACCACATTCGAAAAACATGGCTCTTCTTGCTGTTTTGGTGGCCAACCCCTGTCCTAATGGCAGAGGCTAAGTGCAAGAGGTGTGCATGTAAGATTCACTTGAACCTGACCCTCTGATGCTCACTGACAAAGGAGTTGAACAGGCAAGGGATTAAAAAATGTGGTTTGATGCTTTTAAGCACCCAGGATATGTGGTGTTAAAACGCAGGAGTTCTGATCTTTTGCAGCAGGTCAGTCTCATTTGTTTGGTCTCAGGAGGTCGGCAACACTGCCGAAAGGAAGATGGAGTTGCTACCCGCTAAGCATAGGGCCAGATATTTAGCAGTATTGAAATCACTGATAGGAACCTACATATCTGGCACGCAGCTCTGCAAATAAGGTCATGCAAATAAGCTGAATGAGACCAATGGCTGAATGGAGATACTGTCAGTACAATGATTTGCAACAAAAGATTCTGTGTGGGGAACATTTTTAAGAGGGAACTTGAAAAGGGCTTGGGGGAGACCTTGGGACGCAAACCCATGGCTGGAGAGTTGAAGAAAGAAGAAATCAGATATAAAATATATGTTGCAGTATGTGACTTCTAGGAGTACGCGTTAAAAGAGCAAAAGTCTCTTGAGCTGCCAATGTGTATCTGATAGCTGAGAGATGTGTGATGTGAATAAAATAAATCAGGCAAAATCTTGGTAAACAGAGTGAAAAGCTTTGCATAAAGAAGCATAGTAGCATAGTTTAATGACACAGTTCTAGAGGAGAACAGCCTGGCCTCTTGATAAAAGAAATGCCAGACCGTTTCCCCATATTTCTGCGGTTGTTAATTCTGGTGAAAGAAAGGGCTTCAAACTAGAGCAGGATGACACATCATTGTAGATAAAATGTGCCATGGTGGCTGATAAAAACTGACTCTGAAGCTTGCTGGGCAATGTGTGATAAGCTGTAGGTGCCTCCATTGCCCTGAAATTTCAGGCTCTGTACTTGTGCCCACAGGGGTAATGTCAATTTGGCATTCAGCCTTCATGGAAGATAGAATGATTGTCCATAGATCAAACTGAAACGTAGTTAACATCAAACCAAAACATGATAGTAGAAACCCAGTAATTCCATAGCAGCTGGAGGTGAACGACAATCTATTCCCATAATACCGCTTTGAAAAAAAGTCACGTTAGGATATTACAAGCAATTCAATGATGAGCTGCAAAGTAGTGGGATAGAGTCAAACAAGCTATCTAGTGGGAAATGTTGGTGATTTAATGTTACATTAAGCTGATTGGGGTAGTTAAGAATCAGTGGGTGCACTTGCAATGCAATAAACATGTAATAAAATAAACAAACAAGCAAATAAAACCATGTCATCCTTTCAGTGGCTTGAGGACCGGAGGTAAATGGGGAGAACATTTCACGTACAAGCTGATGAGCTCATATAAATGCAACCAGATGTCTGATGCTTCATAATACCCTCTGAACCTGTGAGATAGCCATACAAAGTGCTTTGAGGATATCATTTTGAAATTCAGCCGTCTGCTTTCTTTTCACTCTTATTCTATTTCCCTTTACAATGGACAGATCTGCTTGAAGCAGATGTTCAACTTGATGCAATTCAGTTCTCTTTATTTTAACAGAGCCAGGGACTGAAAATAATGTAGGGATTACAAAGTAGTAGTTTCTTGCTTGGGTAGTGCTTGCACCAAGCAACCAATGCAGGATTAAAAACGTCACACCCATGCTCCCAGCACCATGTTTGTATTTTCAGTTTAGTTGTAGTCTGCATTTTTAACAGTTTTAGAATCTGGGATTTCATGATACAGTGTTGACAGAAGAAGTTAGCTATTACGATGACCTTTTTATTCTTCTTAAGATTAATATGAACCTGTCAGTAAAAGGCTGGATCACTTCATGTTTGTGCTGAGGAATATTACATGTTAAGCCTCTCTCATCCAGCAACATTTGTAATCGGCATGATTGTAGTTAGCCAGACAGTCACTTACCGTAAGTGTGGCCCAGTTTCCTGTAGTCCCATAAAGTTTGTCTCCAGCCATCAGTCCTCACCAGCCACACGGTGTTCTGTAATTTACCCCAAATGTCTTCTAAGAGCTGCTGCTGCTGATTGATTGACTGATCTGATGAAGTGGGTCTGTCCCACCAAAGCTCATCACTGAATAAATCATGTTGTTAATCTTTAAAGTGCTACATTTCTGCTGTTTTATTTTTTTCTCTAAGAGCCCAGTAAGCAGTGGAAGTGTTGGTCATGCTGCTAGACAATACTGATCTCCAGTGGTCCAGCAAATTCTCTTTTCTGGCATTGGTCTGGTCCTGAGGGAGCTGAAATCACCTGTAGTTCCATGTGTAGCATATTCATTATCTGTATCAATTGCAGATGAGCTAATTGAGCTACAATGGGCATTAATCTCATTGCTCATTACTCATACCTGAAGCCCTGGGATGTGAAACACCTACTGATGTTTTGTCCTGTCCCACACTGTGCCCCAACCCACCCCCACACCTCTATCACGCACTCTTCCCCACCCTTGTGAACTTTCACTGGACTGGGATGGGGGTGGGGAGTGGAAGGGGCTCTGGGCTGAACCTAGCATGGAGGGTAGGGTGCAGGGAGAGGTTCAGGGTGGGAGCAGAGGGGGTAAGGTGCAACAGGAAGTCATGGCAGAGGGTTTGGGTGGGGATGGGGCGTGTACTCAAGAAGAGGTTGGGACAAAGGGGTTGGGTGCAGCGCTCTGGTCAGGCTGCGCTGACTTTGGGCGGCTCAGTCTTTGCTGGCGTTGCAGTGGGGTAAAAGCAGGTTCTCCGCCTGTGCTGGCCCTGCGCTGCTCCTGGAAGGGGATGACACAGCTCTATAGCTGATAGGCAGAGGGGCTTACGCGACTCCATGTGCAACCCCTGCCTGTGGGCACCAGTCCCAGAAGTCCTGTTGACTGCAGCTCCCAAATAAAGGTAGCTGTGGCGTTCTTGTCCAGGGTGAGGTCAGGGCTTTAGGGAGGGACACGATAGCTACTTCTGGGAGTGGTGCAACGAGTCAGCCTTAGCTCTGCTATACAGCTGGGCTGTTACTGGCTGATCTCCCAGTTTGACTTCAGGAGTCTCCGGTTGATAGAGACTTCCAAGTGAAACCAAGCTGCACACGTACTCCTTATGCTGCCAAAGTGTCCACGACAAGGGCAAATCTTCTCATCCATCCCAGTATTTGTTTCCGGCCACCAGCCCTTGCTCTCTTCCCTTTAGGTCTTAGTTCACTCTTGTTAAATTCTTCCCTAATATGGCTGAAAAGATATCCCTTCTACCTCTCCCCTGATCTTGTCCATCGCTCTTTCCAGGGGTGTGATAAAGATACTCGGCGATATCGGATCTCCTTGTCTCGAGAGGAGTTGTAATAGAAAGACCTTGAAAATAGGATGGATGCAGAAGGTCACCAGCAAGGAATTCTATAGGAAGATACAGCTGAAAGAGAACCTACTGCAGAAGGTTATACAACACAAGTCACAGCTATTTGGGCATATATGCAGAATGAATGATGAGTGAAAAGTCAAGACTTTGGTATGGGCAGTTCAAATAGGAGAGGCAGACCCTACAGAGAGTGAGTTGATGATATGGTAGATTAGTGCAGAGCCAGTCTACAGAAACTAAGCCCAATCTGGAGTGGACAGGGAAAGAGGGAAAGAAATAGAGCAGGAGGTATCGGACAGCAATGGGCGCTGAGCCCAAGGTGGTGGTTGTTGATGATGATGATGATGATGATGAGAGTGGCTGCAAAAAACCCAACAACAACCCCCCACCCATCCACCGACACAGCCAGTTTATACTGGTTGGCACATATGGCTGACCAAACACAGGAGATAGAAGTCTGTTGGCAGTTCAGGTGTGTAGTTTTGTTCTCACTAGGTCTCCAGAGATCAGCCAGCTTTGGCCAGTCGTCTGGCCCTAGGGATGGAGCATTCATGGGGGACAATTAACAGGTGCTCAGCACCTACTGGCAGCCATGACCCGGCCCCCCATCCCCAAACCTCCTGCTTGCCGATGGCCCTGCTGCACAACTCCCCTTCCTCCTGGTGTCTTCTGCTAACATGGAATAGCTGTTTGGTGCTGATCAGAGGCTCTGTGAAGGGAGTGAAAGGAGTGAGGCCATGTCATGCTGGGAACCAGTGGTGGAAAGAGGCAGGGTGGAGGCTTGGGGGAGGAGGTGGGGTGGGAGCAGAAAGAGGTAGGCAGGGGGCAGGGCCTGGGGCAGAGAGAGGGTCAAGCACCCCCCTACTAAAGCAGAAATTGGTGCTTATGGCAGTAATCATTCCAGTTCTGTATCAATAGTGGTAAGTGGAGCACAGGTCATCTACAAGTCTCCTCCACTTTACTTCACTCTGTCTTGGGACAAAAGTTCTAGCTGACTTCAGGAGCACCCCAGTTGTCCTCCAGTTTCAGTAGATCTTCTCCACGTTGTCTGAGGTCTTCCTCTTTTGCGTTTTCCTTGTGGGTTCCAAGTGAGAGCTTAATGGGCTATGCTGGATGATGGTTTTCCGGGAGTGTGGCCGAGCCATCTCTACTTTATTCTCTTGATCTGAAAGTCAATTTGTTCTTGTCCTGCTCTGTTCCACAGCATCTAATTTGAGACCAAAGCTGTGTCTACACTATGAGATAAAATCAATTTTAAGTCAGTTAGCCCGATTTTTCCAAGTGCCTGTCTTCACTGTAAATTCCATTAGCTTGATTTATGGACCACTAAAACTGACATAACATCAAAATCCTAAAACTGTGGTAACCTGGTGGGTGAAGCATTCAGTTTGAATTTAAAATTCCAAATGAAGGTGGTGAGGATGCACCATGTCTTTAAATCGAATTCATTGGCCTCCACAGATGTCCTGTATGTGTCCCACAATGCCCCATAGTTCTCCGCTCTGGCCTCTTGCATCTCCAATGCTCTCAGGTGTGGAGGAATTAGGCAACAGGAAGACCATTACAATTTGGCACCTGGAAGCCCCTGGCTGTAGGGTCATGAGAAGCTGGAAAATCTTCTTTCTTTTTCTTTGCTAGGAGCACAGCTGTGGGGTCTGTGTTTCTGTGTATACCCCTACTAGCTGCCTTTTATTATTGTGCTGCTTGGTGCCAGCTGCTGGCCCTCCGTACCATGTGTCAGCTAGGCTGTGGGTGGGGGTCGTGCTTGTCTGGTAGGATGATAAACTTCTTCTCAGCCATTTACATGTTGTCCTGACCCGACATCCCCTCCCTTCCTCCCGCCCCGGAGGTGCCACAAAACCTAGAACATTCCTGCACCCAGCTGTATCATGTGACTTGACCCCGAACCAATAAAAGGACGTGCAGCGCAAGGTGCCAGGCAGTGAGGGTCACAATTTTTGGGGTCTGGCTATAGCCGGGAGTCTTTTAGCTGCCCTGAGTCATACAGAGGGCTGTGCAATTACCACAGTTCTCAGAGTAAGGCTTGCAGTGGGGAATATTCTTGTCCTAAGGGGTTTTTTTTATTCCAAGTCCAAACCTGGCTGTAGTCTGGGGTCTTTTAGCCGCCCCGAGCCATAACTGGTTCAATGAGTCATTCAAGTTTCAGTGTAGCAACCGTGTCTACTTAAACATAAGGATCTTCCTTCACAGGAGACCTAAAACCAGATTTAATTCCTGAAAGTGGATCTGTGGGTGGTCACGATTTTCATGGCTGGCAAAAGTCTCCTGTCGTTCAGCTGTCCCAAGCCATTACTAATGATTCATTTGAGTTTCAGTGTCGCACCCAGGTCTACTTAGAGGCCTCTTTCCAAGGAGGCCTAAATCAATACCCAGACCCACTTCTCTGTCACTATTCAGCATGTGAATGGTTCATTCACGTTTCAGTGAAGCACCTGTGTCTACTTAAACACACTTAACGAGCCAGGGGAAAGAGGGGAATGAAATGTGGGAAGATGGCGTCATATACCCACAGCTATTTGTGGGGCCAGAATGCAATGGGGCGCAGGGAACTGTGGGAAAGGCTCCCACAATACACTGCTGCAGCACTCGATTTAAGCTCCGTGTGTGCCTGGCAGCAGTAAGTCGATTTTGCGGGGAGCATGTGGGAAGGCGAAGATGCTCAAAATCGAATGGATGAAACCCAGCGTTAAGAAAGTGATTGTAATAAAATCAATTTTTATCTCATAGTGTAGATGCAGCCCAAGCCTTGTCATCTGATGTGAAGGATGTACCTCAGGCATTTGTTTGCCTCTTCTGGAAAAAAGTGTCCAGACTCTGGTGAAAAAAAAAAATTGAATCAGAGGGCTTGGAAAGACACTTGTGTGCTAGGAGAGACTGAATACAGGAAACCACCCTGACTTTTTTCAAGTATTAAAAATGTAATGTCTGCAGTGCAAAAAGTTAGTCAGCAGCACCTGCTTCCCTCTTGCTTAGTGCAAAAGGAAGGGGCTGGTTGGTGAAACTGAGTGGGAGCAAACTTAAAAGTGATGAGATGATTTTTCCCTGCTCTACCTCCAGAACCAGTGCACAGTTAGCCTGTGAAGCTCACTTCCGCAAGGTACTGTAGCAGGACTAGGAATTATGGGGGTTGAGGAACCCTTAAGCGTTGTGTCCCATGGTTCACACCCTGAGCGTAGAATCCCAGACGAGCTCCAATGTTTGCCCATGTTAGTGATTGTTTCCCAGTCAGCACTGTCTCCTGTAAGTGCTCTTGCTCTCTGCCGTTGTCATAGCTCATTTATTTAATGCTGCAAATTTGATCATCAGTTAATGCCACGAGAGAGTGTTAGACACATTTCAGTTGATTTTTCTGGCCAATTACACGGCCTCCTGCTATGCCAAATCTCCCTCAAGTGCTGGATTGTCTGAAGAAGCCCTCTGTGCCCAAAAGATCTCTAAGGAGCCAGTGCCCAGCTGCTTCTGAGGGGTTGTGGGGGGGAGCTCAGCCTGGGTCTGGGCCTGAATAGCATTGTGGGAAGTGCAGGTCCCGTGGCAGCATCTTCTCTCTGCCTCATAATCCCGTAGACTACGTGTGCCAGAGCAGCACTTGGGCCTGGCAGCTGTCTGGGATAGTCTTGTCCTTATGCCCATACTCTCCATAAAAGGTGTCGACAGCACCACCACCGTGCTGTGTTCCCCAAGCCTCAGGGCAGGACACAGCCACTGGGGCAACACTACCAGCAAGGCTTGCTAACCAGTGTAGAAAACCAAGGTCCTGAACCCCAGCTCCAGCCAGCTGGATGAACCCCAGTCAATTACACAGTGGAGCAAACCTGGGGAAGCTCATTGGGACTGCTGAGCGGTAACCCTGTCGGGGGCGTTGTGTCTGATCTCATGTGTGAACACTTTCTCCTCCAGGATCTGAGCTGGGCCCAACTAAGACATGTGGGAGAAGCCTTTGCTACTGGCAGTGGATGGGATACGCTTCTCTGGGGTGATTGCTTCCTGTCTCAGGGAAAAATGAATCCTTTTGTAGAACTGGCATTGCTTCATCATGGGGCTGCAAGATGTGACAGTGGTAATTTGTGGCTTTATGTGGTAATTGTTGCCGCTGGCATTGTAAACCTTCCCATTTGTGTCCTCTATCGCTAATGTTGAATCTTACTGGAAAGCTAATAATACAAATCAATTCATGGAAGCAGAAGTCTATTGGTTTAGTCCTTGGGGAGGGCAGAAGGTAATTGTTGGTCTCTGAGGCAGTAGGATGTGATGAACATGCTTTCCAAAGTGATAGGCCTTCAAGTTGTAATGCCGGCAAGCACAGTTTGAAGGAGACACTTTGCTTAGTAAAGAAGCCAAACTGTGCCTTTGTTACTTGGTCTAATTTTTGGTAAGGCCCTTCCCCAGAGCTAGGCCGTGTCACAGTGGGATTTTCAGACTGAGGCTAAAGGGGCATCTTTGAAGGGGGGTTTCCTGCACAAACTTCAAGGTTGTGGGCTTTTAAAAATCATCAGTGTCATGAGGAGATTTGGCGGGTGGGGGGGGGGGGGGCAGATCAGAAGGGCATTGTGGGGGAGAGTTGCAAGAAGCTGCCCTGAGGTCAGCACTGCCGTCAGCGCTGGGCAGCTAGCGAGCTGCAGTTGCAGAAGGTGGAGCTGCTGCCACCAGCAGTGCAGAAATAAGCATGGTCAGGTGTGGGCCCCCTTACTTCTGTGCTGCTCTTGTCAGAACGCTGCCGTCAGGGCTGGGCACCTCGCTGACAGCTGTCATTCTCCCCCACTCACGGAGGTAATACTCCGACCCCTGCCTAAAATAACCTCCTGACCGCTGCATCTGCCATTTGGGTCAGCCCCCCCCGCAGACAAACTTGTCGTTCCCCCCCCCCATGAAAGCTGTGTAGCATGGGGTAAAAGCACACCAAAGACCAGCTTTCACAGTCTGTGGCCCGTTTTTACACGGCTGTGAATTTGATGGGGCTTGAATGATCACTCTTGCAGGTCATGTATCTTTTGGGGAGGCCTGAATCATGAGTCAGGAGGGAACTGGGCTTTTGAAATAATTTTCCTATCTGGAAATGTAAAAGAAAACATATTTTAAATTTAATCAGAAAAGAAAGTCCTTCGAAGTGAAGTTAGTCTGGCCTTCAGACTGGGCTGCCTCACCGATTTAGACCTCCATTTAACTAGAGGATGGATGCAAAAGCTTTCAGATTCTGACCCAGTGCTTCCGAGAGCTCACAATCATCTTTCCTGCGCAGAGGAGAAGCTGCTATTGTCTGGGAACATTGATCAAAACCCTTCTGCTTAGCAGAAGCTCTGCTGTGCGGCCTGTGAGCTATTTTCTCGATAGCACACGACCTGGAATGGGCAGCGGTTTTTAACCAAATACGCAGGGAGGTAAAGTGTGCTTGAAAAGGTGCCACTCAAAGCACCCGAGAAAGAGTATAAAGGAAAAGACTTGGCCTGGTAGACAGAGAATTAGGTTTATCATATTTGAACTCTGAAACAAAAGGGGGAGTGTATCTGTATTGGTATCTACCCGCCCACAGTGGGTAGATACCAATAGTATGGCACAGTATAGTATGGTATCTTTCCTGGCGGTCACTCAGTAACGAGTAAGATATAGCCCATTAATACAAGGTGATGTGGTAGATACTGACACAGCAACACTCCCTCTCAGGGGCGGCCCCGTTTGTCAAAGTTCAAACATGGTAACCCTAGAGAAGAGTCACTCAGTCTCAGGCCCATTCGGCTCACAAGTGTGTTGTGGCTCAGTGGGCTGTTCTGCCATACGTTGCCAACAGGGAGCAGGGTGATACTACAAGAAAGAAATCGATTGAGCAGGTTTGGGCTATGTCTACATGACAGGCTTTTCCTGGCAAAACTGGGCTTTTGCTGGGAACAAACACGGAGCATCTACATGCAAAATGTGCTTTGTCAACAAAACGTAGCACATCCACAAGCAGCGTGATACCACTCCCCGGTCAGGTATGACACCTCTCTTGCCAGGGTTCTGTCGACAAAACAGCCATATCGTCGCTCCAGGGCCCTCTGTCGACAGAGAGGGCTTCTAGGTCACCGGGCTGCCCTGTTTGCAGAGCTTCCAGTCACCTGTTCTGTCGAGAGAAGGCCCCCCACCCCAGGGCATCCACAGAGCTTTTTTGTTGACAGAATCTGCTGACAGCAGCATTATGCCTCAAAGCTGTGAGTCCGAATGCTGCCATCAAATTGCTGCATTTTGTCCAGATACTGCTGACAAATCCCATTTTGTGTGTGCACACTCCATGAGGTCTGTTGACAAAGCAGGGATTTCACCAGCAAAACTTGTGAATGTAACCGCAGCCTTTGTGTGTAGATGCTACGTGAGTTTTGCTGACAAAACACTAGTGTTGGCTCCAAAACTCTCTAGTGTAGACATGCCTAAAGGAAAGGGTAATTTCTTAACACGTGGAGATGTGTACACTGCAGTCAGAACAGCACTTGTAGGCAAACTAGATCAACATATGCCTACCGAGGATACAGTCATGCATCCTGCTTGCAGTGTAGACATACTCTGGGTGTGGCAAACGGGTTTCCTCAGCAATTCTAAAGTTCTGAGTCCATCATTCACAGCACAATATAAAAAGGTTAAAATCTTTTTATTTTCGATTTTTTCAGTTCCATAACTTACAATAAAGGGCAATGAAAGATATCTGGGAAAAAGTTACAAACAATTCAACTAGAGGACACAATTCCCTGTTGTGGCGTATTTATTTTTATTACCATTCACTGTCCTTCACAAATCACACCATTGATTACAGGTTTTCAAAGTGTCCTTGCTGATTAATGTTCAGCCAATGATTCTGGACTGCTTTAAAAATGATTCAGCAACAGGTTCAGTACTGAAAATAAGCTGAAGGAAGTTGACGAGTTTATTCAATCAAAGATAAACAAAAATTGTGAAAATAAAACAAGTGCTTGGCTGAAATGCGTTGCCTAGAGAAGTGGTGGATTCCCCATCCCTTGAGGTGTTTAAGTCCCGGCTGGACAAGGTCCTGGCTGGGATGACTTAGTGGGGGTTGATCCTGCTTGAAGCAGGGGGCTGGACTAGATGACCTCCTGCGGTCCCTTCCAGCTCTGCGATTCTGTGATTCTGTGATTAGGCTTGAATATACCTGAGGGCCAAAGCAATCTACTTTGGAGCTCACAGTACAATTAATGTAAGATAAAAATATAAATGATCTATTACTTTCCTTATAGGAAGGTGAACTAAAGAAGACCAGGAGACCATAAAACTAAATTTTAAAGGCCTAAATGACAAAGCAGGAAATTTTATTGTAATGTTTACTCCTGACGTATTGGAAACATTCATACTTTATTAGTTTTGGTACATTACAGTACGGTAAATACAATACATGTTTGTATATAGGAGGTTTAGTATACTGTATTCTATTTTTTATTCTAGTACTGTCCCATACAATAAATGAGATACAATACATGTTTTATATTGTATTGCTGCCACAACAGTCTTTTCCAGTTAAACATTTGGAAAGTGATTTAGGAACACATTCCTTCCATTTTTCTTTGCTAACATAACATTACAAAAGCTCCAGTCAAACTAATGTTTTTCTCTTCCAGTTACAGAAGCACATGAGAAGTCATGTTACTCTTTTCCTGGGTAATGTATATTAAACTTGTCTAAGGCTACGGTTACAGTAGCAAGTTTTGTCGACAAAACCCAGCACTTTTGTTGAGAGCATTCTGCGTCTCCACGATGAGGGAGTAACGCTTTTGTCGACAATTTCTGTCCACAAAAAAGCTGTTGCAGATGCTCTAATTGGGGGACCCTCTGTTGACAGACAGCGCTTCCAGTTCACCAGGTAGCCCTGTGCAAACACGAGCTTCTGGTTGGCTGTTCTGTTGAGAGAGGGCCGGGGAGTCTGGCCACTCCCTGCTGACACAGCAGATTGCTTTTTCAATCCGCTTTTGTGTGCGGATGAGATCCATCGACAGAAGTTTTGTCAGAAGAGCTCTTCTGATATTAACTCCTGTGGACAGATTGCTGTAGTGTAGGCATAGCCCATGGGTTTGTCCACAAGGGCACACTCAGGAAAATTAATCTGAATTAACTAAAGGTGTGAACCTTATATGGATTAATTAAAGTGCATTAAACCCCCATGTGGATACAATTGATCAGAAATAAAAGTGGCCTTAATTCGGTGTCGGGGTTTAATGAAGTAAACCAAATCCATCTTAAATTCACACTGATAGGCAATTCAGATTAATTTTCCTATGTATCTCCCTGTGGCTATTATTACTGATTTTGTGGGGAAGATGCTCAAATTCTCTAGGTATGGATGGCAGTGTAAAACCCTCCAACAGACTTGCAGTCAATGGCATTGTTCTCGATTTCCACAATACTGTGTAAGTTAGATCAGAATTGTGCCTGAAATAAGATTCAACTCTGTGGGAACGATTTCCTGTTCTTTGTCCAGATCTATTGCACGTAATCTGTCACAGGTCCTCTGAAGCCAGGGGAGGGGATCTGTTCCCTTGCTAAGAGTTGGCTTTACAAATGCACTGAAAAGCCTCAGAACCTCTCTGCTCCATGACACTTACGAAATAAGTAAATGTCTGAGGGAGGCATTTTTGCTGGAAACTTTGTCTCAATTCTCCTTTCTTGAAAGACCACACGATCTTGTTTAATCTACTACATATTTAAATAGAAAATATATCTAGCTAAAAATCGACTTACATCACTTAATCAGTCTAATTCAATTTCCACAAATTTAACATCATATCCTTGATATTCCAGTATTGTTAAATTTTTGATATCGTCTCTGATTAGCAGAACTTCCTAACATATGCATATGCGGATACAGAATTCGATTAGGAGATATGTTCTTGATGTCTCATTGACTGCTTTTTCATTACAGAATAAAGCAGGCAATACATCTGACACATTGCAATGCATTCTGGAATAGAGGTATCTGACTAATTCCATTTTTAAAGTGCATGAAAAATGTCAGTACCTATTCTTGGTATTGCAGCCGAAAAGCCTACCATGTAAACCCAGAAGATATATGAAAACACTGTTTTCCACTTAGCTGAAAAGTAATTTTACAAGTGTATATTTGCAAAGGAATTTACACAACAAGCAATACATTATTGGTCAAATCAAATAGCCATAGCTTGTAGGATAATTCAGCCAGGTACTAATTAGGTGCACTGAAAGCCCATTAGAGATCAATTATATATCCCACTTTTATACACAAAATGAATAAACATTAATTGCTTATATTGTGCTACAAGTGATTTTTTAAAGATGGTGTTAAATTTGGTGCTAATAGTATACTTACAAAGCCTTGGGCAAGTTGCTAAAGATTAACTGCAGTGATAAAGTGCAAACTGTACTACAGCACTAAGACAGTACTAATGCATTTTGCACAGGTTTGAGAACATGAGCAGTTGATCTCTGCAACCCATTGAAGCATTTGCTGTATCGTAGGGATGCGCCAGTAGGACTCAATTAGCAAGTATGCCCATATATAAATGACTATCATACTGCTTTCCAATAAATGCTGTTGTAATAGGTTAATAAAGCACAGCATGGGTAATGCTATGCCACCGTAAGGACTTGGCACTGCTCTCAGCAGAGATGTCCCATCCATAGGAGAATTTGAGGTGACCACCCCTGGGCCTGTGCTTTGGGGGCCCCACAGTGGCCACCTCAACCTTCTTATGGATGGGTCCCAGGGTGGCCTGGGGACTTATCTAGGAGAGGGGCTTGGCGCAGGGTGGGAGAGAGGGTCGGCAGCAGGAGCTGGAGCAATCTGGCCCAGTCAGTGAAGCTAGATGGGAGAGGGCATTGAGGCAGGGCAGAGGGAAGCAGGCTGCTGGGTTACTCTGGCTCCTGTCTTTGTGGTGAGTACAAGGGGTGGGGTGACCCCTTCATAGCCCCATCTGGCATGGAGTTCCACAGTTTCACTGTGCGCTGTGTGACGAAGAATGTCCTTTTATTTATTTTAAACCTGCTGCCCATTAATTTCATTTGGGCTACGTCTACACGTGCACCCAACTTCGAAATAGCTTATTTCGATGTTGCGACATCGAAATAGGCTATTTCGATGAATAACGTCTACACGTCCTCCAGGGCTGGCAACGTCGATGTTCAACTTCGACGTTGCTCAGCCCAACATCGAAATAGGCACAGCGAGGGAACGTCTACACGCCAAAGTAGCACACATCGAAATAAGGGAGCCAGGCACAGCTGCAGACAGGGTCACGGGGCGGACTCAACAGCAAGTCGCTCCCTTAAAGGGTCCCTCCCAGACACACTTTCATTAAACAGTGCAAGATACACAGAGCCAACAACTAGTTGCAGACCCTGTATATGCAGCACGGACCCCCAGCTGCAGCAGCAGCAGCCAGAAGCCCTGGGCTAAGGGCTGCTGCCCACGGTGACCACAGAGCCCCGCAAGGGCTGGAGAGAGAGTATCTCTCAACCCCCCAGCTGATGGCCGCCATGGAGGACCCCGCTATTTCGATGTTGCGGGACGCGGATCGTCTACACGTCCCTACTTCGATGTTGAACGTCGAAGTAGGGCGCTATTCCCATCCCCTCATGGGGTTAGCGACTTCGACGTCTCGCCGCCTAACGTCGATTTCAACTTCGAAATAGCGCCCAACACGTGTAGACGTGACGGGCGCTATTTCGAAGTTACTGCCGCTACTTCGAAGTAGCGTGCACGTGTAGACGCAGCCTTGGTGTCCCATAAGATAAGAACTTCTTCACACAGGCACAAAATGTGGAACTCCTTGCCAGAGGAGGCTGTGAAGGCTAGGACTATAATAAGGTTTAAAAAAGAGCTACATAAATTCATGGAAATTAGGTCCATTAATGGCTATTAGCCAGGCTGGATAAAGGATGGTGTCCTTGGCCTCTGTTCATCATAATGCTCCTACCAATTAAAATAAGGCTTTATAAGGAAGCAGGAGGGAAATGACAGGGAAATCCATTCCTGCTTGGAGAATCACAGCAGAATATATGGATAAAATTGGTTGCATGTAGTGATGACACACAGGGAAAATGTACATGTGATCATAACAGACTGGAGGCAGCTTCTGGAGAGAGCTGGAAACCATACCCACCGCCAGATCCTCGTATACAGGTATTCTGAAACAAAGCTGGCCATGGGTAGTTATTGCTGTGCTGACCTTACAGAGGTTGGACAGGTACTATTATTCAAAGGTTTAATTCTGGGACAAAAGTTCTAAATTTATTTATGCCATGACACAATAGCTTGTGTATGTGAAAAGAGGTCTCACTGTGACCATATGTAGGCTAGAAAGGATGGGCCAGATTCTGTGCAGAGTACAAGTAGTGGCATATGAGCACGAAGTTGCCTTACGATGCACCATAGCAATTTGCAAATCCTGCTGCAAGTGTTTGCAGGGCTGCTCACCCTGTACGTTCAGAATGCTGCTCGCTTCAGCAGGCCTGCAATAGCCCCAGGGAGATTGGAAACGCACCTGGGTATCAGCAAGGCAGCAGGGCATCTTAGCCGCACGCAAGCCTCCAACACCATCACCCACTTTTCTCTTGCCTAGAGGGACGATGAGGGACTACCCTGTCTGCTTGGTCATTGCTGTCAGGAGCATTGCCCTTATCCTGCATGAGCTTCACTGACATAACTAATATAACCCTAACAGTAGGGTAATCCTCCTTGGCCCAGCATAGGTTAGCGGGGCAGTGCACAGTGGCTGCACCACATAGGACAATTTTTCTCTGTATGTGAAAATGTGCACATTATTATAGGGAAAGGAAAACTCTCACAAACCAAGCAAAACCCTCGCTGCACTCATTTTAACTCACAAATGCACCCGTCCTCTGAGTGCCAGTTTTGCATTTACAAAGACTGACTATTGCAAAATACTAAAAATAGACACATATGGGCTGTGTCTACACGTGCCCCAAACTTCGAAATGGCCATGCAAATGGCCATTTCGAAGTTTACTAATGAAGCGCTGAAATGCATATTCAGTGCTTCATTAGCATGCGGGCTGCCGCGGCGCTTCAAATTTGACGTGCCTTGCCGCCGCGCGGCGCATCCAGACGGGGCTCCTTTTCGAAAGGATGCCATCTACTTCGAAGTCCCCTTATTCCCATGAGCTCATGGGAATAAGGGGACTTTGAAGTAGGCGGGGTCCTTTTGAAAAGGAGCCCCGTCTGGAAGCGCCGCGCGGCGGCAAGGGGCGTCAATTTCGAAGCGCCGCGGCAGCCCGCATACTAATGAAGTGCTGAATATGCATTTCCGCGCTTCATTAGTAAACTTCGAAATGGCCATGTTTGGGGCACGTGTAGACGTAGCCCATGGAAACATAGCTACCAAACCAAAGAGTTTAATGTTTCAGTCTTAAATCAGTTTAGCAAGATTATGCATGCCTTCATGAGCCAGGGGTAAACCAAACTCTAGCTAATGGGGATTAGGAAGAAAATTTCTCTTTGAGCAGGGTATTCTATTAAGGCCTAGTGGAGGCATTCTTGCCCCTTTCTCTGAAGTATTGGTACGTACCACTCTTGGTTTTAGGATACTAGACTATATGGACAGCTGTGGTCAGCTCTCATACTGTGTCCCAATGACTTTTCCAGCACAGCTTGAAAACCAGACCTGGTATGTTGTGGATGTTCAAACTCTCTCAAACTAGAAGTTGCACATCTGCAATCTGGGAGGATCCATTTCAAATCAAAAAGTCCCAGATCCATAGTTTGGCATCTCTCTCCAGGACTGAGAAATTCAGATGCTGATATATTCACCTAAATATTGATTTTAGGTTTCCCACCTGTGAAAATTCTGGCTGCAAACCTTTGAGTGACTTCAACGGAGCTTTGCTGATTTACCCAAGCTGAGAATCTTTCTCTAGGGCTATGTCTACACTTAGTAAAAGCTTCAAAATGGCCATGCTAATGCCCAAATCAAGGAATACTAATGAGGTGCTGAAACACATATTCAGCGCCTCATTAGCATGGCGGCAGCTGCGGCACTTCGAAAGTGCTGCATTCGCTCCCTTGTGGCTTGTTTACACAGGGGTGCTTTTCAAAAGGACCCCACCACATCAAAATCCCCTTATTTCTATGAGCTCATAGGAGTAAGGGGATTTCGATGTTGGTGGGGTCCTTTTGAAAAGGACCCTGGTATAGACAAGCCACACGGGAGCGAATGTTAATGAGGTGCTGAATATGCGTTTCAGTGCCTCATTAGTATTCTTCAATTTGGCTAGTAGCATGGCCATTTTGAAGTTTTTACTAAGGGTAGACATGGTCTAGAGCTATGTCTACACTTGCATTCCTCTTTCGAAAGAGGAATGCAAATAAGGGAAATCAAAAATGCAAATGAGGCACTGATTTACATACATTGTGCTTCATTTGCATATTCCCTTTTCGGAAGAGATCCTTTTGAAAGAAACAAAGCCATGTAGATGGGGCTTTTTTGAAAAAAACCCCATCTTTGAAAGAACCATTCTTCCTCTTTTGTTTCAGGATGAGGGGTTCTTTCGAAGACAGGGTTTATTTTTGAATGAGCCCTGTCTGCAAGGCTTTCTTTCTTTTGAAAGACTCTCTTCTGAAAAGAGACTATGCAAATGAAGCACAATATATGTAAATCAGTGGCTCATTTGCATTTCTGATTTCCCTCATTTGCATTCGTCTTTTGAAAGAGGAAGGCAAGTGTAAAAGTAGTCGAGGTTTCTAAATCAGCACGTGGACACCAATTACTCATAGTTAGGTGCCTGATCACAGACACAGCTGTCTAACGGCAGGCATCCCATCTGGCACTGTGAAACTATAAAGAATTATGAAGTCACTTCAAGGTACAAAAGGAACACCCTGCATAACATCCCATTTGAGTGCATACTTTTCTTAAAAAGAGGCGAGGGCAGTAAAAGTTGGGATAAATGGCCTTTTTACTGTATACCAGCTTATGCTGGTGTTGTTCACTTAGGCTATGTCTAGATTAGAGGGATTTGCCAGCAGAAACTTTTGTTGTACGATGTCTTCTGACAAAACATCTGTCGACAGATCACAGTCAGCCCCCAGCGCAGATCCACTCTGTTGACAGAGAGCAGCCAGACTGCCTGGCTGCTCTGTTGGCAAAACAGCCAATCGGAAGCACAGCAGATAGGGACACGCAGTGTCCCAGAAGCACTTCCTGTTGACAGAAGGGCCCCCTGGAATGTCCAGACTGGCCTTGTGTCGACAGATCTCTGTCGGCAGAGGTGTTCTTCCTCGTGGTAAGTAGGGTATAGCTTTCGACAAAAGTAATGCGTTCTGTTGACTTGCTATCAACAGAACGTCCTTGGGAGCCTCGACCTTCTGTGTGTTTTGTCGGCAAAATGGCCCCTCTGGCCTAGATGTAGCCTTACTGTATCAGTGAACGCTGAAAAACTGCATGACAGCAACGTTCATACTAAGTTTGCAAGATTCAGTCTCATTAATACAAGGTGAACTCACTACTTAATGGTATTAACTTGTTAACACACTGAAATGTCAAAATTCTTAATACTCCATGTTTCATGGCATTGCTCTAGGAACATCTTATACCGTTTTGTTTTGGTGGTGCCAGACCCTTTTTTTCCCAGCATTAAAAGAACAGGAATATTACTCTGCTTGTCTGGCGTGCTTTCAGTTTCTGTATAATCCACCCTGCAACTACAGGTGTATAGTTTTGCTTATATAGTTATACGCTTACACATTTTTAAAGACCAAACACAAAAACTGTCAAACCCCCCCCTTTGCAAATATAAAGCTAATCAGTAATTTTCACTACCACCACATGAACGCACACCAGTACAATGAGACCCAGCCCTCCTACTTTATATTCTCACACCCAGAACTTGACTGATATGACATACAGTTCATCCTTTAAATCAGTGCCAATGTGTGTCTAAATCTCAGTGGTGAAAGAGCTATTTTATTCCCCTTCCTCTCAAAAAAGAATTAAAGGCAAATGTCTTTACATTGAATCTTATGAAAGGGCACATCGTAATTATTATAATAGTTTTCAGCACGGAAATGGCCATTAAATGGTAGATATATGTATGAAATTAAGCAAATGTGATAATTCCAAGGGTTCATATATTTATCATTATCACTGTACTCATACCCGTACCATGTGTATATATTATCAGTGGCACTATAACTACAGGTGTCAGCAAATACACATAGTCATTATCAACCTAATTATATCATAGTACCTTTCCATCATAGCATTAAAACACGTCGGTGTTTCCTTGGTGTAACTCAGAACACAATAAAATGAAGATTTTTGACACTGTAATGTATAGAAGATCAAAGCGTGGAATAATCTGAGAATGTTGATACAGATTTTAGATTGTTTTAAATTTACTTCTACGGTGATAGCACAGTTTAAAATATTAAACATCATTAAATTATACACAGTTTATGAAACCTATTGTAGTATAGGCATCTACAGTTCAGGGAAACCACATTCTGGAGAAGAGGAATCCAAACATTATACATGTGACACCTACAAAACAAGAAAATGATAAAATGTGTTTGGACTAAATTAGCTTTTCAATATAGAACTGCATTCAGCTGATTAAAACATTATAGCGCTTACTTATGTTTTCCTTAGTCGGACAGTCATCCAATAAGCTTTTAGAGTATGGTAATGAAGTTTTGTGCGGCAGGCAAACTCATTGTCTATATGCCTCAATAAAACTGTGTTTCTAAAAAAATGGAAATTAAATGGTAATGGCAACTATACTGATACATTATAGACATACCATATTCTTTTCATATTGTGTCCATAAGAGCAAAAACAAAAGGGTCAACCATGCTGTTAGGAACTCTATAAAATTGATGGAGAGAACTTAACCTGGTTCACCCCTAGACACAGCTGTTCACTAAAGAAATAACATATGCATTAGCCTACCCTGAAGAATGATCATTCTTCTGCACTTACTGCAAGAATCTAACAAACAGAGACAACCAGTGAGGTTACCCAGTGAGAAAAATGCCAACAGAGCAATTTACAATTTTAGTGTTATTTCTACCCTCAATAACTTAAACTATCCAGATCCCTGTTATTGGTGCCTTTATATTTTGAGTGGATAACATGTTATTATGGATCCTCTTCAGACACAGAGTTAAATGCTGTCACCACCAGCCAGTCTCAGCCTTTTTAAAAAATATTAATTCTAACACACCGTACAATATTAGAAAGCCATTTCAGCTTTGTTTTCCGTTGGGTAAGGCTGTAGGTATAAGTGACCTTGGACAGAAATTCTTGGACCTTTGTTGCAATACAATGCAGCTATGACAGACAGTGCCACAAAATCGCTAGAGCTGCTACAATGAAAAGTGAGGAACATGAGGCCAGATTGCCCACATTTTCCACTACATTGTGTTTAGGAGATGACTTGGTTGTGGTTGTGGTGGCAGTGGTGTCAATCTTTTTCACAGTTGGCTTTGGTTTACTCCTATCTTCTGAGTAGGCCTTCTTTTTCATGAGTACATCTGACAAAGGGAAAAAAAAGAAAAAAGAAAGAGATATCAGTTGCCCATCTTAAGGAGAGTCTCAGCACCATGTCTATTCCTGGAATACCTTCTGCAGGAAGCACTGTAATTTGTATCACAGATGTCCTTATCTGAGTGTGTGGAGAATAAGACTAAGAGTACATATAACAGATCTGCTCAACACTCAGGTGCAGACTGGGAAGTTGCCGGGGGGGCGCGGGGGGTCCCCTGCTGCAGAGCTGAAAGCCTGAGGGCCCCAAGAGCCCTTGCTCCAGGACTATTGGCCTCCTCTTTGCACAGCAAAGAGCCTGAAAGCCCAGAGAACCTGGGCACGCTGGCAAGATCTGAGGCATGTTTCCAACACAGTTATGTTTCAGTGGACGTGCACTGAAAATAAGACTGTTTCCACAAAATGCTTCAATGTTGTTGAATTAGCATTTTACAACGACAAAAGAAGTTCGAAAATTCTCAACCAGCTCTAATGTGTATCTAATGTCCATCTTGTGGGAGGCTGTTTCATTCTAGTGTCCTCCTCCAGCTTCCCAGTGTTTAACTGTAACGGTGTCTCGCTGTAGGTCAATGGAGGCTATTCTCCTGTGCTGCTGAATTAATCAGGAGTCAGTATTACATAAATTCAGTCATGCTCTAAATCATACAATCCTGGGGTTGGAAGAGATCTCAGGAGGGCATCAAGTCCAACCCCCAGCTTAAAGCAGGACCAATCCCAACCAAATCACTCCAGCCAGGGCTTTGTCAAACTGGGACTTAAAAACCTCCAGGGATGGAGATTCCACCCCCTCTCTAGGTAACCTGTTCCTAATGATAATGTGAGGGCTCAAGTGTGAGTTTGTGGGGCAGTGTGCTGAAGGACTGATGCAGGAACAGACTGGCTCATAGTCTACCTCCCTTGCTTTCTGGGGCCTGGGAATGTAACCAGCACCATCCCTTCACCCAACATGTGCCCTTCAATGTGCTGACACAGCTGTGCTGACCAGCATGGCACTAGGTGAAGGCAAGGTTCTGACTATTGTCCTTGGTCAGCCTCAGGATCAGGCTTCTCCTGTGTGGCTAACAAGGGGGTAGGCCTGACCTAGGTGAAACAGGCTTAAAAGCCAGAGGCAGAGTGACTAGGGAGAGAAGAAGACAGGGTGCTGCAGACCAGGGAGTTTGTCACAGAGAGTTCTACTACGCTCGGGGCGACCCACAACACCTCTGCCTGCCCTGCTCCTGTCTCCTCCACCTGTGCCTGTAGTCAGACAGCCTGCCTGACCACGGATGCCTCTACCCAGATTCTGGTGTGTTTGGCAGGGACTGTGACTTGCAGTTCCCACTTACTGAAATGCAGGCTGGGGGGACCATCCAATGTGAAGGGTGTCTGCTGGTGGAATGTCTCAGGAAGCAGCTGGGAAAGCTACAGGAGGACATGGCTAGGCACAGGAGTATCCAAATTCATGAGCAACTCCTGGACAGTGTTCATGTGGAGGCAGCTCGGTTAGGAAAGCTGTCCCACTAGAAAAGACTATTGACACATCAACAGTGGAGGAGCAGACAGCTGAGGAGGGACACTGGCAGCTGGTCACTGCTGGCAGCAGGCAGTGCTACACTCCTGCTCCCAACCCCCCAGAGTGGTACCAGGAAACCATTATGCAGCTCTGGATACAGCAGTGCGACAGGAAAGCCAGCTCAGCGAGAGGGCGGCCACACCTGGCAAAGGAACAGAGGGTAACCTCAGGGCAGTGAGGAACAGCTGATTGGGGGAAGCAGCCAACGAGGGGCTGCTACAAATTAATTAGAACCAGCTGAGCTCACTTGAGCCACCCTAGGACTGCTTAAAAGGCCTCCCCTGCTGGGAACCAAGGTGTGTGTGTGTGGGGGGGTGGGGGTGGATGTGGATGAGGCGGTTGGAGTGGTGAGAACAGAGGAGGTGAGAGTGAGTCAGAGAGCAGAGAAAGAGCTTCAGAAGTGTCAGAAACTGCAAGGGGAGGTGAAGAGCCCCTACAGCGAAGTTTGAAGCTTCCCTCTCCCCAGGCAATCAGTGGGGGAAGGGGCCTTCTCCCAGCCCCCTCAGCACAGGGACATTGGGGCAGGCTGCAGTTCAAGCCTATAGGACCTAAGCTGCCTGTAGGATGCTGAGCAGGGTGAAGAGTCCAGAGCCCAAGAGTGAGGCTGACTCTAACACAGGGAGATGAGGAACCACCCACTACAGCAGAAGAAGAAGAAAAGCCTTGTGCCCTCAAGACTGAGAGGTCTGCTGCCACCACTATGAGAAGGAATAACAGGGTAGTGGTGGCCAGAGACTTTCTTCTAAAGCGGGTGGAGGCACCCATCTGTTGTCTGGACATGTCCTCTCAGGAGGTATGCAGCCTGCCAGGTGCCTGTATTTGAGACATTAAAGAGATGTGGTTGAGGATTATCTGGCCTTCTGACTACTACCCTCTGCTACTCATCCATGCTGGCACAAATGATACTGCAGGGTGTAACCTTGAGCAGATCAAACATGACTACAGGACTCTGGGAGTACAGTTGAAGGAGCTGGGAGCGCAGGTCGTGTTCTCCTCAATTCTTCCTGTAAAGGTAGTGGCCCAGAAAGAGACAGGTGCATTCTGAAGGTGAATGTCTGGCTGCAAGGATGGTGTCACCAGGGCTGCTTTGACCGTGGGATGCTATTCCAAGGAGGACTGATAAGCAGGGATGGGGTTCTCCTGTCAAGGAATGGGAAGACTGTATTCGGATCCAGACTGGCTAACCTACTGAGAAGACCTTTAAACTAGGTTTGGCGGGGACAGGGTGACCAAAGCCCACAGGTAAGTGAAAAACCTGGAGACCAGGGAGATGGTTGTAAATGGGAGGGAACATGCTCTATGAGAGCAGAGAAAAAAGCAGGACTAGGGAGAACTGGGGGGCAAAAGCAAATCAGTATCTTAGATGCCCATATACAAATGCAAGGAGTATGGGTAATAAGCAGGAAGAACTTGACTCTGACATAACTGGTATGACAGAGACTTGGTGGGATAATACACAACTGTAATTTTGCAATGGAAGGGTACAGCTTGCTCAGGAAGGATAGGCAGTGTAAACAGGGAGGAGGTGCTGCCTTATATATTAAAAATGGATACACCTGGATTGAGGTGGAAGCAGGTTAAAAGGTGTAAAAATTGAGGGTGATGTCATGCTAGGTGTTTACTACTGACCACCTACCCAGGTAGAAGAGGTGGATAAGGCTTTTTCTAAACAACTAATAAAATCATCCAAAGTGCAGGATTTGGCGATGATGGGGGACTTCAGCCATCCAGACATATGTCGGGAAACTAACACAGTGAGGCACAGAATGTCCAGTGAGTTCTTGGACTGCACTGAAGACAAAATTTTATTTCAGAAAGTGGAAAAAGTTACTGAGGGAGAAGCTGTTCTAGATTTGATTTTCACAAATGGGGAGGAAATGACTTAGAACTGGAAACTGGAAGGCAGCTTGGGAGAAGGTGTCCATGAAATCACAAGAGTTCATGATTCTAAGGCATGGTGGAAGGGAGAACAGCAAAACAGAGATAATGAATTTCAGGAAGGCAGATTTTGGTAGACTCAGAAAGCCGGTAGGTAAGGTCCCATGGGAAGCAAGACTAAGAGGAAAAGTAACTGGAAAAAGTTGGCTGTTTTTCAGTGGAACATTATGAAGAGCCCAAAGGACAGCTATTACCACTGTATAGGAAAGATAGAACATATGGTAAAAGACCACCTTGGCTTAGCCAGGAGACGTTGCATGATCTCAAAATCAATAAGGATTCATATAAAAATGGAAACTATAACCAATTATAAAGGATGAAAATAAGCATACAATACATGAATGCAGGGGCAAGTTTAGAAAATCAAAGGCACAAAATGAGCTCAACCTAGCTAGAGACATAAAGGGTAACAAGAAGACATTCTATAAATATATTAGAAGCAAGAGGAAGACCAAGAACAGGATAGGCCCACTGCTCAGTGAGGACGGAGAAACAATATCAGGAAACTTGGAAATGGCAGAGATGTTTAATGACTTCTTTGTTTTGGTCTTCACAAAGAAGTCTGAAGAAGAAATGCTTAACATGATGAAAACTAGTGGGAAGGGGGTAGGCTTAGAAGATAAAATATGAAAAGAACAAGTGAAAACTTACTTAGAAAAGTTAAATATCTGCAAGTCACCAGGGCCTGATGAAATGCATCCAAGGAGCTGATAGAAGAGTTATCTGAGCCTTTATCTATCATCTTTGAAAGTTCTGGAGGTTGGGAGAGATTCCAGAAGACTGGAAAAGGGGAATATAAGCCTATCTATAAAAAGGGAGATAAGAACAACCAAGGAAGCTACAAACCACTCAGCTTAACTCCTCTGCTGGGAAAGACAATGGAGCATGTAATTAAGGAATTCATCTGCAAACATCTGGAAGAAAATAAGGTGACAGGTAACAGCCAGAATGAATTTGTAAAGAACAGATCATGCCAGACCAATCTGATAGCTTTCTTTGACAGGATAACAAGTCATGTGGGTAAGGGAGAAGTGGTGGATGTGGTATACCTACACCTTAGAAAGGCATTTTGATTATCTTCTGATCAACAAACTAGGCAAATACAACTTAGATGGGGCTACCATAAGGTGGGTGCATAACTGGCTGGATAACCATTCTCAGAGTGTAGTTATTGATAGTTCACAGTCATGCTGTAAGGGCATAACAAGTGGGGTTCCACAGGGGTTCTGTTCTGGGAGTGGTTCTATTCAATATCTTCATCACCTGTTTAGTTATTTGCATAGAGAGTATGCTTATTCAGTTTGCAGATGATACCAAGCTGGGAAGGGTTGCAACTGCTTTGGAGGATAGAGTTATAATTCAAAATGATCTGGACAAACTGGAGAAATGATCTGAGGTAAATAGGATGAAGTTTAATAAAAACAAATGCAAAGCACCCCACTTAAAAAGGAACAATCAACTTCACACATACAGAATAGGAAGGAGTTCTACAGAAAGGGACCTAGGGGTCATAGGGGACCACAAGCTAAGTATGAGTCAACTATGTGATGCTGTTGCAAAAAAAGCAAACATGATTCCAGGCTTCATTAACAGGAATATTGAGAGCAAGATATGGGAAGTCATTCTTCTGCTCTACTCAGCACTGGTTAAGCCTTAGTTGGAGTATTATGTCCAGTTCTGGGCACCACATTTCAAGAAAGATGTGGAGAAACTGGAGAAGGTCCAGAGAAGAGCAACAAAAATGATCAAAGGTCTAGAGAACATCAGTTATAGGGAAGACTGAAAGAACTGGGCTTGTTTAGTTTAGAAAAGAGAATTAGAGGGGACATGACAGCTGTTTTCAAGTACTGAAAGGAGGAGGGAGAGAAATTGTTCTCCTTGGCCTATAAGGATAGGACAAGGGGCAATGGGCTTAAATTGCAGCAAGGGAGGTTTAGGTTGGAAATTAGGAAAAACTTTGCAACTGTCAGGGTGGTTACACACTGGAATAAATTGCCTAGGGAGTTTATGGAATCTCCATCGCTGGAGATACTTAACAGCAGGTTAAATAGACATCTATGGGGGATGGTCTAGATGGTGCTTGATCCTGCTGTGAGGGCTTGGGACCGGATCTGATGGGCTCTTGAGGTCCCTTCCAGTTCTACTGTTCTATGAGTCTATTCTCCAACCCTTTCTGCCAATGCGAAGTGGGTGGGGATGTAGCCAAAATCACACAGACTGCTTTTTTTCCTGAAACATCTATGCACTGAATGGGGAACTAAAAGGGATGTCTTACGTCTTTTTGCTTCCCATTATAGTTGCACTGTCTGGCTCAATGAGGAAAATGAGTCCAACTGTAAACATGAACATACCTTTCCTCCTCAAACCGGTCAGATAAATCTACATATAACCCCATCATGAAGCAAGTATCTTGTTTAACAGAGTCAGTTCCCATTTAGTGTAATTACCTTTCTTGGCCATAAATCTGTTTGTTTGTTAAAGGATGAAATAGTATCGATTTACAGAAGTTATTTTTCCCTACAAAAAATTCCCTGTTAGGACCCAAATCTGTCAATTCCTTTTCATTCCAGAAGTGACCTAGTAAGAGAGTCTGTGGATCTGTTTTTTTTCTGCAGATCTGGCCTTAGAACAAGTTTTTTTTTAATATGTATTTATTCTTATTAGCTCTACTATGCCACTTGCACGTCTATCTGTTTCCCTTAGGATTACTCCAACATGTTTTGGAGCATGTTTGCTTCCTGGTATTTCCATGTGGAGACAGGTGCTCTTGGATTAGTATCAGATGGTGTGCCAGTCTTAATCTGTAACCAGTGCACATTAACAAAACGTGGACTTTTAAAACAGTGATGGTAGTTTTGGAAAGTCCAAGTAAATAATGACATCTAATAGTGTGTAGTGCTGAAATCCTACTGTCCTTGAGGGTTTTTTAAACTAGGACTATTAGAAAATTTACCATTTCATCCCATGCTAAGTGCAGGTCATTTTAAAACAGCCACATATCTAACAAAAATCAAACTGGTTCATCAATTAGCAGCCCTCACTCATGTCTGTATTTTGTGGAAAAATGAATGCAATGTGTATTTGCACAGATAGCAAAGGCAGAGGTTTGTACTACAGATAAAAGCAACTGCCCCATTTTAAGATAACATCTCTGAATTAATTCTTGAAAAGGGTTCCAGAAATGTAAATGCAATCTGAGATCATTGTCGGCAGGTCAGTAGCTTTGAATGACCATCAATAAACTCACTTCATAATAAAAATGAGCTATTGCATTGGAAGAACACACATTGTTCTTTCACCAATGTAAATTGTAAAGCAACTGCAGCGCATTCCTTCATCTGTCTCACAATATCAACATTAATCTGGGAGGAACTAATGATTTCTAGAACTGAAACAAGATTGAATGAAGGGAAGAGTGTTGACAGGTATGGAGGGGAAACAAAATAACCCCTGTAGCTGCCCTCACAATTCCAGTAGGGAGTGTATAGTTACAGTTTCTCTTTAACAGTAAATTTGTGGTAAAGTTTGCAGAAGGAGGGGAAAAAACATGTGGTAAACATTTCGAATAAACGGGCATTCTGAGACCACTTGGAAAAACTGCCACTCTTCAGAGGCTCATTAAGATAACTGAAGAATAAATCGCTGAAATAGGTGTGTTCTTACAGCGCTTAGCGTCCCCCGTCCATCACTGTCATTCTCCTTTTCAACTGTGGTCCAGATACTATTTTGCTACTGTGGTTTATATCAGTCCAGTGCTGCTGACTTCAGCTCTCTTGGGCCAGATGATTAAATTAAGACCTCACTCACTCGGGTAGATTTATTCCCCTCTTCCACTGGGCCATGCCCAGTATTGCAACTTAATTGGCCTTTATAAATCAGGCAGGCTAAACGGTATTAATTCACTTATTTTTTTTTCTATTGACTTAACAAAAAATCTCAGGTAAGATTTAATGCTATCAGAGAGGCTGTTGGTTTTTGAAAGCCTTTGTCTCAGCAATGACTGCTTAATGCACTACATAACAAGTGCTAAATAATACATTAGAAAATTCTGCCTCTAACATTTCCAGGGCAAGGAATAACATTTTACTCCTCTCTTTCTGCCTTTACAGCTAAGGGTATTCTCTGATGCTCTTCACAACCAGTTCTAATTTGGGGTTTAGCTGTGCAAGGCAGTGATACACAGCTTTAAAAACTTGGTAGCATGGTTTCAATTCTTTTTCAAACAGGGACTCATCTTTAGAATACAAACTTCATTCCTAAGTATTTAACATCAGGTCCCAAAAAGCCACAATATTTCTTCTAAAAATAAACTTTGGAAACTTTTCACATTTTTGGGGGGATAGATTTTAGGGTTCATGTTTTGAGCTTTTCTCCACAGCCAAATACCACAAGACTTTCGTTAAAATTAAGGGAATTGGCAACACTGGACCTTGATGTTATATTATATTTTGTCTATAGTAAACCCGTGATTTTACGGATCCCGATTTAGTGGACTTTGGGAACAACAGACCCCTCGGGGCCCATAAAACGCTAAATACCTGCCTCCCGCCAATGGACTTACCATGGTGGAGCTGATAAGACCTGGAGGAGCCACTGTATTCTCTGCTAGATCTGCCATGCATGCTCCTCCCACCAGGGGTGGGGCGCATACACCGGCAGACGGCACTTGCGTACGCACCCCTCCACTGGAGCAGTAGCTCTTCCAGGCAGCAGTGGTGGCTCTTCTTGATGCTGTGCCCAGGAAAGTCCCCAGCCACGGTGAGACCCTTGCTGCCATGGTGGGACCGTCAACCATGGCAGGGTCCCCAGCAGTGGCAGAGTCCCCACCACGGCTGGGACCCCAGCAGCGGCAGTGGGCTCCAGCAGTTCTTCCAGTTGTGGTGAGGAAGGGGTGCAGAGGGAGCCTGGCAGGGGAGGGTCTCAGAAAATCCTTTGATTTGTGGGTTTAACAGACACCCCTCCCCTCCTGTTAGTCGGTTAAATCGAGGGTTTACCGTTTTGTATTTCATTTAATTATACATTTCTAGTAACATCACTGCACTTAGTACAGCAACTAGCTGTAAAGTGCAAGATTGTGAAAGGTAGCTTGTAACCTTTTTGGGGCAGGGCCATCATTATGTTCTGTGTTTGTGCACCACCTAATACAGTATGATCCTAGTCCATGACTGGTGCTCCAAATAATGCTGAACTGATGTTGAAAGGCAAAATTTTAAAGCTTTAAAAAGCTTCACATAAATGGCAGAATTTCAATTCTTCCAGCTCTCGGTGGTGTTCTTCAGAGAGGATCATTAACATTGTGATGTGATCGTGAACAAAGAAGAAACATTAACAGCAGCACTACAATAGTATGGAGGATGTGAATATAGAATTCTAGGACATGCATGTTTAGTTATACACACTTTTTTGTGGGCTTGGCAAGACGTTGGGCACTAAGAAGTGTTCCTCCCCAAACATTTGTACAAAACCAACCGATTCTTCAAGAGTTGGTGAAAAGGTGGAAAAAAGTTCCTGAGCATGGTCAGATCAAATCCCAGTTCTGATCTTGTGAAAATACTTTGAGAACATTTTCCCAGCATTCAGCCAGCTCAGCTACCCTCCTTCCACAAGATAAAAATTTAAGTTATGCAAGCGTATTTATTCCTATTTTTCATATGCATACAAGAACAGCCATACTGGGTCAGACCATAGGCCCGTCAAGCCCAATATCCTGTCTTCTGACAGTGGGCATTTCTAGGTGCCCCACAGGGAATGAACAGAACAGGTAATCATCAAGTGATCAGCACCCTGTCGCCCATTTCCAGCCTCCTGCAAACAGAGGCTAGGGACACTGTCCATGCCCATCCTGGCTAACAGCCATTGATGGACCTATTCTCCATGAATTTATCTAGTTGTTTTTTGAACTTTCCTATAGTCTTGGCCTTCACAACATTTTCCAGCAAGGAGTTACACAGGTTAACTGTGTGTTGTGTGAAAAAATATTTCCTATTGTTTGTTTTCAACCTGCTGCCTATTAATTTCATTTGGTGACCCCCTAGTTCCTGTGTTGTGAGAAGAAGTAAATAACAATTCCTTATCTATTTTCTCCACACCAGTCATGATTTTATATACCTCTATCATATCCCCCCTTAATCGTCTTTTTTCCAAGCTAAAAGTCCCAGTTTTATTAATCTCTCCTCATATGGCAGACGCTCCATAACCCTAATCATGTTTTTGCCCTTTCTGAACCTTTTCCAATTCCAATATATCTCTTCTGAGCTGAGGTGACCACATTTGCATACAGAATTCCAGATGTGGATGTACCATGGATTTATATAAAGGTAATATGACATTTTCTGTTATGATTTATTCTTTGCTTAATGATTCTCAACATTTTGTTAGCTTTTTTGACTGCTGCTGCACACTGAGTGGATGTCTTTAGAGAACTATCCACAATGACTCAAGATCTCTTTCTTGAGTGGTAACAGCTAAGTCAGACCCCATCATTTTATATGTTTAGTTGGGATTATATTTTCCAAAGTGCATTACTTTGCATTTATCGACATTGAATTTCATCTGCCATTTTGCTGCCCAATCACCCAATTTATTAAGATCCTTTTGTAGCTCTTCACAGTCTGCTTGGGGCTTATTGATAATATTGATAATACAATTGACTGTATTGATAATACAAGGCCAAAGGAATCAGAATAAAATAAAAAAGTTCAATCCATATTTCAGGTTGAACCTCTCTAATCGATGCCACACAAGAGAATTTGCTAGATCACAGAATCATAGAATCCTAAGACTGGAAAGGACTTCAGGAGGTCACCGAGTCCAGGCCCCTGCCCAAAGCAGGATCAACCCCCAACTAAATCATCCCACTCAGGACTTTCTCAAGCCGGGACTTAAAAACCTTTAGAGATGGAGATTCCACCACCTCTCTAGGTATCACATTCCAGTGCTTCAACACCCTCCTGGTGAAAGAGTTTTTCCTAATATCCAGCCTACACTTCCTGCTTTGAAACTTTAGACCATTGCTCCTTGCTCTGCCATCAGTCACTACTGAGAACAGACTCTCTCCATCCTCTTTAGAGCTCTGCTTCAGGAAGTTGAAGGTTGCTATCAAATCGCCCCTCACTTTTCTCTTCTGCAAACGAAATAAGCCCAGATCCCTCAGCCACTCTTTGTAGGTCATGTGCTGCAGCCCCCTAATCATTTTCATTGCTCTTTGCTGGACCCTCTCCAATGCATACACATCTTTTCTATACTGGGGTCCGAGAACTGGATGCAGTACTCCAGATGCTGATACTCCAGACACCCCAGTGATGAATAGAGGGCATTAATGGGGGATCAATACTGTCTAGAGCGTTACCAACACTTCCACTGCTTACTGGGCTCTTAGAGTCAGAGCAGTAACACTTGAGCTGCTGTGTTCACACTGATGCCGCACTCACTCGTGAGAGGCACTAATGCTTGTGGAGGCCCACCTCCTGATTCTTTGCACTGAAGTAAGTTGAGCTGCTCTTGGATTTCTTTCCTGGTGCACCATGGGAGAACTAGCCTGTTCTTTCTGGACATGAGGGGAATTGTGGGAAGGCATTGGAGGACAAGTAGTACTCAAAGGGCTTCAGCCTGTCTCCCCACTGCAGAGAGCTCCTGTCAGGAGCCAAGCAGTGGTGCTCACACAAGCTTCAACTTATTACCCCCCCCTCACACACACACTCAAATTAAGGGGGTTTTGCATGTTACTGGGTCTCAAATGACCTCTTCCATGAAGACAGCCCTTAGGGAGGCCCAAAAAAAAAGTTCATGATTTGTGCACAAGAATTCCAACCATTGGCACATAGGTAAATTTTCCTTCACATAACAACGAACCTGCACCATGTGCAACTCAATGACCATGGAAAAAGAGAACAGACTGTGAGACACCTGTTTGCAAAAAGCTGAGCACTTTAAAGGAGACCTGTGCTGTTTCATGCTGGACACCGGAAATATACTAAGAGGTTACAGCACAACTACTATAGACTTATGGTTTACATTTGATTTGGTGTTTCTTAATTCGCAGTTAAACTAAGTCATTAGGCATCGACAGCTGGAAAAAAACAAAAAAACCACCCTTGCAGCTGAAACAAGTTTGTGAGTTCAGACTCTAAAGCAGGAACGTTCAAGCCTTACCTCTTTTCCAGGAAACAGCATGGTGTGCGCACAGAGTCTAGATGATCAGCGATCACCTGGCACAGTCAAAACCTAATTGCACTCAGCAAGAGAGAGCTGAATAGTGGAGGAATGGTCAGATGTAACTACAGAGCAGGGCTTGGCAACCTGCAGCACCGGAGCTGCACGTGGCTCTGTAAGGAGCTACTTGTGGCTTCAAGAGCTGCCACTGCTGACTCCTCTCATGGCTCTGGAGGCGGATGCCGCTTAAACTTTAAAGTTTAATTAATTGTTGCTTAAAGTTTATTTAAAAATAAATTCTGTCTAAGCGGTAGCAGCTCCGGAGCCACTGAGCAGTCAGGGGCGGCAGCAAGGAGCCCAGGAGTGAAAGCCAGCTGGGCAGGGAGCTGCCCCAAGCCAGCAGACGTCAGCTGGCAGAGAGCTGGTGGGTGGGGTAGTGGAGACTGCCCCTGCCAGATTCACACTGCCTTGCAGCCCAATGAGGAGGAGGAGGAGGAGGAGGAGGCAGCGGCGATGGCAGAAAGCAGCTGGCGGAGGGCGTGGCCGTGCTGAGGTGAGTTAAGCCTGAGGAATGGGGCGGGGGAGGGCTCAGAGGAGTTAAGCCTGGGAGTTGGGTGGGGAGGTTGAGGCTCAGAGGGGCTAAGCCTGGGGGTGGGGTGGGTTTGTGGCATGCGGGGGGCAAAGCCTGGGGATTGGGGGTGGATTTGGTGGCTGTGGCAAGTAAAGCCTGGAAATGGGGGTAACAACGTTCTAACTCGCACAAATAATTGTGCATGCACCTGTGCTGTTATTAAAATGGGGGTAATAAAAAGCATGGTTTGATGTCAATTTTTGAGGACTGTCTTCTACTTGTATGCATCGCGGCTCCTGAAGGATTGATTTTTGTAATGGAATCTGAAAAAAGTGGCTCTTCTCGTGATTTCGTTTGCAGACCCTGCCTTAGACCTGTGCGCACGTTGCAGCCCAGTCATTCTGGTTAACTGCAAAGCTCTAGATCAGAAGCCAATTTTCTAACCATGCTGATGAGCAAACCTAGTAATTTTCTGCCAGATCCTCAGGCAAACTCTGAGGGTGGGGACAATCATTATATTTATCATGCTGTCTATGTTGTAAAACTGTGTGAGGACTGAAATATTGATTTGTCATATTAAACATTGAGTTATGAAATATTGGGCAGAGAATAAAGTCGTCTTTCTTAGTACTGATCAACAGTGAACTGGGTAATATTTTGTTTTCTTTAAGTAAGCAGGGGACGTAACATTACAGGATGTCACCAGATGATACCATTGCATGTTTTCTTGCTAGTTGTTTCTGTGAATTTACTGGAGGTAGGTCTTGCAAGTCAGTCTATTGTCCCATTTTCTTTTAGAAACTGACCATTCTGACAACAGAGCCTAAACCTTGATTGTAGGCTTTAGCTGTTGCCCACAGTAAGTAATGATAGTACATTTAAATTAAATGGGGTGGTTAAATTTTTTGAAGTGCAGAAAATATGATTTAGAATTTATTCTGATAGAACAATCATACACAGCTGTGATGGGCTTCATCTATGCTAAAGCAAGAACTGATGCTCTGAGATTGATCTGCCACAATTGATTTACCAGGTCTAGTGAAGACCCACCAAATCAACCATAGATCACTCTGCAGTTGACCCCTGTACTTGAGATGAGAAGAGTAAGGTAAGTCAATGGCAGAGTTTCTCCTATTGATGCACCGCAGCATAGCCCCCTGGTAACTCAACAAAAAGTATGTCATCTTCAGTTATACTATCCATGTAGCTGACACTGTGTACCTTAGGTTGACTCTCTGTGGTAGTGTACAGCTATAATTGTTGCTCACGTGCCTACCCCTCAACTCGATCCCCTGTGTAAAAGGTTTGGCTGGCACATCTGTACATCCCAGTGACCCCCAGCTGCTGGAACAGGTGTTTGAAGCCAGAGCAGTTGAATGTCAATTGCAGGAGACTGCTCTGACTTGTGCTGAGGATCAGACCTGTCCCTGATCAATAAAGATGCCTCAAGATCAGCTTAGATCCCCCCATTTTGCTTGTCTAGACCACAAGATCTGAACTCCTGTTCAACTGATCTCGCATCCTTGTTAGCTGCTGTTAAAGATGCCTCTTGACAACACAAATGACACACGTACTGAAAATTAGTTGACCGTGATGTTCAGAGCATTTAGTGATATCTTTCCCTCAAAGAGCAAACCACAGATTGCTGTACCAGAATGGAAAGGAGCATCTCAAATACTCATACCGATCAATGCATTCGTTTGGAGAGCCTCACCAGCAAGCTAGGAGATGTTGAACAGAACAGGCCTTCTGCTGTGTTCCCTTCACTTTCATGTAATTTTTCTGCAGTGTGTTGCCCTGGTCCTACCCGCAACAGGGTCAACTATATACATCAGTAAGGAATTGGATGATCTTTAAATACAACTACCCTCTACTGAACACAATCAGGAAGTCCTGCTTAAGTGTGTGTATTGGTTTTTTTTTTTCAATCAGCCTTTCCCAGGGATGGGAAAATAAATTGAATTAAAATGAGGACTCCTACGAATCCTTGCCCTTGTCTTAGTCTGAATTGAGTTCAGACCTTTCTCTGATATTACAAAAAATTTAGTGTGCTGTGGTGCCTTCCTCCACCCACATTGATGTGTATTTGCTGAGCCTTCCTGAACTTTTGACAAAACAATGCTTCCAGTAAGGCAAAGGAGATACTGCTGCACTCTGTTTGATGGCTGATGGTGCTGTGGTCCATGAAGAGGGGGCAACAGAGGTACAAGGTCAGAAGGACGATCTTCCCTAAGTATGAGGAACTTGGATAAGCTTCAGCTGAACATGAGAGCTGCCCTAGACACTTTCATGTCCATCTCTTCTTAGTTACACAATCTGGTGGCTGCACTGGGAACAGAATGTTACTGACTGGCCATTGGAATACTGGACCGGTTTCTAGTTTGATGTATGAAGTAAACTAATCTGGCGCTCTCTCATTTGGCAACATCCATAAACCAGCATGAATTTAGTTACCCGACAACCACTTATCATGGCTGCGGCCAAGTTTCCTGTGGTCCCATAAAGTTTGTTTCCAGCCCCCAGTCCTGGCTGTCAGTGTTCTCTGCTGTTATTTAGCTGTCATTTACCCCTAAAAGCTACGTCTACACGTGCACCCTACATCGAAGTAGCTTATTTCGATGTTGCGACATCGAAATAGGCTATTTCGATGAATAACGTCTACACGTCCTCCAGGGCCGGCAACGTCGATGTTCAACTTCGACGTTGCGCAGCCTGACATCGAAATAGGCGCAGCGAGGGAACGTCTACACGTCAAAGTAGCACACATCGAAATAGGGATGCCAGGCACAGCTGCAGACAGGGTCAACGGGCGGACTAGCGCTTCCGGGGCAACAGCTAGCCGCTCCCTTAAAGGGTCCCTCCCACATACACTCAGCCTGCACAGCACGCGGTCTGACGAGCCATATAGGCACACAGACCCCGAGCGCTGCAGTCATGGACCCCCAGCAGCAGCAGCAGCAGCAGCAGCAGCAGCAGCTAGAGGTCCACCAGCCCTCCCGGCAGGAGCAGGGCTTGCCCTGGCTCTTGTCATGTTCGGGGCAGCTGAGCACCTTCTTGCCCCAGGGGAGGACATGCCCCCAAGGCAGCAGAGCTCAGCCCCTAACCTTGCAGCACCCCGCTCCACCCCCCGCCTCACACGCCGGCGGCTGTGGAGCTACCCCACCAGCACTGACTGGTGGGAGCGGCTGGTGCTTGGGGAGTGGGACGACGACCACTGGGTCCGCCACTTCAGGATGACCCGACAGACATTCCTGGAGCTGCGCCAGTGGCTCAGCCCCGCACTCAGGCACCGGGACACTGCCATGCGGCGTGCCCTCCCTGTGGAGAAATGGGTCGGCATCGCTGTCTGGAAGCTGGCCACTCCGGACAGCTACCGATCTGTGGGGCAGCAGTTTGGCGTCGGAAAGGCCACCGTCGGGGCTGTCTTCATGGAGGTAAGAGAACCCACAGGGGGAGGCCAGGGCAGGCCAGGGGGGCCAGGGCAGAGCAGGGGGGCCAGGGCAGGGCAGGGCAGGGCAGGGTAGGGGAGCCAGGGCAGGGCAGGGCTGGGCAGGGCAGGGGAGCCAGGGCAGGGCTGGGCAGGGCAGAGCAGGCCAGGGGGGCCAGGGCAGGGGGGCCAGGGCAGGGCAGAGCAGGGCAGGGGGGCCAGGGCAGGGGGGCCAGGTCAGGGCAGAGCAGGGCAGGGGGGCCAGGGCAGGGCAGGGCAGAGCAGGGCAGAGCAGGGCAGGGCAGGGCAGGGGAGCCAGGGCAGGGCAGGCCAGGGGGGCCAGGGCAGGGCAGGGGAGGGTAGGGGGGCCAGGGCAGGGCAGAGCAGGGCAGGGGGGCCAGGGCAGGGCAGGGGAGGGTAGGGGAGCCAGGGCAGGGCAGGGCAGGGCAGAGCAGGCCAGGGGGGCCAGGGCAGAGCAGGCCAGGGGGGCCAGGGCAGAGCAGGGCAGGGCCATGCACACCCTGCTCACCCCTCATTGGGGCTGTCCCATGTGCTTTCTCTGCAGGTCGTGCGTGCCATCAACTCCATGCTCCTGCAGAGGCTCGTGAGGCTGGGGGACCCACGTGCCACTGTCGCCGCCTTTGCCACCCTGGGCTTCCCCAACTGCTTCGGGGCTCTGGATGGGACTCACATCCCCATCCGCGCCCCGGACCACAGTGGAGGCCGATACGTCAATCGGAAGGGCTACCATTCAGTCGTCCTGCAGGCCTTGGTGGACAGCCGGGGACGGTTCCAGGACATTTACGTGGGCTGGCCTGGCAGCACCCACGATGCCCGGGTGTTCCGCAACTCGGGCCTGTGCCGCCGGCTGAAGGCGGGGACCTACATCCCCCAGCAGGAGATCCCTCTGGGGGACACCACCATGCCCTTCTGCATCATCGTGGATGCAGCCTACCCCCTCCGGCCGTGGCTCATGCGCCCCTACATGGGCCACCTCTCCGCCAGCCAGGAGCGCTTCAACCAGCGCCTGAACCGTGCGCGCCAGGTGGTGGAGCGCTTATTTGGCCGCCTCAAGGGACGATGGCGATGTCTCCTCACCCGCCTGGATGCCAGCCCCAACAACATCCCCCAGATTGTGGGTGCCTGCTGCGCCCTGCACAACCTCGTGGAGAGCAAGGGGGAGAGCTTTCTTCAGGGCTGGGCCGCCGAGGCCGGCAGGGCACACGTGCAGCCACCTGCTGCCCCCAGTCGGCAGGTGGACCCAGAGGGGACCCGGGTCCGGGAGGCCCTGTGGGCCCACTTCGACGACCAGGCCGCGGGGTGAACTGTGCCCAGGCCCCCTACTGCCCGCCCCTTCCTCCCCCACACTCCTGCCCCAACGCCCACACCACCATGGAGCACCCCACCGCCCCCCCACCACTTGTCCAGGAGAAATGACAGCATGAACTTGTGGGTGAACGTAAATGTTTTTTTGTCCTCACGATTTTTTTTTTTTTTTTAAATAAAAAAATATATATATGTGAGACAGAAACCAAAAAGGAGGGACAAACATTCAACAAAACCAAGATGGGCACAAATAAAACTATGTACAACAATAAAAATGAAAGCACTGTGCGCCATCAAAAGAAAAACAAAAAGCAGGGAGGAGAATGGGGAGAACTATGTACAGGGGGGGATGGGGCAAACAGGGGAAACACCCACCCAGTCCCCAAAGTCTGTCCAACAAGGGGGGGGGGCCACGTCCCGGGCCCCTCGCCCCTACAGCCCAGCAGTGGGCGTGCCCGGCCGGGAGCTCCGCCGGGTCTGCAGTCTGGTGCGCGGCTGGGTGGGAGCGGGCTCCACCGGAAGGTAGCGGCGCCGGCGAGTCGCGGGTGGCTCCAGGGGTCCCTCGGCGCGGTGGCCCTCGCGGGGAGGTGGTGGGGCGACGGCGGACGGCCCGGCGACGGCTGGAGCAGCCGGGGGTGGGGCTGCAGGAGCGGGCATGGTGGGCGGTGGCGCGGCCGGCGCGGCACGGGGGGCCAGGGAATCAATCAGCCGATTGATGGTATCCAGAAAGGCCCCCCATGCCTCTCTGCGCCAGGCCAGCGCCTGCTCCTGCAGCCGGAGGTGCTGCTCCGACACCTCCAGCTGCCGGCGGTGGATGGCCAGCAGCTGGGGGTCTGTGGCCGCCGCCGGTAGCAGGCGTGGGGTCCGCCGTCTGGCCCTCCGCGGGGCCGGTGGTTCCTCGGCCGAGGGGCTGCCCTGGAGCGAGGGTCCCGGAGGGGTCTCCGGGACGACCGATGCCTCGCCGGCGCTCTCTTCCGGTCCTTCGGATGGTGCAGGTGCAGGTGCAGGACACAGGAGAGGAGGGGGGAAAGAAGAATGGAGACAGGCGTTAGTGTGGGCCCCGAGCCGTGGCCTTTGTCCCCCCCGCCCTGTGCTGCAGGTTCCCCATCCCCGTCCCCGGGAGATGCTGCTGTGATGGATGGGGTTCAGGGGTCCCCCTGCCCTGCACCCCGTCCCCTGGTGGGAGCGACTCTCACTTCACCCCGCAGGGTCTGAGAGCAGGAGAGGTTTCTTAGGCCACAGATGCCCAGTTTCTGGCAGGAGTGACAGCACCAGCTGTCGGAAGAGACAGTCCTTCCAACCCGTCGTGGGGAGAAGACCCCAAGGGGGGCCCCTCTGGGATGCAGCTTTCCCCCTCCTCTGGTTGGCTGCCTACCAGCTCTCCCTTCCCCTAGCCTCTACCTGTGGCCCCCGCCCTCGCCCCCCAATTCCAAGCCAGCTCGGCTCCTCCCTCCTGTTTGTTCAGGGCAGAGGTGTCACCTGCCAGCTGTAGCGCCAGGATCCTCCTTTGGCCCTGGGAGCTCCTCGGCTCGGGTGGCTCATATGTAGCCTGAGTCTCCCTTTGGCACTCCCCCCACTCCATCGCATGCTGCTGCTGCGGGGTGTCCGACCCCCTCCGCCCGGGGGCCCCTCGAGGTTCCGCTCCCCCCTGGCCCGGGGATGGGGCATGGCACTGTCATGCAGGGTGGCGGGGGTCAGGGGCTGATGGCTGCAGTGCTGTGAGGGCCATGGCCCTGGTGTCCTTGGGGCCATGGCCATGTGAGCGTGTGGGGGGCCCTGGACACATCTCTGTTCCCCCCGCCCCTCAAGCCCCGGGGTGTCCACCAGAGAGGGGTACCTACCTGTGGGTCCGCTCCCACGGTCCGGAGATCCCCGGGGGTCGGAGGCCCTGCTGCTGCTCCGGGATGGCAGGAGGAGGATCTGCAGGCTGGAATCGGTGGAGGAGGAGCCCCCATCCTCCTCCTCCTCCTCCTCCTGCCGCGATGTCCCGGGGATGGCCTCCGGGGGGGGCCCCCGGGGTGCGGGGCTTACCTCCGGGGCGGAGCCCGGCTGCAGGGCCTGCTCGGGCTCGTCAGCCGAGGTGTCAAGGGTGGCCGGAGGGGAGGAGGTGTGCCGGGAGCCCAGGATGTCCCTGAGCTCCCTGTAAAAGGGGCAAGTGACGGGGGCGGCCCCAGATCGGCTGGCCGCATCCCGGGCCCGGGCATAACCCTGCCGCAGCTCCTTGACCTTACTCCGGACATGGTCTGGAGTGCGGGCAGGGTGACCCCGGGCAGCCAGGCCATCGGCCAGCCGAGTGAACGCATCCGCGTTCCGCCTCTTGCTCCCCATTACCTGGAGCACCTCCTCCTTGCTCCAGAGCCCCAGCAGGTCCCGCATCTCGGCCTCCGTCCAAGAGGGGCCCCGCTGCCGCTTCCCAGACTGCGTGGTCCTCTGGCTGCCCTGGCTGCCGTGGCTCCTCTTGGGGGGGGGTCCCCTGGGGGCGCTGGGGGGGCTGCTGGGCAGCCATGGCTGCTGTCAGGGGCTGAGGGCTGTGCAGGCTCGCCGCCGCGTGTGCAGGCAGGAGCCTGCACGTTGCCTCAGCCTCCTGCAGTCAGGGCGGGGGAGGGGACCGTTAAGGGGCCGCTCCACGCGGCCACCAGTGAGCTGCGGGGCTGGAGAGAGCGTCTCTCAACCCCCCAGCTGATGGCCGCCATGGAGGACCCGTCAATTTTGACGTTGCGGGACGCGGATCGTCTACACTGTCCCTACTTCGACGTTGGACGTCGAAGTAGGGCGCTATTCCTATCTCCTCATGAGGTTAGTGACTTCGACGTCTCGCCGCCTAACGTCGAAGTTAACTTCGAAATAGCGCCCGACGCGTGTAGACGTGACGGGCGCTATTTCGAAGTTGGTGCCGCTACTTCGAAGTAGTGTGCACGTGTAGACGCAGCTCATGAGGTTAGCGACTTCGACGTCTCGCCGCCTAACGTCAAAGTTAACTTTGAAATAGCGCCCGACACGTGTAGACGTGACGGGCACTATTTTGAAGTTGGTGCCGCTACTTCGAAGTAGCGTGCACGTGTAGACGCAGCTAAAGTCTTCTAAGAGCCCAGTAAGCAGTGGAAGTGTTGGTAATGTGCAAGAAAATATCGACATCCTATAGTCTGGGAAATTCTCTGGTTTGGAGAGATCCTGAGGGTACCAGACGAGAGAGGTTCAGCCTGTAGTGATGTTTGTGGATGGGAACTCAGCCATGGTTCATGCAATCAGCTGTGCAGTGTGTGCACATACGAGGCCATGGACCATTACGCTAGGTGAATGTACAACCCCTATGGGGTTTGCCCTGAACAGAACCAGAGTTTGTTTAGGGTAAAACCAAAATGATCTGTCAGTCTACTCATAATTATACAGGCTTAATTAATTGCTCGGAGCATGTCGGCAACATTGGAGGGACCAGCCAGTACCATTAAACTTCTAGGCTTGGACAAAAAAAATAGATAGCTTGAGCCAGGTCCTAAATACTATTTGTAGAAATGTGGTATCGGGCATGAGTGTGAGCTTCTGGGAAACACCCCTGTGCTAAAATCTGTGGCCTGGGTTTAATACACCCTTGCTCCCTGGACTTGCACAAAACTGTCAGGTTCCCTGCAGGGTTTTCTGCCAGTGCTATACTGTGAAAAGACAAAAGGTGTCAGTGAGCATATCGGGGCAGCGGTTTTGATTGAGTTACTGTGGTTGGAATGAGAGTCATAACATCTCTCTCCAGGGAAGGCACAGTACCTGCTGTTCTGCTTACCGTTGGTGCTCCGTCACTTGGTGAGTTTTTATTTCGATCTTAGGCTTTGCATTGGTTGATAGCATTGAGAGAAAATTAAAACAAGGTGCAACCTGCTGGAACAGCTCTTAAATTACAGTAGGAGCTGCAGTATTATTATTAGCTTTTATCACCTTCCATAGCACAGGCTAAAATTACTTTTATATGTCCCAAGGAATGAGCGCTGAAATCTCCAAACAATGTAATTTCCATAAATTGCCTAATTATTCAGCAGCTCCAATACTCTCCATATGGTGTATTATCCTGACATTGTGACCAATACTAATTGTTTTCAAATGTAGCTGTGGCAGACAAGGGGAAGAAATGAAAGATTATCCCTTGACGTAGGGCATCTGAGAACTCTCAGACTGTCAAAAAAACTGCCCATCAAGATTGGAAAATGCATAATGCAATTCTGAAAATGTTGGGTTTTTGAGTGTCATTCTTTCTGCAGAAAAAAATGAGGTCACTAATGGGACATTTATTGGAGCAGTCAGAGGTAAGAGTAGTGCCTAAGGTTTTGGCACCAAAACAATCCTTTATTTGGGTAAATAGTAATACCCTTTTGGCCCATGAATTTATGAAATGGTCTTAGTTTATCAAATAATTCATAGCAGTTTGAGAAATGTATACCTGGGCTGTTCCCACCCAAAGCTCTTTGTAGTATTGGGGGCTTAAGGCAATAGTGAACGAGGAGTTATAAAAACCCTATGGAATCCACATTCAATGAATACAAGAAGACAAATAAAGGACGAATAAAAACTTCAGAACAAGTTTCTGAGGATACTTCCCTTTCTGGTCTGGAAAGCTTGATATGTGAAGTCGTTGAGTACCCAGAACGGCATTACTTACAACCCACTGCCCTCAGTTTACTTATTTAGTTATTTCTTGGGTTAAGGTCAGGGAGAAAAAAATTCCTTGCGGGGACTAGGTTGTGAGTATTAACTGATTTCTGTGCTTGGCACTGGTGTAATTGCTGCTGGAATACAGGACCTGATATTCACAAGTCAAGAGGATGTTGATAAATCGGAGAGGGTTTGGAGGAGAAGGAGAATAATTAAAGGATTAGAGAACATGCCTCAGAGTGATAGAGTCAAGGAGCTTAATCTATTTAGCTTAACAAAGAAAAACTTAACGAATGACTTGATCACAGTCTATATGAATCTATACGGGGAAAAGATATTTGATAAGAGGCTTTTTAATTGAGCAGCGAGAGTTATAACACAATCTCTTAGCTGAATGCTGAAGCGAAGAAAATTCAGACTGGAAATAAGGTGTCAATTTTTAATAGAAAGTTATTTACCAGTGGAGCAATTTTAAAAAGATCATGGCAGGCTCTCTGTCACTGACTATTTTAAGATTGGATGTTTTTTCAAAAAGATCTGTGATAGGAATATTTTGGGAGGAAGTTGTATGTTGCATGTTACAGTGGAGGCCAAACGAAATGATCACAATGGCCTTCTAACCTAGGAATTAATAAATCTGTTCCACTGGATAGCTCAGATGAGAGTCAGGTTCTAGAAAAGCTCAGTGGGAGATGGAGTGGCCTTGTAAGTACAAAACTGGACTGGCTTTCAGAATACATAAGTTCAAGTCCTTATTCTTCAACAGACTTACTGTGTGACCCTGCGCCTCTCACTTAACCCAGGATATGTGGGAGGTAATATTTCTTCCTTTACCCTCACACTGCGCATTTTGAAAATAAACTTTTCAGGGTGAGGACTGTGCCTAGCATCTGAGGGCATCAAAGTTGGCAGGGACTTCTCGATGTTTGTGTAATAAAAATAAAATGTAGGAGATAGAGGAGAGAATGTGGGATAACAAGGATTGTTTGAGATGTCCAGCACACAGAAGTCACAATTAATCTGTAATGGCAGCCTCTTTGCACCTCTCCCAGCAAGCAGTACTCTATGTAAACTTATATGTACAGGCAACATATTCACTACCTGATGGACTTTGCTGTACAGTAGTAAGAAAGTCTGTCCCTATATTTATTTTGCTTTTGCTTTGCAGCTTACAGCAAGCCAGGTGTGATTTTTTTTCATGAGGCACACTACAATTCTATTAGTTCCAAGGGAGGAAAAGTAAACTCGCAGAGATAACTGCCTCCACCTCCACGATGATAAAAATGCCCAGACATTCCTCTCTTCAGGCAGAAATAGCCAAAAACATCCAACCTGGCTGCAGCAGAGGTAGTTCCAGGGTCTGGCAGTCATCTACCACAAAAGGTTTCCTAACACTGTGCATATTAATATAGGATTTATTCAAATGCAGACAAGCTGAAAGCATGAGTTCAGAACATGCCACATGTGTCTTTGAAACATCTGTTTTTATAATAGTTCACAGACTCCCGTTCATCACAGTTTCACTTTTTGGCTTAATTAGCTTGCCTGATACCCCAAGTGGATGAAGTATAGCTGACGGTCTATTCTGGTACATGCTACAGAAGGATCCATAATACATGAGGCCCCTGATATATCTGCTTATCTTTTATTGTAACTCTTGCAATGAAAAAAGTCCTTAAAAACTCTGCCAGACGCACTGTGTGGTACCACTAATTAGTTATGCCTTGAAATTCTGTACATACCTCAGTGGTGACCTACAAAAGCCTAAGAGAGACTCCAACCCTCCATGCTTTGCTTGCTCAAGCTTCCCATTAAAGTTAATTGGAGTTTGGGGGATGCAAGGAATGCTGGACTTGCCTTTATGGCTGAAGACAAATGCATGCTCCCAACTTCAAAGGTGAGGTACTCCTGCCAGGCTAGGGGGTAGACACGGTCACAGTACCAAGCATTGCAAGCGTCTGCTAAATGTCATGCCACAGCTAAAAGCTGTAATTAAGAAAAATATAAACAGGCTCAAAGAAGAAAAATATTAGTAATAATTGAAAATGCCTTGGTTGTTGCAGTCGTCCTGATGAGCTCATTCATTTTGGTTAAAGAAACAACTTTCACCTTGGCTGACGTGGGGCGTGCTTTGTTTGTGTTCTCCTTCTACCCCCATTATTCCCCGTTAACTTTTATTGCTTAATGCAAAGGTCAAACCAAAGACTTAATTAAATTGAATACAGGGAAACTATAAACTTATTTTGGATGGGGGAACAAAAACCCACTTCAAGTCATCTCATTCCGCTCCCCCACATACTCCTCATTTTCTTCAGACTGAAAAAAAAAAAAACAACTGGGTTGAGAACAACAATTTGCTTAAAGGGAAACTGCACCTACTTCACTGGAAAGTTTACACAAGAAGAATTGTTTTAACTTGTTTTAAATCAATTAATACTATTTACAAAGCTGCAATTATAAATGCCATTAAGTTTGGCAAATTCTTGTGCAGATGAACGTCCATCTTACTAAACACAGTGTGCATTTATGTTACTGCACCAACAGTAAGGAAGTCCAGCTTCCAGCAAGGATCTGGTCCCCCTGACCTTATCTTAAAGTCCTTCAGTGGTGTCACTGAAGTAAATGCCACTACAGTAAACCCCCGATATGCGCAATTTTGACTTGTGCTTAACTTGCCTTAAGTTAATCGCAAGTTGAAATCCCCTCCCCAGCTCTCTGCTCCCCCAGCTCCCCCAACTGGGGGAAGCCAGTGAGAAACCACACCTGTGTTCCAGTTTGGGAACCAGGAAAATGAACAGCAGGAGCACAACCCTCATGTAATTCAGGGGTCTACGGTACTCACCTGCTTAAAGTACATGTAAATGTATGCAGGACATAGGCCTAAGCCTGTAAACCAGATTCTCTCACAGCTACAGTAAGTCTGCACAGCAAAGCTATTTTGGAATAATGGCCACTATTCTGAAATAACTTTGCAAGAATCTACACAGCAAAACCGCTATTTAAAGTAATTGCAAAATAGTTGCAAAATAGCAGACAGCTCATTTCAAATTCTGTAAACATCATCCTACAAGGGATAGCCACTATTTTGAAACAGGTATTTTAGAATATGGGAGGCGTAGACAAGGAATAAGGGTCATTTCAAAATAAACTATTCTGGAATAGTTTATTCCGAAATAATACTGGTGTGTTGACCTAAATCACTGATTGCAAGTGCCTATCTTTTTTGTGCTTCCAGGGGCTCTAATCCAAAATATGCTCTTTTGTGTGTGGACATGCTATTTTGGAAGAAGTTTTGCTTATTTTGGGGTTTTCCTGTAGGGTGGACATGTTATTTTGGACTAGCTTATTTTGGAATAATTACTCTGGAATAACTCTTTAGTGTAGACATTCCCCTAGAGTGTTAAACCTACGTCAGTAGCTCTCATCACCCCAGCCAAACATTCAGGAAGCTTTGATTCTTGCAGCATGTTTTACAGTTTACCAAACCCAGGCATCCTCCATACTAGTGATCACAATAAGGAGGAAATGAAATGCTTTGGGGAGTTCATTGCAAATAAATCATCATATTATAAAACAATTTAAACAAAATCCTGATATGATAGTCATCATTTATGTTCAGCTACAGAATAAACACCAAAGCCACATTTACGCAGACATTCACAGAGCTTTTTTATTGAACCAAATATATTAGATGACAGTGAGGTGAGGTTAGCCATAATGTCAAAGGAAAGTCCAGGCCCAAAGACAGATTCATAGGAATAATTTATCATTCAATTTTGATACTGTTTGCCTTCAATGGGGAATGAAATTAAAAAAAAAACTGTAGTAAGGTATAATTCTGAACTAAACATTTTAGACATATTGGGTGCGTCCACACTAGCCAGCTGCTTCGAAGTAGCTGGCACAACGTCGAAATAGCACCCATCGCATCTACATATGCGGTGTGCTATTTCGATGTTGAAATCGATGTTAGGTGGCGAGATGTCGAAATCACTATTCCCATCTGAAGACAGGAATAGCGCCCTAATTCGACGTTCAACGTCGAAGTAGGTTTGTGCAGACGATCCGCATCCTGCTACTTCGAAATAGTGGGGTCCTCCATGGCGGCCATCAGCTGAGGGGTTGAGACACTCTGTCCAGCCTCTGCGGGGCTCTGTGGTCCCCATGCGCAGCAGCCTTTAAAGCACCGTGGACCCAGATTTCCTGTGGCAGGAAGCTGAGAGCGTGCAGGCAGCAGCACACGCATGTGCTAGCCCTGCACACCCTCTACAGGCCCTGACCCATCCACTGTCCACCCATGGCATCAAGCCAGCCCCCCCGAGCACCCCCAGAGCTCCCCTTCTGAGGGGACCTAGGCACCCCCAGCAGTCAAGCGGGGGGCCAAAAAGAGGCGGGGCCCCTCCTGGTCAGAAGCCGAGCTCTGAGATCTGCTGGGGCTCTGGGGTGAGGAGGAGGTGCTCCACGTGATGGGGAGCAAGCGGCAGAATGCAGAAGCGTTCGCCCGCCTGGCTGAGGGCCTGGCTGCCCGGGGTCACCCTGCCCGCACTCCAGATCACATCCAGAGCAAGGTGAAGGAGTTGAAGCAGGGGTACGCCTGGGCCCAGGACTCGGCCAGTCAGGCTGGGGCCGCCCTCGCCGCTTGCCTCTATTACAGGGAGCTCAGGGCCATCCTGGGCCCCTGGGACACCTCCTTCCCGCCCCCGGCCACCCTTGACACCACAGCTAATGAGCCCCAGCAGGCCTTGGAGCTGGAGTCCAGCCTGGAGGCCAGCCCTGCCCCCCGAGGCCCACCCGAGGAGCACCCCCTCGGGACAGCAGAGGAGGGATCCAGCAGTGAGGAGCGGGAGCTCCTCATCGACCTCCCCTCCTGGAGCACCAGCCTGGCGTCTGCCCGCTGGGCTTCCCCCGACCGCAGCAATGGATGGTCAGGTACGTACCCCACAGGGCACACACCCATGAGCCACAGGGCGGGGGCACCAGACATGACTGGAAGCCTCACCCACCCCCAGCAGACCCCATTCCATGACTGCCCAGCCACAGCATGGTCCCAGGATGGTGGCACGGCCATCAGCGCCAGTCAGAACCCGCACCCATGGACAGCACTGTGCCCTTACCCCAGGGGTGGGGGGACAATGCTATGGGGACAGCCAACAGGGACATCACATCCACCGAAGGGGACAGAGACCCAGCACCCAAGGAGGGGTGGGGGGAATGGGCCATGGGCCAGGGCACGGTACTAACAGCCGCCCCCTCTGTCTCTCCCTCTCTGCAGCTGCACCATCCAACGCCCCTGGCAGCCAGGCACCCTCTGTCATCCCCGACAGCCTGCTGGAGGTCAGCCACTGCAAGCGCCCGAAGACACCCCCATGGCCAGTGGGATGGTCCAGCAACTGCTGGACCCTGGGGATGGCCCCTGTGGAGGCCCAGCTCCTGGCAGCTCTCTGGCTGCAGACGGAGGTGGCGGAGGAGAGACTCTGCTTTGATAGGGAGGAGTCCACCTGGTGGTGGGTGGCATGGGAGGACTTCATGGGGGTCTTCCAGGACATAGCTGGGTTGATCCGGGAGGTTGTCGCCCGACTTCTGCCCCCCACTGCCACCCCGGGCCGCCCTCCCCGCCGCTCCACCCAATGCTCCCCTTGCTGCGCTGCCTGCCACCCCACCTCACTGCCTGCTGCCTCACCTGCCACCCCACCTGCCTCGCCACCTGCTGCCCCACCTGCTGTGCCGCCTGCAAGCTCCCCAGGACCAGAGCCCACTGGGGCTGAAGCCTGGCCAGTGGAGGCATCCTGGCTGTACTTGCCAGTCCTCCCAGCCCCCAGCTGGCCATGCTGGGGACCGCGGACACAGGGGAGGGTCGCAAGCCATACCCGCCGGGGGTCGCGCCCCTTTGCCCCCACCCCAGACTGATGGGCCAACAGCTGAGCCATCCGCCAGGCCCCCATGTATATAGTTGTCCCCCGTGTATTTAGTTGTCCCCCTTTTTGTATATTGGTCGCAGTGTCTGTTGTGCACAAAACAAAGTTAGCAGTTTTCAGAAAAAAAAAGGTTTTATTTTCCAAATAACTGGAGGAGTGTGCTTGTTGGGGGGGGTGGCGTGTGAGTGTTGGGGGTGGTGTGCGGGCAGTGCGGGCTGCGTGTGAGGGTGGTCCTCTGGGGAAGGCCAGGGAGGTGCTCAGTGGTCTCCCTGATCAAAGTGGGCCCACAGGACGTCACGGACCTGTACCCCCTCACAGTGGGCCTGGTGGCTGGGTGCGGTGGCCAGCTGGGGGAAGCCTGTGCCGGTGTCAACTGTCCTTCCCCGGATGAAAGCCTCCCCCTTGCTCTCAACAATGTTGTGGAGTGTGCAGCGTGCACCCACAACCTGGGGGATGTTCTGGAGGCTGACGTCCAGTCAGGCAAGGAGGCACCGCCAGCGGCCCTTCAAACAGCCAAAGGTCCTCTCCACCACCTGGCGGGCGTGGTTCAGGCAGGCATTGAACCGCTTCTGGCTGGCGTTGAGGTGGCCAGTGTACAGGCACATGAGCCAAGGCTGGAGTGGGTAGGCTGCATCTGCCATGAGGCAGAGGGCACGGTGGTGTCCCCCGGAGGGAGATCCTTCTGGGGGATGTAGGTCCCTGCCTCCAACTGGCGGCACAGGCCCGAGTTCCTAAAAACACAGGCATCGTGTGTGCAGCCGGGCCAGCGCATGTACATGTCCTGGAAGCGGCCCCGACTGTCCACCATGGCCTGCAGGACCACGGAGTGGTAGCCCCTGTGGTTTATGTATCTTCCTCCGCTGTGGTCTGGGGTGTGGATGGGGATGTGTCCAGGGCCCTGAAGCAGTTTGGGAACCCCATGGCGGCGAATCCGGCAACGGCTGCATCTAGGTCCCCGAGTTGGATGACCCTCTGGAGCAGCATGGCACTGAGTGCATGGACCACCTGTGGGGAGGGAACACAGGCTCCCATGAGGGTGTGCAGGGTGCCCCAGGGCCCTCCCCCCAGGGCCCTCCCCCAGGCCCCCCTCCTGGGCACCTCCCCAGGTACCACCCCCCCGCTCAGCCCCTCTCTCCCCGGCGCCCCTCCCTCCCCAGCCCCACACCCGGCACCCCCGCCCCCCAGTGGGTGCGTGCCCAGGCCTCCTTACCTCCATGACGACGGTCCCAACTGTGGCCTTTCCCACACCAAACTAGTGTCCCACAGAGCGGTAGCTGTCTGGAGTGGCCAGCTTCCAGACAGCTATTGCGACCCTCCTCTCGATGGGGAGGGCGCGCTGCATCCAGGTGTCCTGGTGCCTCAGCGCGGGGGTGAGCCACTGGCAGAGCTCCAGGAAGGTCTGCTGGTGCATGCGGAAGTTCTGCAGCCACATGTTGTTGTCCCACTCCCGCATGACCAGCTGCTCCCACCACTCGGAGGTGCTGGAGTAGCTCCAGAGGTGGGGGAGCAGCCAGCGGGGGACGAAGAAGGGAGACCGGTGGTCAGGGGCATCCCTGGCTGCCTCCAGGGAGGGCTCCTCTGGCAGAAACCACTGGGCGGCCTCCCGGGCAGCACCTTGTAGGGCTCTTGCCCCCTGGATGACTATCTGGAGGGCCTCCTCTTCCTGCTGCTGCTGCTGCTGCTGCTGGGGGTCCATATTTGCTGTGACTTGGTTTGCAAGAGTGTGGAGAGTGACCTGCAGACCTCGTGCTGTGCAGGCCAGGTGTGTCTGGGAGGGGCCCTTTAAAGGAGTAGCTTGCTGTTGACCTGGAAGGGCTAGTCCAGCCTGTGACCTGGTCCGCGGGCTTTCCTGGCCCCTTATTTCAATGGGGAGTGCTTGTGTGTGTGGACGCGCTGTGTTTCCTTCCGGGGCGGCTCCTTTCGATGTTCCCTGTCGCTACTTCAACGTTAAACGTCGACGGCACCAGCCCTGAAGGACGTGTAGATCACACGCTTCGAAGTAGCCTATTTTGATGTACTTACTTTGAAATAGGCTACTTCAATGTAGTATGCTAGTGTAGACATAGCCATTAACAGAAGCACTAATCAGAAGACAAAATAAAACTAGATTCTCCTCTGTTTTGGAAAGTTTACATTGCGCTTTTCTCGCACTCTGGTTTGACAATATTCAGAATGCACACACTCTATTTCACAGTGCTAAGCTTATCCAGCAACCAGAACCTCAGTTCTATCACAGCTGACAGTTATTGATAGAAAGGTTGGTTAGAGCCACCACTCTACTCAATGTCTGTGGCAAGAATGTTTTTCATGCAGAAATACCAAACAGGTTAGAAATGTTATTGTATTAATAGCTTACTGAGGAAATGATGAAGCCTTTTCTTAGTTGACAGGATGAATATGCAAATGAATGTAAAGGAGATAAACTACTGAGGATGAAAAGTTTACTTTTCTAACAAGTTGCCTTACGAAATGAAGTGCAGAAGACAGGGATTTAAATTCAAAGCAGGTATTGTGTTCTAGCGGCCCAACTCTACTTCTGGGAGTTTGTACCTCTGTCTTCAGATACAGTCACCCAGGTGTATCAAGGGGTTGAATCTGGCCATTCTTGCGTGGAGGTATCATGGCACATGTGATATTAGATCCATGGGTTCTGATCTTTTCCAAGACCTCCTTTTTCATGGCAAGAACACTACTGAACTTCACTCTGGGTTAGCCAGCAGCTGGCTGAGATTCCCCATCCTGCTGTTCAGCTGTCCCACCCTACTGCCCCTTTAGTGGATAGCTGAGGGCTGTCAGTGATGAACAAACATCGCCTCAAGAATCAAAACCGAGGACCCCAGTGGGTCAGACTTTCAGAAGTCCTCTCGTTGTGTTCATGTATTTGAGCAAGTGGTATTTGCAATATAAAAATTGTGCGCTTCCCCACAGCCTCACCTTACCCACAGTACCCCTCACCCCATGGCTGATGCCCAGGGCTGAGAGCAGTAGTGCAAAGTGTTTTTGGCTATGTGTACACTAGAGAAGGTAAGTCAACTGCAGATATGCAATTCTAGCTAGGGCAATAGTGTAGCTAGAATTGACCTATCTGCAATCAACTTACCCAGCCACCCTTACTGAAGAAGTTGGTGGGAGTGTTTTTTCCCTCGACCTCCCTTACTCCTTATGAGATGGGAGGAGCACAGGGATCAACTGCCAACCCATGATAGGTTAACTCTGCATGGCCCTACAGACGTGCAGAATCAAATCTCGGGAGATTGACCTTGAGCAGGTTGATCTCCTGGGGTACTGTAGACATAGCTTTTGTTTTTAAATAGGAAGAAGCTGGAGGGAAAGAGAAAAGCAGAAGTCCCAACCGAGGTGAGAAGAAAGCAGCTGGAGTCTCTTGGTCAGGGAACTTGAAGAAGCTGTTTTTCCCTCCTACTAGCTGATCGTGGTAGGCTCCTGTAAGTATGGGAGACCAGCAAGACTTGTTTATGTATGCAGAAATGACAAGTACCCATGCAAAGTGGCCAATTCAATGACTAAATACAGTACTCTATTAGTGCGTGATTTGGTCTGCACAGAGAGGCTTTGACATAAGTTCAGCCTCATCTCTGAAATTATCTGCTATTGCCAGTTTTCTTTTTCATACAATCTTAAATAAGGGATGGAAATCTGCTCAAACTTCATGGGTGCTGACACTATGTGCTCCCATGGATCCTTTGGTACTGCTGTAGTCTATTATGTAAATATGAATCAATAGATTTCAGAACACTTATTTAAATATCTATTTACAGACTTTTAAAAATGCAGACTGCTCACCTGGTATTTAGACACAACTAATATCTGTCATGTACACCTGTACTTAGGGACCACACTTTACAGGCTCGGGATGTCAATGCTTAACAAACTCTTCTCAACATGCACATTTAGTCTCGACATAATAGATTTATGCTGTAAAAGTCAATGATGTCATGATCTACTGAAGACACATATCATTGATACTTGATTTCAGGTGAGCACCTTTAAGTCACTGAGTTAGGGATGAGGATATTGCAATTTTTAGATATTAAAACTCCATATTTCTAGAAATTTTGAAATGTATGTTGGGATGGGAAGGTTCCGAGACAACATTTCTGTGCAGTAATATGATATTTTAAAAATTGGGTTGTGAGAGTGAGAGGAAGGCCAGGCAGGGCAGGGGCTAAACCAAGCCTGTTTGCCCTGTTGCCTGACCTGCAGCCAGGGTCAGACCTGGAGGAACATAAAAGGAGGGAAGCCAGCTCAGTTCAGAGCTGACCAGCCAAGAGGCAGGAGCTGGCTCTGAGGCAAGCACGGCCCGAGCCAGTGCTGCCACATGGTTGGCCATCACAGAGCAGAGCCTCAGGACCCTCTCCCAGGTACAAAGGGGGAGCCCCCCCCCCAGTGAACCCCTCTCCCACCAGAGGGGAAACTAGATTCTTAGAGCCATGCCCCAAACTTATCCTTCAGCCTCTGGGGGGGCTGAAGACCCACACCTCGGGCCCCTAGGCCCTGGCAAAGGGGCCTAGCCGCTAGGCCACCCTGCCATCGCTGGGAACTGCTCACATGGGCCCAGTTCCTTGGAGATGGGAAAGACAGGCCCTGTGTACAGTTCTTCAGATTATTGGGGTGATACCAGAAAGTTTAGTGGATTGTGAATGGGGCATCTACCCTAGCTAAGTCAAACCTGGCCTACCGCTTTCCCAGGACTAGATGTGCTATTTTTGGCAAAATAAATTTTAATTTCCACAAGTGGAATGTAACTGGCTTTTATTCACCATGGCTACGTCTACACTAGCACACTACGTTGGAGTAGCCTATTTCGATGTAAGAACATCAAAATAGGCTACTTCAACGCGTATCATCTACATGTCCTCCGGGGCTGGTGCCATCAATGCTCAACGTCGAAGTAGCGATGGAGAACATCAAAAAGAGCTGCCCGGGAAGGAAATGCGGAGCATCCACACACACAAGCGCTCCCCATCGAAATAAGGGGCCAGCAAAGCCCCAAGCTGCTCCCTTAAAGGGCCCCTCCCAGACACACACGGCCTGCACAGCACAAGATCCACAGAGCCGACAACCAGTTACAGACCCTGTGGACGCAGCTTGGACCCCCAGCTGCAGCAGCACCAGCAGCCGCAGCAACAGCCAGAAGCCCTGGGCTAAGGGCTGCTGCATGCAGCGACCATAGAGCCCCACAGGGGCTGGACAGAGTGTCTCTCAACCCCTCAGCTGATTGCCACCATGGAAGGCCCCGCTATTTCAACGTAGTGGGACACGGATCGTCTATACACACCCTACTTTGATGTTCAATGTCGAAGTAGGGTGCTATTCCCATCTTCGGACAGGAATAGCCATTCTGACGTCTCGCCGCCTAACGTCGATTTCAACATCGAAATAGCATACGGCATGTGTGGACGCGATGCGTACTATTTTGACATTGTGCCAGCTACTTCGAAGTAGTCAGCTAGTGGAGATGCACCCCATGTAAAATTAATGTGAAAAAGAATCAGGGCCAAAAAAAAAGGTGTTCTCAAGGCAGAAAAGAGTCAGGGACGTTATTAACACCAGCATATATCACCAGTGCTATCTGAGAGTGACAAAGACATACAAAAACTATCTATCATAGGCAGACCTCAAGATGTGAAGGATTAGCCTTGAAGACCAAAAAAATTAGCTTTGGAAATCCCCATACAGCAAGATTCTGTGACATGAATGTTGTTTTTGTAATTGAGAAATAATAATCTTAATGAAACAGTGAGGCTACGTCTACACTTGCATTCCTCTTTTGAAAGAGGAATGAAAATGAGGGAAATTGAAAATGCAAATGAGGCACTGATTTACATATCTGCCATTCCATTTTCATGACCTTTTCGGCAGAGATACCGCAGAGGGGCTCTTTTGAAAATAAACCCCATCTTCGAAAGAACCCTTCTTCCTGAAACAAAATAGGAAGAAGGGTTCTTTCGAAGATGGGATTTATTTTCAAAAGAGCCCCGTCTGCATGGTTTCCCTTCTGTCCTTTGAAAAAATCTCTTCTGAAAATAGATGATGCAAATTAAGTGCAAGATATGTAAATCAGTGCCTCATTTGCATTTCAGTTTCCCTCCTTTGCATTCCTCTTTCGAAAGAGGAATGCAAGTGTCGATGTAGCTTGAGTCTTTATGACCTTTGTATTACACATCTATAGAAGCTGTGAAAGTGTTATGTTCATAGCTCAGTTAAAAATAATTGCTAATTGCACCAAAGAAAACTGCCCTTGATATTAAAAATACATTGTACAGTGGTTCACCAGACATAGGTATCAGCTGATGATTCCTAAAAAGCGACATATCAATTTTCTTAATGTAATGAATCTAAGAAACACAAAAATAGGGGTACCCAATTTATAACTGGCACTTCCTTCTTATTTAACAACCAGATTTTTAAAATAGCTTGGCTGAGTTTGCTCTCAGTTGGACGTTCAGTGAAACTGGCTGTTGTTCTTTCATTGTTCTCAGTGGGAACTGCTGGGCACTGACCTCTGTCGAAGATGTTGTCCTAATGCTACAGTAGTTTGCTAGAAAAGATTCCAAAGAATCTACTTTGGTAAAGAATACAGGAGAATTGGCCTTTTAGGAGAAGTAAAACCAGTGGTTGTTGAACTTCATTATATCCTACTTCAATTTAAATTGAGATGGATGAAATTAACCTTTATATCCCTATAGAGCTCTTCTTCTTGAAGCAATTGAATCAATGTGGTGTTAGCAAGAGCATCATTCCATTTTATAACCTCAAAGAACACTTAGACAGAGCTAGCATGTGATTGGAGCCAGCCTACATTGAAGGAGCTGCATACCAAGCTACCAGAGAGAGAGAGAGAGAGAGAGAGAGAGAGAGAGACTTAATTTCAGAAGCTATTGGAGATCTAAGGCAAAAGTTAGTAAAGATAGATGCATTACAAAGTGGATAGAATTAGTGCTGAGAGAGACAGAAATGTGCAGGACACACTGCCAATGTTCTAACCACTGTTGTTCTTGTTAATTGCTGGGGTGTGTGAATTAGCAATGAGCCACTTTCCCAAAAAATCATGGAACCCTCAAGACATTTGCAGACCATTGGTCTGATTTCTGTACCAGTTTCACTGAGCCCCACAGTCTTTCTTTTTCTGTATATATATTATATATATTAGGGTGGAGAATGTATTTACATGGATTTACAATTTCTACTACAATACTCTCCCCTCTTGAACTCTCTGAGGAACAGGATTCTGGCGTGGGGATATAAGGGTGAAATGGTCTTCCTACATTCTTGTGCGTATCCTGGAAGGAAGAGAAATAGGCCCTTTGAGACATCTCTTTCAGTTTTATTGCACATCTTGTGATATTTGATATGTGATGTGTCAGAGTAGAAGACATTTATGCTTCCTGACATAGCAAGCTATCCTCTATTAGAGTGTTAACAGCCCTGTAAATTTTGAAGATTTAGTGATCAGATATTACTGAGTCTATAAAATTTGGGTTTGTGAGAGTTTGTTGTCTTTACCGTACTGCACATGAATTATTATTCACTTTCCATGCAGACTGATTCAGCTAAATGAACAGCCCAGCTGCTTTACATAATTATTCTGTAATTCTGTAATTTAAAATCATTATTAAAATAGCTGCAGATTTATGGAAGCTTCAGTGCATGGTTGATAATAATGGTGTGTACATCTGTGAATGGTTTGCTTGAAATTAAAGTGAAAATTATGAATTTTGCCAGTTTAAAACCCCGGTGATCGACTCAGCCAGGATGACACTTGGACTAAAAACGAAAGACTAGTTTGATGAAAATGACGAGACCATCATGGAGATCTTAGAGGAAAAACAGAACGCTTTTCTGGTATGCCAAAATGACCAGTCCTCAATCTCCAAACTTGACCATTTCAAGCACCTTTGGAGTCAGGCACAGACTGCACTTCGCAAAATGCGAGATGAGTGGTGGGAGAGAAAAGCTGATGAACTCCAGCACTGTGCTGACTCCAAGATGTTCTTCAGTGCTATCAAAGCTGTATGTGGACCTTCAAAGCCAAGTACTACACCTCTCCTGTCTGCAGAAGGCACGACCCTCCTGAGGGAGAAGAGCAGCATCAACAATACGTGGAGAGAGCACTTCAGCAACCTTCTCAACAGGCCCTCCATTGTCAGCCCTGTGGCCCTAGACCAGATCCCTCAGAAATCCATGACAGACAGTCTTGACCTGCCCCCTACAATGAATGAGGTCAAAAAGGCAATCAGCCAGACCAGCTCTGCAAAGCCCCTGGGATGGATGGCATCTCTGCTGAAATTTTCAAGGCAGTGGAACTACTGTCACTTGAAGCCTTTCACAGCATTTTGATCAGCATCTGAGAAGAAGACGACATGCCCAAAGATTTTAGGGATGCCACAATCACCTTGCTCTTCAAGAACAAGGGCAACAAAGCTGACTGTGGAAATTACTGGGGCATCTCCCTTCTCTCTGCTGCTGGGAAGATCTTGGCTCAAGTCATCCTCAACCATCTTACCACCAGCATCTCAGACGAAAACTTACTAGAGGCACAGTGTGGTTTCCGCCCAGGCTGGCAGCACCATTGACATGATCTTTGCTGTTCATCAGGTCCAGAAAAAGTGCATAGAACAGAACTTGGATCTATATGTCATCTTTATACACCTGACCAATGCATTTGACACCATCAACAGAGAAGCCCTGTGGATTAATCCTGTCAAAATTCAGCTGCCCGAGAAGATTCATCAACCTCATATGCCTGTTCCACGATGACTTGACTGGCTTTGTTCTTTCAAATGGCGAGTCCTCAGATCCATTTGAGATTTCCAATGACATAAGCAAGGTTGCATGCTGGCCCCAGTTCTATTCAACTTATTTTTCATGTGCATCCTCAGCCATGCAGTCAGGGACATGGACCATGGAGTCTACATAAAGTACAGGCTTAATGGGTCATTTTTCGACCTTAGTTGTTAGAATGCTAAAACCAAGACTCCTGAGAGGCTCATCCATGAAGCCCTTTTTGTTGATGACTGCATTTATGGCACACAAAGAATCTGATCTCCAGGTTATCATTAACAAGGTTGCTGAAGCCACTCACCCCTTTGGTTTGACCATCGCCTAGGAAAGACCGAGGTGCTGTTTCAGCCTGCTCCAGGATCTGCTGCTCTCCCCACTTCAATCTTTATTGAAGGAACAGAGTTCAAAACAGTGGATGACCACAAGTACCTTGGATGTGTGATAGCCAATGATGCTCCTTTGACAAAGAAATCAGTACCAGGATCTGCCAGTCAACCAGGCAGTAGGACATCTGAGAGCATGAGTGTTGAATCAGCACAATATCTGACAGTCAACTAAGCTGAAAGTGTACAAGGCTGTAGTCCTGACCAGTCTCCTGCATGGATGCGAAAACTGGACCTTGTACAGAAAACATGTGAAACTGCTGGAGCGCTGCCACACAAGCAGCCTGAGGTCAATACTGCACATTCGATGGCAGGACAGAGTCAGGAACCTGGAAGTCCTTGACAGAGCAGGAACCACAAGCATTGAAGACATGATTCTGAAAGCCCAGATTTGCTGGACAGGGCATGTCATATGAATGATGGAGTCAAGAATCCCTAAGCAGCTCCTGTATGGTGAACTCTCCCAGGGCAAAAGGAATCAAGGTAGGCCTGGCAAGAAGTATAAAGACTGTGTGAAGGCCTACATTGATCATGCTGGATTAAAGTCAAGGCAGCTAGAGCAACATGTGGAAGATTGAACAGGTTGGCGTGCTCTCGTGCAACTCATGTATGACAGCTTCAAAGAGCAGTGATGCGTATGCCTGATTGATGCTTGTGAGAGGAGAAAAGCAAAAGCAGCAGCTACACCAACAGAGCCAGGATAATTCCCTTGCCCCTGCTGTGAACGCCCATGCAGTTCAAGGCTTGGACTCCTCAGCCACGTGCAAGTTCACAACCCATGAGCTGTGTAAGCCCAAGATGTCATCATTGGATACAATGAACCACCAAGAAGAAGAAGAATGAAGACACAGGGGAGGGTCTGGCGATTTTTCTCCACAGGAAAAATAATTCTCTAATGTATGTGTGAGCAGTCATGTTGACTGACACACTCGGAATTGAACTGGGGACCTCCACAGCTGCAAGAGGAGTGATACCAGAATTACCAGGAGTGATACCAGGAGTGATACCAGTGATACAACAAGCAAACACTCTCCTTCTGGGGGCTCTAACAACTAATATCCTTTGATGAGCAGCACAGAGATGGGAGAGAGAGACAAAATGACTCACCCATGTCCAGGATACAGAGGCAAAGCAACAGTCACCTGACAGGAACCCCATATAGCCACACCCATGCTGCACACCCTGCATTAAGTACTAAGTAATTCCAATGGAAGAGTCAGGCATTACAGATGAGTGGTGGAAAGGGTTTCAGTTTCATCCACATTTTTGTAGGGTTTCTAAGTAGAATACTGGACATCTGAAACTTCTAAATTCTATTCTAAATCTTGAAAACAGGAAGCACCGACTAGCTGATCACAGCCCACGTATTTACAGTCTGAAAAGGCAAATGAAAAAAACTGATTGGTCTGTGCGGCTGAATTTGTAATAATCTCTAAAACTGAATGTGAACAACTTGTAGGTGGAATATACACAGCAGAAGAGCTAGCTAAATGCAGACATTGGCTGCATCTAGATTCAGTCTGGCTGCTGGCAGCATGAGGGAAATGAGAGCTCAAGACATTGCAAATGCTGCTCATTTGCATAGTTATGTAGCTCATTTGCATATTCATGACAGAAAACAAGCAGTGTGGACACAGTTCTGCCAGTAAAAAACCCCTTTGCTGGGAGCTCCTTATCCCTGATTTTTTTTTCAGGCATAAGGGGCTGCCGACAGAGGGATTTTTTGCTGCCAGAACCACGTCTACACTGCTTGTTTTCTGCCAGCAGCAGCCTTGCTGGAAGGGAGAGCCCACACACATATGCAAATAAGCTACATGAATATGCAAATGAGTGGTATTTGCATTTTCGAGAGCCTTCCTTTGAACCAAGCTGCTGGCACTACAGCTCAGTGTGGATGCAGCCATTGTGTATTGGGCCCTGGCCACGATCTTCTTAATTTTCAGGTGCCAATTCCAGCACCAGCTCAGCTAGTAAAGAGAACATTTTTGGTGACGCAAGAGAACGTATGGTGAAAAGCTGGACACTAGCGGCAGATTTAGAACCTCATCGTGACCTGCCATAATTGTTTTGGGACAAGAGTTCCTTTAAAAACCTCAGTTGTCTTGAATGAAACTTTAAAGAGTGAGATTTAACAGCCCAGCTCCAGCATTCCTCAGCATGGGACAAGTGGGATTATGGGTGGGTGTGCTAAGCCGCACAATCACATGACATGTCTAACATTTGGAGTCTCTACTGTTGTCGTGTGGCTTCCCGAACATTGGGTACATAGCAACACATTTATCAAATGCACCAGGACTATTAGTCATCAGCATTTCAAGCCTATAGACAATTGTTTCTGTTCCTCTGAAGTCAGCTCATTTTCTCTTTACTATTTTTTTCAAGATATCCTATTTCCTTTGACAGGTTGAACCTCTCTTATCCAGCACCCTTGGGACCTGACTGGTGCCGGATGAGAGAATTTGCCAGATAATGGGAGGTCAATATTGTCTAGCACATTACCAACACTTTCACTGGTGACTGGGCTTGTGGAAGACATTTAGGGATAAATTACAGGTAAATAACTGCACAGAACACTGAGAGCCAGGACTGGAGGCTGGAAACAAACTTTATGGGACCGCGGGAAACTTGGCCACACCCTTGATAAGTGGTCATACGGCTAACTAAAATCATGCTGGATTACATAGGTTGCTGTATTAGAGAGTTCTAGATTAGAGAGGTTCAACCTGTACTTCATTACGCAGAAGCCTTCCTCTTTTAACCCTCTAACTGATCACCAAAGTGTGGCTAAAGGACTCTCTTTGGGTCTAGATTTATTCCAAAGGAGAATGCCTGTGATAAATAAGCACCCTCAGTTGAGTCAGAAATGGGCCAAGCCAAATTAAGCACCAGGCCAAATTCTGATCAGGTGTGCTGATGGCATAAATTCATTGGAATGATTTTGGATTAGTATGACTGAGAGCCAAATTTGAATCATCACAGTCATAAAAGGAATGATTTAGCAGAGGTGGGAGATTACATGCCCTGTGTCTACATGTGCCCCTTCCTTTTGAAAGGACCAGGTTAATGAGCCTGTTCAAAAGATGCTAATGAGATGCTGCAATGAATATACAGTGCCTCATTAGCATAATGGCGACCACAGTGATTCGAAAGTGCAACTTTTCAAATCGCGCGCCTCCTGTGGAGATGGGGCCTTCTGTAAGGACCCCCCCCCTTTTCAAAAGCCCTTCTTCTGATCACCAGATAGGAAGAAGGGCTTTTGAAAACTAGGGGGGGACCTTTTGGAAGGTCCCGTCTCCAAAGGCGGCGCGCGATTCGAAAAGCCTCACTTTCAAATCACAGTGGCTGCCATTATGCTAATGAGGTTCTGCATATTAATTGCAACACCTCATTAGCATCTTTCAAACAGGCTTATTAACATACACCTTTCGAAAGGAAGGGGCACGTGTAGACCCAGCCATAATGTTTCAATTTGGGGTCATGTGCTCGGTTTGGCAAAAAGCAAAAAAACAAACAAAAAAGCAAATGCCCTGAAAGTTATATGCACACCTGATTTGACCAGGGCCAGTGGATATTACTGTGATAGACACAGAAGAATATGTCTGGGTGTTTATAATTTTAGGTTCATTCAGTTTTGTTTCTTCACTGATCAAAAGTAGAAATAATTAACAATATGCTGTTTCAAATTTAAGACCGATATTTTCAAACATGAGAGCAATGTTGTTATGCTATTCAGAACATCTCTAGAAAATGCACAACAGAATTATGCACGCAGATGTCTTCTGCACTAACTGATTTCTGAATAATATTTCAGGGTTGCCTCAAGTGTAGCTTTTCTAGCAATCCAACGTGGAGAAGATATAAAATCACTAATCGTGTCAAAACTTATGCCTTAAACAATAATTCTCAAGTGAAAATTAGAACCCTCACCCCAGCCACAGTAGTTAGTGAACATCAAGAAGCATCTTAGAATTCAGCAGAACCAGCCAACCGCTAAACGTGACTAATAACTTGGTGTAGGTGGACCAGCCACTGCCTCCACTATTCTCTTTCCTTTGGTTGCCAATCCTACCTGTATCCTACGGCGGTATGGGGTCATACTTGTGCTTGCAGTTCTCCTCTTTTTAAAAAAGAGGCTAGGTGCTTGAAAATAAAAATGTTCTGAATCAAGCCCGATTCTCCACTTGCATAAGCCTTGCTGTCATTTTGCACATGTGCCAAAGATGCAACACATTGCTGACCAACGTCAGTGTGTACAGAATAGTGACTTGGTAGAACTTATTATGTCAAAACAAAAAAGCAGTCCAGTAGCACTTTTAAGACTCACAAAAAATGTATTAGGTGATGAGCTTTCATGGGACAGACCCACTTCTTCAGACCATAGCCATACCAGAACAGACTCAATATTTAAGGCACAGAGAAACAAAAGTAGTAATCAAGGTGGACAAATCAGAAAAAAAATATTACCAAGGTGAGCAAATCAGAGAGTAAAGGGGCAGAAGGAGGGTGGGGAGTCAAGAATTAGATTAATCCAAGAATCCAAATGAGCCCCTATAATGACCCAGAAAATTACCCAGGAGCTCGTTTGCATACTTGGCTTAATCTAATTCTTGACCCCCCCACCCCCTTCTGCCCCTCTACTCTCTGATTTGCTCACCTTGATAATTTTTTTTTATTGTCCACCTTGATTGCTATTTTTGGTTCTCTGTGCCTTAAATATTGAGTCTGTTCTGGTATGGCTATGGTCTGAAGAAGTGGGTCTGTCCCATGAAAGCTCATCACCTAATCAATTATTTTGTTAAAGTGCTACTTGACTGCTTTTTGGTTTTGATCGTATATAAACTAGCACAGCTATCTCTCTGTTATTATTACGTGAAAGTGTAAAATGACTATTCAAGGTTCCAGGTGGTGGTGAAGAAGGACCAAAGAATGTTCTTTCTCTTTCACCTTTAAATGGTTTCCTCGTGTGCAAGGTACATGGGGAAAACCACACCCACAGTGCTGCATGATTCTACAAATCTATCGTCACTGCTGTGCAACTTCAGCTGAAAGAAGTATTAGGAGAAAAGTGACACAGCACAAGCACTTGTAGACAACCAAACTCTGAACCAGTTAATGTATCAGCATTAGAGCTAGAGAAGTTATTATACCCCTCTGTTTGGCACTGGTGAGGCCACATCTGGAGTACTGCGTTCAGTTCTGGGCCCCCCAGCATAGAAAGCATGTGGACACATTGGAGCAGGTCCAGCGGAGGGCAACCAAAATGATTAGGGGCCTGGAGCATATGACTTATGAGGAGATGCTGAGGGATTTGGGCTGATTTAGTTTGCAGAAGAGAAGAGTGAGGGGCGATTTGACAGCAGCTTTCAACTTCCTGATGGAGGGGCTCCAAAGAGGCTGGGGAGAAGCTGTTCTCTATTATGACAGAACGAGAAGCAATGGGCTCAAGTTACACAGCAGGAGGACTAGGTTGGATATTAGGAAAAACTACAGTAGGGTCTCAGAGTACACAAGGGTTCCATTCCACACACCCTCATGTAAACCCGGATTTTGCGCAAGTTGGTGTCTGGCTTTTTCTCCAGCAGAACATGTGTTCTGCAGCTGCGGAAGCAGCAGAAGGTAAGTCCTGGGCTGGGGCTGGTAGCTGGGGAGGGTTAAGCCTGGAGGTGGATTGGGGATGTGGGAGGCAGGCGGAGAGGGGATAAGCCTGGGGTGGGTTAGGGCTGCAGGGGGATGAGGGGTGGAGTTGAGTGCGTGTGGTGAGCTGGGTTGCAGGAGGGCGGGGTGTTGAGCTGGAACCAGAGCCGTGCCTGGGTGGTGAGCCGGCAGGGAGGGTTGCACCAGAGCCTCGTGGGGTGGGGGTAGGCAGGTGGGCAGCTTGTGAGCTGGCAGGGGGATTGCTCTGGAGCCGTGTGGGGCGGCAGGTGTGGCTTGAACCAGAGCTGCTTGCATGTGGTTTAAACCAGGCTGAGGGGGTAGGGTCAGGGTCAGATATGTAAGAGTGTGGTCGCCTATTCTGAGTTCATGTACTCTGAGACCTTACTCTAATTCACCAGGAGGGTGGTGAACCACTGGAAAGTGTTGCCTAGAGAGGTGGTGGAATCTCCATCCCCAGAGGTTTTTAAGTCCTGGCCTGACAAAGTCCTGGCTGCGGTGACTTATTTGGGGTTGATCCTGCTTTGGGCAGGGGGCTGGAATCAATGACCTCCTGAGGTCCCTTCCAGCCCTAGAATTCTATGATTCTATGATTAGTAGGTCTGAACTGCTTTCAGTTGATGCCTTATTATATCCTAGTATTTTAGCCAGTATGGTTAAAATCACAGATCTCCTTTTACAGCTGTTGCAACTGCTACTGTTAATGCTCCCATGTAAAATCTGAGGAAATGGGTCTTACCCACGAAAGCTCATTGCCTAATAAATTGGTTAGTTTTTAAGGTGCTACAGGACTTCTTGTTTTCCATATAATGTGTACAAGTTCTGCTTGAAAAACATTATAGAAATAAAAATGCAAATGAGCAAAAAACCAAACCAAACCAAATCAAAACCCAAAACCAGAGTAGTAGCCCACTCTCCACAACGGCCCTCTTGCTAAGCCTGCCTACTTCAAACATTTCTTTAGCAGCTGAAACAATTGTACTTCGGCTCAATTCCCAAAGCCTCTTTGAATGCAGTTTCTGATTTATCAGATAAGTCAGTGGTGTCCAATAGGAATTCTAAGATCACTGCCCTTGTAGTTGTCATCTTTCCATATTTGCCACATGACATTATATAATAACTTTAGAGATCCAGGTACTCCCAGGCCCCTCCCCCTGCTCTAAATAAATGTCCTCCCCCTACTGCAGAGCCATCCTCCCCCAGAGCCTGGCACTCCCACCACCCCCTAAATAAATGCCCTTCCCCTCCCCCAGCGCCAGGCCCTCCCAACCCTCTCCTGCCCTGTTCTAATTCAATGCCAGTGACTCACCACAGCTGCTGTCAGGGGGGCTGCTGCTGGAGCTGCCATTGGGACTGCTGCCACACGCTTCTCCAGTGAGGCACATGCATGGAGCAGGTGGCAGCACTCCCTGCGTGTGGCTGACAGGAGGAGCCACATTTAAAGGCTGCAAGAGCTGCATGTGACTCAAGAGCCATGGGTTGGCCACCCCCATATTCACCACAATGCAGTCTCCTATTCACCACATGCGGTGAGCAGTGAATGCATTGGACACCCCTGAGCTAAGTAATCTAAATCCTCCTCTGGACGGAACCCTCTAAATTCACCTTCACTATGGACGCCAGCTTCTGTACTATCTGCTGTTGTTTGCCAGTCCAATCTCTTCTGTAGTATTAAGGTAGTCAAGGGACTTCTATTTTCTTTTTACCTTTTTTACAAGGAAAGTGCCTTTATTCATAAATCCCCTCTCTTTCCTTTCCAATGCTTCGGGCAAGATTGGGTTACCCATGTTCTGAATCAGGAGAAGCCCCACTGACAAATACCTATTGCATGGAGGAGATGCACAGTTGGGTCAGGCGACTTAGATGGAAAAGACACTGTTCTTGTCACCTTTAGTTTGCTAATTACCAAAATGTTCACTGGAAGAACACACTGCCCTCCTAAAGCGGATTCCAGGCCAGGATTTCAAATGCTGACTCTGGCAATGGCACTGTGAGATATTTTCCTCATTTTTCACAGGAGGAACAGAGAGAAGTTAAAGTGATTTGGGGCAGCGAGAAGTTAAAGTGATTTGGCAGTGGTGACACAGAAGCCTGTCATCAGATGAAGACCATGGCTCACGTCTTTGAGTTGTAGCCTTGTACTTCAACTTCAGATCACATCGAATTAGGCATGGACTCCTGCTTAGTCATGTGATGCAGGTATTCTGGTCTGGCTAAGATCACGATCATACCAATCACACCAATGTATAATATCAGAGCCTTGTGTAGCTAGCAGCTCATCACTCCTCTTTAGTCTCCTCATTTAAGGAGCAAACCAGTGACTTAAACTGACAGACCTCTAGGACTTTCTCTTCAGATCCTTAGTACATTGTTAGTGGTGGTGCTTCACCTCTGGCACTCCAGTTCATGGTCCACCCACCCCGGCCACTTTCAGAGAACATTGCAAAAGACATCTTTACTCTTGGATGAGTAGTTCTAGTACGTTCGGGTCACAGGCATGCAGAGTACAGATACCACGTGTCTAGCTGGCACAGATATAAACAGTAGTACAGAGGGTGAGGCATGGCTCTGGTGAGGGGAGTACCCTAAATGATGGAATGCTGAGGGTATAGACACGGCTGTAGATCGGGGTGGCCAACCAGTCATGGGCTAAGAGCCATGTGGATAGAGTAAAAAGAGCTATGTGGATAGAGTACATAGAGCCATGATCTATCTATCGATCTATCTAGATTGATAGATAAAAATAAATAAATATTACATGGCTCAATGCCCCCGCCTCCCAGAACTAGGTACTTCAGCTCCTGCTCTAATCCAATTCCCCACCTGTTCACAGAGCCAGGCACTCGCAGTCCCCTGCTCTAACCCAGTGCACCACCCCATGAGCCAGGCACCTCCCAGCTGCCCAATCAAACTTGATGCCAGAGGCTCAGTGGAGCCACCACCTCCATTACTGCTGCTGCCACGTGCTTCTCCCTGCAAGCGGTGGGGTATGCGTGCAGAGCAGTGGACAGCAAGTCCCGGAACGTGGTTCTGAGCAGGAGCCACATTTAATAGCCAAAATAGCTTCACGCAGCTCAAGAGCCAAGGTTCCTGCTGTATATGGTCATTGTCATGCTGAGCCTTTCCCACCTTTATTGTTACTTTCAGCAGTGTAGTGTCTTGGTGCCATGGCCTTTCCCCATCCGGCTCAGATGTTACAGCAGTGGGGAAAGGCTCCAGTAATGGAGAGGAAGCAGGACAAGTCTCCAGCGCTTGAGGAATTGCTGGAGCCTTTTCCTGCTGCCTCCGCTCTGCCAAAACATTTCTTCATCATAGATACACACACACACACACACACACACACACACACACATGCTTCAAAAGAATCCACCCTCAAAAGCCCAGTAATAAGGTACCTAAGGGCTCATGTGATTCTCCCCCCGCCCCACCATCCTCATTCTTGTATCTAACACTAACTTCCATCTCCAGGAGCACCCTGTCTAATCTCTATCAAGTCAGTTATACAGAACATTAAGTCAGGACAAAATGCTATTTTCTTGTCTTTACGAGCTAGGGTAGAATAATATGTTACAAGCCCCTGAAATGGCCTATAGAAAATAACCTTAATTGTTAGTGCGGCTTTTGTGACATTTGCTAACAAAACCACCTTTCTCATTTTAGCAGGATTTGCCTTGAAGAGAGCAGGATGTAAAATAGCAGACTAAGAAACAGCCATTATGATTTTGTACACCCTTGGCATCCCTCTTACTAAAACATCCCCAAACAAAGTGTTAGATACTCATAGGCAGGATGTGAGTTTTGCATGGGGAGAGGTGGGTCACACAAGTAACAGATTCTAGGACTTTCTGGGACTTCTGTGGCCTGCTGGTACATCTGCCCTTAGGGCTGTCTGAGTTGCTTGGGCACACTGGCCCTTCCCCAGCAACAGTGGCAATCCTAGGCCACCACATACTACACAGCCACCCCTGCCTCAGTGGGCACTCCAGAGCTGCCATCAAACACCAATGGATGCCTGGAGCCCCCATCCAGCATCAGTGGATGCCCCAGAGCCCCCCAGAATGCCCAAGACTTAATCAGGGGCCTACAGTACAAGTCTTGGACACGTCATGGGGCCACAAATTTTTATTGCCTATGCCCTGGCCATGACTTTTACTAAAAATTGCCATGACTAAATCTTAGCCTTATTCAGAGGTAATGCAGTGATGTAAATAAATGTTGCAAAGAACCATTATACTTAAGGCGCAGCTCCAGCTTGTTGCCCCAGTCCTACTGATTCTATTTGGACTAGGTCAAGTTTTTAGCATAACAAGACTTGAGTGAATTAAGTGGTCTATACATCTTCTGCCTGGTGCTGGCTGCCACTCTAAAAAGGAATTGTCATTGTGGAATTGGCTTCCACCTGCACAGCAACTGAGTCAGAGACCGTTTAATTGCTCTCCTCCAGAGCAACACCTTGGGGACAGAACATGAACTAGAGGTAGGCACATCCCAGCAGGTCTGGTGATCTGTGTCTTGATCTTGCTGATGTGAAGCCCAGGGGATTATTTATATCAATAAAGTTGGCAGGTTTGACCTCTGGGGTACTTCAAATCACTATTATCTCAACCTGTTGTGAACATCTTTGGACTCAAAACTCATTGAGAAATTTTGTAACAAATCACTCTCATGGGAATTACTGTTTTTTGATTTGGCCAGAATAATAGCTCTTGCAGCTTTTCCCATGAGATTTCATCTTACCGCCTTGACACACCTTGGCAAATGCAAAGCCATAGAAACAAGTGTATCAAACAACAGAGCACTATGCAACCCCATGACAGTTTCACATTTGGTTGACATGAGTTTTGGGGTACAGTCTGATCTTATTTTATTTGATGTTTCATGCCTATGATCCCAAGTCCTAGAGAGTCCATAAAAGCTAATGCTATCAGCTGATCATATGGACACTGGCAAGGGATCATGTCTGAGGGATTGCTGACTGCTGAAACATTGTTCCACCGTCAGATATCAGTGGAATCCCATGCTCTGTTATATCATTGCCAGCAGTGATTGCAGGCCCTCCTTGTTTTGCATTCGTCTTTTCTGTTGCAGCGCTCTGCAACAAAACTTGACACCATTGTAAGATGCAGGATGGTCTTTTATACTTTTTTTAAATTGGATACTTGTTAAACTAAATTGGATGGGAAGAAAATTACAGTTTTCTTTTGTAATAAAATAACATTGCTGCCTAGAGCACCGTTTGACAGTCCTGTTCCAGACAGCTATCAGTTCATTAGGAAATTTCCAACATCTATTAAATGTTGCTAGGCAACAAATACCGCCTCCCTGCTAAGAAATGAAGTTACCCAATGATAGCTTACCTCTTAGATTAATGTGAGACATATGCAGCAAAGCTCATTTTCAAAGGCTGGCAGAGGAGCTAACTTGCATTTTGCCCATCAGTTTAGAACTGCTCTATTTTTATAATATCATCATTGATACATAACAAGTTATCATGGAAAGATAACTACATACTTGGCAAAGTGTGTGAATCAGTTCACATTTTAAACCACTTGGAACATATCCATTAATACTGTTATCTTTGCACTCTTTCTCCTTTCCTTGTATTTTTTAGTATTCATTTTTGTTGCTGAACTGCATTGATATACAGAGTGAACCTCTTCCTTTCCAATCAGCATAAACACAGAGTAATTCCATTGATGTAAATGGAGTCAGCCTGATGTCAGCAAAAAGCCATTCAGAACCAGTGAATGTGTTCTTATGAAGGGCATGTTAGCAATGAATATAGAATTAGGTCTATAATTATGGTCCTGATCCTGTCTATGTCACTCTGGATCTTACCCCCATCCTCCAGCATATCTAGATCTCCTCCTAGCTTAGTGTCATCCATGAACTTGCTGAGGGTGCAATCCATCCCCTTGTTCAGGTTATTAATGAAGATGTTGAACGAAACCAGCCACAGGATTGACCTTGGGGATTCTGCTTCTTACTGACCGCCAACCAGATATAAATCCATTGATCACAACCCATTAAGCATGATGATCTAACTTGCTTTCTATCCACCTTACAGTCAATTTATCCAATCCTTACTCATTTAACTTGCTATCAAGAATACTGTGAGAGACCGTATGAAAAATTTTGCTAAAGTCCAGGTGTATCCTATCCAATGCCTTTCCCATCTCCACAGATCCAGTTACTTCATCTTAGAAGGCAATCAGGTTAGCCAGGCATGATTTTCCTTTGGTGAACCCATGTTAGCTATTCCCCATCACTTTCCTCTCTTCAAAGTACATCAAAATGGATTCCTTGAGGATCCCCTCCATGATTCTTCCAGGGACTGAGGTGAGGCTGACATCACCTGCTCCTCAGCTCTGGCAGATAGGTTTGGACTCTAGGAATGAATAGGGGCTGCAATTTGTATAGTCTCCATACAATGAGTGGAGGAAGAAAAGGCTCTGCGTGTCCCCACGCAGGGCTCAGACTCAGTCTAGCCATCAACTATTAGCCTTGCATCTTCTTCTTACTGTTCATCTGGAACTGATTCATCTTCCTTGCCAATGACATCATGGAAGATTTTCCAGGAAAGGACAAAGGCAGGAATCTTCCTCTAGCTTCAAGGCCAATAGAAAGAAAACGGCCGTCCATCTGCAATATTTTTAGGAGGAGTCTGCTTTGTTTTCCCTCCTCTTGGCTTCTCCTTCACCTTCACAGCACTCACTTCTCCTGCTCTCTAAGAGCATTTCTGGATGTGCCGCAGTTCACCAACAGGAAGGACATGGTCTGATGCCTACCTGCTGCACCTGATGACACAATTCCAGTGAAAAACTGGCATGGATTCATGATAACAAATTCACTGTATGTTTGTACAGGCACAGGCACATATTGGTGTGACATGTATTGAGCAAGCAGGTATAATTGTGAGGTGGGTCTCACTGGAATGTTTCTATTTAATGCTTTTGTGACTGTCTTACATTTAAAACAAGAGGGAACTTGTGGAATGGTCTTGATTTATGTTGAAAAAATAAGTGCCATCTGTTTTAAAAAAGAAAAGAGAGTTAAGATTTAGGGTTGGGGTGCCTCATCAATTACTAGGTTTGCTATAAGTGAAAGGAGTCAGCTCCTCCATACACAAATACGACAGGAAGGAGTGTCATTGCTACAGGCATTTTACGGCTCTAATTGGCTAGAGGAAGTGAAGGGGATTCATTTGTACACACATCAATATAGTATTAAGAACGAGCCCAGGCATGCAGAGCAGTAATTTCAGGTTTACCTGTTTATACATCTCTTGTAAAAATAATCATTGACAGTCATTATGGACTTGTTCTAACGTAAATCAAATGGGTGAAGTGGTGTGGTATTGCATCTCTTTTGGCTGGGCATCTTTGGTAACTGGGCTTCTTACTATTATCAGGTGCCACAATTATTAATATCCTTCCCTATAAATCTGTCACTGCAATGTTTATGGGGAAGATGTAGGGCCAGATGACGGCTGACCTCTGTGTGGGCTGGGAGATGAGGGTGGTGTGTGTGAGGAGCATATCTGTGAAGAGCACAGGCTCAGTAGTAGTTTCATAGAATCCTCGAATCCTAAGGCTGGAAGTGACCTCAGGAGTTCATTGAGTCCAGGCCCCTGCCCAACGCAGGACAAACCTTAACTAAATCATCCCAGCCAGGGCTTTGTCAAGCTGGGACTTAAAAACCTCTAGGGATGGAGATTCCACTATCTCTCTAGCTCACCCATTCCAGTGCTTCACCTCCCTCCTAGGGTATGTCTACATTACAGTGATCTGTCAACAGAAGTTATTTGCAGAAGAGATCTGACAAAACTTCTCTTGACAGATCATGCCCACACGTAAAAGTGGATTGAAAAAGTGATCCGCTCTGTCGACAGAAAGTAGCCAGACTGTTCAGCCCTCTCTTGACGGAATGGCTGACCATAAGCACAGCAGATAGGGTTGCTTGGTGACCTGGAAGCCCTGTCTGTCGACAGAGGGCTCCCCAGAGCATGTACATGGCTCTTCTGTCAACAGAAACTGTTGACAAAGGTGTTATTCCTCATCACAGAGAGGCAGAATGTTGTCAGTGAAAGTGCTGAGTTTTGTTGACAGACTGTCGACGAAGTGCATTTTGTGTGTAGATGCTCTGCAGGTATTGTCAATAAAATGCTGCTTTTGTCGACAAAATCCGTTAGTGTAGACATAGCCCTAGTGAAATACTATTCCCCAGGGTGCTGAAGACTAGCACCCCTGCCAGAGTTTGACTCCCAGGGACATGCGGGGAGGGAAAAGCTAAACACTGGCCACAAGCTCAAGGATGCTGACCATATGGCACTCCAGGCTGCTACACTGGTTGGAAGTCCTGGAGAATGGGTGAAAATCCGACCTCCACTGAAGTCAGTGAGAGTTTTGCCACTGATTTCAGTAGACCCCACTGTCTACAAACGATTGCTTGTAGAACAGTGGGGAGTGCCTCTTGCCATTCCTCCAGGCTATGCTCCAGGGTTAGCCAGGGTTAACGACCTGCCCTGTCACAGCAACACAACCCCTGTGTTTCTGTGGGGTGAGCTGGGTTGTCTCCGACCAGATGCGGGCAAGGTACTGGATACTTGTGCAGGTCAACATTTTTTCCTATCCAACCACCACAGAGAGGCCCAGCAGCAGAAGTGAACTTGTCCAGAAACTTCTCCCTTATGTCGTTCCAGTGGGCAGGAGGGGGAAAGAATCCTCTTCTTTTCCATTGGGACAAAGAGGCAAACTCAAGTTTAGGACTAATGGAGAACACAGAGTTTGAACCCAGCAAAAAGCTCAAGGTGGGAAAAGATTTCCCTGTCTCTGATGGGGCTTCTACATCACTGGATAGTTCTGATTTATCAAGATGCTATTTACTTACTCTTAGTTGTATTACAGTCACACTGATCTAACACCCTAATAGACAATAGATACATAGTTTACTTGAAAAACTAAGGCAAAGTGATTTGTTTCAGGTGCCACAGCAGGTCCACAGCACAGCTGGGAACAGCACCCAGGTCTCTGCTCTTAGTCTAGTGTCCAATTCACTGGACAATATCTTTTCTCTAGTCAAGCTATTGGCTTTTGGTTGTAAGTGCTTTGGGGCAGGGACCGTCTTTTCATTACCCACGTACCAAATGCCTAGATCAATGGTGACCACATCCCTGACTGGATTCACAATTGCAATATAACTTCATCCTACTAGTTTTCAAAGGAATATTTTCTGTCCTTGAAGTGCAATAGGTACTGTGTGTGTGTAGAATAATCCTCCAAACCATCTGACATGGGCTTTCCTCCCTCTACCTCTCCTTGCAAATGATTTGAAACACCAGAGTGGAGAGAAGCTGGGCAGAGGGAAGGGGACCACTGACTATAGCTGTTATTGTGCCCCAACACTGGTCCTCGGGCAAAAATGAGAGAGTTCCACTGTTTTGTAGGAATCTCCAGACCTGTGTTTGGATTTGATCTATCAAAAACACCGATGAACCAAACCACACCCCTCCCAAGGGAATGCAAATATTTAGAAATGCCACTGCTACCTTATCTGCTTCAACCGGGTAAGTTGATTAAATGTGATGTTCTTGTTAGCTAGCCCAGCTTAACCGTAACAATTTTTTGTGTCAGAAAATAGAATATCATCTCTCATTTTAATCTGCACTTGCAAGTAAATAGACTTCCAAGGACTGAATTTGCAAATACATCGGACAGCACATCCCACACTGGAATAGTTCCTATTCTTTATCCTACAGTTACTCAAAATGAGTGTGGGCAGGTATTTGCTGTAATAATTACCATTTCATAGCAGGGATTATATTCTGTCCTGGATCTGCCATTTCCACTAGCACAAGCCTGGTTGGATGAGTAGCATTCATTAGAAATAAACTCATCAGCATTTTGACCTGACACCAATTGTTTCCTCCGTGGCAGTTCAAATGCACCTTTTTGTTTGATACAGCATGATTCCCGCTGGCATTCTACACGCCCTGTCACCATGCCCCAAGATGAAAGGGACATGATTTATGTTGCAGAAGCAGAACAGGGGATACACATTACTAATTGCTGCTTAGCTAAAAAGTGCATGGTTGAGCCATAAACAGGAAATGGTTTTAACATCAACGCCACATAAACATCAATAGAAAAAATGAAACAGATAACAGGGCAGCAGCTGCAGCTGAGCCCACCCATTCATTATCTATTCCTATTATGATTTGATCTGATGTTGTTCAAAGAAGTGCACTCTGACTCCCTGGTTGGTGGGTGGAGAGGAGGACAGGGAAAATGTGGGTAGCAGCCCCTTTGAACGCATTCCTTTCCAGAATGGCAGAAGAAATTGTTGCTAAAGATCTTTGAATTTATGGCTCATGGGATACCTGCAACATTAACTTTCAGGCATGTAAGAGGAGTTAAAGAAGACTTAATTTTCAACAGAAAAATGGTCATAGATCCTCCCCAAGCAGTGTTTGAGGAGCCATGTATTGAGAGGTCCCTCAACAAGCTGCTGCTGCCACATAAGGAAGACTCCGTCATCAAATGTAGATTCCTGCTCAGCCTCTGTATCCCTTTTTGGGATGGAGTGGAAGATTAGGGCAGGACGAAGGAGGAAGACGCACGACAGAGGATCAGTGGAGGAAGCAGAGCATCCACACTTTGACCTTCACTTTGCCACCTTGCTACAACAGCCATGAGAACAGCACCCTTGGTCTGTGCTCCTAAGGTTAAGAAAACACAACAGCACACTTCTTCTTCTCACAAGGCTCATGGCAAAGCCCTATCAGAGCTGTGATGCTACCAGGAACACCCAGCAAAACTCACCCTCCACAATGAAAACACAGCCTCCCATTAACAGACTGCCTTCCTCTAAAACCAGACCTCTCCCATCTCCAGATTCAGAGTTAGTAGTCTGGCCTTGCCACATAGTTTGAAGTATTTCAGACTAAAGCTGGAGAAAAGAGCTTCAAAAAGCTAAAGATCACACATAGCACGTACTCCAGATGGATTTGTTATTGAAACCGGGAAGCATGTTCTGTGCTGATTCTAACTCAGGCTACATGGCACAGGGAAACAGGGCTGTTTTGTTACCTTAGCATCTCTGTCTGAGATATACATGATCAGTAAAATAATGCAAAGCTATTCCAAATTAATTGTGTGAAATTTTAGAACACACCTAGGTGAATTAGATGCCCAACTCTCATTCACGTTCTGCAGACATTGGATGCTCAATTACCATAGGCGCTTATAAAATTCCATCTCTTTTTAAGTATCCATTATAAGATATTTTTCTGGTTAAGGGGTGTGAGGCTTTGAAAACAAAAAAGGTCGTACTCAACTCCTTGTTTTAGCTAGATGGCTACGTGCCACCTCTATAGCAAATCATAGTGATGACCTTTCCACTAAATAGCTTGTTGGTGTTTACCATTGATTTAACAGCAAATATGCTAAAAGAGAAATAATGCAAAATGGACACCACAAATAATATCTGTGAAAACAAAACTGAGGGTCTTCAGCACAAATATGAAGAGTGGGCTCTTGTATTCATGCGGGACCTGACACACTAAAAAGTCTTCAGATCACAAGCTACAGACATTTATAAACAGATTCCTGAGGAACCTCCTTCGCATGAAATGGCAAGAGTTGTTCACAAATGAGGAGCTTTGGAACCGAGCTGGACAATAACTGTTTGATGTTCAAATCAAGAAAAGAAAGTGGGGATGGCTAGGTCACCCTCCCAGAAAACCATCATCCAGCTCAGTCCATCAAGCCCTCAAATAGAACCCACAAGGAAAACGCAAACGAGGAAGACCACAGACAACATGGAGCAGATCTACTGAGATTGAAAGACAACAACTGGGGTACTCCTGGAGTCAACCAGAAGTTTTGTCCCAAGACAGAGAGCAATGGAGGAGAGTTGTAGATGACCTATGTGCCACATGGAGTACAAGGGTTTAAGTAGGTTAAGTAAGTACATATTTAAAAAAAGGACTTTACAGATTTCTAAGAGACAGAATTTCAACTGTTCACTCATGTTAAATAGTAGTTTACTCCAGAAATAGCCCCATTAAAGACAGTATTGCTATTTATGTGTAGGGCTGTGGATTTGTCATGGGATATTTATCAAAAAATCACAGCGCAAGGTAAATTTAGTAGAAGACACAGTTTTAGGGCAAGATGGTGGGTGGCCTTACTCACGACTTTACACACCATCCGCCCTCGCCCCAAACTTGCGCCTTTTCTTTCTTTTTTATTTTTTTATTTTTTATTTGAAAAATTGCTGTGACAAAATGCACAATGTTGCTTTTGAACCAAAGGCCTGCATACTTTTCTGCCTTCAGTGTCACACCACTCAGGTTTGGCCTGGCTACTGCTTTGCCATGAAGGGCTTTGTCAGACCAAAACTGAGTGTCCCCCGACCTCATGCCAACACATGGCGCAGGGAGAGAGGCCCAGCTCTGCGGGACAGGAATCTTCGCTGTGGGATGAGAGCAAGGTGGGCTTGCTCTCCAGTCTCTTCCACAACTTTGCCTCCTCCTGGGGCTGGGATTAGGGTTGTGGTGTCAGGGTGCTCTCTCTCTTTCTCAGACAGACGAAGAGTTAAGGTATCTGTAACATTTTCATCACTGTCACAAACCTGCATCCTGATTCATGGAGCTAGGCAACACTCAGTGTGTTAAAGGTGCCAGAATTTAACTGTGTGCACATCAAAGGGGGATTCAAGTCACCAGGATGCAGGCCACCACAAAAGACTCAGTGTATTTCTAAAATGGCCTTTACAGTAATAGTGATGCAAAGGAACAAATTTCAAATGTATACGTCACTGTAATATAAAATTGTTTGACAGAGTGACAGTCTACCATTTAAGACATGGGTTGCAAAGATCATTTGTGCCTGGCTTCTCATAAGAAAAATTAAGCTTATCTAAAAATCACATTGAAAAGATAGATTATTACACATTTTTTGTTATAAGCTCATCAGACTGTGACAGGCTGTTTTGCTGATTCTTTTATGGGTGCACTCACAGGTTCTTGTTACGATGCAATTTGAGGCATTATAGATAATACTGTGTGGCTGCAGTTGAAGAAACATCACTGGAAATTCAAGGCCAATTCCTAAGCCCTTCTTATACAGCTTGACTACATGATTATATGCAGAGAAACCTTGAAGATAGCAGAGGGGTTGGAATCCTTCCCCAAATACATGTTCAAGGTACTGGGCATCTGGGTAATCCCTCTGAGGGTCCTATGAGAGAACTAGGCCTGCAGTAGTAACTAGGGCCCACTCTGTGTCAAATTAGGCCAGAACACTTGGTATATAGCCAAGGTCTCTTCAGAACAGAATGTTAGGTCAGAACATCCAGATAACTGGTTGTGTCAGTGCCTTACATGCAGTCCCATCACCATAGGAACCTCTTCACCAGAGGCCAACCTTGGAGGTCTCTGAAAGGGGCATGGCGATCTCCTTTGTGAGCTTTCTGCTCCTCACCTCTTCCATTTGGTGGAAGTACACAGGTTTCACCATGCCCAGGAATTTCCAGGCAGGGTAGGAAGAATGTTCTCATGCACAGGGCACTGGTCTCGGACTTAACGGACCTGGATTTAACTCCCAGTTCAGCTACAGGCTTTCTGTGTAACTTGGCATGTTTAATCTATCCCAAGCCTCAGTTTTCTACCTGTAAAATGGGACCAGTACTTCCCTCTTACACAGAGGTTCTACTCTCATCTATTTATGACTGTGAGGCCTAGAAGTACACAAATAGCTAGATCCCACAGCCAGGAAAAAGAGAAATTATAAATTCATCTGAGAAATGTTACCTTCCCTCCTTCAGAATAAACAGGAAAAGATAGTGAAACTGCTGTTTGAATACTAGTGATGAGACAAGTCTCTCATTGAAACACCTGCACTGCACAAGCTTTTTTATGTTATCAGTCAAAGGGTTTGTTATCTTGATTCATGAGCTGGTGAAAGAGGGAGAATGACTGACTCCCTTATCTTCCTTATTCAAGGCTAATGCCATGGCTATAGTACTTTAAGGAGTGAGGAAATTTATGCTGTGGTCTTTCAGCTTTTTATCTAACTTGTGAGATAAAAAAATTACAGTTTCTAGCAACTTAAGAAACTTCAAGGGAACATGGGAATTCTGTGGTACCTCAGAGCTTTTCTTCACCTATCTAACCTCACGTTATGCAGGAAATTGTTGCTGCAGTCTGTTTACTACCAACAAGTAGAACCACTAGCTTAAGAGTCTTATCTATGGAATAATTACTTTTTACAAACCTCAAAGAGGTGATAAACATGCATAAATGAGCTCAGGCAATAGAGAAGAGTTCTAAAATGAATCTGTCACACTTACAGTACTGTAATGAAAATAAATAAATAAATAAACATGTAGTCAACCCTACAATAAACTAAAGCAAAATCTGCCAAATACTTATATTTTGCATACCTTTCCTCCTCCAAGGTTGTCTGAAGAAAGAGTGATTAATTTAAAACATACAGTACACCAAACAAGCCTGCATCATCCCCATATGTAAATCCAATCTACGTCAATGAGACATGCATAAGTGTTTTGTTAAAGAGGGATGGTTTGGTGAATTGGTCCATATTTGAAAGAGAACAATTGCTACCCAATTACTCATCTGTGGGTAGCCTTTGGCAACACACTTTTCATAGGCATTTGAAGTTTGATTAAATCTGATAAAATAATAAATTCACAGAAAAGTTTATTATGGTTTTGTTAATGATGAGGAAACACTGAGTGACATCAGGATTTATGCCCATGCCAGATTACTAGCAAGACAGCCTGCAGCATAGCAGGGCCAGACCCTTAAAACAGCGAGTGCAGTGGGAATGGCAAAAGAGAAACTTTTCCTGATCACTGTCGGAATCTCCCCCTGGAAAGTGGTGGAGCCAGTGTGGAAACTGGAGGTGCACAGACTGGTGCCAGTGGTGAGCCTGGTGAGTTTTGAGATGTACAGTTATGGAGTAAAGGAGGTCTGGGGCCTCAGATATCATGAGATCTTTACAGAATTTTTTAAAGAATCTAAACTCTTGTGGCACCATGGTAATTGTTGCAATGCTTGCAGGTGTTGAGTTGACAGTTCTGAAGAGACCTTGGCTATACATCAAGTGGTCTGATCTTGGTTGCCTCACAGTCGTTGGTACCAGGGGCATCCATACCAGTGCCGACTGCCTGGAAGCAGTGTGGTTGATGTTCCTGTCCCTAACGGGTGGTAACACTGCTCTGGGGTCTGTGCCAATAGTTTCCTTAGGATTACCAGAGGAGTCTGTTGCAGAGGGCCCCTGCAATCTATGAGTACTGTGCTAAGACACCTTCATACCAACAGCACTGAGGAGACCGAATATAGCAGGGGGCTTCTCTGGATGGTTTGAGGATCACTGTGAGGACTTGAAACTCTCCACTTAGATGTTTTACGTGGGGAATCCCAAGATTTCTTCCTCAATTCACCAACCGGATATTACCTTGGAGACTTGGGCCACAGGGTCAATTACAGGCTGAAGAGCTCCCACCCTCACTCTCAATTCCGGTTTTGTTTTTTTCAGAATCTGGCCTTCAGCTTCTGAGAGAAGGCACAAGTGTGTACAGCTGTGGGGTGTGGCCCTTGCCGAGGCAACGGACACAGTGGAACACCTGTCTGTTACTTGAATGGCCTCCCTACAGAGGAGGCACCACCTAAACGTGGGAGAACCCGTCATGCCTCTTACTGGGAGCAATTCACAGTCAGCGGGGAGGGGGCTAAAGAACATTTTTTTAAATAACGGGGCCAGAAAAAAAACCCAAAAGAATCTTAAAGAACAAAAATGCTAAAACCCAGCTAAGAGATCCTGTCTAAAGAACAGATCGCTGATCGTTCTGCCTCCAGCCAGGGCAGCTGGGAAGGAACTGAAGGTGGTTCACCCATGCTGCACTAATTAGCCTCAAGACAGATCATTAGAGGGGGCGCATATGCATAGGCCAGATAGACACTGCTACCAAAGATCTCAGATCAAAAGTTAAGGGATGCACATATAACTACAGTGTACTACCCGCACGGACACTAATGGAAGGAGAATCTCTGTACGCCCAGCCCAAGGGCAGTTTGCATGGTGGGACTGCCCTGGACTGATGGATCCTGGAAGCCTTAGCGTCTCCTACATAGTTGCTACACAGTTGATATGTTGAAGCTGACTCAAGGCCACAGATGCTGGAAGATCATGGAAACCTGACTATGGTTTGTTGAACCAGGTATTTTTCACACAAATTCCTGATCCTTCCTTTCCTGCTGGCATGATGTGGCTTTGGACCCAGCCCTTTATCATTTGCAAGATGGAATCATCCAGTACCAGGTAAACGAGAACGTTGCCTTTCAGAGGCCCTTTGCCTTATAGAATCATAGAAATGCTGGGTTGGAAGGGACCTTGAGATGTCACCTAGTTCATTCTTCTGTACTGAGAAAGGACCACATACACCTAACCCATTCCAGACAGGTGTTCATCTAACCCGTTTTTAAAAACATCCACTGATGGAGATCTGATATTTTTCCTCGTGGTTTGAGTGACTTACTTTGTATCTGCACCTGAGAAATGAATAAACGTGTAATTCTCAGTGTAGCCAGCTTGAGTTGCAGGAACTCAGCACTTGTCAGGATCAGGCACCTTCTGTGTGAAATATGGCAAACCCAGGAAACACCAGCTGCATGTTTCATTTTTGTTGGTCTCTAGTGGCCCAGACAGCAGGCGTTCATAGCTCACTCAGAAAACTGACAGAATAAGCAGATGCTGACTGACCAGGCAGTTTTAGGAAATAGTTTTGAAGCCCATGCCAGCAATGATGAAGAATTTATTTGGCCTAGAAGATAGAAGAACTCTTATTGCTTATTTGTGTGACCCATGATAACACAGAAATGTAGCCTCTGTTTAAAAGAATCTGCTGAAAATACCCACCACAATTTCTCTATAATTTATCTTCAGTCTAAATGTATTACTCTGCATTGAGCTACAATATACACAGTGAACTAATTTTCCATTACAGTGTAAGCCTTCAGATAAGCGAAAGTTATCTCAGATTCATAGCACTGTCCTTGCCTTGGTATTTTGGAAAAGGCTGTCTTGCGTACATCTCACTGTGGTAAAATACTAGATGGAATGGCTTGCTAAAGATTAATTGCATTCTTCTTGATGGCGAATTCTTCACCAAACGTGTTTTTCCCATCATGTTGTCTTGCTGAAATGACAGCACTGTGATAAACATACAGACTTCGTATAATTCATCAGAAATTTAAATAAACATTGCCTCCAACTTCTATTTCCTTCTTCTTAACCCCAGGGGCATGCTCCAAAATTACAACCTCTGTCATATACAAGCACAAAGCCAAGCTCTCGTGCGCTTAGCTCTAATGAAGTCCCTCTGCACAGTTTTTATATACAAACTTTTAAACAGATATGGAGTATCTGAGTTTACTGCTCAGAGGTCATATTACTGTAGGACCATAGCTCACAGTTCACACAGTCTGCTAGTTTGTTTATCAGAGCATATGACATTGACTAACTTTGTTTTACTCGGCCAGGAATAGTCAAGGTGGGGTGAAGGTCAGTTGGAGAAGGTGGCTAGGCTAGTCTATACCAGCAGTCAGGAGGTGTGGAGGTGGAGTAGCCTGGGAAAGGTGTGACTCCCAAGGGGAAAGGCCATAGGGGGAAAGCATTCTGAAAGCAGGAAGAGTTGTGAGTGTATGCGTAACCACCCACAGATGGACTTGAACCTGGGACCCTGCTGCAGAAGTCTCTGTAGCTTGAGCTAAAAGCCAGCTGGTGCTCAGCTAAGGCTGGAGAGGAGACTCACTCTTTCTCTGTGTAGGTTGTCTAGATGCCGCTACATGGGACAGTGACCCACACCCAGGAGGTGTGTGGGTTACATATGCATGTACTACACAGGACTCTGAGGCTGAGGAGAGAGCTGGATGCTGTGGGAAAGGAAGAGGTAGTAGACAAGGAGAACCATGGGAAAGCACAGATAGGCAGCACTGCAGAGTGAAGAGGAGAACCAAAACACAAATGAGGGAGGAGTAACAGGATGATCAGCCAGTGAGACTTAACACATGGACGCAGCTTCTCCTGACCACTTCCAGGAGAAGGAGGTGCAGCTATCATCAGCATGTTAGCAACACTTCAGCCTTTTAATCTCATCAGCAACAGGAAACCAAAGGCGTCTTAGGATCGGTTTACTCTGTAACAAGGGATGTGATTTCTCAGTGCTGAACTGATTGAGCTCATGTAAGTACAATGGCAAAATAACCACCATAGCACAGGGAGCAGCAGCAAAGGCACGCCTGAGCTGTGCCAAGCACAAACCTGTCAGAAACTTGTTACAGCTCAGCTGCACCTCCTCACCCGTCTCCTAGTGCAGCCCTAGCCCAAAGGTTCTCAAACTTCATGGGCTGTGGCCCACTCTGCTCAGTGCAAACCATCTCATGAACCTCCAGTCAGCCACCACGATGACCAAATGTCTTTGTTTAGCTCTAACTAACTTCAAAAGGAAATGATTAATATCAGGCTCCTGGAGCTATGACATAAAGGGGCATGTATAACTGGTAAGAGCAGAAATATTATTAGTCAAAACCAAAATAACAAAACTGATTAAGCACTTTAATTTTATCAGGTCGATTCACCAAACTTTGTTTCAAATAAAATAAAATATTAATTTATGTACATAAAAAGGGTTTCAACATTGTCTTTATTTATGGCTGGGGTAGTGAAACGTTGTTGGGTCAGGGGCCCCACAAGTGAGAGGCAACCCCCCAAAACAAACAAAATACCCCAATATAGCCCCCATCTGAGGTACCTCACTCCCCTGGGACTCCAGGCCCACAGTGGGGGCTAGCAGGGGAGAGGATGAGGGAGGACCAAGCTTTGGGGCTACCCACAGGCAAGATTAACTTTTTTTTGGTCCCAGGCTTAGTCAATTTTGGGAGCTCCCCCTCACCCCCAAGCTCTGGGGTGAGGCCAAAATGAGGGGTTCAGTGTGCTGGGAGGGGACTGCCTGGTAGTGGGATAGGGGTGAGGGTAAAGGTTATGGTGGGAAGCAGGGTGCTGGAGAGGGCTGGGAGTGGAGGGCTGGCCAGGAGGGAGGGTGTGGGAGTAGGCTGAGGGTGTGGTGTCTGGAAGGGTGGGAGGGTGCAGGAGCAAGGCCGGGTGCAGTGTCTGGCTGGGGGCAGGGTGTATGGCTAGTGTATGGCAGGAGCTGACCAGGGCTGGGAGAGTTGGGTGGGAGGGTTGTGCAGGAGCTGATTGGGGCTGGGGAAGCAGATGGCAGGGAGAACAGGGAGGGAAGAGGGAGAATGGAAGATGGATGGAGGTGCAGGGGCTGGTCATGAGAGGAGTGGGGGGTGCTTCCCTGTCTCTGCACTCCCACCTCTCCCCAGGTACCACCCTCTGCTGCTCCCATTAGCTGAAATCTGGCCAGTGGGAGCAGCAAGGAATCCCTCCCATGAGTGGTTTCCAGCACTGCATCCCCCAGCAGAGGGGCGAGGGAGCAGTAGCACATGGAGCCACATTTCCACCCCCACCATCGTATGCTGAATCTAGCCCATGGGGCTCAGGGCTGCTCCCCTGCCCACAGCAGGAAGCTGGTGCAAGAACCTCCTGGTGGAAGGGGGATCCATGGGGCTGGAGCACCAGTGCAGGCTCCCTGAGGGGAGAGGGAAGTGAGCCCTGACCCTCACAGCCCACCTGTAAGGTGGCCACAGACCACTAGTGGTCCATGGATGGCAGTTTGAGAATGAGTGCTCTAGCCTTACCCACTGGGATGTGCAGAACTAGGCAAAGGGCTAGCTCAGAGACATGATAGACTGGTTTTCAGATGTGCCGACCATCTGTGCAGGGAACGAAACTCAGCCCAGAGCAGAAGTCAGGAGAAGCTGTGTGCATGCGTTAAGTCTCATGTCAGCCCTGTTCTGAGGGCTGAAGCCCTGCATAGCCCTTGAGCTGGTGTCCTGTCAGAGGCCTCCTGTTAGTGCTAATCAACTCTAAGAATCAAGCTGACTTGTTCTACACTATGTAGATATGCCCTCGGTGCCGACAGATGAAGCTACGCACCTAGTGGGACTGAACATGCATTTTAGATGCCTAGAGACAGTTCAAAATCCCATTTGGTATCTCAACACCTTTAAAACCCTGACCATAAATACAGATTTAGGTGCTCTACTTTAGGCATCCAAGTTTGAAAGCATCAGCCTAAAACTCCCTGCAATACTTACCACAAAAAACTTAGTTTAGCCTAAACATTTCACACAATCGCCAACATTTTTCTTATCTACGAAAGCTCAACCGAATAAATAAAATTGTGAGCCTCTAAAGTGCTACCCCCCCAAGACTATTTTTTTCCACAGTGTGTGACAAAATGTGTGTTATGCTGCAAAAGCTCACACAGGCAGTAGGTGTATGACTGACAGGCTAAGTCTACACGAGCCCCAATAGGAATAAGGGGACTTCAAAGTAGGCGGGGTCCTTTCGAAAAGGAGCCCCGTCTGGACGAGACGTGCGGCGGCAAGCCGCATCAATTTCGAAGTGCCGCTGCTGCCCGCATGCTAATGAAGCACTGAATATGCATTTCAGCGCTTCATTAGTAAACTTCGAAATGGCCATTTGCGTGGCCATTTTGAAGTTTGGGGCTCGTGTAGACGTAGCCACAATGCTCTTGGGCTGCATCTATACTAGCAAGTTCTTTTGAAAAAAACGGCCCTTTTCTGAAAGAGCCTGTGGAGTATCTACACACAAAGGCTGTTTCTACACATGCCACTTTCAGAGAAAGTGGCATGTGTAGAAACAGCCAAAATGTGTTCTTTCGAACTGAGCAGAGCACTTTTTCTGGCGGCTCTCTTCCTCTCCCAGATGCAGAAGAGCGCCTTTTTGCAAAAGATTCTTTCAGAAAAAAAAATGTGTGTAGACACCCTGGGGGGGGCACATTTTTTTTCAAAGAGCAGTCCTCATGGCACTGGATTTTTTCGATACCTGGCCCATTCTTTCAAAAGAGTGGGGATTTGTGGACACTCTATTGAAAAAACAGATTGATTTTTGGTCCACTTTTTTTTATGTGGATGTGCTTTTCTGAAAGAAGTTTTTTCGCAAGAGATCTTCCAAAAAACCACCTTGCAAAAGATCACTGTAGTATGGACGTAGCCTTAGTCCATGTAACAATAAAGAATATCATTCTTCCAACCTAAAACAGAAGGAAATTATATTACAGATAAATTGAATCTTTATGCATTTGTACAAATAGCCCTAGAAATCCAAGTTCTGTAATGGGATTCTGCCTTGATGTTCTAATAAAAGCTTAATATGGATGTATTTAAGCCGTTCTTTAAAATAACACAGAAGATATTAAAAATAAATAGCCTGAGCTTTAAAATGTTCTCTCTGCTATATTGACATAGCAAACACATCTAAATATGCACACAAATAAACATTTAATGATTTTCTTTGAAAATAACTATTAAGCAGATTCCTAAAGAGTGTACTAATGTACTTGGATGCTTTTAGTTCACCTTCTAAATCCGATAACTGTTGATTATATGTTCTTCTTTTTTTTTCCAAAGGACCTCACGCAAAACACATTTTAAAAATGATCTACTTGAAATAGGTACAGTTCCACATTTATCAAATATAGCTCTGCAGTGAAAACAAAATGGAAATCTATCTAGCTGTAATTCAGAACTGTGACTACAGAATAATGGTTTTATTATGAGCGAGTTGATGCACCTTCTAAACATTTATTCTATGGCAGATGCCTCTGTGAAAGAACAAACACATAGTTCAGCAGCAATGCAGCCTTTTTTCCTATTTGGTTTCTTTCACAGCACACGTGATTATTTTCCCCAGGGAGGAGGGGTGTTCCAGTGCATACACACTGACTCCAAGGCTGCTCTGATGCTGCTCTGCACCCAGCAGGAGCCAAACTCCCTCCTCTCTGTCCCCCTTACCCTGTGGACCTTCCCACCTGCCGATCTACTTCTTCCCCCCAGCTCCATGAACCAGCTGTTTCATGGTGTTCAGAGACTCTAGGAGGGATGGGGAGGTGTGAGAATATGGTACCTGGGGGAAGTGCCAAAAGGTGGGGTGGAGGTGGTAGTTGGGGATAGGAGTGGAGTGGGCATGGTGCGAGGATGGAACAAGCATCACAGAATCATAGAACAATAGAGCTGGAAGAGACCTAAAAAAGTCATCAAATCCAGCCCCCTGCCCTAAGCAGGACCAAACCCATCAGATCAGCCCAGCCAGGGCTTTGTCGAGGCGAGACTTAAACACCTCCAGGGATGGAGACTCCACTACTTCCCTGGGTAGACCATTCCAATGCTTCACCACCCTCCTAGTGAAAAAGTTTTTCCTAACGTTCAACCTGGACCCTCCCAACCGCAACTTGAGACCATTGTTCCATGTTCTGCCACCCGTGACCACTGTGAACAGCCTCTCTCCAGCCTCTTTGCAACCTCCCTTCAGTAAGTTGAAGGCTGTTATCAAGTCCCCCCTCAGTCTTCTCTTCTGCAGACTAAACAGTCCCAATTTCCTCAACCTTTCTTCATAGGTCATATGCTCCACCCCCTAATTATTTTGGTTGCCCTCTGCTGGACCCTCTCCAGTGTATCTACATCCTTCCTATAATTGGGGGCCCAGAACTGGACACAGTACTCCAGATGCAGCGTCACCAAAGCTGAATAAAGAGGAATAATCACTTTTCTGGATCTACTGGCAACACTCCTCTTGATGCATCAGAGGAGGAGGAGTGGATGGGGGGGGGAGGAGTGGAGTGTGGCAACACCTGGGGCAGAGCAGTGGGTGGAGGGGTTATAAGTGCCTCTCAGCTAGAGCAGAAGTCAGCAGCTATGATCCAGTGTGGTTTTCTTGCTAGCCCAGGGCTTAGGCAGCCTGAGTTAAATTCCTTACTCTACTGGATGGCAAACCATCTTGGCCAGAGCTACAGTAGACCTTAAAGTCCACTGTAGAAACACAACTCCAGCTATGACATTTGTGTAGCTGGAATTGACTTATATATAATCAAGTTATCTGATCGGCCTCCCTGAGGGAGGATGACAGAAGAAATTCTCCTGTCAACCTCCCTTACTCCTCATAACATTGAGAAGTACAGGGGTCGACTGCCGACCTCTGATACTTCAATTTCATGTGTCCCCACAAGAGGTTGATCTGCTGGGTAGTGAAGACACCCTCAGTCTGTATGTGACTTGGTTCCCCATCTGTTTAACGGACACACCAGTGTTGCCCTACTTCAGAGGGGAGCCTTGAGCATAAAAACACAGAAGGGTTATGAGGTGCAGCGATACTAAATTAATGGCTGGTGTATAAGTACCCTGGGTTGCCATTACAACTAAGGTTGCATCCTGACATCTGTTTAGAATATCTCATTTTGAAACAACACGACGCGTCCCCCGCCCCAAGGGCTGTGTCTACCCTTGCATTGCTTTTTCGAAAGAGGCATGCAAATGAGTGAAATCAAAAATGCAAATGAAATGCAGATTTACATACCTGGTGCCTCATTCGCATATTCTTCATTTCAAAAGCTTCTTTTGAAAGAAGAAAAGCAGTGTAGACATGGCTCTTTCAAAAGTAAACCACATCTTCAAAAGAACCCTTCTTCCTGAAACAAAATAGGAAGAAGGCTTCTTTCCAAGATGGGGTTTACTTTTGAAACAGCCCCATCTACACTGTTTTTTTTCTTTCAAAAGAAGGATATGCAAATGAGGTGCCAGATATGTAAATCAGTGACACATTTGCATTTTCCATTTCCTTCATTAGCATGCCTCTTTCAAAAGAGGAATGCAAGTGTAGACACAGCTACAATGAACTCAGCTATTTCAAAATAGCAGTTCCAGGTCCACGGCAGTATTTCAAAATAAGTGCCATTGGATCCCATTATGGCTTATGTTGAAATAGCGCTAGTCCATGCCCACTCAATAGTGCCTATTTTGAAATAGCAATTTCAAAATAGGTGTTATTTCTCTCACTTTGGCTGTGTCTATACTAGCATTGTGCTTTCAAAAGAGGCATGCAAATAAGGACATTGAAAATGCAAATGAGGTGCAGATTTACATATCTGACACTTCATTTGCATATTATCCTTTCAAAAGAGTTTCTTTTGAAAGGAAAAGAAGCAGTGTAGACACAGTCCTTTCAAAAGTAAACCCCAGTTTTGAAAAAAAAAATCTTATTCTTAAACAATTTAGGAAGAAGTCTCTTCCAAAAACAACGTTTACTTTCTACACTGTTTTTTTCCCTTTCTAAAGAAGCCCTTTTGAAAGGATAATATGCAAATGAGGTATCAGATATGTAAATCTGCCCCCATTTGCATTTCCAATTCCTCATTTGCATGCCTCTTTCAAAACCAAAATGCTAGTGTAGACACAGCCTCCAATGGTCACCAATTTCAGAATATCAGAGAGGTAACCGTGTTAGTCTGTAGCTTCGAGAACAACAAGAAGTCTTGTGGCACCTTATAGACTAACAGATATTTTGGAGCATAAGCTTTCGTGGACAAAGACCCACTTCATCAGATGCATGAGTTGGGGGGTGGTTTCAGAGGGGTATTTAAAGAGTGGGGTCCCAGTAAGACCCCACTCTAAATACCCCTTGTCAGCTCTGGCCCTCCCTCTTACTGGGACACCACTCTTTTAATACCCCTCTGAAACCACCCCCCCACTCATGCATCTGATGAAATGAGTCTTTGTCCACGAAAGTTTATGCTCCAAAATATCTCTTAGTCTATAAGGTGCCACAAGACTTCTTGTTGTTCTCAATTTCAGAATAATGCACCTGCTATTTTGAAATTATTTTGAAATTGTAGACAACAGCTGTTATTTCAGGCTTCCTAGTTGTTGTAGCTGTAGCCCCACTGACTTCAGTGGGGACAGGATTACACCAGTGCTGAATGCTTCTGAAAATCTCGCCCATATGGCTTTAACCACTAGTGCAGAATACTTTCGGTACTTTTTTTTTTTTAAAACCAACGAGTGTCCTCTCAAAAAGCTTGGGGTGTCTGCAGCATAATTAATAAAACTTTATCTTCTGTGGGTAACCTCACAGCTTCATAGGCAAGAGACCATACATTTTTCCAAATCATTTGACATGTCTAATAGTTGACATATATTACTTTAAGAACACAGTTCACAAGACCCAAGTTGTTTTAAACCTTCCTGTCTCCTGAAAGCTTATAATAATTCTGAAGGTCCAGAGAGTGCAGGAATACAGTATTCAAGTCATTGTTAGTCAATAAAATGAAATGCCATTTCTGTTTGAGCAGATGGCAGCAGCAATACAATACAAGGAGCAAGAACACTAATACAGAAATCAATATCTATTACAGTTTAAATAACATTTTGGTCCTGAAATGATAATAGCAGTCCCGTAAATCCTTTAAGGCTGACCCTGTTTGTATTAGAAATAAGTTCAATGTGCTTCAGGATACAGCTTCTGTAACCAGTATAATTACCTCTTAACCTAAATATCCAAACACCAAACTCCCTCAGCACCCACTTCCTGATGAAAATCCTAAACAAATCTAATTCCCTTCCCTTTTTTTCCAACATAGTAAAGAAGCCAGGGAATGGTTTTTTAAGCAAACCAGATGGAACATCTGTGATATCTGTGGCAATGTAATTCAGAATAATTATTAATGTGGCCATAATTTACACTTGCCTGGCCTCTTTTGAGCATCTTGAGACTAATATAAAGAGGATATAAAATGAGTCCTTAGAAAATGGAGACAGAGAGAGAGAAGCATGCAAGAAAAGAACTGCAATGTTTTTACAAGACAAATCTGTCTTGTTGACCTACTTCGAAATGGGGAAAACAATTCTAAGCAACTGCTGTGTTTAGGAAATTTAGTCCTTTTTAATGTACGCAAATTATCTGTGCTCAGGTCATGACCATAGCTGAAGATGGTTGATGAATCATTTCTATGAACAAATGTGTTCTATGGTATGTTTTTGAATATACTCAGTAACTTGTCATTGTATTCTAGATATGGGACCAGTAACATCGTATTGTATCTCATTCCAGGATGAAAGAAAAAACTCTTAAACAGAAAATGGGACTTTGTGACTTTGTTTCAAACAGAGCAGAGACTGGGAAAAGGAGAAATTTGGGGCAAGAGGGAGATATAAAAAGATAATCAGGCTTAAGGAAATATTTAGCATCTTTTTCTAGTCTCATCTGGACTAAGAGGAATATGAGGTTTGTGTCAAAAGTGAATTGCAGAGTGGAAAATAGCTGAATATTTTCAGAGAGAAAAATGTCACACTTGTGATCTAAGAAAACTGAAACTCAGTATTCTCTTGTCACATTCTCACCAAGTGTTCGTGTGCATGTGCGTCTAGATGTCCATCACTAGATGGAAACCAGACAAATGTCAGTAGTAATACAAGAAAGGCATAAGTGTTACATAAATATTTCTGATTTGTATTTGAAAAAAAGCCAGATGATGTACTCATAATGATGTTCCAAAAGTAACTTGCAGGTGTTAAATGTAAACTACTAAAGGTGGACATAGCTTTATCAGTAGCTTAAGATAATTTTCATCTCAGAGCTTTAAAAGAGCTGGCCAAGAAGCTTTCTTGATCATTAATGCTAATCTTCAATAAGTTATGAAAAAATGGCGATGTTCCAGAGGTTTGGAACACAGCTAATGTGATAATATTTAAAAGAATAAATGGGATGGCTAGAGTAATTATAGGCCTGTCAGCCTGATGGATATCCCGGGCACACTAAAGGCCAGGCTGACACTAGGGGAGAAAGTGTCAGATATCTAAGACATGCAACTCCAGCTAACAAATCAACATATTTTAGGTTGAATTTCTCCACTTCTCTGCAGCAGGAGGTCAATGGGAGAAACTCTCCTGTCTACTTCCCTTACTTCTTGTGGTTGCTGTATGTCTAGTACCCAGTGTGCAGTTTGACAAGGACAGCCCCATTATTCATGTACTACTTGGATTGTTTTTATTCACTTCCATTGAGAGTTGCTGAACATGGGAATCTTGTTTTGTTTTATTGGTTCTGCAAGGAGTACCAGGGTCTACGGAGGCACCCTCAGTGTTTGATTTAGCAGGTCCATACTAAACCCACTAAATCAAACCCTGGAAGATCAACCTCTAACAGGTTGATCGGATGTTAAGTATAGACAAGTCCAAAGCAATATCTGATATAGGGCTTGGTTAATAAAGAATTAAGAGATGGTGATAAAATTGATGCCAGTCAACTCTGGTTTATGGAACATACATCTCATCAAACCAACTTGATATATTTTGAGATTATAAATGCAGTCCATAAACGTAATAATGTTGATGTAATAGACTTCTGTAAAGTGTTAACTTGCTACGGCATGACATTCTGATAGAGAGAATGGAACAATATAAAATCACCTTGTCACAAATTAAATGGATCACAACCTGGATAACTGATAGATCACAAAATGGGGACTCATTATTGAAGGGTCTCACACGCTGATAGAGCTATACACAAAATGGAGTTTCCATTCCATGTAAAATTTCACAAGTCTGAAAGCTGGTATTTTCTGCATTGGAACAAAGAGTCAGAAAGGTGAAATTTTCCATGAAACAGATTTTTTTTTTAAATTTTGGGAAGGAAGACAGACAGGAAGCAAGCTATCTGGGCAGCTACACAGCCCAACCATCTGCCTGCAAGAGCAAGTCACTTGGGATGCCTGGCAGCTCAGCAGCTGATTAGGCAGGGAGAGCAGGGCCCACCAGATAGACAATCAAGGAGCTAGGGAGCCTGAGAAACTGGGCAACTCACTCACTGGCTTGCAGGAAATCAGGCAATCCAGTGAGCCAGCCTGCCTGCTGAGTTTCCATCAAAACTTTTGATGGAATCAGCAGTCCTGAAGACTGGTTCAGTTCTGTGGAATTTGCACTTCCTGGCTTGTAAGAAATCCTGTCCCCATGTCATGCTGGTACTTCATGTCAGGGTCTCCTTTCCTAACCCTGTGCTCCTACCCCTTCCCCTGCTGAATGGGAAGAAGAGGAGCAGGGCTGAACTCCCACCACATGCCACTCCAGATCAGCTCATGTGCCAGAAGTGGCATGTGTGCCCAGGGTTGCTGATCCCTGACATATATAATACATTTCAAATTTAATTTAATAGAAGTTCATTTAAAATATCAGTTTTTATATATTCTGGTCTATTATACAACTCATAGGGATTGATCCATTGACTTAGGATCAAGACCCTAAATCATGACTTAGAGAAATGATGTTAAATGCAGTACAAATAAAACAAACTGAAACAGTTAATGATTACCAACATCCATGGGTATAATAATTGCTGGCTGATTTACTGTACATTTTAATTTTTATAATCTATAAAATTTAAATTAATCATTGCTATAGAAGCATCTTAATATTTGGTTTCAAATGACACATTGCTGCAGTGCAGTTTGCTTGGAGAAATAGTAAAAACAGATTATTAAAATAACTGGATTTGCCACAGATTATAACACCACATGACAAAGGGAAGCAGCTGAATTGCCAGGAGAAAAACTAAGCAAGAAAATGAAAAAGGATAGATAATGCTGAAAACTATATGTTAATATTCAGTAAGGAATTAAAGAGTAGTAAACATTTTAATACGTTAGAAACGAAGTATGAAATGATGACAGTAACTGCTAGGTCAGAAGACAAAACATTTCCATTTGCAGATCTCTTAAAGCTTTTAATGGAGGCGCAGACCTCTTTGGAAATCTTAGACAAAGCCTTTGAACATCCAGGGCTCCACAAACCACAGGATGCAACTAGCTCTCTCAGAGACTGACAAAAGCCCATGCCACTTTGACCTTAGAGGCCCCAATCCTAGGCCCCCGATGTACCTAACTTCTCATCCACAGGGTCATACTAAAACTAAAAGAGTATATGAAAATGAACACTTGAGACATTTATTTATTAACAATTGAGTCATTATACTAATAGCACGTATATTAAAAATGCAACTTTAATTGTGAGTTCCCACTGCAAGCAAAACCGTTCATTTTAGGAATGCTTTTCTGGCTTTGTTGTGTGCAAACTCATTTATACAACATGCAACATCACTGTTAATGTTAAGCACCATTAAGTCCAATCAAATACTCTTGTCCATTTGTAGAACTATGATAGTTCTCTTCTTGGTTTTTTAACATGTTGAATGTGCATTTACCTGAAGCCATTGACATAGAAAGACTGAGAAAAATACATAATGCAAATGTGATATTAGGAAATACAGTCGAAAAGGCAAGATCAAACATTTCTTGAAGCAGTTCTTTTGGCTTGCAGTCCAGTCTAAAGTTGGTGCAATGCATATATTTCAGGAAGATGATCTCATCACAGAGATCTCTCGAAATTTCATTGTTGTGCCTCTGATGAAACTGTTCAGTGGCTGACTGTAGATCTTCATCACTTTGTTCCCTGAACTCCCAAAGGAATCCAAAAAGGGCACAGCTTTGTCACAGTGACTCAAATCAATGTGTAAAACCAGATTTGATGGAATCAATAACAAAACAAAACATTGAACAGATAGTGCCTTTCTGCATCAGGTTGAGATGTGAGGCTGTGACTGGTGGAAAACTCAGAGGAAATGTGAATGCCCTGTGCTACTGATTTGGACTCACAAAGGACTGCGTCCCATTGATCACAAATCTCTCAAATATCTTTAAGAAATCATACAGTGTTATCCCTCTCAACATCTAATGTAGCACTGTGTACTTCAATTTCAAGATTAGTTTCATGGATCATATTTAGCACCTCCACCCACATGGATGACATTCAAATGTGAATGTATGTTTCTGAATTGATGTAAGCTCAGTGAAAGCCTATGCTGTGAGACTAAGAGATTTGAGCTCACTGAAAACCTTTTGCACAGAGTACAAATGCTGTGCAACTAGTTTAATGCCATCAATTTCTTCTGACCATCTCGTTGTTGACATGCCGCAAAGGGAAACAGGTTGATGCTGTTTCAGAATTTCCCACTTGCAAGGACCGCTAATGAAGAGGTTGTACAATTACTGGATTGTTCCAGAGTATGTGATTGCCTCTTTGCATGATTCTGCACAATCGATGCCAACAAGATTTGGTGTGTGGTTACCACAACTGGAGAAAATAGAGTTTGGATTTTGCTCTAGGACTGCTGGTACTCCGTTGTACATCCCAGCCATGTTGGATCCATTGTATTAGGCTTGGTCAATGCAGACTTGAAAATTTAATTTGAAGCCTTTCAGAATTTCTAATACATAAGCTTTTTTTCCAGTTTTTAAAATGAAATTATCGAAAAAAATGAATCACTCTTTAATTGAAACCTTTGAACTTCCTGAAATTTTAATGTATCGAACAACAAAGGCTGTCTGTTCTTTATGGAATAGTCTGGAACTGCATGAATAATAGTCAAAAAGTACTTCATGTGTCATATCCAAAAATTGTTGCTTCCACTAATTTCGCACACCGCTCAATAAACTCATTTTGTATTCTGGTAGAGAGGTAATGGACTTGCATGCATTTTCTGCTCTCATGTTTCATGAACACACTTCACATGGCCTCACAAAAGTGAGTAATACTTCTTATGAAGCTCATGTATACCAAGAAAGTTTCCATTTATTTGATCACTGATATGTTAGCTGGAATCAAACAAATCCAATCCGCATTCAGAAAGAAAAAGAACGACATTCAATATGTGCTCAAGGCATTTTTACCAGTTATTAGTTTCTGTGTTTATTTCACTTCAGAGTAAGTTTTCAATTGAACTGTCAGCTAGTGCTGCTCTACTAGCTGATTTCCATATCATATGTACATGATTTTGAAGGTTCAGTGCAGGTATGTGATCTTTCAACTTCCTTCAGCCTCTACTGATGCTACTACTGGATGGATCAGACAGTGCTGATGTGTTTGAAATACAGGCTGAAACTCCCAAATCTGGTATTCTCTCATCTGGCAACTGTGGTCTGGCAGGACCACAGATCTTCCAGGACCAGAGAGTCCTGGTGCTGGGAGAAGGAGGAGCCAGCTAGACCAGTGGCAGAAGCCTAGGGTAGGGCAGCCACAGCTGGTCTGGCCACAAAGGGGTTCCTGCAGCAGCCAGATAGCCCAAGCCTGGAAGCTACATTGAGAGAACCCTGCCATGGGCTAGGAGCAGTGGAGCAGAAAGCCACAGCCTGGGGAAGCCAGGGTCAGGGCTTGATGGAGAGCCTAAGTCCTGGGAGAAACAACTTGTAGCAGCTCAGCCGGGCAGGAAGTTGTGGCTCCAGGAAGCCGTGGCTGGAAAGAGGTTGCTGAGGCTGGGAGCCAGTGGCCAGGGAGTCTGTGGGGGAAGAGGGCAGGGGATTCAGGGAGCTGTGGGCAACAGTAGGGAGGGGATCCCAGAAGCAGAAGCTGAAGCCAGCAATGGGGCAGAATTGACCTTCCCTGGTCCAGCAAAATCCCTGGTGCAGGAACACTCAGATCCCAAGGGTACTGGACCAGGGATGTTGAAACTGTATTACTGTTAAAAATGAGTACACAGTACAGAGCTGCTTTTCCAAGCCCCAGCAGAGCCAATCTCTTGTGTAGACCTCTCCATCTGAAAGAGTTTTTGTCAGTAGACAAGTGGGAAAAGCATGATTTTGAGCATCTTTTGGTACATTCCTTGGAATCTAAAATCAACTAACTTTGAGAAATGACTGCATTTGATCAACATTGTTCATATCAAGAAGTCCAATATCAGGTTCTGATGCTATTGTTGTTACTTTGTGTCCTGTGGAAGGCTGCATAGCATCTACTAGGTCCTCATGGTCTGCCTGCACATCCCAAAATTGAGTGTGGATTCTGCATCTGTTGCTATCGTTGGCATTTCTGTGTCTTGATTATTGACCTCCTCATTTTGAGGCAATGGCATGGTAATGCCATTTGTGGGTACCAAGTTTTCATCATCAGAACTGGAAGTGTCACTGTCTTAATAGTCACTGTCTGTTGACTGAGGTGTCTCTTACCCGCTGCTTCCCTCCATTGCTTTCTCTCTCTCTTGCTAGCACCACTTTCAAACCTTTACTTCATTTTTATAAAGAGGTTCTTTTAAAACATGGTAACACACAGTAAATTAATTCACTCAATGCACTATTGGTTATACAAAATGTTAATTGTATAGACTTCAAAACGAGTATTACATAATAGTAATTGTGGGATGTTATTCACTATGGCCCTTACAATCCTATTTCCAAGTTTTGAAATTTCATCTGGTAACATGTTCCTGTTCTTAAATTCCTCTAATAACAGGTGGGTTATTATGAATATGAACATGGGGCTATTGCCAGATTAGATATAAAGTTTATTAAATAACTAGAATTAAAAGTGTATTACTATAAAAAAAGCCTTCAAAGGTGAATCTAAAAGTAGGTGAAGAGGTAGTTTACAGCTGAACCTGATATGGTTATTGCACATGAGGACACACAAGAAAAAATGGTAATACAAAAATCTCCTATGCAGAGAGAGACGTCTAATTTAAAGGTTAAACTCACCCTCAGACCGAGCAAAATCATTTTATGGTAACAGAGTTAATCACGACTTTCAAAACCTCTAAACAATGCAAAAACTGTAAACAGTGTTTCACAACTTAGAATCACTAATCACAGTGATTGTAACCCAGTCACGCAGATGAAAACTTGGATGTGACCGAAAAATTGGTGATGGCCCAAGGTCTTACAATGATTTAAACCCATTTTTGCAGGGGTGTGTGTGTGTGTATCTTCTTTTGTTGTCTCTGATATAATTGCAAGGTATGTAATAAATGGAAATGACTTGATAGAAAAATGCCAAAATTTGAGGCCCCCTTTGTCTCCTGAGGCCTGGGCCAAATGGCTTTCCTGGACCCCCTTTGATAGGGCCTGTCTGCCAACCACTGATTTAGGATCACATCTCATCCCCGGACACAGCCTTGGCTGTGAATAGCCGTGTCTACACGTGCATGCTACTTCGAAGTAGCGGCACTAACTTCGAAATAGTGCCCGTCACGGCTACACGCGCCGGGCGCTATTTCGAAGTTAACTTCGACGTTAGGCGGCGAGACGTCGAAGTCGCTAACCCCATGAGGGGATAGGAATAGCGCCCTACTTCGACGTTCAACGTCGAAGTAGGGACCGTGTAGTCGTTGCGCGTCCCGCAACTTCGAAATAGCGGGGTCCGCCATGGCGACCATCAGCTGAGGGGTTGAGAGACGCTCTCTCTCGAGCCCCTGCGGGGCTCTATGGTCACCGTGGGCAGCAGCCCTTAGCCCAGGGCTTCTGGCTGCTGCTGCTGCAGCTGGGGATCCATGCTGCAGGCACAGGGTCTGCAACCAGTTGTCAGCTCTGTGTATTTTGTGTTGTTTAGTGCAACTGTGTCTGGGAGGGGCCCTTTAAGGGAGAGGCTTGCTGTTGAGTCCGCCCTGTGACCCTGTCTGCAGCTGTGCCTGGCACCCTTATTTCGATGTGTGCTACCTTGGCATGTAGACATTCCCTCGCAGCGCCTATTTCGATGTGGTGCCGCGCAACGTCGAAGTTGAACATTGACGTTGCCAGCCCTGGAGGACGTGTAGATGTTATTCGATGTTGCTACATCGAAATAACCTATTTCGATGTAGGCTTCACGTGTAGACGTAGCCAATGTGGTATATTCTGGAAGCTGCTAATCACAAATCTGCCTCAAAGATGAAAGCAACTATTTCACAGGGAGACAGATTTCTTTTCTGAGTACAAAATGGTATATTCTAACCCTGCAGAAGCATCTGGCTGTTTTCTCCAAAACAAGCAAAGAAAAACATTGAGATGAAATTAAAAGTTGTTTGTAGTATGGAAATCAAATACATGCCTGCGCACGCGCGCATGCACACATGCACACACACACACACACACACACACACACACGTCCAATGGTTTTGCAAGTGTGGAGAATTATTTTCACTGTTTTCTTGTTTTTACATAGGATTGTTTCTGATTTACCACTTCAAACCTAACTTAGATTAATACTAGAAATGTGTAGGTAGTGAACCACCAGCTTTTCTCAGGTAGCTGAACCAGATAATAATCTGCAGAGTTTTGGCTCAGATGTTTCATAATCATAGAATGGCCCTGTCAAGGGGCTGATACATCCTGTTACATGTTGGGGTGAGGAAGAAATGTATCACAGGCCTTTGAATCAGTCTGAAGGATGTTCTGCATCTCAGGACTATGTGGATCAGTGTCCACATTGGTTACTGCATCCCTGTAACAGCCCCTCTCATTTGGTATAGCATGGTCCAATGACCAGAGTCAACAGAGCGATCCCATTTGGTCATGGTAGTATTGCCTAATGGACAAAGTGATCAGGATGATAACCTATGGTCGGGGTAGCATGTCCAAATGGCCAGAGTCAATATATGGCAGGCTGTGGGGGGTGGTGGCCAGGTAACAGAACTCAGGCTCTCCCTCTCCACTGGGTTCTGACCTAACAACCCCATGCAAAACTTTGTTCACTTCATCTGTTTGTTAAATGTTTTGTGTTAGAGAATGGCTCAGATTCACCTTCAATTTCTGAACAATGGAGAAGATGGCTGTGTTCTGAGGACATGCTCTCTATCACCCCTGGATGTAAAAGATGAGAGCTCTCATGTTGGATCAGATCACACTTCATAGGGTCATTGTACAGAGGGGACACCATGGAGAATGGACGCGGCAAAGTCTATCACTTGAGGGTGACTCCTGACTCACCTTCATCCTGACCCACTTGTCTGTGGTCAATGGGACCCTTTCATTCTGCCCTCTAACTCTGGATGAAGGCCCAGACACCTGTGTCAGGAAGAGGCTTTGTGAGGGGCAGGTCCCTCTGGACTTCCCTCCCAAACCTGAGTGCATGATGTTCCTTTGGAGATCCTGTTGCTCTTTATCTGGTGCCTCTCTGAGCAGGATAGCCAAAAAATTACTTCTACCTGAAGACTAATTTGTACTCCCTCCTGATGGCATTAAGTGTGCCGACTTCAAGGAATGTAGAACTGCAGCCTCAGCGGAGAATATGGAGGGAGAATATTTAATTGAGTTTATTCTCAGGGGTCTATTCAGGTTGAGTTTGAATAGTGGATTTAACCTTGTTGCACAAAGCCTCAATTTTTTCATAAAGAAAAAATCATTGTTGAGTTTTGACTAGTCCTATATGGCTGTGTGCATAGCCATGAGTGGAGGAGGGGGAGGAGGAAGATGATCCATTCCTCCTAGATCTTTTGTGCTTTTTCTTTCCCTTTTTTGCTTTCTCTGATTTCTGTCTTATGCACACTTTGAGAGCATAGGAGTTCTGTTATCATGAGAGATGTTAACCAGTTAACCATTATCATGCCAGTAAGCATGAGACTTATCAATCTGCTTACCAGTTAACCAGTTAACTGGCTAACTGTCCCTTGTCAATGAACTCCTGCGGTGGCCAGCTGTGCCATACCCTAGCAGCCTAGGCTTTGAAGGAGCTGATGAACTAGGCAGTGGAACCTCCTGGTCACGGTGGGACTGTCAATGGGCCAGGTGGCAAACCCTGAGTTAAAAGAGTTGATCATTTAACTATTTTAACATCTTTAGTTGCTGCTTTGGTAAGACCTTATGCAGCTAGTCTTCCTCAGGACTGGATGCCCTCCCAAGAGACTTCTCTATGAGTGCTCATCTGCAGCATACGATTCCCCCAAGTAGGGGAGAAGGCAATAGGATGCCAGAGATTGTCTAGCTGAATTGGGAATAAGTTGGATTGATTATGGGCCCTGCTTCTTTTCCCAGGGCACTCAGGACCCACTTTAAAACTGGGGGAGGGGGTCGGATTGAGGCTCTGCAAGTTCTCTGGGGACTTCTTGGGACTTAGCCCGTGAAAGGGCTGGGTGTGGTCCTTCTTGTCTTTAGAGCCTCTCCTTGCACAGTTTAGAGACTCCTGCTGCATGGGATCATGGTAGGGAACTTGGAATGCCTATCTCACTCACAGCCCTGATAACTAACAGTCAGAGACAGAAAGCTGGGTGCCATTCACTGTTTGGTGACCATTGGAAGGCTCTCTCACAGATGGCACTGCATTTAGATTTTCTTTGCCCTTTTTTAGGCTGCTCTGCCATGCCTGGAAGGAGGCAGCACTGAGATTCTGTAATGGTTAGAAAGGGTGAACACGGCTCACAATGGCCCCCACCAACAGCCCATAATTTGCTGAAATGAATCACTGTTCACATGCCAAGAGTCTGACGGCCAGTGGGAGCTAAGGAGTGGGGCCAGAGCTTGTGGTACCAAGGCTTGGATCCACCTCTGTGAGAAGCTAAGATGAGGGGTACAATCCAGACCTCCAGAACTGGGGGAGATACTGGGCTGCAGAAAAATGGTTTGTACTGTGACTCTAAGCATACAGTATTGTCATAGCTCTTGATTGCAATGTCATGCACCCCAACCTCCTCTAGGCATCTCTGAACTTCAGGGATTATGTCAACGCCCAACAAAATTCGTAATTTAGCTTGTTTTTAGACTTCAAGTCATGGGCACTTACATTGAGCTATATTACACATTGTGACAAGAGGATCTTAACCACATGGAAGAGCCTTCTTGCTTGCCTCCGCAAGTCCCTGTTCTCATTAATATTTTAGCTGAAAATGTTTTTTCTCCCCCATGCACAATTTTTTATTCCTTCTTCATCCTTATCATGGTGAATCCCATTGCCTTCTTGCACACCAAGTGCTTCCCAGTCAATTGGTAGTGAGGACCTTAAGATGGATATTCAGTTCATGTCCCTCTTAGATGAACTTATCACATCACTGAAGTTTTGGTGCCCAGATGAGTAACAGCTGTTTAATGGCACTACTTGACAAGGAGAATCGATTGAATTCAGAATTAACTGGTCTTCCATCCTAATATGCCCATAATGAGAAAGCTGCCAAACTCGAACCAGTGCTGATGGTGGTTATTGGTGTGTACCAATACCAGCTTTGCTGAACTTGCCCTGCCCCTTGCTATGGAGTGCCTGATGGAGACTCAGACCTTCTGTTATTAGTTTTACTCTCTAATTGGATGGTATATCACTGTAGAAGGTCACAAGCTGCTTTGTTTGGTTTCAGTGGAGTTAGCTGGACTACAACTGGTTTAATTGGTTTTTTCCAGGCATAAAGGGGCTGCTGACAAAAGTGGTTTTTTGCTGGCAGAACCACGTCTACACTGCTTTCTGCCAGCAGCAGCCCCTGCCAGCAGGGCGATCTGGTGTGAATATACAAATAAGCCACACAAATAGGCAAATGATCGGCCACTTTCATTTTCAAAACTGTTCATTTACATCAAGCTTCGGCCACTACAGCTCAGTGTAGATGCAGCCTTAGTGAATAATACATCAGAAACATGACTTGTGGTATAAGCTGAGTTTAGCTGATACCTGTTTTCTCCTGCGTAAATTTATGGGTGATTTTCCCTCATGGAAAATGCTAAATAGGAAGAATTAATTAGACCACAATGTGCAATGTAAATAGAAATCTGATTAGGGAAGGCTTGTATATCTCCTTAACGAGCACCTGCTGTAAGAGAAGCTGTCAATGTGCTGTGCAGTATCCTCTCCCAAGAGTAGAGAAGGAGGTATTGATTAGTGCCTGCAGGGTGTGGGAAGCACCGTTATAGGTCTCCTGGAAGCACAGCCCACACTGTTTCCTTTGAGATGTGTGAACTGCCAGTAATAACGTTATTCCTGCAGTACCCATCACACAAATCGGCAGTGCCATGGACCAGAACTGATAAAGACTTTTTACACAACCTGCAATGAAAACGAACTGTGGCATTTTAAAGCAGCTATCTTAAACAAAACCTGATTCAATGTTTCTAAGTAGCATATTGTGGGAAAGATACTTAGTACAATGGGGACTTCTTATCTCTAGTGATACTAGCTCAAAAAGCTAACACAGATTATACGTAATGTGGTAAATGTCACTTAATCACCACGTGAGATGTCTCTCCTAGCCCTCGTGGATGAGTAGAAAACAGACAAAGCTGCAGCCAGTGTGAACCGCTCAGAAAAAAATTAGTCACCAAAGGACCAAGGAAAGGCTGACAACTATGGGCTGGGGTAAGCAGAGTGGAGAAGGGGAAAAAAAGAGAAAGTATACATGCTTGAATTTTTAAGGATCTAAATTAAATAGATATTTTTGGAAGCAAAACACTTATACACTCATCCCTCGCTATATAAGCACACTTGGTTCCCAACTTTCTACTCCTAGGTGAAAACTCGTAAGAGGGACACTAAATTACCATTAAAATACATGTAAAAGTCTCTGATTGGTTCCTAGTGCTCCTAACTCAGGGAAGGAGTGGCAGCAGGTGGTGCTGCTTGTGAAGGGTAAGTGAACCTGAGGTGGCGGGGGGTTGGGGATGGTTAACGGCTGGTGGCAGTTTGGGGCCATGAGCGGGCGGGAGGGTTAAAATCTGGTGGTGGGTTGGGTCCATGGTGGTGGTAAGTGTTTGGGTGGTGGGGGCTCAGGCTGCTGCAGATTAGGTCTGTGGGGCGGGTGAGGGGGGTTAAGGCTGCGGCAGTTTGGGGCTGCGGGGCTGGTGGGGGGATCAGGCTGTGGGGTTGCCAGGGGTTCAGGATGCAGCAGTCTGGGGCTGCAGGGCCAGCAGGGGGGTCAGGCTGCCATGGTTTGGGGCCATGGGGCCAGTGGGGGGAGGTCAGGCTGCTGGGCTGTGGGGTGGTTCAGGCTGCTGGAGTTTGGGGCCAGCAGGGAGTCAGGCTGCAGCAGTTTGGGGTGTCCGGGACCGGTGGGAGGGGTCAGGATGCAGCGGGTTGGAGTGTGCAGGGCCGGCAGGGGTGTGTGTCAAACTCTGGTGGGTTGGAGCCACAGAGGGTGGGGTTAGGCTCATATTAGCGGGGAGGAGTTCACTCATCTAGAGAACTAAGGTAGGTATTTGTGTTCCTTCTTTAAGTGAGTACTCGTGAGTAAAGTACTCATTTAATGAGGGAAGAGTGTAATTTTAGTATGAGCATCATATTAATAACTGGATTGTTTACTGCTATAAATTATGTCACTTAAACTAACACTTCCATATGATATTCAGTAATTTTGCCTCCGGGGTACATGCTTACATTTTTTTTGAAGAAAAGTTAAATGAAAGGGGGATAGTTTTTTCTCCACTGAGTTTTGCATAATTGTACAGTTTACACATCAAAAGGTTCATTGGAAGCAGGGCATCTGGAAACGAATCAATGATGATAAGACCCTTAAGCACTTCTTTGGCAATGATCATCTGAAGCACTTTTGGGGAAATATATTACTTAAAGTACTTTTAGCTTCCAGATTAGTACAACTAATTTTGGTGTTGCTGCTGCAATATAAGACTGCAAAACTAGTTTGCAAGAAAAGAATGGTATCTCGTTCCGCTTCTTTGAAATACTTTTCTGGAGTTGGGCTAAAAATAGTAGACAAAGGTTACTTACAAATAGCAAGAGTTCTTTGGGATAAGCTTCTCTACTTCCTAATGGGATATATGTGAAACCACTGACATATATCTCCTTACTCGAAACACGGAGAAGCCCATTTGAAGATGAACAAAAGGCCATTTAAGCCTTGGATTCTCAGCCTGGGGCTCACAACCAATTTTCAGGAAGATGGGACCAACTTCTCTCTCCTGATGGTTAGATGTGGGCAGGGAAAGGTTCTAGGATGCTCCAGGAGAGCTATTTCCAGTAGTGACTGAGACATGTACAAGGCACAGGTGAGCCCTCACCTGGAATAGCAAGTGAAATTGCTGGCATGCCACTTTTAAGAGAGATGAATTCAAATTGGGACAGATGCTGGGAGGGACTCCTACAATGATCAGAGGAGTGTAAAACCTACCTTATGAGAAGAGACCCACAGAACTTGGTTTCTTAAGCCTAACCACATGAAGACTGGGGGTGGTATGGTTTCCCTTTCTAAAAGCATCAGAAGGACTAATGCCAGGGAGGAAGAAGAGTTATTCATGTTAAGCATCAATGCGGACATAAGAACAAATGGGTAGAAATTGGCCATCAACAACTTTAGGCTTGAAGTCGGACAAAAGCTTCTAACACCAGAGGAGTGAAGTTCTAGAACAGCCTCCCTAAGGAAGCAGTGGGGGCAAAAACCTAACTGATTTCACCACTGAGCTTGGTATGTCTGTGGAGGCAGCGCTACCAACAGCTCCAACAGGCCACAGGGCAAGGTGGGAGGAGGACCTGGCTCCATACCCTGGAAGAGGAAGGGCCAAGTGTAGAAGGGACAGGGCCCAGGCCAGTCAGCTCTCAGAACTCCCCAGACCACAGCTCTGAGGACCCACCTCCACTCCCTCACAGCCGCACACGGCTGGAACAGTACTAACGTAGCATTTCAAAGGTGCCTGGAGCTCTGGCCACTGTTGCTGAGAAATGCCAGGCCCAGGGTTACCTGTCTCCTTTGCCTCACCATTGGTGGGCCTGTGTGCAGGGATGGTATTGGTGACACTGCATGAAATGGCATGTAGCTTATCTGCAACTGCCAGCAGCAAATATAGCCAATGGCTGGTGATAGGACACTAGACGGGGTGAGTCTGAGTAATTGCTGAAAACTCTTTCCCAGGTGTCTGCCTGGTGGGTTTGCACACATGCTCAAGGTCCAACTGACCAGCGTATCTGAGCTCTGGAGGGAATTTTCCACCACATCAAATTGGCAGAGACTGTGGAGGGTTTTCACCTTCCTCTGCAGTGTGGGGCATAAGTAAATTGCAAGTCTGAAGCTGAGTAAATGATGGATTCTCTAGAACTTGACATCTTTAAGTCATAATTTGAGGACTTTTGTAACTCAGCCAGTGGTTATGGATTTATTACAGGTGTGGGTGGATAGGTTGTGTGACTTGAAGCGTGCAGGAGAATCAGATTAGAAGATTATGATGGTCTTCTCTGGCCTTAAAGTCTATGATGTAGTGACTCAACACAATGGCTGGGTTTATATATCAGCACTTCAAAAAAAAAAAAAAAGAAACCTTGCTTGTAATAACAAGATAGATGTTTTGAGCCTTTCATTATAGTACAAGAATAAGCTTTGTAAGCCCCTTGACCTCTGCCTGAAAACTGAATGATGGTTACTTCATGAGTGGATAAAGGCCTGGTAAATTGCTTGACTTCCTGCTGTGATATAGTAAGCGTGTTTGGCAAAACTCAGGCAAAATGATGCTTGTCTCTGTGCTAGTCACATCTTGATGAAAGAACAGATGTACCTATACTGTGACTTCAATAGGTGGGAAAAATCCACACCCCTCACTTCACATGCCAGGCACACAAAGCAAGCATTAACAATGAGAAAAGTGGATTAGCACTCATGGAAATGCTTCAGCTTTTTACAAACTATACATTTTCTGTGTTTCAGCTTTAATATGAGCAAAAGTTTCACTTTGGAAATGGTTAACACAGGACGTTAATAATTCTGACCTCTAGACAAGACTGAGAAACTTTGATTGTACTGAGGGCTTCATTTTGTCTGATGGCTATCTTCAAAACCTTTGGCCGTTCATTTAGCAAATGATTTTGTAGGAAACACACCAAGGCTGCGTCTATGGTAGCAAGTTCTTTCAAAAGATCTCTGTAGTGTAGATGTAGCCCAAGTGTCTAACCACAGCGTTAATAGTTACAACTGTTTCATTGACTTAAGCTCAAAGCCTTCATGCTGAATTTTTTAAAGGACATTATGCAGATCTACATTTTCTTGCCTACAGTATTCTGTAGATATCTCAGTACGGTTTAACCTCTCAATAAGATAAATTCTGTTTACATATTACTCCCCCTGGTTTAGATCCCTCAATCTTAATAAAGTCATGAGTCCTAATTTTTGCAAGCTGCTCATCTTTTTTAATACCATTTTCACCTGCTCCAAATTATCAGTGTCCTGTCCTCACTGGGGTTACCAGTGCAGCTAACATCAATATCACTGAAGGCAGAAATGGCAGGAAATAGTTTAGAAAATGTCCCTAGAGTAGACAGGACACTTTGCTGCCAGACTTCTGTAATATCAATTTTATTTCAGAATGCCAATTTAAATGAAGCTTGGGAAGAAGGGAAGCTGCTACTGCAGAGGCAAAAAGTAGCATAATCAATCTTTTTATTAGTAACATTTTAGGCATTTGTTTTCTTCTCTGATCACCTTCCAACAGTCCCTGCTGCTGTGTATTAAGGGAAGAGTGAGATATTATCCTTGAATTGTGCAAAAGTGCAACATTTTTCATTCAGTTTTGTCAAATTCTTTTTGCTTAGATATTCTCCAAAATACTGGTGTGACAGTTCCATACCCAGTCTGAAGTTTTGTACTTGCTAGGGGTCATGTAGAAACATAGTGATCAGCATTGTTGGTAGTTTTGGTTTATAACACAGAGAAGAGAAATATGGAGGAGTACAAAAAATCAAAATTGGTATCTTCCCTGGTGACTCTTTCCTGGGGAGGCCATGGCTGTGGGACTGCCTCAGAGCTTTGTGTCCCAGCCGTGCAGGGAAAGAAAGATAGTTCCTCATCCCAACTTTTGGGAGTTGCTTTATACCTCTTCTATATCCACTGCCTCCTGTACCCTCAAGTCCTGGAAAGGCCGTGGGCCAGTCTGAGCTACTGATGTGTCAGCAACAGAACTGGGGAGAAGACCAGCAGCATATTACTGCTGCTGAGTGCAAGCAGGTGTTGGTCCTCACCACTGCTGTCTCATGGAGGTAACAAGAACAAGTGGGGTAAACCCTGAAAGAGGAGCTAGCAGTTTCTGAATACCAGCATAGTGAGCACAATGAGGCATTGCTTAAATCACTAGGGTGGTGACTATGTGAATTGCCAATAAGGAAATTTCGAAGTCTGGGGTTTATTTCCAAGCACCTGCATCTATGTGGCCAGTTTGCATTTCAAAAGCAACACTTTTGAAGTGTGATTGGCTGCCATTATGCTAATGAGGTGCTGAATATTTATATTAGCACCTTATTAACCAGTTCCAATCCGTGTCATTTAAATTCCCCTTCTGAAAGGGAGGGGCATACGTAGACATGGACTATTAAAACTGGACTTAGATACTTTGCAATGCCCACCTACTGGTGTTTCAATATGGAATTTTTTTTTGGCTAGAATCAGAACATTTTTATGTGTTACCACAGCATGTTCCCCATTTAGAATTTCTTGCTATGCATATTTCCTTATCTCTTCAATGCATATTTCCACAGTGCTCATTATTGTAGCATTATGGTGTTCTACAGCACTCGGAGAAACACAAGTTTATCCATTGTCTTCCCTGCCATCATCCACTCCTAAGTTCAGATCCCTTTTACTTTTTTCTCTCAAAAGCATTTTTCATGATGGAATTCCCCATTTTACCCCCCGGCGTCTAAAGAGTCAGGATTGAATTTTATATTTCTAGAAAGTGGGTGGTAATGAATCACTAACGTGAGATATTTTCAATTGCAGTCCTCAGAGTATTTATATCATATTTACTGTGCTTGTGCCTTGATGTCTCCAGATGGCTGATGCACTAATTCACCTATTAAACAGTAAGACGGACAGTGACCAATTTACTAAATAGAAATAATAAAATATTTCCAAAATTATAGCAGCAGCAGCAGCAGCAGCCACTGTTGCATATTGGCATATGAGACCTGGGCCGTGTCTACACTAGCCCCAAACTTCGAAATGGCCATGCAAATGACCATGAAAATTGACGCGGTTCGCCGCCGTGCGGCTCGTCCAGACAGGGCTCCTTTTCGAAAGGACCCCGCCTACTTCGAAGTCCCCTTATTCCTATGAGCAGATGGGAATAAGGGGACTTCGAAGGAGGCGGGGTCCTTTCGAAAAGGAGCCCCATCAGGATGAGCCACGCAACCGCAAGCCACGTCAATTTCAAAGTGCCGTGGCCGCCTGCATGCTAATGAGGCGCTGAATATGTATTTGCATGGCCATTTCGAAGTTTGGGGCTAGTGTAGACACAGCCCTGGAGTGATATATTTTAACATCCCGTGTATTTGAGATACCTGATACGTTCAATACTTGAGTCACAATACCTCTTGAAAACCAGTGATAATTAGCGTATCTCCTAACAGATGGCTCTTGGTGTTTGCAACATTTGTCTTGACTTTTAGGGCTGTGTGCTTTGGCCTATTAGGAGCAGATAAAGCGAATCCATGCAATTTGTCAGCCTAGAGAAATTCTCCACTAAAAGTGAAGCAGAGCAGTGATGACACCATGTTGCACAAACACAAACCTTCCTCTGCTGTGCTGTCTCCAAATCTGAAAACCTCTTGTGACTCCTGAGAACACTGCTAAGATTAATTCTGGCAAAACCTGTCTCCCCTGTACCCTGTTCTCACCCATTCACACAACCAATGCCCATGACAATAGGTGATGTTTTTGACATAAATGTCAGGGACCACAAATCATTGGTGACTTTTGACTATCTTGACAAATTTTCAAGGGTCAGCAGCACTGGGCCTGGAAAATAAGCCTCTGTTTTCCTGGTCATGTTGTTTCATACAGCAACAGGAGAGAACTTTGAGGCAAGTTGATGACTCAGGGATCTGTGGTAAGTTTGGGAATCGCCTTCGTCTGCTTGATTTTGGCTCAGCATACTAGTGTGTGAGGGCTGTTACTACCTGGTGGGCATGCAGTACCCTGGGTAAAATGGCTTGGTGTGCTCATCTAAATGCAGTTTCTGGGGAACAAGCATCCACACTGCAAAATTTCCATCACCACATTGGCCCCTAGCACCCGTTTACCCATCCCAGCCCCAAGACTAATAAGTAGGGCGACCATATCTCCCTGTCGCAAAGAAGGGACAGGGAGATATAGGGGGAGGGACAGCTCCTCCCTTCTCTGTCAAGCCCTCCGGAGCCGGGAAGGAGGTGGCAGCTGCTGACCCTCCTCCAAAGCCCTGGGGATGCGGCAGCCACCGGCCCTGCCCCAGAGCCTCAGGGAAGTGACAGCCACCAGCCCTGCCCCAGAGCCCCAGGGAACGTTTCTGGGGATAAAGGATCTACTGTAGTCCTTCCACTCTCTTCAGTGGATTTTGGATCTGTCCCTAAAGCTGTCAATCTGTCAACTTCCACAGACACCCAAAATGAGAGGCCTGGTTTTCCCAGCATGGGCCTTTCTGCATCTTAAAATGTGAATGATGCTAAAGGATAAAGAAGTTACTACTGGACAACTGCTTGCAAAACCAGATCAAACTAAGACTGCAGATTGTACGGAAAGCCAAGTAAATAGAGATAGATAAACTAGACTGTATCAGGCAGGATATCACAGAGAGCAAATGACACTATTTGACATGGATTACTGTCAGCAGCCCAGCAGAAATCACATCTGACCTCCTACATATCAACCTTCTCCCACAAAATGTTGCCAGGAAAAGCTCTAGACTGCAGCCTAATAAGGCTCACCATATTAAAACTCTTCCTCTATCATTTAATTTAATTTATTTGTTGCCAAGTCCATTTCTGCTCAGAATTGTGTTTCAATATCGATAGTAGTGGATCATTTACCTAGAGGACATTTTATTTCATTTTTACAATTCTAATCTCGTCTGCAAGGTAATGAAATTATTTTAGCACCCATAAATTAAAGGTGCACATAACAGCATGATTAGAAAACAAGATTTGGTGATGATTTTAAAAAAAATGAATGTTTCTCTAATTGTCTTACGTAAAATAATTATAAACTGTATGATAATACTGAAGTTAGATAGAATACAAAAAGACTGGCTACATCTACACTTGCCTCCTGCAAAGGAGCAGGGCATGGCAATCAGGCTGATGGGAGATTACCAATGAAGTGCTGCAATGTATATACAGCACTGCATTAGGCTAATTCTCCCCCCGCAGCAACTTTGAAGTGTCAAACTTCGAAGTTCCAGCATGACTTGTACCTTCAGGGCATGTACAGGCTACAGGGTGTGCAGGCACTTGGAAGTTAGACACTTTGAAGTTGCCATGGGGGAGAATTAACCTTCTGAAGTGCTGTATATGCATTGCAGCATTTCATCAGTAGTCTCCCATCAGCCTGATCACCATGCCTCCTTCAAAGAAGGGGGCAAATGTAGACATGGCCACTGGGGTGCATTATCACAATTTTATTTAAAATCTAAAAAACACAGACAGGTGCCTGTTCTTATTTTATTAACAAAATTGAAAAGAATTCAAAATTAGTCTCTGGAAACAGACTGTTTTTCAATTTGCACAGTGTGTTTAAACAGTTTGTAACATACTCCTCACACGAAATATTTAATTATTTATCCAATACACAGTTATACCTTTCATACCATTATACTATGTATTTAGGGCTGAGTGGGAAGGGTTTTCCCATCTTGTAATTTCCTTTATTTGCATGCCTCTTTCGAAAGAGGAATGCTAGTGTAGACACAGCCAAACTGTATTATCTTATCATCCATATAACCAGAATTATCAGATGTGGTCTGTCCCATGAAAGCTCATCACCTAATAAATTATTTTGATAGTCTTTAAAGTGCTACAGGGCTGCTTTTTTGTTTTGTGAAGATACAGACTAACACAGCTACTTCTCGGTATTATCTGGCCTGTCTTCCTTCCTGCCTGCCTGCCTTTCTGCCTTCCTTCTCTCTCTCTCTCTCCCTCCCTCCCTCCCATTCACCTAAAATACAAGTCTTGGAGGGATGCCCCTGTTAGTCTGTACCTACAAAAACAATGAGGAGTCCTGTGGCACCTTAAAGACCAACAGATTTATTTGGGCCTAAGCTATTGTAGGTAAAGCCCACTTTATATATATATTGCATATCAAAAGGTGAGAGTTACATGGGTAGACCATTCCAGTTCTTCACCACCCTCCTAGTGAAAAAGTTTTTCCTCATGTTCAACCTGGAACTTCCCAACCACAACTTGAGACCATTGTTCTGTGTTCTGCCATCCGTGACCACTGTGAACAGCCTTTCTCCAGCCTCTTTGCAACCTCACTTCAGTACGTTGAAGGCTGTTATCAAGTCCCCCCTCAGTCTTCTCTTCTGCAGACTAAACAGTCCCAATTCCCTCAACCTTTCTTCATAAGTCATATGCTCCAGCTGCCTAATTATTTTGGTCACCCTCCACTGGACCCTCTCCAGTGTATCCACATCCTTCCTTTAACAAACATTGGTTTGGTCTGTATATGTTATACACAGGGAGTGATTGGTTGCGGGGGATAGCATGGTCGTTTGAGTATTGGCCTGCTAAACCCAGGGCTGTGTGTTCAGCCCTCAAGGGGGGCATTTAGGTATCTGGGGCAAAAGAGATAAAAAAATAAGTCTGCTAGGGATAGTGATAGGTCCTGCTGTGAGTGCAGGCAACTGGACTTGATGATCTCTGGAGGTCCCTTCCAGTTCTGAGACAGGTATATCTCCAGAAGATCCCTGGACTTTCTCTATGCTGTTGACTCTCCCAGTGCAGTAATATCTAAGGAAAACAGAAGAGGATAAGCAGGCAGTGCCGGTCCCGCAGCTCTACCACATCTCCTTCCTGAGCTGAAAAGTTGCATAGGAAGAACCACTGAAAAACACAGACATGTTAGGATACTTCTATCTGATGAAACAATTTTGATTCACCTCTGCTCTCCAGTATGCAGAACACCTTCAATCACAGCCCACACATTTCCTGAACTGAAAGCAAAAGCAGCCCTTGGAGGCTTGAAGGGTTACCTGATGAATTATGGCCGTGTTTTGAATTTTTCTTGTGTTGTCCATGAATAGGTGTCACTGCACAAAGCCCATGTGGCCAAGGTTAACTAATTTCTGGACACATACCTGCAGTCTGCTCTAATTCAGGACATCAGCCTAACAATCCCAGTCTCCAAGTCTTCTAGTAGCTTTCTGAATTAACCATTTGCAGCAGGGATCTTGTTTCCAGGTATGATTAAAGAGGGTCTGGTTCCCGATCCTGAAAACATAATTCATACCAATACCCATAGTCTGCAGATCTGCCTTTACCAGTGTTTTAGAACAAGATCAGATTCTTCTGGGACTGAGCTATTTATATACTCTCTGTATGACCCAAGTGCAGCAATCTGATCTTTTACAAGAACTCTCTAATCACCCATGGGTTCCAGAGAGCACATGAGGCATACAGCTTTTTACCAAAGTCCATGCAATCTTGCTTGATCTCTTTTGGATCCTTAGCTATCCTTCACATGGGGGAAACTTTATATTTGAAATTTCTGGGGTTTTGTGATTTGCTGAGTGTTCTGTCTTACATGTGTTGCACCCTTTTATCATTTTTAATAACACTGCTGCTTAACCCAAGGAAAACTAATGTGCTTTTGATTTGGACACGTTTTAAATGACAAATTTAAGTAATAGATTGCAGTACTACTTTTAGTCTACTGTTTGGGAGCCTTATCTTATCTGGTGAAAATTTTCTCCATGTATTTAGGGTTAACATCTCTGCATACATTTCCCCCCTAAAATAAGGTTTTTGTTTTGGAGGTGGGACTCTCACTTCCATCCAGAGCTTTGCAAAATAAAACTGGCTCACTGTTGCATCGACAGTGATACAAGGTTAGCAGTGCCAATATGGCTACTTGAACAGCTTCCTGTGAGGTTAATCTGACAGGTGTGGTGTTTTGTTAGAGCATTATGCAGGCTGCGCTGTTCTGGTTTTCTATTAGAGAGGGCTGCTAGGGCCTCACCTACCCATTGGCTTGGATAGTTGCTTTGTTTGTTTTACACGGGTGACTTACTAGGGCTTTTTCGCAGTTCAGTGGTTTGACTTTGCAGGATTCTTGGTCCTGTTTGCATCCCAGGACACGTCACCTCCTTCTCTCCTAGCACTGACTGAAGGGATGGTTGTGCCTTTAAGGTCCAGTCCAGAATTTGGGGGTGATGTGGAACCAGCTCAGAGAGAGATTCTGACTGAGCTTCCCAGCAGCTGTCCCAACCTCCCACCCTCCTTGTGAAGGCTGCAGACATGCAACAATCCAACACTCTGGGAGGCAGATAGTCTGCAACTGTGTCTCAGAGCTGTGCAGGATATACAGGGGAAAGCATCCTGGTACCTTCCTGTGGCAAAGCTGGATACAGCTTTGCTTTTTTTTAAGCACTCATTTTTGCACTTCCAAAGCCAACAAACCTCTAGTGCTCTGTGTAAATATCAATCCCACTGCCATGGCATTTTTCTGAGGAGAAATCTGATCCTCCTGTGTAGTTCCAAGTGATCAGGAGCTCTTAATGATTGGTCTGATAACCCTAAACTTCTCTTTTCTCCAAGACCAGTCCCAAGGATCAATTTCCTTCCACCCCTTTCTTATAACCAAAGTTATAACTGAGGCAGTGAACCCTCAAAACTGAGTCTTCAGTTAGCCCTGCCCAACCTCCTCTTTAAAACAGGAACCCAGCACTACTGACAGTTTAATCTGTCCAGCACCTGACAAAGACTGATCCTAAATAAACCAGCATTGCACTTTTTAATCAAGCTGGAGAATGACACAACAGAGCACAACAACCATTTATACAACCTCTGTCTCTGACAACATCCAGACAGCACATGGACAGCAACCCTTCTGACTTATGAGGCTGAAAATATATTCCACCCTCTGAGGTTGATCACAGTAGTAGCCGAAGATGGCAAGACAATTAGTAGATGGACGGACATATGGGAACCCACACGTAATGAGCTGGCAATGTAAAAAATAGCAGAGTGCTTGTGGCTGTTGCCTGAATGCAGGTGCATTACCTGCTATCCTAAAACACAGACCGAGGCTTAAGACAGGTTGACACACTCCCACCTGAGGACTTTCCTACCTGGGGAAGTTGACCAGCATATCTATAGCAAAATAAGCTACTCAGCCATAGCTATGGCAGAGAACATCCCCTGGGGACACATGATTCTGGAATAAAAGTGATTTCTGTAGGAGAGTAATCCAGCACAACCTTTGCAATTTCTGCACACAGATAAGCGCTAGGTCATGTACAACTACAGGAAACAATACTCCTGTTTGCCAAAGTAAAGCTTAGGAAAGATCTAAGTCTCCCCGGCAGCATGAAGTGACTTAGAAACAGACTAAAATGACTTCTCCACTCTTACAAATGTAGGCTTCAATGGGAGCCAAATCTCCAGCATCAATAACCACAGTCAAAAATTATCTGTGAAGGAAACTGCCTGATGTAAAGTTCACCCAAACTGGCACCACTGCTAGACACACTGTTGTGGCAGGTACATGTGGGTGTATGGGGGAAAAGGAAAGCAAAAATAACTGATCTCTGGGCTTGTCCACACACACCCCCAACTTCGAAGGGGGCATGTTAATCAGGGTGAGGGGAGATTACTAACGAAGGACTGTGGTGAACATGCAGCCCTTCATTAGGCTAGTTCGCCCCTGTGGCAACTTCGAAGCATCAAACTTTGAAGGGCCGGTATGCGTGTAGCCACGGGCACTTCGAAGCGCTCACACTACTTCGAAGTCCCTTTACTACTTTGAAGCTGGGGGCAAGTGTAGACCCAGCCTGTGACTTCCAGAAACAATTAGTGGTTACACTAAGTTATAGCTGCCATGTGGTGCATCCACTGGAGTGGAAGAGGTTAAAGAGACACTTTGAGCCCAATTAGCCCCATCCTGCTGCATCCGCAGAACTTGCATAAGCTAGAGGTGGATTTTAAAATGCAGAAGGGAGCAACTGAGGAGCAGACAGACAGTGAAGGTGAATAAACCTACCACACTCACCTCCATGGGGTGGGGGGAGTGCTTTGGGAGTTCTAGCTGTCTGGAGCCCCGGCCGACATGTCCTTTAGAGGGAGGGAGAGAGAGAGAGAGATTTTCTTGGACACTTGCAAAGTCTGGGCTTTATTTATGTTTTTGCTTTGCCCCTTTGTGTAACAAAGTTGGGAGGAACCAATCCATAGGAACAGCTTCACAGCACATTTGTGGTATAGAAACTTGCTGCCATAGGTCCTGGGACAGTAACCTGTGTTCTTCTACCAGTCTCTAGATGGTGGAAAACTATGCCTGATATGCAGAATATGGATCAGGAAGAATAGCCTATGGGGAGACCATAATTCTAGGACCATTGCCTCATGAGGCCTAGAACTCCTTGCCTGACAGTAAGTCTACCCTTTATTGAACTCTTTATATAACTCCAACGGGGTGGGCACCATTCACAGCCTGGCTGGAGGGCTGAGTTGCAGAAGGGGCACACCACTACAGGACTGGAGTGACTGTCAACAGCAGATGGTTGGAAAGGAAAGCCTAATGGAACCTTACTGACCATGAGACAGTGATGATGGTGTATGATTTCCATTTCTCAGGCATACTACATACACAAAGACACATCCACTGTATTACCTTCTTCACACTTCCCTCACAAGAACAGGCCGCAGGACCCAAAACCTGCACTTCATACTGCTTTCTTTGAGAACTTAACCTCCTAGTGAGAGTAAACTTGACTTGCCAGAAGGGTCAACAGATGAGCTATGTGATCTGTTTGCCAGAATGTTAGAGCATTCTTGGGAAAACAGTGTCACAGGCCATTTGCTGCAGAACAGCAATATCTGAGATTAAATCTTGTGGCTCAAGTCTACCTGATCAAGCACAAATGGGACTCAGAGGTTAATTGCAGGGCATTAGGGTGACGATATGAGAGCTGCATTTGCCAGACACCACAGGATGCTTGGAATCAACTCCAGTCTAACAGCAGCTGGGATGCTGGCTACAGGCATCGACCATATGCAGGGTGAGTGTGAACCTGGAAAAGCCTTCTCAGACAGATAGAAGCCTCGCAGATGTTCTTGGCAAGCAAAGGAGGACTGGAAAGGGTGCCTGCTGCCATAAAGAGAAATGCACCCAGAGAGACAAATTGCTAAGTCAAGATCATTTGTGCATTGTTTCAACAATAATTCATTCTGCAGTCCAGTGAGGCGGGGGCGGGGATGACTGTGTTGCAGCCTTATGTTCTGTCTCCAGTGTCCCTCTGTATGGTTAATATTGGTATACAAACTACATTCTAGCTTCTTTCCCCTATGCCTTATTATTTCGTAGATCTAGTCTTGAAGGCAGATCTCAAGTCTCTCTCTCTCTCTCTCTTAACGGCACAGGTCACCATAACTACGAGAGAAGGCCTGTTTGATTATGTATACATACCAAGAAGATTACATTCACAGTGAAATCTGCATTGGAAAAGGGACCATTATCTCTCAAAATGACAGAAGAGGTCCCCTTGTCAGAATTAGCAGAGCAGTGCTAACACAATGCACTATGCCTTTGGGGATTAAGGTTATGTAACATGCAGAACATGATGAAACATGTTCATTATTTTGAAAATTAGCATTGGAACATACGGTTCGGAGTTTCCATCTAGATTTATTTCTAATTTAAATTTAAATGATGCTAGCAATATTTTGATTTAAATTATAGTCTGGATTTGGTTCAATTGTTCATGTTAGGTCTGGCAGAAAAAGTTGTATATTGTAATTAAGCAATGGGACTATCTTAAGTAGCGCCAACATTCTGTGAATTTGCCTTTAAAATGTCTCTAGAAATCCTATGGCTTGAGAAGTATGGAGGTAAATGAAAGTTGTTGCTTTGGACTCCTTACTGGCAGCAGTGGTGGTCTACAGAGAAAGACACTGGCATTTAAGAGCTGCCCTGGTTTGTGAGTAAGCTAAATATAGACATGAAAAAAGCACTCAGTTCCTGGATGCAGAATGTATACATTTTCTTATTGCAATTTGCATGGGATCTTACCTACTAACCTAGAAAAATAAATAGTGCTTTCAAATCCACTCAGAGATATAAACAGCTCACATGGGAAAAAGCCCAAACAACCATCTTGAGAGACATTCCTGGGATCATTATCTTCTCAAATGTGCTGAAATTATTTTTTTCATTTATTATATTGGTGTAACTTTTTCCTTAAGGCCCTGATTCAGCAAGGCTGCTCCTGGCCTCCATAAGCTGGGGTAGAATATCAGGGAATTTTATATACTCTGGGCCACTTTGTTTCCAGAATGCTCCAGGAGCTGGTAACAGGGTTTGTGGTAAGAGTTCTACTGCTGCAGAAAGGAAGCCCTGGGCTGCCTGGCCATCCCAGAAGGATGCTGAACCCAGGATCAGATGGTAGTAAATCTACTGGCCAATCTATGGTAACTGGGAAAAGTCCTACCAGTACAACCACTCCATACCCCTAGTGCTCTACAGACAGTAGGGAGTTGGTTAAAATCTACGGAGGAGGTATGTGTGGAGGAAACCACTGCAGGTGAATAGTTAAGGATTAAACATAAAGAGTGTGTGTGTGTGCTGGTGAAGGATCAGTGCAAAGCATGAGTGGTGTAGTTTATAATTAAAGCAAATGAATTATTTAAATAAATCAAGTGGAATGCTTTTTCTGTGCTGCAATTGTTGTAGGGGATTGAACATGGGGAAAAAGAGTTGGCTTTCCTCCTAGAATCTGAAGCTGACTTTCAGGTCTTTCTCTGGCAAGTTGTCTACTTTACCTGTGCCTCAGTTCCCTTGTCTTTAAAATGCAGTTGAAAATGCTCACCCAGCTCTGTGGAAGTGCTTTGAGACAATGGCTGAAAAGTGTAACATATGCAAAGTCTTCTCAGTAGCACTGAAAAAGAAGGCTGTACACGCTGTAGACTCAGAAATGGTATTGATAACCTAATAGTTTTTGCATGGATTTACATTAGCCTCATCAGTGTCCTTAGAGTTCCACCAAAATCTTCAGCACACACAGCATTCTCAGAAAACACCTCTTTTCATAACCCACGCTTGTGTGCTTGACTGTCCCATGTAGCGGCACCTGAAGCTCTTACAGCGAGGAAGAATGAGTCTCCTTTACAGACTTAGCTGAGAGCCAGCTGGCTTTTACCTCAATTTCAGTTGTTTCTCTGAAGCTCTGGATGTGCTTCCTCAGGGGGGGAAGTATGTAACTCACACACCTACTGGTTGTGGTTCACTGAGCCACATAGAAGCACTTAGATCGCTTACAGAGTGAAAGAACGAGTCTCCTCTATGGCCTTAGCTGAGAAGCAGCAACTTTGAGCTTAAACTGTGGAGGCTCCTGCACTAATCTCCAGAGGTCCCAGGTGTGTGCGGCAGGTTACGCTTGGTCTGGAAATTACTAGGAGAAAGTGGAAGACAACGACTGTCTAGTGCTCTGGGGCAGGTCCACATGGCAGCTTGGAAAAGTGATTCCCTGGATAGGCAGGCGGCTCAAGTTCATCCACTACAATTGCAGCATGGCTATTGAGGCCTGGGTGGCTTCCAGACCCTCTGAGCTTGAGCTGAGTCTATCTACCCAGTCTCCAGGCTGCAGTGTAGTGGACACACCCTGACTAAAAAGATTATCCACTCATGGCTCCAGACCTCAGTGGAATGGAGCTATTTCTGCTTTGATAGATGGCTCGAGCACAGGTAGCAGGAGACATACGAAATATGAGACAACTCTTTAAAATGTTTTTTTAACTCAGTGAGACTAGGGTGGCGTACCATACCGTGCTTCAGTTTCCTGTTTCTCTTGTTTTTCCCTCTTACAGAAATAATACAGGAGCAGAACAAGTTTCAAGCGTAAATTAGTGCTGATGCCTTCCCAAGTGGCTTATTCAAATGCATAGGGGACCTGACTCCGAGCCAATCAAAATCAGTCTTCAGTGGGCTTTGAATCAGGACTTACACTGGCAATAAGAATGCAATGTACAAATTTCTGTGAGAACATACTTCCCCCGTTTTGCTAAGCAAAAGTCAGATTTGCCCCCTTTTTGTACTTGAGACCTCATGAGCAGATTGCTGGAGCTGATGGTTGGGCACTGTGTTTTCTTAACTGGCCTTTCTTTATTTATATTTCTTTTTATGGTGCGCATTGTGGGACTATCTGAGCATCTTTAAAAACACATGGGAGAGACAGGAATTATAATCCTATTTTGCTGAATGAGGGGTGCGTGGCAATGGAAATTGGTGCAGACTGAAGTTAAGGGGCTTGTCCAGGGCACAGCAGAAACAGAAGCCAGGTTCCCTACTAGTGTATCTCAACCACTTTTCTTCTGATTTTAGGTTTATAAATGCTTCAGCTTCCAGGACATGATCAAAATATGCTCACATTTAACCACTTTGCACTTCCCATACAACAGCCAGACTTAACAGACCTTTGTCCTAGCAGTTTACAAATCAGATTGGGGATTAATAGGTCTAGGTTCAATTCCTGGGTCACTTACTGATCTGTGTTGTAATTTTAAAAAAATCAACTTGCACATCTATAAAATTGATCTAAGAGCTCAGACTTGCTTTAGAGATGTGCTAATAGACTTATTTTTTAAAGGGAGATTATAGGTAGAAAATTTCCTACGAGTCTTCATAAAGTGCTGTGCTAGACATTATGGAAAAGCAAAATATTAATACTCATTATTATCCCAGTAATTCCTTGACCCAGAAACTTTCCCTCTCATGAGGCAGTAGAAGTTGAACTAAGGTTGGATTTCATAGCCTCTTCTAGGAAACAGAATGCATATAAAAGAAAATATGAGTGAGAAATTGTAGTGGGTACATAAGGAGTGGCATTACATAATTAAACTGTTGGTGGTTTATTGCCTAAACAGAACTGAAAATATTAACCAGTTGTATTCCTTTATACAGGTGATGTTAAACTACTGCATATGTTGCATTGCCAAGTTAATACTTCATATGGAATGGAGACAAAATAATGATAATAATGATGGCACCAAAGAAATTCACTGATTAAAGGTGCACTTTTTTCAAAGGCCGCATTGTGTGCTGAACATCATGCTGGCATGACATTTGCTCTTCTGCTGCAGGGTAGGCTTGGGCTCATGGGGATGGAATCAGACATATGCAGGCACACAATCACAGGGAAAAAATAAAAACGTTGTATATGGACTTTGTTCTAGGGCAGTGGTTCTCAACCTTTTCACTAGTACGGACCCCCAATCGCCCCCTCAAAGCATTCACAGACCCTCCAATCACCCCCCAAATGGTACACGGACCCCCATCAAAGCCAATTCTAGCTGCTATGAACACTTCATTACATGAAAAAGGAAACCACAACATAGATTTTTGGGCAGTAATTAATAAAGTAATCCACAAGTGATTGTAACTTGGCAATTTATTTATCTTGTATTTTATTCATGGAACCCCTGAAATATCCTCATGGACCCCAACCCTTCTAGGGGGTTTCCAGGCAAGAACTGGAGGGAGAGGGTACAATTCTCAGCTCAGGTAAACATGCACTAGTGCCCACAAATAGCAGGGTGCCTGCAGCAGCACAAAGGGTGGTTTGAGTTAGCTGAGGACAGTCCCACCCTCTCTGGCAGCTAGCCAGGGCCACTGCCCCTGGTGCCATGGACACTGCTATTGCTAGCCACTAGGTTGAGCAGCATGAACATAAGAACATAAGAACGGACATACTGGGTTAGACCAAAGGTCCATCCAGCCCAGCATCCTGTCTGCAGACAGTGGCCAGTGCCTGGTGCCCCAGAGGGGGTGGACCAAAGACAATGATCAAGTGGTTTGTCTCCTGCCATCCATCTCCAGCCTCTGACCAATAGAGGCCAGGGACACCGTTCCCACCCTTGGCTAATAGCCTTTTATGGACCTAACCTCCATGAATTTATCTAGTTCCTTCTTCAATTCTGATATCGTCCTAGGCTTCACAGTGTCCTCTGGCAAGGAGTTCCACAGGTGAACTATGCGCTGAGTGAAGAAGAACTTTCTTTCATTAGTTTTAAACCTGCTACCCATTAATTTCATTTGGTGTCCTCTAGTTCTTGTATTATGGGCACAAGTAAATAACTTCTCCTTATTCACCCACTCCACACCTGTCATAATTTTATATATCTCTATCATGTCCCCCCTCAGTCTCTTCTTTTCTAAACTGAAAAATCCCAATCTTTTTAACCTCTCCTCATATGGGACCTGTTCCAAGCCCGTAATCATTTTAGTTGCCCTCTTCTGAACCTTTTCCAGTGCCAGGATATCTTTTTTTAGGTGAGGAGACCACATCTGTACACAGTACTGAAGATGAGGGTGTACCATAGATTTATATAAGGGCAGTAAGATACTCCTTATCTTATTTTCTGTCCCTTTTTTAATAATACCTAACATCCTATTTGTGTTTTTGACAGCCTCTGCACACTGCATGAGCCCAGGTATGTCTAAGGAGCTGAGGAATATGCCTCTGAGCTGCTGCAGAGACATGCACATCAGCCCAACAGATCCTGGGTTTGTAAATCAGTGCTGCAGAAAGGGAGAGAAAAGACATCTTGCCTGCTCTCCTTTGCTTTGTGCAGCTCTGCAAGGCGAGTCACACATATATGCAGATGTATTTAGTAAACATGAAGGAGTTACAAACAGAGGGCAGTCAATGATATCTGAAGGGTATGAAGTTTCCAGCCAATGGGCGCTGCAAGGCTTGTGCTGGAGGCTGGAGCAGCGTGCAGAGACCCCTACCCATGGATGCATGATGCAGCACACACGGTCCCAGCAGTCGGTTGCTTTGAGCAGCATATGGGGGCACAGCACGCAGGGAGCCTGGTCAAGGGTACTACTGGGCCGTGGGACTTTGGCAGCCCAGGAGATGATGGGGGGTTGGATTTGAAGGGTGCATGCAAAGTCCTCTCCCCAAGGTGCATGAAGTGCAGAGACACATAATGTCCCCACGGCGTGTGGGGAAGTGGCAGGCAGGGAGCCTGCCTGAAGGACCTGCTGGGCTGCTGGCCAGGCGTGGCTTATGGCATGCACCTTCTCCTTGTTCACTCTAACTCCCTTCCAGACCTCACACCCCTTCCTGCACCCCAATCCCTTATCCTGAGCTCCCATCTGCATCCAGCCTCCATCCCAGATCCTGCACCTCCTGCATTAATGTCACAGAAAAGTATTGGAGGGGTAGCTGGGTTAGTCTGTATCCACAAAAACAATAAGGAGTCCTGTGGCATCTTATAGACTTACAGATTTTTTGGATTATAAACTTTTGTCAGCAAAAAATCTGTTAGTCTATCAGGTGCCACAGGACTTCTCGCTATCATAGAAGAGTGTGACCCTTGACCACTTACCTAATTCTTGATGTGGCCCCCATCAAAAATTATTACCCACCCTGGTTTATATTCAGCTAGCCTCCTCCTAGCCTGACCAAGTGCTTATTGTCATATTTCTCCTCAGATTCTGCTCCAGGTCAGACGCAGCTATCACTACCGTAATCATTTAAATACATATTGGCAAAATACTTTGAAATTAATTTTCTCCAAATGTTAATTTCCTATTAGTCTGAATGGATTGTCTGTTATGGAGCCAGCTGCTCCTAATCATTCCAACTGTCCAACAAGTATGTAAATCCAATATTTGAGTTAAACTGGGCTAAACTCACCCTGGCGCAAGCAGGTTCAACACTACTTCAACAGCATTATATCTGCCTATCCCAAGGAGGAATTTGTCCCACTAAATATAAACTAATGTAACAGGGTTAAATTTAACTTTGTTCCTCCATAAAAGAAAAATGTTATAAAACTTTAATTGCTAGTTAGTCAACTTGTTGCAAAATAAATGAATCATTATCGTGCTTAGCCCTCATGTGGTTTAAGAAAGCATGAAAATTATATGTTCATTTTCCCCAGAGGGCTCTGAAATAGTGAGCTACTTCAAAGAGGAAAGAATTTACTCAGAATCCTTTATTTTAGAGTAATCACAAGCCTGCAGTTGAATGCGTATATGAAAGTTGCCTGAATGCACACAGAGCTTTCAATGTGAAATAGGGCTTGCAGAATTGAAAGTTTTCTGGAGATAGTTTTCAAGTGCAACATCAAGTTCTGCAAATGCTCCAGTTTCCAAACAACAAGAAAACTAGCTGCAAGGATGTGAAGAGCACTGCCTACATGGCAGCCACCAAAACCTGTCCCCTCTCCCAACTTCTGAAGACCCCGTGAAGGGATTGATTGTTTTGCTTGTTGAAGCTGCTGCATTCAAACACTGTGGCTACAGTTACACTACAGCACTTTCTCAACAGAACTCACTGTTAGAAGAGATCTTCTGACAAAGCTTCTGTCCACAGAGTGTGGCCATACACAAAAGCCAATTGGAAGAGCACTCTGTTCTGTCGACAGAGCAGCCGGACTGCCTGGCTGCTCCCTCAAAAAAACAGGCACCCAGAAGTACAGCGGACGGGGCTGCCCAGTGTTCTGCATGCCCTGCCTGTTGAGAGAAGCCCCCCTGAGCATCCACACAGCTTCATTGTAGAAAGAATCTGTTGACTGCAGCATTATGCCTCATAGCTGACAGGCAGAATGGTGCAAGCGACAAACTGTTAACAAACTGTAGTTTGTGTGTGGACATACCACCAGTTTTGCTGACAAAAACAGGGTTTGGATGGCAATCCTTGCTAGTGTAACCCTTTTGTGTGGGTCTCTGCGTGCCTATGCATATGTGCCGTTTTCTTCAAGAAGCGGTTTTACATGTGTATAATTCCTTTGGTTGAAATGGAGTTCATCTAATTTAGACAGTGCATGATGTAAGAGAACAATCAGTGACTGTAGGCCAGATCTTCAGGTGAGCTGCAGCCTCAGAAGACCATGAGAAGCATTTTGCTTCTTTTTTTAAATTTTGCTGCTCAAACCTGCAGCCAAGTACCATGAGTACCCTTTCCTGCTACCTGAAAGCAACAGTTACAAGGGTGTGAAACAACTGAAAAATGAGCATCTGAATCTTTTAAACTTGCTAATGACCTCAGCGAAACATAGAAAGTACGTGGACGCATTGGAGAGGGTACAGCAGAGGGCAACCAAAATGATTAGGGGCTGGAGCCCATGACCTATAGAAGAAGCTGAAGGATTTAGACTTATTTAGTTTGCAGAAGGGAAGAGTGAGGGGTGATTTGATAGCAGCCTTCAGCTTCCTGAAGTGGGGCTCTGAAGAGGATCAAGAGAGGCTGTGTTCAGTAATGACTGTTGGCAGAACAAGGAGTAATAGTCTCAAGTCACAGTGTGGGGAGGTCTAGTTTGGATATTCAAAAAAATTATTTCACCAGGAGGGTGGTGAAACACTGGAATGTGTTACCTCAAGAGATGGAGGAATTTCCATCTCTAGAGGATTTTAAGTCTCAGTTTGACGAAATCCTGGCTGGGATGATTTAGTTGGGATTGGTTCCGCTTTCTGCAGGGGGCTGGACTCGACCTACTGAGGTCTCTTCCAGCAATAGGATTATATGATTCTGTGAAATGCTAAATTCTCAGAGGTCTAAATTAAGACCTTGGTCTTGCAATGAGCTTTGCATGGGCAGACTCTTACGTCATTATAAACCCATAGTAATAGAACAGGAAATATTCAGTTCAATTTGTAGCATGTGTTTTGGTCACAGGATGTGAAAATATTTGCTTTCATCTTCAATAGCTCAGATGAAATGAGTGCCAAGGTCACTTTGTATTTATGCATGGTTTTTATTCTGCTCTGCGAACCAAGAATCTTGAATGGATTAGAGCCTCTGGAAGTGGGAGATGGTGCTTTAGGCTGAGGACATAACGTCTGTGGCATTGCTGAAGCACTAGACATAATCCCAACAATTTCCATTCAAAGGCAGACTGAAAAGAACATCTTTGTACATTACAAACACCACTTTGTAATCAGTCCTGTGATTACATTTTTATAGCATATGGTAGAGTAAGCATTGCCTCTCCATCACTGTGCCTTTTATGGATTTTTTAAAACACTTGCAAGTCTAAGTGCACATTTCTGAGGTATTGCACCCCGAATATTTATTACAACAGAACAGGGAATTAACTAAAGTTCTAGGTAATCCCGAGGTGAAGGAATTCAGCATTTTTTAATACTTAACTGAGAATGGAAAACAAAAAGCTTGTTGTCTAAAATAGCATATGTAGCATGTGCTACAGAGAAAGGTTTATCCCACTTTCAACATTACAGTTTTATTTTCCCCCAGGGTGTTATAACAACCCGAGGATTTACATTTATATAGACAACTTTGGGATTACAGGGGAGAGAGTTCATTTTGTATTTATTAGTCCAGATCAGGTGAGTGAGGTAGATGAGGCTTTCTTCAGACTCCTAAGAGAAGCTTCCAGATCACAGGCGCTGGTTCTCATGGGGAACTATAATCATCTGGACATCTGTTGGGAGACCAAAGCAACAGCACACAGACAATCCAGGAAGTTTTTGAGGAATGTTGGAGGTAACTTCCGGGTACAACTGCTGAACGAACTGAACCAGGGCCGTGTGCAGCTTGACCTGCTGCTCACAGACAGGGAGGAATTGGTGGGGGAAGTAGAAGTGAGTGGCAACCTGGGCTGCAGTGATCATGAGATGGTAGATTTCAGGATCCTGAGAAAAGGAAGAAAAGAGATCAGCCAAATACACACCCTGGACTTCAAAAAAGCAGACTTTGACTCCCTCAGAGAACTGATGGGCAGGGTCCCTTGGGACATTATCACTAGGGTGAAAGGAGTCCAGAAGAGCTGGCAGTAGTTTAAAGAAGCCTTACTGGAGACACAGGAACAAACCATCTTGACGTCCAGTAAGAAAAGCAAATGCGTTAGGTGACTGGCTTAGCTTGGCAGTGAGGTTCTTGGTGAGCTTAAACACAAAATGAAAGCTTACAAGAAAACAGATGACTAGGGAGGAGTCCAAATATATTGCTCAAGAATGCAGGGGTGTAATCAGAAAGGCCAAAATGCACCTGGAATAGCAATTAGCAAGGGTTTCTGCAGGCATGTTAACAAAAAGATGGTAATCAGGAAGGGTGTGGGACCCTTACTGGATAAGGGAGGTAACCTGGTGACAGATGATGAGGGAAGGCTGCAGTAATCAAGGCTTTTTTTGCCTCTCTCTTCAAAGACAAGGTCAACTCCTATACTATTGCACTAAGCAACACAGAATGGGTAGAAGGTGGGCAGCCCTCAGTGGAGAAAGAAGAGGTTAAGAACTATTTAGAAACACTGGAGATACATGAATCCATAGGGCCAGATTTAATGCACCTAGGGTGCTGAGGGAGCTAGTAGATGTCATTGCGGAGCCTTTGGCCATTATCTTTGAAAAATTGTGGAGATTGGTGAGGTCCCAGATGATTGTAAAAAGTCAAATATAGTGCCAATCTTTAAAAGAGGAAAAGGCAATCCAGGGAATTACAGACTAGTCAGCCTCACCTCTATTCCTGGAAAAATAATGAAAGGGATGGTCAAGGAATCCATTTTGAAGCACATGGAAGAGAGGAAATGATCAAGAATAGTCAACATGGATTCAGAAAGGGCAAGTCATGCCTGACCAACTTGATTGCTCTCCATGACAAGGCAACTGGCTCTGTCGACATGAGGAAAACTGTAGATATGATATACCTTGACTTTAGCAATGCCTTTGGTACCATCACCCAGATTATTCTTGCCAAGCAGTTAAAGAAGTATGGATAGGATAAACGCAGAGTAAGGTGGATATAAAGCTGGCCATTGGCAGTGATCAATGGCTCAATGTCTGGATGGTGACTTCTATCAAGCAGAGTGTACCAAGGATTGGTTCTAGGGCCAGTTTTGTTCAAAGTATTTATTAATGACGCAGATGAGAGAATGGATTACACCCTCAGCAAGTTTGCAGATGACATCAAGCTAGGCGGAGATTTTGGTAGACTGGAGGGTAGGGATAAAATCCATAGTGACCTAGACAAATTGGAGGATTGGGAGAAAAGAAATCTGCTCAGTTTCAACAAGGACAAATGCAGAGTCCTGCACTTTTGGGATGGAAGAATCCCCCACTTGGGATGGAAGAATCCCAAGCCCTGTTACAAGCTGGGGAAGTACTGGCTGCATAGCCATTTGGCAGAAAAGGACCTGCAGATTATAGTGGACGTGAGGCTGGATATGAGTCAACAGTGTTCCCTGGTAGCCAAGAAGGCTAATGGCATATTAGGTTGCATTAGGAAGATCATTTCCAGCAGATCTAGAGAAGTTATTATTCCCCTTTATTCAACACTGGTGAGGGGGTATCTGGAGTATTGTGTCCATTTCTGGACCATCCAATACAGAAAGGGTGTGGACACATTGGAGCAGGTCCAGTGGAGAGCAACCAGAATGATTGGGGGCTGGAGCACTTGAACTACAAGAAGAGGCTCAGAAATTTGGACTTGTTTAGTCTGCAAAAGAAAAAATCGAGGGGTGGGGGATTTGATCACAGCCTTTAACTACTTGAAGAGAGGTTCCAAAGAGGATGGAGAGAGGTTGTTCTCAGTAGTGATGGATGGCAGAAAAAGGAACAATGGTCTCAGTTTACAGTGGAGGAGATATAGTATGGAGAGTAGGAAAAACTATTTCACTAGGACAAAGGTGAAGCACTGGAATGCCTTACCTAGAGACATGGTGGAATCTCCATCCCTGGAGGTTTTTAAGTGCTGGCTTGACAAAGCACTGGCTGGGATGATTTTGATGGGGTTTGTCCTGCTTGGGCAGGGGGCTGGACTCAATGACCTCCTGTGGTCTCTTCCAGCCCTAGGATTCTAATATATGCATATAAATTAGGTGTGTACCCCTCCTGGTTTTAAATGCTGCTGCTCATAAGCCAATGTTAAATTCCTGCTTATTTTTCCCTTTAACTTAGAGCTTCCTCACTGAAGTACATATTATGCCAGACTAGGACTTTCATGATTATGCACCATACAGAAGCAACAGTCCACAACCTGAGTGATAAGCAGAGGGCTGTTTTATAGGATATTTCCTTCTACCATCTGTGAAGATGTAAACTGTGGCAAGAAGTGTCATGCAAAGGAAGTAGTTATCTGATTCAGACAAAGATGAGATGCATATTTGAAATGATTGCTGCAGGTCATGGATGGGAATCTGAGTTTTTAATCTCTAGGAGCATGAGGGGAGACAAGGAGGAGCAGAGAATACAGGGCTGTGGAATTGCCTTTTGATGGCAGCGGAATCTTCAGACATCACTTACCAAGGGTCGGGTTGGGAAGGACTGAAGGGAACCTGAAAGACTTGCTGCTTAAGGAGAAAGCACGGAAATCAGTTCTAGAAGTCCCATCTGCTCCATGAAAACTGAATTTACAATAGCTATGAAATATTATTGTTATTATGCATTTCGATCAACCCCATTATCATGCCTTCTATGCAGGCTAAAATCATATCGGTCTGCTTTCAACAGTTGTTGAATTTCATTGTTGTCATAGTACACACAGAGGCAAAGAGGGAAGGAAGGGCTTTTAAAAATATTGACTAGTGAATGGAAAGCAGGAGAGCCAGAAAAAAATAGACTTTTGGAAAGGATAAGTCCTGCAAAATTTTCTTTCAGAAAAAACAAAACACAACACAACAAAATGGTTACTGAAGAAATGTAGTGGAAAACAAATGAAGTTCAAACCATGGATAAACAAGCATTATTTATTTAAGGTAAATTGCACCTTCTTACACTCAGCATGAATTTGGCCCAGCCTGTTATTGCTAAACCTCCTCATTGCACAGTAATAGCTGCAATAAGACTGAAAAGCAAAGGACAGAGAATAGAATTCCAGTCTGTTCTGCTCTGCAGCGCACAGGTAGTGCATAAATAAAATATACACTTTGTGGACTTTGTCCCTTGTGAATTCCTATCTGTGTTCACTTAGGGCATGAATATGATGTCTTAATTTAGCCCATCACATATCCTCTCTGTAAAATGCAAATGTGTATTCACTTACAGTGGGTCACCATTTGAGAAATGTAACAATTGGATTCAGATCAGTTTCTTGTCTGAAAACAATAAAGAATTTGCTCATAAATGTCTGCTATCCATACTGAAAGTGGAGGCATGTTGGTGGGACATCCTAGGGCTGAGGGGGAATTGAATTTGGGAGAGTTTCTAGAGTCGTCTCTGCGTGGCATGTTGGGTTGTCACAGACTTAAGAGGGTAGAGGTGAAATAAGATCCTTTCCAACCACTTGTGATTCCACTGAAGTAGTTTCTTACAGGTAACCTTGATACCTCATTTGCAACAACAATCTCCTCTCCATAGGAAGAGAACATATCACTTGTTCTGAGGACCTGTGACTTTCCCAAAATGTAGGTATTTGTTTGTCTTCGGTGTTGTGAATAATATGAAGCTGGTCTGTGAAAAAATGAACATTTTTAGAAGCGTTTTCCTTTCTTTGGTCAAAAGTAATTGAACACATAATGGTAGTTTTAGCTTGAGAACGTGTGTTTTCTCTCTCTGTCTGAATATACTAGGAAATGGTGATGGGTACTAAACATTAAACACCAGGAGTCAAATTATTTCCTGACTTACATCTAGTACAATCTCATTGGCTCCATTGAAATCAATGGAGCGACATCAGGAACGGATTAATCTTTCTAACTCCATTAGGGTTGCAAAGGATGTAAGTGACTAGAATATCTGGCCCTGGATTTTCTCAAATCTGATCTTTTATAGACTGAGAATGAACCTACAGCTGAGAGCAAATCGTTTTGGTCTTGGCATAGTCGCTAAGCAGCCTCATTTGATGAATAAAGAATTAAATATAAAAGAGAGGGGTGAACTCAAGTGTATGTGTGTACAAAGCCTCTTCAGAAGCTTTCATGGTTTTTCCAATGGGTCAGAGCAGAGAGAGGTGGATGCCTTTGCAGGGGGCTGAGGGCATGGTGAAGATGAACTCTAATACCCCCAGTTGTTATTGGGGTAAGCTAAAGGAGGCTGGGTGAGTGAAGTGCATGGAGCTGTACATGTTGGCTGCCTTAGTTCACCACTCTCTGTAAATTAGGCTCAGATGTAATGGAGAATTGGAGTCTGTATCTTCGTGTGTATTAGTGAGTACCTAGTGCAATGAAGCCTCATGTCTGACTGGGGCTACTCGGTGTCACAACAATATAATATCAAGGAACATGAATTCCAGCATCTGGTGGGCTAGAGTTTGTGGTGCCCTTATAACAGGTAACTACATTTTCCTTAATGATTTGAAAATCAAAAGTTACTATTTGACAGAAATCATTCTGTTCTCTGATGCTGCTGGAACAAACCCTGATAATCTCAGCAAGGTCTGAATGTGGAGAGATGTCAGATGAGTCCTTACTCTTCTAAATACTCTCACGTCTACCAGAGGGCAGTGTTGGGAATCTGGGGCCTCCCAAGGCACAGCAGCCATGAGGCACACCACTGAAACACTTTCAGATATTCAGGTTTAATTAAAGTCTTGGGACGAAATACCTCAGGGCTTGGCAGAACTATTACAACTTTTGATGCATCACCCCATGGAAGCCCCACCTCCCCCTGATTTTTCTGTCACTGCTAGCTATGAAGCAATGCTCACAATTTAAAAATATAGATGGAAAGTTCAAAGAAGAGATAGAGGAGCTTCTTTATAAAGCACATTGAGATCGACAAGTAAAAAGGCCTGTGTAAAAGCTTATTTTCAGAGGATGCTGTTTCTTCACATGAAGATGAATTTCACCTGTATAGCTTTGTTTTCTATGTGTTCAACAACCTGAAAAATCTCACCCTGCCCTCTTTTAGAGTAACCCCTAGAGAACACCTTCTGCTCACCCCAGTCAGGTGTAGGGCTTCAATACACACTTAAATCTTAAAACAGCTGGGTATTTTCTGTCCAGAAGAAAAGGGACAAAAATAATACTCCACTCATTAATAGTGTAAAAATCATGATGCTGGACATTGTATTGCACCATTCCCACCTGTCAACCTACTGGAAATATAGCCACTTGGAACAAGCTTGATTTTCTTCATCATAACAACTTTTTACACATTGGAAGCCTTGTAATGCTAACTAGTCCATCAGGCTGCTCCTTAAAAACAACCAACCTACTTCAAAACAAAACATCAGGTACAAAACAGAACAGGGGCTTTTAGTGCTTCACTTGTGACCAAATAGCAGGGCATATATCATTTTTCTAACAGCGTGTGGGGCATATCCTCCCCTTCTTATTATGTAAAAGCATTAGGGCTGTTAACCTGTAAATGGCAACTGCAGAGTCAGGCAATAAAAATGCACTTAGAGCTATTTTACCTCCACATGTAAGTAATCTGAGCTTTAAAATTACTGTAAAATGCAGTAATTGTGACAGAATGGGGATTCCTCCTCCCTGCCTGCTCCACAGTGCACATATTGCATTGGGAAGGGAAGAGTGTGTCTATTGGCTCTGGGAGTTTCTTAGGTCTGGTCTCAGCTGTTTTTATACCAGTATAACTTTGTCTGCTGGAGGGTGATTTTTCTTTTTTTTTTTTGTATATCAAACTATCTTTACTTGTGTAGCTTCTAGCATAGGTGCAGTTATATGGAATAAAGTGCCTTAGGCTGTGTCTATATGGCAAAGTTATCTGAAAATAACAGCAGCAGAAATAACTTTGGCAGCATCCAAACAATGCACCTGCTATTTAGAAATACTTCTGGTAAACTTCATTCCATGAGGAATAATGTCTATTTCGAATTCACTATTTCAAAACAGGCACTGTTAAGACACAGGATAGCGCTATTTTGAAGTAAGCCATAATGAGCTCCAATGGCACTATTTTGAACTAGTGCTATGGGCCTGGAAATGCTATTTCGAAATGCATTTTGTGTTATTTTGAAATAGGATAGCTCAAAATAGCTATTTCAAAATATCTTATTTTGGAATAGCGCTGCTGAGTAGACATAGCCTTAGACTGGTTTATCTTAAGCCCCATATTGTGCTGGAATAAGCTATTCTAACAAAAACACCTTTATCCTGACACAACTGCATCCACACTAGGGGGATTTTACCACTTTAAGTATACTCCCAAGGTGTCCCATCTCCCTCTGCCTCTCCACCACCCAGTAATTGAAATGGAAGTGGTGGAGGCCATCCACAGAAGACTCAGCCACTCAGCTTGTGGAAGCCAGTACTCCTCCCTTTTGAGCAGACAAAGGTCTACCTACATCCTCCCACCATCACAGTTTTCAGATAAGCTGGAGTCTGCCTATACGAGTGAAGATTTTGCCCCATTCAATGAAGGGTAGGCCCGTGAATAGGAGGAGTGGGCATTATAGCACCACCTCGGTAGAGCCATAATGGAGTAATGGAAGCAGAGGTTCCCCACACACACACACACGCACACAAAGGTCAAGTGAAGTTCTGCTGTTGACTGCCATGGTGCCAGGAACTCACCTGTGGCGTGCTCTGCAGCCCCTGTCAGAAAAATGGGTCTGAGAGTTAATAACCCACTGAGATGAATGGGAATGATTCATACCATTCATACCCCTTAGTTACTGCTTCAGGGGTCTGCACACTCTGTCAAGCATCACTAGATTCCTTAATTCACATTTCCAAGGTCAACATCACAAACACAAGCGTAAGGAATAACCATGACAGCTGAGATTTTGAAGTCATCACTTCACCCTCTAAGCTAGTAGAGGTAGGGGTGAGAAAATTCAGGACTTCTTTCAGAGTGGTGCTGGGTTGGAGGGATGTTGTAGTTGGATACAGAACACAAACCCCTAGTATTGGGATGTGTGGCCACCTCAGGAGCTGGGGCTCTAAGGACATGCCTCAGTGCTGCCGAAACTTTATTCTGGCCCTGCTTACGTACTTACAAAAATCCAACCCTTTGGCAAACTGACAAAGTTGCACAGCACAATCATCCTTCATTGATGTAAGATCCATGAAAAGGCATCCATGTGGTGGTCATACATTGCAGCCTGACTAGGAGGCTACCTCTAGACTGCGAGTGTTATTTCAGATACAAAGACATCCCAAAATAGTAACACTGAAGCTATTTGTGGAGCCTGAAATAGTGTTGCTATTTTGGACATGCTATTCCAGTTCTGCTACCCCTTGTTGTGAGAAGGGTAATGGAACTTTCAAAATAGCCTCTTATTCTGAACTCTGGTGCCGTTAGGATGGCACCAAGTTCAAAATAAGATATTGTGAAATAATTTACGCAATTTTCATTGCACTAATTGCGTAAATAATTTCAAAACAATGACACAGTCTTAATGTAGCCTGAGTGATCATGGGCATCTGATTACAAATGCTTTCCCAGTCATGCCTATTGTGCATTTGAGAAGCACTTCATGGACTGAAAGATGAGATGTAACTTAAAGCCTTAAGCCACAACTAGGACTGAGCTAAATCATAATGTATAATTTCAACCAATAGAACTAAATTAATAAGGCTAAACGTTTCCTTAGACAAAACCCAAACTTGTTCAGTACAAAATGCCAAATAAGGAAACTCATACTGTAGACCACGTAAAAGTAGCCCATTTCCGGAATGGCCTTTGCCAGCATTCACAATATCTTAGCAATGCCAAATGAATCATGCTTCTACGGAGGGTTGGTGGTCAAAGCACATTGTAGTCTACTTCCAAAGCTGTCTCCTTGTCGGCTTCAAAATGATGCATGTTTCCTTGCTGCAGTTCCTTTCCCCATGCCCTCCACTTACGCATGACTTACGGTAATAGCACTATTTGGTTGGGAACCTGACCTATGGTTCTGTAACCAACACACCTTGGTGTGTGGTTAACTGACCCGTGTAGTGGCACCTAGACCACTTACACAGAGAAAGAAGGAGTCTACAGCCTTAGCTGAGAGCCAGCTGCCTTTTAGCTCAAGCTTTGGGTGCTCCAGCACTAAGCTCTAGAGGTCCAGGTTTGAGCCCACCTGTGGGCAGTTACAGTTGTATTACATGGTACATTTCTACCATCTCCTCTTGTCAACAAATCAAGCCAATGGGAATTGTATTTGCTTCCCAGTCACTCAGATGCTTTTAGAACATAACTCCCTCTGTCCCCGATTGTTCTCCCTTTCCTGTATCTCAGACTGCATCTGAACCACTCCTTCGGCTTTCAGGACTGTATTTTCTGGCTCCATGGACCTTGATTTCAACTTCCACTTAAAAGCCCCTGATTTTCTTGCTGCTATAATTTCAAAGGGCACAATTCTATACTCAGAATGGTGCATCCCACAGCAATCAATAGAAGTTACACCAAGTTAAAAACCACCACGGACCTATTCTTTAAACAACGATACTGTAAACTCCTTCACATCTGACATTTGGTTATCCAAAACTACCAAATAACGAGCATTTTAACCATAAGTAAATTTTAGTTACGTTTTCCATAAGTCCAGGATATTGAAAGTAAATACAAATACAGCAAATACAGTATGGCTACAGTCACACTACAGAAGTCACTGCCAGAAGAAACTTCACAAGAAAACGTCTGTCGACGTAGTGCAGCCACACACAAAAGCCAATCAAGAGAGCGCTCAATTCTGTCGACAGAGCAGCTGGGCTGCCCAGCCGCTTTCTCGACAAAACAAGCACCTGGAAGCACAGCAGACAGGGCTGCCCACTGTTTTGGATTACCTGTCTGTTCAGAGAAAGCCCCCCCAGAAGTACCCACATGGCTTTTTTGTTGACAGAATCTGTCAACAGCAGTGTTATCCCTCATGGCTGAGAGGCAGAACGCTGCCAGTGAAAGTGATTTGTTTTTTTTCACAAACTGTCAACAAAATGCATTTTGCGTGTGGATGTTCCAACAGTTTTGTCAGCAAAACTTGCTACTGTAACCGTAGCCTTTAAGTTTACTGTGTACGATACCACTATTGTTGGTAAATAAAGTACTCTGCTTACATTTTTCTTTGTTTCTGAATATCTAATATTGTTTTTCTTTAGTGTTATGCACTACTCGGTATACCTCTCTATGATCCAGAATATTTGAATATCCGGCAACCTCCCAGTCCCAGGGTTGCTGGATATGAAGAGTTTACTGCATATGACAGGGTTGAATTTGGGCTTAGCAGTAAGTTAAGGCACCACTGAGTATGACAGAACTCTCTCCAAACCACATTGCAGGCATGGTATTGGATGCTGCAGCTGAAGAGTAATTTACTAATGTAAGCATAACGCACACATTGGTTCTCACAATAAGATGGACTACGGCTTCAAGAGACAATTTTTTTAAATTCTTTCCCTTGCCACTAACTGTTGTATTACATCCCTCTGTCAACTTCAGTGTGTCAAAGAATATTGAATTATCTATTGCTTTTTTTTTGTTTTTTGGCTTCTTGAAATGTAGTTCAGCATCTGGAGACTTGGAACCGGTACCACTTCTCTAGCCAGCTCTCTATGGCCATGAATAAGTGCTCTGTGGACCATGGACCACACTTTGGAAACCTCAACCATGAAGAATAAAAATAGGGGAGAACATACTGTACTGTATTTAGAATAAATACCTAGTTTCTGTACATAATTATTCATTACATTCCAGTTACTAGTGCTTAAATTACAGAGGACAATATTCTTCCCTCAGACCTGCCCAACAGCTCTTAACTAGATATACTCTACAGAGAAAAGAGATTATTCCATGTGACTGATTCTGTTTGATGTCAATGGGTGACCTGCAGAGTTAGGGAGAACAGAATACTAAAGATGAGTGAGGCTTTGGAGATCTAACAGAAGTTCCTCTCAATGCATAAATGCATATTCGTCTCCCTGTGGAATTTAATGTTAGTGAGGTATTTGCAATTTCTTCCATATGTGGAAAGGGAAATATTATGTCCACTTAAACGACTTCTGGTGGTAAACATCTGCTTTTACGTGTGTGTCTACATAGCAAAGTTATTTCGGAATAATGGATGCTATTCCAAAACAACTTAGCGAGTGTCTACCCAGCAAAACTGCTCTTTCAAAATAAACTATTCTGGGAAATCTCTTCTGGAACAGTTTATTCTGAAATAATGCTGCTGTGTAGACACTGCTTAAATGACACCGTGGCTGCGTCTACTTTAGAGCACCCTTTGAAAAGGGGAATACAAATAGGCAAATCGAAAATGCAAATGAAGTGTGTATTTAGAAATCCTGTGCTTCATTTTCATAATCTCACATGATCTCACTTCTGAAAGAGACTGCTTTCAAAACAAAAACGGTAGTGTAGATGGGGTTCTTTCAAACAAAAATCTATTTTCAAAAGAAACCTTCTTCCAGAATAAAAATAGGAATTGGGGTGCTCGTGAAAATGGGCTTTTTTCTGAAAGAACCCTGTCTGAACTTCTGGTTTTGTTTCAAAAGCAGTCTGTTTCGGAAGCGAGATTGCATGAGATTATGCGAAGGAAGCATGATATATGTAAATCAGCATTTCATTTGCATTTTTATTTGCATTCCCCTTTCTAAAGGGGACTGTAGTGTAGATGTACCTCTGTACCTATATATAGTTTTGTACATCAATCAGAAATTAACTAAGCAGTTGTGTTAACTTCTCCAAGTTGTTCTGTTTCTTACCTCCAAGCTCTCTCTCAAGCTGTCTGTGTGTATTTTTCTTTCCTGAGTCAGTAGAGTTCTGCCTCTGTAACTTGATATTTACACTGAATATTGAACATACAAATGTTAGAACTCTGCACTCCTTCTCAGTGATTGAAAGCCAAACTGAACACGCAGATGCCTGGAGAAAATACTCTGATTTATTGGCTGAGTCGGAGATAAGGTCTTGACTGGTTGCATGTTCAGTCCTTGTCTATAGTGTCCCAAATACAGAAGTTCAATTTCTTACACTGCAAAATCCCCCACAAACTGCAACAGAACCCAAAAAAGTGTGTGCATGTGTCATAGAAAGTACCAAAGATAAAACAAAACATGTGGAGCTGCTAAAGTTAACTCAATGCCCAACCGTTGATAATCAATGCAACGACTGTATACCAGAAGCCTGTATTTCAAAAGTTATACTGAGTGTGTATATCATAAACCACCGTATCAGTGTAACTAACTAACAGGGAAGAATTGATTAATGTAAATTACTGGTCCTGTACACAGGAAGGCCCACTGAAACCAAATGAGCCATTGAGAAATATCAAAGGGCAAAAGACTTTTTAATTTGTGTTTCCTACCTCTTCTCCCACACACCCATGAACTGGGGATAACTCAACAGTTTGAACTCCATAACATCAATGAACACCAATAAAAATCTTCCTGATTACCATATCACTAAGCTGCTTGGAATATGGAGAGGGTAATATTTCCAAGCATAAGCAAAGGATCCCAAACTGCTTCGCTTAGTTTTAGAGGATGCTGAAAGAAACTACTGCAATAAACTAACTGTTACATGTTTGAACCTAAGTCTCACTGACCTGTGTGCATGTCTGCCTGCTCTAATCTTGGAAATCACTCTCTTCTTTTTCTTAGTTAATTAACTTTTAGTTTGTATGAATTCTAAGGTGTAATTGACCTGGGGTTAGTGACTCTTCCTTTGGGACTGGAAGTAAAGAGAAGTTACTCCCTTGTAGTAACAATGGTTCTTCGAGATGTGTCCCCATGGGTGCTCCACATTAGGCGCCACAGATCAGAGATTTCCAATCTGTATCTTGTGGGGTCGCTCATGCGTCAATGTGCACCAGTCCTTCACGTGTTTCCGGTCATGTGCGCGATCTGGTCCATGCCAGTTCCTTGACCAACTGCCCTGGGTGCTCCTAAAAAATATAAAACAGAACTCCAAAGCTGGGAGGAACAGGTGGCTAGTGGAGCACCCCCGGGGACACATCTCAAAGAACCATCTTTACTACACATGTGAGTAACTTCTCTTTCTTCTTCGAGTGGTCCCTGTGGGTGCTCCACATTAGATGACTACCCAGCAGTGACCCCAGAAAAATGGAGGTGGGTACCGGATTTATGTGCACCTTGCCCTTGAAAGGACTGCTGTCGATAGATGTGTATCCTCTTCCAACACCCAGTGAATCGCATAGTTTCTGGCGAAGGTGTCATAGGATAACCATGTTGCCGCTCTGCAGATGTCCTTTAGTGCGACTCCTTTAAAGAAGGCTGTTGAGGCCGCCATTGCTCTAATGGAGCGAGCCCTGGACAGAACAAGCGAAGGGGTCTTATGGAGCTCATAGCACATTTTTATGCAGGATACAATGTTATTTGAAATTCTTTGTGATGATAGCCCTTCTCCTTTCGATCTGGGTGCAAAAGACACCAGGAGCCTGTCCGTCTTTCAGAAAGGTTTAGTTCTCTCTATGTAAAAGGCTAGTGCCCTTCTCACATCGAGTGAATGCAGCTGTACTTCCCTACTCAAGGCGTGCAGTCTTGGGTAGAAGGATGGTAAAACTATTGGCTCACTAATGTGGAACTCTGAGGAGATCTTTGGAAAGAACACTGGGTGCAGGTGCAGAATCACCGCTTCCTTCAAAAAAGTTGTACAGGGCAGCGTTGCCATTATCACCACCAGCTCGCTCATCCTGTAAGCCGATGTAATCGCAAGAAGAAATGTAATTGCAAGAAGAAAGGTCGTTTTCATGGTAAGTAGATGGAAGGAGATGGTGGCCAGTGGTTCAAAGGGTAGTATAGACAGTGTGTCAAGGACCAGATCTAAGTTCCATAAAGGCGATAACAGTTTCCGCAGGGGGTATAAGTTCGCAAGGCCCTTCAGAAACCATGCAGTAATGGGGGTGGGCGAATACGGTTGACCCATCCACCATATGGCGGAATGCCAATATAGCTGCAAGGTGGACTTTTAGTGATGATAAAGCGAGTCCGCCCTGTTTTAGGTCCAGTAAATATTCCAAAATTGTGGGAACTGAGGCCTCCAGAGGGGTTAATTATTTGGACAGACAACAGGATATAAAGCGTTTCCACTTGTACGCATAAGCTTTCTTGGTAGAGGCTTGTTGATTGCATTCCAAGACCTCTTTTACTCCTTCTGAGCATGCTCTCTCTAGCGCACTGAGCCAAGGATTAGCCATGCTTTGAGGCGAAGCATTCGAGGCTGAGGGTGTCTCATGGTCCCTTGGCTTTGCGTGAGGAGGTCCGGTACGATTGGGAGGGGGAGTGTTGGGCAGCATGATATGTATAGCAGCATAGGAAACCAGTGCTGTCAGTCCCACACTGGGGTTATAACTATGAAGTGTGCCTTCTCCTTCCTTGCCTTTTCCAGGAACTTGTGGATAAGTAGCGTGGGAGGGAATGCATACAGCAAGGGGCCCCTCCATGAGAGCAGGAAGGTGTCCCCCAGTGAGTCCCACCCAATGCCCGCTCTGGGCAGTATTGAGGACATTTCTTGTTGGTGTAGGTGGCAAGCAAGTCAATCTGAGGGAACCTCCATATGTCGAATACACCATGGAGCAGATCAGATTGGATCTCCCATTCGTGCGTGAGAGCAAAATACCTGCTCAGCTGATCCACCATTGCATTGTGGAGACTGAGTAAGAGGCTTTTAAAATTATGTTGTTTGCAATGCACCAATTCCACAGTTGGACTGCCTCTGTGCATAAGGCGCGGGATCTGGCTCCACCCTGATGATTGATATAATACATTGTGGAAATGTTGTCAGTATTGACCCCAACTATCTTGTTCTGGAGGTATTGGCGGACGTGTCTGCATGCATTGAACACCACCCGTAGCTCCAGTACATTTATGTGCATTGCCATCTCTGTGAGGCACCATCGCCCTTGTGTTGATTTGCTTCCCATGTGCGCCCCCCAACCTATGTGGGAGGCATCTGTCATGAGAAAAACCACGATTTGCAGTTGGTGGAAGGGCACCCCCAATAGCAAATTCTTGGGGTCTGTCCACCATGCCAGAGACTTTCGCACATCCACTGGGGGCAATACCTTTTTGTGAGTGGTATGTATCGTTGGCCTGTACACAGTTGCCAACCAGTGCTGAAGGCATTGCATATGTAGTCTGGCATTCTGCACCATGAACGTGGTGGTGGCCATGTGTCCCAGTAGCTGCAAGCAGGTTAGGACTTGTATTGCGGGGCTGTACATCAGCACCTGCACCAAGGACCGTATGGCATGAAAACATGCAGTGGGCAGATACACCCTTGCTGTAACGGAGTCTAGGTGTGTTCCTTTGAATTCTGTGTCTTGGGTGGGCTCCATCATTGATTTTTGGAAGTTGATGACTAGGCCCAGCGAGCAGAAAGTCTTTGCGGTAATGTCTATCATGTGCAGAACATCTGCCCGTGAGGCACCCTTCAGTAGGCAATCGTCTAGATATGGAAAGATGAATACATCCTGTCAATGCAGGTAAGCTGACACTACAGAGAGTGTCTTCGTAAAGACCCTGGGCACTGAAGAAAGGCCAAAGGGGAGGACTCTGTACTGGAAGTGCCCCATGCCCATGGTGAAGCGGAGAAAGCGCCTGCGTGCTGGGTGGATCGTTGCATGAAAATACACATCTTGTAAGTCAAGGGCTGCGAACCAGTCCCCATTGCCCAGTGCCATGACTATGGAAGTGATTGCGGTCATCTTGAAATGCTGTTTGCGTAGATGACGATTGAGAGCCCATAGGTCCAGGTCTGGTCTCCAACATCCTGTTTTTTTCTCTGTGAGAAAATATCGGGAGTAAAAACCCCTCCCTTGAAACATATCTGAGACTCTTTCCACCACCCTTATGGATATGAGGTAGGGGGCTTTGGTGGAGGCATGGAGTGGAATGGGATGGTGTACCCCATGGCAACAATTTTCAGTACCCATTTGTCTGCAGTGATACTTTCCCATTGATGGTAGAAAGGTCTGAGGTGGTGGTGGAACATATGTTGTGGGTGGCACTGAAGGATGCTTGTGGTGTCGCAGTCCTCGACATAGCAGTCAAACTTTCTGCCTTGGAGTCTGTGTCGCTGATGTATGGCCTTGCTGGGAATGCCGCCTAGGCGGCCTTTGCTGTTGTTGTTGGTGGTGGTGGCACCCTGGATCGTAGCCTCGCTGGTATTGTGGGCACTGGGATTGGTAGATGTAATATCTTTGGTGTGGGTAGAATCTTTTCCTCCTGTAAGGAGGGGGTGTATATTCCCAGTGTTCTGAACGTAGTTCTCAAGTCCTTGGTGGAGTGGAGGACCGAGTCTGTGGAGTTGGCAAACAGCTTTTCCCTGTTGAATGGAAGGTCTACGATTTTAGTTTGTAGATCCTTGGGGATGCCAGATGTTGGGAGCCACAACTCTCTCCACATCACCACTGTGGTGGCTGTAGAGTGTGCTGCTGTGTCCACCATGTCTAAGGCAATTTGGACACCTGTACACGAGGCTGCGTAGACTTCCTGGACTATCGCCTTCAAGACTGGTTTCTCATCATCCAGGAGAAAGTCCATCAGTGAGGTAAGTCTTGTATAGTTGTTAAAATTATGGTTAGAGAAATGTGCGGCATAGTTGGCCATGTGCAACAGTAGGGTGGAGGAAGAATATACCTTCCTTCCAAATAAGTCCAGTTTCTTTGCGTCCTTGTCAGACCCCATGGATTCTTATTGTGGTGTTTTTGATCTGTGCTGAGAGGACTCCACCAAGAGGGAGTTCGGTTGGGGGCAGTTGAAAAAGAACTCCATCCCCCTGGATGGGACAAAGTACTTTTTGTCTGCCTGCTTGTTGGTAGGTGGAATAGAGAGGCTGGGGTTTGCCAGATATTTGTGGAAGCCTCTATGATGGCCTCATCTAGCAGGATGGCAATTTTTGATGATGTAGGACGTCTTAGGTTTTTGAGGAGCTTATGTTGCTTTTCCTCAACCTCCATGATCTGTATGTCTTGGGACTGTGCTACCCTTTTGAAGAGCTCTTGAAATTGCTTAAGATTATCTGGGGGAGATATATCTCCTGGAACGACCACTTTGTCTGGGGAGGATGAGGAGGCATTGGTCTGATATTCCGCCACTTGTTCCTCAGACACTTCCTGTGTGCATTCCCTTAAAGATTCCAGGGGGAGGTCTGTGGCTGACTCTGGACCCATTCCTGGTGGAGAGACGTGCCCTTTTTAAGGAAAGATGTGAGAAATATCTGTACGACGAAGCAGTGGGGATCTATCCCTTGACCTTGAGCCCCAGTGCCGATGACGTTCTTGATGATACGAGTGACTGTAATAGCAAGGGCATGGACCTGGTGATGAAGATCTAGAACGTGAGTGATGTCTGTATCTATAGTGCTGGAAAGAGTGTGATCTCCTGGATGATGTGGACATTGGAGGAGATGCTCTATAGAGATGTTTATGCTGCTCCTGTGAGGCAACCAGTGAGGGGTGCCTGAGCCAGGGAGAAGGTGGTCGTAAAAGTGGAGATGGAGGCCTTAGGAAGGGGGATGGTGGTGTTAACGGCCGCTCTGGGATGCACACCTCAGGAGGAGAACAGGGCAAGAGTGGCATGATGAGAAGGTCAGCGATGGGCTTTGGTGCCGGGTCTTAGACATTGCCTTGTCCGGCTCGTGTGGGTGCTTAGTCAGTACCAATGCATCAGGTGCCTGGGATCTTGGTACAGGTGTCGGTGCTGTTGGTGCCACGCCCGGTGCCTCTGCCTCCGGCACCGTCAGACCCCATGCTGGCGTGCCTTGTTCCAGTGCTCTTGGTGCTGGGAGTCTTGGTGCCATGGCCTCTGGTGCCTGCCACTTAGGTGCCTGCAGGGTCCTCGGTGCCGGCTCTTTGCCAGTCTGAGCCCCTGGCACCATCTTATGTTCGGCGGCCTTTGTGCTGCCCTTGACAGCAAGCACTTCCTGGCCCTGTGCCTCACTCGGCCTGCTTGCAGGTAGCACCAGCAAGGATTGAGTAGGGGATATTTTCTTTTTCTTATGCACCGAGGAGGTCAGTGAGGGCCCTTCCCCTTGGGATGTCTCAGTGGCTCAGGCTGAAGAGCCTTGTCAAATAAAATCATTTTCAGTCTCATTTCCCTCTCCTTTCTCACTCTGGCTGTCAGCTTAGAGCAGTGAGGACATTTCTGCGGGACATGGGTCTCTCCCAGATAGCGAATACACTTGCTATGGCTGTTGGAGGCAGGCATAGCTTCGCGGCACAAGTCGCATTTCTTAAACCCGGGCGCAGACATCTCCTTCTCAGAAGTACTTAACGACTTGTAACTTTAACAAGGTACTTAACAACTACTAAAAACAGATAAAGTTCAACAGTCTGTAGAGATAAGGAGGCCACAGAGGCAGCTGCCCCTTCTCTCTCTTCTCCCTACCCACCCCACCTTTTTTTTTTTTGAACTATATATAAGAAAAACTTTAAAACAGTTTGTAAGAGAACAAATTTAATGAGAAAAACTAATAATGGTACTCATAACATATTTATCTGTCTTAGGTAATGAAGCTGAAGTGAATTCCATCTGCAGTTGCTGGTGGTTGAGAGGAACTGTCATGGACCGGATCGCGCACATGACCAAAAGCACACAAAGGACTGGCACGCGTTGGTGCATGTAAGACCTGACGAGATACAGCTTGGAAATGTCCGATCTGGGGCACCGGGCAAGCCCAACACCTAATGTGAAGCACCCACAGGGACCACTCAAAGAAGAACCTAAATATTGTAATTTTTGGTGAAATGAACTATCACAAAGGTGAGTTTGCCTGGGTGGCAAATAGGTTCCTGCCTGGCCAGTATTTGACAGCAGTAGACTTTTAAAATGGATTTGCCAGTTAAAAGAAAGAGAAATTAATCAGTTCTGGGACCAGTATTGTTCAACATCTTTATTAATGACCAGGATGAGGGAATTGATTGAACCCTCACCAGGTTCACAAATAACTCTAATCTAGGGGGACAGGTAGATATGTTGGAGGGAAGGGATAGGGACCAGAGTGACCTAGATAAATTGGAGGTTTGGGCCAAAAGAAATCTGATGAGGTTCAATAAGGACAAGTGCAGAGTCTTGCAGTTGGGAGGGAAGAATCCCAAGCATTGTTACAGGCTGGGGACTGACAGGCTAAGTAGCAGTGCAGCAGAAAAGTTCTCAGGGATTACAGTGGATGAGAAACTGGATATGAGTCAACAGTGTGCCCATGTAGCCAAGAAGGCTAATAGCATATTGGGGTGCATTAGGAGGAGCATGTGCAACAAATCTAGAGAAGTTATTATTCACCCCATATTTGGCTCTGGTCAGGACACGACTGGAGTATTGTGTCCAGGTCTGGGCTCCCCCAGTACAGAAAGGATGTGGATACATTGGAGCAGCTCCAGTGGGGAGCAATGAAAATGATTAGGGGGCTGACTGTAAGGAAAGGCTGAGGGATTTGGGTGAGGGGCAATGTGATAGCAGCCTTCAACTCCCTGAAGAGGGGAGGGGGGCTCTAAAGAGGATGCAGAGAGGCTGTTCTCAGTAGTGAGGGATGGCAGAACAAGGAGCAATGGTGTCAAGTTACGGAGCAGGCAGTGTAGGTTGGATATTAGGAAAAACTATTTCACCGGGAAGGTGGTGAAGTACTGGAATGTGTTACCTACAGAGGTGGTGGAATCTCCATCCCTAGAGGTTTTTAAGTCCCTGCTTGACATAGTCATGGCTGGGATGATTTAGTTGGGGTTGACCCTGGTTTAGGCAGGGGGCTGGACTTGATGACCTCCTGAGGTCCCTTCCGGCCCTAGGGTTCTATGATTCTACACAGGTCTAAAGATGTGCATTATCACCACAATACAATGAGATAGCTGATGTTAAATATTTGGTGCCCAGCTAAAGTTGTTGAATTTTTTCACTTCATCATTTTAAGAGATACAAGATCAAAACCACCTAAAATTCTGCAGCTCTGTGCCCACCAACACACCAGTGAACCCTGAGTGTGTGGGAGGGAGGGTTTGAGTCAGAGGAATGTGAAGAGATTTGCAAAGTTAGCAATCTTATCTGTATGTGTTATCTATCAAGGTATTAGAAGTGGCTGTTTTAGGAGCGGATTGTGAAGCAGCTTTGTGGTTGGCATTGCTGTGGGTTTGCCTTGTTTTTTTTTGAAAGGGGGTAACTGTAGTGGCAAGATAGAGCACAGTGTCCAAGAAGACTGCCTGTAACTCCATGGTTAGGCTGCTATAGTGTTTCAGTCATTTATGCTTGTTACTTGGCTGGGGAAATTTAAGTATAAAACTCACAACCAGTTGGGGTTTGTGGCTGGCTTCAAGACCCTCTGCTCTGACATTCAGACTCACACTTGTGAGTGACTCCACAAAGCAGGACATGCCCCCTCACACACTGTAAAAAATGTGCCAGGGAAACCTTTATTTGCAAATAAAATATTTGGCTCATTCTTTATAGCCAACTAGGGCAGCAAAACGGTCTCTTTTCCTCCCCATGCCAACCATCGTGGGTACCTGCCTGGAGGGGAGAACAGCCTCTGTGGAAGCCCTCCATTTCTTCCAGTGTTCTGGGGGGCAGATACTGCGCTGCACGGCAGGCTGGAGCAGAGTTCATGCTTGGGAGCAGTTATAATTGACTTCATACTTACCTCCTAGGGCTGAGCAGCTATGCGGTGTATCACAACAGGGCCCATGTTAATGCCACAACTAAGCCCACATTTACCCCATTGAAACAACATTAAGAGGAACAAATATAAACACAGTGGCCATGTCTACATGAGAAAGTTCTTTTGGAAAAGTGGGCCCTTTTTTGAAAGAACAAGTGGAGCGTCCACACATGTAATGTGCTCTTTTGATCTGAAATTGGAATAAGGTGGCACTTTTTCCAGTAGCCCTCTTCCTCTCCCAGATGAGCAAGAGTGCCTTTTTCTGAAAGATTCTTTCAGAAAAATGTGTGTGTAGATGTTCCAGGGGCCCTTTTTTTCAAAAGAGCAGTCCTCGTGGCGCCGGATTTTTCAATCCCTGTTCCGTTCATTTGAAAGAGCGAGAGCTGAGTGGCTGCAATTTATCAAAAGAGTGGATCGATCTGCTTTTTTGTGTGTGGACATGCTCTTTTGAAAGAAGCTTTTTTGGAAGAGATCTTCTGGAAGAACTTATTTTTAAAGATTGCTCTGGTGCAGACATGGCCAGTGACTGGTAGGGGGAAAATGATGGGACATGGAGCATCTTAGGGGAAGAGTGATTTGTTTATTTTGGTCTTTCAAAGATCCTTAATAGCCACATTTTTCATACCCTTCAGTCTAACTGCTGATCCCCTGCTCTAAGTGAATGAAACAGTTATGTTTGGGCTCTTTTGTCTCTGGGGAGCAGTGGGTTGAAGAACCTGAGACAGAAGTACTTTACAGAGGAAACTGACTGGTTTGTCAGCAGTTTTACATAACAGTTACACGCCCACTGACTAAATGCACATCAAAATCAATCCCCTATCCCGAAAACGGGTACATAAAGAGTAAAATAAGATTCACTGAACACAGAGTGCTCCACGCATTGGCTGTTCTCCAGAAACAGTAGTGCTCTGTAATCTGACATCTACTGTAAGTACACCTAAATCAATATTTACACCGTGCGGTATAACCTTTCAACTACACTATGTAGGCAAGATTCACAATCGGTCATTGATCCCAGGGGAGCCATGCCAATTTATGTCAGCTGAAAAGCCTATCATGAAATGTGTAAGTAGTATCACATTTATTTTGGCTAATTCAAACCGATGCATGTTTATTCAAAGTACAATGTAAATGCACTTTTAAAATAGATCTATTACAGCTGCAGAGTGCCAAACACAATCCAACTGGCTCAGACAGAGCCCCATGTCTCAGTAATTTATTTTATTGGGGGCGGGCTAAATATTAAGGTAGGTGGAACTGCTTACTCCACTCAGTTAAAACAAAGGAGGATTGTGTTAGGAACTTGCAAAGAGTTTAACAAATAAAGAACTGGACAACACTGCCAAGGGCAAAGTAGTTTATGTATTTGTGCTGCATACAAGCATACATGGAGGTTACCTATCTGCAGTCAGAGTTCTCTGAGACTGAACCAGAACATTAACATCTTAAGTCCACCTTCTCCCCTTCCAATGGAACCCTAACGACCCACTGAGAGACACTGAAGTGGTGCTGGATGAAACTGAGGAGCTGGCACGCCCTGGCTTGCTGTTATCCCCTTGTCCTCTGGGAATTTTAATCTCCCTGCCTCCACCAAAACATAGCTAGGTACTTAGGGGAGGCATCATGGTCTAATGGACAGGGCACAGTGTACTGAAAGTCAGGTGACCTGTGTTCTATAACTGGTACTGGTGCTGATCTGCTGGGTGATCCCTCTCTCTGCCCCTGGTGGCCATCCTCTCCTGTGGCTGTTTAGACTGGACGCTCTCCCAGGAAGGCAGTCTCTCAACAGTATGAAGACAAGAAAGCTGGGGCCTCTACGATCCAAGTGTAATACAAATAGTAAACACCTGACGAGCTCGATTAAGGCACATACTCAGTGTCCAGCAGCAGTTACCAAAATAAATAGAACAGAGGGGGTTGGCGATAATACAGACAAGGTAAAGCCATGATATAAATACATGGATACATTCATCTAGGAATAATAAAGCACCTGTTTATATTACAAGCTATGAATTTAAAACAGATAGAGAAACTTAGGGTCAGATTTCACTATGTGGAAGTTGGAGCTGGTCAGGGTCAATCTTCTGGGGTACGATTTTGAGTGCCTAGTGGGGGACACACGAAATTGAACTGTCAGGAGTCAGCAATCGAGACCTGCACTCCTTAGTCTTGTGAGGAGTGAGGGAGGTCGACAGGAGAGTTTCTCACGTAGACTTCACCCTGTGAGGACAGCCAGGTAAGTCAATCATAGATAACTTGATTCCAGCTACCCAATTGATGTAGCTGGAATTGCGTACCTACAATCGACTTTTTGGTCTAGTGTAGGCCTGGCCTTAGTACATTTTCAAAAGGATTACACATTTATTTGAACAAGTGTAGCCACAGAGGTTAAGTTAAATACTGTGGCTACACATGTAAACAGTGCTGTTAACTTTAACTGGGCTGTGGAATGAGCTTAAATCAGCACCTAAGTGCCTGTACAGCACAGTGGGACTTCCAGGTGTACCATAGCTGCTGGAGGATCCTGTGGTTTGTGTGTGACTGGGCACCTGGGTTCAATTCCCTCTACTGTCACATGCTTCTTGTGTGAGCCTTGGTAAGTTGGCCGCTTCCTCTCTGTAACATCAGGATAAATAGCATTGCCGTACCCCACAAGGTGATGGTTGAGAAATAACTCTCTTTTTCAATCAAAGTTGATTTGGAAATGAGCAGTTTGTGTGTAGTTGCTCTGCTGCTCGTTTCGAAATCAGCCCTCCTTTCAAAAGTGCTTTTGAAATTACTTCCTAGTGTGGCCACGGCCTCTGTCTTAACGATATCTATTTCGAAATAGCTATTTTGATATAGGCACTATTCCTCACAAAGGCTACGTCTACACTAGCCCTTCCTTTTGAAAGGGGCATGGTAATGAGTGAGGTCAGAAGATGCTAATGGAGGCTGCGGTGATTCAAAAATGCCGCTTTTGAATTGCGCACCGCCTGTGTAGATGGGGGCCTTTCGAAAGGACCCCCCAATCTTCGAAAGCCTCTTATTTCTATTTGGTTTTAGGAATTAGGGGCTTTTAAAGATTGGGGGGGGTCCCTTTGAAAGGCCCCCGTCTACATGGGCAACACGCGATTCAAAAGCGGCATTTTAGAATTGCTGCAGCTGCCGCTATGCTAATGAGGTGCTGCATATTCATGGGAGCACCTCTTTCGTATCTTCTGACCTCTCTCGTTACCATGCCCCTTTCGAAAGGAAAGGGCTAGTGCAGACGCGGCTGAAATGAGGTTTTCCGTTTTCGAAATAAGACACCTGCTATTTCGAATTTATTTTGAAATAGTGGTTGCATTGTGTAGACACTAGGATAGGTATTTCGAAATAACAATGCTGTGTAGACCTACACTCAGATAGACAGACAAGAGATGCAATATGGTGTTATTCTGAATTGCAAATAAATGACATAATGTCTAGGTGTGAAGTCTGAACGCACACAAGGAAGCACGCTGTATATATCAATAAATGTACAGCTGTAGGTTATTCATGAGTGCTGCATTCTCTACAAACTGTGAGCATTGTGTTTGCTAAACAATTTTTAACAGCAAGGCAGGGACATATATCTCAGCCATATTGGTTTGTAAGGTAATTTGAGAGGCCATTTTTATCAATGTTCAGATCCCAGAGCATATCAAATTGTTGGAAGCACCATTGCTGCAAACGTTTCATACACATTTTATCAGACATGCTGCCTGGGCTCTTCACTGCAGCGTGGTTCTGAGGCACGTATGAATCAAAGACTTTTTCAGATATAATGGGTAAAATCTGGCAGGTGACTGCTGGTCCTTGGAGCCAACGAGAAGCTGTCATTGTCTGCTGCCGGCACTGCTACATAAATACAGCACACTACAGCAGACGGTTCGGTTTATAACAGGAGAACTAGGAGATTGATGGGACACTCTGCCTAAATTGAGGCACATCTCTCTCCTGAAATTCATTTTGGCTACAGTTACACAAGCGAGTTTTGCCGACAGAACCCCAGTTTTGTTGACGAAACTGGTGGGACATCCACACAAAAATTGCGTTTTGTTGACTGTTTGCCAGCAAAACTCAGCACTTTTGCTGGCAGCATTCTACCTCAGCCATGAGGCACAACACTGCTATCAACAGATTCTGTCAACAATAAAGCTGTGTGGGTGCTCTGGGGGGCCTTCTCTCAACAGACAGGGCATTCACCTAGGGTGATCATATCTCCTTGCTCTAAATACAGGACAGCGAGATATTGGGGGAGGGGGCTCCTCCTGGCTCCACCAAGCCCCAGGGATCTGGGAAGCAGGCGGCAGCTGCCCCCGCTCCCCAAGCCCTGGGCTGTGGCAGCCCCCCAGTGCTCCCAGGAGCCCTGAGGAAGCGGCATGGACCAGGCAACTGCAGTGCTTCCCCGCCGCCTTCCCCAAGACTCAGTGGCAGGGACAGGGCAGCTGCCCTTGCTCTGCTTGCTTCCTCAAGCCCCAGGGAAGGGGAAAGTAGATTAACTTGTCGGCTCCCAGCTGCTGGTGGAAACTAAGGGGCAATTGGTCCCTTTTCTAAAATAAGTAGGGACTCCTTTTTGGCATCCCAAATACAGGACTATCCCACCAAAAATGGGACAGATGGTCACCTTATATCCAGAACAATGGTCAGACCTGTCTGCTGTGCTTCTTGGTGCTTGCTTTGTCGAGAGAGCTGCCAGGCAGTCTGGCCACTGTATTTACAGAGCAGAGTGCTTTTCCAATTGTTTTTTGTGTGTGGCTGCACTCTTCCAACAGCGACTTCTATTGACAGATGGCTGTACTGTACCATACCCTCTGGTGTTAGAAGATGCCACTGACATGTACAAGGACACAAAGCATTGTAGCTCGAGGTGACCTACACTGTTTGGTAGGTCACTAACACCAGTGACAACATAAAAATAAATAAAACAGAAACAAAGATGGTGAAGTACTAGACCTAGCTGGGAAGTCTTGAGCAATGCACAGGTTGAACCTCTCCAGCCCCGCACCCTCGGAACCTAACCAAGAGAATTTGCTGTACCACAGGAGGCCAATATTGCCTAGAACATTGCCAACACTTCCACTGCTTATTGGACTCTTAGAAGACATTCAAGGATAAATTAGTGCTAAAGAACTGCACAGAACACTGAGAGCCAGGACTGGTGGCTGTAAACAGATTTCATGGGATGACCAGAAACTTGGCCACACCCATGATAAGTGGAGATCCAGCAAACTAAAATCGTGCTGGACCATGGATGTTGCCAGAACAAAGAGTGCTGGACTAGAGAGGTTCAACCTGAATTTCTTTCCTCAGAAAGATATGTCAAAAATGAAAGAATCATTTGATATTTTAGCTGACATTTTGCTTTTTATTTTCTCAGCAAAAAAAAACAAAACCCTGTTTTCCAGTTCAGCATATTTGTTTTTGAAAATAGGACTTATAATAGTAAAAACAAAAGGAAAACAAAAAAGGCTGAAAAAAAAAAACTATTTTGACTGACCCAAACTGAATTTGGCAGACTTTTGAAATTTTGACTTTCTATCTGAATTCAGGAAACCTTTTTGATATCTCAATATTTTCCAGAGTTGAGAAAACAGTTTTCTTGTCTGCTCATGTTCTCTGCTGAAGAGCTATTTAAATTATGTTGGTGTTTTTTTTCATTCAGCACATCTCGAAAAGAAGGTGCATCTCAAAGTGCAGGATTACATTACAGGGCTAGGTCAGATTGTGTGCCTTTATAAAAGAAAATCTTCCCTTGTCTACAAAAGCAAAAATATTTCTGTTTTAGTTTTCTCTTTCATACAGTACTGCAATTTTTGTTTTGCAAATGCACTGAAATTCCACGCCTGTCATCGTTATGTTGAAACAGCCTTTTTAAGAAAACCAAAATGTTTTGCTTTTAAGGCTATTATGCTTTGAGCATGGTAAAGGTAGTTCAATAATAATAGCTAGGTAATTGACAGCAGTAAGGGGTGGAGTGTAAAATGCACCACTGGCAAATTTAGCAAATTCCCATCTCTGACTGCATTCCCCTCATTTAGTTGCTTTGTGAAATACAAAGTGTTCTCAAACAAGACTCAAATATGAAAACAAATACAAGCCCTTTTTTTTTGGAGGCAGGGAGAGTGGGGAGAAATCTCCTTTTTGGTCCATTGAGAGGATTGGGGATCGTGAAAGACCTGGACCACAATGAAATTTTCCAGTTCCATGATTCCATAAGCCTTCTACTTGGTGTGGAAAGGGAGTCAGAGTTTTAAGAGGGAATTGCTGGAATTTCACACTCATTCTACCTATTTCTCCTTAAGCCCCTGGCTCCCTGGGGAATTGTTTTTTATTGGCCACTGGACAGCAAGGAGCAGAGTTCTAGGACAACTTCTAACTTTGTAAGTGAATTTTGTTCAAGCTGGGGTTGGAATTCTCACCATGTTACAGTATGTCTACACTATACAGGTTTCAGCAGCATGGCTGTGTCATGCAAAAGTGCAGACAAACAACTTCCACCCCCTACAAACAGGCTATGTCTACACTAGAAGCATCTGTTGATCGAAGTTGCTGTCAGAAGGTATCTTCCAACAAAACGTCTGTTGACAGGTTGCATCAACCCATGAAAGCAGATTACTCTGTCAATCCGCTCTGTTGACAAAGTGGTGAGACTGATTGGCTGCTCTGTCAACAGAATGGCCTACCAGAAGCTCAGAAAACAGGACTGCTGGGGTCCCGGAAGCCCTGTCTAGCGACAGAGGGCCCTCCAGAGCGTCTACACTGTTTTTTTTCTGTTGTTGACAGAATCTGTTGACAAAGACGTTCTGGCTCATCATGAAGAGGCAGAAGGTTGTTGGCAGAAGTGCTGAGTTTTGTCGACAGACTATTGACAAAATGCATTTTGTGGGTAGATGCTCCATGGGTTTTGTTGACAGAATGCCAGTTTTGTCAACAAAACTCTCTAATGCAGATGTAGCCACAGTGTTTGCTTTGGGGTAGAAGAGCACTCCCTTGGGGAAAGCACTGTCTACACTAGCACTTGGGGAGTGGGGAGGGTTAAGCACTTGTGAAAGACTACAGCTTTGTCACCCAACTGCCAATGCAGACAAAGCCTTAAAAGCGCTAAAGAAGCAATGAATACTCCTCACTCATAAGCACATTATTTGAGCACTGTATACCTGAATGGATTTAAACCCAGACTCAGGTAAATGAAACCAGAAAGATTATCTGACTTTCCCAAGGTCACACATGAAAGTCTGTGGCAAATCAAGCAACCGACCCCTGAGTTCCCATGTCCCAGACCAGTGCTATAATCATCCTTCCCACAATGGCCCTCAAGCCATCATAATTGACATGTTGGCCCTGTTGAATTCTCTGGGAATATTTACCACTGACTTCAGTGGAATTGTGATGTCAACCCCTATTTACGCTCATGAAGCTGGACACTTCACTCTTGTTAAACCAGCTTTATGCTGCTATAACTCCAGTACATACAGATGACTGGGTAATGGGACAGAAATGTTTTAGTCGGCGGCATGCACAGGAAAGGCCCAAAGTAATATGCCCTGTCTACAGAGAACATTAGAAGAGAGTGACTCCCATCAATGGCCATCTATACTTATGTCCATGCTAACTGAATAGCAAACCAAAAGAATTCAAACTATTAACCTGATCCTACTTGAATTTACGCTAATGGCAAATTGTGGTAGGTACCAGAGGGATTTCTGCTGTAGACTGAGGAGAGTATAAAGCTCTAAGAATCAGATTTGTTTAAATGGGTTTCTCAAAAGGTCAGGTCACTGGAGACAGATCAGATTGCTAAGTATTTCTCTGGTCTGAGTCACTTTTTGTATGCCAGGAATGCTGCTGAGAGCAGCTCGAATGCCAGCCCCTGCCAGATTGATAGAGGGATAACGAGGCAATTTCCAGTATGGGAGGATGCTCTCTTCAGGTTGATTTAAGCAGTGTAGAGTTTTTCCCCAGACCTTGAGTGTGGCTACTATTTCTCAAGCCCAATTAGCACAAAAGCTTAAATAGCTATTTATATTTAGCCAACAAGGGCTTATTCAAGACAACACTAACAGTCTATAGCCGTGTCTACATGTGCACGCTACTTCAAAGTAGCGGCACTAACTTCGAAATAGCGCCCGTCATGGCTACACGCGCCGGGCGCTATTTCGAAGTTAACTTCGACGTTAGGTGGCGAGACGTCGAAGTCGCTAACCCCATGAGGGGATGGGAATAGCGCCCTACTTCGACGTTCAACATCGAAGTAGGGACCGTGTAGTCATTGCGCGTCCCGCAACTTCGAAATAGCAGGGTCCGCCATGGCGGCCATCAGCTGAGGGGTTGAGAGACGCTCTCTCTCCAGCCCCTGCGGGGCTCTATGGTCACCGTGGGCAGCAGCCCTTAGCCCAGGGCTTCTGGCTGCTGCTGCTGCAGCTGGGGATCCATGCTGCATGCACAGGGTCTGCAACCAGTTGTCGGCTCTGTGTATCTTGTGTTGTTTAGTGCAACTGTGTCTGGGAGGGGCCCTTTAAGGGAGCGGCTTGCTGTTGAGTCCGCCTTGTGACCCTGTCTGCAGCTGTGCCTGGCACCCTTATTTCGATGTGTGCTACTTTGGCGTGTAGACGTTCCCTCGCAGCACCTATTTCGATGTGGTGCCGCGCAACGTCGAAGTTGAACATCGACGTTGCCAGCCCTGGAGGACGTGTAGACGTTATTCATCAAAATAGCCTATTTCGATGTTGCTACATCGAAATAAGCTATTTCGATGTTGGCTTCACGTGTAGACGTAGCCAATATGAATTACAGGACAGAGACAGAAGTAATGTCCACAACTACCAGGTACCTTTTATACTGTGCCTAACACAATGGGGCCTTGGCCTCTTACAACCATACCACTCTTTTGTTTCCATAGCATCCATCTCTTCCCTGCTCAACTTAGATGACAGTCCCGTATCTGGGATGCCATAAAGGAGTCCCTACTTATTTTAGAAAAGGGACCAACTTAGATGAGGAGAAACAAATAGCAAAAAAGATGGTGAGTTATTGTGCCAGGTCTAGGAATCTCCTCAAACTTGCCCCATGTTCACCAGTGCTAGACATCTGCTGTGCTGAATTAGATGCAAAGAAGTTGAAATATTCATTGTCCAGGTAAAATGCAGGAAAAAAAAGAGAAAAAATGGCCCTTACATAGCCTTCATCAATGTCACAAAGGCTTTTGGCTCAGTCAGGAGCAGCAAGCTACTGCACTACTAAAAAAGATTGGCTGGGGTTTTCTTCTCCTTGTGACTGAAACAAGTTTTTGGTTCCTCAGCTGAGAGACTCTTCTTGCACAGTTGTTCTGATGGAAAGCTGCTCAGTGTTGCAGGACTCAACTCTACAACGAAAACTCTGGAGGCTCTTATGCAACGCCTCCTGTTTGCTGATGATGCAGCAGTGACAACCTACATAGAAACCTACTTCCAGAACATTATGAACAGTTATTTTTCCAAAGGTGCCCAAGACTTTGGGTTTACCATAAGCCTTAGGAGTTGAGGACACACCTTCCACCAAGACCTACAACTATAAACTTGAAATGGTGAATGAGTTCACACACCTGTTGTCCACTATCATGGTCAACTTCTCACTTGAAACAGAACTCAAGGTCTGCATCAGAAAAGCTGCCACAATAATGTCTAAACTGAGCAAGAGGGTATGCCCAAACAACAAACTGACAGAATACACAAAGATCAGTGTGTGTTGTGCATATGTTATCAGGTCACTTTTGTATAGGACCTTATACTCTCATCAGGATAAGAGGCTCTGCAGTTTTCATTTACATTCCCTTTGTCAAATCTTAGGAATTTCCTGGAAGGACAGTCACAAACACAGAGGTGCTTAAGAGGGGCAGAATACTCAGCATGTAAACCCTCATCAAATGGGGATGTCTCAGCTGGCTTTGGGAAACATGCTGGATAAATGATGTAGGCATCCCAAATGAAATCCTCTGTGGTGAATTGGCATCTGGAAAAAGATGCAAAGGATGCTCAGAAATGCTTTCAAGGATGTATACAAGTAAGACCCTAAGAAATGGACCCAGGTGTGGACTACTGTCAAGATCATACTCAAGAGCACAGCCTTTGGAAACAGGAGCTTAACACAAGGTCTCCATGAGACCAAGCTGTTCAGCAGGGCAGAGAAGAAAAGAGCTCACATAAGACTGAGCTCAAAGGGTCAACATACCAGCTTTAAATGTGGCAGATGCAACAGAGATTGTCTCTCCTGATCAGGTCTCGTCAGCTGCAGCTACAGAGGCCATTAAAAAACAACTGAGCAACTTCTTAGCTCTCAGGGGTCTATATCATCTTGAGACAAAGATGCCTACTGCTACTTCAGTGTTGGGATAAGCAGACACACTGAATGGAGTGAAGTGAATCTGTTTTATCACATTATTTGGAAGGCTACACAAAGGCTATTTCTTGTAGGCAGCAATCTGATACCTGCATGCCCTAGGGCTTACATCCTCTGCTTGAAGAAAATGCATTCTAAGTATGATATTAGCACATTACCCAGATAATACACATTTAACATGCTGAAATGTATTCCATTTTCACAGTGCAGTAATTCCACTGAGAATCGATTTTGATGAAAAATCAATTTTTGACTTTCATAGCCACATTTAAGTATTTTACCTTGGTTACTGTGTACTGAAATGGCTTTTATGATGGCTTTCTCAATATTAATAATAGTCTGAAATATGACAGTATAATAAATATGACACAGCACTTAAACCCACCTGGTCTGCAGTTATACTTATGACTTTTTATTCCATTTGCTAAGGAGACTGGCATATTTGTCAACGCTGCTTTTTTCTGACATTTGTCTACACAGGCTTATTTTTTCCAATTTCCCTATTGGTCACTGTTGGATGCTTTCATAGAAGAGGAAAGAAAAGAGATAAGAGACTGCCTCAGATAGAATCACAGAAGAGAAAGACTGGAAGTCCAACCCCCTGCTCAAAACAGGACCAGCCCCAACTAAATTGTTCCAGCCAGGACTACATCAAGCCTGGTTTTTAAAAAAAAACTTTAAGGATGGAGATTCCACCACATCCTTAGGTAACCCATCCCTGTGCTTCACCATCCTCCTAGTGAAACAGTTTCTTTCAAATATCCAATTTAGACCTCTCACACTGCAGCTTGAGACAATTGCTTTGTATTCTGTCATCTGCCATCACTGAGAACAGCCTACCTCCCTCCTCTTTGGAAGGATGTGCCTCTAGAAATTCATCGTCAAGGAGTGCTTAAGAACTTCTGTTATTTTTAATTTTAAAAAATGGAAGCTTTCTTGTGCTAAAACAGGCATAGCTTTTTATTTTCAAGTTACAGAAGCCACAGGACATGGCATGAACTTAGGAAGGCAAAGGTCAGATGAATCAGCTAGAGGAAATGGCTGGCAAGAGTTGAGAGGAGATGGCCAAATGGGGCACCAAGTTATGCAAAAGTGGGGGATGGGTTTTATTTTCTTGGAATGGAAATTTTTGAACAGAAGATAGAAAAGAGCCAGAGTTGTGGGGTTACAAGCTAAGAAGCTGGCAGCTGGTCACCACAGTAGAGAAGCCAGAAGAAATGATTGCTTACAAGGATCATTTGATTTCTGGTCTATGTGGACCATAACAGCTGCACATAACAGATTGGCACTGACAAAGGTTGTATGATTCTGAGTGAGTCTTGAATAAAATAACTTCTCTCTCTCTCCTTTGTCTTTATCTCTGAGTTTCTCAAGTGACAGTGAGTGAAGAATCATGTCTCTGGTGGACAATATATTCAAGAAGGCCTGGTGTCATGCTAGGGACTGGAGGAAGGTGGGAGCTGTAGAAATCAAACTTGGGATGTTTTCAGTGAAACAAAGAGAGCTTGTCTGAAGGTTGGGAAAGACCTCTCTGGATCCAGTAAACGCACTTTAGCACATAGTGAACTATAAGAACGAGTCGCTTTCTTGTAAGTAAGCACATGCTTAAGCATTCTCCCGGAGCTGAGCTTCTGAAGGCCATCCCCCATTCATGTGCAAATATGCCTATAATTCTATAAACATTTAACCACATGAATTAACCCCATCATCTCACTGAGCTGTTCTCATCCACTGCAAGACTGGCTCCTCACCTTCTCCCCACATAAATGTACTGCCCTTTTTCTTATTTTATGTTACCATGGTGATGGTAAAATGACAGTATTATTTATTTGAGAGGGATCAAACCTGTATCAAACTCAGTCTGCTACGTAAGTCAGATGCCTTTGACAGCGCCCACTCTGGGCTCCTTGGAAATGCTGGACCTTGGGGGCAACTGCCTCCTTTGCCTCCCTGTCAGCAGGCCTGCCTGAAGGCAGAGAGTGAGATTATTGACCCTGGCCACTAGGCATCACTGCCCTGAGTGCAGGTACTGGTTATACTGTCTGTGGCTGCTGGACCGTACTGGAAACAGTAAGCGTGTGGGGTGGAGCTCCCTTTGAGGGGCATCAGAGACCTAACACTCTTCCTCTGAGGGGGAAGGGTGTGTCCATCCCCTGACAATCACATACATATTGACAAGAAAGTGTAAAAACAATGGAATGTCGGTAGCAAATCCAAGGGGCAGACTCCCACCTTGCGTTTACCAGGCAGAACGGGCGCACAGAGTCAGGATCCTGCAGAGCTCATTTGAATAGGAGGGGAGTAGAAAGGAGGAAGCTGAAAGGAACTTTGGAAATATCAGGGAGGGAAAGGGCAGAATTTGCATGTTGAGGAAGGCCAGGATAAGGGTGTGTGTGTGTGTGTGTGTGGGTGCGTGTATGTGTGGGAGAGGGGGACACGGAGGCAACAATATCTCTTCATAGTTCTGAGGATGAATGGGAACATGCCAGTCATTCCCTTCTCCCCTGCCTCAGTTTGTGCCCTGACTGGCAATAGTTTGCTTGCTCACTGCACACACCAGCATCAAAAACCATGTGAGACTCACAGCTTCTGAAATATGGCCAGGATCAATGGGGCCAAGAGCTACTGTGGGCCCCAGGGCAAGGGGAAAGGGTGGGCCACCTCCATGCCCTTGGAAGGGCTGGGGCCAAGGGTGGAAGGGGTGGGGCTAAGGACATAAGTGGTGGGGCAAGGGCGGAGAGGGTGGGGCGAAGAGCAGACAGACTTTTGTGCTGCTCAGATCGTAGAGCTCCTTCCCCATTCCTTCTGAGCCTCACAAAGAGGTGCAGCTGTCAAAGGGGCCTGGAGCTTGCATTGCTGGTGCTGCTGAAGTAGTAATGGTGGTGTCTGGAGCTCCAAGCCTCTTTGAAGCAACAAGTGCTGGAATAACTGCCCCTTTCCTGCCCACCCCCTTTGGCGTGCCTGGCCAGGACACTGAGATTAACATATCTATTCTTGTGAAAAAATGACACATGATCTTCAATGAGCAAGAATGATCAAGATTTTGGCTTTACAATTCTCAGCCAAAACAGAGTCCTTCCAACAGGCTTACTGGTGTGCTCTTCCCCATTGAGTGCAATGCTAGTGCTAATACTGGGCTAGAATATATGATAGGTGCTGAGTAGAAAGGATATATTCCACAAATTGATTTACCAGCTGTGTGCCCTTCATCACCACCATTTTCCTCAGAAGTCTCTAAGGATAGGTCTATACTAGATCTGCAAGTCATTTTCTGAAATGCAGTTCTAGCTACAGCAATTGCGTAGCTAGAATCGACATATCAGAAATCCGCTTTAAGGTCTGTCCTCACTGAGGGAGGTTGACAGGAGCATTTCTCCTGTTGACCTCCCTTACTCCTGTTGACCTCCCTTACTCCCTGGGATAGAGGTTGACTGCTGACCTCAGAGAAATCAATTTCAATCAGTGAAATCAAACTCCAGAAATCAACTCTGATTGGTTCAATCTTCGAGAAAGTGAAGACAAGCCCTTAGGTGAAAGAAACAGGGCTTAATGCTACTTCACTCTTACCATCCGATAAAACCATAATGCAGGGGAGCATCAAGTAGCAACAAAACATAACATGGGTCTGCTGTGCAGGTGATGGGTTTACTACAAAATGTGACAAAGAATCATTATAAAAAAGTTTATAATAAACAGAATCTGAGACTTATCTAAAGATAATCATCTTAATTCTGAGAGATGAACAGACTAAAGCAGTGGGGAGAGCAGCAAGTCTTTAACTGCATTTATTCATGTAGTCTGAGAAATCACATTGAAAGCTGAATTTTGATGGCAACAAAATTATTTTAATGTTAGATTTTCATGTAGATAATATACCATATACATTCTCAGCACTGAAAGAAATGTAGCCATCTTCAAACTGTCTCTTGTGTTTGAAATAGAATTGTATTTGAAGCCTGAAGGTTTCACATGTCAATCAGAGGATGCAATGCAATTTATTAATCTCAAAATGGCTATGATACAAGGAGATACCCTCTAGCAGTATTAATTGATAATTAATAAGTTTGTTATCATTTGAATCATATAAAACACATAAAACCTTTGACAGGAGACTATTTTCTGTTCATGGGCAACTACTGCCCAGTTTGCCTTTACAAATACTTGTTTTAAAATTGAAGTTAATATTTATTTTTCAACTTAATACAGCATTTAAAGAAAAGAGAGTTTCTTAGTTAGCTACTATAAATATTTTTATTGTCAAGTTATGGTATCAAGTCCACGATTTTATGAGGTGATTGTAATATATGTGCAGAAGAAACAGATATAGTCAGTACTAAAGAGCAGGTAGTTTGCTGCTATAACTTGGCATTAGTGAACTTTCTGGAGCTATGTGGCTATATACCAGCTGAGGACACGTCCTCCGTTTTTATTGACATTATGCAGTATAAAAGTGCATTCTGGCAGGAAGAAGAGCAGCTCTCAGAGAAGTTTTCCATTCCAGTGCCCTCCAAAAGTCACAGAGAGGCTGTGCCCCAGGCCCAGGGGTGTAAATTTTGGGAAGGGATCATACATTGGGGGCTATGCATATGACTGATGTTGGCCCTCTAAACCTATGTCTGTGGAGGGGACCATTCTGGCACTGGATCAGAACTGTGCCTGAGGCCAAATCCTAAGGTAGTCTTAGCACCTACAATGTCCATGAAAAAACAACAGGCAATCTCCATGAGTTAATTGATAGTGCTGACTTAAGCTATACAAAGAGCACCTATGAAGCTTTCAGAGCCATAAGGAAAATACTCCAAGTTTAGTTGATCTCAATACAATAAAGAAAAAGAAAAATAATAACCAGATCCTACATTCAATTCTTCCTAAAGAGAAAATAAAACTTCCCAACTCCAGGTCCCCCAAGCACTGCCTGAAATCAGATACTTTTTTTTAGGAGGAGTCTGTTCAGAGTAACTTCACAAGCCACATTTAGACTTGAAAGTAATAAAGAAATCCATTAGCATTTATCTGAAAACTATCTGTGTTTCTATCCATATGTGAGGTTTGTTTGGTTCCGGCATCATTAAGATTTTGGAGGAAGAAATCTTACTGTCTCTTTTGATGTGATACATTCATTTAGATCAGTTTATTTATATCACAAAATGATAAATATAAGCAAAAATGCCTCCCAAAATTTTGTTGCAGCGTATCATCTTGTTGTCTTGTAATTTGAATATTTGTTTCTGTATCAAAAGTTATTACATTAACATCATACTTAAATAATAATACCTTATTTGTGAGTTATGGAAATGAGTTTTTTCTTTGCGCTGTGTAGTGGGCATGCATTATCACAGGCTATTGAAGCAATAATCAATGTAAATGAAAAATAAAAGGTATAGGCTGGTTCAGCAATGGTTACTTGCACTTGCCTTATATTACTCAAGAACTTTGCAGTCATGCAGATGACAGACATTTCAAGTTACTAACGCTGACATTTTTTGTCTAATTTCTCTTCAGTACAAATCTCCTTGAGTTTATAGTATCTTAAAACCCAGCAAGAATAAAGATCTTACATTGCGCAACTTTAATATTAACATACTCTACGGCTGTGTCTACACTAGCACCCCCTTTCAAAAGGGGGAGGCTAATAAGACACTTTGGGATATGTTAATGAGGCATCATTAGCATAACGGCGACCACGGCACTTCAAAAGTGCCACTTTTGATTGCGCTCGGCTCATCTACATGGGGCCCTCTTTCAAAAGGACCCTGCAGACTTCAAAATCCCCTTATTCCTGTTTGGTAATATTCATTGCACCTCCTCATTAGCATATCCCAAAGTATCTCATTAGCATCCCCCTTTTAAAAGGGGTGTGCTAGTGTAGACGTAGCGTACGTTACACATCTATTCATACTGTGTATTGTATACAATGCCAAGAGAAAACACTTTTTTACATCTGTGCAAACCTTTCCAACCAAACGAATGGCTTGATTCTGTAAATCAACAGCGGCCAATAGGAATTCAAAGATCACCACACTTGTGGTTGTCATTTTTCCATATTTGCCAAAATCTCTCTTCCCCCTACCCCTGCACTAACTGAATGCCCTCCCCCCGAGCCAGGCACCACCAGCCCCTTTTCTAATTCAATGCTGGTGACTCACCAGAGCTGATGCCAGAGCCACCGTGCACTTCTCCCACCAAGCAGTAGAGCGCACATGCGAAGCAGGTAGATGGCATGCCTGTGTGCAGCCATCAGGAGGAGCCACCTTTAAAGATTCCAAGAGCTCAAGAGCTATGGGTTGGCCACCCCCATATGCACCATAATGCAGTGTCCTATTCGCTACATGTGGGGAGTGGTGAATGTATTGGACACCTCTGCTGTAAATCAATGGGACCACTCACTTTGTGACGGTTTGCAGACCAAAGCCCTGTACCTTAGCAATTCTTTCAGGACCTCCTCCTGTGCCACAGGTACAGCAAGCATTAAAAAGCAGAGAGACTGAAAGCTCATTGGGAGAGGAAAGGATTTCTATTTTTGTTAACACCTGCCTAACTTCAATAACTAATGAACATTTTGGATAAAGGACTTCCGTGTTAAAATGCATCATTTTGTCCCTTCTTTGAGTGTTCAATAAACATCTACAAAGATATCCAGACAAGCATGGACTTTACATTACTGATACTTCTAAGCACAAAGAATACACAAGCAAACTAATACACACTCCAACCTTCAGGCTTCTTTTAAGTCAAAAACAAAAATAAGCAAAATTCTAATTAAAAATAATCTGCAGGTCATTTTTAAGGAAACTACAAAAGCTAAGTTTTGTACATATAATGCAAATCTACCTAAGTAGAGTAAGCACAAATAAGAGATGCAGTAATGAGTTAAGGTAGTCTTCATTACTGGCACTGTGTGAAGAATTTAAAATTGATGATTTGATTTTTAACAAGATGCAGAGAGTTCGCACATGGCTAGTCACTAGTGCAGTACTTTACATAAATGCTTTACAAATGGTGACACAGTAATTACAATTCCAGCAAATGGTTATTATCTATCTGTTCTGCATTTTACAATCTAAGTAGAAATTTCATGCATATTGAGTACACTTGTGTTAGTTCAATTCATTTTTTCCTCCTATTCTTTTATCAAAAGTTGCATTTCACTAAAGTTGCAACTGCTCTCAAGCCAATGTAATGTTTCCATCTATAATCCTTTGGAGAAAATTGTTATTCTACTCATTTATAATTTGTGTATCTCTGACAAAACATTTTTTTTGACATTCAGGAGATTGATGGCTTCTCTCTCTCCCTCTGTAAATAAACATTTACTGTTGGCTGCATATTTTTTGTTTGTTTTGTTTTGTTTTCTGTTTGTTTGGTTTTTTTGCCACACAGACTTCTTTCTCGTTGGAAATACATTTTCATATATTTTTCAAAATGTTTGCTTTATGTAAAATTTATAAAATTAGTTTAAAATCCTCTTGAGTACCAAGTACTTCCAATTTTTGTTGTGACACAGATTAGACAAATCAGCCAACAAACTCCAAAATAAAGAAAATAACAATCACGTCTGGTTAACATTCCCTGTGCTATGCAGGTATCTGTTGTTCCAAGTCTTAGTTCTTCCTAAGGCATGAATGTCACTGGAAACTCCATTCCTTGTTTCCTGGCTCAAGTCATGTCTCTCCTACTCTGCTGGTCACACAAACACTGCAGCAGGAAGGTCCCGCTTCCAATTCAAGAACCCACGCTCTGTTTTCATGAGTTCTCCTGGCTTCCTGCCGACACTTCCTGCTTCTCAAGCTCTCCTGCAGACCCTTGCAGGGAATTAGTTAACTGAATGGCTGAAATTCACAGAAAAGGGTAGCATCTCTCCTATTCATCACCACTGTCACTCATCTTCTTAATTTACTGACATTCTCTCAAGGGCCTCTTTGAGATGTCACAAGGTCATGAAGCTGGACTAAGGAGGCTTTTTGATTAAACCCTGCTCTTTCTTAATATACAACAAGAACTGGGAACAGGTGTGTGAGAGCAAAGCAATACGACCAGCGTGCACTGTCATAATCAGTTGGGTAGAGCTGCATACGCACTAGGGTACCTCTAAACAGCATCTATTCACACTCACTTATTGCCAAATGGCTTGGATGAGCCTGGGATGTGTCTGTACGTGTGCTGCTCCTGCAAACATCTTTCCCTTCATCCTAAAGCAGGGGATCCGGACTCTGAGGTTCAAGGCTCCCTTCCCCCTGCCTCTCCCCTAGCCTGTGGCAGGCAGGGTGGTGGGGAAGCCTGAGCCTTGCAGGCTGAATCAGGCGAGCTGGGGCCAGATCCAGCCCACAGGCTCTGGCAGGGGTGGGAGGACAGGAAGTGGCTTCGCACAGTGCTGCTGCGGCTCACTGCCATTCCCTGCAGCCAAGGAAAGGGGAATGGGAGTGGCTGCAGCCATGGCAGCAAATCCCAGAGGCTTCACTCTGCTGCCTTGATTGGATGGAATTCCAGTCGATCACAGCAGCAGAGGGCGGAGCCTGGGAGTGGTGGGGAGAGGGCACAGAGCCACATGTATGCAGGTAAGCTGCATTGCTGCCATTCAGACCCCATGCCACTTGACTGCTCCTGCGCTCCCTCCTTGCCAGATTCCTACTCCCACCCCTTCCCCTTTATGAACTGTTCCTCCCTCCTCAAATCCCCACCTCCACCCTGCTCCTGCCTCCTCCCTCCCAGACCCTGAACCCCACCCTGACCTTCACCTTTCACACCCAGCAACCCAAATCCTCCTGCGCCTTTCCTCCCACCCATATCACCCAGCCCTACTTGTCTCCTGCACCTTCCTACTGGTCAGACACCTACCCCACTCCACTCCTAGACCAATCACCCGCAGCCCACTCTCGCAGCCTCCCTCCTGCCCAGACCCCACATGCCAAGCCCACCTCCTGGGTGCCCCCACCCACACTGAACCACTCATTTTTGGCCCCATCCCAGAGCCTTGAGGGGCCCACAAGATATACTTGCTTCTCACTTGTGTGGCCTTTGACTGATTTGGCCCCCAGTCTCCTGTACTAGTCTACCAACATTTTATAGGAGACCTGCCCATTCAAACTGTATTTGTACCAGCCCTTTTCAGCTGTGCCCATGCCATAGGTGAGCTTGCCAAGTCTCATTTGTTTACAGGCTATCGTCACTTTGATTTCCCTTTTGCTTTTCTTTCCCTGGTACTTCCCCTCTTTTTCTGCTGTCAGAGTTTTTTGTTCCTTGCTTTTATTTACGTTTATAGGTGTCTGTATTTTTTCCTCCTCTTCTGCTCTACTTTTTGCTCTTACTCCTCACACTTTTTCCATATTTCCCCTCCCTGGCTACGTCTACACAAGGAGAAAACTTCGAAATGGCCATGCTAATGGGCAAATCAGAGAATACGAATGAGGTGCTGAAATGACTATTCAGAGCCCTATTAGCATGCTGCCAGCTGCAGCACTTCGAAAATGCCATGTTTTGCTCACATGCGGCTCATCCACATGGGGCCCTTTTTGAAAAGGCCATGCGAATGCCAAAATCCCCTTATTCCTATCAGCTCATAGGAATAAGGGGATTTTGACATTTCCAGGGTCCTTTCGAAAAGGGCCCCCGCATTGCCAAGCCGCATGCAAGCGAAACGAGGCACTTTCGACGTGCCGTGGCTGGCAGCATGCTAATGAGGCACTGAATATTCAGTTCAGCACCTCAGTATTATTCTCTGATTTGCTCATTAGCATGGACATTTTGAAGTTTTCCCCTAGTGTAGATGTAGCCCTCTGTGTCTTTCCCTCCCATCCCACCAGTTTCTCTCACTCCTCCATTGAAGCCATTCCTGTATCTGTACTAGGGTGTCCAGATGCCCATTTTTTAACAGGATTGTCCCAGATTTTAAGGCCTCCTGCAGGTGTTTCAACTTTTTCTTAAAAACAGGCAAAATGTCCAGTGTTTTCAACCTCCCCGCTTCAGTATCAGCAAGTCCCACTGATGGCTGGATCCCAGCCTGCCAACTGCTCACCCACCAGCAGTGGGGGTGGGCACAGTGGTCAACAATGGGAGGTGGGTGCAAGGCTGGTGGCTGGGTGAAGTTCAGCATACAGGGCCAGGACACTCCCCTTGACATACCATTAGGGAAAAGCAATTTCCAGTAAGCTCCCACCCTGACCCCAGGCAGGGGCTTAGCACCCTCTTCAGCTGCCCCATCCCCCCACCTTGGGTCCTTCCACCAGGGAGCATGGGGCTTCTCCATCCCCTAGGCACCATCCTCTGCTGAGCCACCTCTCAGTCTGGGTTTGCTTGAGCCCCTGTAGTTAAGTTCCCTGGGCCCTTGTGCACAATGCGGCCCTAGGGCTTAACCCCTTCCTTCCCATGCTGTGGCTGAGGGGACAGGTGGTGGCTAGGTTAGGCTGGTGGCCAGCTGCAGCCTGAATGCATTAGCTGCCTTTTCACACTGTGTGGGCAAGAACGGACAAGCTGCTTCTAGCCATAGCAGGAGGGTTGGGAGGGGCAGGTGAGGGATGAGATCTGCAAAAACATGGCCAAGTCATCCATTCCCTTTCCTCACACCCCCAAGTGGCTGGAAGCCACTTCTTTCCCACACAGTAATGGGTGGCTGCTACTGGCTATACTCCCATGTGAATCCTGACAGAAATCAGTGCGGGGAAGATCGCCCCCCACCCCGTTGCCTTAGGAAGACAGAATATGAGGAGAAGTGAGTCCGTTCAGGGTCCCTACCAGGCGCAGATGGTGGAAAGCACTTGGCAGGGAGTGTTGGTGAGAAAGAAGGGAATGGGTGTGTGTGTCACCTCCCCATCTGTGACCTAGAGAGCCTGAAAGATAAAGGTAAATGAAAAGAATCCAACTATGAAGTATTTCTTTTTAACTGGGGCTCTGACAACTTAATGATAACTTGAACATTTGACTGCTGCTTAACTTGCTTGAATATGAGTAATTTTACCAGGCGTTCCATGCTCAGCCTAGGCAAATATGGTCATTCTATACTGTATGTTCTTGTGCAGGCTCCTCTAGCTGTAATCTTTACATAGTGCAAGCTGCCATTTCCCAAAGGCTATGTCTACACTAGAGCAACCTGTCGCCAGAAGTTACTGTCAGAAGATATCTTCCGACAAAACTTCTGTCAACAGATTGTGGCCAGGCTGCAAAGCAGATCGAAAGAGTGATCCAGTCTGTTGACCGGGAGTGGCTGGACTGGCTGGACACTCTCTCAATAAAATGGTCAGCTGTAAGCACAGCAGACAGGGCTGCCCAGTGTCCCAGAAGCTCTGTCTGTCAACCGAAGGCCCCCTGGAATGTCCACATTGGCTTTCTGTCGACAGATCTCTGGCGACAGAGGCGTTCTGCCCCATGGGGGAGAGGCAGAGCGCTGTTGACAAAAGTGCTGCATTCTGTCAAGTTACTGTTGACGGAACACCTTGGGAATGTGGATGCTCTGTGGGTTTTGTCGACAAAATGCTGGTTTTGTCGATGAAACTCTCTAGTCTAGACATAGCCAAAGAGAATACGAAGAGAATACATGCCAGTGATAACCATGATGCTTCTGCTCCAGAACCCTGTTGTCACAGGACATGATACCCCACTCCCAAAGGACTCTGACATGCATACCAGAGGCTGCGAATCCCATTCTTATAGTAACAGGATATGTTCTCACTATACTCAGCTGCCAGATTCCAAAGCCTCCAACTCAAGGTAACAGAGCTATATTTAGGACAATATTTGAGAGAATCCACCCAACCTGCATCTGTATGTGTGGACATGGGTTCTTTATCTGCACTATGATTCACTGTAGGTATGCAGTAGGTACGTTTAGAGGACAATACATTTCTTGAAAATATGTCTTATCTGTGGTGAGGCAATTTTTTCAGGGAACTGATATCAATTTCTGAAGAAAGGAAAAAGAATCTAAAACAACATGCTCCTTTCCTAAGTCTGGGCTGGGGGCTTCACATTTATCAGACATGTACTGACAAGAGACTAGAAGATCATTTTTCAAGCCCGGAGCTCCCAGAAATTTAGTCCTGGTATTTTAGGAAAACTGAAGAGATGAAAGAAAGACAGACTGCTGTATCCTTGGGCACTTCCAAGAGAAATACTGAAAATGGTGTATGAATATAAGAAGAAATTTTCAGTCTCCATATGTATTATGCAAGTGCTTTTTATGATGAGTGATAAAAATGTTCCAGCTCAGATGATCTAAAACTGTATTGTCATAATGGGGTTTTATAGCTTTTCATGGGATGAGACAATATCTCATACATGTTCCACCACTGGCAGCAAATCTTGAAACTCTGCCACCAACTCAATAGATTTATAAATAATCACATGATAAAAACAGTATCGTGTCTTTACTATTCTTTAAAATGGAACAAACAACATCATTTCTAACGTTTTGTTATAATGCAGTGATATTCCATCATTGTTATGTACGTTGAATCATACCTTATGCTGCAAGTGGCTTTCTTGCAATCAACACAACTATTTTAATGAGGTCCTGAGGTTCTGAATGAGCAAAAGGAGGCAGAATCTGACCTTTAATTTGTCAAGCCCAATAATCATCCCACTGAAGTCAAAAGCAATACCTCTCCTTGATGTCAGCGGGACAAGAATTTAGCTCTTAAACTACCTTCCAAGCCTGTTTCAATCCTCAAGGGTAAGAACAAGATTCTACAAACCTACTTCCTATACTCAAGCATAATTAATTAATAATTAGAGAATAATTTGTATATGGAAATACCATGGAAATAGTTGGAAATTTTTCCTGACAAAAAGTGTCTTTTGGACAAATATTGAAAGTTTCTAGTTTTGTCTAAGGTTTTAGTCAAAAAATGGAATTCAAACTGAAAACGTCCAATTTTTCTGACTTCATTTTTTACTGATTTTTTGTGAAAATGATACGTTTGTTGACATTAAAACTTTTCAGAGGACCCAAACTGCCTTTCTCGACTAGCTCTGATGAATTTATTGTGTGACACTCATGTTGCTATTGTAGTAACTGTGAAAGAGACAGATCCCACAACATTCTCATAATATTCCCATTGTCAGCTCTGTCCACGAATCTATACAAGTCACACCACCACAGGACCTAACCACATCAGCCACGCTGTCAGGAGCTCATACACCTGCCCATCCACTAATGGGATATATGCCATCATGTGCCAGCATGATGTCCCTTGGCCATGTACAGTGGACAAACTGGACTGTGTCTGTGCCAAAGGATGAAGGGACATAAATCTGACATCAGGAATTGGAATACACATAAAAGCAACAGGGGAACTCTTTAACATCTCTGGACATTCAACAATGGATTTTAACATAGTCATTCTTGTACAAGAGGATTGTACCACTAGATTAAAGAGGGAGACACCTGAATTGGAATTCATTTGCACATTTGACACATTTCCCTGGGCTTTAACAGAGGTCTCAACTATCATATGAATCACAGGGGCAATTTCCCCACCTTTGATATTTGCAGGAATGGGGCACAGCCTACTTCATTTGTTTCACCAACTGCTCCTTCTAGTAAGAGGTAACGTTCTTCCCCCTTTCCTTCCCTGTCCCTCCCTGCTATATAAATCCCGGATTCTATTTTTTTCTCTTCCAGTCATCTGAAGATGCGGATCTTACCCACAAAAGCTCATGACCTAATACAATTGTTATTTTCTAAGGTGCTACAGGATTGCTTGTTGTTAGTGATGCTCAGGTAAATAAAGCTAATTCTCTCCACTGGTTATATCCTACAGCACCGTAAAGTTTGTACTGCAGCAGCGCACAGCAGCAGTGCACATATTTAAAGTCCGTTCCTTTGCAATCCCATTTCAAAAGATTTCACATCAGCAGGCTTTTCCCTTCCATGTTGTTCTGGATCAGACTTGTGAGACTTCACTATTGAATAGTCACCAGCATATCTGAGTCACTAGAGTTAATTGTGGTCCATAAATGCCAAGTGATGATTATTGCTTGGCAATCTCTACATTACAATGGCTAACTCATATCTCTTTAATTTGGGATAAGAAGAAATGACTTTGAAAGGTGATACATTTTTAAGTTCTCTATGGAAAAAATAGATAACTTAAGGACAAGCACAATGCAGCATTTCTTTCCTTAATCTATTCACTTCAATCTACCTACTTTTTTTTTCAGTCTCCATGCAGATCTAACCTTGCTTACCTTTTTCAATGAACTGTCAGTGGCGGACAACAATTCAAAGGAAAATGGGCTAAATCTTCCTTCTAAGCGAGCCTTTGCCCACAAAAGCTTATGCTCCAAAGTATCTTATAGTTTATACGGTGCAACAAGATTTCTTGTTGTTTTTAAAGACTGTTTAATGATTTTTACAACTAAATTGAAAAAAGGGAAAAGAGAAGTTATTACTGCAGGGTGCTTTCTAGATCACCTCTCTTTAACACTGATACTTCAAGAGTTGCTTTATCACTGCTGACATCTGGGATTTATTTCACAAAACATCTTCTGATCTGAGTGCTGCCAGAAATCCTGCCATGCACTTGTTTGGAACCAAAAATTCTTTCACCAGAATTGCATTTATTGCTCTGACCTCTTGCTAGGTGCTAACTTTATATTTATTCTTTTAAAAATAGAACTAAACTTAATAGCTGTGCCGAAATGCTACCTTGATAGTATTTGCTAGTAAAAACACTATGTGGCTAAAGAAGATGTGTTGTGTTCTTGGAACACACAAAAATGGGAAGCCATCATTTATGTATCTGTAATGTAGACCAGCTTCTAAATGTTGAAACTTTGTAAACTTTGTTGACAAAACTCGCAGAGCATCCACATTACAAATGCATTCTCTCAACAGTAAATCAACAGAACATGGCACTTCCATCAACAGCATTCTGCCTTTTCCCCAGAAGGCAGAATGCCTTTCCCAATGGAATCTTTCAACAGAAAGCCAGTGTGGATGCTCCAGGGGGCAGACCTCTGTCAACAGATAGGGCTTCTGGGACAATGGGCAGCCCTGTCTATGGTCAAACTCTCTGCTGACCTTCATCCATAGACTTGCAGCAAACATTAGGGCAGCTGATGTTTAGTTTTACACAGAATTTGTCTTCCACACTCCCATAGCTACCACATACCATCAGGCAGCCAGCCACTTCTCAGTGGGTGCACCTTCTCAGTCTGGCTCCATTATTTCTACCAATAGCTTTATAGCTCAATGTTAAGATGATTTTCCTTTTATAAACGAGTATATGTGAAAGAGCATTGTTACAAGTGTCTGACAAGAAGCTGAGCAGAAAATTAGTCTGGGGAGTTTTCCATATAGGGCTCCTTACAAAACAAACCTCTGACGTGTATGTACGTAAGCTATCATTCCTTTGTAAAATAATCAAATCAAATATTGCTGACAAGCTAAAGTTAGTAAAATGTATTGAAATATAAAGTCTTCAACACAGTGTCTTCAAAGGACTCAGATTAATAGTCTTTATTTTCAGACAGAAAGTCTGCCAAATGAGCTACCATATTGCCTTTGTGTGCATAGGTCTGTTCCAGACAGACATAGTCCAAATGGCCTGAGCTTGGTCTTTGCTGTGCTTACTTCACTCTTGCTCTGTAGTGCACTTGAATGCTTACACCATAAGTAACTGAAATGTTCTTACCTCCTAGCTATTCCTAACCCAGTGAAAGTCAGAACAAATTTGATGCAATTTACAGTCATATGATGAGATGGTGTCAAGTATCAGAGGGGTAGTAGTGTTAGTCTGGATCTGCAAAAGCAATGAGGGGACCTATGGCACCTTGTAGACTAAGAGAAATGTATGAGCATAAGCTTTCGTGGGGAAAGACCCACTTCATCAGATGCATCTGACGAAGTGGGTCTTTGCCCACGAAAGCTTATGCTCATACATTTCTGTTAGTCTATAAGGTGCCACAGAACCCCTTGTTGCTTTTGATGGTGAGATGTAAAATTAAACTTCATAAATGACCTTTGTGCCTCTTTGAATAAAAGATGACACTAAAGTTAGTTAACATCAGTAACTTTAGTCATTGGCTCAGCTCATTCTACCTATAGTTACTATTAACTTTAGGAGAACACTCCTGTGATAGGGCATGGTCACATGGCCAAGTATAACATGGAATATTATTAGAGAGGAGGATCTAAATCACTCAGTAAAACAATTATTTGGCCTGGCAACTATTCACATCTCTGTTATTTGTCCAGATATCAAAATGATTATTATGGGGCAAACTCTTGTCTCAGTTATACTAGTCTAATCCAAAGCAAGTGATTGAGATACCAATTCATTTCCCAGTGTCTCCAGATCCCTAGTTCTGAGTGATAAGAATGGGAAAGGAGTTAAAATGATCCCCTCCAATGCTAATGCTTTTCAGTATTAATCAGGCTGTCTTACGAATGTTGCATATTATCTTTCCTGTAAATTATCAGACTTTCACATAAATGTCACAAATAGGGAAGGGAAACTCTTGTATGTGCTAATGAGTTTTCATTAGAATTTTTCATTTCTCCTTTCCATTCCTTTTCTCTGACTTGCTCTGTGCACAGATCCTGATGAATATGCCTGAGATAAGGAAGTTATAACAGTGTAAATCAAAAGCCCAGGATCTGGGCTTCTATATTTTTTTATTTCCCTCAGTACTGGCTCCATTTGCTCACACCAATTTTAATGCATTTTTCCTTTTCCCCTTCTTGTTCTTCCCACTTCTCCTAAGTTTCTCCTAAGTAGGGATATATCTAGACTATGTGGAAGATCAACGCAGTCAGGGTTGAGCTTTTGGAGTTTAATTTTGTGTGCCTGGTAGAGACATGAGAGATCAAACTATCAACATTGGTAGTCAACGTCTGTACTCCTCACTCTCACAAGAAGGGAGGTGGACGGGAGATATTCTCCCATCTACCTCCCTCTCTGAAGATGGCCAGGTAAGCTGATTGTGGATAAGTCAATTATAGATATGCAATTGCCATAGTGATAATTGCGTATCTACAATTGACTTACCTGCTTAGTGTAGACCAGGCCTAGAATACAGACTCAGTAGTGTTTGACCTTGAGACAAGGTTTTTAACTCATAGTGTTAAATGCCAACTGGTAGGTCCTGCTTATGCTGTAGTTAGAAACAGGTAATCCTTCTCACCAACAAAGATGACAAAAATAAAACCTTGAGATCAATGAATCTTCCTCAGAATAAATATTAGAGGTTTAAATTGTTGTTATTCATTTTGTGAACAGTACGAGCCACTTAGCCACTTACCTTTATACCAATTATCCTTTATACCATTTACAATGGTATAAAAATAAAGGAATTAGTAATTGTAGGAAAAACTTGTGTAATAAAGGATATATAAATGTATAAAGAACAGCAGGGTGCTGTGTGATGTAGAGGATACAAAGGACAGGAGAACACAATAGCTGAGAAAATGAAAAATTGACACCATCTGGGATAATCAGAAATGGAACTGAGACATGTGGCGATGAGAACTTGATGTGTGGGCTGGCTGCCAGCAGATATTGCATCAATATTCGGAGATGATAATAATAATTACACAAATCAGCAGCTGTAGAATTACATATTAAGATAAATACTCATATAACATGGCGAATGGGCATGAAGTATGATTAAGATGACAATTTGGATAGTACACTGATATTTAGAAGAGACAGAGAAATGAGTAGGATAAGGACATAATAAAGGACAAAAGGATCCTGATATGCAAAAGAAAATCCGATAATAAGAGAATTCATGAACAATGAGAAAAATATATAGATTTCTAGAATCCTAGAGCTGGAGGGGCTCTTGAGAGACCATCAAGTTCAGTCCCTTGACCTGATGGCAGGACCAAGCAACATCTAGATCATCCCCAGAAGGTGCCTATCCAACCAACATTAACTTTCAGCAGCTGTTGTAAGCGCATAAAAATCAGGCAGAAATTATCACGGAATAAAATTCAAGTTCTTTTCACTGCATTTAAAAGAAAAGTATGTTCTCCAGGGGAAAGTACCTACTCACATGCCCTCAAGAGGAAATGTGTAACCAGATAAACCACCTGGTTATAATACTTGAAGCAGTAGTGGAGTGGGGGAAGGTGACTCCATCTGAACAGTCACATTGAAAGTAAGGATTGGAACCATGACAAAATAATAATCCAGACTAAATGATGTAAGGAAATAAAATGCCAGGTATCTTTCAGACAATGAAAAGAAGCGTGGCAAAGGGCAGGATGCAATACCAGGAGAAGGCTTATCCAAGAAGAGAGACTTCCAAGTATCAAAAGTACTTCAGAAAGATTTGGGAAAGAAAATGGTTAGCATTGTACCAATAAAAGTGTGGCAAAATGGATTGTGTGAACAGATGGCTGGGTGAAAAACTTGACAAACTCTCTATTCACCGTGTAAAGCCTGCCAACCATTCAGATAACACAGCATTTGTTCATTGTCTGCTCTATTACATATACTTTTGGCTTATTGAAAGGCTCTTTGGGAGGCAGAAAGATGAACTCCTGGCTTGTTCTGTTTGGGAGCAGCATTCCGAGGTTTGCGGTGAGTTATTTCCACAATCTGACCCAAAGGCTCCAAGTGCAGGTATTGAACAGGGTAGACTATGCCATAGTCTTATTTCAATAAGCTGATGAATACCCTGATTACAATTTCTATGCTCCCGTATGGCTCAGTTGTGAGCTTGCTCGTATTCCTGTATGGAGCAGTAAGAAGGTCTCTTTATGTCCCCCCAGTGTTCTGCATGGGCTACCTGCATTGCCAGACCCTAAACACAGAGAAAGGCAAGTACCGTTGGCTGTTACTCCCCATCCATACACCGGAAGCCTGCTAAACAATTAGTGGGGCCACTGGATGAGTGAGATGCTGAGGGAGCACTCAGTGATGATGAGGCCATTGCAGAGAAATTAAATGAATTCTTTGCTTCCCAAACCTGAACCTTTCTTTTTAGGTGACAAACCTGAGGAATTGTCCCAGACTGCAATGTTATTAGGGGAAGTTTTGGAACAAATTGATAACCTTAACAGGACCAAGTCACTGGGACCAGGAGTTCCAAAAGAACTCAAATGTGAAATTGCAGAATTATTAACTGTGTTTTATAACTTATCCTTTAAATCAGCTTCTGTACCTAATGACTGGAAGATAGCTAATATGATGACAAAACTTAAAAATGGCCATAGAGACGATCCAGGCAATTACAGACCAGTAAGTCTAACATCAGTGTTGGACAAATTATTTGAAACGATAGTAAAGAATAAAATTGTTAGACACATAGATGAACATAATTTGTTAAGCAAAAGTCAACCTGGTTTCAGTAAAAGAAAATCATGTCTTACTATTCCATTAGAGTTTTTTTAAGGGATTAATAAGAATGTGGATAAGGGGGATCCAGTAGATAAAGTATATTTAGATTTCCAGAAAGCCTTTGACAAGGTCCCTCAGCAAAGGGTTATCATGGGATAAGAGGAAAGATCCTCTCATGGAGTGATAACTAGTTAAAAGACAGGAAACAAAGGGTAGGAATAAATTGTAAGTTTTCAGAATGAAGCATGCTAACCAGTGGTGTTTCCTGAGAGTCTTTACTGGGACAAATCCTACTCAACCTATTTATAAAGGCTCTGGAGAAAGGGGCCAAACAATGAGGTGGCAAAATTTGCTAATGATACAAAACTGCTCAAGGTAATTAAAAACAAAGCAGACTGTGAAGAGCTTTGGGAAAATCTCACAAAGCTAAGTGATTTGGCAACAGAATAGCAAATGAATGTTAACAGTGATAAAAGTAAAGTAATGCACAATGGAAAAAATAACCCAACTATACACACAAAACAATGGGGACTAATTTAGTTATAATTACTCAAGAGAGACATCTTGGGGTCATTGTGGCTAGTTCTTTGAAAACATCCACTCAAAAACAAACAGAATGTTAGGAATTATTAAAAAGAGGATAGAGAATAAGACAGAGACTATCTCATTGCCTCTATACAAATCCACGGTACCCCCACTTCTTGAATACTGCATACAGATGTGGTCATCTCATCTCAAAAAAGACATATTGGCTCTAGAAGGTGTTCAGAAAAAGAAAACAAAAATGATTAAGGGTTTGGAACTGGTGCCATATGAAGAGAGATTAAAAACAGTGGGCTTTTTCACCTTAGAAAAGAAGAGGCTAAAGGGGATATGATACAGCTCTATAAAATCACGACAGGTGTGGAAAAAGTAAATAAGGAAAAGTTGTTCACTTGTTCCCATAACATAGAAACTAGGGGTCACCAAATGAAATTTATGGGTTGCAGGTTTAAAACCAACATTTCTTCACAAAGCGCACAGTCACGGCCTGTGGAACTCCTTGCCAGAGGATGTTGTAAAGATCAGGTGAGGGCTCAAAATGCTGGACTACTTACAATCTTGGAGTCTGTTTTGCCTGCCTGTCAACACTTTCTCAAAGTGTGAAATACTCTTTTGTGAAAATCAATACATTTCTTCTAAATAGTCTGTTTCCACAGACAAAAAGGTTATGCTGACATGCTTTTCAACCTGCTGCAGGTGCAAATGTCTGGTGTTTCAACTTTGAATGTTATGTTGTTTGAGTTAGTTACCGAGTGCTTCTTCAAAAAACAAAACAAAACAAAAACCATAAAAACTTGATTGTCAGTCATCGACACAATGCAAATTTCAGCTATGACAATCCAATATGAAATTTTGAAATCCACTTTCAGCAAATACTTGAGATCTAAGCTTACATTCACTTCCCACAAGCATCATGTTTTCCGTTATGGATCTTCATAGAAAAGCTCCAGAACAAAATTCAGATGAAACCTGCTTTAAAATGTGAACGAATGAATACTCATACAACATTTTTGTGTTTACCTGTTGTGTGAATTCTATCCCCTGATCCTTGACATCCATCCTCGTCATCACAGTCTCCGCTGGATTCCGCTGCTTCACTTCTCCCACCTCCACTGCCACTCTCCCTGGTGGCCCAGTTTTCCAACTGTAGTTTTATCTTCTCAGTATCCAGCTAAAAGACAAGGAAGCAAGTCACGATGAAGTTAAGTGTAATCCCACCATTCAAGGTGAAAGTGACAAAGAGCCTGATCCTACAAGGGCTGAGGAGCTCCAGTTCCCTAACACTGTGGGTCTGATCCTGCTGTTCATAAAGTTGTTATTTCACCATATGGTTAGTGCAGTGTTTTGGATTGTTCTCATATGAAGTGAACAGTAAACCTTCCTGGGGATGGAATCATCAGAGAAGTAATGAGGGTGTTCAGTACATACATAGGATCTTAGGGCACTGAACAGTTGACAAAACTACATTCAAAGCCTCTGTGAACTTCACACTGCGCATTTTGCTTTAACTTGAATCAGCACAACATTAGCGTGAAACAAATTTCTTAGGATCAAGTTACAATAAGAACATGCTACTTCTGGAGTCACTCTGAACTCCAGCTATTAGGTAATATGAGCTACAGTTCTATATTTGTTTATGTGATGTAATTTTGAGCTTTATATGCCATCCCCATTTTGTGTGTGTAATGGTTAATGATGAGCTGTCATAGTTTACAAGGTAAGAAACACAAATGTGCTAGCACAAAGTTCTACACTACCATTAAAACTTGTTTTCAAAAGCAGCCTAAGTGGCCAGCTGTTTTTTGTTAAGGGTATAGAAAGCTCTAGCTGGGGACGGGACTTTTCTGTGGGACATTAAGGCCGCGTCTACACATGCACGCTACTTCGAAGTAGCGGCGCCAACTTCGAAATAGCGCCCGTCATGGCTACACGTGTTGGGCACTATTTCGAAGTTGAAATTGACGTTAGGTGGCGAGACGTCGAAGTCGCTAACCCCATGAGGGGATGGGAATAGCACCCTACTTCGAAGTTGAATGTCGAAGTAGGGCACATGTAGACGATCTGCGTCCCGCAACATCGAAATAGCGGGGTCCGCCATGGCGGCCATCAGCTGAGGGGTTGAGAGACGCTCTCTCTCCAGCCCCTGCGGGGCTCTATGGTTATCGTGTGCAGCAGCCCTTAGCCCAGGGCTTCTGGCTGCTGCTGCCACAGCTGGGGATCCATGCTGCATGCACAGGGTCTGCAACCAGTTGTTGGCTCTGTGGATCTTGTGTTGTTTAGTGCAACTGTGTCTGGGAGGGGCCCTTTAAGGGAGCGGCTTGCTGTTGAGTCCGCCCTGTGACCCTGTCTGCAGCTGTTCCTGGCACCCTTATTTCGATGTGTGCTACTTTGGCGTGTAGACGTTCCCTCGCAGCGCCTATTTCGATGTGGTGCTGCCCAACGTCGAAGTTGAACGTCGACGTTGCCAGCCCTGGAGGACGTGTAGACGTTATTCATCAAAATAGACTATTTCGATGTCACTACATCGAAATAAGCTATTTCGATGTAGGGTGCACGTGTAGATGTAGCCTAAGAGAGGAAGAAGGTCATGCCTGATGCTGTGAATATCATTCTGGTTATGCTGGAAAAACGCTCACAATAAGGAATTTTTGCAGTGCTTCCTGTACTTGGACACTCTTGATTTCTCTAATCTCCTGTCGGAAATTAGCTAAATCCCCTCAACTGAGAATTCCCTGTCCTTAGCTCTTACATACCGTTCTGAGCCTTGGTTGTGGCAGTTTGAAGATGGAAATGTGCTTTCTAATATAGCTGGCACAGATGCGATGTATTCATTGATTTTGAAGATCAGGCAGTGGAAATAAAGGGGGAGCCGGCAGAGAAACTGAAGGTCAGGTTTGATCCACTCATAGAGACCTAAATGGCAGAAAAGGCAAGCACCACTGCTAGAAGCCCTGTAGTTGGTTTCACTTCCCCCTCTGCTGCAGTGAGCTTTCATAATGATCCAGTCTGCAGATGACAAACGCACAGATCACTGTGGCTAAGGGCCTCTTCTAGTAAACAGCAGGAGCTATCCTCTACTGGAAAGAACTGGTCTCATTTATATTGTACCTGAAACTGTCTGTTCAGAATGTTTTTTTTCCCTGAAAACACACGTCACCTCAACACACTGGGAAGATGAGTTTGTGAGATACAGGAATATAGATTTTAGTTGGGGAAGGCACTGCACACTGTCCAATTGTTGGTGGATTTTTTTTTGTTTTTTTTAACAAGCTCCCTGAGGTTAAACATCATTATTCACAGACTGAAAGCCTGCTGTCATGGGAAAGTAACACAGCAAACATTTTTAGCAAAGGTAAAATATAAATCTGTGTACACGGAGGAAAGGATTATTCAGTTACTTCATAGATTTATTGTGGTCTGACCATCTTGGAGGAGACTCATTCATTCTTCGTTATAATCCTTCTGAATGAAAAGAACTGGCTAAGTGGTGAACACAATAGATGCAGAATTTAATAAAGGCTTTTAATGATTGCTTGCCAGTCAAGGCAGAAATGTTTACGGCCTGTTAAGGTAATAACTCTTTTTCAAGTTGATTTCGTTCAGCACTCATGACTCAAAAGTGACTAATGGAGTGATGTGCACTCAGCTGTCTTCAAAAAGGGCAGAGAAATGAGCTCTTTTTCCAAACATAGGTGCATTGCAGCATTTTTAGACCACTGAGTGCTAAGTCCTGCCTGCCCTTCAGGAAATCAGCTCAATGACTATGAATAGGCACATCTACCAGCTCTCTTCCTCACACACTACTCTCTACAGTACCTCCCCAAAGCCTCCTTTCCTACTGCCTTTCCCAGATGAGCCTTGCTACACCATCTGGGAGATACTGCAGGGGTAGAAGGACCAGTCCAGTCTCCTCCTTTGGCTGAAAAAGTTCCCTTTTATAGTAAGCCCCACCCCTGGGCTGCTGCCAAGTGAAGTGACCTTTGATCACTTGGCTCTGCTCTAGGCCAAAGGCTTGAAACTAGGCACTGGGAATAATGTAGGTGCCCAAAGAGAAGCACCTTGTTATACCGTTTATATATTTCATGACCCTTGCCCCTACCTCTCAGTTGCACATTCCATACATTGGAAAATCTTACAAATAATAGAAATGCAAAGCTGGAAGGGACCCCCGCACTGAGATGGGACCAAGTAAACCAAGGTAATTCCTGCCAATTTCTAACCTGTTCTTGAGTATCTCCACTGATGGTGATGCTGCAGACTCCCTTAGAAGTCCATTCCAGAGCTTAACTACCCTCATTGTTCATTTTTTTTGTAATATTGAACCTAAATCTCTTTTCTGCAGACTAAACCCATTACTATTTGTCCTATCTGTAGCAGCACAGAGAGCAAGTGATCGTCAACTTCTCTTTAACAGCCCATAACATATTTGAAGCCTGTCTCCAGGTCCCCCATCAGCCTTGTTTCTCAAGACTGCACATGCCCATTGTTTTAATATTTCTGCATAGGTCAGAAATATCTGTCATTTGTTTTGCTCTCCTCTGATTCTCTCCCATTTGTCCACATCTTTCTTAAAGAGAGGCACACAAAGCTGGACACAATACCCCAGTTGAGGGTTCACCAGTATCAAATACAGCAGAACAATTACCTCACCAGTGTCAAGTGGAGGGGAACAATTATGCTCTGTTAATACACCCTGCAGTGACATTAGCCTTTTGTGCAATTGTATCATATTGTTGGCTCACATTCAATTCATGATCCACTCTTTTCTGCACTACAACTGCCTAGCCAGTTATTCTCCATGTTGTAGTTGAGCAATTATTTTTTAATTTCCTAGAATTCAGTAAGGATAAATGTGAAATACTATATTTCTCTTCTTGATTTCAGGCCAGTTCTCCATTTTATCAGGAACTGATCCTTGTGGGCACTCCACTTGAAATCAACATAGTTATTAATGACCTGGATGAGAGAATGGATTGCACCCTCAGGAAATCTGCAGATGACATTAAGCTAGGAGGACAGATAGAGACGATGGAGGGTAGGGATAAAGTCCAGAGTGACCGAGATAAATTGGAGGATTGGGCCAAAAGAAATGGCACAAGGTTCAACAAGGACAAGTGCAGAGTCCTGTGCTTGGGATGAAAGAATCCCAAGCATTGTTACAGGCTGGGGACTGATTGGCTAAGTAGCAGTGCAGCAGAAAAAGACCTGGGGATTACAGTGGATGAGAAGCTGTATATGAGTCAACAGTGTGCCCCTGTAGGCAAGAAAGCATATGGCATATTGGGGTGCATTAGGAGAAGCATTTCCAGAAGATTTAGGGAAGTTATTATTCACTTCTCTTCAGCTGTCATGAGGCCACATCTCGACCATTGCATCCAGTTCTCCCACCTCTCCTTCCCCAGTATAGAAAGGATGTGGATAAATTGAGCGGGTTCGAAGGAGGGCAACCAAAATGATTAGGGAGCTGGAACATGTGACCTATCAGGAGAAGCTGAGGGATTTGGGCTTATTTAGTTTGCAGAAAAGAAGAGTGAGAGGTGATTTGATAGCAGCCTGCAGCCTCCTGAAGGCAGGTCTCCAAAGAGGATGGAAAGAGGCTGTCCTCAATAGTGACAGATGGAAAAATAAGGAGCAATGGTCAAAAGTTACAGAGCAGGAGGTGTAGGTTGGATATTAGGAACAACTGTGTCACCCGGAGTGTGCTGAAGCACTGGAATGTGTTACCTAGAAAGGTGGTGGAAACTCCATCACTTGAGGTTTTTAACTTTCAGCTTGACAAAGTCCTGACTGTGATGATTTAGTTAGGGCTGATACTGCTTTAGGCAGGAAGCTGGAATCAATGACTTCCTTAGTTCTGTTCCAGCCCTATTATTCTACAGCTATGTTTACACTAGCCAAAAACTTCGAAATGGCCACGCAAATGGCCATTTCGAAGTTTACTAATGAAGTGCTGAAATACATATTCAGCGCTTCATTAGCATGCGGGCGGCCGCGGCACTTCGAAATTGACGTGGCTCGCCGCTGCGCAGCTCGTCTAGACAGGGCTCCTTTTCAAAAGGACCCTGGCTACTTTGAAGTCCCCTTATGCCTATGAGCAGATGGGAATAAGGGAACTTCAAAGTAGGCGGGGTCCTTTAGAAAAGGAGCCCTGTCTGGACGAGCGGCGTCAATTTCGAAATGCCGCGGCCGCCCGCATGCTAATGAAGCGCTGAATATGTATTTCAGCGCTTCATTAGTAAACTTTGAAATGGCCATTTGCATGGCCATTTCGAAGTTTTTGGCTAGTGTAGACATAGCCTATGGTTCTAGTCTATGAATCAGTACCTTAACCAACTGAATCAGCAGAACTGGATTGTTGGTAGAAAAAATGAAAAAAATGCAATACCCCTTTTGATTTATGTCAGGGCATTGGAGCTACCCATGCTCTACCCATGAAGTTAATGTCACGAGAATTTTAACAAAAGTGGGGACTATAAGGCTATGTCTACACTAGAGATACTGGAGTTTTGTTGACAAAACCCGAGGAGCCTATACACAAAATGCATTTTGATAACAGAAACTGTCAACAAAAAAGCTGTGTAGACGCTCTGGGGTACACTTTTCTCAACAGACCGGATCAAAAGATCGATCCATTTTATGAGTAGACATGATTTGAACACAGAAGTTTTGTCATAACATCTCTTCTGACAGTAACTTCTGTAGACAGATGTTTCTAGTATAGACGTAGCTTAAGAGTTTTATTTTTTATTTTGTCCGAAAGAAGAATTGCCAAAAGCATAATGATTTCTAATGCGATGCTGGGCCACTGGTTTGGTACTGACTTAGTTAAAATACCAAACCCATAACTATTAGAGCCAATCCTGATTGGTTTATGAGAATTGACAAACTGATCACTGGCAGATGGCTGTGAATTACCAATAGTTCATCTTTTACTCATTAGAAGGCGATATGAATAGGGCCTAATCCAAAACACCCTTGAAGTTAATGGGACTCAGTTTACTGATGGTAGTAGGTTTTGGATAAAGTCCATAATCCTCTAAAGAGACCCTACACAATATTCCCAAATAGATTGCTTTGTATTTGATTTAGTTGAAATGGGTGTAAAATCACACACAACCAGACAGCTCTGAATTAAACACATTGATGACAAGGTGCATGCATATAATTTATTCCTACAAATATCTGGAGTAATTTGTTTTCAGGAAATGAGTTCATTAAGAGTATTGCAAATGCTATGTGGCACATAGGGCTGAAATCTTCCATTGTGGATAACACTGTAATTCATTATCCTGATCTTTGATCATTAGACAAGGTAGAATATAAATTCATTCTCAAACAGTTTTTGTACAATGAAGGCATTTCCAGCTGAGCACCAATTTTGTGAACATCCCTCGGATTGATTAATTAATAGCTGTAAAGCTCCTTGAAACACTATTTTGTAAAAGTGCTAGCAATTGTATCTGAGGGGAGAATCAGCAAAACAAAACAAGGGCTCATTTGTTCAAAACCAGCATTTTTAAAATTATATTTTGCATCATACTTTTAAATGTGTCAGATTACTAAATGTGGCAATGAAAAACCTATGAGGCTATCATTAGCAAAGTCACCTAAAGGAATATTCAGAGATAACTCTTACGTTTTAATTGTTTCCCAAGTGGTTTGTTAGTTTCCTCTATGACTTACTTCAGTATTAATATTTCCATAGTTTGAAAAGATGGCTATTGCCATGAACTGAATAAACGTGATAGTGGTCCACCGATTAGTCAGCTACAAAGCATGAGTCAAGACATCTCTCACTTGCACTATTTTCATATGTATCAACACAGACGTAAGAGATGCATCAGTTAGTAATTGAAGGCAAAACATGATCCTTTCTAGAGACTGAGAAACAATTTTCTTTCAGAACTGCTCTGATGAAATACATATTGTCTTCAGAGAAAAAATTTCCACAAACAAGGTAAAGAAGTCTACTATGGAAAATAAGTCACAAATGACTCAATCTTTCTGGCTACAATAAAAGTATTTTTTTCTCAGCCTGCTCAGTGTTTCATTAAAAAGTCCTTTCTAAATGCTTATGAAGTCAGAAATAACTACAGCAGAATTAAACAATATGCTGCGTCTTAGCCCATTGCCTGTATATCTTCATAAGAACTGACAAAATTATTGCTAAAAACAAAGGGCTGGATGTTACTGGTGCTTGGTGGCTGACTAGTTGCTCTGTCAATTCACAAACAATAGGAACATCAGAAACTTTAGGACCTAACAGCAGCATGTATTTATTCTAAGTGCGTTCTTTTCTTTGAGTTGACATTTTATAGTCAATTTTCCTCCATATGTACACATAATCTCCTTTTTAAAACTGTTTGCTTTTGTTTCTTGGGAGAGGGATGGCTCAGTGATTTGAGCATTAGCCTGCTAAAAAGTCCAGGGTTGTGAGTTCAATCCTTGAAGCAGCTATTTAGGGATGGGGGCAAATAGATGTCAGGGGCGGTGCTTGGCCCTACCAGGAGACTGGACTAGATGACCTCTGGGGGTCCCTTCCAGCTCTACAAGATGTGTGCGTAACATTTACTCCATGCAATCAATTTCTTCCTTTCTCTTGGCATAAAGAAGCACAACTCTTCTTATTCTTTAACCTTCAATCTCTTGTCAGTGAGGCATTTTCTTCAGTCTGCTCTCTCATGCTTGTATTTCACACTAACTTCATAAGCCACATTGTACATCTCTGGGCCAGTCCTTCCAGGGAGGGGTATGACTCAATAAGGGGACCTCGTTTGTTCATTTTTATCAAAAGAATAAAAATGTCTACCCTTTTTGAACAATGGAGACCTGTCGGTCGCATTCTGGTTTACTTCTGCTGTATTATCCAATTCCTTACAATAACCCTAGCATGACAAAGTCTGGCCTCACCTATACAATATTGAACAAATCTATTCAATTGTTACACGTACTTCACTTTCAATGGTTTCAGAATTTCATGCATTTCTTCTCCCCACTCCCTCTACTTAGGGTTTTGACCATTGTGGGCAGATCTTGAGTTGTACCCTAGTCTAACCATTTGTTTATGGTGAGCTTTTGCAAGTCACCTCTCCGCCAGTGTTTGTGCAAATAATTCTGCATTTTGTTTCCTTTTCCTGTCTACTTAAGTTTTTTTCTCCACTAGTTTTGTTTCATCAGCACATTTCATCCAATTTTCATTCTTCTATGCCACTGAGGATGATAAATATGAACAAAATTGGTTCCAGTGCTGATCTTTGTGGCTGCATTATCCACTTATATTCACCCTGAAGCACTCCACTAACAAGTTGAACTGTGTCTTCAATAACCAAGCCAGTTCTTCATATATGCAAACATATCTCCACTGACACTCATTTACTAACATTGTATGGGACCACACTTTACTGAGATTCACATAATTCATAATTATGGCTCCCACCAACTGATGTTTTAGTTACTGCCTTAAACCAATCTAAAGAATTTTATGTCAAGTGCTTGTCCTTCTGGAAATCCCTGCTAGTGAAGTGTACTTAGTAAGTAAGGATATATTTTCAAAAGGGCTTCCAACAGCACATTCAGTTGAATTATAGTGGCAATTCCATATCTTTAACTAATTGTAAGTACAACCTGTAATACACTCAGGCTATGTTTACACTACAACAATCTGTCGACAGAAGTCACTCTCAGAAATCTTCTGGCAAAACTTCTGTCAACAGATCATGGCCACACAAAAAAGCAGATTGAAAGAGCAATCTGTTCTGGCAACAGACAGCATCCAGACTGCCCGGCCACTCTTGTGATAGAGAGTCCAACCGGAAGCTCAGCAAACGGGGCTGCCCGGTGAACCGGAAGCCCTGTCTGTCAGAGGGCACCCCAGAGTGTCTACATGGCTTTTCGTTGAGAGAAACTGTCAACCTAGGCATTACTCCTCATCACAGAGAGGCAGAATGCTGTCAGTGCAAGTACTTAGTTGTGCTGACATACTATCGACAAAACATATTTTGTGTGTAGACATTCTGTGAGTTTTGACAAAATTCTAGTGTAGATGTAGCCTCAGATTTACACCTGGACTGGATATTGCAGGGACATAAATAGATCTGCAAAAAAGGAAACCTCAGCCTCAGCCATGTTATAAATACATTCATTAGTTGACAGTAGACTGAGATTTTTGTCTTGATTTGTGAAATCACTATTTTCCTTGGTACTTAAGTGAAGGTTACAGGCCTGAAATTGTTTATCACTTGCTGGTGTCTTGGATCTGTTTCTAGAGTGTATTTCTTTCCATCTGTTTGCTTTCTCCCTTATAAGATTTGTCGAAAGGGTTCAATCTGCTCTAAGAATTTTGTCAATGTTAAGTGTATTCCTCTCCTGGTGACCTCTTCTGCTCTGATTCTGGGTCACTTCAGCAGTACTTATTCATTTCCTGCGAAACTTCTTTCCTTTCTTGCATTTCTCTCCCCATTCTCACAACAAATAATGGAGTTAGCTGTTGGTCTTTTTTGATGTGATTCTTGTTTAACTTTATTATGAGTCATTGAATTACTCTTCTGCTGTCTTAAAGGCTATTCTGATTTGATTCCTTCAAATAAATTTAGCTCCTAATCATTTTTCTCAAATCTCTCTTGTAACCTCTTTTTCATTCTCTACATATAAGTGCTTCCTCACTGTTTTGTTACAACTTTAACTTCACTTTTTAATCTATTCAGTGCTTTGTCCTTGAGGCTTTTGAATATCATGTCTTTCTGACCTGGGATTAGCCTTTTTACGCTTCTGGGTTTAGTCAAATGGACTTTCTAGTGTGTTGCTTGCAAGAGAACACACTTACCATTACAGTAACTTTAATTTATTTATTTATTTCCATTTACCCTGTGTGTCCTTCATCTGTTTTTGCTTTTTTGCGTATTTCACTTCCCAAAGTCTTCCAGAATGTGTATAGTCAAAGGAAGACCTACATTCCCAGAGTAAACAGATTAAATAAAAATTATTTCTTTTCCTACCAGATGTAACAGGCTTATTTCAGCAGGAATTTAAATTGGCTTTAGGAGTTTTACCTTATCATACAGTTCAGGAGTGCTCTTTTTTTTTTTTTGAGGTTATCAATATAATTTGTCCCCTGGGAATTAGTTATTAAAAATAGATATATTTATGTTATGATTTTGCAGAGTGCTTACAGCATGATTAGTTTAATGAGTGAAAAGTCTTGGAATACCCTTATAACAGACTTACTCAAATGTATAGATTACACTATGAAAGAGAAATAGGAATGTGAAGTCTCAGAATCTTTTAAGTTATAAATAAAAGCTCTACAATAGCCATGATTCCCGTTACTACAAACTATCAGCTGTGATTCAGTAACGCTTAACTAAAGTGAGCATTTTATTTTCTATTACTGTACTTTACTCTAAACAATCACTATGAGCAGGAAACATGGTTTTGGTTGCTATGGTCGGTAATTTTAACAGCCATGTCTAAAAAGAAGAAATAAGGCCCTGAGGTGTTTTTTTTTTTTTTTTTTTCTAAGTTTTAGCTATGTATCTGTTATACCTGTAAGGTGAAATTCAACCTATGCTGAGAGACAGCACAAGAACTATGGAGTACTTAAATTCCAGAGACTTAAGTGTATGCATGCCTTACACTGGTCCTCCACACAGGGTGAATTTCATCTATGCACCACCATTCAATGCAGCTTTCTCCAAAACTTAATTTTTCTTTTTAACTGAGGTGCAATGTCATATGTCAACAAAACCTCTGGCTAAAAAACTTGTCACGTGAAATTAAGACTTTTTTGGCATCTTGCTTTTTGTAAATAATTTTAATAATAACATAAAATATCATTGTCACTACTTGTAAGGAGATGGGGCAGTATTTTCTATAAGCTGTGGCTTTGCCACTCAGTGGCCTTGAGTCACCTCACAGACACACATTTTGATGACAGCAAACCTGGTCTCTTGATTCTGACAAGGATGCTGGTGAGAAGATGCTAGTTGGGTGGGCTAAAAGCTTGGCTCTGAGGATGCAGATTCACCAGAGCCTTTAACACCATATTACCAAGGGAGACATCTTAACTGGAATTTATTCTCAAAGTTGACACTTTGGGCCTTTGGGTAATTCCCTTACTCATTACAAAGACAGCTTCCCCATCTTTGATACTTGTAGTGATCTCAGGCAAGTCACTTAACTTAATAAACACTTGCAGTAAGTAATTTCCTCACTACCCTTCGCCCCACCCACACCAGCTGACTTCATTTTTCTTTCTCTCTCTCTTATATATTCATCATGCCAGTTCATTTTCAGGACTACTCTAGATGTGAAGAAGTAAGTTTGAGCCACAAATGCTCATCACCTAATCAATTATTTTGTTAGACTTTAAAGTGCGACATGACTGCTGTTTGTTTTGTTACAGTTGATTCAGAAACTGACAGTATCTCCTGGGGTTGAGAATTGCCTGTTAAAGGGCCTCATTACCACCTGAATGGCTCTTCACAGGTTCAGTGTTCTGCTAATAGCTCTGGCAGGCTTCTTCACTTTTAAGTTAACTAAATCCTCTCAGAAGAAAGCAGAGCCACAGAACAGGGATAGGCAGAGGCAGTTGGGTGGACATTAAGGCCCAGCAGTGCCCCAAATTTTCAATGCACATTCTGTGTATGGGTATGGAAGGCCCTGAATGAATGGCACAATCTAGGCAGGGAACTTGGAGCCTGTCTGGGACTATGTATTCTAGTCAGTGAGGTGGTAACCTAGGTAGTGCAGTGGACTTAAAGGCTGCCTGGCAAGGCGAGGATGTTGTTGATATTACTCTGGAAGGTAAAGACTCTTGTGACTTGGCTGGAGGGCTAAACCATGACAGTGAGGAGCAAGAGAGTCAGAGGATGCGACAAGGAACTGCAAGGAGGGCACCCAACTGAAAGAGTTAATCCCTAGATTGGCTAAGAGGAGGCTTTGTCTCATGTTGAGCAGAGGTCCCTGTGACAGTGCACCAAGATCCAGGCTACAGGTGGATGGGATTGCTGTGGAACATGTAAGTGCATCACAGGACTAAAGATTTCAGGGAATTGTTCAGTCTGAGTGAGGGCCTTAAAAATAATCCATGGGCGTTGTGGCCCCTTGCAACAAAAACTAGCATCTCCAATTCATGTGTCTGTGTGTGTTTGTGAGTGTGAGAGAAGGCCTGCTTGGACTTGATAGCTGAGGTAGCTCTTATTCCTGTGTGCAAGTTGGGATGCCTGCTCAGCATACTGTGTTCGATGACTGGGGACACAGAGACACTTTGTTCTGCATTGATTGAGAGAAATCGGCAGGATTGTACTGCTGGTGGGTGTTAGCTCTTACGTGCAAGTAACTTTTATGATGAAGTTGCAAACTGAGGCCTTCTGAACAGGGACAGGTGTGGTGTATTTATTATGTGCCATCCTGCCAATTCCTTCTTCCTGGCTGAAATGTTTTTTATGTTTATTTTACAGTTTCAATTTTCTTCAACACCTGTTTCATATTTTGCTAGATTTTTTGTTATTCTGCAGTTGTTTTGACCTTAAAAATAACAAGCCATAATCACTCAGATTAGATTAATCTGCTGGAACATTATTCTTAAGGCACCTTAGTTACTTCTTGGGCAGGGCCAAATTTTGTCCACAGTTGCAGCTCTGTAATCATACTGCAATGAGTGAGGTTCACAGGAGAGCCGAATGTGACTCAGCATTTACTAATTATTGTTCACTTTTAATCTGGGATATGGCACTCCTGTTTAAACATAAGAAGCATCTCGTTATATCTTAGAGTTCTAATAACAGACTAAGGATGCTGTATTTGATCAGGCTTAGGAAGCGAGAAATAAGAAATCCCTGCAATCGGTAGGCTGGTCGTACTCCATCAATCCTTGATTGGCCCCCTTTTGATTAGATACATGTTTTTATGGGTTAAGTAAGTAAATAGTGACCTCTCTAAATTGGCTGAAGGAACTGAGACAATCCTTTAGTGTTGCTTTGTTCACAGACAGAAATTACCTTTATTATTTGCTGAAGGAAATTTTCATACCATGCACCACTGCATGTTAATTCTATCTCATGTGCTGTTTTCAAGCTCTCTGCTAGTAAAGATCATTTTGATCCCAGTAGGAAAAGTTTGATGTTTCAGTGGGAAGACTAGTGAGCAATTCAAATCTCTCATTACAGGTTACATTCACTATGCTCAGGGTTTGAATTTGATGCACCATGATGCTAAGTTGCTCATGCTTCTGTTTCAACCCCTGGTGGTGAGGCAAAGGGTCCCAGGCTTCAGCTTTTGCAGTTGGGCTTTTCATCTTTCTGCGCTTTGCCCAGAGAATCGAGCACTGGTCCCACTTGTTGGACACCCTGAAACCTGTTCACTGCCCCCAGGGAGCCCTGGACACCTGGCTGAGAACTGCTGTTCTGTGTGAGATGTTCAGCTGTTCTCAGCACCCAAGAGGCCTCAGCTGGAGTAACATGTTCAATGCTGGGTGCCATACTTTTGGGAGGATGTAGAAAAATTGAAGAGAATCCATAGGAGAGCAGCAAAAATGACAGGTGTTTTAGAAAGCCTGGCCTATGAGGAAAGGTTAAAAAAGCTACTCATGTTGGCTACATCTACACTAGAAGCATCTGTCTACATAGGTTACTGTCAGAAGAGATGTTCTGACAAAACTTCCATCAACAGATTGCATCTACATCGATTGATTTATTTGATCCACTCTGTCAACAAAAGGGCCTCATGGAGAATCTAGAAAGCTTGTTTGTGACAGTTTCTATTGACAAAATGCATTTTGTGTGTAGATGCTCCGTCAGTTGTGTCAGCAAAACTCTCCAGTGTAGACACAGCTGTTTAGTCTCGAGAAAAGACAGAAAGTGGACCTGATACATCTTCAAATACAGTAAGGTCTGCTATAAAAAGAATAGTGATCTCTTATTCTCTGACTCCACTGAAGGTAGGGAAAAAAGTAATGGGCTTAATCTGCAGCAAGGGAGATATAAGATAAATATTACATAAAACTACCTACTTATAAGGGTTGTTAAACTCTGGAATATGCTTCTTACGGAGTCTGTGGACTCCCCATTATTACAGGTTTTTTTAAGAACATGTTGGACAAACAGGTGTCAGGGATGACCTAGGTTTACTTGGTTCTGCCTTAGTGCAGAATCATAGAATCGCAGTGTTGGAAGAGATCTCTGGTGGTCATTGAGTCCAATCCCCTGCTGAAATGAATTCTTGAGGTCCCTTTCAACCCACCACACTACTGCATCAGATCAGATGGCCCAATCCTCCTTGACTTCAATGGAACTACTAAAACCGTCACCAACTAAATATCTTTACCCAGAATATATACTGTGTTAAATCACAGAGGATTTGGTACACCAGAGAAATCTAGTTTGCTATGGGTTTGCTCCATAAAAACACACATTTCCTCTGCGCTGCACCCCCGCATTCTAACTTTCCAGGACACATGAGCCGTGTCTACACGTGCACGCTACTTCGAAGTAGCGGCACTAACTTCGAAATAGCGCCCGTCACGGCTACACGCATCGGGCGCTATTTCGAAGTTAACTTCGACGTTAGGTGGCGAGACGTCGAAGTCGCTAACCCCATGAGGGGATAGGAATAGCGCCCTACTTCGACGTTCAATGTCGAAGTAGGGACCGTGTAGTCATTGCGCGTCCCGCAACGTCGAAATTGCCGGGTCCTCCATGGCGGCCATCAGCTGAGGGGTTGAGAGACGCTCTCTCCAGCCCCTCAGCTCAATGGTGGCCGCATGGAGCGGCCCCTTAAAGGTCCCCTCCCCCTCCCTTCCTGTGCAGGAAGCTGAGGGAACGTGCAGGTGGCAGCCCAGACACGCGGCCAGCCTGCACGTCCCTCAGCCAGCACAGCCACCCATCCAGCTGCGATGGCTGCCTGGCAGCCCGCCCGGCAGCCCCCCCAGCTCCCCCAGGGGACCCCCCCTCAAGGGGAGCCAGGGCAGCCAGCCCAGCCAGGCGGGCAGCCAGGCTGGCAAGCGGCAGCAGGGTCCCTCCTGGACGGAGGCCAAGCTGCGGGACCTGCTGGGGCTCTGGAGCGAGGCGGAGGTGCTCCAGGTAATGGGGAGCAAGAGGTGGAACGCGGATGCGTTCGCTCGGCTGGCCGACGGCCTGGCTGCCCGGGGTCACCCTGCCCGCACTCCTGATCACGTCAGGAGTAAGGTGAAGGAGCTGCGGCAGGGTTACTCCCGGGCCCGGGATGCGGCCAGCCGATCTGGGGCCGCCCCCGTCACTTGCCCCTTTTACAGGGAGCTCAGGGACATCCTGGGCCCCCGGCACACCTCCTCCCCTCCGGCCACCCTTGATACCTTGGCCGACGAGCCCCAGCAGGCCCTGCAGCCGGAGTCCGCCCCGGAGGTAAGCCCCGCACCCCGGGGGCCCCCCCCGGAGCCCACCCCCGGGACATCGTGGCAGGAGGAGGAGGAGGGGGGGTCCTCCTCTGCAGAATCTGGACTGCAGATCCTCCTCCTGCCATCCCGGAGGAGCAGCTGGGCCTCTGCCCCCCAGGGATCTCCAGACTGTGGGAGCGGACCGACAGGTAGGTACCCCCCTCTGGTGTACACCCCTGGGCTTGAGGGGCGGGGGGTAATAGATATGTGTCCAGGGCCCCCCACATGCTCACATGGCCATGGCCCCAAGGACAGCAGGGCCATGGCCCTCACAACAGTGCATCAGCCCCTGCCCCCCCCCACCCCGCACGACAGTGCCATGCCCCGTCCCCGGGCCAGGGGGGAGCGGAACCTCGAGGGGCCCCCGGGAGGAGGGGGTGGGACACCCCGCAGCAGCAGCAGCAGCAGCAGCAACAGCATGTGATGGAGTGGGGGGAGTGCAAAAGGGAGACTCAGGCTACATATGAGCAACAAGAGCCGAATAGCTCCCAGGGGCAAAGGATGATCCTGGGGCTACAGCTGGAAGTTGACACCTCTGCCCTGCACAAAGAGGAGGGAGGAGCCGAGCTGGCTTGGAATTGGGGGGCGAGGGCGGGGGCCACAGGTAGAGGCTAGGGGAAGGGAGAGCTGGAAGGCAGCCAGCCTGAGGAGGGGGAAAGCTGCATCCCAGAGGGGCCCCCATTGGGGTCTTCTCCCCACGACGGGTTGGAAGGACTGTCTCTTCCGACAGCTGGTGCTGTCACTCCTGGGAGAAACTGGGCATCTGTGGCCTAAGAAACCTCTCCTGCTGTCAGACCCTGCGGGGTGAAGTGAGAGTCGCTCCCACCAGGGGACGGGGTGCAGGGCACGGGGACCCCTGAACCCCATCCATCACAGCAGCATCTCCCGGGGACGGGGATGGGGAACCTGCAGCACAGGGCTGGGGGGACAAAGGCCACGGCTCGGGGCCCACACTAACGCCTGTCTCCATACATCTTCCCCCGCTCCTCTCCTGTGTCCCGCACCTGCACCATCAGAAGCACCGGAAGAGAGCGCCAGCGAGGCCTCAGTGGTCCCGGAGAGCCCTCCGGGACGATCGCTCCAGGCCAGCCCCTCGGCCGAGGACCGACCGGCCCCACAGCGGGCTAGACGGCGGACCCCGCACCACCACCAGCCGACAGCGATGGACCCCCAGCTGCTGGCCATCCACCGACGGCAGCTGGAGGTCGCGGACCAGCACCTGCAGCTGCAGGAGCGGGTGCTGGCCTGGCGCCAAGAGGCATGGGGGGCCTACATGGAGACTTTTAACCGCCTGGTGGACTACCTGGCCCCCCATGCCGCGCCGGCCGCCGCAGCGCCCGCCGTGCCTGCTCCACCAGCCACACCACCAGCTGCTCCGCCCGTCGCTGTCCCGTCCGCTGTCGCCCCGCCACCCACCGCCGAGGGCCGGAGCGCCGAGGGACCCCTGGAGCCACCTGAGACTCACCGGGCATCATATCTTCTGGTCCGGCCCGCCCCCAGCCAGCCCCGGACAGGGTTGTGACCGCGGCGGGGCTCCCGGCCGGCCACGCCCAGTGCCGGACTATAGGGGCGAGGGGCCCGGGACGTGGCCCCCCCCCGTATATAGTTTAAAGTTCTTATTTGGTGCCCCCTGTTTGCCCCGTCCCCCCCATGTAAATAGTTCTCCCCTTTATCCTCCCTGGTTTTCTTTTTATTAATGAGGACACTTGTTTCTTAGTATTGTTTTATTTGTACATATTAGTTTGTTTCCACATGTTTGTATATAGTTTGTTCTTGTTTCATATATTTACAGTTAAAAAAAAAGTTCTGAAAGAAAAAGAAGTTTAAGTTCAGCCACAAGTGCGTGCTGTCATTTGTCCAGGAAAAGTGGGAGGAGGGTGCGGTGGGGAGCTCCATGGTGTGGGCATTGGGGCAGGAGTGTGGTGGAGGAAGGGGCGGGCAGTGGGGGGCCTGGGCAGAGTTCACCCCGCGGCCTCATCATCGAAGTGGGCCCGCAGGGCCTCCCGGACCTGGGTCCCTTCGGGGTCCACCTGCCGACTGGGGGCAGCAGGTGGCTGGACGTCTGCCCTGCCAGCCTCCGCAGCCCAGCCCTGGAAAAAGGTCTCCCCCTTGCTCTCCACCAAATTGTGCAGGGCGTAGCAGGCACCCACAATCTGGGGGATGTTGTTGGGGCCCGCATCCAGGCGGGTCAGGAGACATCTCCAGTGTCCCTTCAGGCGGCCAAATGAGCGCTCCACCACCTGGCGCGCGTGGTTCAGGCACTCGTTGAAGCACTCCTGGCTAGCGGAGAGATGGCCCGTGTACGGGTGCATGAGCCACGGGCGGAGGGGGTATGCCGCATCTGCGATGATGCAGAAGGGCATGGTGGTGTCCCCCAGAGGGATCTCCCGCTGGGGGATGTAGGTCCTCGCCTCCAGCCGGCGGCACAGGCCCGAGTTCCGGAAAACCTGGGCGTCGTGGGTGCTGCCAGGCCAGCCCACACAAATGTCCTGGAAACGGCCCCGGCTGTCCACCAAGGCCTGGAGGACGACAGAATGGTAGCCCTTGCGATTCAGGTATCGTCCTCCACTGGGATGCGGGGCACGGATGGGGATGTGAGTCCCATCCAGAGCCCCGAAGCAGTTGGGGAAGCCCAGGGTGGCAAAGGCGGCGATGGTGGCATCTGGGTCCCCCAGCCTCATGAGCCTGTGCAGGAGCATGGCGTTGATGGCACGCACAACCTGCAGAGAAAGCACATGGGACAGCACCAATGAGGGGTGAGCAGGGTGTGCGTGGCCCTGCCCTGCCCTGCCCTCCTCTGCCCGGGCCCCCCTCCCCTGCCGTGCCCTCCCCCCGTGGGTTCTCTTACCTCCATGAGGACAGCCCCGACGGTGGCCTTGCCGACACCAAACTGCTGTCCCACGGATCGGTAGCTGTCGGGAGTGGCCAGCTTCCAGACAGCGATGCCGACCCGTTTCTGCACTGTGAGGGCACGCCGCATGGCCGTGTCCTGGTGCCTGATTGCGGGGGTGAGCCACTGGCACAGCTCCATAAATGTCTGCCGGCTCATCCTGAAGTTCCTGAGCCAGCGGTCGTTCCACTCCCCAAGCACCAGCTGCTCCCACCAGTTGGTGCTGGTGGGGTAGCTCCACAGCCGCCGGCGTGTGAGGCGGGGGGGGGGGGCGGGGTGCTGCAGGGTTAGGGGTTGAGCCCTGCTGCCCTGGGGGCAGCTCCTCCTCCAGTGTAGCAAGGAGGTGCTCAGCTGCCTCCCGCATGGCATGGAGCAGGGCAAGCCCTGCTCCTGCCAGGAGGGCTGGGTGGACCTCTGGCTGCTGCTGCTGCTGCTGCTGCTGCTGCTGGGGGTCCATGACTGCGGCGCCCGGGGTCTGTGTGCCTATGGCTCCTCAGACCGCGTGCTGTGCAGGTTGAGTGTGTCTGGGAGGGGCCCTTTAAGGGAGCGGCTAGCTGTTGCCCCGGAAGCGCTAGTCCGCCCTGTGACCCTGTCTGCACCTGTGCCTGGCATCCCTATTTTGATGTGTGCTACTTTGGCGTGTAGACGTTCCCTCGCTGCGCCTATTTCGATGTTGGGCTGCGCAACGTCAAAGTTGAACATCGACGTTGCCGGCCCTGGAGGACATGTAGACATTATTCATCGAAATAGCCTATTTCGATGTCGCTACATCGAAATAAGCTGTTTCGATGTAGCGTGCACGTGTAGACGTAGCCATGGTGAACATCTTCTTTGACAAATCAGTGTCATTAAAATAAAACAGGTGTGTGGGGGTTTAGGGAAGAGAACCACACACTTTCATAAGAGATCATTATAGAGAGCAAGCGTACATATTGCACCTCTGCCTTTCTCAAGAAAAACTTGGATTTTCCCCTAAAAACAAGAACAGTATGTGGAATAAGTTCTGATGCTTTAGTCCTTGTAGCACATAGACTGTCATCCTGTTCTATTATCTCTTTAGAAAACCTCTAAGTAGATTACCTGGCCAGATGTCAGACGATGTGCTTGAGAAAAATGACAGCTACATTCTATCTCATATGTCCACACTAGAAGCACCTGTCTACAGAAGTTACTGTTGGAAGAGAAGTTCTGACAAAACTTCTGTCAAAAGATCACGTCTACACATAAAAACAGGTCAATCTTTTGATCCACTCCATTGAAGAAAGGAACCTGAGAAAGTCTACATGGCTTTTTTGTCAACAGTTTCTGTTGACAAAATGCATTTTGTGTGTAGTTGCTCCATATGGTATACAGTTATCCTGCATTAAAAGGAAATCGGCTAAAATTGCAATATATTAAAAATGTTTTAAAAAACAACAATTACCATCTTTGCATCTCATTCAGGCTGCTTAATTAAGCTATTGTACTAGAGAAGAGGACTGAAGTTTCCAGTATAACGCACTGCCTGCACTACCAATACTTTACCACAGGGAACTCATTCAAGCAGCCATCGTATAGATTTGCAATGTTCGTTTGTTCTGCTATTTTCCCAACTGATATATATTTTATTTCAGATCATTCATTCTACAGTTAAAGTTCCCATTAAATAAATTGATGGGTTCACTGAAGCATGATTATTGAGACTTCTGACATTTTCTTCATTTTTGTATTTTTACCCGTCATCACAAAATTTAAAACAAATACACTCTCCTCTCTGTCTCCCTTCTGTTGATGGGTCCAAGTTAGGTTCCACTCTTGCAGACTTTAACCAAGTTGCAAGCAATGCTGGGGAAAGAGGAAAGGTCAATTCTATTAATGGTGGGAGAGAGATTTCCATTTGAGACACCTTCTGTTAGGGTAATGAAGGGTAGCTTGGAATGGGCAAATAACAAAGATCAGAAGTGCTCCCAGAAAAAAATGATCTGTTACTATCACTGAGAACTACTCAATTTAGATATAAAATATTCTATTGTTATTCACTTTTTCCTTTTCTGAGAGCTACTTTTGCTCTTACTTATCTCCTTGCCTCTGTTTTTCCCATCCTGGTCTTTCGTGACATACTTCTGTTGCGCCAGTCTATTTGCTTCCGTGAACATAGTTCCCTGGTTTGCTGTCTCTGGACATTTCAGAACCACCTGGTCTTCTCCTTCCGTGCCCCCCTGGACTGTTAGCTATTACTTGTGAATGTTCCTCTTCTGTTAGTGTTTGGCAATTTCAGTACCACTTGTGGGCCAGGCCTTAGTGTGACTCTGCTTACTCTTTTATAGGTTAATCATTTTTAAGGTGATAAGACACAATTATGATCATCTAGTCTGACCTACACAACACAGACCATGGAATTTCATGCGGTGCTGTCATAAAGGCCTCTAATCATGGAAGATCAGCTCTTTTCTCCTCCTGGTTCGCAGCTGCCTCTATACATGTCTAGCTGCACCTTTTTATTGAGTAGCAGGGGCAAACACTTGGAAACAAAGAAGTGCAGCAAGCATCCACAGACCAGCCAGCTCTCCATGGTCTATTAGTGAGTGCTTCATAGGTCACAGTTTGTCATTTCCCTGGCTACTTGATATCATACTGTTGTAAGCAAGAAGTGTCACCTGAGGTGCACTGGGGTTTCCTTGAGTGGATATATTATGCAGGGAGAACATACTCTCTGGCTAGAATGGGCATGGTTCTGATCTCAGGTGTTCTGTGGTGACAGGGGGTGGAGTATTAGGAGGAATTGCTATGGTTTTGTACAAATGTCTTTGTTCTCTCTCCCTGCTGTTACAAATGTGAAGGTACAAATGTAAAGTTACAAATGAACAAGATTTTGTTTTGGTTTGGTTTGCTAGGAAAGAGACTGAAATCCAGGACCTCCAAGGTGGCATTCTCAGAAATGCTTCCTGTTCCCCATGCAGGGGCAGGTAGGGAAGCAGAACTTCAGAGTCTCAATGCGTGGATGAGACGATGGTGTAGGCAGAAGGGCTTTAGATTTATTAGGAACTGGGGACACTTTTGGGAGAGGGGGAGCCTGAAGGGCTCCACCTAAATCAAAGTGGTTCCAGACTGCTGGCACCAAACATTAAAAAGGTCATAGAACAGTTTTTAAACAAAGAGATGGTGAAAAGCCAATTGGTGCAGAGGAGCACGTGGATTGGATAGAAACTCCTCTTAGTGGAGAATCCATCAATAAAAATGCTCTAGGCTTTAGTAAAAAAGAGACGAGGGGAGATATCAAACAATGGGCTAGGTCAGACAAACAATCACATACAAAAGAATATAATATATCTGTGATGGGAAGACAAACAAGCAGAGGCAAATCTTTAAAATGCTTCTACGCAAATGCTATAAGTCTGATTAATAAGATGGGTGAACCAGAGTACCATGTATTAAAGGAGGATATTGACGTAATAGGCATCATGGAAACCTGGTGGAATGAAGACAATGTATGGGACACAATCATACCAGGATATGAAATATATCGGAAGGATAGAATGGGCCATGTGGGTGGCACAGTGTCTCTTTGTATGTGAAAGATAGCATAGAATCACATGAAATAAGAATTTTAAATGAATCAAAATGTTCCCTGGAATCACTCTGGATAGTAATTCCAAGCTCTACTAAGAATATAGCAGTAGGGATATATTATTGAACGCCTGATCAGAACAGTGATAGTGATGTTGAAAAATTAAGGGAGATTAGAGAGGCTACCAAAATAAAACACTTAATAGTAATGGGAGATTTCAATTATCTCCATTTTGACTGGGTACATGGCACATCAGGACAAGATGCAGAAATAAGATTTCTCGATGCTGTTAATGGCTGCTTCTTGGAGCAGCTGGTACAGGAACCCACAAGGGGAGAGGCAATTCTCGATTTAGCACTGAGTAGAGCACAGGATCTGGTCCACAAGGTCACTATTGCAGGACCGCTTGGGAATAGTGATCATAATGTAATAACATTTAATATTTCTGTGGTGGGAAGGCATCAGTCAAACACTCCAGCGTTTAATTTCAAAAAGGGGAATTATACAAAAATGAAGAGCTTAGTTAAACAGAAATTAAAAGCCAGAGTGACTGGAACAAAAACCCTGCAAGCTGCATGGAAGCTTCTCAAAGACACTATAACAGAGGCTCATCTTAAATATATATCCCAAATTAAAAAACATACTAAGAAACTGAAAAAAGAGCCACCATGGGTTAACACCCATGTAAAACAAGCAGTGAGGGATAAAAAGGTATCTTTCAAAAAGTGGAAGGCAAATCCTAGTGAGGTAAATAGAAAGGAACATAAACACTACCAAATTAAGTGTAAAACTGTAATAAGGAAAGCCAAAAGAGATTTTGAGGAACAGCTAGCCAAAAGCTCAAAAAGTAACAACAAAATGTTTTTTAAATACATTAGAAGCAGGAAGCCTGCTAAGAAAACCAGTGGGTCCCCTAGATGATACAAATACAAAAGGCGCAATCAAGGATGATAAAGCCATTGCAGAGAGACTAAATGATTTCTTTGCTTCAGTCTTCACAGCTGAAGATGTTGGGGAGATTCCCAAACCTGAACTGTTTTTTGTGGGAAATGAAACTGAGGAACTGTCCCGGATTGAAGTGTCATTAGATGAGGTATTGGAACAAATAGATAAACTTAATGTTAACAAGTTCCCCGGGACCGGATGGCATTCATCCAAGAGTTCTGAAAGAACCTAAACACTTATTTACAAATCCAGGATCTGTTGGGCTCATCTGCATGTCTCTGCAACAGCTCAGAGGTGTATTCCTCAGCTCCTTAGACATACCTGGGCTATTCAGTGGGCAGAGGCAGTCAAAAAGGCAAATAGGATGATAGGTATTATTAAAAAAGGGATAGAAAATAAGATAAGGAGTATCTTACTGCCCCTTTATAAATCTATGCTATGCCCACATCTTGAATACCATGTACAGATGTGGTTTCCTCACCTAAAAAAAGATATCCTGGCACTGGAAAAGGTTCAGAAAAGGGCAACTAAGATGATTAGAGGCTTGGAACAAGTCCCATGTAAGGAGAGGCTAAAATGATTGGGACTTTTCAGTTTAGAAAAGAGGAGACTGAGGGGTGACATGGTAGAGGTATATAAAATTATGACAGGTGTGGAGAGGATGAATAAGAAGTTATTTACTTGTGCCCATAATACAAGAACTAGAGGACACCAAATGAAATTCATGGGTAGCAGGTTTAAAACTAATGAAAGAAAGTTCTTCACTCAGCGCATAGTTAACCTGTGGAACTCCTTGCCAGGGGAGACTGTGAAGCCTAGGACTATAACAGAATTTAAGAAAGAGCTCGATAAATTCATGGAGGTTAGGTCCATAAAAGGCTATTAGCCAAGGGTAGGAATGGTGTTCCTGGCCTCTGATTGTCAGAGGCTGTTGACGGTTGACAGGAGGCAAATCGCTTGATCATTGTCTTTGGTCTACCTCCTCTGGGGTACCCGGCACTGGCCACTGTCAGCAGACAGGCTACTGGGCTGGATGGACCTTTGGTTTGACCTAGTATGGCTGTTTTTATGTTCTTATGGAAGAAAAAACCCAAACAAACCAAGAAAATAAGCACCTCTGACTCTGGCAAAGTTTCCATTGAAATTAAGAACTACATGATTTGGCCCATCTCATTCACACACTCATATGGGGGGTTATTTTTAAATGAGTAACACTTCAAATGTGCATGTAATGTTTTACATGGTTTACTGAAAGTTACAACAAAGGATAATTCAAGGTAAAAAGAAACTTTTGCACCAGTGCAGTTGACTTACTAGCATTATTAATGACCTGTCACCACATGAGGCCTCTTTGGTTTATCCTTGGTCATTTTCCTCAAGGAAACAAGGAAGAAATGGCTTAGGGAGATGATGATAAAAATAAAAGCGAGGTTTAAATTTGTAAGGTACTTCTTTCTTCTTTCATACCTTCAGTTCTTAGCCTGCAGAGTTCTGAATGAGACTCCATTCTCAGTGCAGCCAAACATGCTCTGACTAGTCTAGGAATGGAAGATTGTAATATCTCTTTAGAACCATTGGCATGATTACTACATCTGTTTGTAGTTTTCCTGAGGACTCCACCTGTAGCATAATATGGCCAACAGCAATAACCCTGACTTCAGTTATTATCACCTGACATTCATTATATATTAACTTATGACTAAGTTAACTTATAACTAAGTTATAACTTATGACTAAGTTAACTTCTAACTAAGCCATCTTCAGGGTAGCATAGCCTCTCTCTTGCAATGAAAGTTTCAACACAATTCTGGTAATTGAAGAGACATTTCTGTGACTACTGGTACAAAAGAAGTCGCTACAGAAGCATCACATCCACCATGGGCAATTTGAGGCAGCAGCAAGGATCAAGAATGGTAACATTTAACTTCCTTTTTAACCCGCTAGTGGTCCTGTTGGGTGAAAGGCTATTGCTAACTTGTTCTGATTATTTGGTTGTTGTGGCAGTGACTTACATGTTATACACCAGAGTGAAATTCTGACCCTGCCATGGTTAATGAAGTTTTGCCATTCCCTTGAGGATGGTCAGTATTCAGTACTACCTGTGACTACCAATCTGTTCAACTCAGAGGATACTGTGGGATTTCCCTATGATGTCCCCTCTCTCCCAGATTAATTGGGCATTCCTCTGGGAGATTTCAGAAACGTGAATGTCTGTAAAGGGTTAAACCCAGAGAGAGTGGGTTGTCTATGGGCAAGCAGCCAGGTAAGCCAATGGGAAGAGAGGGAGGAATTTTCTAATTGAAATAGTTACCTGCTGAAGGGTCTTTCTTTTGTGTGGCTGGATGAGAGAAACACAGAAATTCCTAAGCCTAAATGGGCTTAAGAAATTCAGTGACTATCCAGGCCACAAGGACATTTGGGCATACAGACATGTAGTTAGAAAGGAAACATTTAGTCAGACATGAACAGGTTATTGTTTATTTTGGATTTAGCACAGGACCTCTTAGGCTGGCTGATATGCCCGCCAGCACACAGTAACTTTTCAATTGAATCCCAGGGAAATAATTCTTTGTGTTTAGCCCAACTTTTTTTTTAGTTGTTCTCTATCTAAGACCTAGCAACCAAGTATACTCTATTACATAAGTTTTGTTAATAAATTAACATTTTTAAAGGCAATGATTTTATTCTTGTGTCCTAAAGAAGGGTCTTTGTATATCCATGCCTCAGACTGAAAGGTCAGCTACCAGACTGCAGCTTAATTTCTTCCTCTTTTTCTGCCAAGCTCTCTGCTAAGGGAGGGTTAAGAGCTTGGGGTTACCCCATAGGGAGACATTGTAAGTGTGCCTTCCTGGGTTTTAAACAGAGGTTTTCTCACATGGGTGGTAGCAGCTTCCTCCCAGGGTCAGGGAATGTGTGACCTTGAGAAGCTTTTAAGCAGAAGCCTATAAAGGCAAGGTATTTTTAAGGTCTCTTGCGAGCCCCCACCTGCTGTACTTCAAGTATCAGAGTGGAGAAGAGCCTTGACAGCATTATTAGAATAAATTATCCCTGGCCTAATAAAAACACATGATAAAGTCTTGGATAGTAACAGAGAGATAGCCATGCTAGTCTATATACTATGAAAACAAAAAAGCAGTCCAGTAGCACTTTAAAGACTAACAAAATAATTTATTAGCTTTCGTAGGACAGACCCTCTTCTTCAGACCATAGTCATACCAGAACAGACTCAATATTTAAGGCACAGAGAACCAAAAATAGTAATCAAAGTTGACAAATCAGAAAAATTATTATCAAGGTAAGCAAATCAGAGAGCAGAGGGGCAGAAGTTGGGGCAGGGGGAAGTCAAGAATTAGATGAAGCAAAGTATGTAAAAGAGCCTCTATAGTGAGCTAGAAAATTGCCATCCCAGTTCAAACCATGTGTTAATGTCTCAAATTTGAATATAAAAGAGAGTTCAGTAGCCTCTCTTTCCAAACATCTGTGAAAATTCCTTTTCAGTAAAACAGAGACTTTCAGGTCATTAACAGAACGGCCCACTCCATTAAAGTGCTGGCTGACAGGTTTGTGAATCAGGAGTGTTTTTATGTCTGTTTTATGCCCATTAATTCTTTGTCTAAGAGTGTTTGAAGTCTGTCCAATATAGAAAGCATGCAGGCATTGTTGGCACATGATGGCATATATGATGTTAGCTGAGGAACATGAGAATGTGCCCATGATTCTCTGAATAGTCTGGTTAGGTCCAGTGATGGTATCTCCAGAATAGATATGTGGACAAAGTTGGCAACAGGCCTTGTTGCAAGGAAAAGTTCCAGGATTGGTATTCCTGTGGTATAGACTGTGGCTGTTGGTGAGAATACTCATAAGGTTGGGAGGTTGTCTGTAGGAGAGAACAGGCCTGTCACCTAGGGCCTTCTGGAGTGTGGCATGCTGGTTAAGGACAGGTTGTAGGTCTTTAATAATGCTTTGCAGTGATTTGAGTTGGTGGTTGTAGGTGATGAGCAGTGGTGTTTTGTTCTTGGCTTTTTTGGGCGTATCTTGGAGTAGCTGGTCTCTGGGTATTCATCTGGCCCTGTTGATTTGTTCTTTTTATTTCTCCTGGTGGGTAATTCAGGTTAATGAATATTTGGTAGAGATCTTGTAGTTTTTGGTCTCTGTCAGTACAAAACAGCAAATGCGATTGTACCTAAGGGCTTGACTCTAAACAATGGATCTAGTTGTGTGTGCAGGATGGAAGTTAGAAGTGTGTAGATAAGTATAGTGATCAGTGAGTTTCCGGTAGAGTGTGGTACTAATCAGGTCATCTTTGTTTTGTACTGTAGCGTCCAGGAAGTGTATCTCTCGTGTGGAGTAGTTGAGGCATAAGTTGATGGTGGGGTGCAGATTGTTAACGTCTCTGTGGAATTCTTCTAGAGTCTCTATACCATGGGTCCAAATCATAAAGATGTCATCGATGTATCGTAAGTAAAGGAGGGATAATAGGGGACGAGAGCTGAGGAATTGTTGTTCCAGGTCAGCCATGAATATATTAGCATATTGTGGGGCCATGTGAGTGCCCATAGCAGTTCCAGTAATCTGGAGGTATAAATTGTCCCCAAATCAGAATAATTGTGCGTGAGAACAAAGTTACAGAGTCAGACACCAGACTGGCTGTGGTGACATCAGGGATGATATTCCTGATCACTTGTGATCCGTCTTTGTGTGGAATATAAGAACATAAGAACATAAGAATGGCCATACTGGGTCAGACCAAAGGTCCATCCAGCCCAGCATCCCATCTGCCGACGGTGGCCAATGCCAGGTGCCCCAGAGAAGGAGAACAGAAGACAATGATCAAGTGATTTAGTGATTAGTGTACAGAGCCTCTACATCCATGGTGGCAAGGATGGTGTTGTCAGGAACATTTACGATGTTTTGTAATTTCCTCAGGAAGTCAGTGGTATCTCGGAGATAGCTGGGAGAGTTGCTGGCACAGGTTTTTAGGAGGGAGTCCACATAACTGGATAGTCTGGTGATAAAGGTGCCAATATCTGAAATGATAGGGCATCTGGGATTTCCAGGTTTGTGGATTTTGAGAAGTAAATAGAATAATCCAGGTTGGGGCTCAGATGTGCGTCTGAGTCAATAAGGTTCCAAGTAGCAGCAGGGAGTTCCTCAAGTAGCTGCTGTAATTTCTTTTGGAATTGCAAAGTGGGATCAGTGGAGAGAGGTCTGTAAAATTTGGTGTTGGAGAGTTGTCTGGCTGCCTCCTCTTTATAGTCTGACCTATTCATGATGACAACAGCACCACCTTTGTCAGCTGGTTTGATTATAATGTTTGGGTTATTTTTGAGACTCTGGACAGCATAGTGTTCAGCATAGTTGAGATTGCATCTCATTTGGTTTTGTTTGCATATCATGTGAGTCTGAGCACACTTGCTGAAGCATTGTATGTAGAAATCCAGACTTTCACTGTGACCGTCGGGGGAGAACACATAGAGTTCTTTGTCTTTTGGTGTGGGTGGCGGGGGTGGGTCAAGAGAGTCAGACTGTTGTTCATAGGTGTGCTGGAAGAATTCCTTTCGATGGAGGCGGCAAAAGAAGGCTTCAAGGTCACCACAGAATTGTACTAAGTTTGTGGAGGTAGAGGGGCAGAAAGAAAGACCCCATATTAGAGAGACTCTTCTGCTGGGCTGAGTTGGTAGCTGGAAAGGTTAACAATATTGTTAGTTGAGCTGTGGCTGTTGTAGTATCCTGAGGTATGAAGTAATTTAGAAAATTTATTGTCTTGTCTTTTTTGTAGGAAGTGGAAATGTGTTGCACTCCTGATTCACAAACCTGTCAGCCAGCACTTTAATGGAGTGGGCCACTCTGTTAATGACCTGAAAGTCTCTGTTTTACTGAAAAGGAGTTTTCACAGCCATTTGGAAAGAGAGGCTGCTGAACTCTCTCTTATATTCAAATTAGAATCAAATTAACACATGGTTTGAACCAGGATGACAATTTTCTAGCTCATTATGGGGGCTCTTTTACATAGTTTATCTAATTCTTGACTTCCTTCCCTTCTGCCCTCTGCTCTCTGCTTTGCTTACCTTGATGATAATTTTTCTGACTTGTCAACCTTGATTACTATTTTTGGTTCTCTGTGCCTTAAATATTGAGTCTGTTCTGGTATGGCTATGATATGAAGGAGTGGGTCTGTCCCACGAAAACTTGTCACTTAATAAATTATTTTGTTAGTCTTTAAAGTGCTACTGGACTGCTTTTTTGTTTTCATGATAAAGTCTTCTAAGTAATAGGGAAATCTAGATGTCATACTGATTGGGGCAGCATGCATAGGTTTCTTAAAGTAATAGGAATATTGCAAGTTTACTCCCAGCCAAAGCTGAAACATGGACTGTCTGTCCAAAGCACAGTCCAGAGAATCTTTTAAAAAAAATTGTGGCACTAACATGAGTTTCAGCATCATTACTTTGACTTCACCACTCATGTGTTATATCTCTTTCCCCTATCCTTTATATGGTAAAGTCTATATAGATTGTAAGCTCTCTGAGGTAGGAACTAGCTACCCTTCTTTTGGGATGTCTTCACCACCATTGGACTTGTGAGTTGCATGTGCATGTTAGGTTTAATCTAGTGAGTGTGTCTAAAAATAGCAGTGAAAATAAAGCTGCACAGATACCAGTGTGGTCGAGGAACGAAAATGCCTGTCAAAGGTTCTGGTACAGCCCACACTGCCACGTGTGATTGCAGTATAAACACAGCCAGTGATTGTACAGTGGGGCCCTGTTCTGGGTCAGTCCCTTAGACTGACTGCGATACACATGATTGTTTTATTAATCTTCCTTCCTTTCTTGTTCTTTCAATACAGTACGGATGATGGATGGTTTTCTTTTTAAATCTCCTTTAACCATTTCTATATTAGAGGCTACACCTACACTACAGTAATATCTCGAAAGAAATTCTTCTGGAAGATCTCTTCCAAAAAACTTCTTTCAAAAGAACACATCCACACAAAACCAGCAGATTAAAAAAAAACAAAAAAAACCCCCAATCTGCTCTGTCGACAGAGAAGCATCGGCACAGCCCGTGCTCTTTCAAAAGAATGGGCCACGGCTTGAAAAGTCCGGCACCATGAGGACTACTCTTTTGAAAAAAGGGCCTGGGAGCATCGACGCATGCTTTTTTTTGAAAGAAGCTTTTGAAAGAAGGTGCTCTTCCTGATTTGGAAGTGGAAAAGGGCTTCTGGAAGAAGAGCCACGTTCTTTCGATTTTGGATCAAAATAGTGCATTTTGTGTGTAGACACTCCACATGTTCTTTCGAAAAGATTTTCCAAAAGAACATGCTAGGGTAGACACGGCCATCGTGTAAATGCAGCAATTAACTAATCACACAATTTTTGTAAGGGACCGATGCTTAAAAATCTGCAGTTGAGCCTCCTCTTACTTCTAAATTGACAGATTTTACTCTAGAAAGGTTAAATCATGACTATACACGCTGAGAATATTATCATGAATATTCAAATATAGCTTCACCATAATTCTTATTTGCTTCAGGAGTTTTTTTTTTTTTGCCACGAGAGATGATCATATGGAGTCATAATAAAGAATTTTCTCAAATTTATCTTCTAGGAGTCTTAAATTAATTTGAAACACAGCTGAGGTATCTGTGTTTTGAAGTGCTTGAGAGACTCTTTTAATTGCCACAATCTGTTGTGCCTCTTAGATCTATTTGCAAAGGTGTTCAGCACGAAACGTGTTTTCCTGATGAGATTTTCTAGTCTTGTTATGCAGAAATGTTTTGTCTTGTGTCAAATGGCAGGGCTGCTCATGTGTAAATGCTTAAGAATGGGAAATGAAAGGAAGGAGTGTGAATACTAACGGAAGAAGAAAAGCGAATGAGACAATGACTCTTAGATGCGATCACCGATATGATGTTACATTGTTTTGTTTAACTCTTTTCCTTACCTTAACTGGCACTTGGGAATTTGTCTTTTAGTAATTACACTATAATACTTTCAAAGGATACTGCCAGTTTATGATGGCTAGCCAAGTAAACTGTGCTGGGTATATATGTATAAATCCACGTGTGGGTTATTTTTAGCTCCCTCTGAATACAGCTAGATTATTTAGTTCCAAAATAGAGGTTTTGTATTAGTGGCCTTTTTCTAACATTTCTCTAAATGTTATAGATACAGGAGGATATTCAGTAATAATGGTCTACCGGCTTTCATTTTTTTTCCTAAATGTAGCTATTATATTTTTTAAAAAACCCATTGCCAAAAATTTCCCATTATCCTGCCCTATGGATGTGAAAACCTTTGGAGTACACAACTCCATTGTGAAAACCATACTTGATAATAATAAAAATCTATTATTTTCCTCAGTAGGGACAATTAATATGAAGTGGCAAATCCAGAGCAGGTCAGCAAGTAATTATTTTGTAGTCACTGTTCGAAAGTAGTAGTAGGTGAAATTTAGCTGCCTCATAATTAGAATGCTTATGTAGCCTTTATGAAATCTCCCTTCTCCTCTCTCTCATCCTTCTCTCTCACTCCTACCAACCAGATGCTTTTCCGTTCTGCTGACCACTGACTTCCATATCATGATTAGGTCCAATTACTCCTCTCCTAGAACGCCCTACCCTGACATCACTGCCTGCTTTTCATCCTGCTTTGCTATTGTACTCTACAGCCTAAGCTGAGGGCCAACTGCCCTTTTGTTCAAGCTGTGGAGGCATCTGCACTGAGGTCACAGGTATGAGTCTGCCTGTGAGCAGTTACACTATCCCTTGGGGCTGATGGTGGTATCTGTTACTCAGGCCGATCTCATACAAATCCCTTTAACTTGCTGGAACTCAGTCATAGGTGGTTGCTTAGGTTCGGTGCTCTGAAAATCCTCCACCCCTGCAGTTTAATTGGTATGTTAGCTGGAAGTCACCTGCCCTTTTATTCTCTCATATAAACAATTTACAAAAATGGAGGAATGCTAGTTATTTGCCCTGGTATTTTTGGATATTTGGAGCATGCTTCTGATCTAATATCATTGAGAATTGGGTACTCCAAAGATAAATTGTATACCACTGCCATGGCATTCACTGCAATGACCCTATGCAACGATTTTAGTGAAGTGTTCCTTATCTTCTCATTGCTGATAGAATTACTAGGCTGTCCAACACAGGATCAGGGATAATGCTCTCCCTCCAGATCTGTGTTTAATATTTAAAAACATCAGATCAGTATTTAATTTGGAGTGATCCCATACTGAATGCAGTAGAGGTCTCTCTACTGTTCCACATCTGTTAAATATTTTAAATATTTTAGCTTTATATTTACAGAGCTGGGATGGAGCATAAAATATGTTAATATGAAAAGTGCACAAGTTATATTGGATATTCTGAAAGATACAGATTTAGCAAACTTAATGGGAACCATCATGGGGTTAGCGACTTCGACGTCTTGCCGCCTAACGTCGATTTCAACTTCGAAATAACGCCCAACACGTGTAGCCGTGACGGGTGCTATTTCGAAGTTGGCGCCGCTACTTCGAAGTAGCGTGCACGTGTAGACACGGCTGAGGGGATGGGAATAGCGCCCTACTTTGAAGTTGAACGTCGAAGTAGGGCACGTGTAGACGATCCGCGTCCCGCAACATCGAAATAGCGGGGTCCGCCATGGCGGCCATCAGCTGAGGGGTTGAGAGATGCTCTTTCTCCAGCCCCTGCGGGGCTCTATGGTCACCGTGTGCAGCAGCCCTTAGCCCAGGGCTTCTGGCTGCTGCTGCCGCTGGGGATCCATGCTGCATGCACAGGGTCTGCAACCAGTTGTCGGCTCTGTGGATCTTGTGTTGTTTAGTGCAACTGTGTCTGGGAGGGGCCCTTTAAGGGAGCGGCTTGCTGTTGAATCCACCGTGTGACCCTGTCTGCAGCTGTTCCTGGCACCCTTATTTCGATGTGTGCTACTTTGGCGTGTAGATGTTCCCTCGCAGCGCCTATTTCGATGTGGTGCTGCCCAACATCAAAGTTGAACATCGACATTGCCAGCCCTGGAGGACGTGTAGATGTTATTCATCGAAATAGACTATTTTGATGTCGCTACATCAAAATAAGCTATTTTGATGTAGCGTGCACGTGTAGGCGTAGCCCCAGTGTTGCATTAATAAGATTATTGCCACCAGAGCTAGGGAACTGACTATTCCCTTTTATTTGACACTGGGGAGGCCACATCTGGAATACTCTGTCCAGTTCTGGATCCCTCATTACGAAAAGGATATGGACACATTGGAGAGTGAATATCACATGGAGCACATGACTTACAAGGAGAGGCTGAGGGATTTAGGCTTATTTAGTCTACAAAACAGAAGAGTGAGGAGGAATTTGATAGCAGCCTTCAGCTACCTGAAGGGGGATTACAAAGATGATGGTGAGAAGCTGTTTTCAGTGGTGACAGATGAGAGGATGAGAAACAATGGTCTCAGTTTGCAGGGGGAAAGGTCTAAGTTGGACATTAGGAAAAACTCTTTCACCAGGCGGGTGGTGAAACACTAGAATGCATTCCTAGAGAGGTGTTGGAATCTCCATCCCTGGAGGTTTTTAAGTCTCATCTTGACAAATCATCCTAACTGGGATGATTTAGTTGGGATTAATTCTGTTTTTAGTAGGGGTCTGGACTTGATGACCTTCTAAGGGCTCTTCTAACCCTATAATTCTATGATTCCACAAGTCTCAGGGTAATGATTTGAAGAATTCTTAGTAACCAAAGATACTCTTACAAATTTTTATGAATCAACTGGGTCATACCTAGCCAGAAGTTCTACAGAATCCTCATGAATTAACAGCTGTGTGTAGCATGTCACAATTAGAGAGTGGGTTAGTAGGTTCTCTATTAAAAACAAAGACTCCATTACTCTATAATTTACACCCATAATCTTCCAGAGAAGCATACATGTAACAGTATTCATTTTAACTTTACATAGCTGAGCCCTGGCATTTTGCTGACAATATCCATTGAAGCAAAATGTTAGTCGGCCTTCAGAGACAATTCTGAAAAATTCAACATTTCATTTTAAAATGTGTTCTCTACTTATAGATCGTAAATTGGTAAGAAAGATGTAATAAGGTAACCGAGAAGGACAGTTAGGAAAGAACCACTCTTGAGAGACTGTACTATAAAAGAGGCATCTTCAGTGAATTACATTTACAAGCAGTTGGTCCCTCATTACAGCACTAATCTTTGCATTTTTGATACAGGATTTAAGGTTAATATTTCACATTGTTCTGACAGGAACTAATTTACTGCAGAACTCCACAAGCCTCCACTCCTGTCATCAGCTTCTGACAGTCTCAAACTCTAACTGTGACAACCATTTACTTTTGCTATCTTTTGCACTGCCACACAGAATGGCTCTGGCAGGCCCACGAGGACGACTTGCCCTCTCTCAGATGATATGACAAAGCATCCAAATGAATTTACCACACTGATCCTCTGTGCTCTCATCTCCCTTCTCCTTTCCCAGAGCCAGGGTACTGCTCTAGATTACTCTGTCTGCACTGGCTCTCTATGGATATATGAACTATTCAGGCTTCAGCCTTGTGGTCTGCCCCCACAATCTCTAGTCCCTGGATCACACCCTTTCCTTCCCCAGAATGTCCCCACACCCCAGACAAGCAGGGGTAGGCAGTCTTTGAATTATAGGAAATTTGGATGTTGCAAAGGCAGACAGTATTTAAATAATGAGAAAAACCGGGGAGTGCTTAATGACAGGGGAAAACATTCCCTTCTTCCCTTTGCCTAAAGATGGAAGTGAGGTAGCCCAAAAAAGTAGTAAGAGACAAGCCCTTCAAATCCTTGGATGAAGAAGGCATTACTCCTGAGGAAATACCTCAGAAGCTCCTGTATGGCACCTGTAAGATCACTTTCCAGTAATGCAAAGTGACCTTTGTAGAGCTCTAGATCTTGCCTGGAATGAACAACACAAAACCAACTCTGGATCAGGGGGTCATAAGTGTCTGGAATTGTAAAAGACACAGGAGACATCATCTGAACCAGAGGATGGAAAAAGTCACATCATACATAATCTTACAGGGTGGAACTTTACTCAACACGACATCAGCTTCCAAGGAAAACCACCAGTTAACTTCTGATTTACATTTGAAATATCACATCCTCCCTGTGTGAACTTCAGAGGACAAGGTAATATGGTATGTGTCTTAGGATGTGTAATATGGTATGCGTCTTATATGCCTCAGTCTTCAAGGACAAAGTCAACTTCCACATGATGGTCCTAGATAATGTGATATGGGAAGGTGGAGGGCAGCCATCTGTGGGGAAGGAACAAGTTCTGAGCTATCTAAGAAAACTAGATGTGCACAAGTCCATGGGTCTGGATTTAATGCACCTGAGGGTACTAAGGGAATTGGCAGAGGTCATCGCTGAACCTTTGGCCATTACCCTTGAAGACTCTTGGAGATCAGGGGAGGTATGGAAGAAGGCAAACGTAGTGCCTATCTTTAAAAAAGGAAAGAAGGACAATCCAGGGAACTATAGACCGGTCAGCCTTACCTCAATCCCTGGGAAAATAATGGAGGGAAGCCTCAAAGAATCCATTTTGGAGCACTTTTGGAAGAGGGAAAAGTGATCAAAAGTAGCCAACATGGATTCACCAGGGGCAAGTCCTGGTGACGAATCTGATTAGCTTCTATGATGAGGTAACAGGCTCTGTGGACATGGGGAAGTCAGTGGATGTGATATACCTTGACTTCAGCAAGGCTTTTGATATGGTCTCCCACAACATTCTTGTCCATAAATTAAGGAAATATGGATTGGATCCTTGGACTATAAAATGGATAGAAAGCTGTCTTGATGGTCGGGCCCAACAGGTAGTGGTCAATGGCTCAATATCTGGATGGTGGTCAGTTTCAAGCGGAGTGCTGCAAGGCTTGGTTCTGGGACCGGTGTTATTCAACGTCTTTATTAATGACCTGGATGAGGGACTGGAGTGCACCCTCAGCAAGTTTGTGGATGACACAAAATTAGGGGGAGAGGTAGATACTTTGGAGGGTAGAGAGAGAATCCAGAGTGACCTGGATAAATTGGATGACTGGGCCAAAAGAAATCTGATGCAGTTCAACAAGGAGAAGTGTAGAGTCCTGCACCTGGGCTGGAAGAATCCCAAGCACTGTTATAGACTAGGGACTGACTGGCTCAGCAGCAGTACGATGGAAAGGGACCTAGGGGTTATGGTGGATGAAAAGCTGGATATGAGTAAACAGTGTGCCCTTGTAGCCAAGAAAGCTAATGGCATACTAGGGTGCATTAGGAGGAGCATTTTGAGCAGATCTAGGCTACGTCTACACATGCACGCTACATTGAAATAGCTTATTTCGATGTAGCGACATCGAAATAAGCTATTTCGATGAATAACGTCTACACGTCCTCCAGGGCTGGCAACGTCGACGTTCAGCTTCGACGTTGGGCAGCACCACATCGAAATAGGCGCTGCGAGGGAACGTCTACACGCCAAAGTAGCACACATCGAAATAAGGGTGCCAAGAACAGCTGCAGACAGGGTCACAGGGCGGACTCAACAGCAAGCCGCTCCCTTAAAGGGCCCCTCCCAGACACAGTTGCACTAAACAACACAAGATCCACAGAGCCAACAACTGGTTGCAGACCCTGTGCCTGCAGCATGGATCCCCAGCTGCCGCAGCAGCAGCCAGCAGCCCTAGGCTAAGGGCTGCTGTACACGGTGACCATAGAGCCCCGCAGGGGCTGGAGAGAGAGCGTCTCTCAACCCCTCAGCTGATGCCCGCCATGGCGGACCCCGCTATTTCGATGTTGCAGGACGCGGATCGGCTACACGTGCCCTACTTCGACATTCAACTTCGAAGTAGGGCGCTATTCCCATCCCCTCGTGGGGTTAGCAACTTCGACGTCTCGCCGCCTAATATTGATTTCAACTTCGAAATATCGCCCAACACGTGTAGCCGTGACGGGCGCTATTTCGGAGTTGGCGCCACTACTTCGAAGTAGCGTGCACGTGTAGACACGGCCCTAGAGAAGTAGTTGTTCCCTTCTATTCGGCACTGGTGGGGCCACATCTGGAATATCGTGTCCAGTTTTGGGCCCTCCAGTATAAAAAGGATGTGGATTTGCTGGAGCAGGTTCAGCGGAGGGTAACAAAAATGATTAAGGGGCTGGAGCACAAGACCTACGAGGATAGGCTGAGAGATTTGGGTTTGTTTAGTTTACAGAAGAGAAGACTTAGGGGTGACATCATAGCAGTCTTCAACTTTCTGAAGGGGAGGTCTAAAGAGGAGGTTGAGAAACTGTTCTCAGTGGTGTCAGATAACAGAACAAGGAGTAATGGTCTGAAGTTGAAGAGGGAGAGGTGTAGGTTGGATATTATGAAAAACTACTTCACCAGGAGGGTGGTAAAGCATTGGAATGTGTTGCCTGGAGAGGTGGTGGATTCTCCATCCCTCAAGGTTTTTAAGTCCCGGCTGGACAAGGTCCTGGCTGGGATGGCTTAGTGGGGGTTGATCCTGCTTGAAGCAGGGGGCTAGACTAGCTGACCTCCTGAGGTCCCTTCCAGCCCTAGGATTCCACGATAAAACAGACCACAGGGTGCTAAAACCTTTGACAGAAAGCTTGGGTCAGGGGAGATGACCTCCTGAGATCCCTTCCAGCCCTATGATTCTCTGAGTCTATGATTCTACGAGTGGCGGAATGAGTTTTTTGATAACTTGCTCAACCTTGAAAGAATAAACACATCTAGATAACGCAACCATTTAAGAGTAAAATGCTGTGATTTTAAATGTTCTTCTCTGAAATGACACTTAAGCAGGAATGGGATCTACCTATTGAAGAAGGGAGTGTATTTGGACAGAGGTTGGCTAGCCTAGTGAGGAGGGCTTTAAACTAGGTACAAAGGGGGCAGGTGACCAAAGCTCGTGAGTAACATGGAGATCTGGGAGATGGATCAAATGGGGATGGGCATGGGTTGCAATAGCAGGCATAAATGAGAAACAAGACAGAACTGTAGTCTGAAATGAAATCAGTATCTTAGTTGTCTGTATACACATGTGAAAAGTATGGGAAATAAGCAGAAAGAACTTGAAAACTAGTAAATTAACACAACTAGGACATAGTTGACATCATAAAGTCTTGGTAAGATAATATGCATGACTGAAATATCAATATAGAAGAGTGCAGCTTGCACATAAAGGACAGGAAGGGAGAAAAGGAAGGAGGTATTACCTTGTGGATGAAAAATGTGTACACTTGGATTGGAGTTGAGATGGAAATAGGACACAGACTTGTTATTATCCACTGAGTAAGGATAAAGCGGTGTAAAAAACAAGATTGATTACCAACCACCTAACCAGAAAGAAGAGGTGGATGAGGCTTTTTTTGAACTAACAAAAACATCCAAACACAGGACTTGGTGGTGATGGGAGACTTCAACTATCCACACATCTGTTGGGAAAACAGCAAAGCAGTGCATAGATTATCCATCAAGTTCTTTGAATGTGTTGGAGACAAAGTTTTATTTCAGAAGGTGAAGGAAGCTATGGCAGGTGGGAGAAGGAGGGTCTTCTAAATTTGATTTTAACAAATATGAAAAAAACTGGTTGAGAATTTGAAAATGGAAGGCAGCTTGGGTGAAAGTGACCATGAAACGATAAAAGCTCATGACTCCAAGAAATAGTAGGAGGGAGGTTAGCAAAATAAAGGCAATGGATTTCAAAAAGACAGATTTCAGCAAACTAGGAGCTGGTAGATAAGATCCCATGGGAAGTGAGTCTAAGAAGAAAAGCAATTGATACAGTTGGCAGTTTTTCAAAGAAACATTATTAAGGGCTCAAGAACAAACTATTTCACTGAGCAGAAAAGATAGGAAGTATGTAAGTGACCTTCATGTTGTAACCTGGAGATCTTGAATGTCCTAAAAATCAAAGAGGTGTCCCACAAAAAGTGGAAATTAGGTTAAATTACAAAGGATTAATCCAAACAAATAACAATCATATATCAGAGAAAATTAGAAAGACCAAGACACAAAATGAGCTCAAAATAGTTAGAGACATAGAGGGTAACAAAAAATATTCTACAAGTATTTTAGAAGCAAGAGGAAGACCAAGGACAAGGTAGGCCTATTACTTAATGAAGAGGGAAAAACAATAATAGAAAAAGTGGAAATGTCAGAAGCGCTTAATGACTTCTTTGTTTCTATTTGGTGGTGACTGGAAGCTGAACATAGTGAATGCCAGTGAAAATGAAGTCAGTTCAGAAGTTAAAACAGGAAAAGAACAAGTTAAAATTTGCTTAAAGAAGTTAGATAATGGAGCAAATAATTTAGCAATCCATTTGTAAACATCTGGAAGAGAATAAGGTAATAAATAAGAGTTGGCATAAATGTGTTAAGAACAAATCATATCAAACCAACCTGATAGCTTTCTTTGATTGGATAACAAGTCTTGTGGATAAGGGGGAAGCAGTAGAGGTGCTATGCCTAGACTTTGGATACACTCTAACATAACCTCCTCCTTAATAAACTAGGGAAATAAAACCTAGATGGAGTTACTATAAGGTGGGTTCATAACTGGTTGGATAATAATTCTTAGCGTGTATTTATGAATGGCTCACAGTCATTCCAGAAGGGCATAATGAGTGGAGTTCCACAGTCATTAGTTTTGGGATTAATTCTCTTCAACAATGTCATTAATGATTTAGATAATGGGATAGAGACTACACTTATAAAGTTTGCAGATGATACAAAACTGGGAGGGGTTGCAACTACTTTGGTAAAATTATCTGGACAAATTGCAAAAATTATCCAGGGTAAATAGGATGAGATTCAACAAAGACAAATGTAAAGTACACTGCTTAGGAAGCAGTAATCAGTTTCAGACATACAACTATGGGAAATTACTACCTAAGAAGGCGTATTAGGTGATTAGCTTCTGTGGGACAGATCCACTTCTTCAAATCTTTGACAAAGTGTTTGCCCATTTGTCCAATCTACATAGTAGAGGGGCATTGCTGGCACATGATGGCATATATAACACTGATTGAGGTACAGGAGAATGAGCTCCTGATCGTGTAATTAACATGGTTAGGTCCAATGATGGTATCTCCAGAATAAATATGTGGACAAAGTTGGCAGTGGTGTTTGTTGCAAGGAAAAATTCCAGCATTAGTATTTCTGTGGCATGGCTTGTGGGTGCTAGTGAGAATTTTCATTAGGTTAGGAGGTTGTCCATAAGAGAACAAGGCTCTCACATAGGGTCTTCTGGAGTGTAGCATCATATTCTAGTATAGGTTGTAGGTTTTTGATGATGTGCTGCAGATGTTTGAGTTGGGCGCTATAGGTAAAGACAAGTAGTGTTCTGTTATTGACCTTGGGTTTATCTTGAAGTTGCTGGTTTCTGGGTATTCATCTGGCCCTGTTAATTAATTAATTTATTTATTTTACTTCTCCTTGTGGGTAGTTAAGTTTTATGAATGTTTGGCAGAGATCTTGAAGTTTTTGATCTCTGTCAGTAGGATTGGAGAAGGTGCAATTGTATCTAAGGCCTTGACTATAAATGATGGATTATGTGGTGTGTGCTGGATGGAAGCTGGAGGCATGTAGGTAAGTGCAGTCTGTGGGTTTCCAGTAGAGAGTGGTATTGATAACAATATTGATAGCAGATTACAAAGGGAGATGTATGAACTGGAGTTCATGCTCAAATTCGATATATTAACACTTGGTCTCAACAGAGATAGAAATTATCTCACATATTACAAAGACTGTTTCTCTTCCTTTTGCATTCATAATGATCTCAGGCAAGACACTTAGTAACTCTACCCCTCATCCCCCTTCAGTTCCATGAATCTGATTTGTCAGTTTTTATTTCATTTTTTTTTAACCTCTGTGCTATATAACTGTCATTCTGTACTGGAAATGCTACAGATCTGAAGAAGTGGGTCTGTCCCATGACAGATCATCACCTAATAAATTATTTTATTAGTCTTTAATGTGCTACGTGATTGCTGGTTTGTTTTGTTAGAATATAGACTAACATGGCTACCTCTCTGTTACTATGTCAACAGTGTAACACTGTTGCAGAAAAAAACAATCATTCTGGGATATATAATAGGTGTGTTGTAAGACAGGAAAAGTAATTCTTCTACTCTATTCTTCACCGAGTTGGCCACAGCTGGAGTACTGTGTCCAGTGCTGTGCTCCACGTGTCAGGAAAGATGTGGACAAATTGAAGAATATCCAGAGAGGAACTTTGAGCAGAGGGTTGGACTTGTTGACCTCCTGAGGTCTCTTCAAACCCACGATTCTAGGGAGGTGGTATAAGCTCCATCACTGGAGATTTTTAAGAGTGGTTTAGACAAACACCTGTCAGGGATGGACTAGGTGGTGCCATGAGTACAAGAGACTGCACTTCACCATCTCTCTAGTTTCCCTCCAGTTCTATGATTCTATGAAGTCTATGGACATGTGACTACTTATTCCATGAACAATCGTCATGGGAAACCTTCCTATATCCCCTCCCCCACCAAACAATCAAACAAACTTGTACCACTGCATTAAACTGATCTTGGTAGGCAATATCTGAAATTGGGAGTGGAGGAAGAGGCAGAAAAAGGACACGGGGAAGCCAGGAACATGTTTGAACATATGAGATAAGCCTAGGGTCTAGTCTATACAGTTCTTTACACTCAGTACATGTAAATAACCCCATGTATGACCTGGGGTGCTCTGAGCATACCCTGAGAGCACCAGTGAAAGCGGGTTCTTATATATGCTAATAACTCCTCCAGGAACATGTAGCTGTGAGCTGAGAGGAAGTGGAATGGACTGTTCTTTGGGGTCTCCCATTAAAAAAAAAAAGAGTAGTGCAGGAAATGCCTTAATGATAACGTTAAGTGGTCTTGCAAGTTTATGACAGAGTGAGTCTCATCATTCACTTCATGATGGTTACTTCCTTTGAAGATATGGTACTTATCTGGGTGTTTGCAGCTGTGTCTGAAGCACTCGTTGGTCGAAATAATTTGTCCTTAAACTTAGCATCTAGCTCCTGTCAGGGACCAAAAAAAAAAGCCCATGCTTTCAAGACATTGTGGAGATGAGGCTCGTTTTATTTTTCAGGATCATCTTTAGTTTTTGTTTTTTATTTCCCTAAACTGTCATTTATTTAAAGGCTGAAGAAGCAGTTTAATAAATGAGAGAATGAGGAAAAAGATAGAATTTCACTCCCGGCAAACAATATGTTGCAAATAGTTTTGACAGTTTGAAAATTGCTGGGGAACAGGTTTTGCTTTGGTCTAAGATCAACTGAGGAGTTTGCGAGGTTACTATGTGGGAGTCGTGAACATATGGCAGGGCTCCACGCATGGTGGGACTGGCAGCATGAGCCCATCCGGCACCACTCTGCCTCCAAAGAGAGTGCACCAAAACAGAAGTTTGCCCAAGGTGCCATGTTCTCTAAGACTGACATGGGGGCTGAGAGTACTTTAGAGGGCTTGATTGTTCAGTACCTGAATAGTGCAGACAAATCAGAGCACAGAGATTGGGGGAAAAGATAATTTATAATTTAACAGTCAGACATACAGGCAGGTGTGGTGCTAAGGGAGGTCTTGAGTGTGCTGTGCCCACACAAAAATGTACCGTAGCACCTGCCACAGCCACCCCTCTAAACTCAAAGGTCAACCATTAGGCAGTAGTGAGGGTGACTTTCCAGCTGCCAAACTCTGAAGGCTGTGCTGCAGTCAGCAGCAGTGCAGAAGTAAGGATGGCAATGAAGCACTAGGGTTACGTCTACATTGAATTCTGCTTTCAGAAGCGGAAAGCAAATGAGCGAGATCAAAAAAGCAAATGCAGCACAATTTACATATAGTGTGCCTCATTTGCATATTCCTGCATAATTGTGCTTCCAGAAGAGGCTGTTCCAGATGCATACACAGTCATGTAGATGGGGTTCTTTCAAAAATGGGTTTTGTTTTCAAAGGAACCCCCCTTTACGCAGCTGTATTTGCTTCTGGAAGTGTGATTGCATAATAACATGCAACTGAGGTTGAGATTTGTAAATCTGCACTTTATTTGCATTTTTGATCTCACTCATTTCCTTTCCACTTCTGAAAGTGAAATGCAGTGTAGATATAGCCTAGATAAGCTGGGAAAAGTGACATTGACAAGAGCTTTTTCACAACCCCACCCAGAGCAAGTTGAAAAAACATTTCTGTTTATAATAATAATTTGAAAAAATGTGGTTTAGTCTTAATTTAAAAGTGGTGTGAATAGCTAAATTAATTTTAAACAAAAGGGTTGTCAATTTTGCATTTGAATGTGTGGGAGTTATCATAAATGTTTTTGCTTTCCAGGGGGCGTTGCTTTCAGAGCCTTGCTGTTTGAATGGGGTCACCGATACAAAATGTTTGAGAAACACTGCAATTCTAAATGGCCATTCATTGCATGCCATGCTCTCACATGAAAGCTGAATTGGCCCCCAGCTCTGATTTTTTCCATTTGGATATTGCTGAGGAGACACCCCATATTTGAATGGCTGTTTTGTTTAATAACGTCAACCTCAAATAATTTCATATAGCCAAGATGCCTTTTTTGCGCCAACATCACTAGCTGTTAGGGTCAATAATGGGAGTGGTGATTGTTAATGACTGTCACTTGTGCAAAGACAGCATAAAATAACATGCTGGCTGCCAACAAGAGGTCAAAACATCTCATGAAACCATGTGGCTTCAGTCTTTCAGAGATGAAATAGTAGATTAAAATAAAGAGAAGACTGGGGCCCAGAACCTTAGCTGCTATCGATATAGCTGCACTGATTTCACCAGCCCACAATCCAGCCTACATATTTACAATCCAGATGCTTTTCCTCTTAAATTTATAATATCTTCTGCAGTAAAAGGTGCAGCTCCCTTGGCCAGTGTCCTTGGGACCTGACTGGTCCCAAACAAGGGAATTTGCCAGATGAAGGGACGTCCCCTGTCTTTGAACCCCGAGCCTGATGCCTGCTCTGTGTTTGCTTCTGGTCCCCTCCCTCCAGCCCCAGGGGCACCCTCACCTCTGGCATTGCCCCTGGTCCCTGCTGGGCTCACATTGGCCCCACCACCAGCCAGCCACAGCTCCAGCTTTGGGGGCACCCACTCCAGCCCTGGCCAGGCTGCAGGATGCAGCCTCAACCCTCACCCTCTGGGCACTGGCTCTAATGCCAGCCAGACTGCCAGATGTTCCCCTGGCCCCATGTGTGCCATCCCTGCCGACACAGGCCCCATTGGGCTCCCCTGCACAGAGCTGCTGCCCCCCATCTTTGTGCTCCCATCCGGCAGGGCTCCCAGTTATCAGCCTTCCTCCAAATGACCTCGTGGACCAAGGTTCTCTGGTCCCACAACATCCATAGTTCTGCCAGACAACAGATTTTGCCAGATCAGAGAATCCCAGTATTGGGAGGTGAAACCTGTACGCCTCATGCAACAGTCCTAAACAATTTCAAACAGAATGATAACCTCTCTGCAGAATTCTTAAACCAGACTGTGAAATTCCACAGCAAGGTTATAATTCTCTCCTGAGTTATTCAGTTTGTTTAGAACAATTCCTATACAGTTCAATAGCAGAGCACCCTGTAAATTTCATCCCTATTTTATTCTATAGGATTCTTCCATTAGGGAGTACAAAAGCCTTGAGCTTTCTTTTAAACTGACATAGGTTTGTGAGCCTGCAGGATTCTTTTTCCAGGCATGCTCACCAGATAAGGTATTTCAAGGTTTTCAGGGCTCTAACGTGAAGTTACTTAACAAGTTGCTGAGTGACTCTAAATATTAACTGTATTTTACAACTAGATACTTTGCCAGCTGCAGTACAGCTGTAAGCATTAAATATTTAAAGACTTGCCTTTCCCAGTTGCTGAGTGGCTCAACCTTAATCATGCACATCTTTTTCCCCACTGACTTCATTGGAATACAGATGATTGTTAAACTCAAGTGTGAGATTTTGTTGCTTTTCAGTTTGTCTCCCAAATCTCATTTTTCTGTGTTTGTGGGACCACCCTGCTGACTTATGAAGTGAGCTGTAACACAAAGTGGTAGGAAATTTTAAATCAAAGTGCATGAAAAGAATTCTGAGTGCAGAATACTTTATCAGGGTCCAATAAAAACTTCCTGTACGCACCCTTCAGGGTCATGTTCACTGAGTGGGTCTTCACTTATATTCTAGTATGGTAGAAAATAATGTACTAGCTGGAGATCTACATTCATGGGCTCAGCAGCCTGGGTGGTATGAACAGGGAAGGGTGATTTATAGCAGGGAAAGTTTGGCATGCAGGATACAACAGGATTTAAGATTTTGTTGTGCTGAGAAATAATGGTGTAATTTTTGATTGATGAGAACAGCTATAAGCCTTAATACTGTTGCATCTATTTAGAATTAACATGAGACTTGTCCATATACTATGGCTCCTGTAGGATGAAACCTATTCACAGGGATATCCAATGAGGTTTTCCTTTCTAACACACAGGTTTTCTTTTCAACTTGGTCTTTTGGGCCTTTTATGCTGCTGTCCAATAGTAATGGTATGCATACATGTCATTAGGTTACTTTTACAGTATAATCAATTTTAATTACATTTGCAGTGATTTTGCTGAGTGTAAAATCTTCCAATCAACGGAGTATACACCAGATAAGCAGCAGAAAGGATGAATTACCTCTATCTGATCAAACAATATAGCTTCTCTGAACTGGTTTCTTCCATGCGCTAAACAGAAATTTCGCAGTCCACAGCTACAATGGTCATTGTAACATTATTTTCCAATAGAACAAAGATGGTTCCATTGTTATTTATTTATTATGGTGCCATAAATATGCATAAAAATAAAACTGGGTTTCCTGTAACAAAGACTGCATATTACAACTGTACAATTGTATATTTTAGCTCTGGTCCAGAACAGTACACAGCTGCTTTGTTTTAAGCATGGGAGTAGCCCAGCAGAAGTCAAAACATACGTAAGTGGTTGCACAGCCCTGAGTTGGGGCATTGTGCAGCAACAATACTTTATAGGGAGATCTTTATATTATGGAATCCACTATTTTGCTGTTTTTCTATTATGGTTACGGAACAATGTATTTTTTTCCCCAAGATTGTCAATATCATCTTGCCCTTCTCCCTGGGGGCTGGAACAATTAGTACAATGGGGGTGCTGAAAGCATTGATCCAAGCTGGAAACTACTTGTAGGCAGGACGGACAACAGCACTCCCAGAACAATGGAACTCTACATGTATGTGTGTCTGTCTGAATTTTATAAATCCTTTAAAATTGTCGGTTGTATTGGAGAGCTCTTCAGATATTTCATTCTGAAGCTATTCAGAATGTAGTCCACAATAAATGCACTAAATTAATGTTTCAGTGGTCAGAACACTGCCCCATGTCAGAAATATTGAACTTGCTTTTGTCTCAGTCAGTATTTAATTCTTGGGTCAATAAGTCCTAATGTTCTCTTCAATGCAAGTCAATATCTGTTTAATATTTCATGATGGAGCTGACTATCAAGCACCAAATAAATCTGCTTCCCCATGCTGTGGGAAATGAACCCGGGTAGGCCACATGATCTGTTAGTGATAGCTGAGAGAACATTGATTTCCCCACAGTTTGCTTTGTGTAACAGTACAGGTTACCATTTTATTTCTTTTTATCTTGTTTCTACATGCTGCAATTTGGAATCAAAGTGAACAGCTCATGTTTTCACTGACAAGCAGATAATTGACACCGAGTCCTATCAGACTCTTCCCACAAATACCAATGTGTCCTCTTTTTTAGAATCATAGAATGAGAAGGAAATTAGAAAGGTTATCAAGTCCAGTCCCCCGCACTCATGGCAGGCCAAAGCACCATCTACACCATCACTGACAGGAGCACGTCCAACCTGCTCTTAAATATCCCCAATGACCAAGTGCATCTTTGCCCGTGAAAGCTTATGCTCCAATAGAGCTGTTAGTCTACAAGGTGCTACAGGAATTCTCGTTGTTTTTGCGGATACAGACTAACACTATGACACTTCTGGTACTTGTCTCCAATGATAGAGATTCCACAACCTGAAGTCACAATTCTAGCTCTCTTAGATGCTTGTATGGCCTCTGCTACCACAATGGACGTGCCCAGTTTCACACAGGAAGTCTGCAGCAATGCAGAGAGCTGAAGCCAGGTCTGCCAAGTCCCAGATTTGTGTTCTGAACCCTGGAGCACCCTTCCTCTGAGTTACTGGCTAGGTTGAGACCACTGTTTGACTAGACGTCTTAGTGAATCCCTTTGTTATGTTATCTCATTATTGTAATTAATTTATGCAGGACTCCCTACTGTGTCATTCATCATCTCCAACTAGTGCAGAAAGGTAGCTACCTTTTTTAAAGATTGTGATCGGTCTTTTCAGTAGTTAACACTTTCCTAAGTCATTCTCTTGGCCTACAATAAAATGTTATTTATTTATTTATTTACTTATTTATATTTTATCCGATAATGGACCGTAAAGCAAACAGCAAAATTATGAGAGATGTAGTAACTTTCCAGGAATAAATTGCTTCTCTTGCAGTGAATACCTTGAGAACACTGACTGCCATGTTTTCAGAAGGTTCTCTTTTTTTGGCCCACAACTTTGCAGCAGAGACCTATTTGGGGAACAAATTAAATAATGTGCATGTTGCAACATAAAGCCACTGCCCACAGACATTCAGGTCTTGTCTACTCATACAAGTTATGCTGGTTTAACTTAAATCTATTTGAAACCCAATTTTGTTAACCCAGTCCCTAACCCTGCACAGATGCTTTATATTTTGGCTTAAAAATATCTTTTTTGGATTTATCTTAAATCAGTTCCCCACTGACTTGAGCTAACTTGATATAAGACAGGTCTGGTTGTACTGATTTAAGTAAAAATCAATTTTTGATCACATTACTAAGAGAATTGCAGCTCTACCTGTAAAAAATTCCCAGGGCAAAGTACTAGTCTCAGGGAACAAGACGGATTATTTGTGTACACAGATTACTTACGGGTGGAAATGGGTACAGGATCAGAGCCTAAAGCAGCACACTCAGCTTCCAAGATTAGGTGCCTGTGATTTTGTTCTTGTAGCTGATGGCATAAACATACGTACATTTGACATCTGTCACTTTAGTGATTCATATAAGAAATTTACTGTCTGTCCAGCAGAGTTAGCACAAGTTGAAGAAGGAATCCCGAGGTCCAGGACTGTACTATCACTGGTAATTGTATCTTTGCCTTTTTATGAAAAGAAAGAAGGCAATACACAGGCTTGATGGATGGTGCTCCATAAGAAACAGAGGTGGAGAAAAATGCATGAAATACACAGAAAAGTCAAAGTTAATGTTGAGGTTCTAAGAAGGCACAAGGAACAATGGGACAAAAGAAACTGTAAGAGTGGCTGATGCTGGGCTCTGTCCTCAGCAGCTCTGAAGTGTCTGCTGGGTTGCACCACACATGGGAGAAATTGCAAATATTCACAGGTTCCCAGTTTGGGGGCAAACTGCGTGATTTAGAGCAGCCTCAAAGTTCCCCTAAATTATACCTGGTTGGCTAATGCTCCCAATGTTGTCAGCTAGCTGGGGAGAACCACAGTGAAGCATTACTCTGAGCATGCCTCCTCCCAGTGAGAATGGTCGCAGCAACCACACACTATTGTTTGCCAAGAAAGGGGTGGCTTGGCAGCTTGCTGCTAGTTCTGCACTATCCGGACTCACTCGCCCCAGGCAAAATCCAGCTGGGATGCTTTCTAGTTCCTTTCTGTTGCGCTAAGTGAGACCCAAGATTAAGCTTTTTGTTGCTGATTACTGTGTTTATGATCTCTTGTTTTACATTAGAAATGACTCTGAACCAAAACCCAGGCTCCATACAACCCCAAACTTAGGGGACTTTCATTACTACAGGAGAACCTGTAGCTCAAGCACATCTCTAGTTATATGTTGACCCTTCGGAACACAAAAAGGTGCCTCAGGAGAATGTTTTATTTACACCTTTTAAGAGTTTGTGTTTATGACAAAGGAGCATTCACTTCTATGTGTGATCATACCTGCAGATGTTGTAGAGTGGATGTGTAATATGTGATTCCTTTTAAGATCCAAGTATGAACTTTGATCGGGGGTTCGACCTGATGCTCTCCTGAGGTCTCTTCCAACCTTATGATTCTCTCATCCAAGTTTTATGTTTTGAAAATCAACAGAACCGTTTGATTTTGGACTTTTTCCACATTTTTACATTTATATTGGAATGTAGAAAATCTGGTTCTGGAACCAAAACAAATATCCATCCCTCCCTCCCTGTCTCCCACCCTTCCAAACTGGTGTCCGTATTACTGGATATCATCTTGCTTTCCAAACTGGAAGAACAGAATAGCTGACACAAATGGTATGACTAATTTTTTCAAACTCAAGACTGTTGTTACACCAAAGCTGGCTTAAAAAACAATTTGCCATTTAAAATAAGAAAATAATGGAAACACATGACTATTTTCACCTTTCCCTCATTCTCTCTCATTCCCACCCCACACCAAAAATGAATATTTTTTGTTGTAAATATTAAAACAAATGATTAGGTGATTAATTTTTTTTGAATTTTGCATATTTGGTACAAATAAAAACTGGTTCAGATTCTGACAGCAGAAAATTCTAACATACGTGGCTCATGAAAGAAGTCTAAGATATGGCCATCACAAGGAAAAAGACACAAAACTTCTGTTTGAGATATTAAATAGTCTATTGACTTCAGAGAAATGGTTATATAGTTAAAGCAAGCAGTTATTAATCCTATGATTAAAATAAATTATATGTGTCTTTAATATTGTTCACATTTTAGTATATGCATCTTCTTTTAAATGTGGTGACATATTTTCCCAGCAGTTTGTATACTTTATGAGTCAAACAGGTCATGTGACTTATCTGGTGGTTTCTGTATCTTTTCTGGAAACAAACAAACTTTAGAGGTAGAACCAATAGGTGTTTCCACTTGCACAGGATGCAGATTCTTAAATAAATCAGGATCACTTTCCCTAGAAAATAGGGGGGAAATGGGAATTGAGACTACTTAAATTTTGCTTGTGATATATTTTTTAAAATGAGCAGATGTTAAAGCCCCTGCTAATCTGACAGAATGCATGCCCAGAAAATAGTTGGTCTTTGCACGTATATTGCATTCTGAAAGAATTGCTTTGTAGGTTTCATCTGGCTGATGGCATCTCTATAAGTGTTGCACCACTGGTATACAGAACTATAGCTTCAGCAGTGGGGAAAAGTGGCTTGGTATGGAACTTCACCTTTTCTCTGTGTTTTTGGTCTGTTCAGGACCTTGGTTCCTGCTCAGTTAAAACAGCAATGATCCACATAACCCTGTTGTGAGTTACCCTGAAATAACCTGAAAACCAACATGAATTGGCAGTGCTTCACTTTCCCTCATGAATATGCATAACGAATGTGTAAAATGCTAATCTTGCCCTCCTTCATTTCCTTACTGCCTTCTCCCTCTGCCCCTTTTGGAATTAAGCTCTTAACACCCATGCAGTGAATAAGGATCTATTATGTGAAGGGCTGCAGAATTTTAATGAATTGCAAAATATAGTTAATTATAGGAAAAAGACATCTTCTGCACTTTTTCATGTAAATTAGACAAATTAATTGGTGTTCAGTATTTTTTTTTAAATACATGCAGCCCTTGAAGGGGAAAAAAGCCTTGACAATTCAGCTCAGGATCTTAATGGAGAAAGAAAGAAGGGGGAAAAAAAAAGAGGGGAGATTTTTGATATATTGTGCTAATTCAATCTCCGAAGTGAATGTTTCCTAATTCTAATGTAGAACTGTGAGAAAGCCACGGAAGCCTATTCTGATCAGCTAAATTATCTTTTTTTTCAAATTTTCAACTCCTGAACCTCAAGATGTAATGAGCACTTTCTAGATCTAAACATATCATGGGGTAGGGATTGTGCAAACTTCCCAGACTGTTCTTCAATGCATTTCCAGCCTGATTATCTCTTTAGATGACACCAGCAATTGTGTTAAATTGGGAGGAAGTTTTTTGATTGAAACAGATGTCCGGTATAGGTGACAATGAGCCAATCTGTCTAGTTTTCAACTATGTCCTATCAGTATTTGAGGCCAAGAGTCAAAAGATTTTTTGGGGGCGGGGGGGGGAGGTAAGAAAAGCCATTATTTGTGAAATCCTGGTCCCACTGAAATAAGAGGCAAACTGCCTATGGCTGAAAGTACAATACACAGATTTTAATTACACATTGAAATTCTGCTTAATTCAGTAGCCAATTCTGCAGTCATTGCTGCCTCACCAGGATTTCTGGTTGATCATATCAAAATTCTGGCACATATATAGGTATCTAATTGTCAAATGTGGGATAAAGACTTTTGCTAGTTTATAAATTGGGCTCTCAGTTTATTTGCTCTATAAAAAGTGTGATTTATATCATTAAAAAACTGTCAGAAGACTGACACCATGTAATTTCAGGGAATGCCGAGTGTCACTACGCAACTTATTGTAAACATAATTAATAACACAGTACTAATACCCAGCTCTTATAAAGAAAAATGAACTATTTCTAAATGGCTCCAACAATATATCATTTCATGTTTCTGTAGTTAGAAAGTTTAATAACACTGAAATACCCTCAAATCATTTAGGACCAGATCCCGCCCATGCTGAATGGTACTGTTCTCCTGTAGGCGTCCTAATTAAATCAATTAATTACCACACAAGTTTAGAAATCAGAACATTACTTGACATTCTGTAGAAATCCAGCCCATCATCAGTGATTTACAACCTATCCTGGAAAATGATCCTTCACTCTCACAAACCTTGGGAGGCAGACCAGTTCTCACCTACAGACAGACTGCCAACCTTAAACAAATTCTCACCAGAAACTGAAGACCACACCACAGTAACTTTAAACCTGGAACCAATCCCTGCAATAGATCTCAGTGCCAACTCTGCTCACACATCTATACCAGTGATAGCATCATAGGATCTAATCACATCAATCACACCATCGGGGGCTCTTTCACCTGCACATCCACAAATGTAATATATGGCATCATGCATCAGCAACGCCCCACTGCAATATACATTGGCCAGATTGGACAGCGTCTATGTAAAAGAATAAATGGGCACAAATCAGACATCAGGAATGGTAATTTACAAAAACCTGTAGGAGAACACTTCACTCTCCCTGGCACTCAGACTGAATCTACACTATGAGATAAATTCAATATATAATAAAAATCAAATACCTAATCTCGATACCACGAATTCGAATAAAGTGTCCACAAAGCTTCTTTAAATTCGACCTGCCTTTTCTCCACGTCGAATCTCTGCGTCTCCGTTGCCCCATGCAATTTCAACAGCATGACAACTGTATTGTGGGTAGCTATCCCACCGTGCCTTAGACCCGGTTGCTTGTGGGCGTTTCATGCTGGAATCCCAGAATTCCAGTCACTATCCTATAATTCACTGGATCAGTAACTGCGTGAAAAAAAGAACTAACTGGAGATCGTGCCATTTCCTGCCACAGCATTCCAGCGTAAGAATGGATCCACGAACGCTCCAACTCCTAGCGTGGATCATTTTGGCAACCACAGTGGCTGTCACGCAATTTGTCCTTCAATTACAAAGCTCGATGGTGCTTGTCTATCCTACTGGTGCTGCTGCTGCTGCTGCTGTGAACAAGGATGGTGTTTTGGAATAGCAATTGTGGGCCAAGAATGAAGAGCTGGTAGCTGCCACGAATGCATTGATGACGGCGGAGCAGCGTTTTTGGACTCGAGACACCAACACACACTGGTAGGTTCACATCGTTTTGGATTCCTAGGAGGTTCAGCAGTGGGTGCAGAACTTTTCCATGCACAAGTCCATCTTTATGGAACGTTGTGATGCACTGGCGCCCTCCCTGAAGTGCAGCAACACCAAAATGAGGCAGGCTTTAATGATATAGAAGTGAGTAGCAACTACACTGTGGAAGTTTGCAACCCCCAACTGTTACCAGTCAGTGGCAAGTCAGTTTGGGGTGGGCAAATCTACACTGGGGTCCGTGGTGATGGAGGTGGCCCACACAATCTGTCATCATTGCCTCAGGAAGACTGTGACCCCAGGAGATGTACAGGCCATAGTGGATGGCTTTGCTGCCCAGGGCTTTCCTAACTGTGTGGGGCAAAAGATGGCACGCATACCTGGTGTCAGAGTATATTAACCAAAAGGGGTTCTCCTCCATGGTTATGCAGGGGTTGGTAGATCACAAAAGGTCATTTTACCAACATCAATGTTGGCTGGTCAGGGAGGGTTCACGATGTGCTCATATTCCAAAATTCGGGACTGTACCGAAAGCTCCTGGATGGGACTTTTTTCCCTGATCTGAAAAATCAAGATTGGCTATGTGAAGGTGCCCATTGTTATATGAGGCCACCCTGCTTGCCCTCTGCTTCCCTGCCTGACGAAACCCTACGCATGAACCCTGGACCCCAGCAAGGAAAACTTTAATTACAGACTGAGCAGGTGCAGAATGGTGGTGGAATGTGCCTTCGACGTTTGAAAGTAAGGTTCAGATGTTTGACCCATTTGAACACTTCTGAAGCTAACATCCCCATCATTATTACAGCATGCACTATTTTGCACAACATATTTGAATCAAGGTGGGAGAATTTCCCATCTATATGGCATTCTGAAACGGAGGCAATAGGCAGGGCTTACTTGTGGTGGGCTACACTGCCATCCACCAGTACCTACTCTCAAGCTCCAGCAATATAGGATGCTTTTAAAAACAGCTTTATGACTGATCTGTAATGCACATGGTACTTAAGTATGTCTCTGCCATAATGCCAATAAATCAACTGTGCTGTAATGAATGAATGCTCTTTTTTGGTGAGACAAGGGAGTTTCACTGCTCCTCCCACCCTGCCCAGCTCCCTCAGCTGTGCATCTGCTGCAGACCAGGGAGTTTCACAGCCCAGCTGTGCCTTCAGCAGCACTCCCTCTCCCCCAGTCGACCCATTTTGGTTTGTTTGCTCCCTCCCACCCCTGCAAGATAAGAATTCACACTGAGCTCAAAGGAACAATTTTATTTTGGTGTTAGGAGATGTTTAAGTGGTCAGACAAAGAAGCCTTCTCAAGGGTGCTTGACTAGCCCTTTGCAATGGCCCTTGGGGCTGGAGCAGCAGGGTAGCCTTGTCCTCCCTCCCCACGTGTGGGGACCCTGATGATGGGGGGTGGGTGACCTCCCCTCAGGGGACTTGTTGTGTGGACCACAACAATGGGTGGGGGGTAGACACCCTCTCCTCAGAGGACTCCAGCCAGTGGGTATCAGCTAATGCCCTGCTGGTTTGGGAGTCCCTCTGCAGCTCAAGCAGGGAGTGCAGGATCGCCGTCTGCTGAATAACAGCCATTATGAGCTTTGCAGTGACCTCAGTATGCTTTGCTGAGGTCTCTTTCATTTTGGACAATTGCTGCTGCTGCAGGTCAAGCATTCTGTCATTGAATTTTACTTGACTCTGACGCCACTCAGATGTACTGTGACACCACTGAGCAGTGTCCTTTGTCAAGTTCTTACACTCTGCATGAGTGCCTTGCATGCGCTGCATGATCATATCTTGTTTTCCTTTTTGGCATCTCCTGGTTTTTTCTGCAACACCGGGCACTGGGTCTGGAAAATGAAGGTCAAAATTAATATACAATTGACATAAAGTGCTTTGAAGTGAAATGAACGTGTCTTTCTGTGTAGTATCACTGGACGTATCCTTTTGACAGGCACCTGGGTTAAGGATGGGACAGTAAGCGTGCCTTTCACAATACTGCACTTGCCATCACTTCTCCACCACATTGCTTTGTAGACATGGTAAGTTATAAGCAATTATCTTCTTTTGGTGGGAATGGGAAGGTCTGCAAAGCAGGGGCAGCTGCCAGGTGTCCTGGCTGGGTGTCCTGTAGCAGTGACAAATGGATGGCTGCATGTGGGGCTTTGATGCACAAGAAAAAATATCCAAAGACAAGGTGGATGTAAAGGGACATGGGAGAGGAAAAGCACAGCAGAGGAATCCCCCAAGTGGTGCAGGGAGATTCCTCAGAACTGAAAACAGATGATGCTTGGTAAGAGACATGGGAAGGGAAATGCCCAGCACAGCCTGGCAGCCATGTGGCACCTGGGAGTCCTGCAAAATCCAAAGAAACACTGGGAGAAGGGGGATTGGGAGCGAGACGCCCAGCAGAGCCTGGCAGCAGTGTGGCATGGGGGGGTGTGGGAGGCGTGACATGAAAAATGAAAAAAAATGCTAGTTGAAAAGGGGCATGTCGGGGAGAACTGCCCAGAGCCTGCAAACTGCATTGTGGGGTGGGGAACTGAGTGCCCGCCGGCTGCTTCAGGCCAATGTAAAGGGGCAGGAAGAATGTTAAAAAGAATAAATAAAAGATGCGAATTCCTGTAATTCCACAGGTTGGCAAAGAAGACATCATCCTCCTAAAAGTAACAAATATGGAGAAAGGACAGCTACTCCTGCTGTGTGACCAAAAGCCTGGAAAATTTGCTAAAATGCTGTGTGGTGCCATTACACCAGATGGCTAGCTGGTTGCCTGGTGCGGCAAAGTGTGCTACCATGGTAGCCGCAACAAGTCAGGTCTGCCCAAAAATCTTGTGAAAACAATACAAGCATGCCTGGATGAGGCTTGTGAGGAGATCTCCAGAAAGGAGAAGCGCTCAATCCCAAGAAGCATTAGCACGCTGTTCTGCTAGTAAACCTATACCTATGCAAAACCCTATAGCTATACCCACCCCCAACCTGCTTCTAGCATGCAGAATAAAGACTCACCCGAACCACTTACTCCAGTGGGCTTGGGGACCAGCATAGGGCTGACCGGCGTGGAGAGACCCGCCATGGAGGGGAATGGTTCCAGGTCTATGGTGAAGAGCTCAGGGCTGCCCGCAACAACTTCCTCTGTCCGCTGCTCATTGCTCTCTTCCTCCTCTCTGTTGCCCTCTTCCTCCGGGCTACTCTGCTCTTCCGTGTTCAACCCAGAATCCATACCAGGCCCCCCCACAAGTATCATAATTCAGATCGTGCTCTGTGGTGCGGTCGCTCCCCATAAGAATGTGGAGCTGTTGATGATAGTGGCTGGTACATGGAGGTGCCCCTGACTGCTGGTTGGCTTCCCGCAGTTCTTTCACCTTCACCCGGCACAGCATAGAGTCCTGGGACTGGCCTCGGGCTGCCATCCGCGTTTCTCTTGGCCACCCGAAATCTTTTCACCACCGATCGGTCTCCCCAAATGGCAATGAGATCCAGAATCTCCTGATGGGTCCAACCTGGGCCTCTCTTGTGAGCCTGAGAAGTGCTAGTCAGATCACTACCCTGAGTGCTCATGACTGCAGTATAGGGCTACTGATAATTGCCACTGATGCAGTGTGATGGCTACCGATCCAGTGCAACGCAATGGGCAAAGGGATTTTTTGATAATGGATGCCCTTTTTATTTGCAGGGCTGGGTTGCTAAATTCCAATTCAAATTTTCATTCAAATTCAACCCAAACTTTGCAGGCTTACTTTGACGTTTTCCTGCACACCTGACAGCAGTGTACAACAAAGTAGCCATACTTGGAGGTCACCGTGTAGCTTTGTGGGATACATATGGGACCCTTCTGGAGGCTAACACATTTGAATGAAGCACATGGTGCTTCCACACTAGCCTTGATTCGAAATTTTAAATTCAAGACAGATGCTATATCTGTCCTGTAGTATTGATATTTTGTAATTGGCATTATGTCTCAAGAAATGGAGTTAACAGGGATACATATGAAGACAATCAAGTTTTAATATTGTGCTAAAACCTTGAAATTTGAATTTACCGCATAGTATAGATGCAGCATCAGTAAAAGATTTAAAAGTAGCCATCCTACAACAACAACAACACTTCCAAAACAGGCTCCAAAGAGAAACTTCAGAGCTGCAATTCATTTGCAAATTTGACACTATCAACCAAGGACTGAACAGAAAGGAAAAAGGTGTCTCTCAGAGTGGCTACATCTATAGTGCTTCTCCCTTTCAAAAGGGACATGCAAACACAGCTGATAGAAAAATGCAAATGAGGTCCTGATTTGCATATTCAGTGCCTCATTTTCATAACAGCAGCCACTCGCCATTCTGCAAGTGCTGTTTTCAAACGCCAAAATAGCCGTGAGTCTGGGGTTCCTTTGAAAGGAAGCCCCTCTTTTTGAAAGTACTGAAAAAAATTAGGAAGAAGTGTGCTTTCAAAAAGGGGGCTTCCTTTCAAAGGAACCCCAGCCACACGGCTATTTTGGCGTTTGAAAACAGCACTTCTGGAACAGTGAGTGGCTGACATTATGCAAATAAGGCAATGAATATGCTAATCATCACCTCATTTGCATTTTGTTTAACAATATTTGCATGCCCCTTTCAAAAGGGAGGGGCAGTGTTGATGCAGCCAGTGTGTCTACACAGCAAAGTTATTTTGGAATAACGGCCGCTATTCTGAAATAACTTTGCGAGCATCTAGACAGCAAAACTGCTCTTTTGAAATGATTTTGAAATAGTGGTTGGCTTATTTTGAGTTCGGTAAATCTCATTCTACAAGGAGTAGTGCCTATTCCAAAACAGTCACACATACCCCCCCAGCACCCCGAGAAACCCTCTCCCAGTAGTGAAACATACCCCTCCAGCACTCCCACAGACCCTCTCCCAGTACTCACACATACCCCTCAAGCATCTGCAGACACGCCTTCCCAGGACACAGACAGCTCCAGCACCCCCACAAATATCTCTTGCAGTACACATTCCTCTCCAGCATCACCAGGCGTCCCCTCCAATTCACACACACCCTAGCACTCCCTGCGTACCTCTTTCAGTACACATGCCTCTCGAGTTTCCCCTAAATAACCCCTTCAATATCCATCCCAGCTTATGTAGCCCCCAAGTACCACCCTGTGTACACACACTTCCAGCACTTCATGTGCCCCTAGGTCCTCCTCACCACCTTCTTGCAGTGTCAGCTTTTCGGGAACTTGAAACATGGGAAACCTCTCTTGAACTACATTGATATGCAGGGATAGCTCAGTGGTAAGAGGATTGGCCTGCTAAACCCTGGGTTGTGAGCGCAAGCCTCATGGCAGCCATTTAAGGATCAGAGCAAATAAGTATCAAGGATAGTGTTTGACCCTGGCTGGACACTAGATGACTGCCTGAGGTAGCTTCCTAAGATAGAGGGATAGCTCAGTGGTTTGAGTATTAGCCTACCTTAAATCTAAGGTTGTGAGTTCAATGCTGCAAGAGGACATTTAGGGCCTGGGGCAAATAGATACCAGGGATGGTGCTTGGCCTTACCAAGAGGGCAAGGGACTAGACTACATGGCCTCCCAAGGTCCTTTCCAGCTCTAGAAGGTGGGTGTAATCAACTGAAACTTAATCTCTGAAGCACCCAATCACACATGGATGTAAATGAAAAACACTCAATGATATTAGGGTTCACCATTGCACAAACCATATCTGCATGTCAGCTTGAAAGGCAACTTCAAAAACAGAGTCCTAATAGAATTGTATGAATAAAATGCTTTTCAGTTTACCACACAACCCAAAAGACGATGTTTTAGGAGAAATAGTTTCAGTTAATCTGACAACTTTTTCTTCATTTTCATTTTTTCAGCAAACCAAAAATATTAATACATTTCATGTCAGGTGTATGTATGATTTGATCAGAAACATGTTTAACTGCCAAGGTTTTTTAAACTTTTAAAAAATGAAACTGAAGTACATTTTGAAACGAAATGTCATTCTGAAGAAAAATACTGAAACAGATTACTTTAAAAATGCCAAAAAAGATTTTTTGACTCTTTTAAAAAATATTTTCCCTGGCCAAGATAACAATTCAGCATATTTGATACATATTTGCAAGCTATTTTGGTTTACCTAAATATGCATTCAAAAATTTGCCCATCTTTAACTGAGGGTGCTAGAGTTATATAAATGGATATTATTTACATCAAATATATTGTAACCCTTCTGTTAGTGCCAGATGCCTGCCAGAAGGGCCGGGTTCAACTCTTGTGGGGTTTTCCTATCAAGGATACAACCAACTGGCTCGAGCCCCCACCCAGTGGCCTGGGACAATTTCACCTCCGTGCTGGGTGCCTGTAAGGCAGTTCTCCCCCCCACTCGCAAGCACAGAGTGTGAGATAGAAATGGCTTGTTTAATGACCGTAACCTACCCCAAGGTTACAGCGACAGATGCAGTATATCTCAGCACAGAAGAGACAAAACCCCTTTTACCCAGATACCATCCCCATATGCAGTAGAACCCAGTCTCTTGCTGGGGCTCTTGGCCCTTTTCCACACACACACACAGTTACAGGGTGTACCCTCTGCAGTGCAGTCCCAAACTCAAAGCCCACAGATACATCACCAGGGCAATACTAGCTGTCCACTTGTCTGTAGCCTCCCCTTGCTGTCACCAGCCATCTGCCATCATCCACCGCCGCCCCTACTGGCCGCACACCAGTCACCATCATCCGCCACCGCTCTTACCAGCCACCCGCTGGTCCTGCTGTTGTCCACCGGTCCTAACCCCACTGCTTGGGACCGCCCTAAGGCAGAACCCAGTGATTTCAGCTCTGTGTGGCCTCAGCTGCTACACTGTGATTTCAGCTCTTGGTATTTCTAGTTTGGGGTTTCACAAACACCCTAGGATCCAGCTCTATCTTTCAACAGGTGGGGAGGGTTAGTCAAGCCAGGCTTACAACTATAAGGTCAAGGAATAGGCAGGGCCAAGGCACTCAGCAAACTGGCTCAACCAGTACCCCTCCCTTCTCTCTCACAATGCTTTAAACCAGGGAGCCCTGTGTAAACAACGTCTTACACAGCTAAGGCGACTGCCCTGTCCTCCACAACAACCCAGAGCATTGGTGAGATCTCACAACTCCTGCATTAAGTGTCAGCTTAAATTGTGATTTTACAACTACATGTTTACAATAGACGAAATCTCATGGCTTACTTGCTACCCATTAGGCTTTGCCTGAAAAGGTATCACACATGCACACCTTTTGCATTCTCATGCAGATGACCTCTGGGAGACTCATTCCTCCCAGCCTTCAGCAGCACTGCATTCCTTCTGCCACATTCCCGACATCCTCCCCCCAGCTGAGAATTTGACATCCCGGCAAAACACTGTTTCGATTATAACATCCACATGAATTCCCCTCTAATGGCCTGAGAAAGCTCACTATGGCTTCTACAAGTCTGTGTGCCAGATGTATTACATCCTCCCCAACTACTCCAGGTGCCTCATAAGTTAGTCTGTTTATGGGCTTTATGGCTCTATGGCCGTGTCTACACGTGCCCCAAACTTCGAAATGGCCATGCAAATGGCCATTTCAAAGTTTACTAATGAAGTGCTGAAATGCATATTCAGCGCTTCATTAGCATGCGGGCGGCAGCGGCGCTTTGAAATTGACGTGCCTTGCCGCCGCGGGGCGCGTCCAGATGGGGCTCCTTTTCGAAAGGGCCCTGCCTACTTCGAACTCCCCTTATTCCCATGAGCTCCCATGACTTGGAAGTAGGTGGCGTCATTTCGAAAAGGAGCCCCGTCTGGATGCGCCGCGCAGCAGCAAGGCGCGTCAATTTCGAAGCGCCGCTGCCGCCCGCATGTTAATAAAGCGCTGAATATGCATTTCAGTGCTTCATTAGTAAACTTCGAAATGGCCATTTGCATGGCCATTTCGAAGTTTGGGGCACGTGTAGACGTAGTCTATCTCGCCTATTGAGGATGGGGATAACAGGGGCAGGGTCCTCCTTTGGCAGCAGGGGCAAGGGCCATCCACCCGGGGACTCCCCCTCCATCCGCGTTGGTCCTTGTATCTCTCGCTCACAGACTGGGATATCCTGGACAAAAACGTCTCCGTCAGCTAATGGGGGTGTATCTGCACATGCCTGGTTCTCCTCCAAACTGTCAGCAGTTGGGGTAGGTTCATCATCCCAGACTAGTCTTGTTGTGGAAGGAGAGTCCCCAGGCCGGGGCCTAAACACTTCTGCTCTGGGATTCAGTGCCAAAGGTGTTGGCCTTTCCCCAGGTTCCTGCAATAGACTCTGGGATCTGGTTCCCACTCTAGGGTGTTCCATGGGAATCTCATCCTCTTCAGAATCACTCTCGAAGGTGCTGTATAAGGGAAGATCATCTCCACTGCACCCACTACCTGTGTTGGGTAATGGATGTGACCTTGCACCTGGTCGTATGTCATAGTCCATCTCTGCAGATGCACCAGCCAACTCTCCCACAGGCAGTAGGAGTTTCCTATGCACGGTCTTCATTGGCCCTGATCCGCTCTCAGGTTTAATCTTGTAAACAGGTAGGTCCTTAAGTCTTTCCACTACCAGGTAATGTGTTGCCTTCCATCTATCGGCAATCTTGTGTTTACCAGCAACTCCTAGATTCTGCAGGAGAACTCGGTCCCCAGGTTGGAGCTCCTGAGGGCGCACTCTTGCATCATACCGGTGTTTGTTACGATCTGTGTTCCTGCGGGCAGCTGCCATAGCCAAACGGTAGGCATCCTGCAGCTTTTCCTTTAGTCGGGAAACATACTGCAAATGTGTCTCATAGCCTTCCCCATCCCCTGACACCCCGAAACATAAGTCTATTAGTAGTCTGGGCTCTCGTCCAAACATTAGCAAATACGGGGTGGTTCCCGTAGCATCATTCTTTGTGGCATTGTAGGCATGCACCAAAAAAGCAACATGTTGACTCCAGGCCGCTTTCTGCTCCGGGCGCAATGTCCCCAGCATATCCAGTAAGGTTCGGTTAAACCGTTCTGGCTGAGGGTCCCCTTGCGGGTGGTAAGGGGTTGTCCTGGACTTCTTTATTCCTGCCACTCTTAGCACCTCCTTTAAGAGTTGACTTTCAAAGTCTCGCCCTTGGTCAGAGTGTATCCGAGTTGGGAGTCCAAACACTGCGAAGTACTTTTCCCACAATACCCGTGCCACAGTGGTGGCTCTCTGGTCCCGTGTGGGGTAGGCCTGAGCGTATCGGGTAAAGTGATCAGTTTCCAGCAAGATGTTTCCAATATTCTTCCTATCCAGCTCCAGAGACAAGAAGTCAATGCATACCAGTTCCAAGGGTTTCCTGGTCGTGATGCTCTGCAGATAGGCTGCTCTAGTGGGCAGAGATTTGCGTTGAACACATCGAGCACACGTCTCACATTTCCTGCATACATCCTCAGCCATCCGGGGCCAGTAGAACCTATTACGGAGAAGCTCAAGTGTTCTTTCCATACCCAAATGTCCGAAATCATCATGCAGAGCCCTCATGGCCAGAACCCTGTACTCGGTCGGTAGTACCAGTTGTGTTTGTTGATTTTGCAATGGATCTACGGTGACCTGGTGCAGCACGCCTTGTATCAGTCTCAGTTTGTTCCACTCCCTTAGTAGTATTTTACTTCCCGGAGTGGAGGAAACAATGGTTCGAGGGTCTTGCCCCTCTCTTTTTGCGAGTAGGGTGTCACGTATGTCGGCATCTTGCAACTGGGCTTTTTGCCAGTCCGCTGCATTGAGCCTAGGCAATGGTGATTGATCCAACGCAATATAGTTCACAGAGGCCGACGGCACACTCTCGGGTGGTAAACCTAGAGTTTCAGTAATGCAACTCTCAGGGGCCTGGGGCTTGTGATAACTTCCATTGCAAATGGCTCTTACTCCATCTAGAGGAATCTCAGCAATCTCTGGTGGCTGTGGGCGTCGTGACAATGCATCGGCGTCAATGTTGCTTCTGCCCGATCGGTACTGTAGGCTGAACTTGTAGCTGGCCAAGGCAGCCACCCATCTCTGCCCAGTGGCATCCAGCTTAGCACTTGTCAATACATATGTCAATGGATTGTTGTCTGTCCATACTTGGAACTTAGCACCATATAGGTAGTCACGAAACTTCTCAGTGATGGCCCACTTCAAGGCCAAGAACTCCAGCTTGTGGATCGGGTAACAGGTCTCACCATCAGACAATCCTCGCCTAGCGAAGGCCACAGGCCTATGTTTGCCGTCCACGTCTTGGTATAACACCGCCCCTAACCCTTCCAAACTGGCATCCGTATGGAAGATAAAGGGTTTGTTTGGGTCAGCAAACACAAGGACTGGAGCATGAGTTAGGCAGTTAATGATCTCTCGGAAAGCTTTCTCACACCTCTCATCCCATTGTGATCCAAAAGGCTCTAGAGGGCCACGGCACTTCTGCCCTGGCAGTCTTGAGGGCCCCCCCTTTCCCCTGGTCTTAGCCTTGCTCTTGTTGAGCAGGTATCCACGAGTGAGATCATTCAAAGGCTTGATAATGGACGCATAATGTTCCACAAATCTACGGTAATATCCACTAAATCCAAGAAAGGTTTTAAGCTCTCGGTAATTGTTGGGACGTGGCCATGTGACCAGTGCCTCTATTTTGTCTGGATCAGTACTCACACCTTCCTGGGACACAATGTGACCCACATACTTCACCGATGTTCTACAAAACTGGCATTTGTCAATAGAAAGTTTCAACCCATAGGCCTCCAACCGGTCGAGGACCTTAAGAAGTCTTTCTTCATGCTCCTCCAATGTTCTTCCGAATACGATCAGGTCATCCAAGTAAACCAAGACTTGCAGTAGGTTCATATCTCCTACAACTTTCTCCATAAGACGCTGAAATGTGGCTGGTGCCCCGGAAATCCCTTGCGGCATTCGTTCCAACTGGTAGAACCCTAATGGGCAGATGAAGGCTGTCTTCTCTTTATCTTCTGCCCCCAAAGGAATCTGATAGTATCCACTTCGAAGGTCTAAAACTCAGAACCACTGGCTTCCTAGCAGGCAGTCTAAGGCATCTTGGATCCGAGGCATAGTGTACTGGTCAGTCACCGTACGGCTGTTTAGGGTGCGGTAATCAATACACATCCGGATTTTTCCATTCTTTTTACGGACCACAACAATGGGTGAAGCATATGGGCTGCGGGACTCTGTAATGATGCCATTCTCTTGCAGCTCTTGAAGATGCTGTTGCACATCTTCCATCTCAGAAAGGGCGATCTTCCTAGATCTCTCCCGGAAGGGTTGAGAATCATGCAGCCTGATGTTATGTTCAACCCCTTTTGCACATCCCACATCCCACTCATGCAGTGAGAATACCTTTGTTCTCTTGCAAAGCTTTTCCCTTAACCGCGTCTTCCATTCCTCAGACAGTGGTGAATCTCCAAAGTCGAAGTTTTCTGGATCTATCGTTGGGGCCGGAGTACCACACTGGGGCTTCACCACTGCATCGGGCTCAAAAAGGTCTGCTATCTTTTGCCCTCGCTTTACAACAATATCACGACTCGTCTCATTAGCGATTAGTATAGTCACCTCTTCCTGGGCTTCAGCGGGTAAGGCTATAACTCCAGTGGGAACCAGCACTCCTTCAGGAAGGCCTCCATCAGCTGGTTGCTCTACCATAGCTAGAGTCCCTCCGCTGCTCTTTAGCCAGGTACTCCTAGTGAGCACCTCTTGCTCTGTCCTTGCAGGCACTACTATGGGAGTTGTGCCCGCATACCTCAGGGTACCCATTGGTAGTTCAGGCAACTCCTGTTTAGAATCCTCAAATTTTTTGTAGGCTTCAGCACAAAGTGCATGAATCATCAGGGTGCTCAGGTATTGGTCCCCGGCCCGTCGTCTGCAATATTCTGCCAGTACTTAAAAGAGACTGGAGTTGGTCCCTATGAGCACCAACAGATCAGAGATCCCCTTGGGGTCAGGGCATATTAAGGCAACTGTGTCCACCTCCTCTCTTACCCCCGCCACATCTTCTGGGAACTCTAGGTGCACGATGATATACCCCGCATAGGGGTATTCATTCAGGCTGAGTCCACACAGGCCGAGACCTGTCAATGGCTGGATAGGCAGGTGCCCAAGCCTTTGTTGATAGAATGACTGGAATATGATCGTCACTTGAGACCCTGTATCAAGGACGGCTGTACATTCCACCCCTTCTATTTTCACATTGACTTCTGCTCTAGGTCCTATTAGTCCTTGTGGGAAAGCCGTGGGTCTGCCTCTTCTAGGGGAGCCCTCGCTTCCCGAGGGTGTGGGCGGCTCCTTTCCCAGACCCTGTAGCCGTTTCCTGACTTTTCCCAGGTGGCCCTCAGCTTTTGGTACACCAGTGTTGGATTTTCCTTATTTTGACATCTTGCTGCAGCGTGTCCTTCCTGACCACATTTGTAGCAGCAGAAGGATCCTATACTTGGCCGGCCTGCAGAAGTAGCTGTCCTGAGCCCAGTCTTATGGACCGCTGCTGCTAGCTGTTCACCACTCCCTGGTGCCTGGGCTGAACCTACAGCACCCCTCAGTTCGTCCACCTGCACCATCAGGTCTTGCACTCTTTGGGCAAGCTCCTCTCCACCGTTCACCATCAATGTATTGGGGAGTTGCGAGGGGGCCGTGCTGCCATGTTTGGATGGTTGAGTGCCCCCGCTCTCACTGGTGGCCTGCCTTTCTTCCTCTTCTTGGATCTCTTTAATCAATCGCGAATAGCTGGGTGGAGCCGCCAGTTGTTCCCTTAACCGAAGGTGGAATAGGATTGGGTGCTGGTATTGCGCTCCCCTCACAATTTGGGACACTCGAGTTCGATCCATTTGCTCCGCTGTGATGGCTCCATGCAAGACAACTCTCTGCAGTAGTTTCTCCAACCTCTGAACATAGGTTGATAACTTTTCGCCTCTCTGTTGTCTGGTGCTCAAGAATTTGCAATAAACTTCCTCCGAATCTTCAGTCCTCCCAAAGGCATGATTGAGAGCTTCTAAGCAGTCATTTGCACTAGCCTCCGGATTACCCAGCTTCAACGTGCAAATGACATCCAGCGCGGGACCCTGGAGACTCTCTATCAGTCGCCTTCTCTTCTCAGCTTCAGGTACTGCCCACTCTCGGAGCATTTCAGTGGTATGTTCTAACCAGGGTTCAAACGTTTCTTCCCCGGGTATTGGGACCGCACCACCCGAAAATAAGCGTAACTTACGGTATGAACTAGATTCATGATGCGGTTGCAGGACGTTCTCCAATGCTTGTCCCAAAGCTTTGGCCCATACATCCATAGAAGGGCCAGGGGCCGATGGTTCAGCACTCAGTAGACTTGACACATCAGCCATAGTCTTTCCTTCCTGTGCCAAAAAGGCTGTCATCTTCTCCTCAAATACAGCATGTGAAGCGGGGCCTGTTGCAAAGGCCTTGGCGATCACAACTTTCAAAGTGCCAGTGGGAATCTTTATCTCACTTGGGATCTGCAAAGAGTCCACAGCTACTGGCAATTCACATAGCACCACAAATGCTTTGTCGTCTACTTGAGGTCTACGCCCCCGTATGCGACACCTCATTAGAGAATCAATGGCTTTTGTTAGAAGGGCCTCAATCGAGCCATCTTCCATACCCTCAGGTATCCCTAAAACTAATAGACAATTTCTAGGGTCAATACCCAACTCCTCACACTACTTTTCTAGCATACGGCCAGCCATAGTATGAATTCTAACTTATCCCGCAACAACAACTGCTTCTTACAATGTTATATATATATATGTGTGCTTGCGAGGGGTACTACCCAGCAAAAGAGATCCCGGACGAGCCCCCACTTATGTAACCCTTCTGTTAGTGCCAGATGCCTGCCAGAAGGGCCGGGTTCAACTCTTGTGGGGTTTTCCTATCAAGGATACAACCAACTGGCTCGAGCCCCCACCCAGTGGCCTGGGACAATTTCACCCCCGTGCTGGGTGCCTGTAAGGCACTTCTCCCCCCCGCCCCGCAAGCACACAGTCTGAGATACAAATGGCTTGTTTAATGACCGTAACCTACCCCAAGGTTACAGCGACAGATGCAGTATATCTCAGCACAGAAGAGACAAAACCCCTTTTACCCAGATACCATCCCCATATGCAGTAGAACCCAGTCTCTTGCTGGGGCTCTTGGCCCTTTTCCACACACACACACAGTTACAGGGTGTACCCTCTGCGGTGCAGTCCCAAACTCAAAGCCCACAGATACATCACCAGGGCAATACTAGCTGTCCACTTGTCTGTAGCCTCCCCTTGTTGTCACCAGCCATCTGCCAGCCGCCATCATCCACCGCCGCTCCTACCAGCCACCCGCTGGTCTTGCTGTTGTCCACCAGTCCTAACCCCACTGCTTGGGACTGCCCTAAGGCAGAACCCAGTGATTTCAGCTCTGTGGGGCTTCAGCTGCCATGCTGTGATTTCAGCTCTTGGTATCTTTAGTGTGGGGTTTCACAAACACCCTAGTATCCAGCTCTACCTTTCAACAGGTGGGGAGGATTAGTCAAGCCAGGCTTACAGCTAGAAGGCCAAGAAATAGGCAGGGCCAAGGCACTCAGCAAGCTGGCTCAACCAGTACCCCTCCTTTTCTCCCTCACAATGCTTTAAACCAGGGAGCCCTGTGTAATCAATGTCTTACACAGCTAAGGCGACTGCCCTGTCCCCCACAACAACCCAGAGCATTGGTGAGATCTCACAACTCCTGCATTAAGTGTCAGCTTAAATTGTGATTTTACAACTACATGTTTACAATAGACGAAATCTCATGGCTTACTTGCTACCCATTAGGCTTTGCCTGAAAAGGTATCAAACATGCACACCTTTTGCATTCTCATGCAGATGACCTCTGGGAGACTCATTCCTCCCAGCCTTCAGCAGCACTGCGTTCTCCTGCTCCCCATTCCCCACACTACCAAAGACAGGGGAACTGCTGCTGCCCCCCACTTGAGCAGCCCACCTCCTCATCCAGCAGCTGCTGCATCCTCACCCCCCAGGAAAGGTAAGGGGCTTCTGAAAGCGGCGGTTGGGCCCCCTCCACAGGCCTCTTCCTGTGGAGTGGCCTGGGAGGGGTGAGTTTGGGCAGAGCCCTTCCTTTCCACTGGGGCTCCAGAGGGGTGGCTGCATAGCCAGGGGTTGGGTGTTAGGGTGTGCCCCTGACCCACCCCTGCAGCCACCCCCTCCCTTACTGCCCGCCCCACCCACACCCAGCCGCCGCTGGGGGCCCCTCCTCCACCTAGGCCCCCTTCTAACCAGCTGCCCCTTCCTTCTCCCCCTGGTTTCCTGAGGGCTCTGCAGCAGCTGCTGTGGGCCCCCCCCCCACCCCACCCACCCTCAGGTGCACGTGGGCACCCCCACCCCCCCATTTCCACCAGGTTGGCTGTGCCCACGCCCCCTCCCACCCCCCTTTATTTTTCACTTCACTTAAGCGCCTGAGCCCCACACCACACACGCATAAACTTTACTCCCTCACATCCCAGTGCAGAAAAGGAGCCATCTTACCATCTTGTGCTGGGAGCAGTGGCCATCTTAGGTCTCACCTTCCCCTGACCTCACTGCCCTTGCTCTGCCCTTCCCCCACCTGACTGGGTCCTCAGCCTGGCCAGTGGGGGAGGGGCAGCCACGCCTCCACCCTTCCTTCCACTCCACTCTCCTCCCCTCCCCTGCTCTCTCTTAAAGGCCCCACGCCCAACAAACTTCCCCCATCTTACAAACCCACCACCATGACCCCCACACCCACCGGAGGGTCATCCAGTGACCCCCTCCTCCCCTCCTCTTCCACTGTCACCCCTCCCACCCCTGAAACGGCGGCCCACTCATCCAGGGCCGCCCAAGACTCTGCCGCCATGTCGGCTGAGGGCGCGGGCACAGGCTCCGGGGCTCCCACCACCTCCGCCGCGGTGTCCTCCAGCAACCTGGCCCCGAACCCACCCCCCCAAAAGGGCAGGAAGGGCCAGGGGAAAAGGAAGGGCAAGAGCCCTGCCCAGAAGGCTAAACCCCCCACGGCGGGGACTCTCCCCCCGGCTGCAAAAGCATTCGCCGCAGCCTCCCCTTCTCCCCCTCCCCCTGCTCCCTCCACCACCCCTGGGGGCACCGACATCTCGGCCCCCAGGTTGTATGCCCAGGCGGCGGCCGCCGCCCCGCACCCTGCTCCTTCTGCCTCCGCCAGGACTACCAACCCCGACAGTCGCGGCCCCTTCCCCGCGCTCACCAGGAGGCACGGAGTCCGCTGCCTCCTGGTGGCTGCCTCGCCCCACGTGGAAACCTACGTGCGGGCGTTGGCACGGGTGGTGGGGTCCGCGGCCGTGGTGGCGGCCTCCCGGATGTTCGGGAAGATCGTCTTCTTCCTGGCTTCGGAGGCCGCCGCCCAGGAGGCGGTGGAGAGGGGCCTGGCGGTTGGGGGCGTGCACGTGCCCCTGGAGCCGCTGGAAGACCTGGGCGTGCGGGTGGTGTTCTCGTCCGTCCCGCCCTTCCTTCCCAACGCCGCCCTTCTGCCTTTCCTCACCGCCCTGGGCCGGCCTTTGACGGTCCTGAGTCCCCTCCCCCTAGGCTGCAAAGACCCCGCCCTCCGGCACGTGCTCTCATTCCGCCGGCAGGCCCGAGTCCAACTGCCGCCGGCGGAAGAACAGGGCGGGGTGGCCCAGGAGGGGACTATACTGGTGCCCTATCAAGGGGCCCAGTACCGGGTCTTCTACACCCTGGGGGAGGCCCGGTGCTTTGGGTGGCGGGCGGTGGGGCATGTCCGGAGGGATTGCCCCCTGGCCCGGCACGAAGAAGAAGAGCCCGGGACCTCCTCCGACCCGGGGGGCGTCACCCACGAGACCGGCGGCGCCCCAACCGCGACAGGCCCTGGGACTGCCCCTCCTCTTTTAGGCCCGGACGGATCCATCGCCGCTCGGGCGTCGGAGGGCGCCCGGCAGCATGGTGCCGGGAGAGAAGAAGCGGGCGCTGGCGCCCGAGCGGGCACAAAAGCCGGGCCCGTGGAGGAGAGGGAGGCAGAGCCGGTGGCAGGACCAAAAGAGGGCCCACCCCAGGGCGGGTCGCCCCTCTTCCTCGCCACCCCACGCCCCTCCTCCCTCCCTCCCTCCTTGTCGGCCCTATCCCCTGGCCCCTCCTCCTCTACTGCCCAGCCCGCCTCCTCGGAGGGCTGGGTATTGGTGGGGGGGAAAAGGAAAAAAGGGGGTGCGCGCGTCTGGCACCCCACCCCGCCGGAGGACGGGGTGGAGGTGCCGCGCAAGGCGCCCAAGAGATCCGCCAGCCCCACTCCACCTGCCGAACCCCCGGCTACCAACCACCTGCCAGGGGCGACGGAGGTTGCCGCCGCGGCGGCCGAGGAGATTAATGCCCCCTTGGCCCCGGAGCCAGAGCCAAAAGAGGCCGAGACGGCCCTCCCTGTGCCCGCGCCCTCCTCCGACACCCCTCCGGCTGCTACCCAGGTGGCTGTAATGGAGCGCCCGGAGGAGGTGGCTCCCGGCCTCGCCCTCCTCTCGCAGGAGGTCGAGGCCCTGGGCCTCACCCCGGTGGCCCTGGACATGGAAGGCCTGCTATTAGAGGCCTGTGGGCCGCCTATAGACTCTCCCTCACCCCTCCCACTTTCCCCCACCCCTCCCACCAGCGATCCCTCAGTTGCCACCTCCTTGTGCCCTGAGCTGTCCCAAGGGGCAACCCCTCCCTCAACTAGAGACAACCCCCCGGCGGAGGTCGGCCAGCCCCCGGACGCCCCAGGGGAATTAGGGCTCCCCTTGCCCCCCCCCTTCGTCCCCGCAACTGAAAACCCCGATACCCTCTCCCCCGACCTGCCGGCGCCTCCCGCTGAGAGTGCCGGCACCTCAACCTCTACCCTGCCATTGCCTGAGGAAGCCCCACTCCTGAAGACCTCCTCGGCCCGTGTTTCCGCCCTTCCTCCCACCTTGGCCTCACTGCTTGCCACCCCCGCCATACCCCTTCCCGGCCAATGCCCCGCTCCAGAACCCGCAATCCCCCCCACCCTAAACCCTCCCCTTCCTCCTCCCCCCGCACTCCCTCCTTTCCCTCCCCCCCATGACCTCTTTCCCTCCCCCCCATGACCCCTCCCTCCCCCTCCTTTTTACCCCTGCCCACTCATACCTGCCCCCGAGGTCGTAACCCCTCAGGAGGCCCCTCTTGCACTGCCCTCTCCCAGCACTTCCGGGGCTGCTCTCCCCCCGCCGCCCTCATCCCTCCCAAACTCAGGCCCCAGTCCCTACCCCAACCTCTTCTCTGGCCGGGGGGCCCAAAAGAACGTGAGGCCGACAGGTTCTCAAGACCCCGAGACCTCGGCACCCCACGCGCTGGCGGGCGAGATGCGCCAGTTCTTGGAGGACGTTCGCGGCTCCAAGAACAAGGTTACTCTCGCCCTCCAGCGCTGGGGAGACTTTCACTCTGCCCTGGAGTCCGCGAGGGCCCTTCTGAGGGAGGGCAAGGGGACTGGGAAGAGGGACGCCGCGGTCTACCAACGGGGCCGTGGCTTCCGTGACGCCCTTGTCACCTTTGGCGTGGCTCACGGCTTGCTGCGTGGCCCCACGGGAACCGCCGGCACTCCCTCTGGCGAGGATCCTCCCCAGCCCTCCAAATGGCGCCGTTCATCCTTGCCACACTAAACGTCAGGGGCTGCGGGTCGGGTCTCCGCAGGTGCCGAGTGCTCTCCTTCCTCCGAGAGGGCGGGTACTCGGTCACCTTTCTACAGGAGACCCACACTACTCCGGCCACCGAAGCCAAGTGGCGGCTGGAGTGGGGAGACGGGGTCCACTTTAGTCATCTCTCAGCCCAGCGGGCCGGGGTAGCGACCCTGTTCTCCCCAGACCTGCAGCCCGAGGTGCTGGGGAGCGTCGAGGTCATGCTGGGCTGCCTGCTGTATCTCCGGGTGCGGGTGGAGGGGCTGCCTCTTCACCTTGTCAACATCTACGCCCCGACACTCGGCCCGGAGAGAACCCCCTTCTTCCGGCAGGCGGCGGCCTTCCTCGACACCATCGATCCTCGCGAGTGCCTGGTCCTCGGCGGGGATTTCAACTGCACCCTCGAGGAGCGGGACCGCACGGGGACCGAGAAGTGCCAGGCCGCTGCAGACGTCCTCAGGGAGCTCATTAACTGTTGCTCCCTGGTGGACGTCTGGCGCAGCCACCACCTGGACGAGGACGCCGGTTTCACCTACGTCCGGGTGGTGGGCCATAAATCTGCACACTCCCGGTTGGACCGCATTTACATCTCGCGGCACCATCTCTCCCAGGCCCATGCCTCCAGCGTACGGCCGGCCCCCTTCTCGGACCACCATCTGGTGGCCGTGAAGGCTTCCCTCTTGCCGGGGAAGCGGGGGTCGGCCTACTGGCATTTTAACAACAGCCTACTGGAGGACGTGGGCTTCGTGGCGTCCTTCCGGGAGTTCTGGCTGGCCTGGCGCGAGCAGCGGCACGCCTTTCCCTCGGCACAGCGGTGGTGGGACCTGGGAAAGGTGCACGCGCGGCTCTTCTGCCGCGACTATACTCGGGGGGCCAGCCGGCGGCAGGATGCGTTGATAGGGCAGCTGGAACGGGAGGTCCTTGAGCTGGAGAGGCATCTAGCCACCAGCCCCGGAGATCCATCCCTCTGCGGCACATACCAGGAGAAGCAGGACGAGCTCAGAACCCTCGACGCCCATCGGGCACAGAGGGCCTTGGTGAGGTCGCGAATCCAACTCCTCCAGGAGATGGACCGCGGCTCCCGCTTCTTCTACGCCCTGGAGAAAAAGAGGGGCACCCAAAAACATATCCTCTGCCTTCTGGCGGAGGATGGCACCCCTCTTACGGATCCGGTGGAGATGCGTGAGAGGGCTCGTGCCTTCTACGCCGCCCTTTTCTCCCCGGATCCGACTGATGCCGACGCCCGCAGGGCGCTCTGGGACCAACTCCTGTCGGTCAGCACGGGTGACCGGGACCGGCTGGAGCTTCCTCTCACTCTGGCCGAGCTCTCGGAAGCCCTCCGTCTCATGCCCACCAATAAATCCCCGGGCATGGACGGGCTGACCGTGCAGTTTTACCGCGTGTTTTGGGACGTCCTCGGCCCAGACCTGCTCGGCGTCTGGGCCGAGGCCCTGCAAAGCGGGGTGCTCCCCCTCTCGTGCAGGTGTGCAGTCCTCAGCCTGCTACCCAAGAAGGGGGACCCCCGCGACCTCAAGAACTGGCATCCCATCTCGTTCCTCAGCACGGACTACAAGATCATTGCCAAAGCCATCTCCCGTCGCTTGGGGTCCGTGCTGCAGGACGTGGTCCACCCCAACCAGACCTACACCGTCCCGGGCCGCACCATCTTGCAGAATTTGTCCCTGGTCCGGGATCTCTTAGAGCTTGGGTGTAGGGACGGCCTGTCGTTCGCCCTCCTGTCCCTGGACCAGGAGAAGGCGTTCGACAGGGTGGACCACGGGTATCTCCTGGGCACCCTGCAGGCCTTCGGCTTCGGACCCCGCTTCGTCGGGTTTCTCCGGGTGCTGTATGCTGCCTCGGAGTGCATGGTCAAGCTCAACTGGACCCTGACCGCTCCGGTCAGCTTCGGACGGGGAGTACAACAAGGCTGCCCGCTCTCAGGCTATTTCGATGAATAACGTCTACACGTCCTCCAGGGCTGGCAACGTCGATGTTCAACTTTGACGTTGCGCGGCACCACATCGAAATAGGTGCTGCGAGGGTACGTCTACACGCCAAAGTAGCACACATCGAAATAAGGGTGCCAGGCACAGCTGCAGACAGGGTCACAGGGCGGACTCAACAGCAAGCCGCTCCCTTAAAGGGCCCCTCCCAGACACAGTTGCACTAAACAACACAAGATCCACAGAGCTGACAACTGGTTGCAGACCCTGTGCCTGCAGCATAGATCCCCAGCTGCCGCAGAAGCAGCCAGAAGCCCTGGGCTAAGGGCTGCTGCCCACGGTGACCATAGCGCCCCGCAGGGGCTGGAGAGAGAGCATCTCTCAACCCCCCAGCTGATGGCCGCCATGGAGGACCCAGCAATTTCGACGTTGCGGGACGCGGATCGTCTACACGGTCCCTACTTCGACGTTCAACGTCGAAGTAGGGCGCTATTCCGATCCCCTCATGAGGTTAGCGACTTCGACGTCTCGCAGCCTAACGTCGAAGTTAACTTCGAAATAGCGCCCGACACGTGTAGCCGCGACGGGCGCTATTTCGAAGTTGGTGCCGCTACTTCGAAGTAGCGTGCACGTGTAGACACAGCTAAAGAGTAACAAAATAATAAATTATTATATATAATAATAAATAAATTATTTTGTTAGCACTTTGAAGTGCTACTGGACTGTTTTTTTGTTTAGATAGTATATAGACTAGCCGGCTTTCTCTCTGCTACTATTCAACTTGCAAAAAGTAATCACTTTCGTAACCTGTCTTTCTTTTTTTTATTATACCATGGTGTTGTATGCCCTTTAATTTTTTTGCTTGTACTAGAATTACAAGTAAAAGTGGAGAACTCATGGGGGAGGATGGATGGGATCCCTGAAGATTGGAAAAGGTCAAACCTAGTAACTATCAATAAAAAAGAGAAGGAAGAGGAACCAAGCCAACCTAATTTCAAGAAATGCAGAGATACCTGTATGGGGGACAAATGATTAAGCAGCAAATTAGTAAGCTCCTGGAGAATGAAAGAATTATAAATAATAGCCAACATGGAATTGTCAAGTACAAATCACATCTAGCCAAACTAATTTCCTTTGACAGGATTACTGGCCTAATGACTGGGGCAGACAGTAAATGCGAAATACATTGTATTGGTTTTGTAAGGCTTGGACTCACTCCCACATGACATTCTTAAAGGCAAACTAGTAACATTTCTATAAGGAGTAGAGCATAATCAGTTGAAAGATTCTACTCAGATAGTGGTTACCAATGGTTTTCTCTCAAACTGTAGGATGTATATGGGGGGGTCCTGCAGAGATCAGTAATTGGCCTGTAACTATTTGATATTTTTATTTGACTTGGATAAGGGGGTGAACCATGAATCCCTGCTACTGGATTAAGAACAGTTTAGAAAAATACTTGCCCATGACCTGTCCATAATGTCACTAAAAATAACCAGGGCTGGGATGGGGTGGGGTGAACGTGCACATGTAGGAACTGTGTTCCTGAATAACAATGGTTTGTTCAGTCCCTATATATTTGATTTGGGAAACATATTGCACTTTTGGCTTGTGCAGTCAGGGTAGCACAAATGTACGATGCAGCATAGAGGGATTTCATTAGTTACCTGTCATTCTGAGTGGGATAACTGACATTTGCTTTCACAGGACCAGTCCTGCATGTGGCTGCATCTGTAGAGAGATGCCTGTTGAACACAGCAGAGCTCAGCACAGAGGCAGACGCTCATGCAGGATCACTCAGACGACCAATATTTTAGAGGACTATCAGTCAGCTACCTGCCAGCAAACTTGTGAAATGAGTCTGTGTTTCCAGTTGCAAAAAATTACTGGAAAGGCAACTGCCGAAAGTGTCTGTTTGGATTTTGAGGTTTGCTTAGAATACAATCACCATGCCTGCAACTCAAGTCTCATGGCGTTGTCTGCTTCCTCTGGCAGAGCAGGTATAAACAGACAAAAGTTGGGACCAGAGATCTGTGTGCTCCCTTTCAAATCTGTGAGCCGCCTTCCTCTTTACATTCTCCTCCAGGGCCCGGAAAGCTGCTAGATCTGCCTGCCTGAGAATTTGTTCTGCATGGGAGAACTCTCAGTTGGCAGAGAGTCAGAGTAGCTAGTCTGTATACCACTTCCCTACTTGGGAGTGCCGTAAGAGGCATTTCAGGGCAAGGATATAACTGAAGCACTGTGCAGTCCAGCTATGCATAGCTGGTACATGGACTTTTGGTGACAACAGCCAGATGGCAGAAGACAGAGCAGCCCCCAGGCTGCTCTAAAATTTGTTGTGGTTCATTGTAGTATGAATCTACCCTGAGATTCAGAAGGCAAAATAATCAACTCTTGAAGCAGAAGTTCATCTCAATGCTTTGCCCTATTTAGCTACACAATATTTTCAACAGCATGCTTTAACAAGACACTTCTTTCCCCCCTTCTAAAAGCTTTGGCTCTGGTTTATTAGGAGCTTTCAGTTACTCTGTGGCTGCTTTGTAGATCATACTGAAGTAGCTAGCTATAGTAACAAGTAGGCATAGTTAGTCATGGTCACACAATTGACCCGTTCCAGAGACAGCCACCAGAGTTGCAGGGTATAGGTTTGTTTTAAGCAAAGCTCCCTCATGTTTGACCTTAATTTGGAGTTACTCAGTTCAAATGTGTGACTGACAGCTGTCAGCTTCACGACTTACCCCTCAGTTATACAACTTAGTTGTTTATGATTTAATGAAATGTTTGGTGATAAAGTGAACATCCAAGATGAAATTCACATTGAAACTTGATGGTGACATCCAGTATAAATGTCACTCCTGAACACATCCTGCCTGGAAGCATAGGGTATTTGCAGTTCTTTGCACAGCCAGGCCTGTCAGAAACGACACTAACTTTTGGCAACTAGGTATCAACACTGCACTAAGCTTAGATCCCAGACTAGCTGCTGTGTACTGTGCATGACCTTGCCTTAAATTCTGCTTTCCACTCAGGGGTAAGGGAAGGGAATGGCACTCATGGAATACCACCATCTCTCCTTTTCAGTAACACGATGGCCTTAACTTTACGCTGGAGACATGCAACACAAAATGGCTGTTTCTGCTGGCTGGGCTACCTCTTAGCCATATTGTGCCTCCCCCAGCTCTGCAGGCCCCAGAAAGGGAGAACTTGCTATATTGGTTCTGATCCCTAGGTCCACCCCTTCCAGTCTCACCCATACACTTACCAGTTTTGCTCTACTCCATCCCTTACAGCACAGCAACCTTAATTAATGTGGATTACAGCAGTATCCTCACAGCACATATTAAATCCAGATACATCCTAAGTCATTTAAGATAAACATGTCGAAGTTTAGTTATCCATTGGTTAACTTGTGTAACTACTGGCAGGTAAGTGTGGACACTGATACTAATTGTGTAATGGACAACTTGCGATCAGACACCATTCTCCAAGGCACGTGGCCTTGAGAGGGAGCACTTCCAGGAAAGAGGCTAAACACCTGGTAGCTCCCATAGCACGCGGCCAATAATTAGAAATGCCTAAATCATTCCAATCTGATATCTAGATGGGAAAAGAAGACAGAGCGCTGCTAGGATAGTAATGAGAAAACACAGGGCCAGTAAATGTCCTTCGTTTGACAATATATACAAAGAATCCATTTACTGAAATTAATTACAAAATCTTATGAAGGAGAGATGGGAAAATCATCTGTAAATTTTGCATCTCTGAAGGTATTATTAAATAGGGTTTCAACTCCTGAATTTCTTGTACCTACAATAAAATATGTAAGAACCACTGTAAACTCTTAAGCTGTGTCTACATGTGCACAAAAATTCAAAAGAAGTGGCCCTTTTTCGAAAGAGCGGGAGGAGCGTCCACACATGGAAACCCGTCTTTTGAAAGAAAATCGAAAGAACAGGGTGCAGACTTCAAAATCCGAACCCCAATCCCGTGTCAGGAAGATTGCTCCCTTTCGAAATACTAAATCAAAAGAGTACACATGTAGACACTCCACAGTCCGCTTTTTCGAAATAAGGGTCCGCCATGGCGCCGGTCAGCTGGAGCATGGGGCTGCTCCAGCTGGCAGCAGCGGGGCTCTATGGTCCCTGCGTTTGGCTGCCTTAAAGCCACACACACACAGGAAACCCGTGACAGGAAGCTGAGAGTGTGCTAGGAGCAGCCTGTGCATGTGCTCCAGCCCCATGCTCCAGCAACACAGCATGGCCAGTAGCCAGCCCCCCCACGAGCCCCACAGCTCCCCCTCCAAGCCCCCAGAAGGCTCCCAGGGGGAGAAAAAAAAAGGGATGGAGCGGGAGCTGTGGGACCTCCTCAGCCTCTGGAAGGACGAGAAGATCCTGCACCACATGGGGGTCAAGCAGTGCCATGCCGCCGCCTTCGGCTGCCTGGCGCAGGGCCTCCAGAGCAGGGGCCACCTGGAGCATACTGCAGAGCAGGTACACTCCAAGGTAAAAGAGCTGCGGCAGGGCTATGCCCAGGGCAGGGACCAGGCCAGCCGCTCCAGGGCAGCTCCAGCAACATGCCCCTTTTTCTGGGAGCTCTGGGGCATCCTGGGGCCCCAGGAGAGCTCACCACCCCCGGCGTTCCTGGACACCTCTGGCGAGGAACTGCAGCCAGAAGAGGAGGAGTAGGAGGAGCAGCCTGGACCGGGGTCCCGGGAGTGCGAGGGCAGCACCGAGTGGTCAAGTGAGGAGGGGGACCTCACCATTGTCATCCCCTCCCGCTCCTCGAGCTGGGCAACCGGGAGCTGGACATCCCCTCACTTCGCTGAGGGACCCTCTGGTACGTCCAGGGAGGGGCACACATCTGCTCCACAGGGTGGGGGCAACACAACAGCTAGTTGCCCGCACACAGGACCAGTGGTCCCGGGCCGCACACAGGCCACCCCCCACATGGGATACGGCACCCCGCGGTGGTGCACCAGCGATGCCCAGCACCCGCCCTCAGTGGACAGCACCATAAGCCACACAGGGGTGGTGGCCAGTCAGTGCTGGACAGGGCCTGGGGAAGGGCCACCTGCAGGAGACACCCCTGGATGCACCCCCAGGCTGGGAGGCCCAGCCCGTGGGGGCGGGCAGGTGCCCCTGGGGGGGTCAGTGTCCTGTGGGAGGGTGGGGGTCCCCAGGGGTGGGCTCGGGCAGGTGGGCCACAGCCCGGTCCCCTCCATCCAGGGCACATTACTGACATGCTCTCCTCCTCTCCACACAGCCGCACCATCCATGGGCCAGGAGAGCCTTGCGCTGTCCCTCGTCCCTGAGAACCCACCCGCAGCCCTCAGAGGTGCCCACACACCACCCCAGGCACTGCGCCATTGGGGCCATGGCTGGAGGGCCCTGTGCCAGGCCAAGGAGGATTGATCCAGCCAGCCAGCACCAGGCAGAGGTGGCCAAGCAACACCTGTGGCTCACACAGGCCAACATGGAGTGGAGGAGGGCAGCCTCAGATGGGCTGCTGTCCAACTTGGAGGGCACTGGCCACTCTGCCCAGGACTGTACGTCCACTGCTGCCCACCTCCTGACCCCCCCGGCAGCTACCCCTGCTGGTCCTGGCCCCCTGCCCCCACCAAGCCCACCCCTACTGAGCCCGCACTCTCCGCCCCACCAGGCGCACTCGCCGGCAATACCTGCCGGTGCTACCCACACCCTCTCCTCACTGCCGGAGACCCCGCACCCGGGGAAGCAGGGGCTCCAAGGGCCAACAGGGCTCTCAGCACACCGCCCCTGCCCCAGAATGAGCGCCTCGCCCCCCTCCAAGTTAGCTTACCCCCGTACATAGTTACCAACATAAATAGTTAGATAAATGTTTCTTTATTGTTCACCACTCTGTGCTGTGCTCCTCAGGGGGATGGTGGGTGGCGGATGTGCGTGTGTGGTGCTGGTGAGGGTGGGGGTGGCAGAAGCGGTGGGTGGCGGATGTGCGTGTGCATATGGGTCAGAGGTGGCTGTTGGCAAAGGCCTTCCTGAGGGCCTCCCAGATGCGGTGGCTGTCCTGGTGGGGCCTGGCATATGGGGATTGGCACCCGGCTGCACACAGATGGCGCTGGCCGGAGGGCCCCCTCCAGGGATGTAGGCATCCCCCTTTCCCTCCATGATGTTGTGGAGGACGCAACAGGCACCCACTACCTGGGGCACGTTGAGGACCCCAATCTCCAGACGCATGAGGAGACACCTCCACCACCCCTTTAGGCGCCCTAAGGTCTGCTCCACCACATTGCAGGCATGGCTGAGGCGCTCATTGAATGCCTCCCAGGTGGGGTCGAGGTGTCCCATTTATGGCCTCATGAGCCACGGCTGCAGCAGGGCATGGTGACATCCTCTACCACTGGGATCTCCCACTGGGGGCGAAGGTGCCGGCCCCCATGTGCTGGCAGAGTCCGGAGTTCCGGAAGACCCGAGCACCATGGGAGTGGCTGGGCCAGCCCATATAGAGTTTGGTGAACCATCCCCTTGCATCCACCAGGGACTGCAGCACCACTGAATGGTAGCCCTTTCGGTTGACGTACTGGCTGGCGCTGTGTGGCGGGATGCAGATGGGGATGTGTGCGCCATCCAAAGCGCCAATGCAGTTCGGAAAGCCCAGGTCCTGGAAGCTGGCAATGGTGTTGTCCAGATCCCCCCAGGCGGATGACCCTATGGAGCAGCAGCACACTGATGGCCCTGACGACCTGCGGGGGGGGCATGTGCTCTAGTGTGGGTGTCTCCCCACTCCTTGGGCCTGTTCTGCCCCCCTCCCATGTAGCCCCCGCCCCATCCAGCCCCCTGCCCCCCACCCATCCAGCCTCTGCCCCATCCGGCCCCTTGCAGCGGAGGGTTCCCCTTGCCCCAGACCCCGCACCCACCCAGCCCCACCATACCTCCATAAGTACAGCTCTGACGGTGGTCTTGCCCACCCCAAACTGCTGTCCCACAGAGTGGTAGGAGTCCGGGGTGGCCAGCTTCCAGATGGCAATGATGACCTGTTTCTCCAGTGTGATAGCTGGCCGCATGCAGGTGTCCTGGTGCCAGAGTGGGGGGGCGAGCCAGTGGCAGATCTCGTCAAAGGTCTGCCTCGACATGTGGAAGTTCTGCAGCCACCTTTCCTCACCTCACTCCCCTAGCACCATGTGCTCCCACCAGTTGGTGCTGCTGGGGTGGGTCCAGAGGTGTCGCGGCACCCGGCGGGGGGGGCGTCTGGCAGCGCCCTGTGGGGGAGAGCCCCGCGGCCCTGGGGGGACCGCCCAGCCACCCAATGAGACCGGGTGCAGCTGCAGTAATAGTGCACAGCACTGCCAGCAGGGTGTCCATGATGAGGGTGTCCTCCTGCAGGAACTGTTGCTGGGCCTCCACGGTGGGTATGAGTGGGCTCTGCTGGGCTGAGAAAGGCTGTGCAGCACTTGGCTCGCGCGGAGGCAAGGGCCCTTTAAAGGAGGTGGCTGGCTGTGGCCCCGGAAGGGCTCGTTGGCCATGGGACCCCGTCCGCAGCGTTTCCATGGGACTCCGTCCGCGGTATTTCCTGCTTCCCTTCTTTCGAAAGAGGGCTTGGAGCCGTGTGGATGCTCTCTTTCAAAAGACCTCGACAGCACTTCGGAAGAGCGGATCGAAGTGCTGATCCAAAAAATGGTGGCAGGTGCTCCGTTTTGACAGCCGCTATTTTCACCGCCAAACTTCTATTTTTGCCCTTTCGAAAGGGCACTCACATGTAGACACAGCTTTAGTGTTTGGTTTTTGTGGGGTTTTTGTTTTGTTTTTGTCCCAAGAGGGACCACCAAATGAACAAATGTCACTTTCCCATTTTTCAATCCAAATCATAGATTAAGGTTGGAAGAGCCGTCAGGAGGTCATCTAGTTCAATGCTCTGCTCAGACTCCCTGCAATTTGTGCACATCCTTTCTGTAGCAGGGGCCCCAAAACTACAACACAGTACTTCACATGTGGCCTCACCAATGTCAAACAGAGGGGAATAATAATTTCCCTTGGTCTTCTGGCAATGATGTGACTAGTGCAGCCCAATAGGTCATTAACCTTCTTGGCTACAAGGGCACACCGTTGTCTCCTATGCAGCTTCTCATCCACTGTAATCTCCAGGTCCTATTCTTGTAAAACTGCTGCCTAGACAGTCATTCCCCAACCTGTAGCACGCCTCTAACTCGGCTCCTTTTAGAACTTTCTCAGTCAGTTCCCAAATGAACAGCAAGCAAGAACTCCTGCTAAAGCCCCCAGCTGTTATTTTTCAAAATCCAGAGATTCTCCAGGTATTCTCCAAAGGTACAAAGAACTTTCCCTTTCCCCTCTCCCCACTGACCTTGAATTCTGAAAGCAATGCACACAAAAAAATATCGGACCAAAACTTCTGAGGAGAGGTGGGTGTGAACCCTATGAAGGAGATCTTCAATAAAGAGGAATGACAAGATGGCCCTTGTTTAAATGGCCCTCTGCCTCCAAGATATCTGCTTTTGGAGAGGGGAATACTTGAAGGACATTATATAAAACCACATTTAAACAGTATAATCTGTGGAATAAACAGGAAAACAAGCAAGCCAACAAAGAATAATGGTTTCTCTAGGCCTTTTTTTTATTTAGCCCCACCCACCCCTCCCGCACATAACAACCCTTAGATGTCTAAAATCTTCTAAGAGACATGAAACAAATAAACCTCAAGGACACAGAGCCCTTTCACCTCTGCCTCCCTGGATTCTGAACCAAGCACAAATCCCAGGGAAAGGTGAATTTAAAACCCTCAACCTAGAAATGTAGAGCAACACAAATACCCCATACTCAGACTCCCTGCCTGTCGACAAACGGCAAGCATCAGTACTCAATAAAATACCACTAGGCCAATTATGATTCAATCCAAAGCTCAGACTGACAATCTTGCTGCTGTCTCAGAGCAAGATGCAGGACATGGCCCCCATCTGCAGTCTGGCAGGTAATGGTCATGGGGAAAGACATTAATCTCTACCCCTGAATGCCACCCCATCCCAAAAGCTGATGTCCAGTTTGCCTTTAAGAGTGTCATGTGGGCATGAATCCAGTGAAAACCTCAGTGTGAGCTCTTTGATGCCAGAGAGAACACTCCATTCCAAATTTGAAGTGAAGGATATTGCTGTTCTGAACATGGAAAATCAATGGGAAAGGCCTCATCCATAAGTGGAATCCAAAACTAAGTTTTACTTGAATTTCAATTCAGAGAGTCCATTGGTCCCTGAAAACCCATGATGAAAATGCTGCTGCCAGAAGTAAATGCGTCACAGAGGTATCTGATGCCATTGGTAATGAAGAAGATCAGGATATTTTCATTTTATAGATGACCACCAAAATGTCAGTTCATCATGACAGATGGGCAAACGAGTGCCAGTATGACAAGCACAGCAGAATAATCAGTTGAAATCACTGGGGCAGGCAGATGGTTATCTCTGACAGATTCACAGACTTCGAACCTGATGTCTACAAAAGCATTAGGTGGAAATGGTGATGAGGGTAATTAGACACCCCCTCTCCCCCCCTCGACTTTCTCCCCACCGCACAGAGGTTCAGCAGACAGTCTTCAGAAGGACACTCAACTCTAGATAAAGTGGGAACTACAGTTATTAAAAGCACATTCTCAAGACAATTTTAATATAATTTTGTTCTTTAAGCTATACCCAGAACAGTAGGCGCTGGCCAAACAGCTTGAGAAACACCCCACTTAGAGGACAAACTGCAACCAGAGAGCCAGCACACATTGATACTATAGAGCTTCTACACATGGGGTAGCAGAGAATTCATGCTAATGAGCTCGTTGAATGCCATATTCCTTAGCTGACTGTCCCTTGGGCCCTTTAGTGAGCACTGTGCTGTGCTGGGAAGTGGAAATGGAGAGAACTTAAACCTCGCCACATTTGCTCTGCATTGCAGAATCACTGCAGTCACTGTGAACCTCCCTCTCAGCCACGACCACAGCAACATTGTCTAGCACATTACCAGCACTTCCACTGCTGACTGGGCTCTGAGAAGACATTTAGGGGTAAATCACGGCTAAATAACAGCACAGATCACTGAGAGCCAGGACTGGTGGCTGGAAAAACTTTTTGGAACCACATAAAACTTGGCCATGCCTGTAATCAGCAGACATCTGGCTAACTAAAATCACACCAGACTATGGATGTTGCCGGGCAAGAGTGTTTGGGATCAGAGAGGTTCTTATTCTTGTGCAAAGTGTGATCTTTCGTACAAATAAAAAAATGAATGCACCAACATCATTGCTCTTACCACAGCATTTGAAGTGCCTTTAGGTACGTAAATAGAGCATACAATGAAAAGTTATAGGTTGTACAAAAATAAGCAACTTCTTTGATGACTTGAGTTAGTCATTCAAAATTTTGATGTATTATAACTCCAGTTCTGGGCTTTCCAACTTAGTTTGTATTTTAAATTGTGACAGCATTGCAGTGCTAAATTACGATCTCTTTTTGCAAACCATAATTATTAAATTTTCCAAGATAAACTTAATATATTAGCTGTGCTTGAGTACCTCAAACCTGAATAGCTGTTTGTTGTCTTTCACTTGGATTACTCGGTAATATATCAAATGATTAGGCAAAAGGTAAATGTCATATATGGTATTTTTCAATCTACAGTACTAAGCACTTGGAAGTGATTTGCAAAACTGAAGAGAGGAAATCTGTTAAAGAAATATTCTGACCAATAGTTGAGGTATTCCTTATGATACAGTAAAATAGCATTTTGTATGGTTCATAAACATTCTACCTTAAATCCAAATCCACTTGATCTGATTACATTTGGCTGTTTCAAATACCACATCAAATAAATTTTATTACACTGAAGCACAAATCACATTTCATTATATTAGCCAATCAGTTCATTGTTTGTCTTCCAGTTCAAACCCAAACACATGTCACATCACGAGAAACTTGTTTGAGAGACACTAGGAGCAACAAAGTAAAGCACGGGCTATGGAAGTGATATTAAATCCCCTTTCGTCATGACTTGAAGTCTGAGATGGAACTGGATATATGGCTGTACCTGAAATGCTCTCTGTTACTTACCAAATGTCTACACTGGAATCTGTTTCTGGCCATTAAAAGCTGCATCTAAACTGAATCAATTTAATCTGTTATTGGAAGGGTACTGAGTGTGTGAAAAAGCATGCCCTACCTCAGATGAGATCTGGGAAAGTTTTTAAAAGGTGGAAATAACTGAATGTATTCACTAGCAAGTTGATTTACTATTTTAAAATTTAATACATTAAAAGATTCGAAGAAACCTCCAAATGTCACCCTCTCAGATGCCTCAATAATGAAATGCCATATGGAACATCTGGTGAAAAGCTCAAATTTCAAACATAACTATTGACATTGGTTGAAATTCATTCTGTACCAAAGATCATCACGTAGAAACTATTTTGAATCTGTGTTTCATACAGAACTGTTGTTGATAATGGTTTTGTTTGTCTCCATTCTTTCTTCATTATTTGTCTGAAGAAAGTCTGGATTAAAAAAATCAGGTTTAATAAATTGTTCAACTCTAGTTTTAAACCCGGGGAGTCTAAGTATAATTCATAAATTGTGAAAAACAGAGGCTCCAAATTGTCCTCTTCCCAGGGCAGCAGTCACTTAAAACTCCTGGAGAGAGGAACAGGACGACACTGAGTGGACAGGTCCCTATGTGGTCCTAACCTAACGTATGCAGTACGTTTCCTAAGATTTTATTTTCTCTTCCAAGTGATGCACTGGAATTAGATATGGGCCCCCAAGTAAAACCAGTAGCTAACCAGTGAGTACAGTAGACCCCCGACTTACACAATTTCAACTTATGTATTTCTTGCAATAATGCAAGTCAAAAATGTGAGTGACTCTCCACTTGCAGGAGCCAGGCTGTCACCTGGTTCCTGGCTCTCTGCCGCTCATGGGAACAGGGAGCCAGGGCAGTCAGGGCCAGTGGACAGAAGGCAGCAAGGCCCCTCTCCCACCAGTCTTGAATTGCACAAAATTTGACTTACGCGTGGTTGCCCAGTAATGCAACCTATGCATAAGTCAAGGGTCTACTGCAGTCTCATTTGAAATCTACAGGGATTACTGCTCATATAAGGACTGTATTTTCCACTGACATTCCACCACTTAGCACACAGTCTGCCACTGCAGGGCACCACTGTCATACAGTGCACTGCTCAGAGAAAGGCTACATCTACACTAGTGAGTTTTTTTTGAAAAAGCTGGGGCTCTTTCAAAAAATCCTACGGAGCACCTACACACAAAATGCAATGCTGGATATTAAATCAAAAGAACGCAGCACTTTTTCTGGCTTCCCTCTTCCTCTCCCAGATTAGGAAGTGTACCTTTTTCTGAAAGATTATTTCATAACAAGAAGTGTGCAGATGCTCCCAGGGCCCTTTTTTCAAAAGAGCAGTCCCCGTGGCACCAGATTTTTCAATCCCCAGCTTGTTCTTTCGAAAGAGCAGGGGCTGTGTGGATGCTCTCTAAAGAGTGGATCAATTTTTTCAATCCACTTTATGTGTGGATGCACTCTTTCCAAAGACGTTTTTTTCAGAAGAGACCTTCTGGAAGAATTTCTTTCGAAGGATGCCTGTAGAGTAGACGTAGCCAAAGATGTCCAACAACAAAATGGAAGGCACTTTGTCTCTGCTTTGATTGACAGTGTAACGTAACAATGCATTAGACAAGTCAAAAGCAATGAAAATGAGGTGAACTGAGAATGGAATGTGACAGAAATGTGCCTGGTTTCACAAAGAAACCAAACAGTTCCAAATTACAGTTAAACTCTTTTCATATTAGGGTCAAGCCTATGGTGGCATCTTTTCTATGAGAGACATAATACAATTAGTATTTTGTAGTTTGTACTAGAGGGATCAGGTTGTATTTGTAGATGTATATTTCTTAAGCAACTGAAAATTACATGCAAGCCCTGGAAATCAGAAATTAACCTTTGTCTTTGTCTTTAAGGGGCTGGGCTTTCTTAAGAGTAGAGATGAATTTCTGCAGTTTGAGTGAGTTATGAAAAGAGCCACAAATTATATTAGGGCAAGTGGCACTTAGTTTCTATCCCATAAATTAAGAGCTCTGTGACTTCCAGCATGGGGGGAAGGGAGGGAAATTGTCTATGGACATCATTAAGATACACCCTGTAAAAACAAAAAGAAGGAGGAAAGGAAAAGGAGAGGGAAGCCTTGACATAAAACTGAGTAGGTGGTTTGGAAATCCATCCACTGGCTTATCTGGAGTGAGAGATCAGCCTTCCTAACCCCCTGTGGGGCTTATGGAAATGAGCAAAGAAAGAGCAAAAAAAAGTCACAATCTCTCTCAAGCTTCCTGACATTATAAGAACTTTAAATAACAGGTGTTAAATTTCATTAAGGTTGCTTTTAGTTCACCCTGGCAAAGTAGATTGCCTGCTAGTATTTATGAAACTACCAGGGAGATTTGCATTAATACAGTATCTATAAATAATTTCCTCTATATTTTATATTTGGATCTGAAACTGGTGGGGTATGTTATGTCACCCTTAGTTTCTATGGGAATAAATTCTATAAGCTTCAGCCTGCCTTGCAATTCTACACTTATATGTAATAGAAAGTCTCAAAACACATATTCTGAGGTGGTCAGTTTTATAGGAGCCTGAAAATATTGCAGACAGTCTCTATATTGCAGTTAAGCATTCGGTAAACTGATTTACTGAATTGTCCTGTACTTCTTAACTGGATTTAATCCATCTTGAAGAGTCAACTACTGCTGGCTCACATTACTTCGAACAAATCTTTCAGTGCCATTACTTCAATCTTTGCTAAAATGAACTCATTTGCAGCCTTGCAAGGAATTTTAGATGTCTGCATTTCTTAGTTAACCAGTTAACCCATACATCTAAGTCTCATTGCTTTGCTGAATTCGGGCTAGACTTCTGAATATTCCCATCTCTTCCAGGCAAGGTTTACAATCATTGTAGTCTCAGAAATGTCAGAACTGAGGTTATGTTTTATTACACAAGACAAGTGTGACACAAAGTGGAAAGTTAAACTGGAGATCGTATAATTGTAGAGATGCTTATAGTGAATGCTATGTCAGTTGCCTAACTTTCTCATTGACTTTCCAATGTAATTGATTCTTGAGGATTTCTAAGCCCAGTCTCAAAATCTGTCATGTTTGAATTTGTAAAATGTGTTATAATGAAAAAAGATACATTAAAAATACTAAAACATGATATGTGCTCAGAAATGTCTCTAAAAAGAGGTAGTGTGGGATTTCATGTTTATCATCTCTCTGTGAATCCCAGATCACATCAGTTTTGTTTACAGAAGAGTGGAAAACATGTTGTTTCTCACTTCTAGCTCTTCAAAATCAGCTTAGGATTTCATGTGCTCTGATGTGTTTGTGCATTATCAAAAGTAAGAAGGATTCTGCAATTGTAACTCAATCCGTTGAAATGTGAGGCTGCTGGTATGACTGGAGTTTAACATATTATATGTCAATGATACAAATGGGTCCCACAGTACTAACAGTGCAAAATTTAGTCAATTTTGACTCTGAGAAGCATTAGGCAGCCTGTCTTACCGGTTTTCAAAAAGATTAAGGGTGAAATCCTGGCTCCAGCTTCGGACAATAGACAAACACCCCTTCACACCAGTGGGGGCAGAATTTCAACATTTATGCACATTACAAGTGATAAAGCTGTAGACCACAGCTTTTTTGCGAAGAATCAGATGAGCAATGCCAAAAAGACCAGTTTTACAAGCTGAAACTGATGCCAATCATGAAGGAGTTAGGAAACAAGAGGAGATTAACATGGGCCTCCTCTTTAGCTTTGAAGATAAACTCACCTCCCAAAAGGAGTTACACAAAAGATGCACGATGGGGCAAGGGATTGGGGCACTCACCTGGTGCAGCTCCTGGGGGGAACAGGTGGATGTGCACCACTTTGTGATTGCAGGCAGTGCCCTCCCCCACCATTCCCCATTGGCTGTGATTCCTGCCCAATGAGAATGATGGAGTGGAGCCTGCAGGTGAATGCTTCTCTGCGTTGCCATTCCCTTGTGGGGTGTGCCAAAGCTTGGAGACTTGCTGTGGGGCTGGAGTGCCAGTTTTGGCTCACCTCGCTGGGGAGGGACGGAGCCCTGATCCTCAGAGGACAGATCCAGCCCTTGAGCCATAGGTTCCCCATTGCTGTCATAAGCCATTGCAAGAGTCTTTGTATAAAATACGCCTTGTGAAGTATCATTTGAAAATGAACAACATATTGGTCTGTAATATCACTGGGAAAATGTTGTGTTTGAAGTAAAAGTCACCCCTGAATGATGCTGGTGAGATGTGTTCAGACCCACACACAGCACCAATTAGTCAGACCTGCTAAAGCAGTCCCAAAAGCAAAGGAATGCATGTTTACCTCAGTTGCACATGGAAGTTGTAAACAGGGCTCTCAGACAAGGGAGAAGACAGGGAAAAAAACATTTAGGCCATGTCTACACTAGAGAGTTTTGTCGAAAGAAGGGGAGGGAGTGTCTATACACATAAAGTGTTCTGTCAGAGTCTCAACAGCACTCTGCATTTGTTTCTACAGTGTTATCCCTCAAAAATTTGAGGAATAAGGCTCTGTTGACAGAGTTCTGTCAACAGAAGTGCGGTGTAGACTCTTCTGTCAACAGAGAGGGCTTCTGGTTCACCAGGCATCCCTGTTTGCAAAGCGTCCAGTCAGCCATTCTGTCGACAAAGGGCAGGGCAGTCTGGCTGCTCTGTCAGAGTGGATTGCTCTGTCAATCTGCTTTTGTGTGTAGCATTGCCACTGGGAATAGGTGGTAAGAACTTCACCTTGAAGCAAGTCTAGGTTGATAAGTTTAAAAAAATACTTCATCGTTATTTCTTTCATAACCATTTTTTACTTTAATGCCTCGCTACTTGTATTAATTCAAAATCTAATTCTGGAGGTAAATTTATTTTGTTCTTTAATTACAACAAATCCAAAGTTGTGAATTATTTGAGAAACTCCATTTATGACACCATATTTCTGAAGGTGAAGAGGATATTCTAGAATTTGTTTTGGAAAAAAAAAACACCAGAAGACCTGCTTGGGAATTTGAAAGTGGAAGGCAGTTTAGGTGAAAACGATAATGAAATGGTAGATACCATAATTCCAAGGAATGGTAGGGAGGAAACAGCACTACAAAGACAATGGATTTCAAGAAGGAAGACTTTAAAAAAAACCCTCAGGGAGTTAGCAGATAAGATCTCATGGGAATCACTTCTAAGGGGAAAGCACTTCAAGAAGGTTGGCAGTTTGAATAAACATTACTAATGTCACAAGAACACAGTACCCCACTGGGCTAGAAAGACAGAAGGAATGACAAGAGACCACCCTGACCTAAGCAAGAAAGTACAATTAAAAAGGCCATGTTACAAAGCAAGATTAAACTAGTTAGAAAATTCTAATTTTTTTTGTTTCAGTCTTCACCAGTATGGGTATTGGCAATTGGAGATGTCACATCATGAATTGGGAGAGATTCCAAAGAACTGCAAAAAGGGCAAATATTGTGCTAATCTATAAAAAAAAAGGAAATAAAGACAACCTGGGTAACTACTCATAGTTAGCTTAATTTTAGTATCTGGAAGGATAATAGCACAATAAAGTTAAACAATCAATTTATAAACATCTGGAACACAGAAAGGCAATAAATGACAGTGTGGACTTGACAAGAAATCTGTCAAACCAATTTAGTACATCCTAAATTTTGCAAGAGGTGATACAGTCTTGTGTAACTTTCTCACAAATGAACTAGGGAAATGCAGTCTACATGGAGCTACTGTAAGGTGGGTGCACAACTGGCTGGAGAGTAGTTATTAGGGGTTCACTGTCAAGCTGGAAGGACTTATCAAAGGGGATCTTGCTGGAATCAGTCCTGGGACCAGTTCTCTTCAATATTTTAATCAGTGATTTAGATAATGGTGCAGACAGAACGCTTATGAAGTCAGCAGTCAATACCAAGCAAAGGAGGTGTTGCAAATGCTTTGGTGGATTCAAACAATCGAAAGGATCTGCATGACCTGGAACAATTGTCTGAGGCAAATGAGATGAAATTCATTAAAGTACTTCACTTAGGAAGGGACACCCAACTGCATACATACAAAAGGGGAAATGACAGTCTAGGAAGGAGAACTGTGGGAAGGAATCTGGGAGTCATAGTGAATCACAAGCCAAATGTATGTGAACAAATAACATTGTGGGATGTATCAGCTGGAGTGTTGTAAGTTAGACATGAGAAGTAATTAGGGTGATCATCTGCCCCATATTAGGCAGGATGGTCCCATATTTGGGATGTCAAAAAGGTGTCCCAAATGTTTTTAAAAAGGACTAACTGTCCCATGTTTGTGCCCTCCCTCACTGCCCTCCGCCCCCCGGCTGACCTTTAGCCTTTAGCTATCATCTTTGAAAAGTCCTGGAAGTTGGGAGAGATTCCAGAAGCCTGGAAAAGGGCAAACATGGTGCCCATCTATAAAAGGGGGAAAAAAAACCAACCCGGGAAACTACAGACCAGACCAGTCAGTTTAATTTCTGTGCAGGAAAAGATAAAGGAGCAAATAATTAAGAAATTCATCTGCAAACATCTGGAAGAAAATGAGGTGATAGGTAACAGCCAGCATAGGTTTGTAAAGAACAGATCATGCCAGACCAATCCGATAGCTTTTTTTGACAGGACAACAAGTCTCCTGAATAAGGGAGAAGCAGTGGATGTGGTATACCTAGATTTTAGTAAGGTATTTGACACAGTCTCGCACGATGTTCTTGTCAATAAACTAAGCAAATTCAACTTAGATGGGGCCACTATGAGGTGGGTGCATAACTGGCTGGATAACCATTCTCAGAGAGTAGATATTAATGGTTCGCAGTCCCGGGGGAAGGGCATAACCAGTGAGGTTCAGGAGGGGTCTGTTTTGGGACCAGTTCTATTCAACATCGTCATCGACAATTCAGATACTGGCATAGAGAGGATGCTTATTAAGTTTGCAGATGATACCAGGCTGGGAGAGGTTGCAACTGCTTTGAAGGATAGAGTTGTAATTCAGAATGATCTGGACAAACTGGAGAAATGGTCTGAGGTAAACAGGATGAAGTTTAATAAGGACAAATGCAAAGTACTCCACTTAGGAAGAATAAAAGAATCAGCTTCATACGTATACAATGGGAAGCGACTGTCTAGAAAGGGACTTAGAGGTCACAGTGGACAACAAGCTAAATATGAGTCAACTGTGTGATGCTGTTGCCAAAAAAAGCAAACATGATTCTGGGATGTATTAACAGGAGTGTTGTGAGCAAGACATGAGAAGTTATTCTTCTGCTCTACTCAGCACTCATTAGGCATCAATTGGAGTACTGAGTCAATTCTGGGCACCACATTTCAAGAAAGATGTGGAGAAGTTGGAGAAGGTCTAGAGAAGAGCAACAAGAATGATTAAAGGTCTGGAGAACATGAGCTATGAGGGAAGACCGAAAGAACTGGGCTTGTTTAGTTTAGAAAAGAGAAGACTTAGAGGGGACATGACATCAGTTTTCAAGTACCTCAAAGAGGGTTACAAGGAGGAGGGAGAAAATTTGTTCTCCTTGGCCTCTGAGGATAGGGCAAGGAGCAATGGGCTTAAACTGCAGCCAGGGAGGTTTAGATCAGACATTAGGGAAAACTTCCTAACTGTCAGAGTGGTTAAACACTGGAATAAGTTACCTAGAGAGGTTGTGGAATCTCCATCACTGGAGATATTTAAGAGCAGGTTAGACAGGCGACTATTGAGGATGGTCAAGATGGTGTTTGGTCCTGCCAAGAGGGCAGGGAACTGGACTGGATGACCTCTTGAGTTCCCTTCCAGTTCTAGTGTTCTATGATTCTTTCATTTTACGTCCTTTTCTGCCAGCAGCTCTCCAAGCCTCGATGAAATGCGGGAGCCTAGACGGCTGTCGCATCCCTGCCACTTCCCTGGGGCTCAGTGTGGAGGCAGGCACGGGGTGCAGCTTCCCTGGGACTTGGGGGGAGGCGGCTGCCACTTTCCTGGGGCTTGGAGGGAGCCAACAGCTACTGCCTCCGCCCCAGCTCCCCAGGGCTTGGTGGAGCTGCCCCTCCCCTTTGCCACATATCTCCCTGTCCTGCATTTGAGACAGGAAGATACAGTCACCCAAAAAGTAATACTTCTGCTTTACTCTGCACTGATTAGGTGTCAGCTGGAATATTGTGTCCAGTTCTGGGTGCCACTTTTCAGGAAAGAGGTGGACAAATTGGAGAAAGTCCTGAGAAGAGCAACAAAATGATTTAAGGTTTAGAAATCAACCTCTGAGGGAAGAGTGAAAAAATGGGTTGGTTTAATCTGGAGAAGAAAAGATGGAGGGGACAGGATAATGATTTTCAAGTACATAAAAGGTTGTTACAAGGAGAAAAATATTTTCCTTAACCTCTCACAATACGACAAGAAGCGACGGGCTTACATTGCAGCCAGGAAGATTTCAGTTGACCGCAAAGAAAAACTGCTTGTCAGAGTAATTCAGCATTGGAGTAAATTGATTAGGGAAGTTGTGGAATCTCCATCAGTGGAGACTTTTAAGAACAGGTAGACAACACCTCTGAGGTACAGTGTACCTAATACTTACTCCTGGCATGAGTGCAGGGGACTGGATTAAATGACCTTTCATGTTTCCTTCCAATCCTACTAGTGTATATTGATCTCCTTAAAGGGGCAATAGACCCAACATATGTCTGGAGCAAAGGTCCCTCCATTTTTAGCATCCATGTGTGGAATAAATTTTGTTATGTGCATTGAGGCATATAGAGATGTGCACAACCAGCAGAAACACATGTTGCCAGTTGCAGGCGCTCTGCTCATCATCTGGATGGCATTATAATTTCTCCTGGATGGATTTCCAAGTGCACGGATTACAGGAAACACTGATCTGGATTGTCCAGGAAAGGGCTGAACACTGCAGAGCACCTGTTTTTTTCTGAGTTTTTTTGGGGGAGGGGGTTTTGTGATGAGGGAAATGGAGGGAGAAATCCAGGAGGGACACAGTAAATCACCATGCTGCTGGAAGCTGCAGAGTGGCAGCTTGCTGACAGGCTGCTGGAGTCAGAGCTGTTGTACCAGCACTGTGGTTATATCCTAACATTCAAACAATCTATTTCTAATTATATTTGATTGTCAGAGTTTATAAGAGATTATTACACAGCTCAATTATAATTACTATTTATAAGTAAATTAATACTATTTGCTAATATGCAAAAGCTGATAAATAATGAATCACCACTTTACTCAATATGGCTCAATAATACTTATTTCACAGCTGTTTTAATACTGCTTGATATTGGTAGTTGTCTTTCCCAATGGCAAGTTAAATCAAACAGCATGATACAAACAATCCTTAAATCTTAAGCTTAGAAAAATATTAGAAACAGCTGCAATTTAACAGCAGTCTTAATTACGGGCTAGATTGTGAATTTGCCATAAGCCCTGCATCAGGAGCAGTGCAAACGTGTGTGTCTCCAGGACCAACTTCTGACCCAGAGTTGTAGCTACTCGGTTCCTTGTTGCCTCCCACACCCACGAAGAAAATATTGCCCCCTAGCTCATTATCTGGTACAGGTGACTTTCTCCTCCATAAATTCCAGTGCAGATGTTAGGTCCACTAACCGTTGCTTACATGTAATTGACCATGGGTGGACTCAACCCTGGGACCTTTGGAGCTTAATGCAGGCACCTTTATAATTTGAGCTAAGAGTCAGCTCTGGCTGTCACCTCAGGCTGTAGAGGAAGCTTATTCTTTCTCTCTGTAAGTGTCCAAAGTGCCACTACATGTGACAGCGCATCATACCCCTAGGTATGTGGGTTACATACACACTGCCTATTTTCAAACTCATGTTATGCTCCCCTCTTCCACTGAAAGAGTTAGGGATGAGTTCATGTTTGCTCTTAACATGCAAGCTGTATGCATTCTTTCAACTGGACAAGAAAACATGCCTGTTTTAAATGAAAATTGATTGCTGTTTAATCTGTTAGCGCTGGCTAATTTGGACTGATGGTATTTCTGCAACTTCCAAAGAGTTATGTGGAAGCAATTGTACAATGGAATCATGATGGATTCAGCCCTCAAAACACAGCAGATTAGGGAAGGTCAGAAATCACACTCACACAAGGAAACATTTTGAAAATTTCATATGAGGTCAGTTGATGTAGTCAAACTCTGTATTCTGACTATGGTACTCTAGGGAAATCAGGCACCACAGATTTGTGGATCCACTCTGGCAGCAAACAACTCCAGGAAAACTCCACCAGCATAGGGATATCACAGAGGCAGCCTCACACTTGTCAGGAGTCCCAGTGTAATGAAGCAGGACGTGGATAAAGAGGCATCTCCAGCCCTTGCCACTCCAGGGAATGTGGATTGCAGAGTTGCAAGCCCAATTTGCCATTATCCAGCTCTGTTCATAGAATCACAGAACTAGAAGGAACCTCAAGAAGGAACATGGCAGGACCAAGCCATGAGAGATAGGAAGGTCTTCCTAATGTCCAACCTAAACCTTCCATGATGCAATTTAAACCCATTTCTTCTTGTCCTATCATCAGAGGTTAAGGAGAAATATTTTTCACCCTCCTCCTTGAAACACCCTTTTAGGTATTTGAAAGCTGTTACCATATCCTCGCTAATCTTTGTTCTAGATGAAAACAAACCCAGTTCTTTCAATCTGCCTTCATAGGTCATGTCTTCTAGACCTTAATCATATTTATTGCTCTGCTCTGGACTCCATTTGTCCACCACTTTTCTGAAATGTGGCACCCAAAACTGGACATGGTCCTCTAGTTGAGGCCAATACAGCAGGGTCTCAACATTCACAAACCTAGGTATTCACAAGCGGCTGCAAGTGACTGTTTCCACAGCGAGCTGGACAGGGAGCGATGGCAACCACCACTTCCCCGAGGAGGAGCACCAGCAGCTGTTGCTTCCCCCAGGGCTCCGGGCAGGGAGCGCCAGCAGCCAGTGCTTCTCCTGGAGCCCCAGGCAGGAGCGCTAGCAGCCAATGCTTCCACCGGGACCCTGGGCAAGAGCCTCGGCAGCTGCTGCTTCCCCAGGGCTTCAAGCCCCCAGTATTTGTAAAATTCAACATTCAAGGGTTGGCAACAGAGAACCCTCATGAATGTTGAGACCCTACGGTACATGCTGAATCCAGCTTGTTATGCCCTTCCAGCATGACTGTGAATCATTGATAGCTTCTGTCTGGAAAGTTATCCAACCTGTTATTTAACACCTAACAGTAGCTCCATGTAGGCTGTATTTTTCTACTTGTTAATGAGAAAGTCATGTGGGTCTGTATCAAAAGGTGTAATACATCTAGATTTACTATATCTATGGCTCTTCACCTCCAACACCCTCATCCACAAGGCTTGTTTCCTGGTCAAAAAAGCAGTCAGTTTGGTTTGATAAGATTAGTTCTTGACAAAGAGCGTTGCTGATCACCTTCTTATGTTGCAGATAACAGGAGAAAAGTAACGTGTTATTCTCTCAGTTCTATTCTTTAGAATAGCATACAATATACCTCAGTATTTTTACCTTCAGATTCCTTATGAGACCCAACATGGAAAAGCTTTAAATTAGGAAGACTTACCTGATTAAAATGATGAAGTTTGTCAATTAAATGACTGATGAGAGGGTCTATTCCTTTGACTTTCAATTCTGGGTTGTTAATTTGTGCCTTCAGTCCATTGGAAACAATCCTACTGGTGTAACTGGAAAAATTAAAAAGAACAAAATGTCAACCAGAAAGAAAATATTCACCTTGAAAATGAGAGGGTAACATTTTACAAGCCAGCTTCATTAGAATAATGAACATACACAATTTGAAATTAATGTGTTAGGGTCAATAAAATATTACAAAGTAAGTATATTTGTAAATATTGAAATTAGAGCAAGCAATTCTTTTATCACCCCAAACCTACATAAAATGACTTTTCTTGCATTATCATCAGCTCAATATCAAATATGAAAAAGTTCAAGAGATTAAAAAATCCCAACATTTCTGGTTTCTTATTTTTATCTTAGTGTTTGAACCTTTCAGCTATGGTTACACTAGTGAGTTTTGCCAACAAAACTGGTGGAATGTCCACACACAAAAAGCAGTTTGCGGATAAAACTCAGCACTTTTGCTGGCAGCATTCTGCTTCTCAGCCATGAGGCATAACGTTAGCGCCAACAGATTGTGTCCACAATAAAGCTGTGTGGATGCTCTGGGGGGGCCTTCTCTTGACAGACAGGTCGTCCAGAACAATGGGCAGCCCTGTCTGCTGTGCTTCCGAGTGCCTGTTTTGTCAAGAGAGCAGCGGGGCAGTCCACCTGCTCTGTTGACAGAGCAGAGAGCTCTTCCAATTGGCTTTTTGTGTGGCTGCATTCTGTCAACAGAATGGACTCAGAGCGCTGTAGTGTAACCATTGCCTGGATGTTTATGTTTCAAGCTTTTCTGTACAACTCTGTAAGGGCTGGAAAGTTGCTTTAAATTCAGATTTAAGATTCTCACATAATCACTGGATCCCAAATGCCTCAAGAGTTGCAGTAAAATCAGAAGAGTTGGTAACAATTTCTCAGCTGGCAGGGCATATGTTGCATTCAGGGAAAAGAGGCTTTTTAGGCTTTTCAGCAACTGTGAAGATGAAATTGCTGGGCTCCAGCCACAGAAATACTGGAAGAATGCCTTCAAGCAGCAAAATCTCACACATCAGTGGTCTTCTCTCAGTCGGGCCATATCTTTATCATGACTTTGTGTCTATCTGAACTGCTCCTACCATAAAGTAAACCCTTGATTTAATGGACTGATGGGGCGAAGGGGTGTCCATTAATGTTGAAAGCCTGTTATCGCCAAATGGTTATACAGTATGATAATGCACTGACCTTCCCAGACCATCACTCACTCCTGTCCTCTGTCCCCTCCCACTTCCTGTCCCATTCTCCACCTCACACATCCATCTCTTTCTCCCAATTATCAGGGGAGGAGCCAAATGCCAGCCTGGCTTCCACCTCCTGCAGCTCTCTGTGCTGTGGCTTCTCCAGCCCCCAGCTCCAAGTTGCCCACGCAAAAGTAGAGCATGGCCACCCTCTGCCGGCCAATGGGTAGCAGCCTTCAACACCAAGGCTGCTGCTCAGCGCCATTGCAGGCAGCGGCAGCCGGGTGCAGACATGTTCCATGCACACGGGGCTGTGTGAGGAGAGCTCCTGCACCCTGCTGCAGCCCCCTCCAGCCCTTCTGGCGCTGGTGGCCACAGATGCTCTGGCAGCTCCTCCAACCCCGGTGGTGGTTCTAGTGAGTCTCTGGCATTTATTTTGGGGGTGGAATTAGCGGGGGCTGGCAGACAGCATCCATTATTTCCAAAGTACATTCTATCAGGGTCCATTAAATCGAAGTACATTCCATCAGGGACCCACCTCTGTGCAATCTCACCTTAAAACTTTGGATCTGAAAAACATCAGCTGTTCTCATACAATAAATGCCTGCCTCTGTCAGAATCCTTATCCTACCTCCCTGGACAACACTGACACAGATCAACTTCCCATTCAGTTATTGCTGTACTTTGGTTTCAGCACCAAGATATTGTTCTTTCCACCTGTTTTTCCCCCAGATACAAGGAATGAATTGCAGTCCCATGCTCCTGGAAATCCTGTACACTCTACTCTGATTTTCCAGCTCCTCCTCTGCAGCAAAATTGTACAAAGAGGTATTCAGAGCCAATTTAAGCCATTGGACTAATGAGGTTTCCCCTATGCATCCATATCTACTTGGAAACTGTAAACTATCATGCCAAATATCAGAAAGGTAGCCACGTTAGTCTGACTTGTTGTTGTTATCATGCCAAATATACACCTTTGCCAACTCAAGCAGAAGGAAGTTGCATTTTTCTGGATTGGAGCTCAAATGCTACATCTACACTAGCGATTTTTCTTGAAAAACCTTGGGCTCTTTTGAAAATCCCACAGAGTATCTACACACACAATGCATTTTTGATATTTAATTGGAAGAATGCAGCCCTTTTTCTGGCAGCCCTCTTCCAGCCGCAGATGAGATTCTTTTGGGAAAAAAAAATGTGTAGACACCCTGGAGGCTCTATTTTCAAAAGAACAGTCTTCATGGTACTGAATTTTTCAGTCCTTGATCTGTTCTTTTGAAAGAGCAGGGGCTGTGAGGATGCTCTCTATTAAAAGAGCAGATAGAAAAAAAATATATGTGCTTTTTTGTGTGTGGACGTGCTTTTTCTAAATAAGTGTTTTTGGAAGAGAGATCTTCTAGAATTTCTTTCGAAGGATCACTGTAGCGTAGACATAGCCAAAGAGACAGGGCCTGTACAATTTTCTCTTTAGCCATAGCTACATTATCTATAATAACTATGATGTTCTTCCAGTGCATCAGCAAACTTCCCTTGATAAGGCTAAGTGTGGACAATGAAGGCCAGGCCTTCAATGAGGGTTAGGAAAATTAGGTATTCAACTTCTGTTAGCTTTCAATTAGTCAGGCACCCTTTGAAAACACCAGCATAAATTATCTCTTCTCAGTGACTAACAGAGTTTCAAATTATAATTTAACTTTCACTAGTATGTTCATTCATCTCATTTGGTTTTAATTAAGACAGGACAAAGTTAAACATCAATTAAAACTGACATTAAAAAACATCCCACTGCAGTGTAACATTTGCGTTCAAGCAAATGGCAGGGTCAGTCTTTGAGGATAATATCAGTGACTAGCCTCTCTTAGAAAGGAAAGATGACAAGAATGAGGCCCGTGAGCAAAAAGAAGTCCAAATACACAGCCAATAGCAGACTGTGTCCTGGTATCAGATACAGAGATGGCATTTGATGTGGTTCTTTGGGACCACCCAATTGCAGTACAGAAGGAAGTTAGTTATGATCAATTGGTAGCCTCCATCAAATGGCTCTACAATTCTCCATGTGCATTCCTTTGTCTCCACCTCTTCCCATCACAAACAGAGCTCACAGAGACAAGATGGGGTAGGTAATGTCTTGTATTGAGTCACCTTTTATTGGAGAGAGAGAGAAGCTTCTACGTTTACACAGAGTTCTTCAGGTTCTCTGAAGAAGAGCTGTAGAAACATGCCTTTCACCCACCAAAATCAGCCCAGTGACAGATATTATTTTGCCCACCTTGTTTCCCTAATATCCTGCGACGGACACAACTACCACAGCACAGAGTCCAGAGAGACACACATTGGCTGTAGGGAGGTGGGTTCCAGCAGCAAATGAGAGGAGATAGGGTGCCTCTGTTGCTTCAGGTGGAGGAAGAATGTGAGGTACTGAAAATTATGTTAACATGATAAATGATCACTTGAACTTGTAAGGGGCTTCCGGGACATGCTTGCAGATAAGGAAATTAACTAGGGAAGCATGTGATCAGATTCAGAGTGCAGAGCACCAGCCTAAAGAACTGTAGGTTGAAATGTGCCTCCGTTTGAAGGAGCAGCTTGCTGTTTCTCGTGTGGGGTCTTGTGCACAATTCTTCTGACTCTAAGTGTTATGTTGCAGCCTCCCAGCAAGAACCAGTTTGAAAAGACCATCCCTCCTGACCAAGTCAAAGGCCTTGGTCAGGTCGATGAAGGCTATGTAGAGTGGCTTCCTCTGCTCCCTGCACTTCTCCTGCAGCTTCCTTAGAGAGAAGACCATGTCAACGGTAGACCTCTCTGCCTGGAATCCGCACTGCGATTCGGGGTACACCCTCTCAGCAATCTTCTGGAGTCTGCCAAGGATGATGTGAACGAACAGTTTACCAGTGACGCTTAGGAGGGAGATTCCACGGTAGTTGTTGCAGTCGCTTCTGTCTCCTTTGCTCTTATACAACATTCAGAATCAGGAGCGGCGTCAAACAAGGATGTGTGCTTGCTCCGACATTGTTCGAGATCTTCTTCGCACTCCTCCTGAAGCACGCCTTTGGATCTTCAACAGAGGGCATCTTGCTGCACACAAGATCTGATGGGAAACTGTTTAACCTTGCAAGGCTGAAAGCTAAGTCTAAGGTGTGGGAAGTCCTCATCAGAGACATGCTGTTCGCAGACGATGCTGCTGTAGTGTCTCACACAGAAGACCAGCTTCAAAAACTGCTGGATCAGTTCTCCAAAGCGTGCAAGGACTTCGGGCTTACCATCAGCCTAAAGACGACAAACATACTCGGTCAGGATGTTGCTGAATCCCCATCAATCAGCATTGACAACTATATGTTAGAGGTCGTTCACGAGTTCGTTTACCTCAGGTCCACCATCACTGACACCCTGTCGTTGGACACTGAGCTAAACAGGAGGATTGGAAAAGCGGCCACAACTCTGTCCAGACTCAGCAAGAGAGTGTGGAATAACAACATGCTGTACACTCACACCAAAATGCAAGTCTACAGAGCCTGCATCCTCAGCACCCTCCTTTATGGCAGTGAGACTTGGACCCTGTATGCCCGCCAGGAAAAGAGGCTGAACGTCTTCCACTTGCACTGTCTCAGGCGCATTCTTGGAATATCATGGAAGGACAGAGTGACCAACACCGCTGTCCTCGAGCAAGCTGGAATCCCAACCATGCACACCCTCCTCAGGCAGCGTCAGCTCCGCTGGCTTGGCCACGTCCACAGGATGAATGATGGAAGGATTCCAAAAGACATCCTGTATGGCGAGCTAGTCTCTGGCAAAAGACCTCCTGGACACTCCCAGTTGCGCTACAAAGATGTCTGCAAGAGAGACCGCAGAGAGGTAGACATCGAGCTGGACAACTGGGAAGAACTAGCAGACAACCGCAGCAGATGGAGGCAGGGGTTACCCAAGGGCCTTCAGAAGGGCGAGGTGAGGATCTGACAGCTAGCAGAGGAGAAGCGAGCGCACAGAGAGCACACTAAGGACTTGCCAGACACCAACCACATCTGCAAGAGATGCAGCAAGGACTGTCACTCTCGTGTGGGTCTTCACAGTCACAGTAGACGCTGTAAATGAAGTCCTCAATTGAAACTATAAAGGGCGTGATCCATAGTCTATACAGACTGAAGGATGCCCAGCAAGAGCATTGTTTACTTCATTCTAGCTTCTCCATTCATGCTGTCATATATAACAGAGAGCTGGCACACGCACAACCCACAGTGAGTCACAGAACCACTGAGAAGGGAGAATTATGTACAGGCCGCCACAGCTGGAGATCAGGATTGTTCCAGGAGGCAGCTAAACATCCATTTGACTGGAACTCCTGCCCTGTAATAACAGAATTAACCTGCTGGCTCTGTAGAATGTCTAACATGCTTAGGAATAAACAAAATACATTTATTGTAAGGTAATTTGATTAATCTACTACTTTGCACTATATAACACATTTTTGTGCTGACAGAGCTTGAATAATTGAGAATGTACATTAACAATAGTCGGAAATTGGCTGACAATCTCATAATCTGTAATTTAACTGAAAAAAAAGTAGTACAGAATTGTTACTGTTAGGCTGTGTCTGGACAACAGGGATTTGTTGTCAGAAATTTGGTCAGAAGAGATCTAGTGACAAAACTTCTGTCAACAGATTGTGGCCAGGCCGCGAGGTGGATCAAAAGAGTTACCCTTTTTGTCCACAGAGTGGCTGGACTGCCCGGCTGCTCTACTGGCAAAACAGAGAGCTGGAACCTCAGACAGACAGATTTGCAGGTCACCAGTTCCTTCTAGGACCCATGGAAAGACATGTCCTTAAAGGGTTTCCCCAGACATCTGTTTCCTGCCTCTGCTGCAGGCATGCCTCCCTCCTTGAAGGACAGCACAGCTAGAGAAGGGCTGTGGGTGACACCGCTGGTTCCAGGGAGCTATGCTGCCAGAATTGCCCCAGGCTTGTGGTGGCCCCACCCTGAGGTGCTGCAGCAGCTTTTGAACCTCCTGATGGCCATCCTCCTCTTCATCAAAGAGGGTGAGTCTGAGACTACCTGCGAGGACCTTGCCATGGCTGCAGGACAATCACACCTGGAACCCTCCCCCATCCCCAGTGCACAGGGAGGGAGGCACTGCATCAGTTCCGACTGGTAGGATCAGCTGGTCATGGGGCAGTGGGATGACCAGCAGTGGCTCCAGAACTTCCAAATGTGGAAGGCCACCTTCCTGGAGCTCTATGCCTGGCTCGTCCCCATCCTCCAGAGACATGTGCCTGGGGGCTGTCGGCTGGGTCTGGGCAGGGCACACCACCGCTGCATGTGGTTCCACGTGGTGGGACCACAGCTCAAGGACCCGCCTGGACCAGCTGAGCAATGCATGCAGCACACCCTTTCCGCATCTGCCTCCTGGGGCTGGGTTGTGTAACGTATGGGATACTCACTGGAGGAACCCTTGCCCAGCTCAGGATGTGGCCCTGCTGCTGGGGACCCAGTCCAGCACCAGGATGAAGCTGCTGGCCTTGGCATCTGGCTCTGGTGGGTGTCCCAGTCCCAGACATAGCCCTGTCTCAGCTCCTTGACTTTTGCCTGGACCTGCTCCATGGTGCACAGGGAGGGAGGAGGCCCCATTCAGCCAGGGCAGTGGTCATCCTGATGTACATCAGGGTATTCTGCCACTTGGCCTTGGGGTCCTAGAGGGTCTCTTCCTCCTGGCCCCCCGACAAGTCCAGAAGGGCCTGGACCTCAGCCCCACTTCAGCAGCAGTTTGCCTCTTGCTGCCCCGGGGAGGCTCCTTGCACCCTTCAGGCTGGTCCCTTAGGGGCCCAAGGGGTGGTTCTCAGGAGGCCTCTGCCATTGCAGCTGGAGGGATGGCATGGCTCTGAGGGTGTTGGACAGACCACCATGTTGCTCTGCTGTTTGCACGCTCTCAGCTTCCTGCCACAGAACTTCCTGTGCTTCCTGGGGCATTAAGAATGGCTGGAGGCAGGAACCACAGAGCGCTGCTTGCTGTAAATAGGGTGTCCACAGGGGTACCTGCGCAGCATCCTAGAGGCCTTTTCTGTCAACAGAAGGCCTGCTGGAATGTCCAGACCGGAGATGTGTCAACAGGTCTCTGTCGACAGCAGTGTTCTTGGTTGTAGTGAGCGGGGTACAGCTGTTGACAAAAGCGCTGCGTTCTGCTGACTTACTGACGAGGGAATGTGCTTGGCAATCTGGATGCTCCGCAGATTTTGATGACAAAACCCTTGAATCTAGACATAGCCCTAGTGATTCATAGACTCCAAGGCCAGAAGTGATCCTGGTAATAATCTTGTCCAACCTCTTTTATAACAGAGGCCTGAGAACTTACCCAAAATACTTCTTAGATCAGATCTTTTAGAAAACAAATTATCTTGATTTATAAACTGTCAATGAAAGAGAAGCCACTGATACCTGGCAAATTGGTTTACCAGTTAATTATTCAAATCTTCAAAAATGTACACCTTGTTTCTTGTGGTACTTCATTCTCATTAGATGCTGAAATATCTGTATCAACAAACTACAGGTTTAAAAGACCAGGAGATTTATATGAAAACATCTATATGCAGCAATTCTGAACCAACCATTCTCTCATGCAATGAGCAGCAAATAGGGGAAGAATAACTAATGTTTGAAAACTGAGTTTAATAGCAACTATAGGCTGTGTCTACACGTGCCCCAAACTTCGAAATGGCCATGCAAATGGCCATTTCGAAGTTTACTAATGAAGCGCTGAAATGCATATTCAGCGCTTCATTAGCATGCGGGCGGCAGCGGCGCTTCGACATTGACGATCCTTGCCGCCGCGCGGCGCGTCCAGACGGGGCTCCTTTTCGAAAGGACGCCACCTTCTTCGAAGTCCCCTTATTCCCATGAGCTCATGGGAATAAGGGGACTTCGAAGTAGGCGGGGCCCTTTCGAAAAGGAGCCCCGTCTGGACGCGTCGCGCGGCGGCAAGGCTCGTCAATTTCGAAGCGCCACTGCCGCCCGCATGCTAATGAAGCGCTGAATATGCATTTCAGCGCTTCATTAGTAAACTTCGAAATGGCCATTTGCATGGCCATTTCGAAGTTTGGGGCACGTGTAGACATAGCCATATTGTCCTGATCTACCAAGAAAAGTACAAAGAGTTTATTTAAAAAAACATCTTAACAGCTTTCCAGGAATACCATTTATATTTCAATTCATACAACTGTCCTAATCTTTAAATGGGTCAAAAGCAAACTGTTGGCACGCATAATATTTTGAATATAAATATACATTTCTTTCCTTATGTAATAATTTGGCTTAAAGCATTCTTTTCAAACTCAAAACTATGTACGTTATTTTGAAATACTGTATTATTTTATATGAATTTTGTCCCCTTTCAAATGAAAAGATCCTCCCAAACTACTGACGAAAAACTGAGAAGAGAGGTCCTGCCTGTGCAATGTCTAAAACAATCCCTTAATTTCCACTGCCTCTTTGTGGTTGCTGAACACTTTAGAGAACAAACCTTAAAACTGAAAGATTCCAAACAAACATCTGCAGGAGCTGCATTAGCTACAGTATTAATGATATTTAGCCACATGAGACTAGTAAATGGAAGTAACATTATCACACTATTCCCTTCCCTTCCCTGTTCCCTACAGGATACAGTAAGACTTTGGTTTCAAACATCTGATCAAAACTGATAGGCAGCAGCCTTATGCATTATTGATCAGTGTCCAGCTGTGAGACCATTTCCATCTCTTTCCCTCAAGATGCTCTCACTCTGAGCAGGGCCACTATACACCATTAAGCACCCCAGTGCTCTGATCTATGGCAGCTAATGGTCTATGCTCTTCTCACAATCAAAAAGAAACTCTGAACTCAAATGCCCAGCCTGAATGAACTCAGTCTGAATAAGGACATCAGCTTCTGCATATATTCAGAGTAGGGATTAGAGAGTGACATGGAAACACCACCAAAATTTACATGCACTGTTCCATACACCGAATTTCACAGAATCACAGCATCATAGGGCTGGAAGGGACCTCAGGAGGTCATCTAGTCCAGCCCCCTGCTGCAAGCAGGATCAATCCCCACTAAGTCATCTCAGCAAGCACCCTGTCCAGTTGGGACTTAAAAACCTCAAAGGATGGAGAATCCACCAACTCTCTAGATAACTCATTCCAGTCCTTCACCACCCTCCTAGTGAAGTAATTTTTCCTAATATCTAACCTACACCTCTCCCTCTTCAGTTCAGACCATTACTCCTTGTTCTGCCATCTGACACCACTGAGAACAGTTTCTCACCCTCCCCTTTAGAGTTCCCCTTCAGGAAGTTGAAGGCTGCTATTAAATCACCTCTAAGTCTTTTCTTCTGTAAACTAAACAAGCCCAAATCCCAAAGCCTATCCTCATAGGTCTTGTGCTCCAGCCCCTTAATCATTTTTGTTGCCCTATTTTGCCCAAATTTCTCCATTTGTTTTTAACACTACATTAACATCCAATACACTTGATATTATAGTATAGGTTTTTCCAAGGAATATATTGAATGCACATATTGAGTGCATCTGGTGTAAAGCAGTACAGTTCTACAGACTTCAGTCCCATTTTACTTCGCCAGAAGATCTGGTTGAGTATTTGTAAACCTCAGAAGTTGATGCACACCATCTATGTTGGGCCTTTCAAAGCTGGATTCAGTGGCCAGCTGAATTTATAGCGGACATCTTTTAGGCCAGTAGCTCTTTCCAGACTACCGTATCCCTTTCAGGAGTCTGATTTGTTGGCAAGTTAAACCTCACTTAAAAACTATTTGCTTACAAAATCATACATAAAAATACAAAAGTATCAGACCTCTGTTACTGAAAACTTACTTCCTTTCTCATTTTTACTACACAATTATAAAAATAGATCAACTCTAATACACATATGGTACACACATTTCAGTGTGCCATGCACAGAGCAGTATAAACAAGTCTTTATAAATATGGAAGTTTAGTGTGTATTGACTTCACTAGTGCAGTTTATGTAGCCTGTTATCAAACTAGGCAAATATCTAGATGAGTTTATGTACCCCTTAGACCTCTGTATACCCCCAATGATACACACACCTGTGCTTGAGAACCACTGCTTTATATCACTTTGGAAATCTCAGACCTCATTTTCTTCTCAAAAGTAACTTGTGAATGCATCTAAACATCTTTAAGGGATTTGTACTGGGATCAAAAATTTTACTGTCTCATGGACTTGATTTGCAGTTTTAAGCCCTATAATAAGTACAAAAACAGCAGCTTACTGTCTAGACCCAGGGATCAGAGACATTGGTTTTAAGGTCAAATAGCTCATGAATTAGAGCTGGTCAAATATTTTGTTTGACAGATTTTATGACAATTTTCAGATTAAGATATCCAGAGACTTTTGGCATAATTATTCATACTTTGTAGAGCACTGAGTGAATAATTTGAGAATATAATGACATTTTTTATGTAAAATATTCATAATTATTCTGTGTAAAGCTGTGGATTCTCTCAGCCATATTTGCAAGTTCAAATATTTTGTCTGTCTTGGCAGACTGTGAATTACTGGGTCTTAAAAAATAAATTAATTTATGTAGTAATAAATAGTAGTGATAGGTTGCCCAAACAGAGCATGTTCTTCAGATAGGGAGCTGAGCTGACTGGGACAAAAAATGAAACATGAGAGCTTCACTGCATTGATATGCCAATCCATGGGGATGTGTTTATGAGTTCAGTCCTGACTGCCTCTCTCCAATGCAAGCAGCGGCTTTTACCTATAATTTTGCCTGAAACTATCAAGTAATATCTCATTGTGAGATGTTTAATTTTAAGGTGCAGTCCACAGTATTTCACTGATTGAAGATAGCCACATATCTCAGAAAGGAACTGGCAGTTTAAGCTACTCTGTGCCCTAGGGGGCAATAGATCATAGATCACAGCTGCTGCCTGGAGGGAGAGGATTGTTTCAAGCTGTACTTGAGATTCAGAGAATTCTTGACACTAAAATGCACACTGGAGACTATGTGACCCAGGACCATGTATGCGGCCGCATTCAGCTGCAAGAAATGCCTGTAAACATCAGAATGAAGAGAAACCAAGTGGATGAGTGAATCTGCTTTACTGCAAAACCCAGCAATAATTTCAGCACTCTGAAACTGATAGTAAGTCACACGTTTAATGAACAAGATAATAAAAGAACCCAGTGATCTGAAATCTTTCCAAACACAGGACAGAAGGAATGGAAGAATACAGGCAGTTTGTTGTGCCACAGTTGTCAGCTACAAAACAGCATTTGTTATTCACTCCTCCCCCCGCAAAAAAAAAAAAAGTATGATTAATGTCAAGGAAGAAGGAAAATGGAATATTAGAGAAGAGAATGAATGACGTGGAGACTTTAAAACAAAAATAGAAAACTTGTGACATTTCAACATTTACAATAGGATTTGAACCAACTTTGGTTTTCTATAGCATCATTCATCATTGAGCGATCCTGAAGAGCATTGTTAAGCAATGTGTTGACGTCTTGTGGTGCAGTGACTGCACAGGCTGCTAGAACAACCACTATTCCCAAAGCAATTGCCCACAAACAGCCAAAGATATTGGAATCTGTTCTCAATACAAAGAAGAAACCATGCATGTTGTGTAGCTATCCCTCTACTGTAATGCCTTCCAAAAGTGCCCTGGGATCTTTAATTGCCATCTTGAATGAGTATGACTGGGTTGCTCAAGGAAGTGGCGAATAGGCGATCATTGCCTTTGAAGTCGTCAGTTTAAATTTCTCTATATCAAAGATAGGATACTGACAGTGGTCAATTTTTATTCAGCATTCGATGGCAAAGGTTTTATTCATTTCACGGATGTCTTGGATTAAACTTTTCAAAATAGATTAGGGGTTTGATGAGTCCCATTTTTGAGTGCCCAAATTGAGCCATCTTGAAGACATGCTTTCTAAAGATCAAGACACTTTAAGGTATCTCAAGGTAGGCACCTGTAATGGGGTTTGCTACATACCATGGAAATACCTCCTTGTGGCAAACCTGGGGACCAGCTCTTAACCAATTTGCTGCCTTTTCCTTTGATTGCTTGCCCCATCTTGCCCTGTTACCACTATACTTGATTGCTTCCTTTGTAACTGATGGTGTTCCCATTTCATAGTTTGGCCCTGCAGCTAGGTCTAGTGTATCAAAGATCTAAGTGGTAAAATGATCTCTGGCACTCTGCCATTCCCCTGCCCAGATTACGCCACTTCCACAGTAGCTGGCAGGGAAAGCCAGGCCTGCACTCTACTCTGAGTTCTAGTCCAGGAACCATACATCCAGCAAATATAGTATAAGAAATCCCAGACCCTACCCCAGTTTCCCTGGATTCTTTCCTGCCTTTCTTTCTCTGTCCTCCGGCCCACCTCTGGTTTACCATTGACACATCCTCCATTCCCTGTGGCTATTTCAAACTCTCTTAGGTTCCTGCCACAGGCTGTACTCCCAGACAAAAATTCGATGCCAAACTCCAGGTGTTACTTCACCAATACTGAATAAAGGTGAATAATTACTTCCCTAGTTCTGCTGGCAATGCTCCTTCTAATCCACTTCAATATGCCTTAGCCTTTTTGGCTACCAGGGTATACTACTGGCTCATATACAGCTTCTCATCCACTGTAACCCCCAGGTTCTTTTCTACAGAACTGTGGCTTAGCCAGTTGATCCCTAGCCTGTAACAGGGCTTGAGATTCTTCTGGCCCAAGTGCAGGACTTTGCACTTGTCCTTGCTGAACCTCATCAGATTTCTTTTGGCCTAATCCTCTAATTTGCCTGCATCACTCTGGACCATCTCCCTATCCTTTAGCATATCAACCTCTCCCACCCAGTTTAGTGTCATCTGTGAGCATGCTGAAGATGCAGTACATCCCCTCCTCCAGGTCATTAATAAAGATATTGAACAAGACCAGACTCTCAGGCTGGCCCTTGGGGGGACTACGCTTGATTCTAACTGCCAGTCAAACCTTGAGCCATCGATCACTTAACTCTGACCCTGACAATCTAGCCAGCTTTCCATCTACCTTAGAGTTATGTATCCAACCTTCTTTATCTTGCTGGAAAGAACATGGTAGGAGGCCATATCAAAAGCTTTGCTGAAGTCAAGGTATATCAGGTTCACACCTTCCCCAAACCCACAGAGGCAGTTCTCATCATAGAGAGCAGTTAGGTTGATCAGGCACATGCCTTCCCCTTGGAGAATCCATGTTGACTGTTCCTGATCACTTTCCTCTTTTCCTTACCTTTCACTCAGTCCCCTCATCTCCAGAAAAAGACTGCAGCCGTGCTTCCTGCTCCCCTTTCTTCCTCACTACTTCCTGGTTTTCTGTCTGGACAGCCTGCCCTGGCCCACCTGGGCGTCATCATCACTTACAGCTTAGCAGCACTGATACATAGAAACATAGAGGGGTAGGGCTGGATGAGACCTAAGGAGATCATCTAGTCCCACCTCTGCTCACAGCAGGAATAATCCCAACTAAATTGTCCAAGTCAGGTCTTTATCAGGATGGGACTTTAAAACCTCTAGGATTCTACTGTCTCCCTAACTAACCCGTTCTAGTGCTTCATTACCCTTTTCAGGGAAATACTTTTTCCTAATATCCAACCTAAAGGGAACCTACTGCAGAAGGTTATACAACAGAATTTCCAGCTATTCGGGCATATCTGCAGAATGAAGAATGAATAAAAAAAAATCAAGGCCCTGGTATTTGGCATAATGGATGGTTTGAATGGGAGAGGCAGACCCCACAGAGCATGGGTAGATGATACAGTAGCTTGGTGCACAGCTAGTCTACAGAAACTAAGCCACTCCACACTGGATAGGGAAAGATGGAAGGAAATAGTGAGGGAGGCATCTGACACCAACGGGCGCTGAGCCCACGGTTGTTGACGATGATGACTATCTAACCTAGATCTTCCCCACTGCAAATTGAGGCCAGACTGTCCTCCAGGCGCAAGCTGCCACTGACTTAATTGACTCTTTCAACTTATTCAGGTCGTGTGTTGGGTAGACTCCCCATTGTAGTAGACAAAATCCCAAGTCACTTTTGAAGATTTAGACCCTATCCATAAATGATATGTCTATTGGCAGTCACAGCAAGAAGCCTAGTAAATGAGTGGGCATCGTCCGTGAGCTGCCTTGCTAGGGTAGCAGTGCAGATCTCTGGGGAAGTTTGAAACTTTTGACAGACAGAGCACTATTGTTTCTTTCAGGAAACTAAGCTAATTTTAAAAATCTCAATGAACTACTGAGAGACAAAGAAATGTTGTTGAAAGGACAGTATCACTGACAGCTGTATTCGAGCAGCTGGAGACATATGCTTGGATGTGATTCAGTATTTGAACCCGTCACTTTTTTGGCTTTAGGGTAAGATCGCTACTAATGCTGCACCACATTCTGAGAGAGAAAGACATGGCCAGCACCAACAATTCCATTAACAGCAGTGACAGGAAGCTATGATGCCTTCTTTACTGACTGTCTGCTAATGTTATGAATTAACATTATGATTCTTATGCTACAGGTCATACGCCTCAGTGTCATAAACAGCCTTGTGTGAAACAGTGAAATTATTTTCTTGAAGCCTACATTGTTCATCCACCAAATGGCCAGTTTTGCCTGATTTACTTAATATCTATTTAGACTTAAATATTAAACACAACAGCTATCCAAGAGTGGTAAAGGCCCTGAGATTCACTCAAGCTATGTCTACACTAGAGTTTTGTTGACAAAACTCGCAGCCAGTCCACACTAAAAATTCATTCTGTTGCCAGAACTCGGCACTTCTATCGATGGCCTTCTGCCTCTCCCCCTTGAGGCAGAACGATGTTCTCAACAGAATCTGTCAACAAAAAAGCCTTGTGGCTGCTCCGAGGGGTGGTCTGTTGACTGAATGGACTTCCGTGTTACTGGGCAGCCCTGTCTGCTGTGCTTCTGGCTGGCTGTTTTGTCCAGAGAGTGGCTGGGCAGTCCAGCAGCTCTGTCGACAGGGCAGACTGACAGAGCAATCCGCTTTCACATGTGGCCATGAGCTGTTGACAGAAGTTTTGTTAGAAGATTTCTTCCAACAGTAACTTCTGTTGCCAGATCACTGAAGTGTAGATGTCGTCTCATTGTCACAAACATACAACACTATGTAACAAATACATAACTCAGCTTGGCCAGCAGACAAAAAGACTCCTTTGCACAAAACCCTGTCAGACAAATAGCTTTTTTGCAGCATGCCTGGAATGTCATGTAACATGGGCTATTTTGGACCATCTTGAGGGAAGCAAGCTCCAGAGACCTGGAGCTCTCAGGTTATGTGTACATCACAGCTGTGGCTCATCTGTGCCAGCTTATTCACACCTTTGGGGTTGTTTAATTGCAGTGTTGACTTTTGACTTGGGCTGGAGTCTGGGCACCAGGACTTGTCAGCAGCGTGGGGCCTAGAGCCCCTTAGCACAATCCTGAGGCAGCTGGCATTGGCCAGCCCCAGGTTTAAGTTCAGTGCGGATGTACTCTGAGGCTAGCGCTACTCTGTAGCTGTATCTCAAAATAAGTTTCATGATTTGCATTGCACGTATCGTGTAAGTTATTTTGAGGTAACTTATTTCACATTCGGCACTAGAAGTTTGAAATAAGTGCCTATTTTGAACTTCCTGCTATCCCTCTCATGACAAGGGCTAGCAGGAATGAAATACTGACCTCAAAATAGCCCTGTTTATTTAGCTTATGTATCATGGAGCCTATTTTGAAATTGACTCAAAATAAGTGTTTCTGAACTTGAAACTCTCATCAATAATCAAGCTTCCATTCAAGACCCCACAGAATGGGACTTTTCCTACATTAGACAAGAAATCTATAATCTACACTTCCACTCCCTACAAAAAAGAAAGTACAATAAACTATCTAAATTACTTCATACCTCAGGGTACGACAATTATAACTACACCACACTGGATAATACGTTAACCTTTCGAGCTACAAACTTAAGCCAGCTGAAGAGTCTCTTATCCTGGGGTCTCTCTTTTTGCCCCACCACTTCCACAAAGCTAATACAATTTTGTGGTGATGTCAAGGCCTTCTTTCGTCATCTCCGTCTAACAGAATACTTCTAACACACCAATGAGCATCAGTCTGACTCACTAGATCCTCCCTACCAACACCAAAAGAAGAAGAATTTTATGTGGACTCCCCCAACGTGCTTAGTGACAGTCTAGATTTCTATATACAATGCTTCTGCAACCGTGCACAGACTGAAATTATACCCAAGCACCAACTGAAATACAATCTCAACTGTGCTGAATGCCATGCTGTTCAGAGTCTCAAAGATAACTCGGACATTATAATCAATCTGTCTGAGAAAGGGGGAGCTATCATCATGAATAAGTCAGACTGTGAAAACAAGGCAGCTAGACAGCTATCCAACATCACATTTTACAGACCTCTTTTCTCAGATCCCACTTTAAAATTTCAAAAGAAAGTATACCATCTACTTAAAGAACTTCACACCTCTATTCTAGACCAAATTCATTCAGACACACCATCTGAGCCTCAACCTGGATTATACTATTTACTTCCTAAATTCTACAAATCTGGAAATCCAGGATGCCCTTTCATTTCAGGTGTTGGCACCCTTGCTACCTGACTGTCCAGCTATGCAGATTCCCTCCTCAAGCCCTACACCACCAGCATTCCTAGCTGTCTCCAAGATACCACTGACTTCCTGAGGAAATTACAAAACATTGAAAACCTTCCTGATAATCCCACCCTCGCCACCATGGATGTAGAGGCTCTCTACACTAATATTCCTTTTGAAGATGGACTACAAGCTATTAGGTATACCATCCTGACACCGCAGCAAATCTGGCCGCTGACCTATGTAATTTTGTTCTCACACACAATTATTTCCAATTTGGGGACAATTTATACCTCCGGACTAGTGGCACTGCTATGGGCACACACATGGCCTCACCGTATGCTAACATTTTTACGGCCAACTTAGAGCAATAATTCCTCAGCTCTCATCCCATTACCCCTCCTTTATTTATGCTACATCAATGACATCTTTATCATTTGGACCCACAGTAAAGAGACTCTGGAAGAATTCCACAGAGATTTTAACAACCGGCATCCTACCATCATCACAGCTTTGACTATTCCACATGAGAAATACATTTGCTGGATACCACAGTATAAATCATTGGTGGCCACGTCAACACACCACTCTCCACCGGAAACCCACTGACAGCTACACTTAGCTACATGCCTCCAGCTTCCATCCAGCTCACACCACACGATCCTTTGTTTACAGTCGAGCCCTTAGATACAACCACATCTACTCTGATCCTACTGACAGAGACTGAAAAACTACAAGACCTCTACCAAGCATTTATAAAACTGAATTACTCACCGGGAGAAGTGAAAAAACAAACTGACCAGGCCAGACGAATACCCAGAAACCAGCCACTTCAGGATAGGCCCAAGAAGATCAATGACAGAACACCACTTGTCATCACTTAGAGCCCCCAGCTCAAACCCCTGCAATGCATCATTAAAAACCTACAAGCTATTCTGGATCAGGATGCTCTACTCCAGAAGGCTCTAGGTGACAGGCCTATCCTTTCCTATAGGCAACCTCCTAACCTGAGAAGATTCTCACCAGCAATCACAGGCTACACCACAGTAATACTAATCCTGAAGCTTCTCCTTGAAACAAACCCTGCTGCAAACTTTGTCCACATATTTATTCTGGGGATACCATCACTGAATCTAACCATGATAGTTACAAGATCAAAAGCACATTCTCGTGCACGTCCAACAACAACATTACATATGCCATTATGTACCAACAATACCCTGCCCCTATATACATTGGACAGATTGGCAAAACCTTTGCCAAAGAATAAATGGACACAGAGCAGACATCAAGAAACTCAATACACATAAGCTGGTCAGTGAGCACTTCAATGGAGTGGACCATTCTGTTAAACACCTGAGAATTTGTGTTCTAGAGCATAAGGAATTTAAAAACAGATTAGAGTGAGATGTGTGAGTTGGAGTTCTTATTGAAATTCGACACATTAACACATGGTATGAACAGAGACATCAATTACCTCACGCATTACAAGGACTGCTTCCCTTCCTTTGATGCTCGTAATTGTCACAGACAGGACAATTAACATCCCCACTCCCCTTCTTCCCCTCCTTCAGTCCTATTTGATTTGTCAGTTTTTATTGTAATTTGTTTTTTTGGCCCTCTGTACTTATAAATGTCAGTCTGCATTGGAAATGAAATTGATCAGATGAAGTGGGTCTGTCCCACAAAAGCTCATCATGAAATAAATCATTTTATTAGTCTTTAAACTGCTACATTTCTGATGCTTTGTTTTGTTGGGGTACAGACTAATATGGCTACCTCTCTGAATGTTCAAAATAAGCTATTTCACCATGTGGCACTGTTCTAAACGGTGTCACATGACAATTAAAGCACTATTTCAAGGCATTCCTGTACTCCTCCTGCAAGGACGCTAGAATAGTGTGCCCTTTATCTTGAAAACTGTTTCTTAAACATGGGCAGCTATGTTGGGATACCACTGTGCCCCAAAATAGCACCCACTGTGTAGACATAACCTTGGAGGCCTGCATCATGCTGTTTACACTGCTATTGTTATTTACACTAGTAGGCTTCAAGGTAGGTTATCCTGTGTACAGATTGTACCCTGTAGACACGCCCCAGGTGATACAGGCTTGGACAAAAATGGTCAAGAGAAAAGGTTACACTTTTCTGGTCAACCTCAGCTGGTAAAAAGCTGACAGGTCACTGCTCTAATCTGACTGATTTAATAGAGATGTGGGTCTACAATCACCCCTAGGTAGAAAACCTGGGCAACTAAGAGTGGACTTGCTCCTTGCACTTAAATGACTGATGTTACCTTTGTCCTCTCCTCAGGCTTCTTCCCCAATCTACTATCACCGCCTTAGATAAATAAGGTTAATTCACTAAGGCTATGTTTATACTGCAGAGCTATTTCAGGATACCAGGGTATCTCAAAATCATAACTCTGCATCTCAGAAACGTGCCGGGTATTTCAAAATATTTTTTGAAATACTGGGCATGATATTTTGGCATCCCTTTGCCCCTCATTGCAGGAGGGGTAAGGCATGCCTCAAAGTAGCACAGTACTTCAAAATCTGGTGCTATGTAGACAGCACTAAATGCCGAAAGAGCCTATTTTAAAACTGACTTGAAATAGGGTAAGCAAATTGCATAGCACAAATTGCATATCCTATTTTGAGTTAAGGACACAACATAAACATAGCCTAGGGGTCTGAGCCAAAGCCCACTGAAGTGAATCATAATCTTTCCACTGACTTATGTAGGCTGTGGATCAGTCCTTACTTACTGTCTATGCTTCTGTATATTTATTGTAGGGAATATGCTAAACACTCTGGCAACATTATTATCTAAGCAAATTGGCCAGTATTTAAGAGTGACCCCTGTATCTTAAATGACTATTTGTATCTGAATGATAGTGGCTGAAAAAAATGAATCATAATTTTCCTGCCCACACTGACAGTGGAGGGCTTCAAAATGGGCTGCCAATACGCATAGACAATTGTATTATCTTCTGTCATACAGCTGAAATTCAAGTGTCTAATAGGGTTGCTACCATTCATAAAACATTTTAGCTGTTTGGGACCTTCTCTGGAAATGTGGTCAAGAAATGATGTCGGAAGATGTTTTCTCCTGATTCATGGGAAGATTAAAAACAAACCTCTCTGCACAGCTGTCCCACGACCTGAGCAGCTATGCAAAAATAAGAGGATGGGCAGGGAAGCACCAGCATGACATTTATCATCTCTGATGACAGTTCTCAATAATTCTTTCACTTACAGGGCAGGGGGAAAGGTATGAAATGTATACCTTGTATATTGGGCTAATTCCTGCTCTCAGTTACACTGACTTGAATTCATTTCAGTCAAGCCAAAGAAGTTACTTCCTATTTCATGAAGTTTTTAGCAGTAGAATATGACCCCATTTTAGGCTCTGCTTAGGGCTTGTTAAAATGAAAATAAGTGGTACTATTATTGGACTATCTCCTGTCTGCCGCTGTTGCTGCTGTGCCAGGGCTGGAAAAAAGAGTTTCAAAAATGGCTCTGGCCTGCCCCTGCCCCAGTTCATCCTGGGTGAACGGGCAGCGAAGTGTGGCAAAATGCATCTCTGAGGAGCTGCACATATGGGGTGCCCCTCCAGCCACTCCATGCACACTCCCCACCACATGGTGGGACAAGCATGTGGTGGCAGCCATGGAGGCAGCTCCTCCAGCCCCTGTGGGCTCCAGGCGCAGCTTTAGCCTGGGACGAATCACGCGGTGATGTCTTCAGACATGGCAAGGACTTCAGCCTGTGGTGGCTCCAGTGAGTAATCAGGGGGAGTGCCTGGCTCGGGGAGGGGGATGGGGTGGCACCTGGCGATCAGTTAAATATCTTTTGGATGCCACTGGTTTATACATACAAAATCTTTAGTAACAGACTTTGTTTAATCTTCATTATGGCAAACACCCATGGTCTGGAAAATTCCATAATCCATTCTAGCCTATTTCCCAAGGTTGCTGAATTAAGGAGTTTCAAGTGTATCTCTCACACACACACACACCAAAAACCCAACCCGCACGCCTAAGCTTGCATCATCAATTTAAAGGTCAGCACATTGCCACCCTATAGCTTTATACACATTGGAAGTTCCTGACTTCAACATTGCCCTGGCATGCAAGCAATTACTATAAAAAATTAATAGCCCCCATATAGACACTGATGACCACTAATGGTCTCTAAAAACACTCCCTCCAAACATAGCTGGAAAACTTCATGACAACTATCCTTCAGGCACATAGCGAAGCAGAGGGAACTGCTTGTGGGGAAAACAAAAAAAAAAAAAAAAGAACAATTTTTGATTAGTTTTCATTTGGAAAGGAGCAATACAATGCCCACCACATCAAAAGGAAAGGTACAAAAATAGAAGAAATTACTGGATGATTACCCAGGACAAAACTTCAGCAGACTAGATGAGCAAAGCTTTGTGGCTCGAGGTTTGGGCTCTTTTGGCAGGAAAGTGAGAGAGACAAGTCCACACGAGTACCAGAACTAAAACAGCGAGAAATGCTGTGGCACATGACAGACAAACAGATTTTTGGGCATAAGAATTTCATGGGCAAAGACCCACTTTGTCAGATTATGCTCCAAAATATCTGTTAGTCTATAAGACGCCACAGGACTACTCCCTGTTTTAGTGGATACAGACTGTCACAGCTACCCCTCTGATACTTGCACCAACACTGTAACTGCACCTGAAGTTTCATATTTTCATCAAGAATTAAAGCCAGTGGCATTTCCTTAACTGCATGCAGCCATTTATTGGGTGTCTTTAGACTTTAAATCTTCAGACAGAATCACGAACCCAGATATTTTCACCTGCATCAAGCCTTATCGTTTCCCTGAGGTCCACACAGATGCTAGTGGATGGCTGAGGCCGCAATTCTGCAAACAGCTATGCTTGGGACAACATAAACCAATTGGACTACTCGTGTATAATGTTGCATATGTACAATTGTTTGCAAGACTGGCAATTTGGTTAGCAAACGGTCAGAATTACATAACATCCATTCGCACACTAATGCAGTAAATGCTATTGATGAAGACATAGTGATCAGAAATGATCAGACTTTAGAATAAAGTGCTGACTTCTGTCTCATGGTCCATGATCAGTCAGGAGCCAAGCAGATGAGGTTTTGTGCTGTGCCTCTGATAGGCACCACCTGCTGCTTCTGGGATGCTCATGGCACAACGTGGAGAACTCTGGAGTATTTCCAAGTGTATGTCAGCCTGTCTCCATCTGTCGTGGGGCAGCAGCATATCCATAGCTCAGTGTGCTACACTTCCAACCTCTGGCACACCCCTAAATACAGGGCCCTTGCTGGATGGCCAGCAATGGTGTCTCTCAAGAGATTGGCCTATTTTGTTGACATCAAGATGATAGCAGCAGATGAATGGACCCCCTCCCTTTTCTTTCCTAATAATGTCTACATTCACATTCCTTCTGGGAGATGAATCATTAGAGTCAAATTGCAGGCATGTCTGCCTGGGAGGCTGCCCTGCTCATGTCTGTGCGTTACATGTCTGGCGAGAGTGGTGGGTCGCCAGAGCAGGGCCAGTTAGCCCCACGCACAGACAGGAGGTCAGCCAGTCATGACAACAGTATTGCTGCAGATACTGTCTGTGCACACCCACCCAAGCTGATGAGGAGGGCATTAATGCTACTGGGTGAAGCTCACAAATTTGGGAGGTGTCAGTGCATCCTGCCTCGATGCCTGAAGTATCTGATGGCCTGGTGCCTTTTCCATGCTTCATCGGAGGTTGCAGGACTTGAGATTGGGATGCTCACACTGAACGGGGTGCAGACAACAATGGAGTAGAGCAAGAATGCGTTGCAGTCTGGCATGCCTGCTGTGCAGTGAGGCTAAAGCTCAGTATATTTAGCTTAACAGAGAGATGACTTGATCATTGGAGAACAGGTTGGATAAATGTCTAACAGGGATGATCTAGATGGTGCTTGGTCCTGCCATGAGGGCAGCGGACTGAACTTGATGACCTCTAGAGTCATCTTCCAGTTCTAGTGTTCTGTAATTTCCTGGGGGGGGGGGGGGCTGCTTCTCCAGATGATTTGGTGCTTTTTTCACTCCTTTATGCTGCTCCAGTCCCATTACCCAACATACAGAGGACAGAGAAGAGGTGAGAATCTCATCCTAGAAATCTGACTTTGTTCCTAAACTGCTGATTGAAAAGCATCCTTACCCAGCATGCAAAGATCACTGCTGTCCCTTTGGTGAGGCAGCCGCAGCAGCAGCTCATAGACAGGGCAGGGGCATTACTGCAAGGAGATATTAGCCGTTGTGTAGTTCAACCTCCTCTCTGGAAAAAAACTTTGCTTTGTATTAAAGTGTCCACCCTCAGCTGCACCAGTATGACTCCTTTTGCATTTGCTATTAGGACGTAGTTGGACTAGCAGCCATAGCCTCCCAGCACTGCTTGTGTCAGTGTTAAGGCCCATAGAGCTGTGTAAAGACATATCCAGTATCTCTTATCTGTTCTTAACGCTGCCTACCTGGGGAAATGCAAGAGCCAACTCATTTGGACATTAGTACATTAGTACAAAAACATCCTGTTATGGCTGCTTGGTCAAGACTGTCGTACGCAGGGCAAATACAAATGTCTGCATGTTGTTACTTTGGGATGGCAATAACCCCTCCTCCAACTCCATGAATATCTGTGCTTGTTTTCTTTCCATTGCTCCCACAGAGGACCTTAGGACTAAGAGCACTATATGTTCAGTAAGAGGAGCAATTAATCTCCCAGCTGTACACTGACAGGAGCGGAAATGAAAAGCCTTCAACTGGCTCACTCATTGTTTACTGATCATTAGGTCCAAGTGTGACATAACTGCTCCCAATTTTTATTTTACAAACAGGAGGCGAGTTTATTGCTTTTCCTACAGCTGTCTTAAAATTGGCTAAATCAGACCCCAAATGAACAGAGAGCTGGAAAGGCAGTGACATAGTGGTGTCCCTAGGACACAGGGGGAAGCAATTCCTCGTATGGGTGGTGTTTCAGCTGCCTAATTTGCTCTTGCAATTTTTAGTGCTGTGCTCCTACAGCTCTGCTGGCCTCATTTCCAGTTTCTACATGGCCATAGCTCATCAGAGCAGTGACCCTGGATTCCCACATCTGAAATAAGCAAATGCTGGGTGCTTTATGGGAAAGCAAAACAAATACAAGCCAGATCTACACCAGACACTTAAAGTCAATTGCAGATATGCAATTCTAGCTATGGCAGAATTGTACAGCCAGTATTGATTTATCTGCAATCAACTTACCAGGTGCGCAAAATTGAAACCCGGAAGATTGACTCTGACTAGGTTGATGGTCCACATAGTGAAGACATACCTAAAAGAAGTGCAAAAGGCGCAGCCTCCAGTGTGAGATTGTTAGCTTGTATCTTTATGCCTTTACTTCAAGTGCTTTATCATCATTTCAGGTTTCTCATAATGAGGTTTTTTTTTTGCACAATCCTTCCTCCCCCACCATTCTTTCACTCCATGAAGGAAAAGCAAACTCTTACTTTGAAAAATGGAGAGAGAATTACTTCCCCAAATTAGAACCCAATCATTCCATTGATTTCACTGGGGCCAAGATTTTACCCCAGAAGTTACTGGAACCATGTGCAGACTCAAAGCAAAGGCACAGTATGTCTATCTAAAAGTTCGACATAGTCTGATAGGTACAATCACAAAGATCACCTTGAACTGTCACTTGATGTGTGGAAATACCACTAAGCCTGCCTACCTGCCCTCTGAGGGCACCCCACCATCCTGTCCTGCTTAGCCAGACCCTTCCCTTCTCTTCCAGCAAGAGCACAGAATTGAGGTTACAGCCCACTGCAGAGCAATGCTGAGATCAGCTCAGCTCTAGGAAGGCTCAGAGAATGGGACTTGACACAGCAACCAAGTACATAGCCTCAACTGGACCAAAAACCCAGATAAATTCATCTTACTCTACAAAAAGTTTTTATATGGTACAATCTCATAAGCTGTTACCCCTCCCCCCATGATTTATAAATACCTAATCAATACCTATCAAGCCTAATACTCAAAGGAAGTTCTGACAAGCAATTTCTTACCCTACCAGTAGTTCTAATCATCTTTGCTCACAAGGTTGGTAGTCTTCCAACTTGGGCCTCATCCTTCTTTATGTTCTGTTCCTGGTCATTGCAGCATTTTAGATGGTAAACAGGGTTGTCCTGGAGTCTTGCTGCTACCCACTATTGTTTGGGTCCCACCTTTATATTCTAGTAGCCAAAGGCACTAGCCCTTTGTGTTCACTTTAAACTTTTCACACTTTCAATTGAAAACCACAGCATCCAAATGGGATCTAGCATCAGGTGACCTGGCCATATATTTTAGGAGGACCAACTCATAGCAGTCCAGACTTACAGGAAAAACAAGACTATTCACAGATCACTGTCACAATCAAAGTCATCATCATCATCATCAACCATGGGCTCAGTGCCCACCAGTGTCTGATGCCTCTCTCACTATTTCCTTCCATCTTTCCCTGTCCAGTGTGGAGTGGCTTAGTTTCTGTAGACTAGCTCTGCACAAATCTACTACATCATCTTCCCATTCTCTGTGGGGTCTGCCTCTCCTATTCGAACCATCCATTTTGCCAAATACCAAGGTCTTGATTTTTCATTCATTATTAATTCTGCGAATATGCCCGAATAGCTGTCACTTCTGTTATATAACCTTCTGCAGTAGGTTCTCTTTCGGCTGTATCTTCATATATAATTACTCATTGGTGACCTTCTACATCCTTCCTATTCTCAGGATCTTTCTATAACAACTCCTCTTGAACGCCAATATTCTTCTTTTCAAATCTTTTGTTATCTGCCATGTCTCACATCCATACAACATGCTGCCGAATACAAACATTTTCAAGATGCTCAGCTTCATTCCTAAGCTAATCGTTTTGCTTTTCCAGATCTTATCACCTTCAAACTCACTCTTGCTTTCGCTATTCTAGTCGCTGTTTCCTTCTTACAGTCTAGATCATACGTTATGCTGCTCCCCATATACGTGAACTTCTCTACATTCTCTAGTTCAATCCCTTCTACACTGATCTTCCTTCCTATTTACTTATCTCCAAATACCATTGTTTTTGTTTTATCAATGTTCATAATCAGTCCGTATACCTTCTGTTCCTTATTTAGCACCTGCACCATTTTCACTAGCTTCTCCTCATCTTCCTGAATCATCTATGAACCACAAGTTGTTAATTCTTTTCTCATGCAAGGATATTCCTTCTGTCTCTTCCTTGATCTTGTCCATCACTCTCTAGATGTGTGATGAAGATACTCGGTGATATCAGATCTCCTTGTCTCATACCTCTATCCATTCTAAACAAAATTCCCAACTCCCCGAATATTCTCACCAGTGCCTCTGCATTGTCATTGATATCCTTCAACAACTATATCAGTTTGCTATCCACTCCATATGACTTCCACACCACCCAAGTCACCTTCTGATCTATACTGCCAAATGCCTTCTGAAAATTGACAAAAGTGTAGATATTCTTGGTCTTTCGTCATGCTTTCCCTGCTATCAATCTTAGTGCCAATATCTTCTGTATGGTACTTCTATCTTTCCTGAACCCCACTTGCTCATCTGCTACATGTTCTCTTATCTGTGATCTTAGTCTCTCAGTCACTAACGTCAGCACCTTGCCTAGATGACTCGTTAGGGCAATTGTTCTGTAGTTCTTGCATTTAAATGTACTTCCTTTCTTGCATGTTGTCATCAGCACAGATCTTGTCCATTCCTTAGATGACTTTCCTTCTTTCCATGCTATATGACATATCGGCTGTGGCCACACTTGGCCAAAACTTGGAAATGGCCATGCAAATGGCCATTTTGAAGATTACTAATGAAGCACTGAATTGAATATTCAGTGCCTCATTAGCATTAGGACGTTTCCAGCTGCAGCATTTCGAAAGCACCGCTTTCGAAAGCGTGCGGCTCAGCGCGGCTACAGGGGGTCCTTTTGAAAAGGACCCCACTCCTTTCGAAATCTCCTTATTCCTCTTAGCGCAGGTGTATAAGGGGATTTCGAAAGGAGTGGGGTCCTTTCGAAAAGGACCCCTGTGTAGCCGCACCGAGCTGCACACTTTCAAAGTGCCACGGCCGGAAGTGTCCTAATGCTAATGAGGCACTGAATATTCAATTCATTGCTTCATTAGTAATCTTTTTTGAAGTTTTGGCCAAGTGTGGCCACAGCCATTCTGCGTATTTCCTGAATCGTATTTTCTCCATCATATTTAATCATCTCTCCCACGATCTTACCATTTCCAGGGCTCTTGTTGTTCTTTAGTCCTTTCACTGTTTTTTCTACTTCCTCCTTTGAAATATTGGTCTCGCTCTCATTGCTCAGTTGAGACATCTCTTTCAGCTCTTCGATCAGTTTCTCTGAGACGTGGGTCCAACTGTGCTTTGTATAGATCGTGCAGTGATGGACAAGATATTGCACAAATCTTCTCCTTGTTCATGAGCACCTCTTAGTTCTCGTCTTTGATCACCATCTGCTTCAGCTGTCACTTCCTATTAATATTCCCAGTCATCTTATACACCTCTCTGGTCTTACATTTACTGTAACACCACTCTATAGCCATGTCTACACGTGCCCCAAACTTCGAAATGCCCACGCAAATGGCCATTTCGAAGTTTACTAAAGAAGCGCTGAAATGCATATTCAGCACTTCATTAGCATGCGTGCGGCCGCGGCACTTCAAAATTGACATGCCTTGCCGCCGCGCGTCTCGTCCAGATGGGGCTCCTTTTTGAAAGGACCCCGCCTACTTTGAAGTCCCCTTATTCCCACCCACTCATGGGAATAAGTGGACTTCGAAGTAGGCGGGGTCCTTTCGAAAAGGAGCCCCGTCTGGACGAGACTCGCGGTGGCAAGGCGCATCAATTTTGAAGTGCTGCGGCCGCCCGCATGCTAATGAAGTGCTGAATATGCATTTCAGTGCTTCATTAGTAAACTTCGAAATGGCCATTTGCGTGGCCATTTTGAAGTTCGGGGCACATGTAGACATAGCCTATATCTTTACACTGCTCCTCTAACCATTTCACCTTATCCTTTCTGGCTGCTTTCCTTACCTTATTGCATTTCACCCTATATTGATGTTCCACTCTCTCAGAAACATCCCTTCTGATCTTCAGCGCTCTCTTCTCTTGGACCACCTTCAGTGTCTCCTGTGTAATCCACTTCTTATTGACCTTCTCTTCTTCTGGAACAGTCACTCAATTGCCTCTTTTTTGCTGTGGCTATCCCTTCGACTGTCTTATCTAGATCTCTCTGTGGCCTCTCTGTGGTCTCTCTCCTAATCTTCTCTTCAAGAGCTGCTCTGTACACATTTCCTATTTCTTCTTCATCTAGCCTGATCATGTCTCTTTTCTTAAACTGTGTCGTATATTTTCTCTTGAGTTTTATCTTGATGTTTGCAATCACTAAACTGTGGTCCGAGTCTATATCTGCTCCTTGGAATGTTTGGCACTGCTGTACTGATGTTACCTATCTTCTTCTGATCAAAATCATATCTATCATGCTCTTAGACTTTCTGTCATTTTATCACCATGTCCACTTCCCACAGTCCTTTTGTTGGAATCCCATGTTGCAGATCACTATCTCATGCTCTGTAGCAAACTCTGGTAGTTTCTTACCTCATTCATTTCTTTCTCCATCTCCAAACCTTCCCATGATTCTCTTCCAAACTTCGTTATCTCTTCCAACCTTCACATTCCAATCTCCTTTGATGATTAACACATCTCTCTTCAGTATCTCCTCCAGCATCTTTGTCAAGTCCTTATAGAATAGCTCAATCTCCTCCTCTGTACCGTTTGACGTAGGTGCATACACCTGAATGACTGAGATGTTGAACGATTTTGCTACGCATCTACCATCATTCTTGCACTCACCAGTATGTATCCTAATAATGCTCCTCTAACTCTTTTGCTAAGAAGGAATCTGACTCCTGCCTCATGCTTTGTTTCAGTCCCTGACCAAATGACTTCACAACCACATGTCTCTCCTTATGCCATCCAACACATCTCCACCAGTCCAAGTGTATCGCATTGGTATCTCTCTCCTTTTGAAGCAGCTCTAATTTTTCAGTCGCCCACAGTGTTCAGCTGTTCCATGTTCCAATTGATAGCATGTGTTGTAATTTTGTTTTGGTAGCCAACTTATCGACCCAACCCTGATTGCTCGATTGGCGGTGCAGACCTTGTTTATCCAGGCGATGTTCAAGCCAGCATCTTTTATCATTTAGTTGTATTGGCATCAGAATTCATTCGTATTGTTGTTTCACGGTCAGCACATCATCACTCATCTGACCAATCCCCCTCCTTTATCCAGGCTTGGGACTGGCATGGAACCCTAGAGGCTTCATGGTGGAGTTATTGTCACAAGTACTGGGCCATTAAACTCCTTGAGTACTAGTAATGGCTCTCACTTAGAGCATCTAGATTAGGGTTTATACTTCATATTTCTAACTTCAAATACAGGAATGGGACATGCCCACAAATAGAATGTACACATTCAGCACATTACAAGCTTTCTAGTGATGTTACAAGGCGTATTTTGCATAAAGCATTTTGCAGTTTGGCATATTCATATTTATAAGCTTATTTTCATAAAGAATACGGGGTGCAATTTCACACAGCCATTATTTAGTGGGGACTTCAACATTTTATACCTTAAGTGTGTACTATATTTTATTTTTAGTACAAAGAAAAGCTTGTTTATTCCTGTTTCTGAGCATCACAAATCAGCCAGAAAATTTGGCAAACACTTGAAATAAAAGGCAGAAGCGCCTCTAGCAAGTTTTGGCTGAGCATCAGCATCTTTTTGAAAACTGAATGGACATAAATTTGAATTCTGTTAGGTTCTTCAACACACCCATCAACATCGTATAGAATCATAGAATCCTAGGCCTGGAAGGGAACTTAGTCCAGCCCCTGCCTAAAGCAGGATCAACCCCAACTAAATCATCTCAGCCAGGACTATGTCAAGCCGGGACTTAAAAACCTCAAGAGACAGAGATTCCACCACGTCTTTCAGTAGCACATGCCAATGCTTCACCACCCTCCTGGTGAAATAGGTTTTTCTAATATCCAATTTACACCTCTTCCTCTAACGTCAGACCATTGCTCCTTGTTCTGCCATCTGTCACCACTGAGATCAGTATCTCTCCATCCTTGTTAGAGCCCCCTTTCAGGAAGTTGAAGGCTGCTATCAAATTGCCCCTCAACTCGTCTCTTCTGAAAACTAAATAGCCCAGATCTCTCAGCCTCTCCTCATAGGTCATGCGTTCCAGCATTTATGTTGCCCTCTGCTGAACCCACTCCAATATGTCCACATCCTTTCTATACTGGAGCGGGGCCCAGAACTGGACGCAATATTCCAGATGTTGCCTCACCAGTGCTGAGTAGAGGAGAATAACAACTTCTCTAGATCTGCTGGAAATGCTTCTCCTAATGCACCCCAATATGCTGTTATCTGAAGTACTGTAAGTATGGGAGTTATTTTAACACATGAAGACCAGTATAGATCTTGATATTTCTATTAAATTCTGACTTGCTGTAGAAAATGAGTTTCAGAATTTTCTTTGGTAATTTAAAAGAACATGCAGTTGTTTCTTACCATAGGGCATGCTCATAGGACTTGCCACTCACAAACAGGATCCTGAAGGAACCACACTTAAATTTTAACATAACCGAGGATAATGGCACATCCATTGTTAAAACACAATTGCTGTCAAGTTCCCATTAACAGTTAGTGGTACAATTCAGAACTACTGCCACAGAGGCAGCATTTTATCAACTCACATGCATTACAAAGCTCCTGAGGGTGTTCTGCTGATTCTCAAAGGGTATTGTAACATGGATATTGCAACGTGGCAAGTAACTCTGTTTTAATGTCACAACTGTTTTATGTGCATATGAATAATGTATACATAACTACAGAACTCATCATTGAAAAGCCTATTTTAATGCCATTCATGTTGAAAGAACAGCGTAGCCTTATAGTTACTATAGGTTAAGGATACTGATAGTATTTCAAGTATCAAATGCTAGGAAAATCTCCATTTACCTTGAGATCTAATGCATTAGGCAATTAACAAAATGGAGTTTGGCAAATAAGACATTCTTTGTAAAATGCTGCAGTGCATATTTCAGAGGTCTAGGCATGTTCATCTGTATCTGAAAAAACGAGAAGTCCTGTGGCACCTTATAGACTAAGAGATATTTTGGAGCATAACATTTTGTGGGCAAAGACCTACTTCATCAGATGAATGAGTATTTAGAAACTTTTTGAGCTTAGAGCTCCCCCTTGTGTCATATCTCCTCATTGCCAGTAAGCTTACTGGGTTTTCTTGACTAAGCATTCATTTCTGTAGCTATCAAAACAAAAAGCAGTCAAGTAGCTATTTCTGTAGCTGTTTCACTCCAGCCCAGCTGTGGAGCATTGTGTGTGTCAGTACAAAAGTAAAATTGATTAACCAAATAGGAAACACAGAGGGACCAAACTGCAGGAATAAGACCCTCTCTGGGTGGCCCAAAATTATGCCATGCAGAAATCAGATTAAAAAAGGGAGTGTGTAACTGACTCGAAGTATTGCTAACCCCACATGTTCAAAGATCATTAAATAGCAGCTCTTCCCAAAACAAAATACCACGTGGGATTGGTTTAAAGTCATGAGATTAGTTATAAGTCATACTTTGTGCTCTTTTTCTTTGCCTTCTAGTTTGTGAGACTTCTGGAGTTATGTTTGCAAGCTTTTTTCTTATGAGGGCTAGAAACTCACTATTTTAATAAACAAAAGCTGAGCTCTTGATGTAATCCAGAATCTGGGGCTACACAAAAACACCAATCTTGCAAGACTGTCAACAAAGCTGCAAGAGCTGGCAACGCTGTCACTAACATGCTGAAGAGTGAAGCAAACCTCTGTCTTTTTAGACATGCCCATACTTGTCCTGTTTCCCCACCTTGTTCTTGAGATTAAGGTAATTTAAATGTGTGAAGTATAACTTCCAATCAATGTTACTGGCTCCCTGTGAATCTTTTACACATACTTACATTAGAATCATAGAATCATAGGGCTGGAATGGACCTCAGGAGGGCATTGAGTCCAGCCCCCCGCTGCAAGCAGTATCAACCCCAACTAAATCATCCCAGCCAGGACTTTGTCAAGCTGGGACTTAAAAACCTTTAAGGATGGAGATTCCACCACCTCTCTAGGTAACCCATTCCAGTGCATCACCACCCTCCTGGTGAAGTAGTTTTTCCTAACACCCTACCTACTCCTCTCCTTCTGCAACTTCAGGCCATTGCTCCTTGTTCTGCCATCTGTCACCACTGAGAATGGTTTCTCTTCATCCTTTTTAGAGCTCCCCTTCAGGAAGTTGAAGGCTACTATTAAATAACCCCTCAGTCTTGTCTTCTGAAAACTAAATAATCCCAAATCCCTCAGCCTCTTCTCATTGGTCACAAGCTCCAGCCCCTTAATCATTTTCGTTGCCCTCCGCTGAACCTGCTCCAGCAAATCCGCATCCTTTTTATACTGGGGGGCCCAAAACTGGACACAATATTCCAGATGTGGCCTCATCAGTGCTGAACATAGGGGAATAACAATCTCTCTAGATCTGCTCAAAATGCTCCTCTTAATGCACCCCAATATGCCATTAGCCTTCTTGGCTACAAGGATGCACTCTTTACTCATATCCAGCCTTTCATCCACCATAATCCCTAGGTCCCTTTCCACTTTATAGCTGCTTAGCCAGTCAGTCCCCAGCCTATAACAATGATCTAGATTTTTCTGTCCCAAGTGAAGAACTCTACACTTCTTGTTGAACTGCATCAGATTTCTTTTGGCCCAACCCTCCAATTTATCCAGGTCATTCTGGATCCTATCTCTAACCTCCACTGTATCTACCCCTCCCCCCTAGCTTGATCTCATCCACAAAGTTGCTGAGGATTCAATCCAGGTCATTAATAAAGATGTTGAACAACACCGGCCCCAGAACTGAGCCTTGGGGCACTCCACTTGAAACTGCCTGTCATCCAGACATTGAGCCATTGACCACTACCCATTGGGCCCAACCATCAAGCCAGCTTTCTATCCATCTTTAGTCCATGTATCCAATCCATACTTCCTTAACTCATGGGCAAGAATGTTGCGGGAAACTGTATCAAAAGCTTTGCTAATGTCAAGGCATATCACATCCACTGACTTCCCCAGGCCCACAGAGCCTGTTACCTCATCATAGAAGCTAGGCAGATTGGTCAGGCATGATTTGCCCTTGGTGAATCCATGTTGCCTACGTTTGATAAAATGGATTCCTGGAGGATCCCCTCCATTATTTTCACAGGGACTGAGGTAAGACTGACTGGTCTATAGTTCCCTGGATTGTCCTTCTTTCCTTTTTTAAATATGGGCACAACATTTGCCTTTTTTCCAGTCATCTGGGAGCTTTCCCGACCTCCAAGAGTCTTCAAAGATAATGGCCAAAAGCTCAGCAAAGATGTCTGCCAATTCCCTCAGTACTCCTGGGTGCATTAAATCCAGACCCCTGGATGTGTGTACATCTAGTTTTTCTAAGAAGCTCTCAACTCATTCTTTTCCCACCAAGGGTTGGCCTCTACCTTCCCATAAGGCATTGTCCAGCACCATAGCATGGGAGCTGTCCTTGTTGGTGAAGACAGAAGCAAAAAAAGCAGAGTACTTCAGCCTTTCTTACATCATCTGTCACTAGGTTACCTCTCTCATCCTGTAACAGCCCCACACCTTCCCTGATAAACCTTTCATTGTTAACATGCCTGTAGAAACCCTGCTTGTTACCCTTCATATCTCTTGCCAGCTGCAGTTCCAATTGTGCTTTCACTTTCCTGATTATCGCACGGCATTAGAACAGATCAGCCCTGGGATTCATACTGCACATTCCACACAGAGTTGTAGGATCAAGATTTCAGCTTCTAGGATTGAATTACATTGATAAGTACATAATTTGTGGCAGGTTTTTTGTTTAATTGTTTTCTATGACGAAGATGAAAATGTAAAATAATATGCTGCTGCAGTCCCTAAGAGAAAATCAGAGAACAGGAAAGAACCTTAAGAGATCATCTAGTTCAGTCCCCTGCCGTCTTGGCAGAACCAAACGCCACGTGAAGAATATCAGAGAGGGGTTTGTGCAACCTGCTCTTAAAAATCTCCAGTGGTGGGGATTCCATAACTTTCCTGGGTAATTTATAGCAGTGTCCAACTGCCATGACAGGAAGTTTATTCTGAGCTGTGTCTACACGTGCACGCTACTTCGAAGTAGCGGCACTAACTTCGAAATAGCGCCCGTCGCGGCTACACGCCTCGGGCGCTATTTCGAAGTTAACTTCGACATTAGGCAGCGAGACTTCGAAGTCGCTAACCTCATGAGGGGATCGGAATAGCGCCCTACTTCGACGTTCAACGTCGAAGTAGGGACCGTGTAGACGATCTGCGTCCTGCAACGTCGAAATTGCTGGGTCCTCCATGGCGGCCATCAGCTGGGGGGTTGAGAGATGCTCTCTCTCCAGCCCCTGCGGGGCTCTATGGTCACCGTGGGCAGCAGCCCTTAGCCCAGGGCTTCTGGCTGCTGCTGCGGCAGCTGAGGATCCATGCTGCAGGCACAGGGTCTGCAACCAGTTGTCGGCTCTGTGGATCTTGTGTTGTTTAGTGCAATTGTGTGTGGGAGGGGCCCTTTAAGGGAGCGGCTTGCTGTTGAGTCCGCCCTGTGACCCTGTCTACAGCTGTGCCTGGCACCCTTATTTCGATGTGTGCTACTTTGGCATGTAGACGTACCCTCGCAGCGCCTATTTCGATGTGGTGCCGCGCAACGTCGAAATTGAACGTTGACGTTGCCAGCCCTGGAGGACGTGTAGACGTTATTCATTGAAATAGCCTATTTCGATGTTGCTACCTCGAAATAAGCTATTTCGATGTTGGCTTCACGTGTAGACGTAGCCCTGATGTCCTATTTAATCCTCCCTTACTGCAATTTGAGCCCATTGCTTCTTATCTTATGATTAGAGGTTAAGCACAATAATTTCATACTTCTCTTTGTAACAACATTTTAGGTACAGTAAACCCCTGATATGCATGATTTCAACTTGCACTTAACTGGTGTTAACATCAGTTAAGCGCAAATTGAAATTCCCTCCCCAGCTCCCTGCTCCAGCCCCCGGTTCCCCCAGGTGGGGGAAGCTGGGGAGAAGCTGCTCCACCATGGCTGTCTGCTCACCTGGCTCCCCCAGCTGAGAAGAGAAGACTGAGAGGGGGCATGATAAAAAGCTTTCAAGTACAGTAGACACCCAAGTTACATGAGAGCTGTGCTCCTGCTCACCCTCATGTAACTCAAATTTTGTGCAAGTTGGAGGGGAGATGGGAAACTGGCTAGCACTGGTCAGTTTCCCGGCTCCCGACTGACTTGTGCAAATTTTGAGTTATGCGAGGGTGTGCAGGAGTACAACCCTTGTGTACCTTGGGAGTCTACTATACCTGAAAGATTTTTATCATGTCTCCTCTCAGTCTTCTCTTTTCTGGACTGAACAAATCCAATTCTTTCAATTTTCCCTCCTAGATCATGTTTTCTAGACCTTTGATCACGTTTGTTACTCTTCTCAGAACCTCTCCAATTTGTCTACAGTTTTCCTGGAATTTGGCTCCCAGAGCTGGACACAGTACTCCAGTTGAGGCCTAATCAATGCAGAGCAGAGTCGAGCAGAGCAGAATAGAACAATTACTTCTCATTTCTTGCTTACAAAACTAACATTAATCTAGAATGATGATTGTTTATTTTGCAACAGTGTCACACCATTGACCAATGTTCCCTCTGATCTTTTCCATTTCTGAGATTGCTCCTCCCTGAGGAGTGTGCTTTATTTGTCCTTGTTGACATCCATCCTATTTACATCAGATCATTTCTCCAGTTTGTCCAGATCATTCTGAATTATAATACCACCCTCTAAAATGCTCATAACTCCTCCCAGCTTGCTAATTAGCTCTGAAAATCAGAATGTATATTGCATGCTTAACACACAGCAATAACTGTAGTTCAAATTTTCTGGTCACTAAGTTCAGCCATTTCTAAGAAAAATGTTTCATTTCAACAATTCTCTTCCATCTTTTAGGCTTTCCTCTCCTATACCAAAATATCAGGCACATCTGTGTGCTTGGCCCTGTAGACTTTACACTAGAACACATGTCAGTTTTTCCAAGAGGAATTGGTCAGTACTGTGACTAGAAGACAGTGGTCTGTTAAAGTGGATGGTTTAGCCTTGCAGAAATGGCAGCTTTCTATCTAACAGAGAAACAAACATTTCTGAAAAAAAATATATATATTGCCGTTAAAGAAAGGAAGGAAAAATTCCCATGGAGAAAATCTACTGAAATTTACTCATAGGCAAATAAAACCCTACTAAAATGAACTTTTTGTAATCAAACAAATGCAATCCCAAAATTTCACAACCAAATCCCACAAAATGTCTTGTAATCACTGCTGCACCTGGGCATAAGATATTTTGTGCTTAAAACTGCTCCTACGGAGGCTAATGAGAAATTTTACTTCAATGAGAGCATGATAGGACCAAAAGTTTGTACTGCTCCAGAATGTACCAGTTATATGCATAAGTGTTGTAAGGTGCAGTATATGATACAGTGTAACAACTGGGCATGCATCACATATATTGAATGTGCAAGTATTATGAAAGATCGATTAATTAAATAAGTCCCTTTAATTTTTTTCTAAATTGTAGTTATAATAAAATATGGTAGAAACATATCATTAAGCTGTGATAACATTACTTAGTACAGGTTGCACCTGTCTAATCCAGCATTCTCTCATCCTGCAACATCCATAATGCGACATGATTTTAGTTACATGGATGACCACTTATCATGGGTGTGGCCAAGTTTCCCATGGTTCCATGAAGTTTGTTTACAGCCAACAGTCCTGGCTCTTGGTGTTCCGTGCTGTTATTTAGCTCTAATTTACCCCTGTAGGCTACTTGCCTCGGGGAGCGGCTATTCCTGCCCCCTTCACAACCTGGCTTAGTCCTGTGTGCGGGCCTCAGTGGGCCCACGTTCAGCTCCTGGGCAGGCAACACAGCTAGTCCAAGCCTGGAGTCACAAGGCCCAAGCCCTGTTGCAGGGCAGGGGCAACAAACAGACAATCACTACATAGTCCAGACTATACACCCAGGCCCTAGTGCAAGGCAGGGCAGCAAACAGTAACAGTCAATATAAAGTAGGCCTTGGTCCTCATAAATAGAGGGGCGCTAGGTAACCCAGGCATACACCTAGACCAGTGGGAGGGGAGAAACTGCCACCCACGAGTTAGGGGTGGCAGAGGGTGGGCACACACCCACCCACTCCACTGCACCCTAGTCCAGGGCCCTGTCCATGGCAGGGGTCTGCCGCCAGGATCAGTGGGGATCCACACTGCAACACACAACCCTGCTATCCCATGGCCACTTCCATGTCTCCCCACTCCTCATACCTGATCAACTGCTGGTTAGGCTCCTCCAAGTCTGGGGCCTCTGCCCTGGTGCATAGTTCCTCCTCCAGGTCTTCCGGCACAGGGCCCAGTGGGCCAGGCTACTCCTCAGCCTCCTAGAGCAAGAGATCCTCCTCCCAGCCTGGGTGCTCAGGATTGGTGTCTGGCTTCCCTGGTGGCTGGGCCCCTACTGAGCTCTGGGCTGGTGTTCCAGTCAGGTAAGGGAACGGGGCTAAGTTCTGTCCACCAAGGTGCAGGGAAGGGTTCTTCCCCTTGTGGATCAGGGAGCGAACACTCCTGTTACATCACTAAATGTCTTCCAATAGCCCATTAAGCAGTGGAAGTGTTGGTAATGTTCTAGACAATATTGACCTCTGGTGGTCCAGCAAATTCTTTCATCTGGCACTGGTCAGCTCCTGAGGGTGCTGGACTAGAGAGGTACCTGTACCTTAAAGTTAAATTCAACTCTGACAAATGACTCTCTAAAAAGGCTTGTTAAGGTTTCATGTTTACTGTTTTGATCATGATTTCTGTAGTAAACATATTCTACCAGCATGTAAAAAGGTGATACTTGAACTGGCAAGCCCTGAAAATGTGATTGGTATCAGTATACAGAGTTGAATTCATTTCTTCTCACAATACTCACTAGTAATAAAGGTTTTGGAACCTAAATTAGCCTGGGTGCTGTACCACCCCTGCTCTCCTCAGTAGGTTCACACAGATGTAATTGATTAGGAGCTTCGGAAACCAATTTTGTTGATACGCATGAAAAAACAGACTCCAGCTCACTGACTTCTGTTCTGGATCCACAAGGCTAACAGGAGTAAAAAGCAATAATTGTTCTCAGCAAAGTCAGAAGATATGAATAAATACACAGAGAAGATGAACTGCTGATTAAGATCAGATTTTGGATAGTCACTTCTCAGTCACCTTTCACATGTTATTGTACAAATTGGTTTTTCTGGTGTAGAGTCAGACAGAATAGAAGTAGTTTAATGACTGCAGAAAAAATGACTTCCAGATAGAAAGGAAAGCTAGATCTAGTTAAGTCAGAGACAATTCATCTGTGTTTCTGATAGGAACACAAACTGTAAAAATATAAAAATGGCCATACTGGATCAGACCAAACGTCCATGTAGCTCAGTATTCTCTCTTCTGGACTGTGCCCAAGGCCAGGTGGCCCAGAGGGAATGAACAGGTCATTATCAAGTGATCATTATCAAGTGAAGAGAACAGAACATTATCAAGTGATCCATCCCCGTCTGTGCTTCCCAGCTTCTGGCAAACAGAGACCTGCCCATCCTGGTTAATAGCCATTGTTGGGCCTTTCCCACATGAACTTACCTACCTCTTTTATGAACCAATACTTCTCCTCTTCTAATCCCATCTTTTTCTGCCCAAAAGACCCCTTCTGTTCCTTCTAACACCAGTTCTCTTGTTCCAAGAATACCCTTTCCCTTCTCCCTTAGCCAACCAGAACCCAGATCTCATGTTCTGTTTCCGGAGAGCTAGACCTCCTGGTGAAACAGTAGCAGTAAAGGGGAAGAAAAGAGAAGTTCTGACAGTCAGGGAGGTAGTCAGTTGGTAAAGAGAATACTGAAGCCAACATTCTTGTTTATCAAAACAAAAAGCAGTCAAGTAGCACTTTAAAGACTAGCAAAATAGTTTATTAGGTGAGCTTTCGTGGGACAGACCCACTTCTTCAGACCATAGCCAGACCAGAACAGACTCAATATTTAAGACACGGAGAACCAAAAACAGTGAGCAAGGAGGACAAATCAGAAAAAGATAATCAAGGTGAGCAAATCAGAGAGTGGAGGGGTGGGGGGGAAGGTCAAGAATTAGATTGAGCCAAGTATGCAGAAGAGCCCCCACAGTGACTCAGAAAGTTCCCATCACGATTTAAACCATGTGTTAGTGTGCTGAATTTGAATATAAAATTTTATATTCAAATTCGGCACACTAACACATGGTTTAAATCGTGATGGGAACTTTCTGAGTCACTGTGGGGGCTCGTCTGCATACTTGACTCAATCTAATTCTTGACCTTCCCCTCCCACCCCTCCACTCTCTGATTTGCTCACCTTGATTATCTTTTTCTGATTTGTCCTCCTTGCTCACTGTTTTTGGTTCTCCGTGTCTTAAATATTGAGTCTGTTCTGGTCTGGCTATGGTCTGAAGAAGTGGGTCTGTCCCACGAAAGCTCACCTAATAAACTATTTTGCTAGTCTTTAAAGTGCTACTTGACTGCTTTTTGTTTTGATAGTGTATAGACTAGCACGGCTTACTCTCTGTTACTATTCTTGTTTATGTGTACACAGGCTGTTTTCTAGACTTCTTCCTGGGGCAGAAGCAGCTGGTTCTGTTCAGTACAACAGTAGTACAGAAGCGGCTGGTTCTGTGTAGTGCTGCCCTGATTCAGTTACCAAAGAGAAAGAGGCCTCGGAGCAGAAGGGCAAAATCAACAAGAAATGAGGAGCCTGGTGTTTTGACTCTACTAGCATTTCTGTTGTTGCTACCAATGCTGAAGCTGAACCTTGAACAAGGGGAATGGTTGGGGGAGTACAAGTTCACCAATGCCAAAGTGAACCTAAACTTTATTCACAGGACTGTGATATTATCTATATACAGGTTGAATCTCTCTAGTCTGGCATACTCTCATCTAGCAACATCCATACGCTGGCATGATTTTAGTCAGCTAGGAGCCCACTTTTCATGGGTTTGGTCAAGTTTCCTGTGGTCCCATAAAGTTTGTTCACCCATCCTGGCTCTCAGTGTTCTGTGCTGCTATTCAGCTGTAATCTACCCATGTGTCTTCTGAGAGCCCAGCAAGGCTACATTTACACAGCAGCCTTATTTCAAAATAAGCTATTCTGGAAGAGCTATTTCAAAATAGGGCTGCTGCACACACCAAAATGTATTTCAAAATAGCACATAGGTATTTTGAAACACACCTATTTCAAAATACTGCCTTTTGTGGTTAGGCAAATTCTCTCGTTTGGCACCAGTCAAGTCTACACTCGACCCCACCCCGCCTTTCCAGAAGGGGCATAGTAAAGAGTGGATAAGAAGGGTCTTCTGGAAGGCTCCCTGTGTCATTCTGAAGGTCCTCTGTCTACACGGCAGGGGATCTTCCGGAAGTGAGATCTCATGGAGATATGTTAATAAGGCACGAGATATTTTAATCAGCACCTCATTAGTATATTCTGATCCACTGACCTTCCGGAAGTGCAGGGCAAGTGTAGACACGGCTGAGATGTTCAACCTGTATTAGCGTAAATACAGAGAGGAAGATATCACATTGTTCTAGTGTTGTCTTTGTTAATATAGGTTTTAAGCTTGTTTTTGTTTTTTGTAACTTGGAATGTATTGAGCAAGAATCAATATATTGAGCCTGCATTGAGCTAGACAAAAAACTGGGAAACAAAAAATGGCAAAATGGAAAAGGAAAGAGGGCAAAAGGGAACAAAAATGGGAAACGGGGAGGAAAGGGAGAAAACAAAAAACTAACATCTTTCAATTGTTTTTCCCAAAATGCCATATAAATCAAAAAATGTTCTTTTTTGAAATTGGCAGAATAAAAACTGCTGTGATTTACGTGTGGGATTGTGAGATATCTCCCACCATTTTTGGATCAGCTCTAATTATTCTGTTAAACAAGATGAACCTTTGTGCTGATATGTTTAATATATGGCAACATTTTTGAAAGTCTATTTTGATTTATGGAAATATTTGAAAAGGTGCCTGGTCCAGCATTTTGAGTAGAAAATTCCAAAACTTGATCAACATATGGCCTCTGAATGACCTGCCTGAGAATTAAATTGGAAAAACTTTGTTTTAAATATGTGCAGCAGAAAAAGTGTTTGTTGTAGTAAAGCAGAGGTGATTTATTGTCATCTCTCTTAATTTTGCTAACCACATGGATTAACCAGCTCAATTTACCACACAAATAAAGCAGCTGGAAAATCAATTTCTTCACTCTTGTTAAGTAAAAGATTACATCTCCCAAAGCTTGATTGTGGGGAATTACTTTTAAAAGCATGATGTATACTCTCAGCTCAGTGCACACATGGCTCTAGTAGTAGATTCTTCAAAAGAAGAATAATGAAAGTTGCATTGCTAAATCCCACAATGCGGGCCAGACAATATACTTGTTAAATTTAAGTCTGGTAGCTCACTCTTATGGTGACATATTTTATATTTTGTATTTGATATTGTGACCATTTTTTTAAACCTGCAATAATTCAGTGGGTATTACAAAAACATCAGTTTTTACTGTTCCAAGATACTTTCACCTTTTTTTAAAATGGAAAATACCACCAATTCTACATGAAATCTGTGGCAGCTAATGCATGTCTGAATGTATTAGGTGCTCATTGTCTCAGAAAGCAATTACTGATCAGTTCAAACTGCATGTGTGTAGGATGCTTATTCTTGGGTAGCTAATCCTACATTGTGTCTAAGGGAAGCCAGCATCTACAACAAAAATAAATGGAAAATGGAGAGAGAAGTTTGAACACAGTCTCAATGGCACACGCTTTAGTAAGGAATGAATGAATGGAGAGTGTGCAGTACATAGTCGGTACTATGTCCTGCCAGTCTACGCTAGAAATACCATACATGGTTTTAGGATGAAGTGACAGAAGTACAGGACCAGCAGCTGAAAAGAACAGAAGTCTAGCAGGAAACTGGTATTTGAAAAACTCAAACCTGAAATAAAATATTCTTGCCATAATTTATCCATCTTCTTTAGAGCTTCTCCCATATTGTTCTAGTCTATCTCTTGCCACTTTCTGAGCTTCCCTGTACTGTTGCTCTTCGTGGTATCAGTTGATAATTGCTGGCAGTGATAAAGTAGAGTCCTGCTAGCAGCTCGTATGTTGGCTCAATAATGCAATCTCACTGATGGACAATCCCTAAAAGGCAATCTATCAAAAGAAGAAGCAGCCTTCCTCTGTCCCAAGGGCAGAGTTTTATTAAAAAAGGAGGAGGGGGTTTCAGACAGATTTCTTTCTCGGGAATTTTTTTTATTTTTATTATCTTTTTGTTTTCCTTCAGTACTGAAAAACCATGTGTTCTCTTTTCTGTTCACTCTGTGTAAGCAAACCTGATGTAACAGGGCAGCAGTGAACAGTGGGTTAACAAATGAAAGGATGCTCAGCTGAGGACCATGCACATAGCATCTCACATTTCCACTATGTGTGAATGACAGAGAGCTTTTCTTTCTGGAAATTTGTTATTTCTGAGATATTGAACCCATTCACCAACCCAATTTAGAACACATTCAACCCTCACAGGGATGAGGGAGCTGGGTAGAGCCAGGGGTCCATGCCTGTTTCCTGCCTCTCCTCAATTATAATCAGAAGGAATCTGCCACTCTGATGAGCCTGGGCTCAGAGCAGGACTGGCGGACACTCCTCACAGATTTGTTCTTTTCTAACTGCATTTTGAAGGACCTGCCCAGCTGAAATGAGAAACATCTGATGGAGGACCCTGTCAGCAAGTGAGAGATCCCTGGGTCAGACCCTGAGGGCTTCACTCAGATTTTATGGAAACAAATGAATATCTGATTGTGGTCCTGATGCATCCACTTTGATGGTGACTACATTTGCTCTGTGAAGTGCTGTAAGAGCTCTACCATTCTACTTTTCTTTGCAGACTTTACCTCAGCTTTAACCATCTTGTTCTACCTCAGCCCCTCAGTAATCACCCTTCTCCCCTGCCTTACCCAATTTCTTTTGCCTTTTGTGTTGCCTTGTACGATCAATTTGAAACTGGGAGCTCTTCACTCAAAGAATGTGTTTTTGCAAATGCAACAAGACACACTTTAAATGTACAGTGCTGTATACACAACCTCAATGAAATACTAAGAACTACTTGCAAGCCTTGTTTTTAAGGAGTTATAACTAATTCAGAACTCACCCATGTGCACAATATAGCCAGCCCCATTCAAACTATTCATTCAAACATATATCATAGAATCATAGAATCCTGGGGCTGGAAGAGACCTCAGGGAGTCATGGAGTCCAGCACCCTGCCCAAAGGGGACCAACACTAAATCATCCCAGCCAAGATTTTGTGAAGCTGGGACTTAAAAACCTCTAGCGGTGGAGATCCCACCACTTCTCTAGGTAACACATTCCAGTGCTTCACCACCCTCCTGGTGAAATAGTTTTTCCTAATGTCCAACCTTGACCTCTCCCACTGTAGCTTGAGACCATTGCTCCTTATTCTGCCATCTGTCACTACTGAGAACAGCCTCTCTCTGTCCTCCTTAGAGTGCCCCTTCAGGAAGTTGAAGGCTGCTATTAAATCACCCCTCAGTCTTCTCTTCTGCAAACTAAATAAACCCAAATCACTCAGCCTGTTCTTGGAGGTCATGTGCTCCAGTCCCCTAACCATTTTGGTTGCCCTTTGCTGGACCCTCTCCAAGATAACCACATCCTGTCTATACTGGGGGGGCCAAGAACTGAACTTAATACTCCAGATGTGGCCTCACCAGTGCTGAATAAAGGGGAATAATAATTTCTCAAGATCTGCTGGAAATGCTCATCCTAATGCACCCCAATATGCAATTAGCCTTCTTGGATACAAGGGCGCACTGTTGACTCATATCCAGCCTCTCATTCACTGTAATCCTCAGGTCTTTTCTGCTGTACTGCTACTTATCCAGTCAGTGCCCAGCCCGTAACAATGCTTGCGATTCTTCCATCCCCAGCGCAGGACTCTGCACTTGTTATTACTGAACCACATCAGATTTCTTTTGACCCAATACTCCAATTTGTGTAAGTCACTCTGGACCCCACCCCTATCCTCCAGTGTATCTACCTTTCCCGCTAGCTTGTTGAAAGTGGAGCTTGCATCGGCTGAGAATTGAACCCAGACCAATTGCTTGGAAGGCAGTCAGATTAACCACCACATTATCAACACATTTTTGCCATGCCATAATTTCTACAGACCCCATTTCAGCAAGACACTTTATTTCATGCCTGAATAGATATGTACATATATGAGCCATACAAAACCAAATAAAAACCTACGAGTACTGCTTTCTCTATGTGCCTGTGTTTCACAGTGGTTATCTCCTCTATTGTGAATGGCAGGGTAAAAATGAAATACGAAGAGGGAATGTGTTTATAATTCACTCAGGCTGCTTCTACACTTGCTCCCTTCTTTTGGAGGTGCCATGATAGTCAGGCAATTTGAAGCAGGCTAATGAGGTGCTAATGTGCATATTCAGCACTTCATTAGCATAATGGCAGCCATGCAGATTTCAAAGTGCAGACTTCGAATTGCAGAATGACAGTGTAGATGGGGGCAGATTTGAAATAAGTGCCCCACTTAGACATTCCCATACTCCAATCTAGTTCTGTGGGAGTTAGGGAATGTCGAAGTGGGACACTTATCTTGAAGTTGCCCCCCTCTACACTGTCAGTTTGCAATTTGAAGTCTGCACTTTGAAATTCCTGCGACTGCCATTATGCTAAGGAGATGCTGAATATGCACGTTAATGCCCCATTAGGTTGCTTTGAACCGCGTTATTACCATGCCCCCTCTGACGGGAGTGGGTAAGTGTAGAAGCAGCTTCATTCTCTTTTCATGGGGGTGAGGATTTGGGAGAATTCAGGGACTAGTCTGATTCTGGGATGTGGAGAGATGATGGAAATGATTTTGCTCTTAGTTCCCCTGGTGTAAATCCAGCTCTGCATACTCAGAAGTTACATACATACAAGCCAGAGCAGAAATGAGCCTTTTGGCTAAAATAAGCTTTTCTGCTTTTTGTGTTTGAGCCAGCTCATGAATCTACATTTCTGGGTTTCTCTCTAGTACCAAGTATCTGCTTTCTTGACCTGTGACTGTCACAAACTTCAGCCACTGGATTCTAAAAGAGACCAAACTCATTTTGACTTGGACTCATTTTGTATCTGCCTCCATCACTTGCCAGCCCTGAGCTCAAGCTGGAATTTACTACAATTTAATGTTGCATAGCATGTGTACAACTATGAATTAATCTTTGTCATAGAAGAGTAAAGATTATTATTTTCCTACTGTGTGTCTTTTTCTTTAGCTGTTAATTATCCATGTAGGGACCTGCACTTTTTAGAGAGTCAGCACATTTACTGCATCCAAATGTCATTACTCAATCTCTCTCTAAGAAAATATTAAACCTGTTTGATAAGATGCCTAACATCATCGGAATTTAACTTGATCATCCATATTTTATTAATTCAGTGACTATATTATTATGCGTTGATGACAGCAAGATTATTAACATGCAGCAGTCTGATGCACAGTAAACATTCGTGTTCAAGTGATACACATATTTCATAGAACTGGAAGGGACCTCGGGAGGTCACCGAGTCCAGTCCCCTGCCCTTCTTGGCAGGACCAACCACATCCCTTTTTTTTTTTTTTCAATCTATTTGCCCCAGATCCCTAAATGGCCCCCTCAAGGATTGAGCTCACAATTCTGGGTTTAGCAGGCCAGTGCTCAAACCACTGAGCTCAACTTCTTGTGTACCCTTAACAGTAAAATGTTGCACACTTTCAAAATCAGAACAAAAATTTCTGTATTTAAATAGTTAGGAATTTAACTTGAATTCCACTCAGGAATGCCTCCATATTTTATTAAAATACAACAAAATAAGACACCAACATATTAAGCTTATTTTGAGCAGCCATATTATTACTGTGATGAATAAATATTTTAATTAATTCATACTTTATACAGAGTGCATAAAGTGCAAGAACATCTGTTTCATTGTCACCACTTCCAAGGACTTCCTATATGGCTTTGGGCATGTTAGTCTGTATCTACACTATGAGATAAATTTGAATTTAAGGCACTTAGCTCGATATTACCACATGACTGTCTTCACTTTAAGTACCATTAGGGTGCATTAATATTAAGATTACAGTATTGCAGTTACCTGATAGGTACAGTGTCAAGCTCGAATTCAGGAGTTCAATTATAGGCAAGTGTGGAAGCACCACATCTTAAAATCAAAAGTATTAGCCTCCAGAGATGTGCTGTCTGTAACCCACAATGCTCCTCACTGCTCCACTCTGGCCATTGCTCTCCAGGTGCATGGGAATAAAATAACTGGAAGATTGTGAATTTCAAAGCGGGAGCAGCAAGCCTGTGGCAGTGGGCTCATGTTTGTAGGACAGCCTGAGAACCGACTTTCTTTCTTTGCTGTTAGTGCAGTGAGCACATTTACCTGTTACAAACAGCCCCTGCAGGGAGTTTGTAGTTCCGTCTCGATACATTTTATTTTTTAATTTACTGCCTGGCGCCAGCCGCTGCCCCACTGCACCATGTGCCAACAAGGCTGTTGTGGGGGTTGTGCTTACGTAACATGCCGAGACACTTCTTCTCAGTGGTTTACATTTGTGGTGCGAACCCCCCGCTGTCCCCCACAGGTGCCACGCAGTTGGAGTTTTTCCTGCGCTCAGCCACATCACGTGCATAGCCCCGACCCAATCAAAGGACTTGCCTGCCGTTCGGTGCTGACCATGCTGCCAGGCAGCACCATGTCCTAGCTTGCGTGCACTTAGGGCTCCAAGGGCTGGAAAGATATTCAGGGACTCGCAACTGCTGCGGGAAAGTCTCCCCCAGCAGATAAGATAGTTGGGAGGACCACTTCAACTGGCCCTCCACTGAACCTCTCCATGCTCCTAACATAGAACCACTGGGGCTTGCAGACTCTGGTGGGAAGTCTTTCCCAGCAGCTCAGATACTCGGGCGTTTGCTGCCACTGGGGGGGGAAGTCTTCCCTGGCAGCTAAGATAGTTGGGGGAACCACTTCAACTGGCCCCCCCACTGAACCCCCTTGTCACTAGCATGGGACTACTCAGGCTTGCAGCCACGGGGAGGGGGAGATATGCCCTGGTGGCTGAGATAGTCGGGGAGACTACTTCAGCTACTTCAACATTCTGAGCAGCTTTGCATCCACAGACCAGAGCACCCCCCCACACCCTCACCCTGCCAAAAATCTTTTAGGGAGTTTGCTGTCCATTGCAGACACCTGCAGGTTTGATATTTCCATCACCCGTGCTGGCAATATCTGTGTAGTGAAGCAGAAAGTCAAAAAATTTTTCTGAGACTTTTCTATCCTCTTTCTTCTAACTTTAAGAATACAGCTGGGCTTCTGTATTATTTCCAGGGATTGGGTGCAATCACAGGAGGTGGGACGCTCAGTGGATGGCCAGTTGAGAATTTAGCTACAGAAGAAAGACATTTCTGTAAACTTTTTTGCCATCTCTGTGGATGCTCTACTTTTCCTTCCTTCCAGTGGGAAAAGTGGACATTTGCTTACCGTGGGTGGGGAATGAGGAAAATGCAATGTGGGAAGATGATCTCAAAGACCAGCAAGCTTACCCACAATGCTACAGGGACGAGGGAACTGTGGGATAGGTTCCCACAATGAGCTCATGCAATAGTCAACGTTTGCCAATAAGTCGACTTTGTGAGGAGCATGTCAGGAGGTGAGAATGGTCAAATTTGAACTTATAAATTCCAGAATTACAAAATCAATATTAATAAATTTGGATTTCTCTCTTGGTGTAGATGCAGCCTTACTTAATGTCTATGTGTCTCAGGTACTTTTTTTGTGAACTGGGATAATGAGGCACTTTGATCTCTGTGGAGAAAGAAAAAGCAATTCCTCCCAAATGATCCTTGATCAGAATATGAACTTTCACACAATGAGCATGAACGTGCTTTATTTATAGAGCAGCTTTGTTTAAAAAAAGAAAAGAGCTTCTGCTGTTTAGTTATTTCATTAAGTTTAAACAGTTTCAGACAGCTCTGATTATTTACTGTATGAAGAGTCACTACCCCAAGCAAATGAATGAACCTCAGACTGTTGCTATAGACCTGGAATGGAGCAATCTTTTCCTTTTCCTTAACAATAGGCTTGTAGTCCAAGAAAATCGCTAAATATCAAATAAAAATTAAGCGCTCTGTTGTGCCAGTGGGCTTTATCCTCTACAGTGGGGCCAACAGCCTCACTGGGGCACTGGAGAAGGTGAGAGGGTGGTCATGCTCTGCACCCCTGGAAGAGGTGGATCCTGAAGTGAAAGGGGTGGGGTTGGGACCAGGCTGCACTCAGAGTTGCCCAGACCGTGTTGCGCACCCCCAGTCTTCAGTGCTTCTTGGAGTGCACCACACAATGCTCCAGCAGCAATTTAAAGGGTCTGGAGCTCTAGCCACTGCCACAACAGTAGCAGCTGTGAGCTTCAGGCCCACCAACATGGGGAGCAAAGGGGACAGCTGCCCCTGGGCCCAGCATTCCAAAGGAACCTGGAGCCCCTTGGAAACACAGCAGAATGTTGTGCTGCTGCTCCATGCACAGCTCTGAGGGAGCGTGATGCAGGGGCAGGGCTGACTGCCCTAAGTCCTGCCTCTTCTGCCCTTGACCCCACGCCTTCTAGGGGTGGGGAGCAGAGTAATTCCTCCCACCTTGACCCTGGGCTTGCGGTGGCTGTCAGCCCTGCTGGCGGGCCCTGGGGCAGCTGCTCCCTTTGCAGGCCTGACCCTGTATTAAAGGCAACAGGGCGCACTCTACTCCAAAGCTTACCCTTGCATGGGAACTGCAAACACTTCCAATCCCAGCTGTGGGTGCAACATGTTCCAACTGCTCACTGCAGAGGGGGGAAAAAAGATATGGATCCACCTTCTTTTCCCTCTTTTTGGGGCAGCTAACATCCACATGGCAACAGACCCTCTTAAGGGAGCTAACCAGCTGAATGAAATATTTGCACATGATTGCAGAAGAATGGGAAAGGGGTTTGACACTGAATCTTCTGCCCTTACTTGTTTGCCCACCTGTAAAAAGCCAATCAGTCTGGACCATGAAAAGAGTTAATAACTGGAAACGTGTTGAGGAGAATTGTAGGATATAAATCAGTGGATGACTGTATTTTGAAGTAATTAAAGTAGCTAAACTAGGATAATTGGCAAGGAGGTATTACTGCTAACACTTCTGCCTAGGGCATGTTTAAAAGATTATATACATAAATTATTCCTGTCTTTAGAGCATTGGACAGTAAACGATACCTTGCAAATTAAACAGGTGAAAACTCAGGGTAACTGTCAAAACCAAATTACCTTGGAGAAAAGCTGGAAAATGAAATGGAAAAATATTCTGTGATGTGGACCCGTGGCTAGAAACCCATAGCTCCGATTCCTCAAATTCAAAGTTCCTGTAGACAAGGACTTGAAAGTGAATTTCCAAGTTGATTTGCAAAAATTGTCTTTTTTCACACCAGAGATCTCCACTAATGGCTCTCTTCAAGAACAAGTGTGAATATTTTGCCCCCTAACAGACAGAAGATGGCACTATTTCAAAATATTAACATTATTTATAAAGAGATACTCTAGCTGGTTTATGCAGTTTGAATGCCTGATAATGCTATATTACTATACTTATTATAATTACAGGGCAGCAGCAATCCTACGCTCTAATCTCTTCACATAGGACATCCGAGGGATAGCAAACCATGTTGTTATTCAAGACAACTCCCTCTAGGGAAGGTGTATTAATACTTGCCTGCTATCTGAGATTACCCTACACATAGGTTATGGTTACTCTACAACGATCTGTCAACAGAAGTCACTATCAGAAGAGATTTCCTGACAAAACTTCTGTCAACAGAGTGTGGCGACACACAAAAACCAATTGGAAGAGCACTTCACTCTGCTGACAGAGCAGCCAGACTGCCCTGGTGCTCTCTTGGCAAAACAGGCACTTGGAAGCACAGCAGACAAAGCTGCCCATTTTTCTGGATGCCCTGTCTGTCGAGAGAAGGCCTCCCCAGAGCATTCACACAGCTTTTTTGTCGACAGAATCTGTTGATAGCAGCATTATGCTTCATGACTGAGATGCAGAACTCTGCTGGTGAAAAGTGCTGAGCTTTGTCGACAAAACACATTTTGTGTGTGGATTTTCCACCAGTTTTGTCGACAAAACTGGGGTTTTGTTGGCAAAACTTGCTAGTGTAACCATAGCCTTACTGAACACTAATCATTCTTCTGGAATATGAGAAATAAAATGAGTGAAAACATTTGAGATCATGAGAATAGAGGTCTCTACAGGAACACCACAGATCTAGTCTTGTGGTAAAAATGACCTCCCATTTAAAAGTGATTCAGTCTTTAAGGAATGGTTTCAGCAATTTTCTAATGAGAACAAATTTGATTTCAGTCTGGATCTGGAAACAAAGGAAGCTGCCAGAGAAAGAGTTGGTCTCACATTATAACCCAAGCCTGGGTTTACAATCTCTAAGATTTCTCAAAGTTTCCTAAACTTAAGCCATTCCCGCATAAATAGCAACAAAAGTATTTCAAGTATTTTTTGCTCAAAAATGAACAAACTTCTGAAAATCTTTGGTCCAGGGCAAAATTGCCTTAGCCACATAAAGGGAATAAACTTTGCTTAGACCAGATATGGTTAGTACAAAAATGTGGTTTTAGAAGACAAAAACATATGTTCCCAGCAAATAAATTAAATAATGCATTTATCATTGGCTGTGCAGCCCAGAAATGTCATCTTAAATATATACTTTCTGATTGTTTACATAGACTTCCCTGGAATTACACTTAGCACAGGCACAGAATTGGTGGTTTGATGGCAGTTTTGAAAATGAGGTAGAAGAGCTATTAAGTTGTTTTCCTTAGTAACAATACCAATTCAACTGTGCACATAAATTTATATGGTACCCAAGAAACCACAAAGTACAAGCGTTCTAGTAAGATAGCCCATTGCATTCAATTTCTTTAGGAGTAATGACCAAATCCTGGCTCTGTACTATGGATCTAACCTCACCAGTAATTTTGGTAGGGAAGGATCTGGGCACCAGGAGATATATGGGGACAAGTGCTGTGCCTCATAGCTGTGCCTCCAGTGGGAACCTTCTCTCCACATTTGCTGGCCTCTGTACTGGGGCTCCAGTCCCAGGACTCTTCCTAAAGGGGAAACCCACTGCATGCAGGGAGGAGAAGGCAGAAGTTTAATAAGAAATCTGAATGTGTTAATTTTCTGGAGAAATTTCCATGGGGCCAATGGGGGCTCCTCTCATTATCTCACCATGATCCTAACAGCCCTAGAACTCAAAAGATCCTTCCATTGAGCCTTGGGGAACATTGTCACAATGGACCCCATTGTGTACAAGAACAGGCCCTCAGGGAGTTTGTTTGAGAAAAGGCTGAAGGAGACTCTTGGGATTTCACTTAATATATTTACCCATCCACAAAGAGTATGTCAGCAAACCTGATATTGCTAGAAAACTTCTGCATGTGGAGCATTATCTGCAGTCTTTTCTTTTACTAATAGAGCCCCAGGTACTGGGAAATCTTGCTTAAACTTTAGCACAATTAAACTAATTGTGATGCCTACTTATGCTCTTCCTTCTCTTTTCAGAACACATCTATCTATCTACCAGTAAAAGAAGTGGAAAAAACATCAATTAAAATAGTTGCACATGATAGCATTCAATAATATACTTTTGTTTCCGTGGAAGAATTTTCTCATGGCAACTTGTGTTTTCTTTAAGACCTACAAGTTTAGCAGAAGAAGCCTTCAAGTACTCGGAAAAGAAAAATGTTTTCACTAAGGCACCCTGGGAATCAGAAACAACACACTTGTCTTATTCTGATGTGACCTGGGAAGTCTTAAATCTAATTAAAAAAAAAACCCTTTGTGCTAAAAAGGGAAAGATCCCTTCTGGGAAAAAAAAGATGTTTCCTTAGGACTAGGACTCGATACACAAAGGAAACAAAAAGCACAAAGAAATAAATGAATTTTGATTATACATAGAAAATTGTTTCACATGTTGTAAAGGAGCTTGCTCAGCTATGGTCAAAAGGCAGTCAGAAGGAACGAGGCTGAAAAAACAAAACAAAACAAAAAAAATATGTGGGAGATCCCTGATGAATCAAAGGAAGTCTCTCATTACAGAAAGTGGGAGACAGCCAACCAGGCACTTGCCTTGCAAGCTAGAATTGTGATTGGTGGCATTGTAGAGTCAGAGGGTAATAACTCAAGGCCAAGCTAAGCCTGTGCAGGGTGCATAGATTTGGCCCCTCAGGCACTAACTTTAGACACAGGAAAAAAGAAGATCCCTTTGTAACTTATAGGCATTTTAAAAACAGAGATTACAAATTTTCTTTCAGATTGTTTCCCAATCATATTGCCTTAAGGCCAGGTTCTGTGATCATTATTCAGAAAAAACTCCCACTCAAGGCAACAGGAGTTCTACCTGATGAAGGACTAGGTCTGATGACCTCCTGAGGTCCCTTCCAGCCCTAGGATTCCATGATTCTATGGCTGCAGGGCTGACTGCTCAAATGTCAAATATCAGACAACTGACATACACTGAAGTAGGATGACTCTTTGGGGTGGGGGGTCACCATTTATTCTGTTTGTACTTTCCTTTGCACTGCCATGGGTGTGTAAATATAATCCCGTGTAGAGCTTGTTTCTGGCAAATGAAAAAAATAGCAGCATTTCCATCTGATATTCTGGGCTAAATTCTGCTCATGTTTATAACTGCCCCAGTGGAAATCACTGCAGTTCCAATGGTGGGAAGGAGAGCAAATGTTGGTTCCCTATGTGTGTGTCTTGAATTATTAAGGAAACTACACCCAAGCCAGGCAATCATCAGAGCACCAAGAGTCCTGCACTATGCTCGTGTGGGCTGAATTCAGTCAAAACACCAGCTGTCCTGTTTCCTTACGGACAGCAAAACATAGCAACGTTCTCTGCACCAGACCCTGCTGGGGTCAGAGAACCATGCTTTGTGAACGCAGGACTGTACAGAATTTATTAATTTTTGACAGGAATGCTATACTTGTTTCAACGGGAACATCCTATTAAAAGTTACTGACTAGATATTCAGTTGGCAATGCCACACGATTTAAAGCCATCTCTCCATGCAAGCAGCTGGCTAAGTGATAAAATTCTAGTCCATTCTTTCAATTAAATTTAATAAAGTTGATAGCCTTGTGTGTACAGTAAACCCTCGATTTAACAGACCATGATATAATGGACATTGGAAATAACAGGCATTGCCTGTCAGCCACCATACCGCCACCTAAATAAATGCCGGAGACTCACCAGAGCTGCTGCTGGGGCTCTAGGGGCCACCGCAGGGGCTGGGGCCACCAGCAGCAGAGGAGCTGGGTGGGGGAGGGGACTGAGGCAGGGTTCAGGAGTTGTCCTCCCTCAGCCCCATGTGCATGTAGCATGTTGGCGTCCAGCTGCCGCTGCCTTCAATGGCGTTGAGCAGCAGCCATGGCGTGAGAGGCTGCTGCCCACTGGCAGGCTGGGGGCAGCCACGCTCTACCTTCATGGGGGCACCTTGGAGGTGGGGCTGGAGGCATCGCAGCGCAGAGAGCTGCAGAAGGTGGAAGGAGCCAGGCCAGCCTTCAGCTTCTCTCCTGGTAATTGGGAGAGGGAAATTCAGGTGTGAGGGGAAGAATGGAGCTGGAGGGGTGGCAAGAGAAGTGTGGGGCAGAGGACAGGAGTGAGTGATGGACTTGGAAGGTCAGTGCATCGTCATACAGTGTAACTATTTGGATATAACAGACTTTAGCATTAACGGACACCCCTTCACCGCATTAGTCCCTTAAATCAAGGGTTTGCTGTACTTTTCTTCTGCGGTGGCCTCTATACTGTGGACCTTGCTCCTCTGGGTCCACCTTTCCTCTTCAAATATTCCCTAGATAGGATTTGCAAAGCCACCTATGAAAACTGCTCACTCAATCTCTGCTAATTTTGCAACAACCAAACATCCTTATACTTTATGGAGCATTGAAAATCACAGCCTATGACTTTGTTTTTCAATTTTTAAAATTGTTGGCTGATGCTTTGTCTTCTTCTCTGAGCTCCTTTCCCTTGAATTTTAAGTGGTTGTTTTGTTAATGATTTAATAATGATGTATGGGCCTGTTGGTGGGCAGAAATACCTTGTAAGTGAACAGAAAGTTCGGAATGCCTGCTGTCCTGCTTCTCGAGTATTTTCAGAGAAAGCACATGCAGATGGAAGGACCTTTCCCATCACGAGAGCTGCATTAATAAAGAATGTCTTCTACGCAGATACAAGCTAACCCAAGTGTCTATTGTCATAAGAGCTGCAGTTATAAATGAGTTCAAGGGTAAGATTTATTAGTATCAATATATGTCACCTATTGTCATGGACAATAATTCTGGTTGGAAATTCTTCATCTAACTGCTTTTTCAAAGAAAATGCCATTTTTGTCTAACCTGAAATGATTTGCAGTAGTGGTGCAAGAGAGACTTCTGATATGCCATAATCTGACATTGTATTTTAGCTATAATATTCTATTACTTTTAAAATTTTGATGGGCAGCTGATTCTTAGTATTGATTGAAACATCTTCTCTTTGCTTCAGTCTATGAATTGTCAAGATGCTTTTGTTACAACACTACCAGGAGGTTCTTTGATTTAGAAAAGAGCAGGTTACTTTGCAAGAACTTGCACAATAGGGTAGGACTCAGTGGCTACGTCTACACGTGCACGCTACATCGAAATAGCTTATTTCGATGTAGCGACATCGAAATAGTCTATTTCGATGAATAATGTCTACACGTCCTCCAGGGCTGGCAACGTCGACGTTCAACTTCGACGTTGGGCAGCACCACATCGAAATAGGCGCTGGGAGGGAACATCTACACGCCAAAGTAGCACACATCGAAATAAGGGTGCCAGGCACAGCTGCAGACAGGGTCACAGGGCGGACTCAACAGCAAGTCGCTCCCTTAAAGGGCCCCTCCCAGACACAGTTGCACTAAACAACACAAGATCCACAGAGCCAACAACTGGTTGCAGACCCTGTGCATGCAGCATGGATCCCCAGCTGCAGCAGCTGCAGCCAGAAGCCCTGGGCTAAGGGCTGCTGCACACGGTGACCACAGAGCTCATGGGAATAAGGGGACTTCGAAGTAGGCGGTGTCCTTTAGAAAAGGAGCCCCGTCTGGATGCGCCGCGCGGTGGCAAGGAGCGTCAATTTCGAAGCGCGGCTGCTGCCCGCATGCTAATGAAGCGCTGAATATGCATTTCAGTGCTTCATTAGTAAACTTCGAAATGGCCATTTGCATGGCCATTTCGAAGTTTGGTGCACGTGTAGACATGGCTTATGTCTCACAAGCCCCTCTGATTAGTAAAAGCAAGCATGTAGCCCTGGCTCTGCTGGTCCCTGCTCCTTAGCCCCTGAGGGGGAGGCGAAGATTTCCAGAGCAGCCCCTGGATTTCCTGGACCCAGGAGCTGTGATCCAGGCGGCATGTATGTACAAATCAGATCTTCACTCTCTTTCCTACACTTCTACACAGTTGGATCATAGCTAGGCACAGGCACTCAAAATGGCAAACAGACAACTTTTCATAGAGAAGCATAATCTTTCCTGTGGGAACATTTAATGGAGGCAAAAGCTAGATCACTTTCTGGACACTTCCCACACCTGGCTTCTTCTGCTTGAACTTTGAAGTGTGCTTGTTTGGTGCATTGAGTAACGTGAGACAGTATCGGAAGTCCCTCCCTCTTGAATATTTGATTCAACACTTTGATGTTTTCAACAAACGAAAAAAATGGTGTAAAGTGCAAACATCTGATTTAATTTCACAGTAGGTTCAGTCCCTTTCAGTTCCAAAGCTCTCCAGAACACCTGGACTTTTTTTGTTGCAACTCCAGGGCCTCGTAAGTAATATTAAAGACAAAGTTGGCTTCACTTTATAAATGAATGTGGAAGTGAACTAAGTGGTACTATAAGAAATGCAGAAGAGTGTCCAGATGTTGAGATGCTTTTGGATCAAAAATAAAAAGATGAAGGTAGGTGCTCAAAGGGAGGTAACTTGCTCTCCTCTCATCAAAGCAGCGTACTGTATGAATATGCAGGAGAAGCAATGATCCAAAGAAGTATTAGGCATATTGCAACTTACTCTAAGAGCAGATGGATCAATCCTATGTCATTTTTGGAAAAGTTCCTTCCTTGCTTCATCAGTTGGGGCATTAACTAACATTCAGTTTATGAAGAAAACAGGAACAGAATTTTTTCCCAGGAGAGGGGCACTGGAATAAGATGGCAGTACCCTGTAACGTAATCCATATTAGAATTATTAATATACCTTCCAATATGATATCATATCATCAATTGTTACTAGGTTGTATGTCCAGGAGAAAGAGAGAGGAGACGTGGACAACAGAGACGGAAAAAGTAAAACAGCTACAGAATAAGAGGGGGGGAACCCCCAACTTGCAAACTAACCCCTGCAACTCCCTTGCCACAATGTCCCTCCCTCCTCCTATTTTTCGTATACCTTAGTTGACGTGAGCAGAGGCAGTAGTAAGGAGCAGCAGAAGAGGGAGGAGAATTTGAAGACAAGGGCTTTTGCTCCTCCTCACTTGGAAGGATGAGGAGGGAGATCAGTGGCAGCGTAGGAGCTCAGGAACACGATAGGCCACAGTTATTTTGAAACAACTTTGTTGTCTATGGTACACACACACTATTTTGAAATAAATTCCAGATAGTGGGTGCATTATTTCAACATTGGTAAACCTCACTACAGGAAGAACAGCAACTATTTTGAAATAGGTATTCCGAAATGAGTGCAATTCCCTGTGGCTACATCTACACTACAGAGATCTTTCTGGAAGAGCTCTTTCAAAAGAACCTCTTTTCATAGAGGGCATCCACACAGCCCCCATTTGTTTGAAAGAATGGGCCAAGCACTGAAAAATCAGGCCCCATGAGGACAGCTCTTTTGAAAAAAAGGGCCTGGGGAAGCATCTATCAACCCTATTTTGAAATAACTATTTGGCCGTGGCCACACAAGCCAGTCCTTTTGGAAGGGCTTGTGGTGATTTGGAATACGCTATGTGGAATCCCATGTGGCGATTTGGAATACGCTATTGAGGCACTGCTATGAATATGCAGTACCTCATTAGCATAATGGCAGCTCTGCACATTTCAAACCTGCCAATTTCCACTCGCATGCCGGCCATGTAGCCGAGGGGCCTTTCAAAACAGACCCCTGATTTCAAAAGCTCCTTTTTCCCATTTGGTTTTGGGAATAAGGGGCTTTCAAAATCAGGGGAGTCATTTCAGAAGGTCCCCAGATACATGGGCAGTGCATGAGTCGAAACCAGCAGTTTTGAAGGGCACATGGCCATTGTTATGCTAAGGAGGTGCTGCATATTCATGAAAGTGTCTCATTAGCATATTCTAAATTGCCACATTACCACAGCCCTTCCAAAAGGAGGAGCTAGTGTGGCCATGGCCTTTCAGAATAGTTTTTCTGGAATAGCATATTTCGAAATAAGGCTATTATGTAGACACAGCCTAGGTGTTCATGAAGAGACAAGGCTTCTTGGTATGGCAGGGAAAGTTATTAGGGCAGGTCCTGAGCTGCAGTAAATTAGCTTCAATGGAACTTCTCTGAAAGACCTGGTTCTGGCTCTGCGAGAAGGCAAAGGGGCCAACCTGGGAGAAAATCTGTCTCAACCCCTGATGTGACAAAAAGAAGAACCTGCATTTCTTCTTACATTCAGTAACTGCGAATTACTTGAACTTGTGACACTGAATTTTAGGAGGTATTAGATAAAAGATGACGGCTCAGTTCTACCGGCAGCAGGAATGCAATGCTGCTGAAGGCTGGGAAAAATGTGTCTCCCAGAGATCATTTGCATGAGAATGCAAAGGGATGCATGTGTGATACCTTTCAGGCAAAGTCTAATAGATAGCAAGTAAGCCATGAGATTTTGTCTATTGTAAACATGTTCTAAAATCACAATTTATGCTGACACTCAGTGTGGGAGTTGTGGGATCTCACCAATGTTCTGGGTTGTTGTGGGGGACAGGGCAGTCGCCAGAGCTGCATAAGACATTGATTACACAGGGCTCCTTGGTTTAAAGCATTGTAAAGAAGAAAGAAAAGGGTACTAATTGAGCCAGCTTGCTAAGTGCATTGGCTCTGCTTGTGCCTTGGCTACATAGTAAGGAACTTGGTTTGACTAGCCCTTCCTGCTTGTTAAAAAATAGTGCTGGGCACTAGGGTTTTCATAAAACTCCACAGTGGCACTATGAAGAGCTGAAGTCATGAACTGGCTGTTAAGGCCATGCAGAGCTGACTTCACAGGGTTCTGCCTCAGGGTGGTTCCCCCAGCAGATGCTGGTAAGAGGAGTGGTGGATGATGACACCTGGGCTGTGTCTACACGTGCCCCAAACTTCGAAATGGCCATGCAAATGGCCATTTTGAAGTTTACTAATGAAGTGCTGAAATGCATATTCAGCACTTCATTAGCATGCGGGCGGCCACGGCACTTCGAAATTGATGCGGCTTGCTGCCGCGCGGCTCATCCCAACAGGGCTCCTTTTCGAAAGGACCCCGCCTACTTCGAAGTCCCCTTATTCCCATGAGCAGATGGGAGTAAGGGGACTTCGAAGTAGGCAGGGTCCTTTCGAAAAGGAGCCCTGTCTGGACAAGACGCGCGGCGGCAATCCGCGTCAATTTCGAAGTGCCGCGGCTGCCCCGCATGCAAATGAGGTGCTGAATATGCATTTCAGTACTTCATTAGTAAACTTTGAAATGGCCATTTGCATGGCCATTTCAAAGTTTGGAGCTAGTGTAGACACAGCCCAGGGCAGTACTAGCTGTCCACTTCTCTGCAGCATCCCACTGACTGCCACCTGCTGGCCACTCCTCCCACCAGCGGGTCTGCCTGTTGTGCTCTCTGCCACTACCAGCCACCCACCAGCTTCTGCTGGGGGAATCACACTGAGGCAAAACACTGTGATTTCAGCTCTGCATGGCCTCAGTAGCCACTCCATGATTTCAGCTCTTCATACCTCCAATGTACAGTTTCATGAAAACCTTTGCATCCAGCACTATCTTTCAACTGGGGGCCAGTCAAGCCAGACTTACAACTAAATAGCCAAGGCACTCAGCAAGCAGGCTCAACTAGTACCCCTCCTCTTCTCTTTTACAATGCTTTAAACCAGGGAGCCCTGTGTAATCAATGTCTTATGCAGCTGTGGCAACTGCCCTGTCTCCCACAACAACTCAGAGCATTGGTGAGATCCCACAACTCCCACACTGAGTGTCAGCATAAATTGTGATTTTACAACAATGTGTTTACAACAGACAAAATCTCATGGCTTACTTGCTACCTATGAGACTTTGCCTGAAAGGCATCACACAAGCACCCCTTTGCATTCTCATGCAAATGATCTCTGGGAGACACATTCCTCCCAGCTTTCAACAGCATTGCGTTCCTGCTGCTGCATTCCTTACACAGGTATGAGCCTTGGCTCAATCTAATTCTTGACCTTCCCCGCCCCCCGCCACCCTCCACTCTCTGATTTGCTCACCTTGATTATCTTTTTCTGATTTGTCCTCCTTGCTTACTGTTTTTTGTTCTCTGTGTCTTAAATATTGAGTCTGTTCTGGTCTGGCTATGGTCTGAAGAAGTGGGTCTGTCCCATGAAAGCTCACCTAATAAACTCTTTTGCTAGTTTTTAAAGTGCTACTTGACAGCTTTTTGTTTTGATAGGTATGAGCCCAATTCTCCACTGGTCTGTACCTCATTTAGCAGCACCTTTCACCCAACATTTAACTAGCAGAAATTACTGTATTACACCAGAGAACCATGCCCTCCACAGATCTTTGCTCTGAAATAGCACAGTGGGAATAGAGAGATACAAACTCGGTCCTGAGACTTTAGAACTAGCTCTAATTCTCTGAACTTTAACACTGCATTTTTTCCTTGAGGAAAAATAAAAAATAAAAATAAAATAAAAAATTCACAGTCAAAGACCAGCAAGATCAGTGATCCAAAGGCAAATATTTCACACTCTCTTGCTCAAGCACAGATGACTGGCTGGCAAGAACAGTGTCCCCAGGAGACATGAGGTACTCTGCTATCTTAAGTGGGTCACCCTGTGGCTTGTTTCCAAAGTGAAGGTGCAGGAGTGAGTGGTGGAAAGCATTTGTTGAATTAAGTTGGCAGAGTTCACACAGACAGAACGCATGAGCAGTTGAGCTTACTGACATGCACAAGAGAAAAATTAACTGATGGCAAGACTCAGAGAACGAGTAGGGGAAAGAAGCACAGCAAGGCTCAGAGCTGCTAATTCAGCCTTCTACTAAATTAGGAAGAGGCCATCTGTTAGTGTTGAGAAAAAGTCCCTTAAATGATGAACAGTCATTTAGGGCTATTCTAAAGAAGTGTGAACTGCCAGAGCAAGTCTACTGGCTAATGTGTGCTGTGTGATGGCTCGGAGAGTATGGTAGTGTTATCACAGAAATATATTCCTTTGCTGGGGAAAAAATACATTGCTCGGGGCTGGCAGCACCAAACTGAGGCTCTTTAGGTCTCAGAACTGCAATTGCTAGGGTGGAGAGTGGAGTGCAATTCCTAGGGTGGGGAGTGGAGTGCAATTCCTCGGGCCGAGAGGCTTTTCAAACAAAGCAAGAGATAGAGAGAAGATGAGCCCTGGCTAACGTTTCCATCTATGGGTGCTCTGGGGCTTAAATACCCACCAACCAAAAACGGAGGGTTCTAAGCATCCCCAGGACCAGATTAACCTTTTGTAGACTCCAGTGCTCCGATGGTGGCTCTGCCCTCAGGCACAACCTTCACGCAGTTTTGTCCTTCTGACTCCTTGCCTTGCCATCTTCCTGGTGGAGGAGGGGCCAGGGAGGCACACCCACTGGCTAAAAACATCTATACACTCATCTAGCTAGTCTTGTCCTTCCTGTAGCTTCCACCTCAACTGTAACCAAGCCCATCACCTCCTGTGATTTTATTTATCTTTCTGCTCTGCCCAGTGTTATTCTGACTCTTCCCCTTTGGGTTCTTTTGTTCTGTTCTCTCTGCTGTACCTGCATTTCTATTTCTCTCCCCGACCTCTCCTTAATGAAGGAGTTTTTGAGATATTACGTTTTTACATTGGTGTGACACAGCTCATGTCAGTGGATTATAGATGGGGGGGTGGGATTTTTCAAAAGACTCTATGCAAATTGGGCAGCCAACAGCCAATTAAAGTGCAGCAGAGCCGGGAGGGATTATTCTTCCCATTTCACAGATGGGAACTGAGGCAGAGAGATTCAGTGAATTGTCTGCACTGAGTTTGCAGCAGAACTGGGAACTAAATCCCGATCTCTTGAAACCCGGCCAGCTACCTTAACCACATGACCATCCTTTTGCTTGCCTGTAGTATAGTCCTAGGCATTCCTGATTTAAAATGACTGGTGTGAGTAATGTCAGATACTGCAAAGATTACCCAGAATATTTAAAGGCTCCAAAAATACAGGGGGTGCTGGCATAGGTTGACCTGCTCTTAGACCAGGTCTACACTAGAGCTTAAAGTTGCTCTTAGGTGAGCAGTTCCAGCTACGACAACTGCATACTTAGAATCTACAATCAACTTATCTGGCTGTCCTTACTGAGAGAGGACAATGGGAGAAACTCTCCTGTTAGCCTTCTGTACTCCTTGTGAGATTGAGGAGCACAGGGGTTGACTGCTGACCCCTAATAATTCAATTTCACACACCCCTACTAGGCGTGCAAAATCAAACCCCAGAACATTGATCCTGACCAGGTAGACCTTTCGGGTAGTGAAGACATACCCTCAGGGTCAGCATGGACTGCTGCCCAGACCAGGGTCTCTTTCATTTGAATAAGAAAAATAGCGAAAATGGGGAAGAGGAGACAAAAATGCTTTCAGTTTCATTCTGCGCCTCAAAGGAAAGACTTTGCCACAGGAATGCAGCTTTCTACTACTTCTTCCCCATCTTTACACATGCCAAGACACACATTCAAGTCAGTACTCCTGCATGGCCTGTCCTGGCTTCCAGCTTGTACATGCTCCTTTTTGTTGCCATTATCCCCACAGTGACAGCTTGTCATAACCATTTCAAACAGATTGCTGGGCAGAAGGCGTGAGAAGGAAGGTGTTGCTGGGTACCAACGAACCATTAGGATTAGAAGTTTAGCATATCAGAGGCAGTCTCGCATTATGACTTCAAGCCAAAAACAGGTGAATGACTGCAAACGTCCTTGGCACAACTGTGTTTAAAAAATCCTTTTTGTGTAAATCCTTTTATAAATCCTTATAAAATGAACATTTTTCAGCTTAACCGTGGGACTTTTTCCCCCTAGACTGATCATCGCCATGCGAGCTGCAGGCTTCCTCAGCATCATTGCTTTGCCAAAAATCATTTGTTTTCAGTATTTTACTTTGGAGACTATTAAATAACCAGTTCAAGTCAGATAAATGTATAGCCTCAGGGTTAAAGCAGCAACCATACGGCATATCCACTCCTGCTCAGTGACCAAGGGAAACAAATTCTCCCTTTTCCAACCCTACAGAGCCCCTCTGCATTAAAAGCCCTGATAGTTGGATTTGGATAGGAGAAGGAGCAGTAGAAGGGTTTGCCCAAGTGAGCAGAATTCCCTCTGAAGAACTCACTTCCTACATTCAGTGCAAACATCAAAGCTCTGGATAGAAGGCAGTTGGTTACATTGTTCAGTCTGTGGGCAGATTGCTGGGATTTGGTAAATATAAAACCCTTTTACAACTCATTAAGAGGAGTTTTGGGAAATGTTCTCATATCCGTTTTCAAGGGGTTGTGGAGAGCCCACATTTCCCTCTGGAGCCTTCATTTTAAGCAAAATGTTCAGGCTGAAGATGCAGGTCAGGTCGAGGAACAGTGACATGTGTTAGTACTTTATGCAACTGATCAATGGCAGATTATTAATGACTGTTACCTGTTGAATTTGACAAAAGAGCAGTGTTCAGATATCATCATAAAACAACACAAAGCAAACAAGCCCACAAAAATAAGTGCATGTAACCATAACAATTGAGGCTGGTTTTGCAAGAACAATTGGTTACTTTTGTGTTCTGTTACTCTCTAAACCATATGAATAATATTTCCATATAAATAATATTTCCTAGACTTCATAAACGAAGCCCTGGTCTCTCAGGTCTTTGGAGGGAGCAACAAACCATAGGGCTGGAAAAGAGACTGTGTGAGGTCACTTAGTCCAGCGCCCTGTGCTGAGGCAAGACCAAGTATACTTACATCACACCTGACACGCATTCATAGAGCCTATTCTTAAAAACCTTCAATGACAGGAACTTCACAACCTCTTTTGGCCTATTCCAGTACTTAATTTTCCTTACAGTAAGAATTATTTTCCCCAGTATCAAACCTAAATCTCCCTTGCTGCAGCTTAAGCCCATTAGGTCTTGCCCTGCCTTCAGTTTATACTCTGGCAGTATCTCTCCATTACTCTTCCATGCCAGCTCTTTTCACTAATGTAAACCACACGTGGACGCTCCTCTGACCCATGCACAGAGGGGCCCATAGGTTTATCAATCACTCACAGAAGGGGAGCTGGATCAGCCACCCTCTCAACAGTACCCTGCCAGCACCCCCAGAAAGGCCTTCCATGAAGTGCTCATGTCCATGTGCAGAAAGCACAGCTGGAGAGGGCCACAGGCTGGGAGGGGTTGCTGAAGTGCATCATATGCTCCTCCTTTTGGCCCGGGAGAATGCACCCAATAGGAAGTACAGCTTCCTGCTTTAGTCCTTTAGTGACATTCTCCCTCTGCTTCTGGCAAGCCTTGAATGGGGTGCTTTTGTGGACAGTGCCAGCTCAAGCATCCCTAGCGGCATAGGCTGCTGGCTTGATACCATCATTCTGCAGCACAGTTAAGGGGACTGAGGGTTGGTGTAGAAGCACAGGCTCACATGGTATTGATTTTTTGTGAATTCCCACGGATCCACACAGTTGGGGACAGAACTGTTGCTTTTTAAGTCAAAGTCGAAAGTGTTTGTGTTCCCTTGCTCCTCTGCCCGGTAGATATTTTAATATGATCAAAGACACAAGCAATTTTGAGGCACCATTTATTTCACTTCTACTTATTCTACAAGGCAGCTGTATTATAATATTTATAGTCCTTAAAAAAGTGAACATTATACTTTCAGATTTGGTCTATCCAGAAATATATTGTATCTTTATTCCTATGATGGGGACATAGAACGAGGGGGTGGATTGCACACTCAGAAAATTTGTGGATGACACTAAGCCAGGGGGGAGGCAGATATGTTGGAGGGTAGGGATGGGGTCCAGAGTGACATAGATACATTGGAGGATTGGACCAGAAGAAATCTGATGAGGTTCAACCAGGACAAGTGCAGAGTCCTGCACTTGGGATGGAAGAATCCCAAGCATTTTTACAGGCTGGGAACTGACTGGCTAAGTAGCAGTGCATCAGAAAAGGACCTGTGGATTACAGTGGATGAAAGGCCAGATATGACTCAACAGTGTGCCCTTGTCGCCAAGAAGGCTAATGGCACATTGGTATGTATTAGGAGGAACATATCCAGCAGATCTAGAGAAGTTATTATTTCACTCTACTCAGCTCTGGTGAGGCCACATCTGGATTATTGTGTCCAGTTCTGGGCCTCCACTATAGAAAGGATGTGGATACATTGGAGAGAGTCCAGGAGAGGGCAACCAAAATGATTAGGGGGCTGAAGCACATAACCTACAAGGTGAGGCTGAGTGATTTAGGCTTATTCAATCTGCAGAAGAGAAGAGTGAGGGGCAATTTGATAGCAGCCTTCAGCTTCCTGAAAATGGGGGCAGGGGGAGCTAACGAGGATGGAGAGAGGCTGATCTCAGTAGGAGGGTTAACAAAACAAAGAGCAATGGTCTCAAGTTACAGAATGGGAGATGTGGGTTGGATATTAGGAAAAACTATTTCACCATAAGGGTGGTGAAGCACTGGAATGCTTTACCTAGAGAGGTGATGGAATCTCCATCCCAAAAGGTTTTTAAGTCCCACCTTGACAAAGTCCTGGCTGGGATGATTTAGTTGGGGTTTATCCTGCTTTGGGCAGGGGGCTGGACTTGATGACCTCCTGAGGTCCCTTCCAGCCCTAGGACTCTATAATTCTACGACAAAAACTGATGAAAAATCATATCCCCTCGGGCATCTCTTTTCTATGATGAACAGTCCCAGTCCTTTTAATCTCACCTGATGAGGAAGCTGTTCCATACCCATAGTCATTTCTCTTGTCCTTCTCTGTTCCCCCATCCCCTCCTTTTTTTTTTCTAATATACCTTTGTTGAGAGAACTGCATGGGGTATTCAAAATATGGCCTTACCATAGCTTTATAAACTAGCAATAGGATGTTTTGTTTATGATTATTTATCCTTTTTAATGGTTCCTAATATGGTTAGCTTTTTGAGCACCACAGAACACTGAGTTATGTCTACATGGCCAAACTATCTCGAAATAACAGCCACTATTTTGAAATAACTTTGGAATTGTTTAAATAATGCACATACTACTTTGAAATAAATTCAAGACAACAGGTGTGTTATTTTGATTCCGGTAAACCTCATTTCCTAAGGAATAATTCCTACTTCAAAATAGCTCATAATGGGCTAGGACTGGAAGGGACCTTGAGAGGCCACCGAGTCCAGCCTCCTGCCCTCGTGGCAGGACCAAGCACTTTCTAGACCATCCCTGAAACCCATCTATCTAACCTCTTCTTAAATATCTCCAGTGATGGAGATTCTACCACTTCCCTTGGCAATTCGTTCCAGTGTTTGATCGCCCTGACAGTTAGGAACTTTTTCCTAATGTCCAACCTGAACCTCCCCTGCTGCAATTTAAGTCCATTGCCTCTTGTTCTATCCTCAGAGGCAAGGAAGAACAAGTTCCCTGCCTCTGCCTTATGACACCCTTTTAGATACCTGAAAACTGCTATCATGTACCCCCTCAATCTTCTCTTTTCCAAACTAAACAAGCCCAATTCTTTCAGCCTTTCCTCATAGGTCATGTTCTCTAGACCTTTGATCATTCTCGTTGCTCTCCTCTGGACCCTCTCCAATTTCTCCACATCCTTCCTGAACTGTGGTGCCCAGATCTGAACACAATACTCCAGCTGAGGCCTAACCAGCGCAGAGTAGAGCGGGAGAATGACTTCTCGTGTTTTGGTCACAACACACCTGTTAATGCATCCTAGAATCATGTTTGCTTTTTTTGCAACAGCATCACACTGTTGACTCATATTTAGCTTGTGGTCCACTATAGCCCCTAGATCCCTTTCTGCTGTACTCATTCCTAGGCAGTCCTTTCCCATTCTGTATGTGTGACACTGATTATTCCTTCCTAAGTGGAGCACTTTGCATTTGTCCTTATTAAACTTCATCCTGTTTACCTCAGCCCTTTTCTCCAGTTTATCTAGATCCTTTTGAATTATGACCCTATCCTCCAAAGAAGTTGCAACCCCTCCCAGCTTGGTATCATCTGCAAACTTAATAAGTGTACTTCCTATGTCAATATCTAAATCGTTAATGAAGATATTGAACAGAACAGAACCGGTCCTAAAACAGACCCCTGCGGAACCCCACTAGTTATACTTCATTTTATATTTATATATTTATATTTATATTTATATAAATATAAATATATAAATATAATATATTATATATATATATATATAATATATATATATATAATATGCTCTGCATGATGTATATAATTGATATTTATATATTTATATTCATTTTAAAATATCTTATTTTGAAATAGGACTGTCACACAGACATAGCCTGAATGGATGTTTTCAATCCTTGAAAGACTCCAAAATCTTTTTCTATGATACCACGGCTATTTATTTTGCTAAGTCCTCATGCTATTCTTCACTCAGGTAATTCTACTGTAGTCACTGGGACTGCGTGTGAATGAAGGTGTTTTTCACTGTGAGAAAGTATTGTTGAATCCAGCCCGTTATATTTAATCAACCTTCTTCTTGTGATCTGATTTCAGACATAGTGTTCTAAACGGTTACTGTAAAATAAGTTTTGCTGCTGCTGGGCACATTTACAGCCATAGAAAAGGAGCAGCATTTTCCTATAATTTTCCCAGTTCAATAAAATCATGAACACAGAAGGGTCACCAAGACCTGATGAAATGCATCCTAGAATACTCAAGGAGTTGATTTGAGGGGGAACCTGTGCCATTAGATGTCATCTTTGAAAAGTCATGGAAGATGGGAGATTTCAGAAGACTGGGAAAGGGCAAATACAGCCCCCTTCTATAAAAAAGTAAAAGAAGGACAACCCAGCAAACTACAGATTAGCCTGTGCCAGCAAATAATTAAAGAATCCATCTGCAAATATTTTAAAGATATTCAAGTGATAAATAAAAGTAACATGTATTTGTAAGGAAGAAGTCATGTTGAATCAACCTGATAGCCTTCTTGATAGGGTAACAAGCCTTGTGGGTAATGGGGAACATGTGGTATACCTAGACTTTTGCAAAGAACTTGATGCAGTCTTGCATGATCCTCTTAACAAACCAGGGATATAAAACCTAGATAGGGCTACTATAAGGTGGATACATAACTGCTTGGATAATCGTTCTCAGAGAGTAGTTATCAAAGGTTCACAATTGTGCTGGAAGGGCATAACAAGTGAGTTTCCATGCGGATTGATTTTGGGACCACTTCTGTTCAATATTTTCATCAACAATTTAGATAATGGCATAGAAAATAAGCTTAAGTTTGCAGATGATACCAAGCTGGGAGGGGATGCAGGACAGGGTTATAATTCAAAGTGATCTGGACAACTTTGAGAAATGGTCTGAAATAAATAGGGTGCAATTCAATAAGGGCAAATGCAAAGTATTCCACTTAGGAAAGAACAATCAATTGCACAAATACAAAATGAGAAGTATCTGTCTAGGAAGGAGTACTACAGAAAGGGAGCTAGGGATCATAGTGAACCACATGCTGAACATGAGTAAACAGTGTGACATTGTTTCAAAACAAGCAAACATCATCCTGGGATGCACTGACAGAGATGAGTGTTGTAAGACAGACATGAGAAGTAATTCTTCTGTTGCATTCTGCACTGATTAGATATCATTTGGAGTATCATGTCCAGGTCTGGGCACCACATTTCAGGAAAGATGTGGAGAAATTGGAGATGGTCCACAGAAGAGTGAAAAAAATGATTAAAAGTCGAGAAAACATGACCTATGAGGGAAGACTGAAAGGACTGGGTTTGTTTAGTTTGAAAAAGAGAAGGCTGAGAGGGTACATGATAACAGATTTCAAGTACCTAAATCATGTTACAAGGAGGACTGAGAAAAATATTCTCCTTGGCCTCTGAGGATAGGACAAGAAGCAATGAACTTGAAATGCAGCAAGGGAGGTTTGGGTTGTCAGGGTGGTTAATCACTGGAAAAAATTGCTGAAGGTGGCTGTAGAAGCTCTATCATTAGAACTATTTAATCTCAGGTTATACAAACATCTGTCAGGCATCATTTAGAGGGTGTGTGATCCTGCTGTTTGGGCAGGGGCCTGGACTTGGTGACCTCTGGAAGTCCCTTCTAGTTCCAGTGTTCTATGATTGTATGTTTCTTATATGTATAAAAGAAAATCCAGGTTGAGCGCTTCAGCTCAACATATTAAGTTATCATTTCTTACTAAACAGTAAGAAGAAAGAAAATACCGAGATTATGAACCAGATCCCTCAGTTGCTGAATATTGGTGTAGCTCAAATGACTTTCAAGAAACGATGCTGATTTACACTTGTGGAATGTCTGGCTTTATGGGCCTTATTCTCCTTTATAAATGGGAGCAGAATTGGACCCTTATACTGGATACACAGGCAATGCACAATTATGAAATCAATTATATACATCATGCAGAGCATATTATCCCTTTCCTGGCCTGCTGGTCCTAGTTACAGTTAACATCTTTTAATACTAATTTATTGAGGGGATTGTCTTTTGTGACTCACCAGTTGAGAAACACTGCACTGGACTGTGTAAAAAGAGGGGTGGAATAGCCCAGTGGTTAGAGCATTGGCTTGGTAAACCTTGGGTTGTTTGTTCAGTTATTGAGTGGGGGCGTTGGAGGGTCTGGGCCAGGTTAGATTTTAAAAAACATCTGTTAGGGATGGTGGCAGGTCCTGCTGTAAGTGTAGGGGGCTGGGCTCGATGACTTCTCAAGTCCCTTTCAGCTCTATGAGATATGTATAGCTCCATGTTTCAATTGTCCTGCCAGCCCTGCTAATTCATAAAACCTTGAACACTGAGGTTTTCTGAGAGTAGCTGGAAGAGAAATCTAATATAATATTAGTAACAGAGAGAAGGCCATGCTAGTCTACATACTATCAAAACAAAAAAGCAGTCCAGTAGCACTCAAAAGACTAATAAAAATTGTTCACATGAATGATTGCTGTGATAGGATAACCCGAAACACAAATTCTTTGTTTTAGGTTTCCCAGAGGTAATCTCTGGACTACACAGAGCTAATCGTGTAACTCCAATCCTGGTCAGAGCACTTTGTCCCTGCAACTTGACATGAAACTCATGCCTTCCCAAAATCCAAAATTATTTGCAGCAAGTTGTGACCATAATGTAAAGGAGGAGAAGTAATAAAGCACCATGACTGCTGTAGAGACACACAAGTATCTATTCATCCAATGCCATTGCCAAGCAAATTGTCAGGGTTCTTTGACAGCCTGAGACAGAAAATGGATGCAGCATGAGAAGCTGTGCATTGGTTGTAGAAACCTATGGCATGTCGTAACTGTAAACGTTTTGAACTGCTCTCTTCACCAGTCTCAACAAAGCATATAAAACAGCTCAATGAATGGGATGGCTGAATTTCTTACCATAACAGTAATATGGAATTTCTGATTCAGCATTAACTTGGTGACCAAGCTTCAGATGGGGTCTATGGGCTTTGCAATGAGAGGCTGCTTTGGAAGACACAATGAATTTAGTACAGTAAGATTTACAAACCCCAGAGGAATGTTTTCAAGCCTGCAGCTTTGGTTTTACTTCAGAGAAAAGGCAGGGGAGAAGACCTTACATAAATGACAAGAGGGTAATCATCATTTCAAGGCACAGTTGAAGAGTCAGGGACATGGATATTTTTCCTGAGATGAGCAGGTGGTTACATTTAATCCATGACCATTCAAAGACACACATGGTAATGAGCAGGCTCCAGCATTCCATCAATGGTGGTGGTAGATGTCTGAAGCATCTCATATGGAAAGAGAGAACTGCAAACAATGAATATAAATTGCTAAAAAGTGTGAAAACTGTCCAAAATTCCTGTATGTCATTTATATATGCCGCATATTTATCTACCTTGCTTGTTGGTAAAGTAGAATGTGGTGTACATCACCTGCCTATTATATTTTACATGAAAAAAGGATATAGTCAAAGAAACAGACTTAGTCCCTTGAATTCAAGTGTGCAGAATGTTTTTTCTCCTGCACCCTCGCAGTAGCTGGAGCCCTCCAGAGAGCAAGATTTGCTGGCAGACTTATCCACACTGGAACCAGTGGTCCTCAACCCATTTAACACTGTGTGCTGCATAGGTGGCTCTCTCTGTGGTAAGTAGGCCACATTCAAATATATACTATCTGTATGGATAGTGGGGGCTGACAGAATTGCCAGCCACTTGGGTCAGGTAGGGATGGAAGGCCATGGCTCTGTGCTCCTGGATAGGGTGGGGCAGCATGGACCACCCAGACCTTGCCACACCATCTCCATCCTGCCATCCACCCAGCCTGCCTTTACAGCCCCCCATCTTGCTGCTCCTGCAGTGATTTAAAGGACCCCAGGCTCTGGCTGATGCTGCAGTAGCAGCAGCAGCAGCCAGGAGTCCAGGGCCCTTTCAAATCACCAGATCTTAGAGCAGTTTACCCCTTTGCTCCCCCTTGTCTTCCTGTCAGCAACCCTGTCTATAGCCCAGAGGGCATCATGTGGGCTGCAGCTGTGTGCTGGTTGGGCCATAAGTTGCTTGTGGAGGACACCAACAAATGACTCTTTAATAAACTTAAAATAAAATGACCCTACAAAAACTACTGTAAGGAATGTGGCAGCAGGAATGCAGTGCTGCTGAAGGCTGGGAGGAATGTGTCTCCCAGAGGTCACCTGCATGAGAATGCAAAGGGGGGCATGTGTGATACTGAGGCTGGAAGGAATGTACCTCCCAGAGATCATTTGCATGAGAATGCAAAGGTGTGCATGTGTGATACCTTTCAGGCAAAGCCTAATGGGTAGCAAGTAAGCCATGAGATTTGGTCTATTGTAAACACGTTGTAAAATCACAATTTCAGCTGACATTCAGTGTGGGAGTTGTGAGATCTCAACAATGCTCTGGGCTGTTGTGGGAGATAGGGCAGTCGCCATAGCTGCATAAGACGTTGATTACACGGGGCTCCCTGGTTTAAAGCAGTGTAAAGGAGGAGGGAAAGGATGTTACTTAAGCTAGCTTGTTGAGTGCCTTGGCTCTGTCTATGCCTTGCCTATATAGCTATAAGCCTGGTTTGACTAGCTCTCCCCACCTGTTAAAAGGTAGAGCTGAATACTAGGGTGTTCATGAAACCCCATCTGTTTTCCTCATCCAAGCTCTTTGAGATTCTCAGTGGAATGAAGCTGGGGTGTGTACTGACTTTAATGCTCTTCTGCATCTTTTTTGCAGTTTTACTCAAATATGCCTTCAGAATTGCTACAGAGGGTATCTCTCTCTGCACAAGAACAGACAGCAACCTCTTCAAACTGTCAAAGCTCAGAGTGAAGACCAGGGTGCTTACAAAGTGTCAAAGGGAGTTCCTTTTTGCTGATGATGCAGCTATTGCTGCTCATGCTCAGCAGGAACTGCAGTCACTCATAACTCGCTTTGCGGATGCATGTATGGAATTTGGCCTCAGAATCAGCTTAAAGAAGACCTAGGTGATGGGCCAAAACGTGCGTAATGAGCCATTTATCAGTGTGCTAGACTACAAACTGGAAGTCGTCCATGAGTTTGTGTACCTAGGCTCGACGATCTTGGACAACTTGTCACTTGATAGCGAGATCAACAAGTGCATTGGAAAAGCTGCCACAACGTTCTCCAGGCTGAGAAAGAGAGTATGGGCTGACAGTAAGCTCACTGTACATACCAAGGTGCAGGTCTACACAGCCTGTGTTTTGAGCACACTGCTGTACGCCAGTGAAACATGGACTTTGCGCTCAAAACAAGAGCAGCGGCTCAACACATTCCACATGCGCTGCCTTGGGTGCATACTCAGTATCTCATGGCAGGACAAGGTCCCCAGTAGCACAGTGCTTGAGAGGGCAGGCACTGCCTCCATGTTCACCCTTCTCAAACAGAGGCGTATGTGCTGGCTGGGTCATGTCTCATGAATGACGGATGGCCGAATACGGAAGGACCTCCTCTTTGGCGAACTGGTGTCTGGAAAGAGGCCAAAAGAGAGACCTAAATTGCGCTACAAGGACACGTGCAAGCGTGACCTCAGTGCTCTCTCTATCAGTGTGAACACCTGGCATTCGCTCGCCTCAGACAGGCATGCCTGGAAACAGGGAGTGAAGGAAGCTCTTGTTATGTATGAAACTACCTTGGTGAAGGAAGCGGAAGACAGGAGAGCCCTCAGGAAGATCCATGCCCGTGATACCAGAGCGACATCTGCCTACTGCTGCTCACAGTGAGGAACGGACTGCCACTCCTGGACTGGACTGCACAGCCACAGAAGACGCTGCTTGAATCAGTCCAACTGGGGTGCAAACCCATGATCCCTCGGGATCGAAGGATGCCTACTACATGAAACCCCACTGAAGATATTAAGAGCTGAAATCACAGAGTGGCAGCTGAGGCCATGCAGAACTGAAATCACAGGCTTCTGCCTCAGGGCAATCCCCAGTAGTGTGACTGGTAAGGGAGTGATGATGGTGACTGGTGGGTGGCTGGTAGGAGCAGCAGCGGATGACAATGGGCAGCCGGTAGGAGCGATGATGGCGACCAGCGGGATATGGCGGGTGGCCGGTAGGAGGAGCAGCGGGCGGCAGGTGGCAGCAAGGGGATGCTGCAGACAAATGGACAGCTAGTACTGCCCTGGTGATGTATCTGTGGGCTCTGGGTTTGGGACTGCACCGCAAGAGGTACACCCTGTAACTGTGTGTGGAGTAAAGGGCCAAGAGCCCTAACAAGAGACTTGGTTCTACTGCATACAGGGATGGTATCTTGGTAAAGGGGTTTGTCTCTTCTTTGCTTAGCTATACTGCATCTGTCACTGTAACCTTGGGGTAGATTATGGTAATTAAATAAGCTGTTTCTATCTTAGACTCTGTGCTTGCGAGAGGCAGAGAACTGCCTTACAGGCACACAGCAAGTGGGGTGAAATTGTCCCAGGCCACTGGGTGGGGGCTCAAGCCGGTTGGTTGTATCCTTGACAGGAAATCCCCCAGGAGTTGAACCCGGCCCTTCTGGCAGGCACAAGGCATTAATAGAAGGGTTACACTACTAACTGGCTCAACTAACTGCTAGATGGGATTTCTTGCTGATAAACTGAACAGTGTGCTTCAGAGAGCAGCAGGCTCCAACAGAGTAGGGTAAGGGCCACGTGTTCTTCCATGTTGCTGGGAGGAGTCGAGCTATTGTTAAAACAATAGCAAGGAACAACATTTCCATGTCTGGGAAAGATTCCCACATCTAGAACTAATGTTCCCTGTCTAGCAAAACGGGGCAGGCTAAAAAAACTAGCTAGACACCTTTAAGATGGATAGAAAGATGGCTTGACAGTCACGCCCATTGGGTAGTGGTCAGTGGATCAATATCTTGATGGCAGTTGGTTTCAAGTGGAGTGCCACAAGGCTCAGTTCTGGGGCCAGTGTTGTTCAACATCTTTATTAACAACCTGGATGAGGGACTGGATTGTACCCTCAGCAAGTTTGGGGATGACACAAAGCTAGGGGGAGAGGTAGATATGCTGGAGGGTAGAGATAGGACCCAGAGTGACCGGAATAAACTGGAGGATCGGGCCAAAAGAAACCTGATGCGGTTCAACAAGGAGAAGTGTAGAGTCCTGCACTTAGAATGGAAGAATCCCTAGCATTGTTATAGGCTGGAGACCGACTGGCTAAGCAGCAGTACAGCGGAAAAGGATCTAAGGGTTATGGTGAATAAAAGGCTGGATATGAGCAAACAGTGTGCCCTTGTAGACAAGAAGGCTAACAGCATATTAGGGGGCATTAGGAGGAGCATTTCAAGTAGATTGAGAGAAGTAGTTCTTTCCCTCTAGTCAGCACTGGTGAGGCCACATCTAGAATACTGTGTCCAGTTTTGGGCCTCCCACTATAAAAAGAATGTGGATGTGCTGGAGCAGGTTCAGCAGAGGGCAACAAAAATGATGAAGGGGCTTGAGCACATAACCTATGAGGAGAGGCTGAGGGATATGGGCTTATTTAGTTTCCAGACACATAAGACTGAGGGGTGATTTAATAGCAGCCTTCAATTTCCTGAAGGGGTGCTCTAAAGAGGATGGTGAGAAACTCTTCTCAGTGGTGACAAGTGACAGAACAAGGAGCAATGGTCTGAAGTTACAGAAGGAGAGGAGTAGGTCGGATATGAGGAAAAACTACTTCACCACGAGGATGGTGAAGCACTGGAATGTGTTACCTAGAGAGGTGGTGGAATCTCCATCCCTAGAGCTTGACAAGGTCCTCGCTGGGATGATGTACTTGGGGTTGGTCTTGCTTGAAGCAGGGGGTTAGACTAGCTGACCTCCTGAGGTCCCTTCCAGCCCTAGGATTTTACGATAAAACAGACCATAGGGTGCTAAAACCTTTGACAGAAAGCTTGGGTCAGGGGAGGCACTTACAGCAGCTTCAGAAAACTGGAAGCAAATGCATGGACAGTGGTGAAACTTCTCCTGGAGGCAGCTGGCTCCCTGCCCTGCCTCTTCTACCTGCAGTACCATCTCCCACTCAACCCCCCTTTGCCTCAAGCCCTTGCCATCACCTGGCTTCACACCCCACTCTGTTCCAGGCATTGTCTGTCCCTACAACTGCTCTCCGTGTCTTCCCTCTGCAAGACACTGCCATCAGATGAACATAAGAACATAAGAACGGCCATACTGGGTCAGACCAAAGGTCCATCTAGCCCAGTATCCTGTCTGCCGACAGTAGCCAATGCCTGGTGCCCCAGAGGAGGTGAACCAAAGACAATGATCAAACAATTTGTCTCCTGCCATCCATCTCCCACCTTCGACAAAAGGCTAGGCACCATACCTTGCCCCTTGCTAATAGCCATCTATGGACCTAACCTCCTAATATTTATTGAGCTCTTTTTTAAACTCTGTTAGAGTCCTGGCCTTCACAGCATCCTCTGGTAAGGAGTTCCACAGGTTGACTGTGTACTGTGTGAATAACAACTTTCTTTTATTAGTTTTGAACCTGCTACCCATTAATTTCACTTGAGCTGTGTCTACACGTGCACGCTACTTCGAAGTAGCGGCACTAACTTCGACATAGCGCCCGTCGCGGCTACACGAGTCGGGCGCTATTTCGAAGTTAACTTCGACGTTAGGCGGCGAGATGTCGAAGTCGCTAACCTCATGAGGGGATCGGAATAGCGTCCTACTTCGACGTTCAACGTCGAAATTGGGACCGTGTAGATGATCCGCATCCCGCAACGTCGAAATTGCCGGGTCCTCCATGGCGGCCATCAGCTGGGGGGTTGAGAGATGCTCTCTCTCCAGCCCCTGCGGGGCTCTATGGTCACCGTGGGCAGCAGCCCCTAGCCCAGGGCTTCTGGCTGCTGCTGCGGCAGCTGGGGATCCGTGCTGCAGGCAGAGGGTCTGCAACCAGTTGTCAGCTCTGTGTATCTTGTGTTGTTTAGTGCAACCGTGTCTGGAAGGGGCCCTTTAAGGGAGCGGCTTGCTGTTGAGTCCGCCCTGTGACCCTGTCTGCAGCTGTTCCTGGCACCCTTATTTCGATGTGTGCTACTTTGGCGTGTAGACGTTCCCTTGCAGCGCCTATTTCGATGTGGTGCCGCGCAACGTCGAAGTTGAACATCGACGTTGCCAGCCCTGGAGGACGTGTATCGAAATAGCCTATTTCGATGTTGCTACATCGAAATAAGCTATTTCGATGTTGGCTTCACGTGTTGACGTAGCCTTGTTCTGGGATAAGATGTGGTATTTGAACTTTGTGGGGAATTCGTTATTTTCTGGGAAGCTGAGGGGTTGGGTGGGAGGAGGGAGTTATCAAAGTACAGTCGCTGAAAATGGGAAGCCAGCAGCAGCCCTAGCTATGCAATGGCTGTAGCCTGGCTTTAATACATAGCAAGGGACACTGTGAAAGACGACTGTAGTTCCTCAAGTTGCTATATTTTGCTTAGAGCAAAGCTCCCAATGTGAATTCTGTCTTTCTAGTTCTTAGAAAAGCCTGAAACTGAAAATCTCCCTGGAAACGAACTCCCAGAACATCAAACATATGTTAAGTGCTCCGTCATGATTTTCAGAACCAGAGCTACCCTAGCAGGTTCAGAACATGTGCTAGACAGCAACAACAGACATGATGCTTCCAGGTGTGCTTGGAAGATCATAAGCAGCAATGACTGTATTATACCTTTGGATTGATGTGGATTTTGCTACCCGCAGCACATCCATTCAGGCACACACTCCTTCTTGGTTCTTAAAGCAATGCCAGTAGCCTGCTTTTGTTAAATTCCATAGATTATAAGGGCAGAGTAACCATTATGATAATCTGGTCAGACCTCTCATCAGAGCATAGACGTTTCCTGACTTATGGCCATCACCATTGTGGTATCGGAGGCTAAGGGGGACAAGCGCAGGGGAAGGGTGAAGGAAGTAGAGGATCTACGTACCCTTTCACTTTTCGGACATTTAAATTGTGACAACCACAGACTGGATCTTAGAGATACTCTCTTTCCACTGGTTTAACACAGTTTCTTTACTGCACTTACACAAATACACACATGCTGCAGCTTTCCAGCCTTGGAGTGAGCATGCAAGACTTTCATATCAATCCACTTTTAAGATGCTTTTTAATGGAAACAACCATGGATGCTGCCCCTGGAAGTGCAGCCCTAGACTGTGTTCTGCAGTTGTACAACCATTTTACAAGTCTGGTTTGGGTAATTTAAAATCAAATGCCCTTTGTTTATCTCACAAACAACAGAAGACTCCTCTAGCCCTGGGACCAGTTATTAGAAAGTTAACTGCCAAACTTTATATGGTTAAACTGAAGGTCTCTTCAAGAGCACTGCAAACTGGATTTAATGACCTACACCTCAGAATGTTAGCCACAATACCCTGGAGCTGGAGGGTCTCCACCATGGTTGCTACCAGCATCTTTCCTTATCACTTGAGAACAACAAGAAGTCCTGTGACACCTTACAGAATAACAGATATTTTGGAGCATAATCTTTCATGGGCAAAGACCTACTGCATCAGATGCATGGGGGGCGGGGGTGTTTCAGAGGAGTATTTAAAGAGTGGGGTCCCAGTAAAAGGGAGGGCATACTACTGATACTGGGCCATTTCCACCTTGACTGAATAGACCTTGTCAGCTCTGGCTCTCCCTTTTACTGGGACCCCACTCTTTAAATACCCCTCTGAAACACCTCCCCCCGACTCATGCATCTGATGAAGCAGGTCTTTGCCCACGGAAGCTTATGCTCCAAAATATCTCTTAGGTGCCACAGGACTTCTTGTTGTTCTCAAAGCTACAGACTGACACAGTTGCCTCTCTGATACTTTTCCTTATCACTGTGAGTGATAGAATACTGCTTTGGGTGGTATGGCAGGACCAGGGCAGAGGGCCCCCCTCAGAGGGAGCTCAAACAAGCAGAAGGGCCTGTGGAGCACCAGCAGGATAATCACAGGTAGTTGGGAGGAAGATAGTTCAGCCTAACTGGGGCCAGCTGACTCCATAATAAGAGGGCTTTAAAATCCCTTCACAGTGGGAAGGTTGGAGAGAGAGTGTGAGAGGTGAGTGGAGAGAAGTGAGGAGACCAGAGTAGTGGGAGAGAGCAGGTTTGAGAGGAGCAGAGGAGAGGATCAGGAACACCAGAAACCACAGAGGGAGAGTGAGGAGCTTCAGCGGATCAAGAGGTTGGGGAACTCACTACTGCTGCAGCCTGGAGAAGGTACCAGGGGGAATCGTCTGTAGAAGTGGCCCAGGGAGAAGAGCTGCTGTGTCAAGGGCTAAGGGAGTCAGCTCTTCCCACTAGTAACCACGTAGGGTCCCTGGGCCAGAAGCTGGCATGAGTGGGTGGGGCCTGGGTCTGCCCAGACCACCCCTCACCCCAGCAAGGGCAACTGGGCCCTTAAGTGGGACCAGTGGACTGAATAAAGGCCAGAGGCCCAGGAATAAGACTGATTTTTGTCACAGTGGATTACTAATCTGTTCCATAACTGACAATTTCCCTGTTTTCAATCAAGCAGTCATACTTACATATAAATCCAAGAATGAGCCTATAACTAACCTGTATGGGAGATTTCACTGGTCTTTAGCCTTGTTTTGTTCGGTTAAAACATGTCCTGCTGCTCTCCACACAGAACTTTTTAAATTTTTTCCTGCCTAAATGGAGGCATTATACTTTCAGATTCAGACCAATGTTTCTTGAAGTACATTTGTGGTTCTGTTGAAAAAGACTACAGACAGAACAGATTGTCTGAAAGATTGTTCCAAAGTGCATTATCCTCCACTTGCCAAAAATGACAAAAATACAGACCATCAAACCCTACAAATGGATTCACCGTAATATTCAGCGTACTCAGGAAGGGTTTGAATGCAACAGAAAGCAGAAAAGATTTTAGAGTTTTCCCTCAATTGGCATGCATGCCAGGGAAGGAAAAGGCTTGTCACACATTTGGTTTTTGTTATTCTACAAGCCAGAATAACCAACAGTCATTTTGCATTTCACTCAGTGCAAACCATACAATTCTGGCCCTTTCCCTCACTCTGTGGTTAAATCATTTGCATTTTGTTCTTGCACTTGTACCTGGAGGCAAAATTCTACAGTCACTTACAAAGCACGGGGCGACAGCATGATGGCTGAGGGGCCTTCTGGTGGTAATGCCCTAACAGTGCAGCGAGACTGCCAATGAGGTGGGGCTTCACGAAGGTTGGCCACCTCTTGAAAACAGAGGGGTTCAGAGCTTCACTACAAAGCTTTTGTGCAGCTCTTATACCATGAAGCTGAAGAGTGCCAAAGGAGAAGCAGAGCTTCCATCCAGTGTTCAGAAGCAGCTGAGCATAGCAAAAGAGAGCTCTTTTTGCTGAGTTGCATTGCCTGGGATTGCCAGGCAAGCCCCTATGGATGGTATTTTCAAGGAAGCCTCAGGGAGTTAGATGTTCAAACCCCAATGAATATCAATTGGAGGTGGGAGTCTAACTCTCTTGGGACTGGAGATGCCTCCAATGATGTTAACAACTGAATCCTTCAGTCTCACTTTGCAAGTATATATCAAAATACTTGTACGTTTTATGTCTCTCTAGTAGCTCACCAAAGCCGTATCTACACGTGCACGCTACTTCGAAGTAGCGGCACTAACTTCGAAATAGTGCCCGTCACGGCTACACGCGTCGGGCGCTATTTCAAAGTTAACTTTGACGTTAGGCGGCGAGATGTCGAAGTTGCTATCCTCATCAGGAGTTGGGGATAGCGCCCTACTTCGAAGTTCAACGTCGGAGTAGGGACCGTGTAGTCATTGCGCATCCCGCAACTTCGAAATAGCGGGGTCCGCCATGGCGGCCATCAGCTGAGGGGTTGAGAGACGCTCTCTCTCCAGCCCCTGCGGGGCTCTATGGTCACCGTGGGCAGCAGCCCTTAGCCCAGGGCTTCTGGCTGCTGCTGCTGCAGCTGGGGATCCATGCTGCAGGCACAGGGTCTGCAACCAGTTGTCGGCTCTGTGGATCTTGTGTTGTTTAGTGCAACTGTGGCTGGGAGGGGCCCTTTAAGGGAGCAGCTTGCTGTTGAGTCTGCCCTGTGACCCTGTCTGCAGCTGTTCCTGGCACCCTTATTTCGATGTGTGCTACTTTGGTGTGTAGACGTTCCCTCGCAGCGCCTATTTTGATGTGGTGCTGCGCAACGTCTAAGTTGAACATCGACATTGCCAGCCCTGGAGGACGTGTAGAAGTTATTCATCGAAATAGCCTATTTCGATGTTGCTACATCGAAATAAGCTACTTCGATGTAGGCTTCACGTGTAGACGTAGCCCAACTATTCTGGCTGAAAGCTAAGAATGACTTTTTCTACTTCAACTGTTCTTTCCTTCAAAGCAGTCAGAATCTGATTCAATGGTGCAGAGAGCTACCAGTACTGTGTTTGGCCAACTCCCTCTCTGTGTGGGGCATTCATTACTACCAGTTAGAATGAGGTCCCATTCTGATGTAAAACACCATTTGGCGTGACAGCAAAATCCACTGGATTTCTAGCCAAGTATTTAAGTTTATAAAACACCTCAGTCTTGAAAAAGCAATTCCCAGGTCTGATTAACAAATTCAACTATTTTATAGAAGTTCTATGAAAGGGTGAGCATTAACTCAACAAGTGAATGGTCCCTATAGGCCAAAACAGTCTACCTTACATAAAATCTGTTACAAATATGAGAACTTTGGATATAAACATGTAATCTCTTAGTATTACCATTTTCAAACACAATGAAATCTGTCTAAAGCAACCCTCCAATGAACCAGCAGAGAACATTCACCTAGCAGATGTGCTCTTTAATTATAGTTGTAACCATTTTTTTCTGGAAACCTTGAGAAAGCATTAAAACTTGCACGAGGCAGTAGTCTGTATGCTGGAACCATTTTATTTGTCATTTCCTTGTATTGTATCCTTCTTTTTTAAAAACAGTTCTATGATTTTTAATTTCTTACCTTTATAATACAGTCAATCTGTGAGGAAAACTGAAAAATGAAGTCGAAAGGACACGACATCTTGAATTCTAGTTACTTGTATTTTATTAAATGATTGCCAAGCGCTTGCCAATTTAGAGAGTTCACAATAAACAATCTGAATAAGGTCCAGTCTTCACCTACCACAACACAAAGCCACAGCGCTAACCATCAAAATACGTCAGATTCAGGTATCTAAAACAAGAGACAGAAGATACCTTCAGGTAAAATATACACACACGTCTGTCCTGCAGCAGATGAGGGTCTGGGATACTTGGGTCCCTGGATAATTTTGAAAACAAAAAGAAGTCCTGGGGCACCTTACAGACTAACAGATATTTTAGAGCATAAGCTTTCATGGGCATAGACCCGCTTCATCAGATGCATGAGTTGGGGGAGAGGGGGTGGGACTCAGAGGAGGGTTTAAAGAGGGAGTCTCAGTCAAGGAGAGGGCCAGAGTTGACAAGGTCTGTTCTTTCAGGAGGATGTGGCCCATTATCAGTAGCTAATGTGGAGATGTGAATATCAAGAGGGGAGAAAGTTCTGAGGTTTGATTTAGTGCACCCAGTGGAGACATGCTAAATTGAACCAACAGTGCTCAACAGTTGACCCCGGTACTCCTCAATCTTGTGAGGAGGAAGGGAGGTCAATGTTGATCAGCCTCTGTGAGGATGGCCAGGTAAGTCTATCTTAAAGACATCAATTCCAGCTATGCAATTGTCATAGCTGGGATTGTGTATCTAGGATCGACTTTCGGGTCTGGTGAAGACTTGGCCTGAGGTAGATAACATCATAACAGATGTTCAGGTGAGGTTTTTACAGCTTGGGTAGAGTTAAATGTTTGATTTCAAGTAGCAAAAGGCAGACGCTGACTTTAAAGTAATGTCTAGATGTGCTGCATCTGAAAACTGTTTTGCGTGCACAGCGCTTTCACATTTCTATAGTTTCCAATTGACAGCTGCAGTTGCCATTGTGTAAGCTAGATCTGATTCAACATGTTATCAAAGACCATTTGTGCTTTATCCTAAGGGCTACAAGGTTGTTCCTGAAGATTAAGTTTTTTCTTTGTGTATGGAAAACATAACAATAATAAAACCTAATAAATAAAATTGCCTTGCTCCTACATAGCACTTTTCATGAATACATCCCAAAGTGCTTCCCAATCTTTACTGTATTTATCCTTCCAAAACCAAGATGGGGTACTGCAGTGCTATCATCAGTTTTACAGATGGGGAATTGAGGGACAAGTGGGCTAAGTGACATGCTGTAGCCAGACAAAGTCTCCCCCTTACAAGCCAGCTTGCTCACTGCCCCCGCCCCCCCGCCCACTGAGGAGCACACAGGGCACGGAAATGGCTGCTGACAGCACAGTCTTTGATGCCCTCATTGAGGCCCAGATATGCTAGCTTATCGTGACCCTGAGAAGCAGAAAGTACAGCTAGAAGGCTAACAGGCCAGACTGTCAACATGAGGGGGGGGACCCTCAAGAAATGCCACCCCAGCTGGCATTGATCGATATGATGCACACACACACACAATCACCCCAGAAGGGGAAGTGCCCCGCCCGTACAAAAAGAATGTCCTGTACTCCTAAATTGCTTATCTCTTGTCTTACAAGTGCAAACTAAGTAAGAAATGCCCTTGTAACAAACTGGCGTCACAAAGACAGACCAGTATGATCTGGCACCATAGATAAGAAAGAGAATACATAACCCAAAAGGGGTATAAAAGATGGGTCCAGCAGAACTCTAACTTTGAGTGCATTCCACCAACTACCTGCTGGTCGGGTCAGGTGATTGCCTCCCGAGGTCCACTACTGGGGACGCCCAACCTCGTATTCGTCTTTCCGCGGAATTGAGTGACCGATCCGGCTTGGCTACGCTGGTATCGAGAGACGCAGAGAGGGTAAGATACACCCATGCTAGGTCTCTGACTTTTTTGTGCACAGCTAAAGAATTAGAGCTCTGTAACTAGTGTCAAGATATCATTGTGTTAGATGGTAACAGATATCTTTGTATTGGATTGTAACGTAACTTGTTAACACCTGTACTTTGCTAGCATATAAGAAGTAAACAATAGCCTTTTGTAACCGCACGCTTATAACTGTAGCTTAATAAACTTGTAACTAGTTAAGCTCTGAGCCTGACCCGGTTGTTAACCCTTTTTTCACTGCAACGCAGCCGGCACAACAAAAGAACTTTAACCGTTTGGTTACCACAGCCTGGCTGTGGGTGAAAGTGCTAGAAGCTGCCTGCTCTAACAGTAAAAAAACTGGGTTGCTTAGGACCCAGGGGAGTACCTCACCGCACATTACCCGGCCACCGGCTAACACATGCCCAAGAACACACATGGGATCTATAACAGAGCAGGAAAGAGGACCCAGGTTTCTTAAGTCCTAGGACAGAGCCATAATCACTGGACCACTCTTACTCTATTATATAATAATCATAGAAGTCTTTTCATGAACCTTAATTTTTTAAATTAAAATAGTTTTTGATTCAGAATTAAAAATTCCTCTGTGGTTTGCACAACATTTTCACAGTGTCATAGTGCATGAACACAATCAAATGCTACTGACTGTGATGAAAGTATAGTGTAATAAGTTCTTTCATGGATGAGACAATTAACAACTAATAATTTGATAAATTGAGCCTCTTATATTCTGTGGACTCCCTACTGGCTGATCATAGCTTTCTCAAATTTATTTGCTATGTTAATGTACTAGTCTACAATTTTTTAAAAATTTCATGAATTAACAGACCAATACATCTCTGAGTCTTTGGCATCATTTTGCATAAGTTACTTATGATTGGTCAGATAGGTCACATGATAAATTTCTATTCTCTAACTGGATAAGTGTGGACAAAGCATCTGAAGTTTGGTTTCCATAAGCATACAACATATGACAACAAGAGGTTCCCGTACGTATGAATGAGCACCAGAGATGTGGTATATAGAACATTAGCAATAATCCAGCCTTCAGGTGGAAATACCAGGTGTTGGGAGACAGAAAAGATTTAAGGACATCACTTCCTTACCCATTCAGAAGAGATTCAACAATGGATGCTGACAGAAAAAGATGGAAAACAAGCTCTTAAGAAATAAAACCATATTGCGTGTCCTCCATTCTTACATTCCTCAGTACAGTGCTTCGGTGTAAACTCTCCCTTTTATGAATGATAATAAGAAGCAGGCAACAATGAATTAAAAGAAAAGCGGGGGTGGGGGTGGGGGAAGCAAAGGCTTCTCCAGTCTTGTATCATACAGGAGAGTTCAACTGACATCTTCCTATTTTGCTCACATCCAACTGTCATGGTGCTTATGTTGTAACAAACAGAGGTGGCCCCCTGGACTTCTGGCAAGTTGATTGTGTGGACAAGTTGAACACCTCTAAAACTTAGACACCCCAAAATCCATGGCTCTTGTAAAACTTCTTTTAGTAGAACTGCTCTGTTGAAGATTTATGAATATCAAATATGTTTATTGGCTCCTAAGAAACTAGTCTTTCTGTATGTTGGTCAGTATGTTGTAACTCAGTGAATGCAGAGGGTGATGGAGTTGCCAAAGTGCTTCCATTTTAAAGGAGCTCTTCAGTTGCTTAGGATTTTCTCAAATATTACCTTTCAGAGTAAAATTTTGCCCATGGGAGATCAGCCTGTAAGCTTGTATTTTTGGAAAGCACAATAAAAATGGTCCAACTGTCTACAACTAAAACCTACTTTTGCAACCTTTTAATAAGATCTTTTAGTGATTCACTGGAAGGTTGTAGAAACTGGAAATTTGGCAATTACGAGAATGTAAATTCAGAATAACTCCACTGACTTGAACCAATTACTTTGAGTTCACACCTACTCAACTGAACACAATCAGACCATAGATGTGCCGTTTGGTGAACACCATTAGATTGAATTGCCATAGGAGCTGTGTGTGAGGGGAACCGTGAGAGCCAGAGGGATACACTGCACTATCACTGGTTACATATAGAATGGCTTCTCATGTCTGGAACACTTATCCATGATAGCTAATGAATAAGTAGAAGAGAAGGTCCACTGACCCATGGATAAGGCTTTTAAAGCTTAAGTGTGATGTGGAGAAGCTGACCTGAAGAGTGTTAAATAACAGTAGGGCCTGGAAAATTCACCATAATCGAAGAATGGTTAATTACAGTATGAGCCAAATGGCCAACTTCCAAACTTTTCAGATGAGAAGTTCACGGAACTTTCTTGGGTGCTAGCTAATTGTTGTCTCTCAAAAGTTGCAAGAGGATGCTAATAAAGGAGAAGAATGAATGGTAAAATAAGTCTGCATGTCTGTTAGCACCTGTCCACATTCTGAGATCAAGAAAAATGTTTGCCTTTCACATAGCAAATCCGACCTCTCATGATACATAAATGTGTCATTTAACCACTGAAAACTACACAGGTTCTGAGTTTTAAATTGAGCGTCTGTTCAAATGAGAACAGCAGGATGCACTACTTTTCACCAGCAGCCCAGGACAAGCACCATGATAGCTGTACCCAGTACATCATTCACCACAGACATGATCAAGGATACATTAGACCCAACTGTCCACTGAAGAAAGAAGAATAAAAAGGCTGTTAACAAATCAATTATTAATATCCCCCACAGACCAGAATTCAGCTCAGGGTGATGCAAAGTCACATCCACATCACTGAGGTCAGTCAATACAGCTGAAGCCAGTGGCACTACTTGGCATTTACAAGCAGGAGCAGAAGTTGGGTCTGTTGTTCAGAAGGAAGGAGATGGGCTCCGACAGTGATGGGATTTCTTATTCAGAGCTCGAGCACAAAAACAAGTAGTACATGTTGCTCAAAATAAAAAATGTATTGAACTGAGAATGAAAACAGAGATGTTAACCCGTGACAAGGACTAACTAATGGTCCTATTGCCATAGTAGCACAACTCCTTTTCCAATGGCAAGGTCCAACTCCATGAAAGTACAAATGAGATGGAGAGGTTGTCAGAAGTTCCACTGAGTCGAGCCCATAGGAAAGAAAGAACCAAATACACTGGTGTTTGCTTGGAAAGAGCTTAGGCTAACCTTTTTCTTTCCTTCTGGGGGAATTTGACAGGCAGCACCAGGTTTGTTTTGCTGGAATATCCAGCTCTGCCGCATATTAAATAACCATTGTAATGTTGAGTTGATAATTAGATGTAAAGTTTGCAGAGCTACTATTTCTAAACTTCACTGTACTATTTTGGTGAGGCTATCCCAAGGGATTTCTCATTAGCAGCAAATAAACTGTCAGTATTTTCCCTGGCAGATCTCATCTTGCCACTGCTGTTGAAGTTCAGTTATTTTTCTTGTTGAACTTAGCACATTATTAGCAGCCATATCACGCCGAAAGAATTTCTGTTATATTGCCTGCAGCATATTTTTAAAAAATGGAAAGTGCAAAATATTTTGCATTTTGCAGAAATTTCATAGGCTCAGAAATAGGCACATTTAATTAAAATAATTTCTTACATTGAATAATACCTCTGTGATAACATTTAATCAGTACTCTACCTGTAATAGACTCCACTGTCAGATTTACCTTAATTTGACATTTCTTGGCTTTGTAAGCATTTTGCTACAGTCTTTCACTATAATTCATATACTCATGGAATCACAGAACACTAGAACTGGAAGGAACCTTGAGAGGTCATCGAGTCCAGTCCCCTGCCCTTACAGTAGGAGCTAGTACCACCTAGACCATCTAATTAGTAGAAATAATTGTTCTACTTTTTATATAAATAGGGATTTGATTGACATGAGAACAAATAATACACCTTCTCTTTCACAGAAATGCTCTCATCTGTTTCACCTGTTTTGGTTGAGTTGGTAGTATGACAGTAGTAGTTCATGCCCTTGTAATGTGACCTTTCTGGTCCTGGAGGAACCAGCATTGCATTAATGTACTGCTTTTAGCCTTATCTATGGAGTAAGAGACTCCTTTAAGAGATGAAGTGGGTTTACTCTGTCATTTCAATATCACCTTACCTCAAGTGGGTAAGGACTTCATAAAGGAGAAAGTATACTGTTGGTAACGATGGGGTAGGGAAAGAGAGAGAGAGAGAGAGAATAACTCTTAACACAACATATATGATATTAGTTCAAACATTTCCTGCCAACTGTTCCCAGGCATTCACTCTTACGTTTCATTATGGATTTCATTATAAATTATGCCTCCCTCACAGGTGTTCCTATAAATTGAAAAAAAAAAAAAAAAGACACGTTCATGGGGCCTCTCTGTGTGAAATAAAGTTAATCTTTTACAAATTGACACAGCTGAAATACAACAGAATGGCAAACATCTTTCCGCACCGTTCCCGTGTTACAGTAACTCTAGTATTCGTAGCTTTTGCTAAAGGACCCTGAGAAGTCTTTTAATTATGCCATGCTGGCTCCCTTCTTACTGCCAGCATTTGTAGAGGAGCAAAGGACCAGCAGGGTTCCTAAAATCACTCAGCAGAATCCCTGCTGGAACTTAGAACAGCGCAGCCTTTGAGAAGCTTATTTTGTTTCACAACAATTCCACCAACATAATTATGTTTTTCTCATCCGTTGACACAGAGGGTGTTTTCAGCTATGGGGTGAAGTGTCACAGAGCAGCACACATTTCTTTTCTTCCAGACAATCACATATTGGAATGAAAGAATGATACTAATGATATTTAATTAAATTCCACCCTCAAGCTCGCTCATATGCCTTATTTCACAGGAAAAACATGAGATATTAAATGCCATCGTGAAGTCTTAAAGCTCCTATTTTTATTACTTTGAAATTCAACAACTTTCATACAAAATTAAGTACTTCTCAGCTGTGTAATTTTTTTCTTTGAAATATCACTTCTGCAAGTACAAGGATACCATACTGCCATAGCAATGGCTTTTACCTTGAGGCATCGTGAGCGATTTATGTTGAAACCTTCTGAGGAGGGGTTGGGATGATGTCTTTGATAACTTTGAAATTACTCTTCATCACAGGAGTAGCAGTTAGGATTGAAAAAATAGCTAAACTTTGTGACCATGTTACCCTATCAGGAGAAGCGCTCACAGCAATAGTACTCGAATTACACCAGTGCCAAGAAGCTCCAAGCCTTAGTTTTGCTAGGCACTACACAGGCACACATACATACGTGCACACACACCAGGCCTTACCTGGAACAGCTTCCAATTTAACTAGTGAAAGGTTGGGAGGGGAAGAGACCCAGAGAGGATCCATTTTTCCAGGGTCAGACAGTAGGTTTGCGGCACAGCAAGAAATAGAAACCAGGTCTTCCTAGCCTCGTAGTCTTGACAGGCAGAAGCATTAGGCTAACTTCACAGATGCCTTGTAAACTGCACTGGATGACAGGAGGGGGATCGTTCAATGACCACCTGTTCTGCTCACACCCTCTGAGGCATCTGGCATTGGCCACTGGTAGAAGAGAGGATTCTGAGCTAGATGGATGTTTGATCTGGCCCAGTATAGCTGTTCTTATCAACTGGAGACTCCTTTATTTTAACCCCACCCCTGCTGATTGACAGAGCCCAGTGGACCCAAGCACTCATTAATTTTTGTTTTGTTTTTTCTCTTGCCTCAAGAAACCACATTAATTTTAAACCCATTTTCAAACTACATTGATAGATTCTGGCAGTCTCTGTGCCACTGCCCATGCAAGAACTGGGTCAGGAGCAGCTATCTGAGGAGTGGGCAATGATTTCCACAGATTTTGGTACTGGTTGAAAGCTGGCACTGGGCCCCCTAGAAGGCAGAAAGGTTGGGGCTGGGGGCTACAGGGAAAGACAAAGAGTGTGTGAGTGTGAAAGAGAAACACTGTGTGAGGCAGACTTTATGACACAGATTGAGAGTGTGCTGCAGCGTGTATGTGTCAAGTGACCATGTGTGTGGCATGGACTGTGTATGTGTGACAGTGACACACAGAGTGTGTGTGCTGGCTGCTGCTGGGTAAGTTTCTGAGAGAAGCCACCTTTTGTCTCTTTAAGGGAAATGGGTCCTGCTCTGTTGTCTCCCCCAGCCCCTGCTCTGGACGTCTGAGTCACTTATCATCCATGCTTCTGATTGGAGCAGTTGCACAGTGTGTCTCTCTCTCCCCTATCCATACCTGCTCTGCAGAAGTAGGTAACAGGGGCAGTGACACCCTGATTTCAGCACTACCCTCTCCCCACCACCCACTTCCCCTTAGCACAGCTTGCAGGAGAATCCTAGGAGCAGCTTGGCTGCAGATGGACCAGGCGGGGGCAGGGGCAGCTGAACACATGCTGCTGGCTGTCTCATGGTGGACCATAGAGAAATGCTTGGCAGGCAGGACTCAGCCTCTAGGTGAGATTTTTGCCGACCCCTGAGCTATCTGCTAATTCCAGCTCCAGGAGATTCTCTGTCTGAGGGCTCTAGGACTAACAGGGACCACATGCAGAGCCACGAACTGTCCCACATGAGGTTTCAGTCACTGCTGTCTCCAAGAGCCCATGGACCAAGTTGTGTCTGCATAGAGACACAAAGATGAAAGCCCCTTGCAAACTATGTTCATTACCCACTAATGCCTAATTTACCCCTAAAATACAAGCATATCACTTCAATGTTGTGATATTTTACACACATTGACCCAGATTTTCAGCTAGTTCAAACTGGCTTCACTTCATTGTAGCTAATTTGCACTAGCTGAGGATCTGGCTCAAATATGTTAAATTAACTATATGGAATTAGCTGGATGAAACAATCCGCCTCCTTTTTTTTTTTAATGATTAACAGCAATCACAGACCTGTGGTTTACTGCCAGGTTTACTCATACTGGTCTCCTTATTCAGCTTCACTGCATTAAAATAAACATCAGGCAACATAAAACACAAACAGATGATGTTCACTTAATGGAAACCATGTTATAAATGCCTCCACTGTGACATGCACCTGTTGGGTTGGACATGTGAAAAGATTTGCACACAGATAACCATAACTTCTACAGGAATGTGAGACAGAAAGGGAACGGCTTTTCCCTTGGGAAATCTGATCTTTCCCAGAACAGATTCCACCAATGAATGCAGCTAATGTAGACTGAATCATCTATTACTTTTGCATTTGTCATATTCATACAAATTCTTTTCCTTCTATACAATACAAGCAATAAAAGAAAATTACGATTGACAAAATATATTACCCCTTATTTGCTTTCCCAACAAGATGATGTGTGAATTTTGTGGATGACAAAAAACTGAATAGTACTCTCCAGATGTATAAAATTTAGATTTAATGACCGACTAAGGCAGGGAATTCTTTTATAGCATCACTGTTTCCTCTATTAAATTTTAAGAGAAGTCAGCCTTGGAAACACTGAGAACTATATTTTACAGTCCTCCCTGGGGAAAATAAAGAAAGGAATATGTATGCCTCCTTTCAAAGTCCATAAGATCAATAAAGTCTATTGCTTCAAATTAATCAATTTTACACTCAGCTGTGTTTGTTTGCCTAATTTTCCACTGTATAAATAAGCTACAGTTGATAACATTCTATAGCTTTTAATACTGTCACCATACTCTCTAGAGTATTACAGTCACATACTTTGAAAAAGTAATTCAATATTTCGTCTTAAACAGCAAAATAAAAGTAACACAGATAACGTTCTGGCTAAGATCAACAATTATTATTTATATTTCTGCACAACTTATTCTATGGCTTCATAATAATACAGTCCCTGCTTCAAAGAATTTACAAGCCATATGAGGCAGACATTGCAATCAAACACAGATATGGTGATTTTAATGTTGGAATGGAGCAAGCAAGTTGAAAGTACAGTGTAGAATCTGCATTTACACACTTCATTATTTGAGAGGAGGCCAGAACTTTAATGAAAGAATTTGTTGGTTGTCCCCAGCATACGTACTATTGTGACCACTTCAGGCAGAAGCACATGTGTTTACATAAATACAAGACTGGAGAGGAAATCTAAATCTACACTATACCAGTTAGAGCCAATAAAACAAAGCTGCAGACATGTAGCACTTTAAAGACTAACAAAATGATTTATTCGGTGATGAGCTTTCATGGAATAGACCCACTTCATCAGATCAATTTCACTTCCAATACAGACAGACATAAGTGCAGAGGACCAAAAAAAAAAAAAAATTGCAGTAAAAACTGACATATCAAATAGGATTGAAGGAAGGGGGTGGGGGGATGTTAACTGTCCTGTCTGAGATAATTATGAGCACCAAAGGAAGGGAAGCAGTCCTTATAATGCGTGAGGTAATTGATGTCTCTGTTCATATCATGTTAATATGTCAAATTTGAATATGTACTCTAATTCACAAATCTCTCGCTCTAATCTGTTGTTAAATTCTTTTTGTTCCAGGACACAAATTCTCAGCCAACAAAGTAAACCAAAAAAACTGCTAATAACTGGGTCCCAATGGGACAGAAAAAGAATTGTTATAACTTGCATTAAAAAGAACTGAAGAAGCTGAAAGATTTAGCAAACAGACTTGGGCTATATCTACACTAGAGCAATCTGTTGACAAAAGTTTCTGTCAGAAGACATCTTCCGACAAAACTTCTGTCAACATATCGCAGCCAGACTGCCAAGCAGATTGAAGAAGCAATCCACTCTGTGGACAAAGAGCTGCCAGACTGCCTGGCTGCTCTCTTGACAAAGTGGCCAATGGGAAGCACTGCAGACTGGGCTGGCCAGTGTCTCAGAAACCCTGTCTGTCAACAGAGGGCTCCCCAGAATGTCCAGATTGGCTTTCTGTCGACAAACTCTGTCAACAGAGGTGTTCCACCTCATGGGGAGCAGCAGAATGCTGTCGACAGAAGTGCTGTGTTCAGTTGATTTACCGTCAACAGAACACCTTGGGAATGTGGATGCTCCATAAGTTTTGTCAACAAAACTCAAAAGCTACTCCAGCTTTTACTTGAGCCAAACAGTGACTAAAGTTTACCATCCCATTTGCAATGTTTAATAAATAAAAAAAATCCTAATATTTTACTCACTGTTCAAAACAAAAACAAAAAACTCCTGCCAGGTCAGAAGAATTTTTCCAGACTGATTTAAGAGCATGAAGATGAATGTAGTGTAACACTGACAGACCCAGCTTGCCCACAGCAGGGACAGAACCTGCAAGTATAGGGTCTAAAGCCCTACACTCTACCCCATAAGCTAAAGGCCACCTGGTTCTCAGTTGCAGCTGTAGAGCAGAGACTTCACTCACCTCAGATGAGGTCTCAGTGCTTTAGACCCTATGCTCACAGGTTCTATCCCTAGGAACAGCAACCCAGGTCTGTCAGCATTCCAGTAGGATGGCCTTCACTTAGACCTTGGCTCCTTTTAGTCATCCAGATTGTATCCTGAATGGAGATTTGAAATATTGGCAAACACTCCCCTTTGGAAGCCCTCTGGGAGAACAGCACAGTCTTCATAATTGGATAAGAGCTGACGAGCTTCAGAGACAAGTGTGAGAGAATTTCTTTCCCAGGCTCTGTTCACACTGATAGAGGCCCTGGCCTGGGAGAGCATTTCAGTTTTGAACACCATTCAAGCATGTGCTGAACTAAGAAATACATTTATTCCTTTCTGATGTAAAGTGAGAGGGTACAAACACAGCACAGTAAAAGCTTCATTATCCGGCATCCCTGGGGAACAGGGATTGCAGTATAATCAAATTTGCCAGTTAGTCAAGCAGCGGCATTGGTCCCCCTCAGCTGACCGTCGAGAGGGGACACACCACTACCCAGGACTCGCAGGGCGGGGGGCAGTGAGGGCCTTCTGCTGCCAACCCCAACAGTGCAACTGTTGGCTGCAGCAGGGGGCTCAACTAGACCAGGCTGGAAAGGGGGCTCCATGGTAGCCAGCTCCAACCTGTGGGAGCCAGCCCTACTCAGCTAGCCCCCCTGGGGGTCAGGAGGGGCACCAAGGCAGCTGGTGCTGGCAGGGCCACTGGCTCCGGAACAGCTGTCCCAAGTGCCAGTTAATAGAATGTGCTGGTTATTCAAGTTCTGGATAACATGGCTTGTACTGTAAATTATTTTCTTTACATTTACCACATATATGCACAATCCCTGTTCTGCTATTGCTCTGAGACGTGGGTAGTAAAGAGCAAAGACAGCACATTTGCACCCTATGTTTTCACAAAGATCATAAAGACATTCTAGTTGTCCTCCACAGGACTGGGCTATGAAAACTTGAACAGCCCCTGCTCAAGCAGCTGTAAATATCGCAATGTGTGTCCATATGCGTGTTTTTATTTTTTATGGGGTTCTGTCTTTTATGTACAATTTATGGGGCTGAAACAATGTAAGAGCTAGTTTTCAAAAGCTATTTCTCCTCTTTTGGAGCTGGAAATTGTATTACTTCATTTCAAATAGTGCTTTTGGAGCAGCAGGGCTGGCAGCCACTATTGGCCCCATGGCAAAGTGAGAAGTAGGCCCAGTTCTACACTTCCAGAAGGGGCAGGGCAAAGGGTGGAAGGGGTGGGGTCTAGGGCAGTCAGCCCCTTTGAAATGCTGGGTCCCTGTTTAACTGCTCCCTTTGCACCCCCCGTCAGTGGGCCTGTTTGAGGCATTAAATGTGGACAATAAGACACTGATAATATGTGAAAAATAAACCAAACATGCTCAGGTCTGAATTGGAACACTCCTAATAAACAATTTCAGCAGTTAGGAACACTCCTGTGAACGTGTAGCGATCTGCTACTATATCCTGCTTTTCCAACTTATACAAAGGAACATGAGTCCATACATAAACCACCCTGCTCATGTATGGCTGTGCTACGTTAACTATACACCAAGCCTAGAGCTACTTATAATAGTACAGCAATAATTGTATCTGTGCTTGTGAATGACATTGCTGCAAATACAAGTTCTACTGTGGATGTAAACCAACTGATATTTAACAAATTTCTACCCTGAATCTACATGCTTCAATTGACCTACCTAAATAACAAGCAGTCCTGTAGGACCTTAAAGTCTAACCAATTTCTGAGGTTGTGAGCTTTCGTGGGTAAGACCCACTTCCTCAGATTATTGGAGAAGACACAAAAGCTATGGTTATGCTCCAGTACTCTGCCAACAGAAGTAAGTGCTGGAAGAGATTTCCCAACAAAGCTTCTGTCGACTGAGTGCAGCCACACACAACAGCTAATTGGAAGAGTGGTCCACTCTGTGAACTGAGTGGCCATATTGCCCAGCTGCTTCCTCAACAAAACACGCATCCAGGAGCACAGCAGACAGAGCTGCCCATTGCTCTGGATGCCCTGTCTGTCAAGAGAAAGCCCCCTACAGTGTCCACATAGCCTTTTTGTTGACAGAATCTGTTGACAGCAGCATTCTGCCAGCAAAAGTGATGAGTTGTGTCAAAAAACTGTTGACAAAACACATTTTGTGTGTGCACATTCCACAAATTTTATTGACAAAACTGGGGTTTTGTCAGTGAAACTTGCTAGTGTAACTGTAGCCTTAGAATCCAGGGTTTCTATAGCAGTAAGGGTGGGGAGGAGCGAAGGAAGATGGGAAAAAATGGGAGGTTACCTGCCACTAGTTGACCTACCCATCTACACATAAACAAACTTGTGTACCTACCTACCTATGCTCCTTTAAAACAATTAAATGGACTTTTATCCCTTGGAAAATTAGCACAGATAAAACCAGAACCTATACACATTACAATTTAATCAAATAATTAAACTGAATTAGCTCCCTATGTTAAAGAAATAGGCAGTAAATGAATGAATGACTCAGTAGATAGAGGCCTGCTTTTCAATAGGGCTTCCTTGCACATTTGACGGGGTGGGGGGAGGTGTGTAGTGAGGCATGAGAAAGTATCTCTTATTAATGCAGTGATGGTGAATAAGGACACCAGTAGAAATACTACAAGCTTGTCTCTCTCAACAACTGAGTTGGTCAAACAAATGATTTTACCCAACCCACCTTGTCTCCTGAGTACCCTGGGACTTACACAGCTAGAGGTACATACAAGTACATCTGCTGTCATTCAGACTTTAACTACCTCGTTTCCAGACACAGTTCAAGTGGCTTTAAAACAATGCCCACATATATTTGCCCACAAAAATCAGGACTTTACCATTCTTGTGCATCCAAATGTGCATTCAATGAAAATGTACTGTATTTAATATAGTATTTCTAATACGGCTGGGAAGGGAGCCTGGCTGTTCACCATGGCAGAAGACATTTCATACGCTGTCGTCTTTTCCATCACGTTATGCCCCTTACCATGAATTTCCCTTCAAACATCATACCTTAGTCAGAAGCTCTTTCAAACAGTGGGATTACCTGGCAGGTAGGGAATTCCCATCACTGTAAAGACATCTGTGCTATTGTGAGGAATTCTCAGTGGCTTTAGAGTTAGTTTCTACAAATTGACATGTTTTCTTCCTTCCTGGTTTTTAATGCTTTTATTGAAATCCCTTTTAAATTCAAATTCCTTTGTCTGAGTAGATTTCAATTTACACAGCAATACTTCTTTCATGGTGAAAAAAAAACAAGACAAGTTTTTCTTTTTTCTTTTTTTTTCCAGGGGAACGAATGTTGAGCAATGTGAAGACATGGTAACCATCAATTTACACAAGGTTGTGGTTTAAAGGAAATGGAATTGGTGTAACAACCTCTTAAACATTTCTGTGAGTTATTACCATAGTAAAGCTAACAATAATACGCTTCAACCTATAGCTAGGTTTTCATTTCAATGAAGGAAACCACTGATCATTTTAACCAGCTATTCAAGATCTACAGTCAGTAGTTCCCATAGGAAGTAAATGTATGCTGGATGAGGGAGGAAAAAAGGAAATGTGTCCTTTTCAATAGTTTCTTTTTGAGCAGTACAGGGTGACCAGCCAAGGATGAGAGTTAGGGGCCCTTGCTGGGGTACGAAACACTAGACAGCAGCAGCTATAGAGTTTGTGCAGTATAAGAACCTACATCAATGTTCAGCTTCACTGTCTTTCGAACAAGTAAAAATCAATGACTGTGAAGCCAATTAACTTGATGGAGTTGCTGAAGTTGTAAAAACAGAGAATACACTTTAGCAGAGTCACAGGCAGAAGTTCTTGTGAAGACGGCTATGAAGCTGTCATCTTAAACATGAAAATCAAAACTCTGGAAAATGAACACACAAAAATGAAAATCAAATCTCCCTGTTGAAAATAACATTAATCGCAATGGTTAACACAGTTAACTAGGTAGTTGTGGATGCTTTTACAGATGCCTGGAAAAAATGAATAGGAGGTCAAATAAGTGCACTGAGATCTGCACAGTTTTATTTCCCTCTCCTCTGCACTGACCACTTGGGCTACGTCTACACGTGCAGACAACATCGAAATAGCTTATTTCGATGTTGCGAAATCGAAATAGTCTATTTCGATGAATAACGTCTACACATCCTCCAGGGCCGGCAACGTCGATGTTCAACTTCGACGTTGCTCAGCCCAACATCGAAATAGGCGCAGCAAGGGAACGTCTACACGTCAAAGTAGCACACATCGAAATAGGGATGCCAGGCACAGCTGCAGACAGGGTCACAGGGCGGACTCAACAGCCAGCCGCTCCCTTAAAGGGCCCCTCCCAGACACAGTTGCACTAAACAACACAAGATCCACAGAGCTGACAACTGGTTGCAGACCCTGTGCCTACAGCATAGATCCCCAGCTGCTGCAGAAGCAGCCAGAAGCCCTGGGCTAAGGGCTGCTGCCCACGGTGACCATAGAGCCCCGCAGGGGCTGGAGAGAGAGCATCTCTCAACCCCCCAGCTGATGGCCGCCATGGAGGACCCAGCAATTTCGACGTTGCGGGACGTGGATCGTCTACACGGTCCCTACTTCGACGTTCAACGTCGAAGTAGGGCGCTATTCCTATCTCCTCATGAGGTTAGCGACTTCGACGTCTCGCCGCCTAACGTCGAAGTTAACTTCGAAATAGCGCCCGACGCGTGTAGACGCGACGGGCGCTATTTCGAAGTTGGTGCCGCTACTTCGAAGTAGCGTGCACGTGTAGACGCCGCTTTGCTGTGTTACTTCATTGAGTCCCACCTCACCCACACACCCCCAGCCCTTGTCACACTCCAGCAACTCCCTCCCTCTCGTCTCTGTCACAGAGCCTGTGAAAGCCTCATTGGTAGACAAAGTTTGTCTTTCTGTAGTTGTTTCTCTTTGGACTGTACGTTGCCATGGGCTGTGTTTGCCATGTCTCTGGACAGATCACAGTGCAGCATATATTAAAAATATCACATAATATATGCTGAACTCTTACTGGGTAACACTGGTTTATGAACAACACTGTAAAGAGGGCTCGTGGATGTCTGTATGGTCTATCCTGAGGCAGAGGGTGTTACATCTGGGAAATCCTGACCAGCCCATGTCAGCTTCAGATCTAAGTGTTTGTACCCCAGACACAAAATGTGACCAGCTCCCTCTTAAATCTATGTCTGGCTGAGTGTTATTACAGCAACTGCACAACTGACCATAAGGAAACACGCATCAATTAACATTTTGTTTTGATAAACTACAGAATAAGCTTCTGGGTTCTTTGAGTTAGAAAAGAATAATTTGTAGATAAAAATTCCTTGTCGAGTTCATAATTTTATACACAATAAATCTGGTAGCATGGAAAGATGGAACAGTGAAAAAGCCAGTTTTACATAAGTCTTACAGAGCTCAATGCAGGTAAAATATAGCAAAGCAAAAACAAGGCAAGGCAACAGTTCATTTGTAAGACAGTGTCCATAGTATCAGAGGGGTAGCCGTGTTAGTCTGGAACTGCAAAAGCAACGAGGGGTCCTGTGGCACCTTATAGACTAACAGAAGTGTATGAGCATAAGCTTTCGTGGGCAAAGACCCACTTCATCAGAAGCAGGTGTCCATAATGAGACCCAAAAATGTTAGCTAAGTGCATAATGTACACAACAGAACACGATGGGGATGGAATTAACATTAGCCATTAAAAGAAATATTAAAGACTGACTATGCCAGCAGACTCTTGTTATGCACACATATAGGAAAGGTGTTTTCCAAGAGTATCACAATCACAATTTTTTGGGTATCTGTGAAAGTCTTTGAGAAGCAACATTTTCCATCCACTCTGTGATTGCTGCATAGCCATCAAGATGACATGGGTTCATTCTTCCCAAGAAGGCAGCCCCAATCCCATCCTAATGTGAGAGATCAGCAGGAGAAAATTCAGGCTCCTGCAGCTGTTTTAAAACCCTAATGTCTCAATCACTGCAAAGCTATCAGTGTGGAACAGAGAGACTGATTGCTGGAACCTAGGGCCCTGTTTGCATCAGATGTTCAAGCCACAGGAGCCAGCAAGAAGTTGCTGCCCTTTAAAGAGCAGTCCCCCTCCCCTAAGTCAGAAGTAGGTAGGCAGTACTTGTGCAGAAAAGGACCTGGGTATTACAGTGATCGAGAAGCTGGATATGTCTCAGTTGTGTGTCCTTGCTGACAAAAAAGACTAATTACATATTGGGCTGCATTTTCAGAAGCATTGCCAGAAGATCAAGGGAAGTGATTGTTCCCCTCAGTTCGGCACTGGTGAGTCCACGTCTGGAGTATTGCATCCAATTCTGACCCCCTCCTTTGCAGAAAGGATGTGGAAGAATTGGAAATAGTCCAGCAGAAAGCAACAAAAATGATTATCTAGCTGAGGGAATGGGCTTATTTAGCCTGCAGAAGAGAAGAGTGGGAGGTGGGGGGATTAGACAGCAGCCTTCAACTACCTGAAGGGGGATTCCAAAGATGATGGAGTCAGGCTATTCTCAGTGGTGACAGATGACAAAACAAGGACTAATGGTCTCAAGTCGCAGTTGGGGATATTAGGTTGGATATTAGGAAGTTTTTTTTCACTAAGAAAATGATGAAGCATTGGAATGGGTTGTCTCGGGAGATGGTGGAAACTCCATTCTTAGAGGGTTTGAAGGCGAAGTTTGTCAAAGTCATGGTTGTCCTGCATTGAGCATGGAGCTGACTAGATGCCCCTCTGAGGTCTGCTTCAATCCTAATATTCTATGATTCTATGGTTTGGTGGCATCCAGAGACAATAAATTAAAAGCCAATTAGCAGACCACCTTTTGTAGCTTCCCTGTAAGGTTCAAGAACAGAGGCAATTGAGCTGGAAACATTCAGCAGGTAGCTCCAAATGCCACAAAGCAGAGATTTTATGAGGTAATTGGAAAGGGCCTCCACAGAAAAACTTTCGCCATTTTTAATGTCTAAGGTGGGCCAGAAACACTAAAAGAGACATTTGGGATCTTTGGCGCATTTCAGAACTGTTTTAACTTGAAGTGTTTGGATTATTGAAATGGGGGAAAAAAAGGCTTTGAGAGTTTATAGTGAACTACAAATATTTGAATACTTAGAGGTGTGTGTGGGGAGTGGGGGTCAGATAAACAGCTACTAAGCCAATATATTACAAGGGGTAGATTATCTGCTGCTGTGAACTAGTACCTCTGTGCTGATGTCAAGATGACAATAACCAAGGGAGATGTAACCACCACAAGAGGCAGAGTATTAGGAATGACAATGGAGATAAGTTTAGAAATTGTACACAGGGAGAAGAAACTAAATTCTATAAATACCTGGTGAGGGAGGAATCAACCTTCAACTTACTTTGCAAGTGTCAGAGACATGGAGGATGCTGGAGAGTGGTGATGACCAAAAAGTGAGGGGTACATGGGGAGGAGGAAAAGAAAAGAAGATACTCCATTACAATGAACAGCGGAGAGCCCAGCTCCAGGCCCTACTGGAAGGATTGCAGCCTCAGGCAGAACGAGCAGAGCTAGGGACTAGTCTTCCCCAGCCAAGTGGCGAGTCTGCACTGCTGGGGGCTCTGGTGGTAATTTAAGGGGCCTGAGACTCCAGCTGTTGCTGCTGCTGAAGTAGCAATGGCCACAGGTGGGAGTTCTGGGCCCTTTTAAATCGCTGGATCCCTGGGCAGCTGCCCCACTTCCCACATCAGTAGCCCTGCATGTTTCACTAGATGGTACAAAGCTGCATCCCCAACTTGCGCCTTTAAACTCTTTGTAATAAACTACAGGTTGAAACTCTCTAATCTGGCACTCCCTTGTCTGGCAGCATCCATAATCCAGCATGATTTTAGTGAGCTGGATGACCACTTATCATGGGTGTGGCCAAGTTACCCGTGGTCCCATACAGTTTGTTTCCAGCCTCCAGTCCCAAATCCCAAACCCTGGTCCCCTTATAGTCAGGGACCACAACAGGGAGGGCTTGGGGTTTTTTTCTTCTCCAATGTGTGGCCCACAATGTATTAGTACATGGGTGAGGTTCCCCTAACCTGAAGAAGGTTCCCCAGCCCTAGTGTACACATTCTGAAATACACTTCCCTCGTACACAGTCTCTTACGCACATATACAGCAAAGTCGCGGCACTCGTGAATTTAACATTTGCAAATTCAGTTATTCGTGAGTAACTTGTCATCCCCTGCACTGTAGCCACCTGCATGGCACTGCTATTGGCACACGTGGCGTGAGGCGCTATAGCCGCCCATGCCGTGGTACTGTTGTTGCAGCGTGGCACGAAACACCGTAGCAGCCCATGCAGCGCTTCTGGAGCCACCATGAGGTGCCCTAGCCACCTGTGCGGTGTGGCCAGATACTCGTGAAGTTCAGCATTTGCAAGGGTTCTCAACATTGAACCCTCATGAATGTCACTACCCGATTGTACACACACTTGCCTACAGAGGGACACTTTTCTAGGAGCTGCTAAAATCACCCATTGCCACAATCAAACAATGAAATCTCACACTCCTGCTTTGTGTTATGGCCAGTCAGTATGAAAGCACCTGAACTACTGAAACCTTTTTCCCCTGTGGGTATTCTCCTCAAATGTAGAACTGCTTATTCCTAGAACTATGCCCCCTCTCCCCCTCCCAAATCCTTTTTCTTTCATTGTTGTCACAAATACAAATATCTAAAGGAAAAAAATAGTAGAAAATCCATATATGATGCATAGTTGATTGCTAGTTATTCTTGTAATTTAACAAAATGCCATACAGTATTTACAGTAGCATTGTGAAAAGTGTGTAAACACAAGAAAAACAATAAATTTAAAATATCGATTTAGATATTGTAGACTCCTTTGTAAATCTGTAGCAGCCATATATACACAAAAATGTCTGCATTTCTGTAATAGAGAAACTGGGTTTTTTTTTATTTAATTTTTTTTTTTTTTTTAAGCTGGCAGCACACCTATTAAATTCAAGTCCTTGTACAGAAAGGACATATAGGCTTTGTAAACAGTTTGTGTCAGTCTGTGGGGCTATGACTGGAGCAATTCTTCCTACTAGAAAGGAATACTTTTGATGTTCTAAGTATGTTTGCAATCAGCAGCCCTTGCGAGGCACAAAGCTTAGCATCCTTTGCCAGATCTCAATGTGCGGTCGCCATAAGAAACTGACTAATTTAATGTACTTGGAATTCACCTGATTTTCCAAGAAATGTGTTGGATAAAGAAACAAAGTTTTTATATTTAAAAAAAAAACTATTACTTTATATTCCTTTTCAGTTTAAATTCTATTTAATTTAATTCAACTCTTATTAAACTCCAGAAGGTCAATTCTGAGACAATTGCCCAGTGTTAATCCATCACCAGTTATGAAAGGAAACTACCCACATAAAGTAATTAAATCACCAGTTCAAATCTATTACAACTTGGTAATAGCTAACAGTTAGTATCTGAAAGCTGCTAGGTGGTTTATGCGAAAAACAATACCAATCAGTTACTTGCTGTGGTTGTTCTTTTCTTCCAGGAATGTCTAATAGCATAGCTAAAACCATCCCAACCCCCACTGTGCAGGTGTAACTCAGTGGTGTAAAGTGGAAAGTAAGTGGGGAAAACTGCACTTGTGCAACCTTGACTTCATGCTAGTGCAATATGTATTTACAGGGACACTGGAGCAGGGTAGTTGCACTGATTTAGCTAGACCAGTACAAAAATCTGCACTGTAGATAGGCCCTAACAGTCTATCATCTAATTACTTCTATTCAGCCCATGCTGCCGGGCTAAACTGATTAGGATCAGTCATAGAATCACAGGGTTGCAAGAGAGTACAGGAGTTACTGAGTTCAACCCCATTCTGAAAGCAGGACCAATCCCAACTAAATCATCCCAGCCAGGGCTTTGACAAAACAGGACTTAAAGTCCTCTAGAGAAGGAGATTCTACCACCTCTGTAAGTAACCCATTCCAAAGCTCTACCACTCTCCTAGGGTATGGTTACACAGAATAGTTATGGATTTGAAATAATAGCTTCTATTTTGAAATAACTGTCCTCATGTCTCCATGATGCAACCACTATTTTGAAATAATTTCAAAATAGTGGTTATATGGAAATGGCTAACCATCATTCTATGAGGAATAGCACCTATTTTGAAGTAGGTACTATGTATGCAGACGATACATTTTGAAATAGCTATTGCATTTTAGGCCAGGGACTGTGGTTTGCTCAGTGTTTGTCCTGCTCCTATCACGAAGCAACACCAAATGAGCCAAACAAACACCAAAAGGCTATTGATAATCACGTTTCTTAAAGTTACAAAATATTTAATCAAAGAGCAGCTTTCTTTTAAATTTTGCTCAGTGGCTAATGCTAGCTTCCAAATCTTGGAGATTTTGAGTTCATTCATTCGCTGTACAGCACCTCACTTTGCATTTTGGAAGCACACTGCATATTATTTTGAATGCCATTTGAAAGGCTTTATGAACTTGACTTAGCACTGAGGAAAAAATAACAAGGGAACTCAAGAAACTATGCTATTTAATGAAGTCCCCAGAATTAAAAATGAAGGGATTAAAGCATGAATATTGCCCAACCTATTTTATAATTAAACTTGAATTCTTACTTGCAACAGCCTTATCGAATCTGAAAAATTGCTCAAACATTCCTTTTCCAAATGGAAATATATAAGCCTGTCTTCTTAGAAGTATAGCTGTACCAAGTTAGGAACAAAGACCTTTTTAATGGTTAAGATCACAGTTATAGCAATTCCACATCTAGTTTGAATTAGTATAGTAGACACATTTTTAAAGAGACATTACCATGAAGACAGCTTATAAATGCTAGATACAGTGCTAACAATTCAAAGACACCCTTTGCCAAGTGTTGTCATACAGTGCTGTTAGAGATGCCACAGGCATTTGTAAAGCAATGGATCCCAGACTTTGATTACGTGGTTCAGAGTACTTTTATTTCCAATACTACTGCTCCATTATGGGACTAGCCCAACCCGAATGAGCTAAAGTGCTCTAGATAGAGTAAGTATTGAGAATCAAATTGAGTGAGATTGCTAGAGCATTGTTCTGGCCCCAGGTCAAACACATGCATAAACCACAGTGGACCCTTAGGACCTTTTGCGGTTCCTTAGAGATTTCTTCCACTTAGTTCCCTAAGTATTCAAAGTCCAGCATAGTTTGGTATACCACTAAGATATGCTCAACTCACTATACTCTCAAGCCAAGGGGGATGAATCTAGTGCCATGGTTGGCAAGTACCAGCCTCTGGGTGGATCCAGTCTGCCAGGGTTAGCTATGCCCTGTGGGATCTATTGCAAATATGATCCAGTTTACCTTGCAGACTAAGACTTCTGAAAACACTTTTCCTCTAGACCCAAGCAAACTCCTATAGTGCTGGGACTGGTGGGCATGACACTCAGGGTGACATATGGTATTCATAAACTTTAACCAATTCAGAAATAGGGGGCACCAAAGACATTCCTAGTCGGAGAGGCATTTGGTCTAGGGCTGGTCTGGTCTGAACAGAGGCAACCCCTATCCATACAAGACTCCTTAAGGTCTCTTCTTGGCCCTCCACACAGAGGGGAGCAGTGGTGGACCCCCACCACTATATTTACATGTGCCTCCTCTGGCAATCGAAGCTCTCATTGGCCACAGATCACTGTTTGTAGTCAATGGGCATGGTAGGAAGGAGTATCCCAGTCCATGACACTCCTTGATGCTCCCATTGGCCATAAATGGTGATTTGCAGCCAATGAGAGCTGTGATTGCTCTGTCCTGCAGAGGTGCAGGTAAATATAGCACTGGGGGGGAATAACCCGGATGGGCTGCTGCATTTTTATTTCTCGTCCTCAATCCAGAATGTTTTGTACATACAAAGTTACACAACAAACCTCTTTATTTATATTTACACACTACATTGCATTTATTACGCATGGCATTACACATGTTAAAGTTGGCTTAGTCACTTTGTAGAGATCAATCCCTATTCTGGGCACTCTCCATGCACAGCTTGCTCTTTCTTTCATTTTATGCTCCAATCTTTATCTTCTCCATTGTTGTTGTAAATGGTTTGTGACGTGGTCCTTCTTACCTAGTAGAGCCATTCTCCATTTATTTCTATCCATCAGTGCTCCAAGAAGGAAGGCCCGTCTCATGTTCAATTACTCACGTCAAGTCAGGCCTACATCCCACTACTTTTGTTTTTCCTTTTATATTAGCATTGAATTCACTGGCATAATATTTTTCTCCCTTTAAAAAATGTACCATGGAGCACCACCCATGACTGCAGGTGTTGTAATCATCTAAACCTCCATTAATACTAGGCTCGAAGTATAAACCAAGGCATGCGTCCTCCCATTTAGCTCACCAGCATGTAATCCCATATCACACACCTACACTGCCTTTGGATGGTTCCTCTCATGTCTTCGTGGAACGCCTGGATCATCTTGAGTAACTGTGGAGGACAGCCTATCTTGTGGAGCAGTTTGAACAGACCATCCCTGCTGACCAAGTCAAAGGCCTTGGTCAGGTCGATGAAGGCTATGTAGACTGGCTTCCTCTGCTCCCTGCACTTCTCCTGCAGCTGCCTTAGAGAGAAGACCACGTCAACAGTAGACCTCTCTGCGCGGAATCCACACGGCGATTCGGGGTACACCCTCTCAGCAATCTTCTGGAGTCTGCCAAGGATGATGCGAGCGAACAGTTTACCAGTGACGCTTAGGAGGGAGATTCCACGGTAGTTGTTGCAGTCACTTCTGTCTCCTTTGTTCTTACACAACGTTACAATGTTAGCGTTGCACATATCCTGTGGAACCTCTCCCTCTCTCCAGCACAGGCACAGTAGCTCATGTAGGGGTTCCAGGAGTGTGTCCACGGCACACTTGATTACCTCTGGTGGTATACCATCCTGGCCAGGGACCTTTCCTGCTGCAATGCTGTCGATGGCTCTCTTCAATTCATCCACAGTCGGTTCCTGATCCAGTTCGTCCATTACTGGTAGGAGCTCGACGGCATCAAGGGCTGTGTCAACCACAACGTTCTCACATGAGCACAGCTCGGAGTAGTGCTCAACCCAGCTCTCCATCTGTTTGGCTTTGTCAGCGATGACTTCACCAGATTTGGATTTCAGAGGTGCCATCTTGTTCTGGGTGGGTCCTAATGCCTTCTTCATACCCTCGTACATTCCTCTGAGATTACCATAGTCAGCACAGGTTTGGATGCTGCTGCATAGCTGGAGCCAGTGGTTGTTGGCACAGCGCCTGGCTGTCTGCTGTACTGTTCTTCTGGCCGCCCTAAGTGCTTGCTGGGTCCTCTCGCTCGGTGAGCGTTTGTACTCCAGGAGTGCAGTGCACTTCTTTTCAATGACTGGAATCATCTCATCGGAGTTAGCTTTGAACCAGTCATTCGTGTTTCTAGCTCTTCTTCCAAACACCGACAAGGCCATGTTGTAAACTGCATCCCTCAGATGTTGCCATTTGGATGATCAGAAAAGCAGCCACAACTCTGTCCAGACTCAGCAAGAGAGTGTGGAATAACAACAAGCTGTACACTCACACCAAAATGCAAGTCTACAGGGCCTGCATCCTCAGCACCCTCCTTTATGGCAGCGAGACTTGTACCCTGTATGCTCACCAGGAAAAGAGGCTGAATGTCTTCCACTTGCGCTGCCTCAGGTGCATCCTTGGAATATCATCGAAGGACAGAGTGGCCAACACCACCATCCTCGAGCAAGCTGGAATCCCAACCATGCACACCCTCCTCAGGCAGCGTCGGCTCCACTGGCTTGGCCACATCCACAGGATGAATGATGGAAGGATTCCAAAAGACATCCTGTATGGCGAGCTAGTCTCTGGCAAAGGACCTCCCGGACACCCCCAGTTGCACTACAAAGATGTCTGCAAGAGAGACCTCAGAGAGGTAGACATCAAGCTGGACAACCGGGAAGAACTAGCAGATGACCGCACCAGATGGAGGCAGGGGTTACACAAGGGCCTTCAGAAGGGTGAGATGAGGATCTGACAGCTAGCAGAGGAGAAGCGAGCGCACAGAAAGCACACGAAGGACTTGCCAGACACCCACCACATCTGCAAGAGATGCAGCAAGGACTGTCACTCTTGTGTGGGTCTTCATAGTCACAGTAGACGCTGTAAATGAAGTCCTCAATTGAAACTATAAAGGGCACGATCCATAGTCTATGCAGACTGAAGGATGCCTACTACTACTACTACTACTACACTGCCTTTAACACATCAGCCTGAAATTTTAACTTTGCTTTTATTTTAGATACATTATAAAAACTGGCAAAAATATAAAAATCTTCCCATTTATCATCACAAGAAATTTGGATGTGAAACAGAACACAGGTTGAGGTTTTCTGCCAATGGTATTAAGTTTCTTTTGGTGTAGCTGGCTCCCATCTCAGCAGCTTGTACATTTTAAAACATTGTTTAGAAAGGTTTTTTAAGACACATTTTAACCATATTTTGCTAAATTTAATCAGCACATTTTTTTAGGTAACTGTTGATTGGTAAAATTTAGTAACATTGACCCTATGTAAAATGATCATTTTATATAAAGTTAATATATTTTAATCCTAAATTATTTTGACATATTTTTAGTCTAGGATATTTTTATTGTTTTATTTATAAAGCTTCACTATCTAATTTGTTTTAGTAAGATGTATTTCGCACCATAGTTAAACAGAACTTTTGTACAGGATTTTAATGGTAAGATTTTTTCGTGTGTGTGTTTTTGAATGGCTACCATACCATTCAAAGTAGTCATAACATGTTCAAAGAAAACAGGATTTGGATAGCACTTTTGAATGGATTTTGGTGGCTAGGCCTCAGTCCTTATATTTATTGATTTATTACAAGAGACCAGCAATATTTCTAACATTCTGTCTTAACTCTGCAAGCTGAGCCTTTGAACTTTATTTTTTAAATGGCTATAAACTTTTGAAATGTGTTTCTTTTTTTTTCTTGTTGTTCTGGTAACATTTTTTATAGGACAACAAGAAGTCTTGTGGTACCTTATAGACTAACAGATATTTTGGAGCATAAGCTTTTGTGGGCAAAGACCCGCTTTCTCAGTTCTCGTCCCCTAGCACCCCTCCTCTACCTGCTCTACATTGATGACATCTTCATCATCTGGACACATGGGAAGGAGGCTCTTGAAGAGTTCCACCATGATTTCAACAGTTTCCACCCCACCATCAACCTTAGCCTGGACCAGTCCACATAACAAATTCACTTCCTGGACACTACTGTGCAGATAAGTGACAGTCACATAAATACCACCCTATATCAAAAACTCACAGAATGCTACGCTTATCTACAAACCTCCAGCTTCCATCCAGGGCATACTACATGATCCATTGTTTACAGCCACGCACTAAGGCACAACAGTATTTGCCCTGATCCATCAGACAGAGACAAACATCTATAAGATCTTTACCAAGCTTTCCTCAAACTACAATACCCACCTAAGGAAGTGAGGAAACAGATTGATAGAGCCAGACGGGTTCCCAGAAGCCACCTGCTACAAGACAGGCCTCGCAAGGAAAACAAGAGAACACCACTGACCATCACATACAGCCTCCACCTAAGGCCTCTCCAGTGCATCGTCAGTGATCTGCAACCGATCCTGAACAATGATCTTTCATTCTCACCACTGACCATCACATCCCCCTGTCTGATCTGACTTGTTTTTACCTCTTTTGATAAGTACTGTTGATACTGAGCCATTTCCACCTTGCTGAATAGACCTTGTCAGCTCTGGCCCTCCTCTTACTGGGACCCCACTCTTTAAATACCCCTTTGAAACCACTCCCCCCCATTCACGCATCTGATGAAGTGGGTCTTTGCCCACGAAAGCTTATGCTCCAAAATATCTGTTAGTCTGTAAGGTGCCACAAAACTTCTTGTTGTTCTCGAAGCTACAAACTAACAGGGCTACCTCTCTGATATTTTTATAGGCAATTTTCACTTTTTAAACTTAGAATTACATAGCATTAATTGTGTGCATTTAAATTATATTTTGCTCGTCTATTCAGAAGTAGTTAAGCTATATAGAAATTTTATGTACAAGGTCCTGTCAATTCAATTATTTATAGTCAAGTTAGATGGTTTTTGAATTTGCAGCAACTAGGACAATTTATTACTTACAATCACATTTTTTGTGACAGGTCTATTTAAAAAAATCTGCGAAGGTTTACTTGGGAAGAGTATTGGCGTGGTAGTTGTTATCAGCTAACTTCTTTTTGAATTGTCTGATTTCTAACCATTTTAGTTGGTATGACAGCAGAGCTGTAGTGCTATAACTGGATTTTATTATTAAACTAAGCATTCTTTTTTCTTAAGATACTTTAATAATCTTGTTAATATTTTAATTTTTTAACATTTATTTTCTACTTTTGAATTCTTAGAGGTTTCTGAGCAGTGTTAAGGTGTGCAAAAGCTCCTTTTAACTGAACAACCCTTTGTCTTCAGGTTTTCATTTTTTCATAATACACTAAATACTGTATTCTAGATCTCAAATCCTGAGTTTATTTTATGAGTAACATGTTTTAGCCAACTATTTTGGCAGTTGTAACTTATTTTTTGTACCTTTTGCATTTATTTTCAGTTTAGTACACTGCCTGCAAAGCTGCACTCACAAAGTAAAGGCCTGAAAGGATGGCTGGTTTTTCACTTTTGATTTATGCAAATAGGTAACAGATATTTTGTTCTCCTTGGTCTTTGAAGAATCTTTTTTTCAATTTAACTTGTTTTCTCCTTTCCAGCTCTAATTTTCCTGTTATGTTTTTTTTTAAACAAACTTTTAGCCACTAGAAAAAATTCTTGTGAAACTGCTGCTTCAATCTAGTCTGCCTGCTGGCCATGGCCCCACACATGCCTCTCCTAGAAGAGCCATAAATGGCACACGGCGACCTGCTGCTTCACACCCCAAGAGGCACACAGAGACGCATCTGGCCCAACAGCACAGTGGCCAGCACCTTTAAGTGGCGTGCAGCCTCATGGCAGGCAGGCAGCCCGTGTGCCAAAGTGGCCTGCTATGATGCCAGCCAGGAACTACCTATGGTAAGCACCTCCTGGCCAGGGCTAAAGCTTGTACCTGGCACTGTCTTCTGCGTCCCAGCCCATTGCCCCTCCTGGACCCAAAATCCCTACTAAACCCTGCACCCCCTGCACCAGATCTCCTCCTTCTGTACCTCAATCCTTGCCTGGCCCTCCCTCCTGCACCCAAACTCTATCCCAGAACCTCCACTCCCCATTAATAGAATAGAAAGGTGCTGCCTCTGACAACTTGGAGTAGCTCCCCTGGAAACAATACTGCCTAACCCTGCCTTAGGATAAAAACGCTCCATTAGATGACATTTTTCCACGGCTGACTCTTAGTCTAACTGTTTGAAAACTTCAGTGGCATTTAACAGACTTTTGCTGTGCTCTGCCAAGCCCTCTTTGCTTTTGATTTGGGTGGGGGATGATTTTATTTATTTAATTTAATGCTACTTTGTAGAGTTCCTTTTTCACTTGATCCCAGACTCCACTTAATATTTCCTGTATGGAGTCCATAGCACCCACCCTTTTAGTTTTTAACCCATCTGTCCAATGTGATACTAAATTCCTCCTACCTAAACCCATAGACCCTTGGAATACCATTTCCCTTAATGCTAGATGGCAACCTTCACACTCAGGACTTTACATTGTGTAAGGTAAACTGAAAAAAATGCCAAGACAGCAAAATTACCATTAGCTGGATGTACAATGCATTAAACAACCGCTAACAAAGTAACCATTAATGGAACGACAAGAAGTCTTGTAGCACCTTATAGACTAACAGATATTTTGGAGCATAAGCTTTCATGGGCAAAGACCCGCTTCATTAGATGCATGAGTGGAGGGGGTGGTGGTTTCAGAGCAGTATTTAGAGAATGGGTCCCAGAAAAAGGGAGGGCCAGAGCTGACAAAGTCTATTCAGTAAGGTGGAAATAGCCCATTATCAATATTAGGTAGCAAAAGAGTTAAAAACAAGTCAGATCAGACAGGGGGATATGAGCCATTGTCAGAGTCTAATGGGGAGATCTTAACACCCAGGGCAGAGAAGCTGCCTTTGTAAACTTGATGCGTTGGAGAGGCCTTGGGTGAGGGCTGTAGACAACACCACTGACGATCACATACAGACCCCACCTAAAGCCTCTCCAGTGCATCATCAGTGATCTGCAGCCCAACCTGAACAATGACCTTTCACTCTCACAGACCTTGGGAGGCAGGCCTGTCCTCACCTACAGACAGCCTGCCAACCTTAAACAAATCCTCACCAGCCACTACAAATCACAAACCAGTGGCTCTAGGCCTGGAACCAGCCCCTGCAACAGTCCTCGCTGCCAACTCTGCTCACAAATCTACATCAGTGACATCATCACAGGACCTAACATCAACCATACCATCAGGGGCTCCTTTACCTGCACATCTACTAATATAATATATGCCATCATGTGCCAGCAATGCCCCACTGCAATTTACAATGGCCAAACTGAACAGTCTCTACATAAAAGAATAAATGGACATAAATCAGACATCAGGAATGATAATGTACAGAAGCCTGTGGGGGAACAGTTCAATATCCCTGGACACTCAGTAACAGATTTAAGGGCAACAATCCTGAAACAAAAACATTTCAGAAATCAAATGGAGCGAGAAATCTCTGAGCTGCAATTTATTTGCAAATTTGACTCCATTAACCAAGGATTAAACAGAGACTGGGTGTGGCTTGCAACTTACAAAGGCAGCTTCTCTGCCCTGGGTGTTAAGATCTCCCCATTAGACTCTGACAATGGCTCATATCCCCCCGTCTGATCTGACTTGTTTTTATCTTTTTTGTACCTACTCTTGATAACGGGCCATTTCCACCTTACTGAATAGACCTTGTTAGCTCTGGCCCTCTCTTTTTCTGGGACCCCATTCTTTAAATACCCCTCTGAAACCACCCCCCCCCACTCATGCATCTGATGAAGCAGGTCTTTGCCTACAAAAGCTTTTGCTCCAAAATATCTGTTTGTCTATAAGGTTCCACAAGACTTCTTGTTGTTCTTGAAGCTACAGACTAACATGGCTACCTCTCTGAAACTTATTAATGGAATGAAGTCAGATTGCAAGGAAGTGTCAAGTGGGGATCTGCTCTAGGTCTGATTCCGTTTAACATCTTGTTAATGATCTGGATATGGGAATAGAGAACCTATTGATCAAATCTGCAGGTGACATGAAGCTGAGAGGCTCTGCTAGCACTTTCGAAGATACAGCTAAAATTCAGAGAAATCTGAATAAATTGGAGAACTGGGCTATATTAAACAAAATTAAATTCATCAAAGACAAATATGAGGTTCTACACAAAGGCTATGTCTACTCAAAGGGATTTTTCTGGCAAATCTGGGCTTTTGCTGGAAAAATCTGTGGAGCATCTACATGTAAAATGTGCTTTGTCAGCAGTTTGCCGACAATACCCGGCACATCCGCTGGTAACATTATACCTCTCCCCATTCAGGTATAACATCTCTCTTGACAGACTTCTGTCAAGAAAACAGCCCTGTCAACACTCCGGGGCCCTTCTGTCAACAGATGGGGCTTCTGGTTCACTGGGCAGCCCTGTTTGCAGAGCTTCCCGTCAGCTGTTTGGTAGAGAGAGGGCCGGGCAGTCTGACTGCTCTATCGACAGAGCAGATTGCTCTTTCCATTGGCTTTTATGTGTCGATGCAATCTGTAGACAGAAACTTTCCTGTGAAATCCCTTCCAACAGTCACTTCTGTCGACAGATGCTTCTTGTGTAGATGCAGCCTTAAAGAAAAGCTAAATGCATACATACAAAATGGAGGATAACTGACTTTGAAGCAGGAAGACTGAGATGGATCTATGAGTTATGTTAGATCAAATCTCATCATAAGTCAGCAGTGTGATGCTGTTGCAAAATAAAAAAAAGCAAATGTAATTTTAGGTTGCATTTACAGAGATATACCATGCAAGTAATGGGGAGGTGATAAGCTTGTTTCAATTGCTGGTGCTCGTTAGGCCTCATCTGGAGCATTGGGTTCAGTTTTGGTCACCAAACCATAGAAAGGATATGGAGAAACTGGAAAGGATCCAGTTGTGAAGAGGATCAAAGGGATGGAATGCAAGCCAGATGAGCCAAGACTGAAGAGATTGGGCATGTTTAGTTAGGAAGAGAGGATATTAATGCGGGACATGATAGCAGTCTTTAAATACTTCAAAGGCTGCCATAAAAAATATGGAGAAAATCTCTCTTTTGCCACAGATGACAGGGCAAGAGGCGATGGTTTCAAACTACAGCATAGAAGATTTAGATTAAACCTCAGGAAAAGCTTCCTAACACTAAGACAGTAGGAACAGACAGCCTCGGGACGTCGTGGACGCTCCTGCTCTGGAGGTATTCAGATCCTGCATAGCCATCTGTCTCGAATGGGTTAGATATAACAGGTTTCCTGCATCTTGATAGGTTAGATCTAGATGACTTATGATTACTTCTCCCTCTACAATTCTTCATTCATGTGACAAAGTGGGGTGTGTGAGGGTTTTATTTCTTGATTAGGTTGCATGTGTCTCCTACTGTCCTGTAGTAACCTGACGTGGGTGCCTCAATTTTTCTAGGCACAGCATCAGTGCATAGTGGTAATGGGAATTATGGTGTGAAGATTTCTCACACACAGGCAAAAGGTCCTGCAGGCTCTTTGTAACCTAGGCAATGAGGTAACATCTTTCTTCCCTGGGAAACAGAACAAAGGCAGAAGGAGGGGCCTGGTTGGTTTGAATTGGAACTTGGCAGTTGGGTGGGGCAGTCTCATCTGGCTGGAGAGGAAGGAAGGAAGCCCAGAGCCTGGCTCAGGGACCCCCTCTGGGCCCCCTCTGCTCAAAATGGATTGTATTAATAGCTTCTGCCTTCTGTGCTGACAAGTCTGTTCTACTCTGTATTACTGTTGACTAATCAAACCCTCTGTTCTCTCTGCCAAATGAGAGTCACATCTGACTGCGTCTAGGGTGCAGGGCCTGGTGAACCCCCACATTCCATGATTATTCATCACCACTACCTTGAGTTCTTCCGAAACCTCTTCTGTTTGGTTTCCCAAGAACTCACTCCAAATCCAGTCTTGTCACTCGGGCTCCTTTATTTGGCATACAGCAAAACTTTGTTTAATTTATCATAGTTCAGCACAGAAGGCAGTTGTAGGGCACACCACACACACAAAGTCACACAGAAAATGTCTCCTTTGTGTACGTTATACATTGCATTACATATTTTAGGGTCGGCTTGGTCACTTGGTAGGAACTGTACTCTGTTATAGTGAATCCAACACTCCAAGATGTGGTAGAGAAGCTCTCCCATCAGCATATGAACGTTTTCACTGAAGTGCTACAGGAGACAAGCCTGTTACACCTTACCTCATTTTATGTTCCAGGCTTATGCTACCCATCGTTAGCTCATCCACTGGACATGGCTTCATAGGTGTTTCCCCTTATTTTATTGCTGAGATTCTTCTTCCTGTATTATGATCCATTTACCTCTTAAATGCATCTCCCAGGAAGAGAGGCCCCACACATGTCCAATCATTTGTGCCAAGCCAGACCTACCTCACTTTGGGATCTACCGCATGAGGGACCCTTCATGCAAAAATAACTCTCTGGCTAACCCAACTCTGTGGAATACAGCCTCAAACAGAAGGGCTTCAGAGTGGGTTGGAGTTGAAACAAGTTGAAATATTGTGATTTCCCAAAGGGAAGTGAGGTCCTTGAAACATAAATTATTCCAAGAAGCAGCTATAGCTTAGCGGTACCCACATAATACTGATCAGAGCTTACATTTAAGCTTAAAAGACTATGACTTTAAAGATTTGCATTAACACAACAATTTTTCAACTAAGAGGATACTCTGCTCTATTTAGGTTGGTATTTTTTCCAATCCTCTTTGTTTCAGGAGGCTTGTGCTTATGGATTGATGATGCTCAATGTCAAAAGTCCCTAATCCTAAATTTAAGTTTTATTTTTATGTTATGAAACACTACCAAAAGCGGCCTCTTCTGCTTCAGCATACCTCTGGGACCAATATAAAATTGCTGCAGGGTCCAGATAACCTTGAACTTCTCTGGAGCAGGAAAAGATGCTTGATTCCTAATTGCAAGAGAATGCCAGCAATTGGATAGGTCTTGCAGGCACAAACCACATCTCCACAACTCTTCTGCCCTTCTTTTAAGGCTGATTTAATGTTCCCCAATTGCCCTCTGAAATTCCCAACCAGGTGCAGCAGACATGCTGGCCAGAAAACCTGAATGCAGGGCTGCCTTCAGCCCCCAGCTGCACATATGCCTGTGATATTGACCTCAGTCAGAGCTGAACTTGTGTCTCTGAAGGCAGAATTTGCTCCTAATGATTTTATAAATGATCTTAGTATATTACTGCAGGGATACATCCCACTTTGAGCATCAGCCGATCAACCTATGGAGAGGTGTTGCAAGGTGGCATTGAGCTACTCTCAGTTCCGACACACAGGAGTTGCAGGAATCCATTCTCCTTTCATCTACTACACAGAGAAACTGTAAAACAGCAACCTTCCTCTTGCGGAGTTCATTTGTGGTTAACACTTTACTCACAGCAAACTTTTTTGTTTCTTTGTTTGAGACACTCGCTTAAATATTTCACAGGCCACCTACAGTTTACATGCACTGAAAGAGCAACAAAACACACACACAGACAAAAGCTTGTTCCTACACAAACAAAAACGTCAACACTGCCATTTGAGTCATGTAAAATTACACTGGCCAGAGCCCTTGAGAACATTCTGTAGGGAACAGTTTTAACCTGGCACAGGCATTCTTTGCTGTCTAAGGTCCTTTCCAAAAATGAACTCTACCATAAATAATACTTCCAATAGATTTGTATTTTCCTACTATTTTATTTCTTTTAGAAACTGGTCAAAATGGGCATGTGGGGTGATTATCTACTTGCTGCTTTTGTCTTAAAAACATGTCCCAGGACTAGCTTCCTTCACTTACTTGGTGGTTATTTTAATCACTGGCTTAAAACCTCATCTCCAAACTGCCACTAGCATCACCATTGACGCTACAGCAAAATTTTAAGAAACATCCCTGTTCTCCCTTCCTTCCAAATAACTTCTCCCAACTGTAGCAAACCCAAGTGTAATATTATGGGCAAGTACATACTAAGTTCTCCTTTTACAAGAAATTCAGCTAAATTGCTTTAGGTCATATCTAGATGCAAAGCTGAAAATGTAAAGGTCACCATAATCATCCAAAAAAAAGCAAAGATGTGGCTTCCCATGAATAGAAACATGTCCAAAAGTTACTTTACATGTACTTCTCATCCTACATACAACATTCACTCTTCTGATATTTGTTCCTGGCAGATGAGCACATAAAACTGGATAGTCTATTCCCGATGTAGGCGGTTTCAACTAACATCATCCTGGGTCATCAGTTCGGAATGTCTCTCTCTTGAGAATCTGACGGAGTTTCACCCCAAGGTAGCATGCCTGGAAACACAGATTGCATCACCAAGTGTGCTCTCCAGCCATCTTCTGAAGAGGTAAGGCTCTTTCTAATTTGTCATATTTATTTAATCAGGACTGTAATTCATTATTCTTCACATAATATGAAACCAACAGAAAAACGATTCTAAAGTTTCTGGAGATGCTCTTGCCATTTCAACTTCATGACCAAACATCTGACTAATTAATCTACATGTTCCAGCTGCTTTGGGTCTTGCACATGATGCAGAGCAGCAGTAAGCCCATTTTAATTGGCAAACTGAAACAGGCTGGTGAATCTGCCCCGGTAATTTTAGGTATGAGAATTAGGAAGAATATTACATGTGATTTTAATATGCTTGTTTAACTTAACACTATGCTGTGGATTTTATGAGTTTCCAGCTCCACAGCTGTGGATGAAAGTAAAATTTGCCTTTTCTTGTCGATGCCACCATAAGCACATAGCTCTTGCAAACAAATGAAAATAAAATCTCCTGGATGGAAGAGCCATTGATTAAGAAAGCAAATATGCTAGACAGTCTCAGAAATCAAGTAATACTCTCCTTTTCCATGTACCTTTCTAATGGAAATGTGACTTTGACCTTTCTGTTGGGAATGGGTAGAAAGTCATTATGTTGGGTTAAGAGCAAGAAAATAAATCTTAGCTTGAATATTTTCCACTGAAATGTAAAATGTTGACTTTAGCCATGCCTAAGTTGTTTTTCTTAGAGGCATTTCAATGACTGGAACATTACTATATTATTACTGCATTATTGTAATTGGAAAGTTTCATTTTTCTGACAAAACAAGCGTTGTTCATTATTTCTTCTGAACAAAGAATGTGTATGGAAAATGTTACATAAAAGAAAAGAAATTTGCTAGTCATTGCTCTTCACTGTCCTTCAGTAAAGCTGACCCTGCAGTTTCCAGAAGCAAACGTATTATATGGACATATCAAAATTAGCCCCTGTGACAACTGCATCTACCTTACATTCTTGCACTGCAGATACATACAGGATTGTACAGCAAGGTTTATTCAGTCATACTTTCTGCACCTGACATGCACTGAAGTGAAAACAATGGGAGCCATTCCATTAGCTTAGTGGGTTTGGATTTGCCCATACAGGGTTACTTTTCCCCACACTGTTTTTAAATCCCATCCTCTGGCTTAGTGAATCCTCACACATTGATTTAAAATTATGGCAAGTGTTGATATACTTAAAAAAAAATCTTAAGAAGGCCTTTGCCTCTTGAAGCATGATTCTGAGTCAGGAGAAACACCACACAGTATTATTACTGGTTTGTATCATCAGCATATACTGTGTAGGCACCTCATAACTGTAATGTTCAGAAAGAAGGATAAAAGCTTTCTACAGCTCTACCTGAATGATACACATTTCAACAAAAGAACGGCCCTGCTCTCAGCCGCTAGATTGCTCTGTAGGCAGTGAATGGAGCAGTCCCTCACAGCCGATATCATCTCAACTCTCTGTATGCAGCTCCCCAAATAATACGCAAGGATGGATTTTATCGTTTTCTATTGCATTGTGCAGTGTAAACTACACTGCATTTTTAAATCCTAATGGTGATGAGGAACAAAAAACCTTGGTGAGATTATTCAGCCACGGGAGGAGAATGCCCAACTATCTGCAGAAGGTGGCCTGTCCAAGCCATTCCCTCAAGTGATCCAACACCATGACAAGAAGTACATACACCTTCCTTCTCTCTCAATCCCGAACGCAACAACCTACTACTCCCTTGCAACTTCCTGTCTGCCAATCTTGCACAAGTAATTCTGCTCATCCACCTCAGAGGCACTATTCAGTTGGGTATGGTTACTGATATGCTTACGTATTTGCCAGATCAGACTTCTGGTGTTCTGTTTACACATGTTCTGAACGACATCATGGAAACCATGTCCCTCTCCTACTGGTGCCACCTTACATCTGACAAAGGGGAACTAGGCATTTCACTCCTTTCTGCTAGCTCCCCTCTCTTGGGCATTAGCAAGAGTTTCTAGTTAAGGAACTAAAAATCCCTTTTGCAGAAAATAATTCCATCTATATTTTCCACCCTTGCAGCCCCTCAGATTTCTCTCCCTAGTTCATTACCAAATAAAGAAAAGACTCAACTAGTCCAAAACTGTAAAAATAGTCCAGTTTTACCTTTGCTGACCTTGCTTCATTCTTTTTGAACATGTGACAGTGCCCTCTGCTAGGTTTGAGTTTGCTGCACATCTTGTTCCCAGCCAAGAACTAAATCCTGTACACTCTGTAGGTGGACTAGCTCAGTGGCTCACTTCTCCCTTGTGCTAGAACATCAAGCCTTTGCATTCATTTCTATGGTCTCGAGTCCCCGCAGGCAGTAAATGACAAAGTTATCCCAATAGATTTCTGGATCTCTGTTTCAATGACCATGCAGGCATTCAGGTAATGAAAGAAGTTGTCATTGTGAGAAGAAGAAACTACGTCTCAAATAATCTTATACATGCCCGTGGCCAGGAGCACACACTGTGAACTTGTACACTCTTTTGATCAGGAACAGATGTTGGCTAGGAAGTAGTTATAGGGAGTCTGTAGTTACAGATGTCTGGATGAAGCACATTTCCAGGAAGAATAATGTTCTTCAAACGGAATCCGATTTCTTAAACTAAGAAATTTGAACAGAATAGTAAAAGTTCTTTATTTGTTGCATGTCTGATGCTGTCTCTACGTGGATGTGAAGTCAGTTATATCTGGAATCTCCTGATTACTTTCATGCAATTCCTAGAAATCCATTTTTGCTAAAGATTTCAGTTAAAAGATAAAGTTCCTTAAGAGAATCAAACCATACGCAACACAGGGTGCAGGCCTGGGGTGAAGCTTCCATCCACCTACTCTGCAGTAACCTGATCCTAAGGCAGTTGTGTGTAGAGCTGACTGCATCCTTGCTGTGACATAGCACAGGCTTGGGCTACTTTGAATGATGCAGTCTGCTGACAGCTCAAGAGAAAAAAAATGGCTGTCATCCCTTTCAGCAGGAGAGCTGAAACACTGACAGGCACGTGATCTGTCATGTCTCATCTGCCCACTTCCCTATTCCCATAGAAGCTGAGCAACAGTGACATAGGAACCTCTGTGCTGGCTTTGTCCTCCTTGCACTGGCATGAGTTTACCATGCTAGAAGTGCCAGCTCTAGGGCCAGAAGGACAGGGTGGCTGTGCTTGGTGCTAGCTAACAATGTCTTTTCCACTTCCACAGTGAACCTCTGTGGCACTCTTGGAATTACATATATGTTAAATAGCTCATAAGCAAATTAAATGAAACAATGATAAAGATGAAGAAACAGATTTTTCAATGAAATGTGAGATGAATGCGGAGCATGACTGGGAAATGCATTCTTACCAATAAGGTTTTTAACATTGCTCATGACTCGATTTGCAAAAGCACGTGGCGCTGACTTGTTCCCACTGCAACGCCTGTACGAAGGGTTTTCAAAAGAGCTCAGCACCCAATGGGTTGAGCTCGTCTGAAAATCTGGCCCCAATTATGGGTGCTGCACACTTTGGAACATCTGGTCTTCAATGTAGATCAAAACTTCAAAAGCAGAACTTAAAAGAAACCAGGACTGCTCTCAGGGCATATTTTTCTGGAGTTTGCTTGCCAATGTCTGAAACATCTTTCTGTATTAATTCCTCCTGACAAAATTCCCCACCCTTTCCTTCATATATAGTCTTAAGAGACCAGCTTGAAATAATATATTTGCACTCCTGATACAGCCAAAAGGCGTTGCTGTGGCTGCTTGTTAGAGCTGCACAAAACTCAATGGCTTCTGATTATCAAGGGTTTAATTTAAGCTTCCTAAATTCTGGTAGCAAAATACAGCTGAAAATGACAGCCCAGTTCAAAACCATACAGCACCTCCTATCTTTACACACACGGATTCATTCATCTTAAAAACTTCTAACTACAGGCACCAGAGCAATCAAACCACAGTTAACGTGAGGAGCTGAAGTGACCAATGCAGGCAGCGCCTCCACTAAAAGGTGCTGCTGTATCTTTATCGTAACGTGGAATGGTTGTGTTTTTTCGATACTGTGTTGTTGTCTGGATCAGGGGAGAGGAGTCAGGGAAAAAATTGCATCCTTTTGATGTACTGGATGTGTTACTTGCTGTGTCCTAATCAATTTCTTTACTTCTATATGTAAATATCACTGAACCGTACCTGGACACAAAGCTCACAAGACAGGAAAGACATTTCACCCTCCATGTTTGTGTAAGGGTTAGTATAATTCTCTGGGAGATTTCAAACACTTTTTTCAGCATAAGTACCTAAATACTAAAGTGTATATTTGTCTGTTGTGTTTGTCTCTGTGGCTACATCTACACTAGAGAGTTTTATTGACAAAACCCATGGAGCATCTACACACAAAATGCCTTTTGTCAACAGTCTGTTGACAAAAACTTGGCACTTCAGCCAACAGCATTCTGCCTCTCCATGATGAGGAATAATGCCTTTGTCGACAGTTTCTGTCAACAAAAAAGCCGAGTAGATGCTCCATCTCTCTGTCAACAGACATGGCTTCTGGGTCATTGGGCAGCCCTGTTTGCTGAACTCCCAGTTAGCTGTTCTGTTGAGAGAGTGACTGGGTAGTCTGGCCACTCTGGCTGCATCTACACTTGCATTCCTGTTTCAAAAGAGGCACACAAATGAGGGAAATCAAAAATGCAAATGAGGTGCAGATTTACATACCCAGTACCTTATTTGCATATTCTTTCAAAAGCCATAAAAAAGGGGACGAAGGATTCTTTTGAAGATGGGGTTTACTTTAGAAAGAGCTGTGTCTACACTTTTTCTTCTTTCAACAGAAGCTCTTTCAAAAGTATATGCAAATAAGGTGCCAGAGATGTAAATCTGCTACTCATTTGCATTTTCAATTTCCCTCGTTTGTACGCCTCTTTCGAAAGAGTAATGCAAGTGTAGACACAGCCTCTCTGTCAACAGAGCAGACTTCCTGAGCTATCCACATCTATGTGTGGATGTGATCCACCGACAGAAATTTTGCTGGAAAATCTCTTCTGACAGCCACTTCTGTAGCCAGATTGCTGTAGTGTAGATGTGCTTGTGGAGGGGATGACAGCTTTGGAGTCAGTACACAGATTTTTAAACTTGTATGTTGAGTGTGTTTTCTTAGCTGAAGCCATTAAGCTCTCTTTTCATAAGAAAAACTTTATTTACTGTAAGGGCTATATGTAAATATCCCCTGCTAAGTGATTATTTTCACTTTCGGAAGGGGCATGTTAATGAGTGAGTTCAAAAGATGCTAATGAGGTGCTGCCATGAACATGCAGTGACTCATTAGCATAATGGCGGCCATGGCAATTCGAAAGCACGGCTTTCGAATTGCGTACCGCCCATGGAGACGGGGACCTTCTGAAAGGACCCCCCAGTCTTCGAAAGCCCCTTCTCCCTATCTGGTGTTAGGAAGGGGCTCATGTAGATACAGTTTATATGTTTATATAAGTGAAACGGGGAGGGATAGTTTCTTTTTTTGTTATTTTAGACCTTTTTGGACTGTATCTTTTTTTATTAAATCCTGGTTACACTTGGACATGGCACATCATGTTGTACCAGAAAAGAAAAGTACAGACAAACATATCACACTGTCCACTTATCTACTTCCTAGTGCAATAGTTATTTGGAAATGTGGTATTTTAGCTGAGTGCTGGCTTTGTAAATGTCCTTTTAAAAGTAGATGAAAATTAAAACAGCACTATTGAAAGGCACCATTTATACTACATGTATTTTAACGAAAGTTACAGGAGCTTATTAATCCAAAGTAAGGAACAGTACTAGTCCCATACTGTGCATAAAGCTCAGGGAGTAAAATGTAACTGTCCTTTTCTGGTATCAATGAATTCTCTTGCCTTGTAAAAATGTAATATAATGTGAGCTTCTGCTCTTTCCAGTGCGTCTGACAGCTATTAAATAAACTATAACTTGTTAGCGTGCTGGCAGCACAATCCTCAAAAGCTTAAAGGTCACCACAAATCATTCCATTTTTGAATAATTTGCCAAATGCCCCAAAGAGGGACTTTCAAGACAGCCTTAATTTCAACCCTCACCATCGTGTCCCTTTTTGTGGTCAGTTTGGCCCGAGATGCGCAAAGCTGGATTTCTGATCTAATGGCAGGTCTACACTAGACCTGAAAGTGAATCCTAGATATGCAATTCCAGCTACAACAGTTGCATAGCTGGAATCAACTTATCTAAGATTGACTTGCCTGGCCAACCTCACTAAGGGAGACTGATGGAAGAAACTCTCCCTTTGGCCTCCTTTATGCCTCATGATAATGAGGAGTAGGGGGTAAACTGTTGAGCCCTGACAATTCAATTTTGCGCATTCCTACTAGACACACAAAATAGGACTTTGGGACCTGGACGATCTCCCAGTAAATGTAGATGTACCCTAAGTGGAACTAGCATAAATCCAGGGTAATTTCACTGGAGTTACTGTGGATTTACACACACCCCCACCCACCTCCCCCAGAGCATAACTGACATCAAAATTTGACCTCTTGTGTTAGATGCGCTGGCTTCCAGTATGTGGCATTTCAACATGCACTACTGAAGAACACCTCAAACCCATCCTTGCCTTTCCATCACTAGTGCACCTCCCTGTCCGGACACCCAAATCAGTCTTCCCTTACCTCAGTCTCCATGAGTACATACGGTATCACAACGGTACCACAACTTCAGGGGGGGAAAGTAACAAATTTCTTACACGTACTATCATATCGCAACCCCCCGCGTCCCAAGAAGGAAAAACTGAGAACTGCAGGGGAGCATTTTGTTTCCAGACCATACAAAATAAAGGGAATTAGAGCAGTGCATCTCATTTTCTGTTATGAAGACAGTTCCATTCCCATTGGGCTTTTTTTTTTTTAAGTGCTCTTGTAATGGAGCAAATGATGCCCCACAATGGAGAAGCTCACGGCAAAGGATTGGGGCATGTGGTGCAGAGGGATGCTCAGGGCATGGGGTTGGGGAGGGGGGAATTTCCAGTCATGGTCAGCGACCCTGTCCTGGCCAAATGGGAACTGGGGGATGGGGTGCCTTCAGGCAATCCATCATGAAGAGACCCCTGCCACTCCCTCCCTCCAAGGGCCGCACACTTCCTGGACATGCCTGAGCCAGGACAGGCTAGGAGCCCCACACTGCTGGTGGGAACCTAGCAGAAAGCAACATTCCCGGACCTGCAGCACTAGGGCTAGCCTCCCAGCCCCTGCCTATGGAGTGAAGCTGGCAGTCTCACACTACAGTGTCACTGGACTGGAGAATAAGTAGCCGCAGCTGCTTTCAAATCGCCTGCAGCAGTGAGAGCTCTGCTTCTGGAGCCCCAGCCCCAGCACCCATACTACCTGGGGAGCCGCTGCCCAGCTTCCAGAGCCCCACCCCAACTGCCAGCTTCTTACTGGTACAGTGTCCCAGGGCACACTGGCCTAGTACCCCCACTGCAGCTTGGGAGTTTCCTCCCTGCATGATGCAACATGACATGTTTCTATCCATTTTTAAACCACCTCCCAAATCTCTACATTGCTGTTTTCTTCACACTCTAGGTGCTGGTCTGTGTCAGAAAGTTCACCCAAATTCAAACCTGCTTCACGGAAGTGGTGCAAAGCATTGGGTGGATGCTCCTCTGCTGGTTTCTGAGTGTGGTTTTTCAATATGACTTAAGCTGGCAGGGAACAGGTTGAAACTAAACTAAAAAACAAAGCGACTCCAACTGGAATAATAGTGTGCGCACAGTAGTTTGCACAGGTTTATTTACATCAGTTTTAGAACCAATTCATGTTAAGCTACTGCAGCTTTTCTCTGCAGACATGATGTACCAGGGCAATCTGGGATCAGAGTGCCCCTTGGCTTTATGTAGAAGGACAAGGCAAAAGGCCAGGAACGCAGGCTCACCAGCTTTCACACTGTAAATAAGCTACCGCCACTTTCAAAACATGCCAAAACGCCAGTTAATGCCGTTTCAAAATGAGGCTGAAAACAAACAAATCACTAACCTCCCCCAGGTCCCTGATCTATAGACTGGCTCCCCTGGGGTGCATTGTGGAGGCCACTGTACCTCCTGGGAGTGCATCCTGCTCCCTTGTGCCTCCCTGTTTCCTCTTGTTGTGCCCCATGTCCTTCACCCCTGTGTCTCCCCATGGCTTCCCATGGCCCCAGGACCTCCCCTCTCCCTTCAGCCTCTTTGGGCTTCCCTCACCCCTCCATGCTTGCTTTCTGGCCCTCAATATCCCCCTCCACTCACCCACTACCCCTCCCTTACCCCTTGAGCCACTCCTTGCCCTTAACCCAATGAGCTTCTTTCTGGCCCTGCCGTCCCATGGAGTGCTTCAGAGCTGGCAGAGAGGAAGCAATTGGAAAGAACTAGTCTGGATCGGAACTTGGAAGCCCAGATGCACAGGTGTGCACACAACTACCACCAGGAACATGCACATGGGACTTCTCTTCCCCCGCATCTCCACTCCATGCAGGGTCTGCAGCACTTGGAGGGGCTTTGCCTCCCACCCTTCAGAATCCTAGTTTTTTTACATGAACAGGAACCCCCGTGCCCCCACCCCTGGTGCTGTCTGAGGGGACGGGAGGATTCCTCCTGCACTCAGGAGCTGAAGGAAGGAACTGGAATTTTAAGATCCTTCACAGTCACGGGCACGCTGCTAATACCCAAAGTTGTGCAGAGGAGGGGATGCGCTGTTAATATAATTCTTCCCTGACAGTCTTTTAAATGTTTACTTGATATGATTTTAATTATGTTCTTAGTCTGCAACACTTGCAATGTCTGATGAGAGAATGTGACAATTTGCTCTTGGCAAGGTAGGTTGTTTTGGACGAAGGTGTCTGATGCTGTGTGGAGTGCAGCTTGTCAGTGGAAGCATACGAGAATTGTCAGGGCCACTGCAGTATCTAGATCAGGGTCAGCAACCCCCAGCATAGGTGCCAAGAGTGGCACACAGGCACATGAGGCAGGATATCAGCCCTGCCTCTCGTCCCCCATGCAGCTGAGAGCTTCTCAAAGCCAGGCCACCTGTGGATGAACAACAACCAGATAATGCTGCCAACCACCACCTACATGGGAAAGCTCTGCTCTTCATTTCTTTATTAATGAAACTGTGGATTTGTGATTTAAAAAAAATATCACTGGCACTCAGACTGTACATAGAGATTGCTCTCATCAGCACCCAGTCTGAATTTGGCCTGCCTGGAGGGAATGCAGAGCTGGATTTAATCAGCTTTAATTAGTCAGCAGTTGTCATATTCACGTCCACTGTATTAAATATTCAGGGTAACCCAAGTGGGACATTGTAGAGTGTACACTCGTACACACAAAAGACAAGATGGTGACTCAGGGGCAGCACACAGTTCCACCAGTCCAGGAGTGGACCTCAGAACAAACTGTGATGCAGTCAGTCCCTGGCCAGGTCCCTGCCTTGCACTGCACCAGACTGGATAAAGGCAAGCAGAGTAGCACAAACTATGATTAGCCGTTCCAGAACCAGAACCTCAGTTAGTGTAAACTGGCTTAGGTCCATTGAAGCCAATGGAACTGCACTAGTTTACACAAATTGAGGGTTTGTCTCTTAAACCCAAAGAGTCTGATCAAATGGAAATGGAAAAACTGTTATGTGTGTGTCCGAACAGCACTGAGAATGTGGTTAAACTGAGTGACACTAGAACTGCTGCCAATTCTGGCTATTTAAGATGAAGTGTGTACATTACACAGCTCTGCATCAATCACGTGAGATAAATGTAGCTCTCAGTATTCATTTCCAACACAGGCCACAGGCTTTTGTGGCTATAGATGGAAAAAAAAACCAGTTACCTGCCTTTTGTAACTTATGTTCTTTGAGGTGCATTGCTCTTGTCCCTTCCAATAGGTGTGCAGGCACAACCACCTGAAGGTTTTTCCCCTAGTGGTACTCTTGGGGTCAGCTGTGAGGCGCCCTGTATTGATCTGTTCACGAGATGGGGGGCTCTGCTACCCTCCTGCCCTTTCAGCTCCTTCTTTACCAGAATTTTGATGGCGGGAGGTGGGTGGGATTTGGAATGAACACGAACACCCATCTCAAAGAACAAGAGTTACAAAAGGTAGGCAATGAGTTCTTCTTTTTCATGTGATTGCTCATGTGCATCCCAAAAGGTGACTTTCAAGCAGTTTACATGGAGGAGGGGTCAGAGATCAATGTGCTGCCACCTGGAGAACTGTTCTACCCAACACTGCATTGTCCCTGGTTTGCTGGGTGATGGTGTAGTATGCTGCAAAGGTGAGAACGGTGGACTATGTCACTACCCTGCAAATGTCCCGAATGGGGGGTTGTGCGAGGAATGCCAAGGAAATTGACAGCTCACTCCGCAAGAGTGCAGGCTGTGCCGGGGCTGGGGCTTTGGCCAGGTCCTGATGCAGGATGGGATCCACGATGAGAGGCACTGAGACAAGATGGGGATTGCTCTTTCACTTCTTCAGCTTCCACAGTGAAGAGCTGTGGTGACTTCTGAAATGGATTTGTGCCTTCAGTATGTAAAGTGAGGGCAAGTCTGACATCTAGTGAAGGAAGGATCCAGTGCACAGAGTTGGTCCAGGGGTGTGGGGAGTAAACTAGTAGGAAAATGTTCTAGTTTACATGAAAGTCCACCAGCTGTGGGACAAAGGAGTATCTCTCGACCCCTTTCGACATAGATGCATGGATGAAAATTTTTTATTTCAGAAGGTGGAGAAAGCTATTGGGGGGTGGGAAGTAGTTCTACATTTGAATTTAACAAGTAGGGAGGAATTTGTTGAGAATTTGAAAATGGAAATTAGCTTGGGAGAAGGTGATCATGAAATCATAAAGTTCATGATTCTAAGAAATAGTGAAAGAGAGAACAGCAAAATAGAGACAATGGATTTCAGGAAAGGAAATTTTGGTAAACTCAGAGAGCTTGTAGGTAAGGTCCCGGGGAAGCAAAATTAAGAGAAAAAACAACAACTGAGGAGAGTTGGAAATTTTTCAGAGGGACGTTATTAAGGGACCAAAAGCAAGCTATACCACTGCATAGGAAAGATAGGAAGTATGGTAAAAGCTTAGCCAGGAGACCTTGCATGATCTCAAAATCAAAAAGGAGTCAGATAAAAAGTGGAAATTAGGGGAAATTACAAAAGATGAATATAAGCAAATAACTCATGTATGCAGGGGCAAGATTAGAGGGGCCAAAGCACAAAACTAGCTAGAGACGTAAAGGGTAACAAGAAGTCATTCTATATGAGAAGCAAGAGGAAGACCAAGGACAGGGTAGGCCCACTTCTCAGTGAGGAGGGAGAAACTATAACAGGAAACTTGGAAATGGCAGAGATATTTAATGACTTCTTTGTTTTGGTCTTCTCCAAGAAAGCCGATGTATGAATGCTTAACATAATGTATGCTAGTGAGAAGGGGATAGGGTTAGAGGATAAAAAAAGAACAAGTTCAACATTATTTAGAAAAATTAGATGTCTGCAAGTCACCAGGGCCTGATGAAATGCATTCTAGAATACTTAATAAGCTGAGGTATCTTAGCCTTTATCATGTTTCAAAAGTCCTGGAAGTTGGGAGGGATTCTACAAGACTGGAAAAAGGCATATATAGTGCTCATCTATAAAAAGGAAAAAAAAGAACAACCCAGGAAACTACAGACCAGTTAGTTTAGCTTCTCTGCCAGGAAAGATAATGGAGCAAATAATTAAGGAATTCATCTGGAAGAAAATAAAGTGACAGGTAACAGCCAGCATGGATTTGTAAAGGACAATCTGATAGGGTTTTTTTTCGACAGGATAGTAAGTCTTGTGGATAAGGGAGAAACAGTGGATGTGGTATACCTAGACTTTAGTAAGGCATTTGACACTGTCTCACATAATCTTCTTATCAATAAACTAAGCAAATACAACTTAGATGGGGCCACTATAAAATGGGTACAGAACTGGGTAGATAACCATTCTCAGGGAGTGGTTATTAGTGGTTTGCAGTCACGCTGGAAGGGCATAACAAGTGGGGTTCTGTGAGGATCTGTTTTTGGACCAGTTCTATTCAATATCTTCATCAACAATTTAGATATTGGCAGAGAGAGTGCACTTATTAACTTTGCAGATGATACCAAGCTGGGAGGGGTTGCAACTGCTTTGGAGGATAGGGTCAGAATTCAAAATTATCTGGACAAGATGGAGAAATGATCTGAGGTAAACAGGATGAAGTTTAGTAAGGACAAATGCAAAGTACTCCACTTAGGATGAAACAATCAGCTTCATACATATAGAATGGGAAGCAACTGTCTAGGAAGCAGCACTATGGAGAAGGATTTAGGGGTCATAGTGGACCACAAGCTAAATATGAGTCAACAGTATGATGCTGTTGAAAAAAGCAAACAAGATACTGGGATGCCTTAACAGGAGTATTGTGAGCAGGACACAAGAGGTAATTCTTTTGCTCTACTCTGAACTGATTAGGCCTTGACTGGAGTACTGTGTCCAGTTCAGGGCACCGCATTTCAAGAAAGATGTGGAGAAATTGGAGAAGGTCCAGAGAAGAACAACAAGAATGATTAAAGGTCAGGAGAACATGAGCTATGAGGGAAGACTGAAAAAACCGGGCTTGTTTAGTTTAGAAAAGAGAAGACTTAGAAAACAAGCCCAGTTTCTTCACGCTGATTAGTCAGTGTGAAGAAACTGGGCTTGTTTAGTTTAGAAAAGAGAAGACTTAGAGGTGACATGACAGTGGCCTCTGAGGATGGGCTTGAACTGCAGCAAGGGAGGTTTAGGTTAAACATTAGGAAAAACTTCCTGACTGTCAGGGTGGTTAAACACTGGAATAAATTACCTAGGGAGGTTGTGTAATCTCCATCACCGGAGATTTTTACGAGCAAGTTAGATAGACACTTATCAGGGATAATGTAAATGGTGCTTGGTCCTGGTGAGATGGCAGGGAACAGGACTCAATGACCTCTCATTTGTTGGTCCAGATCAAAAAGTCGAGGAGGGCCACTGAACTAGATTCTGCCCTCGTGTGGGCCAGGACATCTGCAGTGCTGAAGCCTTTCCCACTTTTGGTGCTGCAAGTGGTGCTAGGATCAGGAATGGTACCAGTACCAGGCACTACATGATACTGATGACTCTGCCTCAGATGCTGAAGTATATTTGGAGCATGACCAAGGTGAGGCAGCTCCCAGTGGTGCCAGAGATTGGTGCTGGCAACATTGGTGCAACCGAAGATGGCTGCGCCAAGGACAGAGCTGCAGTTAGGAGGGATGGTGATGTCAGTGCCATGTACTGCACCACAGGCAGTGCTGAGTGCTGAGTTTAAGATTGCAGTGTGGCTCGAAGCTTGTGAATGGGTGGCTGGTGAGTACACCATAGTAGCAATCAGGTCCCACGCCTCTTCAGAAGTGTCCGGCACAGAGGGAAGATCCACTTCTTCCACCAGCTCTCCATGAACAGGAGAGACTTCTGAGCCTGACTCAATGGTCCCACCCTCAGGGCTGGAGTCAACAGTGCCAGGACTCCTACACTCCCCATGTGTGGTCTCAAACGGGATGCACCATGCTGGAATGGCTGCTGGCCTTCTCGGCTGGTGAGCAGCCTTTGCCTGACTTCCTTTTCTTGTGCAGCACCAGGAATTATTAAAGGTGTTGCACCAAGGAGCTGGCCTCGTGGTGCTGACAAGTCCCCCAGTGAAGCTGGTGCACTGTGCACTAAAGGCCAGCACTGGCTCCTGCACTGAGGGTCTGAATGCCGACTCCATAAGCAGGCATTTCAAACATTTATGGGATAAGTGTCCCTCATCTAACCTCTTGAAGCAAGCAGCAAGCAGGACCCCTTTGGGCATAAGATTGCCACAGGAGTCACAGTGCTTGAACCATTGGGGCTGCTGCATGCCCTGATGAAAAACAAAAACAAAAACAAAAACAAAAACAAAGTAAAACAGAGAAAGAGAACAGAAGTGGGAGGAACACCCAAAGAAAACTTACTATCTACATAAGAACAAACTAACTTTGAACAAATATCACTAGAATGAACTATGTATACAATGGGAAGCAGCTGGGGCTATCTCACCAAGTGAAAAAACAAGCACTCCAGTGAGCATCACTGGTGGTAAGAAACAACTGAAAGGGTGGACAGTAGGCAGAGGCCAAAATACAGAGCCATGAAGCTACCGACTCCAGGGAGCTCTACAGCTGACCTGATAGATACCAACAGGGGAAATACCTTCTGGTGACTGTGCCTGCGGCGTCTGCACTTGAAAATGAACTAACATTATAAAATGTGTTGTTTCTTATGAATAAAGTGCTTTTCAACTCCCACAAAAGATTAATCTCCAGAAATTGATAGCTTTGATGGCACAGGAGGAATAGAGCAGGATTAATGCATTTTAAGTATGTGGATGCTCCAGAGGAATAAGATAGTTTTAGCTCCCTTTTCTTTAAGAAGGTGACTGCTTGCTAGTTCATTAGAAAAACACTGCTGAAAGGACAAGGGAAGTACTAAGAAAGCAATAAGCACACCCTTTTTACAAATACAACCTTTGAAAAGAAAGTCACTCTGAGTTGTCAGTTCTGTCTCGAGCATCACACCCTGTTCCCCACAGCAGTTTTAATGATCTATGTAGTGATTCACTGACAGATGGACTCATAAGCATCCCAAGGGCTCCTCAACATAGTCATAATGACCAGAGATATGAAATTGTGAGGAGAGAGTACCCACGTCTACACATGCATGCTACTTCGACGTAGCGGCGCCAACTTCGAAATAGCGCCCGTCACGGCTACACGTGTTGGGTGCTATTTTGAAGTTAACATTGACGTTAGGCGGCGAGATGTCGAAGTCGCTAACCCCATGAGGGGATGGGAATAGCACCCTACTTCGACGTTCAACGTCGAAGTAGGGAACGTGTAGTCATTGTTCGTCCCGCAACATTGAAATTGCGGGGTCCTCCATGGTGGCCATCAGCTGAGGGGTTGAGAGATGCTCTCTCCAGCCCCTGAGCTCAATGGTGGCCGCGTGGAGCGGCCCCTTAAAGCTCCCCGCCCCCTGCCTTCCTGTTCAGGAAGCTGAGAGAGCGTGCAGGCAGCAGCAGTAACACACGGCTAGCCTGCACGCTCCTCCACAGCCACACCCCCACCACCCGCCGTGATGGCTGCCCGCCAGCCCCCCCAGCGCCCCCAAGGGACCCCCCCCAAGGGTAGCCAGGGCTCACAGCCCAGCAGCCAGGCGGGGAAGCGGCAGCGGGGCTGCTCCTGGACGGAGGCCAAGCTTCAGGACATGCTGGGGCTCTGGAGCGAGGAGGAGGTGCTCCAGGTAATGGGGAGCAAGAGGCGGAACGCGGATGCGTTCGCTCGGCTGGCTGAGGGCCTGGCTGCCCGGGGTCACACTTCCCGCACTCCGGATCATGTCTGGAGTAAAGTGAAGGAGCTGTGGCACGGTTACGCCCAGGCCCGGGATGTGGCCGGCCGATCTGGGGCCGCCCCCGTCACTTGCCCCTTTTACAGGGAGCTCAGGGAAATCCTGGGCCCCCGGCACACCTCCTCCCCTCCAGCCACTTTTGATACCTCGGCCGAGGAGCCCCAGCAGGCCCCGGAGGCGGAGTCTGCCCCGGAGGCAAGCCCCGCACCCCGGGGGCCCCCCCAGGAGCCCACCCCCGGGGCACTGGAGGAGGAGGAGTAGGAGAGGGACTCCTCCTCCAGCGACACCGGACTCCAGATAATGCTGCTGTCCTGGAGCTCCAGCCGGGTGTCCGCCCCCCGGGTGTCCCCCGACCATGGGAGTGGACCATCAGGTATGTACCTCCCCTGGTGCACACCCCCGGGGTTGAGGGGCGGGGGTAAGAGATATGACCAGGGCCCTTCACATGCCCAGATGGCCATGGCCCCAAGGACAGCAGTGGCATGTCCCTCAGAAGAGTGCATCAGCCCCTGCCCCTGCCCCCCAGCACGACAGTGCCATGCCCCATCCCCGGGGCTGGGGGGAGTGGAACCTCTAGGGTCCCCCGGGGGGAGGGGGTGGGACACCCAGCAGCAGCAGCAGCAGCAGCAGCAGCAACAGTGGCATGTGATGGAGTGGGGGGAGTGCAAATGCGAGACTCAGGCTAGATATAAGAAGCAAGCTGAATAGCTCCCAGTGGCTAAGGATGATCCTGGGGCTACAACTGGCAGGTAACACCTCTGCCCTGAACAAAGAGGAGGGAGGAGCCGAGCTGGGTTTGAATCGGGGGCGGCAGTTAGAGGCTAGGGGAAGCCAGCCTGAGGAGGGGGAAAGCTACACCCCAGAGGGGCACCCCTTGGGGTCTTCTCCCCAGGACGGGTTGGAAGGACCGTCTCTGACTGCTGTACTGTCGCTTCTGTGAGCAACTGGGCATCTGTTGCTTAATCAACCTCCTGTTGTACCTGCTGAGTGAGTGAGAGTCACTTCTACCAGCGGATGGGGTGCAGTGCAGGGGGACCCCTGAACCCCATCACAGCAGCATCTCCTAGGGACGGGGATGGGGAACCTGCCGCAGAGGGGTGGGGGGACAAGGGCCACGGCTCGGGGCCCACGCTAACGGCTGTCTCCACTCTTCTCCCCGCCCCTCCTGTGTTCTGCAGCTGCACCATCGGAAGGACCGGAGAGCACCGGCAAGGCGTCAGTGGTCCCGGAAAGCCCTCCGGGGCCATCACTCCAGGCCAGCCCCTCGGCAGAGGACTGACCGGCCCCACGGTGGGGAAGATGGCGGACCCAGCACCAGCAGCTGACGGCGATGGACCCCCAGCTGCTGGCCCTCCACCGTCGGCAGCTGGAGGTCGCCAAGCAGCAGCTGCGGGTGGAGGAACGCCGCCTCCAGCTGCAGGAGCGGGCGCTGGCCTGGCGCCAGGAGGCATGGGGAGCCTACATGCAGACCCTCAACCGCATCGCGGACTCCCTGGCCCCCCAGGCCGCGCCGGCCGCCGCAGCGCCCGCCCGGCCTGCTCCACCTGCTGCTCCACCCGCTGCTCCACCCACTGTGCCGTCCGCCGTCGCACCGCCACCCGCCACCGAGGGCCATTCCGCCGAGGGGGACCTCGGGCCAGCTGACACTTGCCGGCCGTATCTCCCGGTCTGCCCAGCCCCCAGCCAGCCCCGGCCAGGGCTGCGGCCAAGGCGGGGATCCTAGCTGCCCACCCCCAGCGCTGGACTGTAGGGACGTGGGGCCCAGGACGTGGCCCCCCCTTTTGTATATATTCCCCCCAGTTTATTGTTATTTTGTTGTAAATAGTTTGTATATTTGACCCGTTACTGTGCTGATCCTTACCCCCCCATGTAAATAGTTCTCCCCTTCCTTGTCTTCCCCTTTCATGTTATCCCTATTTTTATAATGTATATATATTTATCAGTTAGATTTCCCCTGTACATAGTTAGTTTCTGTTGTTCATAATAATAATAATAATAATAATAATAATAATAATAGTTCTAGTAAAGATGTTTGAGTTGACAAACAACTGTCTGCTTTTATTTTTACATGAAAAGTGGGGAGGGGTGCTCTTGGGTGGTCTGTGGTGTGGGCATAGGGGCAGGGAGTGTTGTGGAGGATGGGGGGGGGTGTAGTGGGGGGCCTGCCAGCGTTCACCCCGTGGCCTCATCGAACTGGGCCTGCAGGGCCTCCCGGACCCGGGTCCCTTCGGGGTCCACCTGGTGACTGGGGGCAGCGGGTGGCTGCACATCGGCGCTGCCGGCCTCCACAGCCCAGCCGTGAAAGAAAGCCCCCCCCTTGCTCTCCACCAGGTTGTGTAGGGCGCTGCACACACCCACAATCTGGGGGATGTTGGTGGGGCCCGCAACAAGGCGGGTGAGGAGACACCTCCAGCACCCTTTGAGGCGGCCAAATGTGCGCTCCACCACCTGGTGCGTGTGGTTCAGGCGCTGGTTGAAGCGCTCCTGGCTGGCAGACAGATGACCCGTGTATGGGTGCATGAGCCAGGGCCGGAGGGGGTATGCCACATCTGTGATGACGCAGAGGGGCATGGTGGTGTCCCCCACAGGGATCTCCTGCTAGGTGATGTAGGTCCCCGCCTCCAGCCGGCGGCACAGGCCCGAGTTCCGGAATACCTGGGCGTCGTGGGTGCTGCCAGGCCAGCCCACATAAATGTCCAGGAAACGGCCCCAGCTGTCCACCAAGGCCTGGAGGACCACTGAGTGGTAGCCCTTCCGGTTTATGTAGCATCCTCCACTGTGTTCCGGGGCGTGGATGCGGATGTGAGTCCCATCCAGAGCCCCGAAGCAATTGGGGAAGCCCAGGGTGGCAAAGCCCGTGATGGCGGCATCCGGGTCCCCAAGCCTCACGAGCCTGTGGAGGAGCAGGGCGTTGATGGTGTGGACGACCTGCAGGGGAAGCACATGGGAGAGCACCAATGAGGGGTGTGCAGGGCACTGTGTGTGGCCCTCCCCTGCCAGGGCCCCCCTCCCCTCCCCTCCTCTCCGCTCCCCTGCCAGGGCTGCCTCCCCTCCCTCCCCCCGTTGGTCCTCTTACCTCCATGAGGACAGCCCCAACGGTGGCCTTGCCAACGCCAAACTGCTGGCCCACGGATAGGTAGCTGTTTGGAGTGGCCAGCTTCCAGACAGCGATGACGACCCGTTTCATGGCGCTGAGGGCACGCTGCATGGCAGTGTCCTGGTGCCTCAGTGCGGGGGTGAGCCACTGGCATAGCTCCAGAAATGTCTGCCGGCTCATGCGAAAGTTCTGGAGCCAGTGGTCGTCGTCCTACTCTCCGAGCACCAGCTGCTCGCACCAGTCAGTGCTGGTGGGGTAGCTCCACAGCCGGCGGTGTGTGCGGCAGGGGGGGTCGGCGGGGTGCTGCAGGGTTGGGGGTTGAGTCCTCCTCCCCTGTGGGCAGCTCCTCCTCTGTGGCAAGGAGGTGCTCAGCTGCCTCCTGCATGGCACGGATCAGGGCGAGCACTGCTCCTGCAGGGGCAGCTGTGTGGACCTCTGGCTGCTGCCGCTGCTGCTGCTGCTGGGGGTCCATGACTGCGTCGCTCGAGGTGTGTGTGCCTATGGCTCTGCAGACCGCGTGCTGTGCAGGCTGTGTGTGTCTGGGAGGGGCCCTTTAAGGGAGCGGCTAGCTGTTGCCCCGGCAGCGCTAGTCCGCCCTGTGACCCTGTCTGCAGCTGTTCCTGGCACCCTTATTTCGATGTGTGCTACTTTGGCATGTAGACGTTCCCTTGCTGCGCCTATTTCGATGTGGTGCTGCGCAACGTCGACGTTGAATGTCGACATTGCCAGCCCTGGAGGACGTGTAGACGTTATTCATCGAAATAGCCTATTTCGATGTCGCTACATCGAAATAAGCTACTTCGATGTAGCATTCACGTGTAGACGTAGCTAGTATGTGATAAGGGAGGGGGAGATGCAGGTGAGAGAAGCCAATATGGTGGTATATTGCCTCTTCGTATTTATCACCAATGACTTGGCAGTGAGAATGTAACTTATAGATTCCAGGGTGAGTGTGGAAGGGTTTGGTTATTCAAAAACGCAATAAAAACTATGAACTCAGGCAGTTTCACAGTGAAATCACTGAGATGCAAAAAATGTGGATCCCCTCCCCACCTGCCATTTTTCAATAGTTTTCTGAGTCGAGCCAAAAGTTAAACTCCTGACTTAGGTATTTAAACAGACACTTCAAGTTGAAACTTGTGTGGAGCCTGGCAAAAGAAAGGAGCCTGGAGAAATAGATGGAAAATCAACAACAGCAATTACTAGCTATAAAAATTTTTACAAAGGTTATCTATACTCAAGTCATGTTGTTTAGCTCTGTAGTGTATACATGAACTTATCTCATGATAAAAATATTAATGCAGCTAGTGGCTCATGTTGGATTTAATTGGAAATTTTATCAACTCAAAAAACATGAGCCTGAAAGCATTTTACCTGCTATTGTTAAAGTAACAGCTAAGATCCCTAGAACAGAAAGCGATTACTGTGGAAGGGAGGAGAGAATACCCAAATTTTATCAATTTTTTCATTTGGTCCTCTGTGTATTTGACCACCCTTTGCATATAATCTCTCACATTTTCTCTTGTAGGTGTGGGTTTTTCACACAGCAACAAGGGAGAGAATCTTTTAAAAATTAGTAAAATATGATTAGTAAATCCACAAAAACTGGCACGGATTCTGCAGGGCAGGCGGACACAAGATACGAGAAGTAATCGTTCCACTTTACTCTGCACTGATGAGGCCTCAACTGGAGTACCGTGTACAGTTCTGGGCACCACATATCAGGAAAGATGTAGAGAAATTGGAAAAGGTCCAGAGAAGAGCAAAAAAATTATTAAAGTTCTAGAGAACATGACCTTTGAGGGGCATTTGAAAGAATTCGGTTTGTTTAGCTTGGAAAAGAGAAGACTGAGGGGGCATATGATAGCAGCTTTCAAGTACCTAAAAGGGTGTTACAAGGAGGAGGGATACAAATTATTCTCCTTATCTTCTGACAGTAGGACAAGAAGCAATGGGCTTAAACTGAAGCAAGGAAGGTTTAGGTTGGACATTAGGAGAAACTTCCTAATTGTCAGGGCAGGTAAGCACTTGAAATAAATTACCTAGAAAGGATGTGGAATCTCCACCACTGGAGATATTTAAGAGCAGGTTAGATAAACATGTTAGTGAACATCCAGATGGTGCTTGGTCCTGCTGTGAGTGCAAGGACTGGACTTGATGACCTCTTGAGGTCCTTTCCACTGATAGCATTCTATGATTCTGTGACACAGTACCTAGAAAATAGCGTTTTAAACACTCTTTATAGTGGACTACACATCAAACTGACAATATCCCTTTGAATTAGAGATGGACTGTAAAAGTTTCACTCACTGGCAAGTTTGGCCCCTCCTCACTAGACCTAGTGTAGCAGCCTTTCTGTGTCTGTCACCCCTGCTGGCATCTATTCTGTGCCTTCTTACAACAGTCTTCTGGACTGGAGGCTGAGAGCCTCATCCCCTCAAGCATAGGAAAACTCCAGACAAAACAGGATGTTTTAGTAACCATGCACCAGAACCTGAGTCCTGTTCTGGGCTTTATAGTCTTTGTCCCCATATTTGATAGGCTTTCACCTCCCATCTCTATGGGGTTTTAAGGGGAACCCAGTCCTGTGTTTTCCTTGTGTCCCAGCCCTTGTGGCCTGTGTGATAAGCACCTAGGGTTTGCTTCTTCTTCCCAGAGCTGTTTCTTTTGCTTGTAGGCAGCATCTGCCATGAAGCTGTGCTCTCCTGCGCCTCTTCCTACAGGTTTGTCTTTGTGACCCTTTCCTCAAACTGTTGCTTGAAGCTTTTACAGAATGTCTGTTGGCCTCTGGGCCATCCCCTGGAACCAGTACAAGCTTATATTGCAAGCCCTCTCTGCTCTCAGTTCTCCCTTATGGAATCTGTATATATTTTTGCATGAGCCATCCAGTTGGGTTCTCCTCAACTGGACCTAACCTTTAATTACTGTCTCCCTCCACACCAGGTGCCTTCACAAAATGCGTCTCTAGCTTTTCTTTATCCGACCACTGCCAGTCTGGAGTTCTCACACGCCATCATGTGGGCAAACTGGTCCAAATTAGGAGAGAACTGACGTAAACTTTTTTCCAAAATCAAACCACATAATGAAACTCAGTAATTTATAATTAAAACCAAAACCCCTCTGCACTTCTCTGTCTTCCCTGGAACTAAAGGGAACACATGAAAATATCAAAAGGCTTTTAATTCTCTGTGTATTTCTGACCTCAGTGAAATCTGCACACCCTGGAATATCTTGAATAAGCTTGTTTTTTCAAGGCAATTTTCAGGAAAACAAAAAAGGCAAATAGAATCAAGTTGTTGTGATGTTTTTGGTTTCATTCCTCCCTAATTTGAACAAGATCTGACGTCATCAGAAAGGTTCAAAAAGCTAAATAGCAGATTTCCTCCATTTAATATTCCCTGGTCTTGCAGTTTGGATTTCTTCAAGAGAAGAAAGAAGGTATGGTTAGGCCACATACTCAGAAAACCGTCATCCAGCATAGTCTATCAAACTTCTCAAATGGAACCTGCAAGGAAAATGCTAAAGAGGGAGACCTTGGACAATGTGGAGAAGATCTACTGAGACTGAAGGACAACGACTGAGGTGTTCCTGGAGTCATTTAGAAGTTTTGTCCCAAGACAGAGTGAAGTGGAGGAGACTTGTAGAAGACCTATGCTCCACTCAGAGTACAAGGGTTCAAGCAGATTTTACAGTTGGAACCACTAACACAAACTGCAGGCAGACACTGTTGGAGAGCTTCAAGGGTTACAAGAGAAGAAAAATCTGCCTTAGTTGAAACAATCGCAGGACTGTTCTTGATGAAGAAAATCTTTAGTAAATCCATAAATTGCCTCTTCATTTAAAATAAGGAGTGCATGCTCAGTGTTTGAGACTGTATATAATTTATAACTCCATTTACTTTTCCAATGGCTTTTTATTCAAGATCTCTTGAAAATCAACTACAAACTTACACTATTCTACTTACTGAAAACTCTGTGTGTGTAACATAACATAACACAATGTTATGACTGCATGTGCTGATTTGTAATGTTCAAAATATAACAGTTTCACATAAGCAGACGTCTAAACCATATGACAGAGTCAGGCTTGTAAGTCTTAGTTGTGTCTTTTGAGACTTGCTAAAATGTGACCAGGGAAGTGTTTTACTGCAAGTTTTGCTCTTTCTGGGAAGATAAAAACAAAAATTACATGTGAGTCAAATGTTAATGTTTTAAAATGAGGATTTTTACTAGTAATTTCTGATTTAAGTATACAGCAAACCCTTGATTTAATGGACCCTGATTTAATGGATTTCAGAAATAATGGACACAGTCTGTCAGCTCCCTCATCTCCGAATAAATGCCAGCAAGTACCCAGCTGGGGCTGGAGGAGCTGCCGCCATGGCTGGGGCTGCCAGGACTGCCAGGGACACTGCAGCAGCTGGGGCCACTACAGCAGGGTGGGTGCCCAGAGTGGCAGGAGTCCTCTCAACAGGAGCCCTGGGCAGAGGCACATCCACTCCAGGCGAGCTCAGAGCCACTGCTCTGTAAACAGTGCAAAGAGCCCCCTGCTGAGCTCTCTCTCCGGATCCTGCTGCATTCCTCCCAGGTCTCAGACAGAGCCTCTCCCTTGTGCACCTTGCAAGATACCTCCAGTCCTGCAGGTTCAGATTTAACAGACTTTCAGCATTAATGGACACCCTTTCCCCACATCAGTCCATTAAATTGAGGGTTAACCATAATTAGAGTAAGACTATGAACACTTTCATTTTTGGTTCTAAATTAAAACTGCTATTTTTTAACAATCAGTGTCATGCACTTGTTCCTGTGGGAAAATTCTGTTGATTTAAACGGCAGCCAGACTGCAGGCCCAAGACATGAGGCGTTGAACCACCAGTTAAGTTTGGAAACATTTTTGGATGGGCTGGCTAGAAAGGAGCACCGAAATGCTGAATGATCATCCAGATTTTAGGGCAGCATTTCATTGCCTTTGGAAATATTTATATGACTGTGGAGAATGAGAAATATCTACCTTACATTCAGTTCTTCGTGGTGTAGTCTGTCTTTTCTTCACTTCCTTAGATTAATCATTTACAATGTACGTTCAATGAACCATGATGACCACTTCAGCTGCTCACATTTGCTCTCGAGATTCACTTCTCCAGCACACTAACACACTGATCTTAGCACTACTGAAATGTTACAGTGGAATGAAAGGTCTTAGACTGCTTGAGAGTTTTGTAGACTGTCTATATATAACCCTTAACTATGCACCTTTGTATTCACTAGTAAATATTCTGCAACCTCTGTATTTACAATTGTCTGCTAATTAGCTTTGCACTCAACATATTTTATGCAGAGGAATCAGGCAGCTCATTGAGGATTCTGAAAAATTTCTGAGGCGGTCAAAAAACTCATCCTCCTCTCTACACCCCTTACAAGTGTACACTCTTCAGATATGTACCATACACATTGCATGCATGTAGCAATAAATCTGAGAATCATAGGTCAGGAGGGGATCACGAGAGGTCATCTAGTCCTATGCACTCACAGCAGGAATGAGTCTTATCTATCCCCGACAAGTGCTTGTCTAACCTATTCTTAAAATCTCCAATCATGGAGATTCCATAACCTCCCTTGGCAATATATTCCACTGCTTAAACTCTCTGAGTCAGGAAACAACAAGAAGTCCTGTGACACCTTATAGACTAACAGATAATTTGGAGCATAAGCTTTTGTGGGGAAAGACCCGCTTCGTCTTATGCTTATGCTCCAAATTATCTGTTAGTCTTTAAGGTGCCATGGGACTTCTTGTTGTTTTTGAAGATACAGACTAAATTGGCTACCTCTCTGACACTGGGTTAGGAAGTATTTCCCAATGTTCAGCCTAAACTGTCCTTGCTGCAATTTCAGGCCACTGCTTCTTACTCTCTCCTCTGGGATTAAGGAGAACAATTTTTCTCCTTCCTCCTTGTAACAACCTTTTTATGTACTTGAAAATTATTTCATCTCCCCCTTAATCTTCTCTTTTTTCAGATTAAAATCCATTTTTAAAATCTTTCCACATAGCGTATGTTTCCTAGACCTTTAATCATACTTTGTTGCTCTTCTCTGGACTTTCAAAAAATTGTCCACATCTTTTCTGAAATGTGGCACCCATAACTGGACACAACACTCCAGTAGAGGCTTAATCAGCACAAAGTAGAGCAGAAGAATTTGTGGAGTCTTGTTTATAACATTTCTGCTAATACATCCAGCAGCACCGACAGCTGCCATGGGCCTGGAAAAAGTGGAAGGTGGGCCCAGTGAGTGGAAGGGGTGGGTCCTAGACCTTCCACCACACACACTCCTTCACAATCGCACACAGCCAGACCAGTGCTGCCACAGCATTTTGAAGCAACCCAGAGATCTGGCCGCTACTAAAGTAACAGCAGATGGAGCTCTGGGCCCCTTTGAAAACATCAGGCCTTAGGGCATCTGCCCCTTTTGCCCCACTCCCACAAGTGGGCCTGAATACATCCCAGAATGACATTTGCTTTTCACAGTGTTGACTAATATTTTGCTTGTGGTCCACTGTGACCCACAATCCATTTTTGTGATATTCCTTCCTCAACAGTCACTGCCATTTTCTATGAGTGCACCTGATTGTTCCTTTTAAGTGGAGTTATTTGCATTTCTTCTTATTGAATTTCATCCTGTTTACTTCAGATCATTTCTGCACTTTGTCCCCAATCATTTTTGAATTTTTACCTTATACAACAGTTATAACTACCCTATTTGGTCAATGGTTTCAAAGTGGGTCTGACAGAGACAAACCACGTCACTTTGACCAGTAAAAGCCATTCAAAACATCTCTACCTCATAGCCATGACTATGGATTTTCTCCTGCTGAGGAACAATTTCCTGCTGAACTTGAAAGCCTTCGTTTCCACTACCTAGACCAATCTGAAGTGTAATTATGTTCAAATAAGCTTTTGTAACTGAAAAATGTAGCTTCAAAAGTAGCCACAGAAGCAGTCCCTCGGTTGGGTTCCTATCCACAGCCATGCTAATAGATGCTGGGATCTTATTAAGGGTTTACAAACAGAACTTAGTCAAATGGCAGGAGTACTGGGATGGAGGGTTCCTGGGGAGTAGTTAGTGGCTACAGAGAGGACCTTTGAGACAAGAAGGAAGCATAGCACAAGTCTGGCAGGAGAGGGCACTCTGCTGCTGGAGTTCTACCAGGACATAACACACTATTTACATACCATGTCCCGAACAGGGATTGCTGTACGCCTCCCATCCACTCATTAGAGCATTTGAAAGACAAAACTTTCAAATGTGGGTGCTCAAGTTAGGGATTTAAAGCTATATTTAGGCACTTAAATAAAAGTGGCCTAATTTCTGTGATACCAATTACATTAGTTTTTGGTCCAGCTCTGAAGGCAGCACTGAAGTAAGGGTGGCAATCCCATGACCCCACTACAATGTGTTTGTGACACCACCACCCCAGCTCCTTTTGTGTCAGCAACCCACAGTTACACCACCAAGAAATTTCAGGTTTGAACAGCTGAAAACATGAAATTTACCAGTTTTCAAATCCTACGACAGTGAAATTGGCCAGGTGAAGGTGAACTTGGTAGGGTCCTATCTATGAAGGCCTACTACATCACCTTGGAAGTCATTGTCTTTTGCTGTCCAGCTGAACAGCCTGCCATTGCCGAATCACAAATCTGCAGAAAACATTCCAGCTCTAACGTTTTTCCCTCATAGAAATTCACAAAAAATATAACAACACAATTCCAATGTTCTTATACTGTCATTGTGTTACATCATAGTATGGTCATTTCGAGTCTCCACCAGGACCTAGAAAGCTACCATTGAATGAGACATTTTACAGTCTGAATGTTGCACACCAGATCATTTGGCAAAACATAAGAATCAGTTTTATCTGTGGACTGGCATACAAACCCATTTCTGAATACTGTCTCATGATGTTTTGTGTTGCATTTATGTATTAGAAAAATAATGTAAACATCATATTTGTTTTTCCTGAAGAGCCTGATTGTCAATTAGCATGCCATAAATAAATATTGCTTAGTTTCCAGATATCCTTATGAAATTCAAGAAGGGACAAGGAAATAAAAACTGGGATCACTGCCAGTTTCAAAGGCTACGTAACCTCATGTTAAGGCTCACAAGAGATCCCACGCTATTAACACTGGAGTTCTATTTTTCACTACAGTGGTAAGTCTCTGTTTTGGGTTCAGTGCTATTTATTATCAAAGAAATATTACCCTTGCAGTTCTGGTACACTGGGAAGGAAGAAAGAGCATAGAGAAATATATCTTCAGGAAAGCAGCAGGGGAATAGTTTTACTCATGGCTGAAGAGGGCATAGAATCACAGAATCCTAGGGCTGGAAGATACCTCAGGGGGTCATCGAGTCCAGCCCCCTGCCCAAAGAAGGACCAACTCCAACTAAATCATCTGAGCCAGAACTTTCTCAAGCCGGGACTTAAAAACCCCTAGGGATAGAGATTCCACCACCTCTCTAGCTAACGCATTCCAGTACTTCACCACTCTCCTGGTGAAACAGTTTTTCCTAATACCCAACCTAGACATCTCCCACTGCAACTTGAGACCATTGCTCCTTGTTCTACCATCCATTACTACTGAGAACACAAAAACTGGCTACTATTCCAGGTTCTTAAAGATGCTATATTTGCTATCAAAAGGGCACATCCATTCCCAATCAGCTATTACATGTAGCATTGTCAGCTGCACACATTACCTGAGATACATTCACCTACTTTACAGGGGAACAGTCATTGCACACAGCTGGTCAAAATACATGGGGTTTTTTTTCTGTGCAAAATTTTAAATGAACAACTTTCATTTCTTTTTATTTTTGTTTTTTTCCCATTTTCAGCTGAATATTTTAGATATGAATCCACATTTCCCTTGTACATTGTTGTTTGAAAAAGAAATATTTTCAGTATTTCAGAGGTTTTCTTGTCCTCCTTTTAACTCCATTTTTCCTCTTTTTCCTCTCCCTTTCTCCCCCTTCCACTTTTCAAAACTTACAGATTGGCCAGTGGAGAAGGGAATCATTGTAACTTTACCACTATATTATGTTTCAAAATGTCCTTAGCTTCCAGTATTTGGAACATGTGGGAAGGTTACCAAAAACTAAAGGAAAAATTCAGATTTGAGATCAAACAAAAATTATCATTTATTCTGGAAGTCCTCCACTGAAAAATTGAAAAAAATCAAATTGAACACAAAGTTTTCCTGTATTTTTTTTTCTCTGAGACCTCACTTTTTGAGCATAAACTTATTTTGTTTGAACAATTTTGACAAACACCCTGCAGCATGCTCCTGGAATAGAAGCACAGACCAAAATCACAGATATATAGACCAGATGATTTCTTAAGTTCTTTCAGCCGTATATTTTTATGACTCTACTAGTGTGACACAGTGAAGGGCCTGGCACTTTTTATATCACTATTAATTACTATTTAGAATATTACATTATTGCTGACAACTACAAGATTAATTTGCATGCAAATCATCTTTCATACAAGTAGCTTCTTAAATATCAAATTTCCAAGTTACCTTCAGACAGCATAACCTTTCACACAATTGCATTGGAACTATTTATGCAGTGTTATAAATAGAACTGTTGAGGAAATGGAATTTCTGTTTCAGAGGAAACATGGTGAAGTCCAAATCTGGGGTTTCTTCCTGTTGCTTTTGCATAACTATATGGGACCAAAATATATCATTTTGAAATTCTAGTGAAATGAATATCCAATGTTCCCCCATTGATTCAGATCAACTGAATCATATTATTTTGATTAAAAAGTTTTAAATAATATGATGTTATTTTTCACTAGGAGAGTGGTGAAGCTCTGGAATGGGTTACCTAGGGAAGTGGTAGAATCTCCTTCCCTAGAGTCTTTCAGCTCTGCCTTGGCAAAGCCCTGGCTGGGATAATGTAGCTAGGATTAGTCCTCCTTTCAGTGGTGGGATTGGACTCTATGACCTTCTGAGGTCTCTTCCAACCTTATGATTCTATGGGATGTTTTGAAACAACTTAACACTATAATTTGTACTCTGAAATAACATCACCCAAAAATATAATTTTGTAAAAATCTGAACATTCTCACTGAAATATTTGATTTCAATGGATTGGTGATTTCTAACAGAAAAAAACATTCAGATGGAAAATTTGGACTCACTTGAGATAATTGCCTGAAACACATTTTGTCAACAACAGTATTGGACATAGCTAGACCCTGGCACCCTCTTCTATCCATAGGATAGATGTTATCTTGTACTGTAAAACCATCACATGCAGAGCACCAAAAATGACAGTGATTTCCCTGGCCTGAGGCAAGATGGGAGAGTCTAAAATAACCTTTTTCCTACCTCATCAGCTTGTCAGTTAACAAAGTAAATATATTTTCATGTGGCATAGCTCTCTGGGGGAATGTTTACAGACCTTCTTTCAAAATAACATTGGAGCCTCTACACAGCAAAGCTGCTATTTTGAAAGAATTTCAAAATAGCAGTTGGCTTATTTCAAAATATTCCACGAGGAATAGCACCTATTTTGAAACAGCTACTTCAAAGTAGGTGCTGTGTAGACAGGGAATAGAGCATATTTCAAAATAAGCCAGAGTGACTCCATCTACACTGCAAATTATTTCAGAATATCTGGCCATTTTCTGAAAGAACACGAGGAGTGTCTACACTCAAAATGTGCTCTTTCGATCCAAATCGAAAGAATGCAGCTTGTCTTCCAGAAGCCCTCTTGTGCTCCCAGATCAGGAAATGCACCTTCTTTTGAAAGCTTCTTTAGAAAAAAAGCATGTGTAGATGCTCCTCAGACTCTTTTTTCGAAAAAGCAGTCCCTGTGGCGCTGGATTTTTCAATCCCTGACCTGTCCTTTCAAAAGAGTAGGGGTTGGATGGACATGCTGTATAGAAAAACTGTATTGATCTTTCAATCTGCATTTTGCATGTGGACATGCTCTTTCAAAAGAAGTTTTTTGGAAGAGATCTCCTGGAAGAACTTCTTTTGAAAGATTGCTGTAGTGTAGAAAAGAGCATCCAACAGCAATTTCCTTTCTTCCCATTCCATTCCTGCCCTTCCAATTTCATTAAACTCTAGGGCCGTTTCTATACTTGCCACTTTCTCTGAAAGTGGCATGCTAATAAACGTCCCAAAATATGCTAATGAGATGTGGATGCAAATTCCCCACACCTCATTAGCATAAGGTCACATGATTTGGAGTCCAGAAGATGTTCTTCCAGACTCCAAAACAACACGTAGAATCGCGGCCCCCGGGGATCTTACGGAAGGAAGTCTTCCTTCCAGAGGCTCCTGCTTCCTGAAAATATTTGGGAAGAAGGGGACTCCGGAAGGAGGACTTCCTTCCAGGAGACCTCCCCCAGCAGCCGCACTTCTACACATTGTTTTGGAGTCCAGAAGAGCATCTTCCAGACTCCAAATCATGTTACCTCATGCTACTAAGGCACAGGAAATTTGCATCCATGCCTCATTAGCATATTTTGGGCCATTTATTAGCATGTCACTTTCTCCAAAAGTGGCATGTGTAGAAACAGCCGAGGTGAATGTTTACATTTCAGTGAAACACCCGTAGCTGGCCTTTGTCAGCAGACTAACCCGTGGGCTGTGACCTATAAAATTGCCATGTAGACATATTGGCACCCTGGAACCCTATGAGCTCAAAGGGTCTGAGAACTCAGGCTGCATGCTAAGCCTGAATGTTTACACTTCAATTTTACAGCCCTGCAGGCCAAGTCCTGTGAGTCCAGAACAGCTAACTCCCGCCAGTCCTGGGTGTAGACATGACTTAGGAGTCTAATCAACAATTGTGGTACATGTTCTTTTCCCTATATTTTTCTTACAGAATAAAGGAGTCTGCAAACTAAGAATGACCTACATTTCACAGCTGCTCTTTCTTCTAACTTTTAAAATCAAAGCAACTAACTTAACCTCATTGGAAAACTTTACTGGTGTACAGATTAAAAAAGATCAAGAAAGTATGATCTGGTATTTCTGGACATGGAATGTCCCACTGTACTGTTAAAAGCCTGACCCTTATGCTCCCAGCACAGATGACCTGTGACTGAGTCTGCAAGTCACTGTAGGGCTCCCATTTGTAAAAAGTGGGCCCCAAAAATCAGTGTTACTCAGTCTTCTTTGAAGAGTGCTTCAGTTCACTATATAGTAATTCAAACTGTTTTTCTTAGTGATTATGTGACACTTCAAAGGATACATTTCCAAGACAATGTGTCAGTAAAATGATCAGCTATTCAAGGACCATGAAAGTGATTACATTTTTATAGTGTATAATGTAATATGACATTTCACAACAATGCATCATCTCTAACACAACACTTTTTAAAGCACAGCAAGATCTGGAAATCCTAGTTTTTTCCCAGATATGCTTGTCTTCAGTACAAAATTTGACTCTCACAATTACCTTTCCACAACATCCTCTCCATTCCAGCAAGTTGAGCTGTCTCGCATCACCAGGTCCCCATCACATAGCCTTTCTGCTATCGAGGCATAAAAGGTTCGGGATCGCTTCATGTAGTTGATGAACTCCCTACAAATTAGGAGAAGAAATTAATAGTGGAACAGTGAATTCCTGGGGTAAGTTAAATATTTCATTCATGATTCTGTAAGATTAAAAGTCTGAATCCCTTACAAAAAAGAAATAAAATCTAGCGAAGTTAATTTGCTCTTGCTTAAAGTATATCCCTGTTGATATCTCCTCCTCCCCTATTTACTACAGGAGCAATAGGTTAATTTGGGCTTTAAAGATACTGTTTACAATCAGCAGTAATACATCACACAGTGACTGAGAAATTCTTCGTTTAAAGCTTTTGTATCAGATCATTTGGAGGTTTTACTGTTAAATAGATATTTTTGTCATACTTTTTGTCAATATTTTACCTCCACCCCAAATTGGGGGAAGTAATATTGTCATTTGGTACTGTTACTGGATGGAGAAGGCTACTTTTAACCAACTACACAATTCCCCATTAGATGAGTTGAGCATAGAATTTGAGTGTAGCTAAACAAGTCTCCTAGGGTTGTGAGGGTGTTAGGACCACCCTCTTATTGCCATCCTTACCAGGTTGGTCTTACAGGATGTGCCCTCTCATCAAGTCTGGGGCCCTGCCCATAGTAATGGCCTGTGCTTTGTGTTTTGGAGGGAAAATCACAACTCTAGACTGTGCAAAAAGCATGACATCTGATGTTGCATGGAGGGAAACATTCCTTCCTGGGGCATCAGCTGATGTCCTAATAAGCCATTGTATCTGTTTTACTGAGGTGACTATATAAAATATACAGTGACAACAACTTTACCTCAGGCAGCAGAGTACATCTCTGTATTTAGAACACCAGTAAGTGAGATTACAGGGATTATTTCTGTAACTTTAGGTTCTCCTAACTGGTACTCCTGATGCCTAAGCCTCAGTGCTATAAAGACACGCGTCTGGACACAAAGCAAAGCCATGCACAAAGACTGAAACTAAAGCTCTAACGGTCAATTGTTGTAACTTCTCCTCTCCCATGGAAGCACTACAGAAAGAGAATGGAACCATTGTGGTTCCATGGCTTCCAGGAGGCAGGCCATACAGGGAGACATTTCATTGAGAAAAGGTTTGGTGATATGGTGGGGTGCATTGAAGGGGAGTTGTCAGGATATATGTTACCATGTTGGAGATAAATGGGGCACTTTAGCAAAGCTCACATTATAGCAAACACAGCAGAGCCACTAAACACCCACTCTTGCTAAAGGGTCTGGGGGAGTGGATTCCTCTTCTTCCACCCTTCCTGGACCTTGTTTTCACTAGGTAAAAAAGAGATTTTGCACCAAGTGTTAGCTGCTACATGGGAATTAATACATGATTAAATCTGAGTGTGGATGAAACTGTTTAATACAAGGGCCACCACTTGGTCCTAAGGGAGGTGTGAACTGACACCATTCATGTTATTCTAGTAGAACTATGAGTTCATAAGCATGTAATGAGCATCACCACCTTTCCCTTTCTTCCACTTCCCAAATGGACTGTCTGCTGGATGCAGTAATTAATTTTGAGTAGAGAACCTATGGCTGTTTCTACACATGCCACTTTCACTAATAAACAGCCCGGAATATGCTAATGAGGTGCAGATGCAAATACCCAGCACCTCATTAGCATAAGGTCACGTGATTTGGAGTCCGGAAGACATTCTTCCAGACTCCAAAACAACGTATAGAAGTGCAGCCGCTGGGGGGGTCTTCCAGAAGGAAGTCCTCCTTCCGGAGGCCCCTTCTTCCCATAAATTTTTGGGAAGAAGGGGCCTCTGAAAGAAGGACTTCCTTCAGGAAGACCCCCCTGGGGCCACACTGCTACACATTGCTTAGGAGTCTGGAAGAATGTCTTGCGGACTCCAAATCACGTGACCTTATGCTAATGAGGTGCTGGGTATTTGCATCTGAACCTCATTAGCATATTTCGGGCTGTTTATTAGCGTGCCACTGGGTATGTCTACATAGCAACCTTATTTCAAAATAAGCTATTCCAGAATCATTGGAATATACTGGAGTATGCACACTGAGCCCCAGAGCCTATTTTGATATAGAGCCATTAGATGCACCATGGCCTATTTTAAAATAGGCACTATTCCTTGTAGCTGTGTCTACACGTGAGCGCCGTTTCGAAAGGGGAAATATCGAAGTTTGGTGGTCAAAATAGCGGCCGTTGAAGTAGAGCACCCACTGCCATTTTTCAGATCGGCACTTCAATCCGCTCTTTCAAAGTGCCACTGAAGTCTTTCGAAAGAGAGTATCCACATATCTCCAAGCCCTCTTTTGAAAGAAGGGAGGCAGGAAATGCCACGGACAGGGTCCTATGGCCGACAACCCCTTCCAGGGCCGCAGCCAGCCACCTTCTTTAAAGGTCCCCTCCCTCTGCCTTCCCCTCCACACAAGCCGAGTGCTGCCCAGCCTGTCCCAGCCCAGCAGAGCCCACTCATGCCCGCCATGGAGGCCCAGCAACAGCTCCTGCAGGAGGATGCCCTCATCATTGACACCCTGCTGGCAGTGCTGTGCACCATTACTGCAGCTGCACCCGAGCTCATTGGGTGGCTGGGCAGTCCCCCCGGGGACGTGGGGTGCCCCCCTGGGTGCCACAACACCTCTGGAACTACCCCAGCAGCAGTGGCTGGTGGAAGCGCATGGTGCTAGGGGAGTGGGGTGAGGAAAGGTGGCTGCGGAACTTCCACATGTCGAGGCAGACCTTCGAGGAGATCTGCCACTGGCTCACCCCCGCACTCCAGCACCATGACACCTGCATGCAGCCAGCCCTCACCCTGGAGAAACGGGTTGCAATTGCCATATGGAAGCTGGCCACCCCAGACTCCTATCACTCCGTGGGACAGCAGTTTGGGGTGGGCAAGGCCACCATTGGGGCTGTACTCATGGAGGTAAGGTGGGGCCAGGTGGGTGAGGGGGCTGGGGCAAGGGGAACCCTCCGCTGCAAGGGGCCGGATGGGAGGGGGGCGGGGGCTGCATGGGCCAGGGGCCAGACGGGAGGGGGGCAGAATTGGCTCTAGGCGGGGGGCGACGGCCGCCACACCTGCAGTACAGCACGTGTCCCACTTCCTCCTCTGCAGGTCGTCAGGGCCATCAACGTGATGCTGCTCCAGAGGGCCATCCGCCTGGGGGATCTGGACAACACTATCACCGACTTCCAGGACCTGGGCTTCCTGAACTGCACCAGCGCTTTGGATGGCACACACATCCCCATCCGCAGCCCGCGACACAGCACTGGCCAGTACATCAACCGGAAGGGTTACCATTCGGTGGTGCTGCAGGCCCTGGTGGACGCGAGGCGCTGTTTCACTGATCTCTACGTGGGCTGGGCCGGCTGCACCCACAATGCCCAGGTCTTCCAGAACTCCAGCCTCTGCCGCTGCATGGTGGCCAGCACCTTCGTCCCCCAACGGGAGATCCCCGTGGCAGAGGACACCACCATGCCACTCTGCATGGTGGCAGATGCAGTGTATCCCCTGCAGCCTCAACCACGCCCGCAACATGGTGAAGCGGGCCTTTGGGCGCCTTAAGGGGCAGTGGAGGTGCCTCCTCATGCGACTGGAGGTCAGGGTCATCAATGTGCCCCAGGTGGTGGGCACCTGTTGCATCCTCCACAACATTGTGGAGGGAAAGGGGGATACCTTTGTCCCCCGTGGGGGCCCTCCAGCTGGCACTGTCTATGAGCAGCTGGGCGCCGCCCCCATCCACCAGGCCCACCGGGATGACCACCACATCTGGGAGGCCCTCAGGCAGGCCTTTGCCGACAGCCACCTCTGACCCACAAGCACGCCCACATCCCACACACATCCATCACCCACCATCCCCGCCACCCCCACCAGCACTGCACCTGCACGTCCACTACCCACCATCCCCCGAGGAGCACAGCACAGAGTGGTGAATAATAAAGAAATATTTATATAACTGGGTGTTGGTAGCTATGTACAGAGGGGAACCTAACTTGTTGGAGGGGGGAACTTAACTTGGAGGGGGGAACCTAACTTGTTGGAGGGGGGAACTTAACTTGGAGGGGGGAACCTAACATGGAGGGGGGCGAGGTGCTTATTCCGGGGCAGGGGTGGTGGGCTGCGGGCCCTGTCGGCCCCTAGAGCCCCTGCCCTCCTGGGTATGAGGTCCCCAGCAGGAAGGGGACGGTGTGTTATCACTGGCAAATATTGCCGGTGAGTGGGCCTGATGAGGGCAGAGGGGACGGGCTCAGTGGGGGCGGAGGGGACGGGCTTATTGGGGCAGAAGGGGTGGGCTAGTGGGGGTGGAGGGGGCAGGACCAACAGGGGGAGTCGCTGGGGGGGGCCAGGAGGTGGGCCACAGTCGCTGTATGGTCCTGGACGGCGTAGCCAATGCCCTCCAGGGTGGTGAGCAGTCTATCCCAGGCTGCCCTCTGCCACTCCATGTAGGCCCGGGTGAGCTGGAGGTGCTCCTCGGCCACCTCGGCCTGTCGCTGGCTGGCTGGGTCCTCCTTGGCCTGGTGGGGGTCCCTCCGGCCAAGGCCCCAATGGCGCGCTGCCTGGGATGGCATCCGGACACCTCCAATGGCTGTGGGCTGGCTCTCGGGGATGAGGGACAGTGCAGGGCTCTCCCGGCCCATGGATGGTGTGGCTGTGTGGAGAGGAGGAGACCATGTCACTAGTGTGCCCCGGACAGCAGGGACCCGGCTGTGGCCTACCTGCCCGAGCCCACCCCATGGGGCCCCTGCCCTCCCAAGGGACACTGACACCCCAGGGAGCACCGACCCGCCCCCCATGGACCAGGCCTCCTAGCCTGGGTGTGCATCCAGGGGTCTCACCTGCAAGTGGCCCTTCCCAGCCCGCGGCGTGCGGGCCCCGAGAGCTGTCTGGCACCGACTGGCCGCCACCCCTGTGTGGCTTATGGCGCTGTCCACTGAGGGCAGATGCTGGGTGTTGCTGATGCACCACTGTGGGGTGTTGCATCCCATGTGGGGGTTGGCTTGTGTGCAAACTGGGAGGTCCCGTGTGCAGGCTCCTAGCTGTTGCGTTGCCCTCACCCTGTGGAGTAGGTGTGTGCCCCTCCCTGGACATACCGGAGGGTCTCTTGGCAATGTCCGGGGATGTCCGGCCCTCGGTCACACGGCTGGAGGAGTGAGAGGGAATCACGATGGTCAGTTCCCCCTTCTCGCTTGACCAGTCCATGGTCCCCTCGCCCTCCTGGGTCCCCGGTCCAGACTGCTCCTGCTCCTCCTTTGGCTGCAGCTCCTCCCCACAGGTGTCCAGGAACGCCGGGGGTGGTGAGCTCTCCTGGGGCCCCAGGATGCTCCAGAGCTCTCTGTAGAAGGGGCATGTTACTGGAGCCGCCCCAGAGCGTGCGGCCTGGTCCCTGCCCTGCGCATAGCCCTGGCGCAGCTCCTTGACTTTGGAGTGTACTTGCTCTGCAGTATGCTCCGGGTGGCCCATGGTGTGGAGGCCCTGCACCAGGCAGCTGAAGGCGGCAGCATTGCACCACTTGACCCCCATGTTGCACAGGACCTCCTCGTCCTGCCAGAGACCGAGGTCACGCAGCTCTCGCTCCGTCCAGGAGGGGGCCCTTTTTTTTTCTCCCCTGGGAACCCTGGGGGGACTTGGAGGGGAGGGCAGTGGGGCTCACGCGGGGCTGGCTGCTGGCCATGCAGGCACTGGAGCATGGAGCTGGAGTACGTGCTCAGGGTGCTCCTAGCATGCTCTCAGCTTTGTGCCACGGGTTTCCTGCGTGTGTGCAGCTTTACGGCAGCTAAACGCAGGGACCATGTAGCCCCGCTGCTGCACTCCAGCTGATCGGCGCCATGGCAGACCCGTATTCCAAAAGAGCGGACTGTGGAGCATCTACAAGTGTACTCTTTCGATTCAATATTTCGAAAGGGGGCGATCTTCCTGATATGGGATCAGGGCTCGGATTTCGAAGTGTGCACCCCGTTCTTTAGATTTTCTTTGAAAGACGGGTTTACACATGTGGATGCTCCTCCTGCTCTTTCGAAAAAGGGCCACTTTTAGGTTTTTGCACATGTAAACATAGCTTGTCTGAACAGCCCCTATTTTAAAATAGTTATTTCAAAATAGGTGCTATCCCTTGCAAAATGAGGTTTACCAATTTTGATATATGGCAACCACTATTTCAAAATTATTTCAAAATAGTGGTTGCACTGTGTAGTTATTTTGAAATAACAGCTGTTATTTTGAAGTAACCATGCTGTGTAGACCTACCATTAGATACACCACTACCCACTCTCATGGGATCACCATAAGGGCTATCCATTGTATGAGGTTGCATAGATGCCTCATTCTAAGACTGGCCAGTCTACTAAACAACACTGTCTCTCAAAAGTGCACTCTTATAATTGTCTGCTGCTCATCTTACTCAGTTTAACAAAGTTGTAAATTCCTTTAGAATCCTTGAAAGAATTGAGCTATGTTGTGCATAGATAAATAAAAAGTTTTAAAATAAATATTTTCACAAATGTTTTGTGTTCAGAGATAGATGCTGATATCTACTATTTTCATTGCTTATTATGTGAAACTATTTTAATTTTAACAGGAAAAATATAGCTTCCAAATGTTTCACATGGTACTAAACCATTATTGATTTCTAAAGTAGCTGTATTGAAATGTCTGCCTTTCCTAGTTGGTAATGGAATCAAGAGCCTTATAATTTGAATGAGCTACACAAAGAGACAACAACATATGTCACCTTGATTTCATTCTTACCGAGAGATTTTTTTCAAACTTCTGGATTTGTCATTCTTTGACGCTTTCAGTGGCAGAGAACTGGAATATGCCGGGGAGAGTAAGCATCAGTCAGAAGAGATTGGGGATGAGGGGAAAGCAGGAATTCAGGCAAACAAGGGAAAGAAATGAGAAACAAAGAAAAAAGTAAAAATTATTTGAAAGAAAAGGTCAAGCACATGCATAGGATTTTATCAGAAAACAAATGAGAAAAATGATGGTGAAATTTCCCAAAGCATAGGCACAATTAAAAATATGTCATCACATTACTCAAAAACACTGCAGGGTCTGAGTTAAAGAACTTTGTCCTTAGCTAGAGTCAAACAAAAATTACAACTGCAAAAGTAGCAAACAGAACAACATGTTAAAAAAATGCTATGGACTTGAAATCTACCATACCCATATACGGAATGAATGAGTTTAAATACAGGTCAAATATTATGTATATGAGCATACAAGAGGAAAAAAAATGTCTTTGAATGAGCGTCACACCAATGGGAGTATAAGTGGAAGGTCTTTGTTTTTCAGGGTAATGAGCAATTTGCTGAACTTTTGCAAGGCTATACAAGTACAGGTGTTTTGGACTGTTCAGTTCTGGGACTCAAGAACTGATCACACTGATTGATACAAGAAGACAAGCAGAAAAGCCAGCTCACAGGGTCATGCCTGAGGAAATTGCTCAAAGGGACCTCTTTAGAAAGAGAGACCCACAAGTTGATTTCTCCTTTACCAGTGTGGGTTAAAGCCCTGTCCATACATACATATGTGTTTTGTGGCACTGTCATTATGAAATGTATAAAAACATTTGGCTTAAAGTATTCACATATGGTGGGTATCTTGGTTATGCTCTGAAGGGTATGTCAAGACTATGGGGAAGACCGACCCAGTCAAGGTCAATCTTCCAGAGTTCAATTTTGAGTGCCTTATGAAGACATGTGAAATCAAACTATCTGGGGTTGAGAGTTGACCACTACACTCCTCAATATTGTGAGGAGTCAGGGAAGTTGACAAGAGAGTTTCCCCATTGATCTCCCTCTGTGAAGATGGCCAGGTAAATCAACAGCAGATAAGTCAATTCTAGCTATGCAATTGCCATTGCTAGAATTGCATATCTACGATAAACTTACCTGCCTCTGGTGAAATAGCTCTTTGCCCACAAAAGCTTATGCTCCAATAAATCTGTTAGTCTATAAGGTGCTACAAGATTTCTCTTTGTTTTTGCAGACATAGGCTAAAATGGCTACTCCTCTGATACCTGTTACCTGCCTAGGGTAGCCCTGCCCTTACACTACAGTAAATCAGGAATAGCCAGAGTGAGATTAGGCTCTAGATGTCTAACCTCCCCTCACTATTCATTCATGATGCACTAGCTTTGTTGCGAGCCACACACACACTTAAAGGAAAACACAGACCCTTGTGCACCTTATATAGCCAGTAAAGCTAGAGTGAACAAAATTGACTAAATTTTCAAAAGCACTGAGCAGCACAAAGCAGAAGTCAGAGACCTGGGAGATCAGATGGCAAAGGAAGGCTGTTCTAAATTACTAAAGCTGCTAACATCACCAAGAAGCTATTATAACTCCCATGGATTGTCAACACACGGAGATGTCCTCACCATCTCCTTCTCCACCCACCATGCCTGTTGATCAGGTGAAGGGAAGGTGATATGGAAGTGCTGCTTTGCTAGTCCCATATTGTGCCACTAGCGGGTCTGGACTGTCCAGGGATGATGCTCCCAGTGGGCCAGCTAATCAGAAAGCAGCCCCTGTGATTGGGGAAAACAGTGGCCAAAGGGGACTATGTGCATGGGTCAGACTGCCAACACTGGTCCAAAATGGATTAGTCTTCTCCATGGCCATTTTGTTTGAAGTTGGTACTAAAAATGTGTTTTGTACTTCCTCTTTCATACATGAATTTATCACACACGCAGTTGAATCCAATGTAAACATTTAATTCAGACAAAATAGATGAAATTGATTTCAAACATTTCTTGAGAAACTCAAACTTAGTTATTTTAATAATAGAAGACCTCTGGGTCCTAAAATAAAGATGAAAACGTAAGATAGTAAGGGTTCAATTGTAGCCTTCTTTAAACAAAGACCAAATGTCATGTTTTATTTCTTTGCTAAGCAGAGTATATATTTTATTTGTAGGTAGATCATAGAATCATAGGGCTGGAAGGGACCTCAGGAGGTCATCTAGTCCAGACCCCTGCTTCAAGCAGGATCAACTCCCACTAAGTCATCCCAGCCAGAACCTTGTCAAGCTGGGACTTAGAAACCTCGAGGGATGGCAAATCCACCACCTCTCTAGGCAATGCATTACCATGCTTCACCACCCTCCTGGTGAAGTAGTTTTTCCTACTCTCCAACCTACACCTCTCCCTCTTTAATTTCAGACCATTACTCCTTGTGTTGCCATCTGACACCACTGAGAACAGTTTCTCGCCCTCCTCTTTAGAGCATCCCTTCAGGAAGTTGAAGGCTTCTATTAAATAACCCCTAAGTCCTCTCTTCTCTAAACTAAACAAGTCCAAATCCCTCAGCATATCCTCATAGGTCATGTGCTCCAGCCCCTTAATCATTTTTGTTCTAGATCTGTGTCCAGCCTGTGTTTAGTGGAGTGAAATATATTAAATACAGCACAGATATTAAAATATCTTTGCCCTTCTCTCTGATCCAAACTCAGAAAGTGTTTTGTGCTGAAATCAGCATTAAACTCCCAATTTACTGATAGAGATATATGCCCTGTGCATTCCTATCTCATCACATAGTGTAACTTTTCCTGACATCCTGCTGTACATTATAGTAACCTCTACAAAAAAAAAAAAAAGAGTGCAACAGCAATGTTGCCAGTGTCAGTTAATCACTAAAAAGTGTTGTGCAAATAAAAAAGCTAATAAAAATCTATGCATCTTCTTCATGTGATAGCATCACAAATACATTCAGAGTAGAAATTGACTAAGATCATGCAACATTGTACACGTATCAGTCATCATGCACTGTACCAATGGAGACAGACTTAGCAGAATTAAAAAACTATGGTGCAGGAACTGAATGTAAATGGAAAAAAAGAAGAGAATCATGAGATAACAAATCTAGCAAAATACAAACATGTTATACCAGGAGAGCACATAAACATGAGCTCAATTTTAAAGCAGATGAGTTGTCCCAGAGCCGAGAATGTGATTAAGTATTTAATCCAGCAGTCTATCCATCTTCAACACAGGATTGAGCCAAAGGCTTAACCTGAAACCCATCTTTAAATCCCATTGCACTCAAAGGGATTAAAGCATATACTTACTGCTGGGTACCTCCAGAAGTCCTGTGCTGAACAGGGATGAACTTAAGCATGTTCTTGAGTAGTTAGTCAGATCAGGGTTAGGGAGCTGGCACTCAGAATTAGTGTTCTGAGTAGCATCTCTATCTTACGGGCATCCCTTAGTGGAGCAACGGAACTGTCACTCTTTACAGGGCATAATGTACACGATGAGGAGTTCTCTTGATTGCTGCCAAGACTGATGTGTGAATGACAGTCCTGTCCACAAGTAGGTCACGCACACTGACAAGCAATGGGCTGAATCCAAGCAGCAGATCCTTCCCTCCTCTCTCCCTGGTTATCACAAAGCTAGATCCAGTCCACCTTGCAACAACAGCTGCCACAAGCTGACTCTGACAGCCAGAGCAACATGCTGTATTCCTCTCCTAATCAGACACAGAGATTCCAAAGGATATTAAATGATCTTTGCAAGCAAACCAAAATCCATGCCGAGGTCTTCCTCTCTTTCTGGTCCATTTGCAAGCTTCAGAGTACAGCGCACGCTCTGGGATGCAGCTATCAACATTCGCATGACATGTCCAAACCTCCTGAGTATTTTCCAACTAATCAATGTTCCCATGAATGACACGCCAGCATGTTTAACGGTTTCACATTTGTCATTCTACCTTGCTATCTTATTCAAAGAATGTTATGCAAGCATCTCTTTAGTCTTGTGGTATATTCAGCATCTGGAGTCCATGATTCTGAGCCATGTACAAAAGAATGAATAAAACGTGTGTGGTAAACATGGATTTTCACTCTAGGGGACAATTTGTTATTGTTCCGTGCTCTGTCTTGCAAAAGATAAACATTCTTGGGTGCCTTGCTGGTTCTGTGTGTGAGCACAGCAGGTGGCTACATTGCTGCTAATAGTAATGCCCAGGTGGCAAAATTGGCCAGGACCATCCTGATGAATACCAGCTAAGGTGACGTCTGCTTCTGAAGAGCCTTATTGCATGATAAGCTTCAAGCCTATTGCTAACCCAAAGATTTTAAGTGAATCCAAGAACTTAGTAATAAGATGTTGCAGGACTTCAAAACTGCAAACAGGTACCTTATGATCTTCTTCACCTTCAAAACATCATACCTTGCTAAGTTAAATAAACTTCCATCATTTCTAGTACTAAGATAGACACCCTCTTGAATGGCATGAATGCATACAGAAGGAGGAAAAAGAATTAAATATTTAAAAACTGTAGAATCCAGTGCGCTACCCTGCTTCACTCCATTACTGATGCTAAAGAGTCACACTTAATATTTTTTTTACTACAGTTGTCTTTATGCCATTGTGTAAGAGAACACCAGGTCTATTTTGACCTGTCCTATCAAAAACCACACTTGTTCTCTGGTTAGATTCTCTCAGTTAAAATTTTAATTTTAGATAAAAGAATACAGCTTAAATGTTTCCCTGTGATATTAAAAAGGAACATACCCCTGTGGTTATTACGATCACTTCTGTTTCCTCTATTATTATTATTATTGTAGCCTTGAATGGGCAACCTTAAGATGTTGCAGAACAGTTTCATCCTTCCAATAGGATAGCAATACTTTGAGCAATCTTTGCAGTGAGTCTTTATTTGCACACTTGTAGATTTCAGCAGATAAACTCAGATCCTGAAGTTTTGAAGTGGGAAGTCTTTTTGATGCTTTGGCTGAAGTTCTTCTAGGGTAGGTTTGACAACCTGCAGAGTCATAACTTCAAACCCAGGCAATTCAGCTGACACATATTGGTGTACTACAGACTCCCTTGTGTATTCCATTCCATTTTTCTCAATCCACTTTTCCACTTACTTCCCTTTATCTGCTATGACATTGACATTGAGATCTTTCAGTGGAGCTGTCTTGCTCTTTAGCTGCACAATGGGCTTTCTACTGTTCTTATATGACTATATATCGTCACCTGCCTGTTGGATGTTGTTGCAGCGTCCCAGCCAAAATAGCTGAGCACACATTCTGGAACTATTTGAACAATCTTACAAGCATCTCTTTATTTATTGAGAGAATCAGTGGTGGGAGTAGACTTCTAGGTAGTTGAGGCAGATCATTTCCTCTAAATGTGTGGCAGCAACATATAATAGTCTACAGTCAGCTTTTTTTACTACTCTTTCCAAAGCTCTTGAGTACCATATAGTTGTCTCCACGAGCTTCCAGGCATCAGAAACACTTTCAGTACAAACTCTATTGCAAAATCTCTCTTGAAACTTGCTCTTTTCATCTTGACTGAGAGCATATGGCATGGCCTTTATTAAAAGGTCATGTTTAGACAGAGTTGTACATATTCTGATGTGATGGAATTGTTTGCTTTTTCTGGTTATATGCAAATGCCAAGGAAGAGAAAGAGGGTGTGTCTGTAGCTGCACCCCAAGGCTTATGTTAGATTGAGATTAACATGAAAAGAAACAGAATAATGGATGTGTGCTCGTTACAACCTATAGTGAATTGGTCCCAGTAGAGGGTACGAATGGGGCCTGGGCTGGGGCAGAGAGAGGGAATAACCATGGTACAGCCTGTGTTTGAATTAAGAAAACCATAAAAGTGCAGAATCTCTACTGATGCTCTTCTCTCAACATGAGCAAGTTTGCAGAACAACCAATAAGTGACTTGTCCTGACAGATGAGCTAGCTAACTTGCTGTTCTGCTTCTAGTTCTGTGGAGCATGAGAAAGGACAAGCTAGTGAGAGCACAAAGCAGATAGTGTCACTTGCCTGATGAACAAACCAAAGAAGACAGGGCATGAAAAAACAAAAGGGGGGTTTATGGGCAAAGGGGTGGGAAAAGTCCAGGGCTGAGGACAGGAATGCAGATTCACTGAACAACATCACAAAGGCTTTCACTGGTGCACAAGGGGACCTTTTCGGAGATCATAAAACAGCAGGGCACATACAGCACTTGCGACGTGGACATTCCATGGAAGGGACATTGACCGGAGACAGCTCTGCTGCCAACCAGGCCCTACCAGAATTAGGATGGAAAGCAAGAACAGGTAGGCTTACCAAGAGTTGTCCCTGGGGAACCAAGTGGGGGCAGGGGGAGTTCACTAAGTCAGCTATTTGTTTACTCATGGTATGGCCAGAGAGACCACTGAGACTCACTGGGGCTGTGTCTTCACTTGCACTCCTCCTTCAAAAGAGGCACGCAAATAAGGGAAACTGAAAATGCAAATGAGGTACAGATTTATATATATAGCACCTGATTTGCATATGCTTCTTTCGAAAGAGAAAAAGCAGTGTAGACGCGGCTCTTTCAGAAGTAAACCCCATCTTCAAAAGAACACTTCTTCCTAAAAAGTAGGTGGGGCTCATGTGTTGAGTGACTGGAGGGACACCCCACATGTGTGGCTCTCCTCATCTGCACTTCATCATGCTGCATTGCCCCGTTCGCCACATGTGGTGAAGGGGGAGTGTACTGGACACTGCAGACCTAGATACACAGCTGAAAATCTAGCTAATTTAAATTCCCAGAAGTCATTGCACTACAACTTAATCCCATAATCTAAATTCTCCGTAACAGTTAAACCTGTGCAAATTCATTTTAACATAATTTACTGCAATTTCATGCATCAGCTATAAATTTTTGTATCAGCTAAAACTGCTTTGTGAATATGTGCATATGTGAATAAATGAGCACTGAAGAATACTAAATCCATCACTGTACATTTCACCATATTTATAGCTCTCCTGGGCTATGTCTACACTGGCATTCCTCTTTCAAAAGAGAAATACAAATGAAGGAAATCAAAAATGCAAATGAGGCACTGATTTACATATCTTGTGATTCATTTGCATAATGTCTTTTCAGAAGAGATGTGGTCAAAAGAAAAAAAGCAGTGTAGATGGGACTCTTTCAAAAATAAAACCCATTATTGAAAGAACCCTTCTTCCTGAAACAAAATAGGAAGAACAGTTCTTTCGAAGATGGGGTTTATTTTTGAAAGAGCCCCATCTACACTGCTTTTTTTCTTTCAAAAGAATCTATTCCAAAAATATTATGCAAATGAAGCAGGTGATATGTAAATCAGTGCATCATTTGCATTTTTTATTTCATTCATTTGCATTCCTCTTTCAGAAATGCAAGTGTAGATGTAGCCCAGTTGTTTCCAAAAGCAAAGCCCAAACTTTATGCAATCTGTTTATCCATAGGCCTCCCATGTACTTACGAATGCCAGCTCACATGAGTTTCTAGTATGATGGTGGCTCATCACACCCCCTCTTTCACTACATTTCCATCACATGTCATATTAATAAATGAGATGTATGGATGTGCTCAGCTCAGCTGATGTTATGATGCATAGTCCAGCTTTTGGCAATTTTATAATTAGTGGCACATTTGTTTTATTACAGTTTCTTTGGTAACTATAGTAATAAGTATCAGTGGGTTACTCTCTGATTAATTAAAAGTCTCAAGGCCACATCCTCATCTGCATAAATTGGTGTGACTGCACTGGAGTTATTCATTGTCACCAGCTCAGGGCCTGTCTCACAGGCTGTAGTTCTGAGTGAGGATCATCAGATAGAGATAAGTGGGGACAAAACTGGGCCCACACATTTAAAAAAATAAATTCCGCTAACCATATTTCAGGTGACCTGTATTGCCAGTGAATTTTAAAACCAAATTTACATTTTATCAACCATGCTGCTTGGTTTGTTGCATCTCATTCAGCTTGTATAATGAAAATCAACTAGCCCCAAACATAAGCACAAGCTGTTGCATTTCAGTTGCACACTGCAGAAGAACATGATAGGAAAATGCATGGTACTCACAACTTTTTTTTAAGACAACACATTTAATACATGTAGGTTTGTACAAGAATCAAAACAGATGTGGCTGCAAATCCTACAGCTTGAACTCATCTGTGCAGGCACCCAGGTGGAATAAAGCCAAGTTCTACTCTCAGTCACAGCCATGTAAACACAGAGGCATTTCCACTTATTTCAGTGGTTATTCCAGATTTATATTGATGTGGCAAACCAAAATTTAGCCAGCTACTTTTCCATCGTAAATGGTCATGGAAATTCACCTATATATACCCTGGGTGGAATCAGCCTCAAAGCCATATACGGAACAACCATACCAATAGAAACAAGTCTCCTTCTTGGCACATTCTCTTTCCCCATCCAAACCCTAAGGGTACAAGAATCAGGAGGGTAGGGTGAGAAGGAGATTGAAGGTGAGGCATCTTGCAGGCAGGAATACGTAGGCCAGGGAGGGACAAAAAAGGATTAAAAAATCCCCCTCCCCAATAGGTTAGATACAAGAGAACTGTGTGTGACAGGTACAGTCACAGAGATCCTTTAGAGACTGTCACCTGATGCTCTGATTATACCATGGATCCCACCTACCTGCCCACTGGGGCATGCCACCACACTGTCCTGCGGAGCCAGACCCCAAGCAATGGTATAGATTTGGGATCACAGCTCACAGCAGAGCAACACAGACACTGAGATTGACTCACTTTCAGGAAGGCTCAAAGGGACTTGACCCAGCACCAGATGCACAGCCCCAGTAGGAGCAAAACCCAAGATAAATCCATCTCAGTATGCATAAAGTTCATACAGAGGGAGCTCATTAATTGTTCGTCCCCTTTTATCAATGAAAGAGAGATATGTAAATTGGGTGTCCCCCAGGTAATTATTTACACTGCATTTATTAATAAAAACATGTTTTTATTAGATATACAAATAGGATTTAAATGATTGCAAGTAATAGCAGACAGATCAAAGTAACTTATAAAGCAAAACATACTCTAAGAACTTATTACATGGAATTGCTTACCCTAACAGTAGTTCTAATCACCTTTGAACACAAGATAGGTATCTTCCTAGCTTGGGAACAATCTTTCCCACTGTCCAGTCGTAGGTGTTTCCAGCAGTCATCAGAGGTGGTAACCCAGGTCTCGTGGCATCTGGCAGCAGTCTGTTATGTTTGGTTTCATGACTTTTCATATATATATATTTTTCCAAGGCAGGAATCCTTTGTGTTCTCTTCAAAATGCCCTCACTTTGAGTGGACGAGTACTGCATCCAAAATGCTTACAGCATCATGTGCCTGGTCCCATGACTTTGTAGGACCACCATATTCCAGAATTCTGTTTTGCCTCTCAATTCTTCATCCGAAGAAGGGAATTTATCCACAAAAGTTCATGACCTAATAAGTGTGTTAGTCTCTAAGTCTATGCCTACACTAGAATCATCTGTCTACAAAAGTTACTGTCAGAAGAGATGTTACAACAAAACTTCTGTCAACAGATCACCTCTACACATAAAAGTGGATCGATCTGTTGATAAAAGGGTTGCCCAGAGTGTCTACACAGCTTTTTTGTCGACAAAACAAAAAAGCAGTGAAGTAGCACTTTAAAGACTAACAAAATAATGTATTAGGTGAGCTTTCGTGGGATAGACCCACTTCTGCAGACCATAGCCATACCAGAACAGACTCAATATTTAAGGCACAGAGAACCAAAAATAGGAATCAAGGCGGACAAATCAGAAAAAGTATGAGGAATAAGGTATATTTCAATGTACATAGAGATATGATTCACACTAGATTACCTCCTTTTCGTGTTTAGATTAGCAGAGTGAGCCATCGTGAGCGCCTGTGTTTCAGACATGCCCTTTGCTTGCACTATATTATCTGGTGAAGGTTTCGCTTCCCTTTCCTGGGGCTGTCCACACACTTTGTCAACCTGTAACGAAGAAGGAAATAAAACCACAAATATAATTGTGCTTTTTGAAGTAAAATATGAATTATGAACAGCAAATACAAAAGCAAATGTGTCCCTTTCGGATCATGTGGAGTACAAAGTAATCTCTACAAATCTCTGAAACAAATTAGGAAGAAGAGATCTTTCAAAGATGGGGTTTATTTTTGAAAGAACCGTGTTTATATCGCTGTTTTTTCTTTTGAAAGAAAATGAAGTGCAAAATATGTAAATCAGTGGATCATTTGCATTTTTAATTTCCCTCATTTGCATCCCTCTTTCAAAAGAGGAATGCAAGTGTAGACGTACCAGCTACACACAAAATGCATTTCAAAATAGCATTTATCTATTTTGAAATGCAGCATCTACACACATAAGCCGTGTCTACACGTGCACATTACTTCGAAGTAGCGGCACTAACTTCGAAATAGCGCCCGTCACGGCTACACGTGTTGGGCGCTATGTCGATGTTAACATCGACATTAGGCGGTGAGATGTCGAAGCCGCTAACCCCATGAGGGGATGGGAATAGCACCCTACTTCGAAGTTGAACGTCGAAGTAGGGCACATGTAGACGATCCGCGTCCCGCAACATTGAAATAGCAGGGTCCGCCATGGTGGCCATCAGCTGAGGGGTTGAGAGATGCTCTCTCTCCAGCCCCTGCGGGGCTCTATGGTCACTGTGTGCAGCAGCCCTTAGCCCAGGGCTTCTGGCTGCTGCTGCTGCAGCTGGGGATCCATGCTGCATGCACAGGGTCTGCAATCAGTTGTTGGCTCTGTGGATCTTGTGTTGTTTAGTGCAACTGTGTCTGGGAGGGGCACTTTAAGGGAGTGGCTTGCTGTTGAGTCCGCCCTGTGACCCTGTCTGCAGCTGTGCCTGGCACCCTTATTTCGATGTGTGCTACTTTGGCGTGTAGACGTTCCCTTGCAGCACCTATTTCGATGTGGTGCTGCGTAACGTCGATGTTGAACGTCGCCGTTGCCAGCCCTGGAGGACGTGTAGACGTTATTCATCGAAATAGCCTATTTCGATGTCGCTACATCGAAATAAGCTGCTTCGATGTAGGCTTCACGTGTAGACGTAGCTATAGAGCCTATTTCAAAATACAGGCATTGGATGCACTATGGTTTATTTCAAAATAGAGGCTATTCCCCAGAGCTATGTCTACACTAGCCCCTTCCTTCGAAAGGGGCATGGTAATGAGCAAGGTCGGAAGATGCTAATGAGGCGCTACCATGAATATACAGCACCTCATTACCATAATGACAGCCGCGACAATTTGAAAATGCCCCTTTCGAATCATGCGCAGCCCGTGTAGACAGGGGCCTTTTGAAAGCCCCTTATTTGGCTTTAGGAATAAGGGTCATTCAAAGACTGGGGTTCCTTTCAAAGGTCCCCATCTACATGGGCGCCACACGATTTGAAAGCGGCACTTTCGAATTGCCACAGCCACCATTATGTATACACATTCACCACTGCTTTTTTCCCAGCAGGCACCCTGGGGAAAATATTCCTGGGAAGGGGAAAACAAAGCTGATGTTAACTCAGAGGTGGGCAATAATTTTGGATCTGGGCCATGCCAAGAATTTGGACTGTGGTCAGTGGCTGCCAGTCTTCTGTGATATTAATGCAGGAGATCTGGGGTGGAGGTTGGATGCAGAAGGGAGCTTGGGGTTAGGGACTGATGTGCAGGAGGGGGTCTGGGAGGGAGTTTTGGTGCAGGAGGAGGATCTGACCTGGGACAGGAGCCCAGGAGAAGGTACAGGGTTTGGGCTGTGACTAAGGCAGGAGGGATTTGTAACTGGAGGTAGGGGTGCAGAATCTGGGAAGGGGTGTGAGAGCAGAAGCTTTTGGTTATGTGGGATGTGGGTGCAGGAGGAAGGGCAGAGGGTTTGGGTTATGTGGGGTAGGGGTACAGGATGGGGGAAGAGGATTGGGCGAGGGGCTGGGGTGCCAGAGTCGGCCTTTTACGTGGGCAACTCCCAGCCAGCAGCCCAGCAGGTTTCTCAGGCAGGCTCCCCGTCGTGCTGGCCATAGGGGGGCCACGTGCATCTGTGAATAGCTACAAGCCTGGGGGGAAGAGGGGTGCTTCACATGCTGTCTGTACTTCAAACACAAATCAGCCAATGGGACTGTGCTGGGAGCAGGGGCAGCATGTGAAGTCTCCTTCCCCTCCTCCCCATTGGGCTTGCAACTGTTGAAAGACAAACAGGGCCCTGAAGCCACTTTACTGACTGGTGTGGTCAGGGGAGAAGGCCAGGGAATCATGTGCCGTGTTTTGCCTAGCCCTGTGTTAACTCCTTGTGTACTGAGGACCAGGTCCTGGCCCTACATGTTGACACACTAACACACTTTGGCTACGTCTACACGTGCAGCCAACATCGAAATAGCTTATTTCGATGTGACGACATCGAAATAGTCTATTTCGATGAATAACGTCTACACGTCCTCCAGGGCCAGCAACGTCGATGTTCAACTTCGACGTTGCTCAGCCCAACATCGAAATAGGCGCAGCGAGGGAATGTCTACACGTCAAAGTAGCACACATCGAAATAGGGATGCCAGGCACAGCTGCAGACAGGGTCACAGGGCGGACTCAACAGCAAGCCGCTCCCTTAAAGGGCCCCTCCCAGACACAGTTGCACTAAACAACACAAGATACACAGAGCTGACAACTGGTTGCAGACCCTGTGCCTGCAGCATAGATCCCCAGCTGCCGCAGAAGCAGCCAGAAGCCCTGGGCTAAGGGCTGCTGCCCACGGTGACCATAGAACCCCGCAGGGGCTGGAGGGAGAGCATCTCTCAACCCCCCAGCTGATGGCCGCCATGGAGGACCCAGCAATTTCGACGTTGCGGGACGCGGATCGTCTACACGGTCCCTACTTCGACGTTGAACGTCGAAGTAGGGCGCTATTCCTATCTCCTCATGAGGTTAGCGACTTCGACGTCTCGCCGCCTAACGTCGACGTTAACTTCGAAATAGCGCCCGACGCGTGTAGACGCGACGGGCGCTATTTCGAAGTTGGTGCCGCTACTTCGAAGTAGCGTGCACGTGTAGACGCAGCTTTAATTATACAATATTATACAATACAGAAAATTATTAATACAAGGACAAAGTACCTCTTTAGATGGCAAAAAGCAACTTTCAATATTTATATTATTTCTATGTTAAAAACTTCAAAAATAATGAATGAAAACACAAAAACCCTATCATCCAGAACAGCATTCAGCAGGCACTGTGCGCCTCTGCCTCTGTCTTCTTTCCCATGCCATGTGATTCTATCGATTCCTGCTGCACTGTTCATTCACCTGCACATAGACAAACACTACTGAGCCATGTCTTTCTCTCTGCCCCTTGCTGAGCAGTCCTGAAAATGGAGGACTTCCAATATTCCCCTTTTCATATCTCCACACCAGTGAGCTAGGTCTCTCTCCCCTCAGCGCAGGTGTGGTAAAGACAACCCCACCTCTGCTTGCTTGCTCCAGGAGAGTTACTGATAAGTAATATGAAGGGACACTTTCATTGAGAATTATAGATATGGAAAATGAACCAATGTGAGGCCATATTCAAGATGCTGAACAACAGTGCTAGGGATACAAGTTACTGCCAGTTCCAGCACAATGTACTGCAGTGAGTTTATCTTATGGTTATTTAATTTAACTGCATTGGCTTAACTCCAACATGTCACAAGGCAATGGGAGGGGAAGCCATACACCTGGCTCCCTAAGGGTATATCCTTTGGTCTGACCATGTGTGGGGCATATTATAAATAGGCTCAGGACAGAGGTCTGTGAATGCAGTATTTTATTTGAATCGCTTGGAAAGCTTTCAGAGTGCTAAATATTAAAACCACATAATTGGAAACATAAAACAAAATCCAATTTAAACTGATAGCAGAGTGGGCAGATGGCCATAAAAAGCAGCTGAGTCACACTCTGTCAAAATGTTTCCTGCATCCTTTCCTCCGCACCTTGCAAAATTTCAATGTCCCAGTACAAACCACAGCAAACACCTGCGTAACTGCTCTGGATCGGAAGAGCTAGGAACCACTGCCTTTCAAGACCAGTCCTGACAGATCAAGTCTGAGTGTAGTTTTAAACTAATGAGCAGAGTTACTGGGAAAACTGAATGCTTTTCTCCTTTAAGCCTGGTGGGGGTTAAAGAGCTTGTATGCTAAAAAAACCTACAACCACCTGCTTCTAGGAGCGGAATCTTTAACAAAAACAGCCAATATCTGGGAAGTGATAAGATTACAAGCATTGTCAACATTCATTCATCAGTAAGGCTGGAGAAGAAAGCAAGTATGAGATTTCTACAACTAATTTTTCAGTTCTCAGATATTTCTAAAATAACCTCATAGGTCACACAGATTATTAATCTAGTTCTTCACATTTGCTTATTTGACTGTCCAGGTCCCAGTACGAAGCCTGCCAAACTTCTGTTATTGATAGATGAAAAGTTATGTCTCCTTGTCACCTGTGATAGTACTGAACACTTCTTATTGTCTCAACAATAATAATGAAAATAAAAACTGAACTCTAGTCTCTAAAGGTGGAGAACTACACTGAGAAGATGATATTCCTGAAAATGTGTTGCCACCTCAATAGCAATAATCTTTTATGATGCCACATATTTTTCTTGGGTTTTTTTGCTTTAAATGCCAAGGTCTCTTAAATCCTAGTTTCTCTGATAAATTTTCACTAAGTTTTGGTCTGTTTTATTCTTTTTTTTTTTTTGGTAGCTTTTCCTCAGCACAGAAGCATACATTTATGTACATAAAGTATGACTTGACCCCTGCCATTTCTCCTTTGTAAGAGTGATTACTTATAATTATTGCAAAGGCTTTACAAAATAAATTGAAAAAATTTCATTTGAAATCCTTTGAACTCTCACAGCTTGAGTAACCTTAAAAATGTTGGCCATGTTTAATACACCTAATATAATCAAACACGGAGAAAATGTCATGCCCTTCTAGACTTGGAGAGAATCTTATTTCCCTAAATCAGGAGACATTCTCACCATTTTAGGAAACAATGTTCTCTGATTCCACAGAGGGAAGCTTTGAAATTTTCTAGTATAAGATTTTCACGTTGTTAAGACTGGGGTTACTATTAAAGTTCTTGTGTTCCTTCAAAAAGCTTTCTGCCTTTGGCTGTGGCCACAAAACCCCAGCAAAATCTAGTTCAGCACCTGCCCTGATAAATTTCATAATCCCAGTTACTTCTAGGGGGTTGCTCAAGTGTAAATCAGGGCACAGTTTTGACTGATATAGTCACATTGGTAAAGTAAGAGTAGAGTTGCTCCCTGGAGGTCTGCCCTACCTGACTTGACTGGTTTAAGTTTATTCAACTGTTTTTCTTTAATTTAAGCCTTGCTGTGCTTGTCTTGAGCACATCGAATCACTACATTTTTATCACTATATTTTTATTTCGACTGCCCCTCTCCCATCTACATTGGCCAAACTGGACAGTCTCTATGTAAAAGAATAAATGGACACAAATCAGATAACAGGAATAGTAACATAAAACCTGTCAGAGGACACTTCGTTCTCCCTGGACACTCGGTAGCCATCCTGCAACAACAAAACTTCAAAAACAGACTGCAAAGAGAAACCACAGAGCTACAATCATTTGTAATTTGACACCATCAATTTAGGATTGAACAAAGACTGGGAATGGCTGTCCAACTACAAAGGCAGTTTCTCCTCTCTTGGTGTTCACACCTCCATATCAGCTGCTGGCAGCAGACCACATCCTCCCTGACTGAATTAGCCTTGTTAACTCTGGCCTTTCTCTTGATTGGTACCCACTTCTTTTCATGTGCCTGAATGTGTATACCTGCTTCTGGAATTTCTTTGCCCACAAAAGCTTATTATCTGATAAACTTCTGAGTCTATGTGGTAGCTGCCTGTGTGCCTGAGCATCTGTTTTGCAGAGAGGGGCAGTTGGAAAGCATGTTTGGCAGTTTGTGTGAATTGGGAGAGCTTCCTTCCAGGTGGGCCTTCAAGGGCTGATTAGATTGGAGGCAAAGGCTCTCAGCCGGGCCTAACCAGCTAGCAGCTCTGTAAGAAGGCAGCCCCAACAAACCCTGTGAGCAGCAAACAGGAGCAGCTAACAGGGAGTTTACCTGGGAGTTTGCCTTTGGGACGAGCCCCATACCTGTTTTCACCTTTCTTATATGGTGTTTCTCTTGTGCCCTTCAAGGCGGCACTAGAAACAAATAAGGGATCTCTGAAAAAGGAAAAAATGGAGAGTGATATGGCTGTTGAGAGGTCTGTTGTTGTGACCTGCATGTCATGTGCCATGTTTGTCTTTCTCCCGAACGATAGAAAGGAGGATTTTCTCTGTACCAAGTGTAAGCTGGTAGCCATTTTAGAAGAGAAGGTTAAAGGACTTGAGGCGCAAATATCAAACCTCAGGTCCATCAGAGAGGGTGAAGACTTTCTGGATAGAAGGCAACAGATGATACTGCAGGAACAGCAGGCTACCCAAAACAAGGAGGAGAACTGGAAGCATGTTTCCTCCGGGAGGAGAAAACCAGTTCCAGGCACTCCAATTCCAGTGGAGTTAAGTAACCGCTTTGAGCCTCTCTCCACAGGTGATACAGCAGAGATAATTGGGGCTGATACCTCCCAGGGATTGTATCTGAAAGAGTCCCCACAGTTTAGAAGGCATGGGATGCACAGTTCTAGGGATGGGAGTTCTATGACCACCACCCCTAAGAGAAAAAGACGAGTGGTGGTGGTCGGGGACTCCCTCCTAAGAGGGACGGAGGCATCCATCTGCCGCCCGGACCTAGAATCCTGGCAAGTTTGCTGCTTGCCCGGAGCTAGAATTCTGGATATTACAGAGTCGCTGCCAAAAATTCTTCAACTGGTAGACTATTACTCCTTCCTCCTACTTCATGTAGGAACCAATGATACAGCCAAGAACAACTTTGATGAGATCACGGCAGACTACGTAACCCTCGGGAGAAAGATCAAGGAATACAGAGAACAGGTGGTCTTCTCATCTATCCTCCCTGTAGAAGGAAGGGGTCTGCAGAGGGATCGTCAAATCACAGAGGTAGACGCGTGGTTGCGTAGGTGGTGTAGCAGGGAAGGATTTGATTTCTTTGACCATGGGATTCTGTTTTGTGAACAGGGATTGCTGATGTACATATTGGATGCCGGGGGAGTGGGCAGGCATAGCCTGCCCACGGCTACAAGGCCCCTCTCACGATGAGAGGGGACCCATTAAAAACAGCCCGGTCCCAAGTAAATACGGGGGACAACGAAAGAAAAACCAGGAGCGGGAGTGAGGGTCAAAGGTTTAAAAGAAGGGAGCCGGAGGGGGACACCGAGCAGAGGACCCCGGACAGCGCCCACCGTTCCTCAAAGGCGTCCAGGGAGTTGGTGGACGCCGCCCAGAGAAACTCTGCTCGGATTTGTGAGCGGAGGGAGGAACGGAAGTAGGCCCCACAGTTGCAGGTCGCCCCCCGTGCCAGCCTCCTCTCCCTGGTTTTGTAACTGGCCATTTTGGCCGTGGCCAGGAGGAGGCTAACAAGGAGGTCCCGTGACTTTGTGGGGCCACGGATAGGGTGTGAGAGGATGAGAAGGTGTGGGGAGAAGTGCAGCCAGAACCTCAAGAGGAGGTTCTGGAGGAGCTGGAAGAGGGGCTGCAGCCTGACGCACTCGATGTAGATGTGCGCCAGGTTCTCCCTCGTGCCGCAAAAGGTACAGGTGTCCGGGATGGGGGTGAACCGCGCCAGGTACACGCCCGTGCTCACCGCTCCGTGGAGGATTCTCCAGCTGATGTCCCCAGCGGGCTGCGGAACCAAGGTGGAGTAGAGGCCGGCCCACCGGGGCTCCCCACCCTCCGGTGACGGCAAGAGGTCCCGCCATTTGTGATCGGGGCGGGACACGAGGGTGGGGAAGTGGAGCGTGTGAAGCACGAGCGCGTACAGAAGGTGTCGAGGCGCGGTTCGGAAGGGGACCGGCTGGAAAGTGTGCAGCCGGCTGAGGTGATGGGGGGGATGGGGGCGGGCAGGATGGCGAAGCCGGGGGCCGACGGAGAGGTCCGGAGGGCTAGGAGTGGGAGGGGGGCGGGGTGCACCCTCTCGCAGGACCCGGCCGAGGTAACTGTGAGCGGTGGAGGGCAGGGCAGTCTTCACCTCCCGGAGTACGAGACGGGGGGAGCGTAGGTCAGAGAGCCCCATGCGCCGGGAGAGCGCCGGGGCTTCCATCCAGTCCCCCCGCTCGTAGTCCAGGAGGTCTCCGACCCTGGTGATTCCACCTAGGACCAGCCTCCGGCGCACTGTGCGAGACTCCGCCGCCTGCACACGAAGGTGGGGGTTATGTAACAGGGGCTCCGCGAGGAGGTCTTCTCCCATGGTGGCCCCTAAGGACCTGGAGGCTGCGAGCAGCCGCCAAGTGCGGAGGACGTCCTGGTAGAAGGCCGGCAGCTCCGAGAGGCCTCGCGGACGGTCTCTGCAGGATAAACAGAGGAGCTGCCGGTCGTATCGGAGCCCTTGGTAACGGCGGAGGAAAGCGTGCGCCACCGTGCTCCACGCCGGACTATCTGCACTGTTGGTGTTGAGAAGCCTCTGCAGGGCCCAGAGGCGGAAGACATGGACCTGAGTACGCGTGCAGGTCAGGCCCTGTCCCCCATCCTCCGGGGGAAGATGGAGTACCCCTGCAGGGACCCAGTGCAGTCCTGGGCAGAAGAATTCCAGGATTAACCTCTGGAGCTGGTCCAGGAACCCGGGGGGTGGGACCAGGGTGCTGAGGCGGTGCCAGAGCATGGACAGGACGAGTTGGTTGAGCACCAGTGCTCTCCCTCGGAGGGAGAGACACTGGAGTAGCCCTGTCCACCTCCGCAACCGCTCAGCGACCCTGCTCTCTAGGCCCTGCCAGTTTTCCGGCGGAGAGGGATGCGTGGCGGATAGAAAGACGCCTAGATAGAGCAGCGGACCCGCACTCCACCGGATGGCCTGAAGTGCGGGTGGGAGGCGGCTCGTCTGCCATCCGGTCCCGACCACCAGGCCAGAGCTCTTGACCCAGTTGACCCGGGCGGAGGAGGCTGCCGAGTAGACAGCTTGGCAAGCCTCCAGACGCGCCAGGTCTCCCGGGTCCTGGACCACGAGGAGCACGTCGTCGGCGTACGCCGACAGGACTAGCCGCAGCCCTGCCTCTGGAAGCGCCAACCCCCTCAACCTTCGCCGAAGGAGTCAGAGGAAGGGCTCGATGGCCAGGGCGTACAGCTGTCCTGAGAGCAGGCAGCCTTGTCGTACTCCCCGTCCGAAGCTGACCGGAGCGGTCAGGGTCCAGTTGAGCTTGACCATGCACTCCGAGGCAGCGTACAGCACCCGGAGAAACCCGACGAAGTGGGGTCCGAAGCCGAAGGCCTGCAGGGTGCCCAGGAGATACCCGTGGTCCACCCTGTCGAACGCCTTCTCCTGGTCCAGGGACAGGAGGGCGAACGACAGGCCGTCCCTACACCCGAGCTCTAAGAGATCCCGGACCAGGGACAAATTATGCAGGATGGTGCGGCCCGGGACGGTGTAGGTCTGGTCGGGGTGGACCACGTCCTGCAGCACGGACCCCAAGCGATGGGAGATGGCTTTGGCAATGATCTTGTAGTCCGTGCTGAGGAGCGAGATGGGACGCCAGTTCTTGAGGTTGCGGGGGTCCCCCTTCTTGGGTAGCAGGCTGAGGACTGCACGCCTGCATGAGGGGGGAGCACCCCGCTTTGCAGGGCCTCGGCCCAGACGCCGAGCAGGTCTGGGCCGAGGACATCCCAAAACACGCAGTAAAACTCCACGGTCAGCCCGTCCATGCCCGGGGATTTATTGGTGGGCATGAGACGGAGGGCTTCCGAGAGCTCGGCCAGAGTGAGAGGAAGCTCTAGCCGGTCCCGGTCACCCGTGCTGACCGACGGGAGTTGGTCCCAGAGCGCCCTGCAGGCGTTGGCGTCGGTCGGATCCGGGGAGAAAAGGGCGGCGTAGAAGGCGCGAGACCTCTCGCGCATCTCCACCGGATCCGTAAGAGGGGTGCCATCCTCCGCCAGAAGGCAGAGGATATGTTTTTGGGCGCCCCTCTTTTTCTCCAGGGCGTAGAAGAAGCGGGAGCCGCGGTCCATCTCCCAGAGGAGTTGGATTCGCGACCTCACCAAGGCCCCCTGTGCCCGATGGGCGTCGAGGGTCCTGAGCTCGTCCCGCTTCTCCTGGTACGTGCCGCAGAGTGATGGATCTCCGGGGCTGGTGGCTAGATGCCTCTCCAGCTCAAGGACCTCCCGTTCCAGCTGCCCTATCAACGCATCCCGCCGCCGGCTGGCCCCCCGAGTATAGTCGCGGCAGAAGAGCCGCGCGCGCACCTTTCCCAGGTCCCACCACCGCCGTGCCGAGGGAAAGGCGTGCCGCTGCTCGCGCCAGGCCAGCCAGAACTCCCGGAAGGATGCCACGAAGCCCACGTCCTCCAGCAGGCTGTTGTTAAAATGCCAGTAGGCCGACCCCCGCTTCCCCGGCGAGAGGGAAGCCTTCACGGCCACCAGGTGGTGGTCCGAGAAGGGGGCCGGCCGTACGCTGGAGGCGTGGGCCTGGGAGAGATGGTGCTGCGAGATGTAAATGCGGTCCAACCAGGAGTGTGCAGATTTATGGCCCACCACCCGGACGTAGGTGAAACCGGCGTCCTCGTCCAGGTGGTGGCTGCGCCAGACGTCCACCAGGGAGCGACGGTTAATGAGCTCCCTGAGGACGTCTGCAGCGGCCTGGCACTTCTCGGTCCCCGTGCGGTCCCGCTCCTCGAGGGTGCAGTTGAAATCCCCGCCGAGGACCAGGCACTCGCGAGGATCGATGGTGTCGAGGAAGGCCGCCGCCTGCCGGAAGAAGGGGGTTCTCTCCGGGCCGAGTGTCGGGGCGTAGATGTTGACAAGGTGAAGAGGCAGCCCCTCCACCCGCACCCGGAGATACAGCAGGCGGCCCGGCATGACCTCGACGCTCCCCAGCACCTTGGGCTGCAGGTCTGGGGAGAACAGGGTCGCTACCCCGGCCCGCTGGGCCGAGAGATGACTAAAGTGGACCCTGTCTCCCCACTCCAGCCGCCACTTGGCTTCGGCGGCCGGAGTAGTGTGGGTCTCCTGTAGAAAGGTGACCGAGTACCCGCCCTCTCGGAGGAAGGAGAGCACTCGTCACCTGCGGAGACCCGACCCGTAGCCCCTGACGTTTAGTGTGGCAAAGATGAACGGCGCCATTTGGAGGGCTGGGGAGGATCCTCGCCAGAGGGAGCGCCGGTGGTTCCCGTGGGGCCACGCAGCAAGCCGTGAGCCACACCAAAGGTGACGAGGGCATCACGGAAGCCACGGGCCCGTTGGTAGACCGCGGCATCCCTCTTCCCGGTCCCCTTGCCCTCCCTCAGAAGGGCCCTCACGGACTCCAAAGCAGAATGGAGGTCTCCCCAGCGCTGGAGGGCGAGAGTAACCTTGTTCTTGGAGCCACGAACGTCCTCCAAGAACTGGTGCATCTCACCCGCCAGCGCGTGGGGTGCCGAGGCCTCGGGGTCTTGAGAACCCTTCGGCCTCGCGTTCTTTTGGGCCCCTCGGCCAGAGAAGAGGTTGGGGTAGGGACTGGGGCCTGAGTTTGGGAGGGATGGGGGCGGCGGAGGGAGAGCAGCCCCGGAAGTGCTGGGAGAGGGCAGTGCAAGAGGGGCCTCCTGAGGAGTTACGACCTCGGGGGCAGGTATGAGTGGGCAGGGGTAGAAAATAGGAGGAGGGATGGGGGCAGGGGAGGTAGAGATCGGTGGGGGAAGGGAGGGGTCATGGGGGGGAAGGAAAGGAGGGAGTCGGGGGAGGGGAGGAAGGGGAGGGTTTGGAAGGGGGTGGATTTCGGGTTCTGGAGCGGGGCATTGGCCGGGAAGGGGTATGGCAGGGGTGGCAAGCAGTGAGGCCAAGGTGGGAGCAAGGGCGGAAATACGGGCCAAGGGGGTCTCCAGAAGCGGGGCTTCCTCAGGCAATGGCAGGGTGGAGGATGACGTGCCGGCACTCTCAGCGGGAGGCGCCGGCAGGTCGGCGGGGAGGTTGTCGGGGTTTTTGGTTCCAGGGATGAAGGAAGGGTGCAAGGGGAGTCCTGATTCCCCTGGGGCATCCGGGGGCTGGACGACCTCCGCCGGGGGGTCGTCCCTAGTTGAGGGAGGGGTTGCCCCTTGGGACAGCTCAGGGCAGAGGGAGGTGGCAGTCAGGGTATCGCTGGTAGGAGGAGAGGGGGAGGGTGGGAGGGGCAGTGGAGAGTCCATGGGCGGCCCACAGGCCTCCAATAGCAGGCCCTCCATATCCAGGGCCACCGGGGTGAGGCCCAGGGCCTCGACCTCCTGCGAGAGGCGGGCAAGGCTGGGACTCACCTCCTCCGGGCGCTCTGTTACAGCTGCCTGGGTAGCGGCCGGAGGAGGGTCGGAGGAGGGCGCGGGCGCAGGAAGGGTCGTCTCGGCCTCTTTTGGCTCTGGCTCCGGGGCCAAGGGGGTGTTAGTCTCCTCTGCCGCCGCGGCGGCAACCTCCATCGCCCCCAGCAGATGGTTGGTAGCCGGAGGTTCGGCAGGTGGAACGGGGCTGGCGGATCTCTTGGGTGCCTTGCGTGGCACCTCCACCCCGTCCTCCGGCGGGGTGGGGTGCCGGACGCGCGCACCCCCTTTTTTCCTTTTCCCCCCCACCAATACCCAGCCCTCCAAGGAGGCGGGCTGGGCAGTAGAGGAGGAGGGGCCAGGGGATAGGGCTGACAAGGAGGGAGGGAGGGAGGCGGGGGGTGGGGCGGCAAGGGAGAGGGGCGACCCGCCCTGGGGTGGGCCCTCTTTTGGTCCTGCCGCCGGCCCTGCCTCCCTCTCCTCCATGGGCCCGGCTTTTGTGCCCGCTCGGGCGCCGGCGCCCGCTTCTTCTCTCCTGGCACCATGCTGCCGGGCGCCCTCCGACGCCCGAGCAGTGATGGATCCGTCCGGGCCTAAAAGAGGAGGGGTGGTCCCAGGGCCTGTCGTGGTCGGGGCGCCGCCGGTCTCGTGGCTGATGCCCCCCGGGTCGGAGGAGGTCCCGGGCTCCTCTTCTTCGTGCCAGGCCAGGGGGCAATCCCTCCGGACATGCCCCGCCGCCCGGCACCCAAAGCACCGGGCCTCCCCCAGGGTGTAGAAGACCCGGTACTGGGCCCCTTGATAGGGCACCAGTATAGTCCCCTCCTGGGCCACCCCGCCCTGTGCTGCCGCCGGCGGCAGTTGGACTCGGGCCTGCCGGCGGAATGAGAGCACGTGCCGGAGGGCAGCGTCTTTGCAGCCTAGGGGGAGGGGACTCAGGACCGTCAAAGGCCGGCCCAGGGCGGTGAGGAAAGGCAGAAGGGCGGCGTTGGGAAGGAAGGGCGGGACGGACGAGAACACCACCCGCACGCCCAGGTCTTCCAGCGGCTCCAGGGGCACGTGCACGCCCCCAACCGCCAGGCCCCTCTCCACCGCCTCCTGGGCGGCGGCCTCCGAAGCCAGGAAGAAGACGATCTTCCCGAACATCCGGGAGGCCGCCACCACAGCCGCGGACCCCACCACTCGTGCCAGCGCCCGCACGTAGGTTTCCACGTGGGGCGAGGCAGCCACCAGGAGGCAGCGGACCCCGTGCCTCCTGGTGAGCGCAGGGAAGGGGTCGCGACCGTCAGGGATGGTAGTCTGGCAGAGGCGGAAGGAGCAGGGTGCGGGGCGGCGGCCGCCGCCTGGGCATACAACCTGGGGGCCGAGATGTCGGGGCCCCCAGGGGTGGTGGAGGGAGCAGGGGGAAGGGAAGAAGGGGAGGCTGAGGCGAATGCTTTTGCAGCCGGGGGGAGAGTCCCCGCCACGGGGGGTTTACCCCTCCGGGCGGGGCTCTTGCCCTTTCTTTTCCCCTGGCCCTTCCTGCCCTTTTGAGGGGGTGGGTTCGGGGCCAGGTTGCTGGAGGACGCCGTGGCGGAGGTGGTGGGAGCCCCGGAGCCTGCACCCGCACCCTCAGCCGACATGGTGGCAGAGTCTTGGGCGGCCCTGGATGAGTGGGCCGCCGTTTCGGGGGTGGGAGGGGTGACAGTGGAAGACGAGGGGAGGAGGGGGTCACTGGATGACCCTCCGGCAGGTGTGCGGGTAATGGTGGTGGGTTTGTAAGATGGGGGAAGTTTGTAGGGCGTGGGGGCCTTTAAGAGAGAGCGGGGGAGGGGAGGAGAGTGGAGGGGAAGGGAGGGTGGAGGCGTGGCTGCCCCTCCCCCACCGGCCGGGCTGAGGACCCAGTCAGATGGGGGAAGGGCAGAGCAAGGGCAGTGAGGTCAGGGGGAGGTGAAATCTAAGATGGCCACTACTCCCAGCACAAGGTGGTAAGATGGCTCCTTTTCTGCACTGGGATGTGAGGGATTAAAGTTTATGCGTGTGTGTGTGGGGGGGCCTCAGGCGCTTAGGTGAAGTGAAAATAAAAAGGGGGGGGGCATGGGCACAGCCAACCTGGGGGAAATGGGGGGGATGGGGGTGCCCACATGCGCCTGAGGGGGGGGCGCCCACAGCAGCTGCTGCAGAGCCTTCAAGAAACCAGGGGGAGAAGGAAGGGGCAGCTGGTTAGAAGGGGGCCTAGGTGGAGCAGGGGCCCCCAGCGGCGGCTGGGTGTGGGTGGGGGGGCAGTAAGGGGGGGTGGCTGCAGGGGTGGGGCAGGGGCACACCCTAACACCCCACCCCTGGCTATGCAGCCACCCTTCTGGAGCCCCGATGGAAAAGAAGGGCTCTGCCCAAACTCACCCCTCCCAGGCCACTCCACAGGAGGAGGCCTGTGGAGGGGGCCCAACTGCCGCTTTAAGAAGCCCCTTACCTTTCCTGGGGGGTGAGGATGCAGCAGCTGCTGGATGAAGAGGTGGGCTGCTCAAGTGGGGGGCAGCAGCAGTTCCCCCACCCCAGAAGATGGAAGGAGGAGGGGACAGGGAGCTGCTTCCAGAGGCAGGAGAGCAAGTGAGCCTGCCCTCGTCTTTGTTTCTGTTGGGAATGGGGCAGAAGGAATGCAGTGCTGCTGAAGGCTGGGAGGAATGAGTCTCCCAGAGGTCATCTGCATGAGAATGCAAAAGGTGTGCATGTTTGATACCTTTTCAGGCAAAGCCTAATGGGTAGCAAGTAAACTATGAGATTTGGTCTATTGTAAACATGTAGTTGTAAAATCACAATTTAAGCTGACACTTAATGCGGGAGTTGTGAGATCTCACCAATGCTCTGGGTTGTTGTGGGGGACAGGGCAGTCGCCTTAGCTGTGTAAGACATTGATTACACAGGGCTCCTTGGTTTAAAGCATTGTGAGGGAGACAGGAGAGGGGTACTGGTTGAGCCAGCTTGCTGAGTGCTTTGGCCCTGCCTATGCCTTGGTCCTATAGCTATAAGCCTGGCTTGACTAATCCTCCCCACCTGTTAAAAGATAGAGTTGGATACTCAGGGTGTTTGGGAAACCCCACACTAGAGGTACCATAGAGCTGAAATCACAGAGTGGCAGCTGAGGCCACCCAGAGTTGAAATCACTGGGTTCTGCCTTAGGGCAGTCCCAAGCAGTGGGGTTAGGACTGGCCGACAGCAGCAGGACCAGCGGGTGGCTGGTAGGAGCAGCAGCTGGTGACAGCAAGGGGAGGCTACAGACAAGTGGACAGCTAACATTGCCCTGGTGATGTACCTGTGGGCTTTGAGTTTGGGACTGAACCGCAGAGGGTACACCCTGTAACTGTGTGTGTGTGTGTGGAAAAGGGCCAAGAGCCCCAGCAAGAGACTGGGTTCTACTGCATATGGGGATGGTATCTGGGTAAAAGGGGTTTTGTCTCTTCTGTGCTGAGATATACTGCATCTGTCACTGTAACCTTGGGGTAGGTTACGGTCATTAAACAAGCCATTTCTATCTCAGACTCTGTGCTTGCGAGGTGGGGGGAGAACCGCCTTACAGGCACCCAGCACGGGGGTGAAATTGTCCCAGGCCACTGGGTGGGGGCTCGAGCCAGTTGGTTGTATCCTTGATAGGAAAACCCCACAAGAGTTGAACCCGGCCCTTCTGGCAGGCATCTGGTGTTAACAGAAGGGTTACACTAAGAGATGGGATCCACTTCACTAAAAGAGGAAAGAGCATCTTTGCGGGCAGGCTTGCAAACCTAGTGAGGAGGGCTTTAAACTAGGTTTGTCGGGGGAAGGTGACACAAGCCCAGAGGTAAGTGGGGAAGGAGGAGGGAACAATCAAGTGGGTTTCCTGGGTGAAGAGGCCCCTTCTCTAAGATGCTTGTACACTAATGCCAGAAGCCTTGGGAACAAACAGGAAGAATTAGAGGCCCTGGCACAGTCACACAAGTATGAGGTGGCTAGAATAATGGAGACTTGGTGGGATGATTTGCATAACTGGAGCATGGTCATGGATGCTTATAAATTGTTTAGGAAGGACAGACAGGGGAAAAAAGGAGGAGGAGTTGCGCTCTATGTGAGGGAGCGGTATGATTGCTCAGAGCTCCAGTATGAGGAAGAAGAAAATCCAGTTGAGTGTCCTTGGGTTAAGTTTAGAGGTGGAAGTAACAGAGGTGATGTTGTAGTTGGTGTCTGTTATAGGCCGCCAGATCGGGGAGAGGAGATAGATAAGGCTTTCTTCAGGCAGCTTAGTGAAGCTTCCAAATCACAGGCCCTGGTTCTCATGGGAGACTTTAATCATCCAGACATTTGTTGGGAGACCAATACAGCAGCACACAGACAATCTAGGAAGTTTTTGGAATCTATTGGGGATAACTTCTTGGTACAAGTGCTGAAGGAACCGAGCAGGGGCCGTGCACAACTTGACCTGTCGCTCACAAACAGGGAAGAACTAGTAGAGGAAATAGAACTGGGGGGAACCTGGGCTGCAGTGACCAAGAGATCGTAGATTTCAGGATCCAGACGAAAGGAACAAGGGTGAGCAGTAACATACAGACCCTTGATTTCAGAAGAGCAGACTTTGACTCCCTAAGAGACCAGAGCTGCGTCTACACGTGCACGCTACTTCGAAGTAGCGGCACTAACTTCGAAATAGCGCCCGTCACGTCTACACGCGTCGGGCGCTATTTCGAAGTTGAAATCGACGTTAGGCGGCGAGACGTCGAAGTCGCTAACCCCATGAGGGGATGGGAATAGCGCCCTACTTCGACGTTCAACATCGAAGTAGGGACGTGTAGACGATCCGCGTCCCGCAACATCGAAATAGCGGGGTCCTCCATGGCGGCCATCAGCTGGGGGGTTGAGAGATACTCTCTCTCCAGCCCTTGCGGGGCTCTGTGGTCACCGTGGGCAGCAGCCCTTAGCCCAGGGCTTCTGGCTGCTGCTGCTGCAGCTGGGGGTCCGTGCTGCATATACAGGGTCTGCAACTAGTTGTTGGCTCTGTGTATCTTGCACTGTTTAATGAAAGTGTGTCTGGGAGGGGCCCTTTAAGGGAGCGACTTGCTGTTGAGTCCGCCCCGTGACCCTGTCTGCAGCTGTGCCTGGCTCCCTTATTTCGATGTGTGCTACTTTGGCGTGTAGACGTTCCCTCGCTGTGCCTATTTCGATGTTGGGCTGAGCAACGTCGAAGTTGAACATCGACGTTGCCAGCCCTGGAGGACGTGTAGACGTTATTCATCGAAATAGCCTATTTCGATGTCGCAACATCGAAATAAGCTATTTCGAAGTTGGGTGCACGTGTAGACGTAGCCCAGATGAGCAGGATCCCTTGGGAAATGAAGATGAAGGGGAAAAGAGTTGAAGAGAACTGGAAGTATTTTAAAGAAGTCTTACTGAAGGCATAGGAACAAACAATCCCGCTGCATAGTAAGAAATGCAAACATGGTAGGCAACCAGCTTGGCTTAACAGGGAAATCCTTAGTCAGCTTAAATTCAAAAAGGATGCATACAAGAAATGGAATCGAGGACAGCTGACTAAGGAGGAGTATAAACATACGGCTGGAGAATGCTGGGCAGTAATCAGGAAAGAGAAAGCACAATTGGAACTGCAGCTGGCAAGGGATGTGAAGAGTAACAAGAAGGGTTTCTACAGGCATGTGAACAATAAATTGGTTATCAGAGAAGGTGTGGGGCCATTACTGGATGAGGGAGGTAACCTAGTGACAGATGATGCAGGGAAAGCTGAAGTACTCAATGCTTTTTTTGCCTCAGTCTTCACAGACAAAGTCAACTTCCCAATGATGGTCCTAGATGATGCAGTACGGGAAGGTGGAGGGCAGCCATCTGTGGGGAAGGAACAAGTTCTGAGCTATCTAGAAAAACTAGATGTGCACAAGTCCATGGGTCTGGATTTAATGCACCCCAGGGTACTGAGGGAATTGGCAGAGGTCATTGCTGAACCTTTGGCCATTATCCTTGAAGACTCTTGGAAATCGGGGGAGATACCGGATGACTGGAAGAAGGCAAATATAGTGCCCATCTCTAAAAAAGGAAAGAAGGACAATACAGGGAACTATAGACCCATCAGCCTTACCTCAGTCCCTGGGAAAATAATGGAGGGAATCCTCAATGAATCCACTTTGAAGCACCTGGAAGAGGGGAAAGTGATCAAAAGTAGCCAACATGGATTCACCAGGGGCAAGTCCTGCCTCACCCATCTGATCAGCTTCTATGACGAGGTAACAAGCTCTGTGGACATGAGGAAGTCAGTGGATGTGATATACCTTTACTTCAGCAAGGCTTTTGATATGGTCTCCCACAACATTTTTGTCCATAAGTTAAGGAAATATGGATTGGATCCTTGGACTATTAGATGCATAGAAAGCTGGCTTGATGGTCGGGCCCAATGGGTAGTGGTCAATGGCTCAATATCTGGATGGCAGTCTGTTTCAAGTGGAGTGCCGCAAGGCTTGGTTCTGGGGCCGGTGTTATTCAACATCTTTATTAATGACCTGGATGAGGGACGGGGTTGCACCCTGAGCAAGTTTGCGGATGACACAAAACTAGGGGGAGAGATAGATATGTTGGAGGGTAGACAGAGAATCCAGAGGGACCTGGATAAATTGGAGGAGTGGGCCAAAAGAAATCTGATGCGGTTCAATAAGGAGAAGTGTAGAGTCCTGCACCTGGGGTGGAAGAATCCCAAACATTGTTACAGGCTGGGAACCGACTGGCTCAGCAGCAGTACGATGGAAAGGGACCTAGGGGTTATGGTGGATGAAAGGCTGGATATGAGTAAACAGTGTGCCCTTGTAGCCAAGAAAGCTAACGGCATACTGGGGTGCATTAGGAGGAGCATTTCGAGCAGATCTAGGGAAGTAGTTATTCCTTTTCATTCGGCACTAGTGAGGCCACATCTGGAATATTGTGTCCAGTTTTGGGCCCCCCAGTATAAAAAGGATGTGGATTTTACTGAAGCAGGTTCAGTGGAGGGCAACAAAAATGATTAAGGAGCTGGAGCACAAGACCTACAAGGATACGCTGAGGGATTTGGGCTTGTTTAGTTTACAGAAGAGAAGACTTAGAGGTGATTTAATAGCAGCCTTCAACTTCCTGAAGGGAAGCTCTAAAGAGGAGGGTGAGAAATTGTTCTCAGTGGTGTCAGATGGCAGAACAAGGAGTAATGGTCTGAAGTTGAAGAGCGAAAGGTGTAGGTTAGATATTAGGAAAAACTTCTTCACCAGGTGGGTGGTGAAGCATTGGAATGCGTTGCCTAGAGAGGTGGTGGATTCTTCATCCCTTGAGGTTTTTAAGTCCCGGCTGGACAAGGTCCTGGCTGGGATGACTTTGTGGGGGTTGATCCTATTTGAAGCAGGGGTCTGGACTAGATGACCTCCTGAGGTCCCTTCCAGCCCTATGATCCTGTGATTCTGTGTGATTCTGTGGTACCACAGGACTTCTTGTTGTTTTTGCATATATAAACTAGGATGACTACCCCTCTGATTCAGTTCTATCTGCTACTTTAATGATGCCTGACCCAGAATCTTACACTTGTTTCTGAAACAGCAATTGTTCCACCTCCACATGCTAACAATTCATAAAGACTTTAAGATTTATGGGGGTTTTAGACAGTATTAAACTGGTGCCTGACTTGCTGTTAGCAGCACAGCACAGACTCAAGCTTACAGCCAGGAGATGCGGGATGGAAAAGGTAGCAATGGATATTGAGCCACCCAGACCACCTTACAGCAGCGGAGAGTCACATTTTGGCACAAATACCCCCATATCCTCTCTAGTGCCTAAGGACCTGTTCTGTGACTGACAAAGCAGGTCTTTTCCCACAAAAGCTTATGTTCCAAAATCTCTGTTAGTCTATAAGGCACCACAGGACTTCTTGCTGGTTTATAACAATTATAAGTGTGCCCTCACGTGAATATTGTGATTGATTCAGATTCCAATACTCAAGGTTTGCAAACCTGAACTGGACTTTTGAGTTATCTGGAAGTCTCTATATTTTGTGCTAAATTTGCAACACCTCAAAGCAGCTTGAGTTTCACGGAGGCCTTGCTCAGAACTCTTAGAAAATCAGGGCCTTTTAGGGCATCTAAATTGGAGAAGCAACAAACTCAGGCCAAGTCACCTTTAAAAATATTGGCTATTGACGAAAAAGGACATAGGAAAAAATGAGCGATCAGAGATATAAGAGATACAATAGAGACTTCCAAATAATGAGAGATTAGCAATATTACAGCTATTCAGTTTGTGAGGAAGATGACTAGGACAGTGTGGATATTTAGTTTACAGAGAAGATGAGCAGATGAACCAGTGCTTTACAGAACCTTCACATGAGCAAGAAGTTATGCATGGAAAGGGAAAGGGAACATTGAAAAATAATAAAAGGAAATGTATTTTTGTGCAACAATAAGACCTGCCTCTTAGGTAATGCTTGTCGTAAATAAATCTCAAAGAATTTTACAGAAGAGGTTGGGATGGTTACAGATGTGAAAACTGGCTGCTCACACACTGACTGATAGCTCATCCATCAGTACTTTGCCTCAAGTTCTTGCTCCCTGTTTGCTCCTTAGTCCTCACATTAATGTTAGGAAAGGGAGATCTACTGAAAACTTTTCAGAGAATCAAAGAATCATAAACCTGGAAGAAACCTTGATATGTTATCATGTCCAATTCCCTGGACTCACAACACTACCAAACACCATCTAGATCATCCCCAACAAATGTTTATCTGACCAGCTCTTAAATATCTCCAGTGATGGGGATTCCACAACTTCCCTAGGCAATTTATTCCAGCACTTAACCAAATTGACAGGAAAATTTCGCTAATATCCAACCTAATCTTCCCATGCTACAACTTAGTTCCTGGCTTCCTGCCCTCTCATCAGTTGTTAAGGAGAATAATTTTTTTCCCCTCTTCCTTGTAATAGCCTTTTAGGTACTTGAAAGCTGTTATCATGTCCCCTCAGCCTTCTCTCTTCCTGACTAAACAAACCTGGTTCATTCATTTTCCCCTCATAAGACATGTTTTCTAGACTTTTAACAATTTTTGTTGTTGTTCTCTGAACTTTTCCAATTTCTCCATGTTTCTTGAAATGTGCCCAGAACTGGACAAAAAAACTCGAATTGAGGCCTTATCAGTGTGGGTTAGAAGAGAAATATTTCTAGTGCCTGGCTTACAACACTCGTGTTAATACATAACAGAATTATTTTCCCCCAACTGTGTCACTCTATTAATTCATATTTAGTTTTTGGTCCACTGTGTCCCTCTCCGCAGTACTCATTCCTTGGTAGTCATTTCCCATTTTGTATGTGTGTAATTGATTGTGCCTTCCTAAGTGGAGTACTTTGCATTTGTCCTTATTGAATTTCATTCTGTTTACCTCTGAGCATCTCTCCAGTTTATCCAGGTCATTTTGAAGTATAATTCTATCCATCAAAGCATTTATAACCCCTCCCAGCTTGGTAGGGGTTTATACTTTATACTCTATATGCCTTTACCTAAATCACTGATGAAGATGTTGAACAAAACTGGTCCCAGAACTGATCCCTGTGGAATTCCCACTCAACCCTCCCTTCTAGAATGACTGTGAATCTTAGATAATGAGAAGGTCATAAAAGACTATATCAAATGCCTTACTAAATTCTAGGTACAGCCCATCTGCTGCTTCAACTTCATCCACAAATAATATTATCTTGCCAAAGAAAGCTGTTGGGCTGGTTTGACATGATCTGTTCTTTACAAATACAGACTGTGTCCAGTTCTGCCCCTCCCCCCCTGTACAGAAAGGATGTGGATGCATTGGAGCAGGTTCAGCAGGGGGACAAAGAAAATGATTAGGGGGCTGGAGCACATGACCTACGAAAAGAGGCAGAGGGATTTGGGCTTATTTAGTTTGCAGAAGAGAAGAGTGAGGGGTGATGTGATAGCAGCCTTCAACTTCCTGAAGGGGGGCTCTAAAGAGGATGGAGAGAGGCAGTGCTCAGAAGTGACTGATGACAGAACAAGAAGCAATGGTCTCAAGTTACAGAGGGGGAGGTGTATGTTGGATATTAGGAAAAACTCTTTCACCAGGTGAGTGGTGAAGCACTGGAATGCATTACCTAGAGAGGTGGTGGAATCTCCATCCCTAGAGGTTTTTAAATCCCGGTTTGACAAAGTCCTAGCTGGGATGATTTAGTTGGGGTTGATTCTGCTTTGGGCAGGTGGCTGGACTAGATGACCTCTTGAGGTCCCTTCTAGCCCCAGGATTCTATGATTTTATTATTCAGAGAGTTACTTATATTATCTTCTAGGTGTTTGCAAAATGATTATTATTATGAAATAATCTTCCCTAGCACTGATGTTAATCTGACTGATCTATAAATCCCCATATTGTCATCATTTCCCTTTTTAAAGGTGGACATTTAAATTGCCACTTTCTATTCCTATGGAATCTCTCCTGTATTCCATGACTTTTCAAAGATAATAGCTAATAGCTCAGATATCACCTCTAGCTCCTCCCTGAGTAATCTAGGATGTATGACATCAGTTGCTGGTGACTTGAAGACATCAAACTTGTATACGTACTTCTTAATTTGTTCTTTCCCTATTTTAGCTTCTGATGCTACATTATTTTCACTGTCATTCACTATGTTAGGTGTCCTATCACCCCCAGCCTTCTTGGTGAAAACAGAAAGAAGTCATTAAACACCTCTGCCATTTTCAGTTTTTCTATTATTGTACCCCCACCCTCTGCCCTCATTAGCTACGTCTACACGTGAAGCCTACTTCAAAGTAGCCTATTTCGATGTGGAGACACATTCAACATCGACGTTGTGCAGCACCACATCAAAATAGGCGCTGTGAGGGAACGTCTACACGCCAAAGTAGCACACATCGAAATAAGGGTGCCAGGAACAGCTGCAGACAGGGTCACAGGGCGGACTCAACAGCAAGCGGCTCCCTTAAAGGGCCCCTCCCAGACACAGTTGCACTAAACAACACAAGATCCACAGAGCCGACAACTGGTTGCAGACCCTGTGCATGCAGCATGGATCCCCAGCTGCAGCAGCAGCAGCCAGAAGCCCTGGGCTAAGGGCTGCTGCACACGGTGACCATAGAGCCCCGCTGGGGCTGGAGAGAGAGCGTCTCTCAACCCCTCAGCTGATGGCCACCATGGCGGACCCCATTATTTCGATGTTGCGGGACGCAGATCGTCAACACGTGCCCTACTTCAACGTTCAACTTCGAAGTAGGGTGCTATTCCCATCCCCTCATGGGGTTAGCGGCTTCAACGTCTCGCCACCTAACGTCGATGTTAACATCGAAATAGCACCCAACACGTGTAGCCGTGACGGGCGCTATTTCGAAGTTAGTGCCGCTACTTCGAAGTAGCGTGCACATGTAGACACAGCTATTGAGTAATGGGCCTATCCTGTGCCTGATCTTCCTCTTGGTTCTATCACAGATGTAGAATATTTTCTTGTTATTCTAGCTAGTTTGAGAGCATTCTGTGCCTTGGCTTTCCTAATTTTGCCACTACATAGTTGTGTTATTTGTTTATATTCATCCTTCGTAATTTGACCTCATTTCTACTGTTTGTAAGACTCCTTTTTAATGTGTGCTCTTGAGGCGTTAATAAGGTCTCTTTGAGAAATTGCCAATTGTCCTCAATTGTTTTTCTTCTTAGGTTTGCTTTCCATGGGATCTTACCAACTAAACCCCAAGTCAGCTTAAAATCTCCCATCTTTTTTTTTTGTTCGTCTGTTTTATGGCTGTTCTTTCACCTACCTTTCCTTAGAATAATAAGTCATCATTTCAGGGTCATTTTCACTCAAACTGCCTTTCAAATTCTCAACCAATGCAAGTCAACACCAGTGAGGGCTCATGTCACCATCTGCTCTATAACCCTGACTGTCTTCACTGCTTGGCTGCTGTGGCCTACAGCCGGGAAATGCCAACAAGTATGCACACAATGACTATGTGTAAAGTGTCTCTGATGCAGCACTCTGATTTCAGCAGCATGCTTGTTACTTTGGTACCCACCAAAGAGTCCAACACACTCCTTGTAAGGTTGCCAACTTTCTAATTGCAGAAAACCAAACATCTGAGCCCCACCCTTTCCACGAGGCCCTGAGCCCTGTTCACTACATTTCCCTCCTCCCTGGGTGGCTCACTCTTCCCCATCCCCACCTTGACAGGGTTGGTATGAGGATGAGGGATCTGGGGTGGGCTCAGAGGCTCCCTGGCTAGGGCAGGTGGGAGGTGCAGGGAGGACAAGGGCTCCAGCCGCTGTATTGTCTCTAAGCTGGGGCCAGGGATGCGGGGCTTGGGATGCAAGAGGGAACTCTAGATGGGGGTTGAAACCAAGATAAATTCACAGTGTGCAAGGAGGCTGCAGGTTGAGGCATAGGGTTTGGGGTACAGATGGGAATGAGGGCTCCAGTGTGGGGCTAGGGTGAGAGGTTCAGGGAGCAGAAGGCGGCTCCAGCCGGAGGCAGGTGAGGGGAATGTGGTCTCTGGCATGGGGTGTAGGCTCTGGGGTGGGGGCAGATATGACGGGTCTGTAGTGTGGGAAGGGATTCCAGGCTGGGGATGAAACTAACAGATTCAGAGTGTGCAAGGGGACCACAGGCTGAGACGGGTTAGGGTGCTGAAGGGGAAAAGAACTCCGAGGGCAAGGGGTTGGAGTGCACAAGGGATGAGGACTGGCTGGTTGTGCACTATTTGGGGTGGGGCCAGATATGAGGGGCTCAGGATTCAAAAGGGGGCTGTCAAGGCTGGGGACGGGCGTTGGACATCAGGTTTGCAGTGCAGGCTTAACTTAAGTGGCTCTTGGTCAGTGACTCAGCAGGGCCAAGGCCAGCTCCCTACCTATCATGACTCTACACTGTGCCCTGGAAGCAGCCAGCACATCCAGTTCCTAGGTGGGAGGCAAGGGGATTCCATGGGCTGCTCTGACCTGAAGACACTGTCCCTGCAGCTCCCATTGGGCCAGTTAGTGGTGCTGAGCAGAACTGCCAGGGCCTCTTTTCTCTCAAAAACTGGATGCCTGGCAACCCTAATCCCTTGTCCCAAATTTCCCTAAAACTGTGACCTCTGCAATTACCAGCCTTTTCCTAGGTCATTCAGAGGATTCTTCCACCTTTAAAGAATCAACACTCAGCAGCTTGCCACATTAACTGGAGTGAACAATAATTTTTCAAACACAGCACTGAGTTTGTTTAAATTAAAATACAATATGTTTATTAAGAAGATTTACTTGGTGTCCCTTAGGTTAAAAGAAACAAAGATAGAGACGGCCGCAAGCAAATAAAAATGAAAAACATGGATCTAGAAGTCCAAAAATTAAATCTAAAAAGATGCAAGCCTTTCAAATGGTTTCTCTCACCAAGCACATGTTGCCCATCATGGCGAAGGGTCTCTCAGTTGGGATCTATCACTGAACCACAAGATGCTGGTTCCTCTCGTCTTTCTAGGTCAAAGGGAACTGGTGGTTCTTTGTAGTTCTCTTCTATAAACCAGTGTACCTTTAGAATAGACTCTTTTGAGGGTTACTCTGCTAAATAAAGTTCACTCAAGCTGTGAAGAAAGATATGTAGTCAGGCAGGGTAGGTAGTTGTATGATGGTTTCATCTCCCCTGTGGCTTGCTGAATACAAACTGATCTGTTTCTGTCCTCTCCAGTGTAAATTGATTGCCACTTGACACATGATTGCTAATCAACTCTGATGATGTGGCGGGAGGCACTGGCTTTCATTTGTCTGAGAGAAACCTGCTTACTCAATACCCAGACGTATGATAAACGCATTTTAGTTCTGTACTTCCTTTCCTTTTGTATCCCACACACTCAATGTAATAATATTCATGATCAGTGTATTGTTTGTATCTTTAAATGATGCATTTCTGATACAGTAAATGACATTCATGTATTGGGACACACTGACGTGGTCAGGCCAGCTGAAACTCACTAGTCAATGCCAGTAATCCCCTTGGCCTCTTGCATTCAGCTGCCACTAGGGTCAGAGAGATGCCCCAGGCTTACAATCCAAGCTCCTTGTCTTCCTGTCAGAAGATTACATCCCTTATATAAAAAGACATAATAATATATTTGTATTATTTGGAATCTCAAAATACTGGGATATTATCAAAAAATTAATAAAGCACCAAGATATTTGCTGGGTTAAAATGGGACAGTAAGTTCAGGCAATCATTCCTTTAAGGTTGTGGAAAGATTAAATGAAAGCAGTGGCTAGTTAGATCTCAACCCTATGACAGAGGGTCTAGATCCAAGAGAAGAGAAATGAAGAAGGAAGTTACTTTGCAGTTGCCTTATAGGATCCAGTAACAGACTGGCAAATGTGGTTTATCAGGAAATAACTGAGCATTTTCTGAACTACCAACTCTCCAGTAGCAAAAGAAGAGCCAAAATAACCTCTCTGACAATGCTCCTGATTGCAAGAGGCAGACCCAGTCAGTCAGGGAATCTGAACCAATAACATGTAACCAGCTCTAAGTAATCCATCTTGCAAATAAAAAATAATGCTTGACTAAAAGCTGAGCTGAAATTTTCACAGATATACAACTAACTGTGGGTACAAGTGTTGCAGTTTTCACGACTATGAAATCTTGCACAAGAAATGCAAGTGCCATTAACTACAAAGAGACAGATTTCTAGAATTTAAAACTTCTCAGTGAATAATTGTAATAACTGTTATGAAAAGTGAAAGCTTTAGTGAACTTTCTCGTATCTCACACACACACACATTTAACCTGATGCACTCTGAGATCAAGTTATGTTTCTGGAGATCGCTGGTGAAACTGTCATGTATTAACTCCATCAGTCTATCAAAAAGGTTTAATCTATCTTCCTTTTTGAACAGAAAGGTGAACCTGTAAAGCTAGACTATTCATTAGAAAAGGTGAGCATGTTGCAAAGTATGGCAGCAAAGTATAATTTGCAAATCAGCTATGGAGTTGCTCATTAAAAATATGTATGTCATGTTCAGGGTTTTGGGGCTTATCTGAATCTATATTGTGTTCTTTTGAAGGATTTTTCAGTGGCAGAACAGACACACACTCCATGACCTCCTGCCTTTTCATGCACAAAGTCAGATTTGGCTGTTGCTATTTGAACAGAATTTCCAGTATCTTTCCCAGGTATTTTGCTCAAATAGAGAATGCAAAATTAACCCCACAGTGATCTGGGAGAGGACTGAGACCAGAATTAGCCTTAACAATGTGCTTCTGTGTATTTTTACTAAGCAAAGCAGTTAAGTATATGTTTGAATGCAATAAAGTCATATTGATTTTGGATTTAAACACATATTGAAAGAGAAACTCATGTTCTTCAATGAATACGGATAATTAGGCCTTAGACAGTAGCATATCTTTTGAAAATGTCATATAAATCACTGATATCTTTTCATAGAGACATTTAAGAAAACAGCTGTATATTATTCTGCCTTTTCAACAGCAAAAATACGGGCTGGTAAAAGTCACATTCATCTAAACAAAAATAGTTTAATGGCACTACATGTAATCTGAAAGTCATTTATTTTTCCTCGTTTGCTCTTCCAGAACTGTGTATCAAACAATCTACAAGCTATCTGAATACACAAATTTCATTGATTAGCTTTTCAGCATTTGTTTAATGATTAAAAAAATTCTTATTCAATACTACTAACTGACTGATAAATAGTTACCTATTGCAAAAATAAAACAATATACTGGTAGCAGAAGAGGACAAAGATAGATTTTCCACTTTTAATACACGTAGAAGCACATACTGATCATTTCTGACAGTCAGTCATTGTGTATGGTGACCTCTGTCCTTAGATATAGACACACTGGAAAGGACAAAACTAATTTTATAATTAAAATAATCAAGTAAAGAAAGGTGATTCTATCAGGAATCAGTCCAAATGAATCACTTTGAAAGCTCTCCAAAAATTAAATAACACTCTTAAGTTAACATAAGAATAAAAGATTTCAATTTTGTTCGATTTCCTTTTAGCACTTTTGAAATTAGTAGCATTAAACCAAAAAAGTAACAGTGAATCATAATTTTATTATTCATTTTCATTCTGAATTTTTAAAAAAAAATTCCTTGTTTCTCCTGGCATGCCAAACTTAAAACCACTTGAAGAGAAAAGCACAGCTCAAAATAATTCAGACAAAATTTGGTCCTAAATTTATGTTCCTTGTTACAGACAGAGGTTAATTACAGTAAGGATGGTTTCCTGCAAGTATGCTAGTGTTAGAGCCTTGATACCCAATACCTTACTGATTTGAGCCAGAGCCCACCACTGAGATTCTGAGCAGTTTATTTACCTGTAAGATATTTGATGTTATTAAAATACACTTGTCCTTCCCCCTCCCCGAGGCTAGTTTTTGGTAGCTTTTTTCAATGAGACCTGGAAATTTAAATTCCTGTATTTACCTATGCAACACTGGCAGCTTGGACAGCACCAGTAAAAGTTTCCGTATGCGGTCTCAGCAATGCTTATTTGAAAGTACAACATTTATGGTTGAGTCCTCATTGGCATTCATTTCTTGGCCTGTCTGGGACCACCAACAAGGGTGCTAATTAGTGACAAATGCAGTTGTGATTTCTTCTAAATGGATAAGGGCACTGCAGCCACCAGCTTTACGCACAAACAGTTACCAGTTTATAATAGTTTTTTGTGAGCCTGAGCTGGATTTGAACGAACGGTGATTTAGAATTCAATATTTTAATACTTGCTTAATTCTGTGTGTGAAACAGACACATGCAATGTGGGAGACATCATAGTCTATGCTGATTTGTATTTGGTTATGAGGGTAGACAAGAAATTTCATGTCACTGGCAAGATTGATGTTGCACTAATTACTCCAAAGATGCCTTAAACTGATTAGAGGTCTGGCATCCAGAACATTTTCATGAGAATTATTCATCGAGCACCAGCAATGTGCTCAATGCTGTGCAACACACCTAACTGAAGGCAAGAAGCAATAGCACATGGATCGGGACTTGCTAGCTCACTCCTTGACTTGCACTACTTTCACTGTCTGCATATTCATGTGTTAACTGTGGTCTGCTTTTACAACTTGCTACCACCTTCAAGCTTTGAAATTGGTATAGCTGAATTTTGGCCTCTCTACACATGCTGCATCTAGTAGAGCTTATAATGAGCACTACTGCTCATTCATCACATTATTGTCATTGTAACAACACCATCACCCTGTCCTTTTTGGTTTTGTAAAACTATAGCTAACTTGAAATGCTTCTCAGGATGGTTTATATAATCTCCAAGGGTCTGGTTTTATTTGAAATGATTATTTGTGTTTCTCAAGATTACACAGATATCTCTAGAGAATAAAATCAAATTGTGCATCCCTAATGAAGATACACAAGGCAGAGGTTTACACAGTAATTCTACTTTCCTAACTGTGCCTAGTACCACCGTCTCATAAGTCTGTGCTGAATCATACAGCATCATATTCAAAATGTCCATTGTTGGCTGAGTCTATACCTGATATCAATCAGCATAAATCCAGGTGAAACATTAATGTCAATTTATCTCAGTGGAGGCTGTGACCCTATATTTAAGGCCAGTGTATCAGACAATGCAGTAAACATGTTCTTTGATACTTTCTAACCTCTATATGGAGGCAATGACACAGATGCACCGACATTATATCTACTGTGATGAGAATTACATTATTCTAATATGATCCACTCTATAAATTAACTTACTTGAGCTAAGTGTGGCCAGATCATCTCTTAAGTAGATGGGCCCCAGATTATCGAGATTCCTGGCAGAAGAAAATCTCCCTCGGGATCAACAGAAGAGATGCTAGTCATGACTAATGGTCAGAGGAGATGGATGCTAATGTCTGAGAAGAGGGAGTCTCACTAGGAAAGAACTTACCTCTGCACCCCCAGAGAGATCAAATGACATATTGGAAGCCAATACCTGTTAAAAGGGTGTTGCAACTTTCTCCACAGACATCAGATCAAAGCATGCTTCTATCTCGAGAGTCCCAAGAAGCTGAATGTGTTACTTGGAAAAAAGCAAACTGAACTTTTTTTGAATAGTAACAGAGAGGGAGCCGTGCTAGTCTATATACTATCAAAACAAAAAGCAGTCAAGCAGCACTTTAAAGACTCGCAAAATAATTTATTAGGTGAGCTTTCGTGGGAGAGACCCACTTCTTCAGACCATAGCCATACCAGAACAGACTCAATATTTAAAACACAGAGAACCAAAAACAGTAATCAAAGGAGAGTGGAGGAGTGGGGGGAGGGAAAGTCAAGAATTCCCATCACCAGGATGGGAATTTTCTTAGTCACTATAGGGGCTCGTCTGCATACTTGGCTTAATCTAATTCTTGACCTTCCTCCCCCCACCCCTCCACTCTCTGATTTGCTCACCTTGATCATTTTTTTCTGATTTGTCCTCCTTGATTACTGTTTTTGGTTCTCTATGCCTTAAATATTGAGTCTGTTATGGCTATGGTCTGAAGAAGTGGGTCTGTCCCACGAAACTCACCTAATAAATTATTTTGCTAGTCTTTAAAGTGCTACTTGACTGCTTTTTGTTTTGAACTTTTTTTGGTTTGACATAACCCTTTTCCCCTTCAGCCACAGGAAGACTAGAAGAACAGTGCTACTGTGAGTGCCCACAATCCTTCTGTGATTGCCATATTTGCAACAGGAACTATAGATGGGCAGGCTGATGGGATCAAATAAAGGACCTTTTAGCTACCACACTGGAAGAGGAAGCAGGGTAGGGTTGGTTCACCACATGACATTGTGTGCTTGGTCTAGCTTCACATGAGATTGCATTAATCTATTAAGGCAATGATCTGGTTTCCAGAGGATATGGGAAGGTAAGACACAGTGTAAGTGCTCAGCTGCCCTTCACAGAGCCAACAATGGGGAAAAAACCCACAGAAATCTTCACTATGGAAGCATTTTAGATAAGGAGCAACTCTCAGGAAAATAAATGGGGAGGGGATATTCCTCAAGAAAAACAAGGAGCAAAACATCTAGACTGTCATTCCCTGCTGGAAACCAACCCAACTGAGCTGCATACTAGTACGAATGTTTGCCTGAATCAATCGGAATATCAATATATTTACATTTCAGGGTATAGTATATAGAGCAGTACAACAATTGTGCAGGAGGTAAAGAGGCCATGATTGTTCACACAACAAATTAACTGAAAGAATCTTAGAACTTTTTGCACTTCCTAAATACATACATCAATAGCAAGCAATTTGCAGGTCCCACAAAAGACGGTTCAGGGTGACCTTCCTCTTTTGAGGAAAGCTCCATAGCACAAGGACATTTGTTAGGTTTCCTCTCTGAAATCATAGTATTTTCAATTACTACTTATCGATGGCAGATAACATTGCAAGTTTCCGCTTGCTTTGTCTGACCTCAAAATAGGGTAACCCTATTAAGAGAACTTCCTCAAGGGTTCAATCGGGGTATAGTAACAACACTAGTATAAAGAAGCAGAGCAGCAGCTGAATCATAGGCAGTGGTTAATGTATTTACAAATTATTTAAAAAATGGTAACAAGCTACAATATATTCTGCAGCTAATTCTAATGGCATCCATCCTACTTAATTTACTTCTTCCACTGGTCAGATTAATTACAGGTGATTCCCCATTCCCCCTGTCCCTGGCAATTTACATCCTGGATTTTTATTCTCTGCTCCAAATCTGAAGAAGTGGGTCTTACCCACAAAAGCTCATTACTTCATACATAAATTTGCTAGTCTTTAAGGTGCTACAGAACTGTTTTTGTGACACTAATTCTAAGATTCCTTACACTTCTCCTAAACAAACATACTGCTTCTCAATCATGGAGAAAAGAAGCACTCTTTTACTGCCATCACAGCCAGCCTGATCCTAGTCCCCTTGTGTCACTGACTTCACTCGAAGAGGACTATGGCACAGAAAGTAAAGCCTGACGTCTTTGGGAAGTTAGAGCTAAACTCCAGGAAAGTCAATGGAAAAAATTTCCTTGATGTCAATGGGTCAGGCTTCTGGCGATTCCAAAGGTAACTTCCATTACTAAGTAGTATCCACTAATTTTATATGTGGATAGAGGATGCCACTATCTGTTAAGTACTTTGGTAAAAACATAAGAGCGGCAATCATGGGTCAGATAAATGGTCCATCTGGTCCTGTAACCTGTCACCAACTGGGGATAGTTACAGAACAGGGCAATTTTGGCAAGATCCACCCCAAGTCCTCCCTTCTCATCTTCTGCTGTTGTTTCTGGATTACTGATAATCTACCTTCTTATCTTGCTTGATATTCTCTTTAATGGCTAATACTCTTGGCAGACAGATGAACAAAACCACATAATATTACTGTTAAAATCTGAACTATAGGTCAAACATTTAATTGGCAATAGTGTACCTTAAGATTTTTATCATGCAAAAGTTCACCCTGGTAATATATTAAGCAAAAGGAATTTTGCATATTTTTCCTACTTTAATCTTAGAAACTCAGGGTCGGGGGGAAAATGGTCCAAGAGAGGTGTTTTGTTAAATTCTCTGCTTCCTGCAGAATGCTGATTGTGCTGGAAGAGCACTGAGTACTGTCATTGGTATGGAAAACTTTGTGGATAGAAGAAAGAAACAGTATGAAATCAACAGAGTAGGAAACAAGGAAGAAAAATGTTTACTATGGAGCCATGATTCTGGCGCCATCATGGTGACTGTCAGGTCTATTCCATTCCAGGCTCTATCTCTGACCCATTCTTTGTTCAAACAAAAACAACAAAAGGGTCCGCTTCACACCATTATATCTAGCCAAGAAGTCCTGTCGTTATTCCTCAGTCTATAAACCACTTCTTGACTGGTAGCACACTGTGACATTTCTTAAGTTCATTCATGTGCTTGTCTGGGCCACTTCTAGTAAAGTTGTGCATGGGGGTTGGGGGAGGGAGGTGCTTCCTTTCAACCTGAAAATTCTCAGGCTTAGTCAAAAACCCAGGAAAAAATTGTCATGGAAAATGTGATGCAAATCAGACAAGTCATTTCTGAGTTAGACCTTATAGAAAAATTGACGCTGGACTTAAAAACACACATGTATATCTTTGGGAGAAAATCGTCTCTCAGAAAAATTCAGTTAGACTCCAATCCCGCAGAACACTTGTATAACCTAAGCACGTGAAGAGCCTTGTTGAAATTAGGCACCAAGTCAATAGTGAAAGTATCTTAAAGTTACATGTGCTTCTCATTCATTCCAAAGAACTAGTTGTAGCTCTCCCAACGACCAAAACTGGTATATCAATTTCAATAATGATTAGAGCATTTCATTGCAGACCAATGAGTTCTGAGCCACTTGCTCTAGGAACACGTTAAATTTTTGTCAACACTTTATAAGACATTGATGATACATCAGCAACCATGTATGTAGTAAATACATTACAAAACAATCATAATTTGCAATGTGGCAAAATAAAGGTGTTGAGCCTACAGGAGAGCTAGCTATGCCCCCAGCAAGCTGTGGAAAATGAGATATGTCTTGGAAAAGTACTGTGTAGAGGGGACTGTTGACTTGCAAGGAAAGATGCGCTTGTGGGTATAGATTGGAACTCAGTACAAGGTCTTATTTACACTTCCTGTGTGACCTTAAAACAAACCACTTAACCTCTGAGAGCCTGAACCAGCTCCTACTGAAGTCAGTGGTATAGGATCAAGCCTTCTGTGCCTCAATTTCCCATCTGTAGAAGGGGGATAAGTATTTTCCTACCTATAATTGATTAGGGTTGGTGAAGTACTCAGGTGCTAGATAGAGCTCTGAGGCTATGAAAGCAACTCAATCAACAGAACTTTTGCTTCACTACATTTTCAATCACTGCAGCTAGTAAATATTTATTGCTCCCTGGTAAATAATTGACAACCCCAAATTCTATTGTTTAATTTATTTATATAGTGTCTATATCGGGGTGGGCCACCTCAGGCACAGAACAGCCAGCCACTGCTCTGGATGCCAAGGAAGGCAGGGAGGTTTCACACACTGTTTCCACCCCCTTGCAAAATATCTCAGCTCCCATCAGCTGGTTTATGGTTTCCAGACAATAGGCACTGAGATTTCTTCTGAGGGGGCGGGGCACGTTGCAAAGCTTTCCCCACCCCTCAGTGTGTGGAGTTTTGAGCTACCTGAGTCTGCAGCAGGTAGAAAGCCTGTTTCAGGGTCCTGCAGGAATGCTGAGCTGGAGCTGTCTGAGTAAATCTCTCAGCCAGAGCCTCCGGCACTCCAGACCCTCCCTTTCCCCAACCCTCTGGCCACCACTTTACATGACCCAAAACCTCTGCTCCTCCTCTTGCACCAATACCCTTTCCCAGACCATGCACCCTGCCCTTGGCCATAGCACAAACCTTTGAACATCCTCCCACATCTCAGACCTTTGCCCCAGGCCACCACTGCCTGCTTCACACAAACTTCCTCCCAGACCCCACACCTCCTCCTGCAGCCCAGTCCCTTACCCCAAGCTCCCTTCTGCACGTAACCTTTATCCCAGACCCCACACCTCCTCCTTTAGTATCAGGGAAGACTGTAGCCCTTGACCACTTCCCAAATTCTTGGAGTGCTACACCCCATCAAAAATTATTGCCCCCTTCTGGCCTATCACAGAATCACAGAATCATATGCACTTAACAAAACAAGAAAATATGCACATAACAAAACAAGAAAATTCCCACAGCAAAAATTCTTGGTTACTGGAAAGTTAAAGTAACTCATTTAAAAAGAGAGTGTCCAGGAAATGCTCAGTAAATGTTCTCAGTCCAAACTATCCTCTTCTTCCAGGCATTAATGTCCTGTTTTGTCTATTATAGTGGAGGTGGAAGAATTTCACTGCTCACCTTTTGTTGCAACAATCTTCAGTAGCATCTAGTAATATCACTATTTTGCAGCCCTCTGGCCTTCCTTGAAAAGATCTTACTGTGTTTTACAACATTATAATAACCTCCTACACCCATATCAGACAGGTATGTATTTATATCATCCCTATTTCACATATAGGCTATGTCTACACTACAGTGATTCGTCGACAAAAGTTACTGTCACAATATATCTTGAGACAAAGCTTCTGTCAGATTGCAGCCAGACTGCCAAGCATATTGAAAAAGCAATCCACTGTCAGAGTGGCTGGACTGGATGAGCCCTTTCAACAGAATGACCACCAGGAAGCACAGTAGACAGGGCTGCCTTGTGACAGAGGGCACTCCCCCCCACTCCAGAGCATCCACACAGCTTTTTTTGTCTACAGATTCTGTCGAGAAAGGAGTCCTGCCTCATGGGGGAAGTGGCAGAATGCTGTTCACAAAAGTGCCGTGTTGTGTCGATTTACTGTGACAGCACACATTTTTAGCGTGGATGCTCTGTGAATTTTGTGGACAAAACTCTCCACTGTAGAGGTAGCCATAGGGAACAGAGAGATAGGGCAGCTAAATGATTTGAGAAAGGTCATGTGGGACAGAAATAAAACGTAAAGCTAGACCTGTTCTCAGACAAATCGTATCCCCTCTTTTTAGATCTGTCTAAGGACACAGTTGTGTAGCCAAACTATTCAACATTCGTTTGCATCCAGAATCAAGCTGCAAATTTCACAACAAAAGGGGCCCACTCATTTCTTATGAGTGAAAAGATCTCCATTCAAACACGAACCTGCGGTCAGCTCTGACCTATCAAGGTGTAATGCGCCCAATGAATGACCCTAGCCACTTATCAGCATGGCACAGCAATGGGCATGGCTTGCTGCTTAGGGCTGTAATAACAGTTATCTGAATACACACATTTGTCTTCCTCTCTTTGTAATAAGAATTGGAAGTACTTCACAGATTTACAAGTGATCTACTTCAGCATAGCTTCTCCAAGAACCATTTTATGCTTTGCACTCTGTTAAACATACACATGGAATTCTTTATGAAATACAGATATCTGTAAACTTCCTCCAGCAACAACCCCATAAGAGAAGGATTTAACTTCTCTCTCACCAGCAGTGGAAACACACTCACAGGATCCAGGCTATGCTAAATAAGCTGCTGGCCCTTTCAGTATGGATGCCGAGAGAGCCCCAGCCCTCAAAGTGTAGGTCTACGCTAATGTAAAACACAGGGAAGCAAAAAGGAATTTATTGTTCCCCAGCTTACCCTGAAACCTTGATCTCTAGCTTGTGATTTCCTCCTTGCGTTGACAAACTGGTGCTCCCCCTAGCCAAGAACCACAGGAGGGAGTTTCCTTTTGTTTTGTGACTCTGGTAGCAGCCCTTTAAGATGAATAAGTACACACTACCATTCCACTCTGTGGTTTGTATTTCTAGCTTTGAGAGTCCTATCTTCGGCTTGTTTTGCTTCATGTGAAACTCAACACATAGATGACATTTCCTGTTTGTCACTAAGAACAAATACGACATTTTATTCAAAACAGAAATCATTTCATTCTTCTTGACCCTCTGATGTTAATGTTGTCATCTTGTCTTACACTGACCAGATGAAGTTTGAGAATAACTTTTGTAATTCTTACAAAGTCTTTTTAAGGCCTTGATCCAAAGGGTCTGAGAATCTTTTGAACATTTATTTCAATTTATTTATTTTATTTTATTTCAGCTAACACTTTACTTGATCAATATTAAAGATCCTCGACTGACGTCTGTTGTCATTCCTTTGTGAGCATCTGATCTTTCAACACTGGCCAAATCATCAGCTCTACTTCACTCCTGCATATGCCACCACATGATAGAATCCACTGACAGATCAATTTATTGCTGGCACATGCTACCAACAATACAGCATTTTGACCCTCTGGGTGTGGACAATGGTGCCTAGTGGTTAGAGCAGTAGTCTGGGCTAGTGGTTAGATTGGACATCAGCAGACAGGAATAGGAGCCCAGGGTAAGAGGCAGACTTAGAGGCCAGGTGCCAGAGCTGAAGTGAAGAACTGGACACAAACATTGGGTAAACCTGATGTGAGCAAAGCAGGGATCAGAGCAGGAGTAGGGCTGGGAACAACGCTAGGAACAAGCAAGTGTAGAAGCTATTGCAGTCATGGGTGAACACTTTGGAACAGCTGCTGTGGTGCCAAAAATCTGGTCTGCAAGCACTTCCCACACATCAGGTGTCCTGCTCCAGGAGAGCTGCACGCATCAGTTCTGCTTGAGGCCCTGATGCCAAACATCTGCTGGGATTGTTATGCAGCACCAATCACCACAACAGTTGAGTGTACACACTGATGTCTGCATGGTGATTTGGCAGGCAGTGGGGATAGACCTCCTGATTCTGGTTGACATTAGGAGATTATGAAGTGTTACAGTGAAAACACCTGTACACGGAATGTCTGGGTCCACATCCACTGTGTCTTGCACCTGAAAAGCACACCCACCTCAGATTAAGAGCAATGGGGAAGTAGTCAACTTTCAACAATGTTACGTTGGTCACAACAATACACAGAAATGAGGCACCACTTCCTTGGAAATCCAGGTCTCTTACCTGCCTGGAAAGACTAAAGAGGGTGGAAGATGTGAGGGGAGGGGAGCATGGAAGTTCATAGAATCATAGAATCTGAGGGCTGGAAGGGACCTCAGGAAGTCATTGAGTCCAGCCCCCACACCCAAAGCAGGATCAACCCCAACTAAATCATCCCAGCCAGGACTCTGTCAAGACGGGACTTAAACCTCTTGGGATGGAGATTCCACCACCTCTCTCGGTAACAGGTACCGGTGCTTCAACACCTTCCTGGTGAAACAGTTTTTCCTAATGTCCAACCTACACCTTCCGCTCTGTAACTTGAGACCATTGCTCCTTGTTCTGCCCTCAGTCACTACTCAAAACAGCCTCTCTGCATCCTCTTTATAACCCCCTTTCAGGAAGTTGAAGGCTGCTACCAAAAGGCTGAAAAAAGGCAGCAGCCTGATGATCAGAAGGAGCCTAAATAAGATCCCCAGTAGGAGAAACAACACTGGGTAGGAGTTAGCAATGTCACACAAGCTGGAATGGACACTCCCTGAGGGAGAAGCCACCCAGCACATAACATCCAGCATGAGGAAGGAGGGGTCCCTGCCTGACTTCCTGGATAGGTGGCTGCAAGTGCTCCCAAAGGACTCTGGTCCCAGCCCATTGCATGCCATGGTGGGGTGAGTAAACAGACAGGAAATGTGTGCAGGATTTATTGTTTTGTCTCATGCTTAATGTGATTAAGTAGAAACCACAAATAATGTGTTAGGCTTATGCAAGTCTGTGTGTTGAAAGCTTCACAATTGTGTGTCTTTGGCAGCTGTAACCAGAAGATTCACAGCTTTGAGGTGGTATTCCAGGGGACAGCATATGCTGACATAGAGGGGACTCAACAGAGTCAGAGCTGTGCCCAGGGGTAGGCAGCTGGACAGCAGGTTCCAGCTCTCAGAATTGGGTACTGATAGGTCTACAGCCCAAGAGCATGCCCAGGTGCAGTGGCTGGACTCTGAACAGGTACTCTGGGGATCCAGGAACCGAGAGGATTGGATTCCCAGAGAGCTTTCTGGAGGGTGGCCTGACCTGATTTGTGACAGACAGTCAAGGCCTTCATCCGGCAAGGTGCTGGACATGCTGGCCCTATTTTAGCAAAGTGCATCATCATGACATACTGGAAAATTAGCATGTGATGTACTTTTCCAGGTTGGGGCAGAGTGCCCAGGAATCTTGCAAGATATGACAATAAAGCTGGATTCAGAATCATGTATCCCTCACTTCTGAGTTGTATGGACACAGAGCCAGAAATTCTAAAATGGATGCAACAATTAAATAACAATACAGCTCTGAAGCACCACCTTGCAAAGCTGCCCAAAGGAGCAAAGTGCATGTAAGGTGATTCCTCACACCCAGCAACCCTAAGCCCCATCCCTTTCCCTGCTAGTTCCCAGCTGCATCCATTTCTGCATCTCAGACTGTGCAAAGGCAATGCATACATGGCCATGGTAAAGTACAAGTGTTGTCCTTCTAATCACCAATATGGCCACTGTGTGGACTTCTCCTTCCTTTTAGGGACACATGATCAGTTACTTTCTTTTCCTATCAGCCAACCAGAGCAGTGCAAAAATGTCAATGATGACTCCCTTAAAACTCTCCCCCAGGGGACAGCAGTTTCCTAATTAAGCTATTATCTCAACAGCTCAAGTGTCCTGTGCAGCAATCAGACTCAGGGTCACAGGACATCATCCAGGGCAGGATTTCACTCAGAGAGTGGTTCTCTCTCTAAGAAACTTCCCATGGAATGGAGATATGCATCATACCTCAGAGCTGGAAGAGGCCTTATGAGGTCATCAAGCGCAGTCCCCTGCCCTCTTTACAGTACCAAGCACCATCATTTTTTAAGATATTTACCCCAGGTATCTCAATGGCTTCCTCAAGGATTGAGCTCATAACCCTGACTTTAGCAGGCCAATGCTCAAACCGCTGAGCTATCCCTGCCCCCTTCCTTTTTGGCCCATTCTGATGTGGGATATACATAACCCAGGGAGAAGCTCCTGTTGAATCTGGTTCATTTGCAGTAACACTAGGAAATCTAAGTGTAATGCTGACAGACCCAGATTGCCAGCACCAGGGATAGAACCCACAAGCATAGGGTCTAAAGCCCTGCACTTTACCACATGAGCTAAAGGCCAGCTGGCTCTCAACTGAGGTTGTAGAACAGGGACTTCACTCACCCAAGAGGTCTCAGTACCTCTGGGTACTACATAAGGTATGGCAGATGGGCAAATTACTGAAAGAAGAATTCAGTAGCTCTGTGATGTTAGCACAGGGTCATCAGAATGTAAACAAAACATATTTGTGGGATGCAGACATTTATAATGGCAGTATCATAGATTCAATTCCATTTTCAATTTCACTGTACGGTAAACCATCAATTACAGGGAGGTTGCATCCTGGGCAACCTCTGCACAAATCAAATTTCATGTACATTGGGGAGGCTGGGGTGCCTCCTACTCTAGCTGAAGGCCAGGCGGAGCAGCCATGGCACCCCTGCCACTCCCCAGCTGGGGCATGGCTTGGCCCCAGGGCTGCTCGGGAGGTGGCAGCTCCAACCATGGCACTGGAGCCCTGGGCTACTCCAGCCATGGTGTGGCTTGGCCCTGGGCAGTTCCAGCCATGCCTGCCCCTCTCCACCCCCAGTGTTGTAGTGCCAGGCACCCTCAAGGCAGGAGCCACCTCCTAAGGAGACCCTGAGCCAGCATTGTGGGGGTAAGTGGCAAGGCAGGGTACAAGAAAGTAGGGTTCCCCGGACTCAATTTGTACTAATATAAAAACACATAAGTAGAGTCCGCACAAAGCAGGGGTCTACTATACTGCAAAACAGTACTAAACATAAGTAATTTAGCTTTAAAATCAAGTCATATTCTAGAAAGAAATAATAAAAAAATTAAATGCTGTTTCCCATATTCAGTGCCTCGCATTCAAATTTTATTTATCTGTACGAGTTTGTTAATTCCTTCTAGACACTGGGGCAAACCCTGCATTTCCACTGATGCCAATGCACCCATGGAACAGAGGTCAGAAGTAAGGGAGTAATTGGGAGTTTGGGGAGTAAGGGAACTACACTGCTTGCCACCACTTCAAAGTTAGCAACTTCAAAGTTCGCGTGGCAGGAATTATGCTAATGAGGTGCTGAATGTACAGCTCAGCACCTCACTAGCCTCCTCTGATTGGGCTGATTAGCATGCCCCCTTCGAAGGAGGGGGTTAGCATACACAAGCCCTATGTCTAATAATTAAAAAAGGGTAAATGAAAAGCATGCCAGCCCATTTTATTCTTTGAGGAGGGCCATGCCCCTGGGTAGTATATGAAACACCAGAAATGTAAAATATGAAAAATAAGCATACAATTGCTCAGAACCTGATAATGATCTTTGTGAAACAAAATCTGAGGATTTTTGGCAGGCTTCGATGAAACTGAACATAGAATTACGTTGACTATATTTTAAATTAAACATAAAATAAAAACAGCTGTTGGAAAATATGCATGAAAAATTCCATCTGTGTATGTGCTGCTTTTGGCTATTTTGTTTTAGCTTAGTCTAAAACTCCACTGACATTCAGTAAATTCAATTTCAGTATAAAGCAATTGACAGTAGCTCATATTGGCACTCAGCGAAGCCAACTTAATTTTACAGACATTTGTCAAACAAAACTATTCCATCACATTGACAATCCCACTAACATCAAGGTTTATACTGCTTCATAAATGTTTTGTTTTTTTGTTGTAGCTGCATTTGTACAATATGTAATAGAGCTTAAAGTCATGCAGTAGTCGCTTAGGTCAACTTAGGCTAATCCACTGATCTATATCACCTCCTCGTATTCTAAGCACCCATTAACAAAGAGGCTGTAAGAGTGTGAGAGGAAGGCCAGGAAGGGCAGGGGTTAAACAGATCCCGTTGGCCCAATCAGTGCCACCCCAGTTCACCTGCAGCCAGTATCAGGCCTGGAGGAGTATAAAGGGAGGGGAGCCAGTCCAGTTTGGGGCAGACCAGCCAAGAGGTAGGTCGCTGGAGGGCACAGCCTCAGAACACTCCCCAGGCACAAAGTGGGGGAAGCTCCTCCCAGGGAACCTCTCTCCTGCTGGAGGGGGAACTAGGTTCTTGGGGCAGGAGGTATCTGAGCCATTAGCTATCATCTAAGTCATGGAAGTCAGAAGAGATTCTGGGAGACTGGAATAAGTCAAATATATATTGTCCATGTTTTGAGAGGGAAATAAGAAAAGCCCAGGAAATTATAGATCAGTTAGCTTAACTTCTGTGCCAGGATTAATATAGAGGAACAAACAATTAAGGAATTCATCTGCAGACATCTGGATGATAATAAGGTGATAGGCACATGCCAGCATGGGTTTGTAAAGAAAAAATCATGTCAAACCAAACTCAGAGCTTTCTTGGATAGAATAATAAGTGGATAAGGGGGAAGTGGTAGATGTGGTATACCTAGATTTAGTAAAGCATTTGATAAGGTCTCACATGAGCTTGTCAATAAACTATGGAAATGCAACATAGATGGGGCTACTATAAGACTGGTTATCCAGCCAGTCATGCACCTTTCTCAGACAGAGATTATTAATGGCTCACAATCATGTTGGAAGGGCAAAACAAGTGAGGTTCCACAGGGATCAATTTTGGGACTGCTTAGTTTCAGTATCTTCATCAGTGATTTAGATAATGGCATAGATAATAAGCATATACATTATCCAGGCTGGAAGGGGATTGCAAGTTCTTAGGAGGATAGTGACTTGGACAAACTGGAGAAATGGTCTCAGGTAAATAGAATGAAAGTCAATAAGGACAAATACAAAGTATTACACTTATGAAGGAACAATCAATTGCACACATACAAAAGTAGGAAGTGACTGTCTAGGAAGGAGTACTGCAGAAAGGGATCTAGGGGTCATAGTGAATCATAAGGTAAATATGATTCAACAGTGTGATACTGTTGCAAAAAACCAAACATTCTGTTATGCATCCACAGAGAGGATCGTTGTAAATAAGACATGAAAAAGTAATTCTTCTGCTGTACTCTGTAATGATTTGGCCTCAACTGGACTATTGTGTCCAATTCTGGGCACTGCATTTCAGGATACACATAGAAAAACTGGAGAAGGTCCAGAAAAGAGCAACACAAATATTTAAAGATCTAGAAAATATGACCTATAAAGGAAGACTGAAAGAACTGGGTTTGATTAGTTTGGAAAACAGAAGACTGAGAGGGGACATGATAACAGCTTTCGAGAACCTACAAAGGTGTTAACAGGAGGACGGAGAAAAATATTTTCCTTAGCTTCTGATAATAACACAAGAAGCAATGGGCTTAAAGTGTAGTATGGGACAGTTAGGTTGGACACTAAGAAAAACTTCCTAACTAGCTGAGTGATTAAACACTGGAATAAATTGCCCAGGATTGCTGTGGAATCTCCATCACTGGAGATATTTAAGAACAGGTTGGACAGACGTCTGTTAGGGATGAGCTAGATGGTGCTTGGTCCTGCCATGTGGCTAGGTGGCTGGATTTCATGACTTCTCAGCATCCCTTTCAGTTCTAGTATTCTATGATTCTCTTTTTCTGCAAATCATCCTTCATCCTACATTAAGGAAGCTCCCTTTAGGCACATATGCAGAGTGACCTCAGCTGAAGCAGCAGCAAAATGTAACTTGTAATGATTTATCAAGCCAGAACCTCAAGAGGTGCAAATTGGGTTAGTTTTAGTGAAGTCTCTGGAATCATAGAGATTTTCACCAGTGAAGGATATGGTCTGCTATCTTTATAATGTACAAACACTGCTGTAATAAAATTATTTTCAAATATAACACACTGTCCTGCAAATGAACAAAAGCTCTCTTTCATTCATTTGCAGGTATTGGTATTTGGTTTGGTATTTGTTCTTTTCAACGTTTGTAAAGATTATTCCCATGAAATCACACACTTCCTTCTTCTGATTTAGCCTCATTTGAGCATCTGCATGTCTGAGACATCACTGCAACATTTTGCAAGGGAAAAACAGAGATTTGTGATTAAGGAGCAATGAAGTAGCATGCAGTTATTTGCAAACCTCAGATGACTGAAAACATAAAAGGTCAAGATGCTGGCTAATACTGGAAAATGATAAATCAGTTTTCAGGTGGAGAATGCAAAAATGTTTTTTTATGCTAGAGCCAACAGAATTTTCATTTATAACCACTTAATAGCTATTCTGGATGAAAGGAAATGATATAGTCATCACATGAGGCACCCATTCAAAGCTGAATTAAAAATGAAACAACACAAAAATATAATTTAAGATGCCCCTTTTTAAATATGGGCTGAACAAATTACAAAGATGAAAAAGGATAAGAACATTAGAATATAAAAATGGCCATACTGGGTCAAACCAAAGGTCCATCTAGCCCAGCATCCTGTCTTCCGACAGTGGCCAATGCCAGATGCCCCAGAGGGAGTGAACAGAACAGGTAATCATCAAGCGATCCCCCTCCTGTCATCCATTTCCAGCCTCTGACAAACAGAGGCCAGGGACACCATTCCTAGTTCTCCTGGCTAATAGCCATTGATGGACCATCTTCTTTTCTGAACCCTGTTAAAGCCCTGGTCTCCATAACATCCTCAGGCCTACCAAGTGTTGTATGCTTAGTCCCTTTTTCCACACCAGTCATGATTTTATAGACTTCTATCATATCCCACCTTAGTCTCCTCTTTTCTAAGCCAAGAAGTCCCAGTCTTCTTAATCTTTCTTTATACGGCACCATTCCAAACTCTTAGTCATTTCTGTTGCCCCAATCTGAACCTTTTTTGAGGTGAGGCAACCACATCTGTACACAGTATTTATAATATGGATGTACCCTGGATCTACAGACAGGCAAAAATATATTCTCTCTCTATTCCCTTTTTTAATTATTGTTAACGTTGTTTGCTTTTTTGGCAGCAGCTGCACATTGATAAATGCTACAGGACCAGTGTTATTCCCTGACATTTGATTTTTGGAAGAAACCCTGGAGAGGAGAGAATTCACTAGCCATAAGAATGAAGGGCCAAGGTAGGATCTACATACACTCCTCTCAAAGATTTCCTGGTCTTCCTCACCACAGTTTAATAATATAGTTATTTCTTCATTATGTTGCACAAAATTCAGACTTTTCCATCTCTGCCCTCCATGACTTGCATCCATTTCACTTGCAAAGTGAGTTATTAAAAAGAAACTTAGGCATTACACCCAAGATAATCATAATGTAATCAAATTTCCCTGATCCCCACAGAGATAACAGTAGTACTTGACTGAATGTTGCTTTACTCTTTGCAGACATGTGGGAAGCACTCTTGACTCCGGAGCAATTTGGTTTGGTTAATGGTATGTTCAGAGGGACTTTCCCAGATTTTCAATATTTTTTACTCAAAAAGGTTTATGGAAACTCTACATAATTTTCTTTGCCAGGATTTACTTACTAACTTATTTCAAAATATAATGTCAGGCTTCCAGGAGTCTAGACTGGGGACTTTCAGGGGGCTGTAGATCTTATAAGAAAAACCAAAGTGACAGTTCTCAGTAAATATAACAATTTGAAAAATATATTGATAACTTTTTCAATACTTTAAGGCAAAAAAGCTTTCACAAAAGAAAGATTAAAAGTCCAGTTTTTCATAATAAAAATTCATGGTTGAAAAGAGGTTATTTTTCCATTTGTGGAAACCTCTCTACCATTTCTACTCACCAGCAGAGAGTTAGTGCCGTATTTCCAAAGCCACTGTTTCATAAATAAGGACACGAAAAAGCCATGAATATAAACACAAAATGATTGGTGTACAAATACAGGCATTTTTGACCTCCAATACTCTCATGAACACCCATAATACACCAATAGGAAGAATGCAAGTTACTTTCAGTACAGCAATGTACTAGGAAGTGTGTTCCCTTCCAAGAGCTCAAGAGCAGTGTGATGAAAGGAGCCATCCTGTCCAGAGCATGGGGTGGGGTGGCCTCCCTGGCACTGCAAGTTTGGGGACTCCAGAGTGGTTTCCCAGTTGTCCTATGGATGAGATGGGAAAGGATTACCTGGTGCAAGGCATGGCAGCAGGCAATGGCAGCAGCAGGGGGGTTACTTCCCTGCAGCCCCGCCCTGTACTCACTACATAGGTGACACCAGTGGCAGCCTGTTCCACTCCACCCCACCATGCCACATCCTCCTTGCCCCTGAGCCCTACTTCTCTGCAGAAGTAGGATGTGCCCTCTGCTTCCAGCCATCCATGGAGAAGCAGGACTCTGCAGGCCGGGAGAGTACGGTGGAGCAGAGCAGGCTGCTACACATGATGTGCTGTGAGTGCGGGCGGATACTCCCCCCGCCCCCAGTTGCAGCTACTTCTCTTGCCAACACCGCACCCTGCCCTAAGTACTCCCCCGCTTGGTTGGTCAGGGTGTGTGTGGTCAGGATGGGAGCAGAGCAGGGGAGGGGAGGGCCAGGGACTGCAGCATGGGGCAGAGGTTTGCCCAAGACCCCATGCCTGCTCCACGATTGACAAGAGAGTGCTCTTCTGACAATGTAATTGCAAAACCTTTTTGAGAGGCAGAACCTATGTCAGTGGGAGAGTGTCTCCTGTCAACATAACACGGTATTATCACCACTTAAAGTCAATGTGACTTCCACCACTCCAAAAGGATGGCTTTTTCACACCCTGAGCAATGTAAATCACGTTGATGTAAGCAGTAGTGTATATAAGCCATTGAACTGAATGACACTTTTGCCACTGACATCACTTGGAGAGCAATTGGACCCTGTTTTAAGTGGCTACAATGCACATTAATACGACATCCATTTCCAGTGTATCACTCTGGCACTGTAACTGTGCTCCCGGAAGACACATCTAGAAAAATTTTTACTTTGGCTTTTGTGTTCATATTAAGACAAGGGGAGAGAATTACAAATCGTAATCATGTTTGTGTGGGTGTTTTTATTTTTGTATCCTGTTGAAAAAACTGATATGCTGACATTCCTGAAAAACTACATGTGCTTTTCATTTATTCAGAACAGCAGAAAACAAATGGAAAGAGTATACATTTACATTGGATTAGCAGACAAATCATCTTTATGAGTTAATGTAATTATAAGTGGACATTCCAATTGAGAAAGTTGTTGTCAAGCTGAACTACACAACAATACTTTTTTTTTGACATAGGAATGGAGCTTGCAAGTTTATCTGCAAAAGATGTAGGGAGGATAAAGGATGAAAAAGGGATTCTCTATTGTAGCTTAGCAGCTGTAGAGAATTCAAGATTGACGGAAAATGGGAGGCAGACATCAACAGGAACAATAAAAAAAGAAAAGCTGATATTTTGCTATGCAACTCACAGTAATGTCCTTTTCCTTTCCCAAAGGCCATTATTTCTCTAAGTAATTTACATTAGAAGGCATTATCCTGACAAAATGTATATTTTATTTTAAAAGTTGTTAACTTGTAAATTCTCTCAAATCAAAACGTTTAAGTGGAAAAAGCACATCTCCTCAGAGGTATAATTGTACAATTTTCAGCAGCCACCTATTAAAAAAGTTTATTTATGAAAGGATAATCTTCAGCCATTTGAACTTTCTCACCAAGTTCGCATCTCATTGCTATGCAGTGTGGGAGGTAACTGTAGTTGCAATGCTAAACATGTCTATCGAATGAGAGCTAGCTTTTTTGTTCCAAATATTTTCTTTGCAACTTTTGGCCACTGGGACATACTCTAGGAAAATGTACCTTCATAAATTGGAAGGCTTAGTGTCTTTTAGATAATTCACTTCCACATTGGTTTATTTCCAATTAAGATTCATTATTTTATGAAAGGGGGGGGTCAGGACTCAACATGTAAGGCAGAAAAATGTAGCCTCATTTCATTACATATATATATTACATACATTCCGATCAGCTGGTAGGAATAAGGGGATCTTGACGTTTGCAGGGTCCTTCCGAAAAGGACTGCCATGCAGACAAGCTGCAGGCAAGTGAAACACGGCGCTTTTGAAGTACTGTGGCCAGCAGCATGCTAATGAGGCACTGAATATTTATTTCAGCACCTCATTAGTATTCTCCAATTTGGCCATTAGCATGGCCATTTGGAAGTTTTCCCCTAGTGTAGACATAGCCTAGATACCATAACTAAATCAATTTATAATAAATTAACATATTAAAGTGTATTCATAATAGCACAGAATATATGAAGAGGAACAAAGAAATATTAAAGATCAAGCTACTAGCTTTACTCTTAGAAAAACAATATTTCTTGGGGGATGACTATTTACGAGTATATGACAAAAGAATTCAGTTTTGTTCTCTCTTCAATTTATATAAATACAAAGCCATAAAATACACATGGAATTACAACATACAGCAAACAACACGACTTGATCTCTCAATAGAACACAAACACCACACTAGACATCTAAGTGTAAAGAAACCACATCAAACTTTGCCTGTCTACCAAAACTAAACACATTGAAATAGATCAAAACTAAACATTTTTAATCTTTGCATAACTTTCTCTTAAAACTTTGCTTTTCCAAAAAGATTTCATGTGAGTGTTATTTCATCAAAAACCAGCAACAGGTAAAGTGGTGTATTGACAGAGTGATGCTGGGGAATCTGGCAAAGGGGAAAAAAAAATCAGCTTTTTCATCAGCCAAGCCCCAAAGCATCCACACAGCCCAATTCACTAGAGCTACATCTACACTGGAGAGTTTTGTCAACAAAACCCTGGTTAGTTTTGTCGACAAAACTTGTGGAGTGTCCACACTAAAAATGTGTTTTGTCAACAAACTGTCAGCAGAACTCGGCACTTTTGTCAACAGCGTTCCGAGCCACGTGGATGCTCCAAGGGAAGCCCTCTGTCAAATGGACAGGGTTTCTGGGTCACCAGGCAGCCCTGTCTGCTGTGCTTCTAGCTGGCCATTCTGTCAAGAGAGTGGCTGGACAGTCTGGAAGCTCTTTGTCAACAGACCAGATCAACAGAGCGATCCACTTTCATTTGTGGCCGCAGTCTATCAACAGAGAGGTTGTCGCAAGATACCTTCCAACAGTAACTTCTGTCAACAGATTGCTATAGTGTAAATGGAGCCTATGAAAATGCATGAATGTCTGTCTAACAGCTGATGAAAGGGCTAGCCTGTCAATTTGCCCATTCTCCTCTTGCAGAGGGAACTCTTTGATACCACATTATTATTCCTCATGAACAAACCAACATAATAGTTATTGACTAGATTTTAACTAGGGAAACAGAGAGCCACATATGAGGCAAAAGGGATCTAAAACTGCCCCACTAGGGCAGGTGGTGATTCTTGGGGTGAAGAGAACTGCATTTCCATAGTTTATTGATAAGGTCACATGAGACCTTATCAAATGCTTTACCAAATCTAGGTATACCGCATTTACCACTTCCCCCTCATCCACAAAACTTACTATTCTATCCAAGAAAGCTCTGAGTTTGGTTTGACATGATTTTTTCTTTACAAACTCATGCTGGTGTGTGCCTATCACCTTATTATCATCCAAATGTCTGCAAATGAATTCCTTAATTAGTTGCTCCTTTTATTAATCCTGGCACAGAAATTAAGCTAACTGATCTATAATTTCCTGGGCTTTTCTTATTTCCCTCTCAAAACATGGACAATGTATATTTGACTTATTCCAGTCTCCCAGAATCTCTTCTGACTTCCATGACTTAGATGATAGCTAATGGCTCAGATACCTCCTGCTCCAAGAACCTAGTTCCCCCTCCAGCAGGAGAGGGGTTCCCTGGGAGGAGATTCCCCCACTTTGTGGCTGGGGGAGGGTCCCGAGGCCGTGCCCTCCAGCAGCCACCTGGGTGGCAGTTCTGGCTTGGGCCCTTCTGCCTCAGAGCCAGCTCCTACCTCTTGGCTGGTCTGCCCCAAACTGGACTGGCTCCCCTCCCTTTATACTCCTCCAGGCCTGACACTGGCTGCAGGTGAACTGGGGTGGCACTGATTGGGCCAACGGGATCTGTTTAACCCCTGCCCTGCCTGGCCTTCTTCTCACACTCTTACAGCCTCTTTGTTAATGGGTGCTTAGAATACAAGGAGGTGACATAGATCAGTGGATTAACCTAAATTGACCTAAGCGACTACTGCATGTCTTTAGGCTCTATTACATATTGTACAAATGCAGCTACAACAAAAAAACAAAACATTTATGAAGCTCTCTTCTTTCAATGGTCCAAACAGTACCCCTGGAGAGCGTCCACAGCCTTCTGACCAGCCTAACATTCCCCCATTCCTCTTACTCTCAGAGCTCTGAGAAGTTCTTTCTGCTAACTGTGGACCCTTTTTGAAACAGCTTTCATATAGTCCTGTCTTTTTCCTGTATTCCCACAAAAATTACAAACATTGATAACCATATTTCAGCTATCCCTGCATTTAACATAAATATAGTTGATGTTGGGTCACAAATTAAGTTGATTACAAAGAGCAAAATACCACTCCACCTTTAAATATCTAGCAAGTCTCGAGGAAAGCAGGAGAAAATTGTATTTATATAGACACAACCAGGGTCTCTACCCCTTCCATCTAGCTGTGAAAGAAGCATTCCTTCAGATCCTGCTTACAAAAAAAATTGGAAATACTTCCCTCTCTTCCACTGCCATCCCTTGCTAATGGCCAGATCAAAGAATACTAATAAGGCGCTGAAATGCATTTTACATCCTTTTACTTTTTTACTTCCTTTGGGCTCATAGGAATAAGGGGATTTTGAAGTGCTACACCTGGCAGCATGCTAATGAGGCACTGAATATGCATTTCAGTGCCTCATTAGTATTCTTCGATCTGGCCATTAGCGTGGCCATTTCAAAGTTTTTGGTGATTATAGATGTAGCCCATGAGTCTTGTTCTGAACTTGCATTAAAACTGAACCATTAATACGAAGTGGTCAGTAAACAGACTACTATGGAGAGAAGTTTTGCATTTAGGAACTGAAGATAGTTTATTTAAATCTCGCAACCTTTTCCAAGCCTACCAGATTGGAAATGTCAAGAGAGGAGGATTAGAAGCATCTAGCAATCTTCAGAACATTGTATATATAAAATCAAGTACAACTTAGGGCATTTACCATTTCAGGTGTTAAGATTTTGTGATTCTTGTGACTGTAGAAGAACTGGAAGATGCAGAAATGTATTAAAAAGGGGAGATGGATAGAAAAACATTGTTACTTAGTTAGGATATGTCTCACTATGTGGAAGATCAACCCAACCAGGATCAATCTCCCAGGGTTTGATTTTGCATGCCTAGTTTGATTTCAGGCATACCTACGATCTGGGGTCAGTCAACCCCTGTACTCCTCAATATGGCGACGTGTAAGGGAGGTAAATGGGAGAGTTTTTCCCATCAACCTCCTTCTGTGAGGTCGGCCAGGTAACTCAACTGCAGATACACAATTCTAGCTATGGCAATTGTGTAGCTAGAACTGACTTATCTACAATTGACTTTATTGTCTGGTGTAGATCTGTGCTCAGACTACTTATGCTGAATGTTTCACAGGCCCACTGCACAATGCTAAAGCAGACTCCAATTAGATTCCTCATTTTATCCAGGTATTTTCTATTTTGTAAGAGTCACAAGGCAGGGATTGTGCATCAGAGGCTGAAATTAAAATTATCCAGACAGATGTCATGTGATGTAATTCAGCACAGCTGTATTGAAGTCACTGAAGCTGCAATAATTTACACCATCTGAGGATCTACCCCATTGCATATATTCATTCCTTGATTGGTTTCTGTTGCTGCCAAGGATTTTCATACTTAAAAAAGTAAAGATTTCTGCATGAACACAATAAGAGACTTATGCTAACCTTCTGCAACTAACATTGAAGTTTTTTGTAATACAAATCCACTGGAGTTAATGGCTCCAAATACAGTTTAGTTGTTCCATAGAACAGCACTGAACAATATATATGTAAATCGGTATGCCATGATGAAGGAGGCTCACGCCTAGGAGGCTTCTAAAAGGTATTGGATTTCTTACAAGAAAAGAATGCTGCCCTTCCAAATGTAGTTTGTGCCAGTTCATGGATTCACTGATTATGTATTTTCAAATTTAAATAACATGAACAAGTTACCTGCAGAGGAACATCAGATATGAATCATCATGAAGTTAACGCTGTCATGCCTAGTCCGGCAACACACAGCAGTCATGGCTGGATCCTCCTACGTGATAAGTACTCTAAATTCAACTGAGGCTGAAGCCTCAGATAGATAAAAATGTGGTACAGCCTTAAATAATGTAAGAGAGAATGAATTTGCTTCACAAATAAAAAAGATGCAAAGAGATGAGAGGAAAATACAAGCAGGAGAAAAGTAAAAATATTTTTGTAGCAAGACTTTGGATGGAGTAGGAGGAAGTGAGGTGGCACTATCATATTCTGGGGTGGAAGCAGCATACGTCACCCCTGCCCTGCAACCTGGAGTGACTAGCAATACTTTGTTGCTGTACCTCCCACCATGGGATACTCACAGACAGCAAGTAGGTCACACCCTGATTGCACATAGCTGCGGTCCTGGTCCAGCAACTCAGACCACAGCAAACTGTGAGTAACGCTCATACCCAGTCTTGAATTTCCCCCAAGAGTGTGTTCTGTACTGTCCAGTCCCCGCCCGGGCAGTTTAGGTTATACAGAGAGACAGTTCTAGGGCCATTCCCACTGAAAGAGGTAAATATTCAACTGTTTGGGCAACTCCAGATAAAGTAGTGAACAGTTTGGGTTAAACAAACATTTGAATAGTTTTAATTAAAGAATAAAAACACGTTTATCTACAAGGAGATGGTATTGAGTGAGTACAAGATATTAAAGTCAGAAATGGTTACAGGAGAACTAAAGAAAATACTTCTTTGTAGCTAAGATTTAAGCTAGACATGGTTCAAGGTAAAAATATTAATACACGTTTCCAGAAACATAGCTGACCAAATGTTCATGTTTCTTACAAGTATGTAAAAGAAAAAAGGCTGGGTCCAGTGTCTTCTTTGGTTAAAAGAGCAAGAGAGAAAGAGAAATAGAGATACGCAAGTTGAGGGCATTTTTTCCCTCACTTATAAAGTCCAGCCTGGAGTGTGAGGGTGCCCCCATGCTTTTTCTTCCTCCCCTGTGTATGCAGAAATGCAGAGCTGCCTTGTCTCTCTCTGGCTCTTTCAAGGACCCTGCTTAATACATATATGTAAAATAAGGTGAATACACATTTCCTTGTTTTACGTAGATTATATAAGAGTTCCTGCCTAGTCAGGGCTGTGTGGGTTTGAACACATGCTACCAACATCATACCTCAGAGATTTATAACTTTATATATAATATTGCTACATACATTTTACCATGATATTATTGATCTATGAGATACTAGTTTTCAGATAATACCTCACAAAGCAGATCTTGTACAAAGTTTATTACACTAGTTTGTAGGGTGTGACTACAGGGGTGTATTCAGCCACCAAATCAGACAGGATGGAAAGGAATCAGATTTGGAAACACTCTCAAGGTAGAAAAGTAAAAAGTCAGGAGTCAAAAAATTAGAGAAATCATGAAGGTCACGTGACAAAGGATCATGCCATAGTCAACAAATGGGAGAAGGGAACGGAAGTCAGAAAAATAAATGAAATTCTGTGAGGTAGTAAAGCTACAAGGGTGAAAAAAATAGCTAATGCAGATGTCTGAGTCCTGAGACAAAGATCTTTTAGTTCTGTAACAGTCTCCCCATGGGAATTGGCCTCAATTGAAACGAGTTGAAAATATAAAAGTACAACTTCAGTAAAGGACAATAAATTATAAATCAGCACTGGCAAAGAGGAGGAGTACGAGATCTGCACCTCCAGATTCTGTGACTGTACACTGTGAGCACCGAGGCATTTCAACAACAGCAATAAGACAAACAACTCTACTCTGTGATTTATTTGTACAATCCCAAGTAAGACCGGGAAGAGAACAAAGACACACAAACATGAGACCACTGGTACCACGTACTGAGTTGTGATCTATTAAGTAAACAAATGACATAATGTAAACCAAGGAGAACTCGAGAAGTAGGAGGGAAAGGAATGGGTGAAACAGATATGCAACACAGTCAAGAAGTTAGTACCATAGGGGGAGAATTTCCCAGGCTTTTTCAGAATACTCTAAGTGCTAATACAAAATGTTCTTTTCACAGCAGCTTCCTAGAAGAGGAGTTTTAATACATAACCCATCATTTCCTTATCCTGGCAAGAAATTAAGTTGAACAGAAACTGAGAAAAGTAAGTCCCTTCAGTGGCTTTATTATAGACAAAAAATTCACAGAAAATGAAGTGGCACTGGTGGCAGAGCCAATTTTCACTCCTCAGTGAATCTGTCTGATGCTGGGATAAACTGGCTGCAAAGAGGACACCAGGCTGCAATTAGGATGCACAAAATCCGAACCGCAAACCCTATGCTGTAGTCATCTGAATATAAACACACACAATTTACACTTTTTCATGGGGAAAAAAACGGACCTTGTGATAGACATCAGTAAGCTCCAACCAACTAGCTTGGTGGTGAGAGAACTAGAGAATTGAGAGTAGCACTCTTAGAAATACATACATTTCCCCCTCTCTTTCTGCACTAGTGTCCCACTGATAACACCAATGTCACCCTATTTCTGTACAGTAGCAAAATCCTGGTTCACTGCAGGTCAGTGACATGGAAAAGAAGCTCTTGTCCTGGACAGAATACACCACAGACAGCAAATGGCCAGTCCCCTCATTTAGAAATCTCCACCCGTACCAAACACACACGCCAATGCCTGATTACCAAGAACCACACTGCCCATAAATTGACTCTGGATAGTGAGATTAAAACAGACAAATTCTCTCAAACAAAGGACTATTTCATAACTGACAACAACCAGAGATATTTTCTTAAACATCTAATCTCTGGCAAGCTGAGAAAAGTGACTTGGGAGATTGTGTGGAATGGTATCACCGGGTGACGTCAGCCATAACAAAAGGGTGCAATTTAGCTGACGTAACAAACACATTTGCTCTGTCACTTCCTTTCCTTCATATACATTATGGCTGTCCTTAAAAACAGCAACTCTCCCTCTATCACCACTGACTGTAACTCCCTCCTTTGGGCCTTCCCTCATCCCTTGGCTTCTTAAACATGCAGTCCGTTTTCACAGCCCTGACTTTCTACCTCACTCGCTCCTGTACATCTGCCATCCAGTTTTCCTTCTTCATTACATGCAGTCTGGTCTCTTCAAGGTTATCAGATATCTCATCCTAGTGTGTTCAAGGAGCATTTGTGTGTTCTTAGCCTCCTCAGTCTGCCCCCTCCATCACTCCATTTTCCTCTCTTTCCTTGGGCTTTCATCACTCTGCTCTCATGCATCCGTTCTCTATCCATTTAGTCCTTCAGTATCTTCTCATGTTAATGTCCCATCAGAATTTTCCACCTATCTTTCCTATCTACATTTTATATGAGCTAATCAGCTTATATTATAGCTTCCACCACCACCTCTATTCTGCTCACTAAAACCTCTCTTCTATATCCTGTGGCAGACCACAGGTCGCATGCTTCAGGAGCTTGGTGGAAGGCAAGTATACTGGGAGCTGGGTCAATGGTTTTTTGTTCCCCACCTAGGCTCAGAGTGTGGCCCAGCAGCCATAGCAGGCAGCTGGGGCTCATTAAGAAGCAGCCTACAGCAAAAAGGCTAATCAGACACCTGCTGCTAGTTAATGCCTCCCAGCTCATTATAAAAAGGATTTCCTCCAGGCAGGAGAGGAAGGAAATGAGGAGAGGACCAGGAAGAGAGGTTGGAGAACTGAAGTTTGAGAAGAGAGAAGTGGCTCACTCAGGTACAGGGAGAAGGTGCTAGAGGGAAGTGGTGAGAGAAGTGGCCCAGGGAAAGGCTGTTGTGTTTGGGGCAGGGAAAAGCCCCATCAGCTGCCACCCATCTAGGGTCCCTGGGCCAGACACCAGAGTAGTAGGTGGACCTGGGCTCCCCCAACCCTTCCCCTGGCAGAGCTGTCCTAAAGGAAGGACAGGGGCTTCCAAACTTTCTGAGGGGGTCTTGCCTCTCTCCCCAAGTGACTTGCCTATGATAAGAATGGTTCAGTAAGCAGAGACCCTTGCCTCTAGAAAGACCCAAGGCAGTAGAAGGGCCGCCATGAGTCCGAGGCACCCAGTAAAATCTGCCCAGAAGTGCAGAACCCAAAAAACTACTGACAAATTCTCCCAGCTGCTCATCACCCGTAAGCCAGTGGAGAGATGAATCCTGATGCAGATTAATGAGGTAGTCGGTGCTTGGCCGACTCACATTCAAGGTGGATTCTGGAGGGGATGATGAACCAAAGAATAGGTAACGACTCAAGACACAGAAAATACTTCGGAGTCAGAAAAGAAAAGTCAGTGCAGTTTTTACTGACCTCATGTCAACCTATAGCACTGCATAGCACATTGGGCGGAATGTCAGTAGTTTGAGTCATCTGGGCCGCGTCTACACGTGCACGCTACTTTGAAGTAGCGGTGCCAACTTCGAAATAGCGCCCGTCATGGCTACACGTGTTGGGCGCTATTTCGAAGTTGAAATCGACGTTAGGTGGTGAGACGTCGAAGTCGCTAACCCCATGAGGGGAAGGGAATAGCGCCCTACTTCGAAGTTGAACGTCAAAGTAGGGCACGTGTAGACGATCTGCATCCCGCAACATCGAAATAGTGGGGTCTGCCATGGCGGGCATCAGCTGAGGGGTTGAGAGACGCTCTCTCTCCAGCCCCTGCGGGGCTCTATGGTCATCGTGTGCAGCAGCCCTTAGCCTGGGGCTTTTGGCTGCTGCTGCGGCAGCTGGGGATCCATGCTGCATGCACAGGGTCTGCAACCCGTTGTCGGGTCTGTGGATCTTGTGTTGTTTAGTGCAACTGTGTCTGGGAGGGGCCCTTTAAGGGAGCGGCTTGCTGTTGAGTCCGCCTTGTGACCCTGTCTGCAGCTGTTCCTGGCACCCTTATTTCGACGTGTGCTACTTTGGCGTGTAGACGTTCCCTTGCAGCACCTATTTCGATGTGGTGCTGCCCAACGTCGAAGTTGAACGTCGACGTTGCCAGCCCTGGAGGACGTGTAGACATTATTCATCGAAATAGACTATTTCGATGTCGCTACATCGAAATAAGCTATTTCGATGTAGCGTGCACGTGTAGACGTAGCCCTGAGGAAACAATCAGTAATCTAGGCTTCATCCTGGAAGTTGGGAGATAGTCACCTAAAACGTCTCAACAGTGCCTTTCCTTTTGTTCTATTATTACACAGGTGACATGCCTAGAATACAGTCTAAGAACTATGTGCAGGCCAGTGATGCTGGTATTTTGACATTGCTGGAAACAATTTCCATAGGAATAGAGGGAATCTCAGCCAAGAAATGGATACTTGAACCACTAAGTCTCCAATGCAGGAATTAATTCTTAATGAAACCAAGACAGTGTTAACTCTTTCTAGCCGAACTGTCTTAACAATTGTCCCAGCTTGATCCATGGATGAATTTTACTGCCATTCCAACCACTTATCACATACAGTAATCAGGAGTATTCAACCATATCCTGACATACCAGCCTTTCATAAGCACTTGGAAAGGAAGAAATGCTCCATATGTCACCCTGAAACAAATACTATAAGGATCCTTTTCAGTCCTTTGTACAGCTATATTAGCACTTGTCTTTGTGCCCACTGAACGGTCTGGGGCTTCAGGTACCATCTTCAGATTTTTGACAGTTGAATTTGGCCCCTTGTGTTATGAGTGGCTGCTTGAATTATTCACCAACCTCCAGTCTGTATGTGCTAACCTGCCCAGTTCCACAAGACCTGTGATGAGATACTGGTAAGTCTGCATAGAAATCTGCACAGATGAAATCAACAAACTACACTTTTGCTTGATGCCACATTCTTACTCAGGATCACACAACAGCCCCATCTTAAAGATCTGATCATACGTCAGGGAAGAGTCCCTGACCAAACAGCCAAACCAAAGATCGGAATAGACACAATCTGAGTATTCTTGGAATCTGTAGCTGACAATGAAGGCCTAAACAGCAAAAATCTGTAGCTGTACCTTAAGGATCAAACCCAGCTTCATTTGCTCACACTACAAATCCTGCTGATGCAGTCTCACTGAGTCTTTACAAAAAAAGAGTAGCTGTGCTTTGAAGTGAGATCTCGGGGAGTTGCTAGGAGATGATATTTGAATAACCCTTATGGCATTTCTCTGCAACAAGGCTGGGATGTGCTGGTGGGATTGTGCAAAAGAATACACCCATGTATTCACACCCTAATGAAATAATCTTTGTTTAAGGTATGGCTTGTAAAGTACCATTTGCAAACTTAATTTTCTGGTCTGTATTGTCCTTTTAACATGTGTCTGGAAACTTAGTATGTAAGGTTATAAAACTCCTCTTTACTATGTTAACACAGGTTCTGAATCCCAGCAGCCTTGCCCAGGGAGTAGTTCTGCAAACAGGTGTGCTCTAAACAAATAAAAAATTGCCTTAATTTGCATTTAAGCATAAACAGTGTCATAAAACAGGAGGGGAAAGAAAGGTAACTCAAATAGGTGAAAAAAGGTGATAAGCAACACCCTTTCACATAGACCAAGTACTGAGGCTCTGAGCTAAACTTGTTTTTCAATAAGACTGAAAATATAAGAGGGAGGCATGAAGAGGTCACTTTGCCCCCTTGTACATTGCACCTTCTTCACCTGAGAAGACAAAATAGCTGTTGGAATCACAGGTCCTGAGGTGAAGAGTTTAGTCAGCCATCTTGCTGAAGACATGTAGGCTACGTCTACACTAGCCCAAAACTTCAAAATGGCCATGCAAACGGCCATTTCAAAGTTTACTAATGAAGGGCTGAAATACATATTCAGTGCCTCATTAGCATGCTGGCGGCCACGGCTCTTCGAAATTGCCGCGGCTCACTGCCTCGTGGCTCATCCAGAGGGGGCTCCTTTTTGAAAGAACCCCGGCAACTTCGAAATCCCCTTATTCCTAAAAGCAGATTTGCATGGCCATTTCAAATTTTGGGCTAGTGTAGACACGGCCGTAAAGGCTACGTCTACACTAGCCAAAAACTTCGAAATGGCCATGCAAATGGCCATTTTGAAGTTTACTAATGAAGCACTGAAATACATATTCAGCATTTCATTAGCATGCGGGCGACCGTGGCACTTCGAAATTGACGCAACTTGCTGCCGCGCGGCTCATCCCGACGGGGCTGCTTTTCGAAAGGACCCCACCTATTTCGAAGTCCCCTTATTCCTCTGAGCGGATGGGAAAAAGGGAAATTTGAAGTAGGTGGGGTCCTTTCGAAAAGGAGCCCCGTCTGGATGAGCCGTGCGGCGGCGAGCCACGTCAATTTCGAAGTGCCACAGCCGCCCACATGCTAATGAAGTGCTGAATATGTATTTCAGTGCTTCATTAGTAAACTTTGAAATGGCCATTTGCATGACCATTTCAAAGTTTTTGGCTAGTGTAGACACGGCCAAAATGTCTTTCAAAATAGCAATAGTCTATTTCGATGAATAACGTCTACACGTCCTCCAGGGCCGGCAACGTCGATGTTCAACTTCGACGTTGCTCAGCCCAACATCGAAATAGGCGCAGCGAGGGAACGTCTACACGTCAAAGTAGCACACATCGAAATAGGGATGCCAGGCACAGCTGCAGACAGGGTCACAGGGCGGACTCAACAGCAAGCCGCTCCCTTAAAGGGCCCCTCCCAGACACAGTTGCACTAAACAACACAAGATACACAGAGCTGACAACTGGTTGCAGACCCTGTGCCTGCAGCATAGATCCCCAGCTGCCGCAGAAGCAGCCAGAAGCCCTGGGCTAAGGGCTGCTGCCCACGGTGACCATAGAGCCCCGCAGGGGCTGGAGAGAGAGCATCTCTCAACCCCCCAGCTGATGGCCGCCATGGAGGACCCAGCAATTTCGACGTTGCGGGATGCGGATCGTCTACACGGTCCCTACTTCGACGTTGAACATCGAAGTAGGGCGCTATTCCTATCTCCTCATGAGGTTAGCGACTTCGACGTCTCGCCGCCTAACGTCGAAGTTAACTTCGAAATAGCGCCCAACGCGTGTAGATGCGACGGGCGCTATTTCGAAGTTGGTGCCGCTACTTCGAAGTAGCGTGCACATGTAGACGCAGCTAATGTGAACAGGTGTTCTGGGGGAAAAACGCTGATGCTAGTGATATTTTGCCTTCCAAAATATTAAATAAGCAATTGCGTGTATCAAAATCCTAAGGTATTTGAATAATATTTAGATTGCAGGTCTATCACTGTTTATAAACATTCATAATAGTATAGCTGTTGTTAAGGGACTCGTGCTGAAACAGAGATGCAAAAAACACTCTTCCCATTAAAAACCTTACAAATATTTTTATTTTCTAGCAGTTATGTAAAAATAAGAATTTTTTTAAAACAATTCCATACCTAACTTTTGTGTTTCTTATTCATGAAAAATGTTTAAGCTTTAAGGAAGGACAATCCTTTTTTGAACAATGTTATCCTTTCTATTTTTGTACGAAAGAACAACACTAACCATCCTTCTTTTGGCTGTTATGTTGATGTTTTGTTTTGGGTTTGTCCATAATTTTCATGCTTAATTACAAAGATGGTTAGAAATCCTATATCAGAAGGACATTAGTTGTTCATTCAGATGATTCTCTTGTTATTTTATGTTCTTTGTAAAATAAGACATCTAAAAAACATAATTTTCAAATCAATTGTTGAGCATTATGTGTGGCAATTTTTCCAGAGGGGCAGCCCCCACCCCCTGTGCCTGGCCAGCATACTGCTGTTCCATCAATATATTCCAAGTGCAAAAATGTTCCATGGCAAAATTATCTTGGGAAACCCTGCTATAGCATAACATGAGCCATCAGCGTCCTCAGAGTTCCCTAGTTCTGCCCTTTGGGCTGTCTCTCATACAAGCTCTCTGTTCTCTTTGTCCCAGTTCAGCTTAGTTGCAGCATCACACAGAGGATGGGGTGATGCCACCAGATGGCTGAGGTCTTACTGGCACTGCTAGTATTTTTGTCTTCACGTCAGTAGCTAGTAAAGACAGTTATTTCTTGGGCTGATATAATTACTTGATAGTGAAAGGAAAAAAAAACAATTTGTAACCAATTATATGGAATAATTTTAAAAAGTTGTTACATGGAGGAAAAGTATTTGGTACAGGTGACAATGTTAGCTGGGACAAGTGGGAGAAGAATGACCTCATGCTGCTCTTGGTCCCAAGATCACCTGTCCACCTAATCCCAGCAGATAGAAATCCTGCATCCATACATTCATCATTGTCCTTTGACCTTTTTCTTCCTTTACCCAGAACCCTGCTAATATTTCAGTGGATTATACCATTTTATGTCAGTAATGGCTATGGGTGGCTAACTGGACTGTGGACCATTCTCATTCTGCAGCCCTGTGAGAGCATCCAGGAGAGCTGGATTCTCTTGCTTTTACCATGTGCTTGTCCTCTCCAGGGTCCCTGCTACCACCCTTAGTTTCTCTTGCTCCTATAGTTACAAAGCTGTTTCACCCTGTCTCTCCCTGGCGCTCCTTCTTATGATCTCAGGTATTATACATTTTGTGGTCCTCTGCTTTTTTCTGTCTATGATGGGTAGTAATGAGTCCAGGAAGGAGCAGCCTCAGATCTAGAGTGTATATGATTCTAGACTCTCAGGTACGTCAGGACAACTCCAGCACTCATCTATCCCTCTAGCCAGGCATGTGATAGGAAAAATTCTTTCCCCAAGGCTGCTTTTAAAAGTCTTTGGGGTATCTGGCTAATTGGGCTTTCAGTGGCCAGGGCAGAAGCAGAGAGACAGGAAATGAGAAGCTTCTGAAAAAAACAGCTTATACACATTGCTTGAGCCCTTTCTTGATGATGAGATTGAAAACTTTAAAAATTGCCCCACTAAGAATATATCTGTTAGTTTTTAATGCTACACAGAGGATCAGGAATACAAAAATAATAAAAAATAAAAGGGGGGTACTCTTAAATATAAGTTTTGCTCCTGCAAAAAAAGATAAATCAGACGTGAAATCACTGAAAAGCCCATACAAACAACTTAAGAATGTTTACTATTTGAATTGGCAAATCTTCTACAGGCAACAAAATAGTTAAAAAAGCTCTAAAAGACCCAAGAGAATTAACTGTTCCTAAAACAATTTTATGGTCCTTTCCACTTCAGTGGAGGTAGTTTGTATGGCTGACTGGAATCTATTCAATGCTGTCAAACATCTAACACTCCCATAGCTAGATGCCTTACAATGAATAACAAGCAGCCTAGCTGCCAATATGCTGGAACTGCATTTTTCACCAGGGACTGGACCCCAACCCAGCAACACTCTACCTTCATTGTCTGAGGCCTTGTTAATTTATAAAACCAATAATTAATCACAACAAACAGCAATGCCCGAAGTTCCAAACTCCTGCAGCTACAGATACCCATTATTTTTAATAAACTACAGCTGTCTTAAAATAAAATAAAAAAGTCAGCTCCATACAAAAAATCCATTTTTAGTGGCAATTGATCCTCTAATATAGAGCTCACAAAGTGGATTCCAAGCCACGAAAGGTTATGCCCAAATAAATTTATCTTTAAAGTGCTACTGGATTCCTTGCTGGTTTTTCTGAGAGAGACTAACATGAATACCCTTCTGAAGTCTGTAATACAGAGTATCTCATATTTTCAGTGAATGTGACTTTTATGACATCGCCACTATGCAAAATACAGAAAAAAAGAAAAGACATCAAGAATAGAGCAGATGCCATTTTTGTGGCAATAGTATGCATAACTCAGGCATGCTGCTTAATTTTGACTGGTCAGGTAAACCAAATAAAATCACAAGTATTTCCAGATTGGATGAGCATCCAAACAATTCTGGTGAGATCTCTCCCACTGATTTAAAAAATGCCCACTCTGAATTTTTGTGAGAACTGGCACGTGCCCAGCTGAAATTCACTTTCTGCATGCTTTTGCGTCTGTAATGGCTGATTCAACTAATGTTTCTGGAATGTGAAACAGGGGAAATAAATGCTGCAAATTTACTAAACCATTCAGATGACTATTTCCAGAAAAGTTTCTGTTATAGTAGTCTAGCTGCTAAATTCTTGTAAAACAAGAAAATAACTACAAGTGATGTTTTCAAAAGGGCCTAGAGCAGTTAGGTGACCACTACCAAAACTTTTCAATAAGTGACACACCCAATTCCCTTGGGGGTTTTGAAAAAATCTCACTCAACAATTTGAATGTAACAGGAGAATAATGTCTTAACAAGTATGCAACACAAAAACAAACCAAAAGCTTCAGTGGTTTGAGAAGACTGGTTTACATCCAGGGTGAATAGCATCCCTGATGCTATTAAAAGCAGACTCACTCCATTCTGGAGCGTTCATGTGATACTCACACAAAAGAGCCTTCACTGTGTGAGTATCTCACATGTTCCCCCATCCACTCCCGCCCAACCTGATCAGATAATTTCAGGCTGTGAAAGACTCGTTTATCTAGACCCTTTATGATGTAACAGCTCATGCTTCCAGTTCTGGACAGCCTTGTAACATCAGCCAAGCTGGCAGCTGTCATTTAAGTAACTTACTGGTATATAATTCTAATAGACAGAAGTTATGGGGAGAAACTTCTGGTTTCTCACAGCTCATAGCACCCGCAGTTATAGCTCATCATCAGTCCCATTTCTTGGACTCTCAAGTTGTTGCTCAGAAACAGAGACCTCAAAGAACTACACAGCAAATTATTTTTGTGGATTCCCTGCCTGCAGACCCACCCATCGGGGAGGGAGGTGGAGGGGAGACATCAATTCATAGATGTGGTGGCACAGTCAGCGGATTGTGCAATAGGGAGTGTGAGATCAAAGCCTTGAATAGCTTGGAAATGATGGATAGGTACATTTGAGGAAATAGCATACCTGAGTATCTACAGCAAGATACAATTTGTGGGAGGAGAACTAGCAGAGGTGGTAGATTTTTTAGGCACCTTCCTTTCTGGGTAGTAATAAGTGACATTCATCCTGAAGATGAGAAGGAATGTCAGCCCAAGGTGCATTAATCTCCACTTTCTTCTAAAAATTTATCCGTAAGGATTTTAAATAGCATTTACATGGATGTTCATATGACATCATCATTAATGTTTGAATTTTGAAATTGGATTTAGTGTAGCACTGGCACCAAGGAAAGCTGAGGTTCTAAAACATGGGGAGCAGAAATACATTGGCACTGAGTCAATGATACCATTAAGGGACTGGCATGGGACATTAGTGATGCATGAGGCTGACAACAAAAAGAGTCTAAATAAAAATAAATCTTTGCGTCCTGCTGTACGTTCACCCCCCGCCCCCCCAAAAAGCTGCTATACATTTTCCTGAGGGCAAAAGGGATTTCAATTATTCCGGAGAAACCAGATAGAACTTGTGTGAGTGAGCAAGACATTTAAGATCATATTAATTACTTCCCAAAATATTAGAGGGAGGATAAAAAAGGTCTTGTTAGGGAGAATGCCTGATATACCAGGCTGTATGTGAAAAGTGATCGTTTTTGGACAAAAGTCACATGTACTAAAAATAGAAAGGGAGAGAGAAATTGTCCATGAATGATACTTCATATATATTCTTAAAAAAAAACAAAAACAAAACAACTACACAGGATCTGGGTTTGGTAAACTTCACATGGCAGACACCCTTCAAGAAAGAATTTAGAAGCTCGGTGCCTAAGAGAATTTTCACGTCCCACCCTTGCATGGAGAAATGGAAGAAAATTTTTAATTTTCTTTTAAAGAAAGCAAAGAAACACCACTGGAACTGCATCTGATGAAGCAGGTCTTTGCCCACGAAAGCTTATGCTCCAAAATATCTGTTAGTCTATAAGGTGCCACAGGACTTCTTGTTCTTGAAGACACAAACTAACACGGCTACCTCTCTGATACTTGTCACCACTGGAACGATTCATCCATCCTCGTCTCACTACAACATCTTGTCCTCTTCCCTTCCATCTCTGCTAAAGTCAACCCATTCCCATCTGAAACCCACCTGTTCAACTGCAAAAATCCAGCCCAATTCTCGTTTCTCTCTTCTGTTCACTATGCACCCAACCAAACCTTCAGTGAAGTCAATCAAAAGACTCCCACAGACAGCAAATCAGTCCCTATACCACCCTATCAACTACTCCGTTTTCACTGGAGCTTTCCCTAGCAGATTTGAATTTTCACTTACATGCTGGAAAATTCCCTCATTTGCTAACTACCACCCTGTTGCTATTGTCTTCCTTTCCCCGAGCAAGGTTAGCTCTTTTCTCCCAGCTTAACCACTCTCAATCCCTCTAATTGTGCCTGTTTTTCTCCATGTAATTAACTAACTCAGGTCACCAATTCCTCTGCCTTACCATAATACTTGACCTCTGACTGGTTTGCAATATTGTGATCACACTGTATCAAAATTTCTGTCAGCTGTTTTTCTTTAGCATAACACAAAATAAAAATGCAGCAGATCCTCCGATGATGTAAATCAACAGAGCTACACTGACATCAGTGGAGTAATAGCTCTTGCTTGCACCTCAGACTCTCATCCAATCTCTCTCCTATAGTCCATTTTCATATCAAAGTAGCGATAAGAAGAAAATACACAATTGTACGTATACTACGACATGAAGCACAAATAGGAATACGTGCCTTTCCCACATTCTTTTTTTTAGAAATAAACTTAATGTAGCTGCACACATCAACACTTTCGCATCTTGGATTTTTAAGACTCATCCTACAAAGGCAACCATTGAGTGGGCTCCTGAACCTATGCACAGGCCTGCTGAAATTAATATACTAGATGTAATAAATGTACATAATTTCTGTTTGACACTGATATTCTATGAGCAAAAACTGGTGCTCCTTACAAAGGGCTTGGTCCTCCTTACTACTGAATGCTGTTGTAAGAAGTGAAGAGCCATAGCACTAATACCCAGCTGTGACTACTCTGCACAAGATCTGATGACGTTAAGGTGGCCAAATAGGCCCAGGAATTGCACAGGATGCATCTGGAGGAGAAGAAGAAAGGAACCTTGGCTGGACAGGAACAGAAGGGGTCCATGTAAAGCTTAGTAGCTGTGAGCAGCTGAGGGCTGATGGGAAGTAGCCTGCACTGAACCCCTAGGCAAAGGGAGCTGTGTTTGAGACTATGGTGCATAGTCTACAGTAAGTCCCAGCAAGGAGGGAGTTTGGGCTGGCAGACACAGAAAGGGGAAAGCCAGGGAGGTGGGAAGGGCTCAGAAGAAAGCAATGACACATAAAATAGTACACATGTTGGCAAGTGATCACAGGGTCCCTGAGCTGAAACCATGCTAGCCACTGGGGAAGTGGCAAAGACCAGGCAGAGGAGAGTGGACTTCCTGGGAAATTTTGTCGTGAGGATTTTGATGCCCTGAAAGGGGAGAACTGTACATAGAGTGAGAGGGACTACAGAGTGAGTGAGGACAATGGGGTGTGACAGTGGGGGCACAGAAATCCAAGTTGTCCCCCAGTGTGCTGGGCAAGCCACTGATGCCACCTTCCTGCCCTCTGGGGTTTCTACCACCCTGTCCTGCTGAACTAGGAGGTCACCTCAATAACAGAGCTATGACCAGTAGTTGCTCTCCCCTCCCCCAGGTAACAATTATTTACACTGGGCTTGATAACAAAAAGTGTTTTTATAGAGAAAAAATGAACGATTTAAATGGTTGCGAGTGAAAGCTGACTTATCAAAATGCGTTACAAAGTGAAAATAAACAAAGACGCCAGCTAATTCTAATATACTAAGAAATGTGTTACATGTAAGACCTGACTCTAAACAGTTGATCCAAACATCTCTCTCAGAAGCTAAGCAGCATCCTAGCTTGGGCCTGATCCTTCTCCCCACCCCTACCCCCATTCAATCTTAGATGTTTCCAGTAGGCTTCTTAGATGGTAAGTAAGGGGAGGGGGTGCCTACCAGTATCTGGAGACTGCCTCTGCTGTTTGGTTCCCCACTATAACCCTTTTGCCCAAGAAAGGATTTTTTTGTGCTGAAACTTCTCACCTTGGCTATGTCTTACACTAGCCCAAATCTTCGCAATGGCCTTGCAAATGGCCATTTTGAAGATTACTAATGAGGCACATACATATTCAGTGCCTCATTAGCATGCCGGTGGCTGCTGCTCTTCAAAATTGCTGCAGCTCGCTGCTGCATGGCTCTTCCAGACAGGGCTCATTTTCTAAAGGACCCGGCCAACTTCCAAATCCCCTCATTCCTATCTGCTGATAGAGATGTCTGCTGAGAGGAATAAGGGGATTTGCATGGCCATTTTGAAGATTTGGGCTAGTGTAGACACAGCCCTTGAGTGAGAAAGTACAAGATCCAAAATGGGTTTCAGCATTAGGTGGCCTGGCCACATGTCCTCCTAGGACCAGCCACAGTTTGGGCTTACAGGACAAACAAAGCTATGCACTGATTGTTGACTTGATCACTGAACCATTGCATTTTTGAAGCATCAGAAATGGCTCTCTTTAGCACATTTAGAAGTCTAAACAGAGCCGCACGTCCTATTTCTAGCTTCTCATACAAGAATGATACACACACAAAAATAGGGTATGCACATTCAGCAGATAATAACTTTAAAACTGATATGTCACATGAGGTATTTGTCTAAAGTGTCTGATTTATGCATAAGCATATTCATAAGCCAATATTCAAAAAGCATGGGCAGGGGAGGCCTGTAACAGGAGCAGAGCTCCTGGAAGGAGCTCATCTCCAGAGTACCCAGGATGAGGTGCCCCTAACGATCAGAGGATTCCCATGACACCAGCACTCAGCATTTGTAGATAGTGTGGAGAAACACTCAGCACCGGGAGCAAACTAGAAGACCTCACCGGCAGGCTTCTCAAGGGCACTGATTAGATATTGGGCTCCTAACTCACTTGTTTCTTTGTGCCAAGGAGCTGGGCAGTGCTGAGAAGAAACAAGAGATGCTATGGAGAGAGGCATTTTAAATGAGAGCTCATCTTTTCACGTGGTCAGATGACTCAAAGCACCAAGCACAACAGTCAGTGCTGCTTGCTTAGGTACTTAAGTGCAACCCAGCAATTGCAACTGATGCACTGACCAGCCTATTTTAACGTGCTTGGCTGTTTTACTCAGGCTGCATCTACACTAGCAAGTACCTTCAGAAAATCCAGCCCTTTTTTTTGACAGAACATGCGGAGTGTCCACATGCAAAATGCGCTCTTTGGAGCCAAAAAAAAAAAATTGAAAGAACACAGCTCTTCTTCCAGAAGCCCTCTTCCACTCCCGGATGAGGAACAGCACCTCCTTTCGAAAGCTTCTTTCACAAAAAAAGCATGTGTACATGCTCCATGGCCTCTTTTGGCAAAAGAGCAGTCTTTGTGGCACCAGACTTTTCAATCCCTGGCCTGTTCTTTCAAAAGAGCAGGGGACTGCGTGGACGCTCTCTACCAAAAGACTGAATTGATCTTTTGATCCTCTTTTGTGTGTGGATGTGATCTTTCAAAAGAACTTCTTTCAAAAAATCCCTGTAGTGTAGACATAATCTCAGATGTGCTTAATGGCTGCATTTAGAAAAAACTGCAAACTGGGCACTCAGCCATAAGAGCCAGCTGCTGGCACAGGAGTCCAAGGATTCTAAAAAAACGTTCAGAACCAGCAGCTCAATACTTCAAGATCAATGGGACAGAGTACTTGCCAGCCCACCAGCCTCCATTGCCCACCTTATTGGATTATGAGCAAAAATAGCCACCACATCTCAGCAGCCTGAGCCATGAATGCCACACCACATTTCTTATCAGCATTCACACAGGCCCAAGCTGTCAGCCCTTGCTTAGGCAATGTATCTGTTGAAATCAGCAAGTGTTTTGACTGAGATCAGCTAGAGTTGTGCCTATATAGAGACTACAGGACTGAATTTTGTCCTGTACAAATTTTACACTTCTAAAGGCTGTCAAAACTTCTTTATTTTCAACTCCTCTATGTTAACTGGACTCTCCATTGGATTGCCCAGACATACTGAAATGGCCAGATTGCACTGAGTCCTTTGAAAGGGTGCAAGGACCTTAGCTCCACAGTATCCTGACCATCCCTGGACCAACCATTACCATAGCATGCACTGCTCTTTACCTGCAGGAGGCAGTCTGGCTCCTTCTGAGAGTTAATTCCTTCTGAGGCAATACATTAACAGACACAGACCATTGTTATATCTGTGTTTGTTTGTATTCTACATAGATTCTATTAACTTTGAGAAAAGACAGAGAAATGTGTAAGACCACCTTCCAGAACTCCAGTTAAAGCCTCCGTATGGGCAAGTTCTCCCTCTATAAATACCGTATCTAACCTGTATAGCCTAAGTTCATCCCAGCTCTAAAATGCCTTTGTATGAGACAGCATATGGTAGGTCCCATCCAGGTCCCAGGAGGCTCTTGAATGATGGGTCCTAAGACCCAACCCAACTCCTTCTTCTCCAGTGTTCTACAGGAGAGCAAAAGTCAACAGACAAGGGTCTGTGTGGTTGAGTATGCAATGTTTATATGGGCAAAAATGTGTTAGCCTATGGGCTCCATGGCTGTAGAACCTCAACAATCCTTACACTATGGCCAGGTCTACACTAGGCCTAAATGTCAATTATAGATATGCAGTTCCAGCTACAGTAATCGTGTAGCTTGAATCAACTTATGTGTAATTGACTTACCTGGCTGTCCTCACTGCGGGAGGCTGACCAGGGAAACTCTCCTGTTGATCTCCCTTATTCCTCATGATACTGAGGAGTACAAGGGTCAACTGTCAACCCCTGATAGCTCTATTTTGCATGTGCCCACTAGGCACATGACATTATAGCCCGGAAGAAAGCAACCCTGACCCGCTCAATCTACCTCACAGCATAGCTAAACTAACTTGCCCAAATCTCATGGGCCGTTTCTACACAGGCCACTTTCTTCGAAAGTGGCACGGTAATACACGGCTCAAAGTATGCTAATGAGGTGCAGATGTAAATTCTCCGCACCTCATTCACATAACGTCACATGATTTGGAGTCCAGAAGACCATTCTTCTGAACTCCAAAATGCTGTGTAGAAGCACGGCCCTGGGGGAGCTTCCAGAAGGAAGTCCTTCTTCCGGAGGCCCCTTCTTCCTGAAAATTTTTGGGAAGAAGGGGCCTCCAGAAGAAGGACTTCCTTCTGGAAGACGCCCCGGGGGCCGGGCTTCTAAACGGCGTTTTGGAGTCCAAAAGAATGGTCTTCTGGACTCCAAATCATGTGACCATATGCTAATGAGGTGTGGGGAATTTGCATTGGCACCTCATTAGCATATTTCAGGCCATATATTACCATGCCACTTTCGAAGAAAGTGGCCTGTATAGAAACGGCCATGCACAGAAACGGCCATGCACAAAAACTTAATGGAAGAACTGGGAATTGCACCCAACTCTGCTATGTGCCTGGGTAGCACTCTAACCACTGAACCACCCTTTTTCAGACACAGATACAAATGAGAGGGATGAGCAGTAGCAGGAAGAAAAGTGACCAGACTAAATAGAAATACAAATTTGAATTTTCCCCCTCAAAGAGGAGAACATTAAAATTATTAGGTTCTATCTACACAGCAAAGTTATTTCAGAATAATGGCTGCTATTCGAAAATAACTTTGCGATTATCTACACAGAAAATCTGCTATTTTAAACAATTTCAAAATAGCGGACAGCTTATTTTGAATTCTGTAAACTTCATTCTCTGAGGAATAGCACCTATTCTTAAATAGATAGTTTGGAATGGAGCTGTGTAGACAGGAAATAGCAGGTATTTCAAAATCAGCAATAGTGCTTCCAGGGTCTCTAATCCAAAGTAGGCTCTATTGTGTGTGGATACGATTTCAAAATACCTGTGCATTATTTCGATATGCATTTTGGCTATGTCTACACTACCCCCCTCCTTTCAGAAGGGGCATGGTAATGAGGGATTTTGGAAGATGCTAATGAGGCACTGACATGAATATGCAGTGCTTGATTAGCATAGTGACGGCCACGCGTGATTCAAAAGTGCCGCTTTTGGAACGCACGCTGCCCATGTAGACAGGGACCTTTTGAAAGGACACCCCCCAGACTTCAAAAGCTATTTCTTCCTAAAACCAAATGGGAAGAAGGGTCTTTGTAAGTCCGCGGGGTCCTTTCAAAAGGCCCCCCATCTCCATGGGTGGTGTGCATTCAGAAAGCAGCATTTTCAAATTGCACGTGGCTGCCGTTATGCTAATTATACAGTCTCCCACAACATTCTTGCCGGTAAGTTACAGAAATATGGATTGGATACACAGACTGTAAGATGGATCGAAACCTGGCGTGACGATCAGGCCCAATGGGTACTGGTCACTGGCTCAGTATCTGGACAGCGTTTGGTTTCAAGCAGAGTGCCCCAAGGCTCAGTTCTGGGGCTAGTGTTGTTCAACCTCTTTATTAATGACCTGGATGAGGGACTGGATTGTACCCTCAGAAAATTTGTGGATGACACTAAGCTAGGGAGAAAGGCGGATTCATTGGAGAGTAGAGATATGATCCAGAGTGACCTGGATAAATTGGAGGATTGGGCCAAAAGAAATCTGATGTGGTTCAACAAGCAGAAGTGTAGAGTCCTGCACTTGTTATCGACTGGGGACTGACTGGGTAAGCAGCAGTACAGTGGAAAAGGGCCTAAGGATTATGGTAGTGGAAAGGCTAGATACAAGTAAACAGTGTACCCTTGTAGCCAAGAAGGCTAATGCCATATTAGGGTGCATTAGGAGCAGCATTTCAAGCAGATCTATAGAAGTTGTTGCTCCCCTCTATTTGGCACTGGGAGGCCATGTCTGGAATATTGTGTCCAGTTTTGCTCCCCCCACACGCCAATCCCAATCCCACCAGTATAAAAAAGATGTGGAGGTGCTAGAGCACGTTCAGCGGAGGGCAACAAAAATGATTAAGGGGCTGGAGCACAAGACTGTGAGGATAGGCTGAGAGATTTGGGCTTGTTTAGTTTGCAGAAGAGAAGACTGAGGGGTGACTTAATAGCATCCTTCAACTTCCTGAAGGGGAGCTCTAAAGAGGATGGAGAGAAACTGTTCTCAGTGGTGACAGATGGCAGAATAAGGGGAATGGTATGAAGTTACAGAAGGAGAGCAGTAGGTTGGAGAACAGGTAAAAGTACTTCACCAGGAGGGCAGTGAAGCACTGGAATGAGTTGCCTAGAAAGGTGATTGAATCTCCATCCCTAGAGGTTTTTATGTCCTGGCTTGACAAATCCTGGCTGGGATGACTTAGTTGGGGTTGATCCTGCTTGAAGCAGGGGGCTGGACTCAATGACCCCAGTTGCAGACTCTCACCTTGGTGAGCACTTACTCCTGAGTTGTTCTGGTGGCATTATTTGCAGGAGTGAAAATGTCCATATCCAGTTAGTTGTACAAGTAACTGTTCACCAAAATGCGAAGATGGATTCCAGTGGCAAGCCTCTATCAGCTCCTCCCCCACCCCCAAACAGCTGCAACACTCCCTTAATTTGCTTTCATTCCAAGAATCATTCACACAAAATCAAAGCAGCACTTGCTAGACTACCTAACTGACATATGGCAGTCACTGCAGCATCCATTCAGCAATGCATAAATGTGTGCTTAAATTTCACTGGCGTAGACAGAGCTATGCACATACTTAAATGTGAGTGTGCAGGTAAGTGCTTTGCTGAATAGTAACAGGCTAAAAGCACATTTAAATGCTTTGCTGAATGTCATTATTTCTTTAAATCATCATCTTTTAGGGACTATGACCCTTTATTGACAGCAAATGTGAGAATTTGACTTAGCCACAGATATGCAAATTGTGGATAGTTCTCCCTCCCAGGTGCAAGTGCATAGTATGTATTCCATGCCTGCTACCATTGTGTTTAGGGGTCTTTCTTCCACCTTGCAACAAATACAAATTCACTGATGCATCCTCACACAGACTGAGCCACACAGCTAAGGTTGATTTTATGTATAAAAAAAGTCCAGCTTTGGAACACAGAAACAAAAGGGAAGGGGAGATAGATGAGGAAAGCCTCACTCAAAGTGATACCAAGAGTGTACAAGCTAAGTCTCCCTCCCTGGCCCCAGGAGTCAGTCAGTGGTACTTTCAATATGACACAGAATTAGATTCTAGCAGACAAAACAGAAAATAATGATTCTGATTGCTGATGCTGCAGCTCATCACAGACCCACGTTAATTTAAGTAGCTGGGCGTATGCCAGGTTCATTGCACAAATGGCACCGCATCTTTGTAGGAACCCAAGGAGAAAGACAGAACTAATAGCTTTTGGGTGACCTTGCACACATGCCAGCCAGGTGAATTAGAGAAGTCTTTTGGCTCTAATGGAATAGATCACTATAGACCAGGCCCAAAGAAGCTGCATATCATTCATGCAAACAATTTATTTTCCTTACAAACATGGAACATACTTCTTGAGTAAAAAAAAAAGCAGCAGGCACTTTGGTTCACTTTAACCGTTTCTTCACATATGGTTAAAAAAGTAAGCTGCCCTTTATTCATTGTCGAAGAGCCAATCTGCAAATACGAGACTTTAATTTTTAACATGTAAGTTCCATGTGGCTATTTCAAAAATAATAAAAATTTCCTAAAAGTAGAGGTGCATTAAATTAAGACTGTCTTGAGATAAATGAAAGTGACCAGTAGTGCCTGGTTACTAGATTTGATCTTCCATGTTTAGGATATTTATGATTGAATGAAATACAGTGTTTGTTGTAGATATTGCTGTCATAAACGACACTCAGCTCCTAGGTTCCTGAAGCTGAAAATGAAGTGCATAGACATAAAATGATCACTGCACTGTGGCATAAAAAGGAGTGGGAAGTTCATGTATCTACTTTAAAGCATGTTTCAAAATTTTCCAATAAAAGAGATACAAATTTAGTCAGAATAGCGTAAAGGGGAAGGCAGGTATTGAAGGATCAGGCCCCAGGATTTTAATCAGCCCTTGCACAACTGGAAGCTCTAAATCAGTGCCAGAATTTTCATCCTTTTCTTCAGCGAAGTCAGACTGCCTAGAGGAAATAGAGCATAATTGGGCTTAAACTTCTAAATAATGGTTACCCCCCTGTAATGAATCACAAAAGTTTGAAACCATTATCAGACTACATGCTTACTAAATGTGCCAGAATGTCAGTGTGCTCTGTCATAGAAATATCACCTTACCGAAATCTGACAACTAAAATGAGTGAAGGATGGAGGATAACATGAATGGTGTTACACTTTCCAGCTTCAAAACACCATATATCTTTCATTTGCCTAAAGATCAGCCCGTGAAATAACACAGAAATACAGTACTAATACAATTGCCGTGTATTCTTTCAGTGAAAGCAAATGAAAAGATCTTTGGAACAAAGAATGAAGAATTCCATGCAGTTATCTAGTTGAGGTCATCTGGAAAATTGAAGGAAATTGTTTAAATTTAATGAAAGGGAATCATGTCTGATGCCCATGAGAGTCTCAAATTAGGATTCAACAAACTTTCCCAGCCTGAAAGGCATTTGAAGGCCCTGCTGTGCTTGCGCTGAAATCAAAGACAAAATTCTCATTGACTTCAAGGTGCAAGATAAGATGCTAGACTGTCTGATGCTAGACACACCTGCATTGTGTATTTCCCTTTCCCTATATTAAATGTAAAAATCACAGCATGCTGACTATTGTGCAATGCAGTATTAACATAAAAATGCAAGCTAGAATACAAGAGTTCTTACAACATATGCAATATGTGCCAGGTCATTCTTCTGCATCAGTTAGAAAGACTAAGTTTGCTCTCGTTTACCCCCTTGGAAGTAAGTGGTGATGCATGGAGCTGGTTTAGGGGAAAATTTGGCCTATGTACTGTATTCTAATGGCCAGATGTGACTCTTATACAACGCACAGACATACAGAGTACCTTGATAATCATATCTATCTCTAATGTATCATTGCATGGAGGAGGAGAATTACTCTCTAGCACAGATAATTGTTCTTCAAGTATCTGGTGTATGGTTGGATTGTTTTGTTGTTGTTTTTAGACTTAAAATGATATATGCCAGTACCATGCACCTACCCAATGGAAATTCCAGGAATCATGCACACTTCATAAGATCCCTAGAAGAACACCGCCATGAATTGTTCTAGTTTCACAAAAACTAGACAACCTTGTTCTAATTTTCGAAGCTTATTCTTGACTGCCCAATAGAGCAGTAAATGTCACCACAAATTCTAGTATGACTGAAGAACAAACATTCTTGAGTCTGAGACAACATGGACCATAACAATGCCACTACGTATGAATTCAACAAATGTTTTAATCACACAGTGGCCGTGTTTACACTAGCCAAAAACTTTGAAATGGCCATGCAAATGGCCATTTTGAAGTTTACTAATGAAGCGCTGAAATACATATTCAGTGCCTCATTAGCATGCGGGCAGCTGCCGCACTTCGAAATTGATGCGGCTCGCCGCTGCGGGGCCTGTCCCGATGGGGCTCCTTTTCGAAAGGACCCCGCCTACTTCAAAGTCCCCTTATTCCCATCTGCTCATAGGAATAAGGGGACTTCGAAGTAGGCGGGGTCCTTTCGAAAAGGAGCCCTGTCGGGACAAGCCCCGCGGCGGCGAGCCGCATCAATTTCGAAGTCCCCTTATTCCTATGAGCAGATGGGAATAAGGGGACTTTGAAGTAGGCGGGGTCCTTTCAAAAAGGAGCCCCATCTGGATGAGCTGCGTGGCGGCAAGCCACGTCAATTTCGAAGTGCTGCGGCCGCCCTCATGCTAATGAGGCGCTGAATATGTATTTCAGTGCTTCGTTAGTAAACTTCGAAATGGCCATTTCCATGGCCATTTCAAAGTTTTTGGCTAGTGTACACGTAGCCAGTATATTCTTACATTTTCATTTGTGCTCTCACTATCTTGCCTTATCTGTTTCAAACTGAGAATGTGTCTGAATTTGATATCTTCACTATTACAGTAAACTAGAAACACACAGGGTTGCAGTGCAGGCATGCCCATCTGACACAAGTCTTCCTGGTTTGAAACTGCGTTCTTCATGACTCCCCTTTCTTTAGTCTGTCAAATATTTCCCCCTTAAATAATATGGTAACCAAAGTTCAGCATAGGAATTAACCTTCTAAAGCTGTGCAACTCATTCCCTTCTCACTCGTTCGCAGTATGTTGAATAGTAACTGAGAGGGAGCCGTGCTAGTCTATATACTATCAAAACAAAAAAGCAGTCAAGTAGCACTTTAAAGACTAACAATATAATTTATTAAGTGAGCTTTCGTGGGACAGACCCAGTTCTTCAGACCGTAGCCATACCAGAACAGACTCAATATTTACAGACATCAAAACATTCCTGATCCACAAACCAGTTAGTCTACATTTTAATGGAGTGGGCCATTCTGTTTATGACTTAAGAGTTTGCGTCTCATTGAAGAAGAATTTTCACTCTGCTTTGGTAAGAGAAACTGCTGAACTCTCTTTCATATTCAAATTCAACACATTAACACATGGTTTGAACCAGGATGCAAATTTTCTGGGACATTATAGGGGCTCTTTTGCATACTTGGCTTCATCTAATTCTTGTCCCCCCACCCCCGCCCCTCTGCTCTCTGATTTGCTCACCTTGATAATTTTTTTCTGATTTGTCAACCTTGATTACTGTTTTTGGTTCTCTGTGCCTTAAATATTGAGTCTGTTCTGGTATGGCTATGATCTGAAGAAGTGGGTCTGTCCCACAAAAGCTCACTTAAATTATTTTGTTAGTCTTTAAAGTGATACTTGACTGCTTTTTTGTTTGCAGTATGGCTTCCTTTTCTTCTAAGGAAATGGGATCTGTTTTAATTTTGCTGCTTTATTCTCAACCATTTTTTGAGCACAGTTGCCATAATTCCTTACTGATGTTGGTGTTGGGTTTCAGAGAAGTGTAGGCAGCTGAATCACTAGTCTTCTCAATAATTTCTGGTGCAGTTCAACAATTTAACTCAGGGCTTCTCAGTTGTGTTGCCATTATTTACTGTGTGATTCTAACATCCTATGTCTGCCTCCCTAATGCTATCACACATACAAAATGGATCTATCAGCATATGTTTAGCCTTTGCTCAGGTAAATGCTGTGCATTAAATAGCACTTTTAGTAATCCCAGCACTCTTCCATTCTCTGCCCATTCTCTCTTCATCATCATCATCATATTTGCATCATGTTACTGCCCCCTCTCCCTTTCCTTTAGTTTGTTTTCCTATTGCTACTGTGATATTTAGCCCTAAAGAAAGTACTTTCAGGAATTCTTAGCAAACAGAGACCTTTGCACTCACTTGTTTGCCTTCACAGATACCTCACATTGATTCTTACAGAATTTCCCTGTGCCTTTTACTAAAAAGTCCTCAGTTGCAGGGAGACTTCTGAAAACAAGGCTAGGATGAAAACATGCAATTGAAATCCATCACACAAGGGCCAGATAGCTAAAATACTCTGAATTTTGTATTTAGCAAATTCCACAGAAGGTTTACAGTTTTTTGGTCATTTTAACTCATTTACTACCAAATTCCATAACAATAATCTATGATATCTGCATGCGCTATTGACAAAGGTCCTGTTGTCTGTTAATTGATGCCAAAACCAACATCAATGATCAGATGTTTATTCAGATAAAGAAAGCTGAAAAGTGAACTTCAAAACAATTAAGCACTTACTGTGGCAGAGAGTTGTGGCCCGTTCAGTTGTGCATGAAGGATTGCTTCATTGATTAAATTCCTGATTCCTAGAAGCGCAAGCTCCAGATCATGTGACCCAGTCATTTCATTAGTCAGATATTCTAGTGTGGAGATATATTCCCTCCATTGAGCATCCAGCTCCGATACACTGGCCAAACATCCCCGCATGACATTTAGACAATATCCCACACAAGGCCTGATTAGTGTCAGACCTTGGCAATGTGGACAGTACTGCATCTTCACTAGAGCTTTGCTACATTCCTTTGTAAGAGTAGCATGTTCAGTTGTGTTTATCACCTCTATTCCCATATTGAGGGCCTGGTTTAGCGTCCTACTGGCCCAAAGAGATTTTGACAGCTCTGTAACCACTTCTTTAGAATAATGTCCAAAAGGATTTATGTCTTGTCTTGTTAGCCGTAGACACTCAGTGTATTCCTCTGATAAATCTATGATTCCAGGGTTTATTAGTCGACTGTACACCAAAGGAAAGAGACTGTCGAAGAACCGTAAAACTGCATTTTCCACTGTAGTCTCAGCACCCAAAATGTACAGAGAGAGGTCTGTAAAAAGTTCTTTGACAGGCTCTGCTGCTTCTTTCGCCATGGCTCTGTAAGCACTCTCAAACAGGGAGGTTGTGTGATTCTCTGCAAAGCGAAGCAACGACTCAAAGGCCTCTGCAAAACACAGACATCATTAGAGGTTGACAGAAAAGTGATTTATAACTTCTTGATTCATGGGGACACTTTGATTATAAAATTAAATGACTCTGGCAGATTGCCCCAATCAGATTCTGACTGTTTGCCTGATCTGCAGCCAACTGAAGTTATAGAAATGTTCCCATTGATATCAACAGGTTTTGGTTCACTCCCATGGGCAATACTGGGCAGAGTAAATCCGCAACAGCTTTAGTAGTGTCCATTGTGTATCAGCAGGTCCATTTGGTACATTTCCAAAGCCTACAGTCTGGCACTCTAGTAACAAGTACAAATAAACCAAGAAATCAGGCATCAAATTCCTGAACCAGCAAAACAGCTTCCGATGCAGCCCATGCCCTTGCTGTAATAGGACGATAAGGAGAGCTGACAGGATTGCTCTATGGTGAAATGCACTGCAATTTTTAAGAAACCAGTTCTACTCTAGTTGCTTCATCATACGGTACAAGCAATTCTATAATATTTGCATTTAATAAGAGTGAATATTCTTGATTGCTAACATGAATTGCTAGAACAAAGATTCAGGTTGAAACTCTATAGTTGGCACTTCTGTGGTCTTTCATCATCTGTGGTCTGGCATCACCATGGGTGATCCCATGCTGGAACTATCCTGTGGAATAGTCAGCCCCTATACTCAGCACTTCCTCACCGGGCTTCTCAAAGCTTCTAGAAGGATGCTTTTCAATGCCAGCCATCCGCTGCCACTAGAGAAGAACCCTGCAGCCAGCAGCAACAGAGGAGCCAGGAACTGATTTCTTCAGGTCCACCAATACCCTGGTTCAGGACCGCTCTGTCCTATGGGTGCCAGACTACGGAGGTTCAACCTATACTGTGCTCTCCATCTTGTCATTCAGGAGTCTATAGAATTTTCAGAATCATCAATGGAGCTTTATAACATTAAGTTTAAAAAACCCAGTGAACTGTAAGACTCACTTAATAACCAAATATTTCAGTCAGTTGAGCTTCTGATCTTAGAGCACATCTGTACTTCTTAAATATTGCCACTTGGAAGTGACTTGTCAATTAATTTAAAAATTCTATGTCTTGTGACAAACACTTCTTGATACCATAACCATTGCTAGTGTTTAATTTGCTTCCCATCTCATGTAATCTACCAGCTACCCCTGTGGAGAGCTAAGGATATATTGCATTGAAGATACAGAAGAACAAGCTATTAACTTCCCACTAAAGATTATTAAGGTTTATACAGTAAGGTCCCCACAGTCACCAACTTAATGTTCACAAATTCAACTATTCGCGAGAAGCTATGGGGCAGGGAGCACCTGCATCACTTCCCCAGGGCCCCAGACAGGACTGCCACCATCTGCCGCTGCCCGGGGCTCTGGGGCCAGGAACACCAGTGGCTACCTCTGCTTCCCCGGGGCTGGGAGCACCAACAGCTGCCATTGCTTCCCTGGGGCTCCAGAGGGGAGTGCCAGCAGCCGCTGCTTCCCTGGGGCTCTGAGCCCACCCCACTATTCATGAAAATCAACATTCATGAGGATTCTGAACACCGAATCCTTGGGAATGTTGCAACCCTACTGTATACCATATGCTTGTATGTTTTGGACTTTTGATGTGGAAAATGAGGACATACTAGAAGGAAGCTTAGATAAAACTTGGCATGTAAATAACATCAAGGAAGTCTGGACAGTAGCTCAAAAAGAGCACTTGAAAGGTAATGGACTATGCAATAATACTGACGTTTCCATTTCAGAATGCAGTAACTACAGCCATGATGTCCCATACGGTTGCTACGTGCCACATTTGGCAAATAGGACACTGTTTTGTGGCAAATGCAGGCATGCCTGGCTCACGAGAAATAATTCTTCCAATTCATCACATTGAGACAATTAGCACAGGCACAACGCAGCAGGTGTCGCAACTCATGAGTGTGCTGCTATTGAGAACAACGAGTTGCAACACAATCAGTTGTTGTTAGTAGCTACAAAACAGACATACCCACGTGCATTTGCAGATGCTCCCCTCTGGGCACCGATGCCACCCGGGCTGAAAGGGAGCCCTGTGGAGCTTGGCAAGGATGTGAGCTGGGTGTCATGCCCTCTAATGCATGGGGGCAGTGCTGCTGTCTGTGCAATACTCACAGGGGACTGCTGGGTCCGGACCACTCCCAGCCATGCCCAGGAGAGGAAGGACTGTTATAAGCTACATGGGCCCAAAGCCTTTCCATAGTTAGTCTTTCTTTGCTGCAATGAGTCATGTTGCCGTACTTGTGTCTGTGAATATTTTGTCATCTGTGTTCCATGCGAATTCGAAGGCCAGAATGCATTTATTTTTCTAATATTATTTAATACAGTTTTGTATAATATAATGTGGCGAATATGGAAAGACGACAACTGCAAGTGTGGTGATTTTCGAATTCTTACTGGACACCGCTCAAGTAAAGTGCTGCTTCTTGCAGAGCAGCAGCTTGTGGGGAGGGCCAAAGAATGAAATTGAAGCACAAATGGTTTGTAGAGAGCACTCCAGCCGATGAACAGTGGATCAGCAGAGGTGCAGTTACCAATCTGACGAACCCTTTCTCGCTATTAATCTCTGCCTGACTGGCCTTTTCACTGATGCTTGGGAGGAGGATGGGGAGGGGCTTCTGGAGACGAGCGCTTCATATCACAAAACAAGATGACAAATTCACAGCCAGTTATAACTGTTTACTGTTGATCTTTTCCCTACGTTGCTTTACACCAGGGGAGGTTGTGACCTAACCATGTTCATGGGACTAATTTTAGTAACTATTTATCATCACCAGTGCCATTTAGTCTGGCGACATTTGGAACAAACTGCATTTTCTCTGATGGGGTGGCCTGGCAGAGGAGTGGCTGCGCTGTACAGTCAGGATTCACTTCCATTGGCACACCGACATGAAAGCTTGTGAGGTATCTTTCCATGTTTTCTCCATCCATTCTACTATTCCCTTGCCATCATGAGCATTTAAATCCAAGCACCAAAGGGCACTATTTAACTAGGCTGATAACTCAAGATGTTCCACAGTACACTGTGTAAGTGACAAGTATCAGAGGGGTAGCCGTGTCTGCAAAAACAACAAGAAGTCCTGTGGCACTTTAGAGACTAACAGATACTTTGGAGCATAAGCTTTCACGGGCAAAGACCCGCTTCATCAGATGCAACGTGTAAGTGAGCATTTTAGCCACTGTTTTTTAAACCCCAGCTTCTTTTTCAGCTGACATTTTGGAAGAACTGCATCAGAAGTGCTTTTTAAGGTATTATAGCAAATATGCCAGTGTTTTATTTTTTAATCCTAGAACTTCAGAATCCTGACAGAATTTAGTTTAAAACTAAAAAGGTCATGCTCTGGTAGAGAGGTGGTTTGCTGAGTTTCAGCCTGAAGCAAATTTTTACAGTTATGTAACCAAATTACATAAACAGGGTTTAAAATGGAACTACTGACACAATATTAACTCTAATAGTGTCACCTACACAGCACTGTGCTAATAAAATATTTATTTTTCGCCAAGACAACCCATTAAATGTTTGTTTGTTTTGTTTTATTTGAGGGCACTCTAAACATTTGACTGAAATCATTTAAAACAAACCTATTAATAACAGAACAAAAGAAGAAATCTATAAGGCCCCTTTTTCTATTAATATTTATTCTTACATCAGAAATATTGGGGGAAAGGATTTCATATATATGTTCTCATAGGCTGTGTCTACGCTACAGTTCTGTTTCAAAAGAACATCTTTTGAAAGAGAACATCGAAAGATGGTCTTTTGAAACGGAGCATCCACACACACCAGCGGGGACCAAAGGTTCGGTCTGTTCTTTCGAAAAGCCTCCAGCTTTCGAAAGAGAGCGTCCACACATACTAGGGAGCTCTTTCAAAAGAGCAGGGGCAGGAAGTGCCACAGGCAGGGTCGCATGGCAGATGAGCCCTTCTGGAGTCGCTGCCCACCGTCCCCTTAAAGGCTCCCCCTCCCCCCAGTCTCAGCCTGCACAAGCCAAGGGCCAGCAACCCTGTCCCCAGGCAGAGCAAGAGTGAGTGAGAGAGAGAGAGCCATCAGAGGTGGCATCCAGCCCCCCATGGACCACGAGCAGCACCCCCCCTCCATCGCAGCTGTGGCCAGCATCCTGGCTGCGATCCTGGCCGCTGTGCTGCAGTGGCTCCAGGTGGCCAGCACAGTAGCCGCCCTCCTGGACACCCTCCTCAGGGTGCAACGTCCCCAGCCAGTTCCGCGGGTCATCTGCCGCCTGTGGAGCTTCCCACAAGCAGCAACTGGTGGGACTGGCTGGTAATGGAGGACTGGCATGACGACCGTGGCTACAGAACTTCAGGATGACCAAAGGGACATTCCTGGAGCTGTGCCACTGGCTTGCCCCAGTCCTCCAGCACTGGGACACACACCTGAGGCCGGTGCTCCCCCTGCACAAAAGGGTGGCCATCGCCCTGTGGAAGCTGGCCACCCCGGACAGTTACCGATCCATCGGCCACCAATTTGGGGTGGGCAAAGCCACCATTGAGGCTGTCTTCATCAAGGTGAGGTGTGCCCATCTCACACCTAGACTGCATGCGGGGGGCAGCCTGGCGACAGGCACTGTCAGGAGAAGGGCAGGCACCCTGGGGACAGGGGCCGGGATGGGGACAGACATGGGCAGGCAAGCCACACCCCACCGCATGCCCACAACCATGCCCCTCAATGCCCTGCAGGTTATCTGGGTGATCAACAAGGTGCTCCTGAGGCAGCTGGTTCACGTCAGGGACCTGGAGGACGCCATCTGGGGATTCCAGGAGTTGGGCTTCCCCAAATGCTTTGGGGCACTGGATGGCACCCAGATCGCTATCCAGGCCCTGGTATGCAAGGGCTACCACTTGGTGGTCCTGCAGGCCCTGGTCAATGCCAATGGCTGGTTCCAGGACATCTATGTGGGCTGGTCCAGCCGCGCACACGACGCGAGGGTCTTCCAGAACTCGGGGCTGGGATGTCATATGGCTGAGGGGACCTTCATCCCCCGGTGGGAGCTCCCCATTGGGGACACAATGAAGCTGCCCTGCATTGTGGCAAACGCAGCCTACCCCCTGCAGGCCTGGCTGATGCGGCCATACACCGGGCACACCCAGCCAAGGCAGGACCTTTTTAATGAGCAAGCTGAACCCTGCCAGGAACACTGTGGAGTGGGTGTTCGGCTGCCTCAAGGGGCATTTTAGATGCCTCTATACCAGGCTGCAGGTGGGCCTTCCCAACATGCTGTCAGTGGTTGGGGTGTGCTGCACCCTCCATAACCTGGTGGAGGTGAAACTTGAGCCCTACATGAAGGAGTGGGCCACCAAGGTGGGGCACGGGTATGAACAGCCCCCTGCCACCAGGCCCAGCAGGATGGAGTGTGTGTAAGGGATGATCTGCGCCAGGCCTTTGAATGGGGGCCACAGTACCACCCCCCACCCTACACACTCCCCCGCCACCCGCACACACATGCACACCCACCAGCACACATGCACAGGGGACACAGGGTAAACCATAAATATAAACTATTTACTTTGAAAAAACTGTGCCCCTCATTTTCTAGGGGGAACTACATACATGTGGGGGAAGGGTGAACGGGGAGAATTATATACATGTGGGAGGAGGGTGAACAAGGAGAACTGTATACATGTGTGGGGGGAGGGTGAACAGGGAGCTGGGGTGGGGAGGCCTTACCCCTCCATGGGGCTCGATGGCCAGGAGCCCTGTCAACCGCGCCACACCTTCCTCCCCATGTCTGGGGGCCCCGCCAGGGCCAGTGGCACAGGGAGGTAGGGGCGCAGTCCCCATTGCCTGTGCCGGGCTTGGCATGGGGGGAGCAGGGCGGGGGCTCGGCCTCTATCTAGCCAGCCCTGGCCAGCAGGGTGTGGGCCAGGTGGATGAGGCTGGCCAGGGGGAGGTGGGGAGGGAGCAGGGCCTCCAGGTCAGCCCCCTCGGGGGGGGGCATTGTAGGGGAGGCAGGGGGGTGGGGGCAGGGGGAACCTCTGGGATGGAGGGGAGGGGATGCATGGCCGATGGGGTCGTGGGGGACGGTGGGGGAGGTGCCGGGGGGCATGGGTGCAGGAGTGACCCACGATGAAGCAGCTGCAGGGGCCAGGTGGCTGACCGCAGCCTAGGTGAGGGTGTCCAAGTTGGACACCACCCGGTCCCCATGGCAAGCCACTCCCGCAAAATGCCTGTTAGCTCCCTGAGGGCGGCCGTGTGGGCTGTGTCCCCTGTCTCCTCCTCCCCAGCCTGGTGGCGCTGGCGGAGGGACCAGCAACGGTCCCACGCTGGCCCCATCCGAGTCCTGGGCCTCTCTCCCTTGCCCTTGGTAGTTGGGCTCCCTGGGCTCATTGCAGGGCTGGTCCAGCGGCTGGCTGCAGGAGCTGTGGAGACAAAAGGAGAGAGGAATGGGCCATTAGTCCCAGTGAGAGACCCCTTGAACCCCCCCGTCCTTCCCACCCCATCCTGGGGGCCCTGCAGGGACCGCATCCAGGGTTCCCCCTCTGGCTTGTGGGAGTGCTGGCTCCCCTCTGCCACCCTTTGTCCCTCTGAGGCCTGGCAGCCCATGGTGCTGTCCAGCCCACATGGTGCTGAGTGCCACATATGAGCCCTCTGTGGCTGGGGTGGCGGGGCCGTCTGGCTGATGTCCCTATGAGTGGGATGCAGCCGCCCCGCGTGGGACTGTGTGCCCCTTCCCCTGGACCAGTGTGCATGGTACATACCTGTGGGTCCCTCCAGGAACTCAGGCGAGGCACAGTTGGAGGGGGCCAGGCTGGATGGGCCGGAGAGGACGTCGATGACTAGGGCCTCCTCACTTGAGCCCTCGTCATCACTACTGGCCTGGATCTGTGGGGGGTGCCTGTGGGTGGCCGGTGGTCCAGTGCGGTCCTCCCCTTCAGTGCCTGTCTCCTCCAGCTCCAGTTCAGTTGGCGGGTCGGCCGGCAGTCTCCAGGCACACGGCTGGGGGTCCCGCCTGCTTGGGCCCAAGGAGGCAGTCAAGTTCTTTAAAGTAGGGACAGCTGGTGGGCACTGCCCCTGACTGCCTGGCCATATCACGAGCCCGGCAGTAGGCCTGCTGAAGCTCCTTGACCTTGGCCCTCACCTGGTCTGGGTGGGATGACCCCAGCCGGTGAAGCCCTTGGCCAGGCGCTCGAATGCCGTGGCATTCCAGTGCCAGTCCCCTGTCTGCTGCAGGACCTCCCCATCTTCCTACAGGGCGAGGAGGTCCTGCAGCTTGGCCTCTGCTCAGGAGGGGGCTGGCACCCCTCCTGGGATGACTCCCCCCGGTCTCTGGATGGTCCCTGGGGTGGGCAAGAGTCCCGGCCGTTGGCCAGGGTGCTGGAGGTGTTGCGGCTTCCCCCGGGTTGTTGCAGCTGGGAATGGTCTGGGCGGCAGCATGGGCTCTCGGCTGCCTGCACGCTCTCAGCCATAGAGCTCCGCTTGTCCTGTGAGTGGCGCCGCTGCCTGCCAGCTGATCGTGGCCATGGAGGACTCGCTCTTTTGAAAGAGTGGGCCGCTGAACATCTACACTTGCTCTCTTTCAAAATAATCTTTCCAAAGAGGGTGTTTTTCCCATCCTACGTGCGGAGGACTGACTTCGAAACAGTTGGGAAGTTCTTTCAAAGTCAATTTTGAAAGAGTGCCATGTCAGTGTAGCTGCTCCGTGGGTTCTTTCAAAGGAACTCAGTCTTCCAATCTGAATTTCGAATGTACTTGCTAGTGTAGATGCACCCATACTGTTTACATATCTCACCTTTAAATTTGTTTTGTAACCATGGTCCAAACAGGACTGAATGAGATATGCTGAAGAGTTAGTCAAAGGCCTTCTTAAGAAATTAGTTGACAGAAAGTGTACCTTTCCTGCCCACCCACCTCTACCCCATATCATTGTTTTCTCCAGCATGAGGAACAAGAGACTGAAACCAAATGTTCAGCATAGCCACATTACAAGTACTAACCCAGCAATATCTTAGCGAAGTGCTTCACTAAACATGTAAGGGCCTGGACATGGTCTTAAATTTAAGCATGTGTCTAAGTACATTTAGACGATCAGCCTGGTCAGAGTCAATCTTCCAGGAGTTTGATTTTGTGCACCTGGTAGACACACCTCAGTTTTGCATATTTGGGATCAGCAGTCGGCCCCTGTACACCTCAATATTGAGAGGAGTAAGGGAAGTTGATAGGGGATGAAGACATCCACATAAGTCAATTCTACCTACACAATTACCATAGGTAGAATTGAATCTCCACACTCGATTTACCTGCCTCATGTACACCAGCCCTAAGACACGGCAGGAACCAGGCCACAACCACTATTCTATCAGACCACAACAATGTAATTTAAAAATCTCTAGCACTCAAGTTGTTTTTGTAGCACAAGAGGTTAAAGTTCCATTAAAACTTACAGCGATAAGAGAGAGGAGATTTTTCAAAGGCAAAAGGCTCCAAATCCCATTAAAAGTCAATGGAATTTGAGCACATATTTCCTCAAATCTCACCCTCCATCTCTACTTTAAGGATAAGATTATGGTCAAGGTTACAAGAAGAATATGTTGACCCTGTCCTGTGACTATCAATCTGCTTCTAATCTTTAGATCACTAATGCCACAGTATCCTTTTTCTGAAAAAGAGCTTACTTAACACTGAAATAACATGGTGAATGGAGGCTCTATGGACAGCAAATGGAAATGCCCACCTCAAAGGTCTTAACTAGTAGAAGAGCTTTCAGCAACTTTCTTGGGACATTACAATGTTATTGGGGGTGCATCTACACTAGCTGGCTACTTCGAAGTAGCCAGCACAACGTTGAAATAGAACGTGTCGCATCTACACACGCCGTATGCTATTTCGATGTTGAAATCGATGTTAGGCGGCAAGACGTCGAAATCGCTATTCCCATCCAAAGATGGGAATAATGCCCTACTTTGACGTTCAATATCAAAGTTGGGCGTGTGTAGACGATCCGCGTCCCACTACTTCGAAATAGCGGGGTCCTCCATTGCAGCCATCAGCTGAGGGGTTGAGAGACGCTCTGTCCAGCCCCTGCGGTGCTCTATGGTCACCATGTGCAGCAACCCTTAGCCCAGGGCTTCTGGCTGCTGCTGCTGCTGCTGCTGCTGCTGCTGCTGCAGCTGGGGGTCCATGCTGCGTGCACAGGGTCTGCAACCAGTTGTCAGCTCTGTGGATCTTGTACTGTGCAGGCTGAGTGTGTCTGGGAGAGGCCCTTTAAGTGAGTGGCTTGGGGATTTGCTGGCCCCTTATTTCGACAGAGAGCACTTGTGTGTGGACACTCCGCATTTCCTTCCGGGGCAGCTCCTTTCGACATTCTCCGTTGCTACCTTGACACTGAATGTCAATGGCAACAGCCCTGGAGGACACGTAGACGATACGCATTGAAGTAGCCTATTTCGATGTCCTTACTTCGAAATAGGCTACTTCGACGTAGTGTGCTCGTGTAGATGTAGCCTGGATGACAATACACTTTATTTTTAACCTTTTTGTTGTGAAAATTCTGCATTCAAAGCACAAAAACTGAAATGTAATAAATGATAAATGCTTGGCAATTCCACTTATTTCCTAGTGTGACGGGAAGAAGGTCAGGGCATCACTGTAAATAGCACCTCCTAGAAACTGTCCAAAAATAATATTTTGGACATTTTAGATTTGCAGTGAAGGGCTGTAAGTGAATCAGATGTCATTTAATGTGATCACAAAAAAAACCCCTGTCGCTTCTAGGCACTCAATAATCTTGAGGGAAGGAAATCTGCATGCTTTTTCCCATTGTTATAAAACAATATGAAAGCAGTAGATTGGCTGAATAGGCTTAGCCCTCTAATTAAGAATAATGGGGCCTCATGCTGTTGAATGCGTTCTGTAACAATGGACAGTTTCCACTTGGATTGCAGAAAGGAAGCAAGTTGACCATCTTGTTTGAAAAGTTGATAATTATATACTTTTTAGTGTACTTTGTGGAGTATGTTGTATGACATTTATAAAATGCTACAAAGCTTTCCCTTCATCTGAAACAGCGGGTGCTCATTTGTGAATTCTAATACAGAGAGCCATGGAGACATTTATAAATTTTCAAAAGATCATTCTAAGCCTGATCCAAAGCTCATTTACGTCAATGGAAGGACTGACACACACAAGCTTTGGATCCAGCCCAATAGCAGCTATGTCTATTTCAACACAATTTTACGAATCCTTTTTTTTATGAAAAGAGATGAGCCTGAAACAGCAAAACCCTGAAATGGAATGCCTCTGAAGTTGAGAGGCATTCAAACTTTAACTCAAATTTTGTAGCTTGGGCCTCTCTCTCATTCTAGAATATGGAATGCACTTAGCTTTACTGTATTTTGAGCTTCATTACCTGCCCACTTCAATGTGAGCCCACATGAAATGTAAAACTCGGGATGTTTTCAGCCACCTTTTCAATTTTAAACCTATACAAACTCACTGGTAACTAATGAAAGCCAAGCAATAATCTTCCACAGCAAGAATTTTGCTCAAGTTGTTTATCATGTTCAGAGTGTACATGAGAATGAAACTGGTGTCTCTCATGGCTCAACATAGCGGACCAAAGACAGCTCACCTGTGGAAACATCACAACTGAACTTTAAAATTAGCTGGTGCTTTAAAATTAGCTTCTGGAGATCAGCCAAGGTGTTACAGATTCTAGCCTGTCTGTGCTTGTGCACTTGAGGGTGTGGAAAGCATACTTTCAAGCAGCTTATTATTTTGTACACTAGGGTTCCCAGTGCTAATACAAAATAAGAAATCATGCTTGATGCATGGCATAAAAAGAACAAACTTTCACTGACAGAGACAAGATGGAGGAGGTAATCTCTTTCATGGGACAAACTTCTGTTGGCGAGACAGACAAGCTTGCAAGCTATGCATTATCCTCCCCCATCTTGTCTTTGTAGTATCCTGGGATTGACGTGGCTGCTACTACTCTGCATACCAACCTTCACTGTGCATCTCACTGTGCTTATTCTTCAGCAATAAGCACTATGCTCTAAAGCAATCCATTCCTTCTGGTCCAACGAAATTCACTAGTTAAGGCATACAAAGGACCTGTAGCCTACTTACCTGAGGGAGTGGCCACTCCTGATCCCTGCACAGCCCAGTCCTGGAGCTCAATCCAGCGTGCAGGCCTCAGCGGGCCCACACCAGTCCCCCTGCATGCAACACCATTAGTCTAATCCCAGAGTCAAAAGGCCTGAGCCCTGGGGCTGGGCAAGGGCAACAAAAGAGCAGTCACTGTGAATTCCAGAATATTACCTAAGCCCTGGTGCAGGGCAGGGCAACAAGCAAGTGGAGACCATATAAAGTCAATAGGCCCTGGTCCTAGGGCAAGGTGGGGTGGGAGGGCATCAAACAGCCAATAAAGTAAGACCTGGCATAAGGCAGGGCAGGTAACAAACATTAACAATCAATATAAAGTGAACCCTGGACCTGGTGCAGGGCAGAGCTGCAAATAAACAATCAATATAAAGTCCATAAGCCCCAGCCCTCACAAGCAGAGAGCGCTAGGCAGCCCAGGCATATACCTGGACCAGTGGGGGTTGTGGGGGAAGAGACTGCCACCTACAGGTCAGAGGTGGCAGGTGGGTGCACAGGCCCACCCACTCCACTGTGCCTCAGCCCAGAGCCCTGTTAGTAGCAGCGGTCTGCTGCCAGGGTCAGCAGGGATCCACACCGCAACACACTCACCCTTGCTATCCCTGAGCCACTTCTGTATCTCCCCATCTCCTCATACCTGGTGCTGGTCAGGCTTCTCTGCATCCAGCGAGGTGCAGGGCCTATGCCACAGTTCCTCCTCCAGGTATTCCGGCAGGGGGCCTGGGGGTCCAGGCCAATCCTCAGCCTTCCGCTGCAAGGGATCCTCCTCCCAGCCTGGGAGCTCAGGATTAGTGTCTGGCTTCTCTGGTGGCTGGAGCCCTACTGAGCTTGGGGCTGGGGGTTTTATACTGGTAGCCCCACTCATTACCTTCTGGTCAGGTAAGGGAGTGGGGCTAAGTTCCATTTACCAAGGTGCAGGGAAGGGTTCTTCCCCTTCTGGGTCAGGGAGCTCCAGCTCCCTACAGATTTTATGTGGTTCTCTGCACTGGAGTGGATCCCACATATTGAATGTAGTAAGAGTAGGCCTGAGACCTGACATCTCAAAGTAGATGTATGCTGGTGTAACCTCATTCATTTTTAGTGCAGTTACTACTGCTTTATTCCTCTGCAGGATCAGAATGAGGACATCAGGTTCTCAGAATTTCTATTCCATCTTCAAGTATAAAAGGAACTGTGGAGCTTGTTGTTTCTGCATAGAGTGCTTGCTTGCCATTCCTGTAGTCTACACATGGCAGCCAAGGCAGAGTCAGGAAAAATGCACCAACTCATCCGTCATTGCAGCGCTGCCACCAAACACAGGTCCCCTAGCACAGGTCCTCTTTTCTGTCAGTTTGCTGCAGAAGGGGTTCATTGGGCTTCTAATAGCACAAAATCCAGCAAAATATATCACACAAATTGGGACTGATCCTCATTTGGTATAACCAGGGTTGCACCACTGAAATGGATGGCTCTAGGGTGATTTACTCAGGACAGGAAATGACCACTGTTGTGATTCCTCAAGTTATTTTTAAATTGATGTATAAATGCTTCAGTGTCACTGTTCTCCACAATACTAACAATTCATTATATCACGGAATAACTGAGCACAAGGTGCATTCAAGCAAAGCTATTTTTTTTTAAAAAAAAACCTTTTTAACACCCAGTGCATGGTATTAATGCCAGTAAGGACATTTAGTAGCCACTGGAAGCTAAAGTAAAACACAGAAATACTTATAAATATAAAATGTCCATGCAGGGTCACATTAGGAAGCAAATGTGACTAATTAGACTCATAGAAGCATAGGGTTGGAAGAGACCTCAGGAGGTCATCAAGTCCAACCCCCCACTGAAAGCAGGACCAATTTCAACTACATCATCCCAGCCAGGGCTTTGTCAACTCGGGACATAAAAACCTCCACAGATTGAGATTCTACCACCTCTTTAGGTATCCCATTACAGTCCTTCACCACTCTCCTACAGTGAATTGTCAAGAGAAGTTATTGTCAGAAGCTATCTTCTGACAAAACTTCTATCAACAGATCACAGCCACACACAAAAGCAGATCACTTTGTCAATCTGCTCTTGTCAACAGAGAGCAGTCAGACTGCCTGGCCTCTCTCTTGACGTAATTGCCAACTGGAAGCACAGCAGACAGGGCTGCCCAGTGACCCAGCAGCCCTGTCTGTCAACAAAGCACTCCAGCTCCCAAACATCCACACAACTTTTTTGTTGACAGATTCTGTTGAAAAAGGCATTCTGCCTCATGGGGGAGAGGCAGAAGGCTGTCAGTAAAGTGCTGAGTTCTCTCGTTAGTATGTATTTTTAGTGTGCATGCTCCGGGACTTTTGTTGACAAAACCCTCTAGTGTGGACATAGCTCTAGTGAAATAGTTTTTCCTAATATCCAACCTAGATTTCCTCCACTGCAACTTTAGACCATTGTTCCTCATTCTATCATCTGTCACCAGTCAGAACACCCTTTCTCCCTCCTCTTTGGAGCCCACTTTTAGATAGTTGAAGGCTGCTATCAAATCTCCCCTTACCCTTCTCTTCTGTAGACTAAAGAAGCCGAAATTCTTCCGCCTCTCCACGTATTTCAATAGGACTATTGTTTGTTAAGTTCTAATATAGTATCTCAAGGGCACAATCTTTCTGTTGACTTGAATGTATTTGGCTTTTTAGATTTTGAGTCTGCACTGACTGCAAAGATGCAAGCAGACAGATACCCCAACGTGTACAATAGGAGCTTTTGAATGCTTTCAGGTTCTTTAAGTTTTCTGTATGATTCTTACAATGTTTATAAGAATGAGAACAATCCCAGCCATCCTTCAGCACCAAGATTACAAGTCAAATATTTTTTCTCAATTTGGCACAGACAAATTCACAGGTAGAGAAGTTATAGCTACAGCCGTCTGGCATTATCTGCCAAAGAGAATTACTGATAAGAATAAAAAGAGAGTTAACCTCTCAAACTTTGGGTGGTCAGTTTGGTTCACAGATGGGTAGAAATAAAGCTACTTTTTTGTTTTTCTTTTTCTCTTAAAATCTTGAGAATTTTTTATCAGATGTTTTATTTTGCTATTTATAATGTGTATTTATTTTTAAAAATAAACCTCTTTAAAATGAAATCTGAATTTAACATAAAATATGATAAAGCCTAAAGTTATTGTCACTTCTTGAAATATTCCAATAAATAATCAATATGCTGAATCCATGACTCTATCACAAATTTTGAGTTGAAGGTTGCTTTTCTATAGAAAGAAAGAAATCGGGGACAAACATAACTTTTATGATCAAGCTTTTTGAATAGGGTGTATTAAGGGCTTGCTTTGTTTCATTAAAAATAAATTTGATAAGGTGTTATGCATCTAAGTAAATTCCAATTACCTTTGCACAGAAGCTTGACACAACTCATAAGCAAAAAGTTGAACATCTAGTAAGTAAGTAATAAATCATTCATCTTTTCCTAATATAATAAAATGCATAAGAAGAATCCGAAAATATTACACTGCATAATTGCTTAAATATATATAGCTACAGTGTACCCTCTTGGATAGCAAAAAGATATCCTACATTTAGTGTAAAGGCTCTATTTAGCTGTAAATCAATGATTTAATGGTTCTATCAACCAATAAGAGTGTGCCTTCTGTAGAAAATAACTGAAGTGCAAATGGAAAGTTGATTAAAATCAATTACTTAAATTGATGCCTTTCACTTGGCAATTTAAATAATGATTTAAATCTCTTTGATGCAAGTCAATCTACTCAGGTTTACAGGGATGTCATCCAAATATACATGGATAGCTATCCTTTGGAAATCTCAAGAGATCAGGCTCTCACTTGAGATTTCCAGAACTTCTGCTAACAGCAATAAATCTAAAAGAAATGGAATTTTAATTTCAAGTTTAGCCTCATTTTCTCTCGAGTGAAGGGTGAAAAATCTTTATACATGTTAAACCTTCACATATGTTATGAGTTTTCCGCTAGCAGGCCATGCATACCATATGGATGTAGTTGCTCTTGAAGATGCTGACAGCACAAACAATTAACATATGTAAAGAACAGGGTTATATCAGCAATCTTGCCCACTGCAAAACGCCCACCCGGCAGGAAATTCAAGTTGTGAGTGTGTTCCCAAAAGCCCTCAGACAGGTGCTGCAGACACTCTGACCCACAGACAAGAAAAAGACTCTTATGTTGCTCTGTAGTGACCCACTATGGCACATACTGAATTAAGCACCTGTGGAAGGCCTCAGTCAGCTGACTTGGGTCACGGGCTTAGGCTGTGATGATCCTGTGCAGGGTGGGGGTCCCAGGTACTGGGCTTCAGCCCAACCCTGAATATCTAAGTTGCTGTTTTACAGCCCTACTGTCCAGCCCCCACGGACCTAAATCAGTCAGCACAGGACAGTGTGGGTGTTACTTTGTGGACAGCTGCTAAAGGGCGCTACATGCTGACCACTTCAGCTGCTGGGAAATGGATCATAAATGACCTTAATTAGGTGGTGAAAAATGGGACTACAAGGAAATAGGAGGGGGAGAAGAAATCATATCATTTTTATCTATTTAAAGCAAGTTTAGTTATTGCTCTGAATTTTCTAATCCCACCAACTGGGGGCTGTAAGCCCAATGGCTAGATTTTCACCTAGTGTAAACTGGAATAGCTGTATTGAAACCACTGGAACTGTGGAATTTATGGCAGCTGAAGATGTGATTCTTGTAATAGTCTGAAAAAGCCAATTATTTTCTGTTAAAAAGATGTTAGCACTTCCCCTGGACAATGCATTGTTACAAGTCTCCTTTCAAAAGTCACAAGTTTGCAAATGGACGTCCTGGTGTATGATAACCCTTTCCATATGGTTCAATTCACCGTGCTGTTACACCAATTTAACACCAGTGATCTCTATCGATAATAACGTCTGTCAACAGATCATAGCCTCAGTGTCTACACTCATTTGCAAACCCATGTGAGGAACTGTCAAGCCCTTGGTTGCTACCTGGGCCTCTAATGTCTACACTCCATTATGTAGATCTGAGTCCCAAACTTTCTAGCACCCCTCAAAATTGGCCACTCTAGCCTTTTCTTTGTGGTGCGGCACAGAAAAAGGGTTTGGGCACAGACAGAAGCAGTATGGACACACCTCGAGAGTGCAGGAAAACAGGCTGCTTACCCTGTTTTTCATCTTTTCATTTACAATCGAGCTATTTATCCACAAGTGGACAGATGCTGATGATCAGATTCTTTTCACACACCTGGGTAAATCACCAGTCATTTTAATGAAGTCAGTAGGTACACAATATGAAAGTGACAGAAAGGAGATCAGAATCAGGCCAAATTTAGGAACATATATGACTTTATTCTTAGTAAAATCTCTGCAGATTCAGGTATTTAAAAATAAATTATTACCTATCTCAGGGAAGGACAATTAGTGTCTGCCTCTGGCTCCAGATGATTTTATTAGGTTCTACACAGCCCAAGTTAGGCTAGGATGAGGACAAGGTCTGATCCATCCCCCCATGTCACACATCCCATGTACAAGACCTCACCCACCGCCACATCACTCACTCCAGACAGCCAACAAGTTTCAGTGGATTTTGAGGCCACCTAGGACATTAATGTTGCCTATCCCTGCCTTATCTTATTGTAGTATGATGCTAAATTACCATGAACCTGATATTTGGTACCAACTTGCTCATGCCAAAGAGTCTGTTGCCATATCAAGAGCCTCTAGGTGCTTCTAAAGGAACAAAGCTAAAGCCAAAATATATTGGCATCAGCTAGCAAAAGGGATTAAATGAAGGAGAAATACTCTGAAGTTTTGCCAAGAGAGTGACTCCCAAACTGTAATGGCAGCCACAGACAAAGAAAGGGTGATAGCTGCCCATAAATAAATTAGGAATCTGCTATTGAATTTATATTATAGGCAGTGCTTTTTTGTGCTGATATTTGCTGGTACTGAGCACTGGCACCTCAGCAGCCCCAGCCAAGGGATTGGCTGGTATGGGTGGGGGAGGCCGGAGGGCAGGGAGCCAGCTGAGTACCGGCTCCTCTTTTTTAGTTTTTAAAAACAAAAAAGGAGCTGATTAAAAGTAACATCTTCAGCTGCCTCTATGCTTCCATCTTTATCTCCAACATCAGGTAAATACCCTGATAAAATGGCCAATATAGCTCTTCATGGCTACGTCTACACGTGCCCCAAACTTCGAAATGGCCATGCAAATAGCCATTTTGAAGTTTACTAATGAAGCGCTGAAATGCATATTCAGCGCTTCATTAGCATGCGGGCGGCAGCGGCGCTTCGAAATTGACGTGCCTTGCCGCCATGCAGCGCGTCCAGACGGGGCTCCATTTCGAAAGGACGCCACCTTCTTCGAAGTCCCCTTATTCCCATGAGCTCATGGGAATAAGGGGACTTCGAAGTAGGCGGGGCCCTTTTGAAAAGGAGCCCCGTCTGGACGCGCCGCGCGGCGGCAAGGCGCGTCAATTTCGAAGCGCCGCTGCCGCCCACATGCTAATGAAGCGCTGAATATGCATTTCAGCGCTTCATTAGTAAACTTCGAAATGGCCATTTGCATGGCCATTTCGAAGTTTGGGGCACGTGTAGACATGGCCCATAAGAGCACAGAAGAATCTGGTTGCTCCTTTCAATAGACATTGACACTTAGATTTACTGGTCTGGCCAATCAGTGTTCCATACAACACCAAGGGTTGGAAATTTGCACAATGACTTAAACTAGAGAGGTAGGTAGGTAGGTAGATATAGGTAGATATAGGTACTTCTCTGCTCCCCGTATCCTGCAGCTAGACTACCCCAAGGCTGCTGTGACTGAAAACGAGCAGCCTAAGTTCCATAATGGTTCTGGCAACCCAGAATAGCCAAAGCACAGAGACAGTCTGGTCTTGTTCCCTTTATGAATGTCCCTTGCACCAGCAACGGTGAGTTGGAAAACTTCTACTGTGGCTCTATGATACTTAGGCTATGTCTACGCTGCACAGATCTTTCCAAAGATGCCTTTCTGGAAGATATCTTCTGAAAGAACATCTTTCGAAAGGGTGCCCCACATGCAAAAAGGTGGATCAAAAGAGCGATCTGCTCCTTTGAAAGAGAGTGTCCACACAGACCCTTCTTTTTCAAAAGAACAGGCTAGGGATTGAAAAATCAGGTGCCATGAGGACTGCTCCTTCAATAACAAAGGCCTGTGGAGCATCTACACACATTTTCTTTTGAAAGAAGCTTTCAAAAGAAGGTGCTTTTCCTGAGATGGGAGTGGAAGGGCACTTCTGAAATGAATGCCACCTTCTTTTGATTTACTTTCAAAAGAACACTTTTCATCTGTAGATGCTCCACGGGATCTCTTGAAAGAACCCCTTCTTCAAAAAAACTTCCACCAGAACTTGCTAGTGTAGATTCAGTCTTGATGATGCCCCAGTATGGCGTGACTCCTGGGGCAGGGGCAGAGCCACCAGCTTTACGGATGTTTTGAGCCAATGTAGGAAGCCCAGGATCTCCACCTGAAATACGTTTCAAGCAGTATTGTAAAGGGATTGATTTTCAACAGGAGTTGGAGGCTGAATTCCATTAAACAGCCAAAGACTTATTTTAACCATATAAATCACCATGTGCATTTAGTTATTGGGATTCACAAATGTCTTTCGGAGTCAGCCTGTCCCCAGGGTTTTCCTTAAATTTAGTTTAATAGGGAAACAAAAAAATGGTGTGGGGTTGGGAGGAATGCATGGTTCAATTTTTGGTAAAACTGAAAAACATTTGAAATAATTAGGCTGGGTCTACACTTGCTCCCAACTTCGAAGGGGGCATGTTACTCAGGGTAATGGGAGATTACTAATAAAGGGCTGTGGTGAATATGCAGCACTTCATTAGGCTAATTCTCCCCTGTGGCAACTTCAAAGTGTCAAATTTCGAAATGCCAGCATGCGTGTAGCCACGGGCACTTCGAAGTACCCTCGCTACTTTGAAGTGCCTTTACTCCTCAAAATTTTGGGGAGAAAAGGACTTCAAAATGCCCGCAGTTACATGCATGGTGACACTTCCAAGTTTGACACTTTGAAGTTGCCACAGCGGAGAATTAGCCTACTGAAGTGCTGCATATTCACGGCAGCACTTCATTAGCAATCTCCCATCACCCTGATTAACATGCCCCCTTCAAAGTTGGGGGCAACTGTAGACAAGCCCTTAGTGCTGGATTGTTTGGGTTTTTTTTTCCTTATTTGACACCAGCACATACCAATCACAGAAGCCATGTCACACAGCCAAAGATAGATCCATCGCCTTCTAGGTTGGCAGGAGACAGAGCAAGAATTGGCTTGACACAGGCATAGGAGGCACTCACGTTACAACAACAGATTAGGTATAGATATGTAGCTTCCTTAGTGCTGACTTAGCCATTCCCATGCAAAATTGAATGGCAAATTCTGCAGTCCATAGTTTGAAATTCTTTCTGCCCTGGTGCATCTAGCCACCATAATATGCCATTGCCAATCTTAGGAGCCCTCTTGCTTGACCATTAACAAAACAACCATAAACAATGAAGTCACTATTGGCTGTAGAAATATTAATCAAAGTCACAGTCTATGGAAAGCTGCATATGCTTTAGTGCCAAACTTCATCTGCCAACATTCTTTGCTATGTCTTCATCATCATTTCTAAAGAAAAGACAGAATGGAAAAGTTTATCTAAAAGCTTCTCTCCAGTTTTATGTCTTTGAACAACTGGCTACAGAATTTTTAAAGTTCCTTTTAAAATGAGTAGTTTAGAGTACAATTAGTTCATATGAGCGGTGAAGAGGCTGGAGTCCACAAATGGCGTAACCTTTAGTGACAGTAGTGTGCTTCCACCAATAGAAAAAGCAAACAAATAGTTCTACTATGGCAGCAGGGAAGGAATTGTAATGTTGTAATGGGAAAACGAGCTACATGAAGAGACAGCCTTGTGAACTGGGCAGCCATGCATATTGTTTCATCAACCAGGATGCTTCCAAACATAATTCACATGATTTAAATTTGAGCCTGGTATCTACTGTTTTATGCTCTCAGATTAAAACTATATCCAGAGACGCACATTTGCATGGGGAAGTGAAGGAAGTCTATATTGATTTCATTTGATATATGCTTTCTGTTAAAAAATGCAACCATTTATGAAATAGTTTTACAAAGAAAAATAGAAATCATCCCAAGATAACGTTACCCAATGGGATTAAACCAGCATTTAATTCTCTTTCAAAATCAGGGACTTCCTGAGCTTTTAGGTGGGATGGGATATAGTTTTTAAAAATGAGTTAGAAAGATTAAGTCCTTCTTTCAATATTGGAATTAATTTAACTGGGTTAGATCAAACTGTAGAAGAACTAAGTCTGCTCTCACTACTCTTGTTGAAGATATAGGTGTTTTGGACTTGGAATAAGCTCTTGTGCCATTACATCCAAGGTTGCTTGATGATGAATTTCAATACAGGTTGAAACTCTCTAATACAGAATTCTCTCATTCCCCCCAACATCTGTAATCTGGCATGATGTTAGTTAGCTGGACAATGACTTATCATGGGTGTGGCTAAGTTTCGCGCAGTCCCATAAAGTTTGTTTACAGCCACCAGTCCTGGCTCTCAGTGGTTTGCGCTGTTATTTACCACTAAATGTCTGCTAAGAACCCAGTAAGCAGTGGAAGTTTTAGAAATATACTAGACAATATTGACCTCCTGTGGTCTGGTAAATTCTTTCATTCAGCATTGATCAGGTCGTGAGGGTGCCAGATGAGAGAGGTTCAATCTGTATCTAAGGGTGAACATTATGTTGGAGAAGGAGAAGTAGTGGGTCAAAACTGTACCATTGGAATCCTTTAGTATTTGATTTGGTACTCCAGCACTGTATTGAATAATCTTTATATAATTGCTCAGATGTATTACGGCATGACGTATTTGTATTTTTTCTGGCAGGGAAATGCTTTAAAAGTGCCAAATATTTTGGGCTGAAGTAGAAAGTGAGTATTTTATTTGTATTATTTTTTATTTTGTAAGCTATTAAAAAGGAATAGCAAATATTTTACAAGGTTATAGTGGTTAAAATATTTTTTTCTTTTAAAACCCATCAAGGCAAACAAGAATATGATCTGCTCAGATATAAGACTTTAATATTTCTGGGCACTTTTTCATTAAAGAGTAGAAACCAGGCATGAGTCTCTAGAAAGACTTTTATTGACCCTCTGATTAGACAGTTCAACTTATGGTAGGAAAACTAATATATGCGTTCCACAACGTCATGAACTATTTCATAATTTCCAGCTGAATTGATTAGGTCATTGACCTGTTCCTAAACTCTAAGAGAAAAATAATAACCACTACAGGCAGTACTAAATTTTAACCAAGTTAAAGAGTGGTTCAAAACTGTTCCTTTTGCACTATTATTTATTCCCCTAAGTAGAACTATGCCAAATATTTTGAGTCGCATTTGAATAGTGGAGCCATGATGGAGATGAAAGATAAAAAAGCCCGAGAATTTCAAAACACAGAATAAGCGCACATTTATCAACAACTTCAAGCTGAAGAAAACAGCAGTTAATGTAGGGAACAGCAATAATGCAACCTTATGTGCTCCACAATGGAGAGTTTCTAACTCAGAACTGCCACCTGGCTTGGAAGCTGAAGGTCCTGTGCTCACTTGCCAAGATCCTAGCTCTCCATTGCATGAGGAAAAAGGATCTTCACTCACCATGGTAGCTAGACACTGAATGGCAGTTTTCACAATCACCGTGCTCTGAATTTCTTCAGAAGCCTGGACCACAAACACCTCTAAGCCATGTCTCCTGGTCCTGAAATGGTTAATGTGAAGTGGACTCTCTGTATGGTTCACTAAATTCACCCACCCGCTTTTTCCAGGCCTTGTTTGCTATCACACAGCCAGAAGAAAGTTAAAAGGTATTTCCAGCACCAGTGGGGTTTTCTCCCTTAAGAAACAGTGGGTATTCTTTAATTTTCTTTTCACTCAGACATAAAGACTTGATCCAGTGGTAACAGAAGTCAGTGAACAGACTCCTATTGACTTAAATGGGTGTTGGATCGGGTCCACCATGAGTATGGGAAGGCATAGGTGGTTTTACTTTTTTAAAAGCTTGACGTGTTCATAAGCCCAGAGAGAACTTAACTAAACTCAGAGGAGAGATTAAAAGTTGAACAACATTTAAAGTAACCACATAGAAAAACATGTTACACTTCTTTCTTATGGTAAAGACTTCCTTCTTAATTCATCTTCCCACTTCCCTTTGCATGACACGACTGGTACATGTTCAGCATATGGATCTGTACTGGCAGAGGCACAGGTGTTGGTGATTTTAAATATAGCCAGATGTTTTGGGGAAATCAGCTACAGTTATTCCATAGAGAGAATATACAGGCCATTAATGCTAATAAATCAATAACCTATTTCCCCTTTACAGAACAGCACGTGTGTGCACGCAATTGGGATCACTCTTTTCTGTGGTAAGGGGAACTATTGGAGTATAGTCCAGGACAAGAGCAACAACAACAACAGTTAAAAACAATTATAGGTTTTGTCTCAGAAACACAGTAACCCACAACATTTTAAAGTAATGAAATCATCACAACACCAGTCTGCACACTACTGCCACAAGCTACCATGCTGGTGAAGCCAGCAGGGCTCCCCAAGGTGACAGACGTTTGCCTAAGGGCATGAAGTTTCCGACTTAAGGCATATGCTTGTGCATTTGTCCTCTACTTAATCAACAATCTGCACTTGTTGATGCCACGGTTCAGTAGCCTACCACTGTGGTGGATGACTTTTAAAAAAGCAGTGGGAGAGGAGTGTTATGAACAGCTTTGTCAATGTTTTGATATATAACACTGACTTTTGGTTAATTCTTGTTTGACTTACCCCTGCCAAAAACAAACCCACAAGGTTTAGGTCTAAGCCAGTCTGTTCATGTTGGTAGTCATTAAAGCTGTACATCTGGAGCCTAGCAGCAAGGCAGTATCAGTGGAGAGCCCTTAACATTGGAATTCTCCCATTAGTCCAACAAAGTTCAAGTTTGTTGACCTTCTGGACATGCTGAAAGGCAAACCTATTTAATTATCAAGGTTTCTATCTGAAGGACAACAGATAGGGGAACTGGAGGCCCTCTTCTCTGAGATGCATTTTTGAGTTCTCTTGAGATACCACTGCGTCAACAATGTGTCTTCACATAAGTAGCTTTATTATGTATATTCATCAAGAAACTGTGACAGTCATTTCTGATACATGCTAAATAGGGCAGGTTTGTTCTCCCAGGACTGGGAAGAGAGGGGACTCTCCCTGTGTTACCTCTTTATGCCTAGGTGAAAATGGGTATTGTGTGTGTAGGAAGAGGGAAGGGCGGGAGTCAGCTGTTCCTATGACACCCCTTTCCTGCAACCCCCAGAGACCTGTCCACATACTTCACATGTGATTTAGATATTACATTTTAGCCGATAATAAAATTCCAAACAGCAAGAATAAGAGGTAAGGGTTAGGGTTGTTTTTTGTTTATTTTTTTTTAATTTTCATTGTTCTTTTGTGGAGAAAGGAAGAAGACATAAATCATACAATACTCTGCCAGAAACCACATTACTTTGGTTTCATAAGAAGCCCCAGTGTACAGAATCTTTTATGGTCACCTTCATAGTTTGCCCCTTCTTCTGGATTTTCCTATTCATTTCAATGAAAATCTCACATGGCTTGAATTTCACTCTCCACAGCCCCACAGACAGCTGTTCCTTTACAAGATCCACTGGTGTGAAATGTTAGTCACATAATCTGTAATGAAATCAACCCTTCAGCTCCACTGGCAGAAAAAATAAATAAACGTGTGTACTGTAGAACCAAGAGAAACAAACCATATGTGCTTTGCTGAGTCTGGATGGCTTGATGATTGAGGGCCTTACCTTTTTTACTGAATGATTTGAATACTAGATAACTACTTAAAAATCCCTTAAGAAAGACCTCTTCTCTTTTTTATATCAATCTCTCTTTGCTGGATCTTTTTTATATCAATCTCTCTTTGTGAGCTTTTCCAGCCCATTTTTTAGCTGCAACATGTATTTTGGCCCTAGTCTCTAAATATCCTTCGGCTTTTCAAGTTGGTGGGAACTTGCTATGTGAGACCCCACTCACACCTTCTGAGTAAACCACTCTGCTGTTTGAACATTGACAGTTTATAAAAAGCTGTCATATACTTTTCCGAAGTCAAGCATTTTCTCCTCAGATGGGCTGATTACAATGCCAATGTTCAAAAGCATATCTGTTTTCCAACCCAGTGTACTGGGAGCCTCTTGCTTCCTGTGCCTATGGAACTGCCCACAGGGGGACTTGAACCTAGACCTTCTAGAGCCGAGTGCAGGAGTCACTTCAATTTGAGTTATAATCCAGCTATTGCTTTGCTAGAGAGAAGACTTGTTCATTCTCTAAGTGCCACTATGTTGGATAGTGAACCATACCTAGGTTGTGGGTTACATATTTTCCATAGCTGAGGAAGTGCATTCCAAGCTTCAGAGACCCAGTTGAACTCCCAGAGGAGCTCTCACTTGTAAATGCCCACAGGCAGACTCAAACCTGGGAGCTCTGGAGCTTAATGCAGGAACTACTGCAGTTTTGAGAGCCAGATAACTTGTAGCTCAAAATGTAGCTGCTCATGCACAAAGATCCCAAGTTTGAGCCTGCCTGTGGGTGATTACAAGTGGGGGCTAGTCCAGGATGTCAGATGGGTCATTAAGCTCTAGACGGGTGTGTCTACATTAGGAATTAGCTTTGAAGTTAACTTTGAAGTTAGGCACTACATCAAAGTAGCCAGCAGAGAGTCTACACACATTTTCCCTTTGAAGCAGGGAGCCCAACATCAAAGTCCTTACTCCATTTCCAGGAATAGAGTAGTGCCCTACTTCAAAGCAGGGTATGTGTAGACTCTCAACTTCGAAGTTCTTTTTGTAATGTAGGCACAGCCGATGTATGGTAGGAGAAGAAGGCTTCTCTTTGAACCAGCCAAGGTGACAAAGCTACTGTTGGGGAGGGGTGGATGCATGGTGTTTACCCAAGCTGAAAAGAGAGTACTTAATTTAACCCTTTCTCTGACTGTGTCCCCATCCCATACCTCCCACTGCTCTGCCATAACATGGAAGCCTTGCCCAGCTGAGCTCTGCTCCAGGCACATCCATGCACACTACCAGCTCCTGCCTTCCCTCCAACAAGAGAACTGAGCAAGTGCTGATGCCAGGACAGTAGAAGTGCTGTGGAGGGCTGGATTTCCCCCTCAGCACAGGCTCTTCCAAGATGTGCTCCGAGACACAGCACTTGGGAGCTTCCCTGTCTTCAGTTGAAGATAGCAGCAAAGCAGCCTTGATATGGGAATTCATTAGTGCTGAAAAGTAAATTTAGAGGGGCAGGGCTGGAGAGACTTCTCCAAACAGTAACCAAGCAGAAAGTAAGTCAGTGAGCCTGGAGACACTATTCATTAAAAAGAAAACACTATGCGGTGAGGGAGGTTTCCAAATTCTGGAGAAGGTGACCTTGGGGGCTAGTTCTGGTTCTTCTCTTCAGAGGGCAGGGGAGAGATTTGGTACTTGTGGAATTTCATTCTGAAAGGTGGTGAGAATTGCAGAGAAGTATTTGATAGGAATCCTAAAGGATTGAGACCAATGTAGCTAGCATGAATATTTAGAAGTGTTAAGAAATGTGGATGGGTGGATTTGTTTAATATTCTCTATGTAATGCTGGTAATGTCAGCAGGTCTGGGAGCACCATGCATCCCTTATGATGACAGATCCTTAAATTTGCCGGTCCTGGTTACACTCCATTTGGATACGTTTCTGTATGGGTACCGCCCTTTGGATTAGCAAAAACAAACTCCAAGCTGCTGTTCATAGTCTATTGACAGAAGTAGTGGAGAAAAAAGGCCTGAGGCAGCAATGAGAGTTTGGGATGCATAAATCGGGTAGCACTGAGCCCTAAATATCAGCTTTAATTCAGCACAACAATGCAGAACTGTCATGGAATGGGCAGGGAATTGGACCACTTTGTATCGGCATTGGGGGTGGGGATTGTAATGGTCAGATGCAAACTACAGGAACTGCCATTCATCCAGCCCTTTTTCACTGGGACAGGCCTGGATGTTTTTTTTTTTTAACAAAAAAGCGAATTGTCCCTTATATTCACACACACACACCCCGTGCTGGATTGCCCTCTCCCCAAATAAGAGCAGCTGTAGCTGCAGGTAAAACCAGTCAGAAGCTGGCCAGACAGCACGTACTGACAATCCTGTGCAGGCAGCAGCAGAAGAGGGAGCCAGGGGCTCTGCCATAGAAGTAAGGCAGGGTATGTTGGGGGGTAGGATAGTGTGTTGTCCCCCCAACAAGATTCTAAGGGGCACCTGGTGCCTCAGCAGTGCTGCCCTCCATGCAGCTGGAGAGACCACTGCAGGTAGCCCAATCCCCACCACAGGACAGCCTCCCCTGCAGCCGCCTCTCCTCCCGCTGCGGGGCAGCCGCCCCTGCAGCCAGGGAGCAATCCTGCAGGGTGGCAGCCCTATTCCTGCACCCCATGACATGGGGCAGCCGCAGCTGCAGAACCACCCTCTCCTCTCCCCCACCTCCCCACCACCGCCACCCCTTATTTGGCAGAGTGAAATATAGTCACCCTAGCCATTCTGCATCAGAGCAGTGGTCCCTCTAGTCCAGCTCTTCGGGCAGGGAGCAGACAGTGCCAGCTGCCTCAGAAGAAGGTGCAAGAAGCTCTTCAGGGGCAGTAGCTGCCCGTAGGAACCTATCCAATTTCTCACAGGTTTTGTCCTGTTTCTGATCTATGGCATGAATTCCTTGTTTTTTGTTTTTATGGCTTTGGCTATTTGCTCTTCAAATTCCATCTTAGCCCTCCGATTATTCTTTTCCCATCTCAAGCAGCACAGATTGCACTCCCATCCATTGGATTCAATTGGGTTGGAGGTCCAGTTTCTGAAGGCTCTCCCTTTGGCTCACATAACCTCTTGATTTTTGCCATTTAACCATATGGATTCACTTTTAGCCCTCCTGCTTCTTTTCCCCCATCTGCTTCCACTCTGCTGTAGTCTGCCAAAGCAGCCTTCATGCCAAATCAAAGGGACTTTGCTTTCTTTGCTAAGTCACAATTATATATTTAGACCAAATCTCTGTGAAAATATCGCTTCCTGGAAGTGCCATAAGCAGGCCACTCAGACCCAGATGAGCTACACAAAGCAGCAGCTAAGCATCTGCATATGCACAGAGAGAAAGCAGGAGACCCAAGCTCAGTCTTCCCCCACTAAGTTCATAAGATGCTGTGTCTGCATCTGGCAAAGTAGGTCTTTGCTCACGAAAGCTCACGCTCCAATACTTCTGTTGGTCTATAAGGTGCCACAGGACTTCTCGTTGTTTTTGCAGATACGGACTAACTTGGCTACCTCTCTGATACTGGGTCAGTGTAAAGACACAACAAACAGTATCTACTGAAACTTCAGGAAAGGTGCAGAAGACTGTGATTGCCACCAGGCCTGCTGACTTGCAGGGGCGGAGCTCTGGGCTCCTTTGAAGTGCTGTGATCTGTGGGTGGCAGTGCTGCCTTGGTCCTGCCCCTTTTGCTCTTGTCCCCACCCCTTCCAGGGCCCAGAACTGGGCCCCCTCCCACCTTGTCTCAGGGCCCCCAGTGGCTGTCAATGCCCCTGCCGCATCCCCATTCTAGCTGCTTCTAGTATCAGTTAGAAAACAGCGCTGTGACCTTCTCCTGCTGTGATCGTTTGGGAGGAAACAAAGAGGAAAGATACTGCAGGCTAAGTGGTTAAAGGCTGCTATGTCCTTTCATGATGGACAGTGTGACAGCAAGAGTTCCTCCTGTTTTGAAGAATAAATGGAATATAAAATTCAGACAAGAGAAGACAATTGGTTGGTTGTTGGGAAGACTTGCTAGTGTAACCACAGCCTTTGTGTCTGGCCCATAATATTTACAGATGCAGTGGGGCTGACAGCCAGCAGGGGCCTGGAGGCAAGGTAACTGGGGGAGGCAGGGCAAAGGGAACGGGGCTTAGGGCAGTCAGCTCCCTCAGAGCCGCATTCAGAGCAGACATACAGAGCTGCCACAGCACTCAAAGGGGTCCAGAGCTCCAGCTGCTGCCATTGCTACTTCAGCAGCAGCAGTGGCTGGACCTCTGGATCCCTCTGAAATGTCGGGCCCTGGGGCAATTGCCCCCTTTGCATCTCTACCCCCACTGCAGGCCTGTACAGATATTCCCGCACGAATATAACTTAAAATGCCAAATTCACATTTGCATTGTTGGGAGAAACTTTCCAGAGGTGAAAATCAGCACAGTGAATGGAACCATACTCACTTACATCCGCTGAGGCTCTGGCCCACAGCACACTGCAACCAGCTGGGTAGGACATAGATGATTTTGTAAGACAAATGCAAATGCATATTTAATTTACAGTGTTGCCATCTTTGAATGTTGGCTGAATTTTGAAAGGACTTAGAGCGTCAGACATTTCCCATGTCATTTAATGACAGCAGCTGCCTGCAAAAATGTTTGCAAAACTAGCTTCAAATTGTACAATTCCGATTTCATTTAGGGTGCTTCCCTAAAATAGCTTCTCTGCTTTACTTTGCCATCAGATATGTTACACAAGAACAAGCATCACTCAAGACTTAGTCAGTTACAACAGTGTATTTACAGAAGACCAACAATTTCAGTGGCCAGTTTGGGGAAATGTAATGAAATGAGAACAGGTCCTGTTCTGCTGTCCTAACACGCATCTGAACCTACGTAAGTGAGCAAAGCTTCACTGAAGCAACTGAAAGCAGAATTTCACCCTTCCCGTTTTATATTTTCTATATTCATTTATCACCACCAACATTTACTTACCCCACCTCCGACAATTTAATTCTCCAGTGACTCAGGACCATTTAGTTAAGAAAATAGTGTAATAAATCTCTGCTAAGTTGAACTGCACAGTACAGAGTGACCAGTCACAGCTCTGGTGTCTGACCTCTTCTGACTGTGTGCAGAACATGTTCTATGTAAAGGACAGGAAGTCACAGCTGATACAGTGGAACAGACTCTCTATCCTATTCCCCTCCCTTTGCAAGACTCTGGTGCACAAAAAGAATAGAAATCCCCCACATCTCCTGTGCTGGCAGCTGTTGTGATGGAGGAAGATACGAGAAGGCACTGAGCCAATGTTACTGGCTCCCATGTGGCTCCCTCTCTGGAGCGCCTGGTACAGAAACAGAGGAGACCAGGATGCAGGGGAGGCCGCAATGCCTACACCCAGATAGCCACCGCCTTTGCAGAGTGAAGCCACCTCACCCACAGCATGGAGTAGGTCTGGGTGAAGGTAAAAGAACCCAAGCTCAAGACACAGCATGATGCTCCGGGGCAGGACCCACCATCTGCCCCACTGCAAGGAGCTTGATGACATCCTGTGGGGGGAGGGACACCTCATCTCCCACAAGCTCTGTTGACATGGCACTGAAGGCCCCACCCCACAGCCAGACACTGAGCCCCCAGAGTATGAGGAGGAGGAGGAGCAGCCCTCCAAGTCCCAGCCCCCACTGGAGCTAGAGGCAGACCCGGCCTTGGAGGAGAGCAGAAGCCTGGTGATCATTGTGGACTCGGTCCCCACTGGCCAGGCCACCCCTGCCCTCCCTGCCGAGAGAGGGGACAAAACACACAGGTCTGGGACTGTGGAAGGGAGTCCCTGGGACCTGGGGAGGTCCCCTGCCACTTCCTCCCCCTCCAGCTCTCCAGGAGCCCCCCCATGCAGCCTACCCCAGCAGCAGGCTATGCAAGGTTGGGATGGCAAGAAAGGGAATCCCCACCCACTCCAGCCCCACCCCTCGCATCCCCGACACCACTTTCCAAGGGTCCCCCCTTTGGCAGGACACTACACACTCCCATGCCTCCATTAGGAGAGCCATGTTGGAGGAATTCCCCACTCCAAACTGGTTTCCCATGCAGCAGTAGTTGTTGGGGGCAGTAGGCTTCCAGAGGGCAACTGCGACCCCTTCTCCACAGGGATGCTGGGCCGCAGCTGGGTGTCCTGTCTCTGGAGGGCAGGAGTGAGCCAGGCACAGAGCTCCAGGAAGGTGTCCTTCTTCATGCAGAAGTTCTGGAGCTACTGCAGGTTGTCCTACTGCCCCATGACCAGCTGGTCCCACCAGTCAGAACTGGTGCAGTGCCTCCTGATCTGCCTGTGCACCAGGTGGAGAGGGAGCAGGTGTGACTGTTTGGCAGCCATGGTGAGTTCCTCAAGAGTGGTGTCAGGCTCACCCTCCATAAGGCAGAGGAGGACAGCCAGCAGGGGGTGCAGGAGGTGCTGCCGCACATCTGGATGGGGCCAGTGCATGCCCAGGGGCTGCTCTGGCACCACGGCTTGCTGGAAAGAGCTGTCTCTCCCAGGAAGAGTTGAAGCCCTGCTCTAGGAGCTGTGCTGTCCCTCGAGGAGATAAGCATGCTTCAGCATAGGCAGGGAGCGGGAGTCCGGGGGGCGCCCTTTAAAGGCAGGTATTGCAGGGGCTCCTGGAAGGGATTGCAGGCCATGTGACCCTGTCTGACGGTGTTCCAGGTGGATGTTTTGTCCAGAGAGGGGACAGGAAGTCTGGCTGCTCTCTGTCAACAGAACGGATCAAACAAGCCACCCACTCTGCTGTCTGTAGACGACCTGTCAACAGAAACTTTGCCGGAAGATATCATCTGACAAAACTCCTGTTGACTGATCGCTCTAATCTAGACGTAGCCTGATTTGTCCTGCGTACCTCCATGTTTCAGCTCATTTTAAAACTACTTGCTTACAAATCAGACAAAATGCCAAACAATTACAGATAAACTGTTACTGAAAAATTGCTAGCATTCTCTATTTTTATTATATAAATAACTGGATTATCAAAATTGTACTTTTTGTCATACATTTCAGTGTGTGATACATAGAGAATACAGAGTAGTATAAACAAGTCAATGTCCATATGAAATTTATACAGTCTTTACTAGCGCTTTTATGTAGCCTGCTGTAAAACTAGTCAAGTATCTAGATGAGCTGATGCAAGACCTGCAAGACCTCTGCGTACCCCCCAGGAGCACATGTACTTCTGGTTCAGAACCACTGATTTAAGTTAAAGCAGCTGCACAAGACCTTAAATGGGCCATTTCCTGTTGGCCTCCTAAGCCGCAAGAGACTGAAGTCACTGAACAACATAAATGAAGGCCATTTGCCTCCTCTCAAAACGCAAACATTAGCACCTTTGACCCTTTGAACAATTTCTTGTCTTTTAGGGTATAGGTCGTACTGTGAACATGAACCCACAGAAAAGGACAGTTTTTCTGTATCTGGCTGAGAGTGATTACGCTAATGAAAACAGGGAAACTACCTACCAACGGCATGGAAAGTAAAGCTGGTATGCACAGATGAGAAACTGTAATAAAGATAAGTCAATAGTTAAGTGCCCACTTAGGAGTACAGTCACATCCTCAGTCATAGCCACAGCTCCTCTTCCATTAATAGGAGTTAAATAAATGCACCGAGAGAAGGTAATGCCCCTAAGTGTGCACCCACATAGATCATCATTAGTGCACATGCACATGCAGAAAGGAGCTCGATTTACCTGAAGTGGACACCGAAAGCCAGCTGTAGCGGAATAGAGGATTTTTAAAGCACACATGAAATCCATATCTAGCCATGGACGGATGGATGGCTAGATAGATGTGCTACACTGAGCATTAAATATCTTTCTCTGGGCCTGTATAATGCAGAATTTGAACATTCTTACATACTGTTGATATCTATCATACTTTTGAATAATCTAACTGAAAATACAGTTATAATATTAGCTTCCTTGTGCTTAGTACCGGGTAAAACTCCCTGATCCAGCATTGTCTCATCTGGCAACATCTTGCAGGACCAGAGAGTCCTGGGGCTGGGAGGAGGAGGGACCAGCCAGGCCAGCAGCAGGAGCTCAGGGCAGGGCAGCCACAGCTGGTCTGGCTGCAAGGGGGCACTAGCATCAGCCAGGGAGCCCAGGCCAGGAGCAATGGCCAGGGCTGGTAAGCTGGCAGCTCATCATTGGGGTTGTGCAGGTAGCTGTGGCTCGTGGGAAGATGTTGCTGGGCAGGGCTGGCTGGGGCCAGGAGCCTGTGGCCATGGACTCTGCATGAGGGGAGAGGATGTTGAGAAGCCGTGGGCAGGAAGCTAAGCAGGGGGGCAGAACTGAACACACCTTAGCTGTGTCTACACGTGCACGCTACTTCGAAGTAGCGGCACTAACTTCAAAATAGCGCCCGTCGCGGCTACACGCATCGGGCGCTATTTCGAAGTTAACTTCGACGTTAGGCGGCGAGACGTCGAAGTCGCTAACCTCATGAGGGGATCGGAATAGCGCCCTACTTCGACGTTCAACGTCGAAGTAGGGACCGTGTAGACGATCCGTGTCCCGCAACGTCGAAATTGCCAGGTCCTCCATGGCGGCCATCAGCTGGGGGGTTGAGAGATGCTCTCTCTCCAGCCCCTGCGGGGCTCTATGGTCACCGTGGGCAGCAGCCCTTAGCCCAGGGCTTCTGGCTGCTTTTGCGGCAGCTGGGGATCCATGCTGCAGGCACAGGGTCTGCAACCAGTTGTCAGCTCTGTGTATCTTGTGTTGTATAGTGCAACTGTGTCTGGGAGGGGCCCTTTAAGGGAGCGGCTTGCTGTTGAGTCCGCCCTGTGACCCTGTCTGCAGCTGTTCCTGGCACCCTTATTTCGATGTGTGCTACTTTGGCATGTAGACATTCCCTCGCAGTGCCTATTTCGATGTGGTGCCGCGCAACGTCGAAGTTGAACATCGACATTGCCAGCCCTGGAGGACATGTAGACGTTATTCATCGAAATAGCCTATTTCGATGTTGCTACATCGAAATAAGCTATTTCGATGTAGGCTTCACGTGTAGACGTAGCCCTTGTCTGGCAAAATCCCCGATCCAGGCCTACTGAAGTCCCAAAGGTGCCAGACGAGGGAGTTTGAACCTGTATTTCATTATTTGTGTACGCTTCCTTTGAGAGAGAAAAACTTGAAGGTCAACAGTTAAGAGTTTTCACTGTAGAACCAGTCTTGTTCCCTGCCAATTCCCTGGCCCTGACTACCCCAGATGTATTTCTTTCCTGTCCTTCAACATGGAGTGGTCCGCTCAAGCTATGGGCTTGGGTCAGGAGCTGACCATAAATACTGGCTTCTCAACTCCCATATTTATTACAAACTGAAGACTTAATAACATTTACTGTTTGGAAAAATACCTGTGACCCAGTCATGCAAACATACAAGCACATGATTACATAGAGAATATATAATATCTGTCAAAGCCTATGGCACATCCACATACAACAAGGTAAGTGTGCGTTTAAATCTTCGCAAGTCTGAGCCTGTATTTGTAACACCGCTCTCTGACATGGAATTGTGGGGTTAATTCCTGCCCTCTGCACCACCGCAAAGCTAGAGTCACTCCACTGAACTCAAGGGAGCATACTTCATTTCTGCCTTTGGAAGCCAGAGCAGAATTTAATTCTTCATTCACGTCTCCATATAGCTATAAAAAAGGATTCTAGGCTTTTCCTTTTCTGCAGCCCTTTCCCCCTAAGACTAGTCATCTGACATGTAGTGCCAACTAAGACTGTTTTCCTTTTAAACCGACAGGATGGCAATTAACCTGGTTCCATAAAAAAAAAAAGTAACAAAGGATAAAACAATAACATGTGAGCTATGAAAGATTAATCCCTGGTGAGAAAGACAAGTCTAGAAACAGCAGCCTTTCTGTTTGGGATTCTTCTCCCCTCCTAGTCATGTAGCCTCTCATTTCAAAATATGCAGCTTGTCGGTTATTATTTCAGCTTCAGTTTTTTATTTTCCCCTGGATATCTGAGAGGCAGGAACACAGCAAAGGTAAGCAAAAGAGAAGACAAAATTTAAAAGAGAATAGTAATTATGATCATCCGTAGTTTACTTTAAAAGGATAAAATGAAGCAGGTAACCATAATCTGGAGCTGCAAGAGTTTAAACTACTTTGTATTCAAATGAAAATATTATACTGACAGCTACAGCTAATTGTAATATACCACTTTTTTCAGAAAAATGTATTATCCTTTAAAGAAAACCTTTCCACTCAAATGTTTTTGGTTCTTCAATGAAAACCAAAACCAGAAATATTTCCTACAGCTATTTGCAATATTTTGTAGTTTTGGTAAGATCGTTTGATACAAAAAAAAAAGTTAAATTTTTTTTTCAATAAAAAAACCTGAGATTTCCTTAAAAGTTCTCCTTTTTTAAAAAAATAAAAAAGCCCATTTTTCATTGAAAAAAAATTCAGTGAAAAAATTCCACCAACTCTACTCAAAACTACCAATTCCCTGCATTTACTGCATTCCAAAAAGATGCTAATTCTGGGAATGACAACATTACTATATAGTCCTGCTGTCAGAAAGCACATTATCCACATTAAGGCACTGTTTGCTATGGTACAGAACTGCCAGTGCAAGGCGGGCTGCATGAAGGTGGACTTTCATGGGGTGGTTGAAGGGACCAGTGGAAGTCTCCACATACAAGAGCCTAAACAGCCCTGCCTTCCCTGTGGTGCAGATGAGGACTTTCTGCTGGTTTCATGGATACCATCATGCTAGGCCACAATGAGAGTGGGCAAAGGCAGGGGCTATAGATTAAATGAGCCACTGAAGGACCATAACCCCTACTACAGGTGGGCTAAGCCTGGGTTCATCAGGTTCATTTCACTTTTCCAATCACTCCACACATCTACATTTACCTGTGAATGAACTCAAGGCCCATCAAAGTACAGCAGAATCTCTGAGTCCTGAACACCTCAGGCCTGGAAGTTACTTGTAACTCAGAAATGTTCGTAACACTGAACAAAATGTGATAGCTGTTCTTTCAAAAGTTTATTGGCTTAATACAGCTTTGGAAACGTTACCATGCAGAATAAAATGCTGCTTGGTTTGTCTGCTTCTGCATATGCCTGATTCCTCAGACTTCTCATTCCAAACAAGGTGTGTAGTTGACTGCTCAGTTCATAACTCTGAGGTTTTACTGTAAGTATTGTTATCCTTGCTTCTTAGGTGAGGAAACTGGTGCTTCAGGAGAAGATATGTACTGTTGCAAAGGCCATTAAGCAAGTCTGTGGCAGACCCAGGAATCCCAAAATCTCTTAAATTCTCATTCTACATGTTAGCCACTGGACGTGTGTGTATAATAGCTACCATGAGCACTCCCCACTGTTGAACTGGCATCTCCTTCAGCATTACTACAACATGGTCAATTTCTTTGTTTTATCACTGTTTGTTCCTTCAGCAATTTATCGCTGCCCTGGTAAAACTGCTATGGTGAATAAATTACCTGTAAAAATGTATAGTACACAGATCTTTGCACTTGACACGTCCTACTTTTTGCTGCATTTTGGTTGTCTAGTGTTTAATATAGGACTAGCATGTGGGCTACAGAAAGGCCTTTCCCGTGGTTTTTTCCTTCTCTGATTTTTTCAAATTCAGTAATGTAGTGATGTAGTGCTCTGAGATGAGGAATCTGCTGTTCAGAAGCCTACGGAACTCTGCCAATACACTTCAATCCTGTATCAGAGGGGAAGCCATTTTAGTTTGTATCCACAAAAACAACGAGAAGTCCTGGGGCACCTTATAGACTAACAGATCCATTGGAGCATAAGCTTTCGTGGGCAAAGACCTACTTCGTCACATGCAACGAATGCCCACAAAACCTTATGGTCCAAAAATTCAGTAACTCTATAAAGTACCCTGGACTTCTCGCTATTTGTACTTCAATCCTGATCTGTCTCAGACGGTATGCTCCTTAGGACGGAGACCTTTGCGTTTGTCATGTGGTTGGTGCCTCACACAATCAGGTTCTAATTCTGACTGGGTCCTCTGGGCTCTACTGCAATCAAAATAATATAGAACACCTCTCTTCTATTTTGGGTCTTTCTGCAGCAGTCACATCCCAAACGGCATTAGGCCCTAACTTCAGACCTAGATGAGGGGTCTTCTCTCTCGCTGTGCCGTATTGCCAGTGGCAAAATCAACAGAGTGCTTCTGGGATACAAGAAGAAGAGGCTATTGGCAGGGAAGGGACTTTCCTACTCTTGGTCCAAAATAGCCCAAAAAAGACAATTTTCAGAGTATGTTGTAAAAATGAGATTGGGGTGTGCAAAACTGTCTGGCTGGGAAATAGTTATAGGAGGGTGAACTTCTAAGTTGCCTGGTTGGTTGACAGTGAGTTACCTGGAATGGGTGCAGTACTGCAGCTTTCATTAGGTTGGGATTGTATTTCTGTGGAATTTTATTTCAAGTCTACCAGAGCATATGAACAGACTCTTTTCTAGCATCTGCACAAATACAAAATAAATACCACACTGTGCAATAGTTGCATAGCACAGACAGGAGAAGATCACTGAAATCATTCCCAGCTGCGACTCAAGGCAACATTTTCACCTCGGGTCTTCAAAGATAAATAGGAAGTGCACATGAACACGCCTTGTCCTCAGAAATTGAAATATTTCATCATTTTTTTAAGGTTTCTAGGAAATTAAGAAAAAAAAATAACCAAGTTGTACAAAAAAAAGCTTACTGTTCATTATCTAGGGAAAAAACTGCTAACAAACTTGGAAAAAAGCACAGAAAAAGCTTTTAAGTGAATTTATCTGCTGTCTAAAAATTCAGCCAATCCAAAAAATGCACACAGGCATTTTATAGTATGCTTATGATGCATTAATAGTTGTTTCAAAGTGCTTGAGTAGCAGAGCCAATAAGTGAACTCTCTTAATTAACAAGTGAGTTATAATTGCAATAGATTTTTAAACCATTGCAGCATTAAGTAGATATTTAGTTGTTGCAATATAAACTCTGAAAGTCTCCATCTCACTCAACCCTCTCTCTGCCTAAACCCTGTGCATATATTAAGTATTCGGAACATGTCCACATTCCCCAATCCACAATCCATTCATCACTTTACTGTTCCTTATTCTGCCCTGTGCTCTATGGTGTCTGAGGCTTATGGGGGCATTGCAAACCAATTATGACCATGATGAAGATTGTATCTTCATTTGATTACATAGATTCAGTTAGACATTTATAATAGATGGATTTTTTGTCATGTTTTTGCCCATTGTCATCAGCTGGGCTATTTAGCAAGCAGAGAAATTTTGCTAGGAAGTATTTACAGGAAATACAAAAGTGTTTTTGTAGTGACTCTCCCTGTTGAAAATAAAAATCTTTTGCTTTAAAGTAACATTCTTTGATTAATTTCATATGGAATGTAGACCACATAAAATTATTTCACCCTACAACAGCAGCATATTAAAATGGTCTGCAGTCTCTCTTGACTCGGGCAACAACTCCTACTGACTTCCGTGAGAAGTTCTGCCCAAGAAACAATGGAGACAGAACTTCACAATCTAGGCCCATAGGTTTATTTATAAGCTAAATTAGAAGGACTTAGATGTACATGTGGCGTCCTAATGTCACTATGAATGCAGCACTGGGTACACAAGATTCTTAGTCTCTAGTGAAACCAGCTGGCTTGATTTGTGCCATATGGGAGTCATGAAAGGAATTTTGCAAAACCTTATAAGCATCAACCACTACAACATATACTTGAGTAATCTTACACTTTACTAAATCCACACTCATTCCTCTTCAGCCAGTGGTTGCACATCTGTATAAGCGAGAGCAGAAATTGGCTCCCATAGGCATTAAATGCAATAGATTAGTTTCAGCCAGGACAGCCACTAGTAGAGGATTCCCAGCAACAGAAAGTCTTTGTGGGAGTTCTGAACTGGAACAAGGAATCCTCAATCTTCTCCTGTGGGTGATCCATAGCTGCAGCACTGCACAAAATTGGGCCATTCTGGCTGGTCCAAGACATATGTCCTTACTTAGCTCAGCCAGAGAGCAGATTCCACCAGCAGGGATCACGTGCCAATTAAAATCAGGCAATACTGGCACAAGGAGATCCAACTGGAAGAGCCAAGCTCTTCCAAGTCTGAGCTTCCCAGATTTCTGCCTCACTTGCTCCTGTAGACTGGAGCTGGAGGAGGGAGGGGGTATGGAGATAGAGGGCTCAGGGTCCCTGTCTTGGGTGGAGCAGCTAGACTCTTTGCCTCTCCAACACTGGAGCCACAATTATCTTGTTAGTTTCTCTTGTGAAATTAACAAGCCCATTCCAGCTTGGCAGATGTGAAGCTGAAAAATTTGCCAACGCATCATTTTTCATGAAACTGTTCCTGTGGATGATTTTTTAAAAAACACATGCTTGCTCTCTTGCTCTCTCTCTTTTTGGGGGATTTCCATTTTCTGACCAGCAGTAATTCACAACATTCACTCTGAACGCAACCGCAGCTTTCATTGTGTCTATATTTATTTGACTGCACACTCCAAACATTGTTCATTACACTTAATACTCATTCAACCGAACTCTTTGTGGCACATTCTATTTGGAATAACATGCACTGAATAAAAACTTTTTTAGTTATAAAATCCAACCATTCTGAATGATAAATGAAAATTTAGCAATTTTCAGGTAACCCAAAAGGAAGTTTTGGAATGTAACATGAAACACTGAGACACGTGGTCACTTTTTAATTCAAATGTTAACTAAAAACATGTTCCAGTATGCATTTTTCTTACACTAAGGAAGCTGTAAAAGAATAAGGGTCATTTCCACCCAGCCCCTCCCACCCAAATTAGAAAAAACATCAAATGCAATCTGTCACTCTTATATAAAAAAAATGGTAAGCCTACAGTTACGAAAACTTGACATAGCTGTATGTTTCTCCGCTTGTTCTTGGACAGAAAATGCGGCCCATTAAAAGCTGCCACTGAATCTTTAAAACAACAACAACAAATAAATAAATAAATAGCCTGATTAAGGAAGACATCAGCCATCTGTTATGAAGCTGGACAGCCAGTCAGAAGGAAGGTAGCTAATTAGATCAGCTTTCATTGGCTGGATTAGACATTATTTGGTTCCTCTAATGGATTAATCTTTTCTAATCACTATTGGGTTACACTGGAGTAATTAAACAAGACGTAAATGATCTTCTGACAAAACCCAAACACCAACAGCATAGGTGCTTTCATCATTTCATTTAGGGTATGTCTACCCTCAGTAGCCTTATTTCACATTAAGATATTCCAGAAGAGCCATTCTGGAATAGTTTATTTCAAAATAACACTACTACACACAAAAATGCATTTCAAAATTGCATTAGCTATTTCAAAATATATACTCACATAGAACATATTTTGAAACAGAGTCACTGGATGCACTATGGCTTATTTCAAAATTGGCTCTATTCCCTGTCTTAATAGCACCTATTTGATAATGGTTGTTTCGAAATATGCGCTATTTCTCGTTCAACAAGGTTTACCGATTTCAAAATAAGTGAATGGCTGCATTGTGTAGACTCTAGAATAGTTATTTTAAAATAACTTTTCTGTGTAGACTTTCTCCTATGCGGAGAACAAGTTTTCTAGAAGTTGACTTACTCTTATGGAAGTAGGATAACAGTCAAGTAAGCCAGCAATATTTATCGCTAAATATGTAGTTCTTCAGTAAAATAACACATTCCCCCCTCCCCCATACTAGTGAAATATTTATCTTGAGAACGGTAAGATTAGGGTATCTACCTTGTATCTATTTTGCAACAGAAGCAATGCATAAGTTTACAAAAATCAATCCAAGCCTCACCTGTGAAACATCAGCACCTAATTCAAAATATATTTGCATGGGTTTGTTAACTATAACAGCTGTGTATAATGAGTACACAGCATAGAACAATGAATCCTTCATCAATTCTGCAACTCCATGTAGGCTTTTAACCCTGTACAGGTTGTGCCCTTAATTCACCTATTGGTATTTGCTATCTGATTATATGGGATTCCTAAATTCTGGGGTGTCTTCAATTCTAAAGAATTTACAAAGTGGACTGATGCAAAGCCCCTCCATCTGTAGCTGCTCTGCTCAATAGGTGTCATGGACCAAGTACCAGGAAAACAATGAGAAAAGATATTATACATTTAGATGACTTTTCAGCAGAGTTTCATTTGCTCATGTTCACATTTTTTATTCACCTCTTCATGAGCATTTGCTTGAGAGAACATATTCTGGGCCTAGGTCCCAGATGCATTTAATCATGAAACAAAATTGAATTTATGATTAAATAAAGTTGGGAATGGCATTAGTTTGTAAAAGAAAAGCCAACCAAGCAGGGCACAGCCATACAGCATGGCTTATGTTTAAGCCTAACATTAATATATTGGCACCCAAGGAATGCAGTAAATAATGAAGAGTTTGAAAGCTGAATTGGTTCACGAGCACAAAGCATTAATTGCATAATTAGAAACTGAAACAGGTTCCATGAAAGCTATGTAAAATATAAAGTCAGTTGTCCATGCTGGGTTGTGGGAATGCATGAATTTGTTAAACGTCCACAGTAAGTATCCATTCAAATTCTACAATGTAAACTTGTGCCCAACTCTCTGCATTTAACGTATCACATCAGAGTCATCCTTTGTGTAACTCCATTAACCTCAATAAAGATCAAGTCATCATCCATGATTTCATGCCAAGACTATTGTTATTTCACACTACCAAGCATGTCTGTGGCAGTCACAATATTTTTTTCATTTCAACCTAGCTTTACTATTCTGATTTTTGAATCTGGAAGAAATTTTAAGAACTCTTTTAAAAGATCCATTTGCTCAATCAATACTAATTGAAAAGCATGCAGTGCCAGAGGTCATTATTTAAAAATTTTAAATGATGCTGTATTCAGCAAACCAAATGCTTCTTGAAAAGGACACTGCAAGTACAATGGAAGAGATGAATAAAGGGAACCAGTAATCCTTTTAAAGTGCACACTGCATTAAAAATCTTTAAAGGGAATCTAAACTAAATGGCAGGGTACCATTTAAGCTTTTAAGTCACGATCTTCAAAAGAACCTAAGGTTAGGTCTAAACAGCACAGTTATTTTGAAATAACAGCCATTATTTTGAAATAGCTGCTACTGTCTACATGACACAACGCCTATTTCCCAAATAAATTTGAAATAACAGCCATCTTAAATTGGTAACCCTCATTTCACGAGGAATAGCACTTATTTCCAAATAGCTGTTTTCAAATTGGTGCTTTTAAGACAGAGAATATTGCCCACTTTGAAATAATTCGTAGTGTGTCCAATGGCTCTGTTTTGAAATAGGCACTGTGTGTGTAGATGCTGTATTTCAAAACAGCCAAGAGCTATTTCAAAATGTACTTTTGTGTGTAGCAGCATCATTTCAAAATAAGCTATTTCAGAATAGCTCTTCTGGAATAGCTTATTCCATAATAAGGCTGCTATGTAGATGTACCCTATGGGACTTATGCACCCAATTCCCTTAGGACTTACTGAAAACCTCACAGCATTAAATATTTTATCCTGTGCAGCCTTCTTCTTTGGCAGCATCTCATGACAGAATCCTTGTTTGCCTGTTTTAATTTTGGTGAATGTCATCTAAACATTATCAAAGGGACAGAACAGCACTTGGTACATTGTAATTTGCGTTCCATATGGCATAGTACAAAATTTTAAAAAAAAGCAAAACAAACAAAAAAAAACTTTCACCAAAAGGGAAAGGCTCATTGAAAGAAGGAAAAAATTAAATGAAATTAAGGCAAGGGCAGTTTGTTTGTTTGTTTCCAGGACCCTTATAGGGAAAAATGTATCTTCAGTTTAAAAGGACATCAAGTCACAGGTTTATATGGAAAGCACTTTCGCAGGTGTCAATCAGCTTCCCACTTCTCTACAAAGGGAAAGGTTATAACTTCACCTGATTGACTTGTGTGTTTAGTTCTGTAGCCTCAGGCCCTTTCAGCAGCTCAGCTCATTACGATCCCATCACTAGGTGGATAAAATCATGCTCTTGGCCTAGAAGATTTCTATCCATTTTATAGGCAGAGGTAAAACAGGGGAGCAGAGGTGTTCCCAGGGCAAAGTGCCTCCCCCTCACACCCCCCTCGATTCCTGCCTTCCATTTAGCCATAGCAAATGTTCCACAGGGAACCAAGGAAAGGAGTTGCTGAAGATATTATTCCACAGGGTCCCGAGGGTGGGCAAGGCCTCAGGATGGCTCTCTCTGGGACACTTAGCAGTGAGGAGGCAGCAGGTTCCTCTGATGGCAGCGCTCATGGGGCATCTGTGCAGTACTAGAGGGAGGAAGCAGCAGGGTGCCTGGCTGCAGACTGAGCGGTGCCTGCTCCATGGGGCTGCTGCTCTTTTCCTGCTGCTGGAATCCCAGTGCTTGGCAGCCCCCCCGAGGCAAACACCTGTGGATTTGGCACAGGACCGAGGCTGTTCTCCCACTCCTATGGCACGTTCTGAACTGAGGGGGAAGCCACTCCCGTCATGCTGCAGTGGCACTTGCCCTACCTTTCCTTCACCAAACATTTTTGAAGTGACTTAGAACAGGGAGGTGGCCTCTCTTGAGGTCTGGTGCATGGGACTGGCCTGAGCTGCTAGCAGTGTGGCTTTCTCCCAGGAACATTCTTCCAGTCCCCTCTATATCCAGAGGCAATGCACAGCAGTGGTCACGTGCCACCTCAACCCCATGTGCCCCCTCTGGTTACAAGGCCAGATCTTGCTTTGGTCAAATACAAATATATACATGGTGCCTTTGGGGGAGGGGTGCAGGGAGGACCACCCAGAGGGGCAGGGAGGGGGCATGAGGGAGCACAGGAAGGGGCAGAGGGGGGCAGTGCATAACTCACACACCTACAGGGTGTGGTTCACTGTCCCATGTAACAGCAACGAAGGGTCCTGTGGCACCTTATAGACAAACAGAAACGTTTTGAGCATGAGCTTTCGTGAGCACAGACTCACTTCATCAGATGCTGGTCTTGGAAATCTGCAGGGCCAGCTATAAATAAGCCAGAACAAGGGTGGGGATAACAAGGTTAGCTCAGTCAGCAAGGTTGAGGCTTACCCTCGCTGACTGAGCTAACCTTGTTAACACGGCTACCCCTCCGATACTTGTCCCATGTAGTGGTGCCTAGGCCACTTACAGGGAGAAAGAAGGAACCCCCTAAACAGCCTTAGCTAAGAGCCAGCTGGGCTTTAGCGCAAACTGCAGAGACTCCTGCACTGAGGTCCCAGGTTTGAGTCCTCCTTTGGGCAGTTACAGGTGCACCTCCTGAGTGTTACCACAAGTTGCCTCTGTGCATTTCAAGCCACCAGCAACGAGTACCAAATAAGCAGATCTAACAGCTTGTGGCCCAAACAGCTATGTCACAGCTGAAATAATCTGTACCATTACCAGTCTGTGGTGACCCCTACAGTCTGCCCACACTGTGCCCTCTCTGAGCTTGGGAAGCAAAGTGGGACAATCATCCAAATGACTGTGCTCCAAAAGGCTTTCACTCCTGTTGTATTTGTGCCTCATACTGATGTGCACAAAACCTTGCTCTTTGGCTTTCACCACACCCAGAGTCTACCATGGAATTTTCAGTAAAACGTGGAGAACTTTGGGAATAACAGATTTCCAAGTTTTGTAATAACTATTATTTACAAAAGACATACAGTATTACTTTCTATAGTAAATGCCACTTGTTCTTAATAATCTCTAAGATGCACATCCTACTATGAGTTTAATAACCATATATTTTGAAAAACAGCTGTCGTGAGGTCTCTCTTACATTTATGTAATTAAAAGACAAGTGCTGTGCAAGAATTTTTATTTTTAAAGTATGCTTTCATCATTCATCCAGCATAGATAGGCACACCTTGCTAACTTTTGCTGGACTCAAGTGGGTTTCCAGGGCAAGAAGTCAAAAGACATTTGATTCAGGAAACTCAGAAAGGTAACTAAAGAGATGTTCATGCCTAAACTTAAGTAACTGGGGACTTACCTAGTAAGGTAGAACTTGTATTTCCAGGAGGAATCCCATGAAGAGATACAACTACTTTTCCTCTTGTAAATTTTTCTTCTCCTTCCTAGGTGTGACAGGACATACCAATCTCACATGGCCAAGGAGTCCCCACCCCCCACAACCCTACTGGGCATGCTCCAGCTGGAGGCCACATATAAAGGCCTGAGGAGCAGCTCAGTTGGGGAAGACTACTAATGGAAAAGGGGGTGCAGCTGGAGCTCCAGAGGAGGATCCACCCTAGGAAGTAGCCCAGGGCATGGAGTTGCACCCCAGGGGCTTGGTGTATTTCGGAGAGATTCCCTGCCGAGCTAGTGGTGGAGCGCTCCACTGCTGACCGGGCCCTGGGCTGGGACCCAGTGGAGGGAGGGAGGGGGCCTGGGTCCCATTCTAGCCTTTCAGCCCCATGCAGGAAACAACAACCATTGTTAGCAGCTCTGGTCACTTGGCCACAATACCCTGTGTGAAGGGAGTATTAATAAGGACTCTGGTCACTAGGCAATGTCGCCACCCCGTGGGATGGCAGCATTAATATTGACTCTGGCCACTAGGCTGGACTGTCCTGCTGGAAGGGAGCATTAACATTGGCTGTGGGTGCTATGCTATGTTGCCCTGATGGAAATGAGAATTAATATTGACTCTGGCCACTCAGATACACTGCCCTGTGTGGAGTAGGCAGGGTTATTGACTCTGGCCAGTGGACGATCCTGTCCTATGGAAGTAGGGCCTTGTTAGTGACTCTGGCCATTAGGCATGGCTACCCTGCAGAAGGAGGGTGTTGCTATAGACTATGACCCCAGGTCTTATGGCCTGAGATGAGTTACAGGGATAGATAGTGGAGGAAATACAGCCCCCCTCCCTTTCCTAAGTGAGCGCACATGTGGGGTTGACCTTCCCAGAGGGGCCCTTGTTCACCCTCCAAGAAGGGTGGGCATGCTTGGCCTCCAATACTAGATCACATACCCTGCTGGTGTGCAGATAGTTCAGAAACATTCCACAAATTCAGATGCAACAATATGTATATTTTTGATCAACATGAAATCATTTGAGAAGAATTGTCCTGTGCCCTCTAGGGAAATATGGGAAACAAGTTTTAATGCTGCAAAGTAACGAGAGGCAGCTATAAGAATGAAATCATTTGCACAAAAAGGGCAGTTTAAAAACTATTCTGAACAGAATTACAACTGTGGCTACAACGGCCATACATATAGTTGCTCAAAAGTTCCTATTATGACACACAGAACTTTGTACAGGTTGAACTTCTCTAATCTGGCACCCTCAGGACCAGACCAGTGCCAAACAAGAGGGTTTGCCAGACCATGGGAGGTCAATAGTGTCTAGCGGCTGTGGCAGGGCCAGGGCGGAGGCCCCCTCAGAGGGAGCCCAAACAGCCAGAAGGGCCTGCAGAGCACCAGCCACGCAATCACAGGCTGCTGGGCAGGAGATGGCTCAGGCTAACTGGGGCCAGCTGTCTCCAAGGTGGGCCTAATAAGAGTCCAAAAGCCCTTCAACGGGGGGCGGGGGGGAGGCGTGGGTGGGGAGAGGACCAGAAGTAGTGGGAGGAAGCAGGCTGGAAAGGAGCAGAAGAAAGGAACAGGAACTGTAGAGGGAGAATGTGAGGAGCTGCAGCCTGAGAAGGTACGAGGGGGAATTGTCTGGGGAAGGGAGAAGAGCTGCTGGGCAAGGGCTAAGGGAGTCATCCCTTCCCACCAGCAGTCACATTGGGTCCCTGGGCTGGAACCTGGCCCGAGTGGACAGGGGCTGGATTCCCTCCAGACCACCCCTTGTCCCAGCGAGGGCAACTGGGACCTTAAGTGGGTCCAGTGGACTGAATAGAGGCCAGAGGCCCAGGAATAAGACTGACTTTGTCACACAGCATTTCCAACACTTCCACTGAAGACTGGGCTGTTAGAAGACATTGGTTGTGTCTACACGTGCCCCAAACTTCAAAATGGCCATGCAAATGGCCATTTCGAAGTTTACTAATGAAGCGCTGAAATGCATATTCAGCGCTTCATTAGCATGCGGGCGGCAGCCGCGCTTCGAAATTGATGCTCCTTGCCGCCGCGCAGCGCGTCCAGATGGGGCTCCTTTTCGAAAGGATGCTGCCTACTTCGAAGTCCCCTTATTCCCATGAGCTCATGGGAATAAGGGGACTTCGAAGTAGGCGGGGTCCTTTCGAAAAGGAGCCCCATCTGGACGCGCTGCGCGGCAGCAAGGAGCATCAATTTCGAAGCGCGGCTGCCGCCCGCATGCTAATGAAGCGCTGAATATGCATTTCAGCGCTTCATTAGTAAACTTCGAAATGGCCATTTGCATGGCCATTTCGAAGTTTGGGGCACGTGTAGACACAGCCATTTAGAGGTAAATTACAGCTAAACTACAGCACAGAACACTGAAAGCCGAGACTGGCGGCCGAAAACAAGTTGTGTGGGAACACAGGAAACTTGGCCACACCCATGATAAGTGATTGTCTGGCCAACTTAAATCATGCCAGATTAAGGATGTTGCCAACAAGAGAATTCTGGACTAGAGAGGTTCAACCTGTATAACATTTGCTTTTGGTACTGAAAAGTTTTGTGCTTCCTCTTTATCCAAAAGTAAAGAAGATAATTTGATGTTAATTTCTTATTAGTAATATGACTTTTAGCAAAATCTCTTTCCCGTTTTTGAGTTTGAGACAAATAGGTTGCATCTACACAGGCAGTCTCTGTTGACAGAAGAGCCACTGTGTCAACAGAGCACCCCAAGCTTCTACACAGCCAGAGCTCTCTGTCAACAGTTTGTCTACAGAAATCAGCTGTTCTGTCAGCAGTGCTATACCTCTCCCCTTTCAGGTGTAATGCCCCCGTAGACAGTTCTGTTGACAGAGTGGGTCCTCAAAGGTCGCCAGCAACCAGAGCCAGGAGACGCCCTCTCCACAGACGGTGGGGCTCTATGGTTACTGCATCCAACTGCCTTTAATGGAACAGGGCTCCAAGAAGTCTCGTGCAGGAAGCTGGGGGCATGGCCACATGCTGGCAAGCCACTTTGGTGTGTGGATGGAATCCGTTGACGGAGGTACGGTCACGATTTCTCTGTCAACAGTGACCTCTGTCGACGGAGGCTGCCCGTGTAGATACAGATGTATACACTTTTTCTTCATTGTCCTATTATTTAATCCCATTTCTTTTACTAGTAATTATAGCAGGAGTTTGAACCATACCATGAACACAGGCCTTGAGTCCTGCAATCAGATCCATGCAATCAGTCCCTTCCACTTGGCAACTCTTCATCTTAAGCATACATGTCCAGCTATCTCAGAAGTGGGTGATAATTTTTGATGGGGGGCCAATCCAAGAATTTGGTAGGTGGTTAAGAGCTGCACTCTTCTGTGTTAACGGAGGAGGTGTGGGGTTTGGGATGGAAGTTGAGTACACAAGGGAGCTCTGGGTAGGGGATTGGATTGCAGGGGGGGAATGTGAGGTCTGGGAGGGAGTAGTGACCAGGGCAGGGGTGTAGGAGAGGGCATAGAAGGTTTGGATTGTGACCATTGGCAGGTGGGGGGTTGTGACATGGCCAAGGGTGGAGGAAAAGGTGCAGAGGATTTGGCTGCAGGAGGGGGTTGGGACACTAAGCAGGGGTGGAGTGCCAGGTGCAGGATCTGACCAGGAGCCAGATAGTTCCCAGGCAGCAGCCCAGCAGGATCCTCAGGTAGGCTCCCAGCCTGCCATGCACCCATGTCACTCAAAGCGGCCAACTGCTGGGGCCGTGTGCACTTCTGCACCACACGCCACAGGGCGCAGGACTTTGCACACTGCATATCTGCAAGCACAGCGCAGGCAGCTCTCATTGGTTAGTTTCCAGACAATGGGAGCTATGAGATCATACTGGGGGAGGTGGCAGCATGCAGAACCTCCATGGGTTACACTGTGCAGACTCACACACACTGGCCCCAGCAGCCATCCACTTTGAGCAGCAAGCAGGGTCACAGCAGGCCACCAAGTGTCCTCTGCGCCACCAGATGTTAGCAGCCCACAGGAGCATGATGGTCCCAATTTGGCCTACCATGTCCCATCACCATGGGTGGAGGAGCTGGGAATGATTTGATCTTTAATTACTAACTATTTTTCTACAGAACTGCCTTGTTTGGTGAACACACTGGATGGCAGCCAAAGAACGTACCAAGAGTTGTGTAGCGAATGGAGCTGTTGTCTCAAAGACCCCTGCCTTGTTTCTGGAAGCTGGAAGGAAGAGAGGGGATGACCTTGGGCTTTTGTCAATTGAATGCCGCTCCAGAGAACAAGATTCTGCTTCTGCCACCAAATTCCTAAGCCGGTCACTTAAACCAAACTTTTCACAGGTAGCCACTAACATGTGTTTGTCTTCTGGCAGCGTCATGGCTGTTTCCCACTGCACATTCCAAGTGCAGACAGTGAGGTCCCGCAAAACTTAACAAACACGTTGCCTATAAGAGGCTTTGCTTAAAAAGCTCCCCAAGATCACAGATTCCCTGACAATGGGGGTTAATCACCGCCACTACCCAAATGAGGGGGGAAAAGCCTTTAACCCAGGAGGACACACTCAGGATGTCTCCGTGTGGAGTACCTCAAGCTTCTAAGCCTCCCTTAGGAGAGAGCTCAGACACAAAGACTGTAAGCTAGTAGCTGACTTTTAGTCTTAGGCCTGAACGTACACAGACTCTCCTTTAGGACACAGGGATCAAATCACTTGCTTAGAAAAAGTAATTTATTCACAATACAAAAATAAGAATCATACCAGCTGGAGCACAGAGAATTACTTCCCTGGGATTCAGCATAAAAGTTACAGGGGAAAGAATCAAGTCATTAACCAAAGCAACAAAAAGGAGGATAGGCAGTCCACACCAAATTCAAAATAGCCATAACCTGATTATGTCTCACTACACATTTCCCTTCTACTTACATATCTATTGCTGATTTTGAGATAGTCAGAATATTTACTGGATTCATTCCAACAGCTTTAGAGCAATCATTTCCCTGTGTCTTCCCTCTGCATCAGCCAGGCCGACAAAGACCCCTCAAACTGTAACTGTTCTCAGTTCAAAAAAGTTTCTCTTCCTCCCATTCGCTTACCTGACCATCCCCAGTGAGAGGCCTGTTAACCCTTCTACAGGCATTCATTTATGACAGAGAGTCTTGCTTCTCATCTGAAATAGTGATGAGCTCATAGCTGCACCTGTAACCACTGAAAACTATTCTCTGAACCTGTGAAGAGCTGTGCAATGCTAAGTTTTCTAAAATATTATTACAGACATATACTAGGCACCCATAATTAGCATGTTCTTTTACCACTCATGTCTCTGTATCTCCTGCATGAAATGGAATAATGATACCATCTCACCTCAGAAGCAAACAAACATATTAATGCTGGCGAAACACTATCATAGAGATGAATGGCTGGTCAAATCCAAGAGGAAATAAAGAATTCTGTATTCATTGTAGGGTGTGAGTGGGGCCACATCTTGAAAAATGACAACAACACAAAATAGTAAATAGGTGCTTTGTCAGTCAGTTCTGTCTTGTGTATCGCAGGAGACAAAGTTCCCAAGGAAAAACTAGCTTTTGGTCAGGTAATTAATGACTCTAGTATACTGCATAAACACAAGGAGTCTAATTAAGGTTGCACAGGCAATTTAATTCTGGGATTGCCTAACTTTTAAGTGCTTAATTTTGTAACTTTATCATACTTTTCATGTAGTTTTTTTTACATGTAATTTGTAAATGTATAACTGAAATACACAAAGAAAAATCCTCTAACCCCACCCCGGCTATTGCATCAGACACAGAAATATCTTTTAAAATGTCTTTTAAAATATAAATAGATCTGCACATTTACAGCCTTTTGTAATTTCAGCACTTTTATTTTCTAGTTCAATGGATCTTATTTCTGTTGTAATGAAACAACCTGACACTGTGAATAGGAAAAATTAAACAAGCATTTGCTGTACTAATAGTGAGGAATGACTGAATTTAATAAACTTGTGCCAACCTGGAATCATTTTGCAGTAGTAGGCATCTATGTCACGGCATGGCAGTGTTATAGCATAAATAATAATAAAGGTGACAAAATTAGAATAAATTTCAAAATGAAATTTCACATGAAACATTTCTGCAAGGCAACTCAAATTATATTTTGTTTCATTTTTTCCCCTCTTATTGAAGTTTTGTCAAAAGCTATACCACTTCCATCAAAATGGTAAAACTCAATGGAAATTTTCCAACCAACCAACTCTACAATGCAGAACCATAACGTCTCTCAGGTGTTGCCAGTGGAGCGTGTTAACCACTCCATCCTTTAAGGATGCAGTTTTTTATTTCTAGGCATGTTGCAAAGTTACTGCAGCAACACATGCAGGATGTAAGATTCTGAATAAGCTGGCTGCCCCTCCTTCACTCCTGTGTAGCCTGGTTGCCGGTGCACTGTCCTTATTTTCCCTGTTCCGAGCCCTTTCCAACAGAGTCCACACATCTGCTCATCCAATTACCATCCTGGGCAGGGGTTACTCAAACAGAATTAACTCAAAAGTTAACTCAGAATATCAAAAGTCTGTCCCAGGCCAGGACTCTTCAGAGTGAGCAGCACAGGGTCCTTTTATGTGTTCTGGGTGGAGTAGGTGAGCCACTCTGCTGCCCTGCCCAGGTCAGACTCCTTCACAGATTTCCCAGAGCCAGATATTACCCACTCTTTGCAGTTCCCTCCCTGTGCTAGGTGTCTCTGGTTGGCTCACTTAGCAAACCTACTCCAGGCTTAACAGTCTCCTGCACACAGCTCCCTCACTCCCTCTGCTTACTCACAGAGGCTGCATCTACACTACAAAAATAACTTTGAAGTTGAGCATCTACACACACCCTACTTCAAAGTTAAACTACGAAGTAGGGCATTACTCCATTCCTGGGAATGGAGTAAGGACTTAGAAGTAAGGGACAATGTGTGTAGACTCTCTGCTGGCTACTTCAATGTAGTGCCTAACTTCAAAGTCGACTTCGAAGTTAGTTTCTAGTGTAGAGGCACCTGATGAGATAAAATCTAATTTAAAGGTGTTAGCTCAATATTAAAATGTCAGTCTTCACTGTAAATATCACTAGCTCAAATTAGTAAGCCCTAATACTAATAAGAAAATGTTGCTATTACTGGATGGGTATAGCATCAATTTCAAATTTCAAATTTTGAATAAAGGCTAGTATGGAAGCTCCATGGCTTTAATTTGAATTTATTAGCCTCCAGAAGTGTTCTGTATGTATTACACAAAGCTACAAGGTGATCCTCTCTGTGTGTCTGCTTCCTTCTCCACTCTTCTTCATCCAGGTGTGCAGGAAGGTCACAGGAAGCCCAGGAATCTTTGAATTAGAATTTTAATTTGAATTCTGCAGTGCCCAGGCACTGAAGGTCTGGATGTGTGGCTTATGGAACCAGGTGAGGGTAGACAGGACTGATAGCTGCCTGCTGCTACACCAACATTTGCAGAGGATGTCCAGCACAGAGAACCCAGGTGGGTTTGGGGGAGGTCTGAAGGCACAGCACTCCTCTATGCCAACATCCACAGCAGATGAATGGCTGATGGAACTGCATGGGGGAGAGGGATTGGACAGAGCTGATAGCACAGGTGCCCACCACTACACCAATGTCTGCAGAGGACAAGTGGCACAGGGAACCCAGGCAGGTTTGTGGAGGTCTGAATTCTGGCTTTGCATTCTGGGATTCTAACATGAAACACCCACAAGCAACCTGGGCTAAGGCACTGTAGGATAGGTACCCACAGTGCACTACTCATGCTGTCAAACTTGCATAGGGCAATGGGAACATGCGAACTCAACAAGGAAAAATGATGTGTCAAATTTCAAGGAGGTTTGTGGACACTTACACAATAAGAACTCATAAGATTCATAAGAATGGATTCATAAGAACGAGGTTAACAATCGATCTCATAGTGTAGATGTAGCCAGAGAGACTACTGAGTTAACCCTTACTGTGGGAACATTGTGTTTTGCATTTCCTTGGCATGTAAAATGTAATCTGTGCAAATTTCACACTGTGTTAATCCAGAGTATTCACACTTAACATATATATACATTTGATAGTGGAGAAAGACAAAGAAATGCTGTTCAATTTCCCAAAGTGATCTCAATAACTTCCCTTCTGAAACTCCACGCAACTATTTGCAAGTGATTTCAAAAGTCTCAGATAAGTATGACCCAATTCAGACTTCCCAAATGATTCACATAAAACAAGAAACTTTAAATTTCCTCCTCCAAGATTTCTCTGTATCGTATCATTTTTCACCATCACTAACACTGGTACAGAGAATCTGTAACAAATGACTGAGAGGATTCAACAGCATTTCTGATACATTACTTCAAAATCTTTAACTTACAAGTATCAGGACAGCCGTATATTACATTTATTTTTTAAAGGATTAAAATGTCTAACTTGGATTCTTTGGGGATTTTCTACACTTCAGTGCTTAGACAGGGAGATGCAAAGAAATAGTAATAAAGGGCACAATATAGCAACCACTTAATACACAGACAAAGTATTACAGGCAGTAAAATGTTGGTTTTAGACTGCAAGATGGAAAAGGAAATTTGGAAGATGAGACTATTAAATAAAAATGTACTGGAAACAGTTCAGTTTTCAAAATATTTGTTTCTTTTGCGCTAAAGAATAATAAAAACAAATCAGTTGTCCTAAATGAAATTGATCAGATTAATAATAAAGTTAATTCAGTCATATCTTATTCAAATAGGAGAACTATTTATGAATTATAATCTTACCTTTCATTCTGTAATTAAACCAGAAGCAAAATGTACATAATGCATTTAGAACCTTTGGTTCAGACACTCAGCTGGTCTGAAGCAGTGGAGCTCCATTGACTTCCTTTGAACTATACTGATTTATACCAGCTGTGATCTGGCTCTTTGCCAGCAGCTCCATTAGCTTGGCATAAAATAGCGCAGCATAGTCTGATATTTCCTTTTAGAATACATTTTATAGGTCTTTTTTTTTTTTTGTTGCTTTCAAAAATTATTTGTCTGGACAAGATTAATAGATGTAATATTCAAGTTAAATAGAGACATATTAATTGTTCAATTCAATATTTTAGTATATAAAAATTAGTTTATCTCCCTGTACAACACGACATTATTCATCATCAAGGGATCACCAGAATATGTAGCACAAAAAATACAGCAGATGGACTGCAGAGGATCTTCTCATTTGCTATATTGTTCATTTCCTCTATGTACACAGTTTACTAACTTTAACATGTGCTTTGCTCTAGTGCAATGTTTCTTAAACTACATTCTGCTGAAAACTGTTGTTCCGTAAACAAGTTGCAGGTGTGCTGTGAGCATTTGGAAAAAATACACTGGTGGTCTATATTTTCCGTTATTAAAACCAGGTACAATGTTACTTCTTCATTGCTGTGACACCTGATTAAACTCCATCATTTTGTTTTTGCTGTGTATGTTGCTGTTTGGGTTTTGGTTTGGTTAGTTTTTTTTCCAAACAACAATTTTTTAAGAACATTTTCATAGGTATTCTGCATAAAAATATTATTTTTTGGTGTTCTGTAGTCTCAAAAAGTTTAAGAAACACTGATCTACTGAAATCATCATATGCAGATTTGGATTTGTAAAGTACTATGGTTTTGCTTCCATTTAAAGTCCTGAAGTTTTATTGGGACAGTTTTCATATCCATAAAAAGTGTCACTGATTTCTTTAGTTTTCTATTAACAGCTGCACAATCACAACTGCAGTGTTACCGACTGCTCCTTGCAAACCAAATATGACAGTGTCCTCCCAGGCAAAAGAGCCATCTAAAGGGAAATGGACATCAAAGAAGTCCAGAGTCGTAGGAGCAGCAGGGTTGCCAACCATCAGTAAATTTACAGGCAGTCCATAAAAAATTAGCCAAAGTTGGACATGTCCATAAGGGCCGTAAAAAAATTAGGTGTCCATAAATTTCGTAGTGCAATAAAATTTCAAAAAACAGCAATTATCCTATAGCAATTAAAACTTCGTCTGTGCTGCTTCAAACATTTTACTTCAGAGCAGCAGAAATTGGACATTTTAGTTGTTTATTTAGCTCAACGGCTGAGGTGAATCACGGGATCTACATGATGTTCTCATCTACACTATCCCGCCAACTTAGCGTCAGCACATTAACACCACGACTAACTAAATGAAAATGAGCTAAATAGCATATTGTTCTTGTGATGTGTGAATGACAATCATTACTTTTCGCTTTTGGCCATTTTTGTCATATTAATATAGTATAAAAAATATGTCTGTAAAAAATTTGTCCGTAAATTTTTCCCATTTTGTCTGCAGATCAAATTTCTGTGGGTTGGTAACCCTGAGGAGAAATAGAGCAGACACTACATTGCAGTTGAGCCTCTTGAAGACAATTGATGAGTTATGCATTGACCAGGCTGGCACCTCTGTGATGACTCTAATTATCTACTGACTGTTCACGTAAGAATGATGTCAAGTACATGGCCCCTTTGATGCATTAACATGGCCTGTACAACCATATCCAGAATCTAAGCCTTTTAAGAGCAAGTTTCTAATCCTCATGACTGTTGAAATAATCTGAACATCAGCTACACAACTGAGGTCTGAAACAAAGACTTGCAGGTAGGAACTACCCCACAACCCAGATGATTGGGTATCAGATCTATAAACCCGGTGACGACACTTCAACATCAACATTAGCAATGCCATCACTGGTTGTATTGCTGGGGTAAGAGCCAGCAGTGAAGCATGCAGGTTGGGAATTGCAGCAGAAAATATCCACATCTTCAAATCTATCCATGAGCACATTTGAAGCAACCGGAGCATTTTCACATATTCTGTCTCACTTTTTAGTTTGCATTTGTTATTATCTAATGTATTTCTCTTTCTCGAAGGGAAGTAGTAGTAGTAGTTAGCCTCTTCTACTTCTCCATCTTGGAGCATAGGCCACTGATGACCATTCACCAGTATCCCCGGTCCTAAGCTATCTTTTCCAGTTCTGACCAGGTAATTCCCATCTTTTTAGGTGCCTGCCTTCAGGTATCTATGCTAGGTGTTTCTTGGGCTCCCTCTTTTCCTCTTCCATGGTGGGTTCCAACTTAAGGCTTGCCTTGTGATGTTAGTGGTTGGTTTTCTGCATGTCCAATCCATCACCATCTTCTCTTCCTGATTTCTTCTTCTGCAGGAAGTTGGAGAGTCAGTTGCCACAGGGGTTGGTTGTTGATGGTGTATGGCCAGTGGAACTGGAGAATTTATGGAGGCAGTTATTGATAAATGTCTGATTTTTTGACAGTCCTCTTTATTGTTCTCTAAGGTTGTACTGATTTCACACTGGAGTTGAATAACCTGATCTTAGTCTGAGTTCTGATCTGCTTAGAATTCCAGATGTTTACATGAGAAGAAAAGCTGTTCTTGTTTTCCCAATCCTCATTCTCACATCAGCATCAGTGATGCCCTATTTATCAATGATGCTGCCCAGGTATGTGAAGACTTCAACTTCTTCCAGCACCCTTCTGACAAGTATGGCTGTCTGTGTGCTACTGTTTAAGAATTAGGAATTATCAGCCTCCCAAAAGAAGTGCATTTGATAGGACGGACTTGTTGAATTACACTTCTGTAACATCAAGTGATCCACGGTCAAAGAAGATACCAAATATAGGAATACTGAAGCAGTGCTTCATGGCTAGCACTGGTCATACAGGAGCCGCTTCACTGGACTGCTCACCAGGGACAGATACATGCTGCTCATCTGGCCAAAGCTGTATTTTATAAAAACAGTTGAAAATAGGAGCGAATACACCAGAGGCCCACAGAACTGATACAACGCCTTTTGCTAGGCTGGACAATTAACTTGTCTACATGGGAAGTCACTCAGACAGTGTTCCTACTGGTCAGCAACCATTGAGAATATCCAAACAGAAACAGCTGAAGAGAAGTATGAGTGAACAAAACATGCAGCCACATCCACTCAACACAGGGATGCATCTACAGATCCCTTATGGATTTAGATTCACACAGGCCAATGTACTAAAATAAAGTGATCCTCATACAGCATGTTTCCTCACAGTGGGCTGAGCAAGGAGGTCAGCCACAATATGATAGGTAGTTCTATGCCTGCCCATAAATAATGCTGAAAGGAATACTCCCCTCTTTAAAAAGAGAGGCTAAGGAACAACATGAGAGTAAAGCCAGCAGATTAAAGAAAAGATGGTGAGAGGAGTTTTACTTTGGACCTACCTATGATTTTTAGATTTTTTTTCAATGGACCATTAAATGTATTTTAATAGATTTATGGGAGTCTTTCTGGAAGCTTCATCCTTGCTTCAATAAAAACTCAATTAACAGGCATGTTCGTCTCTCTCTCTCTTTTTCTTTTTTGTTGTATACTTGCATAAGCTGTTGTTTAAGATGTTTGTAACCAAAACTGCTTTGCAAAGCATTATGAGGTATAGGGGTGGGTTTAACTTTGAATCAGTAAATGTAGATTTCACCATATACAAACAAATCAAAGAAAAAAAATATTTCCAGTCATTCTACTTGAACTTAAATGCTGCTTGAGAACTTATCAGAATTTTATTAGCGGACATGTACTTGGAATATTTTGACAAGCGATATTGACAACGTGCATTTAACAGACTTAAAGCTTTATTTTTTTTGACTCTCTGAATCTACTGTTAAGTACTAGTCTGACCTCCCCATAATTTCCTTCAACTGTCCGAATTTATATGGCTAAAATGAAAAAAATAAAGATCCTGTGGCAGGGCCAGGGCAGAGGGCCCCTTCAGAGGGAGCCCAAACAAGCAGAAGGGCCTGCAGAGCACCAGCCGGGCAATCACAAGCAGTTGGGTAGGAGATGGCTCAGCCTAACTGAGGCCAGCTGACGCCATGATTGGCATAACTAGAGGCCTGTAAAAACCCTTCACAGTGGGAATGGTGGGGAGGGAGTGTGAGAGGTGAGGAGATCAGAGTAGTGGGACAGAGCAGGTTTGAGAGGAGCGGAGTTGAATATCAGGAACACTAGAAACAGCAAAGAGAGGGTGAGGAACTTCAGCAGTGAGTGTGCAAACTTCTTAACTCTGGTAACCCCAGGCTCAACCATAGGCTAGGAAGAACAGGTCACTCAGCCAGAGCAGATGGAGAGGGAGGACTCAATACTGCTGCAGCCTGGAGAATGTATCTGGGGAATCAGCTGGGGAAGTGACCCAGGAAGAGAGCTGCGGCGTTAAGGGAGTCAGCCCTCCCCAGTAGCTGCTGCATAGGGTCCCTGGACCAGAACCCAGCGCAAGTGGGTGAGGGACAGGTTCCCCCCAGACTACCTGTCACCCCAGAGAGGGCAACTGGATTCTTAAGTGGAACCAGTGGACTGAATAGAGGGCAGAAGCCCAGGAACAATACTCACTTTGTCACGATCCCTATTATCCATCAAAATGATAAAAATAAAATTCTGCCAAGCCTAGTTTTTGGTCATTTTGTTTAAACAGTTGTTGTGCCAGAATCAGTGATGGAAAACAACATTATGATGGGAACATTTGGAAGAGAATACAATGTTTATTTGTTATGGGAAACCTCTGCAAATTTCAACCAAGTCTGAAACTTACTGGGAAAACATTATAGAGAACAGACACTTTGGAATGAATGCTTCATTTAATCAAGTCCCTTTATCAAACCCATATGTACACAAAGTTCTTCATTTCAGCTACTGGAAGTTGTGAGTCTCCACACAAAGCTGAGTGAATGCTGCAGAATGAATCTTTCATGCTGAGAATTTAGCTTCTCATTTGCTAACTTTGTGGAAGACAGGGTGTGTCGACACAGCAAAGTTATTTTAGGATAAGAGCCACTATTCTGAAATAACTTTGGGAGCTTCTACAGAATGCAATCACTATTTCAAAATAATTTCAAAATAGTGGATGGCTAATTTCGTTGCTATTTTGAAATAAACAGTTCCGGAAAATCTCTTTCATAATAGCTTATTCCAAAATAATGCTTCTGTGTAGACATAGTCATACCTTTCAGCCTATGAATCTCTTGCACACTATTCAGCGTGCATATGCATGAGAGTGTATTTTTTCTTATGCTGCATGATTGGCCATCCATAACACAATGTTACACCTAACCTGGACAAAAGAATTACTGGGCACTGATATTCTCAGGGAAAGGATGAGGACAATTTTGGGGGTGTGAGAGAGAGAGCAGAATATGAGTAGGTTTAGGGATTTACATGACTTTAAAAATATTTTTCTGTACTTTTCTGTATCGTATTTGGCTACATACATGGACTCCAGATTTTTCAGACCACCTGGGATTCTTCATGACTAAAGAGCAGTCCACTGAATCCAGTGGTCTCTATTTTGATGAAGAAATTCACTATTGCATGTACAAGCTTGATCACAGCGAAAAGGAGATAGTTGCGTACCCATTGTACAGACCATGTTGATGAAACTCATCTCTCTTTCTTGGGTCTTGGGACCATTGCCTTACTGCCGTGTTAAATTGGCCCATTCCACAGTACTGAATTTGCAGTTTCCAAATTTCTATTACCACAATCATTGCCAGTCACCAACAACTTGTAGTCACATTGTCATGGTCTGTCCCCTTTCGCAAAAGACACGGTCTCTTTCTTTTGTGCCTCTCCTTTAGCAAACTGCCTGGAGGATAAGAGGTGAGGAAAATGCTGTTTTAAGAGATCCTGGTATTGTGCCATATAAAATCAGACACAAGCATTTAATTCGTCTGTCTGGTCCCCATATAAGCAAGCATTCATCACATTATTGTCAGCTGCTACTGAGGGACACTGCATATGTCCTCGGTACCAGTTGAGAAGGTAGTATTTCTTGCCCACATCCTTTTTACCAGCAGCTTTAGGATTGTGTCTCCCTCATACATTAAGCAGTGTCATTCAAGTGCATTTGTTACCCTTTATGTATCACTGACAATTATTTGAAATCACATGCAACAACAATGATGATACAACCAATAGCATCCCCACAAGGAAGTTCAGAGAACACAAAAGATATATTGCATATCACCCACCCCCCGCACCCAATTACTACCCTTCAAACAGCAATTCCACCTCCGGAAAGCTCAGTTTAATGAAATTGTGCCCTAAAGGATAAAGAGGGGCAAAGTACAATCCGAAGGAAAGGGACTTTTGCATGAAATTCATAAGCTCACCTTTGTAAAAGAGGAGCTGTGGGCCGGGTAGCAGCATGTCTCAGAGAGAGAGAAATGATTTCTCAAGCAGAGAACTCCCAGGCCATTTAGGACTTTGTAGCACAATATCAGCTTTGGACGTTTCACTCGGCAGCCCACACAGAGCCAGTACAAGTTACAAATCAGTGGTGCAATATGCTCAATACGCTCTGCTTAACCAGGAGGATGCTACGTTGTGTTCTAGCTTCCGTGACCAAAGGGATGAGAAATCTAGCCCCAGACAGAGTGCCTTAGGGTAGTTAAGTCTAGAGGTGACTTAGTAATCAGTCATGGTGGATAGACCATGAGCAAGAAAATGTTGCAAGCTCCCAGTCAGTTAGATGTATTGGGGGGAAAAAACACATTGGCTACTGCTTGAATTATGGACATCCAGCCATAATGGAATCCAGTCAGTTGTCAACATGAGCAACACACTCTCAAATCAAAGGGCTAGAAGTCATTTCTGCCATTGTAACAGCTGGCAGGGAGACCCCAGCCTGTGACCTCTGGAGCTTAGTGCATGAGTCTCTATGTGATGGGGTGTACCAACCCCACACTGAGCAGGAGGGTGAGGGCCAGGCCTCTTGGGTGGAAAAGGCCCCGCCCCCCAAGGCCCTGCTGAGCATGGTCCGGCTGCAGCACAGGTATAAAGGCTGGGGAAGCCTGGCAGTTGGGGCTGGCCAGGAGCAGCAGCTGCCCAGGGGGCAGTGGCAGTAGCGACAGCAGCTTCAGCTGCAGTGGGGGCAATAGTAGCAGCAGAGGCAGCAGCCACAACAATACTCTGAGAAGGTGCAACCAGAGCTGGAGCAACGTGCCCACTCAGACGGAGTAGGAAGCAGCCCAGGTCACGGAACTGGGAGGGAACCCTGGAACTCAGGGTGTTGAAGTAAGGATTCCCGCTGAGCTGGAGGCTAGGGGTGACACACCCACCACCGACAAGGCCCTGGGCTGGAGCTCAGTGGAAAGGGAGGGCCTGAGCAATCCTGCCCCCATCCCTGGAGCTTCCCCCCTCAGAAGGGGGAACCGTGACTAGGCTTTTGGGCCTGCACAGAGTGATTGGACCCCCAGGCCAGCATATAGTGCCTCAGCCACTGAGGCCTGCAAACTGGGGCCAGGACATGGGGCCCACAGACTGTGACTATCCAGGGAGGGCCAAACAGGGAGCAAGGCCTGGGTACTTGGACTAGGCTGCAGAGGCCAGAGTTTGGCTGTTTAGGCCGCACTGCCCAGCTGTAGGGGTAATGTATATGGACTTTAGCCATTAGGCTGCACTGCCTGATGGTGGGGTGATTCCTATTGACTGTGGCCATTAGGCCCCACAGCCCAGATGTAGGAGTGATGGGTATTGACTTTATCCATTAGGCCACATTCACCTGGCAGCAGAAGCAAGTCACGTTGACTGCTGGGCCTGTGAACCCTGACCAAGCCCCCAAGGCTTGATGAGGGCGTGGAGCCCAGGAGGACAATGCAGGAGCCCTCAGGAACAATGCAGGGCAAGAGACCCTGCCACACTCTACAATTTGAGCTAAAAGCCAGCTGGCTCTGAGCTGTAAGTGGTCTAGATGCCACTGTGTGGGACAGTAAACCACACCAAGTAGGTGTGTGGGTTACACCATATCTTCCAGTTCCTTTCCCCAACCCACCAACATCAACTTTGTTTTACCTGGCCTGAGCATCAGACACAACTGCATAAAACTGCACAACAAATTACTTCCAAGATTCCAGAAATATTATTGCAGCCTGTGCCACTAACCCCACCATGAAGGGCCCTGGCTACCCACCTGCAATCCAGTCTCTCAGTTAGCCTCTTATGCATGATGAAATGTAATGAAATATCGAAATTCTCATCAAGAGAGCTAATACTGCACCTGCATACTGGCCTCCCGTATGACAGTGCACAGCATCCCCGCTGGCTCCACACGATTTGAAATTGTACAAAGGAGAGCATTGAAATACAGCTATGAAAGGATATACTGGTAACTGCCATGCTCCATTGTTAGCATGGCTGAAATCAAACACTCTTCAGATCAATGCCTGTTGAATCTGTCCCTTTTAAACAAGCAAAGAAGAGGACACTGAAAGGTGCACTATTTTTATCCTCCTTATAAAACCAAGTATGAGCCAAAATGTAGAACACTCACCAGCAGTGTATTTTCAAACACACTTTGAATTGCCTGACTTTCTAACATGTTATAGGTGGCTTGCTTCCTTACAAGTAGAATAATCCGTGTGGAAAGTGTGTCCTGGGTTACTTGGATTTCACTGGTTTAAGTTTACATCAAATGAACATATTTACTGAAACTCAGAAATGAGCTGATGATTCATCATTATCCTGCAACTGTAAAGATCATAATGCACTGAAGTTCAGTAAGCTCTGAATGAGTTTTGCTTTTCTCTTTTGTGAGGTTAATACAAAAGAGATATTTGAGAGTCTGACAGATTCTGAGTCTTATTTGACCAAGTTCAGTTTGCAATATTCATCTGATTTCGCTGACCCATTTACTAACATGGACATACTTCCACCTATTTAATGAGCCCTACAAAGTGAGGCTCTGTCTGCTTGTTTCCTGGTGTCCCCATCAGATTAATTTGTATTGATTTTTGCAGGTTTGAAGAAAACCAAAGCCAGACAGCTAATGGGAGATCACATAATCTCATTTGTAGAGCAGGCATTGGAAATTTGGGAGGTTTGCACTTTATTGCTTATTCTGCCACTGAACCACTGCACAACCATGAACAATTCACTAGTTAACTAACCCAGCCATCAGAATCCTTAACTGAAACCATACCTGCTCCTGCCTTCATACAGCAGTCTAAGAGGCACATTACTGCAACACACACAGCTTGAATTCTTTGCAGATGACACTAAACTGTTCAAGACAGCCAAAACATGGCAGACTGTGGAGAACTTCAAAAAGATCCCATCAACCTGAGTGATTGGGCAACAAAGTGGCAAATGAAAGTTAATGCAGATAAGTGTTAGGTAATGCACATTGGAAAAAATAACCCCGACTACACTTACATTATGATGGGGCCTAATTTAGCTGTAACTAATCAGGAAAGAGATCTTGCAGTTAGCATGGAGAGTTCCTTGAAAACTTCCATGCAGTGTGCAGAGGCAGTCAAAAAGGCAAATAGGATGTTAGGTGTTATTAAAAAACGGATAGAAAATAAGACAAGGAGTATCTTACTACCCCTATATAAATCTATGGTATGCCCACATCCTGAGTACTGTATACAGATGTGGTCTCCTCACCTAAAAAAAGATATCCTGGCACTGGGGAAGGTTCAGAAAAGGGCAACTAAAATGATTAGGGGCTTGGAACAGGTCCCATATGAGGAGAGGCTAAAAAGATTGGGTCTTTTCAGTTTAGAAAAGAGGAGACGGAGGGGGGACATGATGGAGGTATATAAAATTATGACAGGTGTGAAGAGGGTGAATAAGGAGAAGTTATTGACTTGTGCCCATAATACAAGAACTAGAGGACACCAAATGAAATTCATGGGTAGCAGGTTTAAAACTAATGAAAGAAAGTTCTTCTTCACTCAGCGCATAGTTAACATGTGGAACTCCTTGCGAGAGGACACTGTGAAGGCTAGGACTATAACAGAATTTAAGAAAGAGCTAGATAAATTCATGGAGGTTAGGTCCATAAAAGGCTATTAGTCAAGGGTAGGAATGGTGTTCCTGGCCTCTGATTGCCAGAGGCTGGAGATGGATGGCAGGACACAAATCGCTTGATCGTTGTCTTTGGTCTACCCCTTCTGGGGCACCTGGCACTGGCCACTGTCGGCAGACAGGCTACTGGGCTGGATGGACCTTTGGTCTGACCCAGTATGTCCATTCTTATGTTCTTTCACGTCATTCTTAAACGGCCATTTTTTCACTTTAAAATTCCATTGAGTTCTGCGAGGCAATATTGTTTCATTTATTATACCTGCATTGCATTAAACCTTGCAATGCCTGTTGCAAATTTCTGCTGCACTGCATGTCTGATGGCAGTAAACATGGATTATAATCTACCAAAGAAGCACAGGTCAACACCTTGGGACTCAAGCCATATGACTATGTGGCCAGAGTCACAAAATGATTTTGCTTCATGACCCTCCCAGCAATCCCAAACCTAAGAACTAACAAGCCTGGAGGCCATTGGTTGATTGTCAGCTCCCAGAGCTCCTCAATGCCCGCTGGCTGATGGCCCATCATACTGTAACTCATACCACTAGAGAAACAAATATATAAGTACTTTAATACAACATGAGTTGGCAGATACTGATACAGATACTCTCCCTCTCAGAGGTGTCTTCTTTTGTGGAAGTTCAAATATGGTAACCCTACATGACACTCCTACTCCAATCACACTGTTGTCATAACATTCATGAAAAAGTTGTATTTTGAGGTATCCTATGTAAACTGGGGACACACTGATCTTGAAAACATTATGTGATGTGTGTACAGTTTGTGTACCAAAAGTTATAAATGTGGGCTGGACATATGTTCCTAATATGTGTTTAGGAGGCAATGCATACACCCAGCCAGCACTAAACATAGGAATCGGGTTCCACCTCTCTAACCACCTTGATTAGAGGCAGAGGACAATGAAAGTACATTTATATACAAGGCAAACAAAGCCACGGAGCTACCAAGCAGTTTCTTAGCGAGCACCTTGGAGGACAGCATCTGCACCCTAGAAATCTTCCTGGCTCAAGGCAGACACAATGGATTTTGGGCAATATAAGGTAAGCATAAATATATTAGTTATCTATTACTTCAGGTGCCGTTCCTTATGTCCCCTGATAGCCTGTGAAAGTTATGGCATCTTGGCCTAAAAGGCATGAGCTGTTGATAACTTGCTGTACATGAGACAGTGTTTTTGGCAAAGACAGAACAGGTGCATCTACACTAGCTGGCTACTTCGAAGTAGCCAGCACAATGTCGAAATAGCACGCGTTGCATCTACACGCGCCATGTGCTATTTCGACTTTGAAATCAACGTTAGGCGGTGAGATGTCGAAATCGCACAGCGCCCTACTTCAATGTTCAATGTCGAAGTAGGGCATGTGTAGACGATCCGTGTCTTGCTACTTCGAAATAGTGGGGTCCTCCATGGCGGCCATCAGCTGAGGGTTTGAGACGCTCTGTCCAGCCCCTGCGGGGCTCTATGGTCACCGCGTGCAGCAGCCCTTAGCCTAGGGCTTCTGGCTGCTGCTGCTGCAGCTGGGGGTCCATGCTGCATGCACAGAGTCTGCAACCAGTTGTCAGCTCTGTGGATCTTGTGCTGTGCAGAGCAAGTGTGTCTGGGATGAGCCCTTTAAGGGAGCGGCCTGGGGCTTTGCTGGCCCTTTATTTTGACGGGGAGTGCTTATGTGTGTGGATGCTCTGCATTTCCTTCCGGTGCAGCTGCTTTCGATGTTCCCCGTCACTACTTCGACGTTGAACGTCGATGGCACCAGCCCTGGAGGACGTGTAGACAATACATGTCGAAGTAGCCTATTTCAATGTCCTAACTTCGAAATAGGCTACTTCGGCGTAGTGTGCTAGTGTAGACGTAGCCAACTTGTTAGAACAAAGTCTTAGTCAACAGAAAGTGTGTTTTGTTTTTGTTGGTAGCCCTACCTGTTTTTTCCTCTTGTTTACCAGCTTTTATATCTGTGTTATGGTTAAGAAACACAAAACCATCTCAGTGCCGTCTATTAAAATGACTCAAGAGCATTTACGCTAAGCTAAGAGGCTATGTATGCATATACTTTGTCTTTAGAAGCAGCAAACATCATAATTTCTGTGAGAATTGGAGTAAAATGGACCAGACACAGCAGAGATTCATCATTGGGCAAAACTAGTTCACTGTAACTTTAGATTGGTAGAGTCTCAAGGAGATTAGTGTGGTAATTAGTGTGCAACATAGAACTATACATAAGAGTGTGTCTGAATTATTGTTTACTTACTAAGTGGTATCAAGAGCCACTGATTTAATAATTGTAACACAGATATTATCCATGTGTATGAGGTCAAATATATAACATTTTATCATGGTACTATAGGTTCAAATTGCTGAAATTCATTTACTCCTCTCTCAATAGAGTTAAATCTCAGCAACATTAAATTAAAAAATCATTTTTGTGACAAAGCATCTGAAGGCTAAGTCAGTCCACTAAACAAAAAGTTAGTCAGTTATATACATTTATCTTGCTTTACAAATGTTCTACTGAAACAGTCCTAATGTATCCTTCAGTTTCAATATTGCAGTCCTCATCCATATCCCAAACACCTCATACTCCTGAATGCATCCAAAGAGGGCAATAAACTAAGAGAGAAAACTATGACAAAACTGTTCCAAGTTCATATTCTGGCTAGGAGTGTTTCTGAATTACTGTTTTCTCTGCTTACTGAACAATTTCTCAGTGTTGCTACAGCACTGGGATTTACTGTGAACAAACAGAGCAAAGCTCCAGTCACACTGACAGGATTTCCTCACTCTGCTACAGATACTACAAAGTAAATTACTTATCAGCTAAGGCATGATGTCAAGCAGCAAGTCTGGGGGCCATCTTTATTATCAAAGGCAACATCAGCTTTCACACTTTGGTGCATTCACATTTCCCATCAGTGTTTCTCATCTACTTCTGCAGAGCCATCTGTCATTATCAGAAACTGTTTCACAAAAAGATATGTACTTATTTCTAATGATTTTCACCTTCCTTGGTGGTGAGCTGAATTCCACCTAAACTGTGTGCAGCCAGGTAGCCATGCAGCTGCCTAACAAGCCTCGTGCAGGGGTTCAGGGCAGGCACAAAGAGCTCAGTCTCTGCCTGCTGACTCCAGCATTGGAGATGGAGTGCTGAGACACAGACAGGGGGGCACCTCTCTCCCAGTCATAATGCCCAACCCAGAGCTGCTGCTGTGGGGGACAGGTGTCTCTTCCATGGTCCCCAACCAGCTGAGCCTGTATCTATCTCAGCTGTGAAAGAGGTGCCTTTCACCTGGCTGTGCCAACTTGAGCTGTGGGGGCGTTGCGGAGAGGTGCCCCTCACCTGGCCCCAAGCTGCTGTGGTAAGAAAGGGCTGGGGTAGCCCCCTACCCTGCAAACCTCTCTTCCACATCCCCACTCCAGAGCCTGCACCTCTAACCAGCGCCCTGGCACCTCAACTCTGTTCCAGGACTGAGCTCCTTATCCCGACCCCAAGCCCAAACCCACACTTGCAGCAGATCTCTCACACCCCTGCTTCCAACCCTCTGATCCAGCCCTGAGCTGCTCAACCCCAGCCCTCCCCCAGAGCCCTCACATTCCACTCCCCAGCTTTCTGCCCCAGCCTTGACCCGCTCCCACACTCAGGGCCCCTTGGCCCAAGCCCCAGCCACACAAATGTTGTTATGCGCAGCAATAAGAAGGTGACGTGTCACACATCACCTCCACATTGGTGCACATAACACGATTTATTCTGCTCAGGGGTGGGGAAAATTAGAAGGAACATTGTAAGTGAGCCCTCATGAAAACACTTAAAGTGTTTTTAAGGCACATAGCTGCATTAAGTATGCTAATAAGCCCAGCTTTATCACTTGATATTTCCTACCCTAATAAATGAAAAAGTATACAAAGAAAAAAATAAGTGCTTCAATAGACAAATGGCCATTCCTTACTCTTCTTAAAAGTTTGACAATAAATAATTCCAGCTAAATCAATAAGGCCGTGTCTACACTAGCCCAACCTTCGAAATGGCCATGCAAATGGCCATTTCGAAGTTTACTAATGAAGCGCTGAAATACATATTCAGCGCCTCATTAGCATGCGGGCAGTCGCAGCACTTCGAAATTGATGCAGCTTGCTGCCGTGCGGCTCATCCCGACGGGGCTCCTTTTCGAAAGGAGCCCACCTACTTCTAAGTCCCCTTATTCCCGGATGCTCATAGGAATAAGGCGACTTTGAAGTAGGCAGGGTCCTTTCAAAAAGGAGCCCCATCGGGACAAGCCACGCGGCGGCGAGCCACGTCAATTTCGAAGTGCCGTGGCTGCCCGCATGCTAATGAGGCGCTGAATACGTATTTCAGCGCTTCATTAGTAAACTTCAAAATGGCCATTTGCATGGCCATTTCGAAGTTTGGGGCTAGTGTAGACATAGCCTAAGAGAGGGATAAATCTAAGATAAACAGGGTCAGGTAACTGATGACAGAAGGAGGTCTGCAAAGCAATCATATTAAGAATAAAACAAATTCCAAATGATAACATGGAAATCATAATAAAGGAGGATAAAATGAACAGAATATAGTTTGCCTCAGTGGCCATTATGAGACAGTAGATGTTGCCAACAATAAGGAATAACTTCTGCTAACATTTTGTCCTGGTCACCCAAAGCTACATAAAAAATGTGTGCTGGTCAGGGTGAAATCAGCAGAGATTTTGGAGTAATTAAATGTCCCACTTCTCTTTTCAAGATGCCACATCTGTAAAAGGAAATCTGTGTCTATTTTGTAAAGTCTCTAGCTTCCTTAGTACTCCTGTTTTCTGGGTCCTCCACATTCTCTGTTTTGGTTTTAAAAGTACGTGTCTTGGCTTACTCTAGATTTGATTTCACCTATATCGTGTAACACGACGTGAAAATTTGGCCCAGAGTTCTCACGTGGAGCTGTTTCAAAGGCAGCTTACTGCAGTGTTCAGCAACCACTCGGTACGTAAGGTGTGTGTAAGGGATCGATGCTTTTCCATGACCTGTTCCAGCCAGTCACGCAACTCAGCCCTTATGGGCATCTCCTCAGCACCGCACATAAGAGTCACACAACTTGCCAACAAACTTAGGACTATAAGAAAAAGAAAAAAGCAGAGGTATGACAGCTAGCCAAGACCTGACAGATTCCTCACTGATGTCAGCTCAATTTGCTTGATTAGGTGGAAAAATGGTTGACTTACAAGCATCGCATATTGAACACATTGAAAAGATTTGCATGTGTAACTAGTAAAGGGCAGTATCCTGTATCCATTTACACATGTTCTTTGCTTTGAATTCAAATGGAAATACACATGTGCCTAAGGGCATACACCCCAAAAGTCTTTGCACGATTGAGGCCTCAGGGTCTGACCCAGAGACTACTTGAGTCAAGGGTAGTTTCTCCATTGACTTCAGTGGGATATGGATCAGGCCTTAAACACACACTTTTCACTGCCAGTTTACTGTCTTCAAAAACCTGTAATTCAATAGAAGAATACAAAGTTTCTTCTTGCTTGACTTGCATGCTAGATTTCTTTGAGACCTGAAAGTTTGTGAAAAGGTAGGTAATTAATATACAAATGTTTACAATCAGCAAGCAGTAACTTCTTTCCTTTTTTTCTTTAGAATTCACATTGGACCAATAAACTGAGTATTTTGTCAAACTGCATTAAACTACACAATTCTGCTGTCGGTAGGCAATCTGACTTTTCATAGTGCCAAATATTATACTGAAGCTAACCTAACTCAGCAGCAGCACTGAGATTTATTGGTCTGGAAAGAGCAAGGAGTTGCAAGCCAAAAGAATGATCTACTATGAGAACTGTGTTGGATCAAAACATGGGATACAGTTGCACCAATGGGACTAAATGAATGCATTGAAGTTATACTTATTTTTAAAATTATGATGAAGTCAGAAATTGGCTTCTGTTGTGTAAAGCCTCAGCTCAGTCCAGAACAATGCAGATGTAAGTCCTGTAACTTTCTGAAAGCTTTGTTTTGCAGCAGCTGTAGGTGTATATTAAGTACTATAAGTTAGTAAGAAATTGTTTGTAGATACCATACGTCCGCAAGAAATCCTGGCTACTCTTTTGTAAAAGAAATTGCTTTCTATAAATGAGCTTTCCTTTGTGTGAGCGAGGGAAGTGTGAACGTGTGTGTGTTTGTAATGGAATCAGTCCCCAAAGTCAGTCTGTTTGTACAATCTGCTGCCAGCAGCACCTTGATGGACAGAGAATAATAGGAGCTGAGCCCTGCAAAAGACCATCATAAGAAAGAGAAACAGGCCCAAGAAGAGAAGATCAAAGGCCCATCTTCTGTTAGCTCATGACTCCTGGTCCAACAGTGTCCTGGGACAGTGGGACAGGATAAGAGCTATGGACTAAATCATATAAAAAGATGGTACAAAGCCACAGAGAGTTCTTCTTGCCATGACCACTCTGCAGTAATTCGTCTCTGCTGGCTGGGGAGGTAAGAGGAGGCCCTGGATCCGTCCCCGTCTCCCCAAGATGGGTGGTACTGACTGCTCCTTAGAACTAAGCTGACGAGAGAGCAAGCAGACAAGGGTCATAATCAGCTCGCTGCCTCTGATTTATGACTGCTTCAGACATACTGGACCCACTACATCTTTGCTTCCTCCACTGTCCCTATGCAACGCTTCACCTGCATGAGTTTGCCTCTGTAAGTGTATGAGTGCAGGAGGGCATGAATGTGTGTGGGTGTCTGCTTGAAAGCTAGTTCCCCTTTTTCTTTTACTCCAACAGTGACATTTAATAAAATCCATATGAGTGTAACCCTGGGGTGGTCTTTAGTGCAAGTAAGGCAACAGCTTCCTTTGCTAATAGCAAACATTTTAGTAGAGTTCATTGTTATGCAGTATGACTATAGTCAATTTATACTCTTTAGACAGACGCATACAGTTGGGGGAAGGGACTAACGAATAATGTAGCAAAAACACTTTCCCTTGCAAGGCTGCTTCTTAAAATAAGAAGCTACTTAACATTTGTGACATTTTAACATTTATAATTTGCCCTTGTTGAAAGGATGCACAACAAAGCTATTTCAAAGTAAGCTATTCCAGAGGAGCTATTCCAAAATAGCTTGTTTCAGAATAAGAGCTACACACAAAATAGAACACGCACAATACAGCATATTTCAAAATAGAACCATTGGGCTCACTAGCCCCCACCTTTCAAAAGGAGGATGCTAATAAGCCACTTCAGCAGATGCTAATGAGGCACTGCCATGAATATGCAGTGCCTCATTAGCATAATGGCAGCTGTGCGAACTTCGAAAGTGACACTTTGAAATGCACGCTGCTTGTGTAGACCGGCGCCTTTCAAAAGGACACACCCGAACCCCGGATTTTGAAAGTCCCAAAACCAAATGGGATGAAGGGGCTTTCGAAATCTGGAGGTCCTTTTGAAAAGCCCTTCTCTACATGAGCAGTGTGTGCTTCAAAAGCAGCACTTTTGAAACATGTGTGGCTGCCATTATGCTAATAAGGCACTGCATATTCATGAAAGTGCCTCATTAGCATGTGCCAAGTGGCTCATTAGCATCCCCCTTTCTAAAGGCAGGGGCTAGTGTAGCCACAGCTACTATAACTTATTGCAAAAAAGGCCCTATTCCCTCTTCTCCATTTCCTGGATACACAGCCTCTATTTTGAAATAGTTATATTAATTTCGAAATCGGTACTATTGCTCGTGGAATGAGGTTGACCTATTTCAAAATAAGCTAAATGCTATTTCAAAATTATTTTGAAATAGCATTTGCATTGTGTAGACGCTAGCAAAGTTATATCAAAATGAGGGCTGTTATTTTGAAATAACTTTGCTGTGTAGACATACCCCAAGGCATATAGGGGCTACTGTGTTTATCTGAGTAATGAGCCATGCTTGCCACTTGTTGATATGCAGAATAAAGGAATTTCTATTTGAACCTGAAGTGAATCATTGAATCCTTCTTGAATTTTGCCACTACTGAGCCATGTGGTTTCTTTAATTTTATTAATCTAAAATCCTGACATAATCAATGGGAGCAGCTGAAACGAGATATAACTGTACTAAGTGCTGTTCTCACCATGGAGAATAATGGGCCCACTGAATGCAATTCTAATCAGAGACAGCAGTGTTCAAGAACAGTAATAGAGATGGAGCTTCATGGCAAAGTGCACTGATTTTTTTCTCAGTTTTGAATCAAATCTGTGAACTGTAAAAGCAGACATCCTAATCCCACACAATGGCAACAAGAACCTCCCAATATTTTTGTGAAATGTCAGATAGACTCTGTGTAAAGATTAAACTCCTCTGGAAAGCTGATCAGAGAATATGGGAAGTCATTCCAGCAAAAAAATATGATGTTTGTGGCATTAATTGTTTTAGGTTTTCACCAAAAAACAACAGAACATTTTTCATGTTTCATGTTGGCCGTGTCTCCACTAGCCCCAAACTTCGAAATGGCCACGCAAATGGCCATTTCGAAGTTTACTAATGAAGCGCTGAAATGCATATTCAGCGCTTCATTAGCATGCGGACGGCCGTGGCGCTTCGAAATTGACGCGGCTTGCCGCAGCGCGGCTTGTCCCAACGGGGCTCCGTTTGGAAATGAGCAGATAGGAATAAGGGGACTTCGAAGTAGGCGGGGTCCTTTTGAAAAGGAGCCCCGTCAGGACGAGCCGCGCTGTGGCGAGCCACGTCAATTTCGAAGCGCCGTGGCCACCCGCATGCTAATGAAGTGCTGAATATGCATTTCAGCGCTTCATTAGTAAACTTCGAAATGGCCATTTGCGTGGCCATTTCAAAGTTTGGGGCTAGTGTAGACATACGGCCTTTATGATGAAAACAAAACAAAAAAAAGATGAAAAAAAAATCTGAACCTGTTTTACTCCTTAATTTGCAGCTCACGGAGTGATCTACTTTTCCAGGTAGAGGACAAATCATTAAAAGTTGGCCTCCTTTCCATGCATAGCAGTAGTTAATATGATATGCAGTTTGTACCCACAATTCAAATATTGATGCAAAACCACAATCATAGTGAGTATATATTTTGCACATTCATATTTTGTAGGAGTCTGAGCCTTTTGAAAATCTGTTTATCTTAAATTTTACATCTGTTTATTTTAAATTTGACCACCTTTCAAAACTCAGCTGAGAGCTTGGGAATAAAAACAGAACTTGGACGCTGCTTAGGTGGTCTCAAAATTAAACTGAAACAATAGAGGTCCCTAACTTGAAAGAATTTTGAGTCATAAGTAGTCTCTCATAGCTGCCTACCTGGAACAGCTAACTATAGTTTTACCTTCTTGAGCCAGTCTGTACTATACAACATGTTTTAAAAATTTCACTGACTCTGTTATACTTGGTTTGCAAGTTCAGTGCAATCTTTTTGTTCTGTGTCTGAACACCACTTAAGCTTGTGGGTGGTGATCCAGGCCTGGGGCTCCACTGTACAACAATAACAAAAATAATAACTAATCTTTGTTTTGATTAAAAATAAATACTTTGTATAACGTTTTCTGTGTACATAAGGAACAGAGGCACTAATAGAAAAGTTACATAAGGCTTCAGTTAGCTAATGGGACTGCATCCAGGAACTAATCCTGTCCTCAGGTTCCGTTTAGGCAGCAAAGTGCAGTAATTTGGATTGAGCTCTGCTCTGTTTCTGGTGCAACATCCATTCGATACACTATACAGTACCCACTCCAGCTCTTTCCACTACATATTAATCTACATTAAAAAATACTAAGGCGGGCAGTCAAGCAATCAGAAGTTATGAAATCCAAGAATAAAGATTGCCTCTGCAAACTTAATTTGGCCCTCTTGCACATATGCATCCTGATGCAGTCTTTAATTATATGACCACTTAGGCTGTGGCCACACTTGGCCAAACATTCAAAATGGCCATGCTAATGGCCAAAACAAAGAATACTAATGAGGTGCTGAATTGAATATTCAGCACCTCATTAGCATTTGCACATTTTCAAATGCACATGGCTTGGCACTGCTACATGGAGGTCCTTTTCGAACGGACCCCGCACATTTTGAAATCCCCTATTCCACTCCCCTGGAATAGGGGGATTTCGAAATGTGTGGGGTCCTTTTGAAAAGGGCCCCTGTGTAGCAGCACTGAACCACGCGCATTCAAAAGCAACGCCTTCAAAGTGCCAGGGCTGGAAGCATGTGAATGCTAATGAGGCGCTGAATATTCAGTTCAGCGCCTGATTAGTATTCTTCGAAATGGCCATTTTGAAGGTTTGGCCAAGTGTGGTCACAGCCTTAGGCTGTGTCTACACTTGCATTCCTCTCAAAAGATGAGTGCAAGTGAGGGAGAATGAAAATGCAAATGAAGTGCAGATTTCCATATCCAACACTTCATTTGCATATTCCTATTTTGAAATAGCTTCTTTCGAAAGAAGAAAACCAGTGTGGACACTGCTCTTTTGAAAGTAAACCCCATCTTCAAAAGAATCCTTTTCCCATAAAAAAGGGAAGAAGGATTCTTTCAAAGATGTGGTTTACTTTTGAAAGAACAGTGTCTTCACTGGTTTTCTTCTTTCGAAAGAAGCTATTTCAAAATAAGAAAATGCAAATGAGGGGCCAGATATGCAAATCTGACTCTAATTTGCATTTTCAATCCCCCTCATTTGCATTTCTCTTTCAAAAGAGGAATGCAAGTGTATACATAGCCTTACTGTTTCCCCACACAACCCCTGCCTAACTCAATGCCTACGATGTGCAGGGCTCCACCGTTCAATGTTTGGTCCCAGGGTGAGATTCATATTGGCTACGTCTACACGTGAAGCCTACATCGAAGTAGCCTATTTCGATGTTGCGACATCGGAATAGGCTATTTCGATGAATAGCGTCTACACGTCCTCCAGGGCCGGCAACGTCGATGTTCAGCTTCGACATTGCTCAGCCCAACATCGAAATAGGCGCAGCGAGGGAACGTCTACATGCCCAAGTAGCACACATTGAAATAGGGATGCCAGGCACAGCTGCAGACAGGGTCAACGGGCGGACTAGCGCTTCCGGGGCAACAGCTAGCCACTCCCTTAAAGGGCCCCTCCCAGACACACTCAGCCTGCACAGCACGCGGTCTGAGGAGCCATAGGCACACAGACCCCGGGCGCCGCAGTCATGGACCCTCAGCAGCAGCAGCAGCAGCAGCAGCTAGAGGTCCACCCAGGCCTCCCGGCAGGAGCAGGGCTTGCCCTGACCCATGCTATGTGGGAGGCAGCTGAGCACCTCCTTGCCCCAGGGGAGGAGATGCCCCCAGGGCAGCAGGGCTCAACCCCTACCCCTGCAGCACCCCGCTCCACCCCCCGCCTCACACGCTGGCGGCTGTGGAGCTACCCCACCAGCACCGACTGGTGGGAGCGGCTGGTGCTTGGGGAGTGGGACGACGACCACTGGCTCAGGAACTTCAGGATGAGCCGGCAGACATTCCTGGAGCTGTGCCAGTGGCTCACCCCCGCACTCAGGCACCAGGACACTGCCATGCGGCGTGCCCTCACAGTGCAGAAACGGGTCGGCATCGCTGTCTGGAAGCTGGCCACTCCGGACAGCTACCGATCCGTGGGGCAGCAGTTTGGTGTCAGAAAGGCCACCGTCGGGGCTGTCTTCATGGAGGTAAGCGAACCCACGGGGGGAGGCCAGGGCAGGGAGGCCAGAGCCGGGCAGGGGGGCCAGAGCCGGGCAGGGCAGGGCCACGGCCACGGCAGGGGGGCCAGAGCCGGGCAGGGGGGCCAGAGCAGGGCAGGGCAGGGCCACGGCCATGGCAGGGGGGCCAGAGCCGGGCAGGGCAGGGCCACGGCAGGGGGGCCAGAGACGGGCAGGCCACGGCAGGGGGGCCAGGGCAGGGCAGGGCAGGGCCACGCACACCCTGCTGACCCCTCATTGGTGCCGTCCCATGTGCTTTCTCTGCAGGTCGTGCGTGCCATCAACGCCATGCTCCTGCACAGGCTCGTGAGGCTGGGGGACCCAGATGCCACCATCGCCGCCTTTGCCACCCTGGGCTTCCCCAACTGCTTCGGGGCTCTGGATGGGACTCACATCCCCATCCGCGCCCCGCATCACAGTGGTGGACGATACCTCAATCGAAAGGGCTACCATTCTGTCGTCCTGCAGGCCTTGGTGGACAGCCGGGGACGTTTCCAGGACATTTACGTGGGCTGGCCTGGCAGCACCCATGACGCCCGGGTTTTCCGGAACTCGGGCCTGTGCCACCGGCTGGAGGCGGGGACCTACATCCCCCAGCGGGAGATCCCTCTGGGGGACACCACCATGCCCTTCTGCGTCATCGCAGATGCGGCCTACCCCCTCCGGCTGTGGCTCATGCACCCCTACACGGGCCATCTCTCGGCTAGCCAGGAGCGCTTCAACGAGCGCCTGAACCGTGCGCGCCAGGTGGTGGAGCGCTCATTTGGCCGCCTCAAGGGACGCTGGAGATGTCTCCTGACCCGCCTGGATGCGGGCCCCAACAACATCCCCCAGATTGTGGGTGCCTGCTGCGCCCTGCACAACCTCGTGGAGAGCAAGGGGGAGACCTTTCTGCAGGGCTGGGCTGCGGAGGCCGGCAGGGCACACATCCAGCCACCTGCTGCCCCCAGTCGGCAGGTGGACCCCGAGGGGACCCGGGTCCGGGAGGCCCTGCGGGCCCACTTCGACGACCAGGCCGCGGGGTGAACTCTGCCCAGGCCCCCTACTGCCCGCCCCCTCCTCCTCCACACTCCTGCCCCAACGCCCACACCATGGAGCACCCCAGCGCCCCCCGCTCCCACTTGTCCTGGACAAATGACAGCACGCACTTGTGGCTGAACGTAAACTTTTTTTGGGTCTTTCTGAAACTGTTTTTTGGGGGATGTAAAAAGAAATATGTCAACCACAAACAGAAAACAGGGACAAACGTCCAACCAAAGCAATATGTAGAACAATAAAACAATGCAAATAAACAACAGTGTGCAATAAATAATAAAAAGGAAACCAGGGAGGATAAAGGGGAGAACTATTTACATGGGGGGGATGGGGCAAACGGGGGGGCCAAACAAACAGGGTGCAACTATATACAAAGGGGGGGGCCACGTCCCGGGCCCCTCGCCCCTATAGCCCGGCACTGGGCGTCGCTGGCCGGGAGCCCCACCGCGCCTGCAGCCTGGTCTGCGGCTGGGTGGGAGCGGGCTGGACCAGAAGGTATCGGGGCCGGCGAGTGTCAGGTGGCTCCAGGGGTCCCTCGGCGCTCTGGCCCTCGCGGGTGGGTGGCGGGGCGACGGCGGACGGGCCGGCGACGGGCGGAGCAGCTGGTGGTGGGGCTGCAGGAGCGGGCAGGGCGGGCGATCTTTCGGCCGGCACGGCATGGGGGACCAGGTAGTCCACAAGCCAGTTAAATGTCTGCATGTAGGCCCCCCATGCCTCCTGGTGCCAGGCCAGCGCCCGCTCCTGCAGGTGGAGGTGCTGCTCCGCGACCTCCAGCTGCCGACGGAGGATGGCCAGCAGCTGGGGGTCCGTCGCCAGCAGCGGTTGGTGGTGCGGGGTCCGCCGTCTAGCCCTCCGCGGGGCTAGTCGGTCCTCGGCCGAGGGGCTGCCCTGGAGCGAGGGTCCCGGAGGGCTGTCCGGGACGACTGACGCCTCGCCAGCGCTCTCTTCCGGTCCTTGTGATGGTGCAGGTGCAGGACACAGGAGAGGAGGAGGGGAAGAAGAATGGAGACAGGCGTTAGTGTGGGCCCCGAGCCGTGGCCTTTGTCCCCCCAGCCCTGTGCTGCAGGTTCCCCATCCCCATCCCCGGGAGATGCTGCTGTGATGGATGGGGTTCAGGGGTCCCCCGGCCCTGCACCCCATCCCCTGGTGGGAGCGACTCTCACTTCACCCCGCAGGGTCTGACAGCAGGAGAGGTTTCTTAGGCCACAGATGCCCAGTTTCTGGCAGGAGTGACAGCACCAGCTGTCGGAAGAGACAGTCCTTCCAACCCATCGTGGGGAGAAGACCCCAAGGGGGGCCCCTCTGGGATGCAGCTTTCCCCCTCCTCAGGCTGGCTGCCTACCAGCTCTCCCTTCCCCTAGCCTCTACGTGTGGCCCCCGCCCTCGCCCACCAATTCCAAGCCAGCTCGGCTCCTCCCTCCTGTTGGTTCAGGGCAGAGGTGTCACCTGCCAGCTGTAGCGCCAGGATCCCCCTTTGGCCCTGGGAGGTATTCGGCTCTTGTGGCTCATATGTAGCCTGAGTCTCCCTTTGGCACTCCCCCCACTCCATCACATGCTGCTGCTGCGGGGTGTCCCACCCCCTCCTCCCGGGGGCCCCTCGAGGTTCCGCTCCCCCCTGGCCTGGGGATGGGGCATGGCACTGTTATGCCGGGGGGCGGGGAAGGGGCTGATGGCTGCAGTGCTGTGAGGGCCATGGCCCTGGTGTCCTTGGGGCCATGGCCATGTGAGCATGTGGGGGGCCCAGGACACATATCTCTTACCCCCGCCCCTCAAGCCCCGGGGTGTCCACCAGAGAGGGGTACCTACCTGTGGGTCCGCTCCCATGGTCCGGAGATCCCCGGGGGTCGGAGGCCCTGCTGCTGCTCCGGGATGGCAGAAGGAGGATCTGCAGGCTGGATTCTGCAGAGGAGGAGCCCCCCTCCTCCTCCTCCTCCTCCTCCTGCCGCGATGTCCCGGGGGTGGCCTCCGGGGGGGGACCCCGGGGTGCGGGGCTTGCCTCCGGGGCGGACTCCGGCTGCAGGGCCAGCTGGGGCTCGTCAGCCGAGGTGTCAAGGGTGGCCGGAGGGGAGGAGGTGTGCCGGGAGCCCAGGATATCCCTGAGCTCCCTGTAAAAGGGGCAAGTGACGGGGGCGGCCCCAGATCGGCTGGCCGCAACCCGGGCCCGGGAGTAACCCTGCCACAGCTCCTTCACCTTACTCCTGACGTGGTCAGGAGTGCGGGCAGGGTGACCCCAGGCAGCCAGGCCGTCGGCCAGCCGAGCGAATGCATCCGCGTTCCGCCTCTTGCTCCCCATTACCTGGAGCACCTCCTCCTCGCTCCAGAGCCCCAGCAGGTCCCGCAGCTCGGCCTCCGTCCAGGAGGGGCCCCGCTGCCGCTTCCCAGACTGGCTGGCCCTCTGGCTGGGCTGGCTGCCCTGGCTCCCCTTGGGGGGGGTTGCCAGCTATCCATCGCCGCTGGGTGGGTGGCTGAGGGTGCTGCAAGCTGCCCGCATGTGCAGGCTGCAGCCTGCACGTTGCCTCAGCTTCCTGCAGAGGCAGGGAGGGGGAGGGGACCTTTAAGGGGCCGCTCCACGCGGCCACCAGGGAGCTGAGGGGCTGGAGAGAGCGTCTCTCAACCCCCCAGCTGATGGCCGCCATGGAGGACCCGGCAATTTTGACGTTGCGGGACGCAGATCGTCTACACTGTCCCTACTTCGACGTTGAACGTCGAAGTAGGGCGCTATTCCTATCCCCTCATGGGGTTAGCGACTTCGACGTCTCGCCGCCTAACGTCGAAGTTAACTTCGAAATAGCGCCCGACGCGTGTAGCCGCGACAGGTGCTATTTCGAAGTTAGTGCCGCTACTTCGAAGTAGCGTGCATGTGTAGACACAGCTATTATCTGCCAGCAGTATTTCTCCTTAGTGTTGCTCATTTCCTACTGTGATTAGCCTCAATTCACTACTTGGCCAGCACCTTCTAACCTTTCCATTTTATCCTTTTCCCTTTTAAGTATTGGTAGCACAGAATCTGAGATTAGCATATTTCTGAACTATACTTCATTGTTCACTCTATCTTGCAATGATAATGCACAAGTATTAAAAACAAACCTGTTAGCCTCAGACATAAAATATTATTAACAGGTTTAAAAGGCATAAAGAAGCTTGTAAACAAACTGAGTGACTAGACATTAAAATAACTGAAAGAAAATGCCAAGGGACCATAGGAATAAAGGAAAAGCCCATCCACTGTGGAAGAGTGGCTCAAATATCAATAAAGACTATTTTCTATGGTTAAATAGTGAAAGATAAGACAGAACATTCAAGCAACGTTTACACGAGTGAGTTTTGTCAACAACACTGGTGGAATGGCCACACACAAATTCAACACAAAGTCCTGTGGCACCTTATAGACTGACAGATATTTTTGGAGCATAAGCTTTTGTGGGCAAAGACCTGTTTTGTTAGATTCATGAGTCAGATCCATGAAGCGGGTCTTTGCCCACGAAAGCTTATGCTCCAAAAATATCTGTTAGTCTATAAGGTGCCACAGGACTTCTTGTCGTTTATGAAGATACAGACTAACTCGGCTACCTCTCTGATACTTGTCACACACAAACTGTGTTTTGTTGACAGTCTGTTGACAAAATTCAGCTCTTTCACTGGCAGCATTCTGCCACCAAAAAAAACGTGGATGGTTTGTTTTTGTTTTTGTTTGGGGGGGGCGCTTCTCTTGACAGACAGGGCATCCAGAACAATGGGCAGCCCTTTCTGGGTGCCTGTTTTGTCCAGAAGGTGGTTGGGAAGTCTGGCTGCTCTGTCAACAGAGCTGAGCGCTCTCACAATTAGTTGTGTGTGTAGCCACACTCTGTCAACAGAAGTTTTGTCAAGAAATCCTTTTTGACAGTGATTTCTGTTGGCAGAGTGCTTTAGTGTAACTGTAGCCTCACAGAAGAACTATGCAGTAAAGTTCTAACAAATACGGCCACTTAAAATTTACCTAAAACAGAGATCAGATTTGGATGAAAAAGGTATAGGAAAAAGAATTAGGAACTACAAAACATGCTCCAAAAATATTTAATAAAATGGCACTAGGCATTTCCAATCAACAAAGCAAAATGTGCTCATTGGCTAAACAGGTCAGAGGCCTTATAGTCTAATTATTTCTAGCCAGTTATATTTCCATAAATATTTTTGCAAGTTCACTCAATTCACATATAACTGCCAAGACTGTAACTAGTTAATCTGAGTTTATACACCCAGATGAAGCCTTTGATCCAACAAAGCCAAGTCCTGGCATAATTTTATTGATATGAGCAGCTGATTTCACAGGAAACTCACCAAATTCTATGTAAACAGTAATAACACCAACAGCACAGTATCACTGGGGTTATTTATTCCGTTGACAGCTAATCTTCCAATATGTACCAATATTAAGAAATGGCATGCTAGATGACCTGGCTAACCTGAACATGAATTTCAGGCAAAACAAAAGAAGCATTGTATTTATTAGACCTCTGATGAAGTGGGTCTTTCCCATGAAAGCTCATTACCTAATAATACATAAAATTGTTAGACTTTAAGATGCAACTGGACTTGTTCTTCCTTTCTTTCTTTGTTTCTTTATCTACAGACTAACATGGCTACCCCTCTGAGAATATAATTAATGTTCATCATGGAAAAAAATCTTATTGGGAGATTACAAGTTTGGATGTGAAAGGAAATGGCATAGCTGTAAAAGACTTTTACAAAGCATTTGATTCAGTTTATCATGACATTATGATTAAAAATTAATACTATACATTATTAATAAAGCATCTAGTAAATGGGTTAAGAACTGTCAATGGCTTCTTTCATATGAGAACTTGAAAGCAATATTAAAGGTTGATGTCCAAGTTTGTCACCTGCTTGACAGTTTCCAGCACCTGGAGTAAAACTAGGCTGCCCCTCTAGAGACAGATAGTAATTCTGGAGTCCTTCCAAGGTTTGGCAGTGTGACTCGGTGCTCCTAAGAGAGTGCCTTCCCCTAGTCTCACTGTGGATTACCTCAAGATTCTTCCAATGGTTGCATGCTGTCACACTGTTGCTTTCCGTTCCACAGCCTCTCTCTTGCTCTGGTACATGCAGTGTCGTGTTTGTGACTTGGACCTCTGGCCAGGTCACTATCTGTGTTTCACCCTTCTGGGGCTCCAAACTCTTCTTCCAGAAGTTGTAGGCAGTCATTCCCAGTCCTGCCCTTATGATACCAATTCCCCAGTGACCAGTAGTGGAACCCAGGGCTAACCACTACGCTGGGTTTCAGTTCAGGGACCCTCAACGCAGCAGTTCTGGATAAATGGATGATATTTCAAGTGGTACAATTATTTTTCCTTTCCCAAAAACAGCAACTTTCACAACTGTTCTTTGACTGACATATATAGCAGATATTTAATGAATTAATTGTATTTAAATTCGAGGAAACCTATGAGAATGTTGTAAGTCCTTTATTTCCTGACAAAGGTTGGTAACATATCCGCAGGTGGAATATCAATGAGATCAAGTTAAAAAAGAGCTCTCACAAACCCATGCTTAACGCTTGCAAGCTGGGTATAGGCAAGGCAGAAATAGGATTAACAAGAGGGAGGCCTTTACACTATTAAGATTTATCTCAAACATTAATGCAATCCCACAGACCATTATGTCATAATCACATTACCTGAAGCGTGGGTTAGTAGCCACTCAGAGATTTGAAATAACAAGCCAAGGTGAAAGCATGTCCAGTTCACTCCAAACATCATCTAAAAGGTTTCATTCCACTTTTCATCCAAACCACTAATCAAACAAATTGTTACATACAAGAAGCCAGGAAAGCCAGAGGCTAATGTGCAATCAGCAGGACTGACAGGAGGACAAACGGGCGGGGGTGGGAGGAATGGTTGCTGTGCTCTGGAAGGGGTGGGGCCAAAGGCAGAAAGGGAAGGACCTAGGGTAGTTACCCCATAGCCCTGCTCAGATCACTGCACTGCCTCTCGCACGCCCTCAGAGCTGCATAGAGCAGTTCAGCAGTGCTACCACAGCACTTCGAATGGGCCTGAAGCAACTGCCCGTTTGGCCCCACCCCCCAGCAGGAGTTCTGTCTGTAAAGAGACCTGAGTTGCATGTGATGAAAGTTCATATCCTGACAGAGAAACTAAAATGTGTAAAAAAGGTGAAGGGGACAGTTCCTGCAAGGTGTTGATAAACCGCCCTCCAACCCAGCCACTTTTTTTAAGGACATGAGAAGTCTCAGGCTTTGTCCACACAACAGCCTAAACTCAAAATAAGCTTCACAACCTGAGCTACACAAATTGTGTAGCTTATTTTGAGTTGGTTTTGAAATAAGCTATTTCAGCATGTGGCACTGTCTAAATGGTATCACATGTTGAAATAAAGCACTATTTCAAGGCATCCCCATACTCCTCCTGCAATGTGGTATATGGGGATGTTGAAATTGTGTGCCTGTTATTTCCAGAAATATTTCAAAATTACAGGCCGGTTGCATAAATGTGACGCATCTATCGCATGAAATGGCAGTATCCCGCCATGTAGACATAGCTTCTATGAAGTCAAGATTGCATCCTAAATGTTTAAAATCACCATCCAGAGGCTCCACTGCAGAAGGAAACCAGCCCTGCAACTGTTGACCTGAAGGATCAAAGAATTCAAACAGCAGAAAGAACATACTGTTAAAATATACACAGAGTTCAGTGCATTACTCTGCTGCAGCATATTGGCAGCCGATAGGCTGCTTTGCTGATCTTAAATATAAATTGTTCTTCCATTTAACCTGCAAAAATGTTTGGAAAACTTACAGGCTTTAATTTTGAATAGAAGTTTACTTATTCCCCAGAACTTCCACAGAAAGCAGAGGAACTAGAAGCAGACCAAGGTACTGGCTGGGTCTTTACTTGCCCCCAGCTTTGAAGGGGGCATGTTAGTCAGGGCGACAGGAGCTTACTAATGAGATGCTGTGGTGAATATCCAGCATTCATTAGGCTAATTCTCCTCCGTGGCAACTTCGAAGTGCCCGCAGCTACATGCATGCCGGCACTTCTAAGTTTGACACTTCAAAGTTGCCGCAAGGGAGAATTAGCCTAATGAAGTGCTGAATATTCACCACAGCACTTCATTAGTAATCTCCCATTACCCTGATTAGCATGCCCCCTTCAAAGTTGGGGGCAAGGTTAGACAAGCCCTCAGAGACATGAAGGTAAAATTTGGCTGTTACCAAGTGATAGTGACAAGCAGCCCGGACCCAGCCCAAGCTCTGGTGAAGTTGCATCTGTTGCATTGGTCATATTAATGTGTGACTAGACAGCAGTAAAGGCAGCAGGAATGCATATGTGATTGGTAAAATATTTCAACTGACACAATTATAAAATTTCTGTTCCGCTAATAGATTAAAAAGTACAGGAACATCTCCACATTTCCTTTGAAGCTGGGGTTTCACTGCGGGGCTCTAACTTCCCCACATTCCTGTCCCCAAGTTTTGTACAGGAGATCTCTTTACCCTAGCCCCAGAAGGAATGTTAAACTATAAAAGAGCTGAATGTAATATGAAATGAGTCATTAGGGCAGAGGGTTTGTTTATAAACAGAAACAACAAGAAATCCTGTGGCACCTTAGAAACTAACAGATAATTTGGAACAGGTCTTTGGCCACAAAAGCTTATGGTCCAAATTATCTGTTAGTCTGTAAGGTGCCACAGCACTTCTTGTTGTTTTTGAAGACACAACTCAGCTATCTCTCTGATATTTATAGACAGAGGCAGGGCAATTAAAATGACAAAAGTTAAGGCTGAAGCTGACTGCAAAGTGTTGCCAAGGGATCTCACAAAACTGGGAGAATGGGCTGCATAACGGCAGATGATAGTCAGTACAGATAAATGCAAAGTAATGCACAAAGCAAAATATAATCCCAACTGTATATATAAATAGATGAGGTCTAAATGAGCTAAACTCATCCATACAGAGATCATTGAAGTCAACGAAACACCCACATGTAACTACTGTAGTCCCAGAGACCATCAGGTCATAATCACATTATCTGAAGTGTGGGTTAGTAGCTGCTCACAGGGCTTGTGGAGCACCTACACATGCTTTTTTCTTCTAAAGAAGCTTTTGAAAGGAGGCACTTTTCCAGATCTGGGAGTAGAAGATGGCTTCCATGAGAAGAGCCGTGTTCTTTCAATTTTGGAGCAAAAAAGCACATTTTTTGTGTGGACATTCTGCATTTTCTTTCAAAAAAGGGCCTGATTTTCCAAAAGAACTTGCTAATATAAACACAGTTACAGAGATGAGAGGGAGACCAGGAGTCCTGACTGGGTCTCCTTCTCAACAGAATTAGTAAAAAAGTAAAAATACACATTAAAATTTTAGTCACTTTCCACAACATGTCTGAACACCTTATTAATAGAGCTGAGCGGGTCTTTAATTTTCTTTCTTTTACATAGGAATAACATCCTTTTGTCCCCTAATTGCTGTTATCTGGCATAAACAAAAACCTACAAGGAGCATCTGGAATCATGCTTAAAGTTGTCTCCTCACCGCAAAAAAAGTCTGAAATAGCACAGCTGTATAGAAGGAAAGATGGTTTTGCAGTTAGTTGTTTTATGTACTTTGGTCTACTCATGCAGTCAGTGCTCTGAAAGGAGCCCAACCCAATATCAAGGAGCCATAACAGTATCCTCCACACAGCTGGGGATCTGCCCTGAAATTAAATGGTTCTGATTCAATTGGGTTTTCATAAACATATCAAGAATAGTTGTTTCTCATGCAGTATTTTGATCTTGACAGTGTTACTTGACATTGTCCTCTCTGCAAAATCATCAGGAAGACAGAAATGGGAGGTGACTCAAAGAAAAAGACAGGTATCAGAGGAGTATCCGTGTTAGTCTGTATCTGCAAAAACAGCAAGAAGACATATGGCACTTTATAGACTAACAGATATTTTGGAGATTGAATCTGATGAAGTGGGTCTTTGCCCACAAAAGCTGAGGCTACAAAATATCTGTCAGTTTACAAGGTCCACAGGCTTTTTTTTTTTTAAAGCAAAAGATGAGACTGCCATTTCCTTAAGTTGAGGGGAGATAAAAGGAAGACTCTCCACTGCAGAGGCACAGAACACAGAGGACTGTTGGCTTCTAGGTATAATTCCTTATTCCACAATGTATCAGGCTCCTCTTGAGGTTGGGAGTAGTCTGGAGAAGTCATTTTTTCAGCATGCACATTCATCACCATTCCTGTGGCAGCAGACATCCCGATGGACAACTGTGGCTGTTACCTCTCTCAGAATTACGTAAGACTGAATGTTACCTCTCTCCAGGAGGAGGATCTGGGTAAATGTTAATCAACATCAGCCTGGGGAGGACGAGGAGGAGGAGAAAAGTGGCTGAGGAGGAGAGGGCCTTCCTTGGGGCTAGATGTTCCATTTCCATTGACCGCAAATTCCCACCACTTCCCCTCTCCCAACAAGGAAAGAGAAGTGTTTTGCAGTCTCCCTATCCTCGTCCAATGAATTTGGCATTATCATACTTTGGCTCAAACTCATGTTGGATGTATGAATATTTATAAATATTTTCCCCCATCCCCTAGGAATGTCAGATTGCCACATTTCCTCCAGCCACATGTCAAGCCCTGAAAGGTATTGTTTGCCTGCCATTCAAACCTACTTCTTTCCCCCTGAGGCTCCTTGGCTGCTTTGCCACTTGCAGTGACAGCAAGCCCAGTGGCATTGGGTCTGGGGGAGGGGAATACTCCACAGCTGGCTTTTTGTTTAATTGATTTTGAAATAACAACATGAAAAAAGTGGGTCTGCAAAAACCCACAATCATCATAAACCAAGATGAAATACAAATGGTACATCCACCCTTATGGGGAGATCGCCCTGGTCAGGGTTGTCCATCCAGGGTTCGATTTCACATGCCTAGTAGGGACACGTGAAAGCAAACTATCAGGGGTAGACAGTCAACCCCTGTACTCATCAATCTTGTGAGGAATAAGAGAGGTAAACAGGAGAGGTTCTCCCAGATAAGTTGATCTTACGTAAGTCGCTTCCAGCTACGCATTTGTCATCTTGGAATTGTGTATCTAGGACCAACTTTCAGGTGTAGTGTAGACCTTCCCAAAGACAGAATGCCGGTACAAGGAGCAGAACTTGAGGACGCCCAGAAACACATCCTTAAACAACAGTTATATCTGTAAGGATACTCTTCACAGATGGATTTAAAAAATTATATAAAAACTATCCATTGTTTTCACAGAATCACAGAATCATAGGGCTGGAAGGGACCTCAGGAGGTCATCTAGTCCAGACCCCTGCTTCAAGCAGGATCAACCCCTACTAAGTCATCCCAGCCAGGACCTTGTCCAGCTGGGACTTAAAAACCTCACGGCATGGAGAATCCACCACCTCTCTAGGCAATGCATTCCAATGCTTCACCACCCTCCTGATGAAGAAGTTTTTCCTAATATCTAACCTACACCTTTCCCTCTTCAACTTCTGACCATTACTCCTTGTTCTGCCATCTGACACCACGGAGAACAGTTTCTCACCCTCCTCTTTAGAGCTCCCCTTCAGGAAGTTCAAGGCTGCTATTAAATCACCTCTAAGTCTTCACTTCTGTAAACTAAACAAGCCCAAATCCCTCAGCCTATCCTCATAGGTCTTGTGCTCCAGACCCTTAATCATTTTAGTTGCCCATTGCTGAACCTGCTCCAGCACATCCACATCCTTTTTTATACTGGGGGCCCCAAAACTGGACACAATATTCCAGATGTGGCCTCACCAGTGCCGAATAAAGAGGAATAACTACTTCTCTAGATCTGCTCAAAATGCTCCTCCTAATGCACCCCAGTATGCCATTAGCTTTCTAGGCTACAAGGGCACACTGTTTACTCATATCCGGCCTTTCATCCACCATAACCCCTAGGTCCCTTTCCATCGTACTGCTGCTGAGCCAGTCGGTCCCCAACCTGTAACAATGTTTCAGATTCTTCCACCCCAGGTGCAGGACTCTACACTTCTCCTTATTGAACCGCATCAGATTTCTTTTGGCCCACTCCTCCAATGTATCCAGGTCCCTCTGGATTCTCTCTCTACCCTCCAACGTATCTACCTCTCCCCCTAGTTTTGTGTCATCCGCAAACTTGCTGAGGGTGCAACCCTGTCCCTCATCCAGGTCATTAATAAAGATGTTGAATAACACCGGCCCCAGAACCAAGCCTTGAGGTACTCCGCTTGAAACAGACCGCCATCCAGATATTGAGCCATTGGCCACTACCCGTTGGGCCCGACCATCAAGCCAGCTTTCTATCCATCCTTATAGTCCAAGGATCCAATCCATATTTCCTTAACTTATGGACAAGAATGTTGTGGGAGACCGTATCAAAAGCCTTGCTGAAGTCAAGGTATATCATATCCACTGACTTCCTCATGTCCACAGAGCTTGTTACCTCATCATACAAGCTGATCAGATTGGTGAGGCAGGACTTGCCCCTGGTGAATCCATGTTGGCTACTTTTGATCACTTTCCCCTCTTCCAGGTGCTTCAAAATGGATTCCTTGAGGATTCCCTCCATTATTTTCCCAGGGATTGAGGTAAGGCTGATGGGTCTATAGTTCCCTGGATTGTCCTTCTTTCCTTTTTTGAAGATGGGCACTACGTTTGCCTTCTTCCAGTCATCTGGTATCTCCCCCAATCTCCAAGAGTCTTCCAGGATAATGGCCAAAGTTTCAGCAGTGACCTCTGCCAATTCCCTCAGTACCAGTTTTGAGTGAGGACAAGGAAATGAACGTGTTTCCCCTCTGCAAAGTCAACAGATTTCAGAGGAGGTTTGTGTCCAGCTTCATAGGGGGCAGTTGCATGTGCTTCACCAACTGGCTATTTGTCCATTGGGCCCAGCTCAACTGTGTTTCCCTCAGTGGAGTTGTCTATCATTGCCAAAATGGACAAGAGCTGCAGGAAGTGCAGGTACACCACTTAAATGCTGTCCCACCTCCTGTGTGTCTGACAGAGTCACTCTAGAGCCTGGCAGCTCTGCCACAATGCTGTCCAGGCCACAACCTTCATGCCAACCTTGGGAAACATTGCATTCAATGTCATCATCCCCATAATGGACAACCTGCTACAACCCATCATCATCATCATCATGGCCAATGAGGAGTAGAAGGTGTTCATCAGGGTGGAGGTTCATCTGCCCATGCTCAGAAAGTCAAGAAGTACACCCCATTGGCAGACATTGTGATGCCTTAGGGCAACAAGGTCCAGATCTGCTCCCTGATTGTGGGTGCCCTGGGTACATGGGAGCCCACAATAAGCCAGTGCTATGACCATGCAGCGCTGGTCAGTGCTACGCCCAGCTCATGAGGCAGCTGCTGGTGTCCAACCAGCTGGTGGTCCAGAAACCTCCACACAGAGCATGTCATAAGTCTCCATCAGTACAGGGTTGAGTAAGCAAGACCACCAACAACAGACACGGTCAGGGAAATAACCCTCTTCCTTCCCTGCCGGTCAATATCTTTATTACAGAAGACCCACAGGACTCCAGAGGACCCAGGGATATGCTCCACCCATGTGCCTATGCGCTTCACTGCCAGGGTCTGTGATTCTGTACTCTCTCTGGATGGTGCTCCTGACACTACTTATTTTCTGCTGCTTTAAAAACTCACTCACCTGGGTCTGGGACAGATCTCTCATAAACCATGTAAACCAATACCTGTAACTTCCCATAACCCAAGCTTGACCCCGGATGTACAGTGCTTCACTTTGAACCTTGTATCTTGTAAACTTTATTTGAAACATTAGCTTTAATAAATTTGTTTCAATCTGTTTCTCCCAGCATTTCACATCACTTCTTCCACTCTGTAATAATATGGGTCAAATCCTCAGCTAAAATAAAAGAGTATAGCTCCAGTCAACAGAGTAACACCAATTTGCACCAGCTGAGGATTCAATCCCATGGGCACGGAATTGTGAAAGAAGCATTTTACATTAGTATTTGCTCTTCTCTGAAATAAAATACCTCATTTGGTTTTGAACTAAACCTTCATAAGGCTAGATTTTAGTTCCTGCTAGAACTATAGTTCCTGTAAATATTATTATTAATCTCAACATCAAACATCAAAAGTTTCAAAAAGGGTGAAAAAAACCCATTGACACACAGCATTTTATTCTCATACTCTATTTGATTTGCTTTTTTGTGGGCCCCCTGCATGAGCAGGGAGCAATTCTCCTCTGGAGTGTGAATGAGTGGATGAGTCATTATCCTCTCAGTAGTGAGAGAGTGTCTGTCTATACGTGGGGGAAGGGAAAGAGATGGGTCAAACAGCAAGTTGCCAGGAGACGGTTTCTCCATAATACTGGCCTATTAGGAATCAGGCTAAAGCCCCTTCTATAGCTTTCTAAGGCCATTTTAAAGGAGATACTTGCTTATTGGTTTCGCGCCAGCTAGGAGCTGGAATGCAAAGAAACAGAAAGACTCCCACCAACTTAGAAGGTTTGATGCAAGCCTTGTGTGAATGCTTCATTCAGTTGTGTAAAGGCTGTTTTCAACAGGTGAGGAAGAATATTCATCTTGGTAACAGCTACTCTTCCCCCTGCTGACAAGCCACCTGTTTGTATCTGCCTTCATTCCATGAATCAGTGGCTTGATATTAAGATAGGTTGACCACATTGCCAAATACAAGACACCAGCCTCTGGGGATGGGGGGCTGTTGTTCCATGTCAGGGCTCCTCAGTGATGGGGTTTGCTGACCCATGGTGAGGCACTGGGGATGGGGACTCTCCTGGCAGGGAGTGGGGTGGGAGGCAAGGAATGGGGTAGCCACCCCACAGAGGAGCTTCCCACAACAGAAGCTGCCTCTGTGAGGTGTGGGATGCCAGGGAATGAGGCAGCTGCCCCTTGGAGGGGCTACCTGGCATGGGTGCCAGGGAATGGGGCAGCTGCCCCACGGTAGATCTCCCTTGCAGCACAGGCTGCCGCCCTGAGACACTGGGTGCCAGGGAATGGGAACCCAGCAAAATATGGGACAATTTGCCCATTTTCTTAAAAAAGTCAGGATGCCTGGGAGACAGCTTAAATAAGGAACTGTCCCTGGAAAAATGGCATGGATGGTCACCTTACATTAAGAGGAAGCCCCTCAGCAGAACAAAAAAGCTGTAAAGTAGCACTTTAAAGACTAACAAAACAATTTATTAGGTGAGCTTTCGTGTGACAGACCCACTTCTTCAGACCATAGCCATGCCAGAACAGACCCTCAGCAGGTGTCACTGTCAGAGCTCCACTGACTTCAATGGAGGTCCAACAATTGAGGATCTGCTCCTTAATGTTTACGTTTTCTTAAGGTTGGAAAAACTTTAAACGTTCTATGTGAGTCCCCATGTGAAATCCAAAACAAAGAAGTGGGGTTATCGGAGCACTTCTCCTGCAATCCACTTCTGATTTATTACCATTTATTTTACCTCCGGATCAAGAGCTGACACATTTATTGACCCACTCAGCACTGAAGTAATCGTCTCTATCACAGATGAAGACACTACATCAGCAGTATATGGAACTGTTTTGTGTTTTTCTGGTGGCTGACTTTTCCTCTCTCCTCTTATTATTTGCACCAAAAGGAGCAGGGGAAACTTCTAGAACTGCACCACAAAGTAAGATCAACCAAGGACATCTCTGCCCAGCTGCTCTGATTAGGTGAAATGAAAAAGAAGTATTTCCATTAAGAGCAATAGTAGGCATAGCAAATGGTGTATTTTGAGCAACTGAATGTAATTCGGTGCACAGCCCAATTTGACAATAACTTGGAAGACGAAGCACCTTCTATGTATGTAACTAAAATCATCATTGTTTCAACGTTTGGTTTTGCTGCATAAATAGGATTTTCTGAGGCTTCTCTCTTTCACAGTCTGCTTCATTATTCTGTATACTATCCAACCTGACAGTCAATATTTTAAATGTCGCATGTGAACTTATCTCTGAGATTAGCTTTCACACACGTCAGAAACAGAGGAGAGAGAAAGTTATTTTTTCGGTTTATGAATTACTCAAGGGAAGTATTTTTCTTTCATAAGAGACCTTAGAAAAATTTTAAAGGGATAATGAACTGATCTGTATACCTCAGGGAGACATTGACAGCAAAGACATTTGGGCTAAAGGATTTTTTTCTTGAAGTTGTTTTATTGTCTTTCTTATTTCAAATTCATTTAGTGGTTCCCCCAAAACTTCCCTTTGTTCATCATTAATTTAAGCAAGATACTCTTTTCTAAGTACTACTTTATAGATGACTATATTTGTATGAGGAGTTTTGGGGGGAAGAGTTACAGGATTAAGTGAAAAGCAACATTCCTCAGATGTCCTTCGTACAGTCACCTCTTTCATATCTGGCATTCTACCATCCAGAACTCTGAAATAACTGGCATTTTAACCATAAGAAAATTTTAATTACACTTTTCATAAGTACAATATAGTAAAAGTAAATTAATAAATACAGCAAATACAGTATACTCTTACAGTGTACAATACTACTGTGGTTGGTAAATAAAATACTCTGCATATATTTTTGTTTATTTCTTAATATATAACCTTGTTTTTCTTCAGTGTTATACATTGCTAGGTATACCTCTCTATTATCCAGAATATTTGAATATCCAGCAACCTCCCGATCCTGGGGCTACCGGATAAGAAAGAGTTCACTGTATGTGTAAATTTACTTCCACTTTTGTTTCTGAAGACTGTGTTTTGGCCACAGGGTTATGCTGCTTTATTTTTATTACATAGATATGTATTGAATTTGTTTGTTTTTCATTAAAAAGAAGTCTGAAGAAGGCACACTGTGTTACAGCAGCTAAGAAGAAATCCAAACTGTACCTTGCTTCCTGGAGTTTTAAAAGTACATGTGAGAGAAGGGAGTTCTAGGCATTTCTTTTCCTAGAAATACCATTAAAGGACCCAGTCCTGAAAATCCTAACTCTAGCACGCAGTCTGATGGGATGATACCTGTACATAACAACCACTCGTGTGTATAACAGCTTGCAGTCCTGTTCCCAGAGACTCTCATTCAGCAAAGCAAGTAAGCAGGGACTTATTCCCAATGAAGACAATGGCAGTTAAATACATGTTTAAAGCTAAGCAAGTATGTATGGCACAGATTTAGCAAAATTGTTAGGTGCTGCTCCCTTCAGTGTTGGAGCATATAGTGGATGCTGGAGCGGATCTCATTTTAAAAGCAGTATAGGCATTTAGGAATGTAAGCGAATGGCATTTGGGCTCCTCTTGCAGGTGAGGAAGCCTCTGCAAATCAGTGAGGCTTTGCAATATTGAGCACAGCCATGCCCAAATATCTTGAAAAATCTGGGGCTTATAAGTGAGCTGCTGACACAGAATCTTGAAGTCTCTTGGGTTTCCCTGTCGTATCAATTGACATATCACCCCAGAAGCTGGTGGAGCTACACCTGTCCTCTTTCAAAGAAAATAATAGGTACTGGCAGGATGATTGTTAATTGTGCTCTGAGTTACTGAGAGTGAAATTGTCAGTATTTCCTAGTTGCACAAATAGAGTATCTTATCAGAATGGCCTTGACCCTCCCTTGGCTGAGCCAGGTGTAGCTCTACCCTATAAGCAGGAGAAGTGAAGTCATAGAAATGCTCCCACTGCCTTCTGGTCTCAACCATGCGGATGTCCCTTCCCCAGGGGTTCCAGGTAGGTGGGAGCAAATGGAAAAAGGGGGATACATCTCTCAAAAGACATTACTCCGACTGTGCCATGCCAGAGTAATAATTCATCATTATTTCTCTGCAGGTCCCTGGGCTGCTGCTATTGAGCAGCCACAATCAACAGACAGCATGGATCCTGCTGGCTTTCTGCTGCCAGAGGCAGTATGACTAATGAAGCAGAACCAAATCTCCACACAGATTTACAGGCTCAAGAGGGAGCATATTCTGCAAAATTTGAAGCCTCCAACATCTTGATTAAGCAATCAATACCAGTGCAACACCTGTCCCTGCATGTACAGCACAGAGTGCCAGGGAGAATCTGCTAAGCAGCCTGTTTTGCTCATCCCCTGCCTCCTCTGAAATCCACAAAGTGGGTGGAGGGTGTTGATTCTTATCCTAACCCTCCACTACTCGTAAACAGAAAACTGTGTATAGTACCAGAGTTTTAATAGGAGAACAGAAGAATGCTGAGAGAAATTAAAGTATCCCATGATACCCCTTCTCTGCCATCTGGCATTAGTTACAGTAAGAATGTTTCTCGTAGACAGATAATAATAGACAGATAGCCCGCGTGGGTGGGGGATGTTAAACATGAAATAGAAACAACAGCCACTGAATGTAAAGGAGCAGTACAAATGGTACTAAATTAATGGTTGTTTGAGGCCTAATCCTTTCAGTAAGAAACCTTGTTGATTTCTGCTATCTGATCATCATAATCGATTTGAGCTCCTTTCTCCATTTCAACCAGAGATTGACAAATTGATGTAACTATAAAATGGGCTTCTCTAGAACCCTGTGGATTTTGAATGAAGTGACTGCTAGAAATGCAAGTTTTTATTCACTACAGTCATGAGTCTCTTTAGCTCCTTTCCTTTCAAATGGAAGCCTCAGCTGATCCTCTCACAAGTGCAGAGGCTGATGAGTTTAAGACTGGCTAAGTTCCCTCTCCTCCAGCAGATGGTGGAGGGCCATAGGAAGTAGGGTGGGTTAGACTCACCATGTTTGCCATTCCCTGTGGACTTCTAGGCTGCGTCTACACGTACACGCTACTTCGAAGTAGCGGCACTAACTTCGAAATAGCGCCCGTCGCGGCTACACGCGTCGGGCGCTATTTCGAAGTTAACTTCGACGTTAGGCAGCGAGACGTCGAAGTCGCTAACCTCATGAGGGGATCGGAATAGCGCCCTACTTCGACGTTCAACGTCGAAGTAGGGACCGTGTAGACGATCCGTGTCCCGCAACGTCGAAATTGTGGGGTCCTCCATGGCAGCCATCAGCTGGGGGGTTGAGAGATGCTGTCTCTCCAGCCCGTGCGGGGCTATATGGTCACCGTGTGCAGCAGCCTTTAGCCCAGGACTTCTGGCTGCTGCTGCTGCAGCGGGCGATTCATGCTGCATGCACAGGGTCTGCAACTCGTTGTCGGCTCTGTGGACCTTGTGCTGTTTAGTGCAAGTGTGTCTGGGAGGGGCCCTTTAAGGGAGCGGCTGGCTGTTGAGTCCGCCCTGTGACCCTGTCTGCAGCTGTGCCTGGCACCCTTATTTCGATGTGTGCTACTTTGGCGTGTAGACGTTCCCTCACAGCGCCTATTTCGATGTGGTGCTGCGCAACGTCGATGTTGAACATCGACGTTGCCAGCCCTGGAGGACGTGTAGACGTTATTCATCGAAATAGCCTATTTCGATGTTGCCACATCGAAATAGGCTACTTCAATGTAGGTTTCACGTGTAGATGTAGCCCTACAGAGGCAAACCACAGAGAACTACAGGTGGATACCAAAAGGGCCATCCCAAAGGAAGCACAGGACCTAGGCAAATCACCTGTATGGGTCCCTCTTAACATTTTTGTACAGGCAAGGGAACCCTCATCCAGCTCCATCAATCTGCAGACTTTCCCATTCTCCAGAATTAGAAGCCAGCAGTACCGCTCATTCCAAGCACAATTAATTCCTACCTCCCTAACACAGGGAACCTCTCCAGTTCTCCAATCCAGAGCTCTAGAGCATGGACCTGCAGACTCCAGTACACCCCACTCCCAGTGTATCTCCCCCCACCATACAGCTCCTTGCCCAGCAAGCAGTCACATGCCTCATTTGTCCCTTCTCCTACAAAGATGTTCTCAAATTGTCACCACAAATTGTAGCTTGTTCATAGTTTTAATGTGCTAATGAGAGCCATTATTCCTACTCCAGGGAACCCCAAGGACTGGGTGAGCAACTTAACAATGTGTAAACAGCCTCCTTTTTCCTGTAAGTCTAGAAGGTGGTTGGTACCAGAAAGACACATGCCCATACCACCCGCCACTGAAACCCATTTTGAGCCACTGTTTTGCATGTGATGGGGTGTGGTGGTCACAGAACAAAGGTTTCCTGCCCTATGAAAAAGTCTATTTAAGCAATGGAAAGCTACCAGTTCTTTGTCTTCAGTTTTCTTTGGAATCTTCCTGACACAACCTAGCAGGAAATAAAGAGCCAAGAATGGCTGTTGACCCAAATCAGAGAAAAACAGCAGCTCTGGTTTCAAGACTTCACCTAACACAGGAACAGCTAGCTAAGGTAAGAATCTGTATACAAGTTTCTTAGGGAAGTTAGAACTAGCTACACATTTTCTTTTCATTTCATTTTAATAACCTAACTTAGATATGTCTGTTTACACTTATAACCACTTAAATCCTACTGTAACAAACACTCTTTTTTGGTGAACAAGTCCAGTGTAAGTAATTGTTTACTGTGGAGGGCATCACTGTGTCTATCTCCCCTTCATCAATAAAGGGGACATACCTAAGGAGTCCTCCTCTTTATGCAAAACTTTCAATTTGTGCCCAGCTGGGAAGGGGTGTAAACGGGAGTCAAAGATGAGGGGCACACATCAGGCCTGCCACAGTCCCAGATCGCATGCTTAGGTGGATCAAGTCACAGAGCATTGGTGTTATTTTAGGGATTGGCTTGGTCTGGCTCATTGTGAAATTCAGGGTGCCTATTTACAGCACAAAAGTTGGCAACAATTTACCTGCATGCACTCCTCCAGCCCTCTAACTTCTCCACCCAAGACTTGGTCTCAGGGTGGTAGAGGAGAAGAGGTAAGGATGAGAAGGAAGCATTAAGGCACCTTCCCTTCTTCACCCAACTAAGCTCCTGCAGGTGTGGGGTTTACATTGAGAGCTCCCTAACAGAGTGTGCAGCAAAGTAGCAACTCATCCAGCTGCCGCCCCTCAAACTACATCCCCATGTAACTTCCTTGTAGCTCAACCTGGAAATATTTAAGAGAGAGGAAGATAAATATAGGTTAAGACTGCCCATCTTTATCTGTGCACTAATATACAATGTGTCTGTAATAATATCTATCTATAATTAAGAAACTGACAAAATTTCAAAATCCAAATCAACAAGACTACAGAGTATCAGAGAGGTAGCCGAGTAAGTCTGTATCTTTAAAAATAACACGAAGTCCTGTGGAACCTTATAGACTAACAGATATTTTGGAGCATATGCTTTCGTGAGCAAAGACCGGCTTCGTCAGATGCACGAGTGGGCGGTTCCTTCTGGCTGGCAACAAATCTGGAGACAGACAGCCAAAGCATTCCAGCCAATCTTGTCTGGCTTGGTAGTGTATAGGGCAGGAGACAATCTCAGACAGCCGATAAATAATCACCAGCATCCTGATGTGCACTGAAAATGAGCATGAATCCATTGTAGAGCTTGAAGCAGTTGTATGGTCAATTTAACACATGGACAGCCACATTCTGCATCTGCTAATTTAGAATCTGATGCTCCCTTAAGCAAATATCAGTTACAACATATTTCAGATAGCTTAGCAACTTGGTTTATAGTTATACTCAAATATCTGCTTTTATAGTATACACCTTAAGCTTTAGGTAAGGTAATTAAAGATGTCATAATACACGGAAAAAATACAATTTCCCAAAGTAAACAGAAATGAAGAAAAGGTTTGCATTCAAGCAGCCATACTTCCAAGAATTTACACTCCTCATGCAAAGCTAGAACAGTGGAAATGAAATCCAACAGGTAGACAGGCACAGAAGTAGATGCCCTCATTAGTCTCACATTAGTGCAAACTTGAACATGAATAAATGTATGGATATTTTTGTACAAAGTAAAAATGAGCAAAATGGTTTGGAGTCTGATCTAGAATAACTTTTTGCTGGCAACTGTGTTGATAGGCATTTACAAGCTCATTTGGCAATGGACTTGGGATAATGACGATTGTAAAGGAAAAGGGTAAGGCTGTTCTGAAAGGAAGCAAGGAAAAACAGATTCTTCATATGCTTGATTTGTAATCAGATGCCTTACATGCAAAATACCTACGCATGTTGGGATGTATGTTTTGCATGTAAGGTATATAATTACAAATCAAGCATATGAAAAATCAATTTTTCCTTGCTTGCTTTCAGAGCAGCCTTCCCCACTTCTTTTACTTCATACAACTTTTGAAATGCATCAGTCTAGGAACCACAGATCTGCCTTGGTCCCTTTCTAAAGGGAAACATGCCCAAGCACATTCATCTCCTCAACCCTCCCCACCTCCCCACCACCTGGGAACAGCCAGGTCATCTTGTGTCTGACTTGAAGGGCACAAGCTTCAGCAGTTTCAGCCCAAGAACAGAACACTGAACTGAACTTGAATCTTTAGGGTGAACATAACCACGTTTTAAATTTATTGGAGGAAATACGAAGTGTCAAGATCACCACCTAACTTATATACTCTTGTCTGTCTTTCCCTGATATCTCTTGTGTGCCACTTAGATTGTAAAGCATCTAGGGGCAGGGACTGTCTTTTTATTCTATTTGAGTACAATGGTGCCTCATAACCAGGGCTCCTGGTTGTTTGAGCAATATAACAAATAAATAAGCATTTCCTCTTTAAAAATGGTCATTTTAAACAGCATTTTCAAACAATAAAAAACTGTCCTTCAAGAACATGCTCTCAGTATTTCCAGTCAGTAAAACCTACAAAAAAGTACGGAAACATCCTGAGAAAGATTCATTTGTTTCTTATCTATTCTTAAGAGAAGAAATGACAAAATAAATTCTTTCTCCAACAGGCTTCAGAAGTAGCTAAATTACTACTGTGTATTTCCCTCCTGGAATATAGTCAGTGTGATGAAAAAAAAAATCTAATGCCTTTTTGTCCTGAAAAGCTATTTTTATTCCTTTACAAGTCATTCCTCTACACTTTGCAGTGGGCAGGTGATAAAATGCTGCAAGCTGAAATGGAGCATTGTTATTACTGGGCCATAGGGCTGAGATTCCTCTATTGTTTTCTACAGAACACATTTGCTTTCAGATATCTGCTCTCTTAACCTGGTCAGTCTCACTCACTCACTCTCTTTTAAAAGTATAAAAATGTGACAATGTGAGTAAAGTGAAAATTGCCTGCAAACCAAGTCTTTCATCTTTAGTTGATTATCTGTAACCGCCACTTTTATTGAATTGCTCAACAGTATACACATAAAGGTAATGTATATTCTTCTTCAAAGGGCACGTTCATTTGTGCATCTAAAAATTAGCAAAAAGTCTTGCTTGTTAAATTCTCAATTTCATAGCAGTCTAAGGCTACATCTGCACTACAGTGATCCTTCAAAAGAAGTTCTTCTGGAAGACCTCTTCAGAAAAAACTTCTTTTGAAAGAACGTGTCCTCACACAAAAAAAAACAGACCAAAAAAAAAGATCTGCTCCATTGATAGAGAGCCTCCACACAGCCTCCGCTCTTTTGAAAGAACGGGCTGGGGATCAAAAAAATCTCTCACCCTGAGGACTGCTCTTTTGAAAAAAGGGGCCTTGGGACATCTATGTACTTTTTTTCAAAATAATCTTCCGGAAAAAGGTGCTATTCCTCATCTGGGAGAGGAAGAGGGCCACCAGAAAAAGTGCTGCATTCTTTCAATTTCAGATTGAAAGAGCACCTTTTGTGTGTAGATGCTTCATGGGTTCTTTCAGAAAAGGCCCATTTTTAAAAAAAAAAAATAGCTAGTGCTGAGGCAGCCTAATTAAAAAATAAAGGAAAAAAAAACTAATTACCAGCTTTATTTAAGAAGCAGGTATGTAATTTAATGCTGAATCATCATTAAAATATCATTAGTTATTACTAGTTATACATTGTAGGCCATTTTTGGCAGCTGCCTAAAACCCTGTTGTTAAACTTTTGCCTCCAATTTCCCTTATCAGGATGAATTATCTAGCTTTGGCATGGAGGAGATTTTACAATTATCAAAATTGGAGTATACTAGCCCCTTGCCAGATCCAAAGTCTTCAACCTGAACACAAGTGTTACTTGGCTCATTGCAAACTTGGCTACATTATTAACAACTCATAATTAATTCAATGCATTCACGAACAGTGTGTTTGTTTGCCCAGTCCACAATTCAACAAAGCACTTGCTACTATGCCAGTGAAGTCCACAAGACGTATGGCTTGTCTAAAAGGGGAAACTGACCAGAGGTAGATTTTCTATTCTGAAGTAAAAGTGATTTTATTTCAGAATAATATACCATATTTGAAAGTGAATTAAATATGCCAGTATAGAACAGAGTAGAATGTCCACAGAGGGAGCTGTTCTAAAATATCTTATTTTGCAATAGCTGTTCCAGTCAATTTCCCCACATTTTCCTCAATCTTATTTTCTCACTCTTGGTAGGTTTTCTCGCTCTTGGTAGGTTTTTCTACTTTTTCTTTTTTTCTCATTTATCTTTGTGCTTCCCCCTTCTTTTGGGACTCATCTATGAATTATCTATTGACTTAATCCTCCATTGTGCATTCATACAAGGGGAAAGAGAGGGAGGGAGGCACTTTCACAGTGTTGAGGAAATGCATGACAGTAGTTTAAAGCCTGTTACTTTAAAATATTGGCAGACACTGATCAAGAGATCCCCACTAAACTCTCCTGCCTCTGTAGCACTCAGTCATTTCAAGTGTTAACTCTTTCCTGTTTTCCCCACAGAAATATGAATCAAGATGGTAATTGTGATGGGAGGTGGCTGAAACAGGGAAACCTGGACATGTCAAATAAATAAATAACGCATTGCATCATGTATTAGCTGTATTGCAGTGGCATGCAAAAGCTCCATTGTGCTAAGCACTCGATAAGCAGAGATGAAGAAACAGTCCCTGCATGAAATTGTTTACAATCTAGGTATCATGTAATACCCAGAGGCACTGAGATCTCATACTAGTGTGAGTGAAGTCTCTGCGCTACAGCCTTTAGCTCATGCAGTAGAGCAGAGACTTCACTCACCCTAGTATGAGGTCTCAGTGCCTCTCAGTACTACATGCTTCTGTAGGCTGAGGAAGTGCATCCAGAGCTTCTGAGACGTTCCAGCAGTTCATCCCAGATGAGCCCCCAATCATTGCACTGACAGACCCAGGTTGCTGGCCTCAGGGACTGAGCCTGAAATCAGAGGGACTAAAGCCCTGTGTTCTACTACATGAACTAAAGGCCAGTAGGTCCTCAGCCAAGGCTATAGAGTGGAGACTTCACTCACCCTAGTATGAGGTCTCAGTGCCTCTGGGTACTACAATCAGATGATAACTGACAAAGTCAGACAGACAGACTGAAGAAGTCCAACAATAAGATGCCTATGTTGGTTAAATTCATCCTATCTTATTTGTTTTGCCTATAAACCAACATTAGTTTTTAATGTTATTTGATTTTACCTTTTGACCTATAATTTGAAAAAAGCAAGGGCACTAAATCGTCTATTAAGTTTCCTGATCCTAAATGTATACTTTCTAAATATTTGTATTCAGAATATTTGAAAGAAACCTATCAATATGCACAGGAGTGATGAAAATCAAATACATCAGACCAGGAGTCCAAGCAATGCATTTCTGAACACCAATCAGAAAACAAATATTTTCATGATCACAGTGCTTCTGTTAAATAATAACAGCACAATCATTTAAGTCTCTGGATTCTGCTTGGCTTATAATATTTGTTAGACACACAGCTACAGGGATTTGAAAAACATACGTTGAAAAATAAGCTCATAGTGGTTACACAAATCAGACTTGCACACAGGATTCATGAAATTATAAGAGGACTCACTGAACTTTTTTCCAATAACACTGCTACAGCATTCCAGCACTCTGATTGGCTCATTTCAGTGAAATTAATCACAAGACCTGATTCAAGGATCTTTACATTTAAAAGGAAATATGTTTTGTTTGCAGCCAGTTCCCAGTTTTAGTGAACTCGTTTGGTTATGATTTATGCTAGTGGACCTGCTCCGCAGCACAGTGATTTATAACTGAGAGCCCGAATTAAGTGTTTGTTCCCACTAGGTTTTGCTTCAATTTTTCATCTGAGGCTGCTATTTGGAATGCTGAGCTGAAAGCCAGCTGAACTGTAAGATGCTTTTTCCCTTCACTTTGTCTCTCCCGATTTTTCATTTTGTAAAAAAATACATATTCTACCTAATCCTATAATCAATATAACAAAATGCCGAAGGGGAAAATACCAGCTCTTTCCTTGTACATCCAGAAAACCCGACAAAACTCAGAGGACAAATACTAAAACTAACAGATGATGATGATGATTGAGTAGAAGATGACACTTCCTGGGGCCTGCTCTGTTAAATAAGAATTCACAATTAATGCCATCAACGCAGTGACCAAACATCACCTCAGCAGTTTCCCAGTCATCAAATTAGCAATTCAGCAAATCTTAAAGTTCCTCCTCAGGGTCACATGATCAGCCAAATAGACCCCTGAAGAGAAGAGAAATCCTGGAGGGAGCAAACCTTAATGTTGAAGGACTCATTAGCAAAATGAAAGTATCTCTGAAACTTTTTGAAGACTTACAACATTGATATCCTCATGTTCCAAGAGACTCATGTCAGCAATGACTCATGGGCTAGACAGTATTGTACCTATGGATATAACTTAATAACAAGCCGTTATTAACATAAATATGGCTTGGCAATACACTTGAAGGACCCCATCTCAGATTTTAATTTTAGTCTATCAACAAACAGGAGACTGCATTTACCACTATCTATCAAAGTAGGGAAGATCTACTTTATCAATGACTATAAAGCAACTAGCACAAGATGGCCAAAACCAGTGCTACCTACTACCTCCTATTTCCTGCATCTATGCAGGTGATTTTAATAGTCATAATACTATATGTGGCTATGAAACAAATGAAAGTGATGGTGAAGATCTCATGGACTAGATGTCTGCACAAGACTTACAACTAATCTATGAAGTAAATCAATCAACATTCCATTCAAGCCATTGGCAACATTGGAATCCCGAGACCTAACATTCATCTCTAAAGACCAAACTGGTAACAGTCTCAGCTCCACAGGTGAAGTACTATAGGCATTTCCAAACAACCAATACAGGCCTATAATGATCTACACAGGCATGAAAATCCAAGCATCACACCTCTATCATCTTGAAGAAACATTAAACTAAAGACCTGCAAAATATGGAACAATATTTCCAGAAATGGGAGATGAAACCAAACCATAGAAAAACAATAATAAGCACATTTCCTCTTGATAATAAGAGTGCCAAAAATGCACTGAAAGTAGCTTTCTGCAGTAAAAATGTGCAACACCATTACACTACAACATATCTCAGAGTGAAAACTGACCTCTCCCTCTTGTTCCATGATCATCTTGAGAATGTAGCTACAAAGATATATATGAAAGCCAACATAATCCAGAAACTAACAGGTACAACCTGGGGTGAATCAACCCTCAGCGTTGAGAACGTCTACAATAGCACTTTTATATTCAGAAGCTGAACACTGTGCACCACTATGAAGGTGATGCAGCCATGCACGACTTGTGGCTACGCAGATGAACATAGTGATGCAGTGCATAACAGGAATCCTTATGTTGACTCCAGTGCCAGAGAAACCTGTCCCATCCAGCATTGTTTCTTGTCAATATGCCAAACTGCCACAACATTCCACAAAGCTCAATGAATCCAGGAAACTAGATGTCTTCCTACTCACAAAGATCTTAACAATGCCCCCAGCTACGTCTTAAGTTCCACAAGTATTTCTGGGGACATGTGTAGCCTCATGTTATCAGGCTATGATCAGGAAGAGGCTTGGGAAACAGATTGGAGAAAATATAAACACCTCATGCCAGATCCCAAGCAAAAGGTTCCCAGGTTCAACCTTTTAGGATCCTGACAAAAGGAAGAAAGATGAGCAGTAACCTGCAGACCCTTAATTTCAAAACAGCAGACTTTAACTCCCTGAGAAAACTGATGGGCAGGATCCCTTGGGAAATGAAGATGAAGGTGAAAAGAGTTCAGGAGAATACACAGTATTTTAAAGAAGTCTTACTGAAGGCAGAGGAACAAACCATCCCACTGTTTAGTAAGAAATGCAGATATAGTAGGCAACCAGCTTGGTTTAACAGGGAAATCCTTGGTCAGTTAAATCTCAAAAAGGATGTGTATAAGAAGTGGAAACATGGACAGTTGACTAAGGAGGAGTATAAACATATGGCTGGAGAATGCCAGGCAGTAACCAGGAAAGCAAAAGCACAATTGGAACAGCAGCTGGCAAGGGATGTGAAGGGTAACAAGCAGGGTTTCTACAGGCATGTTAACAATAAGAGAGTTATCAGAGAATGTGTAGGGCCGTTATGGGATGAGAGAGGTAACCTAGTGACAGATGATGTAACCAAACCTGAAGTACTCAAGGCTTTTTTGCCTCAGTCTACATGGATAAGGCCAGCTCCCACACTACCGTGCTAGACAATGCAGTATGGGAAGGTTGAGGGCAGCCTTCGGTAGGGAAGGAGCAAGTTAAGAGCTACTTAGAAAAACTAGATGTACCCAAATCCATGGGTCTGGATTTAATACACCCAAGGGTACTGAAGGAATTGGCTGACATCATTGCCAAGCCTTTGGCCATTATCTTTGAAGATTCTTGGAGATCGAGAGAGACACCCAATGGTTGAAAAAAGGTAAATTTTACATCCACCTTTGAAAAAGGAAAGGACAATCCAGGGAACGATAGACTGATCAGCCTTACCTCAGCCCCTGGGAAAATAATAGAGGGGATCTTCAAGGAATCCATTTTGGAGCACTTAGAAGAGAGGAATGTGATCAAAAGTAGACAACATGGATTCAACAAGAGCAAGTCTTGCCTGACCAATAAGGCTCTGTGGATGTGATATATCTTGACTTCAGCAAAGTTTTTGGTACAGTCTCCCACTATAGTCTAGCCTATAAATTAAGGAAGTATGGATTAGACACATTGACTATAAAATGGATAGAAAGCTGGCTTGATGGTCGGGCCCAAAAGGTAGTGGTCAATGGCTCAACACATGGATGGCAATTGGTTTCAAGTGGTGTGCCCCAAAGCTCGGTTCTGGGGCCAGTGTTGTTCAACACCTTTATTAATGACTTGTATGAGGGACTGGATTGCAACCTCAGCAAGTTTGTGGATGATACCAAGATAGGGAGAGAGACAGATAAACTGGATGGTAGGCATAAGGTCCAGAGTGACCTGGATACATTGGAGAATTGGGCCAAAAGAAATATCATGTGGTTCAACAAAGAGAAGTGCAGAGTCCTGCACTTGGGATGGAAGAATCCCAAGCATTGTTATATGCTGGGGACCAACTGGCTAAGCAGCAGTACAGTGGCAAGGGACCTAGGGATTATGGTGGATGAAAGGCTGATATGAGGAAACCGTGTGTCTTTGTAGCCAAGAAGGCTAATGGCATATTGAGGTGCATTAGGAGGAGCATTTCGAGCAGATCTAAGAGAAGTTATTGTTCCCCTATATTTAGCACTGCTGAGGCCGCATCTGGACTGTTGTGTCCAGTTTTGGGCCCCCCCAGTACAGAAAGGATGTGGATGTGCTGGAGCAGGTTCAGTGGAGGGCAACAAAAATGATTAAGGGGCTGGAGCACATGACCTATGAGGAGAGGCTGAGGGATTTGGGCTTGTTTAGTTTGCAGAAGAGAAAACTGAGGGGTGATTTAATAGAAGCCTTCAACTTCCTAAAGGGAAGCTCTTAAGAGGATGGAAAGAAACTGTTCTGAGTGGTGACAGATGGCAGAAAAAGAAGCAATGGTCTGAAGTTACAGAAGGAGAGGAGTAGGTTGGATATTAGGCAAAACTAATTCACCAAGAGGGTGGAGGAGCACTGGAATGTGTTGCCTAGAGAGGTGGTGGAACCTCCATCTCGTAAATACTGGCTTGACAAAGTCCTGGCTGGGATGACTTAGCTGGGGTTGATCCTGCTTTAAGCAGGAGGCTGGACTCAATGACCTCCTGAGGTCCCTTACAGCCCTAGGATTCTAAGGTTCTATGATTCTTTGGGAATCATAGTCAACTCTGAACTGAATTCAAATCAACCATGGCAGTTGCAGCTGTTTAATGATCTTTAATGCACAAATTGATAAATCAAGGACTCACTGGTATGTGAGGATGGTTTACCATGACAGACTAATAAACCTACTGCCTAATTTACAAACAGGAAAGAGGCATTACTGCAATAAATTCTGCTACTTCTGATGTAGCCAACTGGGTGATTAACCTCAGGTGAAATTGTAGTTGCTGCTCTCCAGTAGCCACATGAAAGAATATTATGATTGTTAATTATTAATATTACCATAGCAACTAGGCGCCCTGTTCATGGACTAGAATTTCATTGTGTTCGGTTCTGTACAAACTCAGTACAAAACACAGTTCCTGCACCAAAGAGCTTACAATCCAACGTAGTACAAGACAACAGGTAGATATAAACAGGGAAATACAGGGAACTTCGCATTTAGTTTGTATGATCAGCACTGATGTCAGCACACCTGCACAGTGTGACCAGGTAGCAAGTGTGAAAAATCGGGCTGGAAGCTGGAGTGTAATAGGCACCTATACAAAACAAAGCCCCAAATACTGGAGCCTTCCCTATAAATCTGGGACATCTGGTCACCCCCACCCACAGCATACCCGTTATCAAGTGTTGTGTAGGCATCAAGGTAGACGAAAGTTTTAAGGGAGATTTGAGGGCCCATGATGAAGTAGTTTTCCAGGTGTTTATGAGGTGTGTCTCCCACATATGACAGACACCAAGGGAGAGAACACAAAAGTGTTTGTTTTAAAATTTAAACCTGTGGGCAATGGAGAGTATCTTCATGGTGGCCAAACAGAACCAGGAATCCAGATTTTGAGGGACAGTGAGAGATGATAGGTGGGCAGGGGATAGACTGACCAAGGCCCAAAAATGAAAATAAGCAACTTGTATTTCATAGAGAAGTGGGAGACAATGGGAGAGAGGGGGTGACATGGTGAAAATACCAGGCTGGGAAAATGATCTTTGTGGCACCATTCTGAAGGGGTATGAGCTGGGCATGATTACATCCATTTTTGGCAGAGAAGAGTCTGCTGCAGTAATCAGGGTGCAAAGTAAGAGCCTGGACAACAGTTTTTGCAGTGTGAATAGATAGGAAAGGTCATATCTTGGATAGGTTATGCTGACAGCATATAAACATTTGGACGATCTGTATGTGAGGACCTATACATCAATGAAGTCTCACAGGTTACTGTCCTTGGAAATGGTTTTGTCCATGGTGATCAAAACAGAAGGAGGGTCAGGGCATGGAAGAAAAGCTCAAGAACTCTATCTTAACTATTGTGACTTTGAGCTGTTGCTCACACATCCACATGGAGAAAAGTCATGCTTTCCTTATTGCTCATCTTTCCTCACCTATTATCTCTAAAAGTCCCAAATCATGCCTTGACAACATTTAACTCTTAAGTAGTGTTTTTCCTTCATAAAACTCAAAGCATTGGAGTACAATTATCCCCATTGGCCAGATGATGTCAGGAAGATAAAGGCATTTGCCGAAGGTCACCAGGAACCCTGCGGTAGATTCAAAGAATGTCTTTTGACACCTACCCAATTGGACCAAGATACTTCCTTTCCAAGCACATTTTGGGGCATCACAGGAAAAGTGGACTTGATGAACATTCCTTGTTTTAACTCAAATTTAATGCAGTTTTTGTAATGTTTTACTTCTACAAATGAATCTTCCTTCACACATTGGAATGTAAGCCACTTAATTACCTGTGGTACCATTTTATGTTTACAGTTGAATCAAGAGGAAATTTTTTATAGTAATAGAGTATGATGATGATGTGACAAATTCTGTGCCACTCAGGCATGAACTATTAGGAAAAGGCATCATTGTTCATATTAGAAAATAGAAGTCTTACTGGTGGATTCTGGCTTTTTAAAATCAAATAGAACTTATTAAGCAGATTCTTCAAAACTTTTTTAGCATGCCAACAACTTCAGAAAAAACAAAGTTCAAAATAGTCATAAAATTGGAAAGTAGTCAATAAAACAAATTCAAAAGAGACCCTTATTTCTAGCTGCTAGAAACCCAGAGAAAATAAAGTAGAAAAGCAAAAGAAGCAGGTGGGACTAATATAGACATTTGTCTGCTTCTTGGACCTAATTCAGAACCAATAAAGTCAGTGGAGCTACAACATGCAACATTAAGAATCTCCCATTCCCATTCTCTCCACATTTGTGCTTATGGATTTTCCCAAATTAGCCCCAGTTTTGTATTCACAAAAGATCAGGGTGCCAGTGATGTTCTTGACACAGTTAAAGTTTGTCTTATAACATGCTAAACATGTAGGGAGTCTTGTGGTGAATCATGTAGAAAATGAAAGGCCTAACTGCATGAGAACCACACTGGCTTGGAAACCAGGCTCCTTTTTTCATCAAGAATCTTTCCAGCCATGATAAAAGAGCTCTGGAAATGCCACTGCTCTCTCAGAAAAAATAGCAATGACCCAACAAAGTTCACTCATTCAGAATTCAAGATGAATAAGGCTCTGGACTATTGACATATCTGGACTGGTTGAGCATCAACTGGCAATGTTACTTTATACTTTTTTAAAGATAAAGATTAAATACCATCCAAACCATACAAAATGTTCAATGCTTCTAGTTTGGCCTATATGCAAGCCTTCTAAACATGTTATATACAGAAATACATGCATTGGATGATAGTTTTGAAGATATTTCCCCCCCAATTGCTTGAAGATATATATTATATTCAGTACTGCTGAATGCAATGTTTAAAAAACTTTCCTTCCATTCATGTTTATGTAGTAAATTACCACACTGGCAGCTTCCTTTGCAAACTAGGCAACACAGACTGTGTCTACACTACCACCCTCCTTCAAAGGAAGGCTGGTAAGTAGGGTGTTGGCAGTTTACTGATGAAGTGCTGCGCTGCATACTCAGCACTTCATTAAGCAATTCTGCCCCACAGCAACTTTGAAGTTTTAAGATTTGAAGTACCGGCACGCATCTAACCAAGGCTCACCCACCAGTACTTTGAAGTGTCGGGGCAACTTCAAAGTCCCTTTACTCCTCACAAGTTGCCCCAGCAGTTTGAAGTACCAGCAGGTGAGCCACGGCTAGATGCGAGCCAGTACTTTGAAGTTTAAAACTTCGAAGTTGCCGCGGGGGGGAATTTGCTTCATAAAGTGCTGCGTATGCAGCACAGCACTTCATTAGTAAACTCCCAACACCCTACTCACCATCCTCCCTTCGAAGGAGGGTGGTAGTGTAGACAAGCCCACCGAGTAGAAAAGCTATACTTTTCTTCTAGACATCAGAAGTCATAAGTGTTTTCCTTATGAAAAATGTATCAGCCTGCGTTTCAAAACTCGAAGAAAGTCATATACAACTTCTGACAACATGCTCTATTTCACACAAAATAATCCTATTGCAGTACACAGCCAAACAAATGCCTCATTCTGTTTGAAGTGTTTGGGTCAAGTATGCACAAGATGCACACTTCAGGGCAAGCCAGTGATCAATTTCTTCACAATGGGGTGCTAATATTTATTCAAGCTCCCTGGCACAGTTCAAATGTTTTGAGCGGTACATGCTTAGAAGATGAAAAGGTTAGAAATTCAAGGAATATTGGATGCTGCAGATCTGATATAGTGCAGAGAAAAGGATACCAATCAGAAAGAAGTTTGAACCTTTATTCCAGATGTAGACTAAGACTGAAGAAGGATTAGTGAAGCAATAGTGGGAAGTTCATAAGTATTCTCTGGTTCTTGATACACACAGTGAGTGGGAGCCAATGGAGAAATGAGAGGTAGTCATAAACAGGAAGGATGAGCAGCTTCAGCAAAGATGATTCTTCATTCAGGATCCCAAGCCAGTGCCTAATCCATTGTTCTACATTGTCTCTGAGGGACATGACTGAGACTCAGGGTACATCTACACTAGCCAAGAGATCCACCCAGTCAGTGTCAATCTTCCAGGGTTCAATTTCATGCGCCTACTAGGGATGTGTGAAATTGAGCGATCAAGATTGACTGTTGACTCCTGTATGCCTCATTCTCACAAGAAGTAAGGCTGTGTCTGCACTACAAAACATAACTTAGAAATTGAGCATCTACACACACTCTACTCCATTCCCAAGAACAGAGTAAGGACTTCAGAGTTGGGCTCCCTGCTTCCCTACTAACTTTGAAATAAGGGAAAATGTGTATAGATGCTCTGCTGGCTACTTTGAAGTTAGTTCCTAGTGTAGACGCACCCTAAGGGAGGTCTCTCCAATTGAACTCCCTCAGTGAGAACAGCCAAATAAGTCAGTTGTAGATAGGTTGATTCCAGCTACACAATTGCCATAGCTGGAATAGCATATCTATAATCAACTTTAAACTCTAGTGTAGGCCTGGGCTCAGGAAATTTGGAATTTATTCTTGGCTCCACTGCGGAGTCACCTTGAGCAAATTCAGCTCTGTGTCTTAATTTCCCTTTTTCCCCATCTGCAAAATGGGGAAGTGATAAGAACATACATAAGAATGGCCACACAGGGTCAGATCAAAGATCCATCTAGCCCAGTATCTTGTCTTTTGACAGTGGCCAATGTCAGATGTCCCAGAGTGAGTAAACAGAAAAGATACTAAGCTTTGTTAAATGCTTTGAGATCTATGAATTAAAAGTGTTGTAAGGAACTAGGTATTGTAAACTGACATCGGTGGTAATATAACAGAGGTTGATGGAAGCAAATGTATCTTATACCTGGGAAGATGTAGCCATAAACACAAGCACAGCACAAAGCCAACAGGAGACCACAGATTACTCATCTTACATAAGCAGCCCAGGCTAAAAAAGATATTACAATCTTCCTTTTAAACTGACATATTTTTCAGAAATAAGAGGGAACCTCCACAGCTATGAACACAAATCAATTTGCCATTTGAATGGGACTGAACATTGTACAGAAAAAGAAGAAAAATGCTCCGGTGGAGCCCTTCCCTGGTCTCGTCCTCTGTAGAAAGCCTTTTGTGTGGGAGGACAAAACAAAATGATACACCCTGACCAACTTTCAGCTCAGTAGGTCAGTAGAGCACCGGCATTTGCTTAGCAGGTCATGCACAGGAAAAGGAGTGTGTAAAATTTTGTGCAGATAAAAGACTAAGTGTTATGAGATTACAAAAAAAAAAAACATATATAGAAACAAGGCTCATACTTTATCATCCTGCAGTAAATAATGGAAACCACAGGCAGGATTTTTTTAAATAGCTCATTGATTTTGGATGCCATCCATTCACCACCGTGCCTGCATTTCATTTAGTAATTAACTATAAAGCAGAATGCATTTCTGCAGCCAAGCCTTTTTTTTGTTTTGAAAATCTCTTTGCACATCAACTTTGCTAACTAGTCACCCACATTTCAAGCTGATAAGTGTCTCAGCATCCCTGTGACTCAGCCAAGTGTGATGTTTAATGCTCACTTCATAGGCCATCCACGAGGCTGGTGGTGCTGTCTAGTTACACTACTCGTTTCTTAGGATGCCAGCTATCGTCCTGAAAGGGATGCCTGTGAACATGAATATCCAGGCCCCATTGATTACTGAGCTATCACTCATTTTACTCTCTGCCCTGGGACATACAGTAGGAAGCAGAATGACCTAATAGGCAGAGAGAACAACAAGAAGTCTTGTGGCACCTTGTAGACTAACAGATATTTTGGATAGTCACTATAGGAGCTTGTCTGCATACTTGGTTCAATCTAATTCTTGACCTTCCCCACCACCCATCCGCTCTGTGATTTGCTCACCTTGATTATCTTTTTCTGATTTGTCCTCCTTGCTTACTGTTTTTGGTTCTCTGTGCCTTAAATATTGAGTCTGTTCTGGTCTGGCTATGGTCTGAAGAAGTGGGTCTGTCCCATGAAAGCTCACCTAATAAACCATTTTGCTAGTCTTTAAAGTGCTACTTGACTGCTTTTTGTTTGCTTTCATGGGCAAAGACCCGCTTCATCAGACGCATGAGTGGGGGCGTGGTTTCAGAGGGGTATGTAAAGAATGGGGTCCCAGTAAAAGGGAGGGCCAGAGCTCACAAAGTCTATTCAGCAAGGTGGAAATGGCCCAGTATCAACAGTACTTATCAAAAGAGGAAAAAACAAGTTAGCTCAGACAGAGGGATGTGAGCTTTTGTCAGAATCTAATGGGGAGCTATTAACACCCAGGGCAGAGAAGCTGTTTTTGTAAGCTGCGAGCCACTCCTGCCCTGGGTGTTAATAGCCCCCCATTAGACTCTGACAAAGACTCACATCCCCCTCCCTGTCTGATCTAACTTGTTTTTTCCTCTTTTGATAAGTACTATTGATACTGGGCCATTTCCACCTTGTTTAATAGACCTTGTCAGCTCTGGCCCTCTCTTTTATTGGGACTCCAGTCTCTAAATACCCCTCTGAAACCAGCCCCCAACTAATGCATCTGATGAAGCAGGTCTTTGCCCACAAAAGCTTATGCTCCAAAATATCTGTTAGTCTATAAAGTGCCACAAGATTTCTTGTTGTTCTCGAAGCTACAGACTAACACGGCTACCTCTCTGATACTAGTAGGCAGAGTGGGCCTGGGAGTCAGGAGTGTTTAGGTCTGTGCCTGGCTTTACCAGGACCTACTAGGCAGGGCACTCCACCTGTCTGTGCCTTCATTTTCCCTCCCATTTATTGTCTGTTCAGATTACAAACTCTAGGAGATAAGGAGTGTCTGTTAATATGCATGCAATCTCAGTGTGGAATCTAGGCACTCTTATTGTTAACTATACAATAGAAACAGGGAGCTACTTCCTCTCCAATCCATCCTCAGAGTCCCTCCAGATACATCAGGATTGAATGGGACATAGGGCCAGGGAATAGCACCAGCTGTGACTTCCCAGCATGTCAAGGTACCATAAAATCATAGGACTGGAAAGGACCTCAAGAGGCAATCTGGTCCAGTCCCTTGCACTCATGGTAGGACAAAGTATTATCAAGATCATCCCTGTGACAGGTGTTTATCCAAACTTCTCTTAAAAATCTCCAGTAATGGAGATTTTCCCACCTCCCTAGGCAATTTGTTCTTGACAAATCCATGCTGATTCTTAATTGTCTTTTAAATGTTTGCAAACACATTTCTTAATTATTTGTGCCAACATCTTTCTGGGTACAGAAGTTAAGCAGACTGGCCTGTGATTTCCCAGACTGCACATTTTTCCCTTTTTTAATAGACGGGCGATAGATTTGCCCTTTTCCAGTCATCTGGAATCTCTCCCATTTTCCATGTCTTTTCAGACATCAGTGTGAATCATGGGAAGAAGTGCACCCAGCAGCACCAACAGCCTCGGCAGGCCCCTGGGCAATGTAAGGCAGCTCCACACTCCTGGAAGGGGTGGGGCTGAAGGCAGAATGTACAAGGCTGAGGACAGCTGGCCTTCTGCACTGCCCAGAATGGGACATCCCTTTCCCAGCCCTTTGCACTGCTTGTAGCCTGCTGCTCAGTGCTCTGGCTTGGCACTCTGTTGGTGAATTAAAGGTCCCAGAGCTCCAGCCACCACTGCTACTACAGTAGTGGCAGCAATCAGAGTCTTGGGCCCCTTTGAATGCCTCTTTTTCCCCCCACTCTCCACACCCTCGTCAAAAGGCCAGACTGCACCTACTGGCTCGAATACCTCCTTCCTCACTGCTGGGTCTGACAGGGTTCCTTTGACCTAAGGGGAACGTGCAAAAACTGGGGAGGACCCAAATGTTAAGCAGTAGTCATAGTCTGACACTAGGACCCACAGAATAAGTGCATTGCTTTAGGGACAATATCCTTGTGTTCACACAACAATGTTTCATTAAGTGCCCACGGACATATATTTCCTGGAACATGCCATTTGACAGAAACCACTGAACTCATACAAAGCATTTCCTGTCAACTCTCCTACCTGCTGATTTGAAGACCCAAAATTGGTATTGGTACAAGGTACATTGTTCTGCTGTTGGAAGGGAAAGGTTAAATGTATGCACAGGTTGCAGCTCTCAGATCTCGTACTCTCTTATCTGGCAACATCCATGTTCCAACAGGACCATGGATGTTGTCAGACAAGAGCGTAATGGGCTGGTGCAGGAGCCCAAATGGGGCTGGGAGCCAGAGGGCAGGGGCTGGCTGAAGCCCCTTGTCAGCCCTTTGGAGCCTGGTCTGGGGGAAGGAGGCTGTCCCCAGAGTTTCAGGGGAAGGAGGCTGTCCCCAGAGTTTCAGGGGAAGGAGGCTGTCCTGAGCCCAGAGCTGTCTGGAGGCAGAAGACCTGGATGTCTGCTTGTCCAGCAATTTGACTTGTTCAGAACCTGCCAGGTCCCGAGCATGCTAGATAAGAGAAGAGCAACCTGTACTTGTCAATTTTAATGTGATCATCTTCTTGGATTGGCAGAAGAATAACCTCTTCTCCATGTTGTCTCCCCTTCTCCTTCGACCTTTGGTAACCTTTTCTAAGTTTGGTGCCAAAACAAAGGAAAAAGGTGGGCACTGCAGTATCCTGTGGCAGTAAAATTGTCTAGCAACTAAAATGCATACAAGGGACTGTATCACTCTCCGCTCCTGGAAGATGTGCAAGCAGGTCATCCCAGCAAGGCACAGAGACATGCCCCCCCCCCACCAGGTACCAGCTGAGCTTAGAGTTAGAGCCTCAATAAGATATAGAAGAAAACAATAACATCTATTAAAAAAACAGGACGTCCTGTGGCACCTTGTGGACTAACAAATGTACTGGAACATAAGCTTTCATGGGCAAAGATGGATACAGACTAACACGGCTATGCATCTCATACGAATAACATCTACTAAGTCCCTTTACCTCATCACTCACCTTTCACACCATCAGATAGGGTTGTATTGGCAATCAGTGTGCAGAACCACATGATCAAGAACAGATGGCAAAAGAAAGAAGAAAATCAATGTATCTGTCCTGAGGTTCCTGAAATCTGATTCCTGGTGTTCCCGTGTCCTGGTATCTTGGCTCCCACCTGCACCATCCTATTATCTACAGGATGTAGCATCATCTTTCTCTCGTTCTTGGGAATCCCATTTGTAAGAGTTTGGGCTCTGGGGTTCACCCCCACTTATACTATGAGTTGTTCTTGCTTATATGTGTATGGAGACCTAGTTTGTTGTGTTATCCCTAATAAACATCCTGTTATCTTCCACATTAAGCTGCCCAACTCTTAAACTACATCAATACCCTTCATAGCTGCAGAGGGTGGGATACTGCAGAGAGCCCATCTTCTGTGAAGTAAACCTTAGCCCCAACTGTGTCAAGCTAATGCAGTCTCTCCCCAAAGATCACCAACTGAATGGAGGAATTACTAGCAGTGGGATTCTCATTGCCACCAATTAGCCTCAGCCAAAGATGGCAGGATCAGAGCCAGCCTTCTGCACCGTCCTATGGAACTCCTGTTAATTAAAAAGCCACTGAAGAGGGAGGACAAGTTTCTCTCTGCTGTCTGCACACAACAAAGCTTTCTTTTCTGACTACTGATACCTCTGATGACAGCAATGTTCGGTCTCCACAATAGCACCACTTTTAATCCCTTAACAATGAATCAAAGTTGCCTTGCTTGAATTCTCACCATGAGGGGCGGGCTGGCAGAGAAGGTGTTAAATAAGGTGTAGAATCATCGGGAGCAAATTAATCTGTTACACTTTAACCTGCAGCAGCAGTTCAGCTCTTGACTTGTCATCAGAAACCCTGGAGAATGGAACACTGCATGGAAGGAAGGATATTGTGCTACCAAAATGACTTAAAGAATGAAAGGTTTGGTTAGTAATAAGGTTGCATTTTCGATCCTGCTCAATTCAAAAGGGTAAAAAGTGTTAGTTGGTCACCCCAAGCTGGGGACAGAGGAGCTGCTGGACAGCGGGGTTGAGGAATGAGACGGATTCATCTTTCCCATACTGCATAGTAAAGTACAACCTGATAGTGACTAGACACTCGGCATGCTGTGGTCATTATATCTGACCATGTAAGACCTGTAAAACAATCTATTCCATTTATTACATTGTTTTCTGTATCTTGGCCCACTTCCTTATCCCAGCTGCCTTCTCTGTCTTCCCTTTTAGACTGTAAGCCAAGGGCTGTGGCAGGGACTGGCATTAAGAATACGCCTGTACAGTGGTTGTGGCTCTCAGACTTAACTGCGCTATAAAATGTTAAATAATATCCCACAAAACCTTTATAAGGGATTCTGCTATATAAACATGCCAAACACACAAACGCTATGGTTACACTAGTGCCTTCTGTCATCAAAACTGAGGTTTTGTTGACAAAACACGCAGCATGTTTATACACAAAGTGCCTTTTGTCTACAGTGTGTCGACAAAACACAGGCCTTTCCCTGACAACCTTATGCCTCTCCACTACAAGACATGACTCCTTTGTTGACAGATTTCTGTCCACAAAACAGCTGCGTATACATCCCCAGGGGACTTCTGTTGACAGAGATTTTGCCAGAAGAGCACTTCTGAGAGTGACTTCTGTCGACAGAATGCACTAGTGTAACAGTAGCCCATGGCTTTTTGATTTTGCATTGTCTCAGAGATACAGAGGGCTTGGTTCAGAAGACAGGCTGTCTGTCTCTTTCATCACATAGAATCCAATTGATGGCTCTTCTCAGGACCTATTTGGCCATCTGACACCAGCATACCTGAATCCATCCATTCCAACATTATGATAAAGAAGCCTGCCAAAGCTGTAGCCAAGGCTAAGATGTCCTTTTTCCTGTTGAAGTTAGGTATTGCACCAGGAACATAAGAGCCAGAATCTCAAGCTAAAACTTTGCAGAATGCAAAAGTTTGATTTATTAAGTGTTTGCACTAGCACAGGTTTGATAGTTTTGGAAACTGAAAAGAAACAAAGGCATTCTGCCACAGTGTTAAAGCTGTCCATACATCTGAACCAGACATGAATCCAAACATAACAACTGTCAAAACAAAAAGCAGTCAAGTAGCATTTTAAAGACTAGCAAAATAATTTATGAGATGAGATTTTGTGGAGCAGACCCGCTTCTTCAAACCATAGCCATACCAGAACAGACTCAATATTTAAGGCACAGAAAACCAAAAACAGTAATCAAGGAGGACAAATCAGAAAAAAATGATCAAGGTGAGCAAAGCAGAGAGCGGAAGGGTGGGAGGGGAACATCAAGAATTAGATTAATTAGATTAATCTAATTAGATTATTTAATCAATTAGATTAATCTAATTCTTGACCTTCCCCCCCACCCCTCCACTCTCTGATTTGCTCACCTTGATCATTTTTTTCTGATTTGTCCTCCTTGATTACTGTTCTTGGATCTCTGTGCCTTAAATATTGAGTCAGTTCTGGTATGGCTATGGTCTGAAGAAGTGGGTCTGTCCCACGAAAGCTCACCTAATAAATTATTTTCCTAGTCTTTAAACTGCTACTTGACTTCTTTTTGTTTTGATAGTATATGGACTAGCACGGCTCCCTCTCTGTTACTATATAACAAGACTGTCCACTGGTGTAATTCAGGTAATTGAGTTTTACACACTAATCATTTTGCATGACTCTGGCTGCTCTTAAAAATAGAGCTGGTCCAGCTTTGACTGCAGAACAATTTAAATACATGAGGGTTTTTTAATTAAAAATAAAAAAGTCACCTGAGTTCGAAATATACAAGGCCTTTTGGGGTTCACATGAACCTCAGAGAAGATTCAGTTGAATCATCTCCACATGGCCCTCCTTGCATCAGAAATCTGCTCTAATGAAATATCCAAGCCTTCCCATTAATACTCTTAGGACCCAACTACATCTAAGTAAATGAGATTTAGCCTCTATACAGCAAAATAAGAAACATTACCAACATTGGAGAGTCTTTAAAATGCATTGATCATTTGAGCCCCCAACTCTTATAAGTCCATAGCACTGACTGATGTAATCTCACCCACAGTCCAACTCCCACGGACTCCAACCAGAGCACCGTTAGGCCAACACTGAGCCCTTCTGAAAATCCCACCCCAAAAAGCCATAGTATAACTTTAAGAATCACACACTTACAAAGTGTGTGTAGATATGGTTTTGACTATGGCATGGTATACTATGGCATACCATCGTATGCTACCACTCTTAGAAACAGATGAAGCACGAGATGAAGAAAAGAAATGTTTGCACAAAACTAAGGAAAGCCCACAGAACAAAGGAAGCTCTCTGTCTAATAAAGCAAAATTTCATCATCAAAAGTCCTCACATAACCTAAACAGAAGATAGTTCAAAACTTACAATAAACAACCTATTTACCCATTTCTAGGAAACATTGGGAAATTTAAGCTACTCGAAATGCCAACAGACTTTTTTGCCTTCCTTAAAAGGCTTCATCTGCATCAGGGAATAAAGCTGCTGGCTTGACATAACGGTTTGAAAGGTTAAACTATTCTGACCTGACCTTTCTTCTATTAACAGTACTGAATGATCACTTGAATCACTCACCAACATTAACAGTGCTGGAGTATTTCCCTACTTTACCACAGTGCTGCTCAAAAGGACCTTGCTACTGGATGTGAAAGCCATGTGGATTACTTAATAGTTTTCCAAGATTAAGTGTGGAATAAAGCAAAGTGCTATTTCTCTCATGCTGTCCCCCTCCTGCTCTCACCTCTCTCCAGTTTTAGTTTGTAAATTGACTCTTTTTAAAATTTTGGCATGTTTTATGGTCATACTTTAAGCCAGAGTTTTTCAACTTTATTTTTTTTCTCCATTTACAGACCCCTTAAACACGTTAAATGTAGAGTAGATCCCCTTGGAGACTTTCAGATAACCCATTGACCCCCAAGCATTCACAGACCACAGGTTGAAAACCACTGGTTTGAAGCCATTTTTTAGTTTCTATTTTTTTAAATACAGGTTGAACCTCTCTAATCTGGCATTTTCTCATCCAGCAACATCTGTAAACCAGCATGATTTTTAGTTAGCTGGATGACCACTTATCATGGGTGTGGCCAAGTTTCCCGTGGTCCCAAAAAGTTTGTTCACAGTCACCAGTCCTGGCTATCAGTGTTTTGTGCTATTATTTAGCTCTAATTTACCCCTACATGTTTTATAAGAGCCCAGAGAGCAGTGAAGGTGTTGGTAATGCTGCTAGACAATACTGACCTCCTGTGGTTGAGCAAATTCTCTTGTCCGGCACCAGATGGGTCCCAAGGATCCCAAACTGGAGAGGTTCAGCCTGTACTCTTCCCTCTCCCCACAAGGGCTGCAAGAGATCTACAGATCTGCTGATAATGCCCAGGATACAGGACAATGACTATTTCAGCATATTTTATGTTCTTTTAAGAAGCTTTATTGTGCAAGCTGCTGGGTGGTCAGATACAAAGCACGTAAGTACACATTGATTTTTTAAGAAGAAGCAGTCCCAAAGAAATCAATGGGACCACGCACATGTTTAAAGTTAAGCCTGGACTTAAGTGCTTTGCTGGACTACTGGCAGAGTACTTTGCACTTTGCAACAGAAAGTCCTGTACAAGCATTTGATTTACCTTAGTAATACTGTGTTCAGAAGACACTAGCCCCAATATAGCAATCGCTGGAGAAAAACCAATTCTACCATTATCATTAAGATAACTATCACTCCCCTTAGAGCTTGGAAGATAACCTTTCATGTGTCTAGTCCTTCATGCATTCACATTTAACTGTGTGCTGTGACTCTTCAAGAGGGAGTCAGGCTTCAAGCAATTCAATAGTTTGTGAAACATTTTAAGGGATTAGTCAATTATAGCTCTCCCTCTGAACTGCATCAGTGACTCTTAACCTTGAGAAAGAAAAACATTTTTATTCTACTTTCTGTGCCTCTATGGGTCCTTAATTCTGAGGGAGAGAACGTAAGTACAAATGCTTGCAGTGAAGTAACCATGTTGGTCCCAGGATATTAGAGAGAAAAAGTTGGTAAGGTAATATCTTTTACAGGACCAGTGTCTTAAAAGAGACAAACTTTTGAGCTACAAAGCTCTTTGTGATGTCTTGGTGCCTATGTCCATTTGTGCCTTTGAAAATCAGTCTGTCTTTTCCAAAGGTAGAAGGTGGGCCCTAGCTCAGTTAAACACTTAGGCATTTGCTTACATCCATTACTAGTTAGTAGAGAATTTAAGCATGTTCTTCTTAAAATAACACACTTGCCCAAGTTGCTCTCCAGAATAAGGATGTTTTCCTGGATCAAATCCTTAAAGAACTGAGGCACAAACCATGACTCAATGGCTATGTCTACACTACCACCTTCCTTCAAAGGAAGGATGGTAATTAGGGTGTTGGGAGTTTACTAATGAAGTGCTGTCCAGTAAATTCCCCACACCCCCAGCGGCAACTTTGGAGTTGCCGTAGGGGGGAATTTGTTTAATGAAGTGCTGCCTATGCACGGCAGCCCTTCATTAGTAAACTCCCAACATCCTCATTACCATCCTTCCTTCGAAGGAAGGTGGTAGTGTAGACAAGCCCAATGTCTAGCAAAAATGATAAACACACAATTGCCTGCAATTGGACAGTAAAATTTATATAACCGCTACAAAATTTGCATACTTATTTTGTGTGGTCATTAAGTTTCCTGTGTTTCCTACCTTGAAAAGCTGTGATATGGCCAACTATCATATATTTCAATTCAAAGTTCAAGGCCTGGATGTTCTGAGTCCTCTCTCTCCGAACAGCTGCCTGGTAGCTTTCTTCCATCTTTTTAGTGCAACAAGTTGGTGCTCTGTGTTGACAGATCTGCAAATCTGATTCTGTTGAAAAACAAAAGAAAAAATTAAGATTTACAAGTATTTTCTAGGTAAACACAAGTCAAAGAAAACTCTTTTTTTACAGTCAAATTAACAACCTAGGTGGATGTCCTAAGGTAGACAAAACCCATCAGTAATGCAAACTGAAACTGAGTTAGCACCTTAAGGGCCCTCATTTATGTCAGCATCAGCTAGACCTGGATAACCTCACAGTGCCATGTGCTCCCACTCTATTTAATATCACCATTAAAAGCTTTTCAGTGATTCCACCATTGGTCGACATTGAGTGTCAGAATGAAGCAGTTATAAAAAACCTCATAAGGATATTACAGCATAAACAACAGTCACAAAAATAACCTAGTCTAAAATATTAAGAGCAAAATCATATGCCAGTAGTACCTTAAACCCACTAAATTTAAAGGAGCAGCATTTCCCCTGGGAACCATGGAGCACAAAGCATCAGCCCTAAAGTGTGAAATGCACGTGTCAAATTCTGCTAGACTGGAGGAGGAGCTATATGGACTATGGGCACTACTGTAAAATAAATAAGATTACCTGGTTTTAGTCCCAGCTTTATATTGAGAAGCCCCCTTACTAACAAAATAATACTTTGGGAAAATTTTATTTAAATAAAATGTAACTTTAAATATCAAAGGCCAATCCTTTCCTGCTTTACAATTCAGTGGAACTGAAGCCACATTTGCTTTGCAACTGCAGAGAAAGCAAATTTTGTGTAAAATAGCAGGTTCTTTGGGATGATGTCTGTCTTGTTTTTTATGCAACTTCAGTATTCCTGATTATGGAATTTTTGCTATAGACAGTCAGGCTCAATATTCAAGGGATATGTATTGTATTTTTTCACAGCAATAGAAAATAAAAGGAAGAGTTTGCAGAATCACAGGGCTGGAAGGGACCTCAGGAGGTCATCTAGTCCAGCCCCCTGCTTCAAACAGGATCAACTCCCACTAAGTCATCCCAGCCAGGACCTTGTCTAGCCGGGACTTAAAAACCTCAAGGGATAGAGAATCCACCACCTCTCTAGGCAACACATTCCAATGCTTCACCACCCGCCTGGTGAAATAGTTTTTCCTAATATTTAACCTACACCTCTCCCTCTTCAACTTCAGACCATTACTCCTTGTTCTGCCATCTGACACCACTGAGAACAGCTTCTCACCCTCCTTTTTAGAGCTCCCTGTCAAGAAGTTGAAGGCTGCTATTAAATCACCTCTAAGTCTTCTCTTCTGCAAACTAAACAAGCCCAAATCCCTCAGCCTCTCCTCATAGGTCTTGTGCTCCAAACCCTTAATCATTTTTGTTACCCTTCACTGAACCTGCTCCAGCAAATCCACATCCTTTTTATACTGGGAGGCCCAAAACTGGACACAATATTCCAGGTGTGGCCTCACCAGTGCCGAATAAAGAGGAATAACTACTTCTCTAGATCTGCTCGAAATGCTCCTCTTAATGCACCCTAGTATACTGTTAGCCTTCTTGGCTACAATGGCACACTGTTTATTCATATCCAGCCTTTCATACACCATAACCCCTAGGTCCCTTTCCATTGTACTGCTGCTGAGCCAGTCAGTCCCCAGCCTGTAACAATGCTTGGGATTCTTCCACCCCAGGTGCAGGACTCTACACTTCTCCTTATTGAACCTCATCAGATTTCTTTTGGCCCACTCCTTCAATTCATCCATGTCCCTCTGGATTCTCTCTCTACCCTCCAATGAATCTACCTCTCCCCCTAGTTTTGTGTCAGCCGCAAACTTGCTGAGGGTGCAACCCAGTCCCTCATCCAGGTCCTTAATAAAGATGTTGAATAATACTGGCCCCAGAACCAAGCCTTGCGGCACTCCGCTTGAAACAGATCACCATCCAGATATTGAGCCATTGACCACTACCCGTTGGGCCTGATCATCAAGCCAGCTTTCTATCCATCTATCCAAGGATCCAATCCATATTTCCTTAATTTATGGACAAGAATGTTGTGGGAGTCCATATCAAAAGCCTTGCTGAAGTCAAGGTATATCACATCCACTGACTTCCCCATGTTGATAGAGATTGTTACCTCATCATAGAAGCTAATCAGATTGGTGAGGCAGGACTTGCCCTGGGTGAATCCATGTTGGCTACTTTTGATCACTTTCCCCTCTTCCAAGTGCTCCAAAATGGATTTCTAGAGGATTCCCTCCATTATTTTCCCAGAGATTGAGGTAAGGCTGATGGGTCTATAGTTCCCTGGATTGTCCTTCTTTCCTTTTTTAAAGATGGGCACTACGTTTTCCTTCTTCCAGTCATCCGGTATCTCCCCTGATCTCCAAGAGTCGTCAAGGATAATGGCCAAAGGTTCAGCAATGACCTCTGCCAATTCCCTCAGTACCCTCGGGTGCATTAAATCCAGACCCATGGACTTGTGCACATCTAGTTTTTCTAGATAGCTGAGAACTTGTTCCTTCCCCACAGATGGCTGCCCTCCACCTTCCCATACTGTATTGTCTAGGACTGTCATGTGCAAGTTGAGTACTTCAGCTTTTCCTGCATCATCTGATACTAGGTTACCTCCCTTATCCAGTAATGGCCCCACACCTTCTCTGATAACCTGTTTATTGTTCACATGCCTGTAGAAACCCTTCTTGTTACTCTTCACATCCTTTTCCAGATGCAGTTCCAATTGTGCTTTTGCTTTTCTGATTACTGCCCGACATTCTCCAGCCATATGTTTATACTCCTCCTTAGTCAACTGTCCACGTTTCCATCTCTTGTATGCATCCTTTTTGAATTTAAGCTGACTAAGGATTTCCCTGTTAAGCCAAGCTGGTTGCCTACCATGTTTGCACTTCTTACTACGCAGCAGGATTGTTTGTTCCTGTGCCTTCAGTAAGACTTCTTTAAATACTGCCAGTTCTCTTCAACTCTTTTCCCCTTCATCTTCATTTCCCAAGGGATCCTGCTCATCTGTTCTCTCAGGAAGTCAAAGTCTGCTCTTCTGAAATCAAGGGTCTGTATGTTACTGCTCACCTTTCTTCCTTTTGTCTGGATCATGAAATCTACGATGTCATGGTCGCTGCAGCCCAGGTTCTCTCCCACTTGTATTTCTTCTGCCAGTTCTTCCCTGTTTGTGAGCAGCAGGTCAAGTTGCGCACGGCCCCTGGTCGGTTCCTTCAGCACTTGTACCAAGGAGTTATCCCCAGCATTCTCCAAAAACTTCCTGGATTGTCTGTGTGCTGATGTATTGGTCTCCCAACAAATGTCCGGATGATTAAAGTCTCCCATGAGAACCAGGGCCTGTGATTTGGAAGCTTCACTTAGCCAGCTGAAAAAAGCCTCATCTATCTCATCTCCCTGATCTCTTGGTCTATAACAGACACCAACTACAACAGTTGTATAATATAATATAATATAATAAAATATAATATAATATATGTTTGATTATTCATAAAATATATTTTTCCAGAGAAAAAACGAGAATCTATTATAAAAAACAGAGAAAAGAGGAGCTTCTGAAAACACAGAAAAAAATGGTGGTGGATAGATAAAACATTTTTAAGGAAGCAGAAACATTCCCTTTCTTGAGTATGCAATTTTTAAGATAATTCAAAAAGTTTAGAAAGTCTCTTGAAGAAAACCTGCCTAAAATGAATAGTGAAAGACATTAAAAATAAAACTTCTAGGGCGTGTCTACACAGGCACAAATCTTCGAAATACCCATGAATATTCAGCGCCTCATTAGCATTAGGATGCTTCCAGCTGTGGCACTTCAAAAGCACCGGTTTCAAAAGCGCGCGGCTGCACGGGGGTCCTTTTCGAAAGGACCCTGCACCTTTCGAAATCCCCTTATCCCGATCACTGATCGGAATAAGGGGATTTCAAAAGGTGCAGGTCATTTTGAAAAGGAATCCTGTGCAGTTGCGCCGAGCCACGTGCTTTTGAAAGTGGCGCTTTCTAAATGGCGCCGGAAGCGTTCTAATGCTAATGAGGAGCTGAATATTCAGTTCAGTGCCTCATTAGTAATCTTCGAAATATGGCTGTTTCGAAGATATGTGCCCGTGCCTAGAGATCAGGCAAATCTTGAGTGTGACCATCTTCAGAAATTGTTATGAATTCTTCTTTCAAAAACAAATATTTCCACCTTACAAATGACACTCACAACACTGCCTCTACCTTCCTGTTACCACCTCCCCCAACACAACAGCATATGAAATTAATAAAAATCTGGGAAAAAATATCCCAAGCTGACTTTTGACCTTAGAAGAGAGAAGTGCCAGCAACTCCATCAAGTCTGTTAGGATTTGGCTACTGCTATTGATTTCAGTTGTAAGGTGTGATAGATATGGCAATTTCCTGCATATCCAGGGGAGACTGTATTGAATTAAGATTAAGTACCTTTGGGCTCTGTTATATTAAATGTGAAGTTCATGTAATATTGTGGGTCAGGATTGCATGTAGCCTCTCAAGGGAAGAGCTGTCATGTTACTACTGGGAGTATACAGGACTATATTGAAAATGTCGCAGATAAGAATGGACTTTTGGGAATACGCATATGAAGGGGATTTCCTAGGAAAAGTCTAGGGACAACTGAATGCAACACGGTCACATCTAACAGTTCAACACCTCATTATTTTGCAGCTAAACAATATGGACTGGAACATTTTCTGTGGACTACCTATTCTTGGACACTGGAGATCAAAGGCTCAAACTGTATAAAGAAACAACTTAATTGCACAGCTTAGGTTCAGGTTTCGACTTTGAGACACTCATGAACTTGTAACCAGGGCAAACCTAGTTGTCGGTTATGAAGGCCTGACACACACCCACATATCCGCTGGAGTTGGAGTGACTTCTGGTATCTTTATTAGCATGTATGTTTTTTAATACGCTTACACATTAAGAATAAATGTGCTTGTGTTAACTTATACTTGTGGGCAATACAGTGGCCACAGCCTCTGGGGAGAAAGCAAAGTGCAGAGGAACATTTGCGTATGCTCCTTCACAGAGTAAATCAAGGGAGACATGGACCCTGCTCCGAAGGGAGTAAAATGCAGCCTTCTCATCAAGAGAGGTAACAGCTGGGAACTGGTAGAAACCTACATTGGGCGCCCTTGTGGGACCACGTGTGGAGGGAGGGAATACACATTCAGTCATTCATCCTTAGTTATGTTAGAAGGTGCTTAGCTACTATAGTGGTGGGCAGCAAGATGCAACCCTAACATCTGCCTTATTTTCAATACATACCTTGTTTTAGAAGGGAAAGTTACTCACGGTGTGCAGAAAATGAGGTTTTTGAGATGTATCTCACTGAGAGAGTTCCATGCCAGGTGGCAGTGCATCCCAGAACCATCAGTCTGAGACTTTTGCTGGTAGTGCCACTGGTGTCTGTGTAGGAGCTCACATACCCCAACCCCTCAGTTCCTTCTCTACCATGAAACTTTATGTTCTTGCTCTGAAGTAGAATGGCGAAGGATGGGTAGCAGAGCACCCTCAGGGACACAAATCTTGAAGAACCTCTGTTACTGCATGGGGGAGTAAACTTATGCTCTAGAGTGCTGTTGCTGTGGGTGCTTTGTTCCAGAGGCAGTTAGAGCAATGCCCTCATGAGGATGGAAGCTGCAGCTAGGACAGTGAGGACTTTGCCACTGAGTCTGTAGCTGCAGCTAGGACTGTGAGAAGCTCACACTTGTGTCTGTGCTTGAGCAAAGTATGATGGTGTAGCAGATAGTGAATGCGTGTTTAGATGCCCCTGTAGCTGCTCTGCAGATATATGTCTACGGTTGATGTGCTGTGCAGGAATGCTATGGAAGTCCCAACAGTTCTTGTCAAGCGTGTTCTGATCAGAGGTGGAAAAGTAACTAAGTAGAAATACTTAATTACACTACTCAAGTACGGTTTTCTAATATTTGTACTTTGCTCAACGAATTTATTTTTGTGACACTTTGACTTTTATTCAAGTTGTTTTTAAAGAAAACATTGTGCTTTTTACTCCACTGCCATGTCCAGAAGCACTTAATTACTCGCTGCTTTCATCACCCCACTGACACTTCCACAAGCCAGCATTCTGATTGGCTAAAGCCACATGTGCAAAGCATTCAACTGTCATGCAGTGACGATTTTTTTTAAATAACCGGTCAATAAGCACAATGACCCTGCCAACAAAGAAGCCTTTTAAAAGCTGCACCAAGATCTTTTCATTCTAAAACAATATCTACGCTTGGGTGGGGAGTCCCAAGCCTCGTGGGCTGGATCCAGCATGCAGGGGAGAAGAAGCTTGGCACTGCACACTGCTGCTAACCCTCCCCCTGGCTGGGAGAATCTAGTGCTGAACACTGCTCGTGGGAAAGTTTCTTCGCTGCTCCTACTGGGCAAAGTTTGGCCAATAGAAACAGTGGAAGGTGGTACCTGGGAGTAGTGGGAGCCAGGTAAGCACCCTCCCACTCCCCACATGGACAGCCCTCCTGTCCCAATCCCCAACCCTCAGCACACTCTTGCACTCTCCCACTCTTCCAGACACCCCACCCTCAGCCTGCTTCTGCACCTCCCTCCCAGCCAGACCTCCACTCCCAGTCCGTTCCAGCACCTCCCTCCCAGCCAGACCTCCACTCCCAGTCCATTCCAGCACCTCCCTCCCAGCCAGACCTCCACTCCCAGTCCGTTCCAGCACCTCCCTCCCAGCCAGACCTCCACTCCCAGTCCGTTCCAGCACCTCCCTTCCAGCCAGACCTCCACTCCCAGTCCATTCCAGCACCTCCCTTCCAGCCAGACCTCCACTCTCAGTCCATTCCAGCACCTTCCTCCCACCCAGACTGGAGATGTAAAATCCCATTTAATTGGTAAACTGGTTGAACACTAAGTTTAATCGGTAACTGATTAAATGGAGGGGAGTGGGTGGGGTGCCTCTGCTCGTGGCACGCTGGGGACCTGTGCTGCTCTGGTCTGGCTGGAGTGTCCCTGCCTGTGGCACTTCTGCTGTGGGTGGTGGGCTCTCCAGTGCAGTCAGAGCAACCCCCCATCTGCAGCAGCCCAGCCTGCAAATGCCGCCAACCTGGGCAGAGCAGCCCCCATCCACAGTGGTCCTGGGCATGCTGCGGGAAAGGGCACTCCAGCTGGGCCAGAGCAGTCCCCATCCTCAGAAGTCCAGGGCACATTGTTGGTCGGGGTGTTCCAGCTGGTCTGAAGCTGCCCCACTCCCGGCACACCTCCTGGTAATTTGTAGTTTCTGTAATTGGACTCCTATATTTAATTTGGTCACTCTTTAGCTTTATAAATGAAGGCAGCGACTATATTTAACTTCCAGATGTGAAATATAAATAGACATAGATTTTGTGTCGTAAGAGGTCCAGTCTCTTCCCTTCCTTGTCGAGAGGTGCAGTATGATTTTGTTTGCTCCATTTCTTGAATGCATCCGCCACAAATGAAGGTTTTGAAACTGTTGAAATAACTCCTTAGGGCATTATAATTTCTTTTCTATTTGAAATTAATTTGTTTAGAAACTTTACCAATTGTTAAAAAAAATTAAATCCAAACAAAAAGTTTGGAAGTTGAAATTAAACACTTTAATTGACTGGAGCCAAAGTGTTTTCATAAAACCACAGAATCATAGAATCCTAGGGCTGGAAGAGACCTCAGTAGGTCATCCAGTCCACACCCCACCCCCCGCCCAAAGCAATATCTACCCTAACCAAATTATCCCAGTCAGGATTTTGTCAAGCCAGGACTTAAAAACCTCTAGGGATGGACAATCCACCACCTCTCCTGTCAATGCATTACAGTGCTTCACCACTCTCCTAGTGAAATAGTTTTTCCTCATATCCAACCTATACCTCCCACCCTGTAACTTGAGACCATTGTTCCTTGTTCTGCCATCCCTCGCTACTGAGAACTGCCTATCTCCATCCTTTTTAGAGCCCCCCCTTCAGGAAGTTGAAGACTGCTATCAAATAACCCCTCACACTTCTCTTCTGCAAACTAAACAAGCCCATATCCCTCAGCCTCTCCTCTTAGGTCTTGTGCTCCAGCCCCCTAATCATTTTCACTGCCCTGCACTGAACCTGCTCCAATGCATCTACATCCTTGCTATACTGGAGGGGACAACTGCCAATCTGTGAAACTTTTAAGACTGACTTTTTGCAGTCTTTTGGGGTCATAAATATTTACAAATTCCAGGCAATTCTTACAGAACAAATAAAGTGTTTCCTGCTCAGCACTGTTTAGAAGCGTGAGGGCTCGTCCATACGAATACTTTCTTAGTGCCTAGCTGGGCTGTACATCTGCACCAGACTAGCTGCCACGCATTAAGATCCCATGTAGATTCTGTTACTTTGCATTCAAAGTTCCATAGTGAGGTAGATTAAAAATTAGGGCACTTGTAAGAGCTTGCCTGCAGACAAAATGCAACATGCTAGTTGGGGGTAGATTTCCATCGCTGCTTGTCATGTACTAAGGGTTTGTGTAGATGAGTCACTGAAAGTCAGGAGGACTTTGGTTTCTATGCCACTCAATCACTTGTGAACATAAGACTTGGGCTGCTTTGAAAACCATACCTAATTAGGTTCAAGCTATTGTTCCTCAGGGTTCTGGACTCTGCCCTTCAGAGCCCACAGCCCCTTCACACAAAGGGGTTCTAAACTCCTGCCCAGAGAGCCCCGAATAGCTTCACAGATTCACAGCGAATGGAGTTTGGGAACTAAAGCCCTTTGTGCCAGTTGAGGGCATATCTCACACAGTAGAAATGTGGCATTTCAGTAGGTGCATGCCCATGCAGAGGGCTAGAGGAGTGGAACAAAAGCAAGGTGACCATTTGTCCCATATTGGGTGGGACAGCCCTGTATTTTGGGTACCAGAAAGGGGTCCCAACCTATTTTTAAAAATGGGCTAATTGCCCCATATTTGCCCTCCTCTCCTCCTGCTGGTGGCTGACCTTTTCCCTCACCCCATGGACAGGTGCAGCTGCTGGCCAGAGAGCTCATACTCCTGTGCTCTCCGGGCACAGGAAGAGCGAGCCAGTAGGGGAGCTCTGCAAAGTTAAGGATAGTTTGGGGCCTGTGGGCTGGCTGCCCCCCACTTCCTGGCTCCCCATGCCTTGGGAAAGCTGGGAGGAGAACCAATGAGTGCCACATCCTTCCCAGCTCCTCAAGGCTCTAGGAATCCAGGAGGTACAGTGGCAGCTGCCGCCTCCTCCCTCGCTCCTAGACGCATGGTGAGCTGGGAGTGCCCCCCCCATGGGTGCCACCAGGTTCCCAGATTCCTGTGCCTCAGTGGAGTCAGGAGGAGCCACACCTTCCCCCACATAGCTCCATGTCCTGTATTTGGGAAAGGGCAATATAGTCACCCTAAACCAAAGCAACTATGTGGAAGGATCTATGTCTCCTAAGAAAGCTGTAAGAAACCCCAAGAGAAGCTGTTCTCCCGGAATTGCTTGCTCTGTAAACTCCTTGGATGAATACTTTGGGAGGCCAACAATTTGGTCTGCTGATTCAGAGAGGCAAAGGGCATTCTTTAAAAACTGCAGCACAAAGACCCTGAAAATTAAGAACTCGATACAGAACACAGAGCGCTAAAAGATCGACAAAACAATCCTTAGCCTCCTGGTGATATTTTTAAGTCAGGTTTGTTATCATGTAGTGAGATTGGCAGCTCTCTTACTTAGTGTTAGTTGTGGTGGGAGAACCTTTCACCCAATTAGAAAACTTACAAGGATTCTGTACAGTACTCTGCATTCCTTACTACTGAAATTAATTAGAGATGATTTGCACTGCCCTGAAGACTTCAGTAATATTGGAAAGAGGATGATAAAGCCATCCCATTACATCTTAATGCAAAATGCAGCCTCCAACTCTAAGGTACTGGGATGGGGAAAAGGCACTGAAACCATGGTGATTGAGTGGCAAAGTGAATTAGCTCTGCTGAGACAGGCTCAGGAATACATATGAGATTTCCAACCTATAGCTACCAGGGGTGAAAAAGTGCATTTTGGGTATGGACCGCATGTTCTTCCAAAAAATGGATGGATTTTCCAAAAGAACTTCCTAGTGCAGACACATCCAAAATGCTAGGTGTTGCTTTTTTCTGTTAGTGGAAAAACATTTTTCCTCACTTTCATTGAGCTAAAAAAAGAAAAATAACTCAAAGGAGTTTGCTCAAACTTTAAGAAGCAAAAATAGATAATTTTCTGGAAGAGATCAATTATGATACATTTCATTGCCAGATACTAATGTTTTGAAAAGTTATAAAGCCTGGGGCTCCCATTTGACATTTTTCTACCATCTTAAAAAACATTTTACATGCACAAATGCTCAACTGCTATTATAAAATACATCCCAACAGACTAAAGCTATAAAGATAGATGCTCAGCTGGTGTGAATCAACCAGACCTTTACTGAAACTGGAGGAGCTGTGGCCATTTACATCAATTGAGAACTACTACACCAAAGGACAACTGAAAGCAAAGAGGTGTTTGCCATTGGCATCATCTGAACTAGTCTTCAGGGCTACGTCTACACGTGCACGCTACATCGAAGTAGATAATTTCGAAGTAGCGACATCGAAATAGCCTATTTCGATGAATAGCGTCTACACGTCCTCCAGGGCCGGCAACGTCGATGTTCAACTTCGACGTTGCACAGCCCAACATCGAAATAGGCGCAGCGAGGGAACGTCTACATGCCACAGTAGCACACATCGAAATAAGGGTGCCAGGCACAGCTGCAGACAGGGTCACAGGGCGGACTCAACAGCCAGCCGCTCCCTTAAAGGGCCCCTCCCAGACACACTTGCACTAAACAGCACAAGATACACAGAGCCGACAACGAGTTGCAGACCCTGTGCATGCAGCATGAATCCCCAGCTGCAGCAGCAGCAGCCAGAAGTCCTGGGCTAAGGGCTGCTGCACACGGTGACCATACAGCCCCACAGGGGCTGGAGAGAGCGCGTCTCTCAACCTGTCAGCTGATGGCTGCCATGGAGGACCCCACAATTTCGACGTTGCGGGACACGGATCGTCTACACGGTCCCTACTTCGATGTTGAACGTCGAAGTAGGGCGCTATTCCAATCCCCTCATGAGGTTAGTGACTTCGACGTCTCGCTGCCTAACGTCGAAGTTAACTTCGAAATAGCGCCCGACGCGTGTAGCCGCGACGGGCGCTATTTCGAAGTTAGTGCCGCTACTTCGAAGTAGCTTGCACGTGTAGACACAGCTCAGATGTGTATCAATAGGTCCCTGAATGCTAAAATAAGGCTGGAATGAAACTGCATGGACCTGAATCAAAATACATCCTCTGTGGAAAGTAAATAAATATTCGATTTAAACATACAACTTTCATTAACATCAACAAGTGCTCTGTGATGTTTTCAAACCCCTAAGGGTACTGTGACAGCTGTGTTCTGAAGTGAATGGCCAGCTCCTCAGTTGATGTTTACTAACTTCACTCTACTGATTTCAGTGGAAATGGACCTACAAGCTGAGGCTTGGCCCTATAGCTTTTACAGTATGAAGTACTCCAGAACTATCAAAAGTCAGCTCAGTGCAATCTCTCTGTTCTGCTATATTTTGACTGGCTTTTTAAATGGTATTTCCAAACAAAATCTGAATCCAAAGCCTAACTTTTCATATTCTGCAAACTTCCTCAAAGACTACAAAAAATAACTAAGATTCAGTAACAAAGGAGGATGCTATCTAATAACCTTGCATTCAAATTTGGCTGCACTGACTAGTCACCAGAGCTGTGTTCTTCTTGGGACCCAGCTGCATGGGTCTGCTGTGTCGCAGCTAGAGAAATGGTCAGCAATTAGGAAAAAACAGTTTATATTAGGAGGCTAAATCCAAATGAGAAACAAAACAGTTTTCAAACACTGCTCCCCAAACAACTATATGCACAAAGCCTAAATTAACACAGCATTGCTTTGGAAAATGCCTCCCCAGCCCTTGCATAAGGGAGCTTGCAGAGAAACTAAACTGAACAAAGGGACATGTTCAAAGGCATGGGCAGAGGCTAGCCATCACGCACTATTACAGCTCCACCTAGCAGATGCGCCCAAAGCACTGATGAATAAGTGCCCCCACGAAGGAAGCAGGATGCTCTCTCCAGCCAGCAACTCAGACCACACTCAACTTTCTATGCTGCTCTTGTACCCAAAGGAAGAAGCAAAACAGTGGCCTCCCACTCCTTGCCTGAAGAACCAGCATACAGCAAGGCTATGGCTGAGTGGCCCACTAAGCACTTGTGAGGCAGTCACAGGACAAGCTAACCTGTGGTAGCTATGACTATGTCAGGGTACTCTCAAACCCCATATCCACCTTGGTGCTGTATTGGGCCACAACAATCAATACATGCACGAGGGTATGTATGCCAAGATTTCTAACAGCTATCACTCTCTGCCACTCTATGCTTGCATCCACAGGGAACTGTGGGACAACATGGCAACTCCATCTAGGAGGAACTGGTTTTCTGCAGGACCCAAGCTGGCATGCTATTATGTACCCCAAAGATGGAACTCTCCTACCCCGATAATGGGGAATGGCAGCTGTAGCCTTTTATAGCGATAACGGTTCATTTTCATGCCACATCCAAAGCACTGAAACCAGCTTTCAGAGGAGTCTCCTCCCTTTGTGGAAACCCTACTGCACAGATGCAAGGACTGCCCAACACCACTCCACCTCACACTTTGCCATTAACCATAAATTGGGTCTCCCCGTGACTGAGGCAACAGCTGCCTGACAACTGCGAAACACTCACCTGGAAGGCACCACCCAGGGTGTGATATTAAATAAGGATGCATGATGGCACTCCTCGTCCCTCTCAATTTCTCCACTTTTGTCTGGGACCTGAGCTATGGAAACATTAAGTCATGCCTCAGTTTCCCCTGTTTCTGCTGGCTTCCTGGCCACAGCAACACTGATTTCTGTTCCTCTGCTTTCCCACTTTCAATGGCCCTCAGTTTCTGTCCCCACATTTCCTCTCCATGTTGGATCAAAGGTGTAGAACGTTACAAATCAAACCTCCAGGGGAAACTCACTGGCTGACCGCAATTCGCACTCCATCCCACATCCGTGCATGGCTGTCAGAGTACCCCTTATTATCCTGATGCTACAGTCTTGGAAACTCCTTATTAGTGATGCCAAAGTCTGAGAATGACCCTTACGCTCCCACGTTCTTCTTCCTATGCCCACAGACCTTTGATAATGAGGACAGAGCTAAGCCAACCCCATGCCCCTCTAAGAGCCTCTTATAATCTGCTTCCAGTCAGAGAGTTAAGGGAAGAAGTTGGAGGACCCCCATCACTCAACTGATGTGACTGCACATTGTCACAAGTCCTCTTCTTCTTCTCCTCAGACATACCTGGTGGCAGCAATACACCATAACAGCTGTCTCCAGGGCTGCTCTATAGGATACAGTTCAAGTAGTCATGTTGCATGGAAAGCTACTGACAAGTTGTGTGCAGCTGTGTGAATGTGGTACATGTTAAGGGCAAACCCTTGGTTGAGCCAGAGTTATGCACACTTTGAAGACAAGATCCAAGACAAAGGCTAAACATCCTTGCCTCAAAAAACGGGAACATACTTTTGAAAGAGTGTGAAAAGAACTCCCTATCTGCAGCCCCACCTCCCACTATCCTAGAAGCGGCATTTAACCAGCTTCATCCCTTCCCAGAGCACAGCAACAACACAAGTACAGTGGAACTTTCCCGTAATTGGAGCCACTCACCAGTCAGCATGCTCCCAAGCTCCCATGTGTGAGAAAACTGAGTTTCTGACTCTTGTGTCCCTTTGAGATGTTTGAAAGCCCCCTTCTTCCAGGGATTTGGCCTCCAGTCAGGTAACACACCATTGCACCTCTTTCAGGGTACCAAAATCCCGAAGTATATGTGTCAACCACTGTACTCAACCAACCTTCAAGCCTTACTTCTTGGGTTTCCCACAGCAAACAGTTCACTCGGTGCTAACTCAACTTCTCATCAAAATCCTGTTCCCATCTCTTAGTCCCTTCCAGGACCCTATTTTGGACTAGATGAGACAAGCTAATGCCAGGCCTGTGGTGCCAGCCAGCCTCATTTCTGTGGTGAAGAGGAACTTGAATGACTCAGAAATGATAAGCTTGTGAATGGTGAAGGACTCACCAACCCTAGATCTGAACAATGGATTTACAGTAACTTACTGCAGCTGAGGAGTAGGCCTGCACTTATATAAACATTGCAGCTGGAGTCACGCAAAGTGAGTAGAAGAAGCAGCACGGTATTTATTACAGTATTAAGACATTGTTTCTGTAACTCCTGTAGCAGTTATAAGACAAATTCCCAGAACTGTGACAGATCAACTGACAAAGTTTAGGTTTCAACAGAAATGCTACTCTTTGCCATATGTAAAACGCACACTCGCTATTTCTTACAGCAGCACAATGAATGCCTCTCTCTCTCTCTCTCTCTCTCTCTCTCTCTCTCTCTCCATGCTTTTCAGGACCACAGTAAGCTAATGGCATATTTCCCCTCTTCATTGTAGGAGCCCTATAACTATTACAAGACTTTGAAATACAGCACACCAAGAAAAGTGCCACACAATATGAATGCACACAGTGAAAATTCCCAGCTGAGGCACACATAGGTGTCTTTCCACGAATTCGTACTTACAGCAGAGTTGAAACTGGGATTTTTAAGTGAAAGATTTCTAATCCCTCTGAGGTTCTACCGAGATTTGGACTCGGATCGCTGGATTCAAAGTCCAGAGTGCTAACTATCTAACCCCTCTATTTGCAAAGAAAACTCAAGGGCAATTCAATACAGTTCAGTCTTTCTAGTGCTGCGGTGTCCAATACGTTCGCCACTTGCCACTTGTTGCGAACAGGACACTGCGGTGTGGTGAATAGCACTCTTGGGTCTCATGTGGCTCTTGGAGCCTTTAAATGCAGATCCTCCTGAGAGCCACACGTGGGAAGTGCCATCTGCCCGCTCCACACATGCACCCTACCACTTGGTGAGAGAAGCATGTGGGGAAAGTGGTGGCGGCTTCAGTGGCAGATCCAATGGCAACTCTGATGAGTTGCTGGCATTAAATTAGATTAGAGGAGCTGGGGCAGTCTGGTTCTGGGGGAGGGCATTCAGTTAGAGTGGGGGCAGGGCTGTGGGTTCTTGGATTTGGGAGAGGGGAGGGCATTTATTTTGAGTGGGGGGGCTGGAAGTGCCTGGGTTTTGGAGAGGTGGAGGGCATTTATTGGGGGGGCGTGAATCATGCAAATGTGGAAAGATGGCAAACAGAAGTGTGGCAACCTTTGAATTCCTATTGGACACCACTGTTCAAGTGCAACAGGGAGACTAAAAGAATAGCTCAGAAGAGTGTGAACTGTTTCATTCATCTCATCTCTCAGATGCTAACAGTGTTTTGCCATTTCAGTAGGCTCTCCCTGCTAAAAGCATCACCCACTGTGATAGTATTGGAGGGGGCATAAGGTAGAAAATAATTTCCAAGCTACATATAAGTTAAAGTTCTGTCATAAAAGTGATTTTTCCCTTCCTTTGGTCCTCAACATAGGAATCTATGAGAAGAGTCAGGGCTGAAAGGGAGGTGACCACAGAAGATAACTCTAAATCAACTGGAAGATCTCTGGGGTTAGAATGGAAGCTTTGTGGGGAGATGATCTTAGGAGAAAAAGGACACATCTTAGTGAAAGGTGGAAGACCTTTTTCCTCAAAAAAGGTAAAGTTCAAGTGTAGGATTTTCAAAGTTAGTGATTTTCCACTGATTCTGGAGGCCTCAGGTTTGGTCAAAACCTTGGATGTATAATATCCAGAAAATCCTGGTCACATCCTCTGCAAATCAGGCCCTTTAAATGGTTCAGGTTTGACAACCTCACTTTGAGACACCACAGTCACTAGTCACTTTTGAAGACCTTGGTCATTTGTTATTTGAAGCTAGTCACCAAAGATATATACAGTGTATGTATCAGTTTATCAATTTATTAGTGTTTTATTGTGAAGGAATATATTTTAAAACTCCAGATTTTTCCAAGTTGCTAATCAAATTCCAGGGATCATTAGGCTGGCTTGCTTTGTTTGTTTGTTTTGAAGAGGAGGAGGAAGAAATTCTACAAAATTTGGGAAAATTTTGACAGATTTCCACTTATCTTAATTGGTATCTCTCTACACAAACAACATTCGCCATTACACTGTACTGAACTAATATCCACAGTTTCAAGAAATTTCTCTGTATGTGACTACCTCTGAAAATTTGTTCATCATGCCACAGTAGGTTGTACAATAGCCAGACAAAAATGGCCCAATATAGCAAACATTCCAGTTTCTTGCCAGCATAAAACCATTGTGATCAGATGGAATGACTGATGTAAAACTAGAGAAACACAGTAGTGAATTGGGGCTATTGTGTCTAAGATTACATAAGCCCACAATGACAAGAGGAGTGAACAAACAGCCACAGATGCATAAGTTTGTTCACCATTCATGAATTTTTCATATCATCTCAACTCCCAGGAGTACCAGTTGTGGACTAGATGTTTTAGTACTGAGAGAGAGAGAAAGCACGTTTAATGATAAATGCTTCAAGCAAAGCAAGGACTGGGGTGAGACTGACAGCTCATGACCCCACCCCTATGTAGTAACCTTGCACCCCCTGACAGGTCATGACCACCAGTTTGAGAACTCCTGGTCTAAGTGGAGTTGATCAGAGATAAATGACCATTCAAAATGGCTACATAATGGCTACAGTTACACTACAGTGCTCTGTCAACAGAAGTCACTCTCAGAAGAGTTTTCCCAACAAAACTTCTATCCACAGAGTTCAGCCATACACAAAAGCCAATCAGGAGCACACCCTGCTTTGTCAACAGAGCAGCCAGACTGCCCAGCTGCTCTCTTAACAAAATAGTCACCTGGAAACATAGCAGACAGTGCTGCCCATTGTTCTGGGTGCCCTGTCTGTTGAGAGACGGCCCCAACTTTTTTTGTCAACAGAATCCGTTGACAGCAGCTTTATGCCTCATATCTGAGAGGCAGAATGCTGCTGGCAAAAGTGCTGAGTTGTGTTCCCAAGCTGTTGACAAAATGCATTTTGTGTGTGGATGTTCCACCAGTTTTGCCAAGAAAGCCAGAATTATGTTGGCAAAACTCACTGGTGTAACCGTAGCCCATATGTAAATAAATGCTTGCAGATGTGGTCTCAGCAACTTGACAAGACGCTTCAATCTACACCGTAGAGTGGAGTACTGGTATATGAGGAGTGCAGGTGACAAAGCAGAGCATCTTGCTCGTGTTTTTGCAAAGTACACAAAATAATAGGGTGTAAGCAAACCCATAAAGTTTGTTACAACTCTCACAGAAGTGTTGTAGAATCACAATTTAACAGACCTGATAACCATTTAGAAGAGACTTGTCTTCTTCTAAGACTTCAATCTATACAGCTACCACAGACCTCCTGCTCAGTTACCTCTAAGCTATTGTAACCCCCTCAGTACTGGGCTGCAGACTCAAAACTGGAACTCTCAGCTAAGGCTGTAGAGAAGACTCAGTCTCTCTCTCTTTTAGTAGCCTAGGTGCCAATATATGGGACAGTGAACCATGCCCCTAGGTATGTGGGTTACACTATACCAATTGTATAAGCCATATTTTTCACAAAGGACAGGAAGGATCCTTATCTTCTGAAGTTTCAAAAGCACAGGTTCTAGCCCAACAAGTACTCAAGTCAATGGAGAGACTCATTGACTTTGGTATTCATTAGTCATTACATTCCACCCAGAACTCTGCCCCGAGCTATATGATTTATACATCACAGGAAAGAGGTAACTTCAGCTTACTATGGTCCTGAATTCATTGGGTCTGGATCAGACTGTTCAGATCAGAAAACCTCATGGTGCAGACCCTAAGCAAATAGTATGCAAATAAGTGTTAAAAAATCTGCTAAGAACTGATACAGTATCTCTCTAGTAACTTAGCAGACACAATAATTTTACTTTTACAGAGCTGATGGAGATTTTAGCTCTTTGAAACCCATTTAAGTGAATGAGAAGTCCCATAAATCACAGTATTGGGAGAGATTTCATGGATCTAATCCAGAGATAGAAAAAAACCCCTCACATTATTACTTGAATAAAAATGCAAACACACACACACACACACACACACACACACGTATGTCGTATCTAGATTGTACTCAAGTATCCACAAGTGAAAACAGCTGCACTTTCACTCAAATAACATTTTGGGTACTTTTTCTACCTCTGGACAAATCCAGGCCTCTGCTATCACAGGCTATGGGTACAAGGCAATTTTTTTTAATAGTTTACATGACTTGCACTAAGCAAATTGTGTAAATTATTTTGCAAAACCTTTTTGCAAACTTGGTGCCATCCAAATAGCTCCCAGGTTTGGAATAAGGGGCTGTTTTGAATGTCCTATTACCCCTCATACAACGAGGGGTACCAGAACAAGAAGAGTGCACCCAAAATAGCAATGCTATTTCAGACACTGCAAAACACCACGACATTGCTTTTTTGGGATATTATTGTATGCTGGAATACCACCTGCTGTGTAGCAGTGGCCACAGGGAACCCTGTTACACAATCCTTTTCACAACCCTATTAAGTTAAGTCCTCAGACTACCTAGGGTTATTCCTCTCGTCCCTGATCCTCTGTTCCAGGTTCTTTGAGGCTTAGAAGGCTTCTTCTAATTTCCAGCCTGTTTATTAATGGCCACTTTTTACTAATATACTCTTGTGCCAGCGTTGCCCTTTCATCTGAATATCTGTTCTCCCTTTATGGGCGATTAGCCCTTGATATAGTCACAGAGAGCTATGATACACCCCCTCAGTATTCACTTTGTTAGGCTGAACAAGCCAACCTCTTTTTGTCCCCCCATAGAAAACAGGCTAAGATCCCATGCAAATCTGCAGGTTTGGGGGCTGTTGATTAGTGCTGATGAGCAAAGGAAAGTTTTCATATGAACTCATTTCATGTTCGCCAAGAAACACCATGGCCCCCAGGAGATGATGATCATGAGACAACACTTCCACTGATAGTATTCTTTGAATGTGAAAAGGAACAGGTCTTTTCTTTTTCCCATCCCTGTTCCTTCCTTTTTCTTTTCTTTCTTCTACCCACTTTGACTGTGGATAATGGCTTGGTTGTTCGAGATGCAGTTGGGCCATTTCTCCAGGACAGTTGCAAGAGAACAATTATTTGCTGGATAAGAGAAAGTCCACTGTGAAATCACTTCAGAAGATGCTTCTTGACCACTTCAAAAGGTCAGGGCTAGATGAAGCCAGCATAGGGCCATCACAGTATTCAACATAGGTTCCTGTCACTACTGGGTGAATTTAACAGCAGGGTCTATTGCGGAAGAGAAGGGGTCTGCTGAAATGACTTAATTTCAGAGAACGGGTTCTAAAACCAATATTTTCACCTCAAGAATGGGAAAGATGAAGGGTTCTTCAGGACAATTCCCAAAGTGTTCACACAGTGGCAACAGATCAGGGAACTGTGGAAAACACTAAGTTACCCTCAGGCAAGTTGCCTCAGTTTCTGATTTCTGAAATGAGGATCACATTTCTTATCTCCCATATTTTAGCTGCTTTGACTGTATAGATTTCCAGCAATCTAGAGCCAGGGCTGTCCACTACTATGTGCAGCACCTAGCACAACAGGGCCCTGAGCACATATATATACACACCTGATTACATGAAACCATGTTTCTCCCACTTGAGACACCAGAACAAGACACCACTCACAGTACACTTTGCTGAGCTGTGAATCATCATGTCTCCTTTCTTGTCTACTTTGGTCACTTGTGAACCAGCTAACAACACTGACATTTAGATTTTTATTCTTATACTTCAGAGTTAACAGGCCACGGAGATGTATGAGACAATTAAAAGCACGCTGTACTGTTGTGTACTCAGGCAGAGAATGATGCATGGGTTACACTCTATTCCATGGGCGAATCTTCACACACATAAAAGATAGAGACTTTTGTTTGAGTTGGAAACTGAGGACAAGATGGCAGCCTCCAGAGGAGCATAACAACATGGCAAATTGACATAAACTGGCCTAATTCTGCCTCTGCTATTGATCTAAGATCAGCATCTGCAACAGTATCCCCAGACTGAACTTTCAAAGTCATGTCTAAATCAACAGACCTGTAAGAGGAAAGGTCAATAGCATTTTAACTGTTTTGTCCTCAGAGGAGTTATCTCTGTAAAGGAAGGACGCACAGAATGGTATGTCAGTGTTCAGTGACACAAGAATATACCAAAAGCTTGAGACACACAAATAGTTACAGTCAAGCTACCATTGCTTTTTTTGGGGAAGGCACATTATTATGTTTCCTGACCAATCTAGGGCAACACAGACCATGCAAGGAAAATTTGATTTATTAAAGCTTAAATCCAGAAAGCTAGAGACTGAGGAGAAGATATTTTAGCTCACTAAACTCTGAACTACTCTGAACAGCAACAAATACATGTTTAGACTTAGTTTTGTCAAAGAGCTTGTAAGACTCCAGTGCTTAACATTCCCAAGAACATTAACTAGAAGACTCTTTTAGTAGTTTAGTTGAGGGTAACAATATTCAACAATTCTTAGCTTCCTGAGTTCTTCCCCACTTGATTCTCTCACCTTCAGACTTACGAAAGAGCTCTTCAGGATCTTTAATAAGTATAATTAAATAATAAAATATTTAACATCTTTATTAATGGCCTGGATGAGAGGATGGATGGCACCCTCAGCAAATTTGTGGATGACACTAAACTAGGGGGACAGATAGATACATAAGAAAGTAGGGATAGGGTCCACAGTGACCTAGATAAATTGGGTGGGGGGTTCAGAGGAGGATTTAAAGAGAGTCTCAGTAAAGGGGATAGCCAGAGTTGACAAGGTCTACACAGTCAGGGTGGAAATGGCTGGCCCATTATTGGCAGGAAATGTGGAGTAGTGAACTTCAAGAGAGGACATAACAAGTCAGTTCATCAGAAGCAATGTGGCCCATTGTCAGATGCTAATGTGGAGGTGTGAACATCAAGGCTACATCTACACTGTCACAAAACTTTGAAATGGCCATGCAAATGGCCAAATCAAAGATTACTAATGAGGTGCTGAAATGTATACTCAGGGCCTCATTAGCATGCTGCCAGCCACGGCTCTTCAAAATTGCCAATTTTTGCTCCCGCGCGGCTCATCCAGATGGGGGTCCTTTTCAAAGGGACCCCACCAACTTCAAAATCCACTTATTCCATAATCCCCCTTATTCCCATATTACATAAGGGGATTTCGTTGTCGGCAGGGTCCTTTTGAAAAGGACCCCTGTCTGGACGAGCAGTGCAGGAGCGAAAACCGGCAATTTCGAAGAGCCATGGCTGGTGGCATGCTAATGAGGCCCTGAATATGCATTTCCACGCTTCATTAGTAATCTTTGATTTGTCCATTGCGTGGCCATGTTGAAGTTTTATGACAGTGTAGACACAGCCTGAGAGCAGAGAAACTGCTTTTGTAGTGGGCCAACCACTCCCAGTTTCTTTTCAGTCCTTGGCTGGTGGAGTCAAATTTGCAAATGAATTGCAGCTCAGAAATTTCTCTTTCTATTTTATTTTTGAAAATTTTTTATTGTAGGACTTCTATGTTTAAATCTGTTACTGAGCGTCCAGGGAGACTGAAGTGTTCTCCTACAGGTTTTTGTATGTTATCATTCCTGATGTCTGATTTATGTCCATTTATCCTTTTACATACAGACTGTCCGGTTTGGCCAATGTAAATTGCAGTGGGGCATTGCTAGTACATGATGGCATATATTAGTAGATGTGCAGCTGAAAGAGCCCCTGATGGTATGATTGATGTTAGGCCCTGTGATGATATTGCTGGTGTAGATATGTGAGCAGAGTTGGCAGCGAGGTTTGTTGCTGGGATTGGTTCCAGGTTTTAGAGCTACTGTGTTCTGATCTATATTTGCTGGTGAGAATTTGTTTAAGGTTGGCAGGCTGTCTGTAGATGAGGACAGGCCTGCCTCCAAGGTCTGCAAGAGTAAAGGATCATTGTCCAGAATGTATTGTAGATCACTGATGATGTGCTGGAGAGGCTTTAGCTGGCGGCTGTATGTGATGGCCAGTGGTGTTCTCTTGTTTTCCTTGTTGGGCCTGTCTTGGGTGGCTTCTGGGTACAAGTCTGGCTCTGTCAATCTGTTTCTTCACTTCCTTAGGTGGGGATTCTAATTTCAGGAAAGCTTGGTAAAGGTCTTATAGATGTTTGTCTCTGTCTGAGGGATTGGAGCAAATGTGGTTGTAACTTAGTGTAACTTAGTGTCTGTATACAATGGATCATGTAGCATGCCCTGGATGGAAGCTGGAGGTATGTAGATAAGCATAGTGGTCTGTGGGTTTTTGGGATAGGGTGGTATTTATGTGACCATCACTTATTTGCACAGTAGTGTCCAGGAAGTGGATCTCTTGTGTGGACTGGTCCAGACTAAAGTGGGGTGGAAACTGTCGAAATCACGATGGAACTCTTCAAAAGCCTCGTCCCCACGATGAGGAAGATGTCATCAATGCGGTGCAAGTAGATGAGGGGCGCTAGGGGATGAGAACTGAGGAAATGTTGTTCCAGATCGGCCATAAAAATATTGGCGTACTGTGGGAGATTATTGCATCCTATTTTGGGCCCCCCATTATAGAAAGGATGTGGAGGCACTGAGGCGGGCTCAGCAGAGAGCAAGGAAAATGATTAGGGGGCTGATACATATGACCTATGAGGAGAGGCTGAGGGATCTGGACTTATTTAGTTTGCAGAAGAGAAGAATGAGGGGTGATTTCACAGTAACCTTCAACTTCCTGAAGCAAGGCACTAAAGAGAGAGGCTGCTGTCAGTAGCGAGGGATAGCAAAACAAGGAATGATGATCACAAGTTAGTGTGTGGGAAGTCTAGGTTGGTTATTAGGAAAAACTAATTCACCAGGAGGGTGGTAAAGCGCTGGAATGTGTTACCTGGAGAGGTGGTGGAATCTCCATCTCTAGAGGTTTTTAAGTCCCAGCTTGACAAAGTCCTGGCTGAGATGATTTAGGTAGAGTTGATCCTGCTTTGGGCTGGGGGCTGGACTTGATCTTCCGATGTTTCTTCCTGCCCTAGGATTCTGTTTCTAAGATTGCCCATATAAACTCATATTCCTCTGAGACCATGTATCATTCTGGTGGGAGAGGGTGCAACTTTGATGTGACATTGCTCCATTTAGGATTCATTCTGGCTCATTTTGCACAGGGTGTGCTGTGGGGAGAAGGTACCTGTACTGCTAACCCTTAGCTCAAAATGCACAAATACTCCAATGATCATTTGATGAACTCTGGGGGGGTGGGGAGATAGCTTTACAGCACACCATGGCCTTGAGGCAGTATGGCTTCCCCAGAAGAAACTTCTACAGCCCCCATCTTTTGTTTTCACCAGTACAGAGAGCTTTGTTGCTCCCTGGGTTGGGGCACATAGCCTAGAAGTTGGGAGACCTGGGTTCAGCTCCCTGCTCTAGCACAAGCTGTGCAATCTTGAGCAAGTCACTTAAATTCAGATCCTTTGCAGATCTAGACCTTAGCCTCACTGTTCCTCAGCTGTCCATGTGCTTGCAGCACTCCAGCTCCATGTTCTCACTCTGCACTCCTCAGGTGCATCACGGCAAGAGAAACATCTTTGAATGTGGCCTTTGTGAATAGTTTTTCTAGTGTATCCATCCTCTTCTCTTTCATTAGGCCACAATGGTGATTAAAGTAACTTAAATGAATGAAGAGAAAATTGTATTCTAATATTAACCTTCCTAGGGCCAGATCCTCAGCTAGTGTAAATTACCATCACTCCATTGATTTCAATGGCCTTAAAGTTCTTTTTTGCCAGATTACCCTTCTTCTACAGTAACAGAGAGGTAGCCATGTTAGTCTGTATTCTAATCAAACAAAACATCAGTCGTGGAGCACTTTAAAGACTAACAAAATGATGAGCTTTTGTGGAACAGACCCACTTCTTCAGATCTATATTTCTCAGTCCAGGCCCAGATATATAGTATAGACGTCCAAAAATCGCAATAAAAACTGACAAATCAAATACATGAATTGAAGAAGGGAAGTGAGGGGTGGGAGATGTTAAGTGTTTTGCCTGAGATAATTAAGAACATCAAAGGAAGGGAAACAGTCCTTGTAATGCGTGAGATAATTTCTGTCTTTGCTCATACCAATTGTTAATGTGTCAAATTTGAGTATGAAGCCCAGTTCACAAAACTCCATATGTAATGTTTCTTAAGTCTCTTTGTTGTAGGACAGATATTCTCAGGTCTTTAACAGAATGTCCCACTCCATTAAAATGCTCACTGACAGGCTTATGTGTATTGAGATTCCTAATGTCTGCTCTGTGCCCATTCATTCTTTGGTGAAGTGTTTGTCTGGTTTGCCCAATGTACATTGTAGAGGGGCACTGCTGGCACATGATGGCATATATAATATTGGTCAAGGTACAAGAGAATGAGCCCCTGATCTTATAATTAATGTGGTTAGGTCCAGTGATGGCATCCCCAGAATAAGTATGTGGACAAAGCATCTTCCTACACAGCAGCATATGGCAAACTGCTCTAGAGACATTCACAAACAAATGCCTGAGGTATGTCCTTCACATCAAATGGCAAGACTTTGTCACAAATGAGGAGCTTTGGAACAGAGCAGAACAAGAATCACTTGATGTTCAAATCAAGAGAAGAAAGTGAGGATGGCTAGCCAGCTCCTCACTCTCAAAAAACCATCATCCAGCATAGTCCGTCTAGCTCTCAGATGGAACCCACAAGGAAAATGCAAAAGAGGAGGACCTCAGACAACGTGGACAAGGTGTACTGAGATTGAAGGACAAGAACCAGGGTACTTCTGAAGCCAGCTAGAAATTCTGTCCCAAGACAGACTGAAGTGGAGACTTGTAGATGACCTACGTTCCACACGGAGTACAAAGGTTCAAGTATTATTTAGTAGTCTGGACGGAAGACTTTGATGGAGTTTCCCTGATGTACATCTACTGAGGATCTGGCTCAAACTTTCTCAAGCATAGCATTTGCATTGCCCAGCACTCATTTTACTCCTTCTTTACAGAGAACAAAAGGGAAGACTATGCTAGTGTCTTGATACTTTCGTCAAGTCTAAGTGGAAGTGAATATGTAGATGTAAAAACGGGCCTTTTCAAAAGGGAGATGACTTTGTCAGGGTCCCTACAAACTACATGCGTGGATGGTTTGCAACAAAACAACAAACTGCTGGCTTTGCACATCAGCCATCAGATTAGAGCACTTGTAAGCCTTTCGGCATTCCAGCTCTTTTGGGGAACTGAAAGGCTCTCAGACAATGTTGACATTCCTTATGCTGCTTTGATATGCCCCCAAGAGGGAGGACTCTTAATATGTTAAGTGTGTGTGAGTTTTTTGTATGGTAATACCCAATGTACATAAATTAGACAACCTTGCTATACTGTACCCTTATAAATATGACAGGATTTTTCCAAACTGAATGACAAAGTAAGGCTCCTGGGTCCTTGGGTTAGTATCTAAATAAATAGGCTGAATTCCCAAATTCCTGGACACCCAACAACTCCCCACATGGGTTTCCTATTAACAGTATTACAGTAATATTTGTATTTATTGACTCTCCAGATACTTTCTAGAACTCTGTATCTTTCAATTTTTTCCTGATAAACCAATATGTAGTCAAATGCACTAAAAATGCAATCACTTGTACTGCACAGTACACAAAATGTCTGTTCTAACTGCAAACATCAATGTGTAAACATAAGCTTTATTCTCCTCCTCACTATACAAACTTAACCCTCAGTAGCATTACAGGGAATTATGCATGCATAATGAATAAAGAATAGATCTTTCATGAATAGGGTCCTTGTTGACATAATGAATACACTTAACCATTGAGGTTTAGAGATGTGCTGAACTACCCTGAAAAGTTACCATGACCTGAAACTGGGAGGTTTTGCATATGGATCTCTAAAATTTGTCTTTTTTTTCTTAGGACACAACAATAGTACCTCAAAACTAGGGCTCTGTGCTATGCTCCACTTGTCAGAAAAAAAGTAGCTCTCCAGAGTGGCTTGTCTTGTGTATTTTGGGCTGAGAAAAAAAGAGATAAACAGAGTAGTATGACAAAGGTACAAGATGAAATAATTAAAGAAATGCCACCAAGAGGGGCCCAATTCAGTCCTCAGAAGAATATACGCAGTTCCATTGAAATTAATGGAAGCCCCATGAAAATATAAAAAGATCCAAAAGAAGTCACACTGTACCACCTGGAAAATGGTAGATCAAGCAGTAAAGTACAATTGCAAGTCAATGGAGACTTTTACTGGAACAATCTGCTTCTTGCTGCAGCTGTGGATTTGTTGGAGTTGAAAGTTGAAAGTTTTATTCTCTTTTATTCTCTTTTAAACTTGGAATTTTAAGCTTAACAAGGTAGCAATGTAAGACAACATATTAACACATGTAACATTTATTGATTTTATTGATTAAGTTATTTAATTGAATATATGTCTCCTGTTTCAGAGTTTAGTGAATTTAGTAAGTAAAGAGACAGTTTTGGTATTATGTCTATGTTAATAAGATTACAGGATCATGTTGAAGGCTGAAGCCTTAATTGTTTGATTTACAATGCCTTGCTTTGCTTTTCTCTGAGAGTCCTTGTAAGAATTGTTTAAGTGTGAAAGTGGTATGTCTGTGTTGAGATAAAGGTGTGAAGGTTATACCCAGAGCCAGAAAGGAGGGGCGAAGCATGGATGAAGACAGACTTCACGGCATCAGAGAAAGATCATCAGTGCATACCCATGGTCAAGAAGTGATTGGAATGGCAGGCTGACGACTCTAAAGCATGGAGCAGGCACTCCTAAGAACAATTGATTACAGGATGAGCCTTTCGGAGATGTTTTGAAAACGACTGGTATCAGAAAAATAACACACCAGTCAGAGACTGACACAGCAAACCTAAATGGAGGAAAGGATTATAAAAGCAGGGTGCTTTGCCATGGGACTTTGGGTTTGTCTTGACGCCAACTCCAGGAGAGCATCAGATCACGACTGACAAGGTCCTGCTCCCCCTCTGCAATCAGTCTAGCTGGCTACTAGATTGATCCAGGCTCTGGTTTGGTAACCATTGTTTGGCGGGACTGTGTGCATGGGGGCGGGGGTGTGACTGAAAAGCATATGCCACTGTTACATTCTGAATAAATGCAGTGTACTGCCTTTTCCCCTATAAAAGATCTTGTGTGCTTTGTTTAAAGCATAACAGACTCACTTCAGAAATGCCTGACTCTGTGTGTCAGATAAATCAGTTATCAAAATGCAAGAACATAGCTCTTGGGGACATTACAGGTATTAACGACATCTCCTGAAGGATTCAGAGTGCATAAAATAATGAGAGACCTAGACTTCTTCCAATATTTTGAGAGCTTCATGTAATCTTCAAATTACTACTCTAAAATTTCAAATGCGAAGCCTCTCTGTACATGAATTATTCAAGCATGAATAAACTGAACATATAATTAATTTGGCACTATCTTTCAAAACGGATCTCCTAAAATGAGCAAATGAGATGCAGTCTTATTTTAATTAACACACGTGATGGACAGTGCTAACCAAAAATGTGCATTTTGTGTTACTAATTTGTCAAACACTGACAATGTGCTTGGAGCTGTGCAATACAAGAAACAAAGACACTTCCTGCCCTGATGTAGCTTCAATTTATCATGCCATACCACCCCTAAAATCACTGACTTAGTCACCAGATATCTTGTGTGTTTCCATAGCACCCAACATGGTAGGGTCTGCAACTAATTAGGCCTTTAGGTGATATTATGAGATGGCCAAACTGTGGCTCACAAGCCACATGCAGTTCTTTTACTGATATAGCGTGGGTCATAAGATACACCCCCATTCTCGACCTATGCAACCCCAGGGATGAAGGGGAAGAAGCCTTACAGTGAAGGAGTGGCTTTTGCACAGTGGAGAGGGAGGTCTTAGCGCATCTGCCCACTAGCTGCTGGGGTCTTGAGGCTTCAGCAGGAGTGGGGCTGAAGATCGAAGCCCCATCAGGTGCCTCCTGCAGGGCTGAAACTCTGAGCTCTGGCTCTTGAACTTCTGAAGATTGTCACATGTTGCTCAGAGGGCCAGTGAGTTTGGCCAACCCTGTGTTATTACAATGCTGAATAAGGAAATAATAGGGCTGTGGAACACCCTATTGTTCTATGGCCATAAAGCATGAGACTGACAAGCTTCCTATTTTAATGGTACATTTGTCCCCAAAAGCTGAAACCTCTATTTCTGTAATCCAGTAGAGTCTCGCATATTAGCTGTGTCTACACGTGCACACTACTTCGAAGTAGTGGCACTAACTTAGAAATAGCGCCCATCACGGCTACAGGTGTTGGGCGCTATGTCGATGTTAGCATCAACGTTAGGCGGCGAGACGTCGAAGCCGCTAACCCCATGAGGGGATGGGAATAGTGCCCTACTTCGAAGTTGAATGTCGAAGTAGGGCATGTGTTGACGATCTGCATCCCGCAACATCGAAATAGCGGGGTCCGCCATGGTGGACATCAGCTGAGGGGTTGAGAGACGCTCTCTCTCCAGCCCCTGTGGGGCTCTTTGGTCACCGTGTGCAGCAGCCCTTAGCCCAGGGCTTCTGGCTGCTGCTGCTGCAGCTGGGGATCCATGCTGCATGCACAGGGTCTGCAACCAGTTGTCGGGTCTGTGGATCTTGTGTTGTTTAGTGCAACTGTGTCTGGGAGGGGCCCTTTAAGGGAGCGGCTTGCTGTTGAGTCCGCCCTGTGACCCTGTCTGCCGCTGTGCCTGGCATCCTTATTTTGATGTGTGCTACTTTGGCGTGTAGACGTTCCCTCGCTGCGCCTATTTCGATGTGGTGCTGCGCAACGTCGATGTTGAACGTCGACGTTGCCAGCCCTGGAGGATGTGTAGATGTTATTCATCGAAATAGCCTATTTCCATGTCGCTACATCGAAATAAGCTAGTTCGATGTAGGCTTCACGTGGAGATGTAGCTATTGTACGTCTGAGCTATTAGCTAGCTCAGGGGTCTGCAACCAAAATAAAAAGAAGAGCCATATTTTTCAAATGCAGTTACAAACTCATTACTTCAAGAGCTGTAATGTATGCGAATGAGACAGTCCTTAGTAAATAACATCAAACTGTGCTTTTTGTAACCCCTATTTTAAGAACAGCGCACACACAATGATTTGTACCAATTAGAAAGTTGTTACGCCCCATCTCCAGGCTTTACCCACCTCAGCCCCAAAATCTGCCCCCAGTCCCCAAGCTTTAACCCCCATCCCACAAATCCAAGCCCTGCCACCAGGCTTAACCCCTCTCAGCCCAAACTGCCCCCCCATCCCCGGTTTAATCTTTTTCAGCCCCAAACCACAACCCTCATTCTCAGGCTTACTCCGCCTCAGCCGCCCTGCTCCAGCCTGCTCACTGAATCCCAATCTTATTTGCCCACCCTCTGCTCTCCCCCTGCATGCATTCTGGGTCTCCCCCCACCCCCTCCAACTTCTCAGGCCAGAAAGTGACTGCAACTTTCCCAGCCACTCCCCATCCTGCAGTGCCAATGCTGGACTCAACAGGTCCCAGGCCAGGCAGAGAGCTGAGCCAGGTGCTGGAGGATCTGTGCTTGCACTGGCACATAGCTCCAGGCTCCAGTGGCTGCCAGCAGAAATGAGGAGGGGCTAGGGCTGTGGAACGAGGAGGAGGTGTGGGTCCCCATGCTGCCTGGAAGGAGGCACCAGCCCCACAGCGAGGGAAGCTGTGCTCAGCTCTCGGGAGGCCTGCCTCAACCTCTTCCTCCTTCTCAATGTGGCTGTGTGGCTCCAGCAGATGCAGACTCAGTCACCCTTCCCCGTGGGCAGCTCCCTGTCCTGCCACACTGAAGCAATGGATCTAAACTGAATTTGTTTGAAGGATACATCCCTCCCGCCACCCTACTGGCTGTTAAACCAATTCAATTTAGTTCCATTATTTCAGTGGGGGGCAGGGCAGGGAGCTGCAAGAGGAGTCAGCAGCAGCAGCTTCCAGAGCCACAAGTGGCTCCTTAAGAGCTGCATGCATCTCCAGAGCTGCAAGTTGCCAAACTCTGAGCTAGTTTCTTGACTGAGCCCTTGGTTGGGAACCACAATTGCTTTAAAATGCAAATATAAAATATTATGCAGAAGCTTTTCTACTTTCATTTAAAGCCCACAAGTGCTTAGCAGGAAGTGGTGACAACATATTGCTTCCACAGAAAAAGTTAACTTGTTATACACTGGGTGAGGCATATAAATCATTTCATCCAGCAATGGTTCCTACAAATGTACTTGGAAATGTGTCACATCTTAAATATTCATATTAAGGGGCATTTAGAGAGCACACAGTATTCAAACTAGGATGATTCAATCACATTAAATAGGAATACCTAATCCAACCGATTGATGAGACTGAAAGACTGGGTGTAAGCCACACACCTCCTGAATGTGGTTCACCATCCCTTGTAGGGGCACCTAGACCACTTGCAGAGAGAAGGAATACATCTCTGGTACAGACTTACCTAAGAGAGCCAGCTGGCTTTTAGCTCAAAGTAGAGGCTCCTGTAATAAGCTCCAGAGGTCACAGGTTCAAGTCTACATATAGATTGTTGTATGGACATAAATTCTCATTGTGTCACCAAGTTGGCTGCTGTTAGGAAATTAATTCTGAGCCATCAAAGCACATTCTTCCATAGAAAAAGATTGTGTGCTCCATACAGATAATGATGAGTACCTTATCAATTATTATTACACATCATCACCACCAATCATGGGCTCAGCACCTGTTGCTGTCTGATGCCTCTCTCACTAGATTATACATTATGCTGCTCCCCAGATATGTGAACTTCTCTACATTCCCTAGTTCAATCCCACCTACATTGATCTTCCTTCCTATTTCCTTCTCTCAAAATACCATTGTTTTTGTTTTATAGACGTTCATAATCGCTTGCCCCTCCAAAAGAAGGGGCTAGTGTGGCCACAGTGTGTGTGTGTGACATTATATCACACATATGCTTTGCACCATTTATCATTTTCTGCTTTCATGTAAAAGGAAATCTAATTAGAAAGTCTTTGCAATATGCTGAAGTTTGTCTATAGGTTTTACAAATATTTTACAGATAAAAGTAAAGTCTGTTATATTGTCCAGGTACATTTAACATGTGTCTCTGCTTTTCTATGCTCCTCAGCTTAATGCCAGCTTACATGCTCAATTCTCATAAAAGCTCTTACTAATTTTGATTTTATTGATTTATATAATGCCTGTTACCACAGAAGCTTTGTTTCCATTGATCATGCTAATGCCTCTTTATTAGCTGTGCCTTTTCTGTAGAAAGAGAGCTAAAGTCTTACTGTATAGTCTGTAATTAAAAAACACTCAATGGTTCTATCATCGTTAACCCAGAGTCAGCTTCAGCTATGGGACTGTGGTGTAGGAGACCACTAGTATTTAAAAAGAACTATGCTGTGCAGCCTCATTTTTCAGTCAGCTTGTTCTGAATGTGAGATACAGTATAATAATATTAGAACATAACTCTTAGTAGAATCAAAATAAATAAGTCCACCAGAATCCATAGAGACTCCCTCTGATATGTGGTATAGGGGATCAGTTCAGCCCATGAAGAAATTTATCAAGTTATTAAAAACTCTGTGAGGAAATTCTTCCGAATTCCGGTCAAAATTCAGCGTCCAATTGTTTTAATGATTACTAAGTATCTAAAACAAAGGACTGGAGTCTGGTGTCTAGGGACATGTAGGTCTTGGACAGGATGCACTTGAAGTTATTGTTGCAACTCTTTCTGGAGAAGGAAATAAGCCAGCAGTCATGTAGCACTTTAAAGACTAACAAAATAATTTGTTAGGTGATGACCTTCCATGGGACAGATACATGTCTTCCAATCAATAGCTTTTCCAGTACAGACTGACAGTTATATAGCACAGAGGTCCAAAAAAAAAAAATAAAAACTACACTGCAGGGTTTTTTTCAACATTACTTATTTTGATGTTCTAATGTCTAAATGAGCAATGCTGGAAAATGGTGTTCACACAGCCAGAGCATTTTGACAAGGAGTGTTCACACTGAAAGAGCACAATTTCAAAAAAAGAGCAGGACATTTTGGGCATCTATCCCACTGGGCCTGGCATCTCATTCCCTTGCTAGGCATTGTAAGAAGTCAACAGGAAGTGCAAGGTTTCTGGGGAGTGAGGTGCCTTGCCTCCAAGAGGAGAGGAGAATTTCAGATTCATACGGACTTAGTCTAATCTCTTGCAGCTATGGAGGTAGGGGCCCAAAGAAGAAATTTGCTGGAGAAACAGAGAGACCTCAGGAGAGAATGTCTGCAGTTATGCAGGGTTGCTTCTGCCACACTCAAAGCATTTCACCAAAGAAGTATCACTGTCCTCATTGTACAGTGGGGAAAACTGAAGCACAGAGCAACTTGTTCAAGGTCACACAGGAGGGCAGCCACAGATCTGGGAACAGAAGCTTAGGTCTAGTGAGATCTTTATCTACCTGAGTTTTATCTTTATCTACCTTCATCTAACTTGATCTACCAGAATCCGGGCCTTAAAAGTCTAGGAAGAAGGCAAATGTGTATCAAGAGCACACAGAAATTTTAAATAGGAAAAAACAGCACTGTACAATCTGGGAGCTTCAGTTAAAACTTCTGTGTTATTTCTAAGCTTTAATGGGGTCAAGCTTCAGCACCAGAAACAACTCCTCTGATACTTCCCTGGTGCAATGCTATTGATTTCTATGGAACTCCATCAGCAAAGATCTTGGACCCAAAAGATCATATCCAGTAAACACTTCCATATGGGATCAGGAGGTTGCCAGATATTCAAATATTCTGGATAATAGAGAGGTATACCTAGCAATGCATAACACTAAAGAAAAGCAAGTTAGATATTAACAAACAAACAAAAATGTATGCAGTGTATGTTATTTACCAACAACAGTAGTATAGACACTGTAAACATATACTGTAAGTGCTGGATTTATTTGTATTCACTTTCACTTAATTGTACTTAGGGAAAGCATAACTAAAATTTACTTATGGTTAAAATGTCGGTTTTATGAGAGTTCCAGATGACAGAATGCTAGATTTGAATGAATTCACTGTGCCAAAGTTAAGCGTGAACCTGAACATACATTACAATTCAGAACATATAATTTCAGTCACTCATTCTGATGTGGCAAAGCTGTCTGGGGCCCATGCAATGAATGCATTTCTCTTCAGGCACATGCCAGAGCTGAGCGACTGGCAGAATGCCACCTAAAAGAGCACTGAAAAGGAGCACTGCACCTTTCACTGTGGGAATTCCACAATCCTCATTAAGATGAGAGAACTAAGGAACTGAGCAGTGATAATAGAAATATACAGCAGTGCAGACCCATTTTATAATAAAAAGTTTAACAGATATTCTCAGCTCACACTTCATCTTACCTCAATGGAAGTTTTGTCAAGGATTTCACTTTGCGCAGATCAGGCCCAAGCAGCAAGCTTGGTAGGAATCGATGTATTTCTTAAAGCTATTCAGAAAAAGACCTGATTTTCACTTTAGAGATATAGTAAATGGTGAACTCATGCCCAACCTTGCTATTGGATACTCAGAGTATATCCATGGTAACAGACTAATTTACCAATTTAAGGTGTAAGATCAGGTTCAGAAGAGTAAAGAAGTTGCAATTAAGACAAATATTACTCTCTAAGCAGGCTCTGTGCAACCTGTGTGTGTCACAAGTACTAGGAAAATATGAGTAAACAGGACAACAAAGATATTTAGATTCTCCATCTCAAAGTGCAGCAACACAGCAATCTGGGAAGTAACAAGTTAATGGAGTAACTACCTCATCCGAAAGACAGTTATCATAATCAGGACACACATTTTTGGCTCATATATCCCATATTTACCCACATCATCATCATCAATAACCGTGGGCTCAGTGCCCATTGGTGTCTGATGTCCCTCTATTTCCTTCCATCTTTCCCTGTTCAGTGCGGAGTGGCTTAGTTTCTGTAGACTAGCTCCACACCAATCTACCCATTCCCTGTGGGGTCTGCCTCTCCTATTCAAGCCATCCATTATGCCGAATACTAGGGTCGTCATTCATTCTGCAAATATACCCAAATAGTTGTAGCTTCCATTTTATAACCTTCTGCAGCAGGTTCTCTTCCAGCATATTTTTCGATATAATTCCTCTTTGGTGACCTTCTGCATCCATCCTATTCTCACAATCTTTCTCTAACAACTCCTTTTGAATGCCAGTATTCTTCTTTTCGAATCTTTCATTATCACCCATGTCTCACATCTGTATAACATGCTGCTGAATACATACATTGTCAAGACGCTAGCTTCATTCTTAAGCTAATTGCTTTGCTTTTCCAGATCTTATCCATTGCCTTCAAACTCACTCTTGCTTTCGCTATTCTAGTCACTATTTCCTTCTTACAAGTCTAGATCATACATTATATTGCTCCCCAGATATGTGAATTTCTCTATATTTTCTAGTTTCATACCATCAACACTGATCTTCCTTCCTATTTCCTTATCTCCAAATACCACTGGTTTTGTTTTATTGATGTTCATAACCAGTCTATACCACTTTCCTTCTTTGTTTAACAGCTGCACCATTTTCACTAGCTTCTCCTCATCTTCCTCAATGATAACTATATTATCTGCGAACCTCAAGTTGTTAATTCTTTTCCCGTGCACAGATACCCCTTCTACCTCTTGCTTGATCTTGTTCATCGCTCTCTCCAGATGTGCAATGAAGATACTTGGCAATATTGGATCTCCTTGTCTCATACCTCTACTTGTCTTAAACCAACTTTCTAACTCCCTGCATGTTCTCACTGCTGCCTCCACATTGTCACTGATATCCTTTAACAACCGTATCAGTCTGCTATCCGCTCTGTATGACTCCAACACCACCCATGTCACTTTCTGATCTATACTGTCAAACGCCTTTTGAAAATCGACGAATCAAGTGTATACATTCTTGTTCTTTCATTGAGCTTTTTCCTCTATCAGTCTTAGTGCCAATATCTGCGGTATAGTACTTCTATCTTTTCTGAACCCTGCTTGCTCATCTGCTGTATGTTCTTCTATCTGCAATCTTAGTCTTCCAGTCAGTATCATAATCAGCACCTTACCTATATGACTCATTAGGGCAATCGTTCTGTAGTTCTTGCACTCCAATGTACTTCCTTTCTTGGATATTGTCACTAGCACAGATCTTGTCCATTCCTTAGGTTCCTTTCCTTCTTTCCATGCTATATTACATAGTCAGTGTCGTTCCTGAAGCATACCTTCTCCACTATATTTGATCATCTCTCCCATGACCTTATCATTTCCAGGGCTCTTGTTGTTTAGTCATTTCGCTGCTTTTTCCACTTCCTCCTTCGAAACATCGGGCTCCCTTCCACTAATCCCATGTAATCAAATTTCAGTCAGGAAGTGACTTCTGTGTGTACTGCGTGTATGGGCAATATGGCAAATCCTCAGAAGGTGTAGGTCAGCAGGGCTCCACCAAAGTCCTGAACAAGAACTACAATTAGTGACTTCGGTGGAGCTACACCCACTGATACCATGTGAGGATCTGTCCTGCAGTCTGGAAAGTTCTTTAGGGTATAAAAAATTAGTTCTCTTATTACTTTAACAGGCACCACCCATACAGGAAAAGTACCTCCCCCAGGCACCTCACACCCTCTTGCTCAGCCTGATATGCAACAGTGCATCTCAGATTTTAAGTGTTAGTCTGTTCCGTTCACACCACTTTCAGCACTGGAGTATCAGAGCACCTTCCAGCAGTATGTGAAGCAGCATGACCCATCACGTGGATCTTGGTCCTGCCATGAGTGCAGATGACTGAACTTGATGACCTCTTGGGGTTCCTTCCAGTTCTATGATTAACATCTATCACATGGGTCTTACTTCTTCTCTCCTCTTCCCTGCAGTGAGTAAATTATAGGTACAGTGAAATGTTTTGTTTGGGTGGTATGATTGGGGTGTGGGGAAGAGTGTTGACACTACACTTCTAGGAGCAGGTAGAGTTCTTCCTTCTACTGGTAGCAAATATTTGACAACCCAAAGATGGCAAGACAGGGCCCATATGCTTCATAGAAAACATGCGAAAGTAGAAAATGACACAGTTGCTTCTTACAAATCTGAGACAAACCTTCCCTGAACTGAAATACAAAGTCCATCACATCACACCTTTGATCTGATGCCTTCAAGAAATCTGACAGCTATGGCTGGACAGATTAAACAGAGTCATGATTTAGAACTATAGCCGTGCACTCAAGGCAGGATCCAAAGTCACCAACATCAGAAGAGATTATTTCCACTGGTTTCAATAAATGCTGGGTCAGGCCCTCAGCAAGCCTCTACAATTACACAATTTTCTTACTGTTTCTCTCCCCTCTCCCTCCTACTGCACACTACCCTCCACTGTGAATAGTCTAGTTAGATAGTAGACTCTTTGCAGCAGGAACTTTGTCATCCTCGATAGTCCCACAATGCCTAAAACAAGGAGGCTCCCACAATATGAACAATAAAAAATAAACAAAAGATATGGACACTGTAAAAATAATTTGTGGTTTCCTGCTAGGGGGAAGAAAACGCCACAAACATAAAGGCAACCAAATGAAAAACTTACGTTCTGGAAAACTGTTTGCTACTTAATTAAGGAGACACCAGATAGATGGTGTTATAGTCTAAAGATATTGTTAAGTGGTTCGGAGTCAGACTTCTGTTGGCCTTAGGAACATTTAATGCACAGGGAAGATCAATATTGCCCTTTGGGCATGTCTTCCCTCCCACTCTTAATTAAAGAGAAACCTCCATGTCAGCCAAGGTTTAAAAGCCCATTAACTTTAAAACATCAGTAACTATTCTTTTCTGTATGTCACTTACTTGGGAGAAAGTTCACATTCGGCATGAAACCAGCCCCCTAGGAAAACTCCCTCTTCTTTGAAACATCCCAACAGATTGTTACTTGACCTCGACACTGAGAAATCTAATGTTACTTTGTGCAGGCACGCAACAGGCCAGCCCTTCCTTCTGAACATGTGACCTTTCCCCCATGGTGTGCCTACAATGGTAGGAGCTTCTGGAGAGAATGGAAACAGGCAATCTGTCAATTATGTTTCTTTCAGAAAGAGCTTTTTTGATTTCTGCCCACAAAGACTGCCATCCAGAAGCTTCTAAACTCCCTGAAATAGTTATAGCTGAGATAGTGCCAGCCTTGCATGGGGCTAAGACAACCCCACCCCTCACCTTTCACAGCCCTCCCAGGGTGGGACTTAGCCACAGCATGACAAACAAGTACAGAGGAATTGATAGGGAGAGGTGTAAAACCACAGGTTGGGCAAAGAACCCTGACTGTTCCCATCCGCTAAAGAGATACTTGCTGGCCACGCAAGGGGAAAGAAGCTGCTCCCCAAAATTAGGAAGAGGAATAAGTTGTTTTGCCCAGAGAGGAAGCAAAAATTAAAGTACTCCACGTCACAATTTATTTATTGGTTAGCTCCTTGGATGGTGCAGATCTGAGCCAGTCTTTATATGGAACAGGCCAGAAGGTCACAACCAAACACTGACCAAAATGAGGCATAAGAAAAGCTTGTTTCTGACATATTTTAGGAAGCAAAAAACAACAAAAGTACCACCAACAAAAAAAAACCCTCTAGGATGTGTCCAGCTACATCTCATCACCCACTTCAGCAGCTTTTATGTGTATCCCTCAGACCCTTATGAAATGCCTACCTGCTGCTCATGTCCACTATTTCATAAACACAAGAGACTGCTTTCAAATAGCTCATTTTCAAACATTGTTCTGATGATTCTCTTTGTGTCATCAATTATATCTGACTTTCATGCAGAACTTTTATCCACAGAACTCAAAGCACTTTACAAAGGAGAATGAACTGATCACCTGCACTGATGCCACACACTGGCTTACAAACACCAGTGTTTTGTCCAGTGGCCAGCACCAACATCCTGATCCAAACCACAGCTAAGATGAAGTGACAAGACTCCCACAAATGGGTTTTGGATCAGTTCCCCAAATGATTTAGAGAAAGCATTTAAACACACACACACACACACACACACACACACACACACACACACACACACACACACACACACACACACACAATGGCATGTCTATAGTGTTATTCATTTCCCAACCAGAGACAGCCAATAGTGTTCTTATCACCTAAAATATGAGGGGTTGATAGTCCTAATGCCTTTTTGATCCAAGTTCTTTATATCTTCTAGCATTACCATATGAAAAAGAAGACTCCCCTGAGTGGGAGTGTATCTGTATCAGTATCTATTAAGGTGTTATAATATGCATAGTACATTTGACACAACATGAGTGGGGGATATGGGGTGTCTGGGGTAGAGGTACTACCTTTGACTCTCTGGCAGCTGTGCCTTTTCAGGTGGACGGAAGCACTGGTCCTCACCCACCACTCAACTCTCACTGTTGGCTCCTAGCTGCTGTTGTGCATTACAGTGATGCCATCCCCCGGGCAACTGCGTCACCTCACAGGCAAAACACAGTGAGGGGGGTCTGGTCTGTCTCACATACCGATCTTATGGAGGGACTTGTTCCTTCTCCCTTCTAATGCACAGTCTCAACGGTGGACCAGGAGGTGTGGTGCTGAAAATCAACAACTCCTGTGAAGGCGGAGGAAGATGCCCCACTGCCTTGTGGGTTATCCTGGGAAGGAGTAAGGCTAAGGGAGTAAACCTTGACAGAAAATCCAGAGGGGAGTCCTAAGGCGGTTCTGTGTTAACTTCTGGCACTGTCCCGGCAACTCCTGCAGCTGAGCTGGTACCAAACATAGAGGTTATCCTTTCCTTTGGACTATATCTGTAAAGCCGGGGGTGGGGGGGCTGGTGTCTGGGCAGCCCAGGGTCTCCACAAAAATTGCCCAGGCTTGCACCTGGAGAGGTATTCCAGCATCGCTTAACAGCATTGAACGAACATGGGAGGCAACAGATACCGGTAATAAGCTCTTGCTCCATTGGCCTAGAGAACAAGCGCCCGGGGTTTCTTCCGACGGTGGGAGAGATCATTGCATCTCACTGGACAGTCACCATCCGCCTTAAGCTGGGCAGCCCCCAGCCGGTAGGGTACTGTTTCGCCACAGTTCACTTGCCTCACTGGGTGCATGAGGCTTAAGGTTCCCAAACCTGACAAGTGACTGAAATGAGCACCAGACAAACCAACAAGAAAATTATTAAGAAAAGGAAATCATTAAAGTTTCAAGCTTGCTTGTTGGAATATACGGACCATGTTGACCAGTTTGACTGAAGACATCAACGACACCCGAAAGACCGCTATCATCAACGAGGAACTGAAGAGGCTCCAAGTTGACATCGCCACTTTGCAGGAGACATGACTTGCAGCTTTGGGATCCCTAAAGGAAAAGGACTACACTTTTTTCTGGCAGGGCAAAGCCCAAGAGGAACCCAGGGAGCATGGTGTTGGCTTTGCCATCAGAAACACCCTTCTGCAAATGGTGGAACTCGTCACGGTTGGATCAGAAAGACTCCTTCAGGTCAAACTTCAAACCTGCACCGGTCCCGTCCACCTGATCAGCGCTTACACTCAAACCCTGAACGCCACACCAGAAGCAAAGGACAAGTTCTATGATGAGCTCACTCAGTGCCGCCATAGTGCACATACCTGCTCGTGAACAATTATACTTTTTGGGTGACTTCAATGCAAGAGGTGGAGCCAATCATGACTCACAGCCCTCTTGCCTAGGTCACTTCGGTGTGGGAAAAATGAATGACAACGGACAGCATCTCCTTGAACTTTGCATGTACCACAATCTGTGTATCAAACACATTTTTCCGAACCAAGCCACAGCACAGCATGTCATGGAGACACCCACGCTCAAAACACTGGCACCAATTAGACTTGGTCATCACCAGACGCGACAACCTCAGAAACGTCCTCCTGACACGCAGCTACCATAGTGCCAACTGCAATACAGATCATTCGTTAGTCTGCTCCAAGCTCAAGCTGAGACCTAAGAAGCTGCACCATTCTAAACCAACTGGAAGGCCCCGCATTGATGCCCCAAAGACAGCAAACTCAGAAAAAGCTGAAATGTTCAGAGAGACCCTTGAGGAGAATCTGCGCAGCAGCCCTGGTGGTGCTGATGTGACATCCAGATGGCAGCATCTGAGGGACAGAATCTACAATACGGCCTTGTCAATATTGGGAAGAAGAGCTGGAAACACAAATGACTGGTTCGAAGCTAACACCGATGAGATGATTTCAGTTATCGAAAAGAAGCGCGCTGCACTTCTGGAGTATAAATGCTCACCAAGTCAGATTACCCAGCAAGCACTCAGAGTAGCCAGAAGAATAGTACAGCAGACAGCCAGGTGCTGTGCCAACAACTACTAGCTTAAGCTATGCAGCAGTATCCAGACCAGTGCCGACTCTGATAATCTCAGGGGAATGCACGAGGGCATAGAAAAAGCAACGGGACCCATCCAGAACAGGACAGCACCTATGAAATCCAAATTTGGTGAAGTCATCACTGACAAAGCCAAACAGATGGAGTGATGGGTCAAGCACTACTCCGAACTGTACTCCTGCGAGAACACTGTGGTTGATACAGCCCTCAACACCGTCGAGCTCCTGTCAGTCATGGACGAGCTGGACCAGGAATCAACTGTGGTTGAATTGAAGAAAGCTATTGACAGCACTGCAGTAGGAAAGGCCCCAGGCCAGGATGGTATACCACCAGAGGTAATCAAGTGTGCCTTGGACACACTCCTGGAACCCCTACATGAGCTGCTGTGCCTGTGCTGGAGAGAGGGTGAGGTTCCACAGGATATGTGGGACACCAACATTGTAACCTTGTATCAGAACAAAAGGAGACAGAAGTGACTGCAACAATTACCATGGCTCCTAAGTATCACTGGTAAATTGTTCGCTTGTGTCATCCTCAGCAGACTCCAGAAGCTCGCTGAGAGCGTGTATCCTGAATCCCAGTGCAGATTCCGTGCCGAGAGATCTACCATTGACTTGATCTTCTCCCTGAGGCAGCTGCAGGAGAAATGCAGGGAGCAGAGGAAGCCATTCTATGTCGCCTTCATTGACCTGACCAAGCCTTTCAACTCGGTCAGTAGGGATGGACTGTTTAAATTGCTCCACAAGATAGGCTGTCCATCATGGCTACTCAAGATGATCCAGTCTTTCCACGAAGACACGAGAGGAACCAGGCAATATGACTGATGCCTTCAGCATCAGGAGTGGCATCAAACAAGGATGTGTCCTTGTTCCGACATTGTTCAGGATGTTCTTTGCACTCCTCCTGAAGCAGCCTTTGGATCCTCAACAGAGGGCATCTTTTTGCACACAAGATCTGATGGGAAACTGTTTAATCTTGCAAGGCTGAAGGCTAAGTCTAAGGTGCAGGAAGTGCTCATTAGAGACATGCTGTCTGCAGATGCTGCTGCTGTAGTGACACACACAGAAGGCCAGCTTCAAAAACTGCTGGATCAGTTCTCCAAAGCATGCAAGGACTTTGGGCTTACCATCAGCCTAGAGAAGACAAACGTACTTAGTCAGGACTTTGCTGAACCTCCATCAATCAGCATTGATAATTACACGCTAGAGGTTGTCCACGAGTTTACTTACCTCGGGTCCACTATTACCCACACCCTGTTGCTGGAGTCTGAGCTAAACAGGATTGGAAAAGCAGCCACAACTCTGTTCACACTTAGCAAGAGAGTGTGGAACAACAACAAGCTGTACACTCACACCAAAACGCAAGTCTACAGAGCCTACATCCTCAGCACCCTCCTCTACGGCAGCAAGTCTTGGACCTTGTACGCCCACCAGGAAAAGAGGTTGAATGTCTTCCACTTGCGCTGCCTCAGGCGCATTCTTGGGATATCATGGAAGGACAGAGTGCCCAACAACACGGTCCTTGAGCAAGCTGGAATTCCAACCATGCATACCCTCTTCAGGAAGCAGTGGCTCCACTGGCTTGGCCACGTCCACAGGATGAATGATGGAAGGATCCCAAAAGACATCCTGTATGGCGAGCTAGCCTCTGGAAAAGACCTCCCGGATGACCCCAGCTGTGCTACAAAGACATCTGTAAGAGGGACCTCAAGGAGGTAGACATCGACCGAGATAGTTGGGAAGAGCTGGCAGACGACTGCAGCAGCTGGAAGCAGGAACTACACAAGGGCCTTCAGAAGGGCGAGATGAAGATCAGACAGGTGGCAGAGGAGAAACGAGCCCGTAGAAAGGACAGCAAGGACCTGCCAGACACTCATCACATATGCAGCAGACGTAGCAAGGACTGTCACTCTTATGTGGGCCTCCACAGTCACAGCAAATGACGATCTCAAATGGAGTTACGAAGGGCACGATCCATAGTCTACGCAGACTGAAAGATGCTTTGGAGTACATTTGACACAACATGAGTGGGTAGATACTGATACAGACACGCCCTCTCAGGGGTGTCCTCTTTTTTGAAAGGTCAAATATGGTAACCCTAATATATTTTTAAGCTATAGGCATACTACAGTCGTGCATGTGATATACCTAGATAGATGATAATTCATGTAAGTTCTTAATCATTGAACACTATGAAACTCTTTGCCTCTGCAATATCCTAGGATGAGTTCCAGGAGTTAATGATGTACTGTGTAAAACAAAAGAACCATATTTTGTTAGTTTTGTTCTTAAATTGTGTGCAAAACTAAACAGAAACATCTTACCAATTTTTTTCCATACCATTCATTAATTTACATGGGAGAAATATTACAGCTATAACATTAGTTATGTAAAAGCTAGATTTTCTTTATTATTCTATAACTCCATGTTGCCTCAGAACAGAACCCTTTTCCTCACTCATCCTGCCCCTGAATTAGAAAGTTACAGTACATCTGTTTTGAGAAATAATGTTAAAAATCAAACGGTAATTTATCCTTTATAATAGCTCTTAATTGACTCAATTATTTATCCATTTTCTGTTTAAGGGATTATGAAAAATGTTAAGAACATGAAAACTGCAATACTGAGTCAGATCAAAGGTCCATCCAGCTTAGTATCCTGTCCGCCAACAGTGGCCACTCCAAGGTGCCCCAGAGGGAGTGGACTGAACAGGAAACGATCAAGCAGTCTCTCTCCTGCCAGCCATCTCCAGCCTCTGACAAAGAGAGGCCAGGGACACCATTCCTTACCTATCCTGGCTAATAGCCATTAATGGACCTAACCTCCATGAATTTATCTAGCTCTTTTTAAAACCCTGCTATAGTACTGGCCTTCACAACCTCCTCTGGCAAGGAGTTCCACAGGTTGACAGTGCACTGTGTGAAGAAGAACTTCTTTTTATTTGTTTTAAACCTGTTGCCCATTAACTTCATTTGGTGCCCTCTAGTTCTGATATTATGGGAACAAATAAATAATTTTCCTTGTTCACTTTCTCCACAACATTCATAAATTTATAGACCTCTATCAGATTCCCCCATTAGTCTCCTCTTTTCTAAGATGAAAAGTCCTAGTCTCTTTAATCTCTTCATATAAGACCCATTCCAAACCCCTAATCATTTAGTTGCCCTTTCTTGAACGTTTTCTGATGTCAATGTATCTATTTTGAGTTGAACAGACCACATCTGTATGCAGTACTCAAGATACAGGCATACCATGGTTTTTTAAGTGCAATAAGATATTCTCTGTCTTATTCTCTAGACCTTTTTTTTATGATTCCTAACATCCCGTTCGCTTTTTTGACTGCTGCGGCACACTGCATGGATGTTTTCAGAGAACTATCCACGATGACTCCAAGACCTCTTTCCTGATGAGATGTAGCTAAATTAGCCCCCATCATACTGTATGTGTAGTTGGGATTATTTTTTCCTATGTGCATTACTTTATATTTATCCACATTAAATTTAATTTGCCATTTTGTTGCTCAATCGGTTTTGTGAGATCCTTCTGAAGTTCTTCACAGTCTGCTTTGATCTTAACTATCCTGAGGAGTTTAGGGTTGTCTGCAAACTTTGCCTCCTCTCGGATTACTCTTTTCTCCAGATCATTTACAAATAATTTGAATAAGATTTGTCCTAGGACTGACCCTTGCGAAACACCACTAGTTACTCCTCTCCATTAGGAAAAATTACCATTGATTCCTACCCTGTGTTTACTGCTTTTTAACCAATTCTCAATCCATGAAAGGATCTTCCCTCTTATCCCATCACAACTTGATTTACTTAAGAGCCTTTGGTGAGGGACCCTGTCAAAGGCTTTCTGAAAATCCAAGTACACCATAACTACCTGATCCCCCTCATCCATATTTGTAGACCTCTTCAAAGAACATGAATAGATTAGTAAGACATGATTTCCCTTTACAGAAACCATGCTGACTTTCATCCAACAAATTATGTTCTTTTATGTGTCTGACACTTTTATTCTTGACCATGGTTTCAACTAATTTGCCTGGTACTGATGTTAGACTTACTAGTCTGTAATTGCCAGGATCGCCTCTAGAGCCCTTTTTAAATATTGATATTATGTTAGCTATCTTCCAGGCATTGGGTACAGAAGCTGCTTTAAAGGATAGATTACAACCCACAGTTAACAGTTCCCAAATTCACATCTGAATTCTTTCAGAACTCGGGTGAATGCCATCTGCCCCCAGTGACAATCAGTTCTAAAACCTCCCCTCATGACACCTCAGTCTTGGACAATTCCTCAGATTTGTCAGCTACAAAGGATGGCTTAGGTTTGGGAATCTCCCTAATGTCACCAGTCACGAAGAGTGAAGCAAAGAATCCATTGAGTTTCTCTGCAATGACTTTGTCATCTTTGAGTTCCCCTTTAGTATCTTGATCGTCTAAGGGCCCCACTGGTTGTTTAGCAGGCTTTCTGCTTCTGATGTACTTAAAAACCATTTTTTGTTATTGCTTTTTGAGTTTTTGGCTAGCTGTTCTTCAAACTTCTTTTTTACTTTTCTTATCACATGTTTACATTTAATTTGACATTGTTTATGCTCTTCTCTGTTTTCCTCACTAGGTTTTGACTTCTACTTTTTAAAAGATGCCTTTTTATCTCCCACCTGTTCCCATCTTAAGTGTTTCCCAAAGTTGTTTTTAAGCTAAAAACATGGCAAAAAAGTAAATTCTTAGACCTTGATTTCATATGTTATTGAAAACTTCATTTAAAAAATGCTAACAAAAGTCCACCTGCAATTTTTAATCATAACAAAAGTTTTCTTTGATTTTAATGTGTCCTATGCATTCTAAATTTTGTCCTCTCTGTGATCTAGATAAAATCTGGTGCTATAAAACATTCCACTTTGCATGAAGGTAGCCACAAACCTGTATGGATCAAATTCACCAATGAAGTTAGGTCAGGAGATAATTAGGCCCTAAAAACCTAAACTGCTCCTAGCCTCCTATGCTCTCTTCTCTGACAGATATCCAAGAGTTTTTGGGAGTCTTTTCAGATCCAGAGACCCACAGTGATTTATTGAGTTCTGAGAGCTGTTGAAGTAACAACTTCTTGGAAAGTAAACACAGTAGTGTAAAATCAAACTGGAACGAGCAGACCACTAAGATTTGCCACAGTTAAAGAGTGTCTAGTACTTTTTTCTGTTTTGTTCCCTGCCTTCAGTCTTTCTCCAACATGCACAAAACAGTATGGTTTTGGTTTGTATTTAAAAGTGACATAACCCCAACAATTAGATGCTCACAGTTGCGGTTCTGAGGGGAACTGTCTAAAGGAGCTGGGTAAGGAGATCTCCACTGTGAAAATGAGTCATGAACTTCAGGAAAGTTTGTGGCAAACTGCATATTTCAGGCTTAGTTGGCATTGTTTCCCCCATTTGGCTGTGATCTCTGCCCTGTCTTCCACACAGCAAAAATGCCTGAGACCGGCACCATGAGATCAGCTTGGCCACTGACCTGTGCAAAGGTGACTAAGAACACAGCTCAACCCTAAATACCAAGCAGGCCTGTGGCACCATGGAGACTAACACATTTATTAGGTCATGAGCTTCTGCCAGTAAAACCCACTTCATCAGATAAACAGAGTAGGAAAAAAAAATCCAGGGTTTATTTGAGGGGAAGGAAGGGAGCAGGATGTGGTATCTGAAGGAATAGGTCATATTCAACTTAACTTGCTTCACTCACCCATCCTACTAGTGACAGGTAAACATTTTTAATCCTTCCCCCATACAAACCCTGGGCTCTTTTTTTTTAAATTTTTATTCTACTCTTCTCACCTGGTGAAGTGGGTCTTACCCACCAAAGCTCATAACCTAATATATTCCTTATTCTCCAAGGTGCCACAGGACTGCTTGTTGGTCATGAAACTACAGACTAAAAGTGCTACCCCTCTGAGAAAGTTCAACCAGTTCTTAAAGTGGACATTATCCTCTGCACTCCCCCACCCTTCTTGCCAAGGTGCTGTTAGGGGAGTGCGGAGCTGCAGCATCCCCGGCTTGAAGCAGTTTCCTTATTACAGGGTTTATACTTTGCTTCAATGGTTCTCAGCAGCCCCACAAGAAGAACGGTCCCAGCGCCCCTGGCTCCTTCTCCCTGGCTTGGGACCTGTACGTTCCCCGCTGAGCGCTGCTCCCCTCTGTACACATTGCCAGAGAAGTTCTTTTTAGTTTTTCTAGTATGTCCAAGCGGGAAAGCTCCCAACGGAGCCCGGTGCAAGGCGGGAGGGGATGGTTAACAGGGCCCTACTAACCTGCCGTGGGCACATCAGGAACCAGCTTGAGGGGGCCGATTTGCCGGATCTGAAACGCCGTCCTCACTTCGTGGCAGCTGGGAGACTTGACCGCCGAGACCTCGCCGCACAGTCCCGCTGCCAGCAGCAGCAACAAGAGCCCGTACCGCCGCCGGTGCAAGCCCGCAGGGTGCCCGGCCCCAGCCATTTCCACATCCCCCGGGGCCGAGCCCAGCCAAGCTGAGCCAGGCACTACAGCACGCCCCCGCCAAGCAGCGCCCAGCCTGGGGCGAAGTTAGCAGCTAAGCAGAGTCCGTTCAGACAGCTAGCGCTGCCGCCTCAGAACGCCGGCCGGTCCCTCCCCCCGCGGAGCTCGCCTCAGAACCCCGCACCGCTCCCAGCGCTGCCGCCTCAGAACGCCGGCCGGACCCTCCCCCCGCGGAGCTCGCCTCAGAACCCCGCACCGCTCCCAGCGCTGCCGCCTCAGAACGCCGGCCGGTCCCTCCCCCCCGCGGAGCTCGCCTCAGAACCCCGCACCGCTCCCAGCGCTGCCGCCTCAGAACGCCGGCCGGACCCTCCCCCCGCGGAGCTCGCCTCAGAACCCCGCACCGCTCCCAGCGCTGCCGCCTCAGAACGCCGGCCGGACCCTCCCCCCGCGGAGCTCGCCTCAGAACCCCGCACCGCTCCCAGCGCTGCCGCCTCAGAACGCCGGCCGGTCCCTCCCCCCCGCGGAGCTCGCCTCAGAACCCCGCACCGCTCCCAGCGCTGCCGCCTCAGAACGCCGGCCGGACCCTCCCCCCGCGGAGCTCGCCTCAGAACCCCGCACCGCTCCCAGCGCTGCCGCCTCAGAACGCCGGCCAGACCCTCCCCCCCGCGGAGCTCGCCTCAGAACCCCGCGCCGCTCCCAGCGCTGCCGCCTCAGAACGCCGGCCGGACCCTCCCCCCCGAGGAGCTCGCCTCAGAACCCCGCGCCGCCCCCAGCGCTGCCGCCTCAGAACGCCGGCCGGACCCTCCCCCCGCGGAGCTCGCCTCAGAACCCCGCACCGCTCCCAGCGCTGCCGCCTCAGAACGCCGGCCAGACCCTCCCCCCCGCGGAGCTCGCCTCAGAACCCCGCGCCGCTCCCAGCGCTGCCGCCTCAGAACGCCGGCCGGACCCTCCCCCCCGAGGAGCTCGCCTCAGAACCCCGCGCCGCCCCCAGCGCTGCCGCCTCAGAACGCCGGCCGGACCCTCCCCCCCAGCGGAGCTCGACTCAGAACCCCGCACCGCTCCCAGCGCTGCCGCCTCGGAACGCCGGCCGGACCCTCCCCCCCGCGGAGCTCGCCTCAGAACCCCGCACCGCTCCCAGCGCTGCCGCCTCAGAACGCCGGCCGGACCCTCCCCCCGCGGAGCTCGACTCAGAACCCCGCACCGCCCCCAGCGCTGCCGCCTCGGAACGCCGGCCGGACCCTCCCCCCCAGCGGAGCTCGCCTCAGAACCCCGCGCCGCTCCCAGCGCTGCCGCCTCGGAACGCCGGCCGGACCCTCCCCCCCGCGGAGCTCGCCTCAGAACCCCGCACCGCTCCCAGGGCTGCCGCCTCGGAACGCCGGCCGGACCCTCCCCCCGCGGAGCTCGACTTTGAACGCAGGCCGGACCCTCCCCCAGCCGAGCTCGCCTTCCTGCTGGCTGCCTTCGGGGAGGCGCCGGGCGCTGTTGCGGCTGCCGACCAGCCCCGCTCGCTAGGCTGGGGCTGGGGCTGGGAGGGGAGCGGCGATCAGCTCATTGGTTTGTGCTATAATTAGACTGTAACAAAATCTGGAGGGAGTCTCCTGGCAAGCCGCCCCTCTGCAGCGAGAGGGCGAGCTGCGCTGGCCGCCGCGGGGAGCCCTGCAGCGCCCGCCCGGGAGAGACACACCTGCCCCACTGACAACCCAGGAAAAGCCGCTCCGACGCCACCCCTGGGGCAGGAGCCCGGGACGATCGGCGCCAAACTGCCGCGGAAGACGGGCCCCAGGCTCAGGCCGGGCTGGGACACGGGGCAGGGGTTTCCACAGCCCACATTCAGGAGCGCGCTGGCCGGGCAGCTTAGTCCTGTGACTACAGCCCGGGCCTGTGAGCAGGGAGCGGTTCCCACCTGCCACTGGCTTCCCCGAGCCAGCCGCTGCCTGCCTCGTCTTCCCTCTGCAGCGGAGAGAGGCGCTTTCCATAATCGATCTGAAACCGCAAATCGGTGCCAAGCGCTCAGCGCCTCAGCTGGGCGGACTCCGAAGGGCTCCGTCTCGCTCAGGTAGGAGCTGCTCGGGAGCCCGTGTAAAACACACAGCACTCAGGCACGAGGACGGGCACGCAACCGTCTCAGGAGCGGTGTTTCTCCAGCTCACGGAGACCACGGAACGCCCAGCTACTAGTTCTTAATGCGGAACACTGATGAAAATTTCCTTCTCACCCCAAAAGTTGTCGTCAGACCAAAAACAAAACAAAAAAAACCCAAACAAAAGGCAACATATACCGCAAAATCAAAAGGAAGTAATTAAATCGGGCATCATAGCAGTGAAAAAGTAATGTTGTATGCGGTTTTCACAATAGAAAATACAGACCATCAGTGTACTTCTTCCAAACGTTCAGGGCACACCTGTGAGTTGTTCACAGAATACCAGTCCTCTGCAGAACATAATTTAAGAAACACAGATCTAGATAGTAGGGCTTCAAATCCAGCCAACATCCGGTTCCAGCTGAATTCTACTTTAGCTTAACCTCAGTGCTCGGGGCTTGAACAGACAACAGGGGGAAGGAGCTGGGAGGGCTTTCTGTTCTGCAGAGTCACTGGAACTTTTAAAAAAGTTTCACAAAGTGACACATGCAATAACATCTGACAGCCCCCGTGGTTTGTAAAACCACAGCCGGGCCCTTCAAGGACCTACATAGGATCAATTTACAGAAAGATTTCCAGAAGGGGGAAATTCATATTAAAAAAAAGAGACCCTCTCCAGGGGAAAAAAATGCCCCATATCCCAAGGAAAATAGATCTAAAGATGAGAAAGGAAATAGTTTTTATTGACATCACCAGATGTAAAACAACAAAAATCTAAGCACAGGCAGGTTGACTTGTTTCATATTACAAAATCCTAGAGAGAGGCTATTGCCAAAAAGAGAGCCCTCAGAAAACAGTTCATATTATTATAATAATTAAAAACCACTAGTGTAAACTTCTCTAATTTCAAACCCAGGAAATTCATATATTTCGTACAAATTCTGTCACAGTTACATAGTTTTTCAAGGAAAAAAAATATTGAAATTAAATTTCAAACCTATTTGGTGCTTTAGATGATTCCTGGAGGCATTAAAAACACATAAGCCAATAAATCTGCCTGCTAGTATCTTAAGTGTCAGGAAAGGCTCTGCCCTCTAAAGGTACATATCCTTTCATAAATTCTTTATAACAGAGTTTGCATGTTGTCTGCGTTACCAAATATAAGTTATTTTCCTGTTTAAGGGCCTGATCCCATATCACTTGCAAGGGAAAAACTTCCATTTCCTGTGGGAATTTTGCTTGTGTAACAAATAGAAGATTGGTCCTACTGGCTAGCATTTTATCTCAATTACAACTGCATAAATCCAGATTAGCTATTGATTTCTGTGGAATTAGATAATTGTAAACATGGAGTGAAGTATCAGAGAGTTAGCCGTGTTAGTTTGTACCTGCAAAAACAATGAGAAGTCCTGTGGCACCATATAGACTAAATGAATTTTTGGAGCATAAGCTTTTGTGGGCAAAGACCCACTTTGCCCGCGAAAGCTTATGCTCCAAAAATCTGTTAGTCTATAAGGTGAAACATGGCATAATTGAGGTCAGACTCTGGCCCTCTGTTTTTAGAAACTTACCATTCACCAGACACACGAGGTAGGCCTACACAGCAAATTTATATTGAAATAGGGCTGCTATTTTGAAATAACTTTGCAAGCATCTACACAATGCAACCACTATTTCCAAACAATTTTGAAATAGCAGTTGGCTTATTTCAGAATTGGTAAACCTCATTGCGCAAGGAATTGCACCTATTTCAAAATAGCTGTTTCAAAATAGGAGCAGTGAGGACAGGGAACAGGGGCTATTTTGAAATAAGCCAGAGTGCGGTCGATGGCTCTATTTCAAAATAGGCTCAATTGTGTCTGCGTATTCTGTTCTGAAATAGCAATCAGCTATTTTATGTGTAGCAGGGTTATTTCAAAATAAACTGTTCTGGAAAATCTCATGCAGAATAGCTCATTTCAAAATAACTTTGCTCTGTAGACATACACCAAGTGTCTTCTGTGAGGCTATTCACATGCTAAGAGTAAAATGCATGCAGAAGTAACTTACCGAATCACAGCCAACACCACATGCACACTTTCCTATTAAAACAGCTGAATTTGTCTTTGACTTGTCTACATAAACAGTTAAAGCCTGGCAAGGCTGGGTGTGAATTTTCAGTGCCTAGCGAGCCAGGTTGGCTCTGAAACTGCACATTAAGGCTACATCTACATTTACCGGAAAAGATCAACCTCTCCAGGTCGATCTTCTGGGGTGCTGCTTTGCATATGCATGAAACAGCGCATTCCAGGGTCACTGTTGACCCCAGAACTCCTTCTGAGCTGCATGGTAGTAAGGAAGGTCGATGGGAGGAGTGCTCCTATCGACCTTCTGCCATGAAGACAGAGACAGAAGTCGAGGACTGAAAAGCCAACTTTTGGTAGGCAATTGGCTTGCCAAAAATTGCATAACAGCTATCACCCTTCAAGGTAAGTCTAGACCCAGACTAAATATATGCATATGTCTTAGCTCATTGTGGAACTTTTAGCCTACGTCTACAAGACAGCCTAACTTTGAAATAAGCTTATTTTAAGACATTTTTGAAATAGGCTATTTCGGCATGTCTAAACAGCACCATATGCCAAAATAAAGCACCATTTTGAGGTGTTCCTGTACTTCTGCTAGGAGGAGTACAGGGATGCCAGAACAGCATTCCCTTTATCTCCAAAACAGTGTCAAGACAGCAGGCACATTTCTTAGAAGCAGGTAGCTCCTTCAGGATACCGCCCTTTCCCATGACAGCACCCACCACGCAGACATAAACTTAGTGAGTCCAAGGACCACGAAGCCAGTTAGTGTGAAGCACTGTAAGTTCACAGCCCAGTTTACTGTGCACTAAGTCTCCATTCAGACAAGCCCTTTGGCCTAAAAGTACAAAATGCTCTGCTCATCATGATCAGTATACCTGGTATGTTTTTCTTTATTCACTTCTGTAATTCTCAATAAACAAGGTTTTTTAGGATAATGTAATATATTTCCAAAAGGTGCCACGTTTCAGCTCAGGATAAATTTCCAAATTTCTCAGTATGGACTTCAATATTAAAAACACTCACTCATCCATAAAACCATCCTTAACTATCTCTCAAGGCTGGCAAGCACTGCTCAGATGTTGTTTCTGGTGATTTGATTACAAGCCAAAAATGTCCTGTCAAAAATGAACATGATAAAGTTCTAACAGAACAAAAAATGAAACAAAACAAAATAAAACAACCTGCCATGCTCTTTTGGCTACAGATTACATTACCTTCTCTTCTTGTTTACCTTCAATACTTCTGCGAGTGTAATGGAAATAAGTGCTTCCATAACGTGAATTGTTTCCTGTGCCGTATGAATTCCATGTGGAAAAATGTGTCCAGTCCTTTTTGATGGTTAAAATGTAGTGTTACTCTGCTCTCATATCATTCTGAGAGTATTTTCCCTTTACTGTGCATTACCAGACCAACCTGTCCAAATGCCTGCCTGAAAAGCAGTTTCTGCACTTACAATTTTTTTAGGAAATTTTAAAGTAATGCTCAAAAGACACAGCTCTTATGCTATGTCTACACTAGAGCTTAAGTTGATTTTAAAGCTCGTAGCTCAGTTTTACAATGTGAATATTTTCACTGCAAATACCAGTAGGTCAATCTGAAGGGAAGCTGAGATCGACTCTCTCCCCCTTCCTCTCTGATGTGGTGTCACTCCGAGTTCAAATTTAAAAGGTTGAATAAATGCTAGTGTGGAAACAGTGTTAATTTAAAGAAAATTTTATTGGCCTTCAGAGGTATCCCACAATGCCCCACAGGTGTCCATTCTCGCCACTTTCACTTCTGCTGCTGTCCAGGGCTACGTCTACACGTGAAGCCTGCATCGAAATAGCTTATTTCGATGTAGCAACATCGAAATAGGCTATTTCGATGAGTAACGTCTACACGTCCTCCAGGGCTGGCAACGTCCATGTTCAACTTCGACGTTGTGCGGCACCACATCGAAATAGGCGCTGCGAGGGAACATCTACATGCCAAAGTAGCACACATCGAAATAAGGGTGCCAGGCACAGCTGCAGACAGGGTCACAGGGCGGACTCAACAGCAAGCCGCTCCCTTAAAGGGCCCCTCCCAGACACAGTTGCACTAAACAACACAAAATACACAGAGCTGACAACTGGTTGCAGACCCTGTGCCTGCAGCATGGATCCTCAGCTGCTGCAGCAGCAGCCAGAAGCCCTGGGCTAAGGGCTGCTGCCCACGGTGACCATAGAGCCCCACAGGGGCTCGAGAGAGAGCGTCTCTCAACCCCTCAGCTGATGGTCGCCATGGCAGACCCCGCTATTTCGAAGTTGCCGGACGCGCAACGACTACACGGTCCCTACTTGAACGTCGAAGTAGGGCGCTATTCCTATCCCCTCATGAGGTTAGCGACTTCGATGTCTCGCCGCCTAACGTCGAAGTTAACTTCGAAATAGCGCCCGGCGCGTGTAGCCGTGACGGGTGCTATTTCGAAGTTAGTTCCGCTACTTCGAAGTAGCGTGCACGTGTAGACACGGCTCAGGTGTGCAGGAGTAGGTAACAGGAAGCCTGGGAATTTGAATTCATTTTCTTTCTGACCAATGTGGATAGCACACCTAGGAGCACATCTCACGAGCCATCCATCTCATTTAGCCATCATGAATTCTCAAGGTTCTTCTAATCTGAGTTCTCAGGGTTGCAGAAGACCTCCAGTATGGAGCCATAATGATATCCCAGATCTCTTGTCTGTGTGTGGTGAAGAATCTGCACTGAGCAGACTGCGAATCAGCAAAAGGAATGTGGACATTTATGAGAAGATTTCATTGGTCATAATGGAGAAAGGGTACACCAGGGACGCTCAGCAAAGTCGGGCCAAAATAAAGGAGCTCAATCAAAGTTATCACAAAGTGAGAAAAGCCAACAGGCAATTTGGGTCATCTCCCAATATGTGTTGCTACAATGAGCAGCTCCATGCCATTCTTGGGAGCCGGGGCTCCTGGACTGCTTGTTATAGTCTTCTAGAGCTTAAGACTTAAAGCCTGGCCTCAGGCTCCAATCTCTGAGCAATATTTCCTATCAGTGGAGTAGGCTCAGAGCACATGCTAAAGATGACACTGCACAGGGCTCCATTTTTGCCTCCACTCACCTATTATCTCTGCCACACACACATTGCCAGAGGAGAACACAAAGTCCCGCCCTTCCTGTGCCAAATTCTCCTACCAATCTCTAGAACATTTCCTCTCTGGTCTGAGTTATGACAAGCAGTTGGCATGACTGGGTGGCGGATAGTGAGAAAGAAAGATGGGCTAAAAGATGAATGAAACTTTTCCTGGAGCTTTTAAATTGCCTTTGGTTGGCATTCAATTTTAATCTGAAGAAGTAGGCCTTACCCATGAAAGCGCATAACCTAATAATTTGTTAGAGTCCAAGGTGCCACAGGACCGCTTATTACTTGTGAAGCTACAGAAAAACATGGCTACACCTCAGCCTTTTTAAGTTAGCATGTCCTGACACAAGCAAAGGTCTTTGATACTCCACGTGGTGTAGGAAAGCTCAATTAAACATGGCTATTAGTTGTCCTGTTGACATGTCTATATCTTCTTTACCATGTTTATGACAGCCAATGAAAATGTATTGTCTGGACTGCAACAGGCAAAGGTGAGATAGACAAGAAGATGAGAAAGTCGAGGAGAATATATGCATACACACACACACACACACACACACACACACAGTCCTTTGTCTCTGGCTTACCATTTCCAAACTCCCCCTCACTGCTATTGACCAAAGAGCACTATCATCTGAAGAACATGGGTGATCTGTATGAAACAAATGGTGGATCTGAATCTAGTCACCAGCAGAAGAGCGCTCATATCATAAAACCACCATCCCAAGTGGTACTCTGGAAGTTTCTCAGGGATGCCAAGTACTGAACAACCTTCTGGGCCAAAACATGAGGTCTCAGTCAGAGCGGAGCTGCATTGAATGTGTAGGTTCGGGGAAAAAAGAAGAGTCCTGTAGCACCGTAGGGACAAACAGATTTATTAGGTCATAAGCTTTCAAGGGTAAAGCTAAGTCCATTAGTCTCTAAGGAGCCACAGGACTTCTTGTTTATACAGGTACAGATGAACACAGCTATCCCTCTGAGACTTTCCACCATGCCAGGTCTGGGAAGCTAGTCCCATACATAAATTGGAGTCCAATCACAAGCACAACTGGCCTGTTCTATTCAGGTCCCTTATCACCCCTGGTACTAGTACTAAATACCAGTAAGTGTTAATTCAACCAGGGGCCTTTTCCTGCACCTTTTATTCACTTGGGCTAGATGCTGATCCTTGTGTTCCTGTTCGATAGCTCCTTAGTGCTCCTAAAGCAGCTCAGTGTCATCCTTGGAAGAGAGCCAGTCACCTCCCCCACCATTGTCAAGTCTGGCCAGGACACCCCTGGTGTCAGACTGCAGGAGGGCAGGGTGGAGAACAATGACAAGGAGGAGGCCAGCCAGGTGACCGTGCCTGCCAGCCAGGAGCTGCTTCTGACCCTGGAGGTGGTCCTCCCTCTCAGGATGTCTCCCAGACTTCCTCGCCCAGGGATGCAGAGAGGGCACTCCAGGTGAGTTCTGTAACTTTCCCTTTTCATAAGTGGGGGTTGGCGATGGGCCAGGAGGTTCTGCACACTCCTCTTTCAGCCTACATGGTCCAGGGGGACACCTTACAGCTCGTCCACCCATCCGCATGGGGCATGCCAGTCTGGAGCCCTCAGCTCCCTGACATTCTCTTACAAGGACTCCTCAGTCCTTCCCACAGGGTTCCTGGAAGGGACTGCCCCATTCCTGCCACTGTGTTAGGACACCATCCCACAACAAGCCACCACTGAGCAATCTGGGGTATTGGAACCACACAGCCGTGCCACTCATGGCCCAGGATCAGGCCCGCAATCAGGCAGCATTTGCTTTCAATCAAACAGAGTGCATGGAACTAGCCAGGAAAAGGATGAGGAGAGGAACCTGTTAGTCCCCCTTCTGGCAAGTGGCAGCTACTGCTTTTACACACCTCCCCTATTCTCCCCATCCACCTCCGGCAGCCACGGATGGACACTGAATCCCACCACCAGCTGCAGGATGCAGGCCTGGCTGGCACCCTGCCAGGCCTTCCTGTCCCCAGGCTGTAGGTGCTGTGATGCTCCCCTGGAACCTCTGTGCCCTCTCTGGCAAGGGCTTGCTGTATAGGCAACATACAGCCTTGCCCAAAGCACATCTCCATCATCTGAACTGAGGCCTGCAGTGTCGGCTAGGGGGGTCAGGGCTGTGGATTATACACTGTGTTGCCTGGGATGACAGCCATCATAGCCTTTCTTCACAGCTGGGCTAGCTGTGACCTCAGTGCATCCCCCACCTCCCGCATCATCCCCAGGAGGAAACAGGCCAGGGACGACCTGATGTATGAGCAGAGCCTACAGTCCCTCATCCAGTTACTCGAAGAGGATCACTGCGAGTGCATCACTGAGCTGGAGCAGAGGGCAGCCACCTGGGCCAAGCTGGCATGCCAGCAAGATGCCACGAGCTCCGCTGTACCTTTGTGATTGCATGCTTGATGGCATGCATGGAGCAGGCCACCAGCCGCCTCCCTGCCCTTCCTCTGGCTTTCGCTCCACAGGGTCTTCCAGGACCCTAGAACATGGGGCCATATGACACCTCCTAACATCCTGGGGGAAGCACCGATCCCAGACTGATCCCTGCACTCCTTCCCCATTCCCCATTTCAGGTTCTCTTACAATTCTCTTCCCTGTTTTCTTTCCCCCTGATAAAAAGTCCCATTGTTACACATATGCTGGTTTTATTGTTTGCTCCAAAGGTGAGGTGAAGTGGGAAGAGGCAGAAGGGAGGGCAAGGAGTGGAATGGGTGGGGGATGATGAGCACCCACAGGGAAAGCAAGGACCCTTGTAGAGCAGCATCGGGGAGAGTTTCTGCACTGGCTTTTCATGAAACCCTCCCTTCAAAGCTTCTCTGATGAGTACGGCCCCTTGACATGCTCTCCAGATGGCACTGATATCCAGCTTTTCATATTCCCTGGCCAGATGTTGAGCCTCAGCCTCCCATCCTGACAGGAATGCCACCCCCTTGTGCTCATATACATTGTGGACTACACCACAAGCTGCCAGCACGAAGGAGATGTTGCACTCACTGAGGTCCAGGCAGGTGAACAGACTTGTGAACCTCCCCTTCAAATTGCCAAATGTACATTCCACCACCCTGTGGCAGATGCTCAGGCAGGTGTGGAACTGTTCCTTGTTGAGGTCCAGGCTGTCTGTGTAGGGCTCCATGAGCCAGGGGAGCAGGATGATGAAGGGCATGTCCACCTCCCTGACTCCGATGGTGCAGCTGGGGGAAAAGGAGCCTGCACTCCTCATACAAAAGACACAGGAGTTCCAGAATTTGCAGGCATTGTGTGCCTTCACTGGCCATCCATCAGTGATGTTAGTGAAGATCCCTTTTGATGCCCCATGGTCAGGGGACAGAATGGGGTTGTCCATGTCGTCTATACCCTCGCCCCCGCCACAGCTGGGGAAGACCATGGCAAAGAAGCCATCCACAATGGCATCCATATTTCCTGGAGTGACAACCCTCTGTAGTAGCAGGTGTTGATGGTTGGCCACCTACAGAAACACAACCCTGCCTGTGGATTTCTCAGACCTAACTTGTTGCTGACTGAGCGGTAGCTGTCTGGCATGGCAAGCTTTCACAAAGTGATGGCCACACGTTGTTGCACTAGGATGGCGGGTCTCATGCAGGTGTCCTGTAACATGAAGGTAGGGGCGAGCCACTCACAGAGCTCCAGGAATGTGGCCGTCTGCATCCAGAGATGCATAGCCGCTGCTATTGTCCCATCCTGGCAGGACCATGTGGTCCCACCAGTCCAAGCTCATCTCACACTGTCTGAAGCAGCATTCCACAGTGTCCAAGTGACTGGGAGGCATGCTCAGAAGCAGGAGTGCCAGGGCCTGGCCCACCAGGGCCTGAAGACCATGCCGGGGTGCGTCCTGCTGGAGCAACGTGCAGGCAGCTTGTCAGTACTGAGCCATATGTTGCTGCATGTGACCCATGAGGGTGACAGTGCCATGCAGCATCTCCAGCTCCATGGAGTGCAGGTTGTGGTGTTGGCAAGGGCAACCAGAGCATGCACAGGTGCATGCCCACTACATTCCTTTCATGTCACACCAAGGGAGACAGTGGCAGAGTGGCTTATGAGACATGGGCGCAGACAGGAACTCCTGGAAGAACACATTGCAGCTCGCCTGACCCAGCAGCCACAGGCAGTATCCATCTTCCTGGTTCTCCTACCAGACTGCTTCTGGGGGCTGTAAGTCTGGTGTATGTGCTCTGTTGGAAGAGTTCTGCCTTATTTCGATGCTTCCACTTCGCATGGCCATGCCACTTTGATTAGGTTATTTTGGGAGTTATTAACTCAGTTTTAGTTATTTTGGAATAGATTCCTAGTGTAGACATGCCCTGAGAGCGTCACTGTGGAGTGTGGGGCTATACAACATGAGTCAAGATATCTGAATCTGGCCCATACTTATTTTCATCTACTTCAGTGGGACTAATTTTAAGACTAAGGGGTGACATCTACACTAGGACACTACGTCGAAGTAGCCTATTTCAAAGTAAGAACATCGAAATAGGCTACTTTGATGATTATCATCTACACATCCTCCAGGGCTGGCAATGTCGACGTTCAACGTTGAAGTAGTGCCGGGGAACATCGAAAAGAGCCGCCCCGGAAGGAAATGCGCAGCGTCCACACACACAAGCCCCCTTTTTTGAAATAAGGGGCCAGGAAAGTCCATGGACCGGGTCACAGAGCATACTAGCCCTTCCGGGGCAGCTGCAAGCCTCTCCCTTAAAGGGCCCCTCCCAGACACACTCGGCCTGTACCGCACGAGCAGCCCTGCATTGGTGATACAAGCCTCACAGACCTCGAGCCCGCAGACACGGACGTCCAGCAGCAGCTGGAAGCCCAACAAGCCGCCTCCCACGGAGCAGAAGCCCTTCTAGATGCTGCCTGGGCAGCCGCCCAGCAGCTTCTGGAATGGGAGTCCTCCCCAGGAGCACCAGGAGACGCACCCAACCATCAGACCCTCCTGCTTCCCCCCTGCCGGGTGCCCCGCCAACTCTGGAGCTACCCCTCCAGCACCGAGTGGTGGGAGCACCTGGTTATGGGGGAATGGAATGATGACCAGTGGCTGCGGAACTTCCGCATGAGCAGGCAGACCTTCATGGAGCTCTGTCAGTGGCTCACCCCTGCACTCAGGCACCAGGACACCCGGATGCAGCACACCCTCCCTGTTGAGAAGAGGGTCTCAATAGCTGTCTGGAAGCTGGCCACTCCAGATAGCTACTTCTCCATGGGACAGCAGTTTGGAGTGGGAAAGGCCACAGTCGGGGCTGTCCTCATGGAGGTAAGGAGGCCTGGGGATGAATCCCTGGGGAAGGGGGCCTGAGGAGGGGGTCTGGGGGGCGGCTGGGTGAGGGGGCCAGGTGAGTGGGACCTGGGGAGGGGGTCTGGGGGAGGGAGTCACACTCTGCAAACCCTCACAGGCACCCATGTTCCCTCTCCACAGGTGGTGCGTGCATTCAATGCCCTGCTGCTGAAGAGGGTTGTCCAAGTTGGGGACCTGGACATGGCCATCAAGGGATTTGCCGCCATGGGATTCCCCAACCACTTTGGAGCCCTTGATGGGACCCACATCCCCATCCGCACCCTAGACCACAGTGGTGGGCGCTACATCAACAGGAAGGGCTACCACTCTGTGGTTCTGCAGGCCATGGTCGACAGCTGTGGCCGCTTCCAGGACATCTACATGGGCTGGCCCGGCTCTACCCATGACGCCCACATTTTCCAGAATTCGGGACTATGCCGCCGACTGCAGGCGAGGACCTACATCCCCCAGAGGGAGATCCCTCTGGGGGAGACCACCACCATACCCCTCTGCCTTGTGGGGGATTCGGCAACCCCCCAGGGAGCAACCCCCTGGCCATCCCTGCACCCCGCCCCAGCACCCATGCCCCACCCTCACCAAAAGCACATGGGACACAGGTTTTTGGAAAAATAAAACTATCATTATTATTTACAGGAACAAAAATGTTGCCTTTCTTCAGCATATAATAATCTTAGCAAATAAAACAAATTCAAATAACAATAATAATAACTATATACAAGTGGGGACATCTCTAATAAACTATATACAGGGGGGTCAACTATAAATAACTATATACAGGGTGGGGACAACTTTTTCCGGGGGAGACGTGGGAAGGCCACACATCGGCCCATCATTCTGGGGCGGGGGTGGAAGGGTGCAAGCCCTGCCGTGTTCGGCTGGCCAGTCCCCCTCTCAGCCAGGGTCCCCAGCGAGGCTGGCTGGGGGCCAGGAGGATGGGGAGGTATGGCCGAGGCGGGTTCTCGGCCCCAGGTGGCTCCTGCCCTGAGGAGATGGTGGGTGGGGCAGCAGGCGGGACATCAGGCGGGGCAGCAGGCAGGGCAGCAGGTGGGACATCAGCAGGTAGGGCGGTGGGGACGGCAGCACGGAGGACATCGGGGGGGGCAGACGGGCCACCAGCTCCTCAAAGCTGTTGGCCACCCGGTTGAAGGTGGCCATAAACTCCTGCCAGGCCTCCCGGCGCCAGGCAGCCTCCCGCTCCTCGAATTGGAGCCTCCGCTCCATGAGGTCCGCCTGACACCGGAGGGCCTCAGCCACCTCCGGGTCATGTGTGCTGCAGTGGTGGCCCCGGCGGGGATGGTCCGTCCTGGTGCAGGCGGTGACCCCAGGCATTGGTGGTCCGGTGGTCTCGGAGGGCTGTCTGGGACCACGGATGATGCGGCTGCAGAAATAGGGGGAAAGGAGGAACGGAGGCCGTGAGTACCCAGCCTTGACCCGTGGCCCACCCCCATCCCCCCAATAGCCTGGGTCCCGCCCCATCCCCAACTGGTGCGTGCAGTGATCCTGTGGGTGGCCCCTTCCAGTGGTCCACCCCTCTCCCCTCCCACTGGGGGTGGGGCACAGCACTGTCCATGGGTGGAGGTGCTGCTGGGCACTGGTGGCTGTGGCACTGTCCCTGTGCTGTGGTGTGCCCAGGCCATGGCAGGCTGGGGTGTTGTGTGGATGTGTGGGGCCCCCGGTCAAGTGGTGCCCCCACCCCATGCTCACGGGGTCTCTGCAGTACATACCTGATGGTGCACTGCCAGGATCAGGAGATGCCCATCTAGTGGACACCCGGCTGGAGCTGTGGGATGGGATGTCCAGCACAAGCTCCCCCTCCTCGCTGGACCACTTGGTGGCTGGGGTGGAGGGTCCTGGCTCTAGCCCTGGGGGTGGGGGGGCTGGCCTCCAGACCTGACCCTGGCTCCAAGGCCAGCTGGGGCTTGTCGGCCGTGGTGTCAAGGGTGGCTGCGGGGGAGGAGGTGTCCTGGGGGCCCAGGATAGCCCCGAGCTCCCGGTAATAGGGGCAAGTGGCGGGGGTAGTCCCAGACTGGCTGGCTGAGTCCTGGACCTGGGTGTAACCCTGCTGCAACTCCTTGACCTTACTCCTGACATGGTCAGGAGTGTGGGCAGGGTGACCCCAGGCAGCCAGGCCCTCAGCCACCCAGGCAAACGCCTCCGAGTTCTGCCGCTTGCTCCCCATGATGTGCAGCACCTCCTCCTCACCCCAGAGCCCCAGCAGGTGATGGAGCTCAGGATCAGTCCAGGAGGGGCCCCGCTTCCTGCCCTGCTGGCTGGAGGCCTGGGATCCCTGAGATGGCCCAGAGGGGGAGCTCTGGGGGCACCTGGGAGGCTGGCTGGCTGCCATGGTGTCCCTCTGGTCTGTGCAAGGACACCTCGTTGCACGGCTGCTACATGCACACTGTCAGCTTCCTGCTATGGGGCTTCCGGGTCCATGCAGCTTTAAGAACTGCTAGGCGCAGAGATCATAGAGCCCCGAAGGAGCTGGCCAGCACGTCTCAACCCCTCAGCTGATTGCGACCATGGCGGACCCCACTATTTCGAAGTAGCAGGACGCGGATCGTCTACATACACCCTACTTCGACGTTCAACGTCGAAGTAGGGCGCTATTCCCATCTTCTGATGAGAATAGCGATTTCACCGTCTCGCCACTTAACGTTGATTTGAACGTCGAAATAGCACATGGTGCATGTAGACGTGACGCGTGCTATTTCGACGTTGTGCCAGCTACTTCGAAGTAGCCGGCTAGCGTAGACGTAGCCAGGGAGACAGGAATGAGGCTTATAGGCATGTGATTCTTCCAGTATTTCCCTCTTCTAAAGACAGCATTGCTGAGAATGTTATGATAGGTGGTGTACATTATCATTTTAAGTACAACCGCCTCCAAGTCCCAGCTGAGCTCCGTATTCAATATTTAACTGAACTAAAGAAAAGTAAAAGAAAATATGTATCTGTTTTGGTCATTGATCTCAGGAAGGGTCTTTTACACATACTAACATATTGTACCATATTGAATTTGTCATGTTTAACCATCAAATGATTTAACTTTAAATGTACAGGATAAAAATCTGTCTGAAATTTCTGATAGCCTATAAACCAAAATAACTGCCTTTTAAATTTCCTTCCTAAAGAAGTAAAATAATTTGTTCATACTAAAGGCAAAATACAAGACATTGGCATTTATTTGTTTGAAGTTGTTTCTGACCCACCTAAGTATCTAAAACCAACCAATTTTTAAAAGAAAATATTTCCCCTAAACCAGGTGCCTGCTGCAATAAGGAAATTCACCATCTAAATTACCAATCCCTAAACATAATTAAAAGATGGCATAACACTACAAAAGTTCAAATAGCTTCATGTTATTTATAATAGCTTTTTATGACAGCACAAAATGCTCTAACTTTCATTTGTCAAGCTGAACACTCAGAAAAGTGGATTTTTAACAATGTGTCAAAATTTGAACTTAATTAAAACTAATTGCTTGCTGTAGTGTAAGTGATGCCACTGAATTTTCAAATAGCCACATTACTATGCGATGGATTTACTAATGCTGATCTCTTGCATGCTGAATTCTGGTTTTGCCTGAGTTGTATTGTTTGAGTTTGTCCTTCATCTACATTATTATGCTATGCAGAAGGTCATCAGTACTGCAAGGTTTATAGTTTGGATCAATGCCCTATTATCAGCATATAATGACAACTCTTTCTAGGAGATGACTAAATTGTCAGGGTGAATGACCACACTTGAAATGTCATATTCCTGCTCACGCTAAAAATGAACTTTCTGATCTCTAAATATTACTTTAACTCTCATTTTGATTCTTAGCAAATCAGCACTTTTCTACCGCTCCAAATTAATGCACCTAGTAAATGACAGTATTCTGAGCATCACCATTATTGCATGACCTGAGCTAAAGTAGATCTCTGTTTGCTCACAGTAGTAGTAGATTTATTAGCATGGATATGATCCAACATCATGATACTACAGGTTGAGGGAAACATCATGATACTACAGGTTGAACATCTCTAATCTGGAGCTCTCTCTTCCAGCAACATCTGTAACATGGCATTATTTTAGTTAGCCAAACAACCACTTATTATGGGCATGGCCAAGTTTCCCACAGTCCCATAAAGTTCATTTACAGCCACCAGTCCTGGCTCTCGGTAGTCTGTGCTGTTATTTAGCTGTAATTTACCCCAAATGTCTTCTTAGAACCCAGTAAGCAGTGGAAGTGTCAATAATGCCTGCTACACAATACTGACCTCCTATGTTCTGGCAAATTCTCTCATCTGGCGCTGGTCAAGTCCCAAGGGTGCCAGATTAGAGAGGTTCCACCTGTACAAGGTTTAGTTGCCAGTTGACTCTTGTATGCATGGGCAGAATCCCATCAGCAAGTTTACATCAAATGTAAATGAACGTTGAAATGAGACTGCACCTCTATAATGGCCAGAGGAGGCTGCCTGGTGACATGAGTTTTTCTACACAGCTAAATCAGAGCATCTACTGGACAAATCAAGCACTCAGGAGACACAGGTAAGATTTACATTATCACCTGCAGGACCTGTGGGGCCATGAAGCTATGAGCAGGTTATGCACCATCTGTGTGTCCTGGTGACTTGCAAGACTTCTTAGTGTGAACAGAAAGTGACACATCTGAGCAGTACTTCCTGAGGTAATAGAGTTTCTTTTACTTTAAAAAGTACTCATCACTGTGGTTGCAGCAGTACAGTTCTTACACAAATCATTGGCTTTTCTTCAAAATCAGAGGGCCTGCATGCCGGCATTCTCCCTGGGTGTGTCTACACTAGCCAGCTACTTCAAAGTAGGTGGCACAACATCGAAATAGCACATGGCATATTAGGCGGCGAGATGTCAAAATCGCTATTCCCATCCGAAGATGGGAATAGCACCCTACTTTGACGTTCAACATCGAAGTAGGGTGTGTGTAGACGATCCGCAACCCACTACTTTGAAATAGTGGGGTCCTCCATGGCAGCCATCAGCTGAGGGGTTGAGATGCTCTGTCCAGCCCCTGCAGGGCTCTATGGTCCCCATGTGCAGCAGCCTTTAAAGCACCATGGACCCGGATTTCCTGTGGCAGGAAGCTGAGAGCATGCAGGCAGCAGCACATGTATGCGCTTGACCTGCATGCCCTGCGGAGGCCCCAATCTGCACTGCCAGCATCCATGGCATCGAGCCAGCCTCCAGAGCATCCCCAGGCCTCCCCCCAAGGGGACCCAGGCACCCCCGGCAGCCAAAGAGGGGGGCCGAAAAGAGGCGGGGCTCCTCCTGGTCAGAGGCCAAGCTCTGAGACCTGCTGGGGCTCTGGGGTGAGGAGGAGGTGCTCCACATGATGAGGAGCAAGAGGCAGAATGCAGAAGCATTCATCCAATGGGCCGAGGGCCTGGCTGCCTGGGGTCACCCTGCCTGCACTCTGGATCATGTCCGGAGCAAGGTGAAGGAGTTGTGGCAGGGGTACGCCCGGACCTGGGACTTGGCCAGCTGGTCTGGGGTTGCTGCCACTGCTTGCCCCTATTACAAGGAACTCAGGGCCATCCTGGGCCCCCAGGACCCCTCCTCCCACCCCGGCCACCCTTGACCCCATGGCCGACGAGTCCCAGCAGGCCTTGGAGCTGGAGTCCAGCCCGGAGGCCAGCCCTGCACCCCAGGGCCCACCTGAGGAGCCCCCCCCTTGGGATGGCAGAGGAGGGGTCCAGCAGCGAGGAGGAGACCTCCCCTCCCAGAGCACCAGCCGGGTGTCCGCCCACCGGGCTTCCCCCGACCGCGGCAAGGGATGGTCAGGTATGTACCCCACAGGGCACACACCCCTGGGCCCTGGGGCAGGGGCACCAGACATGACCGGGAGCCTCACACACCCTTAGCAGACCCCAATCCCCAACCGCCCACCCACAGTATGGTCCCAGGATGGTGGCACGGCCATCAGCGCCCATCAGCACCCACACCCATGGACAGCACTCAGCCTTAACCCTGGGGGTGGGGGGACCATGCAATGGGGACACCCAACAGGGACATTACACCCACCGATGGGGACGGAGACCCAGCACCCAAGGAGGGGCAGGGGGAATGGGCCACAGGCCAGGGCACAGTACTAACAGCCATCCCCTCCCTCTCTCCCTCTCTGCAGATGCACCATCCGATGCCCCAGGCAGCCAGGCACCCTCCATCGTCCCCAACAGCCCGCCGGAGGTCAGCCACCACCAGTGCCCAGAGACACCCCCAAGACCAGTGGGACGGTCCCGCCACCGCCAGACACTGGGGATGGCCCCTGTGGACCCCCAGCTCCTGGCAGCTCTCCAGTGGCAGATGGAGGTGGCCAAGGAGAGACTACGGTTCAACCAGGAGGAGTCCACCCACTGCTGGGTGGCATGGGAGGATTTCATGGGGGTCTTCTGGGACATAGCCGGGTTGATCCAGGATGCTGTCACCCAGCTCCCGCCCCCCTGGTGTGCCCTGTGGCGCCCTCCCTGCTGTTCCACCCGATGCCCCCCCCCCGCTGCATCACCTGCCGCCCCACCTGCTTCACCACCTGCCACCACACCTGCCTTGCCACCTGCCGCCCCACCTACTGTGCCACCTGCCAGCCCACCAGGACCAGAGGCCACTGGGGCTGAAGACTGGGCAGTGGAGGCATCCCGGCTGCACTTGCCAGTCCTCCCAGCCCCCAGGCATCCACGCCAGGGACTGCAGACGGGGGGGGGGGTTGCGAGCTGTACCCACGGGGGTTGCGCCCCTCTACACCCACCCCAGACTGATGGGCCAATGGCTGAGCCATCCGCCAGGTCCCCATTTGTATATAGTTGTCCCCCCTTGTATATAGTTGTCCTCCTTTGTATATTGGTTGCGGTTTTTGTTGTGCACACAAGACAGTTAGCAGTTTTTAAAAAATCACAGTTTTATTTTCCAAAGAACCGGACACATGTGCTTGTTGTGGGGGTGGCGTGTGGGTGTCAGGGGCGGTGTGCGGGCGGTGTTGGGGGGGTCCTCCAGGGAAGGCCAGGGAGGTGATCGGGGTCACCCTGATCAAAATGGGCCCTCAGGGCCTTGCGGACCCTTACCCCCTCGTGGTGGGCCTGGTGGCTGGGTGTGGTGGCTGGCTGGGGTAAGCCCATGCCGGCGTCGACCGCCCACCCCTGGATGAAGGCCTCCCCCTTGCTCTCCACAATGTTGTGGAGCTTGCAGCATGCGCCCACAACCTGGGGGATGTTCTGGAGGCCGATGTCCAGGCAGGCAAGGAGGCACCACCAGCGGCCCCTCAGGTGGCCGAAGATCCTCTCCACCACCTGGTGGGTGTGGTTCAGGCAGGCGTTGAACTGCTCCTGGCTGGCGTTGAGGTGGCTGGTGTACAGCTGCATGAGCCAGGGCTGGAGGGGGTAGGCCACATCCACCACCAGGCAGAGGAGCATGGTAGTGTCCCCCAGAGGGAGATCCCTCTGGGGGATGTAGGTCCTCACCTCCAGCCGGTGGCACAGGCCCTAGTTCCTAAAAACAAGGGCATCATGTGTGCAGCCAGGCCAGCCCACATACACATCCTGGAAGCAGCCCCGGCTGTCCACCATGGCCTGCAGAACCACGGAGTGGTAGCCCCTGCGGTTTATGTATCTTCCTCTGCTGTGGTCTGGGGCTCAGATGCAGATGTGGTTCCTGTCCAGGGCCCCAAAGCAGTTCAGGAACTCCATGACAGCAAATCCAGCAACAGCTGTGTCCAGGTCCCCGAGTTGGACGACCCTCTGGAGAAGCATGGCATTGAGCGCACGGACCACCTGTGGGGAGGGAACACAGGCACCCATGAAGGTGTGCAGGGAGCCCCAGGGCACTCCCCCCCAGCCTCCCTTCCTGGGCACCTCCCCAAGTACCCCCCCCAACCAGCCCCTCCCTCCCCAGCACCTCTCCCTCCACAGCCCCACACCCGTCCCCTCCCTCCTCAGCCTCACACCCAGCCCCCCTGCCCCACCAGTGTGTGCATGCCCTGGCCTCCTTACCTCCCTGGCAATGGCCCCAACTATGGCCTTTCCCACTCCAAACTGGTGTCCCACGGAGCAGAGCTGTCTGGAGTGGCCAGCTTCCAGACGGCTATTGCGACTCTCCTCTGACCGGGAGGGCGCGCTGCATCCGTGTGTCCTGGTGCCTCAGTGCAGGGTGAGCCACTGGCAGAGCTCCAGGGAGGTCTGCCGGTGCATGCGGAAGTTCCGCAGCCACTGGTCCTCGTCCCACTCCTGTGTGACCAGCTGTTCCCACCACTCAGAGCTGGTGGGGTAGCTCCAGAGGTGGGGGACCACCTGGCAAGGGAGGGAGAGGGGAGCCCCATGGTCAGGGAAGTCCCTGTCTGCCCCCCGGGGAGGGCTCCTCTGGCAGGAACCACTGAGCGGCCTCTCGGGCAGCACCTAGCAGGGCACTTGCCCCCTGGATGACTATGTGGAGGGCCTCCTCCTGCTGCTGCAGCTGCTGGGGGTCCATATCTGTTGTGACTTGGTCTGCGAGAGTGTGGATAGTACTCTGCAGACCTTGTGCTGTGCAGGCCAGGTGTGTCTGGGAGGCACCCTTTAAAGGAGCAGCTTTCTGTTTCCTCGGAAGGGCAAGTCCAGCCTGTGACCTGGTGCGTGGGCTTTTCTGGCCCCTTATTTTGACGGTGAGCGCTTGTGTGTGTGGATGCTCCATGTTTCCTTCCAGGGTGGCTCCTTTCGATGTTCCCCATTGCTACTTCGATGTTGAACGTCAACAGCACCAGCCCTGGAGGACGTGTAGACGATACACGTCGAAGTAGCCTATTTCAATGTTGTTACGTCAAAATAAGCTACTTTGACATAGTGTGCTAGTGTAGACATAGCCCCTATGTAACACCAATGAAATTGCCTCATGAAGAGTTAGACATAAAGCCAAAATTTGCACCCAGGGATTTTGCCCCCCGATTCACTGCACTGGAGAACTGAAAGTCTGAATTCTCTCTTTTTTTTTTCTTTCGTGTCTACTATGAGCTCCTGTTTAAGTCAATGGAAAAACTTATACTTTGGATCAGGCCCCATGTGCTTTAATGTGGCTTAAGAGACAAATATCTTGTCTCAAACTGGGGCCCATGTGAATGACAGCTGGCCCCACTGAAGCATCCATGTGGTCTGTAGGCATTTAGGTCCTGCCTTCATTCTAGCTGCCCAATCCAGACATTTCTGCATCGCACACACTTCAACATACAACAAACCACCATAGTAATTTAAGGTCAGATTCTGAGCCATGTGATGACACCAAACAACATTTTGTACCACAAATAATCCCACTGACTTAAGTGTGGCTGCACGTTAAGTAAGGTTATCAGAATTCAGCACTTATGTAAAGACTGAGTGAGGAATAAATAATCTGTATCAGAAACTACTGGCCCTAAGCATAAACCAATAACCCACATCAGCAATACAATCTATTAAATATTCCCTCACCACAATCACACATAACACATAACCTAGTACTGCTGTGTCCCTCACCAGCATCACAACATTTTTCACCTAGAGTTGCAGAATTTGACATGTTAGTCATTAAATGCAAAGTATTACCCTACAGCTGTACGAAATTGAAATGCTGCCTCGGGCTGTGTGTAGTCCATGAACTGGTTTATGGAGCCAAAGACCTTCAGAGAACATTCTGAATCCATTTCATATCCGCATTATGTCACATTTTATACTTGGATATCTGCATGGTCTAAAAGATGCCTAAGATCGTATGTAGCTCTTCTATACCCAGGCGTCATATGTGTTTTTATGCCAGCATAAATACTGACTATACTGAGCTAATAAACTGTTTCCCTGATAATGTTACTTACACATTAGGGTGTAGCCAGACAAATGTCTCCCCCATTACAGACCAGTTTGCCTCCCCCTGAGGTGCCTCAGAGCACACAGGGCACCAAATAGCAGCAAATAGAATAGTCTTTGATGCCTTTCTAAGAGGCCCAGATGTGCTGGCTCATTGTGACCCTGAGGAATGGAAAGCACAGACAAGAGGGCTAGCAGGCTAACCGTTAACAAAGGGACCTCGAAAACTGCCTTCAGCTGGTACTGATAAGTGATGCACCCACACAACCATCCCAGGAGAGAAATCCCCGCCCTAGTAAAAGAATGTCCTGTACTCCTAAATTACTTATCTATTTCTCTTACAAGTGCAAATTAAGCAGAAACCACCCTTGTAAGAACTGGCTTCACAAAGACAGACCAGTACGATCTGGCATTACACATAAGAAAGAGAATACATGACCCAAGGAGTGTAAAGATAGGCCCAGCAACACGCTGATTCTGAGTGCATTTTTCACCAACTACCTGCTGGTCGGGTCAGGTGATTGCCTCCCGAGGTCTGCAACTGGGGACGCCCAACCTTGTATTTGGTTTTTCCGCAGAATTGAGCGACTGATCCTGGCTTGGCTCTGCTGGTATGGAGAGATGCAAGGAGGGTAAGAAGCACCAACATTTAGGTCTCCTTCCTTTAGTGCACACATTCTAAGAATTAGAGCTCTATAAGTTGATGTTGTTGTACTTGATTGTAATGTAACCTGTTAACACCTGTACTCTGCTAGCATATAAGAAGTAGACAATAGCCACTTATAATCACACACTTGAGATTGTAGCTTAATAAACCTGTAACCAGTTAAGCATTGAACCTGACTGTTGCTTTTCGTTGTTACTGTGACACAGCCGGCACAATCAAAAGAACCTTATAGCTGTTTGGCTATAACAGCCTGGCCATTGGTGAGAGTGCTGAGAGCCAAGCGTAGAGTTGTGCCGCCTCCACGGGGCAGACTCCTGGGGGGCCCGTCAGTCAATCCTGGCTGCCTGCTGCGAAGGGACAGTCTGTCCTAGCAGTTAAAGTCTTGGGTGTGGAAAGGCTCTTGATACTACCTTTGGGGCACCCGTCAGTCAATCTTGGCTGCCCCCTGCGAAGGGACTCCGTCCTAGCAGTAAAAGACTCGGGTGTTTAGGACCCTGGGGCATCCATCAGCCTTGCCCAGGCTGCCTGCTGCGAAGGAACTTCTCCTTCTAGCAGTTAAAGACTCGGATGGTAACAAGGGCATAGTTGGTACCTCACCACACATTACCTGGCCACCGGCTAACATAGGGACACCGGTTGCATGATGATTTTAGATTTTAATGGCTATGACCCCTACAAAAAGGGGGCAGGCATTTATCTAACAAACACTGGAAAAGGTTTGCTCAGTTCATATTTACTTCACCACTTTGCTGGTGCAGTTTATTTATACAGGCAACGTCCCTGCTGGATGACTTGTATCTAAGGGCTTGTCTGAATGCAGCTGTAAAGCAGACAATGGGGATGTGGCTTCAAAGGTATGAAGGTGGTACATTAATTGGTTTATGTACACCTTGATGGGGCGGGGAGAAATAATGATCCCCAGAGGTGCTTGAACGCAGTGGTTTCTGAAAGCTACATAGCATAGCTACAAAGAGGAACCCCTGAAAAATCCAGATCTTTGGACATTCACATAAAGTGACAAAATGCTACAAACACCCTCTGCAAATGAAGTTAATAAACTCCAAACCCCAGAAGCTTGAATGGTGCAGCAGCTATTCCAGCCAAATCACATCAGGTTGCAGGGTACTCGGGGATTATTCAAGCAGTGGCTTCAGGCATCTGTTGTAACTTGCTGTTTCCCGGACAGCAATTAGTCTGAAACAACTACAGCTTGGAGTGGGGACTGAAGCCTTTAGGGAAGATTTTCAAAGTGTTTCTAGGTAACAGACTTCCACTTGAGAGTCAACAGGAGAGAAGTGCCTTACCTGGCCTTTGGGTGATAGCCCTCAGACTGTCAACAGGAGGCCTGGGTCTGCTGGAGGTTCACAGATTAAGCAAAGCACAGTGCCTCCACCTCTGGGGCAGTTTTTACACCAAATAAACAGGTGTAATTTCCACTTATCCAAATAAACTTTACAGGGGAAACCCAGAGCATCACACATATTAATAGGGGTGCTGCAAGGTTCTCAGCGAGAACTGGGCACTTTGCAAAATCTGGCCCCCAGATACAGGTGCTTTTTTGAAGATCAGACCTTTATGCCCCTGTGGCTCAGTCTCTCTGTCTGTAAAATGGAGAGAATAGCACTTCCCAATCTCACAGGGATGTTGTGAGGCTGACTTTCCTAATGTTTGTGAAGTGCCCAGATACTGCAATGGCAGGGCCCCAAAAGTACTCAGATTTAACTTTGGAGTAACTGTCTCATGTGGGAGTTGGTTTAAGTGAGCGGAGGAAAAGAAGGAAAAGGCCCGGGGGTGAGGTGGAGGGTACAGGTGCAAAGAGGGAATGAAGGACCTGACTAAAAAAACATGCAGATAGCCTGAAGATTTCTGATGGAACAGCCTTCAGAACAGGATAAACACAGTGAGGAATGTCCTTGACCAGGTAGGCATGGGTGGAGAAAATCAGACCTGTATTTTTCTAAAATAATAGCTGCCGTATTTTACCTGTATTCCAGATGACTTTGTGCTCCAATCTTTAATCCTCAAAGTTCAGGTGCTCCCTTTATATTAGGATCTACAGGAAGGGGGTGGTGATCTGCTAGGTGCACAGAGAACAGACATGAGCTCTGCTATTAACGCCTAGTGATTGGAGAGAAAAACATTATTGATACGCAATTCAGTCTGCTATGTTCTGCCTCTCTCTTTGCCCAAGCTTAGGATATGTCTTTGCCTCAGGAAGAGAGAAGAAATGAGGTCAGTACATTTTCTGAAACAAGAAAGAAAGAAAGAGTACTAAAAAGAGCATTACTCACACAGACGGCTGCATTTCATTTCCTCCTGAGTACAGGAGACTGCTGGTGATGCTTCCTAAGACCAACTTTTTGGATAATCTATAGGTCTGTCAGTAGTTCCCAACTGGGGGTCTGCAGACCCTGGGGGTCTGTGGGAAAAAAAGAGAACTAAAATGACATAGAAAAATGTTGTAAATAAATTACTAAGTAACAATAAATTATTATTTTTAAATTACATATCTTCCGATGGTGTTATGAATTGCTGTCCAAGAATCCATGCTGTGGTTTCCTTTTTCATTTAAAGAAGTGTGCATAGTTGCTAGAATTGGCTTTGATGGGGGTCCATGGATAGTTTGGGAGGTGATTGGAGGTCCGCAGCAGTGAAAAGGTTGGGAACCACTTGCAGAATGCAATCCTTATCTAAGTGAGTCCAGAGCTTTCACTCTCTCTCTCTGGGCCTGCCCCTTCGCCGCTGCTTTGTGCAAAGCAAAAGAACTTTTGCAGTATGGCTATGCCAGTGACAAGCTGCACAAAGGGACCTGCCCACACTCTTAAGGGGTGCAGTTAAACCTCAAATGGAGAGACACTATGCCATAGCAACCAGGGAGCTCTGAACGTGGGCTGCAGGAATGAGAGGGGTGCATTTGGTGAGCCAGCATTAACTAAGAGCTACTGCCAAAGGCGGGGGGGGGCGGCACTAGAGAAGTGCCTCCATAAAATGCCCTTGTGCTTAGAAGACTGTGCTCTCAGCCTCAAGCCACAAGTCCTGTAGGTGGCTGATAACCATTAGCAGGGGATCATCTTTCAGGGTGTGCTGGGCTCCTCTACCAGGAGTTTTTCTGGGAACTCCTGTCCCTCAATAGACCAGCATTAAGCAGGCACCTGCATGGTGGTTTGGGGGTGGGGATGGAGTGTTGCACCCACTGTGGGGACAGGCTAGCAAGAACTAAACAATACTGTGATGGTCTACTGACAGACTTCAACCTGGGACCTCTGGAGCTTTAGGTAGGCACCTCTACAGCTTGAGCTAAAGGCCAACTGGCTCCCCATGTCAGCTGTAGAGGACACATTCTTTCTCTGTGAAGTGGTCTCGGTACCACTATATCAGACAGTTAACCACACCTAGATGGGTGGGTTACAACAGCACCACCAGCACGCATGGAGCCGGGAGTATGGTCCTAGCAAAGTAACTTCTTAATGGAATTGTGGCTGCAGTACAGAATACTCCAGATTAGAAACAGGGCGGCTTGACCAATTCTTTGCTTTGCCTCAGACATTTGGATTCTGCATCAATCACATGGGCTACGTCTACATGTGAAGCCAACATCGAAATAGGCTATTTCGATGAATAACGTCTACACGTCCTCCAGGGCTGGCAACGTCGATGTCCAACTTCGACGTTGCGCGGCACCACATTGAAATAGGCGCTGCGAGGGTACGTCTACACGCCAAAGTAGCACACATCAAAATAAGGGTGCCAGGCACAGCTGCAGACAGGGTCACAGGGCGGACTCAACAGCAAGCCGCTCCCTTAAAGGGCCCCTCCCAGACACAGTTGCACTAAACAACACAAGATACACAGAGCTGACAACTGGTTGCAGACCCTGTGCCTGCAGCATGGATCCCCAGCTGCCGCAGCAGCAGCCAAAAGCCCTGGGCTAAGGGCTGCTGCCCACGGTGACCATAGAGCCCCGCAGGGGCTGGAGAGAGAGCATCTCTCAACCCCCCAGCTGATGGCCGCCATGGAGGACCCGGCAATTTCGACGTTGCAGGACGCGGATCGTCTACACGGTCCCTACTTCGACGTTGAACGTCGAAGTAGGGCACTATTCCGATCCCCTCATGAGGTTAGCGACTTCGACGTCTCGCCGCCTAACGTCGAAGTTAACTTCGAAATAGCGCCCAACGCGTGTAGCCGCGACGGGCACTATTTCGAAGTTAGTGCCGCTACTTCGAAGTAGCGTGCACGTGTAGACACAGCTATGGTCAGATGGGTATTTCACCAGTTCTTTTTATGTGGACATCAGCAATAGGGCACTTGCGTTTTCATAAGATTAATTGTTCAGGAGGAAGAAGCAATGGAGCAGTGAGCTTTGGCACATGGTGGGAAGGGAATGATGCAGAATGTAAGAGAGATAATGTAAACATCAGCCCAGAAATCATCTGTGGTGAAACCTTTTCCTGAAAACATGGATGGAAACTGTCCAGCTAACTGAGCCTTCCTCCTGCATTTCTTCTTGAATGGCTTCATATTCCAGAGGCAGCATTTTTCCTTCCATTACACGTGCTCACCACCTTGCTAGCTAGGCACTGACAAAGGCAAGAAACACCCCCAGCTGCCTATCTGGGAAACACCACAAAATGTAAATGTGACTTTTTGCTGGTGTAACCTCAACCAGAATCTGCTTCCCAAAATGTGTGTACAACAGTACCTAAATATTTTAAAATGGTGAATGACTTTGTGCTAGGCAGTGGTTTCCAATCTGTGGGTCCTGAGACTATGGCTAGGGGGTCCCTGAAAGGTTGCTGTTGCCATAGAACAGTGGTTTATGCCTGTGGTTTGTGGACCCCAGCAGTCCGCATGCTACATCTAAGATTTCCAAAAGGGTCTGAGCCTCCATTTGAATTTCTAAAGGAGCCGCAAATGAAAAAAGGTTGAAAACCACTGTCCTTGTGGAACGTCACTTGCACTTTTTTCAGCATCTCTTTATTTTCCACTCCAGATATTATGGGATCTGCAGGGTCATTGTGTTTTGTTGTTTTCTGGGTTTTTTTGGTTGTGTTGTTGAGGTAGATATGGTATAAATCAGAGCCTTATTTTCAATGAAAATCTTTCATCTAGATGGAGGCACAGCTGCAAGTAATGAATTCATGATGACATATTAGAAAGACCAGTTCTATCTGAAAATGTCATTTCCTATTTTTGATAAAAGGAATTTTGATCTAGTTTAGCTAAGGTTCCAGAAACCAAATAGTATTCGTGTGTTAAATGCAGTTTTTCCGATTGAACTAGTTATAAAAAATTCTCTAAAAGTTCTCTTTTTTTTAAATAAAAACACAAATAGTTAATGTTGACATACAGAATGTAATTTCTCCATTACATATAATCATAATCCTTTCATGGATACCCGCAGCACTACCTAACTAAATAAATCATAGATAAATCAGCCCAGAGAATAACCTTTCTAAACACAGGTTTCACAAATCCTCCATTGACACTTCAACTTTACATAAATGAACAATGGAGAGAAAAAAGAAAAAAAAGAGTCCTTGAAAAAGAAAAATAAGCTCCCCAAAATTGTACCAACAATTAAATATCTTGCATATATACAGGTGGAATATAGTGTGTTTTATATATCGACATAGATCAACCACATAAACAATGAAATATCTCCTTCCCCAAACTGTATAACAAAGGGATGAACATATTTGCAGCAGTTGATTTATTGCATATCAAAACACAGTTAAGAGATCTCCAGAGCAGTATAATCTCGCTGATTAAATTGAAAATTGCTCTCAGGCTGCTTTATTCCCTGGAGTCTTTCATTATTACATTAAAGGGGTTTGTTGGTTTGTTTGCTTTCTCTTTGCATGCAGACTTTTAGGAATATGGATACTAGCTATGGTATCTAAATCATGAGGACCAGATTGTGACAAATGTGTTCACATTAAATAATACCCTGTTCGTGTATTTCCACTGATCTATGGGCTACTCGCTATGACTACACATAGCAGAATCTGGCCCAACAGAAAAAGCCTGAAAGCAAAGTCCTCTGAAAGCCACTGCACTGTATACAAAGAACTGACCCAACATCCACTGTACATGGAGCTAAAGAAAGTCATTTGGAGAGGTGGCCATGTTACGCGAAAATGGGTTGAGTTTTAGTACTCTCTGAAATAATTCTTTTTTTTTCAGCACTGGCTGAAAATTGTTGGGGTTTTTGAGCAATCTGTGTTGTGATCTAGTATTATGCAACTGGCAGAGCAATTTGGGTAATGTAATAAAAACATTGAGCCATACCATGCCATTGATTTTACACAGAACACTGTTGAAAATGATGCCATGATATGACCCAACACCATTGTTTGATCCAGTTTCTGAAGGTTAATTTCCCACCCCCAATTGCTAACACAGATGCATTTTCATATTTGTACCACTGTAAACCAATTCATGATGATTTTATTAATTGACATTTATTAGTGGTATGTATGATGCCTAGCTCAAATCAATAGCATAAGGCCCCAGTGCTATAAGCACTTACCTGCTTAACTTCAGACACATTTAGTCCTACCCATGTCATTCTAGCTAACACTTTGCAAATAATTAAGAACATTCATAAGCATTTGCAGAATCAGAATTTAAGTCAAAGGACAAATGGGTCCAGTGTCTGTTATGTCCCTAATGCGCTCTATTAGCCTGCCTTATTGCAAAGCCTAACATTGGTCGCTCGCCTTTTATGAGTCTCAGAGAGGTCTTAGTCTGCAACTTCAAAAACAACAAACAGTTCCTGTTTTGATGTGGCACATTAGAGACTAACAAATTGATTTGCTCATGTGACAAGTTCGATGAAGTGGGTTTTACCTAGGAAAGCTCATGAGCTAGTCAAGTTGTTAGTCCCTAAGGCCATGGCATCCAATACACTCCCCGTTCACAGTGCAGTGCGGCGAAATGTGGCTCTAAGGAGCAGTACACATGGGGCACCCTCCGTCCTCTCTGTGCATGTGCTCCACCACGTGGTGGGACAGGAGTGTGGCAGCAATGGTGCAGGTGGCTCCTCAGGCTCTAACCGTGGCACAGCTTCAGCACGGGGCAACTCACACGGTGGCATCTCCTGCCGTGGCGAGGGCTTCAGACCAGGGGAGGTCTCATGGTGGCGTTTCCAGCTGTGGTGCAGGCGTCAGCCTGGGGCGGCTTCAGCCCAGGGAGGCTCCAGTGAGTAATCTGGGGGAAGCGGGGCCTAGCTCAGGTGGGGTGGGCAACGCCTGGCTCGGGGAAGAGGGGGCTGTGGTGATCCATTAAATTTCCTTTGGACACCACTACTCTAGGGGCTACAGGACTGCTTCTCCTTTTATGAGTAGATTGTGCTTTATTTAATTGATTCCTTCCTATTTCCTTTACCAACAGTGTGGGAGTGTGTGTGTGTAATATGAATGTGTACCAAAATAAGGTCCATTTTTTAGCATTCTGTTTGTTTTTCATAAAGAACTAACTTGTCATCTCCTATTAAATAAAACGTGAACATATAGAATAATGTGTGTGACATAAACTGTTTCCTTTATGTCCATATTTGCTGTCTACATGCTAAACCATTCTTTCCAAAACTTGACTTACTGCCAGGACAGAACCAAATAAATCGAGGATTTTTTTTCACAGTTTGAAACAGGTGTAGCTTATGATTTACTTGCATGGATTGCACTGTTCCTCAGTTTTTATATAATACTCAGATTCATAAATCAGACTAGGTCTCAAATATGCATGGAGTCTTCTGTTAATATTTATATATTGTCTCTTCTTTTTCTCATTGAATTCCTCCTGTGTACTATGCTCCCACTTATTAAAACCAGTAAAGAAAACCCAAGCCATACACGAAAGTACTGTTCTTTAGTTACAGATATTCTTACAGTACCATGTTCTGGCTCAATGGGAGAAAAAAATATGTCTCATATTTTCCCTGTGTTTTTAGACTTCCACAGGAGGGGCAAATGGCTTTTGCATTGAAACCCTATGCTGAGTGTAATGAGATGCAAGAGACTCTTCTGCTTCCATGGTGACTATTTACTAACAAAACTGTTGATGTCAGGAATTTAATTGGGTTGTTTCTAGCACAGAGATTTCAAACCATGAAATCATTATACTGCCTAATCTTTCTTTTCTTTTTTTAATAAACTAACCACAAACAAAAAACCTAAGAACCATTTTTCTGTTGCAGAAAGCTGAATCCTAAATATTTTTGCAAGGCATAACATACAAACAGGTTAAGTGTATTTAACAAACTAATTTATACAAATTATTTGTCCAAGCCATTCCACAACAGTAACTGCCCCTAGCTTTGCTGTGGTTAGGACATATATGAATAGTTTTGTTATAAAACCTTACTTTCTAAATATATAATTTGGTTATAAATATGGACTTTGGGTTAAAATTTGCCATATGTACTCAAGCAATATTTTTTTAAAAACACAAGTTGCTATAAGTTGAGTTTGATGATTTTTAAGGTGTGCAAACGCAGATGTTTGAACAATGATAAAAGACAAAAATACCCTATAACTCCTGGCCAAATACCTTTCACAAAGCAATGTCCCCAGATCTGATTTTTCAGTCCTCATTGTCAAAGGGAACCTGCACAGCACCTTTAAAGGATGAGCCTGAGAGACTACATTCAAACTTATTAGGTGGTGAGCTTTCATGGGACAGACCCTCTTCAAGCTCACCACCTAATAAATTATTTTGTTAGTCTTTGAAGCACTACTTGACTGCTTTCTTTGTTTTGATAGTATATAGACTAGCACGGCTCCCCCTGTGTTACTACATTCAAACTGTTAGACAAGAAAATTGATGGATTTAACAGATACTCCTCTTCGACAGTTTGTAACACACCCTTCTGCCAATTAACTCCTAAATGTCCACTTAATTTTAAGTGGTCTCCTGCATCATGTGTGAACCTCTTATGCTTAACTATCTGGCTCTACTTATCTTTAGGTCAGACCCCCCGATAACCTTCCCCAGCCCTGAAAAAGACTTCTGTGAAACTTGAGAGGTTGTATCTTTCACCAACAGCCATTGATCCAATAAGTGATATTGCCTTACTCCATTTGATGCTCTCATCTCTTGGGACCAGCAAGGCTACAACAACACTGCAAACAATTCTACCTTTGTTAATCTAATCACTAATCATCTACCTTACTGACATAACCTGGAGTCAGATTGTGCCCTTGGAATCCTAACTCACAGTAACAACAAGAAGTCCTGTGGAACCTTATAGAGCAACATTTCTGGAGCATAACCTTTGTGGGCAAAGACCCACTTCGTCAGATGAAGCGGGTCTTTGCCCATGAAAGCTTAAAATCTGTTAGTCTATAAGGTGCCACATGACTTCTCACTGTTTTTGCAGATACAGCTTAACATGGCTACCCCTCTGATACTAACTCATAGTGAGCCCTTCAAGCATGGCTCTCCAACTGTCTTGTCGTAGCCAACTCCTTCTGTGAATGTACCTCCTTCCCTGGGCCCTTCAGAACACCCTGACTAAGGCTGGAGCTCAGTGACTGTGGAAGGACAGTGATCTTGCCCCCTTCCCTCTCTTCTGAGGAACCCACTCAGGAGCTAATGCAGCTAATGGAGCCCTCCCATTACAGGCAACAGGCTAGAGTGCAGCACCAAACACAAGTTAACTGATCCAGGGGACATGGTGGATTTAGGATGCAAGCTTCCTGCTTGTGGTGAAACAAACTCCATGCTCCAAACTCCACTAAAGAAGTCTGACATTTTCAAAGCCCATATGGGCAGGTCTGTTCCCTTCACTGTCTCTTAAAATCACCTGACTGAACATCTTAATGGTCTTCGTCAGTGTTCTTAGCACAGCTTTGCATGATCCTCCTAATTCTTCCAAGAGGTGTGCATGCCAAAATCTGTGAATCCCAGAGGTCCATACTGATCTTCAGCACTTCTCCTGAGGTGACTGGATTGCAGCCATCGGTGCTTTGTCTCCACACAGCTAACCTACCCCATCGTCCTGCTACTCCCTGATAAGGGGAAGACATCACCTTAGAAGTTTCTCCTAGAATCCATCTGGGCCTCGAGTGGGGAACATCTATAGCAGGGAGATGGAACCATCATAGATTCCTGCAGATGTTCCCCTAATTTTTCCCACTCCTTGAGGCTTTATCAGAGGTGGGCCAGGAGGGACATTTGGCCCAGACCACAGGGCCTCAAATTTTGACATTATTCTACCAAGTTATTCCTATTTATTAGACACATCATAGTTGTAACAGAGACAACAATAGAAGTTTTTAAACTTTTGAAAATTGATTTAAATCATTGTGGGACCTTGGGCCTTCACCAATTCTTCAGTCACATCTGAGTTTTCATCTCGGTGACTGGAGAGCAGAATAACTTCTGTGATTAGTGATTCTACATTACGTAACACTGTTTACAGTCTTTGCATAGTTTAGAGGTTTTTTAAGTCGTGATTAATGCTGTTACGATAAAGTGATTTCCCTTGGTCTGAGGGTGAGATTAACCTTTAAGTTAGATGTCTGTCTCTGCCAAGGAAGTTTTTGTATTCCTGCATTTTCTTATGTCTCTTCATATACAACAACCATATCAGGCTCAGCCGTAAGCTATCTCTTTGTCCAGTTTTAGATTCACCTTTAGAGGCCTTTTTGTGACAATAAAGTTTTCATTCTAGTTGTTTAATAAATGTTATATTTACTCTAGCAATTGCCCTGTTTTCATATTCCTAATAACCCACCAGTTATTAGAGTAATTTAAAAAAGAGAAAGTTGTCAGGTAAAATTTCACTACTTTGAAATAAGGCTATAAGCGCCATAGAAAATAAAACCCCCAAACTGTTGTTATATAATATTCATTGTGAAGTATATATGATTAAAAATTTGTATAACTAATAGCCATTAGCGAATAAATTTATCATGTATTACTGTGTGTGGCTCTAGGCACACATGCCCTTCCTATAAAGATTAAAAAAAGCATGCATTTCTCCTTTACATGGGAGCCTGAGGTTACACCACAATGCGCTAAAACAATTTCAGAGAAAAAAAGCAAGCAGTCCTGTAGCACCTTAAAGACTAACCATTTTATTTTTTAGGTAATATGGCTAAGACCCACTTCCTCATATTAGATTTCACAGATAGACTGCACTTACACAAGTGTTAAGGGTGGGGGGATTTCAACTGAATTAACTTAATTGCATAAAGTACCTCTTTTGTGCATATGTCAGCATACCCTCAATGTGACCTTTGGCCCAGCATTTCATCTCCCTGGGCCCGATTTCTCCAGATGTGGAACGGGGAAGTTATTAACACTTCCTTTGGCTGTCTTTTCAGCTACAACCACACAGCAAGTTATTTCGAGATAGCAGCCGCTGTTTCAAAATAACTTTACTGTGTCCCACACCACACATCTGCTATTTTGAAATATATTCGAAATAGCAGATGTGTTTTTTCTTAATTGGTAACCCTCATTGCAGGAGGAATAGCACTGATTTCAAAAGAACTATTACGAAATAGGTGCTGTTAAGATGTGGGATACAGCTTATTTCAAAATACACCAATCTATGCTACCCCTCCCATTTGGAAAGGATATGTAAATGCTGTGGATCAGAAATGCTAATGAGGCACTGATATGAATATTCAGCACCTTGTTTGCATAACAGTGGCCATCTGGAGCACCAAAAGTGCTGCTTTCTAACTAAAAACTAGCCACATAGCTGGGGTTCCTTTGAAAGGAAACCCCAATTTTGAAAGCACCCTTTTTCCTAATTTTGAGAAGAAGGGTGCTTTCGAAATCGAGGCACCCTTTCGAAGGAACCCCGGCTACACAGCTATTTTTAGTTCGAAATCAGCACTTTCGGTGGGCCGGGTGGCCACCATTATGCAAATGAGTCCCTGAATATTCATATCACCACCTCATTTGCATTTCAAGTGGCAGTAATTTACATACCCCTTCCGAAAGGGAGGGGTAGCGTGGCCATGGCTTTTGTCAGCTGTGTGACGGGGAATTTCTTACTGTGCATGTGTACCATGCCCAGCACAATGGAGCCCAAGTTCATTTAAGACCTTCATTCGTTTCTGTAACATAGATAATAAATTTGACTCCTTATTCCTCTGAAAATTCTATGGAGATAAAAGAGATAAAAATACCTAAAGATAAAGAGAACTGTTGAGTCACTGGTAATTCATTTAGTAAAAATCTGTTAGGTTTTTAAGGGAAAATTAGATTTTATTCAATTTACTGTATTGTCAATGTTGTCCTCCTTTACCTGTCTACAGTGACTAAGTATTACCTATCCAGCAGTGATTCAAATTCCCTGTCCTCTGGATGACAAATCACTAGGAATCAGACAATAACCATTCAACTCTTTTCATGGGTCTATCATGATTCTGTGAGCACAAACATTCACTCACTGCTCAAATGGACTACACATTTGAACTAATGTTCATCTCGGGACAGAGGGGTTATAAGTTTAAGGCCATGGATGGATCTATACCTGGGTTCAAGACTTTGCTCTGCCACACTCTTCTTCTGTGCGTGTGGATTCCTCTCCATGCCTTAGTTCTTTATCAGCAGAACAAAGCTAATATTTCAATTTCCTCCAATTATTGCCTCCTTTGTCTATTTAGACATTAAGCTTCTTGGGTCAGGCAATTGTCTCTTACTACATTAGCACAATGAAGACCTGATCTCAGTTCGTTTCTACTTTAATACAAACAAATGAAAGGTTCTGCATCTAATTATGAGTCTCCTAGGCCCTCAGTCCACTTCACTGGTGAATTTAAAGATTTTCAAAACAGTTAAATTAGTGGTTCTCGAAAGAAAATTTATACAGACTATTTGAATGTTTCGGGATTTTTTTTTCTTTTCTTTTTTTTTTCCCCTCATTATTTGCCCAACTCTAGCTGTCTGGTTGTAGGCTTTCGTTTTGGTCCTGAAGATCTGAGAGCACAACCTTACTGATACTTACTGTCACTTAACGTCTTCTGTATGTAACTATCTAAATTTCACTGTTCTGTCTTTGGTAAAGAATCTGCTGAGCTGGTACCTCGAAAACAGCTTACACTAAATCAGGAGACTAATTACATCAAACTTAAGAGACCGATGAAGACTTTCTCGACTTTAATATCAGCCTACCCTATTTTACTTGAGAAGTAATTAGCTAACCTAGATTTAAAGTGAAAGTTGTAAGCAAGATCAAATTGAATTGGTTCATCTTTTTAGTGGGTATCTTTTTCTCTCAACAGCAGTTTTGAATTAGATTGATTTAAAATTTTGTTGTACACTAAATGGAGCACAAAATGAACAATGAATCTTTTTATTTTAATTGAAACAGGGTTTGTTTTTAGGTGTGGTTCTTGGTAAGGGATGTGGTCCACAAATATGAAATCTTTCTCCTGTAAATATGGTACATTAAGCTGTCAGGGCAGCAGGTGGTGAACTGCCAAAGGGATTTTGGTCTTTGTTTAACTGAGGATGACTGCAGAAAAATAGGGAGGGTGGCAATACAACCCCACCATTTGCCAGAGCTAAGAATCCAAATGCAAGCTATTTTACAAGACTCATTGGGCCCCCAATGAAACTTAATTTCATGGATAATGAGCTCTGATAGAAATTTCAGACTAAATTTGAATCTTTCCAGTTTACAGTGTGCAGCAGAACTCTCAGCATAAAGGCATTCTGGGCTATGCTTTTGCATTTTATAATCCAAGTGCCTAATATAAAGTTGCTTCTATTTCTTGAGCTCCAGGGAGAGGTGGTGATCTCATTGATGTACATCTGGAGTAACTCCATTGACTTAGCAGAGTTACCCAAGGTACAACAGAGGACAATGTAGCCCTACTGATGCATGGAATTTTTTGCAGAGCTCTGCACTACCATAATCCAACCACTCCTGAATTTCGTGGTAAAACATCCACTGACTTTAATGGAAGCAGAATTAAGACAATGGTGAATACTTTTAAAAATACCTAAAAGGAGTACATGGGATCTTTTTCATGGCATAAGGCAAAACACCACATTTATTGACACTACTATACAGCTCAGGGTGCTGGCAGATGACAGATTGCGACCGCCAAGCTCTTGTCCTTTCACACACTAGCCTTCTCAAGATACTTTGCATCTTCTGGCCGAAGACAATCTCCAACCACGACCTGCTCCTGTGATGCCACCAGGAGGACATGACCACTATCATGAGAAGATGCTGGAGATGGTTAGGCACATGATGAGAAGGGAGGCAGATGCCACTGTAGAGATAGCATTTCACTGGATGCCTGAAGGACGATGGAAACATGGGAGGTGCAAGACAACATGGCAGTGTACTGATAAGGCAGACATGAAGAGAATGAACTACAACTTGGGACACACTGGAAAAAATGGCCGAAGACAGACACAAATGGAGGACCTTCATTGCTGCCCTACAGGCCAGCAGACAAAACAGGCTTTAACTAACTAATATTATTCTAGTATACACATATAGAGCACTATACCCACACACACACACACCCATACCCACACACACACACACGCACATCCAACCCTCCTTGTCGATAATATAGTTACCAATCTGTTGCTCACATCTGGTCACTGGCCAGGCAATTTAATGTGAGGAAATGTGGAGCAGGGCTTCCACCAGCTCAAACTGCTACTCCAAGCTTGACAAGTAACAGTGAGATAGCCGTGCTAGTCTCTACACTATCAAAACACAAAAGCAGTCCAGTAGCATTTTAAAGACTAACAAAATAATTTATTAGGTGATGAGTTTTCATGGGACAGACCCACTTCTTCAGACCATAGCCATAGCAGTGTCTGTTCTGGTAAGGCTATGGTCTCATGAAGTGGTTCTGTCCCACGAAAACTCACCATCTAATATGTTATTTTGTTAAGCTTGACAAGATGAGACTCTGTTCTATGTGTTGTGCTTTGTCAGCTCTTAAGTCAGAATCAGTTCATGTCACATTTGTTCATCTGGAAGTTGTTTTTCATTGTCAGCATGTGGGTGCCTCTTCTCTCAGGCGGTGTGAAGCCATGGCGTCTCTTTTAGTGGTGTCTCTTTAGTTGTGGGGGTTGACCTTTACCTCCAGGGCCATCTAACTGTCCTGCACCATTCTCCCTTTTACCCAGAGCCCCTTAGATAGTGTCTTGGGCTATGTCTCGATTACAGCATAGTCATGCACTCAAGGCCTCCACCCCCACCGTAGTGGCAGTACCCTCAAGTGGGGGCCAGCAGCCTCATCCTCATCCGAGGCCTGGTCCTGGAGCTGGGCGAGGGTACCGCCAGTGAGTACCCCACGCGTTACACCTCTCAGGCCATGGAGGGGCAGGTGCAGCTGGGGCGTGCTTTGAGCGTCACTCGTACAGCCCAGGCAGGACCTCGCGCTGTGTTCCCAGCTCATGGAACCACGTGCAGCACGTGTGTGTGCCAGCTGGATCCAGCACACAGCCCCCTGCTGCCAGACAGGCCCCTGCAGCTAGGCTCACAGGAGGCCAGATGAGCCTCAGGCCCTGGATCTGCCACAGCTGGAAGTGGGTTAGCCACAAGGGCGCTGGCCTGACCCCAGGCACACCGAGGAGTGTGGCACCCAGCACACAGGCATACCTGTAGGCGCGAGGCATCACCTGCTTCCATGAGCATCACCGCAATCTGCAGGTGTTTCTAGGGGTCTTGGGAGGGTGAGGCTGCTCCTGGCTTACCTATGAGAGGACCCCACTGTGGCTGGACACCCCTCTAGTACATTGAGCTGGGTGGGGGGTGCAGTGGTCAGCACAGTTCTAGAGGCTCCGCGGAGCCCCCATGCATCAGGGCCTGCTGTGCAGGCCACACTTGGCTTTGCCCCATGACATTCCTGTCCATTGGTCTGGGAGGTGTTGGTCAGTGCTCATGGTGGCGATCACGGACTCAGGGGCTGTGCTGCCTGAATGACTCAGAATCTGTCCTTGTCTTCCTTACAGCTGGACTTGCTCCGACCCAGGGCTGAGCCACCCCAATAATGCAACCAGGCTAAGCCAGCCCCATATCATCTCCAGGCCAACCCTGAAGCCAGATGAGCTGTTCGTGGGTGTATGAGGACCTCCAGCAGGACCACAATGCTGCTCTGTGGGCCTTGCAGAGCACAATGGAGAAGTGGCTCAGGGCTGACGTGGAGTGGCTGTTGCAAGCCTGGGACCAGCTTATGTCCCACTTTGATGCCATTGCCAGCATCTGGTGGCACATGATGAAACAGCCACTCACAGCCTCCACCCCACCTGCTACTCTGCTCCTACCATCCTGCCCCTCTTGGATCTCCTGCAGGGCATCCTGGACCCCCACCTGCTCCAATGGGCAGTGGCTGTGACTGCCCCCCTACCCCCCCAGGTCTCCCCTGCCCTCCAGGCTCCCCTGCTCCCCCAGACCCTGCCATAGGCCCTTCCCAACCATACTGCCTCCTGCTTCCAGCCACAGCCCAGCCCCAATGGGGGGCTCTGAACCCATGGCACAAGGCGATCCTGAGGCTGATACTGCTCAGGGTCCTGCTCCCCTCAGTTTTGTGCCCCCCATCCCCTGATGTTCTAAGGCCCCCACACAGCCTGTCCCAAGCCCCCCAATCCAAGATATGAGGCCTCCACGCCCTCTCCCTGCCCCCCCCACAAACAGTTATGCACATCTTATCTGTAAATAGCTTTGAATTGCTGTTTTTGTTTTGCACAAGTATTTTTTGTTGAGTAAAAACTACTTAATTGTTCACCACTCCCACACCCATGGTTATTGTGCAGGTGGTCTGGGAGGGGTTAGGGGATAAAAGGGAGGGGTCATGGTGGGGACAGCTTAGAGCTGTGGGCCTGGAGGAGCCCCACAGGAGCGTCTTGTGGAGGGTTACTGGGGGCCATGGGAGAAGCTCTCTCCCAGGGCCTTGCAAATCTGCAGCTCATCCTGATGGGCCTGATGGACAGTAGCTGTTCCCAGCTGCTCATAAGCATACCTCTCATGGCTGGCAGCTGCCCGCACCCTGTGAGGAAGCCTTCTTCCTTCCCCTCCACAATGGTGTGTAAGGCACGACAAGCTACCACATCTCGATGGATTTTGTACTTCCCCACATCCAGGTTCATGAGCAGGCACCTGGAGCATGCCCTGAGGCAGCCAAAGGCACACTCAGCCTGTGTCGGGGCCCAGTTAAGGCAGGCATTGAACAGTTCCCAGCCAGGGGGGCCAGCTGGCCAGTGTAGGGTTTCATCAACCAGGGAATGAGGGGGTAAGCTGTGTTCTCCACAATGCAGTGTGGCATCTGAACATCCCCAACTGCCATCTCATGGCAGGAGCCAACTGTGCCCACTTCCAGAGTTGCTGAATACACAGGCATTATATGTCTGGCCTACCAACCCAATGTAAATATCCGTGAACTGTCCGTGGTGGTTGACCAGGGACTGGAGTATCATTGAGAAGTAGCCCTTGCAGTGATATCCTTGGCCATGCTATTCTCTGAGGCACAGATTTAGATATGGGTCCCATTGATGGCTCTACACAGTTTGGGAACCCAAGGGCAACAAATCTGGCCACAACTTTGTCAAAGTCTCCAAGACAGATGACCCTCCACCACAGAAGCATGTTGATGGTCATCACGCCCTGAGGAGGGAGGCAACCTACCACACATGTCAGGGACTGAGGGAGGGAGTCTCTCCCTGACCCGCTCCTGTCCCCTCACCCTGAGCTCTCTGGAAGCTCCCCTGTAAGAGTGGGATGGCATGGTCCCCTAGGGACTGGGTTTTCCCCCAACCCCACCCCAAGAGTGCATTACCTCATGAGCAGGGCCCAAGTTGTGGAATTTCCCATGCTGAACTGCTTCCCACAGAGCAGTAGCTGTTGGGGGTAGCAAGCTTCCACAGGGCAACTGCAACCTGCTTCTCCACAGGGCTGGTGGGCCACCACTGGGTGTCCTGTCTCTGGAGGGCACGGGTGAGCCACACACAGAGCCCCAGAAAAGTGGCCTTCTGCATTCAGAAGTTCTGCAGCCATTGTTGGTTGCTCCACTGCTCCTTGACCAGCCAGGTCCACCAGTCAGAACTGGGGCAGTGCCTCCAGAGCTGCCTGTGCACTGCAGGGGGTGCAGGTGTGAGCTTCCTGAAGACAGGGCAATGTCCTCATAGGTGGTCTTGGGCACACTCTCTGAGAGGAAGAGGAGGATGGCTGTCAGGAGGTTCAGCAACTGCTGCAGCATCTCTGTGTGGGGCCACCGCAAGTACAGGAGCCGCTCCAATGGCATGGCTCCCTGGGACCATCTGTCATGCCCACAACAATGCAAAGCCCTGCTCTAACTGAGCTGTCCCTTGAGAAGTTATGCACTACCACAGCAGGGGCAGGAAACAGGTGTTTGGGGGGTCCTGGAAGGAACTGGTGAACTGTGACCCTGTTCAATGTAGTTCTGGGTGGTCGTTTTGCTGATAGAGCAGCCAGGCAGTCCAGCTGTTCTTTGACAATAGCATGGATTGCCCTTCTAATCAGCCTTGTGGTTTGGCCGTCATCTGTTGACAGAAGTTTTGTTGCAAGATATCTTCCAAGATATACTTCTGCCAACAAATCCCTGTACACGAGACATAGCCTTGGTGCTCTCAGGTAGTCAGCTGCCACTTCGGCCATCTGGACACTGAGGCAACCTTTCATTTTTGTCTCTTTAAACACTCTCATTCGTTGTCCGTTCACTCTTTCACTCCTCCTTCCCACAGGACTACATGATGGCTTCACATAGCAGAAGGATATAATTACCTTTGTTCGGTACGCAATCTAATTTTCAAACAAACTTTTGTTAGTAGAAACCTTTAATTATTTCTTATATCTCCTTCAGAACACAACCTATAGTTTAGTTATTCCTAAGAGCAACAGTGTGATGATACTGAATTGCAAGGATCCTTCTGATTTCTGCCTCAACATCAAATAGACACAAACAGTCTGCCCGATACATCTCTGCCAATGGACTGAGAGACCATTTCTTCTGGCTAACCAGAGAAGGGTGGCTGGCAGAGATATAATTGTTTAACTAATTATTACGCTATATTCATGTATATATTTTGCAGGATATTATTATAAAGCTCTATTGTCTACACAGTGCAGTAGCTGCCCAACATGCACAAAGATTGTCTATGGCCCTGTGAAGGGGTGCCTATCCCACACAGGCATAGAAGTGGTTAACTACACCTTGCCCTGAAAGGAACAATGGCGGAAAGTCCTTCAAGCAGCCCAGAGAGTCAGCACAGAGCACAGCCAATCAGAGAAGAGTTGCAGGACATAACCCATCCAGGCCTGGTAAACTCAGATGAAAGGGAGATACAAGGCAGCATAAGATTAATTGCAGCTGGCTGCTCAGGGAGCAAGGACTGCATCCCTGGAGAGCTGAGAGAACTGTAAGCACTTTGTATGAGCAGTTGCTGGTGAGGAATGCAGAGTCAGAAGGAAGCTCCTGGCTGGCTGCTGGGACCGAGCAGCTGAGTGCCTTGAGGTGAGGGCAAAATAGGGGGCCTGGGGGAAGGGGCCCAGGGAAATGTAGCAGAATTGATGGAAGTTAAATTGATGTGGCTGGAAGCTGCTATTTAAAGACGCCTTGTGTTGGGATCTGGACTAGAAGGTGGGCCCGGGTACCCTCACTCACCACTGGGCAAGTGATCGGATTGTGATACTTACCCCTAATAAGGGGGAGACACATATAGCAACCTGCCTGGGAGGCGGAGTCACAAAGAGGATGCTGTTGTTCTGGAAGCTAGGAGACAAGCTGTAGCTGGAAACAGAGATGGGTGACAGTGTGCAGATTGGCCTAGAGCTAATCCCAGAGCTACCAGGAGGAGATGTCAGTCTGAGGGTGAGGGCTGCACCCTTTGAGAGGCCCAAGGTGCTGTTGAAGCAGATGATTATAACTGTAGTACAGTACTGCACCAACCACACCACTTTTTCTTGCTGGATCCACTCCAACACAACTCCTGCAGTGAGAAAGGTGCTAAATATTTGCTGTTACGTTTCCTTGTTTGGAGTTCCTGGATTTAACACATGGCCCAGATAATATCAACAAAAAGTTTAACTGCACTCTGGACAGGTGGTGTGTACTTCATACTTTGAACAATTACTTGTGCTGAAACCTGCAGCCACCTCAGCATTCTGAGCTTTTTTGGATTTGGTGCTTCATGGTTCCTCACCCTTTATTACAACAGAGCAAGGAGGAAAAGGAAAATCTGATTGCACAACATGGTTATGTTACGCATAGGTGTACAAACCAGGTTATACACACAAGTGCCATGGGGAGGTCATGCTATCCTGACCCCCTGAGCAATTGTCCCATTATTTATCCACGTGCTGCTGGAGGTTGGGAGGGGGAAGACATCCAAAATTGCTCATCAGTACAAGATGAGATTTCCTCTAAAAGGGTTCAGCACCGGGCTAATGCTGCTCCCACTGAAGTCACTAGCAACGCTCCCATTTGACCTCAAAGTGAGCAGCCCTGGACGTCTGACAGTCCCTCCCACAACAAATACAAGACTATTTCTGCAATGTCCAGTGAATAAGCACTACATTAAGGGCTAGTAACTTTATTTTATTATATCCCTATTCAGCTCCCCCCTTTGCTTTAGCATCCATGATCATTTAAAACCTTTGTAAATGTACATTACATAGAATCATAGAGTTGGAAGAGACCTCTAGAGGTCATCAAGTCCAATCCCCTGCTCAATGCAGGATCAATCCCAATTAAATCAATCCCAGTTAAAGCTTTGTCAGGCTGGGACTTTAAAACCTCTAGGGATGGAGAATCCACCATCCCTTTAGGCAATGCATTCCAGTGCTTCACCACTCTCCTAGTGAAATAATTTTTCCTAATACCCAACCTAGACCTCCCACCCTGTAACTTGAAACCATTGCTCCTTGTTCTGCCATCTGTCATCATTAATTAGCTGAAGAAAACCTCATCTACCTAATCAACCCGATCCAGTGGGCTATAACAGACACTCAGCACATCATCATCCTTCTAAGCTTAACATAAATACTCTCAGCAGGTTTTTCTCCTGTTTTATACTGGAGCTCTGAGCAATCATTCTGCTCTCTAACACACCATGGAACTCCTCCTCCTTTTCTCCCCTGCCTGTCCTTCCTGAACAGTTTATAACCTTTTATGACAGTGCTCCACTCATGTGTTGCCTGTTATTCCAATCACATCATACTTCCTTGATTATGCCAGTGCTTCCAGTTCGTCCTGTTTCCCAAGCTTCCTGCATTCCTGTACAGACATCTAAGACAACTACTTGATTGCCAGGTAGTATTCAGGGGTCCTCCTCTGTTGCATTTCCTCCTTGTGTTTCTTTCTTGTCTATCAATTCTCCACTTACCTCAGAGCTTAGTTCATCATCCCCTGAAGAACCTATTTTAACACCCACCTCACTAGATTTGCAAGTCTGTCCATGAAGATCCTCTTCCCTCTCCTGGTTAGGGGGATCCCATCTCTTCCAATTAATCCTTCTGCCCTGAACAATGTCCCAGGGTCGAAGAATCCAAAGCCCTGTCTTTGACACCACCTGTGCAATGACACATTTACTTCAAAAATTCATTGATCTCCACCTGGGCCTTTTCCTTCAATGGGGAAGATGGACAAGAACACATCATAGAATCATAGAATCATAGAACAATAGAGCTGGAAGAGACCTAAAAAAGCCATCAAGTCCAGCCCCCTGCCCTAGGCAGGACCAAACCCATCAGATCAGCCCCGCCAGGGCTTTGTCAAGGTGAGACTTAAACACTTCCAGGGATGGGGACTCCACTACTTATCTGGGTAGACTATTCCAATGCTTCACCACCCTCCTAGTGAAAAAGTTTTTCCTAATGTTCAACCTGGACCTTCCCAACCGCAACTTGAGACCATTGTTCTGTGTTCTGCCATCCGTGACCACTGTGAACAGCCTCTCTCAAGCCTCTTTGCAACCTCCCTTCAGTAAGTTGAAGGCTGTTATCACGTCCCCCTTCAGTCTTCTCTTCTGCAGACTAAACAGTCCCATTTCCCTCAACCCTTCTTCATAGGTCATATGCTCCAGCCCCCTAATTATTTTGGTCACCCTCTGCTGGACCCTCTCCCGTGTATCCACATCCTTCCTATAATTGGGGGCCCAGAACTGGACACAGTACTCCAGATATGGCCTCACCAAAGCCGAATAAAGAGGAACAATCATTTCTTTGGAACTACTGGCAACGCTCCTCTTGATGCAACCAAATATGCCATTAGTCTCCTTGGCTACAATGGCACACTGTTGACTCATGTCCAGCTTCTTGTCCACTACAACTCTCAGGTCCTTTTCTGTAGAACTACTACTGAGCCAATCGGACCCCAGCCTGTAACAATGCTTGGGATTCTTCGGGCCGAAGTGCAGGACTCTGCACTTGTCCTTATTGAATCTCATCAGATTTCTTGCAGCCCAGTCTTCCAACTTGTCTAAGTCAGTCCAGACCCTATCCCTACCTTCCAGCATATCTACCTCTCCCCCTAGCTTAGTGTCATCTGCAAACTTGCTGAGGGTGCAATCCAACCCCTCATCCAGGTCATTGATAAATATGTTGAACAGAACAGGACCCAGAACCAAGCCTTGGGGCACTCCACTAGAAACTGACTACCATCCCGACATCGAGCTATTGATCACTACCCACTGGGCCTGACCTTCTAGCCAGCTTTCTATCCATCTTACCGTCCATTTATCCAATCCACATTCCTTTAACTTGCTGACAAGAATATTGTGGGAGACCGTATCAAAAGCTTTGCTAAAGTCAAGATAAATCACATCCATTGATTTTCCCCCATCCACAGATCCAGTTATCTCATTGTCGAAACTAATCAGATTGGTCAGGCATGACTTGCCCTTCATGAATCCATGCTGACTATTCCTGATCACTTTTCCCTCCTCCAAGTGCCTCAAAATGACTTCCTTGAGGAGCCCCTCCATGATTTTTTCAGGGGCTAATGTAAGACTGACCGGCCTATAGTTCCCTGGATCATCTTGTGCCTCGATCTTTCTTCCCTGTGCTACATAACCTACAGTGACCCACTCAAGGTCATTCTTGGCAGTATCACTGGTTCCCAGGTGGAGAAGTAGGACTGGGTAGCAGTCTGAGGGCTTGATCAGTCTTGGAAGACTTTGTCACATCCTGAATTCTGGCTCAAGGCAACCAGCACACTTCTCTGGTTTCCCAGTCAGGAAGGCAGATGGATGATTCAGTCCCCCTTAGGAGGGAGTCCCCGACCATCACTACCCATCTCCTCCTCTTGGGAGTGATGGTCATGGAACCCCCATGCCTAGGACAATGCACGCCATGCCTTCTGGTCAATGGGATCTCCTGATAATCACGTCCCTCAGAGGTCTCTTCCAAAAGAATTCTCTATTGTAGTATCTGTGGAGAGCACCTGAAAATGGCTACCTACCTCCATATGGTTTGGCAGCACCTGAATTGTCTTTCTTCTCCTGGAGGTCACATGCTGCCAATTTTCTTGCTTGTTCTTCACTGTCCTTTCCGGTTCATCCATATGCTGTGCTTGCAGTATCACCTGCTGACTTCTGTCCAAAAGGTTTTCTTCTTCTCTGATGTAACACAGGGTTGATACTTGGGCCTCTAGTCCTCTAATCTTCTCTTCCAGTATAGAGATCAGTTTGCACTTTGTGCAGACAAAGTCACTTATTTCCCCTGGTAGGAAGATAAATGTGGCACATCCTGTGCAGGTCACAGCAGCTGATCTCTCGCTATCCACACTGTCTTTATGCAGAGAGACTCCTCTGTTGTACTTACTGTGCCCTGAAGTAGAGAAGAGAAAAAAGGAAAAAGAAAAAAAAACTGATAACTCTCTGAGGCTCCCCCTGAAGCAAACTCCCAGGCTAACTCCCTCTGTTTGCTCTGGCTGCTGGATTGATAAGGCTGGAGCAGGTAACTGGGCTCAAAGCTGCAACTGCAAGCCAGTCAGCTGCTGCCTTAACTGCAAGCCAATCCATCACTCAAAGTCCACCTGGAACAAAACACTTCAATTCACACTTTCCAAACTGACAAATGCAGTCAAGCAGTCCTTTCAATTAGCACCAGTTCAACAAAATGGTCACAGACAGGCACATGGATACTCACCAGACCAGCTCACAACACAGATCCCCAATGTCTCACTCGCCTTAGCTCGCCTCAGATGCTTCCTAGTCTGCGTCTTCACTACCAGATACAATCGATTTTAAGTCAGTTAGCCCAATTTTTCCCAGTGCCTGTCCTCACTGTAAATTCCATTAGCTCGATTTATGGACCACTAAAATCGACATGATATAGAAATCCCAAAATGGTAGTAACACGATGGGGGAAGCGTTCAGTTAGAATTTAAAAATCCAAATGAAGGGTAATGAGGATGCGCCGTGTCTTTAAATCGAATTCATTAGCCTCCACAGATGTCCTGTGTGTGCCCCAGAATGCACCACACTTCTCCACTCTGGCCTCTTACATCTCCATTGCTTTCAAGTGCATAGGAATTAGGCAACAGGGCTGTTACAATTCGGTACCTGGAAGCCTGTGCCTGTAGGGTCATGAGAGGCTGAAAAATCTTCTTTCCTTCTGTTTGCTGGGAGTGCAGCTGTGGGGTCTGTGCTTCTGTGTATTCCCCTACTAGCTGCCTTATTTCCTGTGCTGCCTGGCGCCAGCCACTGCCCTCCCCCCTCACCCTCCTGTACCACCTGTCCTCTAGGCTGCGGGTGGGGGTCGTGATTGTCTGGTAGGACGAGAAACTTCTTTTCAGCCATTTACTTGTTGTCCTGACCCCCACATCCCCTCCCTTCCCTCCCCCCAGAGGCCGCACACAGACTGGAACATTCCCATGCCCAGCCGCATCGTGTGGCTTGACCCCAAACCAATTAAAGGACGTGCTGCACAAGGTGCCAGGCAGACTGTCACAATTTTTGGGGGCTGGCTGTAGCTGGGGCTCTTTTAGCTGCCCAGGGGATGTCTCTCTCAGCAGTCATGATTTTGAGGGGCTGGCTATAGCTGGGGGTCTTGTAGCTGCCCTGTCTCATTCATGTCTCAATGAAGGCAATGTATTAGCTTTACAATTACCACAGTTGGGCTACGTCTACACGTGAAGCCTACATCGAAGTAGCCTATTTCGATGTGGCGACATCGAAATAGGCTATTTCGATGAATAACGTCTACACGTCCTCCAGGGCTGGCAACGTCGATGTTCAACTTCGACGTTGCGCAGCACCACATCGAAATAGGTGCAGCGAGGGAACGTCTACACACCACAGTAGCACACATCGAAATAAGGGTGCCAGGCACAGCTGCAGACAGGGTCACAGGGCGGACTCAACAGCCAGCCACTCCCTTAAAGGGCCCCTCCCAGACACACTTGCACTAAACACCACAAGATCCACAGAGCCGACAACAAGTTGCAGACCCTGTGCATGCAGCATGAATCCCCCGCTACAGCAGCAGCAGCCAGAAGCCCTGGGCTAAGGGCTGCTGCACACGGTGACCATAGAGCCCCGCACGGGCTGGAGAGACAGCATCTCTCAACCCCCCAGCTGATGGCTGCCATGGAGGACCCCACAATTTCGACGTTGCGGGACGCGGATCGTCTACATGGTCCCTACTTCAACGTTGAACGTCGAAGTAGGGCGCTATTCCGATCCCCTCATGAGGTTAGCGACTTCGACGTCTCGCCGCCTAACATCGAAGTTAACTTCGAAATAGCGCCCGACGCGTGTAGCCACGACGGGCGCTATTTCGAAGTTAGTGCCGCTACTTCGAAGTAGCATGCACGTGTAGACACAGCTTTGTTGAAATAAGACTTGCAGTTGGAAATATTTGTGTCCTAAGGGTCTGCTTTTCCATGTGCAAACCTGGCTATAGTCTGAGGTCTTTTAGCCTGACAAATCATATGAGTTTCAGAGCAACAACTGTGTCTACTTGGACATAAGGGTCTTTTTTGGTAGGTGGTCTAAATCCAGGTTCATGTCCTGAAAGGGCCTCTGTGGGCAGTCCCAATTTTTGTGGCTGTTGCCACTGTGTTGTCTTGTAGCCACCCTGGCCCACTACTGATGGTTCATTCGAGTTTCAGTGTAAGAATTGTGTCTACTTGACATAAGGGTCTTCTTTCCCAGGTGGCCTCATTCAAGTCCTAGAAAGGGACTCCGTCGGCAGTCACAATTTTCGTGGCCGTCAGCTGTGCACTGTCTTTAAGCAGCCCTGGCCCATTACTGATGATTCATTCGAGTTTCAGTGTAACAACCGTGTCTACTTAAACATATTTAACATGGCAGGGGAAAGAAGGAAATGAAATGTGGGAAGGTGGCATCATATACCCTCATCTACTTGTGGGGTCAGAATGCAATGGGGCTCAGGGAACTGTGGGAAAGGTTCCCTCAATACACCGCTGCAGCACTCAATTTAAGCTGCTTGTGTGTGGCAGCAGTAAGTTGATTTTATAGGGAGCATGTGGGAAGGTGAAGATGCTCAAAATCGCATGGATAAAACCCAGCATTAAAAAATCGATTTTAATACAATCGGTTTTATCTTGTAGTGTAGACGCAGCCGCAGGCTAGCTCCCTCTGTTAGTGGCTTCCATTACTCAGGATCAAAACTTTCTCCTTTTGAGACACCTGATAAACAGCATTGTTTTCCAAAGTACTTTAGTGGCAGTTTTGGGAAAAGGGACTTGGATTGGATTTCTGCTCAGTAACAGATACATTGGTGCCTGTCTTACTGTGAGAAATAAACTTGATTAGCTGGTGACAGCACAAACAGACCCTAACAATAGTAAACGCAACTAAGTTTTTACAATAAAAAAGCAATGAATTGAAGTTTTGGTCTACAGAGTACAAAAGACACCAACGTAACAGATGGTAGATATGCAAGTCATCATCATGATCAATAACCGTGGGCTCAGCGCCCAATGGTATCTGATGTCTCTCTCACCATTTCCTTCCATCTTTCCCGATCCAGTGCAGAGTGGCTTACTTTCTGAGACTAGCTCCGCACCAATCTACTACATCATCTATCCATTCTCTGTGGGGTCTGCCTCTCCTATTCGAACCATCCATTGCCAAATACTAGGGTCTTGATTTTTCGTTCATCGTTCATTGTGCAAATATGTCCAAATAGTTGTAGCTTCCATTTTATAAGCTTCTGCAGCAGCTTCTCTTTCAGCTGTATCTTCCTATATAATTCCTCATTGGTGACCTTCTGCATCTGTCCTGTTGTCAGAATCTTTCTATAACAACTCCTTTCAAATGCCAATATTCTTCTTTTCAAATCTTCCATTATCACCCATGTCTCACATCCATACAACATGCTGCTGAATACACACGTTTTCAAGACGCCCAGCTTCTTTCTTTAGTTAATTGCTTTGCTTTTCCAGATCTTATCCATTGACTTCAAACTCGCTCTTCCTTTCATGATTCTAGTTGCTATTTCCTTCTTACAGTCTAGATCATACGCTATGCTGCTCCCCAGATACGTGAATTTCTCTATATTTTCTAGTTCAACACCATCCACACTAATCTTCCTTCCTATTTCCTTATCTCCAAATACCATTGTTTTTGTTTTATTGATGTTCGTAATCAGTCAGTACTGCTTCCCTTCTTCGTTAAACTCCCGCACTGTTTTCACTAGCTTCTCCTCATCTTCCTCAATGATAACTATATCATCCGCGAACCTCAAGTTGTTAATTCTTTTCCCGTGCACAGATATCCCTTCTACCTCTTGCTTGATCTTGTTCATCGCTCTCTCCAGATGTGCAATGAAGATACTTGGCAATATTGGATCTCCTTGTCTCGTACCTCTACTTGTTTTAAACCAACTTCCCAACTCCCCACATGTTCTCCCCGCAGCCTCCGCATTATCACTGATATCTTTCAACAACTGTATTAGTCTGCTGTTCACTCCATATGACTTCAACATGGCCCGAGTCACTTTCTGATCTATACTGTCAAACGCCTTTTGAAAATCAACGAAGCAAGTGTATACATTTTTGTTCTTTTGTCGAGCTTTCTCCGCTATCAGTCTTAGTGCTAATATCTGCTGTAGGGTACTTCTATCATTTCTGAACCCTGCTTGCTCATCTCCTATATGTTCTTCTATCTGCAATCTTAATCTCTCAGTCAGTATCATCATCAGCACCTTACCAAGATGACTCGTTAGGGCAATCGTTCTGTAATTCTTACACTCCAATGTACTTCCTTTCTTGGGTATTGCCACTAGCACAGATCTTGTCCATTCCTTAGGTGCCTTCCCTTCTTTCCAGGCTATATTACATAGTCAGTGTCTTTCCTGAGTCATGCTGTCTCCACCATATCTGATCATCTCTCCCGTGATCTTACCATTTCCATGGCTCTTGTTGTTCTTTAGTCATTTCACTGCTTTTTCTACTTCCTCCTTTGAAATATCGGTCTCAGGGTAACAATCGTGTCTACTTAAACATATTTAACATGGCAGGGGAAAGAAGGAAATGAAATGTGGGAATATGGCATCATATACCCCACATCTACTCGTGGGGTTGAATGCAATGGGGCTCAGGGAACTGTGGGAAAGGTTCCCACAAGCATTGCTGCAGCACTCAATTTAAGCTGCTTGTGTGTGGCAGCAGTAAGTCGATTTTGTGGGGAGCAAGTGGGAAGGTGAAGATGCTCAAAATCAAAAAGATAAAACCCAGCATTAAAAAATTGATTTTGGTAAAATCAGTTTTATCTTGTAGGGTAGACGCAGCCTCAGGCTAGCCCCCTCTGCTAGTGGCTTCCATTTCTCAGGATCAAAACTTTCTCCTTTTGAAACACCTGATAAACAACATTGTTTTCCAAAGTACTTTAGTGGAAGTTTTGGGAGAAGGGACTTGGATTGGATTTCTGCTTAGTAACAGAGATACATCGGTGCCTGTCTTACTGTGAGAAATAAACTTAATTAGCTGCTGACAGCACAAACAAACCTTAACGATAATACACACAAAGAGGTTTTTACAATAAAAAAGCAATGAATTGAAGTTTTGGTCTACAGAGTACAAAAGACACCAAGGTAACAGATGCTAGATATGCCAGTGGCCTCCCTTTATTCACTCCTGCTGAAGAACGAATGTAAATAAAAATTAACAGCAAAAAGAAAAGAGCAACAAAGAAGGGATTCATCTGAAAAAGCCACTGGACACAGTCTATGTGTTCTTCAGAGTTCTTCTGAGACAGTTCCTCAGCTTGCAGCCAGTGGAGTTACACTGATTTATGCTAAAAATCTGCCCTCATGTGCCAAAGGCTCCTCTCTTTAACACTGGTGCAATCCCACTGAAGTGTAGATGAGGAGATGGGTTTAGTCCCCAGCACTCTCCATGAGCATTACATTTCACTTACCTATGAATGAATGAAACAATAAAATGGTTTTCATGTATGTTAAGCGGGATCTGGATTATTCCAGCAGTGAGCTGACTATGAGGTGGTTTGCATATAAAAATTTAGAGTGCTGGGTTTCTACCAAGACACATACCTTTAGTAGTGGGGAAATTGTTGTTTCATGATATAAATCTTCCAAAAATCTGGCATGAAAGGCCCTGTGTTTTGCCAGGTAAGATACTCCTGGAGAGAGTCAAATGCAAGCTCTGCCCAGTCCTTTCCTCAGGCGTTCTGGGTGGGAGGCACAGTGATAGGTGAGGAGTTCTCTGAGGAGGGAGAGAAATGACACTTCCCCAAACAGACTGTAAATGACTGTTTAGCAGCCAATTGGGCTTGCAGATGCTGCTGAACACTGTAGTTGCTTCAAATCCATTTGCTTAAGGAAGCCAGCGCTAAACCAATGGAATAGTCAGTAGGGAGAGCCAACTGGAAGCTATAAATGATGGTCCCCTGTAGAATTGCCTAGAAGAGCAGCTAAAACTGTCAAGTCGCAGTGATCTGCAGAAAGCAGAAGAATCTGTGTAAGACAGAAGCTGGATTTGTGATATGTATTTCTAGTTTACTTCTGCATCAAGCTTAGCTAATGCAAGAGTTTCCAAAAAGGCATCTGTGAACAGGATGGGAGCCAGGTCTAGGTCATGTTTAAATTTCTGAGTATCTCTAGTCTAAAGTTTAGCTAGAAACTGTTGTGGTGAATCAATATATAGCACTAGGCAATGAAAACAAGTAATGCTATACAAGCCAGTGGGGCATAGTAATACTAGGTTGGCTACAAGTAATGTGGGAGCCACCTAAGACAGGCTTGAGAAGGAGAGAACATTCGGAAGAAGTTATTAATCTTGCTGTAGACTACTGTCCATGGCATTTCACTCTACTGAGCCAAGAGAATGAATCATAGAATCATAGACTCATAGGGCTAGAAGGGACCTCAGGAGGACATCTGGTCCAGCCTCCTGCTTCAAGCAGGATCAACCCCAACTAAGTCATTCCAGCTAGGGCCTTGTCAAGCCAGGACTTAAAAACCTCTAGGGATGGAGACTCCACCACCTCCCTAGACAAAATGCATTCCAGTGCTTCACCACCCTCCTGGTGAAGTAGTTTTTCCTCATATCCAACCTACTCCTCTACTTCTGCAACATCACACCATTGCTCCTTGTTCTGTCATCTGATACCACCAAGAACAGTTTCTCTCAATCCGCTTTAGAGGTCCCCTTCAGGAAGTTGAAGGCTGCTATTAAATCTCTCCTCAGTCTTCTCTTCTGTAAACTAAACAAGCCCAGATCCCTCAGCCTATCCTCATAGGTCATGTGCTCCAGTCCCTTAATCATTTTTGTTGCCCTCCGCTGAACCTGTTCCAGTACATCCACATCCTTTTTATACTGGGGGCCCCAAAACTGGACACAATATTCCAGATGTGACCTCACCAGCGCCAAGTAGAGGGGAACAACCACATGTCTAGATCTGCTTGAAATGCTCCTCCTAATGCACCCTAATATGCCGTTAGCCTCCCTGGCTACAAAGGCACACTGTTTACTCATGTTATAAACATGTTTCTGTGAATTATGTGTACCATTTTGTGACTGTTTGGAATCAGAGTGGCAAGTTGTGACTGATACAGAAAATGAAAGAGTCCATGTCCCATAAAAAGACCAAACACAACAGTAAAACAATGCACTTAAACATGCTACTTTGTCTTCTCTAAGATTTAGGTTGGTGATTGCACAGTCTTAAGTAGATCATTACCAGCAATAACTGAGATATTCTGAACAGGCTTCTCTGGTTTTGTTTTATCTGTCCATGTCACTGCTGGGAAAAGAAAGGAGTTGCAACGTTTCTCCACAGTACAAACCATTGTCAATAACTGTATAACTGGGAAAATATGCTAAATCTTCACCTCTGCCCCCAACCCCTCATCTTACATTTCTGATTTCTAGCTGACATATAAACAAAATTATACCCAGGATGAGATCATGTCACAATGACTCAGTCTGAATATTACCATATGGTTTTAGAAGTTTCGTTGGCTCAAACATTGGAAGCAGTTTAAATTTTCCAGGAGCTCAGTGGCCCAATTTAGGAAAAGAAAACAAAAACACAAAAGTTTTGAACTAAACTAATCCTTGGTGCAGTTCCAAGACAGTCAATGGAGCTACACTAAAGAAAAATTGGAACTGTATTTCATATAGATATATTCCTAATATACTGCTTAAGAAAAAGGAAATGAAATCATGTATTTTATAAACCAAAAAAAGAAAAGAAAACGGATGCCGCAATTTAAACAACAGCCAGCATCACAGTTTTTAATCCATTTCAGTTTGTCTGTGCATATATTTCACCTACAGCATCGAAAGAAGAAAATTATGTCAACATTCCAACAATAAAAACATTTCGAAACCTCAAAAATATAATACTTAACATTTAACTTTGCCACAAATTTAGAAGTGATATAAACTTACATTTATATGTAAATTCCAGGTGTCAGCTATTACCAAACACTAAGCCCACTGCTATAAGATTCTTTAGAGTTACTGTATAAAAACTCTGGTGTCTGCTATACTGAGTCCTTTCCAGAATTATATGACTTTGATTTACTCAACAAATTGTTTGCAAAAGCCTTCCTCCAAAAACTCTATCCCATTTTATATGAGCAACAAAAACTTGGCAAGGTAGTATGAAGTTATATTGTTCCATAACATGTACGGTCATGAGTAGTATAGCCTTACACTTTAGCAGTCAATATATCACAAATGGCTGGTGTGACACAATAATTCAAAAAAGCTTTTTTAATTCAAACCAGACCTTTCCACTCAGTAATAGTCCTTGAACTTTTTGTTCCTCTGCTCTTATTTTTGACTCACAAGATCCTATGTTCTATAAACTTCAATAATAAAATTATAAGTGGACCATCAGTACTATTCTGTTGGCTCCAAGTCACATGAATCCTAGTATGATGTGATCTACCACACCCAGATCCAGAATTTCTGCAATTATTACTTCTACTTTTCAATGACTCAGACCTCTGGTATATCTGGACATATTTATGATATCTAGGGTTTTCCTTAAATGTTCCACATTTTCCTCCATATATTCGAAAGTGCTTTAGACTGTTGTCTTCAGTGGAATGTTATGGGTACAAAGCACATTTGAAAATCTGACTCCATGAAGTAGGTGACTAAACAGAAATTTAACTCTTTAGAAAATCTGGGCTTTAATTTAAGCTCTTACATGGGAGCTGTTGGATGCTGACCTTTTCTGAAATTCTGTCCTTTATGTAGTAACATTTTCAGATCATCATCACGGGATTCCCAAAGGACACAGAGAAGAGCCAGAGAGGTTGGACTTTCTCTCTCTGTCTCTGTCTCTGTCTCTCTCTCTCTCTTCTCATTCTGTAGTTTTATTTTTTTAAGATGATCTGACAGTATATCCAGTATATATTCATCACTGGCAGGCTTGTGCCACTGAAGCTTTAGCTGCCTCCATAATTGCTGACCCTGTAGTGGCATTACTTGGTACACACATTGGAATTTGCCAGTCTTCCAGTCTGATAACATGCCTGTACCAAAAACGTTGTCTAAACTGAACCAGTGCTGATGGAGGTAGCTGCTGGGTTTAGTTTCAAATGCCTCACTGCGGATCTTCTCCTGAGCCACTGATGAGGATGATGAGACCTGTAAACAACAGTCCAATGCCATGCAGCCTTCCTGAGCTTTATTGTTTCATTTCTGTCCAAAAGACTTGGTATGACAATGGTTCTATAGATCTGCAGCTTCATAGTAAGCATGATGTGACAGTCACCCCACAAAGAATGCTGATGGACAAAGAACATGACAGCAGGTGCTTCTATATGAGCATCTAAATCTCTTGAGCATCCTCCTATATTGTTCATGATGCTGCCCAAATATTTGACAGTTGGCACCTGCTCAATGTCCCCTTTGGACAGGTTAATACTGAGCTTGTAGTAATCTGGACCTGTTGGCTGCTTGATGGCATGGCCTGGAATTTAGCTTTTTATCTGTATTAATAACCAGATTAAAGCATTCTGCTGCTTGCCCAACCCAATTGGCCATCCATTGCAGGATTCATCAAACTGAGCAAGCAACACAATTTCATCTGCACATTTGAGATCTTGTAGCAGAATGGTGTTCACTAAACATCAACGCAAAGGCTGCCACTCTGTGCTGATACTGAACAGCGTTGGTGACAGAACTTTGCCTTGCTGAGCTCCCTTGGAGATGGGAAACCAGGCTGTGTGATCTGCCATTGATTCAGACACTCCTTGCCATTCCTTTATAGAGCTCTTCTATTAATGACACTGTCATTCTTTGTCTTATTCATGTACTATTAATTGTCTATTAATGGCACTTCTGAATTGTCTTATAAGATCCCACAAATATGCTTGGTGTGTTGAATTAAAGGTCTGATAGCCGTCTAGAAAAAATGCTGGCAATGCCTACTGAATTCAACTGTCTTGTCAAAAATGTTTTCTCAAAGTAAAGACCTGGTCAACAATGGAACAAATAGCCCAAATGCCACAAAGAGTATCCCAGTCTCTGCCACGAAGGGCATCATTGAATCACCTCTGTATTTACTGAATTTGGCCTCACTGGGTTTTTTTGTTTTGTTTTGTTTTTTGTTTAACAGAGGCAGAATAACACCTTTCTTCCTTGGGAGTGATAGTGATGTGCCAAATTGAAACAGCTCCACCAGACTGTCATGGTACAACATCACTCTTACATCTCCTTAGAGTGCTGTTAGGAAACCCTGGTGCCTTGCCAGGTTATGAACTGCTACCCAGATCTCTTCTTGGTTGAAGGAAGATGACTGTACTGGAACTTCCAGCCTCTCCTCAAGGGGAAGAAGGGACTACAGGAGGTGGACAATTAAGGTTGAGATGATCTTCTTGGTAATGCAACCGAACCTGAAGATAGTGGTTAGTGCTGCCACTCTTATTCTTAATTGGGCAAGGTACTGCAGCCTTTCTCCACAAACACTGTGAAACTGAATGGAAGTGTAGAGATTGCACCTGATGAGAATTTGCTGTCAACTAGCTGCCTGATTCCTTATCTTATTGGGACCAGATGATAGGGGGTGGATCACTTGATAATTGCCCTGTTTTGTCCATTCTCTCTGAAGCATCTGGCACTGGCCACTGTTGGAAGACAGGATAGTGAACTAGCTGGACCATTGGTCTGACCCAGTGTAGCCTCTCTGTTGTTCTTACACAATGACGTGATGACATTCCAAAGTTTAAACACATTACTTGTGCTCTCAGTAAATGTGTTTTTGTAGCCTTGCTTTTTCTAGCTGCTACCGCAGTAAGCTTCAACTCACTGCTCCACAGATGATGTTTGAATGGTTGAGACCCTAGCCCTGAACTGACAGTGATCAATAGAGATTACTTGAAAAAATGTCATTCCTTATCAGACGACAAAGGAAGGAAAACCGGTTTTTAATGTTTCAATGGCCCAAAGAAGTTCAGAACACAATGCTGTCTGGTGGCTCGTTTGTAATTAGAACTTTTTGTTGACTCACACTACTGTTGACCAGTAAATTGTCTTTGAAGTTGGATGTGAATAGCTATCAGCAGAAGCCAATGGTCAGTGTCAGGTTCATCTGTTCTGTAAATTCATCATCCATGACTGTTTATTGCCACCAATTGTGAATGGTGACGTAATAGTCTTATTATTAATCATGGGCTCTATCAGACAGTGACTGTCTGAATGATGGAAGAGCAAGTCCATGATCACCATGCTGCAAATTCCAGTAGTTGCTGCTCATTCCTCTTTTTTTGCCTAATGCCAAATTTCTTGAGCCTGCTTGCTCCGGTGTCATAGTCCTTTCCTACCAGTACATTAACATGAGCAAAGATCAGGATGGCAACTTTTCTTAGAGTTTCATTAACGATTGTAGTGTCTAACACAAATTATCTACAGGGGTATTGTTAACTTGGTGCTTTTGGGCTCTTACATGGTTATGATGGTGAGATGATCTCAGCCAGTACAGAATAAGGCACCGTTAACTTGTTCATTAATCATCCCCAAGCCTGCGCATTGGAAAAAAAAGCACAATGACCACCCCTTTCTGGAGTAACTGTCAGGACAGGCTGAGAACAAAAGATCCTCAACTTTATTTTCAGCGCTTCTTGGCCTGCGCATTTCAAATAAATGCAGATATTAGTGTTTAGGCTTTTCAACTGCTTCACAAGGGGGATCTCTTTAGCTGTTTTTGACAATCTTCAAGCATTTCGGGGACCAGTTTTATATTTCACCAAAACACAGGCTACTGGAATAGGTCTTTTACAATGTTTCATTGGTCATTTTTGCCTTAGCCTGAGAGAAACCTGTGGCTGTTTCAGGTACAAGGACAGTAAAGAAGATTGTCTCTGGCGGTCAGCTTTAGTTATAAATACCCTCACAATGTGAATTTACTGACATGGAAGGTCTAACCACTAGAGGGAGACAAAGATACACACTTTTAGTGTGATTGACAGAAAAGTTGTGATCACTGAGTTTCAAATTTCTTTGTTCAAATAAAAAGAAGACATCAGCACACTTACAAAGGCTAGGAAGAATAAAAACTTGTTGATAAACTTAAAGATTCTGGAAAAAAATGCACAAGCTCCCTAGCATGTGAATACTCAGACCACTATTGCTGGTACAAAAAATGTGGTATAAGAGCAGCCAGAAACATTCTTAACAGAGCAAATGATAAGCAGCGAGGATTTTGATTCATTATGGAAACAAAAAAGTTGCCAAAGTTAACATTTCAGCAGAAAACAGGCTTTTCCGTGATAGTAAATTAGATAGTGCCCTGCCAAAGTGTAAGTTACTTGGATGTCTTTTCTCTCAGTTCTCTTTCTTTCAAGATGATGAATGGAATTAATTCTTTACTTCCTACCAACTTGCTGCATTACGTTTTTTTTTCGCCATTAGTCAACTCTTATGGAGTTTATTTTCCACCATGTCATCCTATTGTGCTTCAGATGGCTCAAGAAGCCCAGCATGATGCTCATCTTCTACAAACAGAGCTCCAGCAAATCTTCATTAATTTCTCTGATCGTACCTAACTGAGGTACCTATAAAATAATAGACTTGATTTAGCACTAGATTTATAGCTATGTAAATCCATTGCCTTCAATGTAGCTAATCCTGATTTACAAATGTATGTGAAAGAATAGAATCAGTCATCAAATAGCACTTTTCGAACTCAAAATTGATGATGTCTACAAAGCCATCTGATTGAATGGCAGATGACAGGAAAACCAGGTGATTATATCCTGAGTGTCTAAAAGTTTCATTTAATTTATCTTAATCTTCGAGATGCCACGGTGTTGTACAATCTGTGCTGAAAACAAATTCCTTTATGGAGAACTAAATGGAAAGTAAAAACAGTGCAGAAAACAATCAAAATGCTAAGCAAAGTGGGATTTCCATCCATAGGCAGGTAAGGGAGGCAAACCAGCCCGCTGCCAGTCTCTCTTTTTGTTGGTATTATTTTTAGCAGGTTGTTTAGGCTGATCAAGAAAGTCAAGATAATGCACCAGTTAACTTCCTACACTGGAGCTAATCAAGAGCAAGTTCACTAAAATCAATGTTTTTAAACTTGGGTAGTATGAAAATCCAAATTATGTCTGAGGTTTTTGTTGTTTGTTTGATTACATGCCTTTCTTCATATGCCTTGATCTGGACCAGAATGAAGGATTCTTGCTGATGTTCAACCCCAGACTGGAGGGATTTGCTCAGATGTTCAACCTGTGGACATCTTGCTGAAGCTTTGTATTTCTGTATGATCTTTACACCCAACTGCACAGTACAACAGTTAAAGCACTGGCCTCTTTGCCAACAATAACCACCAAAGAACTTTGAGCTAATACCAAATTGAAAAAGAACACTGAAAATTATTTCATCTTCTGATTAATGTCTCATCATAACTCAAATATTAATTAAATTGAAACAACTAGCAAGCTCAAGGAATTAGTAATAGGGCGCTGAGCTTTGCTTCTGAGTCACTGATCTGAGTTTGACCCAAGTTAATAATGTTCATTGCCATCTGATGACTGTTTGAGTCATCTTTAGGAAACAAGCTGGTTGTCTCAATCAAATTCAAGGAGCAGGGATCATTACATTTGGCTCTGACTGGCATGCTCATTTGCAGCTCAGTATGAAGGTCAAGAACATAATGGAAACAGACATCAGGACTGGTCTCTCCAGCTCACATCTGAGAGGCAACATAAAGAAACGTGTGCCAGGATTCCTTACCACAGGAGTTTTATTTAATGGGAGGCTAAAGACTTCAGCCTGTAAAGCTTTCACTCTGGCACTTTTTTCTATTAAATATAAAAGGATACAAATTAGCAATAATGTACTTGAAATAAACCTTTTAATATTTCAAATTCCCTTTTAATAATTCCCCATTTATAACAGTAAGAATGAAGAAAAAAACATAAGAACCCAGATTCAGCTCTGGTGTTAGGTGGGATATTGCCATGGTCCTCAGCAATGAATTTGTCTGAAGATAAAACATAAGAACATAAAAATGGCCATACTGGGTCATCTCAAAGGTCCATCTAGCCCAGTATCCTCTCTTCTGACATTGGCTCATGGCAGTTGTCCCAGAGGCAGTGAACACACCAGGTAATCATCAAATGATGCTTCTCCTGTCATCCATTTCCAGTCTCTCATAAACAGAGGACAGGGACACCATTTGGGCCCATCCCAGTAAGAGCCACTGGTGGACCTAACCTCCATGAATTTATGTTGTTATTTTTTAGCCCTGTTAAAGTCCTGGTCTTCACAACATCCTCTGGCAAGGAGTTCTGCAGCCTAACAAACGGAGGAGCCATAAATAGCAGGACCAATGGAAGCCCAACAAATGGAAGAGTTGTAAATTTCACAAGGTAATTTTTAGGATTTAACCTAAAATTGTGTGAACAGGCGATGTTAATTAATGATCAAATGCCCTCTCCCTGCTCCCTAAGTTGAATATAATAAGACAGGAGGAAAAAGATCAAAAGGTTTGATAGTTGGAGAAGATTATTGTTGGGTGAATTTGCAGTACGCCTATGTTCTGTTCTCATGCCATTACTCATTACTAAAAGGGAAAGGGCTGTAAGAAGCCATGACTACATGACTTTGACCGAAATGATTGGAAGTAAGTGCCATTAGAAGAGAATGAGGTTAATGATGAACAACTTGGGAGGATATACAATTAACATTACTTCTGTTATACTTCCAATGAGCTGGAGCAACTATGAATATTAGACAAAAGTTTAAACTCTAATTAGAGGCAATTAAGCATTTATGGTCTGCTGAATATTCCCATTTAAGGAAAAACTGTTTGCTAAGTTAAAAATTAAACAGAAAAATAGTGTGGTTTATTTAATGTCTTTCCATTAGACGCTGGGCTGGGTTATAGTCACAATAACCAGGGAAAGAGTAAGGCATACACTCTACATGACCTGGGACCCAGTTCTTGGAGTCATTTGGTTACATCAAAATCTCAGCTGTCACTAGAGGCATTTTCAGGTCCCATGATTTAAAAAAAAAAAATCTTGCACACTTGGTTGGAGAGTAACCAGTGCAGTGATGTCTGGGATGAACTTATAATGAATACAGAAGACCTGGTAAAATTACTTGTATTCAAGTGAGTTGAACAGCAATCGATCATACAAATGTTCAAATGAACATCAAGATGACTGAGCTCCTATTAAAAAGAAATAGTGTGTAGCTGGATTCTTCTCTTTAAGGAGTTAGGGCTCATGCAAGAATGGGATAAGAACATATAAGAACATAAGAACGGCCATACTGGGTCAGACCAAAGGTCCATCCAGCCCAGTAGCCTGTCTGCCAACAGTGGCCAGTGCCAAGCGCCCCAGAGGGGGTGGACCGAAGACAATGATCAAGCAATTCGTCTCCTGCCATCCATCTCCAGTCTCTGACAATCAGAGGCCAGGGACACCATTCCTACCCTTGGCTAATAGCCTTTTATGGACCTAACCTCCATGAATTTATCTAGCTCTTTCTTAAATTCTGTTATAGTCCTAGCCTTCACAGACTTCTCTGGCAAGGAGATCCACAGGTTAACTATGCGCTGAGTGAAGAAGAACTTTCTCTTATTAGTTTTAAACCTGCTACCCATAAATGTCATTGGTGTCCTCTAGTTCTTGTATTATGGGCACAAGTCAATAACTTCTCCTTATTCACCCTCTTCACACCTGTCATAATTTTATATACCTCTATCATGTCCCCCCTCAGTCTCCTCTTTTCTAAAGTGAAAAGTCCCAATCTTTTTAGTCTCTTCTCATATGGGACCTGTTCCAAGCCCCTAATCATTTTAGTTGCCCTTTTCTGAACCTTTTCCAGTGCCAGGATATCTTTTTTTAGGCGAGGAGACCACATCTGTACACAGTATTCAAGAAGTGGGCATACCATAGATTTATATAGGGGCAGTAAGATACACCTTGTCTTGTTTTCTATCCCTTTTTTAATAATACCTAACATCCTATTTGCCTTTTTGACTGCCTCTGCACACTGCGTGGATGTTTTCAAGGACTATCCACGATAACGCCGAGATCTCTTTCCTGATGAGTTATAGCTAAATTAGCCCCCATCATATTGTAAGTATAGTCGGGGTTATTTTTCCCAATGTGCATTACCTTACACTTATCCACATTAAGTTTCATTTGCCATTTTGTTGCCCAGTCACTCAGTTTGATGAGATCTTTTTGAAGTTCTTCACAGTCTGCCTTTGTCTTAACTATCTTGAACAGTTTAGTGTCATCTTCAAACTTTGCCACCTCACTGCTCACCCCCTTCTCCAGCTCATTTATGAATAAATTGAACAGGATTGGTCCTAGGGCTGACCCTTGGGGGACACCACTAGTTACACCTCTCCAATTGGAAAATTTACCATTTATGCCTACTCTTTGTTTCCTGTCTTTTAACCAGTTCTCAAGCCATGAACGGACCTTTCCTCTTATCCCATGACAACTTAATTTACATAAGAGGCTTTGATGAGGTATCTTGTCAAAGGCTTTCTGGAAATCTAAGTATATTATATCCACTGGCTCTCTCCTGTCTGCGTGTTTGTTAACCCCTTCAGAGAACTCTACCAGATTAGTAAGACATGATTTCCCTCTGCAGAAACCATGTTGACTTTTGCCCATCAAATTATGTTCTTCTACGTGCCTGACCATTTTATTTTTTACTATTGTTTCAACTAATTTTTTCTGCAATGCTCTTAAGCTCAGTTGCACTACGCTCACGCTTAAAGTCAACCAAACTTAAGTTCAAAATGTTTCACTGGATCTGGCCCTCCACTTTAAAAAACAGCTTTGGGATTCAGTGACAAGAAAAAGCCTTCACACATCAATCAAGGTTTCCTTTTCCACTCTGGGTTTCTTTAAAAACTATCAATTATATCTCTCTTTCTAAAGTCCCATTATAAAAGAACCAAGCATGTCATTGCAACCGTGTGAAAGTCAGATTCACCAAGTTTTATTTGTGTTAGTCATATAAAACTGTCTCAAACTAATGATAAATGCTAATCATCTGGCATGTCTAGATAGTCAGCAACTTTTGGCAGGTTCAGATAGATGATCTTTTCAGATAAACTCCTGCAACATTTTATCAGCACAGTAATCACCTTCATTTTTGCCAAGAATATAAAATAGATCAAATTACTTGATAGCTTGTGGAAATGTATTTATGTTATACACAACTAATGACAAGTATCTCAGAAGTTTTCAACTTGAAAAAATTAAGCACCAAAAGGCATGTTTCAAAACATGCAGAGAAAAAAGCATCTGCTTGACTCAACACTTTCCTCTTTTAAACAGCCGTGCCTGTTGCCATATCAATGCAGTCAGATTAGCTAAAGCACACAGATTTAAGGATGCAGACACTGCTCAGTCTGTTGGACCACTGATTTAGGATGTGCTCATGCTTTGCTGGAAGAGCTAGCGGCCCAACTGTGTGATTCACAGACCATATTCAGGATGAAGAACCACAAACTAACCCATTTGCCACATTACAATAAAAGAGAAAAATCTTCCTTGACCTTTTGCATGAACATAAATAATACTTCAAGTCAGTCTGGTTAGATATTCAGCACACATTTTTTTTCTCTTTTTTAAAGTTATGAACCTCAACAGTATGCTCAGTATTGTAAATAGAGAAGAGGGTAAAGGTTCAATTCAAGGACAGGTTCACTGCTCATGCACATTTTTGCTCTAAGTATGCATGACAGGCACAGAAAACATTCTGTTGTGGTGCCGTCCCAGGGTAATCATCCAAGATCTTAATGAGTCATACCAGCTTCACAAATGTGTTGACTATGCAAACTTGAATCTTGAGTACAGAATTCTGTGTATTCTGACTTCATCTGAAATATTCACCTGAAAACAAAAGGGACCATTCTGGGTTTCCACAAACTCTAGCTAAGGTTTCTCTGGACCCTAAGTCCTGCAAACACTAAACTAAAATAAGGAACGACAGCAAAATACACCTTTTGTACTTCTCTGTGGCTACGTCTACACTAGCACACTACATCGAAGTAGCCTATTTCGAAGTAAGAACATCAATATAGGCTTCTTCGACGCGTATTGTCTACACTTCCTCCAGGGCTGGTGCTGTCTACATTCAACATCGAAGTAGCAATGGGGAACCTCTAAAGGAGCCGCCCCGGAAAGAAACACTGAGTGTCCACACACACAAGTGACCCCCATTCGAAATAAGGGGCCAGGAAAGCCCACAGACCGGGTCACAGGCTGGACTAGCCCTTCCGGGGCAACAGCAAGCTGCTCCTTTAAAAGGGCCCCTCCCAGACACATCGAGCCTGCACAGCACGAGGTCTGCAGAGCACTAGCCACACCCTCGCAGACTGATGCACAGCAGGTATGGACCCCTGGCAGCAGCAGCAGCAGCAGCAGCAGCAGGAGGCCCTCCAGGTAGTCATCCAGGGGGCAAGCGCCCTCCTAGGTGCTGCCCGGGAGGCTGCCCAGCGGTTTCTGCCAGAGGAGCCCTCCCAGGGGACAGCCGGGGATGCCCCTGACCACCAGGCTCCCCTTTCCCTCCCCCGCCGGCTGCTCCCCCACCTCTGGAGCTACCCCAACAGCTCTGAGTGGTGGGAGCAGCTGGTCATATGGGAGTGGGATGACAATCAGTGGCCACAGAACTTCCACATGTGCTGGCAGACCTTCCTGGAGCTCTGCCAGTGGCTCACCCCACACTGAGGCACCAGGACACACAGATGCAGCACGCCCTCCCTGTCAAGATGAGGGTCGCAATAGCCGCCTGGAGGATGGCCACTCCAGACAGCTACCGCTCCGTGGGACACTAGTTTGGAGTGGGAAAGGCCACAGTTGGGGCTGTCATCATGGAAGTAAGGAGGCCTAGGCACACACACACTGGGAGAGGCGGGAGGGCTGGGTGTGGGGCTGGGGAGGAAGGGGTGCTGGGGAGGGAGGGGCTGGGCAGGAGGGTACCCAGGGAGGTGCCTGGGAGGGGAGCCTGGGGGGGAGGGCCCTGGGGCATCCTGCACACCACCATGGGCACCTGTATTCCCTCCCTACAGGTGGTCCGTGCACTCAATGCCATGCTGCTCCAGAGGGTCATCCGACTCGGGGACCTGGACGCAGCCATCACCGGATTCGCCGCCATGGGGTTCCCAAACTTCTTTGGGGCCCTAGATGGGAACCACATCCCCATCCACGCCCCGGACCACAGCAGAGGAAGATACATCAACTGCAGGGGCTACCACTCCGTGGTCCTGCAGGCCATGGTGGACAGCCAGGGCCGCTTCCAGGATGTGCACGTGGGCTGGCCTGGCTGCACACACAACGCCCACATCTTCCAGAACTCTGGCCTGTGCCACCGGCTGAAGGCAGGGACCTACATCCCCCAGAAGGCGATCCCTCTGGGGGGACACCACCATGCCCCTCTGCCTCGTGGTGGACGCAGCCTACACCCTGCAGCCCTGGCTCATGCACCTATACACCAGCCACCTCAACACCAGCCAGGAGCAGTTCAACGCCCGCCTGAACCACACCTGCCAGGTGGTGGAGAGGACCTTCGGCTGCCTGAAGGGCCACTGGTGGTGCCTCCTTGTCTGCCTAGACATGGGCCTCCAGAACATCCCCCAGGTTGTGGGCGCATGCTGCAAGCTCCACAACATTGTGGAGAGCAAGGGGGAGGCCTTTATCCATGGGTGGGTGGTCGATGCCAGCACGGGCTTCCTCCAGCCAGCTGCTGCACCCAGTCACCAGGCCCACCACGAGAGGGTACAGTTCCGCGAGGCCCTGAGGGCCCATTTTGAGCAGAAAGACCCTTGAGCACCTCCCTGGCCTTCCCCGGAGGACCCCCACACACACACCACCCCCAACACCCACACACCATCCCCTCAACAAGCACAAGTCTACTGTTCTTTGCAAAATAAAACTGTGTTTTTGGAAAACTGCTATCTATCTTATGTGCACAAGAAAAACTGAAACCAGTATGCAAGGGGGACAACTATATACAAATGGGGGCCCGGCGGATGGCTCGGCCATCAGCCCATCAGTCTGGGGTGGGGGTTGAGGGGCGCGACCCCCGGTGGGTGCGGCTCGTAACTCCCCCCGCAAACAGCCAGCTGGGGTCTGGGAGGACTGGCAGGTGTGGCTGGGATGCCTCCACCTGCCAGTCTTCAGCCCCATTGGGCTCTGGTCCTGGGGAGCTGGCAGGCAGCGCAGCAGGTCGGGTGGCAGGTGGCACAGCGGGGGGGGGTCATTGGGTGGAGCGGCAGGGAGGGCGGCACAGGGGGCAGCAGGAGGCGGGAGCCGGGCACTGGCCTCAGGGATCGATCTGGCTATGTCCTGGAAGACCCCCATGAAATCCTCCCACACCGCCCAGCACCGGGTGGACTCCTCCTGTTCAAACTGGAGTCTCTCCTCAGCCACCTCCATCTGCCACCAGAGGGCCGTCAGGAGCTGGGGGTCCACAGGGGACATCCCCTGGGTCCGGCAGTGGCGGGACCATCCTGCTGGCCTTGGGGGTGTTTCCGGGCACTGGCGCTGGCTGACCTCTGGCAGGCTGTCGGGGGTGATGGAGGGTGAGTGGCTGCCTGGGGCATCGGATGGTGCAGCTGCAGAGAGGGAGAGAGGGAGGGGAGGCTATTCGTACTGTGCTGTGGCCCACAGCCCATTCCCCCCACCCTCCCTTGGGTGCTGGGTCTCTGTCCCCATTGATGGGTGTGATGTCCCTGTTGGGTGTCCCCATTGCATGGCCCCCCACCCCCGGGGATAGGGCACAGTGCTATCCATGAGTGCGGGTGCTGACAGGCGCTGTTGGCTGGCCGAGTCCTGGGGCCAGGCGTACCCCTGCCACAATTCCTTCATCTTGCTCCCGACACGATCTGGAGTGTGGGCAGGGTTACCCCAGGCGGCCAGGCCCTCGGCCAGTCAGGCAAATGCTTCTGTGTCCTGCCACTTGCTCCCCATCACGTGGAGCACCTCCTCCTCGCCCCAGAGCCCCAGCAGGTCTCGGAGCTTGGCCTTCGACCAGGAGGGGACCCACTTCTTTTTGGTCCCCTGCTTAGCTGCTGGGGGTGCCTGGATCCCCTCAGGAGGGGAGCCCTAGGGGCGCTCTGGGGGCTGGCTCGATGCCATGGGTGGTGACTGTGTGGATTGGGGCCTCTGGAAAGCGTGCAGGGCTAGCACGTGCGTGTGCTGCTGCCTGCACGCTCTCAGTTTCCTGCCACAGGAAATCCAGGTCCGTGGTGCTTTAAAGGCTGCTGTGTGCGGGGACCATATCGCCCCGCAGGGGCTGGACAGAGCATCTCAACCCCTCAGCTGATGGCCGCCATGGAAGACCCCGCTATTTTGAAGTAGTGGGATGTGGGTCATCTACACATGCCCTACTTCAACAAAACAAAAAGCAGTCAAGTAGCACTTTAAAGACTAGCAAAATAGTTTATTAGCTGCACTTCGAAGTAGGGCGCTGTTTCCATCTTCGGATGGGCATAGTAATTTCGACGTCTCGCCGCCTAACGTCGATTTCAACGTCAAAATAGCACATGGCGCATGTAGACACGGCGCGTGCTATTTTGACAGTGTGCCAGCTACTTCGAAGTAGTCGGCTCATGTAGACGCACCATGTATATCACTTCCCCTTTGGCTGAGTCCTGCACCCTTAAAGCTCTTGGGAGTTTAGCCATTGTCTTCAAATAGGAGCAGGATAAAGTCTTATGGCCAAGATTTTTAAAAGGATGGCTGATTTTCAGAAAAAGTTGTGTATGATGGATTAAGGCCCCAAAAAGGCACCTCAACTAGGGCAATCCTAAAATCACTCAAAATCACTAGAGCTTTTTGAAAATCTTGGCACATCAATCTGTGCCAAAATAAAATGACACATTCTATGTCACCAGAAATACTTATCTTTGGAGACCATTCCATGAATTTTATCATTGTTGAAATAAGGAGTATTTTCTCTAGTTAAGATGCTGAATACCTGCATAGAAACAGCTAGGTTTACAGGAATAATATAATAACCATGTGCTCTAGAAAGAAAGAAAAATTGTTAAGCAATACTCTCTGGAACAAATAACATTCAATTGAAGAAGTAACACTCATTTCTATTTAGTGCAAGCTACAATATTACAAGGAACTGTGATTTAGCCTTGCAGGGGTTAAATGTACTACTTAAATTTAAAAAATCTATTAGAAACCTTTAAAGCCTGCTCTTAGTTTATTTCAATGAGAGAATTCTAATACTATCTTTTCTTTAAAATTATTGATCACCTAAAGAAAGCATCTCTTGAACTGTCAGATAGAATTTTAAGATGACGCTTCTGCTACAAGGGTGAAATCCTTAAGTGTTTTTTCTTGGGACTCAGGAGTGGGGGGACTTTCAATTGTTCTAACATTGTGATAAGGTGAAAAATCCCAGTCCGACAATTTTTGTCTGCATTCCTGTGGACTCCTTGAGGCCGAATAATAGGTTCCGCTTCCTGATGATGGAAGTAAAAGTCAGCTTTCCAACCATGGCCATGTCATTAGTGATCTGCACTGCAGGATTAGAAATCCATACTAAACACGGATCTAAGTGCCTACCTTTGAGAAAACTAAGATTGAAAGGTTTGGCCAAAGATTTTTAGGATCAGCCAGTCTGGATTTCCAGATCTCTCTGGGTAGCTGATTGGCAACACAAAGGAAACTTCTTGAGCAAATATCTGTATTGTGCTGAGCAGCTGGTTTTCTTAACTGGTAACTGAACAGCTTAACAGTAGCTTCTAACAACAACACTTCACAGAGATGCCAGAGTGCAGCTATTCTTTGAGACTATGGCACAGTCCAATGGCTACTTGAAATTCATCACCACACACTATGAGACAAATTCTATTCAGGCACAGCAACATAAATCTATTGACTTAATTGTATTTACACTAGTGTAAATAAGAGCAGAATTGGGCCCTACAGCACACTGACCGAACTCCATCCTCACAGCTTCTGAGAGATCTGTCAGATCTCAGAGTGATGCCTCCCTCTCTTTCTGCTCTTATCTTTCTAGTCCTTGAAGCACTTTGGAGTCCAATTCCGCAGTGCAAACTTCTGTATGTTCTCTGTGCTGTAGGCTCGTGCTCCTTTGCCCCATGACCCATGGGTAAGAGGTGTATGGTCTCAGTGTCCTTACACATGAAAGTAAGGGTAAAAATGAAAACCTATTTATTGTTTCACATTGGTCCACTAGTAATCCAATTCAGTTCAAGTTTCGCAACCACTATGGAATCAGTTTAGAGATTCATTAACAACAGCATTGCTAGCAGAATCTAGACCAGTTCAAAGACCTTAGTGATGCTGCTCATGTCAAAGCTATTGACTATGTCTAAATTAAATGGTTTTGTCAGCAAAACAGCTGTTTTGCTGACAAAACCCATGGAGCGTCCAGATTGCCAAGTGCATTCTGCTGACAGTTGTGTAGCCAGAACCAACTTATCTGCAACTGATTTACCTGGCTGTCCTCACTGAGGAAGATCGACAGGAAAACTTCTCCCATCAACCTCCCTTACTCCTTGAGATAGCAAGGGGTACAGGGGTTGATTGCCAACCCCTGATAAGTCAATTTCACGTTTCTACCAGGCACATGAAATCAAATTGCAGAAGATCAACCTTGAGCAAGTCCATCTTCCAGGTAATGTAGACATGACCTTAGACTCTTCCAGGATCTCTCCCTGCTTCTAGCTAGCGGCCAGCGCAGCATTCCTCACGCAATCAAACTAAGCCGGGAAGACAGCACAGAGCGTTTCTCCTGAGCAGGACATGCTGCAGGAGTTCAGAGGTCTGGCGCTCTGCCCCAGGACTAGTCACAATGCTCACTGCAGCTCCTGTTTGCTCAGAGTTCCTTCAGGAGTCATTAGCTGCTTTCCCAGCTGGATGTGGTCCGTGAGCAGGACTGAGTGGGCCCAGGAGTCCTGGCTCACAAAGAGATGGACCACCCTGTAACAGTGGGACTGTTGCACAATGAGGCTGGGGAGAGAGAGAGGACAGTGGTCCAGTTGAATCTCCCTTCCAAGCAGTTGCCCTAAAGGAGCTTATGAAGTTTCCATTTATCACCTGCTTACAGCGCAGTTACAGTAATCCCACGGCAGTCACTGGCCTTATTCATGTGAAAAGCAACAGAACCAGCCACATGCTTAGTTTCATGCTAATGCTTAAGCAGTTTGCTAGGTCTGGGTCTAATTTGCAATGATCTGCATTTTGCAGTAAAACTTTGGCTATCTAGCTTGAGGAGGCCCATTAAAGAATAAGCAGACGAATCTCCTGAATGAAGAGAACAAAGCTCTTTGAGAAGCCTAAGAGTTCAAAGTATTCTCCCTCCACCTCTTTTCACTAGTACTATCTTTTTTTTCCTTTCTTAAATGTAGGCAGATTCTCTCCAGCCTGCATCTGCCACATATCTATTCATTTGGTTGGTTTTTGTAACCACCACCTATCTTTTAGGAAAGGATTGAAAATATTCTTGGCAATGTTGTACTGCTGACCAAAAAGCACCGCCTCTTGCCAGAGCTCTAAAGCAACTGCAGCTGGACTATTTCTGGGTGGGAATTTTCCTGAGGGGAATCTGGCTTAATTTCTTATTGGCTACATTCAACTCCTTGGAGGTAAAAGAAAAAGGCAAATATTCAAACCAAAGGCCCTATGGGAAGACCATTATGTTTCATGGCCATCTTGTACAGCTTAGCATATGAGCACTCTTTTATAATAACTTTAAAGGTAATTCAATGCATGCACCACATAAATTAGAAAAAAAAAGTTTGATAAGGACTTAAAAACAAAGCCATTTACTTTAGCTGACTTACATTTCTGAAAATATAAGCTAGAAAATGTGCTACCTTTTCACCTCTCAGCTCGTTATCATATCTGTGGTCATCCAATTAAAAATATAAAATGGGGTAGGATCCATTTGTTTATAATTGATGCTAGATTACTCTGTCCCTTCTTTGTTTTGATTGTTTCCATATTAAACTCACTGCAATACTTGTTTACATATGACCATATAGCCTAGGTAAAGGGGATAAAAGGATCTCTCTTACACAAAAAGGAATGTAAGTTCACCTCACTTTATATATTAGCCTTAAGCAAAGCTATGAAACAAACAAACCAGTAGGCATTGTCCTGAGCCTGAACTTGAGAGAAGTTTTGAAATCACGATTTGAGGACTTCAGTAACTCATCCAAAGGCAATGATCTGTTACAGCAGTGGGTGGGTGAGGTTCTGTGACCGCCAATTTGTAGAAGGTCGTACTAGATGATCATGATGATCCCTTCTGACTTTAATGTGTATAAGATAGAAAATTACCCTAGCTCCTGCCCCACCACCCACCCCGCAGGGACACACAGGTGACTGAATCTACAGGTTCCCTTTCCACTTTGAGAACATAGACAATTCTTTGGGAACTAAGAGACATTCCATCTTTATCACTCATCCAAGCAGGCAAGGGAAAACAACACCTCCAGTAGAAGGTCCTGGCTGAGAGACAAACAAACACATCTTAAAAGAGACAAGGCCTTGCTAGATTACATCTTGGACCTTCTGATACATGTTTTCACTTTTATTTGCTTGTAGCTATCTCTATATTTAGGTGCTGTTTTTCTTTAAATTTGTGTGACACTGTATCGGGTTTGCGCTGGTGTACCAGGAGTTAGCCCATCTCTTTGAGCACCCCGCCCCAGCACAGCTTCATCTGGAGCCAGGGTATAAAAGGCCTGAGAGGAGCTCAGTCTGGGTTGACCACTAGAGGAGAAGGGTGGTGCATTGCTAGTTCCAGAAGGTGAACTGCTTGCACTCCAAGGTTTGGAGGACAGTTGAAGGGGACCATACCCTGACATATAGACAGAGAGGGTGTGTCTACACTAGCTGGCTACTTCGAAGTAGCTGGCACAACATCGAGATAGCATGCATTGCGTCTACACTCACCGTGCGCTGTTTCAACGTTGAAATCGATGTTAGGCGGCGAGACATCAAAATTGCCACCCCTGTCCGAAGATGGGAATAGCACCCTATTTTGACATTCAATGTTGATGTAGGGAGTGTGTAGATGATCTGCATCCTGCTGCATCGAAATAGTGGGGTCCTCCATTGCGGCCATCAACTGAGGGGTTGAGAGACCCTGGCCGTGTCTACACGTGCCCCAAACTTCGAAATGGCCACGCAAATGGCCGTTTCGAAGTTTACTAATGACGCGCTGAAATGCATATTCAACGCTTCATTAGCATGCGGGAGGCAGCGGCACTTTGAAATTGACACAGATTGCTGCCGCGCGTTTCGTCCAGACGCAGCTCGTCCCATGAGCTGATGGGAATAAGGGGACTTTGAAGTAGGTGGGGTCCTTTCGAAAAGGAGCCCCATCTGGACAAGACGCGCGGCGGCGATCTGCGTCAATCTCGAAGTGCCGCTGCCACCCGCATGCTAATGAAGCGCTGAATATGCATTTCAGTGCTTCATTAGTAAACTTCGAAATGGCCATTTGCCTGGCCATTTCGAAGTTTGGGGCACATGTAGATGTAGCCACTCTGTCCAGCCCCTGCAGGGCTCTGTGGTCGCCATGTGCAGCAGCCCATAGCCAGGGCTTCTGGATGCTGCTGCTGCTGCTGCAGCAGCAGCTGGGGGTCCATGCTGTGTGTACGGGGTCTGCAACTTGTTGTCGGCTCTGCAGACCTCATGCTATGCAGGTCGAGTGTGTCTGGGAGGGGCCCTTTAAGGGAGCAGCTTGCTGTTGCCCCAGAAGGACTAGTCCAGCCTGTGACATCGTCTGTGGGTTTTGCTGGCCCCTTATTTCAACTGGGAGTGCTTGTGTGTGTGGATGCTCCACGTTTCCTTCCAGGATGCCTCCTTTCAATGTTCCCTGTGGCTACTTTGACGTTGAACATCAATGGCACCAACCCCGGAGGATGTGTAGACGATACGCTTCTAACTAGCCTATTTCGACGTTCTTCCTTCAAAATTGGCTACTTTGATGTAGTGTGCTAGTGTAGGCATAGCCAGGATGTCACAGCCAGTGCAAAAATTACCGGATCAGACACCAAAGACTTCAGAGACTTGAGAAAGTGACCCAGAGAAATTAGTGAGGAAAAGCTTTCAGAAATGGATAAAGGCTTGCCATGTTGTGGATTGATCCCCGCCAAACTGGCAGCAGGACACCAACAGGGTTGTGGGTTGGGACCCTGTGGAGAGGGAGGGCCCAGGTTCCCCTGCCCTGGCCACCACCCACCATGGGGTTGTGGTGTAGCCCACTGATTACACCCACAGGGGACTATTACAGTGACTTGGGCCAACAAGCCACACTGGCCTTTTGTTTGAGTGTTAGTAAAGGATGCTAACACTGAAATGTACAGTCACAAGATGTGTGCACCTTTAAACTTGGACATGGGGTTGTGATATGTCTCCCCTCCACTCTGAAGGGTGATTGGATGTATCAGCCCAGTGACTCTTGGCTTTGCTTAACCTATGTCCTGTTGTTAATAAACTTGTTTTGTTTTAGTCTAAACCTACCCAGTGCTGTGTCTGAATCAAAGTAATTGTTAACTCCAGATAAGGTGGCAAGATATTGAGTATTGTCTCTTTAAAAAGCATGAACTGACCTTATTATTCTTCTGTGTGGTCCAGAAGGCTCTTAAGGCTATGGGAAAATCTGGGACTGGAAGCATGCTGGTGTCATCATAGCAAGTATAACTGAAGCTGGTGGAAACAAGGGTTGGGCTTCATGTTGTGGAAGGCTGCTGAGGGCTGAAGCCCTGATTAAGAGCTAGACAACACACTTTATCCTGTTTGTTTGTCTGCTTGCTGTTGCAATGTGAGTTGTGAGCTACAGATGTGGAATTTTTAAGGCCCCCAGAACCTTAGGGCAGGAACCCTGTTTTTTTGAATTGCACCCCATAATGTGACAGTCATTACAGGAATTCACCTCATTTTTAATATTCAGCTATCACGTCAGATGTATTATCAACACGTAAACAAAAGTTTTCCAAGCTTCCAAGATCTGGATGCCCAATTTCCAGGAAGCTGACTTGAGGCCACATCACCGATGTGGCTCCAGAAATCCTAATTCAGAAGTTAGATATACTACCCAGCTATCAATGGTGTGTATGTGGGCTGAGCCATCGATTGACAGATCTCATCTTCCATGATGCCTCTGGTGAGCAACTAAACCAATACTTGATCAGCAGAGCCGATTTCAGGCAACACATGCTGTCCCCTGTATGGTGCCCAAACCAACCTGTGTGGGGCCTGAGCTGCCCCCAGGAAATTAGGTGCCCCCTGGGGGATCTGAGTCACCCCCAGCAGCTTCCCTGCCTGCCAGTAGGGCCTAAGATGCCCTGCATGGGGCCCAAACCATGTATTTTAGAATTTCCTGACACTGATTTACTTCACCTCAGGCCTGGGGTACATTCAGAGCACACTGGTGAGGGCCCAACTCCTGGGGCATGCTTTCTTTCCACACGCCTGCTGTCTGTATGACCAGGCTCCCTGCTTTCTTATTATATCATGGGAATGGGCTGTCTATGGCTTGGTCTTCACTATAGGCAGATAAGTCAATTGCAGATACACAATTCCAGCTAAGGCAGTTTTGTAGTTGAACCAACTTATCTGCAGTCTTCTTACCTGGCCTTCTACTCAGAGGGAAGTTGACAGGAGAAATTCTCCTTTAGTCCTTGTGATACTGCAAAGCAGAGGGGTCAACTGCTGACCCTAGAAAGTTTGATTTTGCACATCTCTATTAGGCCAAGTCAATCTCCCCTGAAGTGCCCCTTCTGAACAGCTTAAACCCTTTTTTGGCTACCTGACCCCTTAGTCACCTTCCTTGGCACTGAGCCCGGCAGAGAGGATGCAAGCATCAGATTCCAGATGTTAAAATAGGCCGTTATGACGATGCCCTGTTCAGGACCCATCCATTGTTTGTCAGCTTGAGAAACCATGGTGCGTGATGCTGCCCACAATGCCTGGGGTCTGTGGGAGCTGCAGATTCTGGGCACCAATCGGGATTTGGCAGTTCAAACTGAATGTTCCATATCAAAGCCATACCTGATAAGTGGCGCCCTATTTATAAAGGGGAAGCCGTCAGATTCAGAACAGGTTCATCTGCTGCTAATTTAAACTTAGCTACAGCTTCCAGGAATCACTTGCAACCTATTCAATGTCATTACTGTATGTTGCTATGTTGTGACAGTATTTTCATTCCTAAGATTTCACTCTCTGCTGGGTGGACTGGGCATTGAGATAGTGGTAAATTCATCTCCTGAGTCCTATAGCTGCATCCTTAGTCACCAGTGCCATTTGGAGGGCATATCCAGACTGCCAGGTGTTTGGTCTGATGATATGATGAGTAATTTTACACCTGACAATGTGACTTTTACCCCCACAAGTTTACAGTAAATTAAACCTATTAGTCTGTAAGATGCCACAGGACTCCTTGTTGTTTCTGAAATGCAGACTAACACAGCTGCCACTCTGAGGGCTTGTGTACGCTAGCCGCCTCCTTCAAAGCGGGCATGTAAACAAGCCAAATCAAGGAATAGCAATGAGGTGTATACAGCACCTCATGAGCATGATTCCTGCTGCATGAACTTTGTAATTGCTGTCTTTGACGCAGCGGCAAGCAGGGAAACCACAGGTATTTCGAAGTACCTGTGCAACTTCGAAGTTTCCTTATCTCCAAAACATCTTGGGAGCAAGGGGACTTCGAAGTTGCACGGGGACTTCCCAGTGGCCGTGGCTACACTGCTTGCCACCAGTTTGAAGTTAGCAACTTTGAAGTTTGTGCTGCAGAAATGATGCTAATGAGGTGCTTCATATGCAGCACAGCACCTCATTGCTATTCCCCAATCTGGCTCATTCACATGCTAGCTTCCAAGGCGGGGGCTGGTGTAGACAAGCCCTGAAACTAGTAAATGTAGTTCCTCTAACCAAGATTGCAAAAGCCCCTCGGAGTTTTAAGGAAGTACGCCTTGTAAAGCAGGGGTGCACAAAGGCGGGGCAGGCTCCCTGAGGGATGTGAAATTTCATAAGGTGGGGCACAGCACAATCAGCTGCTGGGTCTCAGGCTCATCCATCTTATTAAAAATGTTGAGATAAATTACTGGTTTTAACTCTGTGTATTCACATTTCTCTACTGATTAATACAGCTTTTTACATTCCACAGACTTATTTTCTTACACATAACAAAAGTTTTCTTTTCCCCCATATGAACATAACTGAAATTTCAGGTGCTTGGGATTTACATTAGACAGATTGCGGGGTCCTGCTAATTGCAGGGATGAAAAGTGGAGACCAGGATAAAAAGTTTGTTCAGCCCAATCTAAACTACAATGGAAATATCAGTTTGCTGTGCACTAATCCACTCAGTGAAAGTAATTACCAATCTTATGTTCAAAGAGATGGAATTTCCTCTAGCAACAAAGGATCTTAACACCAGGAATAGCTTTTTATAAGATTTCATTATTATACACTGTCATTGTTTGTATCTAAGACCACAGCTACAAGCTGCAGGAGTCTGTAGTCCCATTGACTACATCTACACTACCAGATATATTCGATTTTACTGCATTCGATTTTATAAATCTGGGTTTTATAAATTCGATTTTGCGTATCCTCACTTCCCACAAAATTCACACAAAGTTGAGCTAGTGCTACCACTCTGGAGTGGCTAAAAGTCGACTCTTGCTGCAGTGTGATGTGGGAACCTATCCCACAGTTCGCTCAGCCCTGCATTCTGCACCCTCCCCCCAAGCCCTGCTGCACCCCATCTGCTGGCAACACTTGCCCTGCTGCTTGGTTCCCAGTTCCCCACATCTTGGGGGAGCCGGGAAACTGACTAGTGGTTCTGTGTCTGGCTTGTGGGAGCCAGGAGCCAGGTGCAGCAGTGCAGTAAGTTTCTGAGCTTCCCGCCACTTTCAGGAGCCGAGAAACTGACCAGGGCTGCTGTACTCATCAGTTTCCCAGCTCCCAGGAGCAGCAGGAAGCCAGAAGCCAGGTACAGCAGCTCCAGTCAGCCTCTGGAGGCTAATTAATTTGATTCAAAAATATGGCACTTCCACAAGAGCCTTCATTCAAACAATTAAATTCAAACTTGATGCTACACTCACCCAGCTATGATATTATGCTATCCATATTAGTGCTCCCTAAATCAAGCTAATGGCATTTACAATGAAGACAGTCACCTGGTACAATTGAGCTAACTGCCTTAAATTTAAATTTATCTCATAGCATACATGTAGCCATTGTGAATGTCTGTCAGTTTCTTTCTCTTCCTTTAATAGCAGCTGAAAGCCAGCTGGATGTAAATAGCAAGGACTGTGCACTCAATGGGAAAAAAGGAGTAAAAGGGGATTCTGCAGAACATTTTTATTCCAAATAGAATTTTAAGAGAATGAAACTTCGGAAAATATTTCATGCTGTGCTATATTAAGGATGGCACATTTTACTTACTGCTCTGTGCTGTAGTGGGAAAGTTGAAGCAGCGCAGTGAAAATATATGAGTTTTGACCATTTGTTGAGGAAGAATCTGCCCCAACTAGGTGTAACTAGTTTGTTTCAAGAATACAATACCAGGATAATTATCACACAGCTGAATAAGTTAGAGAAGCATTATGGGTATGGGTATGCAAATGAGCATAGCAACATTTGGTGTCTTAGATTCCTGTTTCCGAAACTATTACCTGGGATGTGTTGTACAAAGAGACGTGTGAGGTGAATTCTGCTCTGCCACACAAGTGTACCCCCATTTGTTTCAATAGGACTAGACGGGTGTAGCCAGGAGAAGAATGTAGCTCACTATTTATTGAGTTTATGCTCCGAACAATGGCAATGATCATACTTCCTGCTTTAGCATAGTGAGCTGAAGAAACCCTCAGACCCTGAGTCCATCTGAAGCCATTAGTGCATGTCTGTCAAGTAACTGGAAGGAATATTCAGGTTTCTGAACTCTTGTCTGGAGTAATTTAACTCCTGGAAAGGAAATATTTGAAAGGGAGTCTTATAAAAACATGATTTTCTGCAACCATCCACATCTTTTTTCCTGCCCTAACCACATATATGCAAGTAAGGCTCACTTCCATGACAGAAACCTTGAACAGCAGTGGTCCTGAATGATGCTAAGCCAAGACTGAACATTATCCAGTTTCTACCACTTTTTCCTTATGGTCCAGCATATCATCTTCATCCAAACCCCCTCTCTCCAGCTAACAGCCTCACTGAAGTTTTAAGCAGACGTAGTCCTGGCCTCTTCCTTAAATATCAGATGAATGATAATTTCTGTACTATTCTTATGGAGGCTAAATAGCTGGGGGCTATGCACCAGACAGGTGGAACAGCAGACGTTCCAGTGTTGTCCTTTAACAGAAATCCCTACTTGCAAAATGCTACAGTTTGGATGGATTTACATTTCCTTACAGTCAGTGCCATTCAAATCTTGACATCTATCTCTGGAAGTCATTACACTTACAGTGGGGTTTGTGGTATTTCCCCACTCCAATTACAAGGGACACCACAAATAGCACAGGAAGGGTGAGTAGTGTGGTGGAGGAAACATCAAGAAGTTAATGCTGCCCTTTCATAGAACACTAGAACTGGAAGGGACTTCGAGAGGTCATCAAGTCCAGTCCCTGCCTTCCTGGAGTTCATGCCTCTCAGATAAATTAATTGCAATTTCTTTTTCTCCAGGGAGTTTTGATGTGTCAAAGAGGTTGTCTGGTTCGACAGTAAACTGGGGAAGAAACTTCAGCATCATTTACTAATAAGTAATCAGTTTTTGTAGATGTCAACAGTCTCGGCTGTAGCCTCAGCTAGTACATAGCAACCTACCTCCATTGATTACACAGGAGTTATGTCAGAGAATCCTAGGGCTGGAAGATACCTCAGGAGGTCATCGAGACCAGCTCCCAGCCCAAAGCAGGATCAACTCTAACTAAATCATCCCAGCCAGGACTTAAAAACCTCTAGGGATGGAGATTCCACCACCTGTCTAGATAACGCATTCCAGTGCTTCACCACTCTCTTAAGCTACATCTACACTAGGACCCCGCTTTTGAAAGGGGGATGCCAATGAGACACTTTGGGGTATGCTAATGAGGTGCTGCAATGAATATGCAGCACCTCATTAGCATAATGGTGGCTGTGGCACTTCGAAAGTGCTGCTTTCAATCTCGCGCAGCTCTTCTACACAGAGTCCTTTTCAAAAGGACCCCGCAGATGTTGAAATCCCATTATTCCTTTTTGGTATAGGAAAGGAAAGAACCCCATGTAGATGAGACGCTAGCGTAGACACCATCCTAGTGAAATAGTTTTTCCTAATATCCAACCTCCACCTCCCCCTCTGTAACTTGCAAATTTCTAAAACATGAAACCCCTACAAAATGCAAAAGAAGGTATAGATTAAGAAAGTTATCCAAAAACTGAACACCAGGTACCTCCTCATCACTTATTTTCAGGCATGCCTCTAGCTCAGGGCTGATGGGCTATGGCTCTTTATACGCCTGCATAGAAAATCCTGTTCAGTTGTTTGGAAACAATCACGAGGAGGGTTGTATGCTGTGATATAAACATGACTTCAAACTACAAATAAAACACAGGGGGCTGAAGTCTCTTAAAAATAAGTGTTTTCTGGTATTCTTCCTTGGGTTCTCTTTTGTTTCCTCACAATGTAGCTTCTGTGGGTGAAACCCTGGTTCCATTAAACAACAGCAGTTTTGATTTCCCCTTGTGATTGTAGAACACCTGATGCTTGTCACCCACTCTTGTTGGCCTCTATCAGCAGCAATGGTCAAATGTTGAGCTGACTTTTTTCCCTTTGCTGCATCAGAAGCTTATTGTTAAAAAAATGAATAATGTATGTACCTGCAGAGTGATCTGACTGAGGTTATGAAATCTCTTACTCTGATAAATCAGAGTCTGAGAATGCAAAAAATATTCACAGACACTGACCACTGATCTAAACTAATTGCTGGAGAACATGGATCAGTGTTCGTGTCATGCTCCCATTCAATACACAACCTGGGGCATGGAAGCTAGTGATCTAACCAGTGGACCAAATTTTGGTGATGAATCCTGGTCACATGCCAGAGGAGGCATGTTTTGCATATACAAAGAGGAGCTAGTTGCTTCTTGGACTCTTAATATTAAATTCCTTGAGTATCTAGTGCAATATCATTAATCTTGATAGACTTAATTGGTAATAATGCCAATGCCAGCTCTTGTAAGTGCTTTCCATTGTAAAGCAGCACTAATTGGACCATTAAACTTGTAAGTTGCTATTTTTCTCAGCAAACACATTCTTTTTCAAATGCTGATAGCATTCACCTTTGCCCTGCGACTTGCGTGCCAGATCAGCCCATCCTCTTCATTAAAATGGGCGGTCTTGAAGCAATAACCCAATCCTTGACAATAAAAGGCTGGATTCATATAGCATTAGTACTGATGTAGAACAATGAGAATCCATTAGGCCAAATTCTGACCTTGGATGATGAATTTGAACCTGGAGGAAATCTTAACTACACTGTTGTGAGATCAGCATCTGGGCTACTTTTCTTTACTTTTAGAATACCAAATAAGTTTGCATCATTTTCAGGGTGGCCTTTCAAAATATATATTGCAATTTCTCCCCTATTGTGTGCAATTAGTAACCAGCCCGTTATTTTTCTAACTAATCACTCCCACCTGTTCTGTAGATGTCAGGCTCAGTGGGACAGGGATTGTCATTTTATATATGCCTGGATAGCACTTAGCACAAAGGGGCACTGTGACGGGGTGTACCAACCCTGCACTGAGCAAGGGGGTGGAAGCGAGGCCTATTAGGTGGAAAAGGCCCCGCCCCCGAGACCCTGCTGGGCATGCTCCGGCTGCAGCACAGGTATAAAGCCTGGGGAAGCCTGGCAGTTGGGGCTGGCCAGTGAGTTGGGGGAGGAGCTCTCCCTGGAGCCTGGGTGATACAGCCCCCGAGGAGGAGGAGGAGGAGAAGGTGATGGTGGTGGCGGCGGCGGCGGCGGCGGCGGCGGCGGCGGCGGCGGGTACAGCAACCACCCAAGCAAAAATGGTGGCGGCAGCGGCGGCAATCACCTGAGCTGCAGCAGGAGCTACCCAGGGAGTGGCAGCCAGAGGGGTGGCAGCCACTGACACAGTAGCCATCTGCAGCAGGAGCAGGTAGGAAGGAGCCCAGGCTGGGAGACCAGGAGGGTTTCTGTTGTGCTCAGTGTGTTGTAGTGAGGATCCCTGCTGAGCTGGTAGCTGGGGCCACATACTCACCACCAACAGAGCCCTGGGCTGGAGCTTAGTGGAGTGGGAGGGCCCAAGCTCCCCAACCCCCTGTGAACCTGAGGCAGGGAGAGCTTTGGCCACTGAGGCCTGACTGGGTTGGGAAGCCCATGAACTGTGACTGGGCCACAGAGGCCTGACTGGGCCGTGGAGCCCTGGGGGTGATTCTGGGACCCTTGGGAGCAAGGTGGGGCAGGACACCCCACCACAGGCACCAATCTGGCTGTCTCATAAGTACCATAAATGCTAAATACCAAGGGGGGTTTCCATGTTAGTCTGTATCCACAAAAACAATGAGAAGTCCTATGACACCTTATAGACTAACACTTTTGTTGGGTGGAAAAAAAAAAAGAGAAACAAACCAGCAGTCATGTAGCACTTTGAAGACTAACAAAATAATTTATTAGGTGATGAGCTTTCGTATGGCAGACCCACTTTCTCAGATAAATGTTGTTGTTATTATTATTATTATCATTATTATTATTATTATTTCTCAGACTGACAGTTATGTAGCAAAAAAGTCCAAAAAATAATGAAATAAAAACTGACAGATCAGATACATGGAACTGAAGCAGGGTGATGGGGGTCAGAGGTAACAATACTAAGGCTAGTGCTACACTACCATTCTCCATCAGAGGTGCCATGGTAATGAGGCAATTTGAAGCAGGCTAATGAGGCGCTAACGTGCAAAGTCAGTGCATCATTAGCATAATGGCAGCTGCGCAAACAAATTTTGAATTTACAGATTCACATTAAAGATGGGGGCAGCTTTGAAATAAATGCCCCACTTTGACATTCCCTTACTCCAGTCTAGTTCTGTGAATGTTCCATGGTGTTCCACAGTTCCACGATGACATGGCTGGCTTTGTTCCTTCAAATGGTGAGTCCTGAGATCCATCTGAGATATTCAATGGTGTGAAGCAGGGGTGCATGCTGGCCCCAGTGTTATTCAACCTCTTTTTCACGTGCGTCCTCAGCCACGCAGTTAGGGACCTAGACCATGGAGTCTATGTAAAATACAGACTTGCTGGGTCACCTTTGTTGTCTAAATGCTGAAACCAAGACGTTTGAGAGGCTCATCCTTGAAGTCCTTTTTGCTGATGTCTGTGCACTTATGGCACACAAGGAATCTGATCTCCATTTCGTCGTCAACAAGGTTGCTGATGCCACTCGCCTCTTTCCTTTCACCATCAGCCTAGGAAAGACTGAGGCACTGTTTCAGCCTGCCCCAGGATCTGCTGTTCTCCCCACTTCAATCTTTATCGAAGGAACAGAGTTAAAAACAGTAGAGGAATTCAAGTACCTTGGCAGTGTGATAGCCAATGATGGCTCCCTTGACAAAGAAATCAATGCCAGAATCTGCCAGGCCAGCTGGACACTAGGACATCTGAAAGTGTGAGTGTTGAATCAGCACAATATCCGACAGTCCACTAAATTGAAAGTGTACAAGGCTGTAGTCCTGACCAGTCTCTTGTATGGCTGTGAAACCTGGACCTTGTACAGAAAACATATAAAACTGCTGGAGCGCTTCCACACACACAGCCTGAGGTCAAAACTGCACATTCAGTGGCAGGACAGAGTTACAAACCTGGAAGTCCTGGACAGAGCAGGAACCACGAGCATCGAAGCCATGATTATGAAAGCCCAGCTTCACTGGACAGGGCACATCATATGAATGGAGGAGTCGAGAATCCCTAAGCAACTCCTCTACAGTGAACTCTCCCAGGGCAAAAGGAATCAAGGTAGGCCTGGCAAGAGATATAAAGACTGAGTGAAGGCCAACATTGCTCATGCTGGTTTAAAACCAGATCAGCTAGAGCAGCATGCAAAAGACTGAACAAGCTGGTGTGCTCTTGTACGACACACATATGACAACTTTGAAGAGGAGTGACGCATATGCCTCTGATGCTCGTGAGGGGAAGAAAGCAACAGCAGCAGCCACACCAACAGAGCCAGGACAATTCCCTTGCCCCCACTGTGAATGCCCATGCCGTTCAAAGCTTGGACTCTGCAGCCACATGCAAGTCCACAACCGATGAGCTTTGAATTGCCTCACTGCCATGGCACCTCTGATGGGAGAAGGGTAATGTTGCAGCAGTTAATGGCTTGCCTGAGATCATTACGAATACCAAAGGAAGGGAAACAGTCCTTGTAATGGGTGAGATAATTTCTCTCTCTATTGAGACCAAGCGTTAGTGAATCAAATTTGAGCGTGAACTCCAGTTCACACATGCATCTGATAAAGAGGGTCTTTGCCTACAAAAGCTTATGCTCCACAATATGCTAGCCTATAACGTGGCACAGGATTTCTCGTTGTTTCTATAAATGCTAAATGTTCTCTTTCTGAACTGAATAGTGCATGTCTGATTTAGATTGTGAGGCCCTTGAGACAGGAAGTCTCTCTTGAGGCAGTACACCAATAAAGCTCAATAAATCACTGAAGTTCTTTTAGCTACTGGACTTGTGAAGTTTGTCTTCAAAAATAACATTTCCTTCTCAGTGTTTTAGAAGCATGATCCAGGCTGGCCCAAAGTTAATATAATGAAATGCTTGTGGCCACAGAATGTGGTCTAAAACCATAAAAAGTAAAGAAAAATCTGGCTATTTGCACCCTTCTTTGCTTCCCCCATATCTATTTCGACTGGTGACATTTCACTGGCTACATTTCACCCTCGGTGTGGCCACACTTGGCCAAAATTTCAAAAGGGCCATGCTAATGGCCAAATCAGAGAATACTAATCAGGCACTAAAATGAATATTCAGCACTCATTAGCATGCAAGTGCCGTGTTTCACTCACACATGGCTCAGCTACACAGGGGTCCTTTTCAAAAGGACCATGGAGATTTTGAAATCCCCTTATTCCTATCAGTGGGCACATCAGTTGATAGGAGTAAGTGGATTTCGAAGTCTGCATGGTCCTTTTGAAAAGGACCCACCATGTCGCTGAGCCGCATGTGAGCGAAACGCAGCACTTTCAAAGTGCCATGGCCAGCATCATGCTAATGAGGCACTGAATATTCATTTCAGCACCTCATTAGTATTCTTTGATTTGGCAATTAGCATGGCCGTTTCGAAGTTTTTCCCAAGTGTAGCCACGGCCAAGAAGTAAAGCAGTGTAGCTGCAGCTCTTTCTAAAGTAAACTCCATCTTCACAAGTTACACAGATTTCTTTTGAAAGAATATGTAAATGAGATGCCAGATATGTAAATATGCACCTCATTTGCATTTTCAATTTCCCTGATTTGCATGCCTCTTTTGAAAGAGGAATGCGAGTGTAGATGCAACCAACATGATTTGTTCTCATTTTGGATTTCCCAGGTGAGGATCCAGGCTCGCACTCTGGTGGAATACAGAAGCCCCAGCATAGGGAAAAGAGAGCTCTGATGGCTTTAAGCCACATTTTTGTTTTCCTGGTACTGGCTACAAAAGTGGTTCCACATGTTGATCTAATGCTCCCTGGGATCAGGTACTGGTAGTACACAGGGTTCTCATCTCTACTGCCCTATGACGGCCAGTTCTTTGGCCCCACAATATCCTGCCTCTCTTTACATCATCCGTGCCCCAGTCCTTAGCCCAAGGCACACTTCAGCCCACTTCCCACATCACAAACCTGTAACTAAAAAACCTGACTAAATTCTCCTCTGTCCCCTCTCAGGCTGTGCTGAAGTGCCCTGCTCATCACTGACCTCAACAACTGCAGAGTCCCTTCCTTGCTCCCTTAGCTGAGCTTGCTTCCCCGGAGGCCATTTTTCCTCACAAGATTCCTTGTTGCCTTCCCACTACAGGATCTCTGGTGGCTTCCCCCAGGGACATCCCTGCTCCCAACAGGCCCTGTCTCTGTGCATTCAACAAGAACTAACCTGCTCCCTGTGGCTCTCTACATTCTGTCTTCACTGGAAACAATCCTTGTTCCCGTCTGCTTCACTGAGCTCACCCGTTTCCCCATGTCCTCCCTGGACCTTTGCAACTAAGATTTCTTAGGGCAAGGCCACCCTATCAGGATGAGCTGATAGACAGCAGCTACCAAAGCCCCGCTTGCCTTAAAAATCCAGCCAGCCTACAACAGCCCTCAGCATGACAGATTGCTTTGGTGGCTTAAACTGGAGCTGCCCTGCCAGACTGAGCCATGGGCCACAGCATTGCCTAGCAACTGCAAAGCACTGGCCCTATCTTCAACAGCAGTGCTGGTGAAGAGTTTTCAGAGGGCAGTCTTAGGGCTGCCTCTGCAGTGCCTGCTCTGGAAGAGCCCTGACTTAGCTAAATACATGGCTTTAGAGTCCCTTTACACTGCTTCAGTCCTTCTGTGGAAAGAAGGCAGACTAGGGGCAAGCATGGTAGCCTGTGTTTAATTCTCCTCCCCCTTTCATAAATGTCACACCCATGTAAAAAGAGAATCAGGCCCCACAAGTGTGTTCTCCAGACACAAGACATTGTCTCAAGCTTCAGAATCAGACCTGGCTTTCAAAACCCACTTATGTTTTGAGGGACACTGGCTACGTCTACACGTGAAGCCTACATCGAAATAGCTTATTTCGATGAGTAACGTCTACACGTCCTCCAGGGCTGGCAACGTCGATGTTCAACTTCGACGTTGCGCGGCACCACATCGAAATAGGCGCTGCAAGGGAACGTCTACATGCCAAAGTAGCACACATCGAAATAAGGGTGCCAGACACAGCTGCAGACAGGGTCACAGGGCAGACTCAACAGCAAGCTGCTCCCTTAAAGGGCCCCTCCTAGACACAGTTGCACTAAACAACACAAAATACACAGAGCTGACAACTGGTTGCAGACCCTGTGCCTGCAGCATGGATCCCCAGCTGCCACAGCAGCAGCCAGAAGCCCTGGCCTAAGGGCTGCTGCCCACGGTGACCATAGAGCCCCACAGGGGCTCGAGAGAGAGCGTCTCTCAACCCCTCAGCTGATGGTCACCGTGGCGGACCCCGCTATTTCGAAGTTGCGGGACGTGCAATGACTACACGGTCCCTACTTCGATGTTGAACGTCGAAGTAGGGTGCTATTCCTATCCCCTCATGGGGTTAGCGACTTCGACGTCTCGCTGCCTAACGTCGAAGTTAACTTCGAAATAGCGCCCGGCGCGTGTAGCCGTGACGGGCGCTATTTCGAAGTTAGTGCCGCTACTTCGAAGTAGCGTGCACGTGTAGACACGGCTACTGTGATGTAGGTTGCTGTTTGGATGTTATAAAGGTAGGGCACAGCTGCAAGATTCAGATCCAGACTAATGCCTGGATTAAATCTGGAGTGGTTTGGATCAAGCCCATCTCTGGCTCTCGAGGTATATCACAGAATCGGAAGATTAGGGCTAGAAGAGAACTCAGGAGTTCATCTAGACCAATCCCCTGCTTAAAGCAGGACCAACCCCAAATAAATCTTCCCACCCAGTGGGAAGTCTTCCCAAGCCTTGCCTTAAAAGATGGAGATTCCCTGGAGAACCCAACCCAGCCACACTTCTCTTCTTCAGATTAGAGTGATGGATTTGAGAGGTACAACCTGTACCACTTCCCAGTGGTTGGTAGCGGAAAACAGGCTCACTTACTCGCCCAGGCTATAGCCCAGGAATCCCACAATCAGACAAATCTGACCTTCCTGCTATTTCTGTGGGCTGCATCCTCCTCCACCTCCTGCAGCCTTTCTCCTCCACCCTTCCTGGCAAATCTTTTCCCTCAGTCCCAGGATTGCCAGGTTTCTCCCTGACCACTCTCCTTTTCCCCTCTCTAAGCCCTTTCAGCTCCAGACTTCCTGGCTTTAGCTTCCCTAACGAGGCTTTATCAGGCATCAGTCCTCTTCAGTCAAGCCAGACTCTTCTCCAGTTGTGGCTATAGGGTTAATTGGTCCTAGTCACATCATTTAAACCGTTTCAGGGTTGGTGTGAGGTGACTACCCATTCAAGTGAATGAGTTTGCCTAAGTTAAAACTATGTAAAAACTGAGGAAGAAACTCAAGCCTATGATCACTGCTGTGTCCTACTCCAGATATATGTACAAAACTCTCATTGACTTCAAGTAAGATTAACTTGGCCCTCTTTACAGATGGGAAATGAAACATGGATGGTTTGACTCTCCCCTGCCATGCACCTTATGGAGACATTTACATTTGAGCGAAACAGAGGCAAAGTTCTCACTGGGTAGCATCTCATACCCTCTTTACATTGCTGTAAGTGACTAGAAAGGGAACAGACTGATTCTGCTCTCCTGAGAGCAGTTGTACTCCACTGCTTCATAAGAGAATTTCTCCCACCTTACACCACAGGAAGTGACATCATAAGCAGGTACAAATGAAGGGGGTGATCTGACTGAAGTCCATCTGCCAGTCTATAGACAGAACTAAACTGCAAGATCTACTGATTCCTAGTCTCATGAGCAGAGTAGCAGACCACTTATAAATTGTACCATTGAGCCAAAAAAGTAGAAGATATGACTGATCCACTTCACCAAACATTATAGAAAGGCTAATTATGGCTCAACAGCTTCATTGAGATTTATAGCTCTGGAAGAAGAATGGAGCCCTCTCAAGAGAGGCAGACAGTTGAAAGACACAATTACAATGAAAATGGCATTACATTGCCACATTAGATACAATTTCACCAAAGGGACTGGATGGAACCATAGAAATGATTGGTTTTCTGTCATTAAGATGGAGGCAGCAGCTGGTGTCATTTCTTAAAAATTCTCATTTTAGGGTATTTTTTAATTTCATGAAGTGCTTTAATTGTGTATCTGCACACATGTATGCAACCCCAATTTCTAAAAGTGGCTGGTATTGCAAAACCTCCTTCATTTTGGGCTTTTATTTGTATGAAACCCAAATTAGCAGTGAAATACCCATTAAGTTAGCAGTTACTGAGATAAGCTGCCCTGTTTTCTTCCCTTTTCTCTGGGCATTTTCATACACCTGGGCCCTGTCTACAGGAAAGGCTTTTCCCAGCAAAATTGATCTTTTGTTGGGAAAAACCACTGAGTGTCTACACACAAAATGTGCTTTGTTGACAAAACCTAGAGCATCTGCTGGCAGGGTTATACCTCTCCCCATTCAGGTATAATGCATCTCTTGACAATATTCTGTTGATCAAACTTTGTAGACACTCTGGGGGTCCCCAGTCAACAGACAAGGCCTCTGGTTCACCAGGCAGCCCTGTTGGCAGACCTTTCGGTCAGCCGTCCTGTCGAGAGAGGGCCAGGAAGTCTGGCTGCTCTGTCGACAGACCTGATTGATCTTTTGATCTTCTTTTACATGTAGACGTGATCTGTCAACAGAAGCTTTGCTGGAAAATCCCTTCCAACAGTGACGTCTGTGACAGAGGCTTCTCATGTAGACGTAGCCATAAAGACTAGCTGAGGACCAGATGAAGTGGAATCCTGAAAGCTTCAGGGAGGGTCATTTTGAGGTTTGCCATTTCTCAGAGTTTGCTGCACAAGTTATTGGCAAGTGAGAGAGGTAAGGGAAGGGCAGCTTTGCCATGGTTCACAGGCAGTGGAATCGTGTACAGTTTCTGTCACCCAAGTGGAGGTCAGGCAGGCTGGCAGTAAGAGTTGTCCTTGGAACCACAACAGGGGGCTTGAAGGGAAGTGTGAGCAGCTTTCTGCCTGACCTTCTGCTGTGTCAGTGTAGGTCTTTGTGTTTAAAATCATCCCATAGCATTGACTTGAATTAGGGCACTCTCAGGGCTGGGGCATGGGCAGCATGGACTACTGGCTTCTGTTGGGCACAGGCCAGGTCCTGGAGCACATTACCAGGATTTGTGCCAGGTTGGAATACCAGGAAAGCAGAATCAGACAAACTGGAGGACCAGAATGAGGGGTTGTCAAGGGTCAGGCCGTAACAGCCAGTCAGAATTAGAAGGCAGGTAAACACCCGCCCATCAGGGTGCAACTCAGGTCAGTAGAGTTTTAGCAGACTGCCAAAAGGTTTCTTCCTTTTGACTGTAGCCCAAAACGAACCTTACATCTCTCCCCATCAGTGAATGGGGCAGAGCTTGTGCCCCAGCAGAGTTTTGTGCATGGTCAGTGATGACTCCCAGGACTCCCACAAACCCAGGCTCAAGAACCACAAAGCCTGAAAGATACCCACAAACACATAGAAAAAGAAATCTGGAGGGTAGGGAGGTGTTTCACAAGAACCTTTGTGAAAATATCCCTGTGAGACAGGGTACCTCACATATGGTGAATCTGGTTTTCAATAACCCCTCACTATGTTCCAACTTAGCTATCTTGTTCTGACCACCTTCTGTCCCAGTGTAAAAGGGACTATATATTGTTCTTGTTAATCAGCATGGTGTTACAAAAGCTGGAGGAGTGTCTAGTAATCACAGATCTGTCTGCCTCAAGTTCTGCACGCCCTGCCTGTGTCCCCCAGTCCAGTCTCCTTCCTCCTGGGTCCAGTGCTAGTTCAAGTGTCTCACCTCCCTGACACTTAGGCTACGTCTACACGTGAAGCCAACATCGAAATAGGCTATTTCGATGAGTAACGTCTACACGTCCTCCAGGGCTGGCAACGTCAATGTTCAACTTCGACGTTGCGCAGCACCACATCGAAATAGGCGCAGCGAGGGAACGTCTACACGCCAAAGTAGCACACATCGAAATAAGGGTGCCAGGCACAGCTGCAGACAGGGTCACAGGGCAGACTCAACAGCAAGCCGCTCCCTTAAAGGGCCCCTCCCAGACACAGTTGCACTAAACAACACAAGATACACAGAGCCTACAACTGGTTGCAGACCCTGTGCCTGCAGCATGGATCCCCAGCTGCCGCAGCAGCAGCCAGAAGCCCTGGGCTAAGGGCTGCTGCCCACAGTTACCATAGAGCCCCGCAGGGGCTGGAGAGAGAGCATCTCTCAACCCCTCAGCTGATGGCCGCTATGGCGGACCCCGCTATTTCGAAGTTGCGGGACGTGCAACGACTACACGGTCCCTACTTCGACGTTGAACGTCGAAGTAGGGCGCTATTCCTATCCCCTCATGGGGTTAGCGACTTCGACGTCTCGCCGCCTAACGTTGAAGTTAACTTCGAAATAGCGCCCGGCGCGTGTAGCCGTGACGGGCGCTATTTCGAAGTTAGTGCCGCTACTTCGAAGTAGCATGCACATGTAGACACGGCTTTAGTCTCAATTTACCCTCAGACTCGTTGCTTCACTCTGTTTCCTCCCCAGCCTCTGGTCCTTGCCTTTTCCCCCACTGCATTTCAGTCATGCAGCCGCCTCCTCCTTTGCGCTGTCTGAACAAGAGCAGAGGGAACACAGGTGAGAGTTTCTCCTTTCTCTCATTTTCTCTGCCTGGCATCACCCCTGCTCACTGCAAACAGGAGCAACAGTTCCAGGGGAAGTTCTGCTTATCCCTAGCCTGCAGTATGCCCTGCGCAGAGGGATCAGCTGGAAAGTTGAACAACCAGACAACTCTACTACCAAACAACTCTCTATTGAGTGTGCACAAGCCTACAAATTTGCAAGGGATTATAACCTGGCAGAATGTGGGTGGCTTTTCATGGGAAAGAAAGATGCACGATGCACGTCGAACAGCAAGCCTTGCTGAACCGGAAGCCCCTTGTTCCAATGCCGTGAGGTGCAAGAACCCACCCCCAAGGGAAGTTTGTAAGATTATTTTGTTCATGGTAAAAAACAATGTATTTTCTCCAGTCTTGGGCCAGGAATTGGCTAATTTTTTTTAGCTAGAGGCAGACACCTGTCATGGAAAATTTAGCCTACCGCTCCCCCCCACACGCAAAAGGTCAAGTCTGAAAGACATAAGTGTCTGAAAACATGGAAATTTACATATTTCATAGAGCTGGAAGAGACCTTGAGAGGTCATTGAGTCCACCCCCGTGGACTCACAGCAAGACCTATCACCACCCTGACAGATTTTTTTTTTTTAACCCTGAACAGCCACTCTCAAGGATTGAGCTCACTACCCTGGGTTTAACAAGGTCAATGTTATAACCACTGAGGTATCCTCCCCTTCCAAAGTTGTATATGTTTTGGAAGCTTACACAAGTTTAGCCATAGGCTGCAATGGTAGTTCCAGCTATAATTCAGCAGAAAAGGGATTTGTATGCAGCCTCTGGAACATCCATCACACTGGGAAAGAGTAACTAAAAGCAAATGGCTTTCACTCTTCTGGCTGTTCCCTGTCTTATCAGAGAGGATTATGAGCAAAGGGTTTTCTCCTTTGGCTCAGCTTAATGGGGAAGTCATTAGCCTTTGTTTACAACACCACAGTTTGTTACTATGGAAGTGATTATGATGTCAACATTTGGACTTTAATGTAGGATGAAAGGCAGCAGCAAGAAGGGTTTGCAAAGAAGAGCCCCCCAGTTCAAACAAATAGCTTGATTCATTATTACTGAAAATTAGAGACAGGCTCAAACTGTACCATCTGGATGTGGATTAGGAACAGCTTGAAGGTTCAGTAGCATTGAGCACTCAAGTGTTGGTTTTGCCCATTATGTATCTAAGGACCTTTTGCAAAATTTGGATCCAAATCTGGGTTCGGTTTTTGAAACCCCCCAAAACCCACAGCTATTATCTTCTGAGGTGTGAACCTAGTTCTCTTTGGGTAGAAATGGCAAGGAAAGTGAGGAACATCACAAGAAATACATCCTCTTGAACTGTCATGTCAGATACTAAGCACATAGCGGAATCATTGGCATAATACAGACGACTGTAACTTTCCTGTCAACTAAATGTAGTAACCTTGGAACAAAAGCGTTGCGTGTCAGTAATGATGATGAGAAGGTTTTGCTGGGAAGGAGTCAGATGCTGTCTGACACATGGAACAGCAGCAATCGTGTGGAAATTAAAGACCCAGACACATGCTTTCTAAAATTATCCATGAAACTAATACCAAGGGCAACATACTTAAAATATTCTTCCCAAGAGAAGGCAGACAGGCTGAGTGCAAGCTGCAGGATGGCTGTCAGGGCAGGGAAGTGCAAAGCAGTCTGTCGTGTCACTCCTAGGATCTGCCTCTGATACTAAAGCCCTGGACTTTGACACCCCATTATCTTGCCCTGCCCTCCCCAATAGCTGGTGCCTGTAGTGCCACACATTGTTAACATTGTTAGTGCAGTTCTGCTGCGCATGTCAGCAGAGGCTCTTGTTGCAGACTCGGCAGCTCAAACAACATCTTTCAGGTTTATTTTGTTATGGCTTAATTGACTTTCCTGCCCCCAGCAAACAGCAAGAGCAACCCTCTTTTTTGATAAAAGGATATTTTAAACCAATGGCAGAAGCCATTTACCTTTTAAGGGCAAAAAGGAAAGTGCAGACGCTTCTGCAGAGATATGGTAGGATCCATGACAATACTCATGTTGAGTAAAGTACACCAACCCTCTATCTCCTGTATCAGCTCCTCATCTGTATAATGGAGATTGCATTCGTCTACCTTACAGAGAGGTTGTGGGGGTAAATCCACGAATGAGGGTGAGTAATTCATATAGCAGTGGCACAGTCCATATTATCAGTTAGACAATGCATTGACAGTGGGTTTGTTTAATTCCTTCAGCTGCCGCTCCATAGTATTTTAATGCAACTTGTAGCCAAGAATATTTTTTTAAATTGCAGACTAGTGGATCCGTGACTAATGTTGTTATTTCTTATTATCATGTCGCTTGATCTATCCTACTGAGGTTAGATCAAGCCACATGATAAATTCCAGCTCATACGAGGGAGCGGGGATAGGAACAGGTCTGCCCCTTTATTTTAGTGTCAGAAGGTGAGTGGAGGTAGAGTTCTCACTTAAGATCAGGGTACTGATCTTTTGTTGTAGAGCTGAGGCAGGATGTAAAAGCTGGCCCCAGAACTTTGTGATCATGGGGCTGGAGAGATGGAGAACCAGATGTGTGGAGGTAGGTTGGAGGCCTCCTTACAATTGCCCAGATGTTAAGAGGAACAGGGGAAGGGGCTAGATATTTACCACTGGAGAACAGGATAGTTTCAGTGGCCAGCGATAACAGCCATCTGCACTGAGTCAGAGTTTCATTTCTATAGAAGACAGAGAAGATGCCGGCTTTTAATTACAGCAGACACAAATACATTTAACACATTGACCAAAAGTCATGTCTCCACTTAAAGATACAACAGCCACAAAGAACCATGGCTTCTCTAAGACAGATGGGAAAGAGAGAATTTAGGATTCTATGGCAACAGGAGACTTGCTCCTGCTGCCTGACCAGCTGGCAAAGTAAATGATGGGCTCAAAGCGCACAGCTCAGATCTGGACCCCTGCTTCCCTCACAGCTGTGGGATTCTTGGAGTCTGATTTGCCGCAGCCAATTACACACCTGCTTATTTTACACTCAGGTATAATCCTGTGACAAGGCTATTTTCCATTCCTGAGTTCAGTGGAAATATTTCTAATGTGCTGCTTAGCGTGTTAAGATCTTGCAGGACGCATGTGGAGGGGCTTGATTTGGGCCCAACTATAGCAAATATGGGTCAACAACAGGAACAGCCTGCCCCAAAGAGACATAGTGAAGAGCACTTTGAGACTGTTGGCTGCAAAGACCCAGCCCAGAAGCACAAGTGAATGAAGCCACTGAAATGTGCATTGTACCTGAGCCTATTAGCAAGGGCAGCAAAGAGACTTCAAAATATTTGTTAAAGACTGAACATCTTCAGGTTTTTTTGACTTGTTCAACCCATAGGCAGCAAGAAGCTAGATCATGGTTTCCCAAACTGGGGGGCATGCCCCCGGGGGGGGGTGAAGAATTTCCAGAGGGGGCATGAGGCAACCCAGCCCCCCATCATACCCCGCACCTGAAGAAAGATCTGGCCTTTGCTTCCAGCTTTCAGCACCTCCCATTTTACATGGGTGCCCTGGCGCAGCTGCCGTAGAAAGCAGACAGCCAGCAAAGACCCACTGACTGCCTTCTGCAAATGAGAGTGTGTGTGGGTTGGCAGGGAGGAGAAGGAGGAGGATGGGGTTAGATGCAGGGATGGGGGTGCCTGGCTTTGTGGGAGGGCAGAGGAAGGGCTCAGCTGGGCAGCTCGCAGGACTTGCAGGGCTTGAGTGGCCAGCCAGCTTGCAGGATACATGGGGCTCAGGCGACTAGTCCCAGCAGAGCAGGGCTTGGGCAGCTGGCCCCAGCAGCATGGCGCTTGGGCAGCTCGGGATGGTGGGTGGGTGGCTGGCCCTGGCAGCTTGAGGCTTGGGTGGAGAGCTCGGTCGGCTGGCCTGCGGCTGGGGTGGGTGTCTGCTGGGCAGGCAGCTGCTCCCGGCAGCATGGGGCTTGGGCAGCTGGCGGGCAAGCAGGTGGCTGGCCCCAGCAATGCGAGGCTCGGCTGGGCAGCTCTGGCAGTGCAGGTCTTGGGCGGGTGGCAGGGTGGGGTGGGCAGTTCTGGAGGCTGGCTTGGGGCTCAGGTAGCTGGGAAGCTGGGGCTGCACTGGGCAACCAAAAGGGGCCAAGAAAATTAATTTGTGTTTATTTATGATTTTAAATAACATTTTATATCATGCTTTTGTGTTTATTTCAAATTATTAATTGAATTTTTTATTAAAAGGGGGTTGGATGATGGTGGGGGGTCATGAGGGTTTCTCAAAAAGCAAAAGCGGGGGTGTGATGCCAAAAAATTTGGAAACCACTGAGCTAGATCTTCAGACTAGCAACCTGGCAGCTGACAATGCTCGGAGATATGTGGAGCAAAACTTCTGATTAAGTGCAAAATATTCCTGGGAGCAGTTTTTGAACTTGGATGTTCAGGCTGGAACTTCCAGCCTGCTCCTGATTCAGGGCAAGCAGATCTTTATTCCTGTGCAGAAGCCATTACAGGATCAGGACCTTGGACACAACCATATATTGGGGAAGAGAGGAACCTGCTTTAAAGATGTAAATGCTAATTTTAGTTCATAAACGATTAACTGTGGGTCAAATCTTGTGGCCTGCTGAGATTTTCAATGATAGTAATGAGAATTTAACCATTTGAAAACTCACAGGTCTAAACTCTATACAAATGGAAAGAAACATTATTGCAACACAAGACCCCACTGCGCTTAGCTACTAAACCCCTCTGAACCAGGGAGGCAGCTGACAGAGCACCGAATGCTCTGTTTAGTAGTTCAGTGATGGGGATTAAAAACAAACATAGAGGGTGTGGTAAACTCTGTGTCAGTCACTGCAGCCTAGTAAGTTTTCTTAGTAGTAGCCTTCAGTTCACAATGCCTAGGAAGTAAAACATCAGGGTGATATGAGATATATCTTTATAAGATGAAATAATAAAAGGTTAATTATGGCATACGGGTCTAAGGGGATTCACTCTCCCTCTCCATTAATACAACACCATCCAGAATTACAAGGCTTAATTGTTAAATTTCTAAGATCCGTTTTGTCCTGTCCAAAAAGACCCTGACTGGAATATGCAAAAAGTTCACCAAGCTAGTGGAAATCTTTTGGGTCCCCCATGACCTGTACCCAGGATCATTCTTCCCCTCAAACTATGATGTGAGCTGGGCTACTATGAGGTCATTGTGCATAGAACCACTTGTAGGTTCTGCACCTCACTGAGCGTCTATCTAAAGGTACTGGGAGACCGACCCAGTCATGGTCAAACTTCCAGGGTTTGATTTCATGTGCCTAGTGGGAACATGTGAAATTGAACTATCAGGGCTCAACTGTCAACCCAGGTGCTCCTCATTATTGTGAGGATTAAGGGAAGTCGATGGGAGAGTTTCTCCTGTCAACCTCCTTCACTGAGGACAGCCAGGTAAGTCGATTTTAGATAAGTTGATTCCAGCTATACAATTTTCATAGTTGGAATTCCCTGTCTGGGATCAACTTTCAGGTCTAGTGTATGGCCTGAGACTGAATGAGAAAACTGTAGAAAGTAGGGTCACTTCTGGGCTGTAAAATGTTTTTAAAAACCAAAATTATCACACAAACAAGAGGTACCAAAAAAAAATTCATTCTCTTCCATTTTGCCACTGTGGAACATTCTTTAAGGTGAATATTCTAGCATTGTCCAGTCAAGTTTGAACTGGCCCAAGTAACGGAACTCCCCCATTTGCCCTTGGAAAACTACTCCTTGGTCTCATGCATGGCAGGTTGTTTCTCATTGTTTCAACTCACAAGTGGGTGAAACTGTACCATGAACAGAAGTTGACAGCATCATGTAAGCAGTATATAGGCATCTGCCCAAAAGTCATTTTAATGCTGCCTGTATATTATGCTATCACTTAGTATAGTACCTGTGTATTGCCAAAGGAGCCTACAGGAATTAGGCACTCGACTCCCATTGAATTTCCCAAGGAGTTGAGCTCTTAACTATCTTACATGCTTCTGAAAATTCCAGCCTCAACTTCTATGGTGCATCTATTGCCTCTTAATATGTGAATACTGTTCCCACAATCCATCGCTCAAATATAATGTATCAGGACAAGAGAAGCCTTCTGAGTGCAGATTCCACAGTTTGTTCTCTGCCAAGTTATGTTGCAATAATAAGGTTGATTCTTTTCCTTTTAGAGCCCTGGTGTCCAACACGTGGCAATTTGGCCTGTTGAATGTGGCTTGTTGGTTGAACGTGGCTAGTTGGTTGAACAACAAATATCTTTTCAGAATGCAGCTAGTTTGCTATGGCAGTCACCACTGCATTGGCTACTTCTTCGAATAGGTTGGATGCCACAATTTGAGAGGTTATTATGAGAGGAAAAAATATTTTATGCAATAAAGAACAATGTCTCAGCTTTGCTGTTGTTACTGATGTTTGGTGTCCTCTAGTGGTACTAATATTGTAATACTATTTGTCTCATCTTCAAAATGTGTGTTTACAATCACTCAATCAAGATGTCTAAACCAAGCCCCAAAGATTCACTCCCCACTAAATTATGTTAAACAAAATCCTAGCGGGGAGGGACTTGGGCCCCCATGTGCACACACAGCTTCATTTTCCAGTGTGAAGTCTTGCAGTACCATAATACAAAATTAAGAAACGGTTGGTACAATGCTGTACTACATATTGGCAACATCTTGGAAGGCAAGGTAGGGAATCCGATATAACCTGTATTCCACTTTGCCTGGGGTGACCAACTACTGATTATAAAGCACAGGTCATTTAAAAATAGTTACATCTCTGTTCATTTTAAAATAACTCATTTAGAAAAAAAACATTGGCAGCACTGTAAAACAACTGCTTTAATCATCATTAGTCATTTTGAGATGAGCCGTACAAACATTCATTGCCAATTAATTCAGAGTGCCCTGCTTCAGTGAATGCCACAAGTATAATTAATGTGGCCATCATAGTATTCACTGCAATTCAACATTAAATATTACTCATGTTAAAGTGTTACAGAAACTATTCTAATTTTCTAAATCATCACTCTATGTTGACTTTCTTTAAAATATTTTATGGCTGAACAAGAGGCCTTTCTGTGAAACTGAAAGGAGACAAATTCAAAACTAATAAAAAAATATTTTTTAGACAAAACTACAGTTAGCCAGTGGAACGCACTGCCATAAGATATCAATGAGACCAAAAGCCTGCCAGGACTCAGAAAGGGTTCTCGTACATTTAAGCATAACAAAAATATTCAGTTATAATAGTAGCTATTAAGAACATCAGTAAGGTTATGGAAGGGAGATAAACCTTCCTGCTTCAAGGCACAAGCCAACTTCTACCTACATAGGCTTAAGAGGAAACTTTCCCTTTTTTGCATGGATTATTGTAAGCCTGCCTAGTGCATGGATTCATCCTCTGAATATCTGGTGGTGGCTACTATCAAAGACAGAATACTGGCATAGACAGACCTCAGGTCTGATCCAATATGCCAAAGCCTGGGGAAATCAAGTTCATGTTTTTCTTAAGCGAATAGGCTATAACTTATTTACATTGAATTAGCATCTAAGAGCCCTAATGCTAGGCCAGGGATCCACTACTCCAGAAGCTGTACAAACACAGAAGCAAAGCAGGTGTTATTTTCTTCCTATTTGATCCTCTATTTCACAAAAAATGGTAATGGAAAAGATCTGTTACCATCCTGTCTTTTAATCTACCCCTTGCAGAGTTGTTTGGAACAGTATTTTTCTTTCTCATCCACCTATCCTCTACTTGCATGTCCAGTCCTGTTCCTAATAACACCACAGTAGAGCGCAGCTTATGCAAAACACAGTAGAGATGCACAGGAAGACAACTGGTGCCCTTCCCCCATGAGTTTATAGGTCATAGTGACAAAGACAAATGTTGAAAGGAAATGGATACTACACAGAAGACTAGGCTTTGGGGAAGTGCTTTTCAACCCTTTTCCATTTGCACAGCCCTAAACAAAAAAATTGAATGGCATTGCAGACCTCTTTGGAAATCTCAGACCTTCTGCAGATCCCCAGAGGTCTGTCGATCACAGGTTGAAAAAACACTGTTTTGGGGCATTGATATACATCTTGTTAGTTGTGGGGTTTTTTCTATTAGTGGGAGAAGAATTGAGCCCTAATGAAGTACAGGTTGAACCTCCCTAAACTGATAACCTTGGGACCTGACTGCTTCCAGAAGACAGAATTTGCTAGATGATGGGAGGTCAATATTGTCTTGTAGCATTATCAACACTTCCACTGCTTAGTGGGCCCTTGGAAGACATTGGCCGTGTCTACACTAGCCCCAAACTTCGAAATGGCCATGTAAATGGCCATTTCGAAGTTTACTAATGAAGCTCTGAAATACATATTCAGCACCTCATTAGCATGCGGGCAGCCGTGGCACTTTGAAGTTGATGTGGCTCGCCACCGTGTGGCTCGTCCCAATGGGGCTCCTTTTGGAAAGACCCCGCCTACTTCGAAGTCCCCATATTCCCATCTGCTCACAGGAATAAGGGGACTTCGAAGTAGGTGGGGTCCTTTCGAAAAGGCGCCCTGTCGGGACAAGCTGCACGGCAGCGAGCCACATCAATTTCGAAGTGCCGCGGCCGCCCGCATGTTAATGAGGCGCTGAATATGTATTTCAGCACTTCATTAGTAAATTTCAAAATGGCCATTTACATGGCCATTTCGAAGTTTGGGGCTAGTGTAGACATAGCCATTTAGATGTAAATTACATCTAAACAACAGAACAGAACACTGAGAGCCAGGGCTGGTGGCTGAAAACAAACTTTATGGGACCACAGGAAATTTGGCCACACCCATGATAAGTGGTCATCCAGCTAACTATAATCATGGTGGATTATGGATGTTGCTAGATCAGAGTCCAGGATTAGAGAGGTTCAACCTCTACTTTTAACAATATTGGGTTTGGGTCAAATGTCTCTCTTTGTTAACTCTGCCTCTTTAGAGTTTGCATAGACTGGCACAGCTAAAGACTGGTGCTTTTCCTAAAGGAAAGAGGATTGGGTGGAACTTTGGGTTCAAATCCTGACAAAGCTACAGACTTCCTGTGTGACAGAGATCATGTGGGGTTTTTTCAGCCAGGACTAAAGGGCCTTCAGCCTTCAGTTAAGGCTCTTGAAGACAAAACACATATCTCATGTATGGAGTGTATTCATTTTGAATGGAAGTTCTCTCTCTTGTTTCTGTTTTCATTGGTTCCTGGTTCCCCTCTTCTCTCAAAGATATCTGCCACTCAGACACCTGTCCTGTGGCCAAAACTTCATGGCTTGGTCTACAGTACAGAGTTTTGTCTACTGAAGGGGCCTTCTGTCGACATAACTCAGGGAGCATCTACACGCTTAAAGCATTCTGTCGACAAAATATTGACAAAACTCTGCATTTTCTTCAACAGTATTATCTCTCAAAAATTTGAGTCAATCTCTGGACAAATTACTGTCCACAAAAGTGCAGTGTAGACATGTCTGTCGACAGAGAGGACTTCTGGTTGCTGGCCAGCCCTCTTTGCAGAGCTGACATTCCGCCTTCTGGTGCCAGAGGGCAGTGCAGTCTGGCAGTTCTCTGTCAACAGAAGAAGAGTGAAAACGCAATCTGCTGACAGAGATTCTGTCGAGATTTCCCTGTCGACCGTAACTTCTGTCGACAGATGCTATTAATGTAGACAAGGCCCATGTGAACATCATTTCCATTTAAAGTCAATGCCAGTTTGGATGGTTTATATTATAATGGTGCGTCTACTTGCATTCCTCTTTCAAAATAGGTATGCAAATGAGGTAAATTGAAAATGCAAATGAGGTATAAATTTGCATATTGGCACCTCATTTGGATATTCTAATTTCGTAGCGTAGACGCTGGTCTTTCGAAAGTACACCCCATCTTCGAAAGAATCCTCCTTCCCATTAAATAAATGGAAGAAGGATTCTTTCGAAGATGGTTTACTTTCGAAAGAGTAGCATCTACACTGGCTTTCTTCTTTCGAAAGAAGCTCTTTCGAAATTAGAATATGCAAATGAGGTTCTAAATGTACAAATGTATACCTCATTTGCATTTTTGATTTACCTTATTTGCATACCTCTTTCAAAAGAGGAATGCAAGAGTATATGCACTCTTGGAGTAAGGAGACTTAGAATCTCATCCCTTCACTATATCCAAACTCCTGGTGGGGATTAGAAATCTGAGTTTGCTCCTACCTAACATCTCCCCTCAAGCACAAAACAAAAAGAAATATTTTAAGGAAGAATTCACCTATAACTCCCATTCTCCTGCTGACTAACCTGCTCCACCCACCTGACTATTGAGAAACATTAATGTACTCTATCTTCACATGAGAGTTACAAAGTCACAACATTGGGTGACTGGCCAATAAAATGGCAGATGAAATTCAACATTAATAAATGCAAAGGAACGCACAGTGGAAAATATAATCCTAATTATACATGCAAAATGTTAGGGTCTAAATTAGCTGTTACCAATCAGAGAGAGATGTTGCAGTTATTAGTAATAGTTCTCTGAAAACATCCACTCAGTGAGCAGTGGCAGTCACAAAATTGAACAGAATATTGGGAGTTATTGTGAAGGGAATAGACAAAAAGACAAAAGATATTGTTTTGCTTGTATCTAAATCCATGGAATGCCTGTATCTTGAATATTGCACGCAGATATGGTTACCACATCTCAAAAATATACTTGAATTATGGCAGGTTAAGGTTAGGGAAAAGGGCAACAAAATGATTCACTGTCTTTAACAACATCCATGTGAGGGGAGATTAATAGGACTGGGACTTTTGAGCTTCGAAAAGAGGTGACTAAGGGGAGATATGACAGAGGTCTACAAAACTAGGAGAGATATGGAGAAAGAAGATAATTATTCCTTCTCATAAAACAAGAATTAGGGGTTACCGAATGTAGTTACCAGGCAGCAGATTGAAAACAAACAACCAAAAGTAAGTATGCCTTCACACATCAATTTTTGGAACTCTTTGCCAGTGGATGTTGTGAAGGCCAAGATTCAGAAGGGTAGCCATGGGGTGTGGGGACTGTAGGTGATGGGTTTTGAATGCTGAAAATCTGGATATTTGATTTGTGTTCATTTTTTATTCTTTTGATAAAAGACTGTCCAGTTTGTCCAATCTACATGGCTGAGGGGCACTGCTGGCACCTAATGTGCAGGTGACTGAGCCCCTGATGGTGTGGCTGATGTAGTTAGGTCCTGTGATGGTATTATTTGAGTAGATATGCAGAGTTGGCAACAGGGCTTGTTACAGGGATTGGTTCCTGGGTTAGTGTTTCTGTTCTGTTGGTGAGTGTTTGCTTCAGGTTGGGAGGCTGTCTGTAAGCATGAAGGATCATCTTCCTGGATAGATTGTAGATTGTTGATGATGTGCTGGAGAGGCTTTTGCTGGAGCTGTAGGTGATGGTTAGTGGTGTTCTGTTACGTTTCTTGTTGGGCCCATCTTGTAGTAAGTGATTTCTGAGCTCCCCTTTGGCTCTCTCAGTCTGTTTCTTCTCATCCTCAGGTGAGTACTATAGTTTTAAGAATGCTTGATAGAGATCCTTTAAGTGTTTGTCTCTGAGGAATTGGAGCAAATGTGGTTGTATCTTAGAGCTTGATGGCAGAGAATGGATTGTGTGATGTGTTCTGGATGAAAGTTGGAGGTATATAGGTAAATATAGTGGTCAATAGATTTCCACTTAGTCTGGTGTTTATGTGACCATCATTTATTTGCACTTTAGTGTCCAGGAAGAGGATCTTTTGTGTAGACAGGTCCAGGCTGAAGTTGATGGTAGACTCTTGGGTGGAATTCTTCAAGGGCCTTCATCCTGTAGTCTAGATGATAAAGATGTCATCAATGTAGTGCAAGTAAAGGAGGAGTACTTGAGGAATGAGAGCTGAGGAACATAACAATTTTGGCATATTCTTGGTCTATGCAGGTACCCATAGCAGTGCTGCTGACTTATAGGAATAAATTGTCCCAAGATGTGAAATGGTTGTGGCTGAGGACAAAGTCACAAAGCTTATCCACCATTGTCTTCTGACATCATTGGGGATACTGTTTCTGACAGCTTTAGTCCATCTTTGTGTGGAATGTTGATGCAGAGAACTCCTACATCCATAGAAGCCAGGATGGTGTTTTATAGAAGATCACCAACAGATTGACTTCCTGAGTAAACGACAATGGTATCCCAGACAACTAAGAGCACTGGTAGAGGAGGGCCAGCAGAGAGAATTCTCCTAGCCAGACAATCGTGCTGTAAGAATGCCAATGCCTGAGATGATGGGGCATACAGGATTCTCAAATTTATGGATCTTGGGTAGCAGATTGAACATCCCAGATCAGCGTCCTAGGGATGACACAAAACTAGGGGGAGAGGTAGATACATTGGAGGGTAGAGAGAGAATCCAGAGTGACCTGGATAAATTGGAGGACTGGGGCAAAAAAATCTGATGCGTTTCAACAAGAAGTGTAGAGTCCTGTACCTGGGGCACAAGAATCCCAAGCATTATTATAGGCTGGGGACCAGCTGGCTCAGCAGCAGTGCGATGGAAAGGGACCTAGGGGTTATGGTGGATGAAAGGCTGGATATGAGTAAACAGTGTGCCCTTGTAGCCAAGAAGGTTAACAGCATACGAGGGGGCATTAGGAGGAACATTTCAAGCAGGTCTAGAGAAGTAGTTGTTGCCCTCTATTCGGCACTGGTGAGGCCACATCTTGAATATTGTGTCCAGTATAAAAAGGATGTGGATTTGCTGGAGCAGGTTCAGTGGAGGGCAACAAAAATGATTAAGGGACTAGAGCACAAGACCTACGGGGATAGGCTGAGGGATCTGGGTTTGTTCAGTTTACAGAAGAGAAGACTGAGGGGTGATTTAATAGCAGCCTTCAGTTTCCTGAATGGGAGCTCTAAAGAGGAGAGTGAGAAACTGTTCTCAGTGGTGTCAGATGACAGAACAAGGAGTAATGGTCAGAAGTTGAAGAGGGAAAGGTGTAGGTTGGATATTAGGGAAAACTACTTCACCGGAAAGGTGGTGAAGCATTGGAATGCATTGCCTAGAAAGCTGGTGGATTCTCCATCTCTCGAGGTTTTTAAGTCCTGGCTGGACAAGGTCCTGGCTGGGATGACTTAGTGGGGGTTGATCCTGCTTGAAGCAGGAAGATGGACTAGATGACCTCCTGAGGTCCCTTCCAGCCCTAGGATTCTGTGATTCTGTGATGTGTCTGTGTACATTTGTTCCTGTGCTTCTTCAGGAAGTTTCTTGAGCAAATGGTGTAGTATCTTTTGCTACTCAGTAAGATTAGAGGACAGCAGCCTGTAGAATGCAGTTTTGGAGAGTGTGGGAGCGGTCTCTCATTTGTAATCTGATGTGTTTGTGATGACTACAGAACCTCCTTTGTCAGTCTCTTTGATTATCATGTCAGAGTTGTTTCTGAGACTGTGGATGGCATTGAGTTCTGCATGGCTGAGGTTATGGGACAAACGATGCTGCTTGTCCATGATTTGAGACTATACACTTTGGCAGAAGCCTCTCTGTAGAAGTCCAGTCTGTTGTTTCAACAGTCAGGAGCAGTCCAGACAGAATCTTTCTTCTTGTGGCATTGGTAGAATAGTTCCTGTGGGTTAGTGAGCTGTTAATCGGCAAGGTGGAAATATTCCTTGAAGCAGAGATCAGCAACAAATCTAAAAATATGAAAAAGTGAATATTGGAGGGAAATTTTTTGGTTTTGGAAAAACAAATCAAGAAGAAAATTCTTTTGAAAAATTTCAACCAGTTCCACTAACTGCACTGAGGAGTGGTTTTCCAACATCTTACCCAACATGCTGGGTTTCTTCCAACATATGTTATGTTTTCTCTCTGATCAGCCTGTCTGCTCAATTCTTGTAACACAGCATAGAGCTCAGCAGGCAAAGAAAACTGGCTGTTCTACTATTATATTCAACTTCAGTGAAAGTAATCCCATCTCCTCTTTAAAGATATATTCTGGCTCATATGTTAATTAACAATAATCTGCACGCTGACTTTTTTTTTAAAGTCACGTTACGGAGCAAACATTTAGGGTCACAGCAATATTAGCAATAGTTTGATCTAGCTGTTGCTACTTGCATAATAGGGACCTGATCAAGAGTAATTCCAACAAAGTAAAGTTTCATTCATGTAAAACCAATGTAAACAAAAAGGAAAATACTGCTTAGTTATGGTTAAAAATGCTGAAAATTAAATCATACCCTCAAGTTCTCACTAACAGAGAGACACCCAGATAATGGGAAAATTCCTTGTTATATGCTGCTTTCACTGGACATTGAGACTGGAGACAATTACAGTCATACTAGGAAGATTTAAAATGAGACTGTAGCATTACATTTCAATTGACTTAAAGGGCAGGGTTTCCCAGGGAATCACAGCATAAAAATTGGAGAGCTGCTGCTTTCTGGGAGTGGACATTGTTGATTTTGTAATAAATAGGAGGACTGATTCCACAGTGGAAAACAAAGGAATGAAAATTAAAGGGTTTAGATCCTTTTGCTGTTCAGTTATTTCTTCCTCCGCTTCTGTTTTTTAAGACCAATATTAAATGTGCTCAGCTGAAGTTTCATGGATGTAAAGGAAGTATTTAGGAGATGAGAACCTCAATGACTTCCCTAATATTTCTTTCAGGTGCTGTTAGTCATGCAGCGCCCTTCACATCATTACGAGTGCTTAATCAATCCTCATAAGTGCACTGTCATTTGGTTTGAAGAGAACTTTTGGTTCTTTTTATTTCTCTCTTCTCTTGGTTCTCAAATAAAGTGTAAAAATACCTTAGGGAACATCCCCCCACCCAAAAAAAAGCCAAAATTTCAAAAAAGTAATAGCAAAAAAAAATAAAAGTACACCAGAACAGAAGTCCATTAAACAACAAGTAGGGCACTGGATGATCAGGATGCTAAAGTAGCACTCAAGGATAATGAAGCCATCGTGGAGAAACTAAATGAACTCTTTGTAACAGTTTTCATGGCTGAGGAGATCCCAAACCTTTTGAGGTGGCAACCTGAAGGACTGACCCTGACTGAGGTATCAGTAGAGAAGGTTTTGGAACAAATTAATAAACTAAACAATAATAAGTCACCAGGACTGGATGGTATCTACCCAAGAATTCTGAAGGAACTCAAATGAAAAATTGCAGAACTGCTAACTATGGTAATGAGCTTCTGTACTAAATGATTGGAAAACAGCTAATGTGATGTCAATTTTTAAAGGGTCCCAGGGGTGGTACTGGCAATTACAGGCTGGAAAACCTAACTTCATTACCAGGCAAAATGATTGAAACTACGGATCAGAACAGAACTGTCAGACACAAATGTACAAAGTTTGTCGTGGAAGAATCAATCTGGTGGTGTGTTTTTTTTCATTTGTTTGTTTGTTAGTTTGTTTTTAAAAGGGAAATCACCAATCTGCTAGAATTCTTTAGGGGGTCAACAAGCATGTGGGCAAGGGTAAGCCAGTGGATACAGCGTACTTAGGTTTTCAGAAAGAAGGCTCTTAAGCAAAGTAAGATGTCATGGGAACAGAGGAATGGTCCTCCCATGGATTGGCAACTCAGTAAAAAATAATGTAAGCTTAGAAGACATAGGATAGGAATACATGGGGCGTTTGCAGAATGGAGAAAGGTAAATTAGTGGGGTTCTTCAAGGGTCTGTCTTGGAACCAGTGACAAATGATCCGGAGAAAGGGATAAAGAGTGAGGTGGCAACATTTGTACATGATACAAAACTACTCATGGTACCTAAGTCCAAAGCAGACTCTGACGAGCTACAAAGGGATCTCATAAAATTAGATGGCTGGGCAACAAAATGGCATATGACATTCTATATTAATAAATGTAAAGCAATGTGCATTGGACAATTCCAACTATAATTACAAAATTATGGTGTCCAAATTAGCTGTTGCTACACAAAAGAGAGATATTTGAGTTATTGTGGATAATTCTCAAAAACATACACTCAATGTGCATTGGCAGTCAAAAAAAGCTAACAGAATCCTGGGAATCATTCAAAAAGGGACAAATAATAAGGAGTATCTTTAATGCTGCATGCATATGTACTTGGCCCACCTCAAAAAAGATATATCAGAATTGGAAAAGGTTCAAACAAGAGCAACAAATATGTTTAGGGATATGGCGTGGTGGCCATATGAGGTGAGATTAATAAGACTGGGACTTTTCACCTTGAAAAAGAGACTGCTGGGGGGGATATGATTGATTTCTATATGATCATAAATGGTATAGCAAAAGTAAATAAGCAAGTGTTATTTACTCCTCAAACATAAAACCAAGGGTCACCACATACAATTAATAGGCAGCAGGCTTTAAAAAAACAAAAGGAAGTATTTGTTTGGTCAATGAAAAGTCACCCTGTGGAACTCTTTCCAAGAGGATGTTGGAAGGCCAAGACTGTAGGAGAGTTAAAAAGGAACTAGATAAGTTCATGAAGAACAGATCTATCAATGACTAATATGCAGGATGGGCAGGGATGGTGTCATTCGCCTCTCTTTGCCAGAAGTTGAGAATGGGGGATGGACCACTTGATGATAACCTGTTCTGTTCATTCGCTCTGGGGCACATGGTATTGGCCACTGTCAGAAGACAGAATACCAAGCTAGAAGGATCTTTGGTCTGACCCACTATGGCCATTCTTCTGTTCTTCTGTTGAAATTAAACTTAGTTACTTCAATGTACCTCCACTTTGGAGCAGAAAAACATATGAAAAAGTAAAATATCTCATATGTACATGATAAAGACAGGATGAGGATGTTGAAGTTTCATATAACAATTCTAGCAACCTAATGATTGCTGTGGCCTATGAAGTACAGACTGTAAAAGCAGTGAGACATTGAACCAGCTCTGCTTGGGTACATACAAATACACACATGGAGCAGGGTTGGGAAATAAGCAGTTCCTTCACAGTGACATGCCTGTGAGGTAAGACAACTAACAGCATCAAGGGAAAGAGCTGTAGCAGGGCACAGATAAGCACCGGTAATTAGGTCTACCATTTCCTGTTTGCCACCAGTTTTGACAGAGACTGCCACATAAATAAATAAATGAATAAACCCATCCAAAAAACAGGCCGTGTGTGTTGTATCATCAATCCAACAAACATAATGAGAAAGCGAACAGAGGAGAGCCATTAAAATGATTAACATTGATAGGTAACCTTAATTATATTAACCTCCTGCCCTGTAACGTAGAAAACCCAATGGAAAGAGAATAGAAAGCATTTCACATTGCAGAGTTCTGATGCTCTGATGACTGGATTCTGTCACCTGTGTGGTTTGGCTTCTAGTGGCTCAAGAAAATCCCTTGGCACTTACTGAGATATGCCATGTTTGGGATCACTTGCATGATGGAAGTCCTACATTTATAGCATCACAAAACAGCATACAATGGAGAGCTGCAACATTACAGCTTCTTCTTGCGTTGAGTGAGGGGTAGGGGGTAACAGCAAGAATCTGATTTGTCTGCCTTCTGTTTGTTTAGACACAGCAGGGAGGGGTCTGGCATTGGTGGCCTCTTTCTTCTCTACTGGCCCGAAAGGGGTAAAGTGGCAGATTGCTTTAATGGTTAAAACCAAAAACACATGCTATAAAGGAAAACAAAAAGAAAAGAGAGATGATAAAGGCAGCATGGAGAGAACTGGTTGGCTGAAATCAAAGGCAGATGATGTCAAGATGCTGTAAATCAAGCCCTGAGCTTGCCAATTGTTCCTTGTGCATGGGCACCTCTTGACCTTAGCAGGGATCTGCAGAGACATGAGGGTTCATCTGCCTGTTGGAAACCATTTTCAAGACATTAAACCTGTTCTCCAGCCCCTCCAGCAGGCCTCAGGCCTCCTCTATAGGTTGGAACTCCTTCGAAGGGATAAGTTTGCCCTGAACTGAAATTTCCTGAATTTATGTATTCATAGTTTGAAACTAAAAATATACTATTTATATATGGCAGACTTTGCTGTGATCTATGTTCTTCCTCCCTTTCTTGCTGAATGACAACTCTGAACCTGCAAACACTTAGGCAAGAGCTTAGTTTTAAGATACTGAGTTGTCCTGTTAGCACTGGGCCCAAAAAGACTTGAAAGTCGGAGTACTTAGCTGCATGCCCGGTTGGAAAAGTGGGCCTTAGGCAAAAAGCCAACAGAGATCATAAAAAAGAAAATGAATGTAAGTAAGCATGATTTTGTCTCTCTATAGCCGTGTCTACACGTGCACACTACTTCGAAGTAGCGGCACGAACATCGAAATAGCGCCCATCACGGCTACACGTGTCGGGCGCTATTTCGAAGTTAACTTCGACGTTAGGCGGCGAGACGTCGAAGCCGCTATCCTCATCAGGAGATAGGAATAGCGCCCTACTTCGACGTTCAACGTCGAAGTATGGACTGTGTAGTCGTTGCGCGTCCCGCAACGTCAAAATTGCGGGGTCCTCCATGGCGGCCATCAGCTGAGGGGTTGAGAGACGCTCTCTCCAGTCCCTCAGTTCAATGGTGGCCACGTGGAGCAGCCCCTTAAAGGTCCCCTCCCGCTCCCTTCCTGTGCAGGAAGCTGGGGGAACGTGCAGGCGGCAGCCTAGACATGCGGCCAGCCTGCACGTCCCTCAGCCACCCAGAACAGGGCCAGCACCTGCCATGGCTGCCCCCCAGCGCCCCCAGGGGAGCCCCCCCCAGGGGAGCCAAAGCAGCCAGGCCAGCCAGGCCAGCCAGCCCAGCAGCCAGGCTGGGAAGCGGCAGCGGGGCCCCTCCTGGACGGAGGCCAAGCTGAGGGACCTGCTGGGGCTCTGGAGCGAGGAGGAGGTGCTCCAGGTAATGGGGAGCAAGAGGCGGAACGCGGATGCGTTCGCTCGGCTGTCCGCGGGCCTGGCCGCCCGGGGTCACCCTGCCCGCACTCTTGACCATGTCAGGAGTAAGGTGAAGGAGCTGTGGCAGGGTTATGCCTGGGCCCGGGATGCAGCCGGCCAATCTGGGGCCGCCCCCATCACTTGCCCCTTTTACAGGGAGCTCAGGGACATCCTGGGCCCCCGGCACACCTCCTCCCCTCCGGCCACCCTTGATACTTCAGCCGACGAGCCCCAGCAGGCCCTGCAGCCGGAGTCCGGCCCAGAGGTAAGCCCCGAACCCCGGGAGCCCCCCCCGGAGACCACCCCCGGGACATCGCGGCAGGAGGAGGAGGAGGAGGTGGGGGGGGCTCCTCCTCTGCAGAATCCAGGCTGCAGATCCTCCTCCTGTCATCCCGGAGCAGCAGCCGGGCCTCCGCCCCCCCGGGGATCTCCGGACCGTGGGAGTGGAGCGACAGTTATGTACCCCCCCTCTGGTGTACACCCCTGGGCTTGAGGGGTGGGGATAATAGATATGGGTCCAGGGCCCCCCCACATGCTCACATGGCCATGGCCCCAAGGACAGCAGGGCCATGGCCCTCACAGCAGTGCATCAGCCCCTGCCCCCCCCCCACCCCACACGACAGTGCCATGCCCCATCCCCGGGGCAGGGGGGAGCGGAACCTTGAGGGGCCCCCGGGAGGAGGGGGTGGGACACCCCGCAGCAGCAGCAGCAGCATGTGATGGAGTGGGGGGAGTGCAAAAGGTAGACTCGGGCTAGATATGAGCAACAAGAGCCGAATAGCTCCCAGGGGCAAAGGATGATCCTGGGGCTACAGCTGGCAGGTGACACCTCTGCTCTGGACAAAGAGGAGGGAGCAGCCGAGCGGGCTTTGAATTGGGGGGGTGCGGGGGCCGCAGGTAGAGGCTAGGGGAAGGGAAAGCAGGAAGGCAGCCAGCCTGAGGAGGGGGAAAGCTGCATCCCAGAGGGGCCCCCCTTGGGGTCTTCTCCCCACGACGGGTTGGAAGGACTGTCTCTTCTGACAGCTGGTGCTGTCACTCCTGGGAGAAACTGGGCATCTGTGGCCTAAAAAACCTTTCCTGTCAGACCCTGCGGAGTGAAGTGAGAGTCGCTCCCACCAGGGGACGGGGTGCAGTGCAGGGGGACCCCCTGAACCCCATCCATCACAGCAGCACTTCCTGGGGACGGGGATGGGGAACCTGCAGCACAGGGGGTCCCTGGGGGGACAAAGGCCACGGCTCGGGGCCTACACTAACGCCTGTCTCCATTCTTCTTCCCTCCCTCCTCTCCTGTGTCCCACACCTGCACCATCGGAAGGACCGGAAGAGAGCGCCGGCGAGGCATCAGTGGTCCCGGAGACCCCTCCAGGGCCACCGCTCCAGGCAAGCCCCTCGGCCGAGGACCGACCGGCCCCACGGCGGGCTAGACGGCGGACCCCGCACCACCAGCAGCCGACAGCGACGGACCCCTAGCTGCTGGCCATCCACTGTCGGCAGCTGGAGGTGGCGGAGCAGCGCCTGTGGGTGGAGCAACGCTGCCTGGACCTGCAGGAGTGGGCGCTGGCCTGGCGCCAAGAGGCACGGGGGGCCTACATGGACACTTGCAACCGCCTTGTTGACTACCTGGCCCCCCCATGCCGCACCGGCCGCCGCAGCGCCCGCCCTGACTGCTCCACCTGCCGCACCACCTGCTGCTCCGCTTGTCGCCGTCCCGTCTGCCGTCGCCCCGCCATCCACCAGCGAGGGCCGGACCGCCGAGGGACCCCTGGATCCAGCTGAGACTCGCCGGGCATATCTTCCGGTCCGCCCCGCCCCCAGCCAGCCCCGGACAGGGCTGCGGCCGCGGCGGGGCTCCCGGCCGCCCACCCCAGTGCCGGACTTTAGGGGTGTGGGGCCCGGGACGTGCCCCCCCCCACCCCTTGTATATAGTTGATTTTTAAAAAAGGACGCTGGACAGTTGTAGTTCTCTTTTTTTGTGCCCCACTTTGCCCCATCCCCCTCCATGTAAATAGTTCTCCCCTTTATCATCCCTGGTTTTCTTTTTAGTGAACAAACTTTTTTATTACTATTGTTTTCTTTGTACACATTACTTTTGTTACACACATCTTGTATATAGTTTGTTCTTGTTTTAATTCTAGTTCCAAAAAAACAAAGTTCTCAAAGGAAAACCAGTTTAAGTTCAGCCACAAGTGCGTGCTGTCATTTGTCCAGGAAAAGTGTGTGTGTGGGGGGTGCGGTTGGGTGCTCCACGGTGTGGGCGTTGGGGTAGGGAGTGTTGTGGAGGAAGGGGTGGGCAGTGGGGGGCCTGGCAGAGTTCACCCCGCGGCCTCATCATCGAAGTGGGCCCGCAGGGCCTTCCAGACCTGGGTCCCTTCGGGGTCCACCTGGAGACTGGGGGCAGCGGGTGGCTGCACATCGGCCCTGCCGGCCTCCACAGCCCAGCCCTGGAAAAAGGCCTCCCCCTTGCTCTCCACCAAATTGTGCAGGGCCCAGCAGGCACCCACAATCAGGGGGATGTTGTTGGGGCCCGTATCCAGGCGGGTCAGGAGACATCTCCAGCATCCTTTCAGGCGGCCAAATGAGCGCTCCACCACCTGGCGCGCGTGGTTCAGGCGCTGGTTGAAGCGCTCCTGGCTAGCGGAGTGATGGCCCATGTACGGGTGCATGACCCAGGGCCGGAGGGGGTATGCTGCATCTGCGATGACGCAGAGGGGCATGGTGGTGTCCCCCACAGGGATCTCCCGCTGGGGGATGTAGGTCCCCGCCTCCAGCCGGCGGCACAGGCCCGAGTTCCGGAAAACCCAGGCGTTGTGGGTGCTGCCAGGCCAGCCTACATAAATGTCCTGGAAACGGCCCCGGCTGCCCACCAAGGCCTGGAGATCCACAGAATGGTAGCCCTTGCGATTGATGTAGCATCCTCCACTGTGATGCAGGGCGCGGATGGGGATGTGAGTCCCATCCAGAGCCCCGAAGCAATTGGGGAAGCCCAGGGTGGCAAAGCCCACGATGGTGGCATCTGGGTTCCCCAGCCTCACGAGCCTGTGCAGGAGCATGGCGTTGATGGCATGCACAACCTGCAGGGAAAGCACATGGGAGAGCACCAGTGAGGGGTGAGCAGGGTGTGCGTGGCCCTGCCCTGCCCTGCCCTGCCCTGCCCTGCCCTGCCCTCCCCTCCTCTGCCGTCCTCTGCCCTCCTCTGCCCTGCCCTCCTCTGCCCTGCCCTGTCCTCCCCCGCCCTGCCCTGCCCTCCCCTCCTCTGCCCTCCTCTGCCCTGCCCTCCTCTGCCCGGGCCCCCTTCCCCTGCCCTGCCCTCCCCCCGTGGGTCCTCTTACCTCCATGAGGACAGCCCCGATGGTGGCCTTGCCGACACCAAACTGCTGTCCCACGGATCGGTAGCTGTCTGGAGTGGCCAGCTTCCAGACAGCGATGCCGACCCGTTTCTCCACAGGGAGGGCACGCCGCATGGCAGTGTCCTGGTGCCTGAGTGCGGGGGTGAGCCACTGGCACAGCTCCATAAATGTCTGCTGGCTCATCCTGAAGTTCCTGAGCCAGCGGTCGTCGTCCCACTCCCCAAGCACCAGCCACTCCCATCAGTCGGTGCTGGTGCGGTAGCTCCACAGGCGGCGGCGTGTGAGGCAGGGGAGGGGGCGGGGTGCTGCAGGGTTGGGGGTTGAGCCCTGATGCCCTGGGGGCAGCTCCTCCTCCGGTGTACCAAGGAGGTGCTCAGCTGCCTCCCGCATGGCATGGATCAGGGCGAGCCCTGCTCCTGCCGGGAGGGCTGGGTGGACCTCTGGCTGCTGCTGCTGCTGCTGCTGGGGGTCCATGCCTGCGTCGCCCGGGGTCTGTGTGCCTATGGCTCCTCAGACTGCGTGCTGTGCAGGCTGAGTGTGTCTGGGAGGGGCCCTTTAAGAGAGCAGCTAGCTGTTGCCCCGGAAGCACTAGTCCGCCCTGTGACACGGTCTGCAGCTGTGCCTGGCATCCCTATTTCGATGTGTGCTACTGTGGCGTGTAGACGTTCCCTCGCAGTGCCTATTTCGATGTGGTGCTGCACAACGTCGATGTCGAACGTCGACGTTGCCAGCCCTGGAGGACGTGTAGACGTTATTCATCGTATTTCGATGTTGCTATATCGAAATAAGCTATTTCGATGTAGGCTTCACGTGTAGACGTAGCCTATGTTGACCATATCTTAGTGCCCCACTGCCTGTAATGTATTTACCCATACAACACACCAGCACAGCACATAAATGCTACCATTTCGGTGATAGGAACTGAGGCACAAAGATGATCAATGCAAGGCCATACAGGAAGTCTTCGTCAGAGCAAGGACATGAATCTAAGTCTCTTAAGTGCTTGGCTACTTCCAGCTTCACTAGCCTATCTTGCCTGTTGTGGTCAAGGCAATGGAGCTGAGACTGGTAGGATTTGAGCACAATTCTCATCTTTTACCATACAGTTCCTGGTTGACCCCTGGGTGCCAGTTGCCCATGTATGATTGCAACAAGAAGTCCTGTGGCACCTTATAAACTGACAGATATTTTGGAGCATAAGCTTTCATGCTCCAAAATACCTGTTAGTCTATAAGGTGCCACAGGACTTCTGGTTGTTCTCGACGATACAGACTAACATGGCTACCTCCCTGATACAAGTATGAATGGACACAATACTACTTTGTTTTCTCCCTTTTATCTATGCAGTCCCAGAGCCCACAAAAACTTTTGCAGTGTCTTCACTGTACACCTTGAGTAATCCCACTGAGGTCCAACCCATGCTCTAGAAACCTTAGGCTACGTCTACGCTACAGCAAGCTTTCGAAATAAGATCTTCCAGAAGATCTCTTCCAAAAAATCTTATTTCAAAAGACCGCGCCCACACACCAAAAAATTAATCAAAAAATTGATCCACTCTTTCGATAGAAACTATCCACACAGCCCCCGCTCTTTCAAAAGAATGGGCCAGGGATCAAAAAATCCAGCTCCATGAGGACTGCTCTTTTGTAAAAAGGGCCCCCAGGACCCTGTTTTTTTCTAAAAGAACCTTTTGGAAAATGGTTCTCTTCCTCATCTGGGAGAGGAAGAGGGACACTGGAAAAAGTGCTGTGTTCTTTCAATTTCAGTTCAAAAGAGCACATTGTGTGTTTGAAGCTCCCCGGGCTCTTTCGGAAAAGGCCTGTTTTTTGGAAAGAACTTACCAGTGTAGATGCAGTCTTACAGGTCAAAGTCCCAGTCCTGTGAAGACTTACATGTTGGCTTACCTGTCTGCTTGTAAGTCATTTCACTGAAAAAATCTGTTGTTGGTTTGGTTTGGTTTGGTCTGGTTTTTAAATGTGATTTTTAAACACGAGAGCGTCCATTGAAAGAACTTCATCCTGCAGTTTTTACTTGGGCAAAAGTCTCATCGAAATCCATTGGGCCTGGGAATGGGCCCAACCTTTGCAAGTACCTTCAATAAACAACATCTCTGATTTCTAAATATATATCTTAATAAGAACTTTTAATAGCTTCATGTTTTTAAATTAACCTGATTTCAAAGTGCAATAAAACGATAGATGCTTTTTACTGCACTAGTAAAACAGATTAATATTTTCAATAAATTCTTATTAAAAGTTATTTCTTACTGCTTTCATAGGTCAGCACTAATCTAATGGGTCTTGTCTCGTAAGCAAAGCAATGTTAATGCTGAAATAGGGAGCACACGGAGATCATCAATCCTACAGTGAGCAACACATGGGATCACAGCTGTTTGAAGCTGAAGGACAGTCATGATGAAAGGGAGTATTCGGACGTGGACATAACAGTCCTTTCTAAATAAGGATAGTCAGGAGGAGATTTTCAAAGGGGTCTGGGAGAGTTAGGAGTCTAAAGCTCGGGGCCTTCATAAGATCTCATAGTGCTACTCACAGGAGCGAGACTTGTAGCCTAACATACCGTGGAAACCAGGCACTTATTTCAGTAAGCTGCAGTTGAGACCTTAAAGAGATAATTAATGCCTTTAATACCCTAATTTTACATTTTTCTGACTAATGTTCTGCTTTGGCTCATTGTTTTCTAACCCATAGAGGCTCATACATCAACAATCTTTGGCCCACATCATGAGAGGTATTCAGGTGCCTAATTCCCACTGAAACCAATGGGAATCAGGTACCGAAGTACCTTTGGAGATCTTGATCTTTACGTGATTGGGAAAATTCTCTGATTGCAAGAGGTCCAGACAGCAGTGAAACTAGTCCAGTTTCACTCACAAATAAGAACATTGGTAGTATTCTGGGAGCCCGCAAAATAGCTGTGCCACATTGCTCCCTATTCTCCATTAGAGGAGCGTTCTGTAGTTCCTTTCTAGGTCTCAGGAAAAGCATAGAGGCTCCCTGACCTGCACAGAAAAACAAGAATGTGCTGCAGCCCACTTAATCAATCCACAGGAGTAACACTTTTATGGAACAACACAATACGTGGAACAGAAGCAGGCCTCAGACCTCCAACTCCTGTGTACAATATGTTGAATATATGGACTGTAATGTAATAACATAGTTAAAGTGACAGAGCTGAGAACTTTTGGAACAGTATGAAAAAGAGAAAGCACTTTCAGCCACTTACCTTATTGGAAGCCCATTGTAACTTGGAGCACATATGAACTGAAAACAAAGACTACACCTGGCAATTATCCACGATCAACCAAATTTGTTCTGGAAAGTAGTCATCCATAAAATAATCCTCACTAAGGAAAAATTGCTTCAGTGAGAGACTGGGACTGACCATTTGCTGAACATGGGCGAGTAATTACAGACTCTGATCACAGCTGGTCAGCATTATACTGCCACAGAGCTCCCTTTTTTTCTCTCTAGTTCATCCTGTATGAGTTCAATAGATGACAGATTTGAAAACTAGAGAGGCATATAGATAGACATTAATATGCAATCTGGCTTCTTCAGTGAATAGCCTTTACCATCTGGAAGATTCTTTACATTACCGGCTGGTTTCATGACAAAACCTGAGTGTGATGCCCCCATACTTTATGGAAAATGGACTATGAATATACAAATTCATAATTCAGAGACGCTTTGCACAAAACACCTCTTGTAACCTATCATTTTCATGTTATAATCCGCTGAATCTGTATATCATGTTTTTGTGCACACATCAATCTCCTATGTGAAGTTAGAAATATGGAATGCAAGTCTGTTTCCAGTTTTAAATGTGCTAATGAGGGCCTTTGATGCTGTCCCAACCCTAACGACTGGACAATCAACTTGATGACTTGTCAGTTTTATGGACTCCTGCTGTAATGCTGGGTTCTCTTTCTGACAAGATGATCATTCTGAAGAGTGGTTGACTCAAACATTTATCCCTCTCTCATGATTACTCACTGGGAGCCATTTGCTGCTCGCTTTTGTAGTAAGAATTGTGGGAAAAGCAAAGATCCACAAAACATACTGCACATTATTTGATATAAAGGACAAAGTATAATGCCTTCCACATTAGCAATCACCAGGGGTCCAACCCTGCCAAGTGCTAAGTGCCTCTGGAAAGATGCTAAGGTTTCGATATCTGCTGCTATCAGAGGCAGTTGAGGTTGTTCAATGCATTCTGCTATTGTTCACAGTGCCCTATGACCGAGTTTAATGTTTGCAATATCCACACGCATTAATCAGGCCCCCCAGAAAACAACAAATATTGTCCTGGGGAATATTCGGAGTGTGTCATTGTTGCATGGCCCTGGCACATTGTTGCAGGAGGCCTTGGTATATGGAAACATGCAGCAAATCTGGAGTCTGTGCATTCAGAGATGGTTCCCACAAGCTGCTTCTTATGCTGCCTTGTTCAAACTGATTCAAACCTGATTTATTCAAGATCTGACACCCACTCCCCTTGCTTAGGGTCAAATAGGAGAGAGATTCATGATGATGTAAGGAGAGAGAGTGATGGGATGAAGACAGTTTAAATTCCTGCATAAAGTTATTTGTGTGCAGAAGTCTTAAGTATGAACCACTACTAAGATTTGGGGACAAGTGACACTAGAAACACATTTACTATATTATACTGTTTGTTCTAACCCAAGATCTTGGTCCCTATCCCTCCCAAACTTTGAGACAGTTTTTATTCTACTATGACTTTTGCAGCTTAGGTTTACTTTTCTTCTGATCTAGTTTGTAGCAGAAAGAGATGTATATTTGAAAATGCTTCTCATTTCTCCCACTCTAACCAGACCTAGCCAGATCCCAGGTCCTGAAAGTAAAGGTCAGAACCTTGGGAGGTTTTCCCACCCTTTGCTATTTACATTTTAAAATGTTTCGCAGCATAGGAATCTGAGAGGCAGACAGATTGATTTTCATGTGTTTGTTTACCTAAACTGATTGACATTGCAGCAGAGTAAGTTATGAAATAATAATGAAGCTGTTCCACTGTGACACAGAGGGAATTGAAGTTTTATTATCATTCCAAGCCATGTCCTACCATGGTGGGGGCTTTTGTCATCACTATAGTTGAGGCAAGTCACAGTTACTGAAAACTTTAAAACCACTGAGCTGCCCCCTCGTTAGTGCATGTAGCTAATTTACACCACTTATGTAATGAATTCATGTAAATATAGACAAAGTAGCTAACATAGCGCATAGCGGCCTGTGGCAGACCGCATGCAGCAAGATCCTGATCTTATTGGGATAACCAAGGGAGTGAGCGGGCACAGCCCACCCACAACTAAAATTTCCCCCTTAGAATAACACAGTCCCCAAATGATTATGGGGGACAACTAAAGATAAAACAGGAATGGGCGTGGGGGTCAAAGGGCTAAAAAAGGAGCCAGAGGCGGATACTGAGCAGAGAGCCCTGGACAATGCCCACTGCTCCCCGAAGGTGTCAAGGGAGCCAGCAGACACTGCCCAGAGGAACTCTGCCTGGATTCGTAAGCGGGCGGCAGAACAGAAGCAGACCTCACAGTCGCATTCTCCCTCCTTCAGCCAGCCTCCTCTTCCTTGTCTTAAAGATGGACACCTTGGCCATGGCCAGGAGGAGGCTGACAAGAAGGTCCCGCAACTTTGTGGGGCCATGGATCAGAAGGTGCAGAGAAAAGTGGAGCCAGAACCTCAGCAAGAGGTTCTGGAGGAGCTGGAAGAGGGGCTGCAACCTGGAGCACTCAAGGCAGATGTATGCCAGGGTCTCCCTCATGCCACAGAAGCGGCAGGTATCCGGGCTGGGGTGAACCATGCCAAGTACACGCCTGTGCTCACTGCAGCAAGAGCCTGATGGAGGGCAAGTACTTTGGGAGTGGGATAAACACTTTTTAGTTCTCCACCTAGGCTTGCAGAGTATGCAGCCCTGCAGCCCCGGCATACTGTTGGGGGTCATTAGCAGTCAGCCTGCAACAGGGGCTAATCAGGCTCCTGGCTCTCCGTGAAAGGCTTTCCCCATCCCCCACCCCAGGCAGAAGGAGGAAGGATTTGAGAGGTGCACAAGGATGAGAGACCAGAGGTTCAGAAGAGGAAGGTGGTGCAGCAAGGTACCACAGCAAGCTGCCAAGAGGGAAGTGGTGGCGAGCAATGGTCTAGCTTGTTTGGGGCAGGGGTGAAGCCCCATTGGCTGCCTCTCATTTAGGGTCCTGGGCCAGAGCCTAGAGTTGTGGGTGGGCCTGGGCTCCTCCCACCCTTCCCCTGCAGAGCTGCCCTACTGGGAGGAGAAGAGCATTCAGACCTGCTAAAAGGGTCTTGCTTCCCACCCAGCTTGGGACTTGCCTGAGATGAGAACGGTTTGGTAAGTGGAGACACTTGCCTTTGGAATGACCCAAGGCAGCAAAGAGGCCACCATAAGTCTCTGAGGCACACTAGAATCTGCTAGGAAGTGCAGGACCTCAAGAGAGGCTGCCCAGGGACTTGTTGCAGGCCTTAATCAGGTGAGGGGAACATTGCGTCCAGCACTGTATAAACATACAGATTAAAATCCTGGCAAAATTCCCACTCCTGTAAATATGGCCAGCATGTCACCCCTCGTAAATGGCAATCCCTGGTCCACATAGCTGACCAGTTACTGAGACAAAACATAGCGAGGGAGAAACCGAGGCAGGAGGAGACAGCACCACTGGGTGGGGGCTTTGGTAGAGACTAACTGTGTGCACTGCCTGCAAAGGCAGCAAGCCAGTTGGGAGCAGCAATCCCAGGGGCGAATGTACATGCCATCTTGGACACTCTGTAGTTCTAAAATTCTAAGGGCCTAATCCACGATTTGCTGATGTCAGTGGGGCTCCTTATGGGCCCAGGGCTCTGCTCATGCGGATACATTTGTGGTATCATGGCCTCAGACACTGAAAACACTGAAACCAGATTGGTTTTTAAATATGAAGCCTGTTTTTCCCCAGAGTGAGTGCTCAGCTCTCCAGCTGAAATTAGCAGGGGCTGAGGGTGCTCAGTACTTTTGAAAAATAAGAGTATGGGTTTGTTTTTGTTTTTTCTATTTCTTTTCTCTTCGCTCAGCAGAGTATATTTGGTATCTGCAGGAACCCAGTAAGCAACACACAAATAAGGATCATAAAATTCATTCTTTGGCCATTAAATCCTCCTTCCTCCCAGCCCCCAATTCCTCTAGTTCTTCTGCCATTCCAAATACACTTTAGTGCTGGACTCAGTTGTGTTAGCTCTAAAACTAGTCGGGGAAAAATGATGGGGTGCTAGTTTCTTACCCTTGCAGTCCTACGGGTTCATGTAGCTCATTTGGAGCTACATGAACCCATGAAGAATTTTCCAAGTTTGAAGCACTTTCCATCTGGTTGCTTTTAGTATGATGTGCTGAGCTATTGGGTCCGGCCCCTTTGCAGAACCAGATGCCATCTGATAAGTTAGCCAAACCAATTTTTCATCAGCCCCATGTCACTGGCCTTAAATCACAGAATCACAGAATCATAGGGCTGCAAGGGACATCAGGAGGTCATCTAGTCCAGCTCCCTGCTTCAAGCAGGATCAACCCCTACTAAGTCATCCCAGCCGGGACCTTGTCCAGCCGGGACTTAAAAACCTCAAGGGATGGAGAATCCACCACCTTTCTAGGCAACACATTCCAATGCTTCACCACCTGCCTGGTGAAGAGTTTTCCCTAATATCTAACCTACACCTTTCCCTCTTCAACTTCTGACCATTACTCCTTGTTCTGCCATCTGACACCACTGAGAACAGTTTCTCACCCTCCGCTTTAGAGCTCCCCTTCAGGAAGTTGAAGGCTGCTATTAAATCACCTCTAAGTCTTCTGTTCTGTAAACTAAACAAGCCCAAATCCCTCAGCCTATCCTCATAGGTTTTGTGCTCCAGACCCTTAATCATTTTTGTTGCCCTTTGCTGAACCTGCTCTAGCAAATCCACATCCTTTTTATACTGGGGGGCCCAAAACTGGACACAATATTCCAGATGTGGCCTCACCAGCGCCGAATAAAGAGGAATAACTACTTCTCTAGATCTGCTCGAAATGCTCCTCTTAATGCACCCCAGTATGCCGTTAGCTTTCTTGGCTACAAGGGCACACTGTTTACTCATATCCAGCTTTTCATCCACTATAACCCTTAGGTCCCTTTCCATTGTACTGCTGCTGAGCCAGTCGGTCCCCAGCCTGTAACAATGTTTGGGATTCTTCCGCCCCAGGTGCAGGACTCTACACTTTTCCTTATCGAACCGCATCAGATTTCTTTTGGCCCAGTCCTCCAATTTATCCAGCTCCCTCTGGATTCTCTCTCTACCCTCCAACATATCTACCTCTCCCCCTAGTTTTGTGTCATCTGCAAACTTGCTGAGGGTGCAACCCAGTCCCTCATCCAGGTCATTAATAAAGATGTTGAATAACAGCAGCCCCAGAACCGAGCCTTGCGGCACTCTGCTTGAAACAGACCACCATCCAGATATTGAGCCATTGACCACTACCCGTTCACCGGACCATCAAGCCAGCTTTCTACCCATGTTATAGTCCAAGGATCCAATCCATATTTCCTTAACTTATGGACAAGAATGTTGTGGGAGACGGTATCAAAAGCCTTGCTGAAGTCAAGGTATATCACATCCACTGACTTCCTCATGTCCACAGAGCTTGTTACCTTGTCATAGAAGCTAATAAGATTGGTCAGGCAGGACTTGCCCCTGGTGAATCCATGTTGGCTACTTTTGATCACTTTCCCCTCTTCCAAGTGCTTCAAAATGGATTCCTTGAGTATTCCCTCCATTATTTTCCCAGGGATTGAGATAAGGCTGACGGGTCTATAGTTCCCTGGATTGTCCTTCTTTCCTTTTTTAAAAGATGGGCACTATGTTTGCCTTCTTCCAGTCATCTGGTATCTCCCCCGATCTCCAAGAGTCTTCAAGGATAATGGCCAAAGGTTCAGCAATGACCTCTGCCAATTCCCTCAGTACCCTGGGGTGCATTAAATCCAGACCCATGGACTTGGCACATCTAGTTTCTCTAGATAGCTCAGAACTTGTTCCTTCCCCACACATGGCTGCCCTCCACCTTCCTGTACTGCATCATCTAGGACCGTCATTGGGAAGTTGACTTTGTCCGTGAAGACTGAGGCAAAAAACAAACTGAGTACTTCAGCTTTTCCTGCATCTTCTGTCACTAGGTTACCTCCCTCACCCAGTAAGGCCCCATGCCTTCTGTGATAACCTGTTTATTGTTAACATGCCTGTAGAAGCCCTTCTTGTTACTCTTCACATCCCTTGCCAGCTGCAGTTCCAATTGTGCTTTCGCTTTCCTGATTACTGCCTGGCATTATCCAGCCATATGTTTATACTCCTCCTTAGTCAACTGTCCACGTTTCCATTTCTTGTATGCATCCTTTCTGAATTTAAGCTGACTAAGGATTTCCCTGTTAAGCCAAGCTGGTTGCCTACCATGTTTGCATTTCTCACTACGCAGGGGGATTGTTTGTACCTGTGCCTTCAGTAAGACTTCTTTAAAATACTTCCAGTTCTCTTCAACTCTTTTCCCCTCCATCTTCGTTTCCCAAGGGATCCTGCTCATCCGGTCTCTTAGGTAGTCAAAGTCTGCTCTTCTGAAATCAATACAGGAGAGAACTTAAAAACTGATTCAGTAAAATCTGCTAACTTTACACTGACATTTGAGCGTTTCAGAGCCATTGATGGGGTCATTCAGCACTTGTGTTTCCTCAAACCTCTTTCAGGTCAACTTGAGAGAAAGAAAATCCCTGACTGGAGATGGTTATGAAGATGAGTTATAGCTACCACTCTGCTGCGCAGTGAATGATAACGAGAGAGAGACCAAAGCAGTGGAGGGAGCAGAGCAACATCTGTACTGTATTCCACTTCCTTCCCCCTACACACTGCAGAGGCACCACACTGTGGAGAATAGCAGAGGGCCAAGGAGCTGTTCCACCCCACAATATTCTCACCTCAGGGAGAAATCTATCCCAAAGTTCCTACTGTTTGAGTCCACAGTAACCACCTCTCCACAGCTGCAGCCACCTTGAGAGGGTTTTTCCTTGGAGCAGTTGTTGTAGACTAAGAACTAGGCAGCCACGAGGGGAGGCAAGTGATGCATGATGGCCATGGGACACATTCAGGGTATCATGCTATCTAGGAGGGCCTCCAAACATCCATAGGCTTATGAGGAAGTGACTTCACCTGTAACTTACCTTTGCACAGAAAAGACCACAGTGTAGGTGCAATACAGGTGCAAAATTAAAGAACTCATTAGCTGCTTACTGGACTTGATGATTAACCTTCAGTGCAAGATGCAGCCAGCAGAACCTCCATAACTCTCTGGCGCAGGAATGGATTTTACTGTTAGAACTCAGAGGGCACCTAACTGACAAAGGTGCTGGAGCAATAGGCAGGAGACAGCATCCTGTGAAATGACTGTAGAAGGAAGGTCTGATGGCAGGCTTGAGAGTGGGGATGAGATGCACCATGTTACTGAGAGGGGCCAGCAGCACCTACAGACGGAAGATACAGGTCTGTAATTTTAAGGCAGAAGGATGATGCAGAAGGGTTACGCTGGAATGTTGTTACCTATTTTGTCTCTAGTCTGCACTGCCCCAAAGGGCTGGGTTCAGGTTTCAGTTAGAAATGTTCATTGTGCTTACAGATTTTGGCTATGTCTACACAGCAGTGTTATTTCCAAATGAGGTATTCCAGAAGAGATTTTTCTGGAATACCTTATTTTGGAATAGTGCAGCTACACACACAATGCATTTCAAAATAGTACTCAGCTATTTCAAAGTAGTGTCCACACACCATAGAGCTTAATTCAAAAGAGAGCCATTGGACACAATATGGTGTATTTTGAAATAGCCCCTATTTAGAAATACCAGTTTCGATATAGGCCCTATTCCTCGTACAATGAGGTTTGCCTGTTTCAAAATAAGCACCTCCCCCATTTCATTTTTTTTTTCAAAACAACAGTTGCATTGTGTAGATGCTAACAAAGTTCTTTCAAAATTACTTTGCTGTCTGGACATACCCAGTGTGTTCTGGCAGCCCTGGCAAAGGACTCCTCTGTCACATATGAAGTTTGGGAATGTTTCGAGGAACCCCCGAGAGCTGGAACCTGAGGGGCCTAGAGCCTGGAGTGCCTACAGCACTTGCCTCTGAGCGTGAAGCACAGACAGCAAGTACCACAGCAATGCCCTGCTGTGAGGCAGGGGACAGTATTTGCCAACACAGGCAGGTGGTCTAAAGGCCTATCTGTGACGAGCGGAAGCACCAGCTGGAGCTGGGATGTGCCATGCTGAGGTGCACAGAGAATAAGTGAAGAACAAAATAAGAAACTGACTAGATAGGATGAAAACTCTCTTTTCCAAGTGGTCTGGCTGTGTATTTGTGTAGCAGCTCTGCTGAAACACAAAGCAGAACTTTTGTATGAGTTACTTTGGCTGGCTTGGGAACGCCAAGTTCAACTCCTGGTTCTGCTACACCCTTCAGCTGTGACCTCAGGCGACTCACTTAACCCCATCTGTAAAATGGGAGTGATATGGCTTCCCACCCGCCCTGGGATGTTGTGGAGATACAGCCATGAATGATGATGGGCTGCTCAGATAATACAGAGATTGAATGGTGTAAGTATCTAGAGAGAGCTGTGATTGCATTACAGATCAAGTTTTCAGCCTTGCATTTGTTGTGCACCCCAAATTCCCATTTGCCCTCAGTGACAGCCTGTGGCGCACAAAGGTTCTAGGATAAAGACCCATAATCAAATCCTGAACCTGTCAAGGAAACTTGATCTTTCTGTCCCACAGCCATAATGAGAAGCATACTACCGGGTTTTTTTCCATTTGAATGCTTGCTACACATTCAAATTATTTCACATCCCTTCCCAAATAGGCTCACATCAGCACAGAGAGGCAATCATGGTGGCATTCCAGCCATCCAGTGGCTGAGCCAAATAATAGAAAACATATGGCTCCCCAGTGTGCAAATTTTCCAAGTCTTTCCTAAGTAATTGATATCAGAATCAATCCACTTCTTTTCCTGCTGTATCTTAGCAGCATTTGATAAATTTCTCTTTGCTGTACTTTCATTTTTTTCAATTTCCTGCTCTTAGAATCCTCTCCAGTAAATTCCTTGCATGATTTTTATGAAGTTTTCCATTCAGTTCCTTACATGGTAGTTATTTTGGGATGTCTCAGGCTCTGAGGAGTTCAAAAGAATTATCACTGACAAGATCTTTCACCGAGGCAAGTGTTCTTCATTAAGGCAGGGTTCTATTTTCTACTTATAAAAACAAACTTCCTGCATATTGTGGTTACAAGGAAACAGACTTATTTTTAAATAAACGAGCTGCCATTTAAAGCCAACAAGGTTCTTGGACTTAGGCTGAGCCTGCCACGGCCCTTTCTCACATAAGTGTTTGCTTTCCATGCCCTTGCATAACTCCTGAGGAGTTTCTCTCAGTAGTTCAACAGTTTTGTGTCCTAAGCATACCAATCCCACAAGGTCTGCATGGACTAGCATAGTCTGGATACCTCCTCCCAGTTCACCTCTTCCTCTGCACCCATTTTAGGATTGATCCTGCTTTAGCCAGGTGTCTGGACTCGATGACCTCCTAAGGTCCCTTCCAGCCCTAGGACTTTATGATTCTGTGTATGTTTGTCATTAATAATAATAATAACAATAATGTCTTACCTCTTACATATTTTTTGCACTTTATAAAAGGTGATCAGGGCCATTATCCCCATTTTTATAGATGAGAGCACAGGGAAATGACAAGATTTGCCCAAGGTCACCCAGCAGACCAGTGGTATTATCTTCTTTTCTTGGGTTTTGATGGCTGCTCAAATGGAAGTAAACCAGTGGTAACTGATGGCAACAGCATCATCTATAGCAATGCTGAGAGCACAAGCCCTCTGCATCAAATAAGTGTGGTGCTGGCTACTTCCAGCATAAAGTGGGAAATGATCTTATCCGTGAGCAGTGGTCCCCAACTTGGAGGTCTGCAGACTCCTGGGGGTCTACAAGGGTATTGTGGGGGGTCTGTGAAAAAACTCCAATGATCATAAAAAAAAGTTTTAAATAAATTGCGAAGTTACAATCAATTATTTTAAAATTAAATATCTTCTAATAATGTTATTAATTGCTGTCCAAATATCCAGGTTGTGGTTTCCATTTTCATTTAATGAAGTGCACAGAGCAGCTAAAATTGGCTTTGATGGGGGTCTGCAAATAGTTTGGGAAGATGACTGGGGGGTCTGCGAACAGTTTGGGGGAGTTATTGGGGGTTGCACTAGTGAAATGATTGAGAACCATTATAGCAGTGTATAAAATAAGTTAGACATGACTTTAAGTGCTTTCTTATTAGGCAGGAAGATTGCTCCTATGCTTGTAATTAAGCACACACTTAAATGCATTGGTGAACAAGGTCCTCAATAAAGGTCCAAAATCCATTCAAAGTAATGGGAGACTCTCTCTGACCCCCACCCCACCTGTAATGACAATCCGGCAAAAGCATTTTAGCACATATTTATCTGGGCATATACTAACAGCCATACAAATTTCTCATTGCTGCAGGGACAGTTGGAAGTATGCAAGAGATAAGGGGAGGGCAAAAGAGGAAGGGATTAGAGGAGAAATACTAATGTGAGAAGGCTCCCATTAAAGAGATAGTGGCTATGTTACAGAAAGGGAGTCCTTTGTTAAGAAATATTGCTGGCTACAAGTGAGCATGGGATAGAGGTGCTTGATAGGAATAATAAATCACGTTTGGAGTGTTTCAATTGGGCCTGTAGTTGATTATGCTTGTCAGGCTTATGTTTCTATGTCAGTTTCAAAGTGATTAGAAATTTTGCTGTTTTAGGCTTTTAGAATGTGTTGTGGGCCTTGTGTTATCTCCTCTATATGCAATTCACATAAAACGAGGAAAGGATGGACACCGAAAGAACTGAAAGGGAAATCCTGGATCTTTTCCTCTAGGCCTGAGCCAAGGTAATAGACTGGGATAAATGGGTACGTTTTTGATAAGGGTGAGGAATTTTCTGATGCATTGTTCAGAGGGAGGTGTAAACTATCATTTGCAATTACACATTGGAATTAAACCCCAAAAAAAGGATTTAATAATCTAAATAGAAAGTTTGAAAAACCTGAGATCAAAATTTTCTGCTGGCAGAAGTTGGTCAAGTTCAAGGAGATGTGCCAAGTAACAGCAGCAGAGAATTTGGTCCACAGTATCTTCGGCATTAGTTCCAGCAGTTTAAATTCCAGCATCTTCAGCTGCACCTCTTCTGAGGAACATCCATGCAATGTCCAGGTGGGAAAGAATTCTTATTCACAAAAGAACCTTAAGAGCAACAGATTTTGTGGCTAATCAAGAGCATAAGACAAGTCTCCTGGAGGGACTGCCCCAGCGTCACAGAATCATAGACTCCTCAGTCTGGAGGAGACCTCAGGAGGTCATCGAGTGTAGCCATCTTCCCAACACAGGATCAACCTCAACTAAATCAGATCAGCTGGAACTTTGTCAGGCCAGGACTTAAAAACTTCTAGGGATGGAGATTCCACCACCTGTCTGGTTAATGCATTCCACTGCTTCATCACCCTCCTAGTGAAATAGTTTTTCCTAATATCCAAACTAGACTTCTCCCTCTGTAACTTGAGAGCATTGCTCCTTGTTCTGCCATCCTTTGTTATTGAGAACAGCCTCCCTCTTTCCTCTATTGAGCCCCACCCAAAGGCAGCTATCAAATCAGCCCTCACTCTTCTTTTACGCAAGCCCAAATCCCTCAACCTCTCCTGGTAGGTCATGTGCTCCAACCCACTAATCATTTTTGTTTCCCTCTATGGGACCCTTTCCAATGCATCAACATTCTCTCTTTATTGGGGGACCCAGACCTGGACACAATACTCCAGATGTGGACTCACCAGTGATGAATAAAGGAATGTAAGAGAGAGGCCTTACTCAGAAGTTGTTCCTTTCCACGTTGGTTGTAGATGCAGTGCAAGGTTCTCATATTCTCTTACTTTCCAACCAAAAAGCAGTCAAGTAGCACTTTAAAGACTAACAAAATAATTTATTAGGTGAGCTTTTGTAGGACAGACCCACTTCTTCAGACCATAGCCATACCAGAACAGACTCAATATTTAAGGCACAGAGAACCAAAAACAGGAATCAAGGTGGACAAATCAGAAAAAATTATCAAGGTGAGCAAATCAGGGTGTAGAGGGGCAGAAGGTATGGGGGAGCCCCTTCTTACTTTCCAGTGTATGATTAAAACTGTATTAGCCAACACTAAGAATGGTTTGGTGATGAGGCATCTCTCAAGTACTCACCAACAGATGACTCAGGGGTTTGAACACTGGTGTGCTAAACTCAGGGTGGTGAATTCAATCCTTGAGGAGGTCATTTAGGAGCCTGGGAAAAATAAATAAAAAAATCTGGCAAGGATGGTACTTGTTCCTGCTAAGAGATCAGGCAACTGAACTTGATGAGGTCCCTTCCAGTTCTATGTGATGTGTAGCTCCATAACAGATAAGTACATTTGGAGATTGCTACTTTAGCAGGACATCCCCGTCCACTGATCCTTAAATGCAAGAGATGTGTAATGGTGACAGAACCATAGGGGAATTTGTACCAGGGAAAGGAGATTTTTTTTTTTTTGCTAGGGAGCAGTATTCTTTACATAGCAGTACAGTTGAAACAGGATTAAGCAATGCAACAAAAGAACAATGCATACGATCTCTATTTAATTATAGAATTTGTGTTTCATTTTGAAGGCAAATCTTAGAGAAAAGGGAGTTTGTGGTTGAGTGGTATCTGCTGGAGAAGGTGTGATAAAACAAGAGAACGCACAAAATGGGCTATTTTGCAGAGAGAACATAACTAAAATGTATAGTCATGTTTTCTACAGGTATTAGTTTACTGCATTCACTGCAGTTAATAGCAGATGATGCTCATAGACAGCATGGTAAAGGTCTATGTCTGTGTCTACACTACAGCTATCTTTCAAAACAAGTTCTTTGGGAAGAACTGTTCCGAAAAATCTTCATTCCAAAGAGCGCGTCCACACACAAAAAAGTGGACTGAAGGATCAAGCCGCTCTTTTGGTAGATTGCAGCCACACAGCCCTTGCTCTTTCAAAAGAACGGGCCACAGATTGGAAAATCCAGCACCACGAGGACTGCTCTTTCAAAAAAGGGCCCAAAACCAAATGGGAAGAAGGGGCTTTCAAAATCAGGGGGGTCCTTTCGAAAGCCTCCCCCCCATCTACATGGGCAGCATGCGTTTCAAAAGCGGCACTTTCAAATCGCACATGGCTGCCATTATGCTAATGAGGCACTGCATATTCATGTCAGTGCCTCATTAGCATCTGCCAAAATCCCTCATTACCATGTCCCTTCCAAGAGGAGGGGGCTAGTGTAGGTGCAGCCCCAGGAAGACGAGATACTGTAATGCACAGCCACTTGCTGTCTAGACATACCCATTCTGATGTAATTCTTGTGCTTGCTTCCTGGTTGACGCTGACTGCTCCGCTGTGACAGATGTATAAACAGCTGACAGGGTCAGGTTCCACACTCTCATCCTTTGTGCAGTCACAGTGACGTCAAAGAAAATCACAGAAGTTGGCTCAGGAAGATGAACAGGTTGTGGTGCAGGATGCCAACCAGCGAATCCAAAGGCGACTGCTGCTTGCCAATGAAGAAGTTGGGCTGGTGGAACTCAGGTGGTGCACCAGCAGTGCAAAATCTGCTCAGAGTAGGGGAGCATCTGAACAACTGATTATGTAGTGCTGTACTCCTTGATGGGTCATTGGCAGGTGGGCTTGAATGAGAGAGCTTTGAATCCCTAAGCACAACCCCCTACTGCCTGAATTGAAGGAGCCAGTGCAGCTCAAAAGGGATGTCATGGCCACAATTTCACAAGTGATGCAGCCACTACTAGAAGAAGGACGTGGCTTCGCTGAATGATTGTGGGAAGAAGGCTCCCAAGGCAGAAAATTATGGGGCTAGGTGGACAGAAAATGAGGCCAATGCATCTCCTGTGTGTATCTAGGAACTGTAAACTGTCCTCCCTGGCAGAGTCTACAGGGGAGGCCATCTGTAGTACCTGGTCTGGTAGTACCTCCTTCAACACTGCTGCCTTTGAAGATGCAGGAGTGAATTCAACCTGTTGTCAGCACCAAATCATTCTTCAGGTCCAAGAATTTGAAATCCCTTATTTGTTAAATATTCAATGCCAAGGGAAATAGGAGACAAAAGTTTCGCTGGCTACAGCTGCCCGGTGTAGAGTGAAAAAGCATCAGACAGTTGCAGTGGGAAATCACAGGGCAAAGTAGCTCACAGACTCTTTCCCCTTGTTAAGTTAAGCCAAAGAATAAGTAAGAAAGCAACAAGAGAGGGAAGCTGACTGTCTCTCAGCAATGAGGATCACCAGGAGCCTTCCCTAGAATTCCGATCAGCAGATGGAAAAGCAAAAAGGCACTGCATGTAGTTATCTAAAAAATCTGATTCCAAGACCATTGAAGTTAATGGAAAGATTCCCACCATCTTTGGTGGGCTTTGGACGAGAGATTGCAGTAGTATTTGTACTTTACACTGATATCTATGCTCACTTTATAGCTGTGTGCTTTCGTAGACTAGGTGGTTATCTATGTAAGCTTACAACAGGAAACATGGATGTTATTGAACAGCATGGGAAATACTCCTCATACTCTGAGCCTGCCTTGGTGGGTACATTTTGCTATCATTCTCATGAACAAGTCCCAGTGATATTGGCTCTGATTCAGAAATGGAGATCTGGCTCTGACAGAGATAGCAAGTCCCTTATGCATTACAAAGACAGCTTCCCCATCTTTGATATTCTAAGTGATCTCATGCAGTAAGTAATTTTCTCTCCCTCCTTCAGCCCCCTTCTGTGCTATGGACCTGATTTGTCAGTTTTCATTTCAATCTATTTGGGTTGTATCTCTCTGTTGTATGATCATCCTGCCATTTCTCTGTGAGCACTATTTCCAGCAGAACACTCTTCCAGATCTGAAGAAGTGGGTCTGCCCCACAAAAGCTCATCACCTAATGAATTATTTTGTTAGTCTTAAAAGTGTTACATGACTACTGGTTTGTTTTGTGAAGATATAGGCTAACACAGCCACCTCTCTGTTACTGATTCAGCCAAGAAATTATGGATGTGCTGAAGTCTCATCATAATCAATAAGACTTGAGGCCCTGCAAATGTGCTGCAGGGCCCTGTGAACTTTCCTCAGCTCACACAAAAAAAATTATGACAGAGGCAGGAACTGAATCCATGTTTGCAAGTACTAATGTATGGCAGTAGCCTCAAGAGCATGCATCTTCAAACATGTTCATGACCTTGCCTCAGAGCATCTCCACACCCCTTAGCTGGTGAGCAAGAGGAATGTTGCTTATCATCCTTTCCCTGTGATAGAAACACATCTTTTAAACAATGTTGTTGTGTAAAGCATGCCTTGGTTGTTGCCCGGTCTTAGATTACTTATGAATTTTGAGTTACCACCTTTAAGGCTGACAGGGTCTTTGTCCCAGGATCATGCCCAATATTTAATTATTCCATGATTGGGAACGCTGAGGTGCACCATTGTAACATTCGCACTATAGGAACACTTGTATATTTACAAATAGAATTTACTAATACATTTAGCACAGTCACAAACACTCCAATTTCATAAGCTAGATTGGGAATGTGCATCTGTATTTTCATACCCTAGTCTCACACCATGCTTTCTAGAACAGCCTGAGGTGTTAGTGATCACCTTCGCATTCCCCATCATTACCAGTGGCCATCATTATGGCGTCTGGGACATTACATTTATAATAGGTTATGCTGACATTGATATGTTTGATACCTATTCAGTAGGGGAAGTTTCCTTTTCTTATTTGTATTTCCTCACCTTATTAACGGTGAAGTGTTTGTTTTTTCTATAGGTCAGAATATCATGGATCTCGACTTCTTATCATATATATCAATTTGTTACCATTGTTCTTTTGAGGTTGTCTACCATATTTGTTATTTCCATTCTACCTACTTATTAACCAATCGTGTGGGGGTTTTCTAAGTAATGATGTACCCATTACGTTTGAGGGGATTCTTGGAAGCCCATATGCCACTGACAGTTGATTTATCTAGGTGAAAGGCCCTGAATATATGCACATTGACTTTCCTGTCTGAGTGAAAGGTCCCAGGCACATGCATGGTAGCTGCACCTTAGCTCCACATACAGGATGTGGCCTGTAAGTCTCTTGTGTTACAGACAAACTGCTAGAATAATCCTACTGTAACTCATTGTATTAAACATATAATCAAAACAACAAGGAAGTAATACATCTAGCTATCTATAGGCAAGCAAGCAGGATAGCCTTGCAGCCTACATGGTAGGTAACCTGGGAATTCCAAGCTTAGCTCAAATTCTAAGCCTGTGATTCTACTCATCAAGGATTTCTCATTCCAGCCATTTCAAGGACCCCAGCCCACCAGGCACGTGAAAGCAGTTGATGAATACCATTCGCCACTCATTTTTGACATTCAATTTTAATTAGGAAGTAGATTTTGCACACAGGAACAGCAGGTTCGCAGAACTTTTGGTGGTGCTGAGAACTCGCAGAGCTCAAACCCTTCTGCTACCCCAGGTCCTCCCTGGTGAGATAAGGCACTGGGGAGGGAATTTGGTAGTGGGGGAGAGATGAAGGCTCTAGAGGGAGTTTGCATGATGGGTGCAGTCTCCAGGCTGGGGCAGGGAGCTGGGGTGTAGAGTCTGGGTACAGACGGGGATCAGGGTGCAGTCTCGGGACAAGGGCAGTGGTGGAGGTGTGAAAAGGGGTGAGGAGTGCACACTCTAAAAGGGAGTTTGGGGGCTGGGTAGGGTGCAGGCTCTGGCAGGGAGTGAGGTGTGGGAAGGGTTGTGGGGGGTGAGGATGGGACGTGCCATGCATACAAGGGGCATCTAGGCAGGGGATACGGAGCAAGGGACTCCACCTGTTGCTCTCCTCAGGCACCATTCCCACAGCCTCCCATTGGCTGCAGGGGTGCTCTGGGCAGGGGCAGCATGTGGCTATACACACGCCGGGGACATTCCAGCAACTGTTTGTGGAGCTAGCAACAAGAAGCGGCTGTAGCCCCAGAGATGCACTGCCAGGAGTGGCAGCTCGGGCCTCCAGACTGTGCTAAATCACCTGAAGGTAGCAGAACAGACTTGGGACTCAATGGGGTTGGGAGGAGCATGCAGAGGCATTAGGTGGGGCCAGGGGAGAGCTCTGACCCCAAACTTTGGTGGAGCTCGGCCCTAGGCCAGGAATATTTGGGTCCCTGGGCACCACCATCCCACAGAACTTGCCTATGTTCGTATGCAAATTACACACAATAGAAACTACTCCTGCTTCTGTTGAAAACAAGTCCTATGCTAGAAAAAATGTTCTGGTTCTGCATAGATGTACTTGCAAGCCTTCCTCGTGCAGATGCAGCTTATACCTGCAAACACTGCATTTGTTGGTATAGCTCATCCCAACTTCTCAACTGAAGTTAAGTTGTACAGGAAAAAGTATTCTGGTATAAAAGTGTTGTCTGCCCACAGATACACAATCATATTCTTAACTGACCAGGAAAACCTCTGAATACAGACTAAAGGGACACCATTCAGAGTTTGGCTGTTTGCTTCAGGATCCAGTCTTTAAAACAGTGTGCCATGTATGTGTTTGCTCAGATTACAAAGCCTGGTCCTGTGTTTTTCTTCATAACAGCAAGGTAAGTGTGTATGTTTACCTGTAGCAGATATTTATAGGACTCTCTTTACTGTAGTAGTTGCACACATCACAATATCCTTGTGAGATACGGAAAGATTATCCCTATTTTACACATGGAGAATTAATGCATCATCCAGCATCACACAAGAAGTCTGTGCTAGAACAGAGACTTGAACCCTAATCACCTGATCATCCTTCCTCTCCATAAATAGTTTCCTTTTTCTTAACATTGCATCTGCTCTGAGCTAGTCCTCTGGACCTGTTCCCACTCACATTTAAGACCTGCTATCCATTAGCCTTTCCCTATAGGGTACATATCACAGAAATATGGGCAGTGCATTGAAAATGTTTTAAAAGTTTACATTACTTGTGTATTAAAGGTTTTCTGCGGTGAGCACATTTAATAGAAACTCTTTTAAAACATTTTCAATGGGCTGCCCATATTTCTCTGGTACGTGCACTGTGGGGAAAGGCTAATGGATAGCAGGTCTTTTTTTTAACCGCTGACAAGCTCTGTGCTGTTGATACAGTCATGCTCTGCAGATTGTGTGTTATTTTTCACTGTGATTGTTCTCGCTTGAGGTAAGTCAACTCACAGGAACTTAACTCCATTTGGATAACGGGACTCACTGCTAGTGTTCCTATGGATGAGGTAGCAGCTCTTTTCTCTCCAGCAGTCCTTGTAAAGCGTCACTCTTGCTTGAGGTGGTGTCTTCTCCTAACTTGATCCTCCAGCCAGACACATCCAGTTCCATCTATTTTGGGTAATGAAGTCCAGAGACCCAACACGTGCTCTTCTTCCTCAAATTCCAGACTCAAGGTCCTTACACCCTTTTTCTCAGAGCTTTAAATCTTCCTTATGATACTGAACTGCTCAAGATAGTAAAGAACAAAGAAGACTGAAGAGCTTCAAAAGGACCTCACAAACTAGGTGATTGGGCAACAAAATGACAAACGAATTTTAATCTTGATAAATGCCAAGTAATGCATTTGAAAAAATAATCCCAGCTGCAACATACAAATGATGGGGACTAATTTAGCTGTAACAACTCACAAGAGAGATCTTGGAATCACTGTGGATAGTTCTCTGAAAATAACCACTCAATGTGCAGCAGCAGTCAAAAAAGCTTACAGGATGTTAGGAATAATTGAGAGGGATAGAGAATAAGACATAGAATATGTTATTGCCACTATATATAACCATAGTATGCTCACATCTTGAATACTGTATATGGTATGGTCACCTCATCTCAAAAAAGACATATTGGCATTGGAAAAGGTTCAGAAAAGGGCAACAAAAATGATTAGGGGTTTGGAACAGGAGCCACACGCAGAGAGATTTAAAAGACATGGACTTTTCATCTTAGAAAAGGGGAGATGGGGGGCGTATGATAGAGGGCTATAAAATCCTGACAGGTGTGGAGAAAGTGAATAAGGAAAAGTTGTTCACTTGTCCCCATAACATAAGAACTAGGGTCAGCAAATGAAATTCATGGGCAGCAGGTTTAAAACAAACAAAAGCAAGTTTTTTCTTCACACAGAGCAGAGTCTACCTGTGAAATGCCTTGTCAAAGGGTGTTGTGAAGACTAGGGCTTTATCGGGGCTCAGAAGAGAGCCAGATAAATTCATGGAGATTAGGTCTATCAATCCCTCTGATTGGGATGGGTAGGAATGGCATCCGTGGCCTTTGTTTATCAGAGGCTGGAAATGGATGACAGGAGAGGGACCACTTTGATGATGACCTGTTCTGTTCTCCCCCTCTGGGGAATCCGGCATTGGCCACTGTCAGAAGACAGGATCCTGGGCCAGATGGACTTTTGGTCTGACCCAGTGTGGCTGTTCTTATGTTCTCATCCTCTTATTCCTGGAGGCTTCATGCCACCTTCCCAACGGCTAGTAGGGGAATCCTGTGTCCAGTGGGGCTGACTGTCACTGCAGGCTCTGGGGCAAAGTGGGAGGAAGGCCTGGCTACATGCCCCACCCCCCCATTGGAGGGCTTGAAAACGTCACAAACACAAGGTTCCACTCCAGCGACCCAATAAGCAGCATCCAAGGCCGTCTCTTTCTAGTTCCTTGACACTGCCTCCTTAGATTTTTCCTGACCACAGCTGTTCTTTCAGGCTCTCTGCCCACAGCCCAATTCTTCTTTTCCTTCAGCTCTTGCTAAAATCCCTCAGCAAAATCCCAAAAGAAAAATACAAACTTAAACTGACTTCTGCCCTTCCTAAATTTACTGTGCTCCATTCCTCCATTCAACATCTCTCAGGCTGTGTCTACACTGCAAAGAAATTTCAAAAGGGGGAACATCAAAAAAGAAAATCGAATAAGGGATTTCGAAATAGCGCAGCTACACACACAAAACGGATCTCTGTACCGATCCGCTATTTCGAAAGAACACCCTCCATTTTTCAAAAGGGCGCATCCACACAGGAAAACTGGCTATTTTGAAATCAGCAGCCAGGTAACATCACGCACGGGGTCACATGGCTGACAAGCCCTTCCAGGTCACACAGCCAGCAGCGCCCTTAACAGGCCCGTCCCAAACACATCCACCCTGCACACGCAGAGCCCAGCAGAGCAGTACACAGCACTGCGTGGACTGTGCACCCAGAACCAAAAGGAGAATGGAGCAGCAGCAGCTGCCAGAGTCCGATGCTGGCACCGTCAGCGGGACCCAGGCGGTCATCGCCATCCTGGGCGTGGTGGATGTCCTGGAGCCCACCTTCCCACCCACGTGTCCTGCAGGCCCTGACAAGGGGCAACCACCACTCCCCATCCCCCGTCCCCCACGGCGCCTCTGGAGCCACCCCAGCAGGGGGACTGGTGGGAGAGGCTGGTCCTGGGCCAGTGGGACGACGAAAGGGGGCTCGCCAACTTTAGAATGACGAGGCACACATTCGTGGAGCTGTGTCAGTGGCTCTCACCCGCCCTGCAGCACATGGACACCTGCATGCAGCCCGCGCTCCCAGTCGAGAAGCGTGTGGCGATTGCCCTGTGGAAGCTGGCCACCCCGGACAGCCATCGGTCAGTGGGGCACCAATTCAGGGTGGGCAAGGCCACCGTGAGATCCATCCTCCTGGCGGTAAGTCAGATAAGGGCCCCACGCCCCCCCCAGGAAGGGGCAGGGGACCCCTGGGTGAGAGGCCTGCAGGGGCAGGGGAAAGGGGGCCCCCGGGTGAGAGGCCTGCAGGGGCAGGGGGCCCCCCCAGTGTGCAGGCCCACATGTCGCTGCCTCCCTACAGGTGGTCCAGGCCATCAACCACCTCCTCCTGCAGAGGGTCGTCCGCCTTGGCAACTTGGATGACACCATGGCGGGATTCGCAGCTCTTGGATTCCAGAACTGCTTTGGTGCGCTCGATGGCACGTACATTGCTATCCGCACCCCAGACCATAGTGCAGGATGCTATATAAACCGCAAGGGGTACTACTCGGTGGTGCTCCAAGCGCTCATAGATGCCCAGGGCTGGTTTACTGACATCTGCGTCGGCTGGTCCGGTCGAGCCCATGATGCGCGGGGATTCCGTAACTGCTGGCTGGGGTGGCGCATGGAGAAGGGCACCTACATCCCTGCCCAGGAGCTCCCGGTGGGGGACACAATAATGCCACCCTGTACAGTGGCCGATGGGGCGTACCCATTAAAGCCGTGGCTGATGCGCCCCTACAATGGGCACAACACCGCCAGCCAGGATGTTTTTAATGCCTGCTTGAACTAGGCCCGCAACACTGTTGAGCGGGCCTTCAGATGCCTCAAGGGGCATTTCTGATGCCTCAACGCGTGGCTGGACGTGAGCCTGAGCAACGTCCCTGGGGTGGTCATGGTCTGTTGCGCACTGCACAATGTGGTGGACAGCAAGCAGGAGCGCTACATGCCTGGGCGGGCTGCGGACAGTGGCCCTGGCTATGAGCAGCCACCCACAGCGTGAAGGGGTTAGGGTCCAGGAAGCCCTCCAGGAGGCCTTCAAGCAGCAGCTATGCTGATCTCCACCTGGCACATGGCTCACACCCACCCTGCAGCACGGCCCCCCCCCACACACAGGGGACACTGGGGTACACAAAAAGGTTTATTAACTGGGGACTACCTATGTAAATAAAAGTCTGTTAAACAATGGCATGGGTTCTTCCTTTTGGGGCTAAATACGGGGGGAACAGGGGGAGAACTATATACGATGGGGCAGGGGCATGCCCCCATGGCTGGGGCCACAGGCATGGGCAGGTCTATTTCACCACAGGGGTGGAGGGGGCGAGATCCCTGGTGGGTGCGGGTGCCCCTGCCACCCCTGATGCGGGGGCCCTGTCGGGGCCAGGAGGGGGCTGGAAGGACGGGGAGGTAGGGTCGTTCAGGGGCTGAAGAACAGGGTGGGCTGGGTGAGGCGGGGCAGGGGCGGGGGCTGGGGTGGGCCGGGCAGGGGATCCCCCTCCTGGCTGGCACTGGCGACCAGGCAGTTGGCCAGGGCAAGACGGGCGGATGGGCTGAGGGTGGGTGGGATGAGGGCAATGTGTTCAGGGGTAGCAGTGGGAGTGGGTCCAGGGGCAGCGGGGGGCGGCAGGTTCAGGGGCAGGAAAGGGGCGGGTGGGGGTGCCGGCTGGGGGCAACCGCCTAGGACCAGACCTCCCTTCGCCAGGCCCTGTCCTCCCTCCCCCAGGCCCTGTCCTCCCGCTCCATGAGCAGCCACTCCTGGAGCACGGCAGTCTGCTCCCAGATGGCTGAGGTGTCAGCCTCCGCTGCCTCCTGGGGGTCATAGCGCCGCCCGCGTTGGGCCATCCGGGTCTGGGCAGGCGGCACCCAGGGCAATGGGGAGGAGGCCATCCCCTGAGGTGGTGCCTCCCCTGCTGACCCTCCTTGGGGCTCCCTTGTGCCTGCCGGGACCTCATCTGTGGGGCAATTGCTGGCTGCAGCCTGGCCCCCGCATCCCTCCCCAGTCGGGCAGGCTAGGGTGCTGTCCATGGGTGCAGGTGCTGGATGGCGCTGTACTTGGATCTGGGATGGGGCAGGATACCGTGGGATAGGCTCCCCCACCCAGGCCACCCGATCCACCTGTCACATACCTGGACCTCTGGAGAACAAGTCCAGGGACACCAGCCTCGAGGGCACCTGGCTGGAGGTCCCGGAGCTGACTATGGTGAGTAATGGGCCCCCATCCTCTGAGTAGCTCCTGGCCCCTGCAGGTGTGGTCTGGCTGGAAGGTCCCAGCTGCTCCAGCGGGTCTATCTCCCAGTCAAGGTCTGGGCCACCTGTGTCCACCAGCACTGACAGCTCTGGGACGTCCTTCAGGCCGAGGAGCTGTTGCAGTGCCTGGTAGTGTGGGCACCTCGGGCTGTCCCCAGCCCCCAATCGGCTGCAGGCATCCTTGGCCCAGCTATAGGCCTGCCTGAGCTCCTTAACTTTGGAGCGGACCCGAGCAGCTGTGCACTCGGGGTGTCCCCACTGCCGCAGCCCCAGGGACAACTGCTCAAAGGCAGCTGCGTTGCAGGGCCTCCCAGTGCTGAGTAGCAGCACCTCCTCCTCCGTCCAGAGCCCAAGGAGGTCTTTTACCTCGGCCTCCATCCAGGAGGGGCCCCTCCTTCTCTGGCCCTGGCTCTCCTCCAGTGACCCCTTGGGTGGGGAAGAGGGGGCCTCCTGGGGTGCCCCAGAATGCGGGGGACTTGCCATCCCACTCATGGGCTGGGTGGCACGGCCATCTGGCTACTGGAGCATGTATAGGGCTGAGCTCGTGCTTCTCCAGCCCTAGGCACACTCTCAGCTTCCTGCACAGGGTTTCCGGAGCCTCGCGGCTTTAAGGGGCTGGCCCAGGGACCATAGAGCCCCGCCGAAGCTTGCTAGCACATCTCCAGCACTCCCTGGAGCCGCCGCCATGGCGGACCCACAATTTTGAAATTGCAAAGCGTTGACACAGGCACTATTTCAAAATTTTATTTCGAAACGGGCTGATCTTCCCAATCCCGGATGGGAAGAGCGATTTCAAAATTCGGACCCGTTTTCGCCGAAACCAATTTCAAAAGAGGCTGTTGAGCATGTAGATGCTCCACAGCCTCTTTCAAAATTGGGGCCACTTTCAAAATTAATTGAGAAATAGAGTGCTAGCGTAGACGCACCCCCAGGGAGCGTCTACACTTGCATTCCTCTTTCAAAAGAGGTATGCAAATGAGGTAAATCAAAAATGCGAATGAGCATATTTGGCACCTCATTTGCATATTCTAATTTTGAAAGCGCGTCTTTCGAAAGAAGAAAGCCAGTGTAGACGCTGCTCTTTCGAAAGTAAACCCATCTTCGAAAGAATCCTTCTTCCCATTAAATAAAGGGAAGAAGGATTCTTTCAAAGATGGGGATTTCTTTCAAAAGAGCAGCGTCTACACTGGCTTTCTTCTTTCGAAAGACGCGCTTTCAAAATTAGAATATGCAAATGAGGTGCCAAATATGCAAATTTATACCCTATTTGCATTTTCAATTTGCCTCATTTGCATACCTCTTTTGAAAGAGGAATGCAAGCGTTGACACACCCTCAGGCTGGGTCTACATGTGCCCCTTGCTTTCAAAAGGGGCATGTTAATGAGCAGGTTCAAAATACGCTACTGAGGCGCTGCAATGAATATGTAGTGCCTCATTAGCATAATGGCAGCCGAGGCAATTCGAAAGTGCGGCTTTTCGAATCGTGCACCGCCCGTGGAGATGGGACCTTCCAAAAGGACCCCCCCCAGCTTTCAAAAGCCCTTCCTCCGATCACAGATAGGAAGAAGGGTTTTCAAAAACTGGGAAGGGGTCCTTTCGGAAGGTCCCAGCTCCACAGGTGGTGCGCGATTCGAAAAGCTGCACTTTCGAATTGCCGCAGCTGCCATTATGCTAATGAGGCACTGCATATTCATTGCAGCGCCTCATTAGCGTATTTCGAACCTGTTCATTAACATGCCCCTTTCAAATGGAAGGGGCACGTGTGGTTCCAGCTTCAGGGTACACTCCCCAGCAGTCCAAATCCCTTTTATCATGGCTCACTCACTAGGCATGCTCTCTCCAATGAGCTGTTCCAGATGGCTCTTAGCTTCTTGCCAGACATCCTCGCTCAGGAGAAGATCTCAAAGCCAACTATCTCTTGGGCCTCCTCTGTGACTGTGCTGTACTCACTACTCTGAACAAAAGAAGGACTGCAGAGCTCTTTCTCTCACCTGCAGCCTGTTTAAGACATTAAAATCTGCACACCTCTATCTTCCTACCCCGCAGGTTTGAGTCTTCTAAAACCAAAATCAGAGGCAAAGACTCCTGGTAACTTCAGTGGTGCACGATCAGTTCCAGGGAATACAGGTGTGAATCACATGTAATGGGCACAGTATGACTAAAGCTTTGTCTCCTCTTCAGAGTTAACTGAAGTTAGAACTTAACTGTCGCTCGTAACCTGAGCTCTGTCCATACACACAAACCCTTCACTTGAGTTTTTAGCTCAAGCTGGCTGCCCAGACAGGGAATACAGGCCAACGCTTAAGTTAGGGCAGCTGGTCTGCTGCCAACATGACCTGAGACATTGTCTTCACTAGTAAAAACGTAAGGTTTTTTACCTCAGGGGAAGTATCCTGAGGTTAAAAACCCATGAAGACAAGGCACCGTAGTTTTTCCATGAGGTAAATGTGCCAAGATAAGCACACTATACCCCTGCCTGAGGCTGTTCTCAGCATATGTATCTTGTGGCAAAACTACAGTGCCTGTCTTCACTCTGTTTTCCTTATGCTAGCTCACAAGCATCAGTCACCCAAGGTCACACATGGGCACGAATGCACACACCTGTTTTTAGCAGTGAAGACAAGTCCAGTGATGCAGAGATGATCATGCTTTGCAGACTAAATGTTATTGTTCACTGTGATTGTTCTCACTTGAACTAGGTCAATTCAAGAGGAGTTAACTCAGTTTAGATAACTTGAGTAAACTTTGCAGTTGAGACAAAAACAAAGATACGCTGTATCTCAGGAGGAAAAAACTGTTCTGAATTCTGGTCTGCAGCATCCCATATGACCATGAGGGTATGTTCATGGAGCTATGGCATAATAAAACTTTGAGCATCAAGACTTTTGCTCCCTCTGGCCAAACAGAAGTGTCAGTTTTAAAGGAAAAAGTACCTCAAAAATTTCAAGATGGCCCCCTGCCTACTTCCAATAGCGTCATCACTTCTTATTGAGATTGAATTGCAGGTCAGTCCTTGGCTTGTTTCTGGATTCTTTCTTAAGCCTCTACTAGTTGTGGTGAGAACGTTATCTTGACTGCTGGGAAAGCAGAGTGTGTAAGAGTATGTGCCAGACACAGACAGAAGAGGGAGCTAGTTCCCTTTCCATGAAGACAAACTGACTGACTGAGGTGACTGAACAGGTGATTGACTGTACAATTGCTGAAAAATAGCATTTTGGCGGCAACATATTCAGCTAGGAAAGTTCCATTTCCTGCAAAGCCCTCATCCAGCTAACCAAACCAAAACCAGAGCAAAAGTGAAAGCACTAAAAGCTCATTATTCACATGGTTGTAGGACAAATTCTTCAGCAGCCATATGCTATCTGGACCATTGTTGTGCTGAGAGCACCCTGATCAGTATTTAAAATACATGCTGGTGTAACTTAGGTTTTCAACTTGATGTAACAAGGAAAGCGGCTATTGCAAGCAAGACCAAAACATATCATGATATATTGTTTGGGGTTTGATTAAATAGTTTAGCCAAAAGGTTAATAGGATTTACAGTGAGCATTACCTATGATAAATAGTTTAGATTAGATCCATAAAAGGATTAATTCATATTCTCAAGATGTAGTTGCATTATTATATGTATTGTAGCTTTGTTATAAGTACATAAGCAAGTGGTGTTATGGATGGTAGTAAGCCATGTAAGCATCATCTCTTGATCTGCTGGCCTATACAACAATCTGTAATAACTGAGTGTCCATTTGTTAATTCTTTGCAAGCTACTTGCCTGTGAAACTAAGATAAAGTGTGGCCAGTTTAACTAATTTATCATCAAACTATCGGCCCAATCCAGGAATTGAAGGATATATGTTTTCAATAGATTAAAATAAACTTATTATTGAACATATACCCAGCCTACGGAACTCAATGAGGCAAATAGATTCGATAAGGATTAAATACTTACCTAAATAAAAATAATGCCAACAAGTATATTAGGTAGAAAGTGCCAAGCTCTGTACGTGTACACACTCCATTGACCACTCATACATAAAGTTAGGGGCCACAGTCTGAGTCTCCATCCTACCCTTCTACATAACCCCATTAGAGCATTTTCCATAGTTTTCATTCTCTGCATGTTGTATGCCAACAGGGAGCACAGAAACATACTGGCCACAATCTGATGCCCTTGATCACACTGAACAGAAGCTCCAGTCACTTCAGTGGAGCTACTTAATATGAAAAAGGATATCAGAATCTGGCGCCTGTCTTGCATATTATATAGCAGAGCACTAGCTGTGCTATTGTTAAGATTAAGGGTATGTCTTCACCACGTGAAAGATCGACCCTAACTGGCTGGGGTGTGATTTCACACCTGTAGTGGGGACACATGAAATTGAACTACCTGGGGTCAGCAGCCAATCCCTGTATGCCTCAACCTCGTGAGGAGTAAGGGAGGTTGATGGGAGTTTTTCACACGTTGAGCTCCCTCTCAGAGGATAGCCAGGTAAGTCAATTGTAGATAAGTTGATTCTAGATACGCAGTTGCCATAGCTGGAATTGCATATCTATGATCAACTTTAATGCCTAGTGTAGACCTGGCTTCAGTTGGCAAATCTGTCCACTCTGGCTGTAAAAATTCTTCTCTGTGATGGCTTGAAAATGTGTAATATAGTAGCCACTTTTCCAGCAGCAAAGAGGTCATCTCAATTTAAAGTGAACTGGAAAGGTCCCCCGTTTTCATGAAAAGAAAGAAAAACACCAAAGCAATGTAACCCATCTGCCGGAAGGAGGTGTCAGCAACCAGGGTCGGTTCAACATCTAGGGGTTCCTTTTCATCCATATCACATAAGACTAGCTTGAGCCCCCACCCAGTAGCCTGGGAAATTCACACACCTGTGTGCACCTCAGAAAGGCAATGCTTCCCCACTAGCAAGCACAGAGTCTGAGTGCAGAAAAGAAAAAATTTTAGTGAAAGAGGCAGAAAAGTCATATGGCGTAAGCTTGGGAAAATATCACACCTAGAATTCATAATCAACCCTCAAGTAACTGTCCCAGCTCAAATGAATTGAGCAGTGTCCTCTGCCTCTCAGGCTCACCAGTCCAATACTGTAAAGAGCCAAATCACACACCCAAACTTACTCCATACCCCACTTCAAATGCCCCACTTACAACTCTGTCCAGTCCATGCAGGCCCTGACACATCACCCTGATACATTCCCTCATTGAACCTGAGGCAATAACACCTTTGTGCTGCTCTGGTGTTCCACTTGCCTCTGTCAGCTGCCCCACCGGTCCTGCTGCCAGCCACCCACTGCTTCTCCTACAGGCCACCCATCAGTCGCTCCTGCCAGCCGCCCTCCAGATGCACCTGCCATCCACTTCTCTCACCAACCACCTGTCTGCTGTCTTGTGGGTTTTGCTGTAGGCAAAACCCTGTGATTCCCACTCTCTGTGGCTTCAGCTACAAGTGATTTCAGCTCATCGTGGCATTCAGCTCTGGGCCTAGCCACAGCATCTCGGTATCCTCCAAGGTGGATTCTCACACAATAGCTATAGACTCATCTTTAGATCTACCTTTGTGGCAGGGCAGGGGAGAGAGAACTAGTCAAACCAGTTTTACAACTACACAGCTAAAAAGGCTTCCAGCCAGCTGGTTCGGCCAGTACCCCCTCCCCTTTTACCTTACATGCTTAGATGGAGGTAACCCTGTGCAATCCACATCTTACACAGCAGTGATGGCTGTCCTGTGCCCTCAACAGGTTCAAGCATTGGTGAGACTCCACAATTCTTACACTGGGTGATAGCATAAATTATGACTTTACAATAACATATTCTTTACAATAGACGAAATCTCAGTGCTTCACCTGCTCCCATCAGGCTTTGTTTACAAAGTATTACATATGCACACCTTTGCATTTTCATGCAAATGATCTCTAAAGGACACATTCCCCAAATCCTTCAGCAGTATTGAGCTCCTGCTGGCACATTCCTTACACAAGGAAAATGTGGTTGTGAAACTACTGAAAAATAAATATCTGTTTATATGCAGTTCTTTGTGGCCAAATTCAAAGCTTGTAAATGTAGGTACAACTCCATTTCCTTGGGGGCCTGTAACAAGTTCAGGCCAGCAGACCGCAGCTGGAAGTCTGCAGCCTGGGAAGGGGAAAAAGAGACAGAGCTAGTCAACCTGCCAGGTGGAGGCAATCAGGAAGTGGCTGCAGTTAATCAAGGGCCAGCTGATCTTACTGACAGCCATCCCAGTTGAGGGGTGGGGGAGTGAGAGAAGAGGTGGACAAGATAAGAAGGTGGAAGAGTAACCCACACACCTATGTGTGGTTAACTGTCCCATGTAGTGGTACCTAGACCATGTCACAGAGCATGAATAAGTGTTCTCTACAGCTTAAGCTGACAGCTAGCTGGCTTTTAACTCAAGCTGTAGAGGGGCCTGCACTAAGGTCCCAGGTTTGAGACTGCCTGTGGGTAGTTACAGAAGGAGATTGAGATAGGAGGAGAATGGAGCTCAAGCAACATTTCCAAAAGACAGGGGGGAAAGGGAGTAGCTGAACAAATGGGAAAGTGCTTCCCTTCTCCCAGCAAGACTGAAGCTCTGATGGTGGCAAAGGGGGAAAGGGCTGGCCCAGACTGGCAGAGGTGGGTACAGCCTAGTGCCTCCAGCTAGAAGGGAGAGGTGTAGGGTCCTGACAAGACACAGGGTAGCCTGCCACAGTGCCCTTTACATCAGTAGCATTTGGGCTGTATTCCTGGTGGGGGCATTCCCATATTCAGGCTTTCTCTTGCAGTTCTGTAGAGCAGTGTTGATGTGTGTTTTTCATTTGCAAAAACATATTACAGCCAGGCCCACCATTGGGGCAGAGGCAGCAAAGGGGTTAATTGCCAATTGCCCTGGAACTTCAACTTCCAGCTGCCACTGCTGCTACTGCTGCAGTGGGAGCAACTGGAGCCCTGGGACCTTTAAACCACTGCTGCAGTATGATGCCACACTCTGGGCAGCACCAAGGGCTGAGGTGGGTGCACTGTGGTCTGGGTGGTGCTAAGTGCTAGGTACCCTGGTCCTGAACCTTCATCCCAAGGCCCTGCCCCTTCCCAGCTATAGAGCCAGGCCTCCCCACACCTTGCACTGGGGCCCACAGAAGCTGGCTCTCTCCCCTAAATTACATCTCTGTGGAGGATGGTTTGTCTGTTTAAGCCAAAGTTTGTCACACCCCTGGTCAATCTCACCTGCTGGATGCTAATCAGGTTGCTGAGTCAGGATCTCAGCATTGGGCCAGTGTGCCTTCAAACTTTCCTGAGTCTGAGCCAACGCCAGGCAGCGCTTCTCTGTTTCCAGGAATATTCTCCATCTAGCATTCCTTTCCAAGATCTGAGACCACATTCCCCCCATGCCATTGCCAAAGCCTGAAAACAGTGTCAGCTCACCCCTCAGACTCTGCAGCACAGCCATCCTTAGAGCTCCAACCTTGTAGGCTCTATGGTTTTCAATTTACCATTTCAGGGACATGTGATACTGGATGCAAACAGACCCAGGGTTTGCATAGGGGTTCTTTAAACAATTACTAAGCACAAGAGAATTACAGATCCAAAAAAAAGTTACAAACAACTGAACCCCATTCCCTGCTTCAGTCTCTTTATCAGTTTTGAGCATTTTTGGAGATTTGGCTCAGTGTCTAAGAAGTCCCAGCTTCTACCTTTCCTGAACATGGTTTCTCCTCTGTTTCACAGACTCACTTTCAAGCCTCCGCAGCCAAGTACCTCCCTCCTTAGTTGGTCCACCAGTCAAAAATGTTTTCCCCTAAATGCGTGTGTGCACATTTATTCTTCTCTCAGTCAGTCTCTGTGCTTTTCAATGCCAGCACTAACATTCCATGTCCTTTGTTCTCTGGGAAAATTCCATTCCTTCAGTTCCGAGGCGTTTGCAGTGAAATTGAAGAAAACTGGGTTTATCTAGGATGCATTTATTTTGCTGTTCTGTCTTACCAAGATCTGCTCAGATGCAACAACAGCAAGCAGTCCTGTGGCACCTTAGAGACTAACAAATTTATTAGCTCATGAGCTATCATGGGTAAAACCCACCACTTTATTCTTTAACAAATGGGTGCCATTCCCCTATACCTTAGCACAAGGAGAGGAGGGTGGGAATGCAGTAGAAAACAGCCACAGGATGCAGACAGTTTATAATAAAGTGGAATTTATAAAGTGTAAATAGGCATATTTCCCAAATTGTCGAAAAGGGCCCGAAGTTTTAAATTAGATTTTCTGGTACATGTACAAATTTATTTTTCAGTCAATGTATTACACAACTAACTATTTTATTTATTAGGTAATAAGCCAGCACACCATCAGGGCTCATACACCTGCGCATCCACTGATGTGATACATGCTGCTATGTACCAGCAATGCCCCTCTGCCATGTACTTTGGAAAAGATGAACAGTTTCTGGGACAAAGATGAATGGATATAAATCAGAAATTATGAATTAGACTACACATAACCTGGAGGGGAACACTTTAACCTCCCAGGACATAGAATAATAGACCTTAAAGTGACCATCCTCTTACAAAAGGATTTTACCACAACATTACAAAAGGACGCATCTGAATTGGAATTCATTTGCAAGTTTGACACTTTTAACCTGGGGCTTAACAAACAGCTCAGTTACCTTATGCATGACCAGGACAAGGACAATTTCCCCACCTTTGACATTAACAGGAATGGTATCCATCCCACTTAATTTACTTCTTCCATGGGTACTATTAATTAAAGGTGACACGCCCCATCTTTTCTTTCCTTCTTCCCCCCTACTTCATCCTCCACCCATCACACCCAACTATCTGAACCCTGGATTCTTATTTTTGCTCCAAATATGAAGAAATGGAGTTTACCCATGAAAGCTCATTATCTAATAAATAAAATATTAAGTCTTTAAGGTGCTACAGGACTGCTTGTTTTTTGTGAAGCTACAAATGAACATGGCTTCTCTTCTGAGACTATATTACAAGACTGTGAGGGGGGAAGAGTTCTTTGTTGATTAAATGAGAAACATTCTCTCAGAAACAAACTGCACAGTTTATTGCATTGCCCTAGGGGACCAACCCATTTTTTTCTGTTTTGCATTCTAACAACATCCAAATATGCTATTGTTAAGGCAAAAACATCCACATGTTCATTTGTATTTCTCGTCAGTAATAGGAAGAGACATGGTTAGTTACATGGTTAGTTACATCGCACAGACCAATTGATTGCTTGACCATTAGAAATGGGACCACTGTGGGGACAGACACCACTCCCTGTTAGCTTCAGAACTGTTCCCCCTCAGGGAGCAAGTCGCATCAACAAGTATGCTGTCCAAACAGTGTTGTCCTATTCCCAAGGGGAATTTGAAAATTCTGCCTCTGATTCTGGTCTCTGACAGAGTTGACTGACGTGCATCCTTTTGCTTCCCAGGGAGGTATGTATAAAAAGTACTTAGCGGTTGGACAGTCTCAGGAAAGATTAGCGGAATGTACTCTCTAGCACATGCACCTTCTACAATTAATAAAAAGGCTGTTAATTCACAAAAACTGGTTTACTGCAAAAACTCTTTAGTAAACTTTGGAATGTAGATTCTAAAGGGCTGTGCCTTGCTCTTTGCATCATATGAGCTCTCTGGATTAATAGGCCTCCCTGAAAAAGAAGCACAAATATTTGCAAATAAATTAAAAATAAAATACTTGTTTATTCCAGAGGAGTAGAAGGGAAAATAGTGAGCTCTTTCAGCAGACTCTGTGCTGTTAAATGCTATAGTATCAGCAGGGAAGAGTAGTCACTGCTGTACCAAATTTGCATTTGTGGGCATGATGGAATTTTCAATTACTGCTCAGTAGTGTTGAAAAATGCAAGTCAGTGACCATTAATAACATGTGCTGCTAATTGATCTGTATAGGCATTTGTACTGAGCACAGTATGCTATTGCTTCCACAGTATTGTCACAAATGAACTTGGACAAAGATAGGATAATCAAAAGCAAATGTGTGCAGCATATTAAAAATGATGACCATCTACTGTGTATGTTTTGGGCAGCTTCCAAAAAATGTGCAGTTTGGCTTGGCACGAAGTGCTAAGAACACAATTTATTCTATTCAAGCAAGGAAGCAATCTGCCTAGCCCTCTCATGCTCAACAGCTTCGGAATTAAAAAGTAAAATCAAACTCTCTCTGTATTCCAAAGTCATTTTTACGTTGAGGAAGGCACAGCAGGGACACTCATTATAGCAACTCAGAACACTTGCTCATTTTTCTCTACAGCCAAAACAGTTGTTTTATGTTTCCTTTTAATCCTCTGTTTATAATTGCCCAGGTTCCATTTAGTGCTACAGAATGAATGTCCTTAGCAACCCTTAACTGCAAAAACTCTTTAGCAAATTTTGGAACATAGATTCTGAAGAGCTGTGCCTTGCTGTCTGTATTAATGGTCCTCCTTGATAAAGAAGCACAAATATTTGCAAATAAATAAAAGATAAAATACTTGTTTATTCCAGTTAGTAAACAGAAAAGCTGGATGAGATCGTGAAGATTGATAGCAGGTATCGTGGGGGCATTAGATGCCTCAGAAGAAGGTATGAGAAACCCCACAGTGGGTAGAAGAAGGATAGTCCATCACCAAGGGAGGTCTCATCCTAATCCCTAACAGTTAGAGATTAGTTTAAAACCTGAAATGTGGTTTTATCACCAATCCAGTCCCCATCTTTTTAGCATTAACGCATAACTCTGGCTATTCTTGTACCAATATAAGTGCCCGATTCCTTTTTTTTCAGTCTTGCCAATATCTTAACCCAAACATCATGTGGTAAGGAGTTCCATAGTAACTGTGGTGTTTACATACAGGACAGAAAATGTACTACCAATTTTCATATACTCCGTCTTCTATCTCAGAAATAGACAGAACTCAGAAGGGAGAGTCAGGAAAGGAACAGTTAAGGTCTGTGGCTACTTCAGCTATTCCTTTATCCTTCTTTGCCATCATCCCAGTCCCAAAGTAAAGGCCAGTCAATGTTTTATTACCTAATCACAGAATCTTAGAGCTGGAAGAGACCTTGGGAGGTCACTGAGTCCAGCCTGCTGCCCAAACCAGGATGAATCCTAATAAAATCATCCCAGCCAGGACATGGTTAAGCCAGGATTTAAAAACCTCTAGGGATGGAGATTCCACCACCTCTCTAGGTATTCCACCTAACCTAGACCCTACTATTGTGTTCCAGAATAAAGATATATGTTGGCATTTTCACAAGGCACAATGCTCACCACTGGACTAGCATGTCCTCCTGGTCACTCTGGGGATTAGCTCAAAGATTATTCCCGCCCCAAGCCACAGTTTGCACCCCATCACTCTGTCTCTGCCAGCAGTTCTCCAGGAACCACCACACCCTCCTCATGACTTGGCCTTTCAGTAATGTCACTATCTGGTTTTCTTCTTTCTGGGGGGTCAGTACATTGCAGCTTGTTTACCCAGCCATTTCCCTCAGTGGGTAAGAGGAAGAAGGACTTGGCCCTGCCCATTACTTCAAGTACTGAACAAGGGATCTCTAAGGGCAGCCTTATGCTGCCTCCCTTCCAACTGTTCAGCGTATTTTCCTGGGCCACTTCCCCACAACGCCAGCACCTAGTTCATCCTCATTTCAGGGTTTTGCTCTCTCAGGCACTGCCAGCAACTGCCCTGTCTACGTTGCCAGTTCCTCTTTTACTTGCTAGGAAGCCCGTCCTAACCCCTGGAGACCCAGGCCAAATTTCAACCCTTATTGAATTCAAAGGTGCATTCATATACATCAGAGCTCCTGGCAGCTTCTGCTAGCGCAATGCACTGTCTAGGTGGCATCATCATCTGTGGGTTTATGGAAGTGTTGCATTTATGGACCCACATCTGCAGAGCTGAACACACGGGGAAGGGCACTGTTGTACTCAAGGTGTCATGAGGCGAATCAGGGATCACAAAGTACCAGAATGCTTTAGCTACACTCCTTTTCCCCCAGTCATGCGCTCTGTGCTGGCAACAGGGAGAGAGTGAGAGACATAGAAGACACTCCAGAAGCTCCCAGCCACCTGAGGATGCGGCTATGAGGAAGACATCACTTTGTGCCTGGATCTGTTGGGTTTGAACCCACTGAAAAAGAGGATTAATGTATTTATGGTGTTTGTGGTAGGCCTGCTACCTCATGGTTGCTTTTCAAGATGCACAGTTTTTGGCAATGCCTGGTATGCTCTAAAGCCACAAAGATGCTGCCTGCTGAGGTACCTTTTGTGACAAGTGGGACAAGGTCAGGCATCCCCCACACACTCCCTGGTGGCCAGGAGTCACTTTGCAGCACACTGCCTGTTTGCTCACTATTCAGGGTCCCTTACACAGACTCCAAACACTTTGCCAGTGGTCAAAGTGTGTCTCCTTAGGACTTGGGTTTATTCATAGACGACATACTCCAGATAGAACTCAGTCCCACATTAAAGTCCAAGCAACATTCATCTTCCTCTTCCCTGCCGGGGGCCTTTTCTATTGTTATCTGGACTCTCTGAGGTATATGACTGGCATCTCAGTCCTGACTTCTTCTTCTTCTTCTCATAGCAGATGGATGCCTATGACTGCCATGCACTGAGCATTGTGTCTTGCTTGTGACTTAAGAGTCTTGTACTCCATGCTGCAGTGAAAATTCCTTTTCACTGCTGCTTCCAGCTGCCTTTGAGAGGGGAAATCACCTGATCCTCTCAGCTGTGCCTCTTTCACTGACCTGCTTTGGCTAGGCCCAGGCCTTCCCTTACTTACAGGGCAAGCCACCTTGTTGCAGCGGCAAGAGAATCACTGCTAGCAGGAATAACTTAAAGCTATATGGAGACAGGGTGATTTCCACAAGGAAGACCCATCTGAGCACAGCACAGGCACCTTTGACTGCCCCCAGACACGTTAGGCCCAAGAATAAGTGTGCAGTCTTCTGCACCCACCGATTTTCCCAGAATGTGCTCCTGGTCTACCCCAGCAGGTTCAGAGTGAGGTTATGGACCAGTCCCACATATGCAGGGATAAGGGAAGTGACAGCAAGTATGTCCAGAACTGGTGAGTGTGCTTTTCTGCAGACAGCGAGAGGAGCAGTGGATAGAAGCTCCCTGTTAAATGGGGAGCAGGGGCAGGTAACTCTAAAATCACTCCAATGAGCATCATCCTGCCATTTCAACTTGATCCGGGCATGAGGGGAAGTTAGAAGCCTCTGCGACTAGCTTTGGCAGCATGATCTGAATTGGCCAGGTGCGGTAGAATCACGTGAATCCTCTGGGACCCTTAATCAGAAGACTCCTTGTTGATAGAATTTATCCCACAGATCAGCATGAGTTTTATGTATACAAAAAAGAGAAAGTGCTGTACACATTAAATCACCAATGTGAATGACCTATCTCTTCCTAGGGCATATTGCTCAGTAGGCTGCATAGAAGTGAATCCACAGTATCCATTTGCCCATGGAAAACCAGCCTTTCCCCTTTCAGAAATAAATATAGACATTTGAATGCACTTTAATGGGTCCCACTGAGCCTTGTCTGAGAATCACATTACACAGTCAATTAGGACAGTTACTTGGGAACCACAAATAATAGCGCACCTTCCAAATTGTTGGTTACTCTTTTTTTTTGTTTGTTTGTTTCCCACTCAGAAAACTGAAGTCAACCTGCCTCAAGTAATAACATGAGCTAAGCAAGCAACCTATTCTTGTGAAAGTGGCAGTTCCCATAGTGTTACATTTATTACTAAATCAGTGCTACAGATTTTATTTGCTTGCTGTTTTTATAGCTATAGGCAGACCTTCCTCTCCTCCACATTATTACCTCAAAATTTACAACAAATGCCAAACATAATTCTGAGACTGCATTTTCCCATAGAGATAAACATAAAAATTAGAGAGCACAAGCAGCAATTACTGAATTACCTACCGAATTTTTATCTCTGGTTTTATAATAAAGGAATTTTATTCACAAAGTTTATCTAGGCATTTCTGACGCAGGACGGCTATGCAATATATTATAGACGTGCGGCAGCTACACATTTTTAGATGAGGCTGAAAAAATCAGCTTGGTGTATCAAACAAGTGACGCTCTTTCCTTATTCCCCACCCTTCTCTAAACTGGTGATATTTTACAGCAATAGAAGCCCATTCAGATATTTGCAGCTGACTCAGAGCTACAGGCTTCTACTCCTTTAAGACAAAGGTGAGGAAAAAGATAATTTCTAAAGTAAAACTAAAGTAGCTACAAAACAAAGTATTTCCAGGACATTTAATTTCAATGAAGGTGAATGTCTATTAATTTTTAAAAAAGCATAAATCGAGAATGACACCAAGCCTCAGCACTACCATTCTTTTAATATATTGAATGTTTTTTTGTTGTTGTTGCAATTAACAATTTTGTAAGAACAGCCACACTGGGTCAAAACAATTGTTCCTCTGTCCCAGTATTCTTTCTTTGACAGTGATTAGTACCTGTTGAATCTAGCAATTGGAGGATTAGAGACACCTGGATAGGTTATAAAAATCTTATTGTCACTTTAGTGAAAAATGGATGATTTCAGCCGTTTTTGTATAGAAGAAATATATATTTTGATATATTTGCTCTATATCATTTTATAGATATTTCAGAAACAGGAATAATAACTTGAACAGATCATGAGGGTCATCTTTATTAGCTTAATTTTCCTCTGCATGCTGATGAATTCATTAACAGGTAAGTTAACTTTTATGTTTATCCTTGTTTATTTTTTTCCATCTGCCTTAAGCATTTTAATCAAGATCTGTCAAACTCACATGTGATATCAAAGGTTATTTTCACACTAGCCATATTTGCCTTCAGTATTAGCAAACAGTATTCAGATTGTATCACTGAATGACTGAAAACAGAGCATTCTTTATTCAGCTGTTTCAAACACAGAAGTTTAGCTGTCAGTAGGTTCCTATCAATGCACTGCAGAGCTTCTGGGATACAGAGAGCCTCTCTGTATACCTCCATTTGAGATCTGCTGATAATTTTTTCTTATTTATTTACAGATGCCCAGCCAATACAGAATGAAGACGGTAATGCTTTTCAGACTTTTCTCACCTCTATATTCCTAAAAATTTGAAGAGCAACTTGTAACTGGTGGGCCCAATCCAAAGTGAATTATAGTCAGTGGGAAGACTCCCATTGACTCAATTAGCTTTGGACCAGGGTCTGATAGAATGTTTTCATCTGTCGTCAATAGACTGTGAAATAAGAGGCAAATAAACAAATATATGAAGTGCCACTAGACACTGATTAAAATATAATAAACTATTTTGTATATTATAAAGAGAGAAGAAGTGTCAGCAAAGTTAAAATAAAAACAGAACAACTGATATCTCAGGCAAGTCCTCAAATGATCACCAAACTTTGTTTTCACAACACTGGCATAAGTTAAGAAACACCAGACTTCTACATGTATTGGACGTGCAGAAACTTCTGGATGCCTGTTTGAGGAGATGGATTGTACCCTGAGGGGATGGATTGCACCCTCAACAATTTGCAGATGAAACTAAGTCAGGGGTACAGGTAATATGTTGGAGGTTAGGGATAGGATCCAGAGTGACCTAGATAAATTGGAGGATTGGGCCAAAAGTAATCTGATGAAGTTCGACAAGGACAAGTGCAGAGTCCTGAACTTGGAATGGATGAATCCCAAGCATTGTTACAGCCTGGGGACTGACTGGTTAAGTAGTAGTACAGTAGAAAAGGACCTGACGGTTACAGTGAATGAGAGGCTGGATGTGAATCAAAAGTGTCCCCTCATAGCCAAGAAGGCTAACAGCATATAGGGGTGCATTAGGAGGAGCATTTCTAGCAGAGCTAGAAGTTATTATTTCCCTCTCTTTGACACTGCTGAGGACACATCTGGAGTATTACATCCAGTTTTGTGCCCCCCCCCCCCCCCCCCCCGAGTATAGGAAGGATGTAGATGCACTGGAACGGGTCCAGTGGAGGGCAACAAAAATCATTAGGGGGCTGGAGCACATGGCCTACAAGGAGACGCTGAGGGGGTCTGGGCTTAGTTAGTTTGCAGAAGAGTAGAGCGAGTGGCAATTTGATAGCAGCCTTAAGCTTCCTGAAGTAGGGCTCTAAAGAGGATGGAGAGAGGCTGTTCTCAGTAGTGATGGGTGGCAGAACAAGGAGCTCTGGTCTAAAGTTACAGGAGGGAGGTGTAGGTTAGATATTAGGAAAAACAATTTCACCAGGAGAGTGGTGAAGCACTGGAATTTGTTACCTAGAGAGGTGGTGGAATATTCATCCCTAGAGGTTTTTAAGTCCCAGGTTGACAAAGTCCTGGCTGGGATGATTTAGTGAGGGTTAATCCGGCTTTAGGCAGAGGGCTGGATTCGATGACCTCCTGAGATCCCTTCAAGCCCAAGGATTCTATGCTTACTCATTGGCAAGAAATCCTAACTTCCAGGACAAAAATCGTGAAATCTACAAATTATGGGAAAGCCAATTAAAAAGGAAAATAGGGGTGTATCCTCAGCTGGAAAATCTCAGTATAGATTTGTAGAGCTATGCAGATTTACATCAGCTGAGGATCTGGGCCACAGTATGCAATATTTGCCCGTACTTTAAAAAAGTCATGCTAACAACATTTACATTGTCTTATTGATTGATCGAATTTTGGTGGTTTAGAGTTTAGCTAGGTTTTTTTTTGGACAACACAGGGAACTTTTGTTGACCATATAAGTGCTTAAATTATTATTGAGAGCCAAGAGCAGCAATGCTAGACAATTTTTCTGTGACTCCTAGAAAAATGCTGAGCACAAACACCACATCACATTAATTGAGATGTTTATTGCCATAAAACCAGACTGTTTTGGATATGCTGATCTCCAATATTGTAACATTTCACTGGAAACAGTAGTACCTATCATCAACACATGAACCTGCGTGGACAAGGGGAGCATGGCTTGGAAAGAATATTGTTGAAAACAACCTTTTTCTTTTTAATTCCATGCAACAAGTCTCATTGGCTTGCTTGAATTATACCTCACAACTCAACTGTAGATAATTTTTCTGCACCTTAAGAAATGTAAGATATAATAGAGAGAGTGCAATATTTTATCTGAACACAGAAAATATTTGTAAACCCAGTTCCCAATTAAATAAACACATATCTCTTTGTAGTGTGTATTTTACAATGTAAAAACCTCACCAAGGTAATATTGTACAGTGCACATCAGCGAATGGGTGCCATGGAGCAGACTGCAGCATGAACTTGGAGGTCAGCTAGTGCAAGCAGTGAACTCAGTTCCACAGAAAACAGTAACTGATTCATTTGATTTTGTTCTGTTACTATATGTGGCTGTGCACTGCAAATTCTTGCTTATGAAATTATGGCTTCATCCCAGGACTCCAGAGAACCACTAGTTCCCTCTAAAAGATCTGATCTGGAGCTCATTAAAGTCAATAGAAACATTCTCTCTGACTTCAGTGAGGTTTGGACATAGTCAAAACATTAGGGGAGCACAGGTCTTCATCCAGCAAAGCCCTGAAGTATATGTGTAACTTTGCACTTGTTGGTAATTCGTCAGCTAAGTGAAGTAAATTACTGGATCAAGGCCTGAGGCTGCTCACAATCTGGCAGCATCAGACCCTTAGCTCACTGAATTGGCAACCCAAGCCATCCCCTCCTAAAACAAAGCCAAAACCTGGCTGTCTACGAAGTGGGAAGTGTCTGTAGCCCCTAGAGACTTACTACTTGGCTCTCTCCATCTCTTTAGCCTTTTGTTTCTGCTACCTACAGAGAACAGACATAATTCTGAGGCCTCAAACTTCCACAAGGCACCTTGGTCCCTAATACAGATATTTTAGGCCTTTCCTCCAGCAAAGCCCTATGGATACAAAGGACAATCTAAGTGCATCCACTTGCCCAGTCAGGTCTCAGAGTAGGTCTCGCTGTGTATAAGAAATCTCAGGATGTGGCCCGTACCATGTAGGAAGCTGAAGCCAAATAAATCTTACTAGTATTAAAAGCATAGAAAAGTTGTCTGCTATTCAAGTTTACGTGGAAAGGGTTCCCGTTAGGCCTAGTCACCAGTCAGCCCACAGCACAAAGAGAACAGCCCCCACAACTGTTCTAAATTGTGCCAGCTTCTCAAAGTCCTCTGCGGCTATTATACTACACCACAGTGTGCTTTGGGCATGCCCTCTCCCACTCCCGCCCTCCCTGCTATGTCAGTCACAAGGGGCAAAAGAGGGGGCAGTGTAGAATGTTAACAGTAACTCTATGCCAGGCAGAAGCCACTAGGTGGCATAAGAGCCAATAGACCTAGAAAGAATCAGAGCCTCAATTGAAGGTAGGTGACCTGCTCTACAGTGAGACCTCAGACTAGAACTCAGGAATCTTGGCTCCCAGTCTAATGATCTAATGAACATATTTTGTATTGAAGTAAAATTCCTTTTATCTGGCATGTCCAGGACCAGACAGTGCCAGATTACCAAATTTTCTGGACTATTGGACATCACCACCCTCCTTCTTCCCATTTCTTCACCACCCCATGCTCCTGCAGCTTCACCACCCCCGTGCGTCCCCAGCCTTTTCACCTCCACGCTCCTGCAGCTTCTTCACCACCTCACGCCCCTCCCACTTCACCACCCTGTGCTCCTGCAGCTTCACCACCCCTGTGCGTCCCCAGCCTTTTCACCTCCACGCTCCTGCAGCTTCTTCACCCCCATGCTTCTCAGCTTCTTCGCCCCCGTGTGTCCCCCACTTCTTCACCACCTTCAAGCATCCCCAGCTTCTTCACCTCCGCACTCCTGCAGCTTTTTCACCACCCAGCACTTCTCCCACTTCACCACCCCCACACATCTCCAGCTTCACCACTCCCACATGCTCCAAGACAACTCCACCCCCCAACCTCCCTAAAGCCCTAACTGACCCCAGGCTTAATCCCCTTGACCCCTTACCATGGCCCCAACCCACCACCCAGGCTCCCCAATTTACGCGAACTTCGAGGTATGCACAGCTTGCATGGAATGCAACTCTCACATTTCTCAGGGGACTACTGTATGCCAGACCATCAAATGTTGCTGGATTATCTCTGTAAATGGGACTATTTTTGCCAGATGCCGGACCATCAAGATTTCCTAATCATCAGAGGCTAGATTAAAGGAATTTTACTGTATTTTGATCTAATTCTGCAATTTTTCTCGTAGACCCATATGAAGACCCTGCAGCCATTCCATATTGGCCTTTTTGGTCCAGTGATTTTTGGTCATATGTTGAGTACTTCCGGACCCTGGGAGCTTATAACAGAATTAATGAAATGGCTAGAACCCTCTTTGCTCAATACCCTTTTGGAAATAACTTGGGTTATGATGTTCCCTATCATGAGCACTAATGATTTGGCTCATTTTGCTAATGCTCCTGCTGAAATGTTTGAAGGCATATACTGCTGTCAGTAAACACACCTGAAGGTCCATTCAGTCTGTTGAGTTACTTTAATATTTTTAAACATTCAAGCACCCTTATATTGAACGCCATTTCCATCTTTGCAGCTCAGCTTTTCCTTTTAATATCATGTATTCTTCTGTGCAAAATTAAAGAACTCATTTATTGCAAAGATCATTTGGTTGTTTATATTTTAAAATGTATAAATGTGCCCCTTGGGTACTCTGTGGACATTGGCTCATACATAAAGAATAACATCAAAAACATATTGAGAAGAAAAGAGATTAGCCTTAGTCTTGAAATGGTGTCCCTAGCTTGTGTTTGTCAGAGGTTGGAAATGCATGACAGGAGAGGGATCACTCGATAGCTATCTGCTCTGTTCATTCCCTCCGGGGCATCTGGCATTGACCACTGTCAGAAGACAGGATGCTGGGCTGGATGGACCTTTGGTCTGACCCAGCATGACCGATCACATCTCCTTATGTTACTCCTGTTGATCAATGGATTTGGGTTCTACTAATTATCTATCTTGAATGCGCCAGGTTACCGGCCCTCTTCCAGCTCCTCCAGAACCCCTTGTTGACATTCTGGCTGCACTTCTCCCCACATCTACCGAACTTAGCATACCCCTTCATGGCTCCACAAAATGCCCAGATCTCCTTATCAACTTTCTCCTGGAATGGCCAAGACGGCCATTTGTGAGACCAGGGAGGGGAGGCTGGCGGTGGGGGGGAGGCGGGGGGAGACTGTGACTGTGAGGCCTAATTTTGCTCCTCTCTGTGTTCACACACCTGGGCAGCGTCCAATGGCTCCCTCAATGCCTTTGGGGAGAAGTGGGCATTGTCCAGGGCTCTCTGCTCAGTGATCCCTACAGGCTCCCTTGTTTTAACCCTATAACCTCTGTGCCTGTCCCTGTTTCCTTTTCAGTTGTCCCCCTTGTTTATTTTGGTTCCTCAGCCCAGTGGTTCCCCTCTGTAATCTTTCAGCTGTGAGTGGACTTGTGCCCAACTACTATTTAGATCCCAATAGGCTCAACCCATCACTGAGTCAGAGCAGGCTACTCTGGCTCACCTAGCCAAGGAGGAGACCTTGCACCAACAACCTTGCTGGGCATGTTCCTGCTCCAGGCCTGGTATAAAGGCCGGTGGAGCTAGCCCTTTGGGACTGGCCACCACCAGGGAAGCTCCAGAGAGAAACTACCCACAGACCAGACCACAGAGGCTAACCAGCTGGAGACAATCAGTGAAGACCTGAAGCCACAGAGGATGGTGGGAAAGCAGGTAGAAAGCAGCTTAGGGAGGTGAACACTCCCCAGTAACTTAGCATGTTTCGATTGGAATACCCACCAAGTCAGTGGTGGGCCATCCCACCGCTCCTAGGGCCCTGGGTTGGGGCCCTTGGAGCAGAGAGGGCCCAGGCCTCTCACCCTCTTCCCAAGCCAGGACCCTTGAGCTGTGTCTACACGTGCACGCTACTTCGAAGTAGCGGCACTAACTTCGAAATAGCGCCCGTCACGGCTACACGCGTCGGGCGCTATTTCGAAGTTAACTTCGACGTTAGGCAGCGAGATGTCGAAGTCGCTAACCTCATGAGGGGATCGGAATAGCACCCTACTTCGACGTTCAACGTCGAAGTAGGGACCGTGTAGATGATCCGCGTCCCGCAACGTCGAAATTGTGGGGTCCTCCATGGCAGCCATCAGCTGGGGGGTTGAGAGACGCTGTCTTTCCAGCCCCTGCAGGGCTCTATGGTCACCGTGGGCAGCAGCCCTTAGCCCAGGGCTTCTGGCTGCTGCTGCTGCTGCTGCAGCGGGGGATTCATGCTGCATGCACAGGGTCTGCAACTCGTTGTCGGCTCTGTGTATCTTGTGCTGTTTAGTGCAAGTGTGTCTGGGAGGGGCCCTTTAAGGGAGCGGCTAGCTGTTGAGTCCGCCCTGTGACCCTGTCTGCAGCTGTGCCTGGCACCCTTATTTCGATGTGTGCTACTGTGGCGTGTAGACGTTCCCTCGCAGCGCCTACTTCGATGTGGTGCTGCGCAACGTCGATGTTGAACATCGACATTGCCAGCCCTGGAGGACGTGTAGACGTTATTCATCGAAATAGCCTATTTTGATGTCGCCACATCGAAATAGGCTACTTCGATGTAGGCTTCACGTGTAGACGTAGCCTTGGGGTTTACCCTTCTAGAGAGGCCTCATTATATTGACTCTGTCCACTAGGCAACACTGCCCTGCAAAAGGGGGCTTGCAATATAACCCTTGGTCACTAGGCCACACCACCCTACAAGAGGGGCTTGCCATATTAACTCTGGGTGCTAGGCCACGCTGCCCTGTAGAGGCCGTTCTTGTACTCACTCAGGCCTCTAGCATAAGCAGCCCTGTAGCAAGGGGGGGCCCTGAATAAATCACCCCCTGAAAAATGCCTTTGAGAAGCTGGGCCTTAGCCTCCTGTTCTTGTCTATAAAATGGGATAATGGTGCTCCCATACCTCATGGGGACACTGTGGGGACAAAACAGATTACTTTGGAACTTTAAAACACTCAGGTACTCTGATGATAGGCGCTTTATAAATAGATAGATTGTATCTCGGGGGGAATACCCGTTAACCCAAGGGAGCAGTCTGTTGTTTATTTCCACAGGCAGAAGCTCAGTTGCTTCAGCAGAATAAGACTATTAACAGTTGTGGGCAGTGTTCCCTGTATGCTGAGCACTTGGGCAGTCACCCAGGAGAGACTCAGATGCCTCCCGGCTGATTAGCAGAGCGCTCACAGCCAGCTTCAGTGGGCAGCGTGTGTTTCTATTGGTGGCACACATCCACACATGCCTTCATGCACATAATGAAATTTATTCCACCCATGGATTAAAAAATTAGAGGGAACACAGGCCCCCACACAGCCTGCAAACCACAGGGGGCCTGCTGGAAATTAGGCAGCCCCCAGACAGCCTGCACACTACCAGAAGGGGCACTGGAGGCAGTCCCTGGAACATGGCCTTATCCAGACAGCCTGCAGGCAGTGGGGAGGCTGCTGGGGAGGACAGTTGAAGAGGGGGCAGACCCCTGAGCCTGGCCCCTCCAGGCAGCCAGCAGGCCACAGGTCAGCTGGAGGGGAGCAGCAGCAAGGGATGTCCCACTGAAACCTACAGGCCCACCCCAGCAGCCCACAGACCATGGGGTCACAGAATCACAGAATCCTAGGGCTGGAAGGGACCTCAGGAGGTCATCTAGTCCAGCCCCTGCTTCAAGCAGGATCAATCCCCACTAAGTCATCCCAGCCAGGATGTTGGCCAGCCCGGACTTAAAAACCTCAAGGGATGGAGAATCCAACTCTCAAGGCAACGTATTCCAATGCTTCACCACTCTCCTGGTGAAACAGTTTTTCCTAATATCTAACCTACACCTCTCCCTCTTCAACTTCAGACCATTACTCCTTGTTCTGCCATCTGACACCACTGAGAACAGTTTCTCACCCTCCTCGTTAGAGCGTCCCTTCAGGAAGTTGAAGGCTGCTATTAAATCACCTCTAAGTCTTCTCTTCTGTAAACTAAACAAGCCCAAATCCCTCAGCCTAACCTCATAGGTCTTGTGCTTCAGACCCTTAATCATTTTTGTTGCCCTCCACTGAACCCGCTCCAGCACATCCACATCCTTTTTTATACTGGGGGGCCCAAAACTGGACACAATATTCCAGATGTGGCCTCATCAGCGCCGAATAAAGAGGAATAACTACTTCTCTAGATCTGCTCGAAATGCTCCTCCTAATGCACCCCAGTATGCCGTTAGCCTTCTTGGCTACAAAGGCACACTGTTTACTCATATCCAGCCTTTCATCCACCAAAACCCCTAGGTCCCTTTCCATCGTACTGCTGCTGAGCCAGTCAGTCCCCAGCCTGTAACAATGCCTGGGATTCTTCCGTCCCAGGTGCAGGACTCTACACTTTTCCTTGTTGAACCACATCAGATTTCTTTTGGCCCAGTCCTCCAATTTATCCAGGTCACTCTGGATTCTCCCTCTACTCTCCAACATATCTATCTCTCCCCCTAGTTTTGTGTCATCTGCAAACTTGCTGAGGGCACAATCCAGTCCCTCATCCAGGTCATTAAAAAAGATGTTGAATAACACTGGCCCCAGAACCGAGCCTTGCGGCACTCCGCTTGAAACCGGCCACCATCCGGATATTGAGCCATTGACCACTACCCATTGGGCCCAACCATCAAGCCAGCTTTCTATCCATCTTACAGTCCAAGGATCCAATCCATATCTCCTTTACTTACAGACAAGAATGTTGTGGGAGACCATATCAAAAGCCTTGCTGAAGTCAAGGTATATCACATCCACTGACTTCCCCATGTCCACAGAGCTTGTTACCTCGTCATAGAAGATAATCAGATTGGTCAGGCAGCACTTGCCCCTGGTGAATCCATGTTGGCTACTTTTAATCACCTTCCCCTCTTCCAAGTGCTCCAAAATGAATTCCTTGAGGATTTCCTCCATTATTTTGCCAGGGATTGAGGTAAGGCTGACCGGTCTGCAGTTCCCTGGATTGTCCTTCTTTCCTTTTTTAAAGATGGGCACTACGTTTGCCTTTTTCCAGTCATCTGGGATCTCTCCCGATCGCCAAGAGTCTTCAAGGATAATGGCCAAAGTTTCAGCAATGACCTCTGCCAATTCCCTTAGTGCCCTTGGGTGCATTAAATCCAGACCCATGGACTTGTGCATATCTAGTTTTTCTAGATAGCTCAGAACTTGTTCCTTCCCTACTGATGGCTGCCCTCCACGTTCCCACACTTCATCGTCTAGGACCATCACGTGGAAGTTGACTTTGTCTGTGAAGACTGAGGCAAAAAAAGCATTGAGTACTTCAGCTTCTCCTGCATCATCTGTCACTAGGTTACCTCCCTCACCCAGTAAGGCCCCATGCCTTCTGTGATAACCTGTTTATTGTTAACATGCCTGTAGAAACCCTTCTTGTTACTCTTCACATCCCTTGCCAGCTGCAGTTCCAATTGTGCTTTCGCTTTCCTGATTACTGCCCGGCATTATCCAGCCATATGTTTATACTCCTCCTTAGTCAACTGTCCACGTTTCCATTTCTTGTAAGCATCCTTTTTTAATTTAAGCTGACTAAGGATTTCCCCGTTAAGCCCAGCTGGTTGCCTACCATGTTTGCATTTCTTACTATGCAGGGGGATGGTTTGTTCCCGTGACTTCAGTAAAACGTCTTTAAAATACTGCCAGTTGCCTTCAATTATTTTCGCCTTCACCTTCGTTTCCCAAGAGATCCTCTTCATCCGTTCTCTCAGGGAGTCAAAATCTGCTCTCCTGAAATCAAGGGTCTGTATGTTACTGCTCACCTTTCTTCCTTTTGTCTGGATCCTGAAACCTACGATCTCAAGGTCACTGCAGCCCAGGGTTGAGGGTTTCTGAAGGAGAATTATAGAATCATAGAATACTAGGACTGGAAGGGACCTTGAGAGGCCATTGAGTCCAGCCCCCTGCCCCAATGGCAGGACCAAGTACTATCTAAACCATCCCTGATAGACATCTATCTAACCTGTTCTTAAATATCTCCAGCAATGGAGATTCCACAACCTCCCTTGGCAATTTATTCCACTGTTTGACCGCCCTGACAGTTAGGATCTTTTTCCTAATGTCCAACCTAAACCTCCCTTCCTGCAGTTTAAGCCCATTGCCTCTTGCTCTATCCTCAGAGGCCAAGAAGAACAAGTTTTCTCCTTCTTCCTTATGACTCCCTTTTAGATACCTCTGGATCCTACTCCTGCCCAGACAGCCTGTAGAACAGGGAGGGAGAGGTCAGGAAAATAGGGAGCAGCCCCTGTGGCGCCTAGAACCCTCCAAGAGCCTGCATGGGTGGTGGCTGGAGGGGAGCAGTCCCTGCAGCCTGTCTACCCCCTCCCCAAGACAGTCTACAGGGGAGCAGTTGGAGGTGGGCAGCCCCAAGAGCCTTGCTTCCACTTAAACAGCCTACAGGTCATGGGGAGGAGGGAGGGACAGCCCCCAGATCCTGGTCCCCCCAGACAGCTGGTAGACCACAGAGGGCACTGGAGGTGGGGATAACTCCCAACACCTGGCCGGCCCTTGGAGCACCCCACCAAGCAGGCTGGAGATTGGGGGTAGCCCTCAAAGCACTGTCCCTCCCCCCGACTAGTGTAGGGCAGGGGAGACTAGGTCCTACTCCCAACAAGCTGGAAGATGAGGCAGCCACTACACCAAACAAAGACTCCCTGGAGAAGTGCAGGCCTGGGGTGCGGGACAGCTGAATGCAGGGCCAGCCTGCAGAGCCCCAGCTCCCACCCAATAAGCGTGCAGCCCCAGATTCTCCCTCCCAGGAAAAGCTGCTGGATGTGGAACAAAACCCCACCCCCCTTAGGATCCACTGGCTGGGGGGAGGGGTGCTCTCCTGGTGCCGTGGGAGGAGCAGTCAAGTTGCACTTTAAAGACTAACGAAATAATTTATTAGGTTATGAGCTTTCGTGGGACAGACCCACTTCTTCAGATCATAGCCGTACCAGCTATGGTCTAAAGAAGTGGGTCTGTCCCAGGAAAACTCATCACCTAATAAATTATTTTGTAAGTCTTTAAAGTGCTACATGACTGCTTTTTTGTTTTGATAGAATACAGACTAACACGGCTATCTCTCTGCCACCGTCAACAGAAGAATAGTGCAGCGGCTCTGGGCAACCAACGAGGACAGAGAGGGCTTCTGGTTCACCAGGCTGCCCTGCTTGCAGAGCTTTCAGTTGGTTGCTCTGTCGACAGAAGGCCCACCGGGCTCCCTCGACAGAGACTCTATCGGCAAATACCTGTGGGCAGAACCCTGGAATGTGGAGCGAACTCCAGAGGGGCCACCCCGCTCGATTGTGCCCAGAGCCTGTCCACAATAGCGGTGCCTCAGGGCTGAAACGCATGTTCTTGCCTTTCCACCGGTTTTGTCGACAAAAGCTCCCTCTAGCCCCAGGCCAAGCGCGCCGCACGGGAGCTCCCTGCCTCTGCAGAGGCACCCGGGACTTTCCACAGGGGAGCGAGGACCACGAGGCCGGGCTGAGTAGGGCTCCGGCCGTGCCGAGGCGGGGCTCACAGCCGAGCCCGGGCCGGCAGAGCCCTGACATGCCACTTTGCGGGCGCCGGGTCATGAAAGGCAAACCATAGAGCCACCGGTCCTCCGCCGTTGCAGAGCAGCCCCGAGTGCGGAGCCCGGCGGACGCTCCCGACGCCGGAAGCTGCCGCCCGGCTCTCAGACCGGAAGTGGTTCCCCCGGTGGAAGGCGCCGTAGGCCGGGACCGTTGGCGAGCGGGGTGCCCGACGAGGCGATGAAACCGGCAGTGGACGAGATGTTCCCCGAGGGCGCGGGGCCCTACGTGGACTTGGACGAGGTGATGACGCGGCTCCCTGCTCCCTCCGCTAGGGATGCGGCCTGGAGGGGCGGCGGGGTAGTCCTCTCAGTCCCCATTGGCTGGTTCGTGACTCCTACAGTTCCCCCTTCGGTCCGCTTGTGCCGCGCGGCTAGCGACCGTCCTGGGAGCCCTGCACGCCAGCCGTGCGTCTCCCGGGGCCGCTCGCCCGCTCTGTGCACGGTCAGTGCAGGGGCCCTGCGCCTGATGTGCAGTCGGCTGGATTGTGGCCTTCCCCGCGGGTCTGGCACCAGCCCTGTTCTGCCTTCCTAAGTCGTCTGGAAATAGGGGCAGGCAGCGGGGGCGGGGGAGTTGGCAGCTGATAACGAGTTAGTCAAGACAATGAAATCTAAATTTGGCAGCAAAGAATTGAAAAGAGGAGTCTCCCAAAGCTGCCCGACTTAGCAACACTAATCTCAATTGTTGCTTTTCAAGATGTGTAGGACCCCTTGTTTTTTGTGTTGGCTGCAATAGCAGTTAAAATGTAGTGTTGATAGGTGCAAAATAAGGAACTGTGGGAAAGAGTTATACATATGAGAGGGGATCTAAAATACCTGTTAGTACTCCAGAAAGAGGTATAGGAGTCATCCTGGATAACTTTCTCAAAACATTGCCTCTGCACACTGAGCAAATCAAAAAAGGGTTGGAACTATTAGGCTAGAAGTAGAGAAGACAGTATACTCTGATATCAATTCAAAATGCCTTGAATATTCTGAGCATTTATGAAGCTGGAGAAACTAGAAAGCTAATAAAAATTGTAAGGGGTATGGAATGGCTTCTTAATGAGGAGAAGGTAAAAAGATTGGGATTATTCATTTTAGAAAAGAGAGATGGTCTGGACCTTCCAGGTGACTTTCTATCAACAGACAGGGCTTCAGGGAACACCAGGCACTCCTGTCTGTTGTACTTCCAGCTGGCCATTGTGTTGAGAGAGCACCTGAGAAGTCAACAGAGCAGAGGGTTCTTGCCATCCACTTTGTAATTTGGATGCAATCTGTCAAGAGAAGTTTTTGTCTAAAGATACGTGTCTACAAATTGCAGTAGTGTAGTCGTAGCCTGAGAAATTTAGTACATTACAGGTTGGTAGAAAGTGAAGGTTATTGTTGATAAAACAAGCCAAATGTGAACTATCCAGAAGGAGGAGAGCCAGGCTAGTCTACACTACCAGATAAATTTGATTTTTACTGCTGGGCTATATAAATTCGATCTTGAGTATCCTCACTTCCACACAAAGTCAAGTTAGTGCTGCCACACTAGAGTGGTGAGAGAGCAATTATTGTAGCAGTGTGTTGTGGTAACCTATCCCACAGTTCCCTCAGCCCCTCATTCTGTGCCCTTCCCCAGGGCACCCTGGTGCACCCCCACCGCTGGCAGTGCTCACCTTGCTGCCTGGTTCCCAGGTCCCCTCAGCTTGGGGGAGCGGGGAAACTGATCAGTGCTGCTCTGCCTGGCTCACCAGCGCCGGGAACCAGGTGCAGCAGGGAGCCAGCTGCAGCAGCACCACTCAGCCTCTGGAGACTAATGAATTTGATTGAAAGGCATGGCACTTCCACGCCAGCTTTCAGTCAAACTTTTAACTTGGCGATGCACCCAGCCAGTTTCGATGAAATTATTATATCAATATTAGTGCTCCCTAAATCGAGCTAATGATATTTACAGTGAAGACAGTCACTTGGTACAATCAAACTACCTGCCTTAATTCTAATCTGTATGGTAGTGTAGATGTAGCCACAGTCACTCCACTCAAATGAGTGTACAAATGACAGCAGAAATGGGAAGGTGGAGCAGTTTATTGTACCTCAAGTGTCATTTTGCTGGGTATATAAACATTTGAGTGAATGATAAAATATATAAAGGTATATAAAGCTTTAAATAGTGAATATTGTTACAGGTTGCTGCTAAATTTAAGCAAGTAGGTGACAAAACACTGTTCTTTCTTAGGCAGGAGGAAGTACAGGTTTATTGATGGACTTAGCAGCTAATGAAAAGGCAGTTCATGCAGATTTCTTCAACGGTAAGGCAATTCAACATACTTCAGTTTCAGTGCCACTTAATTTTTATATTTTAGTTATTCTATTTTTAGTTATTAATAGTATAGTAGGTTTGCAGTATTTAGTGCTAGAAATTAACAACCAGAATCACTTAGTTTGGGAAGCAAAAATAGTCAAGACAAACCTCGCTTAGATATTATCGTGAGCTGTGTAGCTTGACAGCATCTGCCGTAGTCGAGATAAACCTGCTTTTGGTTTATTGTGTTCCTTAAATGGCTTGAACTTCAGTTTTTGAAAGGAAAAATTACTTTTGGTGATATTACAATTTGCACTTTGTATTGTTTGTAATAATTAAATCATATTAAGTATAAACCTGGGAAGTATGCAAACACTACTTGCCTGCCTCCACCATCACAAATTTTCTTATTTCTCAGATTTGCCCATTCATAATAAAATTGCCCAGTCATAGCTGAATGGCTGACTTGCTAGTTAACTTTTGTTAATAATGCAATAAAAGCTTTTGTCATCTAGAATGTTGGATTAATAGAGGGTTCTGATTAATCAAAAATTTCTCATTAACGAAGTTATACTTAGCAAAAGAATACCCATTTTTCAAGAATGAGAATACAATAAAATAAATAAAGCATAAAATAGTGTACACGGGTTGATTTTTTGAACCACTTAGGAGTACAATAAAACTATATCGAACAGAGTCAACAAAAGTCCTGTGGCACCTTATAGACTAACAGATTTTTTTTGTGCATAAGCTTTTGTGGGCTTCTTTTGCATCTGATGAAGGGGTCTTTGCCCACGAGAAGATCTGTTAGTCTGTAATGTGCCACCGACTCCTTGTTGTGGTGGGTACAGACTAACACAGCTACCCTTCTGTTACTGAACACAATGTCATAGTTCTTAATGGTTCAAAAGGAATTTCAGGATCTTGCAGTGCATCAGGGTTATCATTATCAATATCAGTTATCATTGTAGATGTTTATGGTGTAAGAGATTGTGTTGAATCTATAATAACCTTTTGAGACACCATGGAAGCAGCTACTTTCACTACATCGCTGATATGTGAGCTTGATTACTTGTCTTTTGCATAAAAGTAGAGTACCTAACCTCCTGGCCAGTATATTAGTCCCAGTTACTAGATTGAAGATTTGTATTGGGAGACATCAGAAATGCCATTTAATAGAGCTTTCTGGTTGATAAAGTACCAAATAATCGGGTATATTGAAATTGTGAACCACGTTATTGTTTACAAGAGATTGTCTCATACATCAGTATTGCAATCCTTAGTTTACATGGTAGAATAGTTTCAGGAATAGCCAGTTGCATAATTTGGGGATAAGATAATTTCTTATTCGGCCCATTTTGGATAGGAAATGCAACATGTGCCTGGGCAGTACATATTATCTATGTATGGTAAGTAATACAGGCTTGACAGCTGTCCAGCGAAGAACTATCATGAAGCCACAGTAATACTAAAATTTGCTATTGTTGAGGTGTCATTGTCACAAACTGTTAAGACTGTTTAACCTCAGAAATCCTTTGTTACTATTCAGGGTTTCTGTCTAGGAGTTCAAAGTGCTGAAGGTTTGGTTTTAAGTTTTTACATCTGGCTAGTCCACGCCCATAAATTAAAGTGGTTTTATTCAGAATGACCCAGATTTTAGTGCATGTCTTAAAGTGGAGTGTCTGTATAGGGCAAAGCCAGGGATAAGTGCCAACCAGGCATCTCTCTAAAGTTCCACAAGTACATTTAAATTAAGACTTTGGAATAGCAAGGGGATCTTATCATTCAAGGGTCTAAACAGGAACTGTGAGTAATATTGAGTGACAGTGTTCTCATGTAAACAAGTGTCCAACAAAGATGTTAAGGCTCATCTGCACCTGAAACCTTGACAAACCTCAAACCCCAGATTTCAATGCACATGATAAAAACACAAAACCAAAAAAAAAAAAAAGCCCACCACTCCCAAAGTTACTTAATGGCACAAATGGTGCTTGGGAGTTCGTCAGAAGTGTGTTGTGGTGGGAGTACAGTATTTTCTTAGACAAAGAAACACGAGAGTAGCAGATGATCTGAAACCCAAAGTCCTTAATCTGCAAAGGTCTTAAGTAAATGTGTCAAGTTCAGCTTGAATAGTAGTATACTATCAACTAATGCCCCAATTCAAGGGAAAAAAAACACAGCACACACAGACACACAAGTGGTTAAATGCTGTAATTTTATACTTTGGATACATTTTGTTTATTGAAGAGGTATGTGCCTTCAGTCCAGAGTGATGAAAAACTGTAAACTATATGTAAATAGCATATGCATAGTCACTCTAGTAATTTTCTTTGTTGTTTTTCTGAATAGATTATGAAGATCTTTTTGATGATGATGACATCCAGTGAAATTTAATCTTCCAGCTATACAATGTTAAGGTTCCTCCTGTAGGATTGTCTCTTTTGTTTGATCAAAAAAAAAAAAAAGCCCAGGGTGGATCTGTATGTTATCTCTGAAGAGCCATTGGAAAGTAGAAGATTGCAAAAGATGATGGAAGAAAGGTGTTATTGCTCTGTTATCCCTTGGACTCTACACAACTATTGACTACCGCTGTTATCATTAAGAGGTTATGTGTAGATTTGCTGAGTTTTACTTGCTAATATGCTTGTTGAATAAAGTGTGAAAAAATCTCTCCCCAGGATGTATGTGCAATTTAATAGATGTTGTCATTCACTGAAATTCACTGATAAGACATGGTTCATCATTATTTTTCTTTATTAGACAAAGACAAATTGCAGGCTTTACCATCTGCTCGATAAGATTTGTTTCTCTTGTGCGGCATTAAAATATTAAGATGAAGCTTTGGTTTTGTGATCCTAGATCAGACTATCAGAATGTTGATTTAAAATACACAGATCTATTTTCATGTTTGAAAATAAATTCCTCCTTTTCTGATGTGCCAGGATGGTGTTTTGTTTCTCTTGAAGCACTTGATGTACTCAGAACTATGTGGAAGAGTGTAAAATATTCTAAAGCATGCAAAAATTGTCTTGCCTGTACCTTAGTGCAAGTTATAGTTAAGAAAGGCCTGCTCCTTCTATTGTTCAGAATCTGAGCTTTACATTAAAAGTACAATGGAGGTTTCTAACTGGTATATATGTTTTCATATTCAGAAATGCTACCCAGCTGAATCTTAGGTGTGACTGTATCCCATAATTTCTCATCAGAAAAACTAACCTTTAACTCTGGCCCTTACTGTTTATTAAATCATTTTTAGCCTGCTCTGTTATAACTACCCATGACCTAACTGTAACCATGATTTTTACGCTAATTGTGGTTCACATTCCCACACTCTGACTAGGAAAGTACCATTTCATCAGAGTGAGATTTTGCCCTTACTTGAGCAACACTCACCCAGAGCATTCTGTCTTCACTTTTCAAAAAGTGAAGGCCTGGTGACTTTGCCTTCCTTGGCTCCAGTTGTTTGTTTAAGCCATCAGTAAGTTCAGATTCTCCTTTTGGCCTCTCTTCTTGTATACTCTCTATTCTGAATTTACAGCCTTATGAGTGTCAACTGGAATTTCCTATCAGGCTTTTGTAGCTGCTCCTTTGGGCCCTACGCAACTATTGATCTTCATTTCCTTTTCACATGTGCCTCCTGAAGGCCTCTTACTTCCAAATTTTACTCATACCTCTGAGAAGCGCTACCACACTGTAAGATAAAGCTACAGTTTATTCAACTCTGTCATTCTATCCCTTTACATGTTATTCTGTGCATGGTATTCTATGTCTCTCTCCCTTTCCTTTCCTTAGCATACATGTAGAGTCAGGGAGGTCAATAATTTTTTTTGGGGGGAGGGGGATGCCAAGAATTTGGTAAGTGGTCAAGGGCTGCACTCTTCCATGATATTAATGGAGGAGGTGTGGGGTCTGGGATGGAGGTTGGGTGCAGATGGGAGCTCAGAATAAGGGCCTGGGGTGCTGGAGGGGATGTGGAATGTGCGAGGAAGTTTGGGTGAAGGAGGGCTTGTAACCTGGGACAGCGGACTGGGGGGCAGAAGGGGATGCAAGATCCAGGAAGAGGGTACTGATCTGGAGAAAGAGTGTAGGAGGGGGCTTGGGCCCTGGGGCAGGGCTGTAGTGTAGGAGGGCATTGTGACCTGAGGCAAAGGATTGGGATGCAGGGTCTGGGAGCAGCTATGGGCGGAGGAGGGTGGACAAAGGATTGGAGTGTGGGGGCAGGGTGACAAGTGCAGGCTCTGGCCAGGAGGCACTTATCATAGGAGGCACTTACTTTAGGAGGCTCCTGGCAAGCAGGACCCACAGGCCAGCTCCCTGGCTGCCCCCCCACCCCCACCCCCATGCCACTCGAAGCCATGTGTGTCTCTGCACACTGCAGGCTGCCTGTACTGTAAATATGGCCCAGGCAGCTCCCATTAGCCAGTTTACAGCCCATGGGAGTTGCAAGATTGTGCTGGGGCAGGGACAGCATGTGAAGTCTGGAGAGGCGCATGGCCCCTGCTGCTGGCCACTTTGAGCAGTGTGCAGAGGTGGCAGCTAGGGAGCCTGTCTGGGGCCCACTCTGGGCTCCAGGAAGGTGGTGTGGGCCCAACCCGTGGGATGCATTTGCCTGTCCCTGGTGCAGAGACAGCTCCTGTGAAATAAAGCTCATCCTCAGACATGACTCGCATGATGAAAATGGGGGAGACATTTCTGCTGTTCCCGGCTCAGTTCGGTCATACTCCCACAAACATAGGTTCCTTTGGGCTATTGCCTTGTCCTGCATGAGAGGAATGTTCTGCAGACTGTGACTGTGGTCTCTCTTAACTCGCAGTGTTGCTAACAATGAGTATTCTCTTCTTCACTGCACATGCTGGTTAAGGATGGTAGGTCAACTCCTGTCCATACTGAAGATGACAGCAGATCTCTCAGGGTATACCTACCCTGCACACTACTGTGAATTCAGTGCTACAAAGTCTGCCCTTGAGCATCAACACTATATTGTAAACTTGAGCTTACAATTGCTGGAATTGCTTCTTGCAACCATGCTACTATGTCCATCCTGCACTTCAAAGACTTGACTCAGTGCTGTGGCTTGAGCTGCAAAATGACAGGGCTTGACCTGGAGGCCCAGCAGGACCTGGGGTCTGACCTTCTCCTTTTAGCAAGGTCCTAGAACTTGAATATTTGATGACCCCAGACAGGATGTGATTTGTGTTTGAACAGAAGAGGAATTTGGCTTAAACCTGAGTGAGAGCCCAGGCTTGGTGTCCAGTGTAGGCCTACCCTCATAGACTTCAGTAGCTGTAGGTGTTACAACTGTACCGATGATTGCCCAAGTTTCAGTTTACAGAATGTAACTAATCCCAAATTTGATTGGAAGATGCTAAAAGTAAATAGATACTGGGTTGTAAGGAGGTGACAAATAATGAGATTCTAATTGTGTGTGTGTATTGGAATTGAGTCAGCTATTTTAACACTCACTCCACCTAAGAAACTGTTGGCACCACCTTCAGTTGTGAAACTTTTCCTGATTTCTCACATGGACGTTCCTGAGGTTACTTTCTGTTTTTCTTGTACCAGCAAAGACCATGGCATGTGTAGGCATGATCATATTTGTATACAGCTGCTGTCCAAAATCTGGGCATCCCACCATCTCAACACACCAATAATTCAAATCATGTGAATGGTGTACTATCCTTTCCAGCTCCTCCTCTGTGGAAGATGCTCAAAGATTAAAATCAAGAGCTTGTGTAAACCCCTGCAGGTGGGAAACATATGTTACCTCTGCCTTTTTAATTCCAGCCAAACTGTTTGTTCTTATGTCACACAGAAGGGTGCAAAAACAGAATCAGATACAAAGGTGGATGGGCACAAGTCATGACCTTGGTTCAAGCTCTGAAGCTGCTAAGGAGATTATTGCAAAGTAATTGGTGCCCCTGTATATGAATGACTCTCCGTTTCTCTGTCTGACAGCCCTGTTCCCCCTCCTGAAAAACCTTAATTTTTCTAGACAAACATAAAAACAGCACAGAATGCGGCTGAAAAGTGTGTTGAATTAATGCTACTGTGTCTGTAAAAACATGTTAGTTAAGGCCCCCTTGAAGGAATACTGTCAATGTCCATGAACTGTCTTGAAAACGTATGTGCCATTTTCTAGCTAATCCTGCTCTAGTTGCAGATATTGTGAGCCTACTGCTGTTCATCTCTAATACACAATGCTACCCAGTCACTGCAAATTGGGAATGGGGGCAAAAACCTACCCTAATATCCAGGGCCACCTGAACAATACAAAGCCAATAAGAGGACTAATGGGAAAGGCATAGCACCGTGGAAATCCTAAGAAGCTCAGCTGGCTCAGCAAAGTTACTCTGGATTTGTGCTAGGAGAAGGAAAATCAGTATCTGGTTCATGGGCTCTCTTCTAAGCTGACTTCAGAGTGAAAATTTCTCTCCCCTATTAGGGCGAGAACAGAGTACAGCGTCTGTGGTTAAAAAGGGGTTCAGACTCTTCAGCGAAACTTCTCATCAGGAGCTATAACAACCCTATTGTTTGGATTCATTTTGGGATAATATTAAAAAAATTGATTAAGAATTTGAGTGTCTTGATCCTCATACACTCATCCCTCGCTATACAAGCACAGTTGATTCCCATCTTTCTGCTCCGAGGCAAAAACTCGTAGGAAGGGCACTAAATTACCATTAAAATACATGTAAAAGTCTCTGATTGGTTCCTAGTGCTCGGAGTGGTGGCAGGTGGTGCTGCTTTTGAAAGGTAAGTGAACATTGGGTTGGGGACGGTTAAAGGCTGGGAGCAGTTTGGGGCCAAGAGCAGGAGGGAGAGTTTGAATCTGGTGACAGGTTGGGTCCTTTGGGGAAGGGGGGACGGATGGGAAGGTTCAGGCTGCCGAGGTTTGGGGCCACGGGGCCAGCAATGGGGTCTGGCTGCCATGGTTTGGGGCCAGCGGGAGGGTCAGGCTGCCGCAGTATGGTGCGGCGGGGCCAGTCGTGCTGCCGTGGTTTGGGAACGCGGGGCCAGTCAGGCTGCCGCACAATATGGGGATGTGGGGACAGCAACGGGGTCTGGTCTTGTGGTTTGGGGATGGCAGGGAGGTCTGGCTGCAGCAGGTTGGGCCTGCAGGGGTGAGGGTCAGGGTGAGGGGGTTTGGGGTGTTTGGGGCCAGCAGGGGGGTGGGTGTCTGCAGCCAGACATGAACCCCCATTTGGCCTTTTCTTCTTCTCGCCCCCACTGGGAGAGACAGAGAGAGAAACAAGCAGGGGAGACAGGCAGCCTTTGATGTCCTAGGAACGCAGGTGTGCTGTCTCGCCCAGCCTCTCTACTATACACAAAACCAGACAGTGAATGGACTAGCTAATGGCCGCCCTTCTGGCTGATCTCGGTAATTGACACGCCTTGATCACTTCCCCAGGAAGAACGGGGAATGCTGCCCATCACCTCCAAAGGTGCCCAATTGTCCACAATTCACAGGTGCGAATTGAGCCTTGCATCTTCCCTGGGAAACCTGGGGTTCAAAACATATTCCTCCCAATTGGCCACTTAAGACCAGGAAGAAGCGTACGTGACAAAAGGGGTATAAAGGGGCTTGGCAGACCACCCCCCCCCCTTTGAGTTTCAATCACCTACACCTGCTGGCCAGGTCTGGAATTAACTCCCGAGACTGGGGACGCCTGGTTCGTATCTACTTCTTCCTGAAGGATTGAGAGAAAGATTCTGGGTCACACTGGATCCAGGAGGCAGGGGTAAGAATTACACCTGTATTACACTTCTTTCCTATAGGAATTGAGGGAAAGACTCTGGTTCCACCAGGTCTAAGAGGCAGGGGTTAAAATCACACCTGCAACTTGCCTTTCTTGTGTACACATTAATTGTATTAGTTTAAGCTAGCTAGTTTGTCTAAAACTTTTCTTAAATTGTGTTGTTTCCCCTTTAAAAACCACGAGTACTAACTTGTACTTTAATCACTTGTCTTAGTTACATTGTTTCCATCTTTGTATAAATAAAAAGTAACTGTTAAAGCCTCTCTAAGTGTAATTTTCCTCTTGCTGCTGTACCCGAACTAAACACAAACCAAAGAACCCAGCCTGCCCTAGCTGCTTAGCGTAGCTGCTCGTGTGGCATCACCCCCTTTGCCCCACCAGACCCTTAGCTGGCACCTGGGCATTGGCTCACAGTGTCAGACTACGGTGGGTTGGAACTGGGGGGAGGGGGTTAAGCTCGTATTAGCTGGGGGGAGTTCACTCATTGTTAACTAAGGGAGATATATGTGTCCCTTATTTAAGCAAATACTCGTAAATAAAGTACTCGTTTAACAAGGGATGAGTGTATTGTCTCTAAATGAGCCCATGGTCAGGCTCTTTTTAATCTAACTAGTCTGCAGCCAATTTCTTGTTGTCATGAAGTAACTACGTAGTCCACACCTGTCCAACAGAGGTGTCAGCATCAACCATTTCATTACCCAAAGCTTGAGTCTCTGTCCTGCATCTTGTGAAGTTATTTGCTGTTGTATAAATAGAATTTCTCTGAACAAAAGGGTTAATCTGATTTGATAGCATTTTACTCATTTTGCGCCAGACTTTTGACTTTACAAGCTGCAGGGCTGTGGAGAGTTAAGCTTTCATGCCCAGATCCTCAGAGAGACCAATTTCACTCAGCATTCCTAGAATCCTAGGGGTGGAAGAGACCTCATCAAGTCCAGCCCCTGCCCAAAGCAGGATCAACCCAACTAAATCATCTCGGCTAGGACGTTGTCAAGCCAGGATTTAAAAACCTCCAGGGATGCAGATTCTACCACCTTTCTAGGTAAGTGTCTTCAAACTTTTGAGGATTGTCCCCTCAATGTCCAAATAATAGGTCCGCTCCTCAAAAGACTTAGGGTTTTGCTAAACTTTATGCACTGTGAATTAACCCATTGACTTCAGTGGAGCTCCACACAAGACATGTTCAGCATGTACGTAAGTCTAGGCTAGACTGGATCCAAATTGATAATGCTCTATAGCAGGATAGTGTAGTGCGGAGATAAAAACAAATAATGTCAAAGCACTAAATCCAGCTTTTCCTGTCATGTGCCCCTTCCCAGGAATCTGGATCCTCACTTCACTTATGAGGTGTTAGAGAAAATTCACCATATTTATAAATTTGTATAGTGTTCACATTCACATGTTACAATTCAGTTTCTATTAAAAATGAGGCAATTAAGATCTTGTCAAATAACCGTGAAGAGCTATGTGGAAGCCACAGTTACAAGGCTACAAAAGAGTTTGTACTACTCAATGCACAGCATTTCAGCAGTTTCTCTTCTGTACTAACTACCAGCTTAGCTGGGGAACCTAAAGTTCCAGGGCTGTGGACAAGCACTCAGGATTAATAAACAAGATCTCTTTCAGATCTGGCATGGCTTGTAGGTTATTCTTGTTGGTGGGGTTGGCTCATTTGTGTCAAAATTGATATTTATGGAATTGAAAAGTAAAGACTCTGCTATAAATGAAGAAAGAATTGATCTGGATCAATATGTTGGGGCTTGACAATTTTTTTTTATAATTTTGATGTATAATATCAGTGTTTACTTCTGATTTGTTTTAATTTTTTATTGATTTAAATATTTAAAGGTGTGTGAAATTATGGGTTGGGGCGAGGGACCCCAGCCAATGACTGAACGGCAACGGACACTGATATTCAAAAAAAGCTACAAGCTTTGCAAACTGTTAACACAAATTAGGAACATCACATGTGCATATGTATAAATATCCTTAAATCAGTAGATTATAGCTGCTATTCCTATTCAGTCACTAAACCGTTTGTAACAAGCATAACTTAAAAGTGAATCCTCAGTTTTTCATTGTGTATTTTGATTATTATTGATTCAAATATTTGTCGCCAGTTGATGTGAGTACAGTGAAATCAGTGTTTTACCGATGTTTACAGATGAAAATCTAACCCTCTTAAGCTTAAACGTATCAACTGAATTAATCCATCTTCTTCAGTCTATGAAGAAGCTGGTCATTTCCTTTTCACACATTCTAAGTGTGCATTTATTCAATTCACAACACACAAAGTAGCACTATTCTTTGACAATCGTGCAAAACGAGGGCTGTCCTTGTAGAAATGGGTGCAATTCAGACTGAAGTTCTCGAAGCATGGGAGGGTTTGCACAAATTATCTTTCTATTTGTCATATACCAGAATTCCAGTTTGTATAATTTCTCGCCTTCGCCAAGCAGCATCATGAAAATTTCCAAAGCACTGCTGTAGCCCTGGGCCCCAGCTATGGACAAGGAGGGCAGAGCCTGACTTGGGTGCACTGGGACAGTGTTTTCAAGCAGGTTTTAGACCAGCAGGTTGGCAAGCAGCCCCTTTGTGAAAAATGTGTTCCTTTTTAAAGCACTGATTTTCCAATTTAGAAAACTTCCGGTCACTTCTCTTTTAAGCCACCTTCTGAGCCAGCTGTACCTTGGTCCATGGGATCCACACATGAATTGTTCAGCACAGGGAATCCCTGGCCACACTCAATTCCCCCAGCTATGCTCCTAAAACAGGCTACAGGGAGGGGGCGGTGTAGGAGCCTACGTAACATGAACCAGTTTATTAAAACTGCTGCAGCAGCTGGAAGAGCCATAGTAATCTGGCCTCATGGAAACTGCACTCTCTGGGAGCTGGAGAAAACTGCATGGGGCCCTGTATCCTGTATGGAAGCACACAACCTCCTTGAAACTAGTGCTGTACTACCAGTGAAGCCCGTGGATCAGAAGTGACTTGAAGGAGTGGCATAGATTGAGGCCAACCTCTGCTTCCTTCCACACGGCTGGGGACAACCTCCAAGTGGATGAATTCAGAAAACTCTGAGTTGAATCTCAGAAATTTTGGGCCAAATGATCAAAGATATTTAAGTGATTTCCCAATGATTTCTGTGGGAGTCAGGCACCTCTGCAGATCTGGGCCATCTGCCCTCCTTGTTCTTTTACCACAAAGGCTCCTGCAGGAGGCCACAATCTGTCCAAGGACCTGTGAGAGCGAGTGCATGGTGATTTAGGGACTTTTTAATGTCTCCGTTTTCCTATCTGTAAATATACATCTGATGAAGCAGGTCTGTGCCTGCAAAAGTGAATGCTACAAAAGCTCTGTCATTCTGTAAGGTGCCTCAGAACTTCTAGTTGTTTTTGCAGATGAAGGCTAACATGGCTACCTTTCTGATAGCTGTAAATAGGCTTAATCTCCTCTACGGGGCAGTACAGGCAGGGTTAACTAGTACATGTTGATCCGGTTCTTATCAGAACCAAGCATTAGTCTGTGACTGGTGTTTGTGTACTGAGAGGAAGAACCTGTAACTGTTTGCTGCCCAGGTAGTACCAGAATGTATGTGTGGCCAACTGTTTCGCAATGGATGCCAATTCAAAATAAATCCCTCCCATTTTTCTCTAGTGCTAGATATGTCAGATTTAACATGGATGCATGGGTTGCCTGGAAAAAAGTGGCATCTCCCCTTTAGCTTCATAGCATCATAGGGATGGAAGAAACCCCAGGAGGTCATCGAGTCCTCCCATTGACTGCTCAGCAGTCACCATTGTGTTGCGCTGCGGGGCAGCTGTCATGAGGAGCACCCTTAGCGTCTGGGAGCTATTCCTGTTTATTAAGAGTACAACACCCGCAGCGCATAGGGATCAAGGCAACAATTAGAAAATTCTTGTGAGAAAACATGCCAGAGCAACAGTAAAGCTGCTGCAATGGCAACCACTGAAAAGCTGCAAGGTCATGGGGGTCATGCAGAGAAAGAAAGGGCCACCAATAGCTCCTTCATTCCAGTGGGGAAACCGCCGGAGAGTGGTGGGGCCCTTGTCAAGGCAGCTCTTTTTTCAGTGATCAGTGATGTCCATCAGGCAGCCTCAGCCACTGACTCTTATTTGGCATGGAAATAGGACCTGTGCTGCTTTGGAAATATACTACAGCTGTTTCAACCCTGGCCTAGAGCAGGAGATGCCTCAGATCAACTGTCATCTTATTCTCTGCTAGGCCTTCCCTACATCTCCAGCCTTCTGTTCACGACTTGCCAACCTCTGACTCAGCCAGAAATTACCTATTGGGCCCCTGCGCCAGTGACTTTTTTAGTAGAAAAGGCTCCTGAGACCTTTTTATTCCTCAGAGGGTCTTATGTCTGCCCTGCAGCCCCTTTGTGACAGAAAAGCCTGTACAAATTAGCCCTGGGGCAACAATGGATTGGGTACAATGTTCCCAAAGCCCCTGGGTGAAAAGGAACATAAAGGAAGAGCATTATTGGTACCAATGGCCTGTTCTTGTACAAACCTGAAATATTTACTATCCAGCCTGTCTAATCTGCAGTGTCAAATATAACACTCCTGGGCTATGTCTACACGTGAAGCCAACATTGAAATAGCTTATTTCGATGTAGCAACATCGAAATAGGCTATTTCAATGAATAAAGTCTACACGTCCTCCAGGGCTGGCAACGTCGATGTTCAACTTTGACGTTGCACGGCACCACATCGAAATAGGCGCTGCAAGGGTACGTCTACACACCAAAGTAGCACACATCGAAATAAGGGTGCCAGGCACAGCTGCAGACAGGGTCACAGGGCGGACTCAACAGCAAGCTGCTCCCTTAAAGGGCCCCTCCCAGACACAGTTGCACTAAACAACACAAGATACACAGAGCTGACAACTGGTTGCAGACCCTGTGCCTGCAGGATGGATCCCCAGCTGCCGCAGCAGCAGCCAGAAGCCCTGGGCTAAGGGCTGCTGCCCACGGTGACCATAGAGCCCCGCAGGGGCTGGAGAGAGAGCATGTCTCAACCCCCCAGCTGATGGCCGCCATGGAGGACCCAGCAATTTCGACGTTGCGGAACGCGGATCATCTACACGGTCCCTACTTCGACGTTGAACGTCGAAGTAGGGCACTATTCCGATCCCCTCATGAGGTTAGCGACTTTGACGTCTCGCCGCCTAACGTCGAAGTTAACTTCGAAATAGCGCCCGACGCGTGTAGCCGCGACGGGCGCTATTTCGAAGTTAGTGCCGCTACTTCGAAGTAGCGTGCACGTGTAGACACAGCTCTGGTAATTTGGGACCAGCAGCAGAGATTTAGTGAGGATGGAAGTATCTTGATTCATTCGGAAAAGAACACCTCCTCTTCACCGTTTCTCCCAAAACTCAAGCCTGGCACTGTATGAGTCAGATTTCCAAAGGAGCTCCATAGCACCCATGAATTCCCAGGTAGACTTGAACCTGGGATCTCTGAGTGCAAGCACCTCTACAGTCTGAGCCAAGAGCCAGCTAGCTCTCAGCTTAGGCTGTACAGGACACTCATTCTTCTCTGTGAAGTGGTCTAGGTGCCACTTCCTGGGACACTGAAGCACACATTGGTGGGTTACACTTACATCCACTTTTTGGTGCTTAAATGGGATCAAGCCCTCTAATGATGAACTTTTTTGCACTATCTACGGGTCTTACTGGTCATTGCACTCCAAACTAATGTATGGGGCACTGATGGCACAATTACCCTAGGCAGGTAAGTCAACTGTAGACGTGGAATTCTAGGTACAGCAATTGCATAGCTAGAATCGACTTATCTGCATTTGACTTAACTGGCTATTTTCATAGAGGGAGGTTGATGGGAAAATATCTGCCATCAACCTCCTTTACTTCTCGCAATATTGAGGAGTCCAGGGGTCAACTGCTGACTACAGATAGTTCAGTTTTGTGTGTCTCTACTGGGCACGTGAAATCAAACTCCAGAAGATTGACCCCCGAGCGGTTTGATCTTCAGCATAGTATAGCTGTACCCTTATACTTAAACCTTTTCATAGGGTGAATTTCATTTTAATACAGCAATTGTCCTATAGAGCATCCTCTGTATCTTTCAAACTGCATCTTCCCACCTGCATTAGATTTCTGGGAAAAGTGTTTTCATTGGGGCTGTGGCCACACTTGGCCAAAATTTGGAAATGGCCATGCTAATGGCCAAATTGGAGAATGCTAATGAGGCACTGAAATTAATATTCAATGCCTCATTAGCATGCTGTTGGCTGTGGCACTTTGCAAGTGCCACTTTTTGCTCACATGCAGCTTGTCTACACAGACATCTTTTTCAAATGGCCCCTGCAAACATCAGAATCCCTTTATTCCTATCAGCTGAGGGGATTTCGATGTTTGCAGGGTCCTTTTGAAAAGGACCCCCCGTGTAGATGAGCCATGCACGAGTGAAATGCGGCACTTTCGAAGAGCCGCAGCCAGCAGCATGCTAATAAGGCATTGAATATTCACTTCCGCGCCTCATTAATATTCTCCGATTTGGCCACTTGCATGCCCATTTCAAAATATTGGCCAAATATGGCCACAGCCGTGATGTAGTATATTTTTAGTACCATTACTTGCTCTGATTTTATTTTAAGTGCCATGTAACACTATTTGCCAGAGTGCCTTGGATAAATAAGACTATAGTGAAGAATCGCAGAGCAAATTGAAAACATTGTCCAGTAAGTCATGAAAATGTGTAAATCTAGTATGTCTATTGGAAAATGGGAATATGGAACAAATCAAACCTACAGGCTGAACTTCTCTAATCCAGCACCCTCAGGAGTTGACTGGTGCTGAATAAGAGAATTTGCTCAAGCATGGAAGCTCGGTATTGTCCAGCAGCATTATCAACATTCCCACTGCTTACTGGGCTCTTTGAAGACATTTAGGGGTAAATCACAGCTAAATAACAGCACAGACCACTGACAGCCAGGACTTGTTGCTGTAAACAAACTTTATGGAACCATGGGAAACTTGACCACACCCATGGTAAGTGGTTGTCCAGCTAGCTAAAACCATGCTGGATTACGGATGTTGCTGGATGAGAGAGTGCCAGACAAGAGAGATCCAACCATTAGATAATTGTATTATTCTAACTTGAATAAATTTGTAGATTTTGTTGCAGGCAAAGCCAATGAATACTTGTGGAATGCTTTTAAATGGAGTTACATTTTTCACATTTTTCTATTTTAATAGAAAAATATATTTTTTCTATTCACAGTTTTCATTATGCAAATGATTAAGATTTCTGCCCAAACAGTTAAAGTCTGGCAAAGTTACAAGCAACAAAATATTTGTTTTTTCAAGTGTCAGTCAGCCTTAACTATAGGCAGAGGTAACCTGCACTATCTAATGGGGCAGTCTGCAGTTGTGGATGCAGGTGATAGGCCCTGCATTAGGTTACAAAACTGAGATGTCTCTAACACTAATTAGATGTATTAGATGTAGCAATTAGAGTATCAGATGTCTCTAATACTCCAGGCCCAAGATCAAAAGTTAAAAAATATTCAGTGACTGAATTGCAACTTACAGAAAATGGGGGTTTAGGCAATTACAATTGTATGGCTGAGCTAACCTTGTTATCCCCACTCGTGCTCTGGCTTATTTATACCTGGCCCTGCAGATTTCCAAGACCAGCATCTGATGAAGTGAGTCTGTGCTCACGAAAGCTCATGCTCAAAACTTTTCTGTTAGTCTATAAGGTGCCACAGGACCCTTCGTTGCTGTTACAGATCCAGACTAACACAGCTACCCCTCCGATCCTTCTCAAAGTCTTGGTGATTCCTGTCCATCATATAGTTCCAGTGTAGCAGCACTGCCATCTAGAGGGAAATCACTTTTTGGCATTTGTCTCTCTTTTGCAGCTTGATTTCCAAGTTTTTCGGGAATTGATGAGATTTTGTCTCAAATTCATTGCTCTGTCTGGAATCTCCTCACATCTTTGAAACAAATGATTCTGCCTGTCAGTTCCCTTTGTAGATCCAACAAATTCCAAAGAGCTCAGGAGTGGAGTCTATGCTTAGTGGCGGCTGCCTGTGGTTTTGTCATGTTCCTTTTGATCCAAATGATAGTTCTTGTCATTACTAAGGCCACATCTATGCTTACAGGAAGATCGACACTCCAGAAATTGATCTCCAGCGGTTCAGTTTAGCACAGGGATCAGCAACCTTTCTGGGATGGAGGGTCGAAATTTGACCTTTTCACCTCTGTGTATGGTCCAAGTGCCAGTGATACTTTTTAAAGTCACTAAGGCTGGGTCTACACTTGTCCCCAGCTTCGATGGGGACATCTTAATTAGGGTGATGGGAGATTGCTAATGAAGTGCTGCAGTGAATACTCAGCAGTTCATTAGGCTAATTCTCCCCTGCAGCAACTTGAAAGCTCATGCTACTTCAAAGTCCCTTTACTCCTACACGCATGCCGACACTTTGAAGTTTAATGCTTTGAAGTTGCCATGGGGGAGAATTAGCCTAATGAGGTGTTACATATACACCGCAGCACTTCATTAGTAGTCTCCATCACCCTGGTTAGCGTGCCCCCCTTTGAAGTTGGGGGCTAGTGTAGACAAGCCCTAATAGTCCAACTTACAAGAGATTCATTAGAAAATAAACTAAGATGCAGAACTTTACCGTTTAGGTGGTCATTGGTAGCACTAGCTGGTCTCTTGTTAATCCACAGGCAGCATGGCTTTGAGTAAGTTCCCAGCTGCATGAGGGAGAAGGGGCAGGGCTGAGCTCCCACCTCACAGGTCGATGAAAATCAGCTCATGTGCCATGGGTTGCTGACCCTTGGTTTGGCGTGCCTAGTATAGGGACAGGCTAAATCAAATGTTCAGGGTGTTCCCATCAACCCCGGTACTCCTCAGTCTTAGTTGTGAAGAGTAACAGAAGTAAATGTGTGGGTTTTTCCCATCAAACGCCCTCTGTGGGGAAGGCAGGGAAAAACAACCTAAGGTGCCTTGACTCCAGTTATACTATTCTTGTAGCTGGAGTTGCGTATCTCAGGTCAACTTTATCCCCTGTTGCAGACCTGCCCTGAGTTTCTTCAAACGATTTATAATGAGGCAAAATAAAGTCTTCTGCTTTACATATTTGGTACAGCAACTCAAAGTATGGACACGTGACATACAAAATAAAGAAGTGATAACATACAGTGACATGTAAAGATTGTATTTAATATATGGCATGCTGACAGTGCTTGACATGTTCAGAACACTGCAGGGAACAAACTGATCAACCCAAACAATACTCCTATGAAGTGCACATGAGTATGTGTAATTATTCACACACATAAGGAAATAGAAAGGCTGCCCAATGAGTTGGTGGCTGAGTAAATATTAAAACTGGTGTCTCCTAACTCCCAAATCTGTCCTGTTCCCTATAGTTTATAAGTGGGTAGTGATGTAAATTCTTGCAGACTGGTGACGATTTAGAGATGAAAGACTGCAACAGCAGCTGATGGGGAGGATCAGGCTTTTGCATAAGTCTTTGATTAGTGGCAAAAACTATCCTTAGAGCTGCACTGCAACATTAATTCATTGTGTGCCCTGTTGTAGTTTTGGGTATAAATTGCCATTAGAATCAGTGGAAGCTCTGTACTGCAAATGGAACAAACTGAGAATGTGCAATTGACATTCACAAAGAACCTATAGAGCAGCTGGGAGTTGGGAATTTTGTTTCCCAAATTTTAAGCACACAACGTTAAAATATGCTAAGAACTAACCTGTAGCTCTGTCAAGAACTTGACCCAGGTCTCCCGAGTCCTAGTCTACTGCCTGAGCTGCAGAACCCTTTTAGCTCCTTTCTTCAAAGAGCACGCTGTCCATTCCTGGTATATGGGACAACACTAGAGGCACATTTCTACCTGCTAAAACAACGAGAAGTCCTGTGGCACATTCTAGACTAGCAGATGTTTTGGAGCAGAAGCTTTCATGAGCAGAGACCCACTTTGTCATCATGACATGCAACAGAACGTCTTGGTTTTGAGGATACAGACTATCCCTCTGATGCTTGTCACCATTTCTATCTGCTATGCTGACAACCCTGAAAAGGTTTATTGACATTAGTTTTTCTCTAGGAAACCAGCTTACTATTGTTTAAATTCAGTTTTACTCCCAGGGCTTAGTCCAGTTATCTGTAAGCACTGTATTCATTTTTACTTTCATGCTTTTCAGAAGTTTTAGCTCCTCAAAATTTAATAAATGATGTAACACAGTGTTTCTTAAACTATGTTCCAGCAACTCACAGGTGTGCCATGAGCCCTTGGAAAAATAATTCATATTTTTACAATAACTAAGCATTTTACAATAATAACTGTAATGGAAAATACTGAAATGTAATTTTACATCTACGTCTCACAAGAGTGGTAGTAGTCTGACAACTCACCAAGGTTGACTAACACTGTGCCAGCCTCCCCTCTCTAATGTTCTCCTATCTGTACGGCAGTGTAGCAACTAGCAACAACCTGTGGTGCATGCATTATACCAGTGTGGTGGCTACAATGTCAATCAGCTATTTGACGTCACTCAATGTGTGTGTGTAACATGCTGATTTATCTTTGCTTTTTATGTCTTTTTGGTCTGATGCTTTTTTGATAGCATACATTGATGCTACAAAGATGTTTGCAAGAGAGACCTCAGGGAAGTAGACATCAAGCCAGACAGCTGGGAGGAGCTGGCAGACGATCACAGCAGATGGAGGCAGGAACTATACAAGGGCCTTCAGAAGGGTGAGATGAGGATCAGACGGCTAGCAAAGGAGAAGGGAGCCCACAGAAAGCACAGCAAGGACCTGCCAGACACCCATTACATATGCAACAGATGCAGCAAGGACTGTCACTCTCGTGTGGGTCTTCACAGTCACAGCTGACGCTGCAAATGAGGATGCCAAACGGAACTAAGAAGGATGCGATCCATAGTCTACGTAGACTGAAGGATGCTACTACTACTACTACTACTACATTGATGCTGTATATTTTCTACTATTAAAACCAGATACAATTTTACTTCTTCATTACAATGACACCTGATTAAATTACTTCATTTTGTCGTTGCCATTTGTTTAGGGTTTGGCAGATTTTCTGGTTTGGTTTGGGGTTTTTTTGGTTTTTTGATTTTTTTTTTTTTGGTTTCTCATTTTTGAAGAAAATTTTGGTAAGTGTTCTGCATAAAAATTGTATTATTTGGTGTTCTGTGGTCTCAGAAACACTAATCTGAAATAATGCTCTAATGTAGGTACATTTAGCTTAAACCTCTTTTACCATTAGATATCCCAGTCACTGCATTTCTGTGTCCTTTCTTGCTTACAGATTAGTTTGTTTCTCCATACTCCCTATATTAATATGCCTGGCCAATGGGAGGGGAGGGAAAACAAGCCCTCTCAAGCTGACTACATTAAACATGATCAGATCTATCATCAGCTTGGGTCACACTAAATCCATCATTGACATTTCCCTCTTTTAATCTCATGGCCCTTAGGGCATGCCTTTTAGGAAAGCCAGTCACAATGGATTTAAACACACCATTAGTTTTGGGCAAACAATCTAGAAATAAATCTTTCCACAAGCTGTTCTGGTTATCTTACAGAAAGTCCATCAAGCAGGTTGACCCAGAGGTCTCTGTGTTCGGCAGGACAGAGAGACAGAGCCAAACATTTTTGGATATGCCATATAAAGGGGAAATACATGTGAAGTGTAGGAAGAATTCTGTAATCCTAGGACAACAAATCAGAGTTTTACTAAAGCTATCTCAGTGGTTAGCACATTGGCCTTATAAACCCAAGGTTCTGAGCTCAGTCCTTGAGGGGGCCTTTCAAGGGTCTGGAGCAAGTTAGATTTTAAAAAATATACCTATCTGTAAGGGATGGTGATAGGTCCTGCTGTGAGCCCAGGGGACTGGACTTAATGACTTCTTGAGGTATCTTCTAGTTCGATGAGGTATGATTGTCTCATATGAGAAGAAGAAATGTGGTAATGTGTGCAGAGACTATAATGGTGGGTGATATAAAAACCTGAATAGAGGGCTGGGCTGAAGGGAGTGTATGGATAGATAAATCTCCTTTGGTTGTGATGAGAATAATCCTGTCTTGCAGGAGGCAAGAGCAATGTCCCATGGACACAACTTAACAGCTTTCACAGTAGTTTATCATAAAGCAGCCATCACCTCACAGAGATACTCTCTTGGCCTCCTGCAGCACATTGTCCAGTCTATTGCAGGACCATTTTCTTTCCTAGGATGAGTCTCACCTTCATTTTATTTTCTTACCACAAGAAGATAATGAATTACTAATGTATGGCACTGTAAATTCTAAGCAATAGGCAACAGATACATGTCTAGATGTTCAGATTATAGAAGGCACATTGGCTGCATCTATGAAAACCCACACCTTAGAAGAAGTGATAGGGCGAGGCCAGACAGCCATAGGAGAGTGATTCTGTTGGAGACTGGGAAGTGGGTGGGCATAAGCCCGTGTCTAGTTCTGTTCAGTTTCTTCGTAAATAATTCAAATGCTAGCATGAAGTAAAGTTTTCAGGTAACACTGAGCTGGGAGTGAATACAAGTGTTTTAGAGGTTAAGATTAAAATTCAAAATAATCAGGATAAATTGGAGAGGGGATCTGAAGTAAAAAGGATGAAATCCAGTAAGGACAAAAGCAAAGCACTCCATTTAGGAAGAATGAATCAATTGCACACTTATAAAATAGGACATGACTGCTTTGGAAAGAGTATGGCAGAAAGAGATCCGGGGGTCATTGTGGACCACAAGCTAAATATGAGTCAACAGTGCTGTTGGGTCGATAAGTTGGCTACCGAAAGAAAATTACACCTAACACATATGCTATCTATTGGAACATGGAACGTCCGAACACTGTGGGCAACTGGAAAATTAGAGCTGCTTCAGAAGGAAATGGAGAGATATCAAAGTGATATACTTGGACTGGCAGAGATGCATTGGACAGAATCAGAAGAGATATGCGGCTGCGAAGTCATTTGGTCAGGAAACGAAACAAAGCATGAAGCAGGAGTTGGATTCCTTCTTAGTAAAACAGCTGGAAGAGCATTATTAGGATACAAACCGGTGAGTGCAAGAATGATGGTCGCGTGATTCAAAGCAAAACCGTTCAACATCTCAGTCATTCAGGTGTATGCACCCATGTCTGACAGTACGGAGGAAGAGACTGAGCTATTTTATAAAGACTTGACAAAGACGGTGGAGGAGATACTGAAGAAATATGTGTTGGTTGGGAGAGAGTCATGGGAAGGTTTGGATATGGAGAAAGAAACAAATGAGGCGAGAAACTGTTAGAGTTTGCTACAGAACATGAGATGGTGATTTGCAACACGAGATTCCAACAAAAGAACTGTAGAAAGTAGACATGGCGATCAAATGACGGGAAGTCCAAGAACATGATAGATACGATTTTGGTAAGAAGAAGACGGATAACATCAGTACAGCAGTGCCGAACTTTCCAAGGAGCGGATATAGACTCAGACCACAGTCTAGTGATCGCAAACATCAAGATAAAACTCAAAAGAAAATATAAGACACAGTTTAAGAAAAGACGAGATGTGGCGGGGCTATGTGAGGAAGAAACAGGGAATGGATACAGAACAGCGCTCAAAGAGAAGATTAAGAATATCACCACAGAGAAAGACCTAGATAAGAGAGTCGCAAGGATAGCCATCGCTATAGAAGAGGCAATTGAGCAGACTGTTCCAGAAGAAGAAAAGATCAATAAGAAGTGGATTACCCAGAAGACACTGAAGTTGGTTCAAGAGAAAAGGGCTTTGAAGATCAGAAGAGATGTTTCTGAGATGGCAGAACAGCAATATAGGATGAAATGCAATGAGGTAAGGAAAGCAGCCAGAAAGGATAAGGAGAAATGGTTAGAGGAGCAATGTGAAGATATTGAGAGGTATTACAGCGAATGTAAGACCAGGGACGTGTATAAGACAATTAGGAATATTAATAGGAAATGGCAACCAAAGCAGATGGCGATCAAAGATGAGAACGAAGATGTGCTCACAAACAGGGAGAAGACTGTGCAGCGATGAACGAGATATTGCACTGATCTATACAAAGCACAGTTGGATCCGAGTCTCTCAGAAAGACTGATTGAAGAACTGAAAGAAACATCTCCCCAAGCATCTAGAGCGAGGAGGATATTTCAAAGGAGGAAATAGAAAAAGCAGTGAAACGACTAAAGAACAACAAGAGCCATGGAAATGATAAGATCATGGGAAAGATGATCAAATATGGTGGAGAAAGCATGATTGGGGAAATACACCGACTACGTAATATAGCATGGAAAGAAGGGAAGGCACCTAAGGAATGGACAAGATCTGTGCTAGTGACAATACCCAAGAAAGGAAGTACAATGGAGTGCAAGAACTACAGAATAATTGCCCTAACGAGTCATCTAGGCAAGATGCTGATGATGATACTGACTGAGAGATTAAGATCGCGGATAGAAGAACATATATCAGACGAGCAATCAGGGTTCAGAAAAGATAGAAGTACCATACAGCAGATATTGGCACTAAGACTGATAGTGGAGAAAGCTCGACTAAAGAACAAAAATGTATACACTTGCTTTGTTGATTTTCAAAAGGCATTTGACAGTATAGCTCAGAAAGTGACTTGGGCGGTGTTGAAGTCATACGGAGTGATACGCAGACTAATACGGTTGTTGAAAGATATCAATGATAATGCAGAGGCAGCAGTGAGAACACGCAGAGAGTTGGGAAGTTGGCTTAAAACAAGTAGAGGTACAAGACGAGGAGATCCAATATTGCCAAATATCTTCATTGCACATCTGGAGAGAGCATTGGACAAGATCAAGGAAGAGGTAGAAGGGGTATCTGTGCACGGGAAAAGAATTAACAACTTGAGGTTCGCGGATAATATAGTTATCATTGAGGAAGATGAGGAGAAGCTAGCAAAAACTGTGCAGGTGTTAAAGATGGGAAGCAGTATGGACTGATTGAACATCAATAAAACAAAAACAATGGTATTTGGAGATAAGGAAATAGGAAGAAAGATCAGTGTCGATGGTATTGAACTAGAAAATGTAGAGAAGTTCACATATCTGGGGAGCAACATAACATATGATCTAGACTGTAAGAAAGAAATAGCGACTAGAATAGCAAAAGCAAGAGAGAGTTTGAAGGCGATAGCTAAGATCTGAAAAAGCAAAGCAATTAGCTGAAGAACGTAGCTGGGCGTCTTGAAAACGTGTGTATTCAGCCGCATGTTGTATGGATGTGAGACATGGGTGATAAAAGACTCGAAAAGAATAATATTGGCGTTCGAAAGGAGTTGTTATAGAAAGATTCTGAGAATAGGATGGATGCAGAAAGTCACCAGTGAGGAATTATATAGAAAGATACGCCGAAAGAGAACCTGCTGCAGAAGGTTATAAAACAGAAGCTCCAACTATTTGGACATATTTGCAGAATGAACGCCAAATGAAAAATCAAGACCCTAGTATTCGGCATAATGGATGGTTCGAATAGGAGAGGCAGACCCCACAGAGAATGGACAGATGATGTAGTAGATTGGTGTGGAGCTAGTCTACAGAGACTAAGCCACTCTGTACTGGATAGGGAAAGATGGAAAGAAATAGTGAGAGAGGCATCAGATACCAACGGGCGCTGAGCCCACAGTTATTGATGATGATGATGATGATGAGTGCCGACAAACAAAAACAAACAAAAAAAAATATCATTCTGGGATGCACTAGCATGAGTGCTGTAAGCCATACACAAAAAGTAATTCTTCTGCTCTTCTTAGCACTGAGTAGGCCTCAGCTGGAGTTTTGTGTCCAGTTCTGGATGCCACATTTCAGGAAAGAGGTGAACACATTGCAGAAAGTCCATAGTAAAGGAATAAAAACTATTTAAGATCAAGAAAACAACTCCTGTTAGAAGAGATTGAAAGAGCTGTGATTGTTTAGTCTGAAGACGAGAAGACTGAGGTGGGGTGGGATATAGCAGCAGTTCAGTCAGTTTGGACAGACTTCAAACTCTCTCAGACAAAGGGTTAATCGGCACAAAACAGACCTCAAAACACTCCTGATCCACAAACCAGTTAGTCTACATTTTAATGGAGTGGGCCATTCTGTTAATGACTTAAGAGCTTGCATCTTATTGAAGAAGAATTTTCACTCTGTTTTGGAAAGAGAGACTGCTGAACTCTTATTCATATTCAAATTTGACACATTAACATGTGGTTTGAACCAGGATGCAAACTTTCTGGGACACTATAGGGGTTCTTTTGCATACTTGGTTTCATCTAATTCTTTTCTCCCCTCCCCTGACCCCACCCCTCTGCTCTCTGATTTGCTCACCTTGATAATTTTTTCCCGATTTGTCAACCTTGATTACTATTTTTGGTTCTCTGTGCCTTAAATATTGAGTCTGTTCTGGTCTGGCTATGGTCTGAAGAAGTGGGTCTGTCCCAAGAAAGCTCATCACCTAATAAATTATTTTGTTAGTCCTTAAAGTGCTACTTTACTGCTTTTTTGTTTTGATAGTATATAGACTAGCACGGCTTTCTCTCTGTCACTTTGATATAGTGTTCTAGTGTAGACATAGCCCTACAGTTGAATGTTTTTCATCATCATTGAATAGAATTTTGGGTTCTGAAAGAAGTCATCTTCTGCATGATCATGGGCATGAATTAATGAGCATATTAACAGAAGGACTGGATGTACTAGACACATGAGAAGTCACCAACAATGGATGCACTGCAGTTGAAACTTTCATCCACAGAGTTGTGCAAAATTACAGAAAGGGACATATATGTTGTGCTCCATAGTAGGCTTCACTAGCTAACTTTTATTTGTGTGATCATTTTAAAACACGAGTCAAAGCTAATAAAAAAGTTGTGATCCCTTTTCAGTTTTATGCTTGTGCCGTGCTGCTCAGCTTCATTGGCGCCCCATATTGGCCCTCACCTCCCTGGAAAATTTAACCCTGTCCCTAATTTCAATTCCTAGGGAAAGTATTGGCCACAGGTGTGAATGAAAAAAGGACTGAGGACCTTCTTTTTGTTATTTTAAATAGTTGAAGGATGTTTCAGTTTTCCTCCTCATTTTTTTTAAAATGACTCAGCACCTCACTTTTGGGCTCCTTATTTATGTTAGGAAAAAAATATCCCTTGTCAACATCTGCCAAAATACCAACAACATGATAAGTAAAACAAACAAACAAGCCACAGAGAGATTTTAGTGAGAGAGTCAAATGTGTTTAATTATAAGAAGTTAATTTTCATTGGCATGTAGAAAATACTGCTATGAAAACTATTATTAGTGCTAATGGTAATCTTAAATGTGCTAATAGTAATGTGACAGTTTAGGAACCAAGCAAACCAACCAACCTATCAAAGCACGACCAAATTACCTATCCTCCAATCTATCTGAGAAGCTAATTTTCTTTTATATAAAATCAAACAAGAAACTACAATGAAGATAAACTTGGGGTGGGAATTTTACTAAGATCACTAATCATACCAACATAGAACTAGCCTTGCAGATAAGTGAGCCATTTCCCTGTTGGTGTGAACTAGGGTTGTCCTATTGTGTAATTGAGCTGTGCTCATTTACACCAGGTAAGAATCGCCCCCATAGATGTTCTAAGCACTACTGGATGTACACTTATAGTAAGGAAAGCTATACTAGGCTTTTTATAGAGGAGATGGCACAAAAGACGCTAAAGCTACATCTACACAGCAAAGTTATTTCAAAATAACAGTATTTCAAAATAACTTTGTGAGCATCTACCCTATGCACAGGGTATTCCAAAATAAATTCAACGTAGCAGGCATGTCATGCTATTTTGAAATAGCTGGGTGCTGTTTCTAAATGCAGTCTTGGCTGTGGCTATACTGCATTCCACTTTTGGAAGCAGAATAAAAATGAGCAAGATTGGAAATGCAAATGAGGCACAGATTTACATATCATGTCTCATTTGCATATTCTCACGTGATCTTTCTTCCAGAAGAGCCTTTTCTGGAAGCAAAAGCAGCCATGTAGATGGGGTTCCTTCAAAATCAAGCCCCATTTTTCAAAGAACCCTTCTTCCTATTTTGTTTCACGAAGAAGGGTTCTTTCCAAAACAGGGTTTGTTTTCAAAGGAAACCCATCTACATGGCTGTTTTTGCTTCCAGTAAAGGCTCTTCTGGAAGTGTGATCATGTGAGAATATGCAAATAAGGGTGAGAGATGTAAATCTGCAGCTCATTTGCATTTCCTATCTCACTCATTTGCATTCCGCTTCCAAAAGTGGAATGCAGTGTCACCAGAGCCCTTGTTTGTAGCTGTCTTATTTCAAAAGAGTCTATTTCAGAATAGCTATTCTGAAATGGATTATTTCATAACGCTGTATGTAGACAGTCTTGGTGAATTAGCCATTCAATCCTGACCTCCAGCTGACAGTAAAGCTGCACAATGCTGTCAAACCACTTATATTAAATACCTTACCACCTGTCTGTCAGTGCCTTGTATTCTCCAAGCAGCTAGTATGTTGTGTGCAGGGAGATGCCATGATTTTAGAACAGCCACAGAAGTATGGTTTCCATAGAAGTAAAGCTTCTGGAAAAATCTACAATTCAAGATGGTTGTAACCATGAGCTGTTGTCATGTTTATTTATGTATCCTGGTAAATTTATGTAATGCTTTACAGATAAATAAAAAGACACGGCACCTGTCCTAAAGAACTTGCCATCTAAGTTAGACATAGCATTACTAGGCAAACTACTAAACAACGAATGGTGTCAGAAGGTCTGAGTAAATTGAAGGATTACAATGGCACTAAGGTGTATTTATTGGATCCGGTTGGAAAACAGGATCAAATTTCATGTAATTTTCATTAATACTCGCTTCCTCATTTTATTAAAACATTGATGTTTTAACTGAAAATTTCACCAAAATTTTGAATTTTAAAAAAAAATATAGACAGCTTTAAATTGAGAATTTTGTAATTGGTATTCAACATTTTGATAATTTTTGTCAAAACTGTGAATTTTAAAAGTATTTGAATTATTAGAGCACTCAGGAGCCCATCATGGAACAGAACCCCAGTGCAGGAGGCCCTATGGTATTTCTTTAGTGACGATACTGATATTCAGGCTCAGAGTTTGGAAAGAGGGCAGAAGTGGCAAGATGGGATGAAATTATGGGCCCGCTGAAGTCAGTGGAAAAACTCCCATTAATTGCAGTGGGGCAAGGATTTCACCCTTAGAGATTGTAATATCCAGTCTAAAGCCCTATGAAACACTGTGTTTGCTGGTAACCTCAGTGTGGAAATGGTGCTTGGGAAAACCTGGAGTGTTCACAAACCAAATCTTTGACTAATCCTTCCTTTCCTCCCCACGTACTGCCTCACCCTTTAATAAAGATCCAAGTCTGGATAAAGGAGGAAACCCATGAAAGTAGAATCATTGACATTATCTGCATAGACTCCATTGTTTTCCTCTTCATACACTTGAAGCCAGATTTCTTCTCCAGCATTCAGGTGAAGCAAAACAGACCCAGAAGCTTGGTCGACATTATTCTTCTGGAACTGATCATAGGTGAACAGCACTGCCTTGTCCTTCTTATACAGAGTGACTTTCACATCTGTTATATACACAGTGAGGTGATACGCAAAATAGTACAGGCCTGGGATGCTGCAGCGGAACTTTCCTGTGGTTTCATCATAGTGATTCTGTTCATTGTAGAAAATCTTTGTGAATCTGATAGGAACGTTGGGCTGGGGGGCTCTGCTTGTGAGCCCCACACTGAAGGCAGAGCGGTAAACATATGCACCTTCTCCCTTCTCCCCTTTCACTCCTGGGACTCCTGGAAATCCTCTTGGGCCTTCAGAGCCAGGAGCTCCTCCCTCTCCAATATCTCCTTTGGGGCCTGGCTCACCTGCAAGGGAAAATAATTTTGGTTAGTGATCATGTTAGGAATTTCCAGCAGTAAACAAATCAGACTCTCTGCAGCATATGTGCAGATATGGTAGTTTTCTTGTCACTGGTAAGAGCACAGTTCCCCATTGAGAACAGTGGGAGATGTTGGGCACTGACCATTTGAGTGATTTTCTATAGGCTCATGAATGTTGATAGAAAACAAACAGGGCCATGCGATTTGAAATCCTTATTCAAAAGACTTCCATACAAAAAGCCTGGATTTTAATTTATCTCAGAAAGGCAAAAGACTGATTCACTCTTGCTGGAATTTATGCCCAGACTTCAAGGCACAGCAGATACTTTAAAATTAACGCTTTGCATCATTAAGCTGTCTCCTCTGATCACAGCAGATAATGCTGCAATGGTCTCTCGGAGCTCTTCGCTCCTTTGCATCTAGTGTGGATATTTTCAGCCCCATCATAAAATTTACTTTGAAATTTTTGCTGTTATAATTTTTTTTTATTTGCATAAAGAAAGAGATAATAAAAAAGGACAAAAAAGGGAACGATTTACAGCTAGTGTGTTTCCAAATAGTGCATGCTTCAGAGAGTCTCCAGTAGAATGCGGAATTACACCATTTTACAAACTGTCAAGGCTTCAAGACCTGACCACATAATACTACATAGACATAATGTTGGGTAATCAACATTACCTGGGGTGGAGAGTACAGTAGTAAAATAGGCAGAGACATATATAAATAAGGAGAGGGATGAAAGGGATCGGCCAAGGGCAGGGCACACAGAAGAGGATGGTTTAGGTGGAAAGTAGTCTGCCATTCTTTAAGTAATTTCAACATTTTTATACGAAAAAGGGAGGGCCCATGTTTTTTCAAACTTATGTAAGTGCATTCTACAGCTATAAGCTATTCTTTCTTTGGCTGCAAACTCAGACAGCGTTATGGGAAAATCATTTATATGTCATTTTATATGCATGTTTTAAAGAGTTTATTCTCTTAGCTTAGCACTAGTAGCTAAAGTAGCTGACGCCTTAGGCCCAGGTCAAGCTGTCCTGAGAGAAATGCTGAAAACAACAGCTGCAGAACCGGTGAAAATTGCCTGATATCGTGCTAATTGGAAGTTTGCAAAATGAGATAAAAGAAGAATGTAAGGAGCTGAGATAACTGCCTCCTGAAGAAGATCAAACACCCAGCAACAGACTGTCCTCTTAGCAATGGAACCATCCAATGGGGTAGAGTAAAGACCCCTACTCAAATTAGGTGATTGGACTTTGGACAGGGGTATGGGCGGTGTTACAAACTGTAAAGGGTATAATTGCCAGAGATTTCTGGGAGGCAGGGTCCCTCTCTGGAGGCACCCAGCTCGAGCTGTAATTTTGTACCTCAATAAAGGATACTTGTGGATTGGACTCTGAACTTGGAACTCTGTGGAATCCTAGAGTTGAACCGAACACCTGAGAGGGTGAGGGGGGAGAGTTACATCTTTCTTTGACAGACAGCTCCAAACAGCACTGCTCCGTGTTTGTCACATGCCTAGCCTTCTATTTTTGTAAATCACATACTTGGGACAGGTCTACCCTAAACCTGAAAGTCAATCTTAGATGTGCAATTCAGCTATGATAATTGCATAGCTGGAATAGACCTATTTCAGATGGATTTATCAGGCTGTCCTCACAAAGGGAGGTCAATGGGAGAAACTCTCCCATCAACTTTCCTTACTCCGCACGAGAATGAGGAATACCAGGCTGACTGTTGAACCCTGATAGTTTGATTTAGCACATCCCCCACTAGGCATGCTTAATTGAACCCCAAAAGATAGATCCTGACCAGATCAATCTTCTGGTGAGTATAGCTGTACCCTTGGTGATCACTGGTACCCTCAAAACACAAGTCTTTGTGATAGAGTTAAACCCAACTATGGAGATAAATAGTCTAGGATATCATTTTTGGCTGAAATTTGGCTGACAACACTGGCCATTATTTTACCTCTTGTTTTGCTTCTTTTCACAGCTGCATGACTGTTGGACAGTCCCATTAGGTATGCACAGAGTACTCACAAACATATTTCACGGGCCAAGACCTGCTTCATCAGATGCATGAGTGGGGGCGGGGGGTAGATTTCAGAGGGGTATTTAAGGAGTGGGGTCCCAGTAAAAGGGAGGGCCAGAGCTGACAAGGTCTATTCAGTCAGGGTGGAAATGTCCCATTATCAAGTATGTATCAAAAGAGGCAAAAACAAGTCAGATCAGACAGGGGGATGTGGCCCATTGTCAGAGTCTAATGTGGATATGTTAACACCCAGGGCAAAGGAGCTGCTTTTGTAAGGTGCCAGCCACTCCCAGTCTCTGTTTAATCCTTGGCTGATGGAGTCAAATTTGCAAATAAATTGCAGCTCAGAGATTTCTCTCTCCATTTGATTTCTTGAAATTTAGGACTGTCGCCCTTAGATCTGTCACTGAGTGTCATCAGTGATCTGCAACCCATCCTAAACAATGATCCTTCACTCTCACAGACCTTGGGAGGCAGGCCTGTCCTCGCCTACAGACAGCCTGCCAACCTTAAACAAATCCTCACCAGCCACTATAGATCACAACACAGTCACTCTAAACCTAGAACCAGTCCCTGCAACAAACCTCGCTGCCAACTCTGCTCACATATCTACACCAGTGATATCATCATTGGCATTGCAGTGGGGCATTCCTGGCACATGATGGCATATGTTATATTAGTACATGTGCAAGTAAAGGAGCCCCTGATAATATGGTTAATGTTAGGTCCTGTGATGATGGTGCGTTGGAGAGGCCTTAGGTGGGGACTGTATGTGATGGTCAGTGGTGTTCTCTTGTTTTCCTTGCAAGGCCTGTCTTGCAGCAGGTGGCTTCTGGGTACCCATCTGGCTCTGTCAATGCCCCACTGCAATTTACATTGGCCAAACTGGACAGTCTCTATGTAAAAGAATAAACGGATATAAATCAGACATCAGGAACAGTAATGTACAGAAACCTGTGCAGGAGAACTTCAATCTCCCTGGACACTCAGTAACAGATTTAAAAGTAGCAGTCCTAAAACAAAGAAATTTCAAAGCGGGTCTTTGCCCATGAAATCTTATGCTCCAAAATATCTGTTAGTCTATAAGGTGCCACAGGACTTCTTGTTGTTATTGTATTGAAATGTTAGCAAATGTCTGAGTCAAAAGCACTCCTGCTCCACTGAGGTTGGCAGGTCATAAGTTTGCTTTAGTTTTAGAAAAGGGACAAAGTGCTAATTCAGAAATCCATATAATGCCCTTCCTCAGCTAGTACTACTGAGTTATAGGGTTGTATCCGATTTGCATGTCTAGGTTGTCCCAGGTAGGTGCTTTTGCATTATGTCAGATTGAAATCTCTTAGCTAGGCTAGCCCTGACCCTTCACACAGTCACTGCTGCAGGCACCTAATTTTTTTCAATCAGACAATAAGAGAAGACCTGCAGGGGAATTGGATGCATTCATACCTGCTTGGTTTCCACCCATGCGAGTACCATGCTGAACCATTTTGACATCTGTGACACAATGGCGAGGACTATAATCCAACGGTCCTTCCCAAGACATTCTTTTGGAAGATGTCTTCTGAAAAACTTCTTTCAAAAGATCATGACCAACCGCAAAAAGTGGATCGAAAAAACTGATCCGCTCTTTTGATAGAGAGTTGCTGTACTTCAGCCGCTCTTTCGAAAGAATGGGCCAGGACATGTCAAGGATCAAAAAATCTGGTGCCATGGGGGACGTCTCTAAAAAGGGCCCCTGGGGCATCCACACACGTTTTTTTCTGAAAGATTCTTTCAGAAAAAAGCACTATTTGTCATCTGGGAGCAGAAGAGGACCGCCAGAAAAAGTGCCATGGTCTTCCAATTAATATCAAAAGACTTCATGTTGTGTGTAGACACTCCGGGGTTTTTTTTGAACGAGCCCCAGCTTTTCTGAAAAATCTTGCCGGTGTAGATGCAGCTAATAAGATGATAAGAATGGACATACTCAGCCACTTGGTCCATCTAGCCTAGTATCCTGTTTTCTGATGGTGACTCATGCCAGATGTTCCAAGGGAAAATAACAGAATAAGGCCTCTTATCGAGTGATTCCATCCCCTATCAGCCAGTCCCAGCTTCTGTTTAGTCAGTGGTTTGGGGACCCCCAGATTATGACGTTGTGTCCTTCACCGTCCTGGCTAATAGCTACTGATATCCTTATCTTTCATGAGCTTTTCTAATTCTTTTATACTTCTGGCCTTTGCAACATCCCCTAGTTGTGGGCTCAGTAGGTTGACTGTGCACTATATAAAGTACTTCCTTTTGTTTTAATCTGCTGCTTATTAATTTCATTGGGTGCCCCAGGTATGAATGTTAAAATAAGATTTCCTTATTCACTTTCTCTACACCAGTCATGATTGTGTAAATCTCTATTGTAACACCTTTCAGACATATCTTTTGGATGCTGAACAGTCCCAGTCTATAAACTGTTCCATACTTCTTATCATTTTTGTTGCCCCTCTTTGTACTTTTCCCTATTCTCATATATCTTTTCTGAGATGGGGTGACCAGAGCTGCACAGAGTATGCAAGGTGTGGGTGTACAATGGATTTATACATTAACATTACGAAATGTTCTGTTTTATCTATCCTTTTCCTAATGGTTCCAAACATTCTACTACATTTTTAACTGGCACTTACACATTAAGCAAATGTTTTCAAAAAACTAACTCTGATGATCTCTTTCTTGTGTTACAACAGCAAATTTAGACACCATCATTTTGTATGGATAGATCAGAGGCTATATTTCACTGTGCATTACTTTGCATTTAATGAGCACTGAATATTATTTGCCATTTTTGTTCATTTTCATGCTAAAAGCCTAATACAGGTTGAACCTCTCTAATCTGGAACTCTCTCGTCTGGCAACATCCGTAAACTGGCAGGATTTTAATTAGCCGGATGACTACTTATTAAGGGTGTGACCAAGTTTCCTGTGGTCCCATGAAGACTGTTTACAGACACCACTCCTGACTCTCAGCCTGTGGCCACACTGGGCCAAAACTTCAAAATGGCCACGCAAATGGCCATTTCGAAGATTACTAATGAGGCGCTGAATTGAATATTCAGCACCTCACTAGCATTAGGACGGTTCTGACCACTGCGCTTCGAAAGCGCTGCTTTCGAACACTCGCGGCTCGGTGCGGCTACACGGGGTCCTTTTCGAAAGGACCCCACACATTTCGAAATCCCCTTATTCCTCTCAGCGGAGGGGAATAAGGGGATTTCAAAATGTGCAGGGTCCTTTCGAAAAGGACCCCCGTGTAGCTGCACCGAGCTGCAAGCTTTCAAAAGCAGTGCTTTCAAAGCACTGTGGCTGGAAGAGTCCTAATGCTAGCGAGGCGCTGAATACTCAATTCAGCGCCTCATTAGGAATCTTCGAAATAGCCATTTGCATGGCCATTTCGAAGTTTTGGCCCAGTGTGGCCACAGCCTCAGTGTTCTCAGCTATAATATACCCCTAATTGTCTTCTAAGAGCCCAATAAGCAGTGGAAGTGTTGGTAATGCTGTTAGATAATACTGACCTTTTGTGGTCCGGCAAATTCTCTGGTTCAGCACCAGTCAGATCCCAAGGGAGAATACAGAGTCTAAATTTATTTTCACTAGTTTATTAATATTTCTTGGTACTTTTTGTACCTAGGTACTCACTTGCTTGAGTTTGCCTATGGAAATTGCATTTAGAGAAAGCCCCATCAGGTGCCAACCAGGAGATTTCCAATAACTCAGATTTTTCCAAGTGTATTTTGTAAGCACATCTTGATAGTAAATATTGAGATAGTGATAGCTATTATATATGTTAATACACATGCACAGAAAATGAAATAATTGTCATTTTTTGTTTTATGTCTATAATACTCAAAGGCATAAACAGCAATTTTTCAGCTCAAAACGCAAAGCTAACTGAAAACATAATCAATGATAACCCAAAAATTATCTCAGATTTTTGGGAAAAGATCTTCTAAACCAAATTTCAGGTGAGAGCTACATTTTATATATGACTCATTAAAGAGTTGTTTAAAATGGAAATGCTGGTAGTATTACATCCTATGCCACTCAATAATATACAGTGACTTCAAATACAATATATATTGTATGTCAAATACAACATATATTGGTAAATTTGACTAGCTTTCTCTGTATTGCAAAAAAAGAAAAACCCTCTACACTGCACTGAAATAAAAACAATCACCAGATCCTTAAAAATTAATTTAGCACTCTGATGCCAACAGGAGGAGGTAATTACATAGACACAGAATCAGTGTTTTTTTATTGAAAGGAAGGAGGGAATTCTTTCCTCTGAACTCGCTTCTAATATTTGATAACTTCCCAGACAAAGAATATATTTGTCCTCTGTTCTAGATACATATTCTGTGCCTTGTGTTCTCATTTACTAAATATGTGATGACACATTATTTACGTCCAAACAGCTCAGAGAGCTTTAAACCTGATCCAATACCCATGGAAGTCTTTTCAATTGACCTCCAGGAATTTTGAATCCTATCCCTTCTGAGGTTTCTTTCCTGCAGATTGAAATGATCTAGAATATTACAGGCTCACACTGACCTGGCTCTCCAATCTCCCCCTTTTGTCCATCCTTCCCATCTTTTCCATCTCTGCCTGGGAGACCGTTGTGACCAGGGTAGCCTGGAGCTCCTCCCATCCAGTTTGCACAAGGCCCTTTAGGTGGCTGTGGTTCTTCATCATCTGTTCTTTCAGCGTGATACAGTTTTACCAGCAGCAGCAAGCAAATGAGGAGGTTTAGCACCAGCTTCATTGTGAACTCTGAAATGGACAAGGACCCTATTAGCATTTAAGTCCAAGGAACCTGAATGATAAAGTTGTGATGATTGTTGGGCCAACAGAGACATAGAGGACAAAGAGCTGAATGCATAATCCTTCCCTGGGGAAATTCCATTCATTTTGAGACTGACATATTCACAGGCTACATCTACACTTAAAGTGATCTGTCGGCAGATGTTACTATGGGAAGATATCTTCCGACAAAACTTCCATTGATAGATTGCAGCCACACATGAAAATGTATAATTCTGTTGATCGACTCTGTCAACAGAGAGCAGCTAGATGGCCCGGCCACTCTCTCAACAGAATTGCCAACTGGAAGCACAGCAGACGGGGCTGCCCAGTGACCCACAAGCCTTGTCTGTCAACAGAGGGCCCTTTGAAACCTCCACAAGGTTTTTTGGTCGACAAAGTCTGTTGAGGAAGGTATTCTGCCTCGTGGGGGAGAGGCAGAAGGCTGTTGACAGAAGTGCACAGTTCTGTCAACATTATGTCAACAGAATGCATTTTTAGTGTGAACATTCCTGTTTTGTCAACAAAACCTCTAGTGTAGGTATAGCCACAAGGTATAATTCTATTCCTTGAAATGCCTCTTCTCAAGTTAGAGATGGGCAGTCTCAGCTCCCCTTGAAATCCCAGGATCAGACCTTTGAAGTAAATTCCCCACCACTGTCTAGTTTTTTTCTGTGCAACATCCAACACAGCCAACAGCTTTGGAATTTACTTGTCAAATCACAGTTACTCTAAAAGGCATAGTGAGAGTCTTGAAGAATGATGCATGACAAGTTACTAACCAGTTGATCCACTCCACCATACACACATCATTTTCTTCCAGTAAGCAGTTTTCTTCATGATGTTTCATTCTTGCAACTATGCACTGCAGCTCTTTCTAGTGCTGCTTATGCTTTCATTCTGTACTCAGGAAACAAAATTCTTCAAAATATTCTTATGTCCAGAAGCTATTAGTTTTTCTGTGGCTAACGTGTGGGGGGATATAGACAACTGTATGTTGAATAATGTGTTCCCTTTTTCCTTCTAGTGCATTCACTGTTCCTTTCTATGCTGCCTCCCTCCTTTCCTATATATTATCTCTCTCTCTTAAGACAATGGCTTAATTAACTACTCTGCCATACTTGGCCAAGTTCCACCACCATATAAGTACAGAACAAAATCTGTGCCGTCCAGCTTGTGTCCCTCTCTTTGCACATGTCACTCTTTAGTCTGCTAAGAAACAAAAATACAAAGCCTAAAACTTGAAGAAGCCAGAGCAAGGGCAAGTCTACAGCTTGCAGGTAAGTCACCTGTAGACACGCAATTGTAGCTACAGCAATTGTGTAGTTCGAATCGACTTATCTGCAACTGATTTGCCTGGGTGTCTTCACAGAGGGAGGTCAACAGGAGAAACTCTTGTTGACCTCCCTTACTTGTGATATCATAACCATGTCAATCTTCCGTTCAGTATAGACAAGCCCATGGTAGTTAGCGTGGACAGACTAGAGCCACTAACCCATTTTCATGAGACTTTATCAGTATGTGTAGCACATCTGTGATGAAATTTAATTGTAACTGCCATTTTCAAATGATAAATTTAATATTTTATTAATGATTTTTAAAAAGAAAATCAAAAAATCTTATTTAAATTTAAAAAAATCCAATTTTTATTTTAAACCATCAATTTTTATCCACCCTAAACAGCCCTGCCAACATTGGTTACTTCCTGAACAGCAGAGAAAATCTCTCTTGTCTTCTACCACTTACCAAGTGCGTGAAAGCAGTGACTGATCAGAAACAGTCCTAATTCTCACCCCTTAACCTATTCAGATTAGAGAGAGGAATTTTTGTGCTGCAAAACTACTGTGAAATCCAAAACCAAACCCTGCAGAACAGATTCTGAGCTTACTATTGGTGTAAATACAGAGTAGTGTCATTGAAATCACCAGCACCCAGTAACTCCATTCCCATTAATGATGTTTTTCTGGATTAACACCAGAGCAGCTGAGGTCCCACTCTTCACACTGTGTCATGGAGTGGGCGGCGGGGGCAGTCACCGGGCCCTGCACCCCATCTGCAATCAGCTGTGACTGTCATTCAGCAGGGAGAGCAGAAGGTTTGTTAGTTGCCAGGAACACAGCATAGAACTGACTTGTCAGCACAGAAGCCAGAAGCCATCAGTACAACCCATTTTGGGTAGATGGAGCCCAGAGGGGGTCCACAAGCTGGGGCCCTGGCCCTCCTTCGTCCCTTCTTCTCAGCCAGAGGAGACTGTCCCACTTAACTGCCCAGTTGCAATTCAAATCAGCCAGGCCCCTCCTCCCTCCTTTGTGCCATTTACAGGGGGAAGAAAGGTAACACCTGGTTGCCTAGGTTACAAAGACCCTGAAAGACCATTGCATACGTGTGACAGGTCATCACATCTAAACTCCCTTCTCCACCATGCCTGGATGCTATGCCCAGGGAAAATGAGGCACCACAGAGGAATAAAATCCTTACACATCCCACTTCATCACATACTCTTCTTACGTTAGGATGTTGAATAGGGTTATGGCACAATGTGCTGTCTGCTTGCCTCTTTTTCAAGGTTCCAGTCAATTAGCTGATGACACAATCCAACTTCCGATTTGGTTGCATGAACAGCTAATGCAAAATGTAGTCTGGCAGAACTTGGATCAAAATTTCAAATGCCGCTGTGCTGAATGTGTAGTATATTGTTACAGATACAGTACACTAACGTTGGGGCATCTACTGGCAGCAAGTATTACATTCAGCTTTCCAACCACCTATAGGTGAGCCTATCGGATTTTAATGCTTTTTTTGTTTTTCATTTATATCTGCCAATGGGGAAAAGGAATATGATACGCAAAGAGAGTTGTATTACCAAATTGTTGCCCTTTCAAGCTGGTTGTTTTTATATTAGAAACAATGGGTATAACTGCCCAGATTAGCTATTGGGGTGGTATTTAAGATCCAGTTTACAGAATAAAATGCTAAATTCAGCTACTCGAGGGTCAAATGTCCCCTATGCAGAGGAACACTGGATTATACAGTACAATAAAACAAAAAGTAATCCTTGGTCTGATGCTCACAGGAGGCATGGCAGATGATAAATTTTAGGACATGGAAGGTCATTACAATAAACTGCCTAATTTTTGTCCTTGCAAAAATAAAGGTTGCTTCCATGTTTCTTGATGGATTTTCTTATAAAAGCTAATTAAAAGTCACATTTTGAATGACCTGTTCAGTTATGGCACAAATATGTTTACTTGGGATAAAGGGGGAATAATAAAAGAAGCCATGTATAATGCAGTGTCTGTACGAATTGCAGGATTTAAACAAACATTGAATTTTATGTAATAAAATATTGAAAGCTTGTAAGGACCAAGATTAGCACGCTCAAAAGCATTGATTTCTTAAAGCCAGATCCTAACTATCTTGCAATAGCAAAAGTAGTACAATAATGGTATTTTACTCCACCAGCAATCTCACTGCTCTCTATGCACGTGTTTGAGGAGTAAGGTAGTAGATAACATGGCCACATCTACATGAGAAGACTCAGTCAACAGAAGCCACTGCTGGAAGGGATTTCCTGGCAAAACATCTGTTGACAGAGTGTGTCTACACATAAAAGCAGAATCAAAGAGCAATCCACTCTGTCGGGGGAGAGCAGCCAGAATGCCCAGCCCTGTTGCAACAGAACAGCTGACTGGAAGCTCTGCAAACAGGGCTGCCTGGTGAACCAGAAGCCATGTCTGTTGACAAAAGGTTCCTAGAATGTCTACGCCATGTCTACATGGAGCCCTGCTGCCGCACTGCTGCTGGCAACATGATGCGAGTGAGGACTCTCAAAAATGCAAATGGCTGCTCATATGCATATTTGTGCAGGTAATTTGCTTAGCCCCACAAGATTCCAGCCCCCGCCAGCAGAGGCTGCTGCCAGCTGAAAACAAGCAGTGTAGAAATGGTGCTGTTGGTAAAACCCCTTTGTTGGCAGCCCCTAATCCGTGGAAAAAAACAGGAATTGGGGTGCCTACAAAGGGGCTTTTCGCTGCCAGAACCATGTCTGCACAGCTTGTTTTCTGCCAGCAGCAGCCTCTGCCAGAAGAGTGCTCTCATGGGACTATGCAAATTAGCTGCACAAATATGCAAATGACAGTCATTTGCATTTTCAAGAGCCCTCATTTGCATCACGCTGCTGACAGCAGTGTGGTGGCCCAGGTCTGTGTAGATCTGGCTGTTTTGTTGACAGAACACTGTTGAGACAGTTGTTATACCTGAATGGGAAAAGGTATAATACGGCTGATGGATGTGCCAGGTTTTGTTGATAAACTGTTGACGAAGTACATTTTGCGTGTAGACACTCTGTGGTTTCTCCTGACAAGAAGCCCAGTTTTGCTGGGAAAAGCCTCCTGTGTAGATGCAGCCTTCAAGTTGACCCTCATTGACAAGACAGTTCTATAGGAATTGGAATCAATTAAACATGTGTTAGACATGTCTTTACCCCTTGCTCAGAGAAATCTGCTGCTCCACTGGAACAAAGGATGAAAAAGCGGTTTTCTGAGCAGGAGGGAACAAGTGAAATTGATGCATTTGAATGCCAGAAAAATTATCTCCAGAGGGAAGGCATCTCTGAGAATACTTGGCAAACAGTGGGGTACATATCTGGGCATGGTCTGTCAACACCTCTTCACTGTACCCTGGACGACTCAGATGAGCAAAGGAGGGTTGGTATGATTGCCATTTCAGGAATACTTGGGATCCAGCTATGCTTAAACACATGCATCCTCAGTGTGCCAACTCAATACTCTATCCAAGCTATCTCTAAGGGCTTTAGTGGCATTTGTATTTTGCAGTTGTATTGCTAAATGTAATAAAATTCAATACAGGGAGGTCATTAAAAATTAAATATTTTAAGCAGTGTGTTTTGATGATCTTATTGGGGCCATATTCTGGTATCACACGTGCCCCATGGGTCTGAAGTTACTGTGTGATATTAACAAACTGGCCAAATTATATGGTACTTCATCCAGTTCCTCAGCTGTTGCCATTTGACTTCAATGGAGCATCACTGACTTGTATTAACTGGCCTCTTTTGCTGAAATTACACCAAAATCACAATGCAGATGACATCATTATTGAGTCACATAAAAGCTTAGCATTGGACAGAAGGCCAGGTATATAAAAACAAAATGGACAGATGAGAGCCTTACATATGCACTGGGTGGTCAGCATGGAGAGTCAATAATATTTTCAACTATTTTTGATAGCTACATTTATATTATTTTTTTCTCCTCTAGGAGATAAAAAGCAACACTGTCCTAGTGGCTTAGTGTGGATTTATGGCAACCAAATGCAAAGCTATTCTGTGACTGACTCTAGCCCCAAATCCCTTGTACATTACTTTTCAAAGACACCCATGTGTCAGCCATTAATATGTTGCTAACGGACCACATTGGCACAAAAATAAATGGGCATAACGTGGCCATGAATAAATGTCAGCTGGAACTTAGAAGCCCCCTTCTAAGTATCAGAAATTCTGTAACTGCCCCCCAGTTGGAGTTCTGGGGGGCACATAACCTAAGTAGGTTGAAAGTGGAGTTAAATAAATTTAGGACTGACATTATGTGACGGAGTTGCCTGCAGCAGCACGGACTGGATTCGATACGCAGGAGGTGCCTTCTAATCCTGTGTCCCCTGCTTCCCGTATATGTTGCACATTTGGAACCAGTCATGAAGAAGGTTTAACTCATTCACACGATCTACAGGTTTCTCATTGATCCTAGTATTTATCAGCATAATATAGAGCCATGCAAAGTGCATAACAGTTCTTGGTGGTTCGGTTTGAAAGGCTTAGCTGGTAAGTGTTCATAACGAATGGATATGCTAATTTTAGTGGCTCTCAGTAGCTTTCAAAAGAAAATTTAGATTAAAGTACATTTTATAAAGTGCAATTATTTATTGGCGTCAGTCCCATTAATATGAACAATGCCATTATTGCATGGTAAATAATTATTTTCAAACACTTTGCTAAAGCTGTATCAAAAAGCCTTGTTGCATAAACTCTAGAAATAATGTCATGTTAAAATATCAGTGTCAAACATTTTCTTTCAGAGGACACCAATGATGTAGGTATTATTATTATTTATTTTGACTAAACGCAGTTTGCTGAGTGCTGTACAAGATGCAAGTACATTTGCAGTGACTGCAACAAGATCCTTACAATTCAGACTCATGCTACATAAATCTTTATATTTCTGTGTGGAAAGTTGGTGTGCAAACTGCATATAATTTACAGATCACTGGGGCAAAATCAAGCTTTCCATGATTCTTCTAAGAAAAAGGAGTGAAATCTAAATGTAGCCATTGCTGTAAATAAACCATTGTTTTCTTTGTTGTTCCAGATCTACTTAGAATTAGTTTTTTGATTGCTAACTCAAAGAGGTGCTTTTGAAAGCAAAGACCACTGACTGCCTAAAAGAGATGTGTTATTCTGGTTATCAGATAGTTACTTGGTTTACAATACCTAACCTTAGCAATAAATGGAGTTTCCTTAGAACATGAACATATGTATGAATAATTCAGTCCAAAAGAAAAATAAAAAAAGAGCTGTAACAAAAAACGAGTCTTACCAGCAGCTTTATAGTCCTGGTGGGTTTGTTGCCGTTCCTTTAGAAATACAGTGGAGAGAACAGTTGTGCCACCAAGTCATTATCTCCAGGGGGCATGTGGAACTGTCAGTTAAGATGCTCTTTCTGTTTGCTATTGGGCATGCTGATTTAAAGTTTGGTACATTTTCCTGTCTGCAGCTCATCAGGTTTTCTGTCTGCAGCTCAATTTGGGGCCACTCTTCTAAATTCTGATCCCAAAGTGATAAACTTTATTAAAGAACAAATCATGTCAAACCAATCTGATAGCTTTCTTTGACAGGATAACAAGCCTTGTGGATAAGGGACAAGTGGTGGACGTGGTATGATATTCTTATCAATAAAGTAGGCAAATACAACTTAAATGGGGCTACTATAAGGTGAGTGGAAAACTGGCTGGATAACCATACTCAGAGAATAGTTATTAATGGTTCTCAGTCCTGCTGGAAAGGTATAACAAGTAGGTTTCTGCAGGGGTCTGTTTTGGGACTGGTTCTCTTCAGTATCTTCATCAGTGATTTTGATATTGGCATAGAAAGTACACTTATTAAGTTTGCAGATGATACCAAGCTAGGAGGGGTTGCAACTGCTTTGGAGGATAGGGTCATAATTCAAAATGATCTGGACAAATTGGAGAAGTGGTCTGAGGTAAATAGGATGAAGTTTAATAAAGACAAATGCAAAGTGCTCCACTTATGAAGGAACAATCAGTTTCACACATACAGAATGGGAAGCGACTGTCTAGGAAGGAGTATGGCACAGAAGCGATCTAGAGGTTATAGTGGATCAGAAGCTAAATATGAGTCAAGAGTGTGATGCTGTTGCCAAAAAAGCAAACATGATTCTGTGATGCATTAACAGGTATGTTGTGAGCAAGACACAAGAAGTCATTCTTCTTCTCTACTCTGCACTGGTTAGGCCTCAATTGGAGTATTGTGTCCAGTTCTGGGCCCCATATTTCAAGAAAGATGTGGAGAAATTGGAGAGAGTCCAAAAACGAGCAACAAGAATGATCAAAGGTCTAGAGAACATGACCTATGAAGGAAGGCTTAAAGAATTGTGACAAGCATCAGAGAGGTAGCCATGTTCGTCTGTAGCTTCGACAACAACACGAAGTCCTGTGGCAACTTATAGACTAACATCTGAAGTGGGTCTTTGCCCACGAAAGCTTATGCTCCAAGATACCTGTTAGTCTATAAGCTGCCACAGGACTTCTTGATGTTCTTAAAGAATTGTGCTTGTTTAGTTTGGAAATTAGAAGATTGAGGGGGGACATGATAGCAGTTTTCGAGTATCTAAAAGGGTGTCATAAGGAAGAGGGAGAAAACTTGTTCTTCTTGGCCTCTGAGGATAGAACAAGAAGCAATGGGATTAAACTGCAGCAAAGGAGCTTTCAGCTGGACATTAGGAAAAAGTTCCTAACCGTCAGGGTGGTCGAACACTGGAATAAATTGCCTAGGGAGGCTGTGGAATCTCCATCTCTGGAGATATTTAAGAACAGGTTAGATAAATTATCAGGGATGGTCTAGATAGTACTTGGTCCTGCCATGAGGGCAGGAGGCAGGACTCGATGACTTCTCGAGGTCCCTTCCAGTCCTAGTATTCTATGATTCTATGATTACAGAACAAAATCAGCTGATATTTAGAAATTTCAAGCCAACTGTAATTTATATTGAGTAATTCATTGGTAGAATAATTTATAATTTTCCAGCTCTCAGAGACTTGGCTTTCAAAATCTACTTTAATATCTGCAGCATAATGCAAAGTAGGATATATTGTTAGTAGTCTATGGAGAAAATATACAGATACATATTCTACATATACATATATAGATTCTAATACATCTATTAAAACACATTGTAGTTTTCACTAGTATTACTTCATAAATGGCTGTGTAAAATTTGTTTAGTTTGCTTTTTAACAGAAAACCCATTCAAATCTTCAAGAATACATACACTGGGACATCTAAGATATGATTTGCAATGCCCACTGCCACTCCACGAAAGGACAGATGAACATAAGAACATAAGAACATAAGAATGGCCATACTGGGTCAGACCAAAGGTCCATCCAGCCCAGCATCCCATCTGCCGACAGTGGCCAATGCCAGGTGCCCCAGAGAAGGAGAACAGAAGACAATGATCAAGTGATTTATCTCCTGCCATCCATCTCCTGCCCTTGTTCTGAAGGCTAGGGCACCATACTTTACCCCTGGCTAATAGCCATTTATGGACCTAACCTGCAAAAATTTATCAAGCTCTTTTTTAAACCCTAATAGAGTCCTGGCCTTCACAGCCTCCTCGGGCAAGGAGTTCCACAGGTTGACTGTGCGCTGTGTGAAGAAAAATTTCCTTTTATTAGTTTTGAACCTACTACCCATCAATTTCATTTGGTGTCCCCTAGTTCTTGTATTATGGGAAAAGGTAAATAATTTTTCTATATTCACTTTCTCCACACCATTCATGATTTTATATACCTCTATCATATCGCCCCTCAATCGCCTCTTTTCCAAACTGAAAAGTCCCAGTCTCTCTAGCCTCTCCCCATATGGGACCCGTTCCAAGCCCCTAATCATCTTAGTTGCCCTTTTCTGAACCTTTTCTAATGCCAATATATCTTTTTTGAGGTGAGGAGACCACATCTGCATGCAGTACTCAAGATGTGGGCGTACCATAGTTTTATATAGGGGAAGTATGATATCTTTTGTCTTATTATCTATCCCTTTTTTAATAATTCCTAACATCCTATTCGCCTTACTAACTGCCGCTGCACACTGCGTGGATGTCTTCAGAGAACTATCCACTATAACTCCAAGATCCCTTTCCTGATCTGTCGTAGCTAAATTTGACCCCATCATGTAGTACGTGTAATTTGGGTTATTTTTTCCAACATGCATTACCTTACACTTACCCACATTAAAGGGAGGAAGGGAGACGTACAGGTTGTGATGAGAATTTGACAAAAAAATAACCTATTTTTGTTTTGGTCTTCTGAGTTATAGGGCAACCGAGCCCATCATCAGTCAATAGAGTAATTACAGCTTAGCATATCAATACCTCAGAAAACTTATTGCTAGCCTTAGAGGTACAAATAAGTCTTTGTTCCATGTAGACTTCTTTAAAGGGTGGGAAGCTCAGAGATGTCAAAACTAAGAGGTCTTAAGCTTTCTCCTGTCATCATCAGAATGCAGCCCAACACTTCTCTAATTGTTATTTAGGAGACTGGTAAAAAGCTATTTCAACACGTAGCATCCACACGTCCTCAAGGGCTGGTGCCATCGACGTTCAACATCAAAGTAGGAAAGCACTAAATTGAAATGGGCCCCACAGGGAGCATCTACACACAAAAGTAGCCCAAATCAGAATAAGGGGGCTAGGAAAGCCTGTGGACAGGGTCACAGGGCAGACTAGCCCTTCTGGGGCAACAGCAAGCTGCTCCCTTAAAGGCCCCTCCCAGGCACACTCAGCCTGCACAGCACAGGTCCGCAGAGCTGACAACCACTTGCAGACCCCATGCACGCAGCATGGACCCCCAGCAGCAGCAGCAGCAGCCAGAAGCCCACACGACCACCTCCGAGGAAGTGGTCGCCCTGCTCGGCGCCATGGAGGAGGCCACCCAGCACCTCCTGGAAGATGAGCTGTCTTCCTCGGGGGATGAAGGAGCCACCGCAGACCACCACGTAGCCCTCCTGGCTTCCCACTGCCGGGCTCACTGATGGCTGTGGAAGTACCCCACCAGCATAGAGTGGTGGGAGCGGCTGGTGCATGAGGAGTGGGAGAATGACCGCTGGCTCCGGAATTTCTAGATGAGCCGATAGACTTTCTTCAAGCTCTGCCAGTGGCTCACCCTTGCCCTGCAGCACCAGGACACCCCCATGCAGTGTGCCCTCATCGTCGAGAGACGGGTCGGCATCGCTGTTTGGAAGCTGGCCACTCCAGACAGCTACCGATCCATTGGACAGCAGTTCAGTTTGGGCAAGGCCACCATCAGGGCTGTCATCATGGAGGTAAGGGGACCCCAGAGGGAGGGGAGAGCCCGGGGGGAGGGGGTTACCCCAGGGGGGAAGAGGGGAGTCTGGGAGGACCCCAGGAGAGGGCCAGGCACACCCTGCACACCCCTCACAGGTGCTCATGTCCTCCCCCCACAGGTGGTCCGTGTGCTGAATGTTCTGCTGCTCCACAGGCTCGTGCGGCTCGGGGACCTGGGTGTGGCCATCTCGGTGTCTGCTAGCATGGGGTTCCCCAACTGCTTCGGGGCTCTGGATGGGACCCACATCCCCATCTGTGCCCCAGAGCACAGCGGAGGACACTTCTTAAACAGGAAGGGCTACCACTCAGTGGTCCTCCAGGCCATGGTGGACAGCCGGGGCCACTTCCTGGACATATATGTTGGCTGGTCTGGCAGCACGCACAAACCCCAGGTTTTTAGGAACTCGGGCCTGTGCCACCAGCTGGAGGCAGGGCCTTCATCACCCCAGAGGGAGATTCTCTGGGGGACACCACCGTGTCCCTCTGCCTTGTGGTAGATGTGGCCTACCCCCTCCAGCCCTGGCTCATGTGCCCCTACATGGGTCACCTCAGCGCCAGCCAGGAGTGGTTCAACACCTGCCTGAACCATGCACACCAGGTGGTTGAGCGGACTACCCCCCACCTCAAAGGCCGCTGGAGGTGCCTCCTTACCCGCCTGGATGCGGGTCACCCCAACATCCCCCAAGTTGTGGGTGCATGCTGCGCACTCCACAACCTGATGGAAAGCAAGGGAGAGGCATTCGTACAGGGCTGGGCTATGGAGGCTGGCACAGCCTACCCCCAGCCAGCCACTGCCCCAAGCCACCAAGCCATCCACGAGGGGATCCAGGTCCGGGATGCCCTGTGGGCCCATTTTGACCAGGCTGCAGGGTGAATGCCGGCTGGGCCAGCCTGGTGGGCCACCCACTGCCCCTCCCACTATCCACAACACACTACACTGCCCCCATGCCCACACTATGCGCCCTGAGAGTGCACAACACACATTTGCTTTGTTTTAAATAAACCGAACATTTTTGAAACAACAAAAATGATGAACTTTCTAAACATGACTAGGGAACTATGTACATTGTGGTGGGGGCAGCTATTAAAGAGGGGGGTGGGACAAGGCAACTATTTACAAAATGGGGGGGACTATGTACAAAGTGGGGGCCTGGGTGACCCAGTCCTTGGCCTCCTTCCCCACTACTGTCCAGCGCCTGGTGTGGGGGCGGGGTGCGACCCCTGTCTGGTCCGGAGGCCCCGTTGAGGCTGGGTGGCAGCCAGGAGGACTGGAAGGTATGGCTGTTTTGGCCCCTGAGCCCTGCAGTCCTCCTCCTCGGCAGGCTCCAGGGCAGGTGGAAGGCAGCTGGGAGGAACAGCGGCCAGAGCGGCGGGGGGTGCTATCTGCTCGCTGATGCACTCGAACATCCTCATGAAGGACCCCCAAGCCTCCTGGCGCCAGGCCAACGCTCTCTCCTGCAACTGGGGCTGGCGCTCCTCCACTTGCAGGTGGCGTTCTGACACCTCCACCTGACACTGGAGGGTGGTGAGGAGCTGAGGGTCAGCAGCTGCCCACGGCTGGCTCCGGTGGTGGCGGGCTCATCCCGGGGCCAGTCCCTGCTCCACCGCCTGGCTGCCATGGTGCGACATCCCTGCTGGGCTGTCCGACACGATGGATGCGGTGCCCATGCTGTCGTGACCCTCAGATGGTGCGGCTGTGGACTAGCACGGGGAAGAGCAAAGACAGCCGTTAGTCTGGGCCCTGACCCATGGCCCACGCCCCCCACCCCTCCACTACTGGGTCCACCATCCCCTGTCCCCCAGGATGATGATGGGTGTGGTGTCCCCCCCATATCCAGGGATGGGGCGTGGCGCTGTCCTGGGTGGGGCAGGTGCTGACAGGCTCTGAGGGTCATGCCACTGCTGTCCTGGGGCCGTGGTCTGGCTGGACCATGGTGGGCTGGGGTCAGCTGGGTGAGTGGAGGGCCCTGGTAGTGTCCACCCGCCCCTTAACCCGGGGGTGTGCACCTGGGTTACATACCTGATGGTCCGCTCCCACGGTCGGGGGACACCCGGAAGGTGGACGCCCTGCTGGAGCTGCAGGAGGGGAGGTCAATCAGGAACCCCCTGTCACTGGAGCCCTCCTCCTCCTCCTCTGCTGTTCCAGGGGTGGGCTCATCTGGGTGCCCCTGGGGTTCAGGGCTGGCCTCCCGGCTGGACTCCAGCTCCAGGGCCTGCTGGGGCTTGTCGGCCGAGGTGTTAAGGGTGGCTGGGGTGTGGGAGGAGGTGTACCAGGGGCCCAGGATCTCCCTGAGCACCCTGTAAAAGGGGCAAGCAGCGGGGGCATCCCCAGACATGGCCATGTCCCGGGCCTGAGCGTAACCCTGCCACAGCTCCTTGACCTTACTCCTGACATGGTCAGGAATGTGGACAGAGTGACTCCAGGCAACCAGGCCCTTGGCCAGTCAGGTGAATGCATCTGTGTTCCGCCGCTTGCTCCCCATTACCTGGAGCACTTCCTCCTCTCTCCAAAGCCCCAGCAGGTCCTGGATCTTGGCATCCAACCAGGAGGGGCCCTACCACCTCTTCCCCCACAGCTGGATGGCTGGGAGCCCTTGGTCCCCTTGGGGGGCTGCCCTGGGGGCGCTCAGGGAGCTGGCTGGCTGCCATGAGGGCTGGGTGGGATATCAGAGTGTCTGGAGGGCGTGCAGGCTATGCACGTGTCTGTGCTGCTGCCTGCACACTCTTAGCTCCCTGCCACAGGAAATCAGGGGGCATGGAGCTTTAAGGGGCTGCTGCACGCAACAACCATAGAGCCCAGGGGCTGGACAGTACATCTCTCAACCCCTCAGCTGATGGCCACCATGGAGGACCCTGATATTTCGACGTAGCAGGATGCGGATCATCTACACATGCCCTACTTCGACGTTGGACATTGAAATAGGGCACTAGTCCCATCTTCTGATGAGGCGCTATTTCAAAGTTGGGCTGTCTATTTTGAAATAGCCGGCTAGTGTAGACATGGCTCTGGTGTTGGAACTGGATGTAGCAGCACACTGAAGTCCAGGACTTCAAAGGTTTTTGGGCATCTAACCTCCAGTGGAAGCCTGTAACACGTCCCGTGACGCCCAGCCCCTTGGTCTAGGGCGGGCGGCAGTTCACCCGAGTTATATAGTTCTGGGCCCAGCCCTCAGTCCAGGGCGGGGCAGCAGTTCACAAGAGTTATATAGTTCTGGGCCCAGCCCTCAGTCCAGGGCGGGGCAGCAGTTCACAAGAGTTATATAGTTCTGGGCCCAGCCCTCAGTCCAGGGCGGGGCAGCAGTTCACAAGAGTCAAGCACCTGCCCAGCCCTCAGTTTGGGGCGGGGCAGCAACACAAGGATAAGCACCGGCCCAACCCTCAGTTTGGGGCGGGGCAGCAACACAAAGGAAAAACACCAGCCCAGCCCTCAGTTTGGGGCGGGGCAGCAACACAAGGATACGCACCGGCCCAACCCTCAGTTTGGGGCAGGGCAGCAACACAAGGGACTATAGACAGGCTCAGCGGGGGCTGGCCCTGTCAGGGAGGGGGGTAGGGGGTCGCAGGCCCTCCCGCTCCACTGCGACCCGGCCCGGGGCCCTGGGGGTCGCTCACATGCAACCCCGGCAGTGGGGATCCAGGCCGCAACACACTGCCATTGGTTCGTGAGCGACGTTCCCCGGGCCACTTCCTACCTCACCCTCTGTTGGCGGCAGGTCCCAGTCCATCTGGTCGAGGGGTCCTCCTAGGTCGGTCTCCTCCGGGTCATCCACCTGTGGGGGCCCTGGCCAATCGTCCATGACCACGTCGTTAGGGTAGTCAGGCGGTGGCAATACAGGAGATGCAGGGCGGTCCTGGGTCCGAATGTTATAGGGATCCGCCGGGGCTCTGAGGCAGCCTGCTCCCGGGGCCTCTTCCACGGCAGGGGGTCTCCACCGGCGGGAAGGTCCTGGTAGGTCCGGGAAGTCCGGGTAGTCTCCTTGGGGCATACGGATGCGGAGTTGCGTGGAGCCTCTGGGGGCCTGCTCCTCCCGCCTGGCTGGGCGGCTGCAGGCCCTCACCCTTTGGCCCCGGGGAGCTCGTGCAGGCACGTCCTCCTTGCCCGGAGGCCCAGCACTGAATGGTGCCCGAGTCCCGCCTTTGGTTCTTCTAGCCCTTGGCCCCGCCCTCTGAGGGGCGGGCCTCTGGTCTCCTGACTCCGGCCCCGCCCACCAGGGCCTTGGCATAGCTTCCCCGGCCTCTGGGTCCGCAGGAGGCCATACTGACCCACTACATTCCCCCCCCCTCAAGTCCGTCTCCCATGCCATGGGGGCGGGCTCTTCCATTTCCCCCAGGCGGGACAGGAAGTCTGCATTTATGTGGTCCTTACCTGCCCGATGACGTATGTCGAAGGCATACGGTTGCAGTGCCAAGTACCACCGCATAATACGGGCATTTGTATCCCTCATCCGCGCCAGCCACTGTAAGGGTGCATGGTCTGTAACTAGGGTGAAGGGGGCACCCAGCAGGTAGTACCTCAGGGCGTCGCAGGCCCACTTCACCGCCAAAGCCTCCTTTTCTATCACGGCATAGCGCTGTTCCCTGGGGAAGAGCTTCCGGCTGATGTAAACTACGGGGTGGTCCTCTCCGTCCACTTCCTGGGACAGGACAGCTCCCAGGCCTACACCGGAGGCATCTGTCTGCAGGATGAACGGACGGGTGAAGTCGGGGCTGTAGAGGACTGGTTCCCGTATTAGGCATTGTTTTAGTGCCCGGAATGCCTTGTCGGCAGCCGCAGTCCACACCACCCTTTGTGGCTGGGTTTTCGTTAGCAGCTGCGTCAGGGGGGCTGCAACTGAGGCGAATTCAGGGATGAAGCGCCGGTAATATTCTTCCAGTCCCAAGAACTGTCGTACCTGTCGCTTGGTACTGGGGGGAGGGCAGGCCGCTAAGGCCTGTACCTTGCCCACGAGGGGCTTTACCCGGCCCCCTCCTATGGTATACCCCAGGTAGGTCGTCTCCTGCCAACCAATCCGGCACTTCTTTGGGTTCATTGTTAGGCCCGCGGCCCTCAGAGACCTAAGGACCGCGGCCACCCGGTCTAGATGTTCCTCCCAGTGACGACTATATATAACGATGTCATCAAGGTAGGCCGCGGCATAGTCCCTGTGGGGCTGAAGGAGACGGTCCATAAGCCTCTGGAAAGTCGCCGGGGCACCATGGAGACCAAAAGGCATCCGGGTGAACTGATACAGGCCCGATGGGGTCGCGAAGGCGGTCTTCTCTCGTGAGGAAGGTGTCAGGGGGATCTGCCAGTACCCCTTGCTGAGATCCAGGGTACTAAAGTAGCGGGCGGCCCCCAGACGTCCCAGCAGCTCATCGACGCGGGGCATCGGGTACGCATCGAATTTGGAGACTGCATTCACCCGCCTGAAATCGATGCAGAACCGCTGGGTGCCGTCGGGCTTTGGGACGAGCACCACGGGGCTGCGCCACTCGCTTTGGGATGGCTCTATGACTCCCAGAGCCAGCATCGCCCGTACCTCCTCCTCTACTACCTCACGCATTCGAAAGCGTAGTGGACGTGTGGCATCGCGAACCACCTTCCCTGGCTCTGTACAGATGACGTGGCAGACCAGGGAGGTGTGTCCTGGGAGGGCCGTGAAGTTCTCTTGGAACGCCTGGAGGAGGCACTGGGCCTGTTTCTGCTGCTCCCCCGTTAGCGTTGCCCCAAGGGCCGGTTGTACAGGTTCCTCCCCATGAGGCACCTGGGGTCCTAGTTCGGGTTCCGGGGGGCAGGGGTTTATCATGAAGCCCTCCCGGTCCCGCCATAGTTTTAAAAGGTTAACGTGGTACCGCTGTGTCTTCTTGCGGCAGTCGGGTTGGCGGACTTCGTAGGTGACCGGCCCTACGGCTCGAACAACCTCGTAGGGTCCCTGCCACCTAGCCAACAGCTTCGATTCGCTGGACGGCAGTAGGACCAGGACCCGGTCACCTGGCTCGAAGCTGCGGCTCCGTGCCTCCTGATTGTACGATCGAGCCTGGGACACCTGCGCAGTTCTCAAATTTTCTTCTGCGAGAGCCCCTACCCGTTCCAGGTGCTTCTGGAGCTGGAGAACGTATTGCAGCAGTCCTTTTGAGGGGGACGCGGTTTGTTCCCAGACCTCTCGCACCAGGTCAAGGACTCCCCGGGGACGCCGTCCGTATAACAGTTCAAATGGCGAAAACCGCGTCGAGGACTGGGGAACCTCGCGGATGGCCAAAAGCAAGGGGGGCAACAACTGATCCCACCGTCGCAGGTCTTCTGGGGGGAATTTGCGCATCATTTCTTTTAGCGTGCGGTTGAATCGCTCGACCAGGCCATCTGTCTGAGGGTGGTACACGGAGGTGTGTAACTGTTTGATCCCAAGGAGGGCACAGACCTGTTTCATCAGGCGTGATGTGAAGTTAGTTCCCCGGTCCGTAAGCAGTTCCCGTGGTAATCCTACCCGGGCAAAGATCTTCATTAATTCCCCTGCGATGGTGCGGGCCGTGATATTGCGCAGTGGGATTGCCTCCGGGAAGCGAGTGGCATAGTCCACGAGGACTAACAACTACTTATAGCCAGCTACGCTCTTAGGGAGCGGGCCCACTAGGTCCATAGCCACCCGCTCGAACGGGGTCCCCACCACTGGCATTGGAACCAAGGGGGCCCTAGGGACCCGCGGGGGCGCAGCAAGCTGGCACGCGGGGCAGGAACTACAATAGTCCTTCACATCTTGGTAGACCCCGGGCCAGAAGAATCGGGATAGTATTCGGGCCACGGTTTTCTCTTGGCCCAGATGGCCTGCAGCAGGGATGTCATGGGCCAGCTTCATCACGGCCCGTCGGTGGCACTTCGGCACCAAAAGCTGTGCCCATTGGCCCTGGGTCTGGGGGTCCCGATTCACCCGGTAGAGGCGATCCTGGCGTAGCTCAAAGTGGGGCCATTGCGTCATGAGCTGGGGGTTTGTCGCCACACCGTCGATGGCCGCCACCTGAGAATAGGCCCAACTTAGTGTGGGGTCGTCTTTTTGATCGCGACAAAAGTCCAAGGTTGCCCCGTCGTCGGGGCTGGTCCCTTTTGGGCCTTCAGCAGGTCTTTCCTCTGGGGACTCCAGGCTCGGCTCCACACTCTCCTCGGGTGGGTCCCTGGGCGTGTCCCCTTCTAGAACAGGGGCCGCCTCTTCGTTGGGTCCCATGGCCGGCCGGAAGATGTCTGTGAAGCCTGGCCAGTCCCGACCCAACACCACAGGGTACGCTAGTTGGGGGGCTAGGCCGACGACCAGATAATGGGTCACCCCTGCCACCGTCAGGGGCACTCGTGCGCTGGGTAAGGGCGCACATCGCCATGGATACATTGGAGCCTGATAGTCCCTAGAGCGGGGTCAGCCTCCAGGCCGGCACGTTGTCGTATTAGAGTCTGGCTGCACCCCGAGTCCACTAAAGCAATCACGGCTTTATTTCCCACGAGGACTGGGACTGTAATTGTGGGTGCCTGAGGGGGTCGTGCCCTCTTTTCAGCCGCCCACACTCGGCCAAAGCTACAGATGCCCTCTGGGCAGTCTCGTTGGAGGTGCCCCCATTGACCGCAACTGAAGCAGGGTCCTACCGCGGGCTGGGCCCGCCCCCGGGTTTGGCGCCCCTTAGGATCTGGTGGTCGCGTGCTAGTAGCCCCCTCCATCCGCCCCTGGGGTTTACCGGGGTCCTGCTTCAGGGGCGTCGTCCAACATGGCTTGGGTGGGTCCCGCAGCTGGCCGGATGATTTGGAGCAGGGCTCCTCTGGCTTCCCAGCTCCCCGACGCAGGGGCCAGGACGATGGTACCAGGCCCGTGGGCGCCTCTGGCTCTTCCGCCGCTAGGAAGTCTTCCATAAGACCCACAGCAACTTGCGTGGTGGCAGGGCGGTGGCGCCGCACCCAAGCCCGTCCTCGAGGTGGGAGGATGCAGAGGAGCTGCTCAAGCACAACCTGCTCCACGACCTCTGCGGAGGTTCTCACCTCCGGCTGCAGCCACCGCCGGCACGCGTCCCTCAACTCTTGTGCCACACACCGTGGCCGGGCTCCCGGAGGGTAGGTCAGGGACCGGAAGTGCTGGCGAAAGGTCTCCGGGCTGACGTCCAATGCGTCTAGGACGGCTGCCTTTACCCGGTCATAATCTCGGGCGTCTTCCACCGACAAAGCCCAATAGGCTCTCTGGGCCCCCCCGGTCAAATAAGGGGCCAGTAATGTGGCCCACTGGCTCCGGGGCCACCTGGCCACCACTGCCACCCGCTCGAAGGTGACCAGGAAGGCCTCCGGGTCATCCGCGGGGCCCATCTTCGTCAGGCGTACCGGTGGGGCCGACGCTGGGCCCTCCCCTGGAGCTTCCTGCTGTGGCTCGGCGGGTAGCGGCACCAGGGCTGCCAGCTGCTGCAGGCACCGTTGCTGGTGCTCCTGGCTCTGTGCCATCAGTTCTGTCAGGAGCTGCTGCTGCTGGGCTCCCAGCTGCTGGAGTAATTGCTGCTGCTGCTGTAGTTGGGCAGCTTGCTGTTTTTGCTGGCTCTCTGCCAAATACTGCAGTAACCTGTCCCCCTCCATTGGGGAAGCAGAGTTAGCAGCAATACAAGAACCCACAAAACAAGCACCAGAGGGAAAGAGGAGAGAGAGAGAAAAACAAAAAAAGATAGCGGACAGTTGCCCTCACTGTCCAGGGACCTTCCCCTCCGTGGGTCTGCGCCCACTTCCTCACCCCTTACGTCAGGGGTGGGGATCGAATACCCACATTCTCCACCACGTGTAACACGTCCCGTGACGCCCAGCCCCTTGGTCTAGGGCGGGCGGCAGTTCACCCGAGTTATATAGTTCTGGGCCCAGCCCTCAGTCCAGGGCGGGGCAGCAGTTCACAAGAGTTATATAGTTCTGGGCCCAGCCCTCAGTCCAGGGCGGGGCAGCAGTTCACAAGAGTCAAGCACCTGCCCAGCCCTCAGTTTGGGGCGGGGCAGCAACACAAGGATAAGCACCGGCCCAACCCTCAGTTTGGGGCGGGGCAGCAACACAAAGGAAAAACACCAGCCCAGCCCTCAGTTTGGGGCGGGGCAGCAACACAAGGATACGCACCGGCCCAACCCTCAGTGTGGGGCAGGGCAGCAACACAAGGGACTATAGACAGGCTCAGCGGGGGCTGGCCCTGTCAGGGAGGGGGGTAGGGGGTCGCAGGCCCTCCCGCTCCACTGCGACCTGGCCCGGGGCCCTGGGGGTCGCTCACATGCAACCCCGGCAGTGGGGATCCAGGCCACAACACACTGCCATTGGTTCGTGAGCGACGTTCCCCGGGCCACTTCCTACCTCACCCTCTGTTGGCGGCAGGTCCCAGTCCATCTGGTCGAGGGGTCCTCCTAGGTCAGTCTCCTCCGGGTCATCCACCTGTGGGGGCCCTGGCCAATCGTCCATGACCACGTCGTTAGGGTAGTCAGGCGGTGGCAATACAGGAGATGCAGGGCGGTCCTGGGTCCGAATGTTATAGGGATCCGCCGGGGCTCTGAGGCAGCCTGCTCCCGGGGCCTCTTCCACGGCAGGGGGTCTCCACCGGCGGGAAGGTCCTGGTAGGTCCGGGAAGTCCGGGTAGTCTCCTTGGGGCATACGGATGCGGAGTTGCGTGGAGCCTCTGGGGGCCTGCTCCTCCCGCCTGGCTGGGCGGCTGCAGGCCCTCACCCTTTGGCCCCGGGGAGCTCGTGCAGGCACGTCCTCCTTGCCCGGAGGCCCAGCACTGAATGGTGCCCGAGTCCCGCCTTTGGCTCTTCTAGCCCTTGGCCCCGCCCTCTGAGGGGCGGGCCTCTGGTCTCCTGACTCCGGCCCCGCCCACCAGGGCCTTGGCATAGCTTCCCCAGCCTCTGGGTCCGCAGGAGGCCATACTGACCCACTACAAAGCCCCTTAGGCATCCAAAAACTATGGGAGTTAGACAACTATCTCTGAGGTTCTGATCCTGGAATCCTGCATGGCTGCTGCTGATGAAGGTATTCAGTATAGAAGAACATAAGAACATAAGAATGGCCATACTGGGTCAGACCAAAGGTCCATCCAGCTCAGTATCCCATCTGCCGACAGTGGCCAATGCCAGGTGCCCCAGAGAAGGAGAACAGAAGACAATGATCAAGTGATTTGTCTCCTGCCATCCATCTCCTGCCCTTGTTCTGAAGGCTAGGGCACCATACTTTATCCCTGGCTAATAGCCATTTATGGACCTAACCTGCAAAAATTTATCAAGCTCTTTTTTAAACCCTAATAGAGTCCTGGCCTTCACAGCCTCCTCGGGCAAGGAGTTCCACAGGTTGACTGTGCACTGTGTGAAGAAAAATTTCCTTTTATTAGTTTTGAACCTACAACCCATCAATTTCATTTGGTGTCCCCTAGTTCTTTTATTATGGGAAAAGGTAAATAATTTTTCTATATTCACTTTCTCCACACCATTCATGATTTTATATACCTCTATCATATCGCCCCTCAATCGCCTCTTTTCCAGACTGAAAAGTCCCAGTCTCTCTAGCCTCTCCCCATATGGGACCCGTTCCAAACCCCTAATCATCTTAGTCTCCCTTTTCTGAACCTTTTCTAATGCCAATATATCTTTTTTGAGGTGAGGAGACCACATCTGCACACAGTACTCAAGATGTGGGAGTACCATAGTTTTATATACGGGAAGTATGATATCTTTTGTCTTATTATCTATCCCTTTTTTAATAATTCCTAACATCCTATTTGCTTTACTAACTGCTGCTGCACACTGCGTGGATGTCTTCAGAGAACTATCCACTATAACTCCAAGATCCCTTTCCTGATCTGTCATAGCTAAATTTGACCCCATCATGTTGTACGTGTAATTTGGGTTATTTTTTCCAATGTGCATTACTTTACACTTACCCACATTAAATTTCATTTGCCATTTTGCTGCCCAATCACTCAGTTTGCTGAGATCTTTTTGTAGTTCTGCACAATCCCTTTTGGTTTTGACTGTCCTGAACAACTTGGTGTCATCTGCAAACTTTGCCACCTCACTGCTTACCTTATTTTCTAGATCATTGATGAACAAGTTGAACAGGATCGGTCCCAGGACTGACCCCTGGGAAACACCACTAGTTACCCCCCTCCATTGTGAAAATTTACCATTTATTCCAACCCTTTGTTTTCTGTCTTTTAACCAATTCCCGATCCAGGAAAGGATCTTTCCTCCTATCCCATGAACGCCTAATTTACATAAAAGCCTTTGGTGTGGGACCGTGTCAAAGGCTTTCTGGAAATCTAGGTATATTATGTCCACTGGGTGCCCCTTGTCTGCATGTTTATTAACCCCTTCAAAGAATTCTAATAGATTAGTTAGACATGACTTCCCTCTGCAGAAACCATGCTGACTTTTGCCCAACAATTCGTGCTCTTCTACGTGCCTTGCAATTTTATTCTTTACTATTGTTTCTACTAATTTGCCTGGTACTGATGTTAGACTTATCGGTCTATAATTGCCAGGGTCTCCTCTAGAGCCTTTTTTAAATATTGGCGTTATATTGGCTGTCTTCCAGTCATTGGGTACCGAAGCAGATTTAAAGGATAGGTTACAAACCACTGTTAATAACTCCTCAATTTCACATTTGAGTTCTTTCAGAACCCTTGGGTGAATACTGCCTGGTCCTGGAGACTTGTAACTATTCAGCTTATCAATTAACTCCAAAACCTCCTCTAATGTCACTTCAATCTGGGAGAGTTCCTCAGATTTGTCACCTAAAAAGGCTGGCTCAGATTTAGGAACCTCTGTAACATCCTCAGCCGTGAAGACTGAAGCAAAGAAATCATTCAATCACTCCGCAATGGCACTGTCTTCCTTGATCGCTCCTTTTATATCTTTATCGTCCAAGGGCCCCACTGCTTTTTTAGCGGGCTTCCTGCTTCTAATGTATTTAAAAAACATTTTACTATCATTTTTTGAATTTTTGGCTAGCTGTTCCTCAAACTCTTTTTTGGCTTTTCTTACTACATTATGACACTTAATTTGGGAGTGTTTGTGTTCCTTTCTATTTTCCTCACTAGGATTTGACTTCCACTTTTTAAAAACTGCCCTTTTCTCTCTCACTGCCTTTTTAACATGGCTGTTTAGCCATGGTGGTTCTTTGTTAGGTCTCTTACTGTGTTTTTTTATTTGGGGTATACATTTAAGTTGGGCCTCTAGTATGGTGTCTTTAAACAGTTTCCATGCACCTTCCAGGGATTTTAGTTTAGTTACTCTTCCTTTTAGTTTCTGTTTAACTAGCTTCCTCATTTTAGTGTAATTCCCCTTTTTGAAATTAAATGCCGGAGTGTTTGACCGCTGCGGTGTTCTTCCCAACACAGGAATATTAAAAGTTATTATATTGTGGTCACTATTTCCAAGTGGTCCAGTAACAGTTACCTCTTGGACCAGATCCTGCATTCCAGTCAGGACTAGATCGAGAATTGACTCTCCCCTTGTGGGTTCCTGTACTAGCTGCTCCAAGAAGCAGTCATTTAAGGCATCATGAAATTTAATCTCTGAATCCTGTCCTGAGGTGACATGTACCCAATCAATATGGGGATAATTGAAATCTCCTATTATTACTGTGTTTTTTATTTTGATAGCCTCTTTAATCTCCCTTAACATTTCAGCATCACTATAACTGTCCTGGTTAGGTGGTCGGTAATATATTCCTGATGGCATATTCATATTAGAGGAATGAATTGTTATCCATAATGATTCTATGGAACATTTTGATTCCTTTAGGATTTTTGCTTCATTTGATTCTATATTATCCTTCACATATAGTACCACTCCGCCACCCGCACGACCTGTTCTGTCTTTCCGATATAATTTATACCCCGCTATGATAGTGTCCCACTGATTGTCCTCATTCCACCATGATTCTGTGATGCCTATTATGTCAACTTCCTCCTTTGATATGAGGTACTCCAGTTCACCCATCTTACTAGACAGACTCCTAGCATTAGTGTAAAAGCACTTTAAAAAACTACCACTATTTATATGTCCGCCTTTCACAGACGCGTTGGATTTTTTTATATGCGATTGTTTCACATCTGATCTTGCCTATATATTATTTCCCACATTCCCTATCTGACTAACTTCTAGGGAATACCTATCTATGGAGCCTCGTGTAAGAGAAGTCTCCGTCCGATCCAGGTGCTCTCCTGCACCAATCGGCTTCCCCCATCTCTTAGTTTAAAAACTGCTCTACTAACTTTTTAATGTTTAATGCCAGCAGTCTGGATCCACCTTGATTTAGGTGGAGCCCATCATTCCTGTATAGGCTCCCCCTACCCCAAAAGTGTCCCCAGTTCCTAATAAATCTAAACGCCTATTCCCTACACCATCGTCTCATCCACGCATTGAGACTCTGAAGTTCTGCCTGTCTATCTGGCCCGGTGCGTGGAACTGGAAGCATTTCAGAGAATGCCACCATAGATGTTCTGGATTTCAGTCTCTTTCCTAGTAACCTAAATTTGGCCTCCAGAACATCTCTTCTACTTTTCCCTATGTCATTGGTACCGACATGTACCACGACCACCGGCTCCTCCCCAGCACTGCCCATAAGTCTGTCTAGATGCCTTGAGAGATCCACAACCTTCGCACCAGGCAGGCAAGTCACCATACGGTTCTCCCGGTCATCACAAACCCAACTACCTATATTTCTAATGATCGAATCCCCCACTACTAAAACCTGCGTCTTCCTAACAGCTGGCGCTCCCTCCCCCAGAGAAGTATCCTCGGCGCAAGAGGATACAATAGAACCCTCTGGAAGGAGGGTCCCAACTATGGGATGGTTTCCCTCTGCTCCCATTGACTGCTCTGCTTCCCTGAGCCTTTCATCCTCCGTAACAGCATCAGGACTGTCAGATGGGAGGTGGGACAGCCCTACTATGTCCCGGAAAGTCTCATCAACAAGCACCTCTGCCTTCCTTAGCTCCTCCAGTTCAGCCACCATGGCCTCCAAAGCATGCACTCGGTCTCTGAGGGCCAGGAGCTCCTTGCATCGAGTGCACACATACGCCACCCGCCCACAGGGTAGGTAGTCATACATATTGCACTCGACACAATAAACAGGATAGCCCCCACTCTGCTGCTGGATAGCTTCTGACTTGAAACCACTTTCACATGCAGAGGAATTTCTGTGCAATCATAGCAACTGGTGTCACAATGTTAATGGAGGGACTGTTGGACAGGATGTGATCTTTCAAGTGAATGAACTGGACAAACTCAAGACCAGGAATGAGGCACTCTGAGATGATGATTTGTCTGGATCAACAATTCTGTTACCTTGGATCTACATTCACCACAACCTATCCATGGACAAAGAACTGAACATCAGAATCAGGAAGGCAGCTACGGTTTTTGGCAGACTTATGAAATGAGCATGGAACAATCCTAGGCTGACAGTGAAAACAAAGATACTAATCTACCAGGCACGTGTATTGAGTATCCTGCTGTATGGTTCTAAGGCATGGATCACCTGCTCTAACCCGGAGGAAAAACTGAACAGTTTCCATCTTCGCCGCCTCCTCAAAATTATGAATATCAACCGGCAAGATAAAGTTTCAAATGCAGATGTCCTCTCAAGATCTGGCATACCCAGCCTCAGAGTGATCCTCAACAGCAGAAGACTATGATGGCTTGGTCATGTGAGAAGAATGGGTGAGGCACGTCTTCCCAAAGAAATCCTCTTCGGTGAACTGTCATGTGGGTTGAGAACAAGAGGAAGACCAAAACTAAGAGTCAAGGATACGTGCAAAAACACCATGAAAAAAATTCAACAGTGATCCAAAATCCTGGGAATCTACATCATCAGATCGTAATACCTGACAATGTTTGCTAAGACAGGGCACATCATCCTTCGATAGTACATGTGCAAGCCATGCAAAAGAAATTCATCTTAGAAGGAAAAACTCTTAGACTCCAGAATGCGGAAATAGACTGATATGCGGTTATTGCAATCGACCATGCAAATCCAATATTGGACAGATAAGCCATGGGAGAAGCTGCAGACTCAAACACTGCCCACAGATCTTCACCGCCACTGCTAACCCCCGTCTCTCAAGACAGAAAGGGGCCATACATATACATACATACACACACATAGAAAAGGGAAGAGGCAGGAGGGAATACATATGGAATACAGGAGGGAATATGTATCCAGTACATATGGGTATTTTTTTGTTTAAAACGGGATGTGGAAAGCTGGAGAGGATTCCAGGCAGTAGCTTTCCAGTGAAGCAGAGGGGCACAAGCTTGAGCAACACAGCAATGCTTCTTCTGTGGCTCTTAACCATTGTCATTGAACAACATCAAGGTCAATGTCATTGTAGATGCCACTGAACAATGTCATCTTATAGGCAAAAACTGCAGCTATGTATGCATCTGCTCTTTTTTCTAATCACAGATAAAATCTGGAGCAAATTCAGACCTGAAGCCAATCCAGTCCAGCTGCTTATAGCAGATCTGAATTGACCCATGAGTTACATCTTATTGTAACAGTTTAGTGATGCTAAACTACAACAGCAGTTTTGGGAAACCACAGCATTGACTTTACTTTCCTGAAGCAGGTGCTGGACACTTGGCAGAACACGCAGATTACTGAGCCATAGATACAGGTTTTTCACTCACTCTTGCAGTCCTCATGCACAGCCATACCGCTCACCTGCCCAGATCAACAGTGATGCATAACTGTGTTGTTTGCAGTAGCAGCCATGGCATTGCTGAGCAGGTGCTCTACAGCCTGGAAAGAGGCTCTGATCTCACTAACCCCATACAACTTCTCAGAACAAAGAACCAGGCTCAGATCTTCCAGGGTCACTTCTGCAGTCCACTTCTGCACAATGGCAGAGTCTCTTCCTTGTGCCTGGTACACCTCGACATCACCACCAAGACCATTGCATAGATACATCCCTGGGGTGCACTGCCACAGTGTAGTCCATGTATGCATGAGTAAGCTGTGACCTTGCCTATCCTGTGCAATGGAATGTCTGTCAGCTTGTACATGTCCAAGTGAGGTTGGGGATGGGATGGGGTTAGGTGCAGGAGTTCATGTTCTTGGCAGCATCTCATTAGCATCTTCTGACCTCGTGCATTACCATGCGCCTTTTGAAAGGAAGGGGCGAGCATAGACACTGCTCTTGTGACAGTGCCTGTACCGGAAAAATGGGCCCAGCATATTTAATTGCTGCTGTGTCCTTTAAGGAGTGGAATTTGGATTTTGCTCTTTGCAAAATGTAATGGTGACAACCAAACACTCTTAGTGGCTTGCAGGATGTTATCACCAACTTGCAGATGTGCAGAAAGCAACATGACTGCTTTGCGTCTGGAGAAACAATCAACAGGTCGACCCTCCTGCAGCCTTTGATATTTGCTATTACTTATGGTTCATATACACTTAATTTGCGAGGTCTCAACGTAGCCAGCCTTTGTTTTCACCAGCTGGGTGAAGTGGCATACAGTTCAGTAAACTATATTTGGCTCCGTGATGCAAAAGCACTTGCAATGCTCTGCATTCTGCCTGGGGACAAGCAAAAAAACTCTCCACCAAATTAGAACTAAAACAGTGGTGTCAAGTTTTGAGATTCTATTCAGAGGCAGCTGGTCTGGCTCAGGTTGCTGTGACTTTTCAGTGCAGAGATAATGTTGGAGCCCATGAGCCAACAGTATTCCTTCAATGCACTTTCAGCTTTTACTGTATGTAGCACATTGGCAGAACAGGAGTGTGGTCCCATTGCAGTAGGAGAGCTAGGGGTCCCAGTATGGATCTAACACTGGTTTCTCTTAGTCCCTGATCCCAAGCCCAGTGGAGATGATAGAAAGCTGCCCATTGACTTCAGTAGGGTTTGGATTGGACCATTCTGAAAGAGGAATTTGTTATGTCATCTGTAGTCTGAGGCCAAAATCATCACCAGTGTAATTCCACTGACATCAGGGAAAGGCGGACGTGGCCCATGATTTTTTAATGTCTGTGTGTCAGAGATATATTGTTACTGGCAAAACTTTCTAGGGCTGCTGCCTCTGGAGGGAGCCACTTTATGCTACACTTTTCCATGCTGGTCTGGTCCCAGTGAACAACGCAGGATTCAGTTACCCAGACCACCACTTCCTTGGGATTTCTGTCATGTGGGGCAGATTTAAAATCTCTACAGGAACCCGCTGAAGCTACTAAGAGGATTTGCTGAATCCATGCAACCCTGGCCACTCAGGTCAGGCCTCCTGGATGACTAACCCTACCCACAACCTGGCCAGTGCTGGCTCTCCCTAGCAAACAAGAGGTTGTGACTATTCTGTGCTGCAATAAACTGGATTGTGAAGATGGTGACAAAGGGGCAGAGACTCCCATAAGTTCCTTTTGGCTAGGTTTGCAGTGATGCCCAATTTCCAGAGGTCAAATGCCTATTCGGACAGTCAGACATAGACTTCAAAGAAGTAACAAGTAATGAAGCCAGGCACATTTGTTCACAGCCTGAGTATTTCTGCAGTGGGCAAACTCTAGCCTGTGGGTGTACATACTGGAGGGCGGGCACCCTTGTGGGGGCATGAAATTTCATAAGGCGGGGGTACAGCAAAATCAGCGGCTCGGTTTCAGGTTCATCCATCTCATTACAAATTTTGAAATATGTTACTGTTTTTGTGTCTGTTTATTCACATTTATAGACCAATTCATAAAGCTTTTACATTCTACAGACTTATTTTTTTACACATGCCAAAAGAGGGTTTTTTCCTATGACAAGCGAAATTTCCATCAGTTTGGATTACATTAGATGTGGGGGCTGCTAATTGCAGGGATGAAAACTGGGGCTTCATGTAAAAAGTTTGCTTCTCCCTGCTCTAGAGCTCCTTGGGGTATAAATAAAGGCTTTTTCAGATTCCCGCACTACTCCCTATACCGACAGCAGGGAACCCTGCGTGGCTCTCTAATTTAGCTACATGAAAGGACTTGGGAAGCAGATCTAGCATGGATTCCACTCCTAGAATTCAGTAATGTCCAGATGGATTTGTGTTAATTATTATTATTACTGCTAGGTGGAGGATTTCTATGCTAAGTTCAAGGTAGAATCAAACTTGCATGACTAAATTTTACCCTTGGAAGCATGGCTCCCAACATAACAATAACAAATCTTCTTTACTACAAGTGAGCTGTGTGGCAGGTTGGATCGCAGAAGTTCCCATGAATTGTCACCTGATGTGCTGATCGTACCTCCATGTCTGTCCACCTGCTGTCTCCCACCCGGCCCTGCTGGGCCACAGGTTTCCATCTCCCCCAGCAATGGCACAGATTTGGGGTAGCAGTCCTCCAGCAGAGTAACACAGGTACTGGTAAGAGCTCAGCTCTAGAAGGGCTCAGCTACAGAGCTTGTCAGGTTCCAGGCACGCAGGCCCAAATAGGGCCAAAACTGCAAATGAATCCATCTTCCTCTGCATAAAAGCTTTGCACAGACACCGCTCACCCCCTTTATCAGAGGTATAGCTGTTTCCCCACCCCCGTAACAATTATTTACACTGGATCTGATAATACACAAGTGTTTTTATGAAGTATAAAAACAGGATTGTATGTGAAAACAACCAGATCAAAGTGAGTTACTCAGATAAAAAGGCCCCACTCCAGCAAAGCCTAATTTACTAAAAGAAGTAGTTACAAAGCATATTTCTCTCCCTTGTTCTTATCTCAGATGCAGTTCTTCAAGTCAGAGCTGGTCTTTTCTCTGACCTCCTCAGCAGGGACTCTACAGCTCCCCTATCTGCTCCTAAATCTGTTCTTGGCTGTTGCCTGTGGAGCCCTCACCCAGTTCTAAGCAGTAGAGCTGCTAGCTCCATTTGGCCTGCTGGATCTTGTCTCCTCCTGGAGTCTGCTGCTTTGACAGTTATGCAGCTCACATGGCCTGAGCCAAAGCCCATTGGAGCTTATGGACACACTCTCCTGCAGGTCTGGATCTGGAACCGGCCCTTAGTAAAATCCAAGTTGCAATGATTATTCCCAAGCACCGAGGCAGAGGGGAGTTTAGAATTTACTTAGTTTAATAAAGACATGAGTAATATGCGCTTTCCTCATTTTCCTGCATTTTATTTTATTTCAAGGTCATGAAGCTCCAGTTGGCCATATTGTTACCCCATCAGCCACGCTGCCCCCTGCCTACCCCCTACCCCCACACCAAGAGCCTGACCTCTCTTTCTGTCCGTAAACCCCATACCCATCCATTCCCACAATTCTCTGCCTTCAGGGGAGCCTCCTATCCCCAAAGTGTGGAGAAGCCAGAGGGCTCTGCACCTCCCATCCACAGTCCGATGTGACTCTCATTCAGAAGATAGAACAGAAGGTTGAAAGGGACACAGCATAGAACAGAAGATAGAACATGCAGTAAAATCCATCTTTGGGAGAGGGGACCCAAGAGCTAGGGGCCCAGTTCTTTCCCTGCACCCCAAGCCAGATGACACTCACCCATTCACCACTGCCTGGTTCCAGTCCCCTCAGCCGGGCTCCTTCTCAGGCTGTTGTCCTGCTTCTGGGGCAAAAGGTGTCACCTGGTCACATCACTTCCTGGGCTCAGGTTACAAAGGGCTTTGGCCATTGTGTATGTGCCAGCAGCTGAGGCTGTCTCCATCTGTGGGAATTGCACACAAAATTCCCATCACCATCTAGGTACCGGTGCAGCGCTCAGGAAAACTGAGGCAGGATCACAGCATTACTATAGGGCAACATTAAGAAGATGAACATGCAATGTAACAAGATGAATAAAACCCTCACTGCATCACACCTCCCACCATCTCTTCATAGGAGCCTCTGCCTCCCTTTCCTCCCAGCAAGCTGTGCTCTTGGGTAATAGATCCACCCTCCTTCCCAGCAATTATCAATGAAGAGAGGAGCCACTCTGGTTTTGTCAGTCAGCATGTGAGGGCCTGGTACACAGGAGGTGAGGGCTGCTCTACCTCCAGCAAGACTGTGACTTTCTGAGTCAGGTTGCAGTGAAACTTGCACACATTTGGCTTGACTGCGTGATCCTGTCCTCCTCAGTGGCATTATGAACCCATGTACCAGGCACATCAGCCATGTCTACGCTAGCCCAAATCTTCGAAATGGCTGTGCAAATTGCCATTTCGAAGATTACTAATGAGGTGCTGAAATGCATATTCAGTGCCTAATTAGCATGCCTCCAGCCACGGCTCTTTGAAATTGCCGCTTTTCACTGCCGCGCAGCTCGTCCTGATAGGGCTCCTTTTCAAAAGAGCCCCACCAACTTCAAAATCCCCCTATTCCTATCTGCTGACAGGATTTTGATAGGATTTGGGCTAGTGTAGACGTAGCCATTGTGAATTACTCCAATATGGCTGGGCCAAAAAGCGTCTCCTTCCCCCAGCTCTATGACCTATGTCTTTTTGGATTTGTGCACAGTAGCTATGTTTACTTCAGCAATCTGTATTGTTCCACAGCTTAGGGCACCCTCTCAAATGGAATGCCACCCTTCCCCAGTAGCCCTGTATTCAAGGGTCTCATTAAAAGCCCGTTGGTGCATTTCCCAAGAGAGGTGTGTTAGCCGGTGGCCGGGTAATGTACGGTGAGGTATTCCCCTGGGTCCTAAACAACACAGTTTTTAACGGTTAGAGCAGGGAGCTCCTAGCACTCTCACCTATGACCAGGCTGTGGTAACCAAACGGTTAAAGTTCTTTTTGTTGTGCCGGCTGTGTTGTAGTGACAAAAGATAATACAGTCAGGCTTAGATCTTAACTGGTTACAAGTTTATTAAGCTACAGTTATAAGCGTGTGGTTACAAATGCTATTGTTTACTTCTTATATGCTAGCAAAGTACAGGTGTTAACAAGTTACATTACAATCCAATACAAAGATATCTGCTACCATCTAACACAATGATATCTTGATACAACGACATCTAGTTACAGAGCTCTAATTCTTTAGCTGTGCACAAAAAGAAAGGAGACCTAGCATGGGTATATCTTACCCTCTCTGCCTCTCTCGATACCAGCGTAGCCAAGCCGGATTGGTCACTCAATTCCGCGGAAAGACGAATACGAGGTTGGGCGTCTCCAGTTGCGGACCTCAGGAGGCAATCACCTGACCCGACCAGCAGGTAGTTGGTGGAATGCACTCAAAGTTAGAGTTCTGCTGGGCCCACCTTTTATACCCCTTTTTAGGTTATGTATTCTCTTTCTTATCTAAGGTGCCAGATCGTACTGGTCTGTCTTTTGTGTCAGTTTGTTACAAGGGCATTTCTTACTTAATTTGCACTTGTAAGACAGGAGATAAGCAATTTGGGAGTACAGGACATTCTTTTTGTGTGGGCGGAGACTTCCTCTTCTGGGATGGTATGTGTGTGCGCATCATATTCATCAATGCCAGCTGGGGTAATTTCCTGAGGTTCCCCCCTCACTTGTTGACAGTTTGGCCTGTTAGCCTTCTATCTGTACTTTCTGTTTCTCAGGGTCACGATGAGCTAGCACATCTGGGCCTCAATGAGGGGCATCAAAGACTGTGCTGTCACCAGCCGTTTTTCGTGCCCTGTGTGCTCCTCAGTGGGGGGGCGGGCAGCGAGCAAGCTGGCTTGTAAGGGGGAGACTTTGTCTGGCTACAAGGTGTCACCGGGTCCAGCGTCACTGTGAAGCAACATGGTCCCTCCCTCGTTGCCTTAGTCGCTCTCTGAAAGACACAAGCAGTCAGTTAGCTCTGGTCAGTGTGTGACTGGAGGTGGGCAAGCGAACAGTGGGCTAGAAGCATTAGCAGCTGTTCTGGCAGATTCAGGCGACACGTGACTTTTAAAAATCTCCAGGAAACAGAGACGCTGGATCCTTCCTCCCCACCTGGCCATGGAATAGAGATTTCCCGATCTATCCACAGAGAATATTCCTCCTTTTATTGGTCTATTCTATGAAATGCTTCCAAGCAGAGCCGGAGCGTGGTATTTGTTTCTTTATGGAAACTCACTAGGAAGCATCCGAGAGAACTGTATTCATGAAATTAGTTAGTAAAACCATGTAGAGCATGTGCACAATATGGAGCTCTGGGCACCTCCTGCTCTAGTGTTGCCTGTGATGGGGGCTGGATGTCAATTCACTCCTAAGAAGAAGAAGAAGAAGAAGAAGAAGACTCTCTTAGTCAGGCTTCCTCTCACTGGATATTTAAGATAGGAAACAAGGATAGAGTTCAGTGCCTTTATCGAGTGGCACACTAAGCAGACGGGGCTCATGCCAAAGGCCCCAGACAGATGGGAGGCCCTGGAAAATGAGCATGCCATGGCCTGACCTACACCACTTGCTCGGCACTCCTACTAGGTTAAAGGGGACAGCCCACTCTCTGGCAGAAGCACTGGGTGTGGGCAGTGGGACGGGGAGGAGCAAGCCTGTGCACCAGGGCCAATAGAGCTTGTCTGCTTGCTTGCCAATGTATCTTTTCTTATAGATGACAATTTCTAATGGGCTTGCTTATTTAGCTTGGTTGCAATAGGTTTATATAAAAGTAGTTTGGCAGAATGGACTTCAGGGCCTCATCTTACACATTGAGCTAAGGCAAAGTTAGCAAACATATGTCTGGGACCTTTCAGCCAGACAGAAAAGTTAGCATAAATGTGTCTGAAACCTTATACCCAGATAGCAAAGTTAGTATATGTATGTCTGGGATCTTTCAGACAGATAGCAAACTTAACACACGTCTGGGACCTTTCAGCTAGATTATGATAATGAACCAAGGCATAAGCCACTTATGGCTGCAAACTTTAACACAAATAGATATAGGGTGCTGCATTGAAGCAGGTTGGCTTATGAGTCTTCCCAGTGGTCATACCCTCTATAAGCAGGAACCACAATAACCAGATGGATAAAAATATCAAATATGAGAATGATCTGTCATAAATATGTATGTATCTGTCATCACCATGTACAAAGGGAACAGCCTCGGGAGTAAGTATACACCAACATTTTGGAAGCCAAATTTGGACATTGAAGGCAGGCCTGGGTGCTCAATCTGTACACAAGCAGTGACCCACCATCAGAAACCAATGAAGCTTCTGTGTTCTGTTTTTTTTTAATTTTCTATGCTCCAAACTTCTTCATTCTTTGCTTATTAGTTTTTTAGTCTGTGAGTTATTAACTACGTCAATTAGTTAAGTAAAATGCTAAGTTAGCTTCCATAACCCTTAGCCCTAGCTTCTCCTAAGCAGTGGATCTCCCACTCAAGAACTGAAGAATCCAGACTTGAACATTCTTGGCATTCCAGAGACTAGGCTGCTCCTTTGTCTCGTAGTTATCAAGGGTGGGTGGGAGTATAATAATCAAAAGTGTTGCAGTATATAATATCATATGTAGCCTTAAAATAATAATACAGCATTTGTAACTGATTATTTTCACAACTGATTATAATTCCATTTACCTCAATGGCAGTTTGTAAGCTATTTTTGTCCCAGAGAGAGCACCTCTTTGCAAACTCTGTGCAGCCTGATTCTAGGATAAGAACCTTATTATCTTCTGAACAGATTGACTGGTGAGCCTAGAACCCCTACTGTCCAAATTAAAGCTATTTTTCTAAAATCAGGCAATACTGCCCCAATTGCATTTCTCTGTAAGGAGTGGTATGGGGCAGGGAACAGGAAGCTGCAGACAGACAAAGTGGAGTGGGGCCCCCTACTTGCTCTGGGCCAGGGCCCATAAAACCATGATCTGCCTCTGTCTTCACAGAAGAAGGTGGCTCCTCTCTTTAGTGTAGTTTTCATCTGTGTGGCTCTAGCTACGGCTAGAGTTTATGTTTCCATGGTGGAATTTTGCACCAAGTGACAAGCAACCCATCCAGCACCTGCTTTTTAAAAGAGCACTTACTTGTTCAGTTTGGACTCATGTAACCTACCAATGGGCTGATGGTGTGTGCTCAGCTCTTTTCTTTGGGATGCAGTGCTATCATACGATCACCGAGAGACTGGCTGGAGAAAGCACTCCTTGTTTCTTGCTTCTCTGCCAGGTGGGGACCAGATGAGGAGTCTATTGCTGCCACCATGTGGATGCTGTAAGAATGGCTGTCGCAAATTACAAGCTAGTAGAAAGCTTATCTACAAAGTCCCCAGATATTGCTTCCCTGATTGTTTTTTATCCATTCCTATAGGCCCAAAAGGTTGTGCCTGGAGAATTACAAATCTGCCAAAAGAGAGAGGACTTTATGGGAAACCTGACCTCTGAGCTCAAATTGTTTTCAGTTTTAATGCAAGGTGAAATTGTCTTCAGAGCCTCACAGTCTTCTGAGTCCCACTGATAAATTTGGCATGTGGCTGAGATCCTTCTCAGACAGGTAAGAGGAAGGATTGAGAACTTGAAAATAGTGGGATCATTTGGGGGAGCAGTGAATCAGAGCTGTGTTACTCTGTCTTATTCCATTTAATTGTATCATTCCAGGTTAATTTGCATGACAAAGGTCAAATTTATCTGCTGTTGTGACTCTGTGAGTGCTAGTGGAACATAACCAGGAAGGAAGTTCAGTTAGAATGTCTGCTTTAATTAGACTTTTATTCACACTGTGGGTACTTTTATACTTACTATTGACCTGGTCAGGGTCAATCTTCTGGAGCTTGATTTAGCATGCCTAGTGGGGCCGCGCTAAATCGAACCATCAGGGCTTAACATTCAACCTTGGTACTCCTCATCAGACATGGGAAAATTACCCCAAAAGTTACTTGAGTAAAACTACAGCTGCTTTGTGGGGGATATAATTAAATACAAGTCACCCGTGTCCCTCTGGAAAACTACTTGAATGAAAGTACACATGCACGCACACACGTCACAGCTAGATTATATTCAAGTATCCAGCAGGGAAAGCAGCTGCACTTCACTCAAGTAACTTTTGGGGTACTTTTCCCACCTCTGTCTCTCATTCTCATGAGGAGTAAGCGAGGTTCATAGGAGAGTTTCTCCTGTTGACCTCCCTCTGTGAGGGTGACCTGATAACTCAAGCTTACGTAAGTTGATTCCAGCTATGCATTACTTATCTAAGATCAACTTTAAGGGCTAGTGCAGACCTGCCCTGTCTTATATCACTATGGCCGTGTCTACACTTAGGAAAAACTTCAGAATGGCCATGCTAATGGCCAAGTCGAAGAATACTAGTGAAGTGCTGAAATGAACATTCAGCACCTCATCAGCATGCTGCTGGCTGTGGCACTTCGAAAGTGCTGCATTTCGCTCACATGGGGACCCTTTTCGACAGGACCCTGCAAACACTGAAATCCCCTTATTCCTTCCCCAATCAGGAGGAAGGGCATTTTGATGTTTGCAGGGTCCTTTCGAAAAGGACGAGCCGCACACGAGTGAAATGCGGCACTTTCGAAGTGCTGTGAATATTCATTTCAGCACCTCACTAGTATTCTTCGATTTGACCATTAGCATGGCCATTTTGAAGTTTTTCCTAAGTGTACACATAGCCTATGTGACCTTAACACTTGGAAATCTCTCCTCACTGTGTCATTCTGGATCACATGTATTGTACTGTGTCAAACACTTTACAAAATAGTATATGTCATTTGAGTGTGTGTAAATCAACATAGCTGTCTTGAAGCGAATGGATTCATGCTGATTTATAGCAGTTGAGGCTCTGGTTTGGAAATTCTTGCAGTGAACATCACTGGAGCAACTTGACTTCTATTCTTTAAACCCACTCAGGAGAGAGATCCTGAAGTCATTGGGGATAGTTCTCTGAAAACATTTACTCTCTGTGCAGTGGCAGTCAAAAAAAGCTAACAGAATATCAGGAATAATTAAGAAAGGGATAGAGAATAAGATGGAAAATATCTTATAGCCTCTATATGAATCCATGGTATGCCCACATCTTAAATACTGTATGTAGATGTGGTTGCCTCATCTCAGAAAAGATATCTTGGCACTGGAAAAAGTTCAGAAGGGAACAACAGAACTGATTAAGGGCGTGGAATAGCTGCCATATGAGGAAAGATTAATAAGACAGGAACTTTTCTATTAGAAAAGAGAGGAAGGGGGAATATGATATAGGTCTGCAAAATCATGACAGGTGAGGAGAAAGTGAATAAAGAAGAGCTATTTACTCCATCGCAGAACACGAGAACTACAGGTCACCAAATGAAATTAATAAGTAGCAGGTTTAAACAAGCAAAAGGAAGTACTTCTTCACACAGTGCATAGTCAACCTGTGGAACTCCTTGCCAGAAGACAATTTGAAGGACAAGACAATAACAGGATTAAAAAACAGATAGGTTAATTCATGGGTTGGTCCATCAATGGCTATTAGCCAGGATTGTCAGAGATGGTGTCCCCAGCCTCTGTCAGAAGCTGGGAATAGGCAACAGGGAATGGATCACAGGCTGTGTAGAGGCTCAGCATGGGCATGGGGTGAGCCCCAGTTGTGCCTGTGGGAGTGTGTGAGGGACTCTGGAGCCCCTTCCCTACGAAAGGCAGGAGCAGGTGATCACCCTACCCTTCAGTTAGTATCAGGGTGCTGCCTCTCCTAGGAGACTTGCCTGCAGCATGAGCCCTGCTTAATGTGAATTGCATCATGAAGGGTCCTCAGATCTTATCTGCAACTTTATTTTTCCCACTATCTGTCTTTTGCCCCTGTTTGTGCCCTCATTTTCCAGCAGTGCAGGACCTACTTATGCACATGACTTAAGGTGCAGCTCTGAGAACCCTAAAGGACAGCTGCGATTGTAAAATCTCTGGAGCCTTCACAGTGCTAGTCAGCTAGCAACCAACAGGCAATGCTACAGTGAGAATGAACAGTTAGGTTTTAGCTAAGCCCTTTCTCACTGACTGCACCGAGAACAAATGGGGAACAGCAGGGAAAGATTGTCTACAATCTGGATTGTGTAACAGCACTTTTCAAGCGTGTGGTTCCCATTGTGAGATTATCAGTCTTCCAGTTACAAAGAGAATACCACTGGTAAATCATATTTTTAGCATGAACGCTGAGATCCACATGCAGCTTCTTTTCTTGAAGTTGATAGGAATTTCGTAGTTCCCCTGGGCTTTGGATCAGTCCCTTCATGGCCACTGCTGATCAAATCCTCCAATAATTTAATTTAATTACAGGGATGACACGAAAGGAATCTGCCAAATGAATTGTAGCATTTATTAAACTTGGATGTCCCTGCAGCCAGGGGGGTTTCTGGTGTTTTAAATAAATTTTTAATATCAGCTGAGAGGAGGACCCCAGCCCTGCTTGGTACTGGTCAGTGCTTCAGTTAACCCAGTGTTCCCTGTAACCTGTGCACTTGTGTGGCTGCTCAGGAGACTTTCAAATGCTGCACATCTGATTAGCAGAGCCCCCACGGTGAGGTGTTTTGTTTCTACTGGTGGTGCATGTAGATTAGGTGCATGAGGTTGGGAAGGTAGGTCAATGAAGTTCACTTCTCCGCATTATTTCTGTTGACACTGACTAGTCAGTTTTCTTGGTCGGAATTGAGTGACTTGCCCGACCCATGACTGCTTTTTTTTCCAAAAACAGCCATTTGTGAAGTGTCACAGCACTCTACAACTTCCTGTTTCAGAAATCAGAGGAGCGCTCGTGTGATGGGCCTGGAAGTGTTTCAACCCTGGCACAAAATCCGCTCATCCAGTGCTAATGATCACTCTGAGAAATGTAGTATGAGTTGCCAGTTAAAACAAATGAGTCAACTCAGGCAAAGGGGAACGTTTAGAAGTTAGCAAAGCTAATCTAAGTTGTTACTGTTCCTGCAGCCCTGGAGGTCAGTTCTGTAGTTTGGATGTATACATAATGATTTTATATTTAGATTTCATTCAGATCTTGTAGTGGGGCCAACTCACTGCTGTGGCACTTCCTGCTGGTTACTCTGGAAATTAGCTTTGTTTATGAAGTGAACCACCTTCTGGCCAGTGTCTTGCCTGTCGTTGCTCTCCACTCTGTCTTCACCAGCTGGCTCATGTGGCTCCATAGACTGTGGTGTCTGTCCTCTTTGGGACACTACCCTCTGGCAGTTCCCATCACTCTGTTCTCCCCACCTCCAGGGGGGTAGCAGCAGTTCTCAGTCTTGGCACTTGGATGAGAGGCCAGCTACAGTCCATTCAGGAAACTACGTGACCTAAATAGATGAGTGTTAGCCGATGGCTGGGTAATGAGCAGTCTGTGAGCCTTATTACATCCGAGTCTTTAACTGCTAGGACCGGCAATCCCTTCGCAGCGGGCAGCCAGGGTGGCTGACGGATGCCCCCAAAGGTTGGTGCAGAGAGCTTATTCCACTCGAGTCTTTAACTGCTAGGACAGACTGTCCCTTCGCAGTGGGCAGCCAGGGTGGCTGACGGGTGCCCCAGGAGTCTGTCCTGTGGAGGCGACATGACTCAGCGCTCAGCTCTCACTGCACCTTACTGCTGACCATGCTAATATAGCCAAACTGGCTAGGGTTCTTTTTTTGTGTTCAGCCTAGTTACAGTAACTGGAAGGAGTCAGGCTGAAGCTTAAATGGTTCCTATTTATTAAAAGACAGAAATAAGAATCTTAGCGGTTACAAGTTTTTGCTCTATCTTCTTAACTACTAGTAGGATGATACATATAGCATGCCGATTAGATTATAAATTACACATTAAAGGACAAAACGCCTTAGCTTACAGAGCTCTTACTATTAAATGTGCACAAAAATACGTTGCAGGTATAATTCTCACCCCTGAATCCTCTGACTCCGGCGTAGCCAGCGTCGTTCACTCAATCCCTTGGGAAGAAGAGTAGGAGGAGGGCATCCCCTGGGTCCTCGGGAGGCAATGACCTTACCCGACCAGCAGGTATAGGTAATTGGAGCTCAGTTAGAGTGGGCTGCCGGACCCTTCTTTATACCCCTTGGGTCACCTACACTCTTCCTTATCTAAAGATACCAATTGTACTGGTTTGCCTTTGTAACACCAGTTCTTACAAGGGAGTTGCGACTTAATTTACACGTGTAAGACAGAGATAACTAAATGATTAAGACAGGACATTCTTTTCATATGGGCGCAAGATTCCTGCCCTGGGACGATGTGTAGGTGTATCAATTATCAGTACCAGCCAAGGGCAGTTTGAGGCCCTTTGGTCATCGGCTGGCCTGTTAGCCCTCTTATCTGTGTTCTTCTGTTGTCCAGTGTCGTGACGAGGCAGCACATCTGTGCTCCCAGGCATCAAAGACTGTGCTGTTTCCTTCTGTCCTTTGTGCTCTGAGGAACCTAAGAGGGGTAAGATGGAGTAGAGCAGGGGGATTCTGTCTGGCTACAGCAAGCCATCAGTGATTAAACTTGTGCTCTTAATGAACATTCCCAGATGAAAGCAGGGGCCTCTGACACATCATTTTCCTAGGGTCCCATTAGTTCAGTCTAGCTCCTGATGCTGTCTTGCTGGATGCCTTGTCTAGGCAATGATTCAACTAGACATGAAGTCCATAAGGCACAGAATATGCCACTAACCCCTCAAATATCATCAGTGCTGCCTTCTCTTCTTACAGACTTAGTGGGGCTCCATCATAGCTTTCTCACAGAGTCCCATATTCCACTGGAAGTTCAGCAGCACAGCATCTTCTGGTCTTCAGTTTTACTAGTCAGAGATTCATCCTGGGGAATGTTCTCTGAGGGATATTCAGAGGGCAAAGTGTCCCTTTGTAAGAGGTGGCAGATCCAGTGCACCTAGGACTTATCTGCCTCTAACTAGCTCTCCAAAGGGCACTCGGGTCATGTGAGTAGGAGAAGCAGCAAGGAAGAAGGCAGTTGAGAGGTCATAAAACAAGGAAATTGAAGAAGATCTTGGAGAAAAGATGCAGGGAGCATGGCAGGCTGTCTGTCAGGAGCCAGGGCCTGCTGCAGAGCTAGTCTGCTGGCCTACTAACACACAGAGCTGGCCCGCAGCAGGCTGCCAGAGTGAATGGGAGGGAGAGCAGATCGGCTCTCAAGCCAGGAGCAGTGGCTTGCCGGCTGCTCAGGCCTCAATCCCACCACTCTGACTACAGCGGTGTCTCCTTATTTCTTCTGCCTCTGCCTTGAAACGACCCCTCCCCCGGCCTCAGACCAGTTCCTCCCTGATACCCCACCTTCTCTGTTATCCTGGTGATTTAGCCTCTGGCCCTCTGCTCCTGTCTCTGGTTCCTTCCTTTGCCTTTCTTGGCTCTGGTACCCGGTTCCTGACATCCAGCTTGACGCTTGGCTCTGGATTTTGACTGGTGTCTCTGGCTCTTTCCATAGCCCCTGGTTTCTGATGCCTGCTGGAAAGGGCGAGGTTAATACAAATTTCCCACTTCTTGTTACAAAGAAGTCACCCTTTTGAAGCTACACACAGAGGAGAGGATAATTGCTGATTACCTGGTCCCAGAAGTTGGCAACCAAAGGCCCAAAGTGTATAAAGAAACATACTGACCTGCCTAGTATGGGTTTTGGTTCTGAATATGATGCAGTTGTGAACTTGTAACCACAGGGAAAACCCCTGCATGTGTTTTGAAGGAGTGACACCTACCAGAGCCCAAGACTGCAGCGAGGATGATGTCTGATAAGCTTTTTAGAATGTGTGTAGGGTTTTATTGTTTTTAGTGTTTTGTTCTACACATGCAACAGATGCAGCAAGGACTGTCACTCTCATGTGGGCCTTCACAGTCACAGTCGACGCTGCAAATGATGATCCCAAATGGAACTACGAAGGGCACGATCCATAGTCTACATAGACTGAAGGATGCTACCACTACTACTACTAGTAGTGTTTTCACAGAATCACAGAATCATAGGGCTGGAAGGGACCTCAGGAGGACGTCTAGTCCAGCCCCCTGCTTCAAGCAGGATCAATCCCTACTAAGTCATCCCAGCCAGGACCTTGTCCAGCCAGGACTTAAAAACCTCAAGGGATGGAGAATCCACCACCTCTCCAGGCAATGCATTCCAGTGCTTCACCGCCCATTTTGTTAGTAATGCTTTCACCTTAAGAATAAATAGGCTTGCTTAGAAAGAGATGGGTGTTACCTTTACACCTTTACTCCGATCATAGCCCATGAAGAGAAAGCAAAGAACTAATGCTGGTATGCTGAAACAGTCTGGCTTGCTGGGACTAGCACGATGTGGACCACAAACTGTATAGCCTAAGAAGTGTAACCTTTCTATTAATGCCAGGTGCCTGCCAGAAGGCCTGGGTTCAGCTCCTAGGGGTTTTCTGTCAAGGATACAACCAACTGGCTCAAGCCCCCACCCAGTGGCCTGGGACAATCTCATCCCACTTGCTGGGTGCCTGTAAGGCAGTTCACCCCCCACCCCCACCTCGCAAACACAGAGTCTAAGATAGAAACAGCTTATTTAATACCAATAACCTACCCCAAGTTTACAGCGACAGATGCAGTATAGCTAAGCAAAGGAGAGACAAACCCCTTTAACACGATGCCATCCCCATACGCTATAGAACCAAGTCTCTGGCTGGGGCTCTTGGCCTTTCCCCCACACACAGTTACAGGATGTACCTCTCACTGTGCAGTCCCAGACCCACAGCCCACAGATACATCACAAGGGCAGTACTAGCTGTCCACTTGTCTGCAGTATCCCACTGACTGCCACCTGCTCGCTGCTACTCCTACCAGCTGCCTGCCTGTCATGCCATCTGCCCCCCTCTGCCCGCTGGGGGATTACCCTGAGGCAGAAACCTGTGAGTTCAGCTCTGCATGGCCTCAGCTGCCACTTTGTGATTGCAGCTCTTAATATCTCCCATGTGGACTTTCAAGAAAACCTGAGTACCCAGCTCTTACTACTCAACAGGCAGGAAGGGCTAGTCAAACCAGGCTTATAACTGTAGGAGCAAGGCATAGGCAGAATCAAGACACTCTACATGCTGACTCAACTAAGACCCCCTACCTTCCACCTTTACAATGCTCTAAACCAGGGAGCCCTGTGTAATCAATGTCTTATGCAGCTATGGCGACTGCCCTGTCCCCCACAACAACCAAGAGCATTGGTGAGATCCCACAACTCCCACACTGAGTGTCAGCATAAACTGTGGTTTGACAACGTGTTTACAATAGACAAAATCTCGTTGCTTGCTTGCTACCCATCAGGGTTTGCCTGCAAGGTATCACATATGCACACCTTTGCATTCTCATGCAAATTATCTCTGGGAGACACATTCCTCCCAGCCTTCAGCAGCACTGCATTCCTGCTGCCACATTCCTTACAGAAGTGTGTGAAACACAACATGGTAATATTCAGATCCCCAGTCAGAACAGGAGGGAGAGAGATGTGGGTCTCTACCCTACCACAGCTGATGTCTGATGAGCCAGGAACCAAGAGTGGATGCTCCTGGGTGATGATAAGGGGAAATACTGGTGTATTTAACCTGAACTCTGACAGAAACTAGTTTGACTTTCACAGATTCCATTGGAGCTGATGAAATTTTGTGTTCTTCCCTTCAGGAAGCCACAGAATTGTTTGATGTTGCTGTTCACGCCGATGCCTCCAGTGTACTGGGCTAATGACATGTGTTGGATTACTTTGTTAACCTGCCAATGACTCAGGGAAGTGTCCAGTCCAGACAGTTAGGTTAAAAAGCTTTTGTTGGGCTTCCTTGATATGCTCTGGGTTTCACCTGCATATTCAGTATAATGTCTGAGCCATATGAGTTCCTGAGTTTTGCATGTCTGACGACTTTCCCTTAGCTGCAGTGGTAAAAATGAGTTGATGGGTTTTAATAGTGTTTTTCCTGTTTGCTTGTACCAGGCTCCCAGATTGGATTACTTTGTGGGTGAATTCTGTTCAGATGTTGCCATTCTGCGTTGCTTGGTTTTATTCCTATTTGATGTAAATTTTTTCCAGTTTTGCAGCAGGAATTGGTGTCTTGCATCTTTAGTTTGTGCTCTGAAACCCTCTTCTGGAGCAGGGATCTGTAGATCTTAGTGAGTCCATAAATCTGCGTAGATTAATGTAATGTCTCTGTTATAAACTGAGTTCACTCACTTTTCCCTTAGTCTGTGTATGGCAGACAGTATTGGATTATTTATTACCACTTTTCTCTCTCTGAGATGCCGTCCTGTTTTGCTCATTGTGTGCTTACAGATAGTTTTACTGCTTTTCTAGTCTTTGATGGTAATGCTCATGTCACTTGCATATCTGTAGTGTTTGATTAGAAAATTATTAAATAGGGTTTTGGGGACTGGGTTTTCCAGCTGCTTGCATGTTCAATAGCTCTCAGTGCTTAGAGCATTGGCCTTGTAAACCCAGGGACCTGAATGCAGTTCTTGTGAGGGCCCTTTCAAGGGTCTGGGGGAGGTTTAATAGGGATAGGAATAGGTCAGTGTTGTGTGCATGGCCTTTTATACTGAGGATTGTGAGCTCTAGCCTTCAGGGGGCCTTTCAAGGCTCTGTAGCAGGTTGGTTTTGGTTTTGGTTTTGGTTTTTTAAATGGTTAGGGATGGTGATATAGGGCCTGATGTAAGTACAGGGGACTGGACTTGATGACCTCCCAAGGTTCCTTCCAGCTCTATGAGATACATATATACACTGTGTCTCTAGAGGGATTCGTTGGATGTGAGGTTTGGTGGTGAGCTGATGGCTTCAATTTGCCAATTGTTTCAGGTATTTTTTCAGGGAGCTTTGCAGTAATGTACCTCATCTCCAGGATGTGTTTAGGTCCTTCAGCATGCCTGAAGTCAAGTTCTCTGCCTGCGAGTGGCTTTATGTCCACAGATCAGAATTCTCCCATATGACTCAAAGCTGTTGATTTTGGGGGTTTGAGCCCGTGCCAGTGGCAATGTCTCTGGAGGGCTGTTTATCAAGATCTTCATCTTCTAGTGGATGGAGTGGGCTTAAAGCTGGCAGATCAAAGTGGTAGCTCCACGTATGTCTGTCTTATTATTTTTTTGTTCTCCTCATGGAAGGCCGTTCTCCTTTTACCAGTATGGGTCAGTTGGATATCCTGTAGCCCCCCGAGTCCTCCCTTCAGAGTTCAAGCTGTCTGAACTCCCTTTTCCTCTGACATCTGGGTCTTGTCACTACAGCTGCTCGCTTTGGACTTGCATCTCTTTCTCTGTCTGGTTCCTCTTAATACAGATTTCCTTCCTTCCTCTTCTTCTGGCTGAGGCATTTCCTGTGCCCTCAGTCCTTCTCTGAGCCTCAGCAGCTCGCTTTCCTTTTTTTTTCTGTCAGCTTAACCTACTCCTGTTCCAACATTGGAAGTGAAGAAAGAACCCTTCCCCTCAGAGATGAGGTGGTCCCCTTCTCCCTTGCCCTTCCGTCCTTTCCACTCGCTGCAGTTGGCATCCAGTAGAATCTGCATCACATCAGGCTGCAGTCAGGTGCGTAAAGAGCAGAGAGTCCTGTAGCTCCACAGCAGAGCTGGGCAAACATTTTGCACAAATAGCTTAATGAGAAAGGCAGTTTTGGCTCAACTGAAACTATTTTTGAATTTCAGCCAAATTTTGTAAATAGTCTTGGACAAAATAATGAAAATTTTGAAGTGAAAATGTTTTTCTTCAGCTATCAGATTGGCAGCTGGAGACAAGAGACCAAGGAAAGAAGAAGTCTGGGTTGGGAAGTAGATCTGGAAATACTAGCTGAAGATGTGAGAGTAGAGGGAACACAGAGCCAAAGTGGTTGAAGTCGCCTACACAGCAACTAGACACCCGTGGCTGGTCCATACCAGTCAACTCTTGGACTCTTGGGGCTCAGGCCTGTGGGGGAGTTCCATTGCTGTGTAAACTTCTAGGTTGGGACTGTAGCCCAAGCTCTGAGACCCTCCCACATGTCAGTTTGTTCTTTGCTGTGTAAGGAGACCCTGAGAGAGAAAAGGAGGAGCCAGGACCAGAATGTGGTGTAACAAAACATATAGGACGTGATGAGGAGGACTGAACTGAAAAAATCAATTCACCCAGCACTAGGAAACAGTTTTCTGTGAGGTTCCTGGAAGGCTGCAGTCCATCCATTCCTGTGTGACATAATCCTTGGTAGCAAATGTGTCAAATTGTTTGCGTCACAAAATCCAAAATTCCAAAAAAGTCAAAACAATTTTACTCTGTTTGGTTCAGATTTCACTTCAGCTTTATGAAATTCTCTTACACGGTTTCAAAATAAAAACCTCAGGAAGTATGCGTAAGGTATTAAAGCCTGGCCTGTGATATGCTGTGGTATTTCAGTGCTATTGTCACAGGATGGAACTCTTTGGCAACTTAATTGTGGAGAAGCAGTGCTGGGCTGGGCATTGGCTGTAAAATTAAGCCTTGCATATTTTTGTTTGGGCCTGACACTTAATTTCCCAAGGTTCTGAATAACTTTTTACCCTCTGTGTAGTGTGATATGTGGGCATGGGTGCATACCTTAGCTATGTGGACATGTGTATCTTGTCAGGGATCTGCAGGAGTCACTATTAGGTTGCACAGTACTATTGGTTTCTTTATAGTGCAATGATGTGCTAATATCACTTAGAAAACTAGATGCTACAACAAGGAAATGGATAGCTAGAGGCATCATAAATTTTACACTGCCATACTAATTCTTATCAAGAATAAGGAATATGTATTTCCTGGTGAAAGTGCTATAGCTTTGATTCTAAACAAATGCAGTATCATTTCTTCAGGAATTTCAAAATGTGAACACAACCTCTTTGGTAAACATTTCTTGTGCTTCGTAAGACTGCTTATGGCAATTATAGTGGTGGTGCAAAGTTTATGGTACCCCTAAATATTTCTTTCTTTGTTTTTTTCATCACTTGGGTTTTGTTAATTAGGCATTTAAATTAAAGTGTAACTGGTTTTACCCACAAAGGTTTTGGCTCTGGAGTTCAACTAACCTTTACTGAGCATGTGTTACAGAATTATTTACAAGGAAACCCAACAGACTACCAGTCTCACAGAAGCTAACGGTGCACCTTGGGCTAATTTTTGAAAGCAGCCTTTTCAGTCTCTCAGCAGGGCAGATAGACATCATAGTTATGTCTGGACATGCCCCTCCCTTTCGGACGGGGAATGTAAATGAAGCAGGTTGAAAATGTTAATGAGGTGCTGATATGACTATTCAGCACCTCATGTGCATAATGGCAGCCACCCGGAGCATCAAAAGTGCTGCTTTCTAATAGCAGATAGCCATGGGACACATCTACACTGCCCCTCCCTTTAAGAAGGGGCATGTACATGCAGCAGTTTTCGACAGTGCTAATGACGCACTGATATGCATATTCAGTGCCTCATTTGCATAACAACAGCCACTTGCCGCATCAACAGTGCTGCTTTCAAAATGCAAACTAGCCATGTAGACGGGGTTCCTTCAAAAGGAAGCCCTGCTTTCAAAAGCAACCCTCTTTCTAATTTTTTTCAGGAGTAAAGTGACTTAAAAGTACCCCGGGCACTTCAAAGTACTGGCAGGTGAGCCATGGCTAGACACGAGCCAGCACTTCGAAGTTTAACACTTTGAAGTTGCCGTGGGGGGGAATTTGCTGAATCAAGTGCTGCATATGCAGCATGGCACTTCATTAATAAACTCCCAACACCCTACTTACCACTTCAAAATAGGGAGCTAGTGTAGACAACCCCTCAGAGTGTCAGAGTGGGGAGGCAACCCTGAGAGCAGGTTTTGGTGGGTGCCACAAAATGAACTGGGCAGTGCAATCTTCACTAAATGGTCAGAAGGCTCAAGCTCCATCCACTACCATTCCTTTACTCTGAGTAGCCTCAGGTTTAAAAAACCTAAACCATGGGCTAGGGCACTGGTCTGTCTGAGGAGACAGCAAATAAGGTCCTTAGCTCTACATGCCTCACTGTAGCCATCCCATGCCACTTGTCTGGAACAACTCAGTGACCATAGAATAGTGTGCTCATTAAGAGTTGGGGGCCCCAGGGCAGCAGTTCTGCTAATCCCTGTTGACTTTGCATTTATCTATGCAGTATTCTGCCCCTGCACTGTGTAGTGATCAAAACCTGGCAAGAACGATTTGTCTCTATTTTTTTAAAAAGGTGAAACCCTGTCTAGTCCCTTAACCTGCCCATAGGTGCATACTTTCAAAAGATATTCCCAACTCCACTTGTGACATTTATGGATTTGTCAGTCATATGCAGATGGGATGACTGCACCAACGTCTGTGCACACTCATCCAGAAACAAGGGCCTCTTCAAACACAACAGATACAACTGCAAGCTCCATAGGTGATTTTTTAGAGAGCTTTCAAACACAAGAGGCTAACTGAAGTAGCCTTAGGCACAAGGTGTGCAGCTAAGGGAGAGGTACCCCAATGATGAAAATTGTATTTTTTTTTCACTTTGGAACTCACAAATGAGTCACTGTTACTTTTCACTAGAAAATCAGTCAAATGACCCCCCGGTGAATCCCTGCAGACAATCTTGATGGAGCAAGCACTCTGAGCTTCATGCAAAGCTCAGTAAAGTCAATAAAAGTCCTTTCACATATTCCCAGAGAGACTGGATAAGAACCTAGGCCTGTTTAGTGTTTGCAAGGTCTAGTCTTTAGCGTTTAATTAAAAACCCTTTTTCAGAGTACAGTGAGATTGTGAAGGAGTCAGAAATACAGATTGGCTGCATCTGCACATGCCCCCCACCTTTCAGAGGGGACATGTAAATGAAGTGGGTTGAAAATGCTAATGAGGCACTGATATGAATATCAGTAGGTGTAGGCTGGATATTAAGAAAAACTATTTCACTAAGAGGGTGGTGGAGAACTGAAAGGTGGTGGAACCTCCATCCCTAGAGGTTTTTAAGTCCCGGCTTGACAAAGTCCTGGCTGGTATGATTTAGTTGGGGTTAATCCTGCTTCAGTTGGGGGGGCTAGACTAGATGACTTCCTAAGGTCCCTTCTAGCCCTAGAATTCTATGATTTTATGATTCAGTTTAGAAGTTACAGAATACAGGGTTAAGAATCAGGTCATTAACCAGTGCCACTAAAAAACAGTCCACAACAACTTCAAAATAGCCATAACCTGATTGCATCTAACTACATGTTTCCATTCTACTTACATATCTATGGCTGATTATGAGACAGCCTGGATATTTACTGGATTCATTCCAGCTGCTCGGGAGTAACCGTCTCCCTCTATTCTCCTCTGCAGCCAAACAAAGACCCCTCAGACTGCAATTGTTCTGACTTCAAAAAACTTTCTCTTCCTCCCATTGGCTTACCTGACCAGTCCCTGCTGATAGCCCTCTGTTAGGGTTAACCCTTTCCCTTCATTCCTTCATGACACTTGCTCACCTGCACATCTTTGGCTTGCACCTGCAAAGTACTGTGTTCCTTGTCCCCTATCTAGCAAAGCAGGTATGTTCTCATCAAAGCACTTATGTCGCCTGTAGCATCAGGTCCTAAAGGATCAAAACCACACGGAGCGAACTGTCTCTACTCACTGAACCATAATGCCAGTTAGCACAGCAGTCTGGCCACAGCCACTCTTCTGACATCTTATCCATCAGAGCTGGGAGGGGAATGCCACAAGAGCTAGTTCTATGCCACCCCGTCCTTCCCCGAACATAAGTAGAACAACACTCTCATGTAGGTGAAAAGAGGCCAGGACTACAGAGAGGATCTGCTCCAGTGTCACTACTGAGCTCTCAATTGGCATCAGGAAGCTCAGACACCACAGCAGTGCAATGTGAGCAGTGACATGCCCCTAGTCCTATCTGGTATGGGTGAGAGTCCCTGGCACTGAAGTCACTGAAGAGGTTTGTCCACCTCCTCTGAACAGCTGTCTGCCTACCCACTCTTCAGTCTGTGCACAATGCCATGCAAATCACCTCTCTGTCTCGCCACTTCAGCCATCTCTACTCCCTCTTTGAATCCCTACATGGGCTTCTTTGCTTAGCTTGTCTTCCAAATCCATTTTGTACTCCTTGTGACACAAGGCTCTGTTCATACTAGCTTCCAGTTATTCCTCTAACTTTTGCCTTTTATGCCTCGTCATCCTTTCTGCCCAAACCACATGCCAAACCGCTTCCTTATGTGCTTACTCCTACTCAGCTGTGTGCCCAGGCAGCCCCAGTCCCTTCCTGACCACTCCTGGGAGTGCAGTAAAATGTCCTCAGATCTTGGAACACCACCCTGGGAGTGCATAGTTCATTATTCACAACTATTGTCCCTTTTTCAGTCTTCTAATCAGGAATCAGCAATAATACCAGCTGAATTCCTGCAGCAACCAGGTGGCAGACCCCTGGGCTATTCCCTTGGAATTTGAGTTGCAGCCACAAAAGGAGAGGTTGCATATATATACAGCAACTGTAGTTCAACGTGCTTTGTCCTTATGGGTGCCACCTCAGAAGAGTGTGTGCGCAACCATGCACTTTGAATTGGAGATTTTCATCATCGGTGGCCACACCTGCATTCTACAGAGCCTCACAATTGAGGGTATGACGGGAGGGGTGGACTTGCCACTGCCCTGGAACTGCATGCAGCTCTCTAAGGATTTCTTTGTGGCTCCTGATGCTATAATTACAAAGTAAAAAAACAAAACAAAATAAAAACCTCCAAGAAGGCTAGCAGCATATTGGGGTGCATTAGGAGGAGCATTTCCTGCAGATCTTGAGTAGTTATTCCCCTTTCTTTGGCACTGGTGATGCCACATCTGGAGCATTGTGTCCAGTTCTGGGCCACCCCAGTACAGAATGGATGTGGACACATTGGAAAGGGTCCAGTGGAAGGCAACAAAAATGATAAGGAGACTGAAGCACATGACCTATGAGGAGAGGCTGAGGGAGCTGGGCTTATTTAGTTTGCAGAAAAGAGAGGGGGTGATCTGGTAGCAGCCTTTAACTTCCTGAAAGGGTGCTCTAAAGTGGATGCAGAGAGGCAGTTCTCACAGTAGTGAGGGATGGCAGAACAAGGAGCAATGGTCTCATGTTACAGAGGGGGAGATGTAGGTTGGATATTAGGAAAAACTGTTTCACCAGGAGAGTGGTGAAGTACTGGAATGTGTTACCTAGAGAGGTGGTGGAATCTCCATCCCTAGAGGTTTTTTAAGTCCCAGCTTGACAAAGTCCTTGGAGAACATGTGAAGAGAGGACCTGCAGATATCTATGATGCACGTGCTTTTAAAAAGGGCTATTGAAGTGGACTAACCCCGGTGAAATGGACAGTTGCTGTTGGAGGAGGATATACGGCAGGAGCTTTGTAACAGGCAGAGTGTCTTTAAGTTGAGATCAGCTGGTCCTTCATTCTGTGAGTCAAAGCAATGGAGTCTGCGGAAGGTCTGAAAGGTCTAGTTCAGTGGTTCTGAAAATGTGGGTTGAGACCACGTTTTAATGGGGTCACCAGACCTGGCTTAGACTTGCTGGGGCCCAGGGCTGAAGCCTGATCCCACCACCCAGAGTTTCAGGCTTTGGCAGCAGGGCTCAGATTACAGGCCCCTGCTTGGGACTGAAACTCTTGTGCCTCAGGTTTGGCTTCACCCCTTCTGGAGCAGTAGACCTCGGGCCTTCACTCCCTCCTCGCCACCTGAGGCAGATGTGCTCAGGCTTCAATTTCCGCCCCTGAGGTCATGTAGTGGTCACAGTACAATAAAGTTTGAATATCAGAGGGTAGCTGTGTTAGTCTGTATCCACAAAAACAAGAAGTCCTGTAGCACCTTAGAGACTAACAGATTTTTTGGAGCATAAGCTTTTGTGGGTAAAGACCCACTTTATCACATGCAAGCTGTGTCTACACGTGCACGCTACTTCGAAGTAGCGGCACTAACTTCGAAATAGCGCCCGTCGCGGCTACACGCGTCGGGCGCTATTTCAAAGTTAACTTCGACGTTAGGCGGTGAGACGTCGAAGTCGCTAACCTCATGAGGGGATCGGAATAGTGCCCTACTTCGACATTCAGCGTCGAAGTAGGGACCTTGTAGACGATCCGCGTCCCGCAACGTCAAAATTGCCGGGTCCTCCATGGCGGCCATCAGTTGGGGGGTTGAGAGATGCTCTCTCTCCAGCCCCTGCGGGGCTCTATGGTCACCGTGGGCAGCAGCCCTTACCCCAGGGCTTCTGGCTGCTGCTGCAGCAGCTGGGGATCCATGCTGCATGCACAGGGTCTGCAACCAGTTGTTGGCTCTGTGGCTCTTGTGCTGTTTAGTGCAAGTGTGTCTGGGAGGGGCCCAGACATCGCTGAACATCGACGTTGCCAGCCCTGGAGGACGTGTAGATGTTATTCATTGAAATAGCCTATTTCGATGTCGCCACATCGAAATAGGCTACTTCGATGTAGGCTTCACGTGTAGACGTAGCCGCAATGTGTTAGTCTGTAAGGTGCCACAGTGAGGTCTGAGAACTCCTAGAATAATTCCATTGAGGTGGTAGGCACCATTCTTATATTCAAGGGTATGGAGGCTAGCCTCTTCCCTTGAGGAATGCTCTTTGGGAAAAAATACTGGCAGTCAAGTTTCAAATTGAGATGGAATTCCAAGGAGACCAGATGCAGGAAAGGAGTATTAGGGTGTAAATTCACCTTACCATGGAAAATCATAAAGGCTACGTCTACACGTGCACCCAACTTCGAAATAGCTTATTTCGATGTTGCGACATCGAAATAGTCTATTCCGACGAATAACGTCTACACGTCCTCCAGGGCTGGCAACGTCGATGTTCAACTTCGACGTTGCTCAGCCCAACATCGAAATAGGCACAGCGAGGGAACGTCTACACGCCAAAGTAGCACACATCGAAATAAGGGAGCCAGGCACAGCTGCAGACAGGGTCACGGGGCGGACTCAACAGCAAGTCGCTCCCTTAAAGGGCCCCTCCCAGACACACTTTCATTAAACAGTGCAAGATACACAGAGCCAACAACTAGTTGCAGACCCTGTATATGCAGCACGGACCCCCAGCTGCAGCAGCAGCAGCCAGAAGCCCTGGGCTAAGGGCTGCTGCCCACGGTGACCACAGAGCCCCGCAAGGGCTGGAGAGAGAGTATCTCTCAACCCCCCAGCTGATGGCCGCCATGGAGGACCCCGCTATTTCGATGTTGCGGGACGCGGATCGTCTACACGTCCCTACTTCGATGTTGAACGTCGAAGTAGGGCGCTATTCCCATCCGCTCATGGGGTTAGCGACTTCGACGTCTCGCCGCCTAACGTCGATTTCAACTTCGAAATAGCGCCCAACACGTGTAGACGTGACGGGCGCTATTTCGAAGTTAGTGCCGCTACTTCGAAGTAGCGTGCACGTGTAGACGCAGCCAAAGTGTGCACAGGGTCAGCCATACACACCCTCTAGCTCTCCTACCTTTCTGGCTAAATATGTAGCTACAGGGAACAATGTCTGGATGGACAGAGGGAGGCATGAGTAGCTCTACCCACAGGTTCAAATGAAGGATTCCTTAAGTGGCAAAGAGCCAGCTTAAGTTTCCAAAATGGGCTAGATTCTTTAATTTGAGGAAACAAGTAGGCAACACCATAAGGGTCTGAGCCAGTGTGCAATGAGTGAAAACAAAAAACTCTTCCATGGGCGGATGAATTCTGCAGGGAATCCTAACTGAGCTGACTGACAGCCCTTGCATCTTTAAATTCAGGAAGAGGTAGTCAAATACATCTGTGAGGAAGGACTGAGTGATGTGGATCTTTGGGTACACAAGGTCTGGAAATATTTACCCTTTTTGCAGATAAACCTGTGGCAGATTTTCTACTGCTCAGGAGAAAGGATTTGATTTTTGGGAGAGCAGTCCAATTCTAAATCAGAGAACCATTGAATAGCCAGCCCTGGAAATGCAGAAGTGAGAGGTTGTGAAGAATTATAGTACCTGTGTCAGGAGATCCGCTGTGAGCGGAAGACAGAGAACTGTCCTAGTCTGGGCCAGGTTGATGCTAGTGGAATAGCTGGCTCTTGCTCGTTTAAGTTTGTTCAGGGGGTACAAGCCTGGTGATAAACAGGCATTCCCCACAAAGTTGCAACCAGACTCTCGGCTTGAGTGGAAACAGTGGCACTTAGCAGTGGATGGCACTGTAAAGAGGTCTACCTCCAGAAGACCTCCATGACAGACAAATATTCTGAAAGATCAAGCTCACAGAATATTCCAGTATATTCTGCAGACTTGGAAAGCAGGCCACCAAGATGTCTCTGCAGCACAGAATATACCAATTCTACAACCTTAGTGATTCTGCATGTAAGGGATTGGAATTTTTCTCTCTCTCGACCACTTACATAGTACTTTGTTGCCCTGTTGTTGTGCAGCCCTTGATGTTGTGAAGGAAGTACGGGTACCTGTAGCACACAGCCCTACATTCCAGAATGTTGATGTGGAGAAATGCATTGGAATCTGTTTGCCCTGTGGAGTCTTGGAAACGGGCACCTTGACCTCAGAGGAGGGGTCCATGGTGATGACCTTTGATGGCAGTGGATGCAAAATGGAGGCTTCCAAATAGACCTGGTGAAGATCTTTCCACCAGTTGAGAGATTCAAGAACTCTGAGGTATGGTCACTCATTCAGAAAGAATGTGTTGGCTTGGGGTGTAAACAGACCTGAGGCAGGCAGGCTGAAGACATCAAAGACGTAGTCTTGCATGTGGTGTTACAAATGTGCTGGTTGACATGTGACCTATTAGCTGAAGGCAAGCCCCAGCTGAGGATTGTGGGTTCTGCTGTAACATGGATGTGATACTGGCCTTTGTGGTAAGTCTGTCCACAGCTAGGCTGAGGAGTCTGGAGTAGCTCCAATGAAGTCCATAGGCTGTAGCAGTGTTGTCAAAGATGTCTGGAGGTTGATATGAAGATCCAGGGAGTGAAAGATGCCTTTCTGGATGCCGACATTCCCTGGAGGAACAAATAACCCTTGAGAAGCCAATTGTCCAGACAGGGGAAGACAGTTATTTCCCACTTGATATAGGTGAGCTGCAGGAAAGATGAAAAGACAAAGTAGAGTGCTGGTACTGCTTTGTGCTGCTGATGAAAGGTAGGCAGCATCTGTGGGATGGGTGCTTAGCTGTAGGAAAGTATACCTCATGAATGGCAATGAGCCAGTCCTCAGGAACTAAGGATGGAATTATTGCCCTATGGAAATTCTGTGAAAGATAAAGATATGAAGTCCAGGATCAGCCCCTATTCCCTCCTCCTCTGGGGAACTAGGAAGTACAACCTTCCAGTAATCTGGTGAAGGGGCTGGCTTGGTTGCCCCCAGGAACAGGCGAGATTGAGCTTCTTGATTTAGGAGATCTCTATAAAAAATTGCCTTGAAAAGGGATAGGGAGGCAAGTTGGGAGGGGGTGAATAAAACAGAATTAGATGGCTTATGCCATTGAAATCACCTGTAGGATCCAAGTGTTTGCTGTGATGAGCTCCCAAGCTGGTAGAAATGGGGGAGCAAGCACCCACGTGGAGAGAGGTTTCCTGCTGCATGACATCTAAAGCGGAGACGGTTCCTGACCCTCAACCAATCTGTCAAAATGGCCATTTGGAAGAAGGTGTGGACTGTGAGGTTACCATCAAGGAAAGGACTTTTTTGGAAGGTCTGAACCTCTTTCTGGGAGGGTTCTGCAGGTCTCATGTAGGTGTGGAATTGTCCTGGATTAGCAGACTGAGCCAACTGTGACTTGATAAATCATCTCTTTACTAAAAATGTATAGCTCCAAGAAGTTGCATGGTAGCCCTGGATAGCAGTTGATATTATCTCAGCCCAGCAGGTTCAGGCATTTTAGCCCCTTTTCTCAGAGACTGCATCCACTAATAGGAAGTGGAGGGATGCACAGGAGAAAAAGGAATCCAATTCCTTGGCTGTTACAAAACACTTTTGTTGGCCCTCTTGCAGGTGGGCAGAAGGTTGGCAGGCATCTGGCCCAACACACATGCTAGGGACAATAAAGCCTCCTTAATAGTAAGGCAACTCTGCCCTGGGGGTGGAATGAAGAATTTCCACCAAGGACTGAGTTTCCTTGACTTTCTCCAAGGGGATCTGAAAAGATGCTGCTATTCTTTTCATAAAGTACAGAGAAGTCTTGAAATACTCAGTGTAGGACAATAAGTAGAGCTTCATCAAGGGGGGGATGAGCATTAATGAGTGGAAGTGTCTTCTCTGCAACTGTTAGCTCTTTGCCCTCTGGGATTTCTGTTTGAGGAGGAGGTTCCTGTTGTAGTACCAGTGGCTGCTGATCCTTATGGGCCTCCTATGGAATACTACAATATTGTTCACTGCAAGAAGTCCTCAGACTCAAGAAAACTCACTTGAGTGGTGCATAAGGAAAAGCCCTTGGAGGTGTCCCTGCCCAGCATGATGGATATTTGCTTGATTTTGGGATGATCTACTCAGGAAGTATCTCCAGCAAAGGAGGGAGGGTATGGGAAAGAGGTAGAGTCCTGGACAGAAACATCTGAATCAGAGAAAATACCTTCTCCTGTATTCAATATAGGAGCTCCAGTCATCAATACAGGGGGTCATCTCATTATTGGAGGCTTAGGAGAGACTGGCTATGGAGTTGATTCCAATGGTGAAGATCTTGTACCTCTCAGGAAAGGAGATTCTGGCTCCCTCATAACTTGGAGCTTCTCATGAGACAGGAATTTGAATGGAAGATCTCCAGGCTTATAGGTGGGGATCTGGAGAGCTTGGTGAATGCTCAGCTGAGATGGCATTGGGCCTGGTGCAATGGTACAGGAATAATGGTACTAGAGCTTGTCCATGCACACTGAGTGACTGCAACTCGAGAAAAGCAGTATTCGAGTCTTTGAAGAATGTCTCTTAGATTCTTTGCTCCTGAAAGAATCTTTGTCTGGGGTTCTTTAGGCACTCCTCCCAATGAAATTGCCTCTTGGTGCAATTTGCTAGAAGATTCAGTGTGAGATTTGCTAGAAGTAGTCTTGTTGGTTACTGGATTTGGCAGATTTCCCAGATGGTGAAAGTAGCTGGGGGTTCAGAGTGTTGGAGACAGGCACAGCAGAGCCCAGGCACAATCCATATGGAGAACAAGAAATCCCAGTGGAACTGAACCATAATAGCTGAGACCTTGTATAACCCCATATGCTTACATAGGCCCAAATCCTGAGCCAATTGTTGGTCATGTGAACTTCCACTGATGTCCATATAATAGTATCAAATCTGGCCTCAAAATTCCTAAAAATGTTTGTTAATTTTTAATTGACTTCATGTGTTTGTTTATCTGTTATCCCAGAACAAAAATCCTTTTCCTTTAACAAACTATCTTATCTTTTGCCTCAGCTGTATGCTTTTCCAATACCTCTTTGTTTCAAAAGCAGCTATATTACCTGTAGTAATGCAACGTTTTATAATGAATGCTCCTGGTGCTCAGTGTTCAGAGCATACTTTACTTTCATACACTAATCAATATTACTTGACAAATTCTTCCATTAGGGCCAGCTGGCAGGGCAGAAGAGTAATACAAATGGTTCTGGTTTGTACTTTGACTGCATTCAATTTTGCATTTGTTGGATTAGAAAACAACCATACATCAGCTGCATCAAAAGGAAATCCCCTATCTAACAGGTCAAAGCAGCATGTACTTCCAAGGCAGTAATAGAGGCAGATTAGTTCATTCACAGGAAGGTGGAAACCTAATATCCTGGTTCCAACTTTTTACAAATACTTCCTCCCAAAAAGCAAAGCAATTCTGTAAATCACAACATGTAGCTGTTGCTTAAGGAGTGAACCCCCTATTACAGATGCATGAGGATGGCAAGGTTCCTTCTGCAATTCTATAATATCCATCTTGAAAATGGATTTTTGAAAAGATGCATGTTTTTATCAGCGTGACATAAGAGCATTTTTAAGATGCATTTACAGTAGGAGGTATAATCTTGCAGCAGGAGAGAAGCTCATTAATGCAGTGTTGCTCAGTCTGCTGGATGTGGTTAGAGACCTTCTCTGCTCCCACCTGCTGCCCATAGTGGGAAGAATGGTAGAAGACAAGCCTCATGGGTAGAAGACAGGCCCAATAATACTCAAACATTGCTTAAACATTGGAATAAATTGCCTAGAGAGGTTGTGGAATCTCCATCACTAGAGATATTTAAGAGCAGGTTAGATAGACATCAGGGATGGTCTAGATTGTGTTTGGTCCTGCCATGAGGGTAGGGGACTGGACTCGATGACCTCTCAAGGTCCCTTCCAGTTTTAGTGTTCAGTGATTCACGTTTCCTGTTGAATTTTCAATGTTCGTATGGACTTGGAATTGGGCCACACAACTTTGCTCATTCTCTAGCTCTTAGTGGAAGCTAAAATGTCCACAAAGGTATTGCATTAGATGCTAATCTTTTAGATGCCTACAAGATCATAGAAACAACAGCGCAATCCATAAATCCTAAATTAGATATAAAGGCTCTTTCAGAGTGAATGGGAAGAGACAGGAATCTTAAAATTTAGTTCCCAAAGCTAGTCAATGGGAGATGGTGACCAGAGAGCTGTACTTAATGTTTCTCAACCAGAGGTAGGTGTACCCTTAGGGGTACACTGAGGTCTTCCAGGGGGTACATCAACTCCTCCAGATACTTGCCTACTTTTACAATAGGCTACATAAAAATGCTAGTAAATCAGTACAATCTAAAAGTTCATTCAGACAGTGATTTGTTTCTACTGCTACATACGCTTTATGCCAAAATAACAAGAGGACTTGTGGCACCTTATAGACTTATAAATATTTTGGAGCATAAACTTTTGTGGGGAAAGACCTGCTTTTGCCTATGAAAGTTCATGCTCCAAAATATCTGTTAGTCTATAAGGTGCCACAAGACCTCTCATTGTTTTGTGGATACAGACTAACACTGAAATGTAAGTACAATATTTCCATTCCAATTCATTTATATATTTGACAAAATGGTAGAAAGTCAGCAAGTTTTCAGTGCTAAGTTGTTTTTAAATGAGGTGTACCTTGGTGGCATGCAAAACAAATCTGGCTCCTGAAAAGAGTACAGTAACCTGGAGAAGTTGAATGGCATTTGTTTCAAACCTCAGATGTACTTTAGGACCACTAAGGGGTATGCAAGAGAAGTCCAGGGGTACTTTATTTAAAAACAAGGTTGAGGAAAAACTGTACTAAGTCATGCCTGTCTCACAGAGATGGATCTTGGGTGCAGGGAAGTGCCTAGGTCAGTTAGCAATTCAAGAACTTGGGAACAGTAACAAGTAGTCCTGTGGCAACTTAGAAACTAACAAATGTATTAGGTTATGAGCTTTCGTGGGTAAGACCCACTTCCTCTGATGAATGGAGTGGAAAAACAAAATCCAGGGTTTATATAGCAGGGGAGAGGAAAAGGGGTTACCTGTCACAAGTTGGACCAGTTAATGAAGCAAATTAAGTAGGATATGTAGTACCTTTCCTGCAAACATCAAAGCTGTGGAAATTGCCCTTGAAGTGCATAAGATAGTTAAGATCTCTGTTCAGGCCCACATTAAGGCCGTGTCTACACGTGCCCCAAACTTCGAAATGGCCATGCAAATGACCATTTCGAAGTTTACTAATGAAGCGCTGAAATGCATATTCAGCGCTTCATTAGCATGCGGGCGGCAGCAGCGCTTCGAAATTGACGCGCCTTGCCGCCGCGCGGCGCATCCAGACGGGGCTCCTTTTCGAAAGGAAGCCACCTACTTCGAAGTCCCCTTATGGGCTCATGGGAATAAGGGGACTTCGAAATAGGCGGGGCCCTTTTGAAAAGGAGCCCCGTCTGGACGCACCGCGTGGCGGCAAGGCGCGTCAATTTCGAAGCGCTGCTGCCGCCCGCATGCTAATGAAGCGCTGAATATGCATTTCAGCGCTTCATTAGTAAACTTCGAAATGGCCATTTGCATGGCCATTTCGAAGTTTGGGGCACGTGTAGACATAGCCTAAGTGTGTTAAATTTGTAAATGAATTCCAATTCAGATATCTCCCTCTGCAATCTAGTGGTAAATTTTTTCTGTAAAAGAATGGCTACTTTTAAATCCATTATTGAATGTCCAGGAAGGTTAGAGTTCCCCTGTTGGTTTACATATATTCCATTTCCTGCTGTCAGATCCAATTCCTGCTATCCATTCTTCCCTTGGCACAGAGACTGTCTGGTTTGTCCAATGTATGTGGCAGAAGTATATTGCTGGCACACAATGGTATATATTACATTAGTGGACATGCAGGTGTGAGTCCCTGATGTGGTTAGGAAGGTAGGCAGTCAACCACCTACCTCAAAATAAAGTGGGTCTCAAAACAAAACAGGCTGGCAGCTAGTCCTCCCTTAACCTTTATCCTAGTAGGTAAGATACTAACTTAGGATACTGGAGATCTCTGGTTCAAGCCCCCTTCCTGAGGGGGAGAAAGGATGTAAACAGGGATCAGCCATCTCTGAGGTAAGTCCCCTAACCATTAGGGGACTCTTGAGCAGGTCAAGAGTGACTACAGGGCTCTGGGGGCACGGGTGAAGGGGTTTGGGGCGCAGGTGGTATTCTCTTCAATCCTCCCTGTTGTGGGTAGGGGCCCGGGCAGAGACAGGTGCATCCTAGAGGTGAATGCCTGGCTGTGTGGATGGTGTCGCCGGGAAGGCTTCGGTTTCTTCGACCACGGGATGCTATTTCAGGAAGGACTGCTAGGCAGAGATGGCATTCACCTTTTGAGGAGGGGAAAGACTATATTCGGACACAGACTTGCTAACCTGGTGAGGAGGGCTTTAAACTAGGTTTGCTGGGGACAGGGGAGCAAAGCCCGCAGGTAAGTGGAGAACATGGAAACTTGGAAGATGGGTCGGAAGTAGGAGGGAGCATGGGCAACAATGTCAGAGTAAAAAGAGGGCCAGGAAAAAACTGGGGGGCAAGTTCAAATCAATATCTGAGATGCCTATATACCAATGCAAGAAGTATGGGTAATAAGCAGGAAGAACTGGAAGTGCTAATAAATAAATACAACTATGATATCATTGGCATCACAGAAACTTGGTGGGATAATACACATGATTGGAATGTTGGTATTGAAGGCTACAGCCTGGTTAGGAAAGATAGACAGGGAAAAAAGGGGGGAGGTGTTGCCTTATATATAAAAAATTTACACACTTGGACTGAGGTGGAGATGGACATAGGAGATGGACGTGTTGAGAGTCTGTGGGTTAGTTTAAGAGGGGTAAAAAACAAGGGTGATATCCTGTTAGGAGTCTACTACAGGCCACCTAACCAGGTGGAAGAGGTGGGTGATGCTTTTTTAAAGCAACTAACAAAATCATCCAGAGCCCAGGATTCGGTGGTGATGGGGGACTTTAAGTATCCAGATATATGCTGGGACACTAATACAGCGGGGCACAGACTATCCAATAAGTTCTTAGACTGCATTGGAGACAATTTTTTATTCCAAAAAGTTGAAAAAGCCACCAGGGGAGAAACTGTTCTGGATTTGATTTTGACAAATAAGGAGGACTTGGTCGAGAATTTGAAGGTGGGAGGCTGCTTGGGTGAAAGTGATCATGAAATCATAGAATTCACAATTCTAAGGACTGGTAGGAGAGAAAATAGCAAAATAGAGATGATGGATTTCAGGAAGGCAGATTTTGGTAAACTCAGACAGCTGGTAGGTAAGGTCCCATGGGAAGCTAAACTGAGGGGAAAAACGGCTGAGGAGAGTTGGCCGTTTTTCAAAGGGACATTATTAAGGGCCCAAAAGCAAGCTATCCCGCTGCGTAGGAAAGATAGAAAACATGGCAAAAGACTGCCTTGGCTTAACCAGGAGATCTTGCATGATCTCAAAATAAAAAAGGAATCGTATAAGAAATGGAAACTAGGACAAATTACAAAGGACGAATATAGGCAAACAACACGAGCATGCAGGAGCAAGATTAGAAAGGCTAAGGCACAAAATGAGCTCCAACTAGCTACAAGCATAAAGTGAAACAAGAAGGCTTTTTACAAATACGTTGGTAACAAGAGGAAGACCAAGGAGAGGGTAGGGCCATTGGTCAGTGACAAGGGAGAAACAGTAATGGGGAACTTGGAAATGGCAGAGATGCTTAATGACTTCTTTGTTTCGGTCTTCACAGAGAAGTCTGAAGGAATGCCTGACATAGAGAATGCTGGTGGAAAAGGGGTAGAGTTAGTTTTTGAAATAAAAAAAGAACAAGTTAAAAACCATTTGGAAAAATTAGATGTCTGCAAGTCACCAGGGCCTGATGAAATGCATCCTAGAATCCTCAAGGAGCTGATAGAAGAGGTAGCTGAACCGTTAGCTCTCATTTTTGGAAAGTCATGGGAGACAGGAGAGATTCCAGAAGACTGGAAGAGGGCAAATATAGTGCCCATCTACAAAAAGGGGAATAAGAACAACCCAGGAAATTACAGGCCAGTAAGCTTAACTTCTGTGCCAGGAAAGATAATGGAGCAGGTAGTTAAGGAAGTCATCTGCAAGCACTTGGAAGGTAGTAAAGTGATAGGGAACAGCCAGCATGGTTTTGTAAAAAACAAATCATGTCAAACCAACCTGATAGTTTTTTTTGACACGATAACGAGACTCGTAGATCAGGGAGAAGCAGTGGATGTGGTATACCTAGACTTTAGTAAAGCATTTGATACGGTCTCGCATAATATTCTTATCGACAAACTAGGCAAGTCCAACTTAAATCGCGCTGCAATAAGGTGGGTGCATAACTGGCTGGCTAATCGCACCCAGAGAGTAGTTGTGAATGGTGCTCAATCCAGCCAGAAAAGCATAACAAGTGGGGTTCCGCAGGGGTCTGTTTTGGGACCAGTTCTGTTCAATATCTTCATTAATGATTTGGATATTGGCATAGAAAGTACGCTTATTAAGTTTGCAGATGATACCAAGCTGGGAGGGGTTGCAACTACCTTGGAGGATAGGGTCATAATTCAGAATGATCTAGATAAATTAAAGAAATGGTCTGAAGTAAACAGGGTGAAGTTTAATAAAGATAAATGTAAGGTGCTGCACTTAGGAGGGAATAATCTGTTTCACACATACAGAATGGGAAAAGACTGTCTAGGAAGGAGTACAGCAGAAAGGGACCTATGGGTTCTAGTAGATCACAAGTTAAATATGAGTCAACAGTGTGATGCTGTTACAAAAAAAGCAAACATGATTCTGGGATGCATTAGCAGGTGTGTTGTGAACAAGACACGAGAAATCATTCTACCGCTCTACTCTGCGCTGGTTAGACCTCAGCTGGAATATTGTGTCCAGTTCTGGGCACCCCAATTCAAGAAAGATGTGGAGAAATTGGAGAAGGTCCAGAGAAGAGCAACTAGAATGATAAAAGGTCTGGAGAACATGACTTATGAAGAAAGGCTGAAAGAATTGGGCTTGTTTAGCTTGGAAAAAAGAAGATTGAGGGGGGACATGATAGCGGTTTTCAGGTATCTTAAAGGGTGTCATAAGGAGGAGGGAGAAAACTTGTTCTTCTTGGCCTCTGAGGAGAGAACAAGAGGCAATGGACTTAAACTGCAGCAAGGGAAGTTTAGGTTGGACATTAGGAAAAAGTTCCTAACTGTCAGGGTGGTCAAGTACTGGAATAAGTTGCCAAGGGAGGTTGTGGAATCTCCCTCGCTGGAGATATTTAAGAACAGATTAGATAGATGTCTATCAGGGATGGTGTAGATAGTGGTCAGTCCTGCCGTCGGGGCAGGGGACTGGACTCGATGGCCTCTCGAGGCCCCTTCCGGTCCTAGTGTTCTATGATTCTATGATTCTATGATTAGCTTACATAATTACTCCCATTGTCTCTGGCCCAATTCATATTTTTTGTTCAACTACTTAAAGTGGAAGAACTTCAGTCAGAGACTGACAGATCAACATCAGTGTCCACTTCCTACTGGATTTACTCTGTGTGCCAATAATAACATCTCCAACAAAGACAGAAGAATTTACTTGCCTAAATTTAGAATCCTTTCAAATTGAAGGTTCCAGAATTACAACAAATGTAAAGAACTTGAGGTCTGAGTTCTAATTAGACCTTAGGAAAACAGGAATCTGAGCTTCTTAAACTGTTTCCTTGGAAACGCTGAATGTTAAGGGTAGGATTTTTCTTTTCATTTAGGCTGTGTCTATACTGGCCCCCTTCTTTGAAGGGGGCATAGTAATCAGCCCAAGCCCGCAATAGCAATGAGGTGCTGCAATGCGTATGCGACACCTCATTAGGCTAATTCTCACTGTGGCAACTTTGAAGTTGCAAACTTCGAAGAAAAAAAAATTTGGAAGTAAGGGCACTTTGAAGTTGTGCAGGTACTTTGAAGTGCCTATGGCTATACAGCTTGCCAGTGCTTTGAAGTCTGCAACTTCTAAGTTCATGTGGTGAGAATTATGCTAATGAGGTGCTGCATATGCAGCGCAGTACCTCATTGCTAGTCACTGCTCGGGCTCATTTACATGCCCCCTTCAAAGAATAAAGTGCTCCAGGGACATCTACACACTTTTTTTTCTTTCCTGAAGGAATCTTTCAGAAAAAGGTGTTCTTTCTCGTCTGGGAGAGGAAGAGAACCATGGGAAAAAGTGCTGCATTCTTCTGATTTAAGATTGAAAGAGTGCATTTTGTGTGTAGAAGCACCATGGGACTTTTTGAAAGAGCCCACCTTTTTTGGAAAAACTTGCTAGTGTAGACGTAGCACTACTGTCTTGGGATACTTCTGCATTTTCTAATATGCTATTCCACAATATTATTCAACCGATGGCTATTTTTAAACTAAAGCTTAGCTCGTACAGGTATTTTAAAGTAAGAAAATAAAATATAAAGTTCCTACAGCCCTGTTTACTTTTGGCATGTCTGGACATTTTGGCATATACCTAAAACATTGGGGCCGATAGTAATAGGGATTTTCGAAATCAGGGGTCCATTTCGAAAGGCCCCTGGCTACACGGGTGGATGCGTTTCAAAACCAGCAGTTTTGAAGCGCATGTGGCTGCCATTATGCTAATGAGGTGCTGCATTCATGACAGTGCCTCATTAGCTTATCCTGAAGTGCCACATTACCTAGTGAGGCCACAACCAGTGTGATTTCTTTAAGTAGCAACAACTGAATGATTGCAATGGAGCTATACTGCTTTGCACCAGCTAATGATCTGGCCCGATAAATTACAGACTTAAAGGAAAATACAGGAAATATATTGCCTATGATTTTTGACCCATGTTAGGCCAGCTGGCTTCCCATATTTAGCTTCAATAAAATTTAAAGGGAAAGTAACGTTTGTCTCTTTAATGCATGCATAAACATATTTTATCTCTAGGCACCAGCTATAGCGTGCCAGGCACATCCATTAATCAGTGTACTCCTGTGCAGTTGAGGATGTGATCATAAGTATGTGCTTCCTGGCCAATGCTGTAACAGATCCTGTGCAGCAAGAGTTATGTTTGGTGATTGTCTGTAGGCAGATCCCAAAGCATCATTGTTGTCAAGCTTTTCCATCCCCAAAGTATTCTCCCTTTCTCCTCATACATATTGGGAAGCACACAACGTGCCCTATCACGTGTGGAATGAAACTAGTGTGTAAGCAGTGCCATCTTGCTTCAGTCAGCTAGTGAGAGGTCCCACCACTTCCTCAGTGTGCACCTGAGCTTGCTCTTGTCCTGCTAGTGTAAATCATAAAAGGCTTTCTCAGTGGAGAAATCAGTGGAGGCCAACCCTCTTCTAACCATAAGGTGGAGGAGTGTGGGGGAGGGGAAGACAGTATACCAACTTCCCCATATTGAGATAGGTGCAGGGTGGGTGGGGACAAAAGTATAACGTCCCTGTATTGAGGTAGGCTGGATCTCCAGAAGACTTTGGCTTTATGCATCCTATCTGTTCTTCTGGTGTAGGTGTTCATGAATGTGTTGTGGTGGCCAAAAGATGCACCCTGGAGTTGTACTTTTGCCGTTAATGCGCTCGTTAGCTTCAAAGAGTGGGCCTAGGAATCCCCCTGCTGAAATTATTTTGGGACTATTTCACTTTAACTATAGGCCAGGGTAAACCTTTTCCAAGGTTCAGCAAACCTTCTACGACTTTGTTCCACTTTTCTCAGATAGGAGGAAATCACTGTTTTAACTCAATTATGCCATTTTCTTGTGTACATAAAGCTTATCTCTTTTTTTGCTTAGGCTCAAAACCCAGGTGCATGTGGTGCTCTGACCATACTTTCTCAGGGGAAACAAAGTTGGTTTACTGTTCACAAAACAAAAATGCACTCCTGTACCACTTTAAAGATTAACAAAATAATTTATGCCAGCCAGCTAAATGCAGTGCCTTGCAGGGTGAATAGTCACAGAGAGGGAGCTGTGTTAGTCTACCACGGCTAACTAACACAGCTACATCTCTGATTATTCACCATGCAAAGCACTACATTTAGCCCTTTAGAATAGAATAACATGGCTTCCTACTTGGTTTACTGTTGTATTTGCTCTTCAGAATGTTTTCACTGCCTGGGATTGTTTGATTGTGCATTCTGGATCCTTAAAATGAGAGCTTTTGAAAGCACTTCTGGTTCGTGATTGTGTTGACTTTCTGATTTAAAATAAAGAAAAAAAACCAAAACAGGCCTCATCTCATTCTGGTTGTGGGGGCAAGAATAAAGATCAGTATAAAGCTATTCCAAGCCTTCTAGCTCAGAACCAGGTGCTTGAGGAAAGAAATTGCAAAACATCTTGGGCAGTTTTTCGCAAAGTGTCGTACATGTGCTAGTGGTGGTACACAAGGATTTCAAGGGGTATATGGCAGAGAATAAATTACTAAAAATTAGGAGATAAGCACTGGGAGAGGGGTATGCTGATAAGGTCAAAACCCTGAAAAGGGTATGCGAATGTTTTAGGTTTGGGAAACAATGGAGAAGCATCCACTAGGCCAAGGCTTTGTTAAGCTCTGAAATATATTGGGTCATGCCTCATCTAAACTATATCATGAGCACTAATCTTCATTGAACTAAAAGTACATTGCACAGGAAACACATCTCTCCTCTATTTTATGAGCTCAGGTACTTGCATGTGACTGGGAAGATCAGCTTTAAGAACTATTTACCAGTGTGGCACAAGAACTGTCTAAGTGTGCCATGGAAATTTCACCAATTTCCCCTCCCCCCAGCTCTTTAGAGCAAGGGGAGCAGGGGTAGGAATTGACGAAATTTCACGGCAAACATAGGTGACCCCATGCCAGATGGGGGCTCAAGCAGCAAGGCTGCCTGAGTCCCAGCAAACACAGGGTTGTCCATTCGCCTCCCACAGCCACTTTGCAAAGCCTCTGAGGGAAACTGACCAACCCCATACTAGCTGAGGATCAGGCAGCCTTGCCACTTGAGTCCCCAGCTGGTGTGGGGTCATCAGTTTCCCCACTCCACCCCACCCCACACATGCTGCAAATAGCCATGGGGAGAGGAAACTGACCAACCCTGGGCAGCTGGGGGCTCAAGCAGCAAGGCTGCCTGATTCCCAGCTAGTGCGGGGTTGGTCAATTTCCCCTCACAGAGGCTTTGCAAAGTGGCTGTGGGAGGGGAATTGATGATTCTGAGCTTGCCTTGCTGCTTTAACCCCCAGCTGCATTGCTGGTCATTTTCCCCACTCCCTGCAAAGGCTGGAGTAAGGGGAAATCACAAGCCTCTCTAGTAACACTGTAACCATAGTAAACAAGTCAATGTGACATTTATGATCAAAAGATTCAGCCAGAAAAAGTGGGTGTGCCATGGAATTGTTTGTCTCCTTGAAATGTGCCATGCTACTGAAAAGGTTGAGAACCACTGTTATATACCACAGAGCTCTTACCCTGCTGGTAGAGACCATAGCCGTGTCTACACGTGCACACTACTTCGAAGTAGCGGCACTAACTTCGAAATAGCACCCGTCACGGCTACACGTGTTGGGCGCTATTTCGATGTTAACATCGACGTTAGGCGGCGAGACGTCGAAGCCGCTAACCCCATGAGGGGATGGGAATAGCGCCCTACTTCGAAGTTGAACATCGAAGTAGGGCATGTGTAGACGATCCGTGTCCCGCAACATCGAAATAGCGGGGTCCGCCATGGAGGCCATCAGCTGAGGGGTTGAGAGACGCTCTCTCTCCAGCCCCTGCGGGGCTCTATGGTCACCGTGTGCAGCAGCCTTTAGCCCAGGGCTTCTGGCTGCTGCTGCTGCAGCTGGGGATCCATGCTGCATGCACAGGGTCTGCAACCAGTTGTCGGCTCTGTGGATCTTGTGTTGTTTAGTGCAACTGTGTCTGGGAGGGGCCCTTTAAGGGAGCGGCTTGCTGTTGAGTCCGCCCTGTGATCCTGTCTGCAGCTGTGCCTGGCACCCTTATTTTGATGTGTGCTACTTTGGCGTGTAGACGTTCCCTCACAGCGCCTATTTCGATGTGGTGCTGCGCAACGTCGACGTTGAACGTCGACGTTGCCAGCCCTGGAGGATGTGTAGACGTTATTCATCAAAATAGCCTATTTCGATATCGCTACATCGAAATAAGCTACTTCGATGTAGGCTTCATGTGTAGACGTAGCCCATATCAGCTATATCTAGTAATTTGACCAAAATCCAGCTCTCTGTTAAAAACATAGGTGAGTGTGGTGTCTAAAGGCAGGGAATTAATATTTTTGGCTGAACAAAAACAGTAGTTATGCAAAATTCCCGATACTCACGTTAGCGCACACCACAATCCTGATTTGCAGCATTCCTTCTGTGCTTGTCCTGGAGTGTGGGGGTCCCCAGGCCCTGCACCCCATCTGCAGGCAGATGTGAATCTTATTCAGCAGGGAGAACAGAAAGTTTATTGGTCAACAGGGACACAGTATAGAACTGACTTGTCAGCACAGAAAACAGAAGCAGTCAATACTATCCATTTTGGGGAACAAGGGCCCAGGAGGGCCCCGAGTGAGGGCACTGGCCTTCCTTCCTCCTTCTCCAGCCAGATGAGACTGTCCTACTTAACAGCCCAGTTCCAATTCTAACCAGCGAGGCCCCTCCTCCCTCCTTTGTCCTGTTTCCCACAGAAGATTGGTGACATCTGGTTGTTTACCCTACAAAGGGCATGAGAGCCATTGAGTACATGTGAAAAGTCATCACACTGAAACTCCCATCCACTATGCAGCGATGCTGTGCCTCGGGAAACTGAGGTATCCACCTTGGGTTACTAAAAGGCAGTAGGAAACACATGCAACCCAACCAGGGGAATAAAATCCTCATGTATCCCACTTTACCACAGTGCTAATCCTTTGCTCTGAGTAATAAGGGGCAAGAGGTGATGTGAAAGTTCTCAAAGCCTAAGGTGATAGGACTGCTGGGTTCTGTTTATTCTAGAATATGTCACAGATGTTTTTTCATCAGCAACAACAGAGCTGCACAAGTGCTACTGACAGCATGTGTGAAAAGTGTAGACTGGGCTTTCAGTGGATTAGAGGACACGCACAAACAAATACCTGCAGACAGTATACTACACCCCAGTGGTAGCACAGTTGCATTGCTGAAAGATGACAAGACACTTGCTAGGGTGAATGCATCCCAGAAGTGAGAAGACAGATCATGGTGTATCTAATCCCCTCTAGTGTGACCTCTTTGGCTGAGTTTGGCTTTCATTGTAGTTTGACGTGGACTAGTCCTGCAGTCCTCACCAAGGTAAAGCTCCCATTTCATTAAAGACCAGAAGTCTGGGGGCTCTCTGTTATATTCTTTTCATTGAACTCCAGATAACTCTGTCCTCTGTAGCCTGTTTCTTTCTACTTCTTAAGGGTCCTTTTCATAGTGCTCCCAGGGAAACTGTTACACTTCTCCTGTAGGCTGCAACTCACTGGCACAGATTTTGTAAATAGCTGGCTTCCTCCTGCTTCCTCTTCCAGTCGTTATCTGTAACTGCAGCCAGAGTCTACTCTAGACAGTATAGTCCTCCTAGAAGGATGTGAACAATTCAGCATGAAAGTAACAACAGCTTACTTCCTTTCAGTTACTGCTACTGGAATCTGCAACATTTCTTATTTTTAATTGCTAACAGGAAATACAACTACATAATGAATTGTGCTTTTACATAGTTTTGCACGATATCACGTCACCTATTAAAAGACAAGATCCCAGTTCAAAGATTGGTTCTTTCCCCTTTTGCCAACAAAATGCACACACACTGAATCCTTTTCTACACGACACCCTGCCTCCCACATAGAGCTACCCTATGCAACTTCTGTTGAGCAAATAGCATAGCTGAAGGCGACATACTCACCCAGCATCTTCCATGAAGTACGGTCATGGGAGGAGGGCCCTGCTATCCCATCGACTCAGATTACTCTTCTCATCCTAATGGAGCACTGGAGTCCACAGGAGAGCTCTCGGAGTTCGATTTCACATGTCTAAGCAGATGTGATAAATCGATGGCTGGTGGATTGATATCTGTGGTATTGAGCCACCATGTAATGGAGATGAGCCTTAACCCTGCAAAAGCTTTTACTGTGACCCATCCACAACCCCTGTGCATAAATTTCTCCTGTTAGAAGTAGATGTGCTCTGAACGCAGGGGGACGTGTAAGCACCTAAGGGTGCTGCCAAAGTATATACCATAGTGGTACCTATTTTCCCAAAATGCCCACAGCAGTGATGTAGCACGACAGTGAACAATAATTACAAGTGCATTGCTGTAACCTGTCATGTGATCTTTTGTTGCCTCAATTTGGCTTACAAACCTCTGAGCAGTTCAAGACTTTTTTAAAGCTCATAACTCTTGTGGAACTTGAAAGCTGAAAAGGTAAAGGTGGGCTGGTACCAGGACTGCATTCCATGTAGGGGCAAGTGTGACTGCCTGGAGTAAGCGTGGAAGAAGCAGGAAACTGCATTATTGAGGCTGGTGCCATTGGTGGAGCCTGGTGAGTGTCAGTGGCGCTAGAACTATTTTTGGGGGTGCTGAGCTGACTCAGATCAGGTTGCCAACTCTCCCACATTGGATGGACTGGACTGCTAATGGCGTCCAGTCTGGGAGAGTTGGGGCCACAGCTGGGGCAGCTGCAGAGCTCCAAGCTGGCTGCAGAACCCTAGGCTGGTGGGCTGTGGAGCCTGCTGCAGGGTCAGCAAGCAGTGGGACCCCAAGAACCGGTAGAACCTGGGGACAGAGGTGGAAGGACCCCAAAGGCTGGCAGAGCCTGTGGGGCTGGCAGGATCCTGGGGGACTGGCAAAGCCTATGCAGATGGCAGGACCCTGGGGGGTGGGCACAGCAAAATGCATGGAACCAACAGGATGCTGTGGGGGATGCCTAGATGCCAGGACCTGGGACTGGAGGAGCAGCAGTGGTGCCATTCCCTGGAGGCAGGGAAGAGGGATGCAAAACCTGAGGTCCCATTTCCCTTGTCTATTGTTTATGTGGTGTCACAGGAGAGACTAGAATTAAAGAACAGGGAAACTGCGCAGGCCCATTTATTAACTCTGGGGTATATCTCATTTCTCTTCATAGCAGGAAGGAAGCATATATTAACTCAAATATTTAAGCACAAAACAGTCAGGAAAAATACTCCATTAAGTGTCTCACCCTGACCTTCATCCTTTCACAACAGGTGCACACTACAGCTAGGAAGAAACAAAATCACTTCTGCCAGAAGAATTGCACAAACCCAACCTTTCAATCACCCCATTTTTACAGTGCCAATTAGCTAACTCATCCACTGCACTTTTGGCAATAGGCGGCCATAGGTTCTGTTCCTTTTTATTTAAATAGATAAGGTCATTTCTTTCACTGGTGGAAAAGATGCAAATTCCTTTTCAAAAAGTCGTCTTGTGGGTGGACAGGGGTAGGGGCTTAACAGATTGATCCAAGAGGCTGCTACGAAATGGGAAAGTTTGGTACAACAATAGACACCCCAAATGCCCTAACTTGCCAGGGAATAATTAAATTTATTGTTGGAGCAGTGAGAATGGCCTGGTTCTTCATATTTAAATTCCAGTTCTACTATTCATGTCTGCAGGCCATGTCTACGCTGCCCCATGTGTCTGCAAAACTTGTGCCACTCGGGAGTGTGAAAAATACATCCTGAGCAATATAAATGTTATAAATGCCTGTGTGCACGGCACTACATCTGGAGGAAAGGCTCTCCTGCTAATAATATAGCATGATAATAAAACCACCATTCGTTTTGTGGCTTTATTATCTCCTATCAGCACAGAACCTAGGCTTGAGCAAGTTTACAGTGTGACAGCTTGCTAGTGTAAACACAGCCTTACAGTGAGCATCTTGGCTAGTGCAGCAGAAACAGGTCATATGACTTTCTAGTGCAGTAGGAGAAAGAAGGTAGGGAGGAGTGTGACCTTTGTGTCAGAGGCTCCTGGAGCACTGGCATGAATGCATCTATTGTTAAGCACAGCTCTACTGTTAAAGATGGTGTCTCCGGTTGATGTGGATGACTGAGGATTCAGCTGAAACCGCAGGTGAAAATCAAGATCAAATAAATGCAAGAACAGCAAATACAGCCAGCATTGGCAGCTCCATCTGTTCAAAATGTATAAAACAGGTTCTTCAAAAATCATGAGTTTGGGATTAAAACAGGATTATTTAAAAATTGTACATTTGGTGTTCTTTTTAATTGCCAAATGCTTTTTCAGCCTGTAGGGTGCACTTTCTCTCCTGTCTTAGATGTTTTCTCTATTGCCATGAAGGCTAAAACTTACATTTTCTTTGAAAAAAAGTTTGAAATCATAGAATCATTGAAACCTAGGGCTGGAAGGGACCTCTGCAGCTCATTGACTCCAGCCCCCTGTCTAAAGCAGGACCAACCCCAACTGAATCATTCCAGTCAGATCTTTGTCAAGTTGGGACTTAAAACCCTCTAGGGATGGAGATTCCACCACCTCTCTATGGCTATGTCTACACTAGTCAAAAACTTCGAAATGGCCATACAAATGGACATTTCGAAGTTTACTAATGAAGCGCTGAAATACATATTCAGCGCCTCATTAGCATGTGGACAGCCGCAGCACTTTGAAATTGAGGCTGCTCGCTGCCGCGCCGCTCATCCCGACGGGGCTCCTTTTCGAAAGGACCCCGCCTACTTTGAAATCCCCTTATTCCCATCTGCTCATAGGAATAAGGGGACTTCGAAGTAGGCGGGGTTCTTTCGAAAAGGAGCCCCGTCGGGATGAGCTGCGCGGCGGCGAACCGTGTCAATTTTGAAGTGCTGAGGCTGCCCGCATGCTAATGAGGTGCTGAATATGTATTTCAGCGCTTCATGAAGTTTGGGGCAAGTGTAGACATGGCCTATGTGATGCATTCCAGTGCTTCCCCTCTCTCCTGGTGAAACAGTTTTTCCTAGTATACCTACTTGACTCGTGCAGCTGTTAGGAAAATTCATGACAAATCACGATAATCATCACCACCACCACACTGACAAGCACTACACGTCTCCGTGTTCCTTTTTACTAGCACTTTGCTAAAGTCACCCGTGCTTTAGAGCAAAAGAAATTCTGCCCCTCCAGCAAAAGGCAGATTTCAAAAGAATTGCAGCAATCTCAGTGAAGGCATTACTTTAGTCCTGTGTCAAAGATCTCCTCTGTGGCAGAGTTCAAGCTTTTGTGACAAGTTGGTCTTACTTTTGAGGCCAATGGATAGATAGTTTACAAAATATATTCATACAGGCAGTAATATTTACTATTTACCATTCTATACTCTGGAAATGATGACCAACATGTGTCAATAAAAACTACTGAGTGACAAACTAACTGCAGTGTAGACCAGAGCTTTCATCATCAGTAACAATACAGTTCATAGTACAGTCATAAGAACGGCCATACTGGGTCAGACCAAAGGTCCATCTAGCCCAGTATCCTGTCTGCCGACAGTAGCCAATGCCTGGTGCCCCAGAGGAGGTGAACCGAATACAATGATCAAGCGATTTGTCTCCTGCCATCCATCTCCTGCCTTAAAAGGCTCGGCACCATACCTTACCCCTTGCTAATAGCCATCTATGGACCTAACCTCCAAACATTTATCGAGCTCTTTTTTAAACTCTGTTAGAGTCCTGGCCTTCACAGGCTCCTCTGGTAAGGAGTTTCCACAGGTTGACTGCGCGCTGTGTGAAGAAAAACTTTCTTTAATTAGTTTTGAACCTGCTACCCATTAATTTCATTTGGTGTCCTCTAGTTCTTATATTATGGGAACAAGTAAATAACTTTTCTGTATTCACTTTCTCCACAACATTCATGATTTTATACACCTCTATCATATCGCCCCTCAGTTTTCTCTTTTCTAGACTGAAAAGTCCCGGTCTCTCTAGCCTCTGCTCACATGGGACCTGTTCCAAAGCCCTAATCATTTTAGTTCCCCTTTTGTGAACTTTCTCTAATGCCGATATATCTTTTTTCAGGTGAGGAGACCACATCTGCACACAGTACTCAAGATGTGGGTGTACCATAGTTTTATATAGGGGAAGTAAGATATTCTTTGTCTTCTTTTCTATCCCTTTTTTAATTTTTCCTAACATCCTATTTGCTTTACCGACTGCCGCTGCTCACTGCGTGGATGTTTTCAGAGAATTATCCACTATAATTCCAAGATCCTTTCCTGAGCCGTTGTAGCTAAATTTGCCCCCATCATATTGGATGTATAATTGGGGTTATTTTTCCCAATGTGCATTACCTTACACTTACCCACATTAAATTTCATTTGCCATTTTGCTGCCCAATCACTCAGTTTGCTGAGATCTTTTTGAAGTTCTTCACAGTCTGCTTTGGTTTTGACTATCCTGAACAGTTTGGTGTCATCTGCAAACTTTGCCACCTCACTGCTTACCCCTTTCTCTAGATCATTGACGAATAAGTTGAACAAGATTGGTCCCAGGACTGACCCTTGGGGAACGCCACTAGTTACCCCCTTCTGTTGTGAAAATTTACCATTTATTCCTACCCTTTGTTTCCTGCCTTTTAACCAGTTCCCAATCCATGAAAGGATCTTTCCTCCTATCCCATGACCACCTAATTTACATAAGAGCCTTTGGTGAGGGACCGCATCAAAGGCTTTCTGGAAATCTAAGTATACTATGTCTACTGGATTCCCCCGTCCACATGCTTGTTAACCCCTTCAAAAACTCTAATAGATTAGTAAGACACAACTTCCCTTTACAGAAACCATGTTGACTTTTGCTTAACAAATCATGTTCCTCTACGTGTCTGACAATTTTATTCTTTACTATTGTTTCTACTAATTTGCCTGGTACTGACATTAGACTTACCGGCCTATAACTGCTAGGGTCTCCTTTAGCACCCTTTTTAAATATTGGTGTTATATTAGCTGCCTTCCAACCACTGGAAGATGCCAGGAAGCAAACAATGAGGTTGCTGTACCTTTTCTGTATCAATAGCAATAGGAAGGACTGAAGGACCATAGTGAGCCGGAGCAAATGAGCTAATTTAAAAAAATATTCTCCCACCCTCAGAGGCCATGGCTACACCAGCAACCCCTTTTGAGAGGGGTATGCTAATGAGCCACTTTGGCAGATGCTAATGAGGCTCCATCATGCATATGCAGTGCCTCATTCGCATAATGGCAGCCACACACGTTTTGAAAGTGCCACTTTCGGAATGCACGCCGCGGGTGCAGACGGGGGGCCTTTCGAAAGGACCCCTGGACTTCAAAAGCCCCTTCTTCCCATTTGGTTTTGGGAAGAAGGGGCTTTCAAAATCGGGGGAAGTCCTTTCAAAAGCCCCCCTCTACACCGGCAGCCTGCATTTCGAAATGCACGTGGCTGCCATTATGCTAATGAGGCACTGAATATGCATGAAAGCACCTTATTAGCATATACCAAAGTGACTCATTAGCATACCCCCTTCCAAAGGGGGGTGCGTGTGTGGCCACAGCCGGAGAGGGAGCCTTGGTTGTCTGGAGCTTCACAAACAAGCAGGCCGCTAGCACCTCAAAGACCGAACAAGCGTATCCGGCTTGGAGCATCTTGCAGGGCTCTTCAGAAGCAGCCGACGCCGAGGTTCCACCCAAAGGCGGGTTCCCACTGCCAGAGCACCTGGGGACTGAGCTCCACCTTCCAGAGCCGCGCGGCCCAGCCTGCCCCACGCGAGAAAGACGGGCGCGCGGGCCGGGCCGGGGCTCCGGCTGCGGGAGAGGCAGCGGCTGGCTCCGGGCAGCCCACGCCGAGTCCCTCCGGGAACTGACCCGGGGAAGGGCGGGCGGCGGGAGTCACCGGTTTGAATGAGGCCCCCGGGTCGTTCTCCCAACCCCGCGGGGCGGACAGGCGCCGGGCAGCCGCGGGCGCGTCTCGCTCCCTGAGGGAAAAGCCCCGTGGGGCGAGAGGCCGGACCGCGGCCTGCGCTGAGGGCGGGCGGGAGACCTGCTCCCTCCCGCCTCCCGCGCCCTGGGCTCGGCCCCCTGGCCGCGCCGCGAGCCCTGCCGACCCCCGCCGGGGCCGCGCGCTGCCGCCGCTCTCGGCCCCGCGCTCTGGCGCACGTGGGCTCGCGGGGCGGGGCCGCAGCCCGGCGCAGCCGCTGCCGAGGGTCGGGGCGCCGGCCGGGCACGGGGCGTCTCCGCGCCGCGGGGAGCTGAGCGCAGCCGATGCGGGCGCGGCCCCGGCGGCTGGCGAGCGCGGCGTAGGGCGCTGACAAAGGGACCCGCGAGGCAGCCGCCGCCCGTGAGTAGCAGGGGCGGGGGCGGGCGGCGGTCCCTGGGCACAGCGGCCCGGGGCGCCCCGGCGATGCTCTTCGCGGCGCGGAGCTGACTCGCCGCTCGGCTCCGGCCGCGCTGCTCTCCCGGCGCCCGGCAGAAAAACCCGCCGTGGTCCCGAGTCGCTGCGCGGAACGAGCCGCTTCGTGCGGCCGCTCGGCTGCGAGGCAGCGTTTCCAAGAGGAAACCCTCAGTCAGCTGCTGCTTCTCCAAGAGCCGGGCAGCTGGTCTGTGTCGCCTTCAGTGACACGCGCGGTCCTTGCCTTAAACGATCACGCGCTTAGGTTGTTTCTTACAGATGATCAAAGGAAAACAAAGGAAACTGAGGGCGTCCTTCAGAACAATAAGCAGTCAAGTAGCACTTTAAAGACTAGCAAAATGGTTTATTAGCTGCGCTTTCGTGGGACAGACCCACTGCTTCAGACCATAGCCAGACCAGAGCAGTCTGGTGTGAAGCAGTGGGTCTGTCCCACGAAAGCGCAGCTAATAAACCATTTTGCTAGTCTTTAAAGTGCTACTTGACTGCTTTTTGTTTTGATAGTGTATAGACTAGCACGGCTTCCTCTTTGTTACTATTCAACACGAAGGCGTCCTTGGCTGGCTAGTTGCAGGTTTCCCCTTAGAAACTAATGAAGGGCTGACTGTAGATAATGCTAAGCAGTTTAGCCAGACGGGTCAGCTTGCATATGGAAAGGAAATTGATTTCTTGTCATTTTTTGCGGAGGAGGGCTGGGATTTCCCAAACAGGCGCCTTTGATTTTGAATCTTTAAACTTTGCCCAAAACTCGTTCTAAATAAAGGGGTTTGGTATGAATTTAGTTGGGTCTCTCCTTATATGCTGACTCCTGCTCCTGTTGTAAAAACTCTTACGAATTTTGATGTGCTGGATAAGTTGATAAATGTTAATCATCAGTTCAATATGTAAAAATATCAATTTACAGAGTTAATGTTTCACAATCCACTGTGTTAGACTAAGGTAATTTCCTCCTTTTGGATATAAATGCACTGTATCTATTTTCATGGCAGAACACTTTTGCAGAATACATACTGCTGTTAATACTGGAGTGATTTCCTTTCAAACATATGCTGTGTGTTACTCATGTTAAAGCAGATGAATAGGGATTTCCAATTTCCAGATTGCATGCATTGCTGGCAGGTCTCAGCTGTGACACTTGTACATAAAAGATTTGGCGTTTGTAGAAGTCATACTGATAAGGTACTATTTACGAGTACTTCACTGCAGAAGTATAATCCAGATGTTTTGTTTTCAAATTAAGAGACTGAATATTTGATGTTCAGAGGACCAACTGAATGTTAAAATTTGTTGAATTTGAAGATGGCGGTCTGGATTTAAGTATGGTGCTGATTTTTGCAAGTATTCATCTCTGAGGCCAAATTCTGCTGTGGTTGTGGGCTTTCTGCTCTAGTGAGGAACATAGATTAAGCCCTCTTTAAAATTAATGCCTGATGGTTAATGGGAAGAAAAAGCAAAACAAACAAACAAAAACAGTTGGGTTAAACTGTGTAATAAAGTGTGAGGGAGAAGATGCTGTTCTGATGGGAAAAATCACCAGAAGAACTCCTTTTCCTTTCCTTTTCCTTTGCACGAGATGGAGAGGGTGGTCTGAGCTTGAAGGGTTTTCTCTCAGTTTCAGAAAACAATATTTTCAGTTAATTTTATATGTTAAAAGCATGAATAGGAAGGGGCAGAACATCAGGCTGTAATCGAGCAACCCTTTGATATGTGCCCATTTGTAGTGTTTCATCTTTCACATCACTACCACAGCATCTAACACTGCCTTTTTTCTTTTCTTTTTGTATAATTTTGGGGGGAGCAATAGAAGGGAGGAATGTTGAATCTGTTTTCTCCTGACATTGAATGCAGCCCATAGTGGCAATAGCCCAAACCTGCTAAAACGTGTTTGCACACAGGCCTCATCCAGTGATGTCAATTCTACTTTGGAAATAGGATTGTAAAGTGCTACAAAACCATTATAAGAGAGACTTATCCCTGTGATACTTAAACATTGCATTTAGAAAAGGAGTGCATAAACAACATTGTAATCTAGGGTTTCTCCACTCTCCAGAACTATAGTAGAATGAAAAATGTCAAATGATGAGCCTAAAAGCCTTTGATTCCTGGATGTGTATTTAGTTCTTTGTTCTTGTCCGCATCTTCGTAGGGACAAATTCTGCACATTAACATGTGGTTTGAACCAGGATGGGTATTTTCTGAGTCACTATAGGGGCCTGTTTGCATACTTGGCTTAATCTAATTTTTGACCTCCCCCCGCCCCTCTACTCTCTGTTTTGCTCACCTTGATCATTTCTTTCTGATTTGTCAACCTTGATTACTGTTTTTGGTTCTCTATGCCTTAAATATTGAGTCTGTTCTGGTATGGCTATGGTCTGAAGAAGGGGTCTGTCCCACAAAAGCTCATCAACTAATAAATTATTTTGTTAGTCTTTAAAGTGCTACTTGACTGCTTTTTTGTGTTGATCTTTCTAGGGGTGTGTTTTATTTTCAGATGAAGCCACTCACTTGAATTATTTGGTTATTAAATTCTTAGCATACTTCAATTGTTAGCATAGTTTGATAAGTGGCACTACACTTGAAAGAAAATATAAAATCAAATTAAGTAAAAATCTTAAGTGAACCAAAACATTTCATAGAATCTCCATGGAGAGTAATTCTGTCCTCTATAACAAGAATACAGCAGTAGGGATATATCACCAACCACCTGTCTAGGATAGTGATGGTGACTGTGAAATGCTAATGGAGGTTAGAGAGGCTATCAAAATAATAATAATAAAAAAAAATCAATAATTATGGGAGATTTCAACCATCCCCATATTGACTGGGTATATGACACCTCAGGATGGGATGCAGAGAGAAAATTTCTTGATACCTTAAATTATTTCTTTTTGGAGCAGCTGATTCTGGAACCCTTAAGGGGAGAGGCAGGTCTTCATTTAGTCCGAAGTGGGGTTCAGGATCTGTTCCAAAAAGTAACAATTGGACATCTTGGACCACAGTGTAATAAAAGTTAATGTCCCTGGGATGGGAAAAACACCTCAGCAGTGACATTTAATTTCAGAAAGGGAAACTACATAACAACGAGGAGGTTAGTTAAACAGAAATTAAAAGGTACAGTGCCAAAAGTAAAATCCCTGCAAGCTACATGGAAACATTTCAAAGACATCATAGTGGAGTCCCGACTTAAATGTATATCCCAAATTTAAAAAAACATAGCAAGAGTACCATAAAAGTGCCATCATGGTTTAACACTAAGTAAAAGAAGCCGTGAAAGAGAAACAGGCATGGTTTAAAAAGGGGAAGTTAAATCCCAATGAGGAAAATAGAAAGGAGCATAATCTCTCTCAATTTAAGTGTAAAAACATTCACTGAAAAGCCAAATAGGAGTTTGAAGAATAGCTAGCAAAAAACTCAAAAAGTAATAGCAAAATGTTTCTTTAAGTATATCAGAAGCAGGAAGCCTGCAAAACAACCAGTCGGGCCATTGGATGATTGAGATGCTAAGGGAGTACTCAGAGAAAATAAAATCATTGCAGAGAAATTAAATGAATTCTTTGCTTCACTCTTTATGGCTAAGGATGTTAGGGAGATTCCTAAGCCTAAGCTATTCTTTTTAGCTGACTGATCTGAGGAATTTTATCCCAGATTGAAGTATCATTAGAGGAGGTTTTGGAACAAATTGATAAAATTAATAGTAATAAGTCATGAGGACCAAATGGCATTCATCCAAGAGTTCTGAAAAAATTAAATGTGTACTTGTGGAACTACAACTGTGGTTTGTAACTTATTCTTATATCAGCTTTTGTACCTAATGACTGGAAGATTGTAAATATGATGCCAATATTCAAAATGGGCTAATATGATGCCAATGATCCTGGCAATTACAGACTGGTAAGTGTAACATCTGTAATGGGCAAATTATTTGAAGCTATAGTAAAGAATAAAATTTGTCAGACACATAGCTAAACATAATTTCTTGGGGGGAAACCTGAACATGATTTCTGTAAATGGGAATCATGGCTTACTAATCTACTAGGCTACGTCTGCGTTAGCCAAAAACTTCGAAATGGCCATGCAAATGGCCATTTCGAAATTTACTAATGAAGCGCTGAAATACATATTCAGCGCCTCATTAGCATGCAGGCGGCCGTGGCACTTTGAAATTGACGTGGCTTACAGCCCTGCGGCTCATCCAGATGGGGCTCCTTTTCGAAAGGACCCCGGCTACTTCGAAGTCCCCTTATTCCTATCTGCTCATAGGAATAAGGGGACTTCGAAGTAGGCGGGGTCCTTTCGAAAAGGAGCCCCGTCTGGACAAGCCACGCGGTGGTGAGCCACGTCAATTTCATCAAGTGCCATGGCCTCCCGCATGCTAATGAGGCGCTGAATATGTATTTCAGTGCTTCATTAGTAAACTTCGAAATGGCTGTTTGCATGGCCATTTCAAAGTTTTTGGCTAGTGTAGACACGGCCCTAGAGTTCTTTGAGAGGGTCAATAAGCAAGTGGACAAGCGGCAAAGATTTAAAAAATTGGGACTTTTCATCTTAGAAAAGAGACTAAGGGGTGATATGACAGAGGCCTGTAAAATAATGACAGGTACAGAAAAAGTGAATAAGGAAAAGTTACTTATCTATTATTGGCCGCTGTCGGAAGACAGGATGCTAGGCTAGATGGACCTTTGGGCTGACCCAATATCACCATTGTTATCTTCATTTTGCAGTAGCCTGTTGATACTTGGTCAGCATTTACAGTGATTATTAGGTTTTTCTATAGAATCCTAGGGCTGGAAGGGACCTCAGGAGGTCATCTAGTCCACCTGCCTGCTTCAAGCAAGATCATCCCCAACTAAGTCATCCCAGCCAGGACCTTGTCAAGCTGGGACTTAAAAACCTCTAGGAATGGAGAATCTGCCACCTCTCTAGGAAACACATTCCAGTGCTTCACCACCCTCCTGGTGAAGTAGTTTTTCCTAATATCCAGCCTACTTCTCTCCTTCTGTAACTTCAGACCATTGTTCCTTGTTCTGCTGTCTGTCACCACTGAAAACAGTTTCTATCTTCTTTAGAGCTCCTCTTCAGGAAGTTGAAGGCTACTGTTAAATCACCCCTCAGTCTTCTCTTCTGTAAACTAAACAAGCCCAAATCCCTCAGCCTCTCCTCATAAGTCATGTGCTCCAGCCCTTTAATCATTTTTGTTGCCCTCCACTGAACCTGTTCCAGCACATCCACATCCTTTTTATACTGGGGGCCCAAAACTGGATGCACTATTCCAGATATCAGAGAGGTAGCCGTGTTAGTCTGTAGTTTTGAGAATAACAAGAACTCTTGTGGTACCTTATAGACTAACAGATATTTTGGAGCATAAGCTTCCGTGGGCAAAGACCCGCTTCATCAGATGCATGAGTGGGGGGGTGGTTTCAGAAGGGTATTTAACGAGAGGGGTCCCAGTAAGAGGGAGGGCCAGAGCTGACAAGGTCTACTCAGCAAGGTGGAAATGGCCCAGTATCAACAGTACTTATCAAAAGAGGAAAAAACAAGTCAGATCAGACAGGGTTGTGAGCCTTTCTCAGAGTCTGATGGGGAGATGATAGCACCCAGAGCAGAGAAACTGCCCTTGTAAGTTCTGAGCCACTCCGGGTCTCTGTTTGTTTGATCCATGGTTAATGGAGTCAAATTTGCAAATAAATTGCAGCTCAGAGATTTCTCTCTCCATTTGATTTTTGAATTTTTTTTGTTTGAGAACTGCCACCCTTAAATCTGCCACTGAGTGTCCAGGGAGACTGAAGTGTTCTCGCACAGGCTTTTGTACATTACCATTTCTGATGTCTGATTTATGTCCATTTATCAGACATCAGGAACGGTGATGTACGGAAGCCTGTGGGCGAACACTTCAGTCTCCCTGGACACTCAGTGGCAGATTTAAGGGTGACAGTCCTGAAACAAAAAAATTTCAAAAATCAAGTGGAGAGAGAAATCTCTGAGCTGCAATTTATTTGCAAATTTGACTCCTTTAACTATGGATCAAACAGAGACTGGAAGTGGCTCGCAGCTTACAAGGGCAGTTTCTTTGCTCTGGGTGCTAATAGCTCCCCATCAAACTCTGAGAAAGACTCACATCCCCTGTCTGATCTGACTTGTTTTTTCCTCTTTTGATAAGTACTGTTGATACTGGGCCATTTCCACCTTGCCGAATAGACCTTGTCAGCTCTGGCCCTCCTCTTACTGGGACCCCACTCTTTAAATACCCGTCTGAAACCACCCCCCTGCCCACTCATGCATCTGATGAAGCGGGTCTTTGCCCACGAAAGCTTATGCTTTAAAATATCTGTTATTCTGTAAGATGCCACAAGACTTCTTGCTGTTCTTGAATATTCCAGATGTGGCTTCACTAGTGCCAAATAGAGGGGAATAACCACTTCTCTAGATCTGCTTGAAATGCTCCTCCTAGTGCACCCTAATATGCCGTTAGCCTTCTTGGCTACGAGGGCACACTGTTTACTCATATCCAGCCTTTCAGCCACCCAAACTCCTAGGTCCCTTTCCGCTGTACTGCTGCTTAGCCAGTCAGGCCCCAGACTATAACAATGCTTGGGATTTTTTCTATGCCAAGTGCAGGATTCTGCACTTCTCCTTGTTGAACCGCATCAGATTTCTTTTGGCCCAGTCCTCCAATTTATCCAGGTCACTCTGGATCCTATCTCTACCCTCCAACGTATCTACCTCTCCCCCTAGCTTAGTGACATATATGTATATTTATTTTAAAAATCAGAATAGAGGTAAGAGAATTATTTATTTAGCCATTTCCCAGTTTCTGGGTTTTTTAAATCTTCACCATTCTCTATCACTTTTTGGGGAAGGAAGTAAATCCAGTTACCTTTCCTCACATGTTTGTTTCAAGAAAAATCACAGTGAATACAAATTGGGGAAATAAAGGTAAACTAAAGGGAACCGTGGTTTCATTAGATGGAGTTGTTTTTATGGTCTCACATCACTGTTTACTGTAAACTGATATCAGTGCTAACATTAAAAAGACAACATCTGATAGAGACAAGTGTCAGACAAATCACCTGAGTGCTGAAGATAATGAAAGAAAGATTATTTCTGAGCTCTGGGTGAAAAAGAGGATTTCAAAAGACCTTATTGTTAAATGTTATGAAAAGTCTTCCTGCCTGTTGATATAAGATTTAAGCAGCAGCTTAGCTTTGGTTGTATAAATAATTCAGCACTGTGTCATCGTGTCAAAAATTAGCCATGGAGTTTATTGGCATTACTCAAAGGCAGAAGGGGCACATAACAGAAAATGAGTTTGAATAGCTAAAATGTACACTCATCCCTCCTGAAACAAGTACTTTATTTATGAGTACTTGCTTTAATGAGGGACACATACATCTCCTGTAGTTCACTCGACGAGTGAATTTCCCCCACTGATGTGAGTGTAACTCCCTCCCCGTGGCACCGATCCCCTGTAGTCTGATACACACCCCCTGCCAGTCCCACAGCCCCAACCCACTGCAGCCAGACACCCCCCGGCTCCCACAAACACGGGGGAGCTGGAGCCAAGCTGCCGCCTGGTTCCCGGCTCCCCACCACTCCTGGGAGCCAGGAAACTGACTGACTCAGCAGCATTGGTCAGTTTCCCAGCTCCTGCAAGTGGAGGGGAGCCAGGGTGCTGCCTGGTTCCCAGCTCCCTACCACTCACGGTTTCAACTCACGTTAATCCAAGGAACGCACAAAGTCAGAATCTCGTAAGTGGGGGTTTTACTGTCCAGTTTACCTCAGCAGAAATTACACTGCTCAGGGTTGTGAATAAACCACCCTTTTGGGTAACACCCGTTACGCTAACATAAGCACCAGTGTGAGCAGTGCTGTCTCAGAGAGAGCTGTTCTCATCCGCATGGCTTCTGCTGCACTTGGAGGTGGTTTTGTCATACCAGTGGGAGAGCTCTCTCCCACCGGGGTAGAGCGTTTCCACTGGATGTGCTGAGGGCTGTATGTGTAGATGTGCCTTAAATGCTTGGGAACTTAATTCCTGTAACTGGTACTGGGTCCTAGTGGAGGGGAATCATCTGTTGTAGTCCATACTTAACGCTACAGGAGTTCATTTTTCTCAGGAATTATTACCAAGATCTTCAATAACAGGGGTCAGGAATTCTTATAGAAGGGGGCATGTTCTATGCTCCCAAGGAAATAGTTGAGAGACAGGCCCAGGGAATACTTAAGAGACGAACTTCCTGTTCCCCTCAGAAGGAGGAGGGTTTAGAGGGCTTTGACTCCTTACCCTGCTGTGTGGGAAAACGCAGAGAAGGGCCGCTTCAGTTTTGGAAGAACTGACCTCTGTTGTTCTCCTTCTCCTTGGCAACACAGTTGTGGCTCATCAAAAGCTGTTGCTCTGGGAGAGAGACAGGTGCTGAACCTGAGTTAAATACTGTAACCTACTTTTAATGAAGTAGCACTCCCAAAGTGCTGGCATGAACGTATCCTTGTCCTGTGGAGGCTAGCATGTGGCAGAGAATGGCAGTTCCCTGGCCTCAGCACTCTGAGGAGCTGAAAACCTGGAGTGGACTGACCAAGAATTGCTCAGTCAGAGAGGCTTATTCGGGGGCCGCAGAAGGAGGGACAGTGTCACAGAGATAGTGCTTCCCCATTTTTTGCCTCCCAAGCTAGATCTGTCCACTCTGACTTTTCTCCCCTTATAGAAGTGAAGGAGATAATCACGGCCATATTTTTGTGTATCGTACGTGTTCTCTGGCCAGCAGCTGTGCCTGCACAGCTTGTGAGGGAAAAGATCTGCTAGTGGGGGGCTAAATACATGGCAGTTATTCCCTTTTTTGAAGTTAGTCAGGGCAACTTCTTGGGGCCTGAAATACAGGCCTGTCCCACCCAATACAGAACAGATGGTCACCCTCTCCATGGGTGCTATATCTTTTTTGTGTAAAGTGCCATGTGACCTGTGAGACTATATCAGTGTGTTGTTTTCAGACGGCAGATACGCCCTTGGTTTTTATTGTTGTTAACAATGCCATCAGACACCCTCAGAATTCACCGTGGCATTCGAAAGCTCTGCTCCATATCTGTGATACAGGGATACTTTCCACCTCTTGTGTAAAGGTCAGCTGCAAGCAGTTCCCCCTGATTCCAGGGTGCCTAGTGGCTAGACCACTTCCAGAGCCTAGAGGCCTAAGGTATAGGTCTGCAGCCCACCCCTAACTGCTGTGGTCTTAGTTTGGAGTGTGGCCCCAAGAGTCTAGCTTCCCCTTTTCTGGGGAGGGGGCGGTACATTCTTCTGGTGTTCTGCCCCCTTTTTGGGGGGGGAAAGGTTTGGAAGCTCCTTCGTCCAACAGCTGACCTGATGGCAGCTCTGACTCAGGGCCTGCATGCACTAAAGCCAGCTCCTGCCCCTTGGCTGGTCAGCCCCAAACTGGGCTGGCTTCTCCTCTTTCATACTGTCTCTAAGCCTGACACTGGCTGTAGGTGAACTGGTGTGGGGCTAATTGGGCAAACAGGCCCTGTTTAACTCCTGCCTCACCCAGCCTTCCTCTCACTCTCTGACATCAGCCTTTTGGGGAAAAAAAAGATGTTTTGTGCTCTGAGACAGGTGTATACTTACAACAGTTGCAGCCACAACTTGTACGTTTGTGTGTGCAAATGGGTACTTTTGATATATGTGTGCATTTGGGGTCCTTGCACATGTAGGTGTGCAAATGTGTGCATTTAAGGCTGCAGATATCAGGCATTAAATATAATTTGGCCTTGTGATATCTGAGCAGTCCATTCTCAACAGAAACAACTGGGCTTGTTGAATCATTTTCTTTGTCATTCAGTGACCTGTGGTTCTATTCTTTGTAGCTTCTAAATTGCTTATTTTCTCTCGTAAGGTTTTCTAACACATGTCCAATATTCCCAACTTACCTGGTAAGCTGCTGCTGAGGCCTGGATGTCTCCTAAGTTTATAACTGATCAGCTAGTTTACCAAGTTTTACATTTAATTTTCTACTGCCCTTCATCCTTTTGTCTTTCGTTAGCAACATCTGCACAGAAATCAGTGAGGGTTTCAGGCAAGATGGTACTTTGTTTACTCATCTTGCACTCTGGCTTTTGAAACATTTATTTAATTTTTCTGAGCTTTTTATCTAAGAGAAACTGGCGGTGCTGGATGTTATCTCATCTCCCCCCTTCTGAGGCAGTGTGTGGGCAGGGAGACATAACTTCTCTTCCTCTCCTTCACTAGCAATGAGAACTTGTCTCGGTACAGTGGAAATATGCAAATACAGATATAGCTTGCTCCATGTTCTGCTCTGCCAAAATCATGCTGGCAACGTTTATTTTCTTTTTTGGAAACCTGCAGCTGCCAAATAGTCACTAACTAAAATATGCTTGTATGCTACTGTGAGAACCACAGAACATAAATCGAATGATAGGGCTGACGTTACCTCCACAGGGCTTTTAAAAACTATCCTTTCCAGTGTTCCCTGTTAGCTGTGCGTGTGTGTGGCCTCTCAGGAGAGATTCCAATGCTGCCCAGCTGCTGGGTTTGTTTCTCTCCTGGTGGTGCGCATTTGCACATGCCTCGGTGGGCATAACATTTATTCCACACATGGATGGAAAAGGTTACAGAGAATATTGATCCTCTTTGTGACCCCCATAAAGATAATGGTTCTTGTGATTTGAATGCAGTTATCTGTGAAAATACACTTTGGATGAAGGGTTCTTGACCTTTTTCTCTCAGAGGCCCCCCCTCGTCATGCTATTAAAAACTCCAGGGCCTAGCAGGGATGGGGTGGAGACAGGAGCCTTGGTCATAAGTGTTGTTGACTTCTACTGGAGGGGGAGGGCGAAGCAAATGGGGCTCAAGCCAGCTCTGCACAGCAGAGTCCAGGAGAGAGTGCCACTCTGCCCTTTGAGTCGCCTCCACAGGCCACCTGCCACTCTGGGTTGTGGGGGAGCAGTGCAACCAACACTTACAACTCAGGAGCTGGAGAGCTGGGCTGAGGAGGACTGAAAACTGCTCACGCTACAGAGAGCGGGTAGCTGGGGCTGCGAGTGGGCCTGGGAGAAGCTCAGGGTACAGGAAGGGGGTAGCTCAGGGAGAAGGATATGGGGTGGTGTGTGGGGGAGGGATTCCCTAGGGTCCCTGTTCGTAGAGTGGTCTGCCAGCCATTGGTCCAGGTCTCCCTGCCTCCGCAGCTCTTACCAGCTGCCTCCATGGGAGCAAAGGAAGCTGATTGCTGAGAAGCCACTTCACCAGGGGGCACCTGTGCCATTGCACCAGCCAGAACAGCAGCTTCTGTGCATTGCCCAGCTCTGGCTTTCCATCTCTGCCCAGGGGCTCTGTGATTTGGCCCCAACCCTCCCAGCTGCTGGCCTCCTGGGGATGCTGTGGATCAGCACTTCAGTCCTGTGCCTCCCAGCTTCAGCACTTTGCGAGGGTTCCAAGAATACGAAGTTCAGCCCTTCAAGGGGGAACACAGTGATTTGGGCCAGCCTTGCACTTCCCAGCTTCAGCCCCATGGTGGGGGCTCCAAGGATCAATCTGTGTCTTTCAGCTATGGAACCCTGTGATCCCCTTAAAAGGGTTCATGGACCCCTGGCTGAGAACCACTGCTCTATATCATGGGTATAAGAAGATTTGTAGGTGCTGGTTTATTGGTAAATTGCAGCTGGCATTGCCCTGATGAACAGGAGGACAGATGGCCTTGCCCACTTCCATAGGTGCCAACCAGAGTCCTATTCTTTGTGCTCTTCACGCCCTGGCAGGGCTGACCCAATGGCAAGATTTCTCCTGGCTTTGGAGCAGGTTTAGAAAAAGTCTGTCCATAACTGTAGTAGTGAAAGACTTCACAGAGTGGGCTGGGGAGAGCAACCCTTCTGTTCCAGCCAGTGGTATCAAGGCACTGCTGTATGAGAGAGACTTGGTTACAAGGGCAAGCAGTTGCTGCTCCATTGTCCTCCCTTTTCCCAAAGTATCCAGAGCTATTTTGAAATCTACCCCAACCCACAAGTATGTAGTGCCAAGAACGGACAATGGGAAACTCCGCTTCTCTTTTATAATTCAACTTTTTTTCTCACCAGGAACCCAGAATCTGAGCTAAGGATTTCACAGCTGAGTGGATGCATTGGTGACATCAGTCTTTCCTGTAATCTTCTGGGAGTGACTGAGTCTGTATTCATTCCGTCACATTCTGTACCACTCGATGGGGCAGAGAAGATCGGGCCGGGGGGGTGGGAGGGTGTAAATAGTTCATTGGCTAAAGTACTGAGTGTGAAGTAAGCACTGGATCTGTGTATGTCTATCTAATCTTTAGTCGGAACCTTTCATGGTATTAACTCAAGTTAACACTGAACGTTGTAAATTCCCTCCCACCTAATCAGTGAAGCAGACTTTATTTCCCAATGATAAGCTGAAACGTTACAGAAGAATAAAAAAAGCAGGCAGCAGTGAATAAAAGGTTAATATGTGGCACTATATTTTAATAAAACAAGGCAGCAGGAATGTGGCACTTTAAAGACTGACATGTTTACCTTTTGTGACTATGCCAGTATATTAATCTATCCTGAATGGAGTACAAAGGTAATTCCCAGCAGTGGGATTGGGCAGCATACAAAGCATTAATTCTTGAGAAATGCACTGCACGTTTCAGATTCACTTTCAGTTGCTGCGTTCTGAAATATATCATCCAGAAGGAGTGAATGGGTAGCCCCTTACTCTTCGGATTTCCATTCTGAATGGAAAGCTCTCCTGTGATTGTGCTTTCTGTTATCCACTGCAGTGGATGAAGGTTTTATGGCTGCTTCTTTCTGTGGTTTCACAGAAGGGATCATTCTCCGGTTATCCTCTTACCCTCTTTGAGAAGGATGGAAGTGGAGTGCCATATAATTTTAAGAGGTGTTATTTTATTCCTCACATGGGCAGTTGATGCGTTTAATGTTTTACTCTTTTTACACCTTATTCTGTAACTAAGAAATGTGGGTATACTCCTCATGCCTGCAAGGAGTTTTACTGCAATCAGTGGGGCTGTCTTTGTGCAAGGGGGATGCTTCAGGGACAGAGTTGGCAGAATTAGAGGTGTGTTTTGTATTTGCCTGCCTGCAGTTTTTTTTCCCCAGTAGATTCAGGAATACATAGACATCAAAGGGTTCTGCAGATCAGAAGGGAGGTGCACTGAAGAAGCTGAGCTGGCTGGAGAAACCTGCATAATGCCTGCACTGTGCTGGGCTCCTTCTGCTGTTAGTTTTCCCAGCAGGATATCTGCTTGGTGTTTGATGGATTGTGCATACTTATGTTGGATTCATTTTAGGAGCTCTGCTTTAAACCTTGAAACTCAGAACTGGTGTAAATAGCACCGGATGGGTTGAAATGTTTGGTAACCTTTGCATCTGATTTTTTTTTTTAAATTAGTGATCCTGTTCTTCATTGCTGATCATTTTGCTGTGTCTTACTAAGCATTAGTGAAGAGCAGCCTGAATACCACAAACCATTGGTTGGATCTGGTGCGAGATTTCCTAGCTGAAAGGCAAAACTCCTGGTCCAGGCACTAGACTAGGATGGGACTTGGGAGATGTGGTATTCTCTTTCTGGTTCTGGTACAGACTTCCTTTGTGATCATGGGCAAGTTGCTTAAAGAAATATTGCCACCTTAAACAGTCACCTCTGAGACTCTGAGAATTAAGGTATACATGTAGAAATAATATAATGCTCTCCAGAATGTGCCCACAGCCAGGAGGCCAAGTGACCTCCTAATAACTCATGGCTATTGGCAGAATTTTCCCTTGAAGGGCCTTTTTTCAGTAGGCACCATGCAATATTCTCTCTCTCCTCTTGGTCTGCTCACCCTTGTGGTGGGAAAGGGTGGAGTGTAGCATTGTTATTTTTTTGTTTATTTTTTGCCCTAGTTGCTACGATGGAGCAGGAGAGCAGGAAGCCAAGTTTATCGTACTAAAACCAAAGAAATGATTTACAGAGATAATTTGAGTGAACGGCAGCCTCCTCTTTTTTGGCTGTGAAATGTGAGAAAGGCAGAGCAGTAGTGAGAGATGAGGAGTGGCCACTCAGTGGAGGAAAATGAACTGTGTTCACAGAACACCTCAAGAGTGATGCATGGGTGAGTGAGAACTGCCTGCAAATACTTCTCAGAGACAGTATGCTGCTGCAGATGAGATGTTTCCTGGGGATACCGCCACTTTGAGATTTCCTGACTCACAGACTACTGTTACAGTACAGCGATCTGCCAACAGAAGTCACTGTCAGAAGAGATTTCCTCACAAAACTTCTGTCGACAGAGTGTAGGCACACGCAAAAGCCAATCAGGAGAGCACTCAACTCTGTAAATAGAGTGGCTGGACTGCCTGGCTGTGCTCTCGACAGTACAGACACCCAGAAGTACAGCAGACAGGGCTGCCCATTGTTCTGGTCAGAGCATCCACATACCTTTCTCTTCCACTAAATCTGTCGACAGCAGTGCTATGCCTCATGATGGAGAGGCAGAATGGTGCCAACAAAAGTGCTGAGTTTTGTCAGCAAACTGTCAACGAAACGCATTTTGTGTTTGGATGTTCCACCAGTTTTGTTGACCAAACCAGGGTTTGTTGGCAAAACTCGCTAGGGTAAGCGTAACCACAGGGGTGAAATTCCGAAACTTCATGCTGTATAAAAGTAGGATGATTTTTGTTTTGTCTGTTTCCCTCCTGCATCCCATTTGAACACTGGTGGGATGAGTAGCACAGCTATTGATCAGGTTGTCTGAAAGACGTAGATTGGTATTTGGCTTCAAGTAATGAACTGAAAAGAGTTGTACTTATGAACCTCAGCAATATGCCCCTTCCAGCCAAATGTCAAATGAGCTAGTTTAAGTGAATTCATGCTTTATTGTGGACTTCATTCATCAGGGTGAGTATTAGAGGAAGATCAGTCATTTTGGGGAGTTTTTAAGCTTTGACCCTAGCCAGGATCAGAATTGGAAGCACAGAAACACCATGACTTGCTCTGATTCTGATTTTTCTGTCCCTGAAGAAAACCTTGATCTAGAGAAACACACAGGCCACTTTTCAGTCCAGTGCTCTGGAGCACGTCCAGTGCTTCGGAGGCTCATCTTTCTCTAATTTACGTTGAGTCCAGTCAGCACAGTAGCTTGGAGATTTGGGAGACCCGGAGGAAGTTCCCACTTCCATCACAGAAGTGTGTGTCAGGGCTGATCCCTACTCTGACACTCCAAGTACAGAACGTGGGGGCCTGCAAAAGACCTTAAAAATACCTTGCCTCCATAGGGCTCTGCTTAAAAATCTCCCCACGGTCTCAGATTCCCTGACCCTGGGAGGTAGAAACCCACTTTGAAACCCAGGAAGACACATTTGGGATTACCCCTTTGGGGTAACCCCAGGCTTCACCCCTCCCTTAGGAGAGAACTTGGAAATACAGAGGAGAAATTAAACTCTACTGGTCTAAAGATTAGTCCCAGTCCTTGCAACCCTCTGGTCAGGTGGACAGCATAAAGACTGGGTGGGGCTGCTTCACAGAAGATTTTCCTGAAGTTGTGAGATTCTTCCTACCTTTGTTCATTGGGCAAGCCTGCACCCAGCATGGGACAGAGGGGGACAAAGAAGCCAGTTGCCTCCGGGCCTGTCATTTCAAAGGGGCCCAGAGCTCCAGCTGCCACCACAGTAGCAGTGGCAGCAGCCAGAGCTCTGGGCCCCTTTGAAATACCACAGAACAGTGTCACTACTCCCTGGGTGGGGGGAAGCCAGGGCTGACTGCCTTAAGCCCTGTCCTTTCCAGCCTTGCCCCTACCCCTTCGGGGGGTGGGGAGCTGGGCCCTTTCTCCCATCTTGCCCCCCAGGCCTGTGGCAGCTGGTGGCACTGCTTCCACTGGGGTTTCAAGAGAAACGTCTTTACTCATGCTGGTCCCCTTCCCAATGGCTTCCACTTTTCCCTTGCAGGCTTCACGTGGGATTTTAGTCATTGCCCTCAGCTAATTTTGATCAGTTGTTTGTGGGTCAGTTGCTGGCAGAGATATCGGCTCTCTCCACTTCTTGTTGCAGTGGTACTAGCCCAGTTTGGTGGTTTCTCACTAGAACATTTCTTCATATCATTGGGCTTGTGAGCCCTGCATATGAGTCACTGGAAGGATCCCCTCCCATTTAACGTGGATGGACTCTTACCAAAGGTCTGGAGTGTGCACTATAAGCCTCTGTAAACAAGCGTGTAGGCTGATTGGCTTGCTACAGTAATAGTTTCCTTAGGAAGCCTGTAGGCTTGGTTTGGTTCGGTTTTGTAATAAATTAACCGGCTATGTGAAACGTGTCTGCTTTGTAGCACCCATAATCATTCAGATTTCATAGCTACACCCTTGGGATTATGTGGTCCAGGTTCTAGTTTAATCACTAGCAGCTGGTTTTCTTTCATTCTGGGAGAGTGTCAAATGTTTACCTTCAAGTTGCTTTCCCATTTACATTAATAGTTTTAGTGGGGCCTTCCACTGGCAGAAAAGAGATGCCTGAGTAACTCTGCTGGTTACTGGCCTGGGGCCTTTTCGAACTGGGGGCAGCTTTTCTAGTAATGGTTTAATGCTTTTCTTTTGAGCAATAATTAATCTAACCTGCTGGCTTTGCTGCTTAGGTGTAGGGTTGTTCCTGCTAAGTGGCCCTGCAGTTTCCCATTAAGCCTAACACATGGGCACAGGGTTGCAGTGTGGAGCGAGGGCTGTGCCCAGTGCTTGAGGCGGGCAAGGGCCAGCAGGGAGGGGCTTCTCCCTGCCAGCTGCAGCATGGAGCTGCTCGGAAGGGTGTTGGGGAGCCCCTCCCTGTGGGTCCAGCACTGAACAGTTACAGCTGTGGAGGGGAACCTCTCTTTGCCGGCCCCAGCATGGAGCTGTGAGCGGGTAGAGCCCCTCCCCACAAGCCCAGCACCTAGCTTCTATGGCCAGCGAAAATGGGCCGCTCCCCACCCAGATAATCCCAAGCCCCAATCTCTCACCTTGTGCCCTGCCACGAGCTCACTCCTGCATCCCAAAGTCCTCATCCCAGACCGCAGCCCAATACCCACACCAGAGCCTGTCCCCCTTCCTGCACGCCAACTCCTGGACATGAGCCCTGCTCCAAACCCCTCATCCCCAGGGCCACCCCAGAGTCTGCATCCCTTGTGCCTCAACCCTTTGTCCCAGCCCTCAGGCCCACAGCCCCTCTCTGTGTGGCACCTCCTGCCACAGCTTCCACGCTTCTGTTCCCCAGCTCTGAGCCCCCTTCCGTGCTTGGAATCCCTGGACCTCACTTCTACCACATGAATTTTTGTGCTCACCCCCTCTACCTTAATGCACATAAGAAAATTCTTTCTACTCAGGGATGGAAGAATTAGAGGGAATACTAACTTCGATTTTTAATTTTGGGATGAGAATTTGATTAAAGCAGGAAAAGTGTGTTAGTCACTGTAGTGCAAGAACCTGTTACCAGCTCTGAATATCTGCCCCATTCCATCCCGGGGTGCACCTCAGAAGGAGATGAAATCATTTCTTTCAGGATGAGATGTGCTGCGGTAAAGATTCTGGCAGTTGAGCAATAAAGCTTCTGTCATTCAGAGGGTGGCGGGGGCTGTGTTTCACGATGCGTGCAGGCATTTGACACTGTGTTTGTGGGAAACGCACTGAAATTAGGTTCTTGCGCTGCAGTGACTTTGATACACTTTTTCTGCTTTAGTCATTGTGTCTCCTGGTGAACTACCTTAAAAATTAAATATGCCACCCTCCTGTTTCTTTCAGAGAACCATTTTAAGTGGCTGTAATTCTCAGAGTTTGTCTCAAAGTCAGAGTGTTTCCTGTTTCAGTTGCATATCGGACTGAGATCTGACTGTTCCTTCAAATGTAGAGCTTGTGATACGAGAGTTTTTGGTGAAGACCTTTCTTACTTGGCTTTGGTATCACGTGTAAAGGGCGGTCATGTGTGTAAGAGGGACCAGATGTGGAATGTCATATGTGGAGTAAAGCGTTGCTCGAACCTCTCCTTTTGTTTTCCAGCTTGTACTACCAGTCACTAGTCTGTCTCTTAGGCTTGGTTAACTAATTTATGCTGAATGCAGCTGATACACATTAGATTCCTTTTACATGTGCTTCTTCACTCTTCCTTCCTTCCTCTTTCTCCCTCCCCCCTCCCCCCAGTTCAGATCACATGAAGGAGTTTTTCCTGGCAACGGGGGTCATAAATTCATCTGTGAATAGAGTCATGAGCAGATCTTTATCATGCACTGTGTGGCTGTCTTGTGATTACATTTGAGCTCCTCCCTTGCCATTTCTGAGGAGCAAAGGTTTCAGCGCTTGAGCACTGGAGTAGCTTTCCAGTCTCAGGGCCATCTGTCTTGCATGATGTGACTGGCTGTCTGAAGAATGGTTGTATTCGTCAGTATTTTAGTTCTTTGTCTGAGTTCTTTGGAGTGGTGATTTTACCAGAGAACCCGGAGGCACTGTGAAAGACCATCATAACATCTACCCCACCCCCTTTTTAACTCCCATTTCCTCCCCTTTCACCCCCACTGGGTGTACTTGGAGCTGACAGGATGTTGCTGGAGTATGAAGGGCCTTCCTCTTCCATTCCCAACTCCCATCCTCTTGTCTGTAATGAAAAAAACAAAAATCCCACCTTTAAGTCCCCTCTTGGGGTTGGACATTTGACCAGTTCAAAAATATTTGGTTAAGTAATGATCAAATATTGTTTGAGGGCCACATGTTTTAAAGCATTGATCCACAGATGGCTAATTTATTGTAATACCAGTAACAAAAAACTAAACTTCATGGTATCAAGTAGGCCATATGCCTACTTATGTCTAAATTACATCTTTACTGTAGTACCTTAGAGACTAACACATTTGCTAGATCAAGAGCTTTCATGGGTGAAATGACATAATACATTTTAGTCTGTAAGGTGCCACAGGGCTGCTTGTTATTTGTGAAATTCCATGGCTATACCACTGAGACTTTTTACAAAAAATAAAACCAAGTTACTTACTTGAGTTAATGCAAAAAATAATAAAGTTGTGTTTTAAAAAATGAAAGAATAATTAGTACTTTTTGAGCAATGTTTCATTTCCCTTTAAATGTGCCTGTTGTTCAGGGCTCACCAGTTACAGAAGAAAAGAAAAATGAAATTAAACAGAAATAAAATAAACCCAGCTGGAAAGAAAAGGTTTTCTTTTAAATGCACATGTGCTAGTAGTTAGAGGGATAGCTGTGATAGTCAACAAAAACAAGCAGCCATGTATGTAGCTCCTTAAAGACTAGAAATTTTATTATTAGGTAATGAGTTTTTGTGGTAAGACTCTTGGTTTCCATATTCTGCATTCTCAATGCATTCTGCATTGCTCTCTCAGCAGCAAATAAGAGAGCATAACAGGTTTTTCTGGAGCATTGGTTAAACTTGAATGGACCTTGCTGAGGAGGTTAAAGCCAACTTCTGTTACATAATGTTATGGCTACATCTACACTAGAACGCTACATTGAAGTAGCTTATTTCAACACAGAGACATCAAAATAAGCTACTTAGACGTGTAGCATGTACATATCCTTTGGAGCTGGTGCTGTCAGTGTTTAAAGTCAACATTGGGATGGGTAACATCGAAATGGCCTCCCCCCGCCCCACCGGCAAGCATCTGCACACAAAAGCGTCTCTTTTCAAAACAAGGGGCCAGGAAGCCCTGCAGATGGGGTCACAGGCTGGACTAGCCCTGCCGGGGCAACAGCAAGCCGCTCCTCTAACGGGCACGAGATCTGCAGAGCACGTCCACGCTCTCGCAGACCAAGTCCCAGCAGCCATGGACCCCCAGCAGCAGCAGGAGCAGTAGCCGCCGGTGGCCCTTGACGCTGTCGCTGAGGCAGCAGACGCCCTGCTCGGCGCACCTCAGGAGGCCCCTGAGCACCTCCTGCAATGGGAGGCCTCCCCAGGGCACAAGGGGGATGCCTCTCACTCCCGGGCCCTCCTGTTCCTGCCCCCACTGGGTGTTCCACCACACCTGGAGTTACCCCACTAGCTCGGAGTGGTGAGATCAGCTGGTCGTGGGGGAGTGGGATGATGACCACTGGCTGCGGAATTTCTGCATGTGCCAGCAGACCTTCATGGAGCTCTACCAGTGGCTCACCCCCGCCCACAGGCATGACAACACCCGGATGCGGAGAGCCCTGACTATGGAGAAGAGGGTAGCCATCGCTGTCTGGAAGCTGGCCACTCCAGACAGCTACCAGTCGGTGGGCTACCAGTTTGGCATGAGCAAGGCCACAGTTGGGGCTGTGCTGATAGAGGTAAGGAGGCCCAGGCAGGGATCTACTGGGGAGTGCGGGGCCAGGGAAGGGGGGCCCAGGGAGGGAGAGTGCCCGGGGACGGGGGGGTTGGCGTACCCAGCACACCCTTACAGGTGCCTGTGTCTCCTCCCCACAGGTGGTCGGGGCACTGAACATGCTGCTCCTGCACCGGCTCGTGAAGCTCGTGGACCTGGACGTGGCCATTGCAGCATTCGCAGCCATGGGGTTCCCCAACTGCTTTGAGGCCCTGGATGGGACCCACACCCCCATCTGCACCCGGGACCACAGTGGGGGATGATATATAAACAGGAAGGGCTACCATTCCATGGTTCTGCAGGCCATGATAGACAGCCAGGGACACTTTCATGACATCTGTGTGGGCTAGCCCGGCTGCACCCATGACACCCGCATTTTTCGCAATTCGGGCCTGTGCTGGCAGCTGGAGGCAGGGACCTACATCCCCCAGAGGGAGATCCCCTTGTGGGGGACCCCACAGTGCCCCCCTGCCTCATGGGCGATGCGACCTACCCCCTCCAGCCCTGGCTTATGTGCCCGTACACTGGCCACCTCAACGCCAGCCAGGAGAGGGTCAACGGCCAGGTGGTAGAGAGGGCGTTTGGCCACCTCAAAGGCCACCGGCCCTGCCCTCTAGCCCACCTGGACATGGGCCTCCCCAACCTTCCCCAAGTGGTGGGCGTGTGCTGCATGCTCCACAACCTGGTGGAGAGCAAGGAGTAGGGGACCCCAGATGAGGAGGGTTGGCGCCCTTCATGCAGGGGTGGGCGCCCAAGGCTGACACAGCCTACCCCCAGCCAGCCACCACCCCCATCCACCATGCCCACGACGAGGGGATATGGGTCAGGGAGGCCCTGCAGGCCTTGTTTGACCAGAGGGTGGAGTGAGCTCTGCCTTGGCCATCCCTGGCAGGCCACCTGCACACTGCCCTGCTAAAGAGCACACACCACATGGGCGTTGTGAAAACAGAAGTGTGTTATATATATTGTTTTAACAATCAAAACTTTTGTTATAAATAAATCTTTAAGTCCAACTCTCTTTGGAACTATCTACAGGGGGCAGGAACACGATACTAAAGGTGGGTAATAACTATTTCCAGGAGGTGTGGGAGCTGGAAACTATATACAGGGGAGTGGGGCCTGGGTGGCTGTGAGCCGATGCCCAGTTGCCAGCTAAAGGTCCGGTGGGGCAAAGGGGGTGATGCTGCACCAGCAGCTACGCTAAGCAGCCAGGGCAGGCTGGGTTCTTTGGTTTGCGTTTAGTTTGGGTACAGCAGCAGGAGGAAAATTACACTTATTAGAGGCTTTAACAATTACTTTTTATTTATACAAAGACAGAAACAATTTAACTAAGACAAATGATTAGAGTACAACAATTGTGAATGTTTATTTATAACTTTAGCGGCAGTTAATAGGAAACCGCTGGCAGCGATTTTACAACAGAAGCAGCTGCCGCGTGTAAAAAGGGGTTTTAAACTGACCGCCCAAATTTATGAATGAAACCAAGATGGCCACCGAGTGAGTGACAGGATAATGTTTTTTTGTGGTTATTAACGTTTACAGAAGGTAATTGCTGACCGCAGCTTGCCAATTAAGGTAGGGACCCCCTGTGGTTTGATAGGCAAGATAATGATTTTCTACAGTTCTGTGTAAAAGATAGTGGCCAATCGCAGTTTTCTGATAGATCTAAAGGGTAAACGCATTTTAAAGATAAGATGAAGGCTTCCCTTGGCTTGATTGAGAGGCTAATGGTTTTTAGCAGTTTATAGCCAAAAACAGTTAGTACCCGCAGTTTTTAAAGGGGAAACAACACAATTTAACTTAAGAAAAGTTTTAGACAAACTAGCTAGCTCAAACTAATACAAGTAGTGTGTACACAAGAAAAGCACATTGCAGGTGTGATTTTCACCACTGCCTCTTAGACCTGGTGGAACCAGAGTCTTTCCCTCAATTCCTATAGGAAAGAAGTGTAATACAGGTGTAATTTTTACCCCTGCCTTATAGATCCAGTGTGACCCAGAATCTTTCTCTCAATCCCTTGGGAAGAAGTAGATATGAACCAGGCATTCCCAGTCTCGGGAGTCAATACCAGACCTGGCCAGCAGGTGTAGGTGATTGGAGCTCAAAGGGGGTGGGCTGCCAAACCCCTCTTTATACCCCCTTTGGTCACATAGGCTTTTTCCTTGTCTCAAGTGGCCAACTGGGGAGGAATGTGTTTGAACCCCAGGTTTTCCAGGGAAGGTGCAAGGCTCAATTTGCACCTGTGAATTGTGGACAATTGGGCACCTTTGGAGGTGATGGGTGGAGGTTCCCCATTCTTCCTGGGGCAGTAATCAGGTGTATCAATCACCGATATCAGCCAGAAGGGCGGCCATTAGCTAGCCCATTCACTGTCTGTTTTTTGTGTATGGTAGAGAGTCTGGGTGAGACAGCACACCTGCGTTCCCAGGGCATCAAAGGCTGCCTGTCTCCCTCTCTGTCTCTCTCTCTGTCTCTCTCGGGGGAGGGGGAGAAGAAGAAAAGGCCAAATGGGGGCTTCATGTCTGGCTACAGTGGCCTAGTCCTTGGCCCCTCACTCTGGCACGTCTGGTGTGGAGGGGCGTGACTCCTACCGGGTCTGGGTCACCAGCCCTCTCCTCATCTGGGGTTCCCACTGCAGCTGGGTGGGTGTCAGGAGGGTGGGTAAATACAACCAGGCTGGGATGGGCCTGCTGCCCCACAGTCCTCTGCCCCAGAGCAGGTGGGCTGGTGGGAGAGATCGCATGTGGCACGGTTGGGGGGGGGCAGCTGGTCCATGATCCAGTCCATGGTGACCGTGGTCCACTGAAAGGTCTCCATGAAGGACCCCCAGGCCTCCTGGCACGAGGCCAAAGCACGCACCGCGAAACTGAGGTGGCACTCTACCACCCGACCTGGTGCTGTAAGGTCCTGAGGACCTGGGGATTCAGCAGTGGATTGCGGAGGGCTCCGGCGGTGGTGGCTCAGTCCCAGTGGTGCTCCCCATCCCGGCTGGCTGCAGCAGTGGGAGGGCCCTGACAGACTCTCCAGGAGCATGGAGACGGCAGTGCTGTTGTGGCTATCGAATGGTGTGACTGTGCATAGGGGGAAGAGAGAGGACAGTGGCTAGTACTGGGCCCCACCCCATGGCCCTCGCTTCCTCCCCGCTGCGGGCACTGGGTCCCCATCCCCTGTCACCCAGCCTTGGGCACAGTGTCCCTGTGGGTGGCCCTCCTCCACTGTTCTCCCCCCCAGCCTGTTAGCCGATGGTCAGGTGAGATGCCACTTATGCCCTTGTATTAATACGAGATTTCAACTGCTATGGCAGAGCCCACCAGTGACCAGGCTGAGAGCAGCTGAAAGCAGCTGGTTCTTTGTTTTGTGTTTGGTTTGCACAGTAACAGGAGGAGTTAGGTTATGACTTAATTAATTATTTTGTTTATTTATCTAACAATTAATCTCTTACGGTGACAGTGTTGCTTTGTTTGTTTACCTAGCGAGTTAAGCTCTTGTGGTTACAATTGTTACAAGGTTTATACTTTGATTACAAATAGCTAGCATACACTCTAATTCATAGATCTATACTTGTTAAATGTGCGCAAAAGAAAAAGATAAAATACCTAGCAGGTCTTATTCTCACCCCTGCGTTACCAGCGTGGCTTGGCCAGTTTCTGTCAATCCCTTAGGAAGAAGTCCTTTCTCCCTTTTTCTCCAGGAGTCAGGCGTCCCTGGGGACCTGGGGAGACCCCCCACCCTCCTGTCTGGCAGGAAAGATGATTGGAGCTTAAATAGGGGGTCTGCCAGACCCCTCTTTTATACCCATGGGGTCAAGTAGTCTTTTTCCTTGTTTTAATTGAATTAAACTGTCTGATGCTGGTTCTCACAGGGAGTTCAAGGGCGTAGTTCACACCTGTGAGGTAGACAATTGAGGGCATTTGTTTCTTAATGGGCCGGAGATTTTCCTCCTGTCTGGGACCAAGCAGTGCAGGTGAATCAACTGATGGTGATCAGCCAAGGGCAGTCCCAGGCCGGGCTGTTAAGTAGCCCATTGTTCTTATTAGCTTTGCTCTGGGGCTTCAAAGACCTTGGATCTGCACTCTGGGGCATTTCAGGGCTGGGCTATTTCTTTTAACCCTTTTGTGCTCTGAAGCACCTAGGGAAGGCAAGATGAAGTAGAGCAAAAGCGGGGGGTTCTCTCTGGCTACACAGCCCCTCTCCCCCAAGGACGGGCCGCGGCACTGTCCGTGGGGCTGAGTGCTGACAGGCACTGATGACTGTGCCACCATCCCAAGGCCATGCTGTGGCTGGGTCATGATGGCCCAGGGTCTGCTGGGAGTGTAGGGGGCCCTGGTCATGTCTGGGTGCCCCCATCCTGTGATCCGCGGGTGTGCACCCTTGTGGGGTACATACACGATAGTCCACTCAGCAGTCGGGGGACACCTGGTGGGCAAACACCCCTCTGGAGCTTCGGGAGGGCAGGTGTGTGAGGAGCTCCCCTTCTGCTCTGGACCCCTCCTGGGCGGTCCTGGGGACTGGCTTCTCTGGGGACCCTTGAGGTGCGGGGCTGGACTCCAGCTCAGAGACCTGCTGGGGCTCATCAGTCGAGGTGTCAAGGGTGGCCGGGTGGGGAGGACATGTCCCCTGGGGCCCAGGATGCTCCTGAGCTCCCTATAACAGTGGCAAGCAGTGGGGGGGCAGCCCCAGAGTGTCTGGCTGAGTCCCAGGCCCGGGCATAACCCTGCCACAGCTCTTTCACTTTACTCCAGCCATGGCTGGACTGTGCACAGGGGCTGCGTCTACACGTGCACGCTACTTCGAAGTAGCGGCAGTAACTTCGAAATAGCGCCCGTCACGTCTACACGTGTTGGGCGCTATTTCGAAGTTGAAATCGACGTTAGGCGGCGAGACGTCGAAGTCGCTAACCCCATGAGCGGATGGGAATAGCGCCCTACTTCGACGTTCAACGTCGAAGTAGGGACAGTGTAGACGATCCGCGTCCCGCAACATCGAAATAGCGGGGTCCTCCATGGCGGCCATCAGCTGGGGGGTTGAGAGATACTCTCTCTCCAGCCCTTGCGGGGCTCTGTGGTCACCGTGGGCAGCAGCCCTTAGCCCAGGGCTTCTGGCTGCTGCTGCTGCAGCTGGGGGTCCGTGCTGCATATACAGGGTCTGCAACTAGTTGTTGGCTCTGTGTATCTTGCACTGTTTAATGAAAGTGTGTCTGAGAGGGGCCCTTTAAGGGAGCGACTTGCTGTTGAGTCCGCCCCGTGACCCTGTCTGCAGCTGTGCCTGGCTCCCTTATTTCGATGTGTGCTACTTTGGCGTGTAGCCGTTCCCTCGCTGTGCCTATTTCGATGTTGGGCTGAGCAACGTCGAAGTTGAACATCGACGTTGCCAGCCCTGGAGGACGTGTAGACGTTATTCATCGAAATAGCCTATTTCGATGTCGCAACATCGAAATAAGCTATTTCGAAGTTGGGTGCACGTGTAGACGTAGCCAGGGTGACCCTGGGTGGCCAGGCCCCCAGCGAGCCGGGCGAACGCATCTGCGTTCCACTGCTTGCTCCCCTTTATGTGGACCATCTCCTCCTCCCCCGAGAGGCCCAGCAGGGCTTGGAGCTCGGCGTCGGTCCAGGAGGGGCCCCGCCTCTTCTTACTACCCCGCCTGGATGCCTGGGAGTCCTGTGTCCCCTGGGGGTGGGGATGCTCAGGGGGCTGGCTGGATGCCATCATAGGGGCAATGAGCATCGGGGCTCTCTGAGTGCGTGAAGGGCGATCGCGTGTTGCTGCCGGTGCCTGCGGGCTCTCAGCTTCCTGCCACAGGATATCTGGGTCTGTGGAGCTTTAAGGGCCGCTGCACACAGCGATCATAGAGCGCTGCAGGGGCTGGCCAGCCCCTCTCAGCCTCCCAGCTGATTTCTGCCGTGGAGGTACCTGCAATTTTGAAGTAGCAGGATGCGGCTCGTCTATACACGCCCTACGTTGGACGTCCAAGTAGGGCGCTAGTCCCATCTTCTGATAGGAATAGCGATTTCAACATCTCGCCGCCTAACGTCGATTTTAATGTCGAAGTAGCGCACAGCATGTGTAGATGCGCACAACTTCAGCATTGTCCCTACTACATTGAAGTAGTTAGCTGGTGTAGATACAGCCTACGTGACAAAACCTGGCTGGAAGAGTCCTGATTTGTCAAAACCAAAATTTCTTGAGGAATTGTATTGGTTTTGCCAACAATTTTGCAAAGGTTTGTTAGGCTAAACAAGTGCAAGAGCTCCATTTTGTAATGCTCTGTTATCTCCCAGAGGCCCCAAGCATGTGTGTGTTGTCGAGTGTGCCTGGCTTTAGATTCAATAGAAGCCAGTAGACACCAGGGATAAGCTTTATTTGAGCTTTTCTTGATATGCAGAACAGTACAGGCAAATAAATACACAGAATAAGTGACGATGATACGGTGTTGCCCACATACTGAATAATACAGAAGATAGTCTATTTTAGCAATATAAATGTGCATATCGGAACCATATACCATACCCAGGTTTGCTGTGAGTGTAACTGCCCCCGTGCAGACTCAAAGGTGAGGCCTCTAGAGTGCCGTGTAGGTGTCTCTACAGTGTGAGCTAAAGGCCAGCTGGCTCTCAGCTTAGGCTCTAGAAAACACTTATTCTTTCTCTGTGAAGTGGTCTAGGTACCACTACATGGGACAGTCAACCACACCCCGAGTTTACACAAGTAAACTTATAACTGATTTTTACGAATTGTACACAGTTCTACATTAGCAAATGTACAATTGTTAGATGGAAGATCGTGGCCTCCTTCCTTTCCCACTCTCAGGGGCATCCACAATGTATTCACTGGTAAGAGCAAGTTGCAACTTCTATTTACAGTAAACACTCAAAATGCGCGAGTTCAAGCTGCACTAACGCAAGTTAAGCACAACTTAAAATCTCATTCCCCCCAGCCCTGGCTCAACCTCCCCAGGCCCTATGCAGCCTCAGTTCAACCCCTGCCCAGCACCACTCCACCCGCGCACAGCTCCAGCTCACCGCCACACTCCCATGCCTGGCTCTGGCTCACTACCCCTCACACACGGGTCCAGTTCAACATTCCCCAGCTCCAGGTCAGACCCCCCACAGCCCACCTCTGGCTCACCACCTCTGTGCATGGCTCTAGCTAACACGCCCCCACGCCTCCCCCAGCATGAGGCTCTGGCTCACCATCCCCATGTGCAGCTCCAGTGCAACCCCGCTGCCCATGGCCCTGGTTCAACCCCCCACCCCTCCGGCCCCAGTTCAAACCCCTCACAGCCCAGCTTACCACCCGAGCATGGCTCCATCTCACCACCCCTGTGAGTGGCTGTAGCTCAATGCCCCCCTCCACCCCAGTTCAACACCCCCCCGTGTGCGGCTCTGGCTCAGCTCTGTTGCTGCCCCGCAGCAGCCCTAACCCACCCCAGGCTGAACCCTCCTGCCCCCCTCCCATGGCCCCAACCCACTGCCAGGTGAAACCCTCCCCAATTGCCCCCTCAACCCAGGACTTACTTTTCAAAAGCAGCTCCACATGCCCCTGCTGCTTCCCTGGCTACAGAACTTGCATTCCACAGGGGGGAAAAAAAGTTGCCCCTGACTTATGAGAAATTGTAGTTACGCAAGGTTGCATGGGAACGGAACCCTCATGTAAATTGAGGCATTCCTGTACAGTGAATACAGCAGTGAGATTACCTTGTGCAAGCCCTTTGTGTTGGTTATTTCTTTTTAACCTCTATTTATACTCGACTTGGTCACTGTAGTAACATCTACCAATCAGCTACTGATTAAGTAAGATCTCTATTCTGATACAACTTACCCATTAGAATATTGCAAAACTGTTGTAATTAATTGTCAGTTCTTTGGCTGCATCTGAAAGTTTCTGCTCATTGAAAAATGAACCATTCTGGGACCAGTTACCCCTCATCCCAGCAAGTCGAATTGTTCTGTAGGGGAGATAAATGATGGTACAAGAGAACTTCCCGCTGGGGCTGCTTGGAATATACCAGGCTACTCCCCTCGAATCTTAGGGAAGATATATAATCGCAGAAATCTTCCGGCCTTTGATCATTTCTTCCCTGCTTCCGCCCTGGCCTTAGCCAGTGAGCTGAGCACCAGCCTTGGAAATGGACCAGGTTTTTAATTCAATCACAGATCTTTATGCTGCACGGGGGAATCATGGCAGACATTATTATTGTGGACACCAGACTCCTCTACACGTGTGAATTTTGAAAGCGATTAAATATTGAAGAGCCAATTATTTTAAATTTCAGTCACTCTATACTCAACATTTGCAGGAACTCGGGTTCTGAAGTAGGAAATGGGCCACCCATGAAATATTTGTAAATATATCAGCCACTGGTGGCCTGGAATTGATTGTAATGGGCAGCTTTCTAAACCCAGGCACATGACAACACTGCTGAAATTAGTCTGAGAGCTTTTTGTGTGGTTGATTACTGGCTGGTCTTTCTTCTGTACAGAACCTCCTTTGTGGGCTTGTATTTCTAATCTTACAAACTATGTGATCAGGCTGCTTAGTTATTCAAAGGACATGCACAAAGAGTTCAGTGTTTCGCCTGCTTTGAGTTCCTTACTTTAGGCCCTGATTCTGCAAACACTGAAATGAGTGAAGTTACTTAAGAGCGGTTCTGCTGGGGCTGCTGAATAATGTGTGTAAAGTTACAAAGGCCCCAGCCCTACAGTACGCATCACATAGCCAGAACTCTTCATCTTCGTAGACCTCACGGTAGGGTCCTAGATTATGGTTCCAATGCTGCAGAACATGACTTAATAACTTAACTTTGTGTACCTCAGTCAGTGCTGGTCAGTTTCCTGGTTCCCACAGTGAGGGAAGGAACCATGAAACTGACCAGCATGTCTCTGGCCAGTTTCTTGGCTCCCGCTGGTGGCCAGTGGGAGTCAGACGTGGCTTCTCCCTCGCTTCCTTCAGCACCACTGCGGCAACCTACCTGGCTTCTCCCATCTGGGGGGAACCTGCGGCGCAGCTACTTGTCTGCTTGGCTTCCCCCAGCTGGGGAAGCTGGACAGGCAGACAGCTGCAGAATGGCTTTGAGTTGCACTTAACCTGAGTTAACGCAAATTAAGCACAACTCAAAATCACACATTTTGGGGGTTTACTGTAGTTTGAAGCCATTAGAACAGCTTGCCAGAGTTTAAAGCTAACTTTTCAGGTTTAAGGTCTTAGTATGTTATACCATCATGCACCCAAGGGGAAAATATAATAGAAATTTAAAGGTAACTTGAAAAGCAGGAGCAAATAAAGGAACATTTGGTTTTGTTCTGTCTTGTTTCTTGCACAAAAAATATGTGAAAAGTCCTTGTTGTGCGTATTTACTTTAAAGAGGTTTTTCTATCACAGGAATACCAAGAATGTCAGTGTTTTTTCCTGGTTTGCTAAAGAGTGAATGTGTTCACAAACAGTTTTAACCAGTATAGAGAAAATCTGAATATTTAATATAAAACACAAGCAAACCCCACCCCAACCAGCATCACCATATTAAATGTCTTTCTGGAAACCTTTATACATCAGGGCTATGTCCACACTAGCCCAAAACTTTGAAATGGCCATGCAAATGGCCATTTCGAAGTTTACTAATGAAGCGCTGAAATACATATTCAGCGCGTCAATAGAATGCCAACAGCCACGGCACTTCGAAATTGACGTGGCTCGCCGCCACGCAGCTCATTCAGATGAGGGTCCTTTTCGAAAGGACCCCGGCTGCTTCAAAATCCCCTTATTCCTAACAGCAGATATTTCAAAGTGCTGTGGCTGCTGGCATTCTAATGAGGCACTGAATATGTATTTCAGCGCTTCATTAGTAAACTTCAGAATGGCTGTTTGCATGTTGGGCTACTTTTGGGCTAATGTAGACGTAGCCCAGAAGTTGGAAATGACAATTTCTCTCTTTTTCAGTTACCTTTAGTTTTGCAAGATCGGTCACACAGACGTGTCCATTGGAAATGAAAGGAGGAAATGGTAAGTTACGTAGTCAATTTGGAACTGAGGCAATCTAAAAATAAGTGTTTGCAGAGCAGAGTCAGGTGCTGTGCGTGTTAGGCCTGCAGATTTGTTGTTTTTTGTGGTTTTACAACTGTCTTTTGACGAAAGGTTCTCTCTCTCTTGTTTTTGGGTGAAGTTCCCACACAAGCAGAAGAGAAAAGTGGGCAAGAGACTGAACCGTAGCCCACTGAATTGAATGGAATTGATTTCAGTGGCTTTAGATCAGACCTTAAATGATTTCACAGGGGCAAAGTGAGACAGATTATAAGGAGAGCCACCAAATGCTCACAGTAAGCAAAATGAAAATACAGACTATAGAGAACTCTTCTGATGTCTGCCCTGCTGTAGTAGTTATGTTGACTGATAATTCTGGCCCATGTAGGGGCAGATTTTCATAAATCCCATCAGTCATAATTGGGACCAGATTTGCAAAGATCTGAGGCCCCAATTCAACAAAATACTTAAGCATGTGCCTGACTGTGAGTGCATGATTAGTCAGTCTGGTGCCTTCTGTTTTGTATGCATCAGATTAGCCAGCTAATGGCCCTGGCTCCTAATTGAGCACCAAAATAAAGAAGCCAGACTTTTAAATACTCCCAGTACCTGTCCAGGAGCTGATGAAGGTTGAGCTCTGTTAACAAAATAAAACCTTCTTGCTCAGCCATTGACTTAGATTTAAACTTGCTGTAACCTTGCTGTGCTACAAGCTCCCAGCTGAAGTGTGATTTTTGAAGATGAGTATCTCTCTTCAAAGTGATTGGAATGGCTGAACTAATTTAATTGGGGTTGGTGCTGCTTTGAGCAGAGGATTAGACGAGGTGAATCCTGAGGTCTAATCTTCTGTGATTCTTTGAGACAATAAGAGGAAATAAACATATTTCCCTGGTGTGCAAATTTGCTGGTAAATTCAGATAGTTCGGTGGCAGAACTCTGACATGGGTTTTTACAGGACTCTGATGCATTTAAGCTCTGCACCTTGCCCTGAAATATACCGCGCGTGCTCACGGAGTCTCTTCTCTCACGCAATGATCTGAACCTGGTGAGCTGCACAAGCTTGCTGCAGCTGCAGGAGTTACTGGTTTTTGGTTTTGTTTTAGCAGTGTAATGCAGCTCTAGATGGGGTTACAGCTGTGGGTGGCTGTATTTGCAAACAGCCAAGCTTCCTCAGCAGAGGCTTTGACTGAGAGACTCATTAGGAATTCCTTCCTACTCCAGGATCCCTGTCTGAACAAAATACTCTTTAAATTAATTGCTTGCTGCTTTCTTTCAAGGCAGAGCAGTGTTTTCTAGTAGTCTATCCATGAGTATCCGCATCCACAGATGCCAGCATGGATATCTGTGGTTCATTTTTGCAGATACAGATGTGACCGTAGATACAAATTTTGTATCTGCACATTGTTTTGTGGATTGAGAGCAGAGTGTTAAGGGGTTTCCAGAAAGAAATGGCTGGGGGCCATGGTGGAGAAAGACAGAATCACAGTCAGATCTGAGTCACTGCATAAAGTTCCATGAGTTGGTCTGCGTGCCATGCAGAAAAATCCACACCTTCACAGAGCCAGTAAGTTCCCAAATGTAGCAGGAAGTCTGGGCTACAACCAGACACTCAGGTACCACCGCATGCTTTCTGAGAAGAACCTTCACCAAACTAGAACACTCAACCAGGGAAGTAGATGACATCATGAGCAGACCACCCTGAGAGAACCTGCTTTAATACAGAATTAAATTCCTCCTCCCCCCACCCCCTGACTGCACACCCACGCAGGGAGAGTTCAGTTGCTTTCTGACTTCTCCAGGAAGTAGTCAAAGGTGGATGGAGTCAGCTGAATGGAGAGCTGACTGTGCCTTATTCCCATCTAGCTGGAGCTGTGTTGTCTGTGGCAGACTGCTGATGGGCTTTCCAACAGCTATAGTGCAATCCCCATAGGTGTGAATTGGCCTCAGAGGGGTGTGCACAGTGTGTGGGGCCAAGCAGAGTCAGGGTCACTTCGCACCGGAACCCATACAAAGTATCATCAAATCACTACAACCCAAAGTCAGAAATCTTTCCTGGGCCCTCACCTCAAGCCTTCAGACAACCCCCAAGCTCATCCTCAGGAGCAAGCTCCCTGTGTACCAAGGCAGGACAACTCAAAACAGCATAGGATTAAGCCAGAACAAGAGATGCAAAACCAGCAGGCATCTCCCCACTGCTACAATGATAATCACCCTCTAGCACACACCTGTTTAAATCTGTGAGTTCTGCACGTATGTGTCACAAGGTGGCATACGTCAGTTCTCATCCCCAAAGAAAGCTGCACATCCCTTTCTAAAGAGGAACTGCGAGCATAAATGCATAACTCCATCAGACGCTATCAGTGATGAACTGAACAGAAACTCTGTAGCTGGGTCTACACAGCAGAGGTCTGTAGACAGAAGAGGCCTTCTGTCAACAAAACTAGGGTGCATTCACACTACAAATGCTTTCCGTCAAGAATCTGTCGAGAGAACACAGCGGTTTTCCTGGTAGAGTTCAGTTTTGACTGTCCAAGGCATAGCGCCTCTGTCAGCAGATTCTGTCGACAAAAAATAGTGTAGCCACTCCAGGGGAGCCCCTCTGTTAACAGAGAGGGCTCCTGGTTCACCAGGCTGCCCTGTTTACAGGGCTTCCTGTTGGCTGTTCTGTTGACAGAAGGCTGGGCAGTCTGGCCACCCTGTTGACAGAGGGCATTGACAGGAGGAGCCCCTGTTAGGTGTGGGCATGTTCTGTAGACAGAGTTTCTGTCAGGAAAATCGACAGAACTCTGTAGTGTAGACACAGCTTGTGTGGCTTATTACAACCATCACTAGCTCACTAGCACATGCCCCCTCCCTGCTGTCCAGTCTTGTCCTACAGCTGCAGAGGGTTAACAGACCATTTCTCCTTGAATGAGCCATTGAATTCCTAGAATATGTGCCAGCTACTCGTGATCAACATTCTGTTCCATCTTGTATATAACTGACGCTGGAATAACTTTGTCAGACCTGGAGAACAGCTTGAGCTTGTATCTCTCTCTCACCAAGAGAAATAGGTCCAATGAAAGATATTACCTTATCCACCTTCTCTCTCTTTCATGTAGCAATACAAATAGCTAAGTGGTATTGGAGTTGTACTTTAACAGGATAGACCAGTGAAATAATGACCAGATCGGTTTGAATTAAATAAAATGACCTTAACTTTCACTCCAAATTTGTACCAAAGCAAAATTCAGCTTTGTTTAAAGTACACTGAAGTTTAAATTCATAGTAGCTAGCATGGCACTTTACACTTCCCAGAAGCTGTAATTTACAAGAGAAGCATTTCCTCATGACTATGAAATCTGATTTTCTTTCTATTTTGCAATCTCATGGGGTGGCATGTTTTTTTGAACTTCCATTTATACTGTACCAGTGGGAAGCAGGTGAAGTCGGCTTTGCAAGTGTTTGAAATTAGAGGCATTATGATTTATGTGACCTTGTCCAAAAATTGCAAGACACTAATACAATTTGAAGATCTCCAATGTCTAGACATGACCAGTTTCTGATGTTGAAGGGACACAAAAGTTAAATCCACATCTGTTGTTCAGATTTTAAAAATTCAACTGTAGTGTCGGTGTAATCGTTTTCAGTTGGCTCTGAATCTAGAACAGGGTGGGGAGCCTTTGTCAGCTGAGGCCACTGATCAGTCATGCCACAAAAGTGAGAAGCTGTGGGGTCTGGGCGGAAGGAGGGGTGGAGGAGCAGGCTGAGAATTAGGGGATCAAGAAGGTAGGGAGGGTGTGGGCGAGTGGTCTGGTTAGGATGGGGTACAGGCACTGGGTGTAGGGTCTGGGTGAGAAGAGAAGCGTCAGGGTGGGTTGAGAAAGCAGAAGCAGGGTGCTGGTGGGGAGTCTGGGTGTAGGGAGGGGAGGCCAGGGGAGGTGTTAAGGCAGACCCACAAATGGGTGGTGAGCGGGGCTTGGTGGGGGATTGAACTGGGGCCGTGCGGGGCTGGGATGGGTTGAGCCAGGGCCGGGGGAGCAGGATTTTGAGCTGCGCTTATCTTGCATTAATGTATTTAGTGGTTGGCTAAAGATAACGTCAGGTGAGCAATGCACCCATGTATTACAAGCATCAGATTCCTTTCATTGTTTTCTGCTACATTTCTTCTCATCTTGGATGAATTGTCTCTGACAAAGCTGCTCATGTGACACTGAAGTTTTGTTCACAGTTTTTAAGGCTTTTGCTGCTGCTTCTTTTAAGTATTGTGCTGTACAGGCAGGTTCTGGTGTATCTCTTGTTTCTGTGAGACAGATAACCTATTTTTTTGTTTCAGAGAGGGAGTCATGTTAGTCTGTATCCTCAAGAACAACAAGAAGTCCTGTGGCACCTTGTAGACTAACATATTTTGGAGCATAAGCTTTCGTGGGCAAAGCCCGCTTTATGGGATGCACTTTTTTGTTGTCACACAAGTATGTATGGCTTGGTCATTGCATATGTTGCTCTATCATCAGGTCTCATATTAACTAATTTCCTGTAAATACACACTCATCCCTCGCTATACGAGCACAATTGGTTCCCAACTTTTTGCCTGTAGGGGAAAACTTGCAAGAGGGAAACTAAATTGCCATTAAAATACATGTAAAAGTCTCTGATTGGTTCCTCGTGCTCCTAATTGGTGGGAGGAGTGGCAGCATGCAGCTTGAGAAGTAAGTGAACCTTGGTTGTGGGGGGGAGGTGTTGGAAAAGGTGCAGTACCTGTGGGGGGTGCAGTGGGCTGGGGGTTCAGGACTGGACCTGGGTGGATGTTGGGAACAGGCAGGGCTGGGGTGTGTGCAGGGAGTTGCGGGCCAGGTGTGTTGGGAGCGGGCCAGGCAGAGCTGCAGGTTTCCCCATGCCCTGACCAGGGACCCCACGGCTGGCTCTGCTTCAGCTGCGAGGCTGCAGATCTCCCCGTGCCCTGGCTGGGACCCCGCAGCTGGCTCATACAAGCAGGGGAAGTTCACTGTTTTAGTGAACAAAGGTACGTATGTAAGTCCCTCATTTTAGTGAGTACTCGAAAGTCAAGTACTAGTTAAATGAGGGATGAGTGTATTTTGCACACTGTTCAGTTTTCTTCTTACATTATTACATCCAGCAACCTTCCAACAATATCTTCTCTGCTAGATGGAGTGCAAGGTACTCATAATGACTGAATCATGTCAATGAAATGTTCATTCTGAACAAGACAACAGGGAGAAATTGTTGCATAAATGAACCAAGTAAATTTTTAATCGAGGCTTCTTGATGGAATTTGCTAATCCTGATTGTGACCTCATTCATGAGTTTACTGGATAAAGAAAGCTTTTTTCAGGGTGGGGGGTGGGGGGCGAGGATGGGGGTTGATACAGGTAATTTACTGGTTGACATATGTTTAGTTTCAATACTGCCAGTGGTACCAACTGTTAGCCGAAGGTCTGGTGAGATACCACGTGTGCCCTCACTTCATCCGAGTCTATAGCTGCTAGGACAGACAGTCCCTTCGCAGCAGGCAGCCAGGGAGGCTGACTGGTGCCCCAAGGGTCTGCTCCGTGGAGGCAGCACAACTCAGCGCTTAGCTCTCAGTACGCCTTACCAGTGACCAGGCTAATGCAGCTGAAAACCAGCTGGGTTCTTTATTTTTGTGTTGGGTTTGCACAGTAACAGGAAGAGTCAGATTGCAACTTAAACAGTTACTGTTTATTTTAACTAGAAAACTTAACTCTTATGGTTACAAAGTTACAAGGTTTATACTTTGTTTCTTTATAAGGCTTATATTTGATTACAAACAGCACATAACAAAAGGTACTTTAATTCATAGATCTATTATTAAATGCTCACAAAAGCAAAGCACATAGTAGGTCTTATTCTCACCCCTGTGTTACCCAATGTGGCGTGGCCAGCGTCTTGTCATTCAATTCATTGGGAAGAAGTAATACGAGAAGGGTGTCCCCTGGGACCTTGGGAGGCAAAGACCTTCCTGACAGGCAGGTAGAGGTAATTGGAGCTCAGTTAGGGGGTTTGCCAGGCCCTTCTTTATACGTCTTGGGTCACACACACTCTTCCTTATCTTTAAGGGTGCCAATTGAATTGGATCGTCTCGTGACGTTAGTTCTCACAGGGAATTCAAGGGCTTAGTTCACACCTGCGAGGTGGAAATAATTTAGGGCATTCTTTCTTTATGGGCAGGAGATTCCTCTGTCTGGGACCATGTGTGGGCATGTCAATCACCGGTACTAGTCAAGGGCAGCCTGAGGCCCTGGTGATCTGCTAGCTCATTTGCCTTTGCTGTCTGGTTTCAGTCCATTCAGGGTCAGTCTGGCTTTGTGCTCTGGAGCATCAAAGACTGTGCTTGAGATAAACACATCTACGTTCTTGGGCATTCCAAGACTGGGCTGTTCCTTTTAACCCTTTTGTGCTCTGAAGCACCTAAGGGAGGCAAGATGGAGTAGAGCTGAAAAGGGGGTGTGTGTTTTGTCTGGCTACACCAACGGATGGATGAGGTTGTAGATATTGCAGGTGATGGTTGTTCATACTTCTTTTGTCTTAATTAGATGCTGAAACAAAACTGATGTAAGAAATCATTCTTACTGAATATTACTTAATGCACTCTTTTAGAAAAGATGAGATTATAAATGAAAGACTCCTCTTACTGCAGTTTAAATAATATAATTCATTCTAAACCCAGTTTATAGGCAACATGCTGAGCTGTGTGAAATAATAAAACATTAAACTTCATAAACACCTTTTGAAACTTGACTTTTAAACTGGAAATCTTCACCTAGGATGTTTGTATCTTGGCAATCATATCAAAAGTTCAGCAGTAATAATAAAAATGTAATTCATTCCCACAACAAATTTACATATCAATTATATATTTGAATACAAACATTTACAAAATACAAAAGCAGTTTCTCCTCTCTTCGTGTTTACGCCTCCACATCAGCTGCTGGAAGAAGGCCATATCCTCCCTGACTGAATTGACTACATCAACTCTGGCCTTTTTCTTGATGGTACTCCCTTCTTTCCATAAGCCTGTATATTTAAGAGCTAGCTCTGGAATCTCCACTACATGAATCTAACAAAGCGGGTCTTTGCCCATTAAAGTTTCTGCTCCAGAAAAATCTGTTAATCTATAAGGTGCGACAGGACTTCTTGTTGTTGATACAAACATTTTGAAATTTCTAAGTAATCAATTTAACAAAAATTTAAATTTGTAGCAATAATTTAAGTGGTCATTTACTGATATAGTAAAACATAGGAGGCAATCCATAAAAATGGTGCAAAAGTAACTTTGCTAACCAGTGAATCCCTATTTACACTTGGCACATGTTCATTTTTTACAGGCATTTCTTGCCAGGGCTCGCAATTATAGTTTTTATGACCTGTAGCCATAATGTTTGTTTTCTTCTGTTCCCAGATGTTGAGATTGACACTGGAGTGCTTCAGCCTAAAGACTGGTTTTCCCTCTTCCCCTTTTGTCCTCTTGCTTTGTCACCAGTGTTCCTTCTTTCTGGTTGCACACTTTGCTTCTTCTCCATTGTTATTCAGCTCCCTGCAATAAAAGAACTGACAAGATCTGCTATAACCCACATGCATTTTGCTTAGCAATATTTTATTTGTTTAGGAACAGCGAGGAAGGCGGTTGAGAAAGTAATGGATTTCTCTTTGTAAATCTATATGGCCATGTCTACACTAGCCAAAAACTTTGAAATGGCCATGCAAATGGCCATTTCAAAGTTTACTAATGAAGTGCTGAAATACATATTCAGTGCCTCATTAGCATGCGGGCAGCCGCGGCACTTCGAAATTGACGCGGCTGGCTGCTGTGCGGCTCGTCCAGATGGGGCTCCTTTTCAAAAGGACCCTGGCTACTTTGAAGTTCCCTTTTTCCTATGAGCTCCTTTTAGAAAAGGAGCCCTGTCTGGACGAGCTGTGTCAATTTCGAAGTGCTGCACCTGTCCACATGCTAATGAGGCACTGAATATGTATTTCAGCGCTTCATTAGTAAACTTCAAAATGGCCATTTGCATGGCCATTTCGAAGTTTTTGGCTAGTGTAGACACGGCCTCTGTGTACACAAGGAAGAACTGCGAGTAAGGCCGTTTGTTTGACATGCCCAGAACCATCCAGAAGCACAGGCCAGTAATTAGTGGGAAGGCCAGTGGTTTTTTTTTTTAACTTACATGATCCAGAATGTTAGTTTCCATGGTGGATAAAGTCATAAATATTCATAATTTGAGAACTGAGCGAATCAAAGCTCAGGCAGAAGGAAGCTGTAAAATGAGAATGAAAACTGCCGGGCAGTCTCAGCAGATGATTCTGATGAGATGTGCAGTGTTAACGCCTGAAATCAGGGGCTGGATCCTGCTACCTGTGATGACTTTGCCAGTCTCTTGTCCCCAGGAGTACAGTGATTATTCCCAGGATCAATCCCTTGTGTTTGTCCATATTTAAAGCTTGACTTCAAAATTAAAAAAGTCCCCCAATTCTTCCTTTGTATAGAAAAGCAGCCTTTAACTTGCATTTTTAATACCCCTACAGCGTATTTTTATTTAAATATTTACAGAGACTATGATACATTTAAGCCTTAATTTATTTTGTGTTCAATTGAGATTTCATTTTAAATGGGTTTATTTTGAAAGCTAAAATAATAACTTAAAATTAAAATATTATTGGTGAATTAAAAAAATAAACTTTTATCCAACCTGTTCATTGACTAGCGCTCCTCTTATGGCTTTATATGATACTAGCAGATTTAGATGACGTTGCTCAGGTTCTTAACTCAATTAATTGGTATTTTTTGGAAAATAAAATGAAAATATACGCACTTTTTTGAAATGATGCTATTTTTCTAAAAATACAATGTTATTTTTATTAAGTTAATTTTTATTTCACATTTCTTAAAAAAGGATTGTTAAAATTTCTCCATTTAATTTTGCTAGAATATTTTAAATGGGTATTCCATCATTAGTCTTTTTTATTTCATCCCTGTACGCTCTTATCATTCGTTTACATTTTCATAAAAGTGGGCTACGCAAAGTGTGGTTTCCAATAACGTTTTCTTCTGGTTTGCAGACTGTAAGCATAACCTTGCCTGTGCCACAACAGAGCACTACTTCAAATGTCTCCATTTTCTTTCTGTTCTGTGAGGATTATTGAGAAGCAATCCTGCTCCAGGTTTATCTTATTTTTTCTGGTTCATCTTGGTTGAGCCTCTTTCAACATTCACTCAGTTATGTCAATTGTTAGGATTGTACTTAATTTGGTAGTTTAGGCTAGGGTTACACTAGTGAGTTTTGCCTACGCAACCAGTGAAGTTTTGTCAGCAGAACTCATCACTTTCACTGGCAGCGTTCTACCTCAAAGCCATGAGATGTAACACTGCTGCTGACAAAAAAGCTGTGTGGACACTCTGGGAGGGCCTTATCTCAACAGACAATGTTTCCAGAACAGTGGGCAGCTCTGCTGTGCTTCCTGCTGCCTATTTTGTTGAGGGAGCGGCTGGGCAGTTTGGACGCTCTGTTGGCAGAGCAGAGCACTCTTCGGATTGGCTTTTGTGCTTGGCTGCTCTCTGTGGACAGAAGTTTTGTTGGGAAATCTTTTCTGACAGTGACTTCTGTCGACAGATCACTGTAGTGCAACCATAGTCTGGATCTCTTTTTGCTTTTGTTTTATGAGAAGTAATCCCATTGCAGGCACATTCTGGTTTCCTTAAATTGTTTAAAATTATGATAAGAGGAAGCTGCATACCAATTTTTGGAAGCTCTTACTATTCAGGAGAAGTTCTTGATCAAATAGACAAACAAACTCTCTAAACTATCCAAGCATATCAGTATTTTGTTTGATTTTTCACTTAGGCCGTGTCTACACGTGCCCCAAACTTCGAAACGGCCACGCAAATGGCCATTTCGAAGTTTACTAATGAAGTGCTGAAATGCATATTCAGCGCTTCATTAGCATGCGGGCGGCAGCGGCGCTTCGAAATTGACGCGGCTTGCCGCCGCGCGGCTCGTCCCAACGGGGCTCCTTTTCTAAAGGACCCCGCCTACTTCGAAGTCCCCTTATTCCCATGAGCTGATGGGAGTAAGGGGACTTCGAAGTAGGCGAGGTCCTTTCGAAAAGGAGCCCCGTCAGGACGAGCCACGCAGCAGCGAGGCGCGTCAATTTTGAAGTGCCGCGGCCGCCTGCATGCTAATGAAGCGCTGAATATGTATTTCAGTGCTTCATTAGTAAACTTCGAAATGGCCATTTGCGTGGCCATTTCGAAGTTTGGGGCTAGTGTAGACGTAGCCCGAATCTTTCGTTATCACCCGTCTCACATCTGTGCAACAAGCTGCTGAATACACATTTTTAAGACGCCCAGCTGCATTCTTAAGCTAATTGCTTTGCTTTTCCAGATCTTATCCATCGCTTTCAAACTCGCTCTTGCTTTCTCTCTTCTAGTCGCTATTTCCTTCTTACAGTCTAGATCATACGTTATGTTGCTCCCCAGATGTGGTATAGATTATGTTCTAACATCCTAGTGCTTGGAAGACAGCTCAACAGTTCTCATATTATTGTACTTTATTTTTTCTCCCTTTTCCTATTGATAAGGATAACATGTAATAGTCATTTATGTTTTCTTTTTTCTTCTCTGCAGTGACTGACTTTCTGTGTAGATAAGATAGGTCAGATTAGGTATGGTTCAGTTGCTGATATTTTAGTCTGATAATTGTTTAACACTAGCTTCAGTGTCTTGTCAACAAGTCCTTCTCATGACTAGGAGGTATCTTTGACAACCCTTCTTCTTTTATAATAAAACTGCCTCACAATGACATTTTCCGATGGGTTCATTTTTTCCCATGTGTTTCGTTTTTCAAATGTGTCCGTTAATAGCGAGCTGTTACATATGCTAGATTACATGCTTTTCATAGAAAAGGCAGAGATTTTTTTCCCCCCTTCATGGAAGTGGTCATATTCGTCTTTCGGGTACGTGGGCCCATTGACGTCAACTCTCCTATTTATTTTGGTAACATTTGAATTAGACCCCAGGAAAATCCTAGGTCCGTTAAAATTGGTGGGAATGTTGCAATTAGCTCCCATAGGACCAGGATTTCATCCTATATTTCAAGTTTCTGTTTCCTTCATTAGGAGTCATGTAAGTGCTTGCATCAAAACACATAATCTGGTGCAAATTTCCCAAGTCTGGCTTCAAGGCAGTGTTCATCAAGTCAAGTTTTGTATTGGTTTCCATTGTTCCCTTTCATTATTTTGTCTGAAACATGTGGAATTAGATTTTCTTCCAATTAGTATGAGCCAAAAACAACAACTCTGAAATCAACCCTGAGAATGTGGAAAGGCATCACATAAATGATTTGTAGAAGTCTGGACAGTGAAATGTGGTAATTAGTGACCTTTTTCCACGTCATGTTTATGCATCACATGAACAAGTCATTCCTTCCATCTGAGCTTGAAACTGCTAAATATAAGAAAGGTTGGAAACATTACTAAGCAAAATGATCAATAAAATGTTTACTGCACTGAAAAAGATTTAGTAAAATAATTGAACGATTTTGCATTTACTGGCAATTTGAAATTTACTGAATCCAGGAGAAAAAGAGGGGGAAAAAAACCCACCATATTCAGCTGCACTAGAATTCAGCTAGCAAAAGTAAGTTTTTAGCTGAGTTTTTTTAAAAGAGAACACAACCATTTCCTTTTCAGTCCACAAACGAAAGCATTTCCTTGGTTCTCTTGACCAAGAGTGGAAGTGTGTAGTTTAAATCCAAAGCCACTCTGAGAACTGGTTGTAAATATGAAAGCATGGGGTACATACCTGTCAGCTCACGGACTCTGCATTGAACTTGCAACTAATCTGAAGTCGTTCCTAAGTACCAGCTTTCCAAACACATGCTGGGCTCTGGGAATCAAGCTGAGGCTCATAGCTTCCCATGTATCATCAGTAGTAATATTCCACATGCTTCATTCTCTTCATATCACAAAGCTGCATTGTAGAAAGCTGTGCCAGTCAGCGCCGGGGGAAGGTTTATAACTGTGTTAGCGTTATAATGTGAAATCTGTAGGCATGATAATCCTCCACGCAAAGAAGTGCATGTGAAACTGAGAGCTGTACTTTGTGTGTAGCACACTTTCTAGTATTCTTGTGCCTAGTTTGTCTGAAATAAAGAGTAGATTGTAGCGTGCCCTACCTGAAAGCAGGTGGATAAAGAGCTTTGCCTCAATCCTTGGACCCTTGAACAGGGGCCTTGCCAGCAAAAAACAATTGGGGAACATAGGCGTAAACATTAGCCTCCTGAAAGGAGGAATGAGGTGGGGATCGCTTCCTGGTCCCTCCTTTCCTCCACAGCAGTAGATGCTGCAGACCCAGTATGGAGGGGAAGTGCTTGCTGCAGCCCTTCGAATGATGGCAGAGCTGCCACTTTGTCAAACACAGCCCCAGGCCTCTGGAGGAGCTCAGGCAGAGTTGGCCAGAGTTCCTCTAGCAGCTTCATCCTCCCCATGTCCCCTGCCAAGTGCATGCACCATAATTAATTCATGATGTGGGCACTGGGAGGTAAAATAATAAGGAGCTGCAGCCATTCAGGTACCTGCCACTCCCACCAAAATGACTTCTGTGGGGCCAGGAGCTCCATGCTTTACTCAGAACCCTCCAAAACTTTCAGCAGTTGCTCTATTAATCCACTAAATACCCTAGGATGCCTGAGGCATACAAAGGCATCAGAGTTCTGTCCCATGTGAGTTTGCTCCTCTGAGTTGCTCCCAGCCTGGCACCCAGCTCTACAAATGATCTGTCCCTGCCTGGCACTAACCATGTCCGCCCATACCAAAGCTCACTAAGAAAACTGACTGCCATACTGGAAGTTCATCTAGGGCAGTGTTTCTTAAACTTTTTGAGATCACGGAGCACGAAACAATAACGTTTTTTATGTGGAACACCAAGGAAAATTTTATTAGACCAAAAAGAAAAAGAAACCCACACAACGTATGCAGCAAAACCAAAATGAATTAATTTAATCAGGTATTACAGCAATGAAGACATAACATTGTATCTGGGTTGAGTAACAGAAAATATACACCATAAGTGTATGATATTAAAGAAGTGTCAGATGTTCGCAGCACACCTGCAAGTTGTTCACAGAACACCAGAGTTCCCTTGAACGTAGTTTCAGAAACACTGATCTGGGATATGTTTGTATCACAGGCAGTATGGTGACAGAGCATTTACATCAACCGAAGGGGTTTTTCCCATGTTCCAGATAATCCACCTCCCTGAGCCCTAGTAGAATTCTTCCAGCAGCTACACCAGATGTTAAGACGGCTTAACTTCAGCATGCTAGGAGTGTAAAATTTTCACAACACTGAGTGGCATAGCTGGTCCATTATAAATTTTAAGTATAAACTAGGATACTTTTTCAATTGCTTGTTCACATTGATTCCGACCAGGTGTGCATGCTGAAAGCCCACAGGTTTAAATCCTGCTCCAGCTGCAAGAGATTTACGCCAAACAGTGATCCCCATGATGTATGTTTACACTGTTTGGGAGATGAGCACCAGTTGAAAAGGTGCAAGATTTCTAGGAGGTTGAAGGCCCCATTTTAGGAAAGAGCAGCAGTTTCAACTAAGACAACTTCTGATGGAAGCTGCTCTTAGATCTGCAACATCAGATTGCCAGGCACTGGGTGAATGCTCCATCCATAGCACCCTGGCTTCGATTTGGGAAACGGTGCCAAGAAAGGGCTGTGGTCTTAGGACTCTCGGCACTGAAGTCCTCTGGTGCCAGTGGGTGTGCCTGCACCGTGGCAATGTTCCACCTTCCCAATGTTGCAAGGAGACCATAAGGAGGACAGAGGACACTCCCCATGCAAATCACAGCCTGCTCATGAGACTTCCCAGCGCAAGAAACCATTGGTGTATAAAGCTTTGCAGCAGCAGCCATTGACTCGAGCACAGGCACCATCAAGCCATGCACACAGTGCCCCGTGCGGAGATCAGAGTCCTGTGGAGGTCCTGAACTCCCCATCCACTCCAGATATCTATGAGGCAGCAAGGAACCTGATAGAGTTCTCCCAGGTCGGACCATCTCCAATGTGAGAGAAGCACCTAACGCCTTCAAGGGCACTATAATCTGGGGGCAAACCAGCTATGCAGAGGTGTCCCCTATCACCGGTATGGCACCAACATAGGTCTTCACCTACGTACTTGCCGTCTGTGGCGCCAAGGAGCTGTAAGGACACTTTCCCATCACCAGAACCGAGGGACAGACCTAAGACCCCAGATGGAGCATGGCACCAGGACCTGGTGCTCCCTAGATCTCAGTACCAACAGAATGTACCATGTATATTCCCAGATAAGCCATCACCGATTATCATCCCAGTACCAATCCCCAGTACCACCTTTGCCTCCCTACAGGCCCCAAGCACCGGCATCATCAGCACCCCTATGTTGTTGTTCCCCATCAGGCTCAGATTAAGTCATGGCTTCACAGTATTCCAGCAGGAGCCACACCAGCAGGCATAGAAACCAACAACTGATGCCCTGGCGCCCCCCAGTGGCCCACACCCAGTCAGTGGCCCTTGTGAACTTCATGGGCCTATTTCCAGGCCCCAGGTGACATGTCTAGAAACTCAAGGTCAGTGGCATTCTGCCACCACCACTCAGGATCCCCACAGAGCTCCTCAATGTCTCAGCTACTAGAGGCCATGACCTCAAGGCCCACAGAGGACAGATCCTGAAACAGCTAAAGCCCCTGAACAAGCCAAGCAAGACCAAGCCACTCAGAAACTATATTCCAGCCCGGACCAATCCCATTGACCCCCTGCCACTGCTAGCATCTTTGTCGTTGTCTCCAGATGAATCTGAAGTAGGCATAGCCATAGCAAGTCCCTCGCCATTTGACCAGAGGGTTTATCAATTGCTACCCTAATGCGTGACTCCCAATATGAACTTCCTGGTAGAGGAGGTGGCAAAAATGGAGGACCCAGTGGTGGACATTCTAGCCCCAGGGTTCACCAATCATGAAGACTATCCAGATTAACAACAGCACTCTGTGGCAAACCCTATCCTCAGCCCCCTCATAAGCTATTCGCACTAGATACTCATTCAAGTCATGGGATGCTATGTCCAAATTTTCGGAACTCCTCCCAGCTGATTCAAAGCAAGCATTTTCAGCTCTCGTTGACAAGGGAAAGACTGTAGTGAGAACATCGCTCCAGGTCACGCTTGACTCTGCTGATTCAGCAGCAAGGATGCGTCTTCAGGAGTGGTCGTGAGACTTTTGGCTCCAGGCATTTGGCTTACCATCCAAAGTTCATCAGAATGTGCAAGACTTTCCTTTCAAAGGCAATGGTCTCTTTTCCAAGCAAATAGAGTCCAGATTGCATTTACTCAAGTACTCTAGGGTTGTGTTGAAGTCCCTTTACAGCCACATGCTGGCATACCAAGGAAGCCATTTAGGTCTCAGCCTCAGAAGCATAGAAATTACTCTGCAAGGCCCAGGCAGGAACAGTTCCAACATACGAACAGAAACAATAGACACTGGCCCTCTAACCAGTGAGCAGGTTTGGGGTGATGGCTCCTCCAAGTCCAATTCAGGTCCCAAACAGGGGTTTTGAAGGTGTACCTGAGGACAGCATACGAGTCCTAGATCCAGATCTATAACCATGTTCCCTGAATTGGCTATCCCACTTCTGTTGTGCATTGTCCCATATCAGGTTAGACCAGTGGTTCTTCACGTGGTGGAAGTGCAGTACTCCCTTAATTTCTCCTCTTCCCCTTCCCCCCAACCCCACTCCCCATTGCTTTTCAGGGACTCTTCTCATGAGCAACTCCTTATAGAGGAGGTGCAATTACTTCTTATCATAGGAGCAGTTCGAGAGGTCCCTCAGGATGTAAGAGGCAGGGGATTCTACTTCCACTAGTTCCTGATTCTCAAAGCCAAGGGAGGCTGACATCCCATCCTGGACCTGTGGCAGCAGCTTAAGCAATACACGAGGAGGTAGAGGTTCCTTGTGGTATCCCTGGCTGCCATCATTCCTTCTCTGGCTCCAGTCGACGGGTATGCCCCCTCAACATGGACGACACCTTTTTTCACATCATCGTTCTCGCAGCGCATAAGTGTTTCCTGATATTCGTAGTCAGCACAATTATTACCATTCATGGTTCTTCCCTTCAGACTATCCACAGACCAACATATTTTTACCAAAGTCATGTCAGTGGTAGCAGCCTTCCTACACAAAAGAGGATTGCAGGTATACCTGTCCCTGGATGATTGGTTGCTGAGGGGTAACTCCCAGGAGCAAGTCCAAGCCCACTTATGCCTGGCTCTGGACACTTTCCAGTCATATTAATACCCACACAAAGAATATAGTACCTTCAAGCAATCCTTGACTCAGTGCAAGTGAAAGCCATCTTCCCAGACTCCAGATTTCAATCCATGTCTGAGGCCATCATCTCCCACATGCAGTACCCAGCCACAACTGCAAGGGTATGTTTCACCTAGTAGGGCAGATGGTGTCTTGCTCTTATTTGATAACCCTCAAAAGGTTATGCCTCAGACCACTATAACCCTGGCTGGCCTCTGCCTACCACCCAAAGTGGGACCTGTTGTTGATAGCGGTATTGTCAGACAGGTACTGGTGACACACATTGGAATGGGATTGGGGGGCACATCTGAGGAACCTCAGAACCCAGGCATTCTGGGTTCAGAGTTCAGACTTCATATCAACATCAACATCGAAGAACTCAAAGCAGGGAGGGGTAAGGTCATTCACATTGTATCAGGAAGCCTGTGTCTCTTGGACTTCTGCATTGGCCACTCTATTCACCTCAAGGCTGAATATCTCCTGAGCCTGCAGAACAACCTGGCAGACAGTCACAGCTGATTGTTTCTTAGCTACAAGTGGTCCATCAGGCCAGACACATCCACTCAATCTGTGTCTATTACTGAGAAATAGGCCAGTGTTATTGGACAAATAATCTTTTATTTTCTCCCAGTAAATGCCGTTAGCATGTACCATAGCTATTAATTGAACTTGTTCAATGTCTTGGAATGGATACTGGATGAAACACTAAGCACTAAGACAAACTGACTGGAATCAGAATGTTTAAAATTAAAGCTTAAGCTTACTTAACAGTGCAGGACATATACATTTTTCTGATGGCGTGTGCTGTCTGTCTTCAATGCAACTGTCCTGATTCACTGGAGCTGAGGATCTAGGACATACACAGGAAATCAGCTGCACTGTAGATCATTTCATACATATGATGTTGGTGGCACTTTTTGGCATTAAGGTGGAAAAGCTTATTTGCCCGTGTTCATAGAATGCTTTAAAAATCAAAAATAGTTCTTTTAAAGTTTGAGTTGGCGATGTTGGTATACTGAATGCAAAGCTCGTCTCCAAAGCACCCACCACCAAGCTAATATAAACAGTAAAAGAGGTAAGGAAGAGTTGGCCCAACCAGAGAGGAGGGCCTCAGCTGGTATCATTATCTTCCCTAGAGTTTGAGACAGTTGTTTTCTAGTGGCGGAGCTGTCTTTCCTTTCTGTCCTCTGATCATTGTTTTTCAGCTGGGACTCTTTGTCATATCTCTCTTAGCACCTGGTTTTCAACTTATGCAAAGCTAATGGAACAATTTATTTTCGTTAAAGCAAAATAGATAAGCAGGTGTGCTGTGGTCTGTCAGTCTCCCACATCTTGTGTTAAATTAAGCCATTCTCTTCATGTAAACTGAAGGGTCCCCTTTCTCTGCTCTACCCTCCTTCTGGTTTTGAGTCTGTTTGATAATATTAGAAACACCTACCTAAAGGTGCTGTTAACAGCTATTTGTTTCATGCGACACTGAGCATTTTGAAGGCTATGTAACTCTAGCAGAGCAACTGATGCGACTTGTTTATGCATTTTCAAGGTTCAAATCTGAGAACTTGAAATAGAGGTCTGTTTTCTCTACTAGGCTTAACAGGATCTACTGCAACTAGGATCCTCATCAAGTAGCTCTGTTCATGACTCTTCCTCTTTCCGAGTGACAGCTCATATGCATTGGCAAATGTGTTCCCATGTTCCCTTCTGTCCTTATCAGACAGTTTAATTTCAAATCCAAAAGGGTGACATGGGCATGGTTTATTTAAAGTGGATCTGGGCATTTGCCAGTGCGTTGCTTGCACCTCTGCAAAGGAGCTCTGACTTTTTAGGAGAATAGGCACAGGTGTAATTTGATTATTTTTGGATGCATGATTCCTCCCCCATCTTAGTTCTTACTTAGTGGCTTAGTTCTCACTGCAGAAGCAAATGAGTAGGCCTCAAACTTTAATCAAGCTAACGTAAATGCTGATGCAAAGGGAGGGGTTAGGAGTCAGCTAGAAGGCTTCTAAAAGATGTAACTGTTGGGCGGGGGACTGCCAAGTAGGCGTGTCTTTATCTTTTGGTTGTAGCTGTGTAACTGATAAGGAATTATCTACTCTTCCATTCTGACACAGTGGAGCGATCTGGTTGTTGCAGAAGGTACCGCTCTTCCTTTATTTTAACAGCCTGGCTACCCAAACTTGGTAACTGCCTCCTTATTTGGGACTGAGATCTGTGCTGTGTGAAGGTTATCAAAACCTTGTAACTCTCTTGCTGAGGGGGGCCTCTCCCGACTGCGCAGTCTGTCTGTTTCGGTTACTGAAGACTCCTCTCAGCAGCTGCTTGTCTTCAATAAAGGTGACTCTGGCAAATCTGAGATAAACACAGTGCGAAGACCATGTTTTCTTCCACAATTTGGTGCCATGACTCAGATCACAACACGGGGGAGGGTCTCTGCAGCAGGCCGGCTGGCATCGGGGTCCTCAGCACCTGAAATTAGGAGACCTTTGAATTCTCCAACTAGGACTCCTGACACTGCTTCGGTTCGACTGCTGGTGACCCTCATCCCAGCTGACACAACCACGAAGTCTTGTTACTGACGCAGTTTTGCCAGACTCACTCTCCAAGAATTTTCAGGTAATTCTGATTTATTCTGGTTCTGGCTTAGGCGGCATCAGTGCATGTATTTCCCTGTGTGAGTGAGTCTGGGTCCAGTCATTTGACTGGACATGTCCTGTGGAAACCCACAGGTGATTTTGAGTGTGTGATGGTGGTAGTTTGTGTGTGTTTCTTTTCTGCCCTTGTCTCTGGTTCTGGGTGAGTTTTGAACTCACATGCAGGCGGAAAAGGGTTTGGCATTGCCGTCGCCAATATTCCTGGGCATTGAGCCTCCACTGAGTCCCTTCTGTCTCCCTCATAAGTTTCCCTGTGTGTATGGCGCTGACCAGGGCTGGGACTGGGAAGAAATCCTGAACCTCGTACCTCAGTGCAATGATCCATCATATGGGCCAATGGGAGTAGAGCGAGAGGATGTAGGACCAAGCTATCCTATATAGCTACGTAAGCTGTTGGCCAGGTCTGTGCTCATCTTGGCTCCAGCTGCCCCAAGATTCCTGTGAGGAGAAGCCTGATGACTAGGATGTCTTGAATGCAAGTGGCGGGGTCGGGCGAGTAATGTAACTCAACAGAAGTGCTCTCTTTCCACCCTGTCTCCTGGCTCATTCTGAACCCTCTCAGCTCAAAACCACAACCCCGATGGATGTGTGAATGTATAGGAACAATTGAGTCTGGTTTAGGGGATGGGTGGAAAGGGATCTGTCCCTCCCCAGGGGACGCCTGCTTATTAAATGTACGTACATTATGGTCCTGAGACTTGCAAGTATCTGGATGAATGGAATTGGTATACCAGGGATGATCCAGCAAAGCATTTTCCTTTAATGGGAACATTTCATCTGGACAGGGTGGTGTATCTTAGGGAAGCTCTAGAGTCGAAAGGGGTAAAATGCCAGCTGGCCAGTGGGAACAGTTTTTTCTGGTGGTATGAGGAAATATCCAAGTGCTTAAATGAATCCCAGGTAAGGAGTCTGAGGGCTCCCAAGAAAAATTCAAAAGGTCAGTTCAGATTTTTTGATGCAGAAGTCATGACATCTAGCAGGTCAATGGGAGCTGACCCACGAGATTCTTTAGAGTACAAACACAGACGAGGAGAAGAAGGAATGTTGGGGAAGACGGCACAGCTAATCAGGGATTTCACAGAGATAGTGACCAAGGCAAAAGGATAGTTTGGCAGCAGCGGTTGTACTCATGTATGCTGCAGAAAGGCAGTGTGAGGAGGCATAAACCACACAGCTGCAAGCTGATTTGGAAATGTAAAAAAAAGGATGTGCATAAAAAAAAAAAAAGACTGAGTATGTGAAGAAGGAAATTCAAGCTAAGGCTTTCCAGCCAGCATGTATAATAATGAAGGGAAGATCCCTGTAATGGGTTTAACTAAGATTCAGTTTGCTGTTGTGGTCTGGACAGACACGAGGAGAGAAAGGAGTTGTGACTGTGTTATAAATATAGGAGATAAGTTAAATAAGTTCAGCAAACAGAGCTGTGAGAAATAGTTTTCTGGACAGATGCCCAGGTATAGGACCTTGAAGGAACTGCCCCGCTCGCTGTTTGTCTCAGTTCTTTTGCCGATTAACTCTTTGTGGGACAGAGTGTAGTCATGTAGTGAGGGTGCTAATGATGGAAATTTATTTGCGATTTTTTATTACTACATTAAGCTGCGGGGTGCAGAAGAAGCTCTCATTCCAGCATCCATGCAAGGTGATGTCAGGCACACAAAGTAAACAGGTAAAGGTGATATTTCTCCCTCCAATCTGTTTTACTTTTATGTTACTTGAAACAATAGCAGGTTTAAAATCAAAGCCAAAAAAACTGACTGAAGAGAAGTATTTGTGTTCACAATTTTGTTTAACTCTTCCAAGCGACTGTTTTTTTTACAAAGATTTCTTAATGTGTGACTGTCAATAAATGCAAATACCATTTGTATCGTATTGAAGCATATTATAAAAATCGCTCAATTAAAAATTCCTTAATGAAAGCGGGGACACGTTTGATTCTGTGAGCTGAACACATGTGGTTTGCAAATTTACACATTTTCAGGTTTTTTGAGTTTTATCTGACTACTAACTCTCAAAAGTTTCAATAATGTAGGCCCTAACCCAACAAACAGTTACATGTGGATGTAAGTCAGCTGTATAGCTCTATTGACTTCCGTTTCACCGTAAGGCTAAACGTGTGTAATTTTTTTGCTGGTTCATAATAGTTTGTAAAGTCTGCCTCATCTCTTTCACTGTGTCTCCTTCCATCATGTGCCTAGTATGTGGTTTCCTTCCTCCACATTCTCTCTGAAAACGGGAGGTAATCAGTTTTGGGCTTCTGTTTCCACAGCATTCAGTACCATGAGGCCTGTGTCTAATAGGCCCATAGATGAGAAGTAAATAGGAAATCGTGCTATTTGTGAAACGCAATGCTAAGACTGACAGCAGATAAAATTCCTCATGTTTGCTGGTGGAATTGTTTTTGTGCTGCAAAAATAAGACAAAAAGAACACTATTTTTGCAGAAATATTTGCAAGATATTTGCTCAGCAAAAAGTGGCAGACAGAGAATCTAAGGCTCAGGGAAAACTCTCAAGGACACTGTTTAACTAGAGGATTCTAAAAATATAATCATGTATTTATTTTCAGTGTACCAAGAACACACTGCTCTCCAGGGGATTAAAATAACACCAGAGTGCAATGTAATGTCCTTGCTAGCCAGGCTGCAGAGGAAACATGCAAACTGATATGTGGCTTTAAGTTTTATTATGAGACTGTAGATATTCTGTAACTGAGAAGATATTTTGCTTTGAGATAGGTGACATTTAAGGAATTCCTGCTCACTTCAATGGACAGTTGAGCCCTCAGAAGCATTTTACAGTAAATCCTCAAGAAGTGCGATTTTGATTTGTGCTTAACTTGCATTAACGCGAATTAGGTGCACATCAAAACTGCCCCCCTCTCCAGCCCCCAGCTCCCCCTGCTGGGAGAGCCCAAGAGGCACACAGGCACTTGCAGTGCACTTTCTCCCAGATAGGGGAAACCGGGGCGCAGCAGAGCTCTGTAGAGACAGCTGCCTGCTCCCCCAGCCAGGGGAGTTCCAGGGGACTCCCCACATCCCTACTTATGCAAAATTTGATTTATGCAGAAGTTGCACAGGATGCAACCTCCACGTAAATCAAGGGGTTACTGTACTTTCCTTTTTTTGCTTCCAGAGCTAGCCACGTCTGGCTATCATAATTCTCTCTGCAAGCCACCAATACGTACCTAAGCAAATCCTCCTTGGTGCCCTTTGGTATTTCCCAAATAAAGTTCTTCTTTGCAGGTGGCTTGTGATCTGTTTTAGAAATCTGCCCATCACATTGACACATTGGATTGTGTGGACTGCTCCAGGCTGAGGTTGATGGTGAGGTGGAAACTATTGAAATCACAGTGAAACTCTTCAAGAGCCTCTTTCCCATGGGTCCAGATGATGACAATGACATCCATGTAGCACAAGCAGAGGAAAGGTGGTAGGGAACAAGAGCTGAGGAAGCGTTGTTCCAGGTAACCCATAAAAATGTTGGCATACTGTGGGGCCATGTGGGTGCCCATAGCAGCACCGCTGATCTGAGGGTATAAATTGTCCTCAAATGTGAAATAGTTGTAGGTGAAGACAAAGTCGCAAAGCTCCACCACCATTTGTGCCTCGGTCTCATCAGGGGTAATGTTCCTAACAGCTTGAAGTCCATCTTCATGTGGGATATTGGTGTAAAGGCCCTCTACATCCCTGGTCGCCAGGATGGTATTTTCAGGAAGCTCACCAGTGAATTGTGGTTTCCTAAGGAAGTCGGTGGTGTCTCAAAGAAAGCTGGTAGCGCTGGTAGCATAGGGTCAAAGTAGAGATTCCACATATCCAGAGTGCCAGTGCATTAGATGATGGGGCATCTGGGAATCTGCTCAAGACCCTCCCTACAAAAACACAGGAACAAATCTACACAGACACACCCCTAGAACTCCAACCAGGTTTATTCTTTTCTACTACCCAAGATCCTTAAACCTGGGAATCCCGGATGCCCCGTCATACAGTCAGAAACAGACGTGTGTGGAGAGCCACTGCCCAGTTTCTCGTCGCCGCAGTTCCAAAGCCTTGTTGTTGGCCCCCATCACACCACTTGAGCCTTTGCCCTCTTTTTCATGTTGTCGTATTTTTAGGGGCAGGTCAACACAAAGCATTTTAATTTGACCGATTCATGTCACGCAGGGTTGTGAAAATATGCACTTTGAGCAACATAGTTAAGCTGACCTAAACCATATGCGCAGCTATAAGCTGTCAGATACATTCTCCATCTACTTCTCTCGGGGAGGTGGTTGAATTAATGTGCTAGGCAAGCCCCTCCCATTGCAGTAGTGAGTGGCTACCCTGAAGAGCTCCAGTGCTACAGCTAAGTAGAAATATAGCTTGAGCAACACATCTGAGGGCCTTGGCATGTACAGAGCTGGCCGCCTTGTTCTGGTCACTTTCAGTGCTCACACACCTCCAGGTACCATGTGCTGCTGTAAATGACCTGGATACTTTTAGACTGCCAGCCTATCTTCTTTTACACTGTCTCATTGTGCTGTTGGTTAAAGGCCTGGAGAACATTAGCTATGAGGAAAGACTGAAAACATTGGGCTTGTTTAATCTAGAAAAGAGAAGACTGAGAGTGGTTTACAAGTATCTAAAAGGGTGTTACAAGGAGGAGGGAGAAAATTGTTCTTCTTGTCCTCTGAGGCTAGGACAAGAAGCAATGGGCTTAAACTGCAGAACGGGAGGTTTACGTTGGACATTAGGAAGATCTTCCTAACTGTCAGGGTGGTTAAACGCTGGAATAAATTGCCTCAGGAGGTTGTGGAATCTCCATCACTGGAGGTATTTAAGAGCAGGTTAGATAGACCTCTATCAAGGATGGTTTAGACTACACGGTACTTGGTCCTGCTGTGAGGGCAGGTGACTGAACTTGACAGCCTCTCAAAGTCCCTTCCAGTTCTACTGTTCTTTGATCTGCTGCATCTGCATCATGACACTCTAGCAACAGAAGGTCCTTCCCCTAACTAGGCCAAGCTCTCTGCTTCCATGCAGATGCTAACCGTGTTCACCCTTTCCTGCTGAAGGTGGGTGTTCTGCCTGGCTTGGAGTTCACTGCTGCAGGAAGCGTCCTCTCTTTTCTCAGACATTCTGTGTTATGTCTTACCTTCATAGCAAACCACGAGAGCTGTGAGAACAAAACATTTTCAAAGGCAAAACACTAACATAAAACCTACAATCACTCCTAATGTCGACTCTGAGGCTCCAGTCAGCCGTTTAGTAGCGCTGTGTTTGGGGAGTGCAGTCTGTCACTTCCAAATTTGCTAATGTTTCCTTTGAGCTCACTAAGGTTTCAGTGCTGCTGTCTTGAAACTCACATGATGTTTACAAAATTCATTTTTCCACTGTGCTCATTAGACAAGCTTTGTTACTGAAGCACTTGTTTCTAACCATAGGCAAGATCCAAGGTCAGAAAGGAAGCCTTGCCCCTGAATTTACTGGGGAGGTCATCTGGACTTTAAATAGCTATTGAAGGGGGAAAAAAAGAAAAGTGGAGATTTTCCTCTAAACTGGCATGAAAGTTTCTGTTTTTACCATCTGCCATCAGAGAAAGAAAAGTATGGAACTGGGCTGCGGGAGGTCACTCACATAACTCAAGGAACATGTAACTACATTAATATTCAAGTTTAAGATCTAAACCAAACCAAGTCTTTCCATTGATGTTAATGACTTTAGATTAGGCCTGTAGAAAAAATTTCCTAATTACCCTTTCCACCCCCCCGCCACACACACACACCACCTCTTTTGACTAGTTGTTTCTTGCCTTCTTTTTTAGGCCCAGCATCCAGCACTGTGTTGACCATCTCGTTCTGATGCACCATCCACTATGGTTCACATCAATATATTGAAAAAAACAGCGTATGTACTATTGGTATTGCTTGGACTTCTGACTATTTGTGTGTGGAGACAAACAAGAAAAGGCTACTATGTTCCCGTCACAAAACAAAGCAAAAGTTTTCCCTTTGGCAGGACACTGGGAAGATGGGACATACTCACATCCAGAGTCCTTTCCAACAAGGCTGTGAATGACAATGTCCAGGCTGCCGCTACTGCTGCTTTTCAGGTCAAACTGGATAAAGAAAAGGACTGCATTTCTCCAAGACCTCCAGGAGACAACTCAGGGCTAAAGTCCAAGAAATCACAGGGCAAAGTGAATGTCTGGAATGAGAACAGTTCATCAAAGAATCTCATACCTCGACTGCAAAAGGTCAGGAAGAATTACCTGACCATGAACAAGTACAATGTCACTTACAAAGGGCAAAAGAATTCTGCCAAACCCAGTCCAGAAAAACTACTGTGCCAGCTCCAGGATAGAGTGAAAGTGACGATGATCCATTGGTCAGACAATCCATTTAATACCTCTCAATGGCAGAACCGTCTACCACAGAAAAACTTCAGCCAGGTAGTCGGCCACTTGGGTCGATGTGCTGTCGTGACCTCCGCAGGATCTCTGAAGTTCTCACACCTGGGACCAGAGATAGGTTGGTATTACTTTGCTAGGGCAAAACTATAGAATCTGGGGTTTGGGCTCTGAGACTAGAATAGTCTACCACTGCCGCTGGGGCACAGTTACTCATAGGACTCTCTGAATTTAGAATTAATCTGCAAATTCACAAAGATGCTTGTAGCAGCTTGAAATACTCGGTTAAGATTCTTACTCGTTGTAGGTGTGTACATTGGGGAACAGAAATAATGAGCAGGCACCCACAGTTTCCATGACCCACATTCAAAATTAGTGTTGAAAACGCAGCTGTATTCAGCTCAGGATCCGTACACCAGGAGTCAGCAACCCCTGGCACAGGTGCCAAGAGTGGTACGAGTCAATTTTCATCAGCACATGAGGTGGGAACTCTCCTCTCCCATGCAGCCGGGAGCTTGCTCAAAGCCAGGCCACCTGTGGATTAACGAAAGACCAGCTAAGGCTGCCAACCACCACCAAATGGGAAAGCTCTGCATCTGCATTTATTTGTTAATGAAGCTGTTGTAAGTAGGACTATTAGTGACTTTGAAAACTATCACTGGCTTGTGGGCTGGTCAAATATGGGGCACTTCACCATGGAAAGGTTGCTCGGAAAGGTTGCTGACCCCCTGCCGTACACTTGCAGCCAGTGGTAAAATTTCCACTGCAAAGTAAGGGTTGCAGCAATAATAAGCAGCTGCGGCCTCCACTCTAAGACTGCTGGAGAGCCGGAGTCCCCTAAAGACGGAGCGTAAGGCAGAATGGGGACAGGGCATGGCCATGGGAGCCGCAGTAAGCGCTGATACTGATTGAATGCATCTCTTGAGCAGCCTCTACCCAGAGGCTGTAACCTAACTGCTGGCTACATCCGAACGCTGCCCTCTGCCAGCAGGACAGCAGAAAGCAGCACTCCCAGACCTTCCTTGCAGTGAGCCCCCACTGGAATGTGTAAATTCAGGGCGGCACAGTTTGGACTGCATCCATCGGCCCGTTGTTTCTAGCTTTATGTTTCTCTTCTTCACTGGAAAATAAGGAGCCGAGATTCCCTTTGGCCTGCAGCGTGTTTATATCTGCATGGGTGTGGGAAGAGCTGGGGTGATGTTCAATGATCTCACTTGCTTCAGACAAGAGCCAGGAAGACTGGGACAGTGAGAGAATGGGAGAATGTAGGAAGGAAAGTTATTTTAGTGAAAGGTTCTGTTTATATGGGGCTCCTGGGTGTGTGTCAGTGAAGTGCTGAAAGCATTTGCATGTTACACCCAAAGTGATCTACTGAGCAGCTGTGTGCCAGAAGCCAAACCCAGCCTGCATTGTTAAAGAGTGGGCTGGATCCTCCACTCATGCCAGTCAGTGTAGTCCTGGGGATGTACATGGAGCTTTGGTGATTTGTGCTGCCTGAGGATCAGGCTCAGTAGCTGTTTGTGGTGTGACAAGGCAACTGTGCAGGATCTTCTTGGCCCATTTTAAGATCACAGTACAGTTGCTATGATAGAAATGTACATCCCATTCAGAAACCAGTACTTGATACTGTTTTCCCATCCAGGTTGCTAAGAATGATGTCATTGACACACACATCCTGTACCCCCCGTGTGGGCCCAGGCTTCACCCAGTCAGCAGCCACAGAGTAACAAACACGTTAAATTGCCAAAACAAGCCTCCCTTCACTGTCTTTAAGGGAATGTGGGCAAGACAGCTCCCTAGAGCTGAACGCTTTCATCGTTCAGCTGGACAGACTGATTGGCAAAACGTAGGTGTGCTCCATGCTTCGGCACTGTGTTAGTCTGACGGCACAGCTCCTGCGCTTAACATGTACAAATGCAGTAATCCCTCAAAATGCACAACTCAAAATCCTACTTCCCCCGGCCCTGGCTCAACCCCCCACAGCTCCACACAGCCCCAGCTCAACTCCACCCCCTGCAGCCCTAACCCTCCCCAGGCTGAACCCCCCTGTCCCCAGCCCACTGCCAGGCTTAACCCTCCACAGTTGCCCACCCCCAACCCCAGGACTTACCTTTCAAAAGGAGCTCCAGGTGCTCCTGCTGCTTCCCCGGCTGCAGAACGTGCTTTCTGCCAGGGAAAAAGCCGCCCCGACTTATGCGAAATTCGAGTGACAGGAGGGTGCGTAGGAACAGAGCCCTCACATAACTAGAGGGATCACTGTACAGCTTTCACTCTTTTGGCTATAGCTGATCACCTGCTGTACCACACAATCATCTTCTGTCAGTACCAAAGCTCCCTCTAAGAAAGCAGCAGCTGGTGGAAGTGCATAGTTGGGCCCGTAACTCTCCAATTTCATGGTTATGACAACCACACATTTAAAATAACAGTGGCTTGTCTTGTTCACGGCTTACTCTATGGGCAGCATATAAATGGCATAATTGTGCTTGAAGGTCTAGTTTACCAGGCCCCCGTCCAGCAACCCCCTTTAGCACCTGCTAAACTGAATGCCTGGGAGTAGTGCCTTTGGGGCATTACTCGCAAATGTAAAGCACAGGCGTTGCTGATCATGCCCTCACCCCCCAGCCGTGCTGGCTGGCTGGTGCAGATAACAGAAAGTAGTACAAAGTGTTACCCTTGGACTTCCTGGATGAGATTTTTTCAGAACTGTTGCTGGTATAGCTCGATATTTCCCTTCTCCTCTGTTGAGTGCTATGCATGGCGGAGATGCCAGCTTGCCTGCAGTATTGCCCAGTCTCCGAAGTGCTTTAGGCACTCATAGGAGGAGAGATGCTTATCAGATGAGAAATACTATTTTTAATAACACTGATCCAGGATGGTCTTGTGGTAAGTATCAGACTCGGGCGTGAGAGCTCTTTCTCCGGGTTTTCAAAGACATGCAGATTTTGGGTACCTCACCTTTTGATGCTGTCCCCCCCCACCCCAACTTTGAGTTGAGTTTGTAGAAATCTACGTCAAGCTTATAAGTTTTAACTCTGGCATAGCAGCACATGTACACGGGATTTTGCGAAGAGAATAATGTTACAGTGTAATCATCTCAGCTTCGGTACCAGAAAGATAATGTAACAAATAATTAAGGAGAGTCCATCTGCAAGCCATTAGAAGATAAGGTGATAGGGAACAGTCAGCACGGATTTGTAAAGAACCAACCCAGGGGCTGTCCTTGGGTTATATCTAGAATTTGGTAAGGCATTTGATACAGTCTCATCCCAACCCATTCAGAAGGTCCTGGAGCTCCTGGCTATTCATAGAATCATAGAATTCTGGGATGGAAGGGACCTCAGGAGGTCATCTAGTCCAGCTCCCTGACCAAAGCAGGATCTGCCCCAGCTAAATCATCCCAACCAGGACTATGTCAAGCTGGGATGTAAAAACCTCAAGGGATGGAGATTCCACCAGCTCTGGGTAACACATTCCAGTGCTTCACCACCCTCCTGATGAAATAGTTTTTCCTGCTCTCCAACCTACACCTCTGCCTCTATAACTTAAGACCGTTGCCCCTTGTTCTGCCACCTGTCACCATTAAGAATAACCTCTCTCCATCCTCTTTAGAGCCTCCCTTCAGGAAGTTGAAGACTGCTATCAAATCCCCCCTCAGTCTTCTCTTCTGCAAACTAAATAAGCCCAGATCCCCCAGCTTCTCCTCATAGGTCATGTGCTCCAGCCCCCTAAAAGTTTTTGTTGCCCTCTGCTGAACCATCTCCAATGTGTCCAAAACCTTTTGATACGGTGGGGCCCAGAACTGGACGCAATTGCAGCACCAGCGGTGGCCTGAGCCCTTTAAATCAGCACCAGCATCTCATAGAGCCCCTGAGAGTTGGGGTGGGGGTATGCAACACAGTCTCGGCAGCTCTAAGGGCAAGCTGCCCCCAGCTCGCTCCTTCCAGGAGTGCAAAACCACACCCTGACAGTTCTGTTGGCTCCCAGGCTTCATGCTAGATGGGCAAATAAGGTTAGTTGAAAGATTTTGGGGCCCAGTCCTGCACAATGCTGAGGACAGTCAGGCCCAGTGTGAGCTGAGGGCACTTAGCAGCTTGCAGGGTCTTGTCCTTGTGGCCCAAGTAAGTGAGTTATGGCTCATCTACACAGGGAAACTATACAGGTATACAGTAGGGTGTGAATTTAAAACACTGGAGCTGGTATAATTCCTCAGTTGAACTCTCAGCTTCCTATTGGAGTTCCTTTGGTTCAATATATGCCACTTTGGAACGGATTTAACCTAAACTGGCCCAGGGTGAAGGGTGGGAGGACTCCTCCGAAATGAGCATGAGTGTCCACATGGAAGAGGTACACTGGTATTATTATAATAATAATAATGACTGGTATTATTGGATCAGTTTAACTGTAGCGATAGAACTATACCAGTATAATTGATAAAATTTCTACATGTAGACAAGCCCTTTGGCTCTGGAGAAGGAAGAACAAGGGGAGCAAACAGTGTTTCCTAGTGCATAGCTCAATCACCTGTCACTCTGCCATTGGCATTCTGATGATTTTTGGCACATTTGTGCCTTATTTTACCCATCTGTAAAATGGGAGTAGCAACATAAAAACTTTTCCTTTTTAAAGTGCCTTTAGATGTAAGCAGAGGGTTAAGTTCCAAGGATTTTTTTTTTAACCAGATGAAAAGTATTGCAAGTTTTAAACAAGTTCTAATCAGAACATTGTCTGGGGACCGGCTCATTAGTTCCCGGATCTTCTAAAGTAACCATATTGGTAACAGGTAGGATATTTCCCAGGGAATATCTTGCTGTACAGGTGCTGACCTTCCCAAGGGTGGGGGAGGCTCAACTCCCATCTCTGTCCCATGCCCCCCCCCATTTCACTCCCTTCCCTGAGTGCATTCTGGCTCCTTCCTCCTCTCCCCCAGCTTCCTGAATGTCTCCAGATAGCTGATTGTTGTGGATGGGAGGAACAGGAGGGAGGGTAAAGTTGCAGATCTCTGGGGCCTGCCCACAGACAGGAGGTAATGGGGGTGATGCTGAAGAGGAGCTAATAAGGGGGCTGCTGGCCCACCCTACTTCCAAGTTCCTGCCTGCCAACAGGCAGCCAAGCAATGTTGGTATAAGCAAATGTGTAACTTCAAACAGATGTACTTTCCAATAGTTCGGGGACATAACAGTAAAACAGCATGGTGAAGACAAGGACTTGAAGAGGGTTCAAAGAAGAACGAAATTCATGGAGGTTAGGTCCACCAATGGCTATGAGCCAGGATGGTCAGGAATGGTATCCCTCATCTCTGGTTGTCCAAATCTGGAAATGGATGACAGGAGAAGGCCTGTTCAGTCCCTCTGGGGCATCTGGCATTGGCCACTGTTGGAAGACAGGATGCTAGGCTAGATGGACCTTTGGGCTGACCCAGTATGACCGTTCTTATGTCCTAACTGGGATGTTAAGGGAGGAATTACCATAGAAGAGTTAGGTGGTAATTATTGTTAGTTGTGTTATTTATTATTTCGTTCATCTTTGCTTGTAATAGCAGATCGCGGATGTAGCCCAGCCCTGCTGTAATTCTGACATCCCTCTTCATTATTTCCCAGTCACTTATTTGTGGCAAAGCACAAGGAGAATTATTGCCCAGTTGTGTTTTGGAGATCTGTGGTGACGATTTTTCTTGAATGGCAGCTTGGGCTCTCTCTGTGCGTGCTGCATTTTTAAAATAAAAATACATACACCTGGAAATGATTAGTCTCATTTAAACCAAATTAGGAGACAGGGAAAACAGCACACCTGGCAATCATGAAAAGTATGCACCTTTTTAACCCATCTGATAATTCAGCTCAGTATCTCCAATAGTTGTCTTGAGGAAGGTTCTGAATTGATAGTTGCCATAGTTTTACATACCTAAGCTAGATGCCTTTCACCATTCACACATAACCATTGTAGGTTAACTTTTAATCATTTTTCCCTCTTTGTTACTTTCAGACTCCCATGATGCAGTTTTGAGATTTAATGAGGCTCCTACCCGAGGGTTCCAGGATGATGTAGGGGAAAAGACAACAATCCGCCTTGTTAACTCCCAGGTAAGTCTGCCTGGCTTGTGGGCTACACCACAGAGAATGAAAGTCTCTTGAGCAAAGGCCCTATTCAGCTCTCTTATTGTGCAGTCCCTCCTTCGCTGCATGGGTTGAGGTACGAGTAGCACCAACAGCATAGAGGTCGGCGGTGAGTGGCAGCATTTCTTATGACATTTCTGGAAGAATCAAACCACTTCTCTGGCCATGAACATGCCATCTCTACCTCACACTCTTGGAGACTTTGGGTGGCACCACCACAGCATATTTCAAATGGGAGAGAACAGACAGAGCCTTTAAACAAGTCCAGTTATAATAAAATACACAGTCATATCCTCCAGATATTTAATCATTTACTTTAATTAGCTTTTATGTAATTATAGTCATCTTCTGTCGAGAAATAGGAACCGGATCAAAGCCAAAATCTGCCTAATCCAGTATCTTGTCTGACCAGGGCTAGCATCAATGGCTTTAGAGCAGTGGTCCTTAACATTTACTGCAGCCTGCACTCCCGCAGTTCTCAAAATATGCTCTTGCACCCCTTATCAAAAATCAAATATGGTCTCACATCCCTTATCAAAAATGGAGATGGGGGCCTATACACTTTTAAATGCACATTGCATATATGTAAAATAGTTTCATGTTATTACTCACCACAGATTATAGCACAGTAGGCATAAAAAATACACAAGTACTACCCAGAGATGTTGCGGAGTTTTGCTGTGGAAGTAAACTGTAACCAATGTGCTGACAGTTAGCGGCTAACTGAATTCAAGCAAATCTGCTGCCCTGCTACATCATCATCTGCACATGCGTCAAGAAGTGCCCACAACATGGTAGTGCACTATTTTGTAGAAAGATAGTTTCATGACAATTAGCTTAAAAACTTGAAAATAAGTTTTTTGTTTGTATATTACAGTAATTGTTTAAAAATGTATAATGTTAATAAATACATAGGACTGATGAAACAAAGTAGTTGTACTTATGGGTCTGTGCTTAATGTGTGTTATTGGTGATTTACCTTCTAAAATAATTCCAGACCATGGGCTTTACTTCTGAGACCAAAGGTGTCCTGTGATGCTATCGTAATAAAAGCTCCATAATAGGTCTGGAGGGCATCCTTTAATCAAATCAGTTCCTGGTCAGCTCTCTCAATTAGTAAGTTATCCGAGCAGATCACACCATTAAGTTTATGTTTATGGTTATAGCTCCTGATTCTTCGGCCACTTGATTACTTGGCAGCTCCTATATTAAAATCAGAGCCAACCGAATTGGATCTCCCTGGCTACGTCTACACGTGAAGCCAACATCGAAATAGCTTATTTCGATGTAGCAACATCGAAATAGGCTATTTCGATGAATAACGTCTACACGTCCTCCAGGGCTGGCAACGTCGATGTTCAACTTCGACGTTGCGCGGCACCAGATCGAAATAGACGCTGCAAGGGTACGTCTACACGCCAAAGTAGCACACATCGAAATAAGGGTGCCAGGCACAGCTGCAGACAGGGTCACAGGGCGGACTCAACAGCAAGCCGCTCCCTTAAAGGGCCCCTCCCAGACACAGTTGCACTAAACAACATGGATCCCCAGCTGCCGCAGCAGCAGCCAGAAGCCCTGAGGTAAGGGCTGCTGCCCACGGTGACCATAGAGCCCCACAGGGGCTGAAGAGAGAGCATCTCTCAACCCCGCAGCTGATGGCCGCCATGGAGGACCCAGCAATTTCGACGTTGCGGGACGCGGATCGTCTACACGGTCCCTACTTCGACGTTGAACGTCGAAGTAGGGCACTATTCCGATCCCCTCATGAGGTTAGCGACTTCGACGTCTCGCTGCCTAACGTCGAAGTTAACTTCGAAATAGCGCCCGACGCGTGTAGCCGCGACGGGCGCTATTTCGAAGTTAGTGCTGCTACTTCGAAGTAGCGTGCACGTGTAGACACGGCTCCTGTGTCACAGAATAAAGGCCAGCAGAAGATTTGGAGAGTTCTTACCCCTTTATTTTATCACTTAACCTTGAGCTGACTGTTCCCAAACTGGTTCGTTGTAACTTGGTTGATCCTGTATCCTCCAACATTTGGTACTCCATACCCCAGATTTTCTTAAGTACCCACCAGTTTTTAAATGCTCCCAACAAACGTTTTTGTAGACAGAGGTTGAAGAGTTGTTTAATATTCACAGTCTGATCTGTGGGTAGAGATCCAAATACTTCACACTGAAGTAATGTATAAATGAGGTGGCATGAAACAGCGGGAGCCTCTACACTTCCTGTCAAGTCAAAGCCACTTCCCGCTCATGCTTAGAGTTATCAGCTGCAAGAGTACTAAGACTTTGATCATTGCAGAAATGAATATTTAGACCCATTACGTGCAGGCTTATGGAACATGTGGAAGCGAATATAGTAGGAGGAGATGCAGGAATAAAGTGACTTATGGGGGAAAGCCAGTTGCGGTTCTTTTAGTAAGAAACTCCTGCTTCAGAAACAACATACCGATTATGGCTACAACAGGGATCAAGTCCATTATTTGTTTTTGTAGCATTAAAGACAATATTTTTTTAGTGTTTAAACTCTGGCCCTGTGTGCCATAGGCTCCCATAGTGTGACCTGATTTTCTGATTTCAGGAATGTCTGCATATATTATGCCAATAGGCTTTCCAAGCCTTATACATTGTTCATAACTGGGGTGGGGGGGCAGCGTCTGATGAAAAATCTGTAGAAGAGTTTATATGTGATTCTGCAGATACTGTTAAAAGGTCTGACAATCTCAGGGTATTTTCAGAGGAGAGTTCAGAAATCCATCCAGGTCGTTGCCCTGGGAGAACTGACCTAGCTTTGATTCCTGCAGAGCAGTTTCCACATCAGTATTTATATCAGACTTGGAACAGAGTCTCTTAGGCCTCCGACCAGAGGCAGGCAGTCACCCACTTCCATTTCCTTTGATGATAATGTCTAGCCCCTAGAAATCTATCTTCTTCACTAGAAAGGGGGGTTTAAGTCTGTAATTTTAGATGGGGAGGGAGGGGGCAGCTGGGAGAGGCAAAGGCGCTGCCGAGCCAAGATTAATGAACTTGCTGTTGGGTTTTAACCAGAGCTGATACATTTCGTTAATCAGTACAGCTCTTTCTAACCTTAAATTGCCCTTTCAACCTTTATCTGTAAGGAGTTTGAGTGCTCGCTCAATATTTAGGATCTTACCCTTATCCTGGGCATGGACACTTTAAATTTCCCCCTTCCTCATCAGTTCCATATCTTCCAACAAGGAACAAACAAGTCCATTGGCTCCACTGCCAGGATGTAGGCTCATACAAAAGGAATTCTGATCTCCCCTTGGGAACCATGCCCTGCTTCCTTAGTATGAAGGCCTTCTGCCTCCTACTGCTTCCAGGTTTTCTGGGGGGTCCCTCCTCTGTGCGTACTATAGCACAAAGGTCCTGTCCTGTTACAGCATGGGTCAGTTTCCAGGCTCCCACACGCAGAGGGGAGCCGGGAGCCAGACTGCCACCTGGTTCCCAGCTCCATGGGACTCCCAGGAACGAGGAAATTGTCCAGCACTGCTGCGCATGGCTCTGGGCTCCCTGCTACTCACAGGAGCAGAGAGCCAGGCACAGCCAGCACCGGGGACCCAAAGGTGGCAGCCCCCAACCCCCACCCCCGGTCTTGACTTTAACAAAATTTGACTTATGCGTGGTTGCCCAGGAGTGCAACCTACCCATAACTCAGGGTTCTACTGTATAAAAAATAAATAGGTAAGAACCAGGGAATTATCACCCAGTCACCTTGTTGACTGTTGTCTTAAAATGCAAACTAGATATATTTTGGGGAACACGGTTGGGCAGAAAATGGAAATTAATTTGCCAAAGTTTGAGCTGGTTTTCAGAACAGCTGCTCCGCTACAGGTTATGGTTTTATTCTTTCTTATTTGACCTACAAATTTTTGTCCATCTAAATGGGGAGGGGGGAAATTGTATGCAACTTTTGTTGATTTAAAAGGACTTTAAATGCTGTTGACAAAGAGACAAAAGGAGGCCAAGGTTGGGCTAGGCCTGCAAGAGCAATTAATTGATTTTATCCTCATAACAAAGGAGGGTTGACGGGGCTGTCAGCTTTTTAAACTTTTATATTACTGATGATATTTTAGCATTAACAGGCATGGGTATTTTCTCCATAAATCATGGGTTACCCTTTGTCTGTCTTATTATATGCAGACAATGTGATTCTATAATCTGTAACTTCAGTGGGACTGAAGAATTCATTAAGCTTGTGTGATTTATATTGATAAATTACACCAAAGCTAAAGTAATTGTTTTTAATCAAAGACAGAGATTGCATAAATAGGGGATTGATGGGAAATATATTGAACAAGTAAGTATTGAAGGGGTAGCTGTGTTAGTTTGTATCTGAAAAAACAATTTCCTTGTGATGGTTTTTGGTCCTTGGAGTTCGGGCCTATTGTATGTCTTTCCCCCCATTGTTGCTGGTTCACAAGTGCTTCTTAAGCTGTCCAGTGACTGGGTGGATGTTTTCCTGATAGCCCCAGCTTGGGGACCACCAGCACTGATATCCCACCTTGTTGGAGCTGTCAGTACAGCTGTCCATTCCACTTCCACTGTTCCCAGACCTCATTACACAGGATCACAATCACCTCCACCACATGGAGCTCTCCTCCCTTCATCTCATGGCACGGTGGCTCCATGGCTGAGCGCTGGTAAGCAGGCCTACGCCACGCAGGTCCAGCATGTTCTCGATAGTCAGACGCCTTCCACCAGGCCCATGTAGCTGGCTAAGTGGAAGCGTTTCTTTTGTTGTGTTTCAATACCTGGTCTACCTGAAGTGGTGGGGGGGGCGGGTCTAGCAACGTCTTTGCTCAGAGTTCATCTGGAGACTGTTTCACCTTTTCACTCTGGGGAAGATGGTCGCTTCATGTTTGGGCACTTCCTCAAGGGGATGGATAAACTCTCCCTGCCGGCCTGGCACCCTGTACTGGCTTGGGGGCCTCAACCTGTTCCTCAAGGCACTCATGGGTCTCACCTTTGAGCCCTTTGCCTTCTGTTCTCTGCTCTACCTTTCATGGAAGGTGTCTTTCCTGGTTGCCATCCCCTCTGCCAGATGGGTGTTGAAGCTCCACACCCTTACGTCAGAATCACCATACACCATCTTTCACAAGGACAAGGTCCAGCTCCACCCACACCTGACTTTCCTCCTGCAAGTGATCTTTGGCTGATTGCTGATCAGCACATTTTCTTTCCCATCTTCTACCCTAAACCTCACCGGAGCTTGCGTGTTAGATGGGCACTCACATAAGTCTTCACAGCTCTTCATGGCAGTCAACCATGTATTGATTCCAACCCCTCCTCCTGGGGAAGGTTTGTGACTCATCTACTTAGAATAGATATGAGTAAGCACTCAAAGAAGAAAAAATGGGTATTCACCTTTGTACCTGTTGTTCTTTGAGATGTGTTGCTCATAGCCGTTCCATACCCAATCTCCTTCCCTCTGTCAGAGTAGAAAGCAAGAAGGAACTGAGGTAAACAGATTGCCTGGGTCGTTGCACCAGAGCCATGCCAGAGGGCTCCACAGCTAAGCAAAGGGATAGCAGCTAGAGTAAAACAAAACTGAGTAACCATTTTTTATCTGTTCAAAGAGGATGAGTCTTCCTGTTTGCTGCTTCGGAATAAGGGTTGACTTTTTTCAAAGAAATTCAGAAGGTTTAAGCACATGTATTCTGTTAACATTCATGGCTAAATCACCGGTATTGCCTTAGAAATGCAACTAAATTCTCTAATCTGTGTTTGTTCCTCTTCCTTTACATGAAGTTTTGTTTCTCATAAATCTTCCTCAGCAGAATTTTCCTCTCCCATGATTTCTGTTGTCTTCCTTCCTGCTGTGTCACAGTGGTCTCTGCTTCCTGACTAGCAGATGCAACCTACGTTAAAAATTGGAGTTTGTCTTTTGCTGAACATCTGTTATGGAAAGATCAGTTTTCAGACTGGAAGGAATTTATGTCTTTATGTATTTGTGTTAATGGGTCTCCACAATGTTGTCCACTTTGGAAGCTATCTCCTGGACCACATACATTCAATGCCAGCCGAGCTACGATGTGCAAACGGTGCCAGAAAAAGCATTTGTCCTGTTTCTGTGACTTTGGGCTTGTTCTATATGGAGAAACTTACCCATATAATTATGCAGATGTCATTATACCAAACAACTCCCTTGGGGACTCGCAAATTCTGGGATAATAAATGTTAAAAGGAAGTGGTAGAAGTAGAGAGACAACAATGACACAGCAAAAAAAGTAGGTAGAAGATTGTGGTTACGTCTACACGTGCAGCCGACATCGAAATAGCTTATTTCGATGTTGCGACATCGAAATAGTCTATTTCGATGAATAACGTCTACACGTCCTCCAGGGCTGGCAACGTCGATGTTCAACGTTGACGTTGCTCAGCCCAACATCGAAATAGGCGCAGCAAGGGAACGTCTACACGTCAAAGTAGCACACATCGAAATAGGGATGCCAGGCACAGCTGCAGACAGGGTCACAGGGCGGACTCAACAGCAAGCCGCTCCCTTAAAGGGCCCCTCCCAGACACAGTTGCACTAAACAACACAAGATACACAGAGCTGACAACTGGTTGCAGACCCTGTGCCTGCAGCATAGATCCCCAGCTGCCGCAGAAGCAGCCAGAAGCCCTGGGCTAAGGGCTGCTGCCCACGGTGACCATAGAGCCCCGCAGGGGCTGGAGAGAGAGCATCTCTCAACCCCCCAGCTGATGGCCGCCATGGAGGGCCCAGCAATTTCGACGTTGCGGGACGCGGATCGTCTACACGGTCCCTACTTCGACGTTCAACGTCGAAGTAGGGCGCTATTCCTATCTCCTCATGAGGTTAGCGACTTCGACGTCTCGCCGCCTAACGTCGAAGTTAACTTCGAAATAGCGCCCGACGCGTGTAGCCGCGACGGGCGCTATTTTGAAGTTGGTGCCGCTACTTCGAAGTAGCGTGCACGAGTAGACGCAGCTTGTGTGTGTGTGAGAGAGAGAGAGGATGCTTAGCGCAGGAGTGAACAAACTTTTTAAGTTGGGCTCCACTTTTTGTCCCTCCAATTAGCAGTCCCCCCAGCCTGTCTAATGTGATCCAAATAATGGGAATTAGGGTTATGGTCATATGAAAAAAAGAAAACTTTTTCACACGTGTAAGAAAAAAAAAGGATGTAACACGGTCCCACACCAAAGGCTTTTATGTAAATTAGGTGGTCATGGGATAGGAGGAAAGATCCTTTCATGGATCGGGAATTGGTTAAAAGACAGAAAACAAAGGGTGGGAATAAATGGTAAATTTTCACAATGGAGGAGGGTAACTAGTGGTGTTCCCCAGGGGTCAGTCCTGGGACCGATCCTGTTCAACTTGTTCATCAATGATCTAGAAAATGAGGTAAGCAGTGAGGTGGCAAAGTTTGCAGATGACACCAAGTTGTTCAGGACAGTCAAAAGCAAAAGGGATTGTGAAGAACTACAAAAAGATCTCAGCAAACTGAGTGATTGGGCAGCAAAATGGCAAATGAAATTTAATGTGGGTAAGTGTAAGGTAATGCATGTTGGAAAAAATAACCCAAATTACACGTACTACATGATGGGGTCAAATTTAGCTACGACAGATCAGGAAAGGGATCTTGGAGTTATAGTGGATAGTTCTCTGAAGACATCCACGCAGTGTGCAGCGGCAGTTAGTAAGGCAAATAGGAAGTTAGGAATTATTAAAAAAGGGATCGATAATAAGACAAAAGATATCATACTTCCCCTATATAAAACTATGGTACGCCCACATCTTGAGTACTGCGTGCAGATGTGGTCTCCTCACCTCAAAAAAGATATATTGGCATTAGAAAAGGTTCAGAAAAGGGTGACTAAGATGATTAGGGCTTGGAACGGGTCCCATATGGGGAGAGGCTAGAGAGACTGGGGCTTTTCAGTTTGGAAAAGAGGCGATTGAGGGGCGATATGATAGAGGTATATAAAATCATGAATGGTGTGGAGAAAGTGAATATAGAAAAATTATTTACCTTTTCCCATAATACAAGAACTAGGGGACACCAAATGAAATTGATGGGTAGTAGGTTCAAAACTAATAAAAGGACATTTTTCTTCACACAGCGCACAGTCAACCTGTGGAACTCCTTGCCCGAGGAGGCTGTGAAGGCCAGGACTCTATTAGGGTTTAAAAAAGAGCTTGATAAATTTTTGCAGGTTAGGTCCATAAATGGCTATTAGCCAGGGATAAAGTATGGTGCCCTAGCCTTCAGAACAAAGGCAGGAGATGGATGGCAGGAGATAAATCACTTGATCATTGTCTTCTGTTCTCCTTCTCTGGGGCACCTGGCATTGGCCACCGTCGGCAGATGGGATGCTGGGCTGGATGGACCTTTGGTCTGACCCAGTATGGCCATTCTTATGTTCTTATGTTCTTATGTTCTAAAATATTCTTAATCAGTATATACATGTAAATACGCAGACATTAAAGTAGTGACATGTATCAGCATTTTTAACAACATGGATGAGCCTGAGTCCCAGCAGCTGATTATGCTGTGCCCGCCTTACAAATGTCATGCCCCGCCAAGGAGGCCTTACCCCCACTTTGCACACCCCTGGTTTAGGGGCTAGGTCAGCAAAGCTGTGTCTACACGTGCACGCTATTTCGAAGTTAACTTCGACGTTAGGCGGCGAGACGTCGAAGTCGCTAACCTCATGAGGGGATCGGAATAGCGCCCTACTTCGATGTTCAACGTCGAAGTAGGGACCGTGTAGACGATCCGCGTCCCGCAACATCGAAATTGCCGGGTCCTCCATGGCGGCCATCAGCTGGGGGGTTGAGAGACGCTTTCTCCAGCCCCTCAGCTCACTGGTGGCCGCGTGGAGCGGCCCCTTAAAGGTCCCCTCCCCCTCCCTGCCTCTGCAGGAAGCTGAGGCAACATGCAGGCTGCAGCCTGCACACGCGGGCAGCTTGCAGCACCCTCAGCCACCCACCCAGCGGCGATGGCTAGCCGACAGCCCCCCCAGCGTCCCCAGGGGACCCCCCCCAAGGGGAGCCAGGGCAGCCAGCCCAGCCAGAGGGCCAGCCAGTCTGGGAAGCGGCAGCGGGGCCCCTCCTGGACGGAGGCCGAGCTGCGGGACCTGCTGGGGCTCTGGAGCGAGGAGGAGGTGCTCCAGGTAATGGGGAGCAAGAGGTGGAACGCGGATGCGTTCGCTCAGCTGGCCGACGGCCTGGCTGCCCGGGGTCACCCTGCCCGCACTCCTGACCACGTCAGGAGTAAGGTGAAGGAGCTGTGGCAGGGTTACTCCCGGGCCCGGGATGCGGCCAGCCGATCTGGGGCCGCCCCCATCACTTGCCCCTTTTACAGGGAGCTCAGGGACATCCTGGGCTCCCGGCACACCTCCTCCCCTCCGGCCACCCTTGACACCTTGGCTGACGAGCCCCAGCAGGCCCTGCAGCCGGAGTCCGCCCCGGAGGCAAGCCCCGCACCCCGGGGGCCCCCCCAGAGGCCACCCCCGGGACATCGCGGCAGGAGGAGGAGGAGGAGGATGGGGGGGGCTCCTCCTCTGCAGAATCCAGCCTGCAGATCCTCCTGCCATCCCGGAGCAGCAGCAGGGCCTCCGACCCCCGGGGATCTCCGGACCGTGGGAGCGGACCCACAGGTAGGTACCCCTCTCTGGTGGACACCCCGGGGCTTGAGGGGCAGGGGTGAGATATGTGTCCTGGGCCCCCCACATGCTCACATGGCCATGGCCCCAAGGACACCAGGGCCATGGCCCTCACAGCACTGCAGCCATCAGCCCCTTCCCCCGCCCCCGGCATGACAGTGCCATGCCCCATCCCCGGGCCAGGGGGCAGCGGAACCTCGAGGGGCCCCCGGGAGGAGGGGGTGGGACACCCCGCAGCAGCAGCATGTGATGGAGTCGGGGGAGTGCAAAAGGGAGACTCAGGCTACATATGAGCCACAAGAGCCGAAGAGCTCCCAGGGCCAAAGGAGGATCCTGGCGCTACAGCTGGCAGGTGACACCTCTGCCCTGAACCAACAGGAGGGAGGAGCCGAGCTGGCTTGGAATTGGGGGGTGAGGGCGGGGGCCACAGGTAGAGGCTAGGGGAAGGGAGAGCTGGTAGGCAGCCAGCCTGAGGAGGGGGAAAGCTGCATCCCAGAGGGGCCCCCCTTGGGGTCTTCTCCCCACGACGGGTTGGAAGGACTGTCTCTTCCGACAGCTGGTGCTGTCACTCCTGGCAGAAAGTGGCCATCTGTGGCCTAAGAAACCTCTCCTGCTGTCAGACCCTGCAGGGTGAAGTGAGAGTCGCTCCCACCAGGGGATGGGGTGCAGGGCCGGGGGACCCCTGAACCCCATCCATCACAGCAGCATCTCACGGGGACGGGGATGGGGAACCTGCAGCACAGGGCTGGGGGGACAAAGGCCACGGCTCGGGGCCCACACTAACGCCTGTCTCCATTCTTCTTCCCCCCCTCCTCTCCTGTGTCCTGCACCTGCACCATCAGAAGGACCGGAAGAGAGCGCCGGTGAGGCGTCAGTCGTCCCGGACAGCCCTCCGGGACCCTCGCTCCAGGGCAGCCCCTCGGCCGAGGACCGACCGGCCCCGCGGAGGGCTAGACGGCGGACCCCGCGCCACCAACCGCCGCCGGCGACGGACCCCCAGCTGCTGGCCATCCTCCGTCGGCGGCTGGAGGTCGCGGAGCAGCACCTCCACCTGCAGGAGCGGGCGCTGGCCTGGCGCCAGGAGGCATGGGGGGCCTACACGCAGACATTTAACCGGCTTGTGGACTACCTGGCCCCCCATGCCGCGCCGGCCGAAAGATCGCCCACCCTGCCCGCTCCTGCAGCCCCACCACCAGCTGCTCCGCCCGTCGCCGGCCCGTCTGCCGTCGCCCCGCCACCCACCCACGAGGGCCAGAGCGCCGAGGGACCCCTGGAGCCACCTGACACTCGCCGGCCCCGATACCTTCCGGTCCAGCCCGCTCCCACCCAGCTGCAGACCAGGCTGCAGGCGCGGCGGGGCTCCCGGCCAGCGACGCCCAGTGCCGGGCTATAGGGGCGAGGGGCCCGGGACGTGGCCCCCCCCTTTGTATATAGTTGCACCCTGTTTGTTTGGCCCCCCCGTTTGCCCCGTCCCCCTCATGTAAATAGTTCTCCCCTTTATCCTCCCTGGTTTCCTTTTTATTATTTATTGCACACTGTTGTTTATTTGCATTGTTTTATTGTTCTACATATTGCTTTGATTGGACGTTTGTCTCTGTTTTCTGTTTGTGGTTGACATATTTCTTTTTACATCCCCCAAAAAAAAGTTTCTGAAAGACCCAAAAAAAGTTTACGTTCAGCCACAAGTGCGTGCTGTCATTTGTCCAGGACAAGTGGGAGGGGGGGCGGTGGGGTGCTCCATGGTGTGGGCGTTGGGGCAGGAGTGTGGGGGAGGAGGGGGCGGGCAGTAGGGGGCCTGGGCAGAGTTCACCCCGCGGCCTGGTCGTTGAAGTGGGCCCGCAGGGCTTCCCGGACCCGGGTCCCCTCAGGGTCCACCTGCCGACTGGGGCCAGCAGGTGGCTGGACGTGTGCCCTGTCGGCCTCCGCAGCCCAGCCCTGCAGAAAGGTCTCCCCCTTGCTCTCCACGAGGTTGTGCAGGGCGCAGCAGGCACCCACAATCTGGGGGATGTTGTTGGGGCCCGCATCCAGGCGGGTCAGGAGACATCTCCAGCGTCCCTTGAGGCGGCCAAATGAGCGCTCCACCACCTGGCGCGCACGGTTCAGGCGCTCGTTGAAGCGCTCCTGGCTAGCGGAGAGATGGCCCGTGTAGGGGTGCATGAGCCACGGCCGGAGGGGGTAGGCCGCATCTGTGATGATGCAGAAGGGCATGGTGGTGTCCCCCAGAGGGATCTCCCGCTGGGGGATGTAGGTCCCCGCCTCCAGCCGGCGGCACAGGCCCGAGTTCCGGAAAACCCAGGCGTCGTGGGTGCTGCCAGGCCAGCCCACGTAAATGTCCTGGAAACGTCCCCGGCTGTCCACCAAGACCTGCAGGACGACAGAATGGTAGCCGTTGCGATTGAGGTATCGTCCGCCACTGTGATGCGGGGCGCGGATGGGGATGTGAGTCCCATCCAGAGCCCCGAAGCAGCTGGGGAAGCCCAGGGTGGCAAAGGCCGCGATGGTGGCATCTGGGTCCCCCAGCCTCACGAGCCTGTGCAGGAGCATGGCGTTGATGGCACGCACGACCTGCAGAGAAAGCACATGGGACGGCACCAATGAGGGGTCAGCAGGGTCTGCGTGGCCCTGCCCTGCCCTGCCCGGGCCCCCCTGCCGTGGCCTGCCCTGCTCTGGCCCCCCTGCCCGGCTCTGGCCCCCCTGCCGTGGCCCCCCTGCCCTGCTCTGGCCCCCCTGCTCTGGCCCCCCTGCCCTGCCCTGGCCCCCCCGCCCTGCTCTGGCCCTCCTGCTGTGGCCCCCCTGCCCTGCTCTGGCCCCCCTGCTCTGGCCCCCCTGCCCTGCCCCCTTTGCCCTGCTCTGGCCCCCCTGCCGTGGCCCTGCCCTGCCCTGCCCTGGGCCCCCTGCCCTGCTCTGGCCCCCCTGCCCTGGCCTCCCCCCGTGGGTTTACTTACCTCCATGAAGACAGCCCCGACGGTGGCCTTTCCGACACCAAACTGCTGTCCCACGGATCGGTAGCTGTCCGGAGTGGCCAGCTTCCAGACAGCGATGCCGACCCGTTTCTGCACTGTGAGGGCACGCCGCATGGCAGTGTCCTGGTGCCTGAGTGCGGGAGTGAGCCATTGGCACAGCTCCAGGAATGTCTGCCGGGTCATCCTGAAGTTCCTGAGCCAGTGGTCGTCGTCCCACTCCCCAAGCACCAGCCGCTCCCACCAGTCGGTGCTGGTGGGGTAGCTCCACAGCCGCTGGCGTGTGAGGCGGGGGGTGGAGCGGGGTGCTGCAGGGGTAGGGGTTGAGCCCTGCTGCCCTGGGGGCATCTCCTCCCCTGGGGCAAGGAGGTGCTCAGCTGCCTCCCACATGGCATGGGTCAGGGCAAGCCCTGCTCCTGCCGGGAGGGCTGGGTGGACCTCTAGCTGCTGCTGCTGCTGCTGCTGCTGGGGGTCCATGACTGCAGCGCCCGGGGTCTGTGTGCCTATGGCTCCTCAGACCGCGTGCTGTGCAGGCTGAGTGTGTCTGGGAGGGGCCCTTTAAGGGAGCGGCTAGCTGTTGCCCCGGAAGCGCTAGTCCGCCCATTGACCCTGTCTGCAGCTGTGCCTGGCATCCCTATTTCGATGTGTGCTACTTTGGCGTGTAGACGTTCCCTCGCTGCACCTATTTCGATGTTGGGCTGAGCAACGTCGAAGTTGAACATCGACATTGCCGGCCCTGGAGGACGTGTAGATGCTATTCATCGAAATAGCCTATTTCGATGTCGCAACATCGAAATAGGCTACTTCGATGTAGGCTTCACGTGTAGACGTAGCCCAAATGTGGTATCAAAGGGTATAATTAAACAAATTAATCCGAGAGAGATTATGTAGATGGTGAATGTACAAGCAAGTTGTATGGTGAATTTGGAAGGCAGTCCAGAAACAATGAAATCAGCTAAATAAGAGCAGAACAAATAGGAAATAATCAGTGCCTCAGGCTGTTAATTAGGAGCAAAACAGCTGCATAAGACCAGCATGTGTGGTAGCAGTTAAATGATGGTTGAATGGAAAGAATCAATCAGTTGATTGAGCTGAACAGTAAGGCAGTAAGTGGGGAGGTCAGTTAGGTGCATAGATTAAATGAGATATACTGAGGACTGACAGTCAACAAATTAATCACATAGAGCAGGTGTGAGTGAGGTTAAGGGCTGGACTCTATGACCTTCTGAGGTCCCTTCCAGTCCTAGGACTCTATGATCCTTTGAGGGTGCAGGGACTTGGTCACAGAAGTAGCGGGCAGTGAGACTGCAGTAGAAGTTTGGTGCCTACATTGTTGCTTCCAGTTGTTCTTGGTACCTGCCCTGCTTAAAAATGGGGGCTGGAAAGATGTCAACAGCCCTCCTGTTCCAGTGTTGAAACGATCTTCCCACATGTGCTATGTCTCTGTGCTTTCATCCTACTGGATAATTCTAGAGGGAGGTCCATGACTGCTGGAGTCACATTCTTCTATTGGCCACTTCCTTTCTCCTCACATCTCTGAGCCCTGATCTACACTACCGATCAGTCTGGAGTAACAGCTTTGCTTAGGGATATGAATAATCCACACCCCTGAGCAATGTAGTTGTATTGACGTAAGGACTGGCGTATACAGCACTGTGTTGGTGGGAGAGCTTCTCCCACTGACATAGTTACCACGTCTCGGGGCGGTGGGGCTATGAAGCTGGCGAGAGGGCACTCTTTCGTTGGCTTAGAGCATCGCTACGAGGCTGCATCGTGTCAGCTAGGGCGACCATACGTATTTGGGACAGGGAGATTTGGGGGGAGGGGCAGTTCCTCTTGGCTGCACCAAGCCCTGGGGAGCTGGTGCTTGCCCCACCTGAGCTGCGTCTACACGTGCACGCTACTTCGAAGTAGCGGCACCAACTTCGACGTTAGGCGGCGAGACGTCGAAGTCGCTAACCTCATGAGGAGATAGGAATAGCGCCCTACTTCGACGTTGAACGTCGAAGTAGGGACCGTGTAGACGATCCGCGTCCCGCAACGTCGAAATTGCTGGGCCCTCCATGGCGGCCATCAGCTGGGGGGTTGAGAGATGCTCTCTCTCCAGCCCCTGCGGGGCTCTATGGTCACCGTGGGCAGCAGCCCTTAGCCCAGGGCTTCCGGCTGCTTCTGCGGCAGCTGGGGATCTATGCTGCAGGCACAGGGTCTGCAACCAGTTGTCAGCTCTGTGTATCTTGTGTTGTTTAGTGCAACTGTGTCTGGGAGGGGCCCTTTAAGGGAGCGGCTTGCTGTTGAGTCCGCCCTGTGACCCTGTCTGCAGCTGTGCCTGGCATCCCTATTTCGATGTGTGCTACTTTGACGTGTAGACGTTCCCTCGCTGCGCCTATTTCGATGTTGGGCTGAGCAACGTCGAAGTTGAACATCGACGTTGCCGGCCCTGGAGGACGTGTAGACGTTATTCATCGAAATAGACTATTTCGATGTCGCAACATCGAAATAAGCTATTTCGATGTTGGCTGCACGTGTAGACGTAGCCCTGGAGTCCTGGGGATGCAGCAGCCTCAGGTGCTCCCCGCCTGGGGGAGCAGTGCTCGTGGGTGCTCCTGCCCCAACTCCCAGTCCCCCAGGGCCTAAATACAGGACAATTCGTCCCTTTTAAAAAATGTCAGGATGCCTTTTTGGCGTCCCAAATACGGGACCGTCCCACCCAATACAGGACAGATGGTCACCCTGTTCTGAGCCCAGCTTGTTCTCTGTCCATGATGGTCCTAACAGGGACCTGCTTGTTTCATAAAATCTAGAGTAAGAATCCCTTTTCCTTCTGGTCATCTTTGTCCCTCCTTTCCTTCCATCTTTCACTCTACTCTGGCACCCCCCACTGCTGCTCTTTACCACTCTTCCCTACCTTTCCCTGCTCTCACATCCTTGCCAAATACTTTTGGAGCCCCCAAGTCTGTGAGTTAGAAACTCTGATTCTATCAGAGGGACCTGCAAAGGACTGTGAGCGCCATGCTGCATTCTCAAATTTGGCAGCCAAGTGTTTAAAAATGACCTAAATGTTTTCAGTGGTATCAACTGAGAAAGCCACACAAAACACATGGCCGGCCTCTGGGCACAGCCCTAATTCTATCTCTCTGTCTCTCCCTCATTTTAAATTAAGACCACACACAAGCAAATTGCATTTCAGTTGTAGAATAATAGGAGTCTGCAATGGCCATGCAGACGTGGTTGGAATGTGTTGGTAACAGGAGAGCCAGAACAGCAGTTGATTGCTAGTGGTGGATGGGGCGGAAACAGCATATTTAAAAAGATGAGTCGACTCATTCTGAAGTAGCTCCCATTTGGCTAACATTTCTGAGAGGCTGTGTCTGGCATATTTTTATGACTGTGCTCTTCCTAAGCAGATGTTAACGAGCAGCATCTGTTTGGATTGTGCTCCTGCATGAAAGGCCAAGCACCTGCTCATCTCACTCAACTCCATTTCTCCTGCAAGCAGTGCTCCAAATTGTGCTTCCCAAGTTCAGCTCTTCCAGCTGCCCTGTGGCAGGTGTTAGATCATGAAAAGGGTAAAACTGTCCTTTGACTGTAATTTAGCACCAGTGACTGTTTGGGAAGATTGACACTTGGGCAAAATATGCAGTGGGCAACAGGGGGCTTAGATCACATTTAATTGAAAAACAAAATATAACCTGCATGGGCCGAATTTTAACAATCACACTTAACGGTCATGCTAAGAACGAACCGATGAAGTTACATTCAGAGTAACAGTCCCAGGCTACGTCTACACTAGCCCAGAACTTTGAAATGGCCATGCAAATGGTCAATTCGAAGCTTACTAATGAACCGCTGAAAAATACATATTCAGAGCCTCATTAGCATGCGGGCGGCTGTGGCACTTTGAAATTGCCGTGGCTCGCCACCGCGTGGCTCGTCCAGACAGGTCTTTTTCGAAAGGAACCCAGGAACTTTGAAATCCTCTTATTCCTATCAGCAGATAAGGGGATTTCGAGTTCCCGGGTTCCTTTAGAAAAGGAGCCCTGTCTGGATGAGCCGCGCAACAGCGAGCCACGGTGATTTCGAAGTGCCACGGCCGCCCGCATGCTAATGAGGCACTGAATATGTATTCCAGCAGTTCATTAGTAATCTTTGAATTGGCCATTTGTGTGGCCATTTCAAAGATTTTGGCTAATGTAGATGTAGCCTTGGACTGTTATTCTGAATGTGACTTCATCGGGTCGTATTTAGCATGACTGTTAAGTGTGATTGTTAAAATTCGGCCCATGCAGGTTATATTTTGTTTTCCAATTAAATGTGATCCAAGCCCCCTGTTGCCCGCTGCATATTTTTTACTTTTGGGCACTATCTGTGATGGTCAAAGGGTTGGAGAAATAGACTTAGATGTATCTGTTACCACTGTTACTCTACCTCCAACTAATATGAGTGATTAATTTTTGTGACTGTGGCCCATATTTGCTCCTTTCTGCTTAAAGTCAAGGTAGAAAGGGAGATTTAACACTCAGATATTGAGCCATTGCTCTTTCAATGCTCCACTATATCCTGACTTACTGGATTCAGGGGAGACACAGAATTCTTTAGCACACGTGACCCAAGGATAATAGAGTACTTTTTGAACTTCTTTTCTTCAGTAGTTGATGGCATGACCAGACCAGTTGGCTGCAGTAGTCTGGTAGAGTTAAATATACTGGCCACTGGAGGAATAATTTTCAAGTCCCTGAGTGTCCAGGACAGGGACTGCTCCAGAGCAATCTGGAATGTTCTAGAACCAGACAAGTCAGGCAGACACCCTAAGATACTTGGAGGCAGTTAAGAACCTACTAGAAGCAATTAAGAGACCAGCTACTTAGAACAACTCCTGCCATTAAGAACCTTCTGTAACTAATTTAAAAGTCTCCCCTTCAGGGAGGTGGTGTGCTAGGTCAGGGAATAAGGTGGTGTGCTGTGGAAGAGCTGGGAGAATGAGCGCAGTCAAGTACCTGGAGAAAGGTGTTGGGAGCAGCTGTTTTTTCTGGAAGTGTCCCAGGGAAGCTCTGGTAGTGGAGGAAAGACTACCTATCACTGCTACTGTTGGTGTCCCTGGGTGGAACCCGGAGCAGAGGGTGGGCCCAGTCCCTCCAACCCTCTCTGCACCACCACAGAGGCATTCCCTGAGAGGAAAGATGGGGACAAAGGAGGGTTTTCACACCAAACCCATTGGCTGGCCTGTGATGAAGGTGGCTCAGTAGGCTGTGAACTTTCCTCCAAAGAGTGGAAGAGGCTACACTGAGGGTTGTGGGAGCCTCTGCGGCAACCCCCAACCACCTAAGAGCACAGGAAACCCCAAAGGCAAAGCCAGAGCTCTGCCACCATCGATATAGCAGTGCTTATTGATGCCTGGTCTTTCACAGATGCAGAGACACATCTTTATTTTTCTCATTCAAGGTTGTAGCTGTTGAGGAGCAGAAGTTCCTTACAGAAACTTTGTACAATACTGGAATCTTAATTGTCTGGGATCCAGCACCCTATCACTCAGAAATATATGAGGTAAGTAAAAACAGGACAGTAAATGAGCTTTACATGGTAGCTGTGTCCTCTTTCTTGCCATACATACCTGCATGTTGAGGGACATTCCTTCTGAAGTTGTTTCTTCCTTTGGTGGGTGGGATGTAGAAATCTATGTATTCACAAGTGCCTTTTGCCATCCTAGCTTGCGATCAGCTCATGCACAGGGCTGTAATTTTTGACTCGGTGAACAAGGAAATCTCTTGTTTTCCCTGCAAGGACTGTCTTGTAGCAGGTGACCCTCCTCTGCCTGCACTACATTGATGACATCTTCATCATCTGGACCCAAAGGAAGGAAGCTCTTGAAGAGTTCCACCGTGATTTCGACAGTTTCCACCCCACCATCAACCTTAGCCTGGACCAGTCCACACAAGAAATTTACTTCCTGGACACTACTGTGCAGATAAGTGACGGTCACATAAATACCACCCTCTACCAAAAACCCACGGACCACTATGCTTATCTACATGCCTCCAGCTTCCATCAAGGGCATACTACAGGATCCATTGTTTACAGCCAGGCACTAAGGCACAACGGTATTTGCCCTGATCCATCAGACAGAGACAAACATCTATAAGATCTTTACCAAGCTTTCTTCAAACTACAATACCCACCTAAGGAAGTGAGGAAACAGATTGATAGAGCCAGACGGGTTCCCAGAAGCCACCTGCTACAAGACAGGCCTCGCAAGGAAAACAAGAGAACACCACTGACCATCACATACAGCCCCCAGCTAAGGCCTCTCCAGTGCATCACCAGTGGTCTGCAACCCATCCTGAACAATGATCTGTCACCCACTTCTGTTGTGAAATGTATGTATTTCATTGAGAAAATTACAGTCCTACTGCTAGGAAATCTGTGCCTTTTCCAGGCATGTGTGATAGTCCCTGAGCCATCTGTCTTTTATTGCCACAGTGTGTTTCTCAGTGGCAGAGCTCTTATGAAGGTGCACAGTGCTGTACATAACATTCTCACACTTGCTGTAGCATGATAATCTTCACTGTTTCAAGAATCCAGAAGTTAGGCTGGACAGTCTGACCACAGTGGCTATTTCACCCACACAGCAGCTGCTTGTGGTGTCTGCATGAAGAACACATTAGTGTCAGTTGTCACACTTGTAAACCATTCAATTCCAGGACTAAATGGCTTTGTGGTATCCGATAGAGTCGACGTTGGCCCTGAACCCTTAGCATCAGGGCATCAGTACGGAGTGCCCCCTTGGCACTATCATCCAGCTAGCACTGGTCCCTCTCACCAGCCTCACCCAAGAAAGCTAAGAAAATCATGAGGGGCAGATCTCCCTCATCCAGCAAGAGAAATGGAAGGGTCAGAGGAGGATCATAACCCTGATGAACATCAAGAAGTCTTGTGGCACCTTATAGACTAACACTCTCACACACCTTGGGAGGCAGGCCTGTCCTCACCTACAGACAGCCTGCCAACCTTAAACAAATCCTCACCAGCCACTACAGATCACAAACCCGTGACTCTAGGCCTGGAACCAGCCCCTGCAACAGTCCTCGCTGCCAACTCTGCTCACATATCTACACCAGTGACATCATCACAGGACCTAACATCAACCACACCATCAGGGGCTCCTTTACCTGCACATCTACTAATATAATATACGTCATCATGTGCCAGCAATGCCCCACTGCAATTTACATTGGCCAAACTGGACAGTCTCTCTCTGTAAAAGAATAAATGGACATAAATCAGACAGCAGGAATGGTAATGTACGGAAGCCTGTGGGGGATCACTTCAGTCTCCCTGGACACTCAGTGGAAGATTTAAAGGTGGCAGTCCTGAAACAAAAACATTTAAAAAATGATATGGAGAGAGAAATCTCTGATCTGCAATTTATTTGCAAATTTGATTCCATTAACCATGGATTAAACAGAGACTGGAAGTGGCTCGCAGCTTACAAAGTCAGTTTCTCTGCTCTAAGTGTTAATAGCTCCCCATTAGACTCTGAGAAAGGCTCACATCCCCCTGTCTGATCTGACTTGTTTTTTCGTCTTTTGATAAGTACTGTTGATACTGGGCCATTTCCACCTTGCTGAATAGACCTTGTCAGCTCTGGCCCTCTCTTTTACTGGGACCCCACTCTTTAAATACCCCTCTGAAACCACCACCACCACCACCCTCTGCCCACTCATGCATGTGATGAAGCAGGTCTTTGCCCATGAAAGCTTATGCTCCAAAATATCCATTAGTCTATAAGGTGCCACAAGACTTGTTGTTGTTCTCGAAGCTACAGACTAACACGGCTCCCTCTCTGTTACTTATAACCCTGATGGGGCAACTTGACTCCTCTGTTGTGATCATGAGCATTGACTCAAGCTGAGCGGTCTAGCCACTCCTGCAACACTGGACAGCAGAGTGGGCGTTGGCTACATTGAGTACCGTCCACACTGGAGGCCATGAAAGATGCACAGGATATCCTGACTGTTCCAGTACCACCCACTGCAGCTACAGCAGTTCCCTGCTAAAAGGGAAACCTGCTTTGAGACCTACGCCTAGACTGCCATCCTTTGGGCACCATGCCAAGTCCAGGGGAGCATCCTGCCACCGCTCACCCCTGCAGAGCTGCCACTCCCTCACACTTAGGGAAACTGGCCCACACGAGCCCACATTGAGCCTGGGTTCCTGCCATCATGGGGCAGAGCTTGTGTTGCTGATTTTGAGGCATAGATTTGTGGAGGCACATGCCTACCACCAGGGTCAAAAGCTGCCAAGCCCATCGTGGAATTATTCTGGGAACTGAGGCCACTGCTCCATCTCTTGTGGCTATCAGTCTTCGAGGCAGTCCTCCCAAATGGGGCAGCCACTGGGACATTGGGGATACTTACAGTCCAGCTCATGGCCCTGTTCACACATCTGGGGTCATAGATTGTTGGGTTCCCATCACTGCTCCACTTCTTAACGCTGATCACGAGCCGCACACACTAGAGACACCTCTGTCTTCGTGTGCTCTCAGTCACAGCAAAGCAATCAGCAACAATCCAGAAGTTAGGCTGGACAGTCTGACCACAGTGGCTATTTTACCCACACAGCAGCTGCTTTTGGTGTCTGCATGAAAAACACATTAGTGGCAGTTGTCACACTTGTAAACCATTCAGTTTTGGGACTAAATGGCTTTGTGGTATCCAGATGGAGTCGAAGTTGGATTAACCCAGAGACATTACCCACCTGGCTCCTGCTCCCCAGAAGCTGCCTGGTCTCCGTCTGTGTCAGGCTTGGAACAGTGATTTCCAGTTTCTGTCCTACATGGCACTATTGGTGTCATACACTGCAGGCCCACGCATGGCCTGAGGGCCAACCGACTCCAGCCTGTTACCACTGGCTTGGTAGGTGTTCTCACAACCACCCTAGCCCATTTGGTCTTTGGTGGGGGCGTCATAAGGGCTGGCAGCCGCATCACAGTCATCCTTTGTCGGGGGAAGACCACGTCATGAGCTCAGGAAGCTGCAGAGCATAGCACCACTAAGCCACCCGGGTAAAGTGGAGCCACTCCCAGTGCAGATTTTGTCCTCTTCATCCCTGAATAAAGCAATTGCACTTCCACACCCACTACCGCCAGAGGATCCAAAAGCCCATCAAGAGCTGGAACAGTAGGCAGCAGCAAATCTAACGCTGAAAGCAGAGATGTTCAAGGAGCCCCCAGACTCTCTATTTAATGTTCTCTGTTCCTTAGCACCCGTGAAGGAAGAGCTCCCACTTAAGAAGGAGTTCTGAAGATTACCACAGCCTTGTGGCAGACACCCTCCTCCCTGGCAGCAATATCTTAGGGTACATCTACATTTATGGGAAGGTCAACACGCTGGCAGTCAGTTTTCCAGAGCTCAAATGAGCATGCCTAGTGGGGACGTCTAAATCAAACTGACAATGCACCACTGTTAACACCGGTATTCCTGGCTGTCGTATGGAGTAAGGGAAGTCCGGCGGAGAGTTTCTCCCGTTGATTTCCCACTGTGTGGATAGCGGCAAAAATCTGTTCCAGATAAATTGACTCATGCAATGCAATTCTGGTAGCTGGATTTGCATATCTAAAATCAGTTTTACCTCCTAGTGTAGACCTGGCCTGAGAGAGCTGAGTGAAAGTACTTCATCCTAGCTAGAGGTTTCGAACACCTTTACAGCCACCCTATCCCTGACTCCCTGGTTGTCAAAGCTGTCAACCTAAACTGAAGGCAAACCCCCAGGCTGTCCTTGGCCCATATGACTACAGTATGGGGGCAGACTGTGGACAGTTTGAAGGGCTGCTCCCAGACCCATTGCAGAAGGAGTTCCATGGCATGCTGAATGAAGGTAACACTGTGGCTAGAGTAGCTCTCCAGGTGGCTTCAAACATGGCTGATTCAGCGGCCCACATAACGTCTTCCACCATCTCAGTGTGGTGAGTGTCCAGGCTCCTCTCTGTCCTGTCCTCAGCGGCTCAGCAGTCACTGCAGGACCTCCTCTTCCATGGGAAAGTGCAGCTAACAGAACACAGTAAGCTGCCTGGCCTGAAAGACTCCCATACAATCTTCAAGACTTGTCGGGCTCTATGTCCCTGCTCTGATGTGCAAGTGGTTCATACTGTCTCAGCCCCCTAGTAAAAGGAGCCATTCGCAGAAAAGCACCACCTTCTAGAAAGGTCAGGGGCTACAAGAGGCATCTGAGCCACCTTCCTCACCCTTCTGCTCAGATAGGCTCATCCCACAGTGAACAGAGAGCCCCTTTTGAGAGCTACTGGACTACTCCTAGGATCCAGTTTACCCGGTTTTCCAGCCACCTTTCCCACATCCTCCCAGTCTGGTCCTGCATCACCTCAGACAAGTGGGTCCTCCTGACAGTAGAGCAGGGCTACACCCTGGAATTTGTTTCTACCAGTCCCTCTCCCCATTTCCCTTCCCCACTCCTCAGGGACCCTTCTCACAAATCTCCCATCATAGCTGCTGGTACAAGGGCTGTTGGGACTGGGGAGCAATGGACAAGGTCTCGCCACAATTTCAGAACAGAGGGCTTTATTCTTTAGCCCATAGACAGGCTACAGCCTATCCTGGACCTGGGCAACCTCAATAGCTATCTACAAAAGAAGTTTCACATGGTCTCCCTGCCTTCCATCTGTCCCTCCCTGGATTTGGGTAACTTGTATGCCACTCTCAACTTGCAGGATGCATACTTTCACCATGGAGTCTTCTCTGGACACAAGTATTTGCTCAGGTTACAGTTGGACATGATCATTGCCAGTTTGTGGTCCTTCCCGTTTGGCTGGCAAAAGCACTGAGGGTAAAAATGCCATTCCCTGAGAGGCAGGGGCATGATCATGCATCCGTATCTGAACAATTGGTTCCCTGCTCTGCCCCAGACTTCCCATGTGACCTGCAAAAACAACGAGAAGTCCTGTGCCACCTTATAGACTAATAGATTTTTTGAGCATAAGTTTTGGGAGCAAAGATCCACTTTTGTCAGATGTATGTAGTGCATCTGAGGTGATGCAGGTCCAGGCTGGGAGGATATGGGAAAGGTGGTTGGTGATTCTCCACTACATGCATCTAGTGAAGTGGGTCTTTGCCCACAAAAGCTCACGCTCCAAAAATTCTGTTAGTCTGTAAGGTGCCACAGGACTTCTTGTTGTTTTTGCACATACAGACTGATACATGTGACCTGGAACATGTCACTGAGGTCTGGATTCTAAATCCTATTTTAAGTCTACAATTCCATCCACAAAACTTCTGCCAAATGCTAGGAGCATAAACTCAGTGCCTACACTGTCAGTGGAAAAAATTCTCTCAAGACTGTATTTCTGCCTCCAAGCATACACACTACCTCAGCGCTCTAGGTTTCTGGACATTTGTCTCCTGCATAAGTACTGGAGTGATCCCCTAACCTGGAGGAGATTGGTGAGCAAATGCCTATCTCATGTGCAGAGCCTGATGCAGAAGGTGAGCTCAGAGGCTGTCTGTTGTCTATGAGATTGGTTCTCATTTACCATTGTTTTTAACATTCAGAAAGCTGAGGATTTCCATGTGTTCTTCACTTTAAATGAATACAGATGTGATTAAATGAAGAGTTCTTGCAAGGTTCCGAAACCCAGCTTTGTGCTGAGGCATTAGAATCTAAGTGAAGTCATCTGGAAATTAGTTTTTAGCTAGTGAAACTGATAAGTTTATTGTTAAAGCTGAGAGCAATGTAAAAGGGAATCAACCCTCAGTGAAAAGTAAATTGAATTTGTAACATTCTTGCAGCTTTGGTAACACAGGGTGCTGTTACTAGCACACACACACGAGTATTATCTGTGGAGGGTTACTGATCCTTTGGAGTGTAATCTGCAGTCCTCAGCTCCATCTGCTCTCTTAGTCTTAAATCACACCTGACTTTCTAGAGAAGCATCATTGCTTGGACATTCAGGTGGCATTTTACAAGTCTTTGCTTAGCCCTACACTCCAAAGAAACAAGGGATATATGTAGTGTGCTTAAGAGCCTTTAATGAGCTAGGCTCATGCTCATTGCCTAGCCAAGATTCCTCTCCTATAGATGGTCCTAGAGTTTAAGAAATATGAGTCTCCGTAATAGTCTGCTTAGGGATAAGAGAGTTCTCCATCAGTCTCCAGTATGTGACTGTCTTATAACAAGAGAAGACAGTCCTGTAGCACCTAAAAGACCAGCAGTATTGTTCGTGGGTCTTTCCCATGGAAGCTCATCACCTAATAAATAATATTGTTAGTCTTTAAGGTACTACAGGACTGGTTTCTTCATTTTGTGAAGACACAGAGTAACACAACTACCTCTCTGAGATTATAATAGATACTGCAAGAAAGGAATACAGTGTGCTGTCGGTCTGCAGTGTTCTGTGAATTTGCGCTGCCACTCATTCCACTTCTAAAAAAATGTCTTTCATGGGATCTTTAAGGTTACATGGTGGGTATTGTAGACTTTTGTGTTCCATTGTGTGTGCCATGTACCCACCTGTCTGGGGCATGATATCTCTGCCAGCAGCACCTTGCTCTTAGAATTAGCCTCTAGGTGAAATATTGAAAGGCAGCCTCCTCCCTGAAATGTAAGTTAGTGGTTTCTACAGCAGTGTAGAGCAATAATGGATTACTTAGGTTACCTGTTTTATGAGAGATCCTGTCCTTTCTGTTTAGTGGTTCTGTTTCTGTTTCTGTTTTAGTGGTACAGAAGACCAGACTACAGTTTCTTTGAAAACTACAAGACCTATCGTAAGAGACATCCTGACCAGCCCTTTTATATTCTGAACCCAAGAATGCAGTGGGCGCTTTGGGATGTAATTCAGGAGAACTCGTTGGAGGACATTCAGCCCAATCCACCTTCTTCTGGAATGCTTGGTAATGTAACTGCCCAGTAAATACTTGACTCTGATTTTGGATGGGGCCCTGCAGTTCATTGGAGAGCTGATAAGCATAGTGATTTCTGTTGATCAGGTTCAGAACAATCTTTTCGTGCTTTCTAGCAATGTCCAGCTTCTGTAAAATATAAACATTTCCCATCTCTGAACAGCAGCTGACTTGTGTTAAAAATCAGCATTTCCCAGCAGCAACTCTCCAACTCTTCTGTATAGTGCTGACCTCAGAAACAGCTATACTCAGGCTAAATACAGATGCAGGCTAGAATATGAGGCGCACCAATGTCAATCATATCGGTCACGAGCATTTGTAGCCAATGAGAGAAGAACAAATCATATCTGGTCTCATCTGAAGCACAGTGAAGTCCATCAGAGCTTTCCCTGCTATTCTTTTTCGTTGCTTTGTATTTTAACATGCAAACAAACCTACTTATTCTCCGTTACAGTCAACAAATAGTTTTATTTTTCACATTGAGTCACCATTACCTATTATGGGATAAGCACAATGCAAAAAGAAAGATCTGATAAGGGAAAAAAGTTACCAGAACTCAGGAATAGCTGTAAAAATAGTAAATAATTCCTACCCAGCCAGCCTTATCACTAGTTCTAAAGCACATTTGTTTCATTACCCTGTGCAGCTCTCAAAAATTAACAAAAGAGGTTCATTTTCCTCCCAGTCAGAAATTCTATTGCATGCAGGATTTCTCCTCTTCTCAGCCTTACTTAATCAGAAGCAAAATGAAAAGGACCCAGTTGCTAAGAAGCAATTTTTAAGAAAACCCCGGAAAGTAGAGAAGTCCTCTTGTTTACTTTGTAAGTGGTCAAATTGTTCTGCTTTGGGTTACCTTCCTACTACTTACAAAAGGGTGCTCATACTGTAAGATATTCCCTCAGGGAAATGCAGGTATATGCAGAAGTCGACCTTAGTAAAGTTATCTTAGCTGATTATATTTCTTGTGGTCAGATTTCTCGGTGTCTTTTTCCTACAAACTCAGGTTTCTGCCTTCCAAGCTATTAAATCATTGCTGACTCACGTTCAGCACTAATGTGTAAGGGGGAAAGCAGCTGATTTTTAGAAGGAAAACACAATGTACATGATTAGTAGTTAGACCAAGGGGTTGAGAAGGCAGGACTACGCATAGTTCAGTCTCTTGACACTCATGCCTCAGTTTCCCCGTGTCTCCCAACGAGAGAGAGAGAGAAGCTTTTGAAGTTACACAGAATTTTTCTTCATGTGACTTCTACAGAAGACCTGCGTATAGCTTGAAAGCCCATTTCTCTCACCAGCTGGTGCTGGTCCCATGAAAGACATTCTTCCTCTGTATGGAATACACACAGGTACCATCATACCCATCATGGTCCCACTGACCAACCCCATGGACAGTGTTCCTCATAACCACTCTGCCTGTGATCAGGTTTACAACAGTGGTGCAGTGGGTACACATGTATGCCATGTGCTTGAGTACAGAGTTTCTTCAGCATAGTGTCTGCTGATCCAGACATGTGCAGTAATACTCCCCATGTGCTCAACTGAGTTGGGGCAATGCAGATAAAAACTTCTCCAGTTTCTTCTTACTCCCACATGACCTAGGTCAGAGTCAAGTCCTCTGCTCCTGTACAGCCTGTAAAATAGAGTTATAAATAGTTCATCTCATAACCTAGGTATTCTAATTTGAACATAATTCTCCAGATAGGGGAAATCATCCCCAGTCCCTAGGCCGTGCCTTGATTAACCCCAGACTAGGGCCCAGGGATTCAACAACTGCATCTCCTCCTGTCTCCAGCACCATCGAGGATCACTGGTGCCTGTACCATGTCGCTGTGAATTGCAGTATTTGTAAATCCTTCTTGTCCAGAACTAGGAAGGGCTGAGAGCTCTGACGGAAAGAGGTCCTTTTGGAAGATGCTTTGAAGCCCCATTCTGCCCTGGGCCTAAGAGACCCTCCTCGTACGTTGGCCTCAGTTGACCAGAAGTGCCCTTCAAGCACAAGCCTTGGAGCAGAGCCCTTCACGTCAAAGCCCAAGGACTCTTCACATAGCACTCCCCATTAGAGTGAGGGGCACTTTCATGCGCATAAGGACAGATACCCACCGTGCACTGTCCAGAAAAAATGCCTTTCCTCCTGAGCTGATCTAGGTCAGGTGCAGTGTCACACATGGAATGTATTAATTAAATCGGCTCCCCAAAAGAATCCCAGGCTGGAGAGTAAGGCAGGGAGAAAGAGAGATCTGCTGGTTCCGACAGTATTCATTGTCGGTACCACTTTGTCCATCCAAAGTCTGCTACTGTAACAGAATTATGCCATGCATGTTTCAACCTATCAGCAGAGTCAATCACCCAGTAGGCAGGGAAGTAGAAATGGGGGAGTCAAGCCCCAGAACTCAAGGGAAACTTCCTGTTGCAGGTAGGGGCAAAGAAGGAACTGTCTGGGGGGTCTGTACATGGAAGATGGACCAGGCTGCTGTAAGGGAAAGAAAACCAGTAGGAGATGACACACATGGGGGATGGACAGGGCAATGATGGGGACCCAGGGCTACACTGGAGTAAATCAGCAGCCCAGCCCATTTTTACTCAGATCCTCAGTACTGTGACCTGCAGGAGCCTTACCAGATGGAGAGGACCACAGAGGAGACCAACAAAATTGAGGAGAGTCTGAATGAATGAACTGGATTGGAGAAGGCAGACAGAGTGGGATCAGATCAAAGAGGTGCCAAGAGATAGTCCACCAGCTCCGTGTGCTCGACATGACAGCTCAGGGCACCTATCCGGCTTGATTTGAAATGTCATGGTGCCTGATGAAAGAAGAGTAGAGACCAGGGGGTTTGGCCAGTGCTGCTGTGGGACGACCTGCAGCAGGAAGTTCTTGGGCATATATGAAAAGAGGGGCTGGCACATGATGTTCAACCCGAGAGGCTTTTGGCGGAAGAAAGGGACGAGTTTGCCCTTACAGCAAGTGGGGGAAGGGTGTAGCCTGAAGTCCAGAGCGCTCCAAATAGGCTTTTACAAGATGAGCAACTTAACATCTCACACCGATTGCA